>NC_089825.1:138829326-141576806 GCF_035046505.1 Tiliqua scincoides | reverse complement strand
CCTCTCTCTCTCTCTCTCTCTCTCTCTCTCTCTCTCTCTCTCTCACACACACACACACACACACACACAAGCTCTGTTGTGTATTTAACTGCATTTTGGGAATTCGAGCAAACATGATCCACTCTAATCATCCCCTCCTATGAGCCCTCCATGGGTGCTGTCTCCAGTGATCTTTAATGAGCATCTACAGTTTTGTAGGCCTCAGTAATGATCACGTTGCAGCAGCTCTCATTTAGCATGTAAAAAGTTGCTTCCGCAGTTTTCAAAACAACACCTGCCCATTCTCATTATAGGGGAGGCCCAGAAACAGATGCACCAGCTTCTGCAAGGAAAACAGCTTACCTGCTTTCACCTTGCCATTGGTAGAGATGGCTGAGATGGAGAGGCCAGTGATGCTGGTCACCACACTTGACATCAGAATGATTAACCAGGTCAGTCCTGGGGAAACAGGAGGTGGAGATGGGAGTAGGAACCTCATTGTTTAAGCTGCCCCTCGTCTCTCTTCCAATGTCCCTGATTTCAAAAGTGCGTCCTTGTTTTTCTGGATATGCTTGTAACAAGAAGCTGATTTAAATTCATCTTTCTCCCCAGGGAAGGAAGGAAGGAAGATACATGCACAGTCTGACTTTATTAAAAACAAACAAACAAAACCTCAATAGAGGAACAGAAGGACAATGCATGAAACAGAAACATGTTTTCTCACAGGTATTCGGAATCTGAATTTAAAATTATTTTCAAATTCTGGTTTTGAAATCTGAGTCAAACAGATGTGGACATAATTTTTATCCCTCTTGTTGGTGAAATCTTAAAAGGTCATAAAATAAATGGTCCAATCCTACCCAACTTTTCTGCACCAATGCAGTCACTGTGCAGTCCCGTGTAATATTCTGTTACCTGCAGGAGGCCTCCATGACTGTCCCCCCACCACATGACCCATCGGCACAGGTGCATCAGCGCTGGAAAGTTGGATAGAATTGCACCCAAGTAATATACTTTGCAGTGAGGGCTACAACTGGCTTTCCCCTGGGGGCTGGGGCTTTCCCCTGGGCTTTCCCCTGGGGGCAGGGGATAAGAATAGGCCCTCAGGTTGGCTGTACTTGTCGTAAGAGGTGACTAAACAGCCACTGGGTAGATGGGACTCGTTAGCCTGGGAAGGCAGCTCATCTGAGAGAAGGAAAACTCTGATCCCAAACCTCCACTGCCTTGTGGCTACATCCAGTTATGGAAAAGGCTTCAGGAGTCAACCTCGAGGCAAAATCCGGAGCCGGAGTCCCTGAGGCAGTTCATGGCTGAACACAGTCACGTTCTGGCAACTCCTGCGACGCCGCTGGAACCAACCGTATTGGCCTCTGCCTTTCCATTGGACCATTTCAGCGACGTGGAGAGGGGGGATTTGCTGCATGGGTAACAGCCTATCCTCCATACCTACTTTACCCAGGCTTTGCGCACTGGAGAGGACACTCTGTTCCAGAACCACCATTCAGAGCGTGACACTATAGTCTTCCGAGACTGAAGGATGCCAACAATGGAGGACTACAGCTGTGATCCCATGCTGCCCCCATGAGGTGAGTGCCCTGCAATCTGAAGTATCCCCCTGGATGAAGTTCCTGAGTGCTGGAGTAACTCTGCCCCTCCCAGGCTGACTATTGGCTATCCTTAACAGGAAGGGTTAGACGGGCATCCTGCCCAGGCTGGAATGTTGCCTGAGCAATGATACCTTTTCCCTGGCTCTGACCTGGACTGGTTCATGGCCTGGTGTGATCATAGGTTCAACCCCTTTGGCTCTAACAGCCCTCCTCCCCGGCACAAGGGCCAACTTGTCAAACTTAGGGCACAATCCTAACCAGCAGTTATGCTGGCATAGGAGCCCCTGGAGCATGTTTGCACCTCCATGGGAGGAAGCTGCGCCAGTGCTCCCAGACGCGCTGGTGCACGGAGGCTGGCGGAGGCCTCTGCAGCATCTTCCTCCTCTCCGCTTGTACCGATGCGCCTGCGCCGACACAAGCTGCGAAGGTAGGCATGGGGGCCGGGGAGGAGGAGGGAGGGGGTGTTTCTGGGCAGGGGGAGGGCGGGCGATGGACGGCCCTGGGGGGGCGCGCGTGGGGAGCTGGGGTGGGGCTGGGACCCAGCGGTTATGCCAGATCCCAACCCCCGTCCCGGGGGAGAACGGAGCGGCTTCAAGCCATTCTGCTCTCCTCGGACTTGCACGACCTCCAGAGGTGGTGCAGGTCCGAGGAGACCCATTGAGGTGCGCAGCCCTTACCCAGAAGTAAGGGGAAGAGCTTCCCCTTGCCCCTGGCTGAGCCATTGCACCCAACGAACCGGCATTGGATGCAGCACAAGCCTCCTGGCTTGCCTGCTCCAGCGCAGGTTTGGATTGAGCCCATAGTATGCTTACCCTTGTCTGTCCCTTTGCCTGAACATGATATAGTGTGAATGCAAACACATACGGGTGTAAATATGGGGGATTCTGGGATTGGCCATGATTTTCCATTGACATACCCACTGGCAAACCAGGGTTTGCTGCCATATCTTGACCCCTCCAACAGGAGGTTCCTACAAATGACAAAAGTCTTCCTAAAGTCATCCCCAGCTATCCATGGTAGGAAAAAAAAAATTCCTTACCTATCCCAGCCTGGGAAGTTATCCATGGCAAACGCAGATACAGAATCACACCCCAAATGTTCAACATACACCGAATCTTTGAAATGACAAGAAGGCAAAAATGAGAACCTACTCAGAACATTCACACAATCCTGCATCAATGAATCTGAAACCAATTGCGGTCCCCTCTTGTTTCTCCCTGATGTTTCATATCACCAGGACTGTATTTTGTTGAAAAGTGGTATATAAATACTGTTGTTGTTGTTGTTGTTGTTGTTGTTGTTGTATGAGCAAACAGACAAAACATCTACCCCAGTGGTTCCCAACCTTTAGGAGCCCATGGACCACTAAATCAAAAATTGCAATTGTCATGGGCCACATGCAACACCCTGCACACACAAAACATACAATTAAGGGTGCAATCCTGAGTGCGCCTTGGGCTGGCGCAAGTCTCTTGCGCTGGCTCAGAGGTGTTGCAAACATGCTGTAAAAGCACGTTTGTGCCTCCTCGAGAGTTGACTGGGCTGGAGCGCAGATGCACACTGGCCCGCGGAGGCTGAATCCAGCCTCCGCGCCAACTCTATCAGGGAGGGTTGAGTCGGCTGAGCTTGGCCGACACAAGGCTCTGGGTTGGATCAGGAGGAGGTGGGGAGAAGGCAGGAGGGAGGTGTTCTGGAGTGGGGGGAGTGCAGGGGGAGGGCGATTCTGAGGGCGGGAGGGCAGGGAGCGGGAGGCAAGGCTAGAACCTGGGTGTTATGCCGGATCCCAACCTTGTTCCTCGAGCAGTGCGGAGTGGCTCTCCTCAGAGTTATGCCACCTCAGTGGCGCTAGACTGAGGAGACCCATTGGAGTTGTGGTGACTTACCCGGGGGTAAGGGGAAGAGTGGCCCTCTCTTGCACTGGATACATTGCAGGCCTCCTGGCCTGCCAGTTCCAGCCCAAGATACAATTGCACTGCACATTTGATAGTCCATGGAGAAGCACTCAGCGAGACTCTGGAAGTGCTGGCTATGGCTGGTCCATTCTCTGCCCTCTCTGGTGGTCTGTGGGGAAGCACCTTGCCATGTGAGTGCTTCCCCACAAACTACCAGAGAGGGCAGAGAATGGACTGCCCACAGCTGCAGCTGATACTTCAGTACTGGCTGCTGGTAGTCCATTCTCTGCCCTCTTTGGTAGTCTGTGGGGGTGCGCTCACTTGGTAAGATGCTGGAAGTGCCGGCTGTGGCTGCAGGGGTGCATTCTCTGCCCTCTCTGGCGGTTCTTGTGGAGCACTCCTTCAGCGAGATGCTGGAAGTGATAGAAGGTGATCATCTTTTTTTCTGAGACCTCACAGACCACTTCTCAGAGTCTCACAGACCACCTGTGGTCCACGGACCACAGGTTGGGAACCACCGATCTACCCAATGAAAAGCCATTTCAATCAAGGACCCATTTACCATGACACCTTTCACCCAGCCAAATCGGACAGGCTCCGTTTCTGGTTCTTCAGCTTCCACATCCTTCTCATCTCCTTCCTTAGGACTAGGCTCCAGGTTTCCAGGAAAAACTTGCCCTTTGCCCTGTATAATAACATTGGGGGGGGGGCAGGAGAAACTATTAAGAGATTATAAGAAATGTCTCAAATTTGGGGGGAGAACTCAGATTCATCCTGCAAATTTCACATTCGTCCCAAGGAAGTCTTGCTTTTCCTAATGCAGAGCTTCTCAAACCTTTTAGCGCCGAGACCCACCTTTTAGAATGACAATCTGTTGGAACCCACCAGAAGTGATGTCATTAACCTGGAAGTGATGTCATGGCCAGAAGTGACATCATCAGGCAGGAAAATTTTTCACACACCCCCATACGACAAAATCAAACAAACTAAGGGCACAATCCTAACCAGGTCTACTCAGAAAGTAAGTTCTATTTTGTTCAATAGGGCTTACTCTCAGGAAAGTGTGGTTAGGATTGCAGCCTAAGTAAGTAAGGCCCAAATTCTAACCAATTTTCCAGCGCTGGCATAGCTGTGCCAGTGGGGCGTGTGCTGAATCCTGCAGTTGGGAGGCAGCCATGGAGGCCTCCTCAAAGTAAGGGAATGTTTGTCCCTGACCTTGGAGCTGCATTGCCCTTATGTTGCTGCTGGAAAGTGGGTTAGGATTGCACCCTAAGTAAATTAAAAGTTGGGATAAATAAGTTTAAAATATTATTTAAAAGAAAGATGAACCCTCCTAACCCTCCCAAGTAGTTGCCGATCTGTTTAAAAAAAAACGTTTCCCCAAACATCCCAAAAGACGCAATCCTATCCACACTTACTCGGGAGTAAGCCCCATTAACTATCATTCTTAAAAGAATATACATAGTAGCCTGTTAATAACATTTCCCCAACTTTAGCATCATACCAGGGTAGCATCAAGTATAATAAAATAAAAATAAAATACACATTGAAATGAATGGGAACCCACTTGAAATTGACTCGTGACCCACCTACTGGGTCCTAATCCACAGTTTGAGGAACACTATCCTAATGGATGAAGGGAAAATAGAGGGCCCTGTGTTGGCCTGTAGGGTGTCACAGTAGTTCCTTGGGAATTGGCCAGTCGCCTACCCCTAAATCCCACTGAAGTGTGGATTGCCCTCATTTTCTTAGATCCTGCCTATTGGATTGCCCACCAGTGCCTAGATAGAGAGAAACTAGTCAGGTTTCAAAACAAAAGGGTTCATCTGCTTAAGTGTAAGGCAGAATTCCTCTTTTCTGTGGAAAAACCTATCTTTCAGCCGTGCCTTTGCCAGTGAATCAGGAAAAATTACCAATAACAGAAAGCGAAGATGGGTAGAGTTAATTGTAAGCCAGATCTATCATTTTGGAACATTTAAAAGAAATTATTATGCATTGATAGCACAAAGACTTCTCTGCCTCTACACATGAAGTAGAAATGGAAGGATATGAGCTGGAGGCCTGAGATGGTACAGTGGATTATACCAGACTGCTGGTTGAAAAATCACTTTTAAAAAAATAGCTTCTATGTAAAAAAATCCTTCACCAATTGAAAACTAGCAGAAAACCATAGAGCCCTTCGCCCGCGAGAAGCTAGTTGGCTGGTTTTCTCACCGGTTCTGCATTTCTGAGCATGTCTAGAGTAGGCCGAATCTTCCGGCGTGCAGGTGGTGCTGAGAGGTTGTAGAAGTCATACTGGGGGCAGGCATCAATTGTGGCCTCGTAGTCTGGTGGGGCTGAAAGAGATCTGTTGTCCTCCATTTGTGCAGGAGGTGCCGATTGCTTAGCATTGCCATTGGCTGGTTGCGCCGGGGGTCCATTCTGAAGCTTCCGGACCTTGAACCGCCCCAGCGAAAAGACTGTCTTATATGATGAGGAGTCTTCCATTGACTGAATGAATTCCTCTCACCAGCTAGAGAAGAGACACAGAGGGGAGAGAGAAGACATGAAAGAATTTGTTCAAGTGAGGACCTTAAGTTTTAGACCCAGAGCATTTATTATTTATTTAGCGTATGGCATATAATACATGGACTTATATATCAGTTAGACTAGATTAAATGTCAGTGTCCAGCCATTCAAGGACAGGGTTGCCTTCATTGAAAAAGTCAGACCATGGGCCAGTATACGCCCTCAGTTTGCAGCCAGATACAATGTGGTATATGGTTTGGCAGGAGAACCCACAATCACACTGTGGGGTAGATACTAGTCTCCATTTAAACATTGAGTCCTGACAAACACCATGTAGGGTACAAATCCTGTTCAAAGTTTTCCAGTGCTGGTGAGGTAAGTTGAAACCTGGCACCTTAAGTGTAGGATCGTCTATATATTTACCTGTTTCTGGGTGTTTGACTGCCAATTTAGCTTTCCACTGGGCATTGATGTTAAAATTGTTGTGCAGATGTTGTGCGAGTGCAAGAGAAGGCTTCCTGGATTTAAGCCTACTGATTGATAGATGAGGATGATCGGCATGTACTGGTAAAAGTGAGTTGCTGGTGATTTTTCTATATTCTTTCACTAAAACCTCTTGTCTCCGTAGGGCTGGTGGTGCTATGTGGCTCAAGATGGGGAGCCAACAGATAGGAGTGGGTCTTATACAGCCACTTATGACCCAGAACATACTTTGGATGATAAGAGTCAGCCCAAGAATGTGTGATTTAACAATAAAGAGCTCCCCTGAGCATTTGCTGAATGCTGACCCTGTACTAGTAAATAAATATGACAATCCCTCACACATCTGAGACTGAAATATGGCCTTATAAGAGATGAGGGTAGCATTAAATCAGTGTGTGTTGGCAACCTTCAGTCTCGAAAGACTATGGTATCGCGCTCTGAAAGGTGGTTCTGGAACAGCGTCTAGTGTGGCTGAAAAGGCCAATTCAGGAGTGACAATCCCTTCCACAACGGGAGCAAGTGCAGTCTGTCCCTGGTCTGTCTCCCCAGCTATGGGCCTTCCTTCTTTGCCTCTTAGCCTCAGACTGTTGGCCAAGTGTCTCTTCAAACTGGGAAAGGCCATGCTGCACAGCCTGCCTCCCAGCGGGATGCTCAGAGGCCAGGGCCAGTGTTGAGAGGCCAGGGCCAGTGCTGAGGTCCACTCCTAAGGCCTTCAGATCCCTCTTGCAGATGTCCTTGTATCGCAGCTGTGGTCTACCTGTAGGCGCTTTCCTTGCACGAGTTCTCCATAGAGAAGATCCTTTGGGATCCGGCCAAATTAAATCAGTGGTTCTCAACGTTTTTGCACTGAGACCCCTTTTTAGATATGATGACCTGTCAGGACCCCCAGATGGCATTAGGTAATATCAGGAAGAGAAGTCATTGTTTTTAATTAATCTTATCTTTTGAATAAATCACATTTTTTAAGTTGTATTCAAACAGCCCCACTCATAAACTGCAGAAATGGATGAATGGAAAATGGATGGATGTGTATGTGTGCGAGTGAGAGAGAGAGATGACTAGATTTCAGCTATTCAAAAATGTGTTTTATTATGTCTCCCTACTGCAACTGGGAGCAGCTTACCTGATGTTGCCTGCAGCTGGAGAGTGGAGGCTCACAACCCCAGCAGCCTGACACTTCCTTTGCCAACCGATTACCAGAAGCATCGAGGAAGTGGTGGTTTAATAGGGAAGCCTCTTCCCTAGCTAGAAATCCCCACTGTTCCCAGCTGCTACGTTTTCCAAAGCTAGTTTGCAAAGGGGCCCTGTAGGGAGGACGGTATCTTTCCTAAAGATAGTAAAGAAAGTTTACTGGTCGCCAAACAATCACTCCAAGAACAACCGCTAATGCTCAGGCCCATCTTACATTCTCACCGACCATGTTCTTAAGCTCTGCCTTTTGGAGCTCTGCTGAGCTCTTCATCACCCCCTGAAAATCTGCTTGCCACCTCCAGGTTGGGAACCACTGCATTAAATGATGCCCAGAATTCTGCACCAGGAAAACCACAATCCTGCAACCTGTAAAATGTTGAAAACCAAGCAAAGTGACATGCATATTTTGCACAATTAATTTTGCTTCTGCTGGTTATCAAGAGGTGCAAAGAGATATGGAGAAGATGACCCCCTTTGATCACTGGTAATCCAATAGTGTTCTCTCTCTCTCTCTCTCTCTCTCTCTCTCATACCCCTCTTCCAGTTTCTGAGATTCCACCAACATTACATTGCGTACATCCTCACAAGCTTTTACTTCCTTGAGAGCTGAAAACTGGTGCATTGTAAAATGTGAGAAGCCAAATCAGGCACCCAGAACAAAATGGTGTACCGCAGAATCCCGCAATACACCCAGATTTGGGCAGAGGCAGCAGGTTCGCTGGAAACTGGTTTGCTTTGGGGCTTCCGCCTTCTCCTTAACCGGAAACCAAGATTCTCTGGGTGCTGATCCTTCAGGCACGGTACCAATTATGCAGAATTATGATAAGAGCCTAAGAAATCAGATCAGCAGACGATGAAGACAGAAAACTGCCCAAGGGCCCAATCCTATCCAATTTTCCAGTGCTGGTGCAGTTGTGCCAGTGGGGTGCGCACTGCATCCTGTAGTGGAGAGGCAGTCACAGAGGCCTCCTCAACAACAACAACAACAGTATTTATATACCGCTTTTCAACACTTGTTCAACATTTGTTCCCTTACCTTGGGGCTACATTGCACTAGTGCTGGAAGCTGGATAGGGCCCTAAGTCATCAGTTCTGCTAGCTCAGTATTGTCTACATTGACTGGAGCTGGTTCTCCAGAGCTCCAGGCAGGGGTCTTTCCCACACCTCCCTGGTAATGCCAGGGATTACACCTGGGACCTCCTGTGTGTCAAGCAAGTGCTCAGTCATTCCCTCTTGTTCTCTCCTCCGCAGGGACTTTATTGCTAACAAACACAACAGCAGTACCCTGCCAATCATAACTGGGGTTCTGTATTTTAGCATATCACATGCAACAACAATTCCCCTTAAAAATATCCAGCAGCCACCCAGTGAGTGCAGTCTGAGGAGATGGGATTGATGAACTGGGAGAGCTGGAACCCATCCTCAACAGCTGAGGGCCAGTTCATCCAGTTTCCCTTTCTGCAATGAGACTGCACTCTTGGATGCTTTTTTTTTTCAGTTCAAAATAAGCTGCACTGTGAACAGTGTCCTGGGGAAGACGTTTGCTGGATTCCCCTTTAGACAATCCAGTCCCACTTGACAACTGTGATCAGCAACTGTGAAAAGAAAAACTCGCCAGGGGGAAAAAGTCAATCGCTATTATTAGCCTTATAGTTGAGAATAACTAGGAGTCTTGTGACATCCTAAGAGCTACAGATTTATTGTGAGAGGGTCATGTTGCAATCCATCCATTCACCGCTAAGGTGCCACACGACTGTTGTTTTGTGGCAACACAGTAACAAAGCTGGCTAAGCATGTTCGGAGATAACATACTTCTGAAAGTCATATGATGGAGACCAACAACAGGGAAGAGTTATCAGCTTTCCACCTGCCTTCTCCTTGGGAGTATCTAGGGGCATCAGACTGCTGGCTGCCGCAGAAAACAGAATGGATATGTGGACTCTCAGCCTGAACCAGCAAAATGTGGTTGAGGACAGCTCAGAAAGCAAGAGTTCCTTTTCTGCCAAGTCTTAAGGCCAGCATACCACATGAACGCTTTTTTAAATGAACACTTATGAAAGACTTCATTCTGTGCCACCTTGAAAGCATTGACAAAACAAAACAAATGAACTGCCACAAATTCATTCGTTTTCCAGCACACCCAACATTGCCTATCAACCTCTGAATTTCAGAATGATACTATAAAAATACACAAGGAAAAGAGTTAGGTCCTCCCAGCTTGAACACTGGGTTTTTGTACCAGCCAAAGAGGTGAAGTTGGAAGAGATGTTCCAGAATTAGGCTGCAATCCTATCCACGCTTTCCTGGGAGCAAGGTCCCTTTGAGTATAATGGGAGTTACTTCTGAGTAGACATGGTTAGGATTGGACTCTCAGGTATGTGCTATGGGAGAAATTACACTGGCCAGAGGGGCCAAGGACAGGTAGACAGGCAGGTGGGAATGGAGAAGACAGTGGACAGACCAAACCAGAGGTGGGTGCAACTCTTGGAAGACAGAATGGATGGGAAAATATTAGAGAGGAGATGAAAAGACAATGGCACAGATGGAGGGATAGGCGGATAGCTGGCTCATCATTGCCCCCTTTGTACCTGCTCCTTCAGTGTGTCTTCTCTCCTTAGTAATTTATCTCCCTCCAAATAGCAGGTATAACTCCTATCTCCCCATGCCTTTTATAAAGGTCTCCGATCCCAGGTCTAGCTCTTGACAAAGCACAGCTGCCCAGATCCCTCCCATCTGCTTCCCCCTCCTTCACCAAATAGGCAAACTTTCCAAGCACAAGGCTGGGTGAGAAGGAGCATCCTCTCCCCTTTGGGCATGTATATGCAGAGCATAACTTAAAGGCCTGTTTGATTGTCTTATCTCCTGCTGCCACTACGTTCTTTCCACTGGACTGGTTTGCTCAGGGCAATGGAAACTCGGGAGACACAATGGAAGACAAAGAGGCTGGAGCCAGGGGGATCTGTCTGGCAGTGCACACGGCTGGCCCCTGCATAGGGGGCAGCGCAAGCACCAAGGTCACAGGCATCCCAGGTGAGGGGATAGGTCTTCCAACCTATCCCCTCACCTTGACCTTAATTGGCGCTTGTGTTTGTCAGAGCTGTTTGGGCTTGTGTTTCCTACAATGCTGTGACTCAGTCATGGCTGGTTAAATGAAGTACTTCAAAAACGTATGCAGGAACTCCTCAATGAGAGGATCGCTAATGGCAGATAAGCTGACAAACCTGCTGACCATTGCCAATCTCCCTTGCCCGTGTTCTGACAAAGAAGAGCATTGGTGCGTTCTTGGGCAGATAGACTCACCTACTGGTGAGTCCCCAGGTGATTTGAAA
Source organism: Tiliqua scincoides (assembly GCF_035046505.1). NCBI lineage: Eukaryota > Metazoa > Chordata > Lepidosauria > Squamata > Scincidae > Tiliqua > Tiliqua scincoides. Next base: position 141,565,817 of record NC_089825.1, on the reverse strand, counting down.
GAGATGAACAAAAGTTTCTCACTCTGAGGGCCCAGTCCTGTCCAACTTTCCAGCACCGGTGCAACTGCAATGCAGCCCCAAGATAAGGGAACAAATGTTCCCATACTGTGAGGAGGCCTCTGTGAATGCCTCCCCATCACAGGATACAGTGCATGCCCCATTGGCACAGCTGCACCAGTACTGGAAAATTGGATAGGACTGGGCCCTCAGTCCCAGAGCAAAAGTAAGTGGCTAAGTGGATACATGTGCTTAGACAACAGTTTGCATCTGACCCTCCACTGATCAACCTTAGCGCTTTACTTTTTAAGAAAGTAGATTCTACAAGCTTAAAGTCTGCCCACACCTGTTCCAAAGCACAAACTCACAGACAGTAGTATCTGAAGCCTTAAGAGGTAAATTCAGTGCTCTTGCATCAACTGTCTGTGTCCTGTGCACATGGGATCCTCTACAACACCCACAGGCTTGACTGCCTTCCAGGATTGGCCTGGAGTCTCTGGGAATCAGCACCCATCTCCAGGTGACTCCCAAAAACAATCCTAGGAATTTTTACAAGGCCACCTTGACTCAATAATGTTATGTCATGCTGGGGAAAAAAAGCCTCCAGGAATGACTTCAGTCAGAGTTGACAAGCCTCATTTCCACAACAGACCTGCAAAAGCTCTCTGTTGCCATCTCAGACTGAAGCTATTCCTGGAGATGCTTTTATTCCTACATGACATAACATCATTAAGTCAAGGAGGACTCATTAAAATCATTGTTTTCAGGAGTCACCTGGAGCTCAGGGCTGATTCTGGGAGTCTATAGTCCAGGCCTGGAGGACAGTTTCCAGGGCAGACAAGCCAACATGGAAAGGAGCCAAACCTCCTGAAGCAGAAGGTTTGCAAACACTGCGGTGGAGGGTTACACCCCATCCAGGCCTATAGCCTGAAACATGGTCATGAGATTGGATTGTCAAGCAAACACAAAATGTCAGCATGGCTTGTGCCTGTAATAGCAGCTTCATTTGGAGGTATCATCCAGTGACACATGCCATGACCTTGTTGGGCACCAGGTCTATCTAGAACAGGGCCACCCAGCAGTAGGGACCTGTCTCTTGTCCAGCATGCCCAGCCTGCTAAGTGTTGCAGTGCAAGAACACCAGCTAGGTGGGTGGCAATAATTGTCTGCTGGCCAGTCTTGACTCAGTTGGGCTGGGGATTTCTAATTCCTCCTGCTTGGCTACCTAGACAACTGTCACGTCAGGACCTCTTTCTTTCTTTCTTTCTTTCTTTCTTTCTTTCTTTCTTTCTTTCTTTCTTTCTTTCTTTCTTTCTTTCTTTCTTTCTTCCTTCCTTCTTGCAGACAAGGAGGGATTCAAGGAGAGATTCAATGTCCCATCACTAAATGCTGGAAAAAATCCTCACTTGTTGAATGTGTGTTTTCCCCACACAGGCATAGAAAGCCATTTATTTATTTATTTATTTATTTATTTATTTTGGGGGGGGGGGTTGGAATTCTTAGCTTTGTACTGAGAAAAAAACTAGTTATGGAGCCAAATATTTCCAGTTACTTCTGAAAAGCAGCCCATTTTCAAATATGCATTGGTCAGCAGAGTGTTAGTTGTAATGTCACAAGATTGGCCTTTGAAGTCATCACAGCAGCAGCCCATGTTTGAAGTCTGAATTCTGGCCAAGTATTTCCCAATGTTGAAAAACCTGCTTGCAGCCCTATGTGTGGCATACCAATCTGGAGCACCAGGGGGGAGGGGTCCTATTCAGTGGCAAAGCATGCATATTGCATGCAGAAAGCCTGGGGTTCAATCCCCGACATATCCAGGTAGGGTTTGGAAAAGAATTCTGTTTGGAACCACCACCAATCATCCCAGACACTGAGCTAGAGGGACTCAGGATAGGGCACCATCCTGTGTCTCTTCACAAGGTCTGTCTCATCCAACAGTGGCCAGCCAGATGCCCCTGGCAAGCCCACAGGAAGGATGTGGGCATGATGGTTGTCCCCATATCCTCTACTCAAGGGTTAAACTGCCTCCATAAATGGGAGGTTTGTGTTAGCTGTTATTGTTAGACATGGCCTCCATTCACTTGTCTGCTCCTTTAAAAAAAGCAAGCTAAGCTGGTGGTCATCATCAAATTTTGTGTTGCACTACATGACCCTCTGACAGGGCCAGCTCCAGCTTCCTGCCAAGGCAGCCAGCAGGATCATTTATTTGCTCAGTGCTGCTCCTTGGAGTTCTCTTCCATAAATTTAAACAAGTTGGATGACAGTATGGGGGAAAAAAGTTTTATTAGGGAGTTGCTCTATTTAGAGGTTCCTGACTGCATTAAAAAAAAAAGAAACAACTGCTGGTAGATGTTGGCATGGCTTGTCATTTGCTACCCTTTCTAGTGGGTGCTACCTTATTTTTGGCAAAGCACCTGCACCTGTTACTTCAGTGTGTCAGTAAGAAATCCAACAGGTATAGCGTTCCCCTACTAAGAAAGCAACAATGCAAGTGGTGGAAAGTAAGGGCAAAAACTTGCAAGAAATGAACAGTACTTAAACATTCAGATTAAGAAATATGCAATGACCAATTAGTTAATAAAAATGGAGGTGAACATGGGGCAGATCAGATATGAAAAATATCCTACATGGAAATTACTTGTACCTGTGTAGAAATTAGTCACTTCATACATGTTTTGACATGCAAAAAAAGTTACCTCTGTATGCAACAAATAGTTGCTCGCAAACATTATGTAGGGGTGTGTGTGTATGTTGGAGAACCACAACTAGCTATGGCTTCCTGTTGCATATGCACCAATTAAGCAACACAAACATTGGTGTGTGCATCAAACACTTTTCAAAGACAACCTCATTAAGAGATGGAGCTAACGAGCATTGCCACTTTGGAAGGCCTGCAGAACCTGCATCTGTCAAAGGAACAGGACTGAGGGCAGCAACAAATTCTGGCAATCCTACATGGAAACAAACCTGTGTTTGCCATTACATAATATGCAAAGGAGTCATGGGATTATATTCATTTGCAGCAAAGCTGTAATTTCAATAGCAGAGATGTAACAAGAAGCACTGCTTGAACTAATAATTATCTTGCTGAGTCGTGCATTTATTTCATTCATGCTCTTCGTACTATTATCGGCCAAATGTGTGTGGGGGGGGGCTGAGATTGCCAACTATTGTCAGGCTGCTAACAGCATGGTGTACATATTAGTTGATGATAATGCTTCTCTTATAGTACTCTTCAAATACTGGAAGAAGGAACAAATTTGTTGTCAACTGCCTCTGAGAGTAGCTCTAGATCCAATAGGTACAAAACAGCAAGAGAGGAGAATCTGGTTGGACATCAGGAATAAATTCTTAATGATAAGGGCGGTTCTGCAGTGGAACAGATTGCCAAGGGAGGTAGTGGATTCTCCCTCCTGGAGTTTCTTCAAGGAGAGGGTCAACAGGCTGCTCTAGGAGGATTTCCTGCAGGGGCTTGGACTAGATGACCTTGTGGGCACTCTATATAGCCCTGCTGGATCAGGCCAAAGTAGGGTTACCAGATACAAAATGGGGTATAAGAACATAAGAACATAAGAACAGCCCCACTGGATCAGGCCATAGGCCCATCTAGTCCAGCTTCCTGGATCTCACAGTGGCCCACCAAATGCCCCAGGGAGCACACCAAATAACAAGAGACCTCATCCTGGTGCCCTCCCTTGCATCTGGCCTTCTGACATAGCCCATTTCTAAAATCAGGAGGTTGCGCATACACATCATGGCTTGTAGCCCGTAATGGATTTTTCCTCCAATCCCCTTTTAAAGGCGTCCAGGCCAGATGCCGTCACCACATCCTGTGGCAAGGAGTTCCACAGACCGACCACACTCTGAGTAAAGAAATATTTTCTTTTGTCTGTTCTAACTCTCCCAACACTCAATTTTAGTGGATGTCCCCTGGTTCTGGTGTTATGTGAGAGTGTAAAGAGCATCTCCCTATCCACTCTGTCCATCCCCTGCATAATTTTGTATGTCTCAATCATACAAAAGTGCTTATACCTTTCACCGTTGTATAGAAGAGGGAATTTTGGCAGGTGCAGTTTTTTTATACCCTTCTATGTTGGTGAAAGGTATAGGCACTCTGTTCCGCTATGTATTTGGTAACTCTAGGCCAAAGGCCGATCTAGTCCAGCTTCCTGTGTCTCACAGTGGCCCACTAGATACCTCAGGGAGCATGCAAGGCAACAAGATACCTGCATCCTGTTGCCACTCCATTGCACCTGGCATTCAGAGCTAGCCTAGAACCAGAAGATATGCCCATCATGGCTAGTTACATGTGATGGAATTTTCTTTCACAAAGTTGTCCAATTCCCTTTTAAAGGCCATTAGGACAGGTGCCATCACCACATCCTGTGGCAAGGAGTTCCACAGATTAATCACATGCTGGGTAAAGACATATTTTCTTTCTTTCTATGATCATCTTTCCCTGAGAAGTTCGACCTGGTCATTCCTCCTTACCAGGCTGGTGTTAAAAATACAGGAACCGGCCCATTTCTAGCCAATTGGCAACCATGCATAGGAGTCAACACTGCTTCTCTTTTCTCACCCTTTTGGGGGGAAGAGAAAGGACTTTCTGTGTTTATGCTCCTATCAACCTCAAGACTTGCATCCTGGCCTATTTTACAGGTTTTTTAAGGGCACCCACAAAATGCTTCCTTTAAGAAACGGGCAACCTGGGCTCGCCAGTGAGGAGAAAGAATAACAGTAGGGAGGGACTTTCAGGAGCTGAGTGCATAGGGTCCAAAATGAAGACAAAAAGAAGGGAGGACCTAGAGGAAGAAATGGAGGGGGGAAGCATGAGACACAGGTCCCTCCCCTTAGGGTTGCCCTTTGTCCTTTTTTGTGGCTTTCATAGTTCCACAATGGGGCAGGATCCTCCAGTGTTGCAAAGCCATGCCTAGGAAGCTTCCCTTACAATCCTCTGGATGTCTTCTCAGAAGGAAGCTCCATCATTCAGAACTGTAGCCTTCCTCCATTGCATTTCCTCCACTGCATCATGCAGCTAAAGGTGCAGGAGGCCTGCCAGGAATAAAAGAGGCAGCCCTGCCTCATTTTCACAAGTACCATATTTTAAAAACTGAGCAACAAGCAGAACATCACTGGGCAAAGTTTTCATCCAGCTGCACCTGGAGAACCATCACCCACCTCACACAGCTGTAAGGCAGAGGGGTACACTTCTAGGCCAGCCCACAGTTAAACATCAGCCAGAAGATCATCAACCCCCAATGCATCCTTACTCACCCACAAGGTTCCGCACACACCACAGCTGCGAGTGCTTCTCCTCCCTGAGCTGCTGCACTTCAATCCTCAACCACAAATGGAAAAGTGCATCTGATTTATGGGCTGCGGCACAGCTGATAAACCCATAGAAGGCTCTGCAATCCGGCACTGAAGTCTCCTCCCCTGCCATGCTCTTGCACACAAACATGCACACGGCCATGCACCAACCACCACCCCGTGTGCCATCGAAACTCTGGCTCCACCCAAGCAAGCCCGGGGCTTCCTCTTACAACATCAGTTCGGCTGCCTAGGGCTGAGGAAAGTTGCAGAAAACTGGGAGCTTGGATGGGAGTTGCGTAATTTAAACGGGGTGACTGTGCATATTTGGAGGTGGGGGAGACAAGAAATTAATGTTGTCAGCACCTGTTGAGTGGTAGCGCCCCCCCCCCCCACACACACACACATTTGTAATGAGGCCCAAGCACTTCCTGTTAACTTGGCTGAAAGATGTTGGGTATGCAAGAAAAAAAAGCAGCAAATAAATCTTTGCTTCCAGTTGCTATTTTCAGCCACTATGACATGTAGCTTTGGTGTGCTCCAAATGGTCTTCAGTTGTGTGCTGTGGCAGTTTGGGGGAAGGTCATTTATTAGTAGGGCTGTTTAGGGAATGTGAGCCCCCCACCAGCAGTACAGTGTGCATTGTCAAAAAACCTGATGGTCTACCCTGATGATTTTAGCATCCTATCAGTGTGCTGTGAGATGAAAGTGGTTGGAAATAGCTGTCTTAGAGGAATGGTGGATATTGCAGGACTAAGGACTATGAAAAATGTCTGTCCAGGACAGGGGTCTCTAAACTTTTTGGCCAAAGGGCCGCATCAAATATCTGGCATGGTGTCAAGGGTCGGAACAAGAAATTAAATATAAAATTTAAATAAATTCATTAGAGATGGAACTTAGATGAATGACAGAAATGAATGAATGAAGGGGCTCAAATGTCCAGGATTTCTCAAAGCACCAACACAACCCAAGAAATAAAGCACACACACTTAAATGGACCCCCATTCCCCCATGCCACAAGCACAACTCTGGTTGTGTTGGTCAGCTGGGCCAGAGGCTCTCAGGGGATCAGAGGCTGGCCACAGGCTGGAAAGAGGCACTCTATGGGCTGCATCTGGCCCCTGGGCCAGGGTTTGGAGACCCATGGTCTAGGAGTTGGTGCAACATTTGATAGAAGAAAAGAAAATGGAAAACAGGAGGGGAAAATAGGTACCTAACTAGTGGGTACAACTGGAGTGTGTGGGTGTCTGTTTCCTTGGTGGTTCTCAAAGAGCTTTAAACTATGATCCACAGCTTACCAGCAGTCTTCATGTCAATAGTGCTCAAGGCCTGTTCCAGAGTGTACAGCCATCAGCATGTAACTTTCCTGAGCATGCAAGAGGTGAAGGCGAAAAGGAAGTGTTCCTCCCTGTGGTGATCAGAATGCTTTGATTGAGAGCCATTTCAAGGTGTGTCGTGGCGTAGGCTCCAACCCGGCAATACCCACCTACTACTTGGCAGTGCCTTTTCCCTTCACAGGACAGCAGCACTGGTATGTTGAAGGAGCTGAGTTTTATTTCAAAGCCTTTCAGGTGGCCTCCCTTCTTGCAGTTCTCACATGAAAGGAAACTAGGTCAGCTGCAAAAGCAGCCAACAACCTGAAGAGCCGTTTGCAATGCAATGCAACTAGGGGCAGCTCACTCATGAAATGGCCATCTCGGGTGACAGTCTGTCCCACATCCTCCTACCCTCTCCATTGGCCAACGGTTGGGATTGCCAACCAGCAGAGTAATGGTAAATTTTGAAGGGTAGAAGCTGGTTGTGACACATTTGTAGCCATGCCACTTTAGCGATATACCACACTTAACCAAAATAAAAAAATGTAAATCATTCATGATCATCAGTGGTGGACTGTCCCTCACTGGAGATCTGCAAGCGGAAGATCGACAAACACCTGTTGGAGATGCTGTAGGAGGACTTCCTGCTATAGGCAGGGGTTGGCCAAGATAACATGTTATGTCCCTTCCAACTCTATGATTCTATGATTGACTATTGTTTTATTCTCCTTCTCTTTATTCCTACTTTGGAAATGATTGCAATTTCATTTGAAGATCTAGTTCATGCCATCCCAGATTCTAGAACTGCATTGCAATAGTTTTAGAGCAAATGTATAAAAACTGGGGGGGGAAAAATTGAATTTACAAATGTCCCAGATAAATATTTAAGGTAAATTAAGGCACAATCCTAACCAGGTCTACTCAGAAGTAAGTCCTATTTTGCTCAATGGAGTTTACTCTCAGGAAAGTGATTGCAGCCTTGGGGCCCAATCCTATCCAATTTTCCAGTGCCAGTGCAGCTGTGCCAACGGTGAGTGCACTGTATCCTGTGGTGGGGAGGTAATCACAGAGGCCTCCTTAAGGTATGGGAACATTTGTTGCCTTACCTTGGGGCTGCATTGCGGCTGCACCAGTGCTGGAAAACTGGTTAGGATTGGGCCTTTAGTGTGCTAGCCTTTGTAAATTTATTCAGAGGTAAGCCCCATTGCATTCAGTAGGACTTAATCCCAGGTAAATTGGATTGTAACCTTAATGTAACAGGAGCTACATACTATCTCTCAGGGAGCCCTTGGGAAAGCTAATGGCTTAGACATTGTATGCCCCCAGACAGTGCTCAGCATACCTCAGGCTGAACTTGATACTTACACTCAGCTAAGGTCTATTTGAAAAAAGTTTCAAAGACAGTACCTGAGAGCTCTCACTGTAGGGGAAGTCTCAGAGTTCTGCCCCTCTCTACACATCTTTCGCCAACCCTCCAGGACTGGCCCGGGGTCCCCAGGAATCAGCATCAATTTCCAGGGGAATGCTGAAAGCCATTCTGAAGATTTTTTCAGCATCTCAAGAAATTTCCAAAATTAGACTGTGTTGGCAAAACAAATCTTCAGGAATAGCTTCAATCAGGGTTGGCAATCTGATTGCACAATCCTACTGTGCCTCTCTGCTGGAGTGCTCTGCTGGTGCAGACTGTCACAAACAAGCCATAAAGCATGTTGCAACAGTGCTGAAGTTAATAGCACTGGCGGGAAGACCTGTGCCATCTTGCCGGAGCCAGTGCAGGACCTAGTGTGTACCAGAGCAGGTAAGCGCCAGGCTGGGCAGCGGAAGGGTGGGGATGGGCAGATCAGATCCCAGGAGGGGGCAGGATTGGTGGTGCTGGTGCGTGAAATATGCCTTCCTGGGCCAAATCCTCTGACACTGTTCCACTCAGACTTGTGCCAGTGATTTAGCAGGTGCAGGTCCAAGCAGACCCATTGCAGTGCCAGGGACAAATGTCCCCTTTCCTTGAAGAGACCTCCAGACTGCAAAATTCCCCCACAGGATACAGCACAAGCTGTGCTGGCCCCACTGCGTTGGCGTTGGGGAATTTCAGTAGGATTGGGCTGCCCCTCAGCCATCCCAGCCAGAAGCCACCACACTTTCTTTTCATGTACATTTCTGTGGTCCTCTTCCTGCTTTTTAAAATTAACTTAGCAGTGGGGAGGGGGTCGCAGCAAGAGGTGAGTGCAAAATGAAGGGAGACGGTGACAGCTGTCTTCATCTCAGTTGCACTGGTGGTGGTGGTGTGGGCAACAGGACGCTTCAATGGGCCCCAAATACAGCAGAGTGTCAGAACTTGGCCTTATCTCCTTCCTCTGGCCGAGGCTTTGCTGGTCTTCTCTTCCCATCTCAGTCCCTCTCCCCTGCTTATCCTCCAGACTTGTCTGACCTGCTAGTCCTTTCGTTCTCCTCCCATTTTCTTTATGGTCAAATGGAAAAAACCAGCCTGAACAAAGGCATTCCAAGACCAACTTGGGAATTCCCCAAAGATGCAACAAACCCACTGCTCAGGTTAAAAAGTTCTTTCACATGGGTGTAGCCCTGTACTGATGGGGTTCCTTGCAGGGCACAACCCATACTTAACTCGTGTTCCATTCTGAGAACAGCAGCCGGGCACATTCTGTTTCTGGTCCAACCTCCTTCAGACTCCACTCTCTCTTTGGGTTAAGCATGGAAACCTGGGGCCCTGGGCATGAGCTTTCCCCTCCATAAACCCATAAATACACCCTCCTCCCCACCAGCTGAGAAGAAAAACCCAGGATCTTTTGAAAAATATGGAAATAAAAGGACCAATAGGCTCAGGCTGGTTGTGTACTGCTTCCTAGTCAGTACCAACAGTCATATAAGGTGCCATAAATAGTGGACAATACTGGGGCACAACAGAAAACACTTTTGGAAAATCCACAAACACCACAAAAGGGGTGGTGCCGAGAGGTGTTTTTGTTTGTTAAAAACACACTAAAACACTTCTTGTGTTTAAAATATCTGAGTAAAAAAACATATCTTGGGGTTTAAGATATTTCCCAGAAATTAAATTACTTTTCCAGTTAGAAATAATACTGTAGCTGCATCTGCTGACTCTATTTCACCTATATCACCCACCTAGGACACTTTTTAAAGAGTTTAAGATTAATAAAAATGAAAACTTGGAATGAGATCTTGGAATAAAAACATATAACGCCGTTTTTCTGTCTTTAAATCACGAAATCTGCAAAAAATACAAGACCATTTGCAAACACCCCTAGTGATGCCATAAGTCCTGTTTAGCAATTCTGCAAATGGGCATAGCAAACCCAGGTACAGGGAAATCGGAGCCTGCGAACTAGTTGTGCTCCCAGGCCAACGCAATCTGTAGCCATGCCTGCTTCTCTCCCCAGGTTCAATGTTTGTCTGCAGAGGCAAACAATGAACCTGCAGAAAGTTCCTCCCCATGATTTGGAAAGCCGGGTGCCCAGATGAGGGAGAACAGGGGACATGGCTATGGAGCCCAGGGATGTAGTCAATGTACCTATCTGTGAAACATCTAAATAGGGTTAGATCTCCGACTCAGCAAAGAAGCAAATCAGCAAAGGAGGACTCAGCAAAGGAGCAAACCAATTATCATCTGAAGGTCCAGCATGAGCAGGCAAGGATGGAGTCCTTGTTACATGCTGACAAATATGGTCTCTGGCATTCTTCCCTTAACAGTGCTGAGAAAGGAGCAGTGTCTTCCCAATTTGGACAACAGAGACAGGAGAGCAATCTTGGGACACAGCTCCTCTCTCAGTGCTGCTGGCTCTGGGTTCAGGAGCCTCTTCTCTCCAGCACATGGGCTCCCTTACAGACCATTGTACAACTGGCTCCACCACAGTCTGCTTGATTGGGTGGCTCCAGGGGCTAGCAGGTTGGGGTCCTGTTGGCCTTCTTCCAGTACTTAAGCTGGCCAGTTCCTGACATCAGCCCTGCAGTATAGAGAAGGGCAGGTGATGGATCGCTTCCTTCCTTGAACTGAAATGCACTTGAAGTGGGAAGTAATTAAAAGACTTGCTCATGTGGAAGAACTTTCTGTTCCTTTCCTTTTTAAAGGAGACACAATACGGTGACTTGGAAGGAGTCAGCAACTAGCTGAACGTTTCCACTGAGCTACTAAACATGAAAAATAGCCAGAAGATTGGCCCATCCATGAGGCCAACTGAGACAGTTGCCTCAGGAGGAGATTGGCGGAGGACATCCACCTCCATTCTCAACTTACCTACACAGCTCCTCCTCCTCCTCCTCTCACTTCCTGGATTACAAAAGGAAGAGGGGGACAAAGCTCTGGCATGCCACACTCTTCCCCTCTACATTTCCCCTTCTAACCCATCTTTTCCAGTCCAGAGAGTGGCAGGAACAGAGGCTGACACATCACTAGGTAAAAGGGTGTAGCATTTGGCATGACACCTCAGATGCTGGGGAATTCTAAGGCTGGTCCTGGAGAAACCACCAAATGAGGAAACTCTGTAGTATCTTTACTTAAATAACACTTAAAGTTTGTTTGGAAGGCACCGTGCCTGTTGGATGCTATAAGCAATCCTATGATGATTCTTAATATCCTAAAGAATGCAAAGTGGCTGTGAATCTCTCTCTCTCTCTCTCTCTCTCTCTCTCTCTCTCTCTCTCTCTCTGTCTTTCAGAATATGACATACTCAAATTAAAGTTGATGAGAGTTCAGGCTAGCAAAAACACACCCTCCAATCAAAGCACTTAATCCAGTCAAATTAAAATACCAATTGTGTTTACCTGCACAGTGCTAGGCAATGCTCGTAAAATAAATGGACCAGCTATTCAGAGGCAACCACACTGCAGCTCCCAGCGCACCTTGCTAAATCACAAAGTATTCTGGGGGTGCAGATCTAAGTTTTAGACTGGTGTTGCTGTTTCCCATCAAGACTTCGCAGCTCTGAACTGTCCAGGAAAATAGATCAGTGTATATTGTCACCATCTTCACCCTATGTTCAGTAGTCCTCTCCCCGTAACCTTTCCTTTTAAAAAACACTAAAGGAACAATCCTAACCAACTTGCCAGCACTGGCATAGCTCTGCCAGTGGGGCATGTGCTACATCCTGCAGTTGGGGGGCAGTTACGGAGGCCTCCTCAAGGTATGGCAATGTTTGTTCCCTTACCTTGAAGTTGCATTACCCTTATGTCAATGCAGGAAAATGGGTTAGGATTGTGCCCTAAAAGATATGGAAATGTCCAAGTGCTGAGCAAGTGTTCTTGCGGGTGTGTGGGGTGGGGCAGCAGGTGTGAAACATGGGGCAGGTGAAGCAGACCACTTTGGGTGGCAAAGTGAGAGCCAGGCCTCAGGGGTAAGCAAAGCACCACATCCCACCCAGCTCTCTTCTCCTATGCATGGCATGCCGAGGAAGGCAGAAAGACCTTTGACTCCCTCTGCCTGCCTCCTTGTCCTCCTCCAATATCCTGGACCTGGCTATAATTAACTTGACAAGTTGGCATTTGGGCTGGGATCAACATTCCCAAGAGGTCACACTGCAGCTACGGATGCTGCCTAGGTCCAAGAAAGCCCCAGCTCGAGCAGGCCCAGCAGGTGAGAGGTTGGGGTTGGGGACCCCCCAGTAGAGTATGGAACAGCTCAGAAATACTGGGAGGGTTGAAGAGGGGAGGGTGGGACAATGCAGGAAAGCTGCCATGTGGAATTTGCATGTCCATGCCCTCACCTCTTTGCACATCGGAAACGCATATCGCATAAGTGCATCTCAGCACAAAAACGTCAAGTGCAAACAGCTGCGGCAGATTAAGAATGCACTCCGGGTGAACTATTAAAGGGTGAACGTGCATCAGAAATACAGGCAGAGGTCTTATCTCAAACTGACTCATGATTCTCAGTCACGCATGTGCACATTAGCTGAACTATGTGTGTGGGAAGACATTTGGCTCAGCAACTATGCACTCACTGATGATGAACTCACTCAGTCTTTATGTTACGTGTACGTTACACGAAAGAACATTTCAAAAGCTATGGTGTCGGGATGACTGTTTTAGGACTGACAAAATGAAACCAATTATTGCACAAGTCTTCAAGTTCTCTAGCAGTGGTGGTAGCAGTGGCTAGGTGCGCCAGCTGCAGCCGTACTTGCATTGATCAGACATGAGCAAGGTGGTCCCTGCCTTAGGCTGCAACTCTAACCACACTTTCCTGAGATTAAGCCCCATTGAACAAAATAGGACTAACTTCTGAGTTAGGATTATGCCCTTAGTGACTTCAAGACTAGATTACTGTAATGCACTCTACATGGGGCTGCCCTTGAAGACGGTTCAGACACTGCCATTAGTGCAGAATGTAGTGGCCCGGGTGATTACCGGAGCTAGGTGATTAGACTCTGTTAGACCACTGCACTGGCTGCCTTTTCATTTCCATTTCAATTGATCTTTAAATCCCTTCACAGTTTAGGTCCAGGTTATCTGAGGGACCATCTTCTCCCATACATTCCAGTCCACCCTCTTAGGTCATCTGAAGGGGCTCTCCTTCAAATGTCACCTCTGTCCCAAATTAGAGGTGAACCTACTCTGTAGAGCACTGGTTCCCAACCCATGGTCCAGGGACCACAGGTGGTCCGCGAGACGCTGAGAGGTGGTCCGTGAGGTCTCAGGCAAGAAAAATCGCTGTGTCTCTCTGAGCAAGCGGTCCCCCATGGACCACCAGAGACGGCAGAGAACGATGCACCTGCAGCTAGTAGCAAAAGCAGAAAACCACAAATCTTCTCTATAAATAATAAATCTCTAATAAACCTTTTATAATTACAGACAGCCTGCATTATCTGCAGGTTTGGTACCTGCAGATTTCTTCAACTGCGGGTCCCCAAAGTTCTGATGCAGGCCAACCGGAAACCTCTGGAGGTGAGGGGAGCTGTGCTTCTCTTGTCTCTGGAAGCTTTTCTGAAGCCCACAGAGGCTGTGCATGTGTGCCTTCAGCATCTGCGGGCTTCAGAAGAGTCCCTTGACCAACTGGAACTCAGCTCCCATGGGGTTCGGGGGGAGGGAGGGAACTGCAAGTTTTGAACACCCGCAGTTTTCCCTATCCATAGAGGTTCTGGGAATTGAATCCCCGTGGATAATGAGGGCTGCTTGTATTACAAATTTAAATGTATTTTTTGTGTGCAAGGGTGGGGGGTTGCATGTGGTCCATGACAATTCCAGTTTTTGCCTCAGTGGTCCATGGTCTCCTAAAGATTGGGAACCACTGCTGTAGAGGCACCACAACTATGGAATTTCCTCCCACCCCTCCCTCATGGCTTTTCAGCAAGGGCTCAAAACAAACAAGGGCTCTTTCTGAACCAAATAGTCCCGTCCCCCCAGTTCTACTGCGAGGATCAATAATTGGGTTGATCCTTCCTAAGAAAGGTATTATCAGATTGTAGCTTTTGGATTTTTTTTCCCTAATACACCAGCACAGCTACCTACAATGTTTTGAGCTTTGTTGGCCCAGTTCGGACAATAATGGGAAGGTGTAATAAGGAACACATTTCTCCTCCCCTTTCCCAGCATGCTTTTCCACTGCCCTTTGATCATATAGGTTTGTTTATTTTTTAAAATCCAAATCACTTCTAAACATACAAATTAAATATTCCTTCAGCACAATTATATGGAAGCCGGATGGCGCATTGGGTTCCCACGCTGCTCTCCCATGTGATGAGGGTGGGCTAATTGGAATATCGTCCGAATCCGCCTCTTCCTTCCCGGAACCGAAGGGAACACACCCACATAGGCAGTCACGTTTGTTTCTGATTGAAATCACGCATGCACATCACACGCGCAATTAAAAGTATGCTTGCATATCAATTATGTATCAATTATCAAGCAAAGAAGCCTTTGACATTTCTACTGCAGGGACTGAACGTAAGTTGACCAGGATCCAGGCCACAGTTACAGAAGCCTGCCTGATATTCTGCGTTTTCTGAGCACTCAAAACAGGAGAGTAGCTTCTTCCCACGAACGTGGTCATCACGCTTGCCATTGTTCCTTTGCCCATTACAAGGTGTCCATGCATGCAATTGCTTCTGTTGCCCGGTGGTTGCACTCTGGTTTGAGTAACTTGAGGGTGTGTTTTGAGTTGGGCATGTGCATCTCCACCTCCAGTTCGACCACATTCCTTTACCATCATTTCGTTTGTCTTACAACGTTCATGTTCTCTCTTCCTAGAGGGATCTGTGCAGGAGGGGATGTCATGCAGTGAGAACCCCCAAGAAGGTGCTGTAGGGCACACAACAGAGAAGAAGTGGGAGCTACGGAATGAGGGTCACGCAGAAAGGTTCTTCACGGCAGCTTGCCAACTGAGAGAACAGCATTGTCTTGTGGATGTGACCGTGAACCTAGGCCTGAGGAACTACAAAGCCCACAGTGCTCTCCTCGCCGCAGTCAGCTCTGTCTTCTGGCAGCGTCTACTGTGCAGGGAGCAAGGTGTGATGGAGTTGGATGGCGTGACCACATCACATGGCTGGGAGGCCATTTTGAATTTTGCCTATGCTGGGGAACTGGAGATCACACCAGAGACGGCCAAGGAGGTGTTGGACGCAGCTGAAGCACTGGGCATTCCTCGTGTGGCCAAAATTTGCAAGGCAGCATTGATTGGGACAGAAGCAGAGGACAGGCTCAGTCCAGCAGAAGAGATGTGGGAGACTCTACGGAGTCTTCAGGAGCTTTATGAAGAAGGCATTGGCTGGGACCTGGCAGTTAATGCTGAGGGAGAAACCTACCAAGGTGATCAAGGCAGAGCAGACAGGAAATCCAGAACAGAGATAGGGCAGGGTTTGGTTAAGGGATAAAGGGTGGTGTCTGGGGCTGGGCTGGCCAAAGTCTTTGGGTTGGGATTATGGGATCCTGGCAGAGACATGGCTGTTGGATCTTCTGATCTCGTCTTCCCTTCTTCCAGTTCACCGCCTGGCCTTGGCCTGCGGCTGTGAGTTCTTCCATGGCATGTTCACCAGTGGAATGAAGGAATCCTATCAAACGGACACTCCTCTCTGCACCCGCTTCACCTCATCTGATCTGGGCCTGGTCATCTCCTTTGCGTATTCCGGAGTGCTGGTGGGTGGATGGGATGACCTGTTTGAGGCCACGCAAGCTGCTCTGCAGTACCAGGTCTCTGGGATCTTGGAACTTTGCTTGGATTTCTTCCAGCGCCAGCTGAACCCTGAATCCTGCTTGGACATCCTCTCCTTTGCCCGCACCTATGGCCTACACGAGCTGGAAAATATGGCTGAGAGTTTTGTGTTAAGGAACTTCCCTCATGTCTCAGCCACGCCCAAGTTCTTGGACCTCCCGGTCAACCAACTTGTAGACTTCCTCAGCTCTGATGCCCTGTACATACTGAACGAACTAGAAGCCTTCCAAGGAGCCATCCGCTGGTTGGACACTGACCGGGCTGCACGGATGGACCATGCTGAGAAAGTTCTGCGCTGCATCAGGTTCCCTTTGATGTCCACCCGGGAGCTTAAGCAGGTGCGGGCAGTAGACATGATGGCTGCCCCAGGTCGTTTCTATAATCTTCTGGTGGAATCTTTATCCAGCTTTCCACCAGGCCCTTCCAAGATGGAGCAACTCCCCTGCCGGGTAAGGTACCCAGAGAAGGTGATTGTCATCAGTGGAGGAGACACTCTGGCAAATAACATGGCCACTCGCAGCCCCAGTCGGGACTTGTGGTTCACGCACCGCTTTGTCAATGGCATTGGATTGGTCAAGCAAGTGGAGTGGCGTACTCTTGGGGAGCTTCCTGAAGGGGCTCGTTTCCGGCATGCTGTGGCGGTCAAGGACAATGTGATGTATATCTTTGGAGGAAAGCACTATTACGGAATCAGAGACACCATCAACTCAGTATTCAAGTGAGATGGGGGGGTCATGCCTCTTGAATTAGGGTTGGACAGAAAGCAGTTCCATTCTCACTGGAGACTTGTGCATGGGGTGGGAAAGACAAACAGTGTTTTGCCTTGCCAGTTCTTCAGCTTCAGTGGTGGATACCTGACCAGCAAGCAGCAAGCATTTGAGTGGTGATCACCAGGGATGGGCAAATCCGGTGTGGCTTGACTTGAGTCAAGTCACAAGTCTCTGCCCCCGTGACTTGACTTGAAAATGAGTCCTAATGGGGGTACTTTCCGAGTCACCAAGTCGCCTTTTAATGACTTGAAAGGATGAGTCATGAGTCTTTCTGATACATATGCCAGGCACAGAAAAAAAAACTGCTGCTGCTGGGGTGTGTGTGTGTGCATGAGTTCCCTTTAAACACTCCCCTGCTGCCCCATCCCATCTGTCAACAAGGTGGGAGGAGGTGGGAAGGACTGCCTGAGAGTGGGGACAGAAGCTGCAAGAGGGAGGAGGGTCACATGCAGCAGCCATGAAGCTTACCAGGATGACCCAATTCTTTGCAGTTATACTCAGTAGTCCCACTGCAGCCAGTCATTCAATGGGGCTTCCTCCCTTCCCCCCAATGAACAATGGAGCTCACAGCAGCCATGCGATTGGAAAGTGTGATTGCTACAAACCTCCCCATGCCTCCTTTTTCCCTGGGCTTCTCCAACCAATCCTAAGCAAGAGCTCCCTTGGGCTCCTCCTCCTGCCCTCCTTCCATCAAAGTAACAAACCAGACTGCCCATCCTTCCTCCAATGACTGTTGGTTCCTTCCTATCAGAGATGGGAAGAGAGTCCCCTCCCACCCCCCCTCCTGCTCAGATGTAAAAGCAAACATTAACCCTTCCCTGCCTCCTGGCTGAAACTTCCCTGCTGTTTGCCCGATCTGAATGATGGCCCCACAAGGTTTTTCCCTTACTGCAAAAACAGTAAGCAAGCACACCCAGGCACAGACAACCCTAAGTCTGCATGTGTGGGGATGAGTGCCCAAGGGGCTCTTGACTTGAGTGTTTTGCCAAGTCTTCTATGCATGTGACTCAGGTGTACATGAGAGCAAAAAATGCTGATTTTCATGACTTGGACTCGAGTCACCCGACTCGAGTTCCCATCCCTGGTGGTCACGACTATAGTGGCATAGACCAGAGGTGCCGTCCATTCCTATAAAAGGGTGAGGAGTAGTCAAGGTAGGTCAGGGCCAAAAGCAGCAGGGGCATGCAGACCTCAAAGATGAGATCCTGACATCAGTAGTCGGAATATCTAGCACTGAGGCTGACCTTACCTATGAAGGTTATTCAGTGCTCTCATACCAGCCAATCATAGCCTGGTAAAACCTTAAGGGGACACAGAAAGCTAGGAAGGGTTATTCCTTCTCAGTTCTAGTAACAAATGCTGTGTGGCTGTAGCCTTTATTGGTGGACTCAAAGGATCAAGGGATGGGTCGATCAGGGTTGAGTCCCCCAGGTTCTAGCACCTGATGCAGGCCTGGTTGTTAGCGATTGCCTGCTTCCAGAGAATGGGAACATAGGTGTCTTGCCCTTCCAGACACCTACGGCTCCCTGAGCCAGCTGCCAAGGAAGGGAAGGGCAACCTGACTTTGGCAAAGTATAGCTGTCTAGGAATTTGAGAGCGGCAGAAAGGTAGATGTCACAAAGCCACTGAGGGAGAGATAAGAGCATGTGATGGATATCGTACATAATGAGGAATATGAGAACGACGGGCCTTGTGATAGTAGATCAGTGGAATGTGAATAGATCCAGAAGTCAGCCATGGAGGCCATTTGGGAGCGAGAGCTCAGGGTCGGCCTGGTACCAGTAGAAAAGGAAACATGAAAGTGCCTCTGATCATGCGGGGAATGCCTTTCTCTCAACCCAGGGCAGCCTGAATCAGTCCCCTTCCCACACACATCTTGCATGATAGATATCAGAGAGTGAGATCCAAGCAGTCGGCACCTTTTTTCTCAGCAACAGAGGTTTATAGAACTGAACATGAGAGGATGTGGGGATGGCCATGAACTTAGGAGCAGATGTGGTGTCAGAGGTCAACTGCGCTGAGCACGCTGGCCATGCCAAGCCCTCAACCCTCAATACTGACAGCAGTGATAGTGTCCAGTGCCAGATGGGGGGGGCACCATCGGACATGTAGAACTTTGCCCGGGAGCCCCCAGCAATTTGATGCCAACATTGCTTACGTAGCTTTAAAAGGCGACTAGTCAAATGCATGGGGAAGTCTGTTCACAGCTGTGAGCCATGCCAGCAAAGTGGAATCTCCAGATAGGAGACAGAATGCAACCCAGTGCCAACATTTGAGGCTTGAGGGCCCATTGCTTCAGCCTAAGCTTCTGGGCTCCTGGAAGGCACCTGACTGGCAGAATGCAGGGCTGGGCTCTTCTTCGAGGACTGGCTTTAGGGGTTTTGTGATCTATAGAACACCCCATAGGTGAAGCCATAAGTCAGCAGTAGAGTGCTTTGCATACAGATTTCAGGCTCTGCCTATAGAATCTCCAGTTCAGACCTGACCCAGACCTGAGCACCTGAGGCAGCCTGCCAAGTGTTGAATCCCCATTACCTGTGAGCTTTCTTTTCCTCCCACTCCCTAGATTGGAAGAGGAGGATAGAGCAGATGAGGAAGTATGGAGAAGGGTAGTGAACCTGGCATCTTCAGGGATGCTCTAGCCCACTACTCTCCTCTCTACCACACTTCCTCTTCCACTCTGTCCCCTCTTTCTTTTCCAGTCTAGGGAGAGGGAGGAGAAACAGTGGAGGTGAGGGGACAGGTGGGTGGGTGCCCCCTGCCAGTTTGCTGTCTGAGTGGGCCTCATGGTTGGGACCTCAGTTAAAAGGTTCACGTGGTTGGAGGCAGTGGGCAAGACATCTGTATGAAATCCTACATGGCCACTGCCAGTCTGAGTACTGTAGACAATACTGGGCTAGATCTCACCTAGCTGTATAAGGAAACTTCCTCCGTTTTCCTACACCCTCCCCTGCTACAGGTTTGATCCCCTTCGTGGGAGTTGGGAGCGCCTGGCTGACATGACAACTTGCCGGTGCTATTTCCCAGCTGTGTTCCTGGATGGGCTTTTCTATGTACTAGGAGGCAGTTCCAACGATGCCTATTGCCTGGACACCGCGGAAATCTACGATCCTCAGAACAATACCTGGAGGTGAGAGATGGGGAGCTTCACCCAAGCAGTCCTGTTCCCATCTAGCTGGTCTGTTTTGCTTCTCCTAGTTGTATCAGCTGGTGTCCGCGGTTTCCTCCTCCTCTTTTTCATCTTGTCCTTCTCTCATTTCTTATCACAACTTCATTTGCTACAAGGAAAGCAGCCCTTGCTTTTGGACAGCTCTGATGACAAACTGCATGTGTGAATGGGGTTGTCAGCAGCTGCCTAATAAAATATCTAAAAGGCAAACTTCCGTGGGGCAAAGAAGCAGGAAAGCACTGGTTATCAGATGCTGGAGACCAGCCACACAGGAAGACTGTTTCTTGGAAGCAGGAGAGCTAAATTAAGCATGGCAAGATGGAGCAGATTCATTCTCATTTCCTTTCCCTCCCTCCAGGCCTTGCGAGCCCCTGCCTGCTCCACTCTGTGGTCATGCGGCCTGCGTCCTGGACGGCTTCATCTACGTCTCCGGGGGTAGCGATGGCTCCTGCCGCTGCCACTCATCCCTGTTCCGGTATCACCCGGGTGCACCACCCATCCCATTGGCCGCCATGCGGGAGGAGCGTGCCGGACATGCCATGGAATCGCTAGATGGGCGGCTCTACGTGGCCGGTGGTCTGCGGTGGCGGGACGGCCACGGGGGCTACGCAGATCAACTGGCTTGCGAGGTGTACAGCCCAGGCCTGGACGTGTGGGTGGCCCTCAGTCCTCTGCCACAGGCCCATGTCATTGCTGCCTCAGCTGTCTTCCAGGGGGAGCTCTATATACTGGGAGGTTACAGCCATGACACATATCGAGATACCCACCTGATTCACTGCTACAACCCCAGCCATGACCGATGGGTCAATGTGGGGACACTGCCTCAGGCCTACGCCGACCTCAGAGCTTGTATCTTGGAAGTCCCTCCCTCACTCAGGAAAAAGCAGCCCTCATCCTCAGCCCTTCCCATGATGGAAATCCCTGCCGATCCCTCAACAGAGTCTGCATGAGAGCACTCCTGATAAGCCCAAAGTGTAGAGTGGAGGCGGGGGCATCTTGATACTGAAATCACTATTTCCTCATTAATTAACCCTCTTAATTAAACTCACAAGTCTCCCCTAAGCTTTAGTTAATAATGCCATCCCATCATTCAAAAAAAGTAGCTAAGGGAGTCCAAAGCAATCCTCTTAAACTAAGCTAGGCCAGAGGTCAGCCGCAAAGTAATGAGCAACATGCTTGACCCATGATTATTTTGCAGTTGTATGGGTGCTGCAAAGTTGGATAGGATTGGGCCCTAAGTGTGAGATCAGCTGCAACTTCAGGCTTCTATGTACAAGTTTGCTTTAAAAGGCAGTTGATCACAGGGAGTATTTGAATTGTATGAGCAATACTATTGGAATGAATACAGCTATTAAGACAGGACTTTACCTTCCCAGGGCAGGTTGTTGACTTCTCAATTGGCCACTGTGGCAGTGCCTTAACAACACTTTGATCTGCAAGCAAGTAGGCGATAGTTATGCTCCTGCTGATTCATACATATCAAGCTGATCTTCAAGGCACAGGAGCAGGCCAGTAGGCCAGGTTTCTCTGGTCAGTTGGCAACCCTAGCTGCCCATATTTCTGAATCCGGCTGACACCATTGCATGAGACCAGGTTCCAGTGCCTTTAAGTAGAAACTTAACAGGTAAAAGCTTATCCTGCTGTTCCATCTGCAAGCCAACAAAAGACACACTAGTTGAATGCCTGATGCTGTGTGCAGCAGGGCAAAAGCTGGGGGTAGAGAAGGACAGAAATCTTATCGCTCAGAGAATTTGCTTCCATATAGGATGAGGACATTTCTGACTTTTCAGTACCGCCACTTTATGTGAAATTAATTAAATGCACATGCAAGATGAATATAAATTCTGGGCCCTCCATCTGTTCAAGAGTGATAGCAATGCCAACCAGTGGTACCCCCACCACCCGCCAGAAGAGAGACCAGGTGCCCATGAACTGTGTATTTCTGCAAATGATAGGCTGGCTGTGCTGCAAATTAAAAGTCAATTTATTTCTCAAGGCTCACGCAGTAGTGCATGTTTGATTTTGCACAGGCGAGCAGGGGTGTTGCATGTTTCCACAACCAGGTTATCAGGTTGGCAACATCCCCTAAACTGCAATTCAACAGGTGCAGCCTTGTTGATATCACATAATTACCTCCTTCAGAATGACCAAAACAAAATCTGGTGCCAGGGTGGAGCCCTGTGAGCGAGGGGATGGGAACATGGAAAACAAATTAGGGCAGGGAGGATACTGGAGCAGTTATTTTTTTTTTTTTTAAGAGGAATTTTTTCCATTGGAAAAATTGCAGCATTTTCTTCAGACTGAGTGAAACCACTGCACACCTTCTGCTGCCGCATTCTTCATGCAGGTTGTGTGTGTGTGTGGGGGTGTGGATTAACGTAGTAGCAAAAACAGGGTGACAAGGTACAATGGAGGACAGAGCACCTATCCACTGTTTCTCAAACTGTGGGTCCCGACCCACTAGATGGGTCATGAGCCAATTTCAGGTGGGTCCCCATTCATTTCAATATTTTATTTTTAATATATTAGACTTGATGCTACCATGGAACGTGACTGCATTTGGGGAAATGTTACAGACCTGTACTTTGAACAAGCTACTATGTACTATTCTTTTAACAATGATAGTCAATGGGATTTACTCCTGGGTAAGTGTGGGTAGGATTGCAGCCTAGGATTGTTAAAAATTTCCTGCTTGATGATGTCACTTCTGGTCATGACGTCACTTCCGGTGGGCCTGACAAATTCTCATTCTAAAAAGTGGGTCCCAGTGCTAAATGTATGAGAACCACTGGCCTATACCTTTAACTATTGTATAGAAGAGGGAATTTTGGTAGGCACAGCTTAACATGGAAGGGTTTAGAGAGCCTCCCCTGCCAAAATTCCCTCTCCTATACAGTGGTTAAAGGTGTAAGCACTGCATCCTCCAATGTATCTGGTCACACGGAGCAAAAGCAGCATTTGCTAAGGGCCCTACATTTTCAAGGGCTCCACACTGGCTTACCAGCTGCATCAAAGGCCCATCAGGCAAGCAGGCAGGAAGATGAAGGCATATATCTGCAGCCCAGCTGACCACTCTTTGCTTTTGTGAGCTTGCTGCTTGGACTTCTGCCATGGGGGGGGGGGGAACTGGACACTTCTGTACCTACAAAATATCCACATTCTGCACAAGTAAATGATGAAATGCACCCTCTTTGATCTCTTTTTTCTGTGCTTTGCCCACAAGGTGTGTGTGTGTGTGGGGGGGGGAATCCACTGAAATTCTATTCCTGTCTACTCAGAAGTCTAGTCAACATGTTAGGAAACTTGTAGCACAGTGGTTCCCACACTGTGGGTTGGGACTCACTGGTGGGTCATGACCTGATTTCAGGTGGTTCCCCATGCATGTTGGCAACCTTCAGTCTCGAAAGACTATGGTATCGCGCTCTGAAAGGTGGTTCTGGAACAGCGTCTAGTGTGGCTGAAAAGGCCGATTCGGGAGTGACAATCCCTTCCACACCGGGAGCAAGTGCAGTCTGTTCCTGGTCTGTCTCCCTGGCTATGGGCCTTCCTTCTTTGCCTCTTAGCCTCAGACTGTTGGCCAAGTGTCTCTTCAAACTGGGAAAGGCCATGCTGCACAGCCTGCCTCCAAGCGGGCCGCTCAGAGGCCAGGGTTTCCCACTTGTTGAGGTCCACTCCTAAGGCCTTCAGATCCCTCTTGCAGATATCCTTGTATCGCAGCTGTGGTCTACCTGTAGGGTGCTTTCCTTGCATGAGTTCTCCATAGAGGAGATCCTTTGGGATCCGGCCATCATCCATTCTCACAACATGACCGAGCCAACGCATGCGTCTCTGTTTCAGTAGTGAATACATGCTAGGGATTCCAGCATGTTCCAGGACTGTGTTGTTTGGAACTTTGTCCTGCCAGGTGATGCCGAGAATGCGTCAGAGGCAGCGCATGTGGAAAGCGTTCAGTTTCCTCTCCTGTTGTGAGTGAAGAGTCCATGACTTGCTGCAGTACAGAAGTGTACTCAGGACGCAAGCTCTGTAGACCTGGATCTTGGTATGTTCCGTCAGCTTCTTGTTGGACCAGACTCTCTTTGTGAGTCTGGAAAACGTGGTAGCTGCTTTACCAATGCGTTTGTTTAGTTCGGTATCGAGAGAAAGAGTGTCGGAGATAGTTGAGCCAAGGTACACAAAGTCATGGACAACCTCCAGTTCATGTGCAGAGATTGTAATGCAGGGAGGTGAGTCCACGTCCTGAACCATGACCTGTGTTTTCTTCAGGCTGATTGTCAGTCCAAAATCTTGGCAGGCCTTGCTAAAACGATCCATGAGCTGCTGGAGATCTTTGGCAGAGTGGGTAGTGATCACTGCATCGTCGGCAAAGAGGAAGTCACGCAGACATTTCAGCTGGACTTTGGACTTTGCTCTCAGTCTAGAGAGGTTGAAGAGCTTTCCATCTGATCTGGTCCGGAGATAGATGCCTTCTGTTGCAATTCCAAAGGCATGCTTCAGCAGGACAGCGAAGAAAATCCCAAACAAGGTTGGTGCAAGAACACAGCCCTGCTTCACGCCGCTTCGGATGTCAAAGGGGTCTGATGTGGAGCCATCGAAGACAACAGTGCCCTTCATGTCCTTGTGGAAGGATCTGATGATGCTGAGGAGCCTGGGTGGACATCCAATCTTGGGGAGAATCTTGAAGAGGCCATCCCTGCTTACCAGGTCAAAGGCCTTTGTGAGATCTATGAAGGTTCATAGGGTGATGAAAAGATCAGATAACTAATTGCCTCAATCCCTGATGATGTTCAAAAATCAGATACTGTTGCTGCTAATTACCTTGCAAAGAGCTCAGCTCCTGCAGTCTGTAAGCAGGTGTAAAGATAGGGAAATAAGATGTTTGAAGGTCCTTTTCTTGTTATTATAAACAAAGTTTTTTTTTTTTTCTCCTTTTCTTTTTAAGTCTGGTAAACCCAGGTGGGTCCTGATACAATGTCATTTTAAAAAGTGGTTCCTGGTGCTAAAAAGTTTGGGAACCACTGTTATAGCAAATTTTTTAAAAAATTGAACTAGTGTACCATGCAGTAAATAATTTGTTTTAATCTTTATGTATATTAAAAACATTAGGGCAACTTTATATGCTACAGGCCCTGCACTAGTGAAGATCCCCATCCTATGCATATCTACCCCAAAGTAAGTATTTCATTGTGTGAAAAGGGATTTACTCCCAGGTAAGTGTGTCCAGGATTGCAGCCTGAAAGCCCAAGCCTCTGCAGATCTACTCAGAAGTAAGTCGCATTACAGTCAAAGGGCTTACTCCCGCGTAAGTGTATACAGGACTACAGCCTTAATCCAGCCCTGGGGGGCGGGGGATTAAGTGCCATGCCGGCAACACACCTATTTTGAACGGGGGGGGGGGCACAAACAGCACAGCTGGTCCCCCAGCCTGGGAACTGGGAGCGCAGCTGGAGAGCCTGAGAGCCCATTCCTAGCCATGCCAACTGAGAAGTAAATCCCACTGTAGTCAACGGGGCTTTCTCCCAGGAAAGTGTGGCTGGGTTGCTACAGTTGCGGTCCGGCAGCATCCCCCCAGGCCTGGCCGGCGCCTGGGTACCAGCAGCATCCCCAGGGCCGGGGGGGATGCTCGCCTCCCGCGAGCACGGAGCTCCTGCAGGCGCGCCGCCGGTCCTTCCCTGAGCGGGGCAGGGCGCGGCCTGGCTGCGGGCAGGGCAGGAACCGCCTCTTGGGCGCAGTCCAGCCGGCGCGGTTCCTGCTTCCGCGTCCAGGCACCGCCTGCTCCTGGCCGCCCGCTGATCGCGGCTGCCGCTTCGCCGCCAAGAGCCGCGGTCCTGCTTTGCCCCCGGGGAGGAGAAGAGCAGCGGTGCCTTCCTGCAGCGGGAGCCGGATCGGTGCAGGTGGGTGGCCCAGAGGAGCCCAGCCCAACACAACAGTTGCGTCTCCGTCTCCTGGCTGGCTGTGTGTTGGTGGCTCTCCAGGGCGAGGCTCGGGGTTGCCAACTTACCCCCCACCTGGCCTGCTGCTGTACTTTCTAAGCAGCTGAGTGTCCCCTTGCACAGAAACAGAAGCGCTTCCTGGTACAGTCAGTTTCTCACACCAGCGCCTCAAGCGTTGAAGGGACAGAACAGGCGCAAGTTGGCAACCGCAGCAGAGCCCTTGGCTTCCAAGTGGATCCCCCCCCCCCACCGCTTATTCCTGAGCTAGGAACAGGGCTGTAGTAACCCACGGCCTGGCCCCGAGGCTTTCAGGTATTTTGGACCCCTTCTGGCATTTCAGTCTTTCACCCCACTACAGCTGATAGCCTGACCCTGATATGGTAGGTACTGTAGTACGTAGACCTAGTTCCATTTTGAGGGTCTCTTTAGATATGGACAAAAGAGCAACCAGTATGGCATTAATGTGTGTGGGTGTGTATAGATAGATAGTCTACATAGTGCCTTAAACCATTGGAGCCCGAGGGTGCAGGTAACAGTGACTCAGCAAAAAAAGAAAAGATGGGACCCCCTAGTACTTGCAGGGCCCCTAGGCTTCAGCCTAGGCCCTTGCTAGGAACATCAGCTGATAATTGCATGACTTTGCACAAGGCACGATTTCCAGGAAGGTATTCCAAGCTGCCCCCAGACTTCTAAGGGAGATGTTGGTAGTCTGATTTTCCCTTTGCACTGGAGGTTGAGTGTGTGTTTACTCACCAGTAAGGCCCATGGGGTATATTTCCAAGAGACTGACTTCCAAGTCAGTGTGACTAGAACTGTAGGATTTGAGGGCATTTACCTGCATCTGAATATGTGTGTGTGTGTGTGTGTACACACACACACACTTCTTGGTGTGAGCAAGAAGGGTCTTGGCTGCCTCCATGTGAGAGATAGAGTTGCTGTCAGCCTGCGTTTGAGAACCGGAGGCCAGAAATGAGATCAAACCAAGAAGATCCATTCTGAAATGTTGTTGGTTCTTGAAAGAGAGAACCTCTATGATTGTAAAAATCCCCTTGAGGGATTTAGAAACGCCTGCCTATGTAAACCGCCTTGAATAAAGTCAGAGGAGTAATCCGATGACCAGAAAGGTGGTATATAAATACCAAGTTGTTGTTGTTGTTATTATTATTTTATTATTTATTTTAACATTTATTTTTTTATTTTATTATTATTATTATTATTATTATTGTGTGTGTGTGTGTGTAGCTAGAGGGGGTGCAAAGCAGTTGGTTTGGCAGGCATCCTCACCGCGGCATGCAAGCGGCCCCTCCCCTTCGGAGCCATTCCAGGTGGTGGGAGCTAAATGGAGGTGAATGCCTCCGTTTTGCACCCACCATCCAGAATGGATCTGAAGGGGAGGCTCTGCTTGCATGCCGCACTGAGGCACCTTGCAAAACCTAGTGCTTTACACCCCCTCTAGCTAAGCCACTGCTTTGAGCAAAGGTCAGTTACACAGCCTGTGACTAATATTGCAGTTCCATCCTGTAATGATAAGCACACCCCAAGCATGCACGGCGCCTTTTCCTTCCCACTATTTATTATCCAGGAAGTGGCAATATATAGACCAGCAATTTTCAACCTTTTCATCTCACGCCACACTGACAAGGCACGCCATTGGTTTTTTGACATTTGCCAAGGCACACCACACTGATAGCAGGGGCTTACATCCCCCAGTGGTCCTAGTAAGAAATGATCCTCCTCCAGCTCTCATGGCACACCTGCAGACCATCCGTGGCACACCAGTGTGCCATGGCACAGTGGTTGAAAATGGCTGATATAGACAATATGCGAGCGATAATCATATTCGGCTTCCATGTTTTGGAGATCAGGTAAATGGGGAACCCATTGGGCTGACACCCCGTCAAGGAGATCAGTTACTTAATTTGCTGCGGTTTTGGTGATTTGCATAGATTTTTCTGTGAGAACAAAGCAATACTTGCAAAGGGAGAAGAAAGCATGCAGTGTCTAAATGGTGCACGTATGTGTAGTGGCAAGTGACATCTTAAAAGAGGCATGCTCCTTCTAACTCACACAGGAGGGAATGCCTCTTCTGATATTTTTCATCTGCAGCTTTTTGTATTTGTATTGGAAATAATTTAAAAAATAATGCTAAAATTTTTAATCTGGGCCCCATGTTGAGAGAAGACTTGATGCACAATGTGAGGGGTGTGCTAGTCTACCTATTGCAGCTTCTTGTGGAGCATGCACAACTTTCCGTAGCAGTGACAATTGTGTTGGAGGAATCTCTTAAACCAGATTTCCTCCGTTAGGGGGGGAGCAGAGTCGCTTCAGCAGCAGAACCCCCCCTTTGCTGGGAATCAACCCCAGGGAGCCTCCCACACCCGGCTGACTGCTAGTCAAGAAACACACAAACAACATTGGCTGGCTGCAGTTGCAAGAACAGATTCATTTACTCACAGTTCCTTAGCGGTACGGTTACAGCATCTGATTTAGGAATCAGAGGTACTCTGACGTAAAGATAACAAGGCCCTATAGCTGCCTCGTCCTGCATGTGCCATGTGGTCAAGATGGCAGCGCCAGCAGATCCCTGCTGCATGCCATCTTGTCTCCTCAGTTGTGGTGAGGAAGAGGTAAGAGGGAGGGAGGAGGGCGTGCTCAGGAGTTATATAGGGTCTGGATCACGCCCCTCCCACATAGGTCATCCAAGGTGGACAGGTAAACTGCAAAGGACACTGGGCTATGGCTTAACCCTTTTTAGGACAGTCTCCTGCCACCCCTTGAGAGCATACGGAGTTGCACCAATTCCAACACCCCTTCTCAACTCCGGATGCTCAAGTCCAGCAAATTCATACTTTCTCGTAGACTCTGGAACTTTTCTTTTGTCAGCGGCTTGGTCAGGATATCTGCTGTCATTTCTTGGGTTGGACAGTAGTCCATCCTGACAAGTCCTTTCTTTATCATGTCACGCACAAAGTGGTTTCTAATGTCAATGTGTTTAGTGCGTGCATTGTGGCTTTCTGTCTGTGCCAACCTGATACAACTCTGGTTGTCCTCAAACATCTGGATTGGCCTTGGTTCTTCTATACCCAAATCATCCAACAATTTGCAAAGCCACATTACCTCTCTGCATGTCTCTGATGCAGACACATACTCTGCTTCTGTAGAGGAAAGAGCAACAGAGGTTTGTTTTCTGCTTGCCCAACTGATTGCTCCACCTCCATACAGAGCCAAATGTCCACTGGTCGATTTCCGATCAGTTCTATCTTCTCCCCAATCTGAGTCACTGTAGACCACTAACCTGGGTCTCTCACTGGCTGGCAACTTCAATTTGAAGTTTTGGGTGACTTTCAGGTACCTTGCAACCCTTTTCACTCCAAGCCAGTTCCATTTTGTGGGAGAATTGTTTTTCCTACACAGAATCCCAGTGGCAGTTGCAATGTCTGGCCTAGTTGTGTTTAAAAGATAAAGCAACTTGCCTACTGCTTCTCTGTACTGTGTGTTGTTAGGGAGGTTCACTTTCATCTGTTTGTTTTAGAAAGTTGGTCTCCATCGGTGTAGCTACTGGGTGCGTGTCTTTGAGTCCTAGTGACTCCAACAAGTCCAGAATTTTTGTTCTCTGGCTGAGGAGAAAACTTCCATCCCCTTCTCTCTCCACGTGCATACCCAAATAATGAGTCACCTTTCCCAGTTCTTTGATTTCCACTTCTCTGTTTATGTGGTTGACTAACTCTTTGTAGTCTTGTCCTCTCTCATAGAAACACAGCAAGTCATCCACATAAACCAATACATAAGTCCATTTTCCATCTTTCTGTCTTGTGTACAGGCACTGATCTGCTGCACCTTGTGTGAAGTTTAGTTGTGTCAAAATGTGGTGCAGCTTTTCATTCCAGGCTTTGGCTGATTGTTTTAAGCCATATAGCCCCTTCTGAAGCTTGCATACCAAATGTGCCTTCTTGCTATCTATAAAACCAGGTGGCTGTTTCATGTACAGCTCCTCCTTAATTTCTCCGTGAAGGAAAGCGGTTTTTACATCCAAATGTTGGACAATCTTCTGGAAGCAGCTATGCTTAGAAGCAGTCTTATGGTAGTGTACTTCACTACAGGAGCAAAAACCTCATCAAAGTCTTCTCCATACTTTTGGGAGAAGCCTTTGGCTACGAGCCTTGCTTTGTAGCGCTCTATCTGTCCTTGTGCATTTGTCTTAGCCTTGAAGACCCATTTGCACCCTATTGCCTTTTTGTTTGGCGGTAGCTTAGTCAGTGTCCATGTTTTGTTCTTGTGTAATGCACTTATCTCTTCTTGTGCAGCCTTTTTCCACTTACTTGAATCATGCGCGGGCATCGCTTCTACCTCTTCCCAGGACTCTGGTTCGCGTTGTGACGACGACCCTGCGAGGTAGGTTAGCCCAAGTCGTGGAGGTGGAACGCCTTTGTTCTCTCGAGATGAACGTCTGGGTTCTGCTGGTACTTGGTCTGCATCTGCAGCAGCTTCTGGTTCCAGCAGTTCCTCTCCTTCATCAGCCTCCTCTTCTGTGTCGGTCTCCTCTTCTGCTGCACTCGCCTCAGACTCTGGTGATGAGGGTCCTGGTATGCTGCTGTGACAAACTGGCACATACGTGAGCTCCTCATCTGTCTGAGATAGATCATTAATAAATCTCTTGCTTATATCAGCTTTCTCATTTTCTGCAAAGTACAGACCATGCCTGGTGGTCACCTTTCTGGTGTGCATGTCCATAACTTTGTAACCCTTCGTTCCAGGAGCATATCCTATGAAGATACCTTCTTCCGCTCTCAGGTCTAGTTTGGACCTCTTCTCCTTTGGAACAAAAGCATATACCTTGCATCCAAACACGCGAAGATGACTCATGTCTGGTGCTCTGCCATGCAACAGCTCAAAAGGGGTTTTGTCGCTTACGACACCCTTTGTAGGTAGTCTGTTCTGCAAATAGTTGGCAGTGATTATCGCCTCACTCCAAAAATTTGTAGGCAGACCTGCATCTGTTAGCATGCATCTGGCCATCTCTAACAGGCTATGATTTTTGCGTTCCGTGACGCCATTTTGCTGTGGTGTGTGTGGCACTGATAACCTGTGTTTAATTCCCTGGCTCTCTAGTATTGATTTTGTGTGTCGTGAGGTGTACTCACCACCGTTGTCAGTCTGCAGTGCGCCAGGATTTCTCTCAAACTTGTTCTTTACCATTGCCAGGTATTTGCTCAGCATGTCGGGAACTTCACCTTTCTCTTTCAGCAGATAAATCACTGTATATCTAGAGAAATCATCTACAAACGTTAGAATATATTTATAGTTCCCTAGTGAGGGACTTGGCGTTGGACCTACCAGGTCACTGTGTATGATTTCCAGAACCCTGGTGCTGCGTTGTCCAGTCCTCTTTGGAAAGGATGGACTGACCACTTTGCCTTTGATACAGCACACACACCTCTCTGGATGGTTCTCACAGTGCTTCACCTGTATCCCTCTTGCCAGGTCCTTGTTCTGCAAGTCCAGGACTGCTGCTGTGTCCCTGTGTCCTAGCCTGCAGTGCCATAAATCCAAACAGTCTTTGTTGCAATTTTTCTTGGCACTCCTTAGTTGTGCTTCCTCGTTGCACAAATCTAAGACATAGACTCCATTCCTTTCAAAACCTTGAGCCAGCAAAAGGTCATCACTTTTCCATCTTATGTCACAGCCCCCTTCTGTGAAAACAACTGTGCATCCTTCTTTGACCAACTTTGATACACTCAGCATGTTTCCACTTATCTCTGGGGAGTACTTAACATCTTTTATGGTAAAGTTTTTAATTGAATCACCTGCTACACATTTCAATTTCACTGTCCCTTTTCCTTGAATCTGGACCTTCTTACCGTCAGCTATGGTAATCTGACCTTCTTCGTCTGTGTCCATTTCCTGAAAGAAACTTTGGATGGAACAGGTATGAAATGAGCATCTTGAATCAACAATCCACTCCTTATTTTCCACCTTTTCTCTGAGGCAGTGATTGTAATTGCTCTCATGCTTTCTTGCAGGTTTGTGGGCGGGATTACCACTTTTCTTTTGCCTCTCTTTTCGACCCTTTCCTTTGTCTTGGGCAGAGCTCAGGTGATGCTCCATCCTCCCTGGTTCCTTTGAGATGCAAAATTTTGCCATGTGACCTTCCAGGTGATGGGTCACCTGGCAGACAAAGCAGGTGATGGGTCTTTTGTGTGACTTATATTCTGCTTTGTAACCTGAGCCACTTGCAAGTTCCTCTTGCCTGAAGGGTGCACAATATGACCTCAACTCTTGGAGTATTACTTTATACTCCCTTCTCTCTCTTTCAAACACAGATGATGCAAAGCCCCCCAAAATTGATTCATCAAGACATCCTACAAGGTATGCCACCTTCTGGTCTTCCGAAAAAACCAAATTTGTGAGTGCTAGGTCACTGAAAAGCTCAGTCAGTTTACTGCAATACTTATCACAGTCCTCTTTCCTCTCCAACTTGAGGTGACACAATTCAGTGATCAATCTGAACTGATCCTTCACTCCTGTCTTTGCATAGGTATCAGTCAGTATTGCCATCATCTCCTTTGCAGTCTTAGCTTCCTGCACATAGGGCAATTGGAGATCAGTTAACGATCTGAGAATGAGGCACTTTGCTTTGCCATTTTCTCTGTTCCATGCCGCAATTGCAGATTCTCCACTAGTTGGACGCTCTGTCTCTAGTGCGGACGATGCTCCATGCATTTGAATTTCCGCCAAAATTCTGCAATGCCAATTATGGAAGCTCTTGGGGTTCAGCCTGACTGTTGGTTGGCCGGCAAAGGCCCCTACTTCTGTTCCTTCTGCCATTGTTTGTTTTCCAAGCAAGTTCAGCCTTCTAGATTGGGTGGGGAGAGTTCCCAAAAATCAAAAATATCCTTCCAAGGTATCTGGGCTTCCCAATGCACAACCCACCTAGGTTTCCTGGTCCTGGTCTGGTCTGGTCTGGTCTAGGCATGGTCCCTGGGCCCATAACCTGTTGGAGGAATCTCTTAAACCAGATTTCCTCCGTTAGGGGGGGAGCAGAGTCGCTTCAGCAGCAGAACCCTCCCTTTGCTGGGAATCAACCCCAGGGAGCCTCCCACACCCGGCTGACTGCTAGTCAAGAAACACACAAACAACATTGGCTGGCTGAAGTTGCAAGAACAGATTCATTTACTCACAGTTCCTTAGCGGTACGGTTACAGCATCTGATTTAGGAATCAGAGGTACTCTGACGTAAAGATAACAAGGCCCTATAGCTGCCTCGTCCTGCATGTGCCATGTGGTCAAGATGGCAGCGCCAGCAGATCCCTGCTGCATGCCATCTTGTCTCCTCAGTTGTGGTGAGGAAGAGGTAAGAGGGAGGGAGGAGGGCGTGCTCAGGAGTTATATAGGGTCTGGATCACGCCCCTCCCACATAGGTCATCCAAGGTGGACAGGTAAACTGCAAAGGACACTGGGCTGTGGCTTAACCCTTTTTAGGACAGTCTCCTGCCACCCCTTGAGAGCATACGGAGTTGTACCAATTCCAACAAATTGGAGGTCATGTTGCCCTGGTATGTGCTTCATCTTGGTTCATTCTTGTAGCAGCCCTCTGCGGTTGAGGAGCCTGAGATGGCTCTGTACTTGGCATCATTCTTTCTTTAAAAAACTAACCTACAGCTAACCTTCTTGGTCTTTGTATCTCATGCCTGGGAACTACCATTTCCCAGGACAGGAATTCAATTTGCAGGCAAGCATTTCCAGCTGTGAACTATCATGCAGAAGAACTGCATGCTTGGGGACAGGGTGGGGAGAGAATGGAGGCAGCTCCCTCCTTTGCCAGCTGCCTCACCACCATGAAATGTGCAAGTGTAAGACAAGAGTTTTCCACTTGCTGGAGGCAATGACCGCAAATTAACAGGAGCCTCTAATTGGAATGCATGAAGAACATTGTGAACCAATCTGGGAGTGACCCAGGAGAAATTTGGACAGAGAGGAAAACACCCATGCCCCAGATATTGGCTGGAGCCACAGTGTGGGGCCTGCCAGGGCCTAAACCCCTTATGAATGGTTGATTCTCATGAGATACGAAAGAGCACTTGGCTCATTCAGCCCTATTCTTTAGCTGTAAAGAAAAAAAGGTATAGCTGATATTGCGTCCAGTTGCTCTTCGTGGTGCTCCTGCCTTCCAGTGTACTGGTCAGTGGGTGCAAAATTAGCAGCACGATACACAAGCATTTGGTATTGTATTAACGTGATTTAATGCAGTGCTTTCCAAACTTTTTAGCATCAGGACACACTTTTTAAAATGACAATCTAGCATGATCCACTAGACCGGTGTTTCTCAAACTGTGGGTCGGGACTTGCTAGGTGGGTTGCGAGCCAGTTTCAGGTGGGTCCCCCTTCATCTCAGTATTTTATTTTTAATATGTCAGACTTGATGCTACCATGGCATGTGACTGCATTTGGGAAAATGTTACAGTCTGTACTTTGGACAGGCTACTAAATATATGCTTTTAACAATGATAGTCAATGGGACTTATTACTGGGTAAGTGTGGATAGGGATGCAGTCTAGGATTGTTAAAAAATTTTCTGCTTGATGATTTCACTTCTGGACATGACATCGCTTCCCAGGTAATGATATCACCTCTGGTGGGTCCCGATGTTCTAAAAAGCAAGTCCCGATGCTAAAATGTTTGAGATCCACTGCATGAGACAAAAATAAAGGGAAATAAATAATTTTTTATTTATTATTAATAATGGATACATTTTCACTATTTTTATTAATTAATAATAATTGATAAATTATTCATTAACCATAATCAATATCCTGCTAGAGACCTTACATATTGTATGTGTGTAGACATTTGCTAGACTTTCCTCAGACATGGAGTTCAAGGACTGTTACCCCAAACCTTTCAGTCATTCCAGGGTTCCCAGAATGCTGAACTGGGGAGCAAGATGTACAGCTGGGAGCTTCCATGCCAAGATTAAAGCTGATACTGGGTTCACGTGATCTGCACCATACCAGTTACTAGAGAAAATTTGAAAATGTGACATTTTAATTTGGGGGGGGGGGTAATGAAGATTACCTTGTATCACAGGTTAGCATTCCAGCTAACAATTTTCTTCAACAACCTGAGCAAAGGTACTTGCAACTTTTTTTTGTTTCAAAAACTTTTCGCGACCCACCAAAAATTGGCTCCCGACCCACAGTTTGGGAAACACTGGTTTAATGCGTTTAAAACAAACCTTCCCCTTTCAACTACAGCTTCAGCGTTTAGTACATTAATTGATTTAGGGTGCAATTCTAACTAACTTTTCAGCACCAGGATAAGGGCAATGCTACTCCGAGGTAAGAGGCCTCCCTTACCTTGAGGAGGCCTCCATGACTACCACCCAACTGCAGGATGCAGCACATGCCCCATTGGCACAGCTATGTCAGTGTTGGAAAGTTGGTTGGGATTTGGGCCTTATTGAATTAAAAACCTCTTTATCAATGAAAAAAAGTATGTTTGATTACTCAAGTAGCAATTTTTTCTTTCATTTAAAAAACGAAAGGGGATTAATGACTTTAGATGTAAGCATTTTTTAAAATCCGTCATTTTAGCCTTCCTGTAGGAGTTTGCAATTTCTACCTTCTCTCATGCAGGCCTTGTCTTTATCTGGATCAAGCCTGTGCTGGCATGCCTATATACTTTAAAATTATGAATGCTTTCTTCATCACAGCTGCATTCAAGAGAGTGCTATCAAAACTTATATGATTGATCAACTAATGCTGCAATCCTATGTACTTGAAAGCTGGAAACCACAGGATTTTACTTCTGAGTAGACGTGTGGGGCTGTGCTGTAAGATGTCTTGGAGGGCGTGACAGGCCTCCTTTAAATGTCACCGACCACATGCATTTAGGATATTTTTATGTTCAAATTGGGTCAGGTCAGAGAGTCTGCTTATTGCACAGATCTACTTTCATGTGCTACTCATCGGGCATTAAAAGTACGTATCATCCAAACCGGCCTGGTGATGTATTATGTCATTCCCCCAATTGCAGTGTTTCTAGGTAGGAGCCTGAGAGAGGCATTTGCTCAAGTCTGCCCAGGGTTAATTTAGCCTCGTGGCATTCACTTTTTTTGAAAGAAAAGGTTGTAAAGGCTACATTGAGGCACTAAAAAAAAAAAATCAAAGTTCATTGTTGCAGCCAGGTTTGTAAATTAGAATTTTGTGGCTTGGTTAAATGAAGCTTTCTAAGGTTCTCTTATTCCTTGCAACATGGAGGTGCTGTTGTATGGGACAATTACTTGCTAATGTGGGTGCCAACAGCCATGCCTTATGTCTTTATTTCTGCAGACGTTTCGACATCTGCTGCCTTTCCAGCGAGGCCAATGGATTCCTCTGCCCATCTCTGTGTGGAGAAGCCCTTCCTTCCTGTTTCCCTCACCCTGAAAGGCTTGGAGGAGTCCCGGGCCCGACTTTTGCACCCTATCAGCCCTTCTGCTTCATGGCAAGCCTTGTTGAAATCTCCCAACATCCTGAGCCAGCTTCCTCCTGACAGGCAGACAAAACCTTATTCTTCAAGCATCCTGGACTACAGATGCCCCAGTGGGGTAAGGTTATGTGAATGCTTGTAGGTCCCTATAGAGGGGAGTTGATGTGTCTTGCTGTCATGGCTTCTTTCCCTCTCCCCTTCCCAAGGAGTCATGGGAAATTCCTTGTCATAAAACAATAATTTTTAGAGCTACTTAGAAGGGAGAAGGTGATAGGCTGGAGCTATAATTTAGAAGTTGGTTTTTGCCTTGGGTTTGATGATTGATGGTCCCTAGAAAGTTCTGACAGATGGTCCCTAGAAAATTCTTTGGAACCTGGAAAAACCCCTGTGGAGGAGAGGATGCTAGGAGGTGTCAAAGAGTGGGCCCCAACCAAGTTCATGATGAGGATGCTACTGGAATTAGGATTCCCAGTCAGGAACCATGAGGGCTTCACACAACCAGTTTAGTCAAGTTGACCAAACACATTTTTAAATTCATAGTACCATTCTGAGTCCTGGATTGTGTGCACTGAACTTGTAGAAGGAAAAGGAGCATGGGCACCTCCAGTGCTGTTTGGTGCTGTGAGTGCTACTGGCACAAGGCCTTTCTCACAATGCTGCTTCTCAGCTCAGAGAGTATAGCTGCCTCTGTGTAGGGAAGTATAGCCAAGATGAATTCTGTGATATCTGGACAGGGCTTGACTATGCTAAAGTAGAAAGTTCTGTGTACTCCAGTTCTCAAAATGCCTGTAAATATTACAGAAATAAGATTTGCCTTCTCAAATTTTCATAAGTACCTAACTGCATTTGCAATAGAGTCTGTATAGCAACATAATGGAGCCCTACTGGATCAGTCCAAGGTCTCTCCAGGCCAGAAAATGTGTCTCACAGTCAGGGTTGACCTGAGATTTCCCAGCTCCTGAGGTGGCACCCCAGATACTGTCCACCCCCCTTTAACCTGTTGATGTACCAGCCTCTGCTCATCCTACTCCCTGGATCGGAAAAGGAAGAGGGTGATGAGTGTAAGAGGAAGCGTAGAGGAGAGGAAGAGGAGAATGGTGAGCTAGAGTGCCTCCAACCTCCCCTTCCAAACTGTAGGAGGAAGAGGAGAAGCAGTGGAGGTAAATGAGTGGCTAGAGGTAGGCACCTTCTGCCAACTTGCTACGTGAGGTGAGTGGCTTAGTTGGCCTCCTTGATGGGCCAGCCCTGCTTTTGGAGTTTAACCAGATGCTCTAGGAAGGCCATAAGCAGTGCATGGAAATCAACAGTCCTCCCCCATGGTTGCTTCCCAGCAACT
The DNA here is from genome assembly GCF_035046505.1 of Tiliqua scincoides. Classification (NCBI taxonomy): domain Eukaryota; kingdom Metazoa; phylum Chordata; class Lepidosauria; order Squamata; family Scincidae; genus Tiliqua; species Tiliqua scincoides. The sequence goes on along the minus strand of NC_089825.1, from coordinate 141,528,347 downwards.
GTTATTCAGTGTCAGTGCTTCTGAGCTGGGAGGCTTCACTTAGCTGTTGTGGCCAGTAACCAGACTTCTCTCCCATTCATTTTGTCTGTTGATCAAGTAAAGTCATCTGAGCCCAGTGGCTTGTTTCCACATCTTGTGCAACTGAATCTGATAAGTTAATTTGTGCATTGTGCCAGGTGCTGCTTTCTCGTGCCTGCCTGAATTTGGTGCCAATCGACGTCACTGGGTGACCCTGAGAAAATTCTCGCTTTGTCCACGTCTTGTATAAGTTTATGGACCTCTGTCTTGGGTGTGTCCGCTGTCCCGGTTGCTTTATTTCTAAACTTAAAAAAAAAAACAACCTGGGCACTAACTTCTTATTGGCAAGGTGTCCAGGCACCTCTGCAGCATAACAGCCCAGAAGGGCCAAGTGAAAGAAGCTGTGTGCAGAGGGCAGATTCAAGCACAGTGGTAGAGAAAGGATGTTTTGTTGCTGCCATTTAGTTAGGGCTCAGAGTGACATTTGTTTCAGGTGCAAATTTGATTTATTTATTCTTGCGCAAAAATGTTTAAAGAGCTGAGAGATACGTCATGTGGGACCATATATTCACGTAGAGTATGTTGGAATGCTCTGCCTGGGTAGAAAATTCCCAGCCCTTGGAAAATCAGCATATCCAGGAGAAGGCTGGGCAGGAGGTCTGGTCTAGAGGGTAGAGCCTCCGTCTGCCTGAAGATAACATCCACAAGGTCGCCAGTTCGAGGCCACCGACACCGTGCGACCTTGAAGCAGCTGACAAGCTGAAGCCGAGCTATTCCATCTGCTCTGAGCGTGGGAGGATGGAGGCCAGAATGTGAAGCCAGATCGGAATGAAACACCTGAATGTAGTGGTTCTTGAAAGAAAGAACCTTCTTTCAAATTGTAAAAATCCCTATTTAATAAGGGATTTAAATAAAGCCTGCCTATGTAAACTGCCTTGAATAAAGTCTTGAATAAAGACAAAGAAAGGCAGTATATAAATACCTGTTGTTATTATTATTATAAGGCTAAACTACAGCCTGCTCCCTGCCATGCTAGTTTACTGTGGGCAGGGAAGTTTTTGACACGGCAGAATGTTCAACAGTGTAACTCTCTCCTTCCCAGTCTGATATGGGAGATTTGAAGAAATCTGTACCGGGTGTTGTGTCTGATTCTGTAGATCAGCACTGGAAATTGGTGTACAGCTCCTCCTTCAGCTGATGGGAGCCACTGGGGTATAGCAGTTCTAAAGATAAATGGTGATTTCTGGATTTTGCATTCTTATTGATATCGACTGTTCTCTTATGCTCTTTCCTCTAGATAGCTCCAGATGCTGAAGATGGAGTCAAGAAACCTCTGTCCTTTTCTGAACCAAACACATCCTGGTTGGAAAATCCACTTCTGAAACAAACCAGCTCTGCCCCCCTCCATTTTCAGGGGCTGGAGGAGACCAGAACTCGCCTGCTGTGTCCCATTGCCACCTCTACCCTACAGCTGGCCTCTTCAAAGTCTTTGGATACGCAGTTCCATTTCCTATTGGAGCCCCTGGAGAAATTCGGTGTGCAGGCTTGCAGTGGGTTGCTCCCAGATCACAACTCCCAGAATGAATTTCCCAGACCATGTGTCGACCTCAGAGTAAGAAGAAAATTTGGGTGGGAACTCATGAAAGCAGTGACCACTGGCAGGAGTGTCATCAGGGCAACCAAAGGACTGATGTCAGAGGTTTTAACTCTTGATTGCCTGGAGAGGGCTGGAAACAAAGTGCAGCAGGAAGGAAATAGGGCTTTTTACAGGGTGGGAATTAAAATTCCATATATTTTTAGGAAACCATCTCAGATTGTGAGTATTTCTTTTCCCAAGTCATTGTTGACAGCTAGGACTGTGGGATTGTCGGGGGAAGCTCCAGTCGTCCTTTGTAGGTCGTTGCCATGATTTTGACTTGGGTATACAAACCACACCTTGAAAGTGTCGCCAAATCTGTCCTTGATTTTCCCTGGGGAGCAAAATGATCAGTTTCTTCACCTCTGTAGTGAAGAAATTGGCACAAGCTCGCTAATCTGATGTTCCTGGCAGTAAATTAGCCTTTTTATAAGTAAACTTTGAACGATTAAATCAGCAAATGACATGTTGTGGTTGCAGTTGCATAGCCAATTGTGAGACTCTATTACTGCATGCACATTAACCTGCCAGCCAATCGCTCGCAAGTTATGTGTTTAGTCTGTGTTTGCAACACGTTGTCTTTGTGTTTAGTCGGGTACATAGCCAATTAGCTTTTCCACATGTCCTGAACTGATATGCAATTATCTTCACTGTTGGAATGAACGGGACAATTCTGCTGTCTCGTGGGAGGTTCTTCTGTTCTGTGCCCTGGTGCAGGTGGGGAACGAACATGAGCAGTGGAGTCTAGGTTATGAAATCCAAAAGCAGGACATTGCCTTAATTAGGACTAGCTAACAAAACAAAGTGGCAACCTTTTAAGCTCTCCAGAAATCTTTGTCAAGCTGGGTGCTAACTGGTCCTAATACAGGCTTGAACCTGATTTTGGCTCTTGGATTTTTTTCTCATCCAAAATGTGGAGAAATGAATAAACAGAAAAGTCAGGCAGTTTGGTGGGAGGTGGGAATTGACCTACCTGAGCCCTTAACAATTTCTGAACTCCTGGAATAGGAGATGAAAGTAGGGTTGAGGGTGTGAGGTATGCATTCCTCAACCCCTAAATTATCTTCTGCAACTTCCTGTATTTTTCAACTCCTCCCCCTGATTGGATCTGGGGCTAGATTTCAGCTTTCTGCTCACTTCCTCCCAGACCTTAGCAGCCAGGCACAACATGGCAACTGTGCTGCGATGTTGGACTGTGGCATTTCAGGGGCGTGTGACACCGAAGCTCCCCATCCAACCTTGCAGCTCAGCAGTCCTGTGCAATTTGGGGGAGAGGATTCCCCAGTGGTGTTTATTTCCTCCATGCTCCCTTATTTACCCTTGGTGTGTCTTGGATGTCTTCAGGTGGAGTGCAGAGCTGAGACAGTGTAAAACCAATCATGGTGTCCCCCTGGCTCCTAGGTTTGCATGCCAAAATTCAGGTTTATGTTCTCCTAATGTATATTCTCAACATTCCCCTTTAGTTTCAGCTTTCTACAGTTTCAGATGGAACATAGCTATGTACCTCCTACATTGCACCCTTCAATAAGGCTCGCACAGGAGAACTCCCCCAGTTGTTTGTGCTCATCTATAGCAAATATGTTTAGCAAATAATAATGGGAAACACTGGTAGGTTCATTTCAGCCTTGACTTTGTAGCGCTCAAGTTACAGGGGGCCAGAGAAGGACCAGAGCCCTTCTCTTTTGTAATGGCACCTGAGATGATGTTTTGTAAGAAGGCTGCAGAGGCTCCATGATTTGGTCAGAACTGGAAGGAGTTGCTTGGAGATTTCATTCGAGGCCTCCCTTCCTTTCCCCCCATAATTCAAGTACCAAGCTAAAGATTTGCATATCCTTTAAGTAAGCAGTCTTCTGCCAAATCAGACCTTTGCTCTCTCAGTTGCGCCTGCATGGGCTGGCACTTTCAGACTGTTTCCCTGCCCTACCTGGGGATGCTGCCAGGGTTTGAATCTGGGAACTTCAGCATGCCCAACCTCACCACTGCAAGTGCAGCCTGCCCTTCCCCACTGAAATATATGCACTTTTGTTCACAGTGGGATGAAGATGGGGGTTCGGCTGACATGATGCCGGAGTACGTTCTGTCAATTCCGAACGGCAGCTTGAAGAAACATTCAGAAGAGGAAGACCCCTCTGGGGATGTGATGCCAATGGAAAGCGAAGAGCAGGATGTGAAAGAAGAAAAGGTAGGAAGGCTGATCGTAACAGGAGCCGGGACTCCTGGGTAGGCAGTTGGTTCAAAGGTGTCGCCAAGGTTGGACTTATATGTGTGATGCTGTGTCTTGTCATTGGAAATGCAGAAATTCCTACTGAGTGGAATTTAGCCACAGAATAAAGTGCACTAAAATGAAATAATAACAAAATAAGTAAATAAAACCATATAGAAGCCATAGCAGCAAGTGAACCTCCAGTCAAGGCCACAAAAATCTTTCAGATCAAAGGCAGTGAGGAACAGGAGAGGCTCTGGCTGGTACCAAAACAATGACAGAGATGGCATTGCCCTTTACCTCCTGGGAGTGAGAGTACCACAACTCAGGTGCCACCACAAGGAAGTCCCCTTTTTATGTCATCGCCTGGAGCACTACTGCTAGAGGTAGAACACGCAGAACAACCTTCCTGGACCACCTTGACTGGTGGTGGCCCATTGTAATAGGAAGTGGTCCTTCCCTTTTAGCATTATGAGTAATTGAATCTGGATTTACTGGGCAATGGCAAAGGAGAAGAGACAAATTCAGTGTCTCACTGGAAGGAACATTGCACCTGGTCTATGAGCAGCTTGTTCTTCCATACAGTGTGAGAATTAGGCTTGATGGTGTGTATACAACAGCAACTGAACTCTTCAGCCATAGGATTTAGAAACTTGAAAACTGAGATTTCCATTTGGAAATGGAAAAATTGCAAAAAAATAAAAAAGGAGATACTTGGCAAACTGAACCAGTTTGGTGTGCTGCTCTCTCATACAAGTGTGGCCTAGGTATTGCTAGTGTTGTTTTGGGGACAGCAGGAAGAATCTGATGGATTACTAGGTTTTTTTTCTGGTTCTGAAAGCAGTTGAGTAGGGTGTCATGGGTGAAGGACACCTGAGCCTCTGCCTTTCATCCGGCTCTGAGTGAATTGTTTAGAAGTTGGGACTCCTGGTTTCCCTTCTGTGTCTATAGTTTGAATGGTGTCCAGGGAACTAGAATAGTGAAATTTAGAGTACTGGAACTCATGGAACTCTTTCTAAACTTTCCGTTTTTATTCTCTCCTCTCCACTCCTTTTTAACGTTTCCAGTTGAAGTTGGTGAGCCTGGTCTGCTCCTCTCTGGTGGAGGGGGCAAACTTTGGGGACACAGGAGGGGAGCTGCAGCAGAAGCTGGAAGAAGTGTGCAAGAACCTAGCAGAGCGGGAACCAGAATTTATCCTCAAGGTACAAATGAAATGGTGCATTTCTGGGCTGCATCCAAAGCTCTAGGAGGGGAGTGAGGCATGAGCACCATAGACCAAGGTGGCGCAAGTCTGAGGTGACCCATTGGAACCGTGGTGGTTTACCCGAGGGTAAAAGGAAGTTTCCCCTTGCCTCCGGCTGAGCCACTTCTGACCCCAATCTTGTGCTGAATACAGTGCAGGCTGCTTGGCCTGCCTGTTCCAGCGCAGGGTAGGATTGCGCTGTGAGTTGTCTTCAATGTTTCCTTGGTTCCAAGTTTTCTTTTGAGGGGGTAGGCTTTCAGCAGCATCCGTCTTCTCCCTGTGACTGCGAGTGCCAGAACTGGAACCATGCTTGTAGAAACTTTCACACCCTTTAGCTTTTGGTGTTGAACTGAAATCTTTGGATGTGGCCGCCCTGACACTAATATTCTGCTTAAAAATATAAATATTCCTGACAAATATAACCCCTCCAAGACTCCCAGGTCCTTATTTCATTTATTTGTTTTCCATCAGCATCTTCTCTCTCTCTTTTTTTCCTTTTCATTGTAGGTTGCCCTTTACACTCGCCAGGAACTGAATATCCGCAGCACAGCTAATTTTCTTCTGGTGCTATCTTCCCGCCTCCTGCCTTGCCGCCCATACCTGCGGCGGTATTTCTGCCACACTGTGCGTCTCCCTTCTGATTGGTTGGAGGTGGCCAAGCTCCACCAGGTAGGAAGACTCATGCACAGTCATTCATGTTCTCTCTCTCTCTCTCTCTCTCTCTCTCTCCCTCCCTCCCATCACCTCTGGTGCTTCCCAGAATCATGCAGCAGGGAATTCCAGCAGTGATCCAAGCGTTCACTCTCATGTGTTCTGTAATCAGGTGATGGCACTATTTCTCTCTCTCTCTCTTTCTCCTAGAGCCTAGCAGGAGAAGGAGAAGCTCTGGCCCCAATGCCGTCATGCCTCCGTGCAGCAATGACTGACAAGTTTAAGCAGTTTGATGCCTACCAGTTAGCCAAATACAACACCCGTAAAAGCCGGGGTAAAAAATGTCATCGGCGGAAGACCAAGAAGGTGGGAAGAGAACACCTGAGTTAAAGACCTGCCTGTTGCTCTTTTTACATATGTCTGCTGTTTCTGAATTTTTCCCTGTGTCTCTGCTCGCATGTATTGGCAGAGCTGCTGTGATATTAAGGAATGTTCACAAACATTCTAACTACTTGAGGGAATGTAAAGCCTGCAGTTGAAGAATACTCCAAAGAGCAAGGGTCTTGTGAGGGGAAGTGAGCAGACATTTCACGGGAGGAGGCAAACCTATAGGTAATGGGAAACTATAGTTGAGCAGGCTCTGGAGACACGTAGGAAGGGAGCAAGCAAGGGAGGTTTTTCTGAGGTAGGAGCTTTGAGCCAGGTGACAGCGAGGCCAAAGTACAGTATGAACTTTCAATATAACTAGTCGAGAATTGTGCCCGTGTGACAGATGGGAATCGGTCCTTAAAAAATCTTGATAGGTGTGGGAGTTAGAAACTTTAAGAGCTGTAGAGAGACACTGAATTGTTCTCCTTTCATGGGAGTAGGGTGGGGAAACAGGGCAGGGATAGCCAACCAAATTATCTGGCTTTGGACTTCAGTGTCATTAAATTTGTATTTGTAATGCATGGAATCCACTGTTCTCCTCCATTAGCACTTATCTGTGGAGTCCACTTTTGTCATATCTCTGGGAGCGTCTAGTACGTCAGGTGGTTTGGTAACCATTTTTTGTTCACAGAGGGATCCAGGAGCCCCTCAGCGAAGCGACTGGAGAAAGCATGCGGCGGGTTCTTATAAACCTCTTGCACGACAACTAGAGGCTCTTGAGAAAATTGTAAGTACCACCTGGGAGAATAGAGGCTGGGGTGACCTGGAAACTAAGGCACCCCTCCCACCATCAAATCTGAACTTGTGGGCTAATTGGGGGGTGGGCAGAAAATTATTGAAGCATGAAGTTTGTCGCATCTGGGAAGCGGGCAGATGAAATGCACCCATGGCTGCACACAAGCACAGGGGCTTGAGGCTTCTTGGTCCTCTGTCACCTTTTCTGCAGTTTCACAGTGAGTCTGAACTGAGAGAGAAGCATCCGGCAGCCTCCAAGAGTCTCTTCTCTTTAAAAACTTTGATCCAGCGCCTTCACATTTGTGAGCCAGCCCAACACGTGATGAGTCTCCTGGGGCATAGGTGAGGCAGCCAAAATACTGCTGAAACCTCCTTGCCAGTGGAAGTACTTTGTGGTGTCTGATTATTATTCTTAGCTATTCAGAACTCAGAACTTCCTCTGTTATCATGAGGGCTAGCAACTTAATTTTAAAAGCAAGCTGCCATGAATGTGATATTGGACTCTAGGCAGCTACTCCAATATGCACTCATTATGAAACGACGCCTTCCTTACCACTGCTTCTGCAGGTACCCCTCTGATCTGCAGTCCTTCTCCCGTAGCCGCCTTCCAGGGCCCTGGGACTCCAGCCTTGCTGGTACTCGCATGAGACTTCCTACACCGCTCACCTGGGAGAGGGAGCTGAGCCAGCGTGGGAACAGCGCCATCGTGTGGGAGGAACTGATTGGTACCTGCAATCTTTTCATCTGTCAAAATGGGGCAGCTCAAAACCCTCTGCCGGCCCCAGATCAAAACTGTTGAATGTCCGGGAAACAACCCTTGGGTATCTCCGGGATGATTTGGATGATGCTTGACTGCTTTGATCCAGCCCCACACATGCAGAGAGGCAAACTTCTCAGTTAACTGGTGGCACCTGAGCAAGAGGAGACTGAGCAGGGCATTGTGTGTCATGTGCGCTTAAACTATTGCAGCTAATCAGGACATTGGAAGTATCATCCTAACGAGCTAGCTGTTGGAACAAAATGGGGGAAGTTGTGCAGTTCGCCTTTTGCCAGTAAATGTTGCAGTGACATGGTGTTGCACAGCCAAACCCCACAAACGTACTTGCTTGTCTATAAGAAGGGTCCACATTCACAGAGGCATAGCTAAAGGGGGTGCAAAGCGCTGAGTTTTGCAGGGAGTCTCATCACAGTGTGCAAGAGGCCCCTCCCCCCCTTTGGAGTCATTCCAAGCATACACCTTTATTTTGCATGGCTCCGAAGGGAAGGGGTCCCTTGCGTGCTGCGATGAGGCTCCCTGCAAAACTTAGTGCTTTGCCCCCCTCTCTAGCTACACCGCTAGTGTATACCAGAGTTAGTGCATAATTTAAAAACAGAAGTCCTCTAAATGGAGAGTGGAATCTAGGGGGTACAGCAGAAAAGGGACTACCTGATTGAGGTGTGAAGTAAAAAGTTCACAAAGTGGGGGGGGGGGGGTGACAGGAAAATGCAAAGTGATGTAGATACTGAAATGCAGACTGCCGGTGATGCTGAGATAGTCTGTGTGTAGTCTGAGATTTCATGTCTTCACCAGAAATGAGAATCGCCTTTTTCTTTTCTCTTGAAGAAGATTCTAGTCCTCAAGGCTGCCCAGAAAATTCTTAGAACTCGAGGGGAAGGGGCATAAGTCAGCAGGGGCTTTGGGGGGCCTCCACACCCCTCCCACTACTAGCAGGAGTCAAATATAAGCCTAGCCACACACTTAAGGCCTCACTCGAGGTGCCACTTCATGTTCTTTCCTCGTCATGAAGTGCGGTGCATGGACATCTCTTTGGGCTCTCAGTATGTCCTTGATCTGCGTTGTTGCTGCTGAGGTCTTAGTCAAGTGTTCCTTGTCAACAGTTTGTTTCTTGCTTTTTTTGGTAACAGTTTCAATGCATGTTTGTGTTTCGTCATTGCAGCTTGTGGGATGGGAAGGTTTTTAAATTGTTAGATCATCTTAAATGAAGTGACTGTAAAGTCAATGTACACAGGGTAAATTTTGACCTCCTTGCAGAGCAGATGCCCACAAGCCTGTTGTCCTCCTCACAGATTCTGGGAAACTGCCTTTCATGGCCATGCTGCGTAACCTGTGCAACATCCTGCGGGCAGGGGTGAGCGAAAGACACCACAAGCTCCTGCTGAAGCGCCTGGAGGACAAGGTGAGGCTGCCTTTGACCAGGAAATAATGTAGAGCTGTGTGTGGGGTGTCTGTAGTAGGGCTACTTCGTTGCACTTTCGTTGCACTTCGTCATGACCCAGAAATTGAAGCCGGAGTAAGGAATACGCAGAAAGGAGATGATGCAGCTCAGAACCTCTTCCACTAAACATTGTGGGATGTGGTTGGTATCTGGGATATGAGAAAAGGCAAACTTTTACTCTGGACCTGGCTAATGGGGCAACCAGGAAATATATAGATCCTCCAACTGCCAGCCTCCTCTCTGTGTTCCCAGACTGCCATGCTCCAGATATTTCCATTGCTCTTATATGCTTCTGTTACAGAGGTTGGCTGTTTTGCTAGTTACTAATCTGTTCTGTCTCCATTTGTTAATTGCCTTTTCTCCCCTCCCCCATTCCTCTCATCCTTCCCAGGAGTCTGTGATTCACAGTAGACAGCTCCCTTTTCGATTCCTTGCCGCCTACAAGGTCATCCAGCATTTGGAGAAGAACCTCGAGGAGGAGGGTGAGGCCTATGTCATAGGGTTTGGCTTTTAACACTTTGCCCTGCACTGCAAGCCTGGGGTCCCTCGATTAATTATTTGCTGGTTTCTAACCCCCCTTTCCTCTGCCCCCTCTCTATTTACAAGGCTGACTAAGGTCACTTACAATAATGAAGACGTTATGTTAGGGTCACACAACTGTATCACAAAACTGGAAATACACTTGAAAGATTTGCCCTGCAAGCAAGGTACAGAGGGTGGTGTGTGCGGTTGAAAGTGTATCTTTTGCCCTGCCAGGGAAACCCATCCCTTCAAACATGTGCCTCATCAAAAAGATCCTGAAGAGATATGCATCACGCCTCCCAAAAGTTGTGAGAGAGATTCGTAGTCGTCGGGTGCTACGTGGCGCAATGGAAGTCCCTGTCATCTTCCAGTTGGTGAAAAGCGAGAAGAAAAGACTGCTGAAGTCTAGGTAGAGCTATGGCTGCTGGGGCCATTTCTAAGACCTTGAATGGTGGACATATAGAATATGCAAAAGGAAGTCTTGTACATATAGAAGTCAACAATCGCTCTTCTCTGGCAACCAACCAGATCCTTCTGGAGAGCAGGGCACAGTGGAAATGCCCACTCTGTTATTTGTTGCCAGCATTAGAGTTGAAGGAATGTTACTACTGGACATGGAGGCTTCGCTTTGCTAGCATGGGTAATATCTGTGAATGAAGCTCTCCTTCGCTGGTTTGTCCAGTTGTTGTGTGTGGTTTTTTTAAGGTCGTCTGTCTGTGGTTGTGAGAGTGGCAGTGAGAAGCAAGTATCTTGTGCTCTTGTGTGCTCCCTGCGGCATCTATTGGGTCTCTGTGATAAACAGGAAACTGGACTCGATGGGCCCTGGGCCTGATCCACCAGGACTCTTCTTATGTCCATCATTTCCTCCTTGTTGCTGTAAATCTATGAGCTGGTCATACATTCTTTTGAAAAACCTGTTTCATGCTGTACACAGTTAATGTAAGAAACATGTGCGCAGCAGATCCTCCTTATCTGTGGGTCCCATATCTGCAGAGCTAAGCATCCGTGGATACAGAGAGTCCACATGGCTCCCTGCAATTCTTACCTAGAGCCTCCGGAGGTCTCTCTTGGGTCACTCCAGGCTTGCGACCCACTCTTTTGGCCTCCATGGGCCTCTGAATGGCCTGCAGAAGCAACTTCTGGTTTTTGGAAGGCAACTTCCAGTTTGCTTCTGAAAACTGGAAGTAGTTTCTTCTGAGGCCCACAGAGGAAGCAAACTCCCTTGAATGAGGAGGATGCACTGTACGCATTGTGGTGGCTCTGTTCATTGCAGGACCAGCCAGTACCATTCTGTGATGTTCAGACTTTTAAATATTCATTGGTGTGTTTTTCTTTCATTTGCAGAGATTTACGTTACAGGCAGGCTACCCTGCAGCGTTACCGTCAAGCGTTGGAGACGGCGATCCACTTGGCCGTCCGGCACAACGTGCCCCCTATTCGTGGCCGCACTCTCATCCTGATCTCTTGCGATCACAGTATGTGTGAGCCTTTCCAAAAAGCCCGGGATCTCTGCTGCCCGAACCCCGAGCAAAAAGATGGCAGCGGAGAAATAGGCAAACCTCTTACGGTTCGTAAAGAGTTCTTGGCCATCTCTCTCCTTGTTTTACTTGAGCTTTGATAGAAGAACAGCAGCCAAGAACGAACAGAAGGAAACAAATTGTTTTTCAATAATTACTCTTGCCTTTTCCTATTACAAAAAGAGCTACAACAACTGCAAATATAGCACCAGTTTGTAGTACCTGTGCAATGATCTCTTCATTGTACAGCAGCCCATCTGGCAGTACTGATGCATAACTTTTAAAATAAGGGGGGATCAGGGCTGGCTCCAGGTTCAAGGAGAGGCCACGGGATCTCTTGGCTGAGCCCCTTCTTCTTACTATGGCAGGGACATTGCTTTTTCGTCCTTGACAGGCCCGCATCCAAAAACACGACTGTAGCACTAATGCTTGTTCAGGAAGGGATATATGTAGACATATGGGATCATACAAGCACACGCAGGGGAAGGAGGAAGGAGGGGAGAGTGTTCTGATAGCTGAGCAGGTATAACGAGTGCTTTGTGCTGTATTATACATGCAGTCCAGTGCTCTGTGTAGTTAACAACAAGAAGAATCTCCTACATTTTCTCCTGTTCATGGCATTTAAAATTGGCAATGCCACTTGCTTCCATGTCTTGCGAGCAAAACTAGGCTAATCGCAGTTCATCACCTGCGAATTAAGTCCTGTGGTGATGGTTTCTCTCTCCCACCCAACCCCACAGGCATGGCTCTCAAAGGGACTAGAACCTGTCTCTTTTTGAAGAAAGGTTTCTTTTTCTCCAGAAACTGGATGTAGCCATGCTGTTGGGCTCCATTGTGTATTCGGCCTCTGAGCGGGCCCAACTCGTCCTCCTTGACCAAGCTAAGAATGCGGGGCGGCCTGTGCCCATGACGGGTTCCGTGCTGAAGGATGTGCAGACCTTGCAAGCTCTGGTGAGACCTGGAATTGTGTGAATGGGGTGGCAGAACTGGAGAAATCAGTGTTGGGCTTCTGCCCTGTAGATGGTGTGACTTCAGGGCAGATGTGACTTTCTGGGGTCCTCCTTCTCTTCGGGCCTTCCTAGGGGTTTCCCCTTTATTCTGAAATTCATTAAAAAAGCTCTTGCCTCTGAGCAAGTACAGAATGCATTTTATTTATCTTTCACATTTTTATACCATCCTTCCTCCAAGGAGCTCAGGGCCGTACATGGTTCCTTCCCTCCTTTTGTCCTCTCAACAACCATGTGAGGTAGAGGAGGCTGAGATGGTGGACCCGGGGTCACCCAGGAAGCTACTGTACATGGCTGAGTGGGGATCTGGACTTCAATCTTCCAGGTCTAATCAAAACTGTAACTAGTACTACACCATCCTGGCTCTCAACAATTTTCCTTGCTGTTTAAGGGCTGGCTGTGGCTATTCATCTCCAGTTAACAGGGAAGGTCATTGAGGCACTTTTGATTTCTTAAGTAGAGTTCCTCTGTGTTTTGTCTGTTGATGGATGATGATGGCCACAGCCCTTTTGCCAACTTGGTGTTGCAGGCCGAACTTTTTTTAAAAAAGCGGTGTGGGGGAGAGAGAGAGAATGAGGGTCTGCACTCTGAACTTAAACTGGTTCTGTGCCAGCTTGAATGTTTGTAGCTTCTTCCCCAGATCCTAGGAATTGTAGTGTTTTCTGAGGGGGGGGGGGAGCTGCTGCTGAGAGTCCTGTGAGAGTTCTGTCTGTCTCATGCCAGCAGAACTAGAAATCCCAGGACCAGGCAGAGGGAATGGCTGCTAAACCAAAAACGCCTGCACCATAGCGATGCCCAGAGAAGGGCATCAGAAGTGGGTTTCATGTTCTGGTTTGGGCCTGGGAAGGTGAGACTTCCCCTTCCACCCACCTGGAAGCTTATGTTGTGATTTCCTCTCATGGAAAGCCAGTCCGTACAGCCAGCCGGATCACGTGGTGGAGCATTTCCTAATTTGCTCTGCCTCAGGCTGCAAGAGAAATGTTCAGTCAAGCATCCTCCTTGACATGTCATTTTCCTATGTTCAGGAAAGCTCCTGCCCCTTCCCCTCCAACCACTACAGGGAATATTTCTACACACAGTACATGGCCCCCTTCCCTTTCTGGAGGCCTGAACTTGGACAGTTCAGGCAAAGCTTTGATCTTTTGGCTGTCTTGGGAAGTATTAAACAGGCCCCGAGAACCTGTCAGAAGAACAGTAGCCTTGTTGCGCACTCCTTTCATCTTCCTTCTTCACTGAAACTCTGCTTTGCACACAAGATCTTCTCTATTTTGTTTTGGCTGCTCTGTATCTCCTTGCTAGCAGAGGCCATGCACAGAGGTCTGGTGACACTTCCTGTCTTCTGTTCCCACCTCTAGGAGAGAACATGGGCCTCGAACAAAAACCTTTGCCTTCGGGATGTCATCGTAGACCTCCTCGCTCGCCGCCAGCGTGTGAGTCTGGGCCGTGCTTCTGACAAAGTTCACTTTGTGCAGACGAGTAAACATAAGCAATGAATGTCGAGAGGTTCTTTTAATGATCTGAATGGAAGAGTGGATCCTGCCTTCGCCTTTTGAATGCTTTCAGTGCAGTTGCAGAAGCTAACCTGCTTGAAAGACTGTGAATTCAGAACTTGGTTGGGGTGGGAGGGCAGGTGAGAAGAATGGTACGAACCTTCCTGCCTTGCTCAGGCCCACAGTCATCTGGGTGCTTCTCCTCCCAGAATTGAAATAAGGGCATGGGCCAGCACAATTCCCTTTTGCTGGCCCACCAGGGTTGCACCGGGAGAGAAGGGAGGCCGGCACAAGCCCTGCTTGGCCAGAACAACAGGTAATCTGTGCTGACCAAGCTAGGCCATTGCAGGGGTAAAGGGAGTGGGCATAGGGAAGGCAGGAGGGAGGTGTTTCAGGACAGGGGAAGGGCGGGTGAGCTTGTGGGCGGGTAGTGGGTAAGTGTGGGGCGGGACCAGGTTGGGCAACCCGGGACAGTTCTGGGCTGCTCGGATCTGTGCTACCTCTTTAGGGGCTACTGTGGTATTACCAAAGGAGAAGCGGTTCCCATTACCCTAGACCAGGGGTGCCCAAACCCCGGCCCGGGGGCCACTTGCGGCCCTCGGGGAATCCCAATGCAGCCCAAGGGGAGCCCCCAGTCTCCAATGAGACTCTGGCCCTCCAGAGACTTGCTGGAGCCCATGCTTGCCCAACGCAAGGCTTGTTCAACCTCTCACTTGAGCTGTGGGATGAGGGCTCCCTCCACTACTTGCTGTTTCACATTTGTGATGCAGCAGTGGAAGCAAAGGAAAGCCAGCCTTGCTTTGTGCAAGGCCTTTTATAGGCCTTGAGCTATTGCAAGACCATTCATTCGTTCACAGAAGTTCCATCTCGAATATAGTCATTTATGTACATTTATTCAAATTTGAAATGTTAATAATTTTTCCCCCGGCCCCTGACACAGTGTCAGAGAGATGATGTGGCCCTCCTGCCAAAAAGTTTGGACACCCCTGCCCTAGACTGAGCCACTTTGTGCCCCAACCCTGTTTTGGATGCAGGGCAGGCCTACTGGCCTGCCTGCTCCAAGTTAGGTTAGGATTGGACTGTAAGTCTGATTCACAGAGATCACACAAAGCTATGGATCCTGAAGTCAGGCCGGTTGTCCTCCTTGGATTCCATGAGTGGGAGGAGAGCCTGAGGCTGGGATTTTGGCTGCATGGTGTCTTTGATTTAGCCAGTGTGGCTGGGTGACACTGTAATTGCCGGTTACTAAAGTGTGCCAGTTCATGGGAAAACCTTATGTGAATAGGCTGTCTTGGAGATCACTGATGTACCTCTTGAGGATATTAATGCTTGCAGGAACGAGAAATGCTGGGACCAAACGTGGGCTGCCATCAGGCTTCAGGAAGGCTCCTGACACTTTTACTTTTCCTTCTCTGCTCCAGGTTGACACAGTCCTCTTGCTGAGCACTTATCCCTCAACAATCCCCAGTCCTGAACTGGCGTTCCAACTGTATCGCCACCACGTGGTCCCTGACTTCCTGTTTGTGAACCTCTGCTCTGATGGAGTGTAAGAAAGGCTTGGTTCTCTCCTATGGCCTGGTAACGGAGGTGGTATAGGAAGCTGAGCCACCCTTGGGGCCTCCAGCTGGGCAGCAGTGCTGGGTCTTAAATAAAGCAGGGTGGAGGTGGAATAGCCCACAGCATACAGGCTGCCACCCAGGGTTGCTCTCCTCTCCCAATTTCAGGTGGGGGAACAGTTCTGATCCCAGGAATCTGATGTTCAAGTGTGGATTCAGTGAGCAGGTGTTGAGGTGAGTCTGGGGTGGTGGGTTCTTGGGTGAGGGTAGAGCAAAAAGGGCCAGAAGGCCTACTAGTGAGCTTTTGTTATCAAAATATGGAGACTTTAGTTCTCTAAAGATCTCACTGGGTAGCTAAAAACCTGTTCCTGAGTGGGCACTAATGTTTAGACGAAGTTTCTTTTCATGAGCATTCCTGACTACTAACTACTAGAGAAGCTGTTTGGGAGGGTTGGACCAGCAAAAGGCATGCTTGAGGCATGACTGTGTGTGTGAGTGCCTGTGTTTTTTGGGGGGTGGGGTGGGGCTGCAGCTGGCGAAAAAGGAAGCTCCTGTCACCTCTTCTCATATTCTTTGGCAGGTTCATGGCTGAAAGTGGCAGCTCACGACTCTTGGAACACATTGGGATGGTGGACGAGATCCACGGCCTACCCAAGCAGCAGAGGGCAGCAATGACTAAACAGGAGGCCGAGGTGGGACCCTTGCTTCCTGTCCCCAAGAGCAGGTGACTGAAACAAAGTGGGGAGACAGGCGTGGGGGGCTGATTTGTGAGTTCTGACTTATTTTTCCATCTCTCTTTCCCTGCAGGTGGCGCACCGTGAGGGTTTTCATCTCCTCCACCTTCCGGGACATGCATGGCGAACGTGACTTGCTTATCCGCTCTGTCTTCCCTGAGCTACAAGCGCGGGCTGCCCAATTCTGCCTGGCAATAGAGGACATTGACCTGCGCTGGGGCATCACTGAACACGAGGCCCAGCGAAACAAGTATGAGGTGGAATGGGAGGGCTGTGACAGTTGGATAGGGAACGTGGTCAAAAGGACCATTTATTTTAAAGAGTTATACAGGTGCAGCCTATTTATCCACGGATTTTTTATCTGCAGATTTATCTCAGCAAAAATGGGGTGGGGTACTGAAAGTCACACACACCTTTGCCTCCTGTGCTGGCATCTCAGCTCCGTTTCCAGGCAGCCCAAAACACTGCAAAAAGGCTGCCCTCGCCCAGGCAGGGAAATAGCCCTGGAGCCCTGGAAGAGGTTCCCCTTGCAAAGAACAGTAACATTCCTGGAGCCCCTGAGCTAGCAAAGAAGCTGAAGAGGGGAAGGGGGGGGCAGAAAACCTCTGTAGCCAGAACATGTGCAGGAAGGTGGAGCTCTCTCTCTCACTCACACACACACACACACACACACACACACACACACACACACAGGGGCAGGTGTGATAGCAACAGAGGGGATTGCTTTAAAAAACCCAGGGAGTGTTTGCCCAATTCCCCCCCCCCCCCCAAGATGGTGCAGGCAATCACCGACACAAGCAAGCCTTCCCACCAAGCAAAGCAAGAGATTTAGCCTACAATCCTCTCCACACTTTCCTGGGAGTAAGCCCCATTGACTAGAATGGGGTTTACTTCTGAGTAGAAATGCATAGGGCTGGACTCTTAAAAGCTCAGCATTCCAACTGTGAAAGAAGCCGGGCAGCTGGCAACCGGGAGGGCTGAGTACGGAGGGGAGGGGATTGAGAACAGCTGCCTTAGTTTCCTTCCATCTGGAAGTGTCAGGTTGCAGTGTATTTGCGTAACTCTGTGGAATTTAGCACAACGCGTTTTTTGTTAATTGCACCGAGTCACAGAACGGAACTAACATGGATAAATAGGCTCCACCTGTCCCCCTTCTTTTGAGCGAATGGTGGTTCCTCCAGCATCTTACAGTGAATTGCAGGAATGACAATTTGAAAATTGAAACACCCCACCCACTTGTGCGTGTACCCAGCACAACCCGGGAACCCTTTGGCAGGTGGCGAGGTCCAGAGGGGACTGTCCTGTGCTTATCTAGTTCTTGGCGACTGGCATTTGGCTCATATCATTCGAACTTGAGAGTTCTGCTTGGTCTTCAGTGTGCCACTGCCTTGCTGAGAGGCAGAGGGTGTATTTGTACTGGATAATCTCTAATTCAAATGGGAACACTTGCTTCTTGCTCTGAGCATACATGGAAAGAGCAACTGGGTTAGCAAAGCAATGCTTACTATTTAGTCTGCTAAATAGCAGTGGAAGTGGAACCTAAGAATTCTGGGAGTCTTGCCCTGAGGTTCTCCCCTATACTGTTCTGCCTTCTGCAAATGCATCCAAGAAATGTTGGGGTTGCGTTCTGGCTCAGCAAAGATTGGGGGGGGGGCGCGGGCATTGTGTGATCAGTGGTATATTTTCTCTCTCTCTAGGCAGCTGGAGCTTTGTTTGTCAGAAGTCTCACGGAGTCACCTTTTCATTGGAATCCTTGGTGAGCGCTATGGCCACATCCCAAAGGAGTATTCCTTACCGGATGAGCCCCAGTATGAATGGGTGAGTGAGGACTCTGTGGGGGAGCAGGTTTTGGTGGAACTCTATGGTATTTATGACCAGAGGATGCCAAATGGGAAAAAAAACTTCCCCTTCTAATAGAAAAGGTGTAATCTGTCCTGTGTGTGTCACTGGTGACCTGTTTATATGCATAAACATAGTGAAAAGTATTGGTGCATCTGCAACGCATTTCATGTTGGAGAAAATGCCCCATATATTGTTATAACCCCAATCAGCATGCACAATGTCTCCCAGAGTAACATGGGCAAAAAAAGTAAGTCATCTCAAGGGGCTTACTGTCCACATGATCCTAGTAAAGGGGAAATGACCTTGGAGGAATCAAGATTTAGCAAAGGAATGAATGCAGACAGAGAGTGGGTTCAAAACTGACCACGCAAAGCCACTGTCCGAAGCCACTGTGTGGGGTAAGATGTACCTTGCGTTCTCTCCACAGGTGAAGACCTACCCGGCAGGCCGGTCCATCACAGAGCTGGAGGCTGTTCAGTTCTTGAAGGGCAGCAATGATCCCACTGCAGAATCCAGGGCCTTCTTCTATCTTCGAGAACCAGGCTTTCTTGAGTAACAAATTTTACTTCAAAATGTTACCCTACCCCAGAATAGAGTTCAGTTGCCATTATTTAAAAACATTCACCGGTCCTAAGGCAAGTGGACTTCAGGCAGGGGTGCCACTTGCCCTCCTCCTCTTTGTGTCTCCCAGTGGTTAAGCTTTCTGATTCAGTCCATGCCCTCTTGGTTTGAGAAATGCTGCAGCCACAGGTGAACCATACCCATGGCTGGCTCCACTGAAAGCATGTTTGAAAAGCAATGTGGTGTCTGCATCCAAGTTCATCTCTACAACTTTTCTCCCTAATCATTCCCATACCCTAGCTTTTGGTTTAAAACTAAATTATTTTGAGAATCCTCAAAGAGGACTGTAAAGAATTGGAACTGTATTTTTAATCTGGTTTCCTTTGCTCCTGTCTCTCTTGGCAGCTCCGTGCCGGAAGCATGGAAGGCAGACTTCACAACAGAGTCTGAGGACGTTAAGCGTCGCCTGGCAGACCTAAAGAAGCAACTAGGGGAGCACAAGGGTCTGGCTTCTCTCTCCAGGTAATGGGGAAGAGATACTAGTGGGTACTGTGGAATAACTTGACCTTTCAGCAATGTCTTAACTCTCCTCTCTTCTTACAGATACACATGCCAGTGGGGCGGAGTGGCCCGGGACAGGCCATTTGTCAAAGGCCTCGAGGATTTTGGTGCCAGGGTTCTCCAGGATGTGTGGGAAAGTCTTCAGCATCAGTTTATAGAGGTACGATGCTGTGGTACTTGTCATGCCAAGTGAACAGCTTTGTTTAGTTTGTAGCTGGAAAAATTCCCAGGGTGTAAGAGCCCCAGACAATTTAGGAGCATACTCCCTGCTCCCGCATTCTGGGGCTTAGGAGCCAAGGTAGCTGCTGCAAAATATTATTGGAAAGTTGAAGCTCTGTTTTAAAATCACTCCTGGATTTTTCCGTCTCCACCCCCATCTCTGCTTGCCTAGGGTGATGGCTTCATGCTTGGTGATGGCTCAGAGGAGCAGGAAGAAAATGTCTTGCAAGAATCCTTCCAGGAGATGCAACAGGGGAAGTTCTGTGCCCGGGCAAAGCTTCTCCATGCCACCACTGCCCAGCTGCATGGTGGCAGGCTCTGCGTTGTGAGCGGCGAGACCGGGCAAGGGAAAACGGTCTTCTTGGTGAGCATTGGGGCCTGAAAAGAGCTGACTTTGTGATGAGAAAATGGACAAGTTATAAGGGGAGAAAGAGAGACATGGAGGCCCTGTGCATTTCATTAGCAATATGTAATATTTTAGATAATTTGCATGCTTAATTTGCTATTTGTTATGGTGGCTGATGTAGCATAGTGACTGATACACACCTCTGGTGCTTTTTGCCAGTCCCTTACATGAAGGATTTTCTTCTAGGAGGTCATACTGGTATTCCAGTGTTCTCCCTGCATGTAATTGAGTTTACTCCTTTGCAAAGAGCTCAAGGCAGCACATGCAGTTCCCACTGACCTACCCACCCCCATTCATGTTTGCTGCAAGCCGTGAAATAGGTTAGATTAGACTGATTGGCCCAAGGACGCTCTGCAAACTGTATGGATCTGAACCTGGGTCTCCAGGCCCTAACTGAGCACTCTAGCCACTCCACCACACTGGATGCGAGGACCAGTAGCAATGCACTATTATCGGGGGGTGGCCAAACTAGCTTAAAGTAAGAGCCGCATATAATAAATGCTTAAGAGCTGAAATATTTAAGAAGCATTTAACCTTCTTAAATATGTTTTCTCACCATGAGCATTCAACGTATGTTTTAATCCAGTGGACTCTTGGTTTATTCACGGCAAATAATGATAAAGCTTGAAAATTTTTTACCTACTTGTATATTAATTGTGATGCTAAAAGGAACTCGGATAACATTTCCATAAGCCACACATTGTATGTCAAAGAGCAGCATGTGAGCCACAGTCTGGCCACCTCTGCGCTATATTGTGAAGAGAAGCTTCTTCTTTATTCCTTAGCTGGTGCTTGGGGAGCAGATTGTCCTCTCAACTAACACACTGCTGCAGGTGCTGCTGGAATCCCTGTGTCATTCGTGACATGCTTCCACTCTTTATGATTGTTGACAATGTTTCTAGCCTCGTCAGTGGTCTAAAGCTGCTTCACTAGATCTTCCTCAATATGTTTGAGCCATGTTTTCTTTGGTGCTGCCCACTGAGCCCTCCAGGAGGGAGGTTGTTCTCACCAGAGGAGCTTGTGTGGCAGCCAACCGATGTTTGTTTGGCAGACATGTGGAGAGAAACACCCTGGGAAGGAGAAGGGAAGGCCCTTCTTCTGTAATACTAGTCACAGCAACCAGCGCAAGAGTGAGGGTGGTGGTGTTGGAGAGAGGGTGAGGTGCTGCTCTTGTTCCTTCTTCACTGTCAAGACCTTTGGACTTGTTAAACTGAAGTCCATTCAGTGCCTGTACATGGTGTTGCATCTGGAGAGTGGCCACATGTGTGCTGTGTCTGGGTGGAACTTTGAAGCTGGAGTGAGAGTTCCAGGTTCTCACCTGGCCTGATTATATTTTTTCCCCTTCTTAGGCAGCCCTAGCCCAGGAGCTCAAGGTGAAGACTCCACTTCCTGGTGACCCTGCTCCCAGTCACTATGTTGTGGCCCACTTCACCAGGGCCCGGCCCGATCAGGCTGGGGCCAAGGTTGTCTTGAATCATCTCTGTGCCTTGTTGAGGAAGCTGCTGAAAGAGCCTCCAGCTGCACCCAGAAGCTACAGGTTAGTCCAGGTGTTGTTTTGAGGAAGTGTGTCTCTGTGTGGGGTGGAGGCATAGATGAAGTGGGAACAAAGGCTGTCTTCCATGGGATAAGCCACTTGGACCATATTGAGCAGAGAAAGAGAAGAGTGGGAGGATGAAGGAGGATGTAACAAATGGGGCTATCAGATAGGGTTATCAGATCGGGTTCTTCACCCACAATATTAGCCGGACTTCTACAAGATGGACTAAATGCTTGATCCAACTAGTCAAATGCTGGATCAATTCTCCCTCTCCTCCCATGCATCTGGTGGTCTGGGAGTGTGTGAAAAGATATAGCACAAGCAGTTTTCAATTTTCTTTGAATGTATAAGATAACATTTTAAAAAGTATTTAAAACTGTTTCTGGGATTGATTGTATACGTGTATAGGTTGTGCCTTGTTATCCACTGATTTGACTCACCACTGATACAGAGTTCCACCTTTAAATGTCTTGTAACAAGGAAAAAACACAAAAATCCAATTTCCCACTTTTGCACTGTTAAATTATTGTGCTTTCATTTCATTAGATTCCATTATTCACCCCCATCTAGTGACTGAATGTTGTCTAATGTCTATATAAATGCATTCTGGGTCAACAATGGAGGAGAAAGAAACCCGCAAGTGGGTCTTTAAAGCTATTTTTTCACTGATTTGGTATCCACTGATTTTTTTATCCACTAGGGGTAACTGAATGGGACCCCAGTGGATAATGAGGCATGACCTGTATTTTGTGACGATTTAGGTACTAGCCAATAGGTGCTAGCACAGCAGGCTTTCTGCTGGTTCAGTCTTCATGCTTGAAGCATTCAGAACCAGTTTTTCAGAGCTTGCCCTGGGATTTGCAGAAGGGAGAGAACATTTGACTTGAACATGGTGAGGGCATGTTCAAAACAACACTTGTTACCACCCTTCAGGTAAAGAAAGGATCTGCTTTCACTCTTATGTCTTGGAGGTTTCTCTCCCTAGCCCTGTACAAGACGTGATGAAACATGAATGTTGTCTGCATGTCTGGGAACATTTTGTAATCTGAGTCATTGCTACACTGAGCATGCATGTTCATGGAAACAAGTTGCTTTGTCTTGTAGGGGGCTCGTGGATCAGTTCCAATCTCTTCTCCACTCTGTGGCACAAACACTGAAGCAACGCCAGACTCTTGTGGTTTTGATAGATGGTGCTGACCTTATCCATGCAGCCAGTGGCCAGCTGGTCTCTGACTGGCTGCCTGAAAAGCTGCCCCGGGTGAGCTTTGACTGCCTTCCTGTGCAGGTGTCTGGGTCAGCCTTCCACATTTGGTTTCCTCTTACTTCAGCTCTTTGCTGTCTTTCTCTTCTTCTAGCGAGTTAACCTTGTCCTCAGTGTCTCCGAGGAATCGGCACTCCTTGGGTCCCTCAAGCGACGGAAGGATGTGATTGCCGTCCATCTGGGGCCTCTGGAACCCGCTGACCGGGCTGCTGTGGTCCGCAAGGACTTGGCTTTGTATGGCAAAAAGTTGGAGGAGTCGGCCTTCAATAACCAGGTAAATGGAGAAAAAGTGGGGAGAGCAGAGCATGGGGTTGACTGAATACTCTGACTGGTATCTGGGTAGATGTGGGCATATCCCATGTGTTCAGCAGTGTTCTGCGCAAGCAGTGAATTAAATAGCAGTTGCGCAGTTCCACATTCAGAGCTTCCCAATTTTTATTTTGAGCAAGTTGCTAGCTTTCATGGAACTGAAAATTGGTGGAATCATTTCAGGAGAAAAGTGGTGTGCTTCTGGTAGGCAAAGCTTGAGGTTTCAGTACTGGGTATGGTTTCTTAACTACTTCATGACAGCACAAAATAAGTAATGCAGTTTGGGTAAAGTGCTGTACACTTCCCTAACTTAGACAACAATATTTTGACTCTTCTTTGGTTCTGTTTATACATGGACCCTCTGTATCCATGGGTCACGTATCCGTGGATTTTCCATCCCATCTGTGGATACAGAGGGCCCACATGGGTGCTTTCTGAGGCTCCCCACAGTTACTTACCTAAAGGCTCCAGAGACTTTGTGTTGCACTAGGTTGGTAACCCACTCTGTTGGCCTCTGCGGGCCTCAGAATGGCCCACAGAATCCTCCGGAAGGTACTGGTTTTCGGAGACAACTTCTGGTTTCACCAGAAGTAGTATCTGGAGGATTCTGTGGGCCATTCTAAGGTCATTCTAAGTAATGCTTGCTGTAAGCTGCTGTGTGATTGAATATCCAGTATAGTCAAAATTCAGGGAGAGAATCACTTCAGTGCTTGGGAGGCTCTACTTTCCCTCTGCCTGTTTGGGTAACTGAGTTCTCTTCAGTGACCGTGGCTTGGAAAATAAAGTCTCTGCAGAGTCTGCACTTGGATATTTGAGTCAAGCCATGTTATCAAATTTCCCACAACAATAGTGGAGGCCCCTTGATCTCTGTTTTCCCCCAACAGATGCGGCTTGTGCTTCTGAAACGTGGCTCCCGCCAACCGCTATACCTGTCACTGCTGACCCAGGACCTGCGACTTTTTGCCCTGTATGAGAAGGTGAGGTGGTTGCCAGGGAGGATCTGGGGTTGGCAGCTGGAGGGGCCAAATGTTATGACTCTGTTTCTCAAGATGCTGGGCAGATTCTTATTTTTTTTCTTTTTTCCGTGCTCCCCAGCTTTCAGAGAGGATCCAGAAATTGCCGATATCTCTCCCTTTGCTACTGCAGCACTTGCTGAGGTGCCTGGAGCAAGATCATGGGCTGGATCTGGTCGCGATGGCCCTTGTGTCTCTCTGGGTCAGCAAAGAGGGTAAGTTGCACACCAGGGGGCATTTTAAGGGGTCCATTGAACTGCTGTCTTGTGCAGCTGGCTTCACCCTAGAGATGGCTATATAGCATTTCATCAGCTCTTATGAGGTGGAGAGGGGCAAAATTTTTTTCTAGCTGTATTTCATTGCTCTTCCTGCCCCTTCCCACATAGGGCTAACTGAGCGGGACCTCTATGCTGTCCTTACTATGTGGAAGGAACTGAATGGGACTCACATAACCGTGGAAGAGGCCATTGCTGCTGCGAGATGTGCAGGGAACTATCCCACAGCCCCCTTTTTTGATTTCCTGCGGAGTTTGAGAGGGTGAGTGGCTCAGCCTGGGTTCTGTGGTGGTCTTGCCCTAAGGTGGGGCTCTGCTCTGTAGATGTGAGGGGGGTTCTCTTCCTATCCCTCGCAACCTGGGCATGGGTTATAGAGAAAAGAACTCTTGGTAGACTTGAGAAAAGCCTGCTGGATTGGTTCCAAAGGTCCATGTGTCCCAGAATTTTGCTTCCCAGAGTTGGAAGCAGAAATTCCCCAAGCAGGGCTGGGGGGCAAAGGCCAGCTGCTCCAGTGTCTGCCCCCCCCTCCGCTTCTAATATTCACTGGCATTCTGCTTCTGAGCACGGAGGCTCTAATCATTCATCGCGCCTAATAGGTGCAGACGCATCTCTTCTCAGGAACTAGGCAGTTAGCCTACACGTGCCTTGATAGCTTTCTTCCATTGTCAGAGGGATTTGCATTAGGGCAGTTGGTCTGGCAGTGTCTTCTCTTGCCAGGAAGCCTTTGAGGAGTGTCTGCCAGGCAGCAGGAAGGAACTTCCTTGTACCACCCCGGAGCAGCCCGTGTGGCTGTCTTGGGACCAAAGGACTTTGAAGGCCATTTTGGGTTGAAAGGGGTGTTTCATTGGGCATCTCATCTGAATTAATCAAGGCATGGCAATCCTGTAGTTAGAGGGGCCATAGCAACCATCCTTCTCTCTGAAACAGCAAATGAAATCTGAATATGTCAAACAGTTTGGGCACAGACTCTGGCTCTGACTTCAGGCGCTGGGCTGATCTCTCTGCTGTTTGTTTCTGCACAGCCTGCTTACGGCGTGTGGTTCCCCCTCTGGCCACCCAGGCTCTCGGCTCCATCTCCATGGTTCCCCCTTGAGGATGGCAGTAGAGCAGCGCTACCTGAAAAAGTCTGACCTAGGCTGCACAGCTCACAAGCTCTTGGCAGGTAATGTGGGGGAGCGGGAAGGGGAGGTGCTGTCAGTCCCAACCCCTCCATCGTGCCTGGGATCTAACAGGTTGGATGCCGCCTACTCCTCTCCAACTCATTTAGTTGTCTTTGATGCTCCAAGCGTCAGGACCAGCCAGTTCATGCAGCCACTGGAAGCAGGCTGCATTGGTGATAGATTTCGCACAGTGGGGGGGGGGAGGGTCCTCTGAGGGAGTGGCAGATTCAGGGTGCCGTTCACCCCAAGTCTGTTGCCTTTAAATACAGAAGTGCGGGACCTCCAATGCTGTTAAAGAGACTGTATGAACTCCATGTGCTGTTCCTGTAAATGAAACCAGAAACCCCACAGTTCCAGGTCTCAGGGCAGTGCATGAGCTGCACAGTAGAGGCTTTGTTTTAGCACAGAGGCAACCGATTCAAGATGGCCAAGATAGCATCAGGCAGCTTTCCAGAGTGCTCCACCCCTGCTAAGCTTGATCATAGCCCCCACCCCCATTTCTTGCCACCTTCCCCCTTCTCGTCCCATGGCCTTTCCTGCCATCCTCAGTGTTGATATCTTTATCTGCCCGCTGTACTGAGGGAACCTCCTTGCCCAGCTGGCCACCACCCTTCACTCCTGCCTTTTGAGAAGAGCAGTCAGGTGAAAACTGGAGAAAGAAAGAGCCTTTCTGCTCTATTCAAACGGCAGCAGAGGTGACTGGCTGGGCGAGGAGGTGGAGGGCACAATCATTAGGGAATTGGAAGGGCTAAGGGCTGTTGGATGGGATACATTTTGTCCCCCCCCCTCCCAGAAAACAATGAAGTTTGACATTTGGGATCCACCAGGGCCAATTAGAGGACTGCCTCTATAGACTGCAAACCAACCTTCAGCACCCTAATCTAGTGGACTGAATTCTGCCCCTTCCAGTACCCCATCCTTCCTCTAGGTGGCAGCAGCTTACTGTGCCAGCAAGGGATGTTGCTGTCCTACTAGATGGTGCTGTAGCTGGCCCTAACGGAGCTGCTGTCTTGTTGCTTTGCCTCCTAAAGCTCACTGGTGGAAACTGTCAGACCCGGATGGCTCCAGGAATTTCCAGAACAGCGAGGCGAAGTCCTTGACAGCGCTTCCTTATCACCT
Organism: Tiliqua scincoides; assembly: GCF_035046505.1. Taxonomy (NCBI): domain Eukaryota; kingdom Metazoa; phylum Chordata; class Lepidosauria; order Squamata; family Scincidae; genus Tiliqua; species Tiliqua scincoides. Next base: position 141,502,127 of record NC_089825.1, on the reverse strand, counting down.
GGTAAGTGACAGGGATGCTAGTGGGTACTCAAGTGAAGCTAGGGCTGAGAGCTCATTAGGGACTAGGAACTTGAATGGCTATAATGCTATATAGACCAGAAGCACTAGTGTGGATTCCTGCCAGAATCCTGGGAAGTTACTAAGAATGTTCAACAGAAAAGTTCACAAAGTGGTTTGCAGAGGAAATCAAAAAAACAAAATGGCCCAACTAAGTTAAGCTCTTGCCTTTATTTGTTTATTTATTTATTATTTATTTTATTTGAAAAATTTATGCCCCACCTTTCCCATGCCAAATCAGTTGCCCAGAGCAGCTTACAGAGCTCCATAAATAAAAATACAATGTATCAAAAGAGTAAGTATAAAACATTAAAACAAAGCATTAAAACATTTTAACACTAAACACTAAAACATAAAAACATTAAAATAAAGCAAACCCTAATATACATTGTTGAGCCAATCGGGGTGGGGGGTGGGGCAGGGACAGGACAAGTTAGTCCAAGGAAGCAGTCAAGCCACAGCAGTATTACAGAGGCACAGAGAGGAGAACATTCATTCATCCATAGGAAAAATCTTTGTTTCTAGTCCTCATGGTTACAGTGAGGAAAAACTGAGAAGACCTAAGAGGATTAATTTTGCTTGTGTGTGTGGGGAGGGGCAGATTTCAGCTTCACCCTTCAGCAAAACTTGCTCATTTTTGTCTGGCGGGGAGAGTTCTTGCACCATTAAGCCAGTGTCAAACTTTATGTAATTGGTTGCCCTCACACAGTCCTTAATGCAGAGATCTAAGGCTGCAGTCCTATACACACTTACATGGGAATAATTCCATTAAACTCTTACTTCTAAGAGTTTACTCACTAAGAAGTGAGGCTTACTTCTGAGCAGGCATGTGTATAGGATTGCACATTAAGTCTGCTGCCTAGAATGCATAGTGGGAAGTGGGGTGTACCGGATGAAAAAAATCTGGGGGGAATTCAGGCTTTACAATACATCCTCAGACTATCTCCTCCATCACAGGTCCAAAGTGGCTGCTTCCACATCCTGGTGTCTTTCCTGACTGACTTGAGAGCTGTGAGTGCCCACATTCGTCTGGGTCTCCTCCACTGCCTCCCTGAGGCCTACACACTCTATGGTGAGAAATTCCTGCCCCCAGTGCCTGGAATGAGGATAGTTATGTGTTAGATGCCGCTGGCCCCAGCAAGGAGAGTGTAGACTTGGAGTCTCTCCTCTCTTCTGGCCAAGGTGGAAAGTGGCAGGCTGATTCTAAAGTGAGCTCTAATAAAGGTGATTTTGTCTGGGATCAAACTGATTGCTGATGCAAAAGGGTGACTTGCAGGATAAAAAAAAAGCCCGCAGGCAAAGAATGACCCTTACCCTCTCCGATTCTACCTGGGATCACTCTTCCGAAAAAGGGGGCCTTTCTGTTTGGAAATGTGCCTTGGCAGCACACGTTTTCCCTGCTTCAGTTTGGCCACAGAACAGTATGCTTTGAAACAAGAGTGTTGTTTTGTGTCACCGACACTTGTGACACAAGAGTTCATCCAGACCCTCACTGTTGAACTTTGTTCTTTTTCCCCATAGAGGCTGCCGCTGGCTCAGAGCAGGATGATACGGTGGGCTTCTTCCATGACTTCTTGCAGAGGAACATGGGACTCCTTTCCCAGAATCCTTCATTGCTTCTCCAGCAGGCATTAAATGAACCAGATTCCTCAGCCCTCTGTTTACATGCTCAGGCTGTGCAGCGTCGGAATGGAAGGCCTTTCCTGAAGTGGGTTAACAAGCCGCAGAAAGCCCAAACGGGCAACAGGTAGTTCTGTTAAGGTTGCACGGGGGGGGGGCTCCCTCACCCCTACAGTTGCCCTTGAAACTTGCTGATCCTCCTCCATCCCCAAACAGCCTTGTTCTGACACTGCCAGCGACTCCTTCCTGTGTGTCAATTGCCCCCTCTGGGAGCTTGGCTGCTGTGGGCACCACTGAGGGAACACTACACCTTGTGGATGTGGTGACTGGACAGGTAAGAACTGGTTGGGCTTGTGCCACTTGTCAGTGCCTCTCTGGGGCTTCTGGGTCCCGATAGACACTGATGGTTAGTTGACCCAATCCATGAAGGCAACTTCCATGTTCTGATGTGGCCCTTATTCCCCAAACAAATCTAGGAGCTGAAGTCTTTGCTGAGTGCCTGCGACGGGATCTCAGCCTGTGAGTTCTTGTCAGAGACTACAATCTGCCTGGGGGCCTTCAATGGACGCTTGGAACTGTGGAGCGTGAGGGAAGGCTGCAGGTGAGTCCCTCCCAAATGTGGGTCAGAATCAGTTTCACAGGAAGGAGGATGGTGACATAAGAACAGCCCTGCTGAATCAGTCCATAATCCCATCTAGTCCAGCTTCCTGTATCTCACTGTGGCCCACCAGATGCCCCAGGGAGCACACAAGACAACTAGAGACCTGCATCCTGGTGCCCTCCCTTGCATCTGGCATTCTGAGAAAACAAACTTCTAAAATCAGGAGGTTGTACATACACATCATGGCTTGTAACCTGTGATGGACTTTTCCTCCAGAAATTTGTCCAATCCCCTTTTAAAGGCACCTAGGCCAGATGCCATCACCACATCCTGTGGCAAGGAGTTACACAGAGTAACTACAAGCTGAGTAAAAGAATAACAAAGCAGCTACAGTCTTGTCGGGGGGGGGGGCGAGGAAAGGTTGAGGGGATTTTGACCAGGCATGAACTGAGAGTGGGGTGAGGAGATCATGAGGCTGGAAGGTTTTTGGTCATCTTGATGTTGGTGAGGCTGACAGTCTGTGTGCTAATTATTATTAATCCATATGGCAGAACAAGATCAGTATACATGGCAAAGTCAAAAACTTTGACTCCAAATGTTCTGCTCTAGTTGCCTGTCCTTCTGGTTTAGCCTTTCAGCACTAAAACAGCTGTGTGTGGTGCTGCCATCCAAATACAGCCTGTGTTCACCTGTTTCTCCTTTCTGTCTTCAGAATCATGGGCACAAATGCTCACAACGCCCAGATCACAGACTGCTGCGCCAACTCAGACCGCAAGCTGCTGGCTACCGTCTCTCTGGATGGCCACCTCAAGGTGCTCGCTCTTCTCTGCCCCTTCTTTTTAATTGGTCAAGAGTTTGCATCCATTCCAGATTTCAGGAGGTTGCAACCACAATGCTGTTAAATAAACTGCTGCTGCTCTTCTAAAATTGACTTAAACTTTTAAAAAAAGTTTTTTAGTGGAATGTCCTCATTATCATCAACCCTGCTAATTGGGCAAAAAGGCACCTTTTATTGATGTCCTCTTATATTTAGCAGGACAAGAGCCAGTGGTGTAGCTAGAGGGGATGCAAAGCACTAAGTTTTGCAGGGAGCCTCACCATAGCATGTAAGGGGCCCTTCCCCTTCAGAGCCATGGGGGGGGGGGAGCAAAATGGAGGCATATGCCAATGTGAAAATAACTTATTTCAAGCCATGGATGCTGTTCAGGTATGCTCACTCTTGTCTCCGGCCTTGCACATCCATGAGAAAGTACCACTCAGAAAATATTCAGTGAATGGATTATTGCAGGTAGCTGATCTGAACTAAGGACAAGCAGTGGTGTTAACCCGTCTCTCTCTTTTATTTTCTCTTCCAGCTCTGGGAATCTGCTCAGGGTAATTTAGCTCAAAACCGGGACTGTTCCTGTCCCCAGAACTGTGTGACATTTCACCCGGAGGGCCGGCTGGTGGCTACAGGAGGGTGGGACAGAACTGTCACCATCTTGAATACGAATCTCATGGACGTGATCTCGGTGAGGAAGAGACTCCAAAAGGCAGGAGGCTGTAGTTGTGGGGATTCAGGCCAATGACAAGCAGGGGTGATGTGACCTGAAATCTGTCTGAGGCCAGTTTAGACCCTCCACCCCTGCACTAACCCCTTCCCCCCCCCCCCAAGAAAATATCTTTACTGTGCTTGTGCACTGCCTTGAAACCTGGAACTGCACAACTTTTGTTAAAACCAGAAGTCCCACACTTCCAGGTTTCAAGGTGGCGTGCAAGGAGAATAATTACGTACGTACAAGAATTATTTGCTGCATGTCAGAGGGAGTATGAAGCAAATTGTTCTTCGAATAGGGAGGCGGCGGCAGACTTGGGGTGACAGGCAGTCTCGCAGTCTACCACTGATGCAGCTGTTTCTAGTTCCTGCATGGCTGGGCCAGCCTTGGTGATGAGAGACTGGCCTTGAGAAGCACAGGTAGAGTTGTGTATCTTTTCTGACTCCAGTTTCCCCCTACAGGTGCTGAAGGGTCACGATTCCTCCATCCGCTCCATTTCCTTTTCTCCTGCTGGAAACGTTTTGGCAGCAGGCTCCTTGGCCGGATCAGTCCGTCTGTGGTCGTGGCAGGAGGCTGTCATCCTGGGCACATTTTCCGCTCATTTGGGCTCTGTCTCCACTGCTCAGTTCCTTCCAGGAGGAAAGCTGCTTACCGGAGGAGAAGACGGCAAGGTGCGGCTTTGTGGGATTGTTGAGCCACCTCAAGGAATGGTGGGGGGTTGGGGAGGAGCTTAAGTAACAAAGGACTTGTCTGGAGGAGAACTGACCAAAACCTTCTGCTCTCCCTGTTCAGTCTGAGTTGATGCTTTGATGATGATGCTTGGAGTCATCTTCATCCAGGGCCTGGAAGCCTTGCATTCATTCGCTTGTGATGTAGAGATGGGTGGAGCAATTTTCAGGGCCGATTTGGCATGCTCCGAGCCAATTGGTAAATGGTTCCAGGCCTGGGAAATAAGCAAGAGCACAAATTTGGAGGTCCAGCAGTTGTAAACCCACAGATCTGGGCCTCAGCTATAGAGGCAATTCTGCAGAGGAAAATCTCCTCGGAAATTGAGTATTTGAATATAGATAGTTGTGGAGTGACGGGAAAAGATGATGCACAGGTTAGTTAGAACAGGTTTGTGCAGTGAGCGTTTGCAGGTAGAGTCAGACAGGCGGGTAAAACTCTTAGGAAGGAATTGAGGAAGAGTCTCTCTTGAGTAAGTGGCCGTGGTATCTTTCAACATGTAGTCATTATAAAAGCCTCGAAATTCTACTAGTTGTAAGATGGGACAATTTGTCTCATCATTATGAAAAGTGGCATAGAGAACCTATGTAGTGAGGCGTTGAATCTGGCCAAGTTTAAAGAGTACAGTGGTGTGAGCTGTAGCAGTCTAAATAGTTCATAACTATTATTTAGTGAATAGTCTAAATAGCTGCTACTGACCCTTTCTTGTGGCCATTTTGTATAATAACAATATCATTAAGAATATTTATATGTTATTTTTCAACAAAAAGTAGTTCACAGAGCATTTATGCGGCAAAATAAGTGGCGCCACATCCCAAAAGGGCTCCCGGTTTTTAAAAAGTGATGCAGTGAAGACATTGCCAACAGCCGCTGGGAAAGAACTCCATGCTGGGGTGAAGAGGAGTTGCTCTCCCCCTGCCAAATACAAGAGGACCCCACTTTAAAGGATGCCTCTTTGCCTAGTTAGCAAGGGTGTTTGTAAAATGGAGTATACACTGCAGGGCTGTCATTTCCAGGTGTGTGCTTATACTAGCACCAGTGTTCTTTTAGGCCTCACCTTGACTTTTGCATCCTGGATTGCAGCTCCAGCTTTGGAAGGGCCATTTGGGACGGTTCCAGGGCACCCTACAATCAACAGCCCTTTCCTCAGCGCTGTGCCTGGCACCCAGTCCGAACAGCAGCCGGCTTGCTGTGGGGTACCATTCCGATGATGTCTGGGTCTATAGCCAGCCTTGGGGTAAGTCTTTGATCTTCAGTGCGTTGGTTGGAGCCCATCAGTGGGTCATGCCCAGACTGTGGTTGGTTGCACCGGTTCCACTTCCATTAACATTTCTTTTCATGTGTTGGGTGTTTTTTAAAAAAAAATTCCTTTTGGGGGTGGGGGAAACAGAAGGGAAGAGAGGCTAGGTACAGAGGAGGACAGGGTCTCATTACCTTTAATTGTGGTGTAGTAAGAGATATTTGTTGGGTGTGACTTTTTCCAGGATGGTGGTTAGATCCCCACCCTGGGTCTATCACCTCTTGGCTTAACCTCCCTCTCTAGGTTATTGCTTTTGTTACTGTCATCCATTTATTCCACTATGAGTAATATGGAAGGGGGGGAGATGTATACATGTGAGGAGCAAACAGTTTTTCACACTTGCATGATGAGCTGTATCTTCAAAAATTCTTACTTCTGTATAATTATTAAAAGGGTGGGAGCCCCCCTCCCCTTTTAGCAACTGCAGAGAAGAAGAGGAAAATGGGCACATATAGTAAACAGTTTGAAATGGGACCCACGCTGGAATTAAATATGAGTTTGAAAACATTAGCCAGCTGGAGTAGGTGAGCTGATGGAAACTCTGTGTGGGGTAAAAGTAAGGTGGGTGAAACCCCAAGCCTGTCTTCTAAACTCTCTCTCTCTCTCTCTCTCTCAGACACTGATATTGGCCTGACTCACTGCAGAGGAAACGGGGTGGCCATCTGCAGCCTTGCATGGCTGGACAACCTCTTCCTGGTTGGAGGTAGCAATGATGGCTCCCTGTGCATCTGGAAAACCTTGGGCTACTCTCCCTCTTACCTGCACAAACTGCAAGGTCATGATGGAGCCGTAACTGGCCTCGCTGTTTCCGAGAACCTGGTGGCATCAACATCAGGTACTTGGATTCATTCTGGGAGCAGCTTTGGGAGGTGGGGAAATATGGGGTCCTGCTCCTGTTGGAGACTCCAGCTGGAGACTCCAGCCAGAGGCAAGTCAGGAGAGGACAGGAAGATTCTTTGGACTGAAGGAAGTCAGCGTTGCTCTTGCCAAGTGCACAATGCATCCCTTTTGCCTGTCCCAATCACACAGCAGGGGGAGGGAGGGGAGAAACATAATTGGCTGCTCTTGTCTTTGGGGTCTACCAGCCTAGTCAAGAATGGGGCTTGGCTCATCACTTCCTCTAAAACTCAGGAAGCAATTTATACTTTGAGGTGGTTCACAAGCAACCAGCCTACCTTGCTTCCCCTTCTCCCTTGCCATATTAGGCTTTAAGCAAGTACAGCACCCACTTTTGAAAAGAAAAGTGATTCCTCTGACGAACCCCTAGGCAGTTGCAATGGCACACGGGGCCAAATGGGAAGTCTGCACTGGTGTGTATGGCAGGGGGAAGAATGGCTGTGGTGGCCTGCTAACCTTGGACGGTAATTTTGACCCACAGTACTCCAATGCTCAGCCCTGGCATCTGTTTTGAAGGCTAGAGGGGATCCTCCATGGGATGTATGAAGAAATATACAGAGTGCCTCTGAAAGTCACCCCCATAGAGAGGAATAACTTAGTCACACATATTTTGGATAAGGTTTTAGGGCTTGGTGCCTGCCACCACAACTGCTGCTCTTACGGATGTTCCCATCTTCTTAAACTCACCTTTACCTTTTTTCCAGAGGATTTCACTGTCTGGCTGTGGCTCTCTGACACACTGAAGCAAGACGCTGCTCCACATTCCAGCTTCTCCCCTCTTGTTGTCCTCCGGGGCCACACTGCTGGGGTGACCTGCTGTGCCTTCAGCCTTGATGGGTGCTATCTTGCCACAGGAGGCAAAGACCGGGTAAGGCTGCAATGCTTTCTCATTCCTGGGGGAACCTGGGTCCTCTGCATCCCTTAATGGAAGACAGGCTTCCCCAGAAGACAGTTTCCCCACCTCTGTTGTCTCTTTTTCCCCTGCAATGCGTAACTACAGGACCATATTGCCCATGCTTTGTTCAAGCAGGGCAATACTGAGGTCCAAGAAGCCTGACCAGGGCCTTTCAAAGGATATGCCCCAGAATCCTTTGCAACATGCAGAGATTTTTGTGGTGCATATGCTGATACAGAAAGATTTTAAAAAGTTCGTTTTTGTTTTGATACGACTGCACTATGAAGTTGGAAAGAATAAAGGAATGGGGCAAAAGACTGGTGTCAGAAGTACATAGCAAGAGCCTTGCTGGGTCAGGCCAAAGGCCTGTCCAGCTTCCTATATTTCACAGTGAACCACCAGATGCCTCCAGGGGCGCACAAGACAACAAGATGCCTGTATCCTAGATACCAGCATCCTATCTAATCAACACAAGGGTGTAAGTTTCAGTGTTTTCCTGCTACAAATTGCATCTCCTCCCATTCTCAGGACTTGTTCCTCTGGGATGTAAGGGACCCACTGCGGAAGACCCCTTCCCTCTTGCGCACCCTGCCTTTCTGCCACCAGGACTGGATCTCTAGCTGTGCCTGGGTTGGTCCCATGCTGGTAAGTTTGGGTGACCTTGTGGAGCATGTATACAAGTCCTTTGTGCGAGGGAATTCCAGGTGCAGGGAAGGAACCACACAAATGAATGTTGCTGAGCAAAGGGTAGGATCACTGACCTATCCACCTAACCTGCCAAGCCTTCACTGATTAGGCTGTGTGCAACTTGCCCACACTATACCATAAGCAGAGAGCACACACTTAAGCGCATGAGCACACCCATCATCTCTAACTTCCTTCTCCATCCTCACAGCTCTCTGGTTCCAATGACTGTACCGTTTGCCTCTGGGATCCCCAAACTGGCAAACGACTCCAGGAGTTTCTGGGACACCAGAGTCCGGTCTGTGGTGTCACAAGTGAGGTAAGAGGGCTGATGCTGAGAAGAGGAGACTTTGTTCAGAGAGCTTCATTCTTTCTCCACTTTGGTCCTGAGCTCCTTTTCCTTAAACGAAACACAGCTTCTGGAAAATATATTCTTTTTTGATCGCCACTGGAGTGATGTGGTTATGAGTAAGAAAGACTGAACATTTCTGAGTCAACATGGGTGACAACATGACATCCTGAGGTCTTGTGAATCCCATCACTACTGCAAAATCTGTTGTAAAATCCTAGAGACTTGTACTAGTCCCTCTTCTCTTGATAAACTGGTAGTATGCTTCTTGGCCCCATGGGATGCCTTGCCTTAGCTCCTTCTGATAATCCCAGCCCTTGGGGAAAGCAAAATGGGTTTTCTGCAGAGTAAGCAGAACAATCTTTAATTGCTGCTGGTTAGAGCACAAAAACTGGGCTACTTTGAGGCAGTCCGCATTGAATCCTTGTTAAGCTCATCCTCTGTTTATAAGCATTCATCTCGCCGCTCCATTTCTCCCTCATCTCTCGACTTTCTGGTTCATTTGGCAGAAGAATCATGTGATGTCTGTTGATCGAGATGGGATGCTAGTGGCTTGGGACCTGCAGGGAGTGGAGAAAACTCGGTTTCTGGCTCACCCTGGTCGGGCCAACCACTGCGCAGTCTTCTGCAATCTGCGTAAGATATTTCTTTGCTTTTAAAGTCTGATTTCAGAAAACCTTAAAGAAGGACATGAATTCTGAAGTTCCTGCTCCCAGTACCTGACCCTGCAATACAGTTTAATCCAAACAGTACTTGGTGTGTGATATTTGTATCTAACAGTGATACAATTCTGCTTTCAAACTTGAACAGTAGAATGAATTCTTTAGCTTGCTAGCAAGTAAATGAAGATGTTTCTAGCCATTCTCAGAAGACCCTTGAGCAGGGCTATTGGCAATTGGCATTAGCGAACTTTGACTCCCACTTGCAAGGATACCAGGGTCTTAAAGGTACTTTAAGTGGCTGCCCTGGTTTGGGCTCTTCAATGCTTTGCTTATTCACCTTGCAGGTGAGCTGGGAGCTCTTGCAAAAACATCTCCTAGCAAAACCGATTAGTGGGAAACATTTGTAGTTGTCATCTAAATCAAAGAGCCTCATTTGGAAGTGAACATGAGCTCAGAATTAAGGCAAAAATGAGAAGTCACATTTTTCAGAGTGGGGAGCTGGGGGATTGCCATTAAAATTGGGGTTTTTCCCACTCTAAGCAGTTGTCTGCTTTGCATCCCTTTCCTACCTTCTCCATAATGCCTATTTGTCCATACAAAGGTTTGTCTTACACACACCCTCTTTTTTTTTTTCTCAGAAGAAAAAGGATTTCTGTTGGCTGCAGCTGGCTCTGATGGGACAGTCAACCTTTGGAAACCTTCAGTGGTAAGTGATGGGAGAGGGAGACTGGCAAGTGTTCTTCCGTTATGTGGCCATAATGTAAATGTCATTCACAATTATCTCTCGTTGTTGGGGATGTTTCGAATTTGAATCAGTTTTCTTTTCATGTGTTTTCGCTGCCATTGCCACAACAGAGTCTTGGCTTGCTGCCTGCTCTGTATATTGCTTCAGTCTATGTTCTCATCCACTCCCTTTGAACAACCAGTGGACTGTCCACAGTGTGTGTGCGGGGGGGGGGGGGGAGAGCAGAGAATGAAACGTAACTGTTGATGGAAATCCGTATTCTGAGTGATGTGCTCATTGTTTGTGGCACACTTTGAAAAGATACGCACAACTGTGCTACAGTAATATGGTAGAAATTGTTAGGAGACAGATCAAAGAATCACAAGCGTTTAAGTTTCTCCCATGTTTTGTGTTTATCCTCTATATAGATTTTTTTTTCTAGTGGACTACCACTAGAAAATACAAATCTGCATTTTTTGGGGGGGACTTACTTTAGTTTATTGCTTTTAACCAAAAATTAACTATAGCACGTGTTCTTTCAAAAATACACAACTTTATGTTTAATCACATCAGGTGCGTGCCCACCTGAATAAAAACCCATTTGGGTGCAATCTAATCAAAGCAAGGCACCCGTACATCCCATTGGTTTTGATGGCTCCTGCTTTCAGGTACATGAAAATCTCAGGTAGCTTTGCCTTGACTTGAACTGTATCCTGTACACTTAGTCCAGTTAGATGCCAGCCAAATCTAAGTTGAAGGCTCTACCTCAGGAAGCAGATTTGGGGCAGTGTTTGGCAGTGGCAAGCTGTGGACTAGGGCTGGGTGGAAGAGAGAGGGACATGGCCTTCAAGGACATGGCCTGTTTGGGCATGCTCAGCTTTGCACACAGGTTTCAAATCGCTTTGGAGTTATCTCATCCTTGTAAGGACATACTGCTGCCAACAAATGGATAAATACACATTTTGTTTATCTCTGTGGTATTTCCTCCCCTTTGGAGCTGCTTGTGGTGCTGTCCAAGCTTGACAGAGAGATACCTTTTGCTTCCTGAACCTGCTATACGAAGAGGCGCAGATGCAGCGTGGCTTGTGCTTCTCTCAGTCCCGCCCCCTTTTTTTTGTTCCTTTGCTGGACAGATGGAGCAGCCCCGGATTCTTCTCGGACACTGTGCTGCCATTTGTGGGGCTGCAGTTTCCCCAGCATCCTCCTCCTTCCTGACCATATCGGAAGACAACACGGTCCGGGTGTGGGCTGCCCCCAAGGTGGAGGGTTAGTCATTACAAGCTCTTTTCCTGCCTGAGCGAAGTGAGCCAAGAACTTGGCTGGGGAGGGGGGGGGGGTGGCAAGGGGAGGAGCATCAGACTGGATGGCTTGCTTGTTTTGAATCACAGCAGCATGGAAAGCTGCCATAGGTGCATAGTCTGACCCAGGAAATCGAGACCAGTGCTGTCGGCTGTGACTGGCAGCAGCTCTGCCTGCGATGTTTGGAATGCAAAATATGTGTGGTTAGGAAACCCCATCGACCATGCACCTGACCCACTGGGCTTCGTGCCCTCTTCTTCCAATATGGGCCAAACTCTGATCCTGATCCAGGAAAGCCTCCAGGCTCCATTCTTTTGCCCTTGGCCTAACTCTTTCTTTAGTTACACGCTAGTTATCTTTAGTCACACATTGGTGGTCCCATTCATAGTTTGCTTGTGTCTCTGCTTCTTTCCTAGCAGGTGGTGTCGAGGACCTTCCCCCTCACCACGGTGCCGTCACAGCTTTGGCCTGGTCCCCAGACGGGGAGCTTGCAGTGTCCGGTGGGGAAACAGGGGACTTGATTGTCTGGCGTGCATCCAGGCCCGTGGGAAGAGCAAAGGTATTTTCTGACCAGGGAATGACAGGGAATAAAAGACAAAGGAGCTAAATTCCTTGTTTGTTTCTTTTTGCAAATAACTTATCACCCATAGGTAAGTTGATCTGGAGCATAAGATGACGTTAGTTGCTAAAGTGTCATAGAATGGGTAACTTGATGGAAATTTCTGGATGAGGTTTGAGAGCTGTGGGCAAAGCATGAACATTCATGCTAAGTCAGCGTGGGGTATGAAACAAGGCACATACTTCATCAACAACAGCAAAAAATATAACCCCCCAGATATAAGTGGTGCATAGAATGATGGTGGCAGTGGTGTGTATTAATGGTGGAAAGTGGGCCCAGTGGGGAGAGGAGAATCTAATAGTCAGAAAAGGAACAGCAAGCTGGGAGGAACGTAATCTGAACAGTATGCTTACTGAGTGCTATCCCGAGGGAACCATGGTTGTACTTTCCCCACTTTCCAGGTTGGCTCCTGCTGTGTCAGTGCCTTGGCTTTCACTCTCCCTGGCACAGTCCTTGTGGCGTCCGATAGCATCAGCCTCTGGGACATAACCAACAAAGAGCATGATGGAGCTGTCAGGTAAGACTTCAACAATCCACCCCAGGAGACCTGGTGTTTTCCTCTTTCAGTTAGAGAGCCCAAGAGCCCAGAATCCTGCTCTCATAGGGCTGGAATGTATGACATGCCTTGGCTCTGATACGATAGCTCTGTAGTTAAAAAAAGAGAAGTACTCTGCAGGTGCTCAGAGGAACAATTTCACTGCCTTTATTGAGCAACTGCAGCAAATATGGATTTGGAGAAGGGACAGAACAGATAAGAAACTCTTTTCCAGATAATAAAGGAGCATGTGGAACTCATTACCACAAGGTGTGGTGATGGCCACTGGTTTACAAGCCTCGAAAAGGAGAGGTCTGCTGGTGGCTATTAGCACCCTAAATGAAACATCTGTGTTTACTGGTGTTCTGCATCCTGAGTAGCTGGTAGTGGGTGAAAATGGGAGGCTCATCATCCTCATTGCCTGTGTGTTAGTTTCCCAAAGGCACATAGCTGACCACTGTTGGAAACCGAATGTTGGCCAGATGGCCCTTTGGACTGATCCAACCAGGAGATTCTTTTGCACAGGCAACTCAGCAGAGGACTCTTGGGTCAGTGGCTTGGCCTCCAGGGCTGCTAGTGCTTTCTGGTCTGTCCATTCATTCTTGCACCGCTCCCCTCCCTGGCTCTCCAGTGGCCCATCATTTAGCCCAGAGGGTGTCAAACTTTTCACACAGTGGCCCGAATAGTATTTATGATGCCTGCTGAGGGCCAGACGTGATGTCGTAAAGCAGGTCATGACGAGAAGTTAGCACTTCTTCTCACTTAAGAGAAAATAACACAAATCTTGATCATATTTTCAAGATATGGGAGAGTTCAGCTATCTTGTGGGCTGCCCTTTCAGCAGTGATACCTCAGTACAGCTCAGCAGCAGAAATCAGCTGGTAGTGGGTGCTGGGAGGACTCTGATGGCTGGTTAAAGAGCTTGTGGGGGCTGCATCTGGCCCATGGACGTTATGCTTGACATAGCATGATTTATCCCCACCTCCTGCTTGGCCTCTGCCATTTTAGTAGTACTCTTTGTCTTCTGTTGCTTAGTTTGACTCAGAGAAAACATCTGTTTAAAGAAAAGAAGAATTTGGTTGTCTGTGCGGGGATGCCCTGGCCTTATGGCCCTATTATCCTAGTACTGTCCAATGCAAAGTTTCTGGTACACCAGCCTGGGGTCGAGACAGTCAAGAAGGCCAGGTGAGTAGGGGAGATTTGGCTGGGGGAGGAAGTGAAGGGTATCTGGAAGTGGAGCATGTTTCATGCGACTTCTCCCTTCTCTAGGTTTTCTGGCGTAGCATGGGAGTATCAGGCGTACGCGAGCTTTGACATCTCTGTGTCTGAGGACGGTATCCTTCACGTCTGGAGCTTCATGGACGCCCCTAACATGGTTACGATAGTGAGTTATTGCTGTGGGCACCCCCAAAGTGAGACCCCCTTTGCAGGCCACAGCTGTCTGCAGAGGCAGTGCAGCCCCCATATGGCCAGCTCACTGGTGACTTGAGCAGCCTCCTCCTTAGCTGCCACTTCTCCATCCTGGCCTGGTTTTTCCAGGCTCCATTTTATGTGACTGGTTAGTGTGAAGCCGATCCTGTATTGTGTTGTTGCCTTGTTATGTCAGAATGCCAATGCAAGGGAGGGCACCAGGATGAGGTCTCTTGTTATCTGGTGTGCTCCCCGGGGCATTTGGTGGGCCGCTGTGAGATACAGGAAGCTGGACTAGATGGGCCTATGGCCTGATCCAGTGGGGCTGTTCTTATGTTCTTATGTACATATGAATTGGAACAGGAAGGGAGAAGGTGGTGGTCCTCTCCTACTGACCCTACTGCATGACCTGCCCTTGTTGCTACACTCGCCTGTTGCCTTGCTAGGGCTACATCATCTTTGGTTTGATTTGTTTCTTAGGAAGTGACCGATTCAGGGAAGCTGAAGGCAGTGGAGCAGCTGTCCATGAACTGGGCACCACGAAAGCCCTCTGATTATGTCACTGTTGCCCGACTGGTCGAAAGTAAGGCTGGAGCAACAAGCTTTAAGCTGCTGTAAAAACATATTTCTAGTCCTGGTGGAGACATTTGAAACTATGCAGGCACTACCCGTGCTATACACACACTATGCACAGGCACTACTGGTAGTTATACACACACTGCTGCTGTGAAAACCCATGTTTTGGAATTTTAAACATTCCAAAGTTTAAAATGTTAATTTGATTTCTGTAAACTGCAATATGGTGGGAGAATATAATGCTTAAAGAACTCTGCATAGGACTAGTGTGGGGTGTTTAGCAAGCAGAACCTGGGAATGAGGGTAGCAGACTTTCAGTACAGCTACACTGGCTGAATGGAAAGGGTAGGGGAGAATTAAGCAAAAGCACTAGGATTAGTGTGAGAGTAGAAAATAGCACCTTGCTGAATCACTTCCTTCATTTCTTGCAGACAAGTTCCTGTTAGGTGCGGACTCAGACGGAGCCCTCTGGACTCGACCCAAGCCAAAGGAGGAGGATCCAGTAACGGCTGATGACTGGCAGTGGAGAAAGGTGCGTGTCAGCAAAGGAGAGAAGGTGGGCCCAAGGAAGGGTGCTTGACTTTGGGGTCTGATCCAGTTCCCACCGTGAAACCTCCTGTATTGTTCACTGTTGGAGAAAGCGCATAGGAAGAAGTCTGTGTCTTCAGGAACAAAATCGTCATCAATCCTAACCTGCGTTGGAACCAGCACGCTGGCTGGCCTTGTGCTATATTCAGCGTGGGGTTGGGGCTGGCTGTGGCTCAGCCCGGGGGCAAAGGGAATCGATTCTCCTTACTCCAGGTAATGCAGCAGCAGCCCCAATGGTGCTACTCAGATCTGAACCACCTAAAGAGGTGGCAGGGATCCAAGCAGACTTGCACTGTGCCGGGTTGCTCGGAAGTGGGGTTAGGTGTCAGAACCTGACTCCACCTTCCCGGGCCCAGCCCTCCCTGTCCCAGAACGCCACCATTCCACCCTCATCCTGCCCCCCGTCCCCCGCACCAGCCTGACGTGGCTGGCACGAACTCACTGGTCTGCTGGCATAGTGGCACCAGTTTCAGCCTCCTAAGTCCAGTGCACATCTGCACACCATCCTTCCAACTCTGAGGTGGCGTGAAAGTGCCTCATGGCACTTTTGCGATGCTTCTGAGCCCAGCATAATCTTACGATTGCGTTCTGTGTGTGTTAGAACTGGCCCCAGCTCACATCCGTAGCCAGCATACAGAAAGGGTGTTTTGTTTTGTTGTTGGAGAGAATAAGGAGATTCTCTCCTTATCTGTTGAGAATTCTCTGGTAAAAGGGATTGGACGAAGCAGCCTAATATTGTTTGGTTGATTCTCCACACAGCATAGCAAGCCATCATATAATACTCTTTTCCCCACCTCCCTTATGCCCAGCAGCTTTAACCTTGTTGCCTCTGTTGTGCTCAGATTCATGGTGCCAAAATCACTGCTCTGCACGTCCTGGGAGACAGGATTATAACAGCATCGCATGACCAGGATGTGAAAATCTGGCAGAGGGACACAATGAAGCTGGTGAGTGATTTGAGGGTGGGGTCCTGATTCTTTTGAAGCCTCCTTACCCCCCTCGGTTGGCCCATTCCACAGTCGGCGGTCTCCCCTGCACCTCTCTTGCCCGCACAGGCGGCTGCCTGGTGCCCCCAGCAGGGCCAAGACTTGGCCAAAAGACTACATTCATCCAGCAGACTGCAGAGCTCTCCTGGGAGGGTGGAAAAAAATGCCCCTTCCCCACCTTTCCTCATGTCTTATTAGAAACTTGCCACCTGCGCCTCTCCGCACAATAACAATTTTTAATCTTTTTTCACTGCGGCAAAGCGGAGTCTGTACCTACTTGTCTAGAGGAGTTAAATGATACAATCCAGAATTCACTTTGCTAAGCTCACTGTGATGTGATCTAGGCCCGAATTTCTGTTGAGATTAGTTGGCAGCTCACATGGATAGACTGAGATCAATGCCAACTGTTTGTACCTTATTCTAACCTTGTACTTGCCCTCCCCGCCCAATTCTGCCTTAGACCTTCTTCTGTTCTCTTTAGTTTACCAGAGTCCTATCTTAGCTGTGTACTCTGTTGTCTTCTGTCTTGACTACAGCTGGGCCAGTTCCGCTGCCGGGCCCCAGTCTCCTCTCTCCAGCCTTGCCCGCGTGCCGACTCTTCTCTTCAACTTGTGGTGGGTGACACCCTAGGCAATGTCTACTTCTTGGAGTGGGACTGCCTCTGCGCGTGAGCCGCCTTCTTTGGAGAGAACCCCCGTATCATCTTCCTCAGTGGCTGTGTTTGGGTCTCACTGACCTGCCGCTGTACATGAGCGAGGCAGAACAACACAGCATCTCAAAGGACTCCCTGGTTCAGCTGGAGACTATAATTGTGGCTTGTGGTTGCTTAGTGACCGGAACATTCCCCAAACCAGGCAGCTCCAAGAACTGTGGCTGAGATTCGAGTGAACTCCTTGGCACCCTGGCTGCTCATGTTTCATGAGCAGAGTGTTATAATTCTGAAATGCACACTGGGTTGGTTGCAATCTCTTAGTTTGTTTCCTACAAAGCTGGTGATGGGGGCATGTGAGCCACATTGAGGATGTTGAAGATTGGGATTAAAATACTCTAAGTTACACTGTAAAATAAGAATTTTTATTTGAGGCTTCTTTCCTCTCATCAGCACAGAGAGGTTTGCTGTAGAAATAATCATGTTCTTTGGTAAGGGAGGACACTGAGACCATGGCAGAGGAAAAATTACAGAGACCTGTGGAAAGACCCTGGCCCTACAACAAGCCTCCCTCTTAGCTGCTGAAAACACAGCGTGCACCCTGTTCAGCATTATTCAGGTACCAGCACCTCAGGTCCCGTTTTCATATTTTATTGAAATAGCAAGAATGCCTTCAGTTGCACATTCTGAGCTCAGATCTGCTTCCATGGAGGATGTTGCGGAAATGAGTTTTGTTCTTGGAAGAAGTCTGCTGAAGGAACATAAGCACTGACAGCTAGGACTAAAAGCCCCTCTTGGCTCAAAGGGACCAGAGGCCTTGTTCTTGAGGTCCACCGTCTTTTACCAGAGCTGAGCAAAATTGAAGCGCACTTTGAGGAGGTACCTCATGCGCACCTGGCGAGGGTCGTAGACAACAAATTCATTGTAGTTCAGGGTGTAGCCCTGTGGGTTCACCACCCCAGTTTCCACAGCTGGGCCTAAGGGAACCACAGCCCCATGCCTGGAGTGAAGGAGAGAGACACCACAACAGTCAGAAAAGGGCATTGACCAGGGAAGCATCACCCACAGCCTTTGTGTTTTAAGGAGGGGTTGCAGCCTTGGGGCTGCTTTGCATGCAGAAGGGTGTCGGGTCAGTCCCTGGCAGCACTTCCACCACAAGGCTGGGCAAGACCCCTCCATTTGAACCCTGTTGCAATGCTGCCAGGTGGCACTGACAATGCTGTACTAGTTGGACCACGGCTGCAAGCAGCTTGCAATCTTCCTTGTTTTATACCTCAAGGCAGGGGTTCCCAAAGTGGGTGTTGCAACACCTTAGGACATTGTGGCACACTCATGTGGGATGCTCTGGAGGCCCCTCCTAACTGTTACCCCAGATGCTGCCATCTTGAATCTCATGAAATCTCACAAGGTTTCAGTGTCACCAGGCTGGATCTCGTGAGGTTTTGCAAGCTCCAAGATGGCAGCACCTGGCTGAGCCAGGAAGGAGAGACTGTAGGGGTGTTGTGACCCAGGGAAGTTTAGGAACCACTGTCTCAAGGTGTCATGACTGCCGCTGGTACCACTCACAAATGTAGTATGCATTGTGCGTCTTATGCAACTTTTGCTTCTGCTGCTAATTCGGGATGGTGTTGGTACAGCATCAAAGTTCAATACCGGACCCTGATTATTGGACTCTCTCCCTCAGCCCCCACTGGCTTCTAAGACTTTCTGGCATTGTCTGTCTTTGCTGCCTAAAAGCCTAGAAACGTTTTCAAGCAGGACTCCCCCCCCCTTTCTCTGAGCAAACTTACAGGAGTGTGCTGTTGCCTGGGGAGGGAGCCAGCTTGCCTAGACCTTTGGTGCTGTGTTTGCCGGGTGGCAACTTCCCCGCTTCAGGGTTTGCCTCTAGCAGCTCAATACATTCACCTAGAGCTACCTGCAAGGAGTGCAAGCATCAGTGTTGAGACACACAAGCATGTAACAGCATCACTCTGTTATTCAAAACAGGGCAACCTGAACAAGTGAATGGCCTGTCATTTGGTTTTAGTTCAACTTAAGGTGCAACTGGCTGTGAAGACTGGAGGGACAAAGGTGCTTTCAGGTGGCGGGAGACTAGAGCTAGCGCTGGTGTGGGGCAGGGACCAAAAGGAAGGTTGGGCTCACCTCTGAGAGCAACAGAAGCCCAATGTCTTTCTCACGGGTAGCAAAACAATAATTGGCACTCTTGGAGGACATGTCAGCAAAATAGATCCCTTTTCCAAACTTGGGAAATAGAGAGAGAGAGAGAAATCATATAAGGCAACCCTAGGCTGGAGAGGCAAAGCTACAGTGGATGACAAAGTGGGAGCCTCACCATGTAGCCAGTGACCGGTGCCTCCGGTGGTGCCACACGCAAGCCCTGGCTCAAGATGCCAGCCCAGTTGCCCAAGCGGGATCCATGCCATAGCAGCATCCTGAGAAGGGGAGAAAGCATGAGAGGCACAATTTGAGCAGCAGTCCTGTCTTCCTCTTCCCTGCCTAGTCCACTTACCGATTGGGTAGATCGGAACGGAAGGCAGAGGTGGGAGTGGTGTTCTTGTTCAGCACAAAGGCCTCTAGCAGGGTCATCGTGTAGTCCTGGTGGGTGGGGGCATGTGTGGACAACAGGTAGCTCTCTAGGACCTAGGAAGGAAGAATTGGAAATGGGAACAGAGGGAACCACTGCAGATGGGGGTCTTCTCATTCTCCTCCTCCACGCCTACCTGGAAATCAGGACTGTTCTTTTCTAAGGGTTGGAGCTCACAGCCCAGGCTGCGGTAGCTCCGGTCCAGGGGGTGTTCCAGGTCTGGCTGCTCTGACCGCACCAGCTTGATGGCAATGCAGATCTCACTGAGAGCCTTGGAAAACAAAAGGAAGCCAGGAGAAAGTGAGGGGCTTTGGCTGATGGACACAAATGCGTAACAGAGGGCCAGGTTCCTCCTGAACTGAGATTCATATTTGTTCTTTGCCACACTGGTATTCAAAATGCCTCTGAGGCTGACCACAGGGCTATATGTGAAAGCAAAACACAAGGCTGGGGTTGTGTCCTAGATTCAATCCTAGGATCTTGTGAAACAACAACTTCGCACATATATGGAATATCTCTGCTTGAAATCACAACCCAAACGTAAAGGGAAAGACCTCCTAGATCAGAAAGCAAGCTTGAATTCAGCACCTCTCATTTTAGAAAAGCAACTCCTACCTTTAAGTAGCTGGATCTGCTTCCACATTTAAGTCCTTAAAAAACAGAGCTGTTCTCAATATCTGCCTAAAAACATCAGAGGAGTTCTCCATGAGACAGGGACATCCCAAACTAGCGTGACCCTGGCACTTCACTACCCAGCTAGTTAGGATCCTCCAGGAAGGGTTTTGCTATCTAACCTCTGCCATCCCACTGAGCCATTCTTACCTCCAGCAGCTGTGCCTTCTCCTGTAGCTCCTGCTCAGTGTTTATCAGCGGGGGAGTCCTCAGCCTGCAAAAGGGTGGAGACAGGAAGCGCAGAGACTTATCAAAAGGTGCAGGACTGAGCGAGAGACTAGGGGTGTGGGTGTGTTGAATTCTGCACTAAAAATATGATATATTATTCATTTAGAAAATATGAGGCCATTCCTCTCCCCCCCCCCCCAAAGAGGCAGATTCGAGGTGCACATTACTGACTTGGAAAGCCTGAGGTTGAGACTGCATGGCAGAGTGCTTGGAGAAGCATGAGAACGGAGAGTTGGGCAGGGAAGCACAGTCCATGCCCAAGACTGCTAGAAGTTCCAGGGCTGGGGAGGGGGGTCACTCCAGAACAAGCAGCACCAACCCAAAATCATGGGGAATCCGGGTGTAGAATTCATTGCAGGCTTCCAGCAATGCACGGCCTGTCTGCTTCCTCTTTAGACAGGCCTCCACCTTTTGCAGTGACTGGTAACCAGCACGGATCTGCTCAGCTGTCAACTTTCCTGGCGTGGAGAAGGGAGAGAGAGCTGGTTGGCAAAAGCGCTTTGTTTCTACCTCTTTGAGAGTGTGCTGATGGAAGTTACTTGTGTGGGATTCCTATGGTCTCTCGGTTGCACTGCAATGGATACGGGAAAGAAATGTTGAACTTATTGCAGCAAGTTCTTTCTTCCCAATGGAGGAGGGTATCCTTGGACAGCTAGCTCCTTCCACTTGCTCCATTCAGACAAGGTTATACAAAGGAAGTAGGCCTTAAATCCCTTGGGAATAGCTATCACCCCAGTTTGGGCCAGAAGCTTGTGATGAAAGCAAACATGCTGGTGATTCTCTCACTGTCAACTACAAGACTTTCTTCTTCAAAGAGGGAACAGGCTAACTGGTACCTTAATAGAACAAGCTTAAGCAGGTGAAGTGCTAAGAGTCGCAGCATCCTCTGCAAGTGATAACATACACCTCATTTGGTGGGCACAGAGTCAGCAGTGAAGCCTGTTGAGAAAGGCATTCTTCATGACATATGTCTGCTTGGCTGGGCTGGAGGACTGGATGGGCAACAGTCACAACAGGTAGGGCAGACTCTGTCCCAGAAAGTTTCTGGCAGGAAAGACACCTGGGTCTGCAATGAGGAGGTGACAAGGGTGTTGGTCCCAAAGAGGGTTGCAGTGAGTCGAGCAGTCTTCCTTGCTTGGAGCTGTGGGGCAGCATCACTGGGCAGGGGGGCTTTCGTCTGGGTCCTCTGTCCATTATCTTGACCGTTGCTTTCTTTGGGGGGGGGGAGAGGTTTACAGGAAGAGGTTGGAGAAAAGCTACCCTCTTAATCTCCTCCTGTTTGATAATTCAGAAGCGGAGACCTCTTCGGATGGAGCCTGAAGCAAGCAGCCATGCTGTCTGGGCAAGAGAAGCTTCAGCAGCTTGGTGGCATCCCCCTTCCTGGCTCACTGAAAGAAGGCATAAAGGCCTCAGAGCACCCCATCACAGTGTCTGCCCTTGGAGCAAGACAGACAGAAACTGACCCGGAGTGTAGCAGCTCCTCTCTAGAGACTTGCTACCTGCTTTGCTTGTGCAGCCTGGTCTGATTGGAGCAGGTGGGAGGAGACACTCACCCAAGGATAACTCCTCTGCTACCAGAGAAACCCAGAAGGTTTCCTGCCACAGCTGAGCGGTTACAATGTATGCCCCTCTCTTTCTTAAAGTCCTCCTTTCAGTACGAAGAGGGTTCCCCTTCCCCTACTCACTGTCTTTAGAGTCCTTAAGCAATGACATAAATACAACCAGTAGGGAGCACTGACCTAGAGGGGCCTTCTTGCTGTCGTACTTCATCTCCATCACCATCTCCTCCATGGTGCGAATGTTGCAAATCATCTCTACTAAAGCCTGCACCTGTGAGTCCAACTGTGACACTGGTTTGGGGCCTGAGGTGGTCCTCTGTGGGGAGATTTCCTCTTTATCCTGGCAGAAGGTAGATGAAGCCATTGTGAGGAAGAGAACCAGAGACTACCGCACCTTCTCCCCGTTTTTTCCTGCTCCTAAAGACTCACTGCATCACTGGCTTTGTAGTCCATGTGCAGAAGGTCATATTTGCCAGAAACTTTCTGGAAGTTGCCACGCTTGGCCCATTCATTCTTGGTTTTATCCAGGAACCTAAGAGGGGCAGAAGAAGAAATTACACCACTTCAGGAAGAGGAGGCACTAGATGGAAGTGGGAATTCTCAAAGACTTTCCAACTTGACTCACTTTTTGGTGAAAAGGTCTTTGGCTTTAGCTAAATCTCCGGCACAACTCACAAGTGAGTGCTGACCTGGTTTACCCACTGGGAAAGAAAAAGAGAGAGGGGGAAGCTTCAGAAAAAATTCTTCACTTGAGAGTCTTGGAGAGAAGTCAGTTCCAAGAGCTGGGAAAATGATTTAGGAGGCCCAATGGATGCTTTCTTCAAACACATAATCAGTCCACACAGTTTATATGTGAACTTAAAAACATATAAACCTCTTTTTCTTGCCAGATTAAAAAAAGATCTATACAATTTAGAACTCTGCTTCTGACAGTGGTCGGTCAGACAATTCTGTGAAGCTCACAAGCAAGGCATGAAGGTAATGGCTTTCTTCTGTTGAAAACTTAAGATTGACTGCCTCTGAATTTGGAGGTTCAGTTCTTGGGCATTGTGCTATAAATATACAGGTCCAGCCTATTTATACATGGATTTTTTATACACGGATTTGACTCAACACGAATGGCCACTGCAAATGAGAAGGAAGGTGCTGATCCCTGGAGAAGGGGAAAAGTGCATCCCTTTAAAATCAGTTTAAAAAACTGAACAGTCCTTTAACAACAGTCTCCTTAATGAGAGAGAGAGAGGGCAGCTGGCTGACAATCCATCAATCCTTCTCTCTCCAGGCGACCCCTCCCTTCCCCCTGAGCATGTGAAAGAAAGGTAATCACTTTGCATTGGTGAAGGGAGGGACCGAGTGAAGCAGATGACTGATTGATGGATTGTCTTCTTAATGACTCTTAACTTACATCACAAAGGTCAGCAAGGCTGTTTTTAAATCACTGGAGCAAAGAAACTTTGTTTTTTAAATTGATTTGCTATAGTGCATTTTTTTTGCCATCCAGTGCTTTGGAACAGAACCCTCGCGAATAATGAGGCTCAACCTGTAATATCTTTCTTTTTTTTTTTTTGAAAGTTGCATTTACTGGTGACCATAACTGCATCATTTAGTAAAGAACTCCACTTCCAGTTCAGAGGTCATGACTGCAGCGCAGGTTTAAGCCCTGCCCATTTTAGAAATGAAGGGCTACTCCTGATCCTCTCTTGAAAACATGACCCTCAGTGCCTTTACAATCACCGGGATTCCCATTTCCTTTCTCTGACTCACCACGCCCCCAGCGCATCCAAACGCTGTAGTTCTGTGTCCTGTCATCTTCCAGCAGCTGGATGACATAGTATTTGTTGTTGTTAAACTGAAGGTTCGTCTGGGAGGAACCAAGAGGATGGAGGCACGTTTAAAAAACAAGAAAGAAAGAAGGGATGTGTCAACTTCCTTCTTCTTCCCTTCCAATGGTCACAAAGCCAGTTCCCTCCAGTTACCCACCCACAGGCTCCTAGGAACTAATTCACCCCGGAACGAATTACCCACTCACCTGATTTAACATCACATCATAAACATCTTCTCTTTCACAATAAACATGAGCCTTTTACAGGTGAGGAGCAGAAGAAGGAAGACACAAGGAAGGAAAGATTATTTTCAGAGCAAAATTCCTACATGGGCACACTTCTTTTAACGGCCACAAGCATGAGACATGACTTCCACATTCAGAGCATGCATGACATTGCCAGATGGCCATTTTGCAACATCACAACCATCAAGCTAAAGAAGCATTAAAACCACAATATGTGGCACTTAATGTTTCTTGGTGCCATGGTTCACATGTGAGTCAGGGGATTTGGGGGGATGGTGTGGCCAGCAGCCCACATTTTATTTTATTTTCCATCCCACTTTTCTCCTAGATGGGCCCCAATGTGGCTTGCAGAAGTACATATAAAATATGCATTAAATAACAATACTAGAAACAGCTAAAACAAACAAACAAAATTCATAATGTTAAAAACATAAATGAAAAAAAAATAACCAGCATGAAATAGACAAAATCTGCAATAAACATACCCATAAAAGCCACTGAATATACCAGCACTAAGATGACCAGGATAAAATCAGAAAGCTAACCTAAAAAGAAATGATTTTAGGCCCTGCCAGAAGGCTTCTGAAGAGGGAGCAGATGGCATATCAAAAGGGTGAGAATTCCATAAAGTTGGTGCCATTACTGAGAAGGCCCTAAATGGAATGGAGACAAGCACCCCTAGTTAGTAACTTTTTTTACTAGTTACTAGTACTTTTACTAGTACTAGTTAGTAACTAGTAACTAACTAGTAACCCCTAGTTAGCTTTTGAGAGGAAGGGCTGGGTGGTGAGCCAAACTCTCCACTACTTCAGAAAGTCCCATTTACTACAACCGCTGCCACAGTCCTCCTCACTGCAAATGAGAGGTGAGGGAGTGGCAGGCTTCTTCCTTTCAAGGGCTGCTTTTGACTGAGGGCCATTAGTTGCTGACCTCTAATGTTAAATAATGAGGCTATCATGCCTTGCTTGGGAACCTCCTTGTAGCCCCTGGCTGGCCACTGCAAGTGGCCTCGGCTGGCCACTGCAAGCTAGCCCTGTGTGTTCTAGCTTGACCCCAACATGGTCATTCTTCCATTTCTGTTCAAGTTCTAGTGTTCACGTGAGCAGACATCTTACTTTGCCCAGCTTGGCCGTACATTCTGGATCCACGGGAGCTTTCCCCTTCATGATTAATGTTTTCACAGCCTCTGAAGGGAGACAGAAAGATAGGCTAGAGCAGAACATGTTGATTCCCTAATCTCACCCCCAACAACAGTGGACCAGCAATAGATGCCTCAGGTGATGCTGATGGTCATGTTTCCATTCTACTTCCAATAAATTGCTGTTGAGAAGATGGTCAGGGATTCCAGTTCAGCCTGACCCACCAAGAACCCCTTTCCGTGGCCTTACCTACACCATCTCCCTCTCCCTGTGATGCAGAGGCACTCGCTCTGTTCTGGCCCTTCTTCTTTGTAATGGGTTCTTCGGTGCCGCAGGACTGGTTACTGAGCTGGGATCCTTCACCCTCAGTCTCGGAGGCATCTGAGTGACAGAAAGAGCAGCATGGCAAAGGACTTCCAATTAAGCAGCAGTGTGAGAGGAAGGGAGGCCCTTGGCTGGATCTGCACTGTAGAAAATGTTTCCCTACACTTGGGATTTTCCTGGCACTGACTCATTTTATGGTTCCATTTTACAGCTGCTCCACTCCAGCAACAACCACTATTCAGCACCTCATTCCACACCCTGCAGCTCAGCATTTGGTCTGGTTATCAAACTAGAGGCCTAAATGCTTTTCAGGCTGGAATCAGGTGACTGTGGGTCCCTGGCCAAGAGGCCGAGAGCATGCAGCCACACTGCTGTGGAAGACCTATCCCCTTATCCCCCAGGAGAGCATGCTGTTCTGTTGCTTCCACAGTCCTTCAACCGTCCTCCCTGCTGGGCTATCAAACAGTAGCCAAGAGACTCCATCAGAAATAGCAAAAGGTTCAGGGCGCCGCTTGGTTTTTATAAACATAAACACTGGCATCCGCGTACCAGACTCCCTGCGTTCCATCAGTCGTTCAAACCCGGTCCGGGTGTTGGTCTGCACCATGCGGGTCATGTCCAGTTTATAGCGTGTCCGCCCCACCATCACTTCCACTATGGTCTCCCCATGGCTGTTCCTTGTAGCCTGCAAGGCCAGGCAGGTGTCCACAGGATATGGAAACCAATCGCCATCCTGGTCCCCTTGCCACTGCCAGACAAAATCTGCACCCACACAATGCAAAACAAAGAGCGGGGGGAGGAGACAAGAATAATCAGTAGCAACTTGACATGGTAGAAAATATGAAATGACACCCAGGGTTGGCTCTGTGGGGTCTCTGCAGTGAAAAATAAGCCATGATTATGTCCTCAAGGGGGATTCTTGCTTCTTTCTTGGTCTGCAGGAAAAGAATGGCCCCATGGAACAAAAAAGGAGCGTCCTTTTTTCTTCTATGTCCCCGCAATAAGGTTAAAGCCAGAGCTACAAGGTACCGAATGAATGTCTGGTGTCAATCGTGGATGTTCCTTCTCTAGACAGGAAGGAAGGAATTCACCCATTCTAAACAGCAACACTCTCTCACCTTTGTGGAGTGATGCTGTAGGTAGAGCTACCTGATGTCCCTCACCTAACACAAGCCCTGCTCTCAACTCTCAGACTTCTCCAAGTAGGCCATGAGCCTTGATGTTACCAACCCGATACCTTCTGATAATTGCAACCAGACCGCTGATAGAACTAGTACAACACATCCCAAATATTCTACAACAAAGGCAGAGTTTGTTTACAAATGAAAAACTGAAGTATGCCCCACTGTTGCACTCTTGCAAAACTTACGTTTGAAGGGTGTAAGGGGAAGAATTACCTGCCCCCAAAGAAGCCCACTACATTCTCTTGCTCTCTCTGAGTCACTGTCTTGGGCCAAGAATAGAGCTGAGCTCATGCAGAGATGTAACAGGCAGCCTCCTCTGCAAACTGATAATTCTGCCTGCCTAAGATCTGCTGTGGAAGCAAATTAATAACAGAATCAAACCTGATGTAGATTTAGCCTCCACTGAGGGAGAGCCTGGCCAAAGGAATTAGTCATAGCCCAGGCTGCTCCCTGTTGTTTTGCGAGTTTTCTGCATTGCAAGGATTCTTACTTTCAGAAAGGCACTTCCACAGCTGCTGTCTAGAGTGGCACAGTCCATTCTACACCCTCGCTACTCCTCCACCTCATTCTGCTCCAGGCAAAGGTGGGAACAGTAAATCACACAGAGAGACAACAGGCAGCCTTCCTTGCAGGTGACTCTCTGGTTCCTTGTTACTTAATGAACCAATTCCTTGTGACACATAATTGGAGAATCCCTGCGCATGGCCAGCAAGACCCCTGAAGGTGTTTTGCTCCCAGGTGGCCTTTCTTAGTATCTACAAGAGTCACTCACAGGAGTCCTGATCCTGCACAGCTGCAGCCACACGTGTCTCCTGCCCCGTCTCTTTATCCCGCCGCACCATCTTGAGCAGGTCCACGGAGGTCTCTCCAAGACTGATAGAGCGTTTCCCTACCCTGCATAAGGCACAGAGTCTGCATCATGGAGCCCTGGCCAAAGCCAACATGGCTTGTCCCCCGGGGTCAAAGGGCACACAGACTCACCTGGCTGCTTGGGTCAGGGCTTCGTTCTGCTCGGGCAGGAACTGCAGCCATCCGTCAGTGCTCTCCCACTCCCAGCGCAGTTCCAGCTTGGCCCCAGCTGCACTGGGTTTCCCGTCCTGGGCCTCAGGGGCTTTTCGTTTCCGTCCCATCCCTGAGGCAGTGAGAAAACATGTATTCCTTCACAGTGCATGATCAGAGTTACTTGGAAAACCATAACTGATTATTTTTGCAGCAGTGGCTTCTTGCATTTCTTTGACACACAAACCAAAAAAGTGCAATTCACTGACACTCTGTATTGTATACATGCATGCTATGCAAGTACTGTAAGTAAAATAAGTATACATGCATGTATCACTTAACAACTGTTTGCTTAACGACAGACCACATATATGACAGTGGTCAAAGCACAAGAAAGAAGCTCTTAATGAGGCAACTGCGTCTCCCATAGCCTGCAGCAGAGGGTCTGTTTACACAACAGAGAGGCTCTTAATGCAATGAAGAGGCAATCTATCTCCAGTAGCCTGTGCAGCCAGCTAGTGCCCGGCAGAATGTATCCCGTCATTAAGTGGCACACATCTGCATGTCATACTATATATGTACCATAATGGCAGCAGACTAACAAGGAGTTCACTGCACTTTTAAGAACGATAGATTATAGGTGGAAGAAGCTTTTATGGACTCACTTTATCAGAAAACACAATCCTAGATTTGTTGCAGTCTTTTCTCTATGTGTGTTTGCAGAATTATACATTCACCCCTCATGTAACCACTCCTGCTAACTGGGCAAAGATGCACCTTTTATAAAGCAATGGATTTCTTAGATTTAGTTAGGTCAACACAAAAGCAAATTAGGGCCCAATCCTATGCATGTCTCCTCAGAAGTAAGTCCCATTATAGTCAATGGGGCTTACTTCCAGGTAAGTGTGGATAGGATTGCAGCCTCAATCTATATCTACCCCACCCCTCCATTATTGATCTGAGCTCTGAGAAAGTGTACTGTATTTAGGTTTGTAGCAACAGACATAACTGATGTTATTTTTCCCCCCTTAAATTATAAAAGTGGGATTCCAAAGATCCTGGGGGTCTTTAGAGATAATGCAACACTGAATTCCCCAAGCAAGATCTTAATCCCATCTATCAGCAATAGATTTCTTAAATCGACGGGACTGGGGCTTATGCCCACCTGGAGACCATGCCGCCCTTTGGCCTTTATGCCCACTCTCTCCAACTGACTGTGGCCATGGAGAAGAGTGCAAAATACACTTTGCACATGCTCAGAGGTGCTCTTTCCCAACATGACAGCAAACTGGAACCATTTGATCAGCTCAAATTCCTCCTTGGCCAGTTTAGCCAGTCCTACCCCTAACCAGCATCATCACTGGAAGCACTTTGGAGGAAGGAGGGTAGAATAACAGAGGTAATGAATAAGGATTCTCCAAGATGGAACCTCGGCTTGCAAAAGCTTTTGGCTTGTACCCACTTCTGCTGCTGTGCCCTGATGAGGGGTGGCTCTGACCCTCTGCCTGAGCACTGGGCTCTTCCTCCCAGTCACCCACCCTGTGTGATGCTGTTTAGAGGGGCTTGATTGCACATGGATGGGGAAGAGGGGTGCCCAGAATCAGACACCCCATTCCCCATCCATTGGCATGGAAGCGCCTGCAAACTCCCCTCCAGCAAGCAAAATCCCATTTCTGTGCCACGCAAGAGAGGCTTGGCAGGATTTTGCATCTGCACACAGCTGGCCTCCCTCCTTCCCCAGGGTCCCCGCCCCCCAGCATCTGCACCCTTTGCAACCCACCTGCTCTCCCACTGTTCAGGGCTGCAGCAGTAAACACCCTTTCCGGATTCCCCGCGTGCCCTCCCAGGAACGTTCCAAGGGTCAGACTCCGCGCCCTTCATCTGCATACGCCTAATTTGCATGTTTGTCTCTCGGAAGCCTATCGAAAGCGGGAGGTGGGAACATGCAAATACAGTTTCCTAATTTCACAGCGGTGGAGGGGGGAGCCTTTTGGGCTCATGCAAATTAAGAGCTTTGCATGATGGTCGCTGCTCACATTTTGGATTTTCCTTGGCATTTTCTTAGCACTAGCTTGGCATTGCCCAAGGTGGACACGCAGGGGTTCCAAACCATCTTCGGCTAGGAGAAAGAGCAGACTGGCACTAAGCAAAGATCACGCTCGCCATGACCTAGTGGGATGCGAGGCTGCAGACTTCATATAGTCGGTGCAGGCGCAAATATTAAGGTGGGCTGGGTGGAAGCTCTCCGAAGAGGCCACCTACTGGGTGTGCGTCACCCTCTTTGCGCCTCTGGGAAGGTCTGAGAGAAGGGCCGCCTATCGTCCTAGCAGGGCGCCGCCTCCACGAGGTGGGTGAGTTCCCAGCAATATGGGTCCTAAGCAGCGCTCTAGTTGGAGGCAGGAGAAGCAGCCGCGGGGTGACTTCGGGAGCCCCGCCTGCGGATGCCTCGGTGGCCTGCCGCGGATTTGGGAATGACTCACGGCCAGCAGCTATGAGTACAATGGGAAGAGGTGAGGCCTGCGGCTTCATAACCCAATTCAGACTAGTCTCTGTCCAGCCCTTTTGGTGCACTTTTTGCACTAGTTTTGCACTATTGCCTGTGCAGAAAATTTGATTTGCACTATTTTGCACTTTTTCTTGTTTGTTTTTTTTTTGCACATATAATCAGAGCAGAGGATATTGGGATAGGTGGACAAAAGGCAGAGAGACACACACATACCCTTTCCAACATACCCTTTCCAATCCCTGGTTCTAGGTGGGCAGTTTCCAGGATTCCGGAGATGGTTTGCGGAAAGAGCCAGTGCAGTGCAGAGCTGACCTGATCCTTTTTGTTTTGCTCCTTGTCTGGTCTTGCATTAATCAGCAGGAGAGGTGTTTGGCGGCAGCCAAATTGAGGGAGAGTCATGGTTTGCTGTTCTTTCAGACTCTCCTCTCAGCAAGAAATCGGAGGCGCTCCCCTCCCACCCGCCGCACAAGCGCCATTAATGCCCTGCTTCATTGGTTGGCTGGGCAATGGGGGAAAAAAACCAAAATGGAAAGTGCTTTATGAATTACTAACAGGAGTAGCAATGCTTCAACTGGGAGCAGAAGTGTAACTCGGGTGGAGCCTGAGGGCCACATGTCCCTCGATGTGTGCAACGTGCAAGGCAGTCACTTCTGAGTTCTCTCCAGAGGAGGAAGTGCTGGTGGCTTCGTGCCCTGCTGTTCTTTCTCTTGTGGACGCCTCCACAGGGGATACAAAGCCACCAACACCTCCACCTCCAAGGAGAACCCAGAAGTGACATCACAATATCATGTCACATGATGACATCACTGTCCCGGACTCCAGAGCTTCTAGTTATGCCTCTGGCAGGGAGTTCTCTTGAGTTTAGCGTTAGTCATATCCATGGAGCATGGGTCTATTAATGGTTGTTAGCCATGAGAACTGTGAATTAAAACTTCCATGCGGAAGAGCAAGGCGTGGATCCTTGCATTTTCAGAGGTGGATGTGACTCTTATCTGATCAGGTTCTTGTTCAAATAAAATAATAGCTCGGTACTGTCACCCTTAATCAGTTCAGGCTGCTCACTAGGATGGTGATGAGAACAACTTTGAAAACCAGAAAGAGTCGTTTTTGAATTTGCATTTGTAACAAATGCAAGAAGTTGGTAGTAGAGAGAGGGCTGGGCACACAACTATGCTTAAAAATGGAAAACTCTTTTGAAACTGACTTGCTGTTCTTAAAAGTGATCTTCCCAGAACTGGCCACTATGATCATGGCAGCTCCATGCGGGCCCAATCCAGAACCCTGTGCGCCGGCTTATGGTCAGTGCACATTGTCATAAATGTGCCATAAGACATGTCTGCAACCATTACCATAGGTCCAGCACCGGAGCTAGCCCAGCACGAGCCTGCGCTGGCCCCAGGTGTGGCACTAGGCCAACAGTCCGCTGCCCAGCAGCTTGCCTGAACCACCAGCTGTTGGAGAGGTTAGTGGAGCGGGGGTGGGGTGGGGTGGGGGAGGCGTTCCAGGGTGTCCGGGGTGGAGGGAGGGTGGGCAGAGTGCGGGGAGGAGGTGTGATGGGAGAAAGCGGGATGGGAGTGGGGTGGGACTGGTGGAGCTCAGTTCCCTTTCCCTGTGGGCTGTGGGCTGCCTGCACATGTTGGCCTGAGCGTGCACACATTGCCCTGAGCATGCTGGTCAGCTCAGAATAGGGCTGCCTGCTGGGTATTTGTGTGTATGGAATATAAAATAGTGTGTGCTATATAATCATTCCAATAATCACGATGCTCACATTGTGTTTTGTTTGGACTTCTCTATATATCACTCAGCAAAATCCATCACCCCATACCTGAGATGCCTTCAGGTCATAAAAGTCACCAGTCAGTAATTATGAACCTCATTATGCTGAAATGGCGCCAAGTGGAAAGGAAGTCCCTAAACACTCTTGTTGACCCCCCCTTTTTTTTTAAAACTTATTACTGCTTAGGAGGAGGCAAGGGAACATCTGTTGGGGGTTTGGAATCATTTGTAAATTTCATGCTGCGGCAGAACAAGGCAGGCATCTGGCCAAAGCCCAGTATATACTGCCAGATGCATATCTTCTCATTGGGCTGCAGTGTCACACTGATGGATTCTTCATCCTCAGTGGCTTCGCTCCATTCTTCTTCCTCAGTACTAACGTGCTTTCCACCATATGCAGCCAAGAGGGAGAACTGGGCCTTGGCAAGGGTCCCTGTGAGGGTTCCTGTTCCAAGTGTACCAGTTATGCTGATTTGCCAGTTGTGCTGGATGCTGCTCATCTTGTGCTCTTCAAACCCCACCTTCCTTGTGATGGTCTTGTTCCATGCAATGGGAGACTTGGACTCATTGGAGATGGTCTTAAGAGCATCCCATCTACCAAAAGATGGGCCTTGGATAATAGCCAGCCCTCCAGGCAGGAAGTTCACCACGTCTGCATGGAAGGAATATGTGACAGTGTCCATATTTTCATGGAAGTCAGTGCACTTACAGTACTGGACACCCCACTCATCATGGGGCTTTACAAAGTAATAATGATTCTTGACGCCCCAGTAATAGAGGCCATCCTTGCAATTCGGGTGAAGGGTGTATTCAATTGCATCTTCATCAGTATTCAGATCCTTGACTCGGCGGCAAACGCCTTGGCCCTGAAATACAATGTAGAACTTTCCAAAGGCTGACAGGTAGTGGTTCCCTCCGGAGCAGTTGGGATGGAGGGTGTACACTACAGCATCCTTGTCCGCGTGCATGTTGGAGACACGTCGATAGTGGCCTCCTTTGATGATGTAGAAAACGCCATCTTGGTGAGCTAAGTAGTGATCACCTCCCCGGCAAGAATTGTGCAGGCCAAACACTTCGAGATCTTTGCCCTCGTGGAAATTGGTTGACCTCATGTAGCAGCCGAGGTCTGAGCGGACGATGTAACAATATTTATCTACCCCACAGAAATCAACTCCTGGGGCGTTTTGCTTGGGGACTATTTCAGACATGGCATTCGAATCTGGGAAGAAAAAAATCAGTATGTTGCACTGAAGAACGTAAAAATTCTTACTGATTCATTGGAAAAAAGACTTTCTCAGTAGATACTTTGTGCTGCTAAGAACGAGATTGCCCCACACCAATTACACAAAAACCAGTATCATAAGTGCTCTTCTGTAGCCAGCAGGGTTTAACAAAAACAAAAACTCCCATTAGCAATGAGCCTTTGTGCTTCTGAACTAGGAGATAAAGCAAAATCCTTGATTATGAATTCTTGTGTGTTAGAAACTAAAATTATCTAGGATAGTGCCTTCACCTTTCAGATGCACATGGTAACCCACTGCTGGTTAAAAATCATTATTTCACTTCAGCATTATTTTACTTGACGAAAGAATGGTATACATAGAACTAAGCGCAGAATCCTAGACAATAAATAACACAGATTTATCTTCCCTTGGTAACGTAGTGTGAATGGACGATAGCCGGATCTCCTCTATGGAGAACTCGTGAAGGGAAAGCGCCCTACAGGTAGACCACAGCTGCGTTACAAGGATATCTGCAAGAGGGATCTGAAGGCCTTAGGAAGGGACCTCAACACATAGGAAACCTTGGCTTCTGAGCATCCTGCTTGGAGGCAGGCTGTGCAGCACGGCCTCCCCCAGTTTGAAGAGACACTTGGCCAACAGACTGAGGCAAAGAAGGAAGGCCTATAGCCAGGGAGACAGACCAGGGACAGACTGCACTTGCTCCCAGTGTGGAAGGGATTGTCACTCCCAGATCAGCCTATTCAGCCACACTAAACACTGTTCCAAAACCACCATTCAGAGTGCGATACCAGAGTCTTTCGAGAATGAAGGTTGCCAATATGATATCTTCCCCATCCCAGGTCAGGAGCACAAGAAGATACATTTGCAAACATTTTTTTTTTTTTTTCACACCCACCAACTCAGAATTTAATAGGCCAGGATTGTGCTTCTTGTTTTCTTGCCTTTCATATTCTTGAGCAGAAGAAGATGACCCACTGCCCATTTTGACACATGGACAATACTTACAACCAAATCCTAACTAACATTCCTGCACCAATACAGCCATGCCAGTGGGGCACACACTGCATCCTGTATGGAGGAGGCAGTCACAGAGGCCTCCTTGAAGTAAAGGAGCATATGTTCCCTTACCCCAGGACTACATTGTGGCTGCATCAGCACTGGAAAGTTGGTTAGGATTGGGCTGTTAGTAGCTCAGAATTATTGTCCTTGAATTTAGAAAATGAAGCACAGAACGCAAGAATGTTGCAGGGCAGGACTACCTCCAAGAAGCACAGAAAGAGGATAAAGGCAGAGAGGTTGAATCAAGATGTTTCCAGTCCATCAAAAGCTACCCCACCACATTTGCCTCACTTACCAGCTGTAGGAAGATGAGATGCTGAAGACAGGTTGGCAGGCAGTACCAGTCTATGGGCAACACGTGAAGAAAGAGAAGGAAGAAACAGAGGAGGCAAGCCAATAAATGCAATTTGCTGGGATGGAGTGAATGTTGGAGTGGAACAGAACAAGCCGGAATGATCCTTTAATAGATGCAAGCAGTTTTGCGTCATATGTTACTATGTTGCAGACACGTAGTAACAATCATTTCAGCCTCAAACCAGCCCAACCAGTCTGTTACAGTGAGAACCCATCTGGAGTAGGTAGTTTATATCTCATCACTGGCATAGCAAAATCCAAACACTCCACAGACAGACAGACAGACAGGCAGAGAGTAGGATGTATTAGAGAGAGGCGAACAATATTTTGGAAATGATACCCATGCAGTATTACAATTTTATGACCCCCCCTTTCCCAACCAAAAATACACTGTTGACAAGCAACAGTGTGGAACATGGGCCTCAGGCGACAAAGACTCACACACACACACAAAAGGTGGGAGTAATACAAGGAACTACAAAACTTCTCCAGGAGTGTTTCTGTTTTCTGTCGGTTTTGCTGAACACAGCGGAACTTACTTGTGTACACATACTGCTTCCCCCAAAGGCCTGTTAATTAATTGGTTTTCAGAATGACCCTTTAATGCCTTTTTCAGAAAGTGACTGGCCGGCTACACCTCGTTTTCAGAGATCGTTAATGAACTGTAAAAGAAAAATTAGCCTCAGAATAGAAAAAGATAGGAACTGATTACACTTCAAACAGCAAACCTGAAGAGGCTTTATCGTTCAGAAAAGCCACACCAATAAGGATATCAATTGGATCCTGCACACTGTTACCAGGCTTTACCACTTCCACCTACAGGAGGGTTGCAGCTGACTGCCAAAGAGCAGCAACTTCAACCGGTGTGCCGCGAGAGGTCCACAGGTGAGCCGCAGGAGTTTGGAGCTCAGTGGTTGAAAATAACTGAAAATCCCATTCTGGGTTCTGTTCCTAGGGCAATTGTCTGTAGGCAGAGCCAGCAAAGGAAGACAAACAGAAAATTTGTTGCTACAGACAGTTGCCCCAGAAAAACCCAGAAGAGTCTCCTGGAAGCCAGAAGTGAGATCACAAGAGGCAAAGACCATAGAGGTAAGTCCGCCATTAGGAAAAAAAACAACATTGAAAATCACTAACCTATGTGAGTGAAGTGATTTCACAGCTGCCAAGCGACTCATCCCTTGCCTGTAGATCTGGCTCCAGGTGACATGCTAAACATACCAAGGTCTCTTCACCTCATAGGCCTTGGTTTCATCATAGTTGACCTCCAGTTTATCACAGTTCTTCTTGAAATGTGGTACCCAAAACCGGACCAAGGATTCCAAGTGAGATCTGATAGGTGCAGAATAGTGAGGAAGCATGCCAGGTAACAACTCTGCCCTTCAAGTCTCATCATAAACCTGTAAAAAAATAATTACCCCCTTTTGGATACCTGCTGAGGTGCATTTAGTCCATTAAATGTATTGTGACGTGATGTGCTCTGAGCGATGAGGCACAGGGTCTCAGAGAAGATTATTTTCAGGGGGTACAAAGTTTCTTTTGGGTTTCTTCCCAAAGGGGGAGGGGAGGGACAAAACAGGGCAGGGGGAGGGTGGCAACAGCCGGACAAGTCTCCAGAGCCCAGGTCTACTTGCCTGGTAGACCTGGCCTCCTGATTGGCCCTGCCTCCATCTTTCAGTCTCCACAAGGCCAACTGAGATCCCAGGAAATTTCTGAGACTTCTGCAACAGCTGTGGTCCTGCAGCCATGACCCTGAGCTCCTATATAGTCCTTCATGGCAAGCAGATCCACAAGCCAAAGAGCTACTGTAGCAGGTCAGTTTCCTCCCAGATTTGACATTGTGTTAAGGGGTGTCATGTATGCATTTCTTGGCCCGGCACATATGGCTAGCAGTAATGTCCCCAGCATGCTTTGCAGGAGACTGGGCTGGAGCCAATACAGCATCTGCAGTGGCAGAGACTGCACAGCAAGGGCTGTAGAGACACCACATGTGCAGCAAATCTGGGTAAGATTGGAAAATGTAAGTTCCCAGACAGAGGCATCACCTGGTTTGAGAGCTCACTGTGTCACCCCCATGATGGACCTCCTCCCATACCAAACCATACAGAATAAATTACGATATCATATGCACAGCCTAAATGCAGTGGCATCATTAGGCTGTGTCACCCCCATTAACTTTATTTATTTAAGCATAGAACAATACAGGTCACCCAGTAAATCAGTAGCCAACCAGAAACCAGCACCAACTTGATGATAGGCACACAACTGAATAAGAGTTCTAATAGCTCCAATACATAGTAGAAATGAAAATTGACTCATACTAACACCTTACAGGTTCTCTGCTGTGTCATAACACCTCATTAGCTCTTGGAACAATCAGTCTCATCAGTCAGTTTTAAGTTGAGAAAATCCACTTTTTGTTACATAAGGCTGTTGTGATTTCCTTTTCCAGTTCTTTGGCTATAACATTTGGTAGCATACAGATATTTCAATGGGGTTTGTTTCATTGCATTCTGCATTAAATTATACATCAAATGATACATAACATGATGGTATTATTAAAAAATACCAAGATTTTACAATTTTTTGCCAGTCGATTTTTGCCACCCCCATCCCGCACCCTCCCCACTGGTTCCCAGGAAATTTTTGGCTTCTTCACCTCCCTTTCAACCCCAGACCTAGGTATAATTTACGCCCATCTCACAGGCTCTGGTGAGGAGTTCCAGGTGCTGCAGCAGGTGTCACTGCACCTGCTGAAATTCCCTCTTCTATACAATTGTTAAAGTTCCAGGACCCCTAAAGTTGAAAGTTTGCCCACCCCTGCGCAAGGATCTCATGGGAGGCAATGTCCAATGCTTTACTGAAATCGAGGTATACTATGTCCACAGCATCCCCATGACCTACTAGATTAGTCACTCTATCAGAGAAAGAGACGTGTCTGGTACGACTTGTTCTTGACAAACCCATGCTGGCTCCTAGAAATCACTACATTATTTGCTAAGTATTCTATGTATTTTCTATGTATTTTCTGACATACATTCTGATACCAATCTGTTCTAGGATCTTTCCAAGTAT
This sequence comes from Tiliqua scincoides, assembly GCF_035046505.1. Classification (NCBI taxonomy): domain Eukaryota; kingdom Metazoa; phylum Chordata; class Lepidosauria; order Squamata; family Scincidae; genus Tiliqua; species Tiliqua scincoides. The sequence goes on along the minus strand of NC_089825.1, from coordinate 141,464,647 downwards.
TTAAGTTAGGCTGACTGGATCTTCTTTTCCACTTTTTAAAAGATAGGGACCATTTGCTTATCTCCAGTGAGGCACTGCATCCATTATGGAGTTATCAATGATTGTATGCAATGGCCCTGGGATCACATCTGCCAGCCTGTTCAAGTACCCTTGGGTGTTAAATTTATTGAAGTTCCCAGAATGTGCATGTTCCATTTCCACCCTTTTACTTATCCTGAGTCATGATGCCCCAGTTCTTCCTTAGTGCAACCCATTAGGCTGGGCCACCATCTCCTGTGTGGCTTCACTAACTACAGCTGGACTTGTGCAGCTTCTATGTCTTTGGACTTTGTTTTGTACTCTGCAAAAGTAGGTAGGGCAAGAGTCTGCCAGGTCTCTAGGGGAGAGAAGTTCTCTGAGATGAACAGGTCGACAGCATGCTCTCAAAAATTCCTTCTGGTATCTTGTCCATCAAACTTGAAATCAAAAGTCAGCTGAAGAAGCCCTGCAGTAAACTGCAAGCAAAGAAAATATTATTATTATTATTATTATTATTATTATTATTAAGGTGTTTGGGATTTGCACCAAGGGTGCCAATCACCATTGGGATTACTCTGGTCTTCTTCTGTCACAACCTTTCAATATCTATTTGTAAATCTTTGTATTTTGTTATTTTTCCCAATTCTTTTTCTTCTTCTCTACTGTCACTTGGTATTGCTATATCAATGATTTTGACTTTTTCTTCTTCTTCTCAACAACAGCTGTGTCTGGTGTATTGAGTGATAAATGTTCAATTAGACCCAATTTCTTCACAGGTTCTCACCCCAAGCAGGACTCATTTAGAGCAGTGGTTCTCAAACTTTTTAGTACACACTTTTTAGAATGACAATCTGTCAGGACTCACCAGAAATGATATCGTTAAACAGAAAGTGATATCATGGCCAGAAGTGACATCATCAAGCAGGACAACTTTTAACACTCCCATATGACAAAATCAGATTAATTAATTAATTAAGCAAGCAAATTAAAAGTTTGTAATAAGCATAAATCCAAAAATTTATTTCAAATAAAGAAGAACCCTCCTAACCCACCCAAGCAGTTGCTGATCCGGTAAAAAAAAAATCCCCAAACATCTCAAAGATTACAATCCTATCCACACTTATCCAGGAGTAAACCCCATTGACTATCATTGTTAAAATGATAGTCATAAACCATGGTTCATTGTTTTTAGATTGCGAACCCTTTTGGGACAGGGAGCCATTAGTTATTTGCTTTTTCTCTGTAAACCACTTTGTGAACTTTTTCATTGAAAAGCAGTATATAAATACTGTTTATATTGTTTATATATATATATAAAATAAAAGTTATATTAAAAATAAAATACACATTGAAGTTAATGGGAACTCACCTGGCTAACAACCCACCTAGTGGGTCCCAACCCACAGTTTGAGAAACACCTACTTAGAGACTTCTAATTTGAATTAATACTGATGACAGTTGCTCTGGATTAATTTAATACAGAATATAAGGGTGTGATCTTGTGACTGTAACATAAATGCCAAACAGCCAAAGTGGGTGCCAATGCTTCCTCAATCATTCTTGTTCAGTCAGCCACCTGATATTTTGTTTGGCGGAAACATCTGTCATTGTGTTTCAATATAATTCTCCTCTCTTCTCGTAGCTACCTTGAATGTACACACCCAGTGTCAACTCCATGAGCAGTACACCTGCAGGGGCCAAATCATGAGGAATGCCTCTGCTTATTTTGTACTCCTTGTTTGCTCAGCTCTTGCTATGTCTTTAAACATCCTTCAAAATCTTTGCTTAGGTTGGTGGAACCTTCTAGAATCAGAAGGCTTTTTGCTATCAAAACAAAAAATAAAAACTTAACACAGTCCTTTGATTGTCTACTCAGAATTAAGCCTAATTGAGTTCAAGTGTGTATAGGATTGCAGCCTGTGAGTATGGTCTGGCTCTCATCGTTCTTTTGATACTTGACAATAGGAAAAATCTGGAACTTAAGAGTAAGTTGCTGGTATGGGCTGCTGCAACATCTTTCTGCTAAGAAATCTGCTACGTCTTTCTTGGATGCGTATTCACCAACAATTTTTATTCCACTTCTGACATGATTTATAAGGTATACCAGATGCCAACTCAGGTCCACTGCTTCTACAAAATTTTCAACAAAACAAAACAAGAAAACAAACAAACACACACAAAAAACAAATAGCAACTGCTTACTGCACTTGTCACATGGTTTCTTCAAACGGGAAGTGCAGGATTTCTGGCTCGATTTATTTTAAAGGGACCGTGCAAAAGAAGGAGTTCCTTTATTCATGTGATTCCTGTAAACCAAACTGGAAGTCCTGCACTTCTGTGTTTGAAGAAACCATGCCAGGAGAAAGACGTGGGTGATCCAATTTCCCCTCTTTTAACAAGTAGAATCAGTGTGGGTTACGATGTGGGCAGACTGGAGAGAGGTGGTGGCAGTGGTTGGTTTGGAGTGAATCCACTGACCAGTCTCACCCCCTCTGCAGTCTGCCAATGATGCAACCCACAACACCTCACCTAATGGATGGGCCCAGCCTATGTGTATACTAACTTGGCGTTCTTCAGCTGCTGCGCTATTGCACATTGGTGTGCCATGAAATGTCCGCAGGTGTGCTGGCAGAGGAAGAGGGGTGGAAAATTAGTATAGACCAGGTGTGGCCAAACCCTGGCTCACAAGCCACATGCAGCTCTTTAACATATAATGTGCAGCTCTCAGAAATATGTAGGTTGAGTTCCTTTTTGCATCACAATTAATATAAAAGATAAATATATTTTTTCAAGTTTTATAATTATTTACTGGGTATAGTCCGCTGGATTAAAACTTAAGTTTAATGTTCATAAATAAATACATTTAAGAATTTAAATGCTTCTTAAATACTGTGGCTCTTGAGCATCTGAAGTTTCTTGTATGTGGCTCTTATGCTAAGCAAGTTTGGCCACTCCTGCTAGAGACAGTTTCTCTAGAAAAAGAGCCACAGAACCCAGAAGAGTCTCCCAGAAGCCAGAAGTGTCTTCACAAGAGGCGAGGACCATAGAGGTCAGTGTGCCTTGAAAAGAAAACCATTGAAAAAATCACTGTATTATATGAAATAAATCACTGCCATATTATCTGTATGTGTAATGAGTGTTTTGTTTACAGATAATTACCGGACTTACAATGTTGTACTTCTGCTGTGTGATGATAATCAAAACTGCAGACACAGCGCAGCCTGACTGAATCTCATGATTTGTTGTTTTTGACTGTGGACAGTGCCAAGAAATATTGATGCCAGGTCTTCTCTCTCTCTCTCTCTCTCTCTCTCTCTCTCTCTCTCTCTCTCTCTCTTTTGTAAATTACACTGTCAGTTCCCAGTTCCTGGTGCTGTGTCATTGCTGTGTTTCTTCAGCTGAAACCACCAGAACAAACATTACAGAAACTGGAACTCAGCAGAGGAGTTCCTGCTGTTGACAGTAGAGAGAGAAAAACAGAGACCATGTGATTTTAGGCTGGCTCAGTCACATAGCAATGTGCTAGCAAGCAAAGAGACGGTCCCAAGGAGATCCTGCACCCCCCATCCCCATTGCCTCCTGTTTGAAGGTTGTTGGGCAGCTCCTCTATCTTTGCCCTTTTTGGTCCGTACAGCATCCATAGTTTAATTTGGGATCGGCCACAGAGTCTGGTTGGAATGCCAGGGTGCAGCCCTAGAATAATGTGAAATAAACTGACAATACACCAGGAGGGCACCAGGATGCAGGTCTCTTATTGTCTTGTGTGCTCCCAGAGGTATCTGGTGGGTCACTGTGAGATACAGAAAGCTGGACTAGATGGGCCTGTTCCAGCAGGACTCTTCTTATGTTCTTCCATAGGAGTGCCCTTGTCTAACAAGGAAGACAACAGAGAAACAGGAGGGGAGTGGTGCCAAGGGAGATGGGGAAGAATATCCAGTTATTTCTTGTACCTGGACTCTGTCTTAGGCTCAGATCAAACATGCAAAACTCCAGGAGGTAGTGGGCGTTCCCCACAGAATAAGCATTATTGGTCTTCCACGCTTGGTCAATAAGTGTAAGTTTGGTTTTTGTTCTCAGGAAGGTAATTATTTTACCTTGGAGCCAGACAATACTACTAGAAGGTTCTTGGTGGGGAGGGGGGGAGATTTTCTGCGTTTTCCATAGATTGGTCTTGGCTTTGGCTTTCTTGGAAGCCCTTGGGCAACAGCTCTGCCATATGCTTACCAGCTACCCCCCTTCTCTGGTGCCCAGGAATCAGGTGGGTGGACAGGCAGCAGTTCACCTTCACTGCTGCTATAGGTATAGATGGCAGTGCAAAGGAGGACTCATTCTTGATGTTGCCACCTGTTCCTCATTGCATCCTGGGGAGCCTCACCTTCTGGCCCTGGTCCCTCCTGGCTAACTGGGCAACCGGAGGGAGCAATGGGAGTAGGATTCATCAAATGGTGCTGGTGAACTAGTCAAATACCCAAAGGAAACCTATGGAGATGGAGGGGGGAGCAAGATGCAGCAGCAGGGCTGTCTCCTTCCTTCCAATTCCCAGCTGTCCCAACCCTTGAAACAGCATCTGGGAGCTGCAAAATGACACTCACTGGAAAGAGAAGAACATCTGCTTCTGTCACTGGTCTCCCACAGTGACCCAGTAAACATCCCCATGGACCCTGGCCCAGGTGGACATGAGCCTCTGGCACATACCCCACCTGGGTCTGGTACCTGGGTTATTTGCACCCTGGACGAGTGTGTCCTATTCAAATGCACCCCAGTCATTGGCATCTCTGCAAATTTGCATCTGGTTCTTTTCTCCTCTCCTGGTTATTTGCATGCTGCTAGAGCTGGGTGACAAACCCCATATTATATATCCTAAGTCTCATCGCAGCCTTAACCCTTCCTTTGCCTTTTAATAATAAAAAAATACATCAAATATACGTATATTGGGGCACAAATGTCTGGGACACAAAAGAGAAGGGGTGCAAATCTTTAATACTGGAATGCATTTGACCAGAACACAGTTGTCCAGGGCACAATGATCCTGTCCCTCTATGGACCCAATCCTGTTTATGCTAGAGACCATCATCATTATTATTGTCATCATCATTTCCATTTATACCTTGCTGTATCCCATGGGCTGAAAGTGGCTTACAGTATTTTTTTCCTCACTACAAGTTAGTAATCTGGTCCACATGCGGTCATAATTTTAATGAAAAAAAGAAAGGTTAGGGGAATCAAGAGGTCAAAAATGATGTTGTAAACATAAAAGAAAAGGGGGGGGGGAGTTGCTCTGAGCTCAGTTCTAAGTGAGATGAAGGACCCAATTCTATCCAATTTTCCAGTGCTGGTGCTGCTGTGCCAATGGGGCATGCACTGCGTCCTATGGTGGGGAGTCAGTGACAGAGGCCTCCTCAAGATATGGGAACATTTGTTCCCTTACCTCGGGTTGCATTATGGTTGCACTGGTGCTAGAAAGGATAGGATTGGGCCCAAAGTCTCTGAAGCTCCAATCCTATCCACACTTTCCTGGGAGAAAGCCCCACTGACGATAATGGGACTTACTTCTGAGTAGACATGCCTAGGCTTGGGCTTTAAGACTGTGCCCAAGAGGGAGTCAAGAATATCATAGAACCATGGAATTCAACAGGTGCAGCCTCCTTTACATAATTCAGAAGAAATATTTCTGAAGCTTTAGGTTGAAAAGATAATAAAGCAGAATCTCGAGTGTTGTATCAACCACCAGATGCCTGGTCACCTCTTTCACTACTGCAGAGAAAATGCACAAAGATTACTTGAGCAAGATGACAAGGTGACAGAAATTTCTGTGGGTTGGGTGAGGATCGCAGGGTTGTCATTCTCTTCTTGGAAGCCCCATGTGATGAGGACATCTATCTTTGGCCCTGGGGTCATTCATTCCTTTTTCCTATAGAACAACATGAGATGGGACAAGCATAATTCCACTGACTGCAGTCAGAATGTACATGTTTAAGCCCTTTCAGGTTATCTACTCTTAACTTTCAATTCATCAGATCATCTGCCTTTAGCTTTCAGTTCCCCACTTCCTTTTTCAGGAGTCTGGATGTGGTTCCATTATGAATCATATCAAGGAGGTTTACAAGTACAGTTCTTCAGGCGAAAGAAGGCCAACCAGTTCTGCATGTGGGAGACCCAACACTAGAGGATTAATTCTGACAAGGTGATTTGTTGTTTATTCTGCACACTGGTGGCAAAATAGGTCCTCCCCTTTCTTTTCTCTATGGTGGAAGTGGTTTGTTAGCCTGAGGACTCCAGGAGAAGAAAAAACTGATGAGGCGGCAACAGGATGTGGCACAGGTGGACAAAATTATGGTGTGTGTGTGTGTGGTGGGGGGGGGGGGGAGATCACAGTCCCATTCTTCTAAGGTTGCTGACTTGCATCCAGCCAGGGCTTTTCTGTCTTTAACACCAGCATGTCCTGCAGAAAATTAACTTTCTCATATGGAAATGCAGTGATGCTGAAAAGCTTCACTAGTTGAATTTCTGCCTGTTGTGATGTTGTTACAGGCACCCCATCATCGTAATCATCAAGAATATTTATGTACCACTTTTCAGCAATAAGTAGTTCAGAAGGTACATAGCAAAACAAATCAATAATGGCTTCCTGTCCCCAAAGGGCTCGCAGTCTAAAAAAAGATGGAGAAGAAACACCAGCAACAGCCACTGGGAAATAAGCCATACTGGGGTGAAGAAGGAGAGTATAAGAGGACTCCACTGTAAAAGGTGCCTCTTTACCCACTTAGAAAGAGTTATGAGAAAATATGACACCAATCTTACTGGAGACCCAACTTGGTGCTTATTCCTTTGGCTCCAGCTTTGCCTGAAGCCAGCTTGATAAGTATGTGACCTCCCACATCCCACTTTCATTCAGCAAGCCATAACACCAAGGGAATAACTTGTCTCACTTCCCATTTGGTTCCAGCTAGGACAAAGTCCTGTTACCAGCACTTTGCAAACAAATATATTTGCCTGAAACTTTGGAGAAGTACCAGCTTTTGGCTTGGACATGCCTGGACAGGCAAGGAGGACCTTCCTTTTATTTTAGGGGTTCATCTGGTATCCCAAACATCTCCCACTGGTCTACCCTGCAAATCAGGCACAGTAACAGTTCTGGAGTTCCTCTGGACTCACCCTCAGACATGAAACAAAACCTTCCTGGAAGGAATGGAAAGTGAAACTCAGCTGTTGAAAGACTGTCTTCAGGAACAAAACTTGAACACTGCCAAAGATGCAAAATGAAGAAGGTGCCGGGCCAGTCTAGAGGAGCACTGGAGGGGCAGGTGAGCTTAATAGCAGCTATTTAAAGAGGAAAGGAGGGACTGAGAGGAAACAGCCTTAAATGGGAATATCTTAATTCCCAGCCAAATGCCCTGTGATAAGCCACTGGTTATTTGCTTGCCTGGCCCCACCCCTGTGTCTTTCATGACAACTGGACACATATATGCATTGAGAAAGCAAACCTTCTTCTGCTAGTGTCTTCACCTGGAAGAACACAGGAGAGGAAGATAGGAGGTGCTGGAAGTCGGCTATTTTGAAATGGCCTTGTGCAGATGCTCAGTTAAAAACTGGGTGAACTACAGGTGGTGAGTCCCCAGAAAAGTGCTTGTATGGAAGCATTTGGCCCTAAGGCATGCTGTGTCCTTGAGTTTAGCTACACTGAGATGTATCCAAATGGCCATTTTGGGAGATAAGGGATCCCTGTCGTTCATCATGTATAAGAGTGGTTGTGCGGCTCCTCTAACCTGCATGGAAACTAAACCTTTGCTGAAATGTGCATCATTGGTGGTGATCAGTGGTGTGCTGGGCTCAGCCCATTTGTACACTCGGGGATAGGGTTGTATCAGACTTCAGCAGGGGTACAAGAGCAATTTGGACGATGACCGCCCTCTCATCATAGAGCCATTCAGCCTGAGTCCCTTTTTTGACCCAACTGTTCTTCTGTATTGTGTCATCAAGGTTCTGTGTAATCGGGCTCCACACGTGCCAGCAAACTCCCTGGCAGGCTCTTCATATAGGCCCAGAACAAGATTTCTCCTTGGCAAGGGAAGAGGGGAAAGGGGGCAGGAAGACTGGAGGCTGGATCATGCTTAAGGTGACAGTGTACCTAAACACAGTGTATCTCCTCTGTACATAGGAAATGGGCAAGTGTGTTCCTGGTAGTATGTCCGCACCAGCCTTTGGGCTTGAAACAATTCCACTGTCTCTGAACTGTGTATTTGTGTGTATTTGTTTCTGTGGCTGGTTTGGCTAATGGCTTCTCGTTTGGTACAGCTGGGAGTTGTGGGCCTTTGTGGGGTTAATGTATTTTTGAACACCAATACAGGGGACCAGTCATGCAGCTGCGTTTAGGCGTGCCGCTCAAGGGAGGCTTGTCCAATTCCAAAACATCTTCCTTTACAGGCAGGAAGATTTGCTATTCATGTCCTAAGTTGACAGCACAATCCTATGCATGTATACTTGGATGTAAGCTTCACTGAGTTTGATGGGATTTACTCCCTGGTAAGTGCAAATGAGAATACAATGACAGCCTGAGGTCACTTGTTCAAAAGGCCAACGTGCCCACCAGGATTGTCTCAGTGATTGCCTAGGACAGCAGCTTGGAGCAGCTAACAAAATTTCCCCTGATCCAAGTGACCCCAAAATCCATTCCCTGTACCCGGCAAGTGGGAGTGGCCACGTGCAGCAAAAGGTAGAGGTGTTTGAAAATGGTGCTATTTACCTTACTCAGAAGTAATTCTGTTGTCCAGTAAGAGTTAGGCTGTGATCAGATCAGAACCTTTACAGGCATAGACAGCCGACACAACATAGTGCTACATAAAAACAATGCACAAAAGGGAAAATAAAAGATCCGTCCAGCCCCCACAATAAAAAGCAAAACTGCACTTTGTATACAAAGTGAGCTCCAATTCAAAGTATTAAGACTCAAGAATGAATGCCAGCATTTCTCTGAATAACAGAATTAACATCTTTGACATTAACATTACCATCTTAGTTAACTCCTTATGGGTGCCTGTTAACAAATAATGAATTTTATCCAAATTGGGCCAACCAGAGTGACCAGAGAGTAACAAATCTAGGTAATTTAACCCATTTTTGCTTGGCCCACAGGTGTACACATTTGGTCCCTGTTGCGTATATGCAACATTGGGCAGAAATAGCTTAAGTGTAGATCCTGGTACCAAGTGCATATGCTATAAGGATTTAACCACCCCCAAGCCACATGCCTAGAGACTTAGGGCCCAAACCTATCCAGTTTTACAGTGCTGGTGCAGTTGTGCCAGTGGGGTGTGCACTACATCCTGTGGAGGAGGGGCAGACACTGAAGCCTTCTCATGGTATGGGAACATGTATTCCCTAACCACAGGGCTACATTGTGGCTACACCGGAGCTGGAAAGTTGGATAGGATTGAGGCTGTAATCCTGTCTTACTCACCAGAAGCAAACACCCCTCACAGTAGGACTTGAGAGACTGTGTGGTCCAATGGCCAGGGTTGGCCTTGGCCAAAGATGACCCAGATTCTAACTCATCTCTCAGCCATGAGGTTCACCGGGTGATTTTGGGCCACTTATGCTCTCTAAGCCTAACCTACCTCATATAAAAATGTGGGGATAATGTGGGGGGAGGAACCATCTGCACCACCCTGAGCTCCTTGAGGAGAGGATGGGATTTAAATGAGAGAAATAAATGAATGGGATGGAATCAAGAGCATGAATAGTATGGGAGATTGGTGTAACCTAGAAAGGAACTGGAAGCTCATCTAGTTCCTCTTCTCTAAAGATGGGGCCCTGCTCATCTCCCTGTAGGAGATATTGGGGACTGCATTTCTGCTTAGTCTGTAGTCACCGTGTATTTATCTTTTCCTAGTCCCTGTTTTTCACTTTAGGAGCCCTGAGGTGTGACAGTTTCAAGGGTGGCTTTGTTTGGCATGGAATGATGGTCAAAACCAGCCAGCAGCTCCTTACTTGGGGGCACACCTAATTGGCCAATGTACAGGGCAAACACGCTCTTTGCCCCAAGCGTAGACCAACCCAAAAATTTAAGCATGCTTGTTGGTTCCTCTATGTTCTTGCACTTCTGCACCTGACTTGTTCTCTTTTCACCAGTTACTCAGATCTTGAAGCCGAAGTATGCCTTTGCTGTCCAGGTTGGCAAAGCTGTCCAAGTTGTTTCATATCCCCTTGAAATACTATGGATAAGGGCAAGATGGATGAGGGATCAGAGTGGGCACCGTTGGTTTCAGTGCGAAGAGACCCACCTTGGAACCAAGTGGAAGGCACTTACAGAGGTGGACTAAATGGGCAAGAGGGTGCAAATCACATCAAGGACATCTCTGAAACCACTGACCCTTTATTCATCACCCCAGCAGAAGAGAAGCTGTGGGACCAGCTTGTGGGCATCATGTCTCCATCGCTTTGGGAAGTGAAGGTTTCTGGGGGACTCCAGGAAGGAGTCTCGAGGGTGCTCTCTTTTTCTGGCTCCCCAAAAGCAATTTTGAGAGCCAAAGAGGCCATCAGCAGACTACTCATCATGGTGGGCTCACTGTTCAGAGTCAATACGGTGACACATCTGCAAACCAAGCATAGAACAGCTGGGTCTTTCCACCTCCACGAGGGACTCGGTCTCTTTCTTTGGGAGGGAGAAGCTTCTAGAAGCTTCAGGGTGGATGCAGTCATGAGCCTCAGCACAAGTGGAGACAAGGACTGTGGAAATGCTGTGTTTGCTCAAAGGGCGTTGAACCAGCAAGGATTTCTCCACACTAAGCTGGATGTTTTTCTTGGTCATCCACCAATTATGGAACTAGCAACCGCTGCAGTGAAGCTGGCTCTGGAGGCCGCATCCTCCAGAGGTCTCCGGTCTTTGCTGATATCCTGCTCAGATCCTGCTATCTCTTCTTTTCAAGCAGAAGCAATCACTACAGGAATTGAAGCCTTTAAGAGAGACCACGCTGCTTCTTCCTTGAAGAACATTAATTTTATATCTAGTAGCAGAGATGATCTGGCAGTGTTCCTTAAGGAATGTGGGAAGCTCTGGTCTCCAGGAAAGAATGGCCAAGAGAGGCTGAGAAATGTGCTCCTGTCCTTGGAAGCTGTCCGGATTGAGGTGGTTGCTGGTTCCATCACAAAAAAGAAAGTAAGGGCATAACCCTAAGCAGGTCTACTCAGAAGTTAGTCCTATTGTGTTCAATGGGACTTATTCCCAGGAAAGTGAGGTCAGGATTGCAGCCTGAATCATTCACTGTATTGGTGTGAGGAAGGGCAGGGATGGGAAGAGAAATGGTTGACAGTGGATGGGGAGAGGTGCTGAGGTTGACACTCACCTCGAAGGCAAACTAGATGTCTGTCTAATAGGGGGTTTATTTTATTGATATATAGTATTTGGGGGAGCAGTGAAATGTGGCTAAAGCATGGCAGGGAGTAGTAGTAGTTTGGCCCTCCCATAGTTCTGATTATGATTGTAGCCACCTTCTCCTGTGTGATTTTCAGTAGGGAAAAAGACCTTCATTGGCTTTCAGTTAATGGCACAATGGTTGAAAATTGTTGGGGGCATGTGAATTAATGTTGATTGCCATCTCTGACTCTCTGCTAGACGGATGTTGCAGTCATTCCATTGGTGCGGGAGTCTGATGGGCTGGGCTGGGGCCCGGATGTCCTTGCCATCACACGGAAGGCTCTGGAAGTTGCCCCACAAGCTGCGAACCTGCGACCAGGAGAGGTTCTTTTGGTGACCGCTTCAGGCTTCCCACAATTTGATTGCAGAGACTTGTACCTGGTGCAGCTTGAAGGGTCTCAGCTGAAGTGCAAAAATCCCCAGGAGGTAAAATTAGAAGTGCTACTGACCATGATTTTGCCCCAGAACCTGTTCTTTCTCTGAGTGCACCCCCTTCACTGGCCCCTAGGAATGCCTCCATAGCTCCAGATATGAGGCGCTCTTCTGTGTTTTACCATTGGTTTCTTATAACATTTTTTTTTAAATCCTGCCCAGAAGTTGTTTAGGATAGCAAGAATACCCCCTCCCCATTTTTTCCTCAGGCTTATGGGGCAGGTTAAGCTGTGTGATAGTGACTGGCCCGAAACCACTCAGTGACCATCATACTGAGTGGGAATTTGTGGGCCTCCTTGCCTCTCATACCTGCCCCTCACTAGCTCTCTTGGAGACATATCGAGTGGACTTAACTATTGCTGGGTTAACTGTCTCCATTTCACTGCCATGGAAAAAGCAAATTAGTGATGCATTTATTCTACCCTTCCTCCAAGGACTTCAGGATTGGCATATATTATCCTCCTACTCACAACGACCCTGTGAAGTAGGTAGTGCAGAGGGAATGTGAGAGTCCCAAGATCATTCAGTGAACCTCAGCCACTCCCTCTCAGCCTCAGTCTTCCCCAACTCTGATATGGGACAGTAATACTGCTTTCCTTGCAGGGTTGTTGTGAGGACAGTTTCAATACATGTGAAGCACTTTGTGGAAAATACTATACAAATGTTTATTCTGTATGTGGAGCAAGTGCTCTACAGCTCAGATTGCACACAAGTCATGTCTGGGCTAAACATGAAGATTTACCTCCCAGTCCCACTTTGTCCCCTGCTTCTGAAACCCTCCCTCAATATCAGCTCATGGTCACTTATTTCCTATGGTGATAGGTGTACTCCATGGTGAGTGTTCAGGAGGCCCTTACCCTGGCCCCTCAAGCTTCCTTGCAGTAACACATGTGTCCTCTTCTTCTTCCAAGCAGGCCATTCGGAAGATGGTGTGGAACTGTCTCAGCATCTTCTATGGGTCCTTCCTAGAGTCCATTTCATTCCCGGTCATCGAGCCAGTGGGTCCAGACCAGACCATGAAAGGGGAGTGTCTCCTTGTTATGTTGGAGGAAATTAACCGCTTCTTGAAAGAGGTTCCCAGCACCTGGATGAAGCTGGTGCAAGTGGTCCCCCTTCTGGAACGGACACCCCCTTGCTCGGTAATCACAATAGGAATTGATGGTGTTATAGGTAGTCTTTGAGCTCTGTTGGTACATGCAGCAATGCTGCATTGTTGTACCTGTACCAGCAGGGGGCAGTAAAGCCAGCTAGATGGTGGTAAGCTGATAATGTTCTCTGTTCTCCATAATGTATGCTTTGGTTAAGCAAGGTGCTATTCTTACACCTTCCTTCCTTCCACTCTTTCTCTCCTCTTGAAGAGGACCAAATTAGCTGGGGGATCCATTTATTTCCTTGCCTACAAAGGGGTATTTTCTTAAATAAAACTACCTTTGACTTTTGAATACAAACCCCATGCAGAGCTTCCTACCTGGACCTTCCTGTGCAATGTTCCTTTGGTGAAACACTGCTCAGCAATCTGCCACAGGCTCACTTTGTATAAGTGCATGTTTTATGGCCAGGGAAGGTTCTGCAGTCTAGATGATGATGATGATGATGATGATTATCAGTATTTATATACCGCTTTTCAACTGAAAGTTCCCAAAGCGGTTTACAGAGAAAAATCAAATAGGCCTTAGGAGTGGACCTCAACAAGTGGGAAACCCTGGCCTCTGAGCAGCCCACTTGGAGGCAGGCTGTGCAACATGGCCTTTCCCAGTTTGAAGAGACACTTGGCCAACAGTCTGAGGCAAAGAGGCAAAGAAGGAAGGCCCATAGCAAGGGAGACAGGCCAGGGACAGACTGCACTTGCTCCCAGTGTGGAAGGGATTGTCACTCCCGAATTGGCCTTTTCAGCCACACTAGACGCTGTTCCAGAACCACCTTTCAGAGCGCGATACCATAGTCTTTCGAGACTGAAGGTTGCCAACTACCCTGTCCCAAAAGGGCTCACAATCTAAAAAGATGCAAATGAATACCAGCAGACAGCCAGTAGAACAGACACTGCTGGGGTGAGGTGGGCCAGTGCACAGAACAGAACAGTGATCTTCAACCTTTTTTGTGCCACGACCCCAATAAATAATGAGACTGGGGACCCACTGTCAGTCCCTCTCCCCTCTCAGGACCCTCTCCCCCCATTTCTGCCCCCCCCCCGTCGCTGCACTCTCCACCCCCATTATGCCCTCCCAGCAATGTAACCATATTCATATTAGAGAGAGCAGAAAGAGTTGCCATGAAACCTGGCACTAGTGAAAGCTGTTTCAGCCTAATTGCTAAGAACTTGTGCAAGAATGGGACACCAGCTCCTGGAACCTGAAGGGGTGCACCAGGTGCCCCCTTCACCTGGTGGTGCTCCAATTTTGTTCCTCTAAGTTGCTGCGACCCCATAACTCAGGCTTCGCTACCCCATTGGGGTCACAAGGTTGAAGAACACTGCAATAGGAGATGGTTCTCCTGTGGTTTAACCCCTGTGGAGGGGAGGGATCTCTGGTAGTCATGTCACAGTGCTGCAAAAATAAGAAGTTTTGTCTCCCAAAATTATTTCTTCTACAGAATGATTAGGGTGTAGAGTCCTGTGCTTAACTTGGGGACCATGTGTGCAGTTAAAAGGATGTATAGTGAGATGAGAGCCAATATCCATTGTTCTATTTCCATTTTGCAGATTCTGGGAAAGGTGTGCTGAGACTGAATGATGGTGGTTTATGTTATCCTTTTGTCATTCCGTCCAGTAATCCTAGATTACAATAACTTTTATCCTGGGATGAGACTGAATCCATGCTCTTAAACTCTGTCCCCAGCCTTGAAAATATTAGGATTGCTGTCTCTCTCTCTCTCTCTCTCTCTCTCTCTCTCTCTCTCTCTCTCTCTCTCTCTCCTCCCCCCCCCCCAACTTCTTTCCTTTAACTGTAGCTCAAAGTGGAGAAATTAAGCAGGGGGAGTTTTTTCTACTGCTTATCCCTAATCAGGAAAACCTCACATTATATCAGGCTGCTACTTAAAAAAGAAGAGAAGGTCAGAAAAATGGTAGCAGCTCTAGATGCTTGAATAAGCTGAAATCTGTCTTTTTCTTCTAGGTGGAAGATTGCTTCAGTGCTGCTGTGGGTAAGATGATGTGGTTGACACTAGCTGAACAATAGGGCAGCACACACACATTTGTGGGTATCTCCTTCTGCTTACCAGCCCCCTGAGGGAAGGTTGCTTTCATTATATTTGTGCAGGTAGGGAAGACCTAAGGGTTGGGGTTGTCCCATGAAAGCCATTTTAAATCACCCCTTGTGGTCACTGTCATGTGGCCAACAGTTTAGGGTGCTTTTTTGGTGTTGTATCAGGTGATTTTTTTTCCCCCCACCCAAATATCCCAAAAGGCATGGAAAACACTGCCCAGCTTGCCATGACATACCTGGAATTCAAAATGGATGTATTGGGGAATGACAAACACATGTACATACAAAGAGCCCTGTTGGATCAGGCCCAAAGCCCACCTAGAGCAGCATCCCATTTCCTACCAGATGGCTTTGGTAGGAGGACAGTCCCAAAGGTCTCTTCCAAGTAAGGGGGAAATTGTTCCCTTGCCAAGGAGTTAAGTCCTCACAGCACCACTGGGTCTACTTGAACCTGTACCACCTATATAGCTGGTGCACATCTGAGTGGACCCAGGAAGGGAGAACAAGGTCGGGAATGGGAGGGAGTAGGGTACTGGTGGCTCTGCTGCTGCCAGTACTGTCCCCTTCCTGACCCTAATCACACTCCTCCTGCCATGTTTTCCTTCTTGCCCTGTTCTGCCCACCCCACAGTAACTTCCTGGTGCCAGGGCTCCTGTGCAGGCCGTTGGTGTGCTAACGCAGCTGCTCATCACCCGCAGCACTGGCTCTGCAGCACAAAATGGTGTGCGACAATCATAAAGGACCTTGTTCTGCCATAATGCAAGTTCCAGCAGCACAACGTCCTCCCAGGACTGAGCCATCCAAAAATCAATAGTCCCAGATCCTTTTTATTTTAGAATAGAGGAAGTTGCTTTCGACTACAGTCTAGGAGGCTGTTTGATTCTGCAGGTTGGCTCTCCAGGATCTTGGTTCACAGTTTAAGAACAGAAGAAGAGCCCTACTAGTCAAAGGTCCAGCTTCCTGTATTGCACAGCGGCCCACTGATGCCTCCAGGAGCATGCAAGACAAGATACCTGCATCTTGTTGCTCTTCCCTTGCACCTGGCATTCTGAGGTAGCCCATTTCTAAAACCAGGAAGTTGCACGTACCAGCTTGTAACCTGCGAAGGACTTTTCCTCCAGAAACCTGTCCAATCCCCTCTTAAAGGCATCCAGGCCAGACATAACAACAACAACAGTATTTATATACTGCGGTTACAGAGAAAATCATAAATCTAATGGCTCCCTGTCCCAAAAGGGCTCACAATCTAAAAAGATGCAACACCAGCAGATAGCCACTAGAAAAGACACTGCTGGGGGTGAGGTGGGCCAATTACTCTCCCCCTGCTAAATAAAAGAGAAGCACCCACTTGAAAAAGTGCCTCTTAACCAGTTAGCAGGGGTTCAAACCACATCCTGTGGCAAGAAGTTCCACAGACTAATTACACACTGGGTAAAGAAATATTTTCTTTGTATGTTATTATATATGACAAAAGCTTGTGCTTTACCTCCCTCCTCCTTTCCCATTTCTTAAAACTCAGCATCCCCTAGGAATACAAAAAGAATACAGAGGCAAATGGAGAAAATGAAACTATTTTTGTGTGGACATGGTACCCTAGTGTGGATTAATATCCAATCAATCCATCTTTCTTCCAGAGCCTGTGGGTTTCTGTCACCCAGAGGACTCCCTCTTTCTGTGGTACCTGAATGAGAGCCCAGCTGCCTTCCATCATTTTGAAGTGCAACTGAAGGAAGTTGGTTATCGCATCCAAATGCGTTGCCCTTGGGGAATGGTGTTCCAGGCCACAGAGACGTCTGTGGCACTGCATGAGTTGGGAGCCGCCTTCCGTTCTGTGCGAGACCAGTACCTGTTGCATTGCGAGACCCGACCAGAAATGCTAGACTCCTTGCTTGAGCAGGTGACCGTTCTGAAGGAGTTCCCATCTATCAAGATCTATTCTGATGACAGAATGTGGCTGGTGGGCCTGTCTGATGAGATGACCTCTTTGTTCCAGTGCCTTTCTCAACGGGCGTTTCAGAGGCAACTGGTGAACCGGGAGTTTACAGCTGAACCACTGCCCAGATGCACTGTTGCAAAAGATTTTCTAGTCCAAGAGATGCTGCCCTACAACCCTCTTGTAAACATTGACATCATTGCTACGAATCCAGCAACTGTGAGGGTTTGGGGCCGCCGCCAGAGAGTGGAGGAGGCGGAGAAGCGCTTTAAGGAGCTCCTGGGTAACTTCTACGTCCAACCAGTCCCTTTATCAAAATTCCAGTCTGAATTTGTCAAGGTGCTATGGGGCGAGCTCTTCCACAATGACTTCTGCTTGAAGAGAGGCATCCCTGCTGTTCTGGAAGTCTCTGAGGTTGTCCAGGTTGCTGGCTTAGAGTTGGATAAAATGGTGGAAGCAGAAGAGATCATCATGGGACACGTGGGTGAGAAGACAGTAGTGATAGATAAGGAGCTGCAGTGGGCCACAGTGACTGAAGAGTGGAAGAAACTGCTGCACGGGTTGGGGTCCCAAAGAGAAATAGCCCTTCATCATGTTGCAGCCAGTCAGGTGACTGTGGTTGGCATCTCACCCCATATCACTCACGTGGAGGAATGCATTAAGGAATACCTAAGAGAAAATTCTGAAGTGCTGGGAAGTATGATGCTTGCAAGACCAGAATTGGCAAATGCAGGGCAGAATCTCCTCCACATAATGAACTGGGAGCATCTCAAAGTTACTGTCAAACTCCAGCCAAACAACCAGGTATTGTCCTTGCAGGTGAAAGGTCTCCAAAAATACGTGAGGAAGGCCATGCCAGCCATCAAGATAGACCTGGATTCTCTTGTGCCGGCAACGATACCACTGCAGAGAGCAACTCTTAGTGAATACTTTTCTGGGACTGGAGCAGGTCTGCTGATGGAAATGGCCCAACAGTGCCGCTGTGTTGTCAGGATGCAGCATCAACAAGTCCCCAACCATTGTGACAGAGGCACCAATAGCAAGAGCAGCCGGGGGAAGGTAACTGTGATGTTTGAGAAAAGATCTCTTTGCAGCTTCTGTTGGTTTTCTTGTTTTGTTTTTAAAGGGTGCTTGGGCCATGGGTAGAGGTGTTTGTTTCCAGTGAGTAAGATAGGATTATAGCCTAAATCTTACTGAACACAATGGGCTTACTTCTGAGTAAAATAAATAACACTGTTTTCAAACACCTCTAGTCATGTGTACCAGGGATAGACTTGTGAATCTCTGGTTGTTGAACAGTCTTTCAAGACCTTGACCTACAGCAGTTACTTTCAATGTTTTTCTTTTCATGGCACACTGACCTTTATGGTCCTCCTCTTGTAATGTCACTTCTGGCTTCTGTTGCTCTGTTTCTAGGGCAACTGTCTATAGGTAATAACTTGCCTGTCCCTCTTTCTCTGCCAGCTCTGATTTCATACGTCCAAATAAAAATGGGGATAAAAATATGTACTTCATTAGACAAGAAGCACATGCTTTCTCTGTTTTTGAATGATGGACTAGATGTGAAATTTTAAACAGCTTTGGGAAAAAATGTGTACTTGGGTACAAATTAATGATATGGAATTAAAATTTCATTTACACTGTCATCCAATGTTTAGTATATGACTTTAACTTCAAATGTTTGCATGTTTGTCTGGTTTTTTCCCCCCTAGAGATTGGCTAAAGACCATGTGGAGGTGATCCATGCAGTGGGTAGAAAGAGCCATGTGGCCTCCTTGAAGCAAGAGGTGGCTAGTTTCATTGCTATGTTCCATGAAGAAACCATCAGTCATGAAGCAATAGCAACTTTCCATGACAGGTTCATCAATGAACTCTGCAAGAACACATCACGCCGGTATCCCATTGGCCTCCATCACCCGGGGGATGAGCTTCAGATTTATGGCTATCAAGAAGACGTTGGAAACCTTCTAGAAGCAATTCATAGAAAGATTGAGAAATACCAGGCAGAGTGCATTGAAGCTGAGGCTCAATATGAGACAGTTCCATGTATTATTGTAAATGAAAGCTTGGTTCAGGGAATACTGCCATCCAACTCTCTAGTAAAGACAGAAATCATTGCTGAAGATCCAGTAACTGTTACATTCAGGGGTCCCCGACAAAAGGTGGTGGAGTTGAAGAAGCGCTTTGAGGAGGTCCTCGGTGACTTCCAAGTTCTCCCAGTCCCTCTGTCAGATCTCCAGTCCCAGTTTGTCCAGGCCCAGTGGGGCAAGCTCTTCTGCAATGATTTCTTCATAGAGCAGGGCATTCTTGCTGTGCTTGAGGTCTCTGAAGTTGTGCAGGTTGCTGGCCTGGACTTGAGTACAATGAAGGAAGCAGAGGAGATCATCATGAGGCAGGTGAGTCAGAGGACTGTGTCGATAGCTGAGGGGCTGAAATGGGCCACCGAGTGTGAAGAATGGAAGGCACTGCTGCACAAGTTGAGATCCTATAAAGAAGTTGCCCTTCATCACGTTGCACCTGATCAGGTGACTCTGGTTGGCATCTGCCCCCATATCACTGAGGTGGAGAAATCCATTAAGGAATACCTGCAGGATAACTCGTCAGTGGAGGAAAAAATGTGCATCCCCAGAGCAGAACTAGCTTTGGCTGGGGAGAATCTCCTCTGTATCATGGAGTGGGATGATCTCAATGTCTGCATTCAGATTCAATCAGGCAGTCAGCTTTTAGCCCTGCAGGTCACCGGGCTGCAAAAATGGGTGAAGGAAGCCATTCACGTTATCAGAAAGGACTTGAATTCCCTTGTGTGTGGCACAGTGCCTCTGAAGAAGACATCTCTGGTGGGGTACTTCTCCGGGGCCGGAGCAAGTTGGCTGCAGGAAATAGCAGAACAGCAGGACTGCATCGTGAGAGTGGCGAACCAGAAGAGTGTGTGTCACAGTAATGGAGGCACCTATCATAGCAGAAACAGGGACCAAGTAAGTGTGTGATGCCATTTAAGACCTTTATTGGGCAGCTTCTCTTTGCTTCTCTTCAAATTTGTGATGATAAAAGGCATGTTAAATTGTTGGAACTCGTGGGTGTTTCTAGTGCATTGAGTATTGGTTGGTCGAGTCTCAGAACAAGGAATCTGCCCATCAAATTTGTTTTGAGCCAATGGGCCAGGTGGGAGTCAAAAATAGTTCTGTGTGAAGTCCACATAAGAAGAGCCTCACTAGATCAGGCCAAAGACCCATCTAGTCCAGCTTCCTATATCTCACAGTGGCCCACCAAATGCTTCAGTGAGCAGTCAAGACAGCAAGATACAACCTGTGCCCTGGTGCCCTCCCCTGTGTCTGGCATTCTGAGGTAGTCCACCTCTAAAATCAAGAGGTTGCACTTACCCTTCATGACTTGAACCCATGATGGACTTTTCCTCTAGAAATTTGTGCAATCCTCTCTTAAAGGCATCTAGACAAGATGCAATCATCACATCCTGTGGCAAGGAGTTCCACAGACTAACTACATGCTGAGTAAAGTAATATTTTCTTTTGTCTGTCTTAACTCTCCCACCACTCAATTTTAGTGGCTGTCCCCTGGTTCTGGTGGTATGTGAGAAGAAAAAGAGCATCTCTCTCTATCCACTCTATCCATCTCCTGCATGATTTTGTATGTCTCAATCTTGTCCCCCCTCAGGCGTCTGTTTTCCAGACTGAAGAGCCCAAAACACTGTAGCCTTTCCTCATAGGGAAGGTGCCCCAGCCTAGTAATCATTTTGGTTGCTCTCTTCTGCACTTTTTCCATTTCCACTATATCCTTTTTGAGATGTGGCAATCAGAACTGGATGCAATACTCCAGGTGCGACCATACCATCAATTTGTACAAAGGCATTGTTATATTAGCCGTCTTATTCTCAATACCATTTCTAATAATCCCAAGAATGGAATTAGCCTTCTTCACTGCCACCGTACATTGTGTTGACACTTTCATCGACCTGTCCACCACCACCCCAAGATCTCTCTCCTGATCTGTCACAGACAGCTTAGAACCCATCAGTCTATAAAGTTTTGATTCTTTGCCCCAATGTGCATGACTTTACATTTACTTGCATTGAAATGCATCTGCCATTTTGCTGCCCGTTCTCCCAGTTTGGAGAGATCCTTCTGGTGCTCTTCACCATCTCTTCTGGTCTTCACCACTTGGATAAGTTTGGTGTTGTCCTTTTATTAGGAATCTTGGCACCTTTCATCTGAGGCAGACTGCACCTTTACCCCTTTCAGCTTCACCTTACCTTCAAAGGGCACTGGGCTTAAGTGAAATGGGAGTGAGATGCTAGCTTTGGGATATCACTAACTACAGGATTTGAGGCATTTTTATTTTGTTATTGTTTTAGGAATTGGCTGAGGAAGACCACCCAGTTGTGGTGTGTGTGGTGGGCCGAGAGCACGACGTGGCCTTCCTCAAGCAACAAGTGGCTGATTTCATTGCCAAGTTCCATGAGGAAACCATCTGCAGTGCAGAGATAGCTACTTTCAGTGATGAGATGCTCCAGGAACTCTGCAATAACACATCACATCTGTTTCCAGTTTCCTTCCATCTCCCGAGAGAGAAGGTTGTCCAGGTTGCTGGTTCCCGAGATGATGTTGAAAAGGTTCTGGGGGCCATCTACACACTGATAGAGAGAAGAGTGAATGCAAAGATCCAGAAAGCTCAGGAGGTGTGGATAGATTCCAAGATTCTATATGAGACTGTCCGGTGGCATCATGCGACTGATGATGGCTGGTCCACGTTTGACATGGCCACAAACCGTCTCCTGGAGACGGAATTCGGCAAAAAGAAAATGAGGGTCCAGGTGCCGTGGAATGGACAGAAGATTGATATCAACTTGCTGAAGGGTGAAGCTGTTGTGCCAAGCAATGGGAAGAAGTTCAGGATAAAGAGGGAGATCTGCTTGTGGGGTGAGAAGATGCTCCTCACCCTCGAAGAGGCAGAGTCTGTCAAAGTCTCCTTTTCATCTTTGCCTCTAGCAGCAATTTCGCAATGTATTTTTCTATTGCTTTGATGTGGTTTTTTTTTGTCTTTCCATGTTTGTCTCTTGTGCCACACAACTGCTAAGCCCCATGGATTGCTTCTTTCAAACACTGCCACAAAATGCCTGTTGATCCCTATGTTATGTTGCTGTTAAAGGTGCAGAGCCCATATCCGCAAAGGGCCAACTACTTCTGAAAATAGCCAACTACTTCTTGAAACCCAGGGATGGACCCAGCTGATCCACTGCCCTAAATGGCCATGGATATGCTGTTCCACCCCCCACCCCACCCCAAATTCTGCCCCCATCAGTGTGTGTAGGCAAACATTTGCACCAGCAGAACCTCCCACCTGATGCCAAGTAGGTACACGCAAAACCTGTTCTCCCCCCTTTCCGGTTTATTGGCCTGTGCTCTCCACTGTCATTTCCTGTGAGCTGAGGGAAGGGGATAGAAGGGGACGGTGGCAACAGCCTCTGGAGCAGGACAACAGCATCTTCCCACCTCCTCCAGTTTTATTCTAATTATTTTTATTGTAGACAAGAATATTGCCCCACACTGGGAAGCCATGGATGACTGTTTGATAAAGAAAGTGAAACTGCAGAGCAGTTCGGAGGAGTATAAGGATGTTGTAAGGAATTTCAGTAAGACTGCTGCTGGCTACACAGTCCTGAAGGTGAGTCACTATTGGTTGGGAAACCTGAATGCTGAGCAGAGGTTGATTTGTTTGTGCCACCAGCCAGCAAAAGGTAAGAAGAGTCTGTTTAGCTCAACCACATGTGGCAACAAGGCAGCCAATGTACCTATCCCACCCTCTACTTTGGCCTGTAAAAGCGAGACCACCAAGCGCCACGAGCAGAAAGTCAACATACAGCAGAACGAAAGGGTGAGCAGAACAATTGGCTCCACATGGTTGAAGTGAGAGAGCCAAGTCCATACGTTCCCACTGTGCGATGAGAGGAGCAATGTTAATTTGAGAGCTGAGATCCACAAAGTGGCATCCAGAGTGATGTTTCTGTGAGTGGAAACTCCCTTTGAGAATTGAACGTTCCTTCCATTCTCGGGGAATGTCAACCATCTGAATGCCAACCATCATCTTAAACTTTGGTCTGGACTTTTGGGGCTGAATTACTTACAAAATACTTAATGTACACAATTGCATGGTGGAATGCCTCTGGGGCTGGATTATTTCAGATTGCCAATGGGGCAATCTGTTTTTTGGATGTCCCCCCACCCCACCCCACTATGTTGAACCCTGCATGAGAGGAACTGGCAGATAACCTCAGCCTTTCCAATATGGGAATTATTATTATCATTTAACATTTGGGGAGTTTTTACAGTCTGAAATGGAACCTTCTGAAAGGTTCCCGAAGGAACCTGCTATTTGATGGCTGCTATCAGAATTTGCTACACATGAAACTGAGCTATTCATGTGACTTTTGAACTCTACTTTCTCCCTTCAGACCTGCCTGAGTTCAAGGAAACTGGTGGCCTTTGCTTTATTACATGATTAGTTTTTATCTCTGTTGAGAAAGTTGAAGGCCTGTCACAGGGGAAAGAGGAGTATGCCCAACTTGGGTTCATGCTGTCTTGGGGGAGGATCAAGACTGAAGCCTCCTGAGATGAAGGAACTTACAACCCAATTCTATCCTCCCCTCTCCCCAATGATGCAGTGGTGCCAAAATGGCTACTGCTGCATCCAATCTGGGAGGTTTCTGGTTAAGGGAACAGTTGTAAGGCTTTGTGGTGTGTGTGTGTAGGGGGGGGGGTTGTACTTGAACCTGCAATAGCAGAATTGCTGGATTGGGTCTGGAAAGGGGGATAAGATGCAGTGGCCACCACTGCTGCTGAACCCGCCCCCTTCCAGGACCCAGTCCACCCTTCTCACTGCCTCCTCATTTTGGCTTCTCCCACCCACATTCCGCACTCCCCACCCATTGTGCTTTCCCTGCCATTTTTCCCTGGTCAGCAGGTGGCTCTGGATCTCCTGGGGCAGGTGTGAAGGTTCCAGCTTCCCAGCATCATGCTTCTCTTCCTGTTAGGTTACAATCCTATATGCACTTTCCAGGAAATGTCCCATTGCACTCAATGGGCTTTACTTCTGAGTAGACATTCATAGGATTATGCTGCTAATCCCTTAAGTGATCAACCACACGCTTGGTGACACCAAAAATGCCCAGGCCTAAGATACTCACTAGCCTCCTTTTAGCCATTTAAATATATTAAATATATATATATATATATATATATATATATATATATATATATATAAAGAAACCCTAAAAAGAAACTTTATTAAACCAAAATTTGGGTGTGAATGACCTTCTATGAGACTCTTTGGGGATTTTAAAAAAGAGTGGAAGAAATCATTGTGCTTTTGCTACACTGTGATGTGGAGTTGTCTATACTTTTCCCAGTGCCAAACTAACTTTTGAATTAGTTTATGTGTTCCTATTAAAATGCTCAAATCAACATTTGGTTGACTGCAACTTTAAGGGTATAGAAAATCATGTGGGAAGCTGCCCTGGAGGGATTTCTTTGGCTTTTTCAAATGCACTTGGTTGCTATGAGTACTGTAAACTGAAACCTATATGTGCATGTCAGTGACCTGCCTACACCCTTGTAATTCCCACACAGGTAGAGAGAATCCAAAACAGGTATCTGTGGGTGTCCTACTGCTGGAAACGCAGCTGGATGGAGAAGAAGAATCCAGAAAGGATTCAGAATGAGCGCATCCTCTATCATGGAACAGCGCCAGAGAACTGCGATTCCATCCAAGAGATTGGCTTCAAATGTGCCTGCAGGAAGAGTAAGATTGTGAAGGAGTCTTGTACCCAAAAGATATTCAGTCCCTCCCCACTAGAACAGCTTGAAATCAGAAATGAGTGGTCTGGTGGAGAAGAGGAAGGGAGACCTCAAGCAGGGGTGGATACAAGGGGGGGCATGGGTACATGCCCCCTCCCTAAACTGTCATGCCAGCAGAGAAGGACACCTGCTGGAATGGGAAGCAAAATTGGTCACCAGGGGAATACCCACTGGGTGGGGCACTGGCAAGATTGGCTAGAATGGGAGCCCAGGTCTACTGGGCAGGTAGATCTGAGCTCCAAGTCCAGGTGGGAGTGCAGGTCTACTCATCCATCAAACCTCGGCCACGAAGGCCAGAATTTTAACCAGGAGCCCAAGTCTACCTAGCAAGTAGATCTGGGCTTCAAGCCTGGACAGGAGCACAGGTCTGCCCACCCAACAAACCTTGGCAACAGAGGCCATAGTTTCAACCAGGAGCCCAGGTATAACAGCCTGGTTGACCAGGGCTCTGGAGTTAAGGTAGTGCTCATGGTCCCCCCAACATAAACACTGGATCTGCCCCTGACCTCAAGCCATGTGCGTGCATGTCTTTGCTGTGCTCTTGGTTTTGAGAGCTGATCAGGGAAAGAAAGGGGCTGAGAACACCCCGCATGAAGTGACTGGAGAAGATGGTACAGGAGCACTGGGAAAAGGGGAAAGTTGTAAGGGCTAATGAGAAGCAAACCTGTGTAAAACCATGGATGTTCTCCATGATCCAACATCTTGTTGAACTCAGGACAGCCCTATTAAAATGCCTATATTAAAATAATGACAAGATTCCAGCCCAAGCCATTTGCATGGAAAGAAACAGTGAAGATGTCAGAACTCAGAAGTTTCCAAAAGATTCCAGGAAGTGTTACAGAACTTTGCGGAGTACAGATACATGACTCTCAGTCGAATCCTGTGCCTGTCTACTCAGATGTAAGTCCCATTAGAGTCAATGGGGCTTACTCCCAGGAAAGTGTGGATAGGATTGGGCTCTCACACTTTCAATCCTTGTCTTGTCCCATTTCTTAAACACTTAAACAGACACAATGCAGGTTGTGTCTGTTGTCTAGTGTGTTCCCTGAAGCATTTGGTGGGCCACTGTGAGATACAGGAAGCTGGACTAGATGGGCCTTTGGCCTGATCCAGTGGGGCTCTACTTATAGTAAGAAAATAGTGCATAAGAACATGTCTTCTAACTTCTGGGTGTTCTTAATGCATGAGTGTGAACATGTTGCCTGCTCTTGTTTCTTTGCAGTAACTCTCTACGGTGAAGGCATTTATTTTGCAGAGGAAGCCAGCCGTTCTGCACACTATGCCAAGCCAGATCCCTGGGGGTACCAATTTATGTTCCAAGCTCGGGTCCTGACCGGGGAGTATGGCCGTGGGGCTGAAAAACTTGTGTTGCCTCCTATGAAGCCAAGCGGTGGGGGCCGATACGACAGTTTGGTGAACGCTCTCAGCAAACCCGCAATTTTTGTGACTTTTTTTGATGATCATGCTTATCCAGAATACCTCATCACTTTCCGTGGGTAAGCACTTGGATGACTGCTGCCATGAGAGGGAGCAGGTGCAAAGCGCAAGATGGAAATATTTGGACTCCAGATGCGCCCCTGATGACTCTAAGCAGCTGGGCTGCCATCCCCCTCCTCCAGACCAGCATAGCTCCAGTGTTTAATTTCTGGAAGGGAAGCAGGCAGACTCCTAGAACTTTTGCCTTTTAATTATTGGAGTGTGATAGGGCTGGTTTTTCAGCAGCACAAAAACAAACTGCCGAGCTGGGAGGGGGACGGACACACTGGCAGGGAAGGGAACTAGAGTCAGGTGGCTCGACTCGGAGTCGCGAAAGTGCTGGTTTTTTGCTGACTTGTTAAGTCGTGCGCATGGAAGACTCTGAAAAAGACTTGAGTCAAGGGCCCCTGACCGGCACTCGTCCCCACACGTGCAGACTCAAGTCTGCCTGTATCTGGGTTTGCTTGCTTACAGGGTTTGCTTGCTTGCTTTTGCAGCATGAAAAATCTCATAGGGCCATCATTCAGACCAGGTGAACAGCAGGCAGGTTCTAGTTGGAGGCAGGGAAAGTGTTAATGTTTGCTTCTGCAGGAGTGGGAGGGGGAGAGACAGGAGCAGATCTCTTGCCCATCTGATTGGAAGGAAGGAAGGAAGGAAGGAAGGAACCAATTATCATTGGACAAAGGATGGGTGTTCTCAGATTTTCTTTGGCTGAGGGAGGGCAGCAGGAGAAGCCAAAAGGGGTGCTTGCCTTATGATCAGCTGCAGAAGACCAGGGAGGGGAGGAAGCAGGGAAGGGGGGGGAAAGACGGTTCATAGCCATCAGCTTTCCATTCCATGGCTGGCTGCTGTAAGCTCCATTGTTACTTGGGAGGCGGAACCCTCATTGAATGACTGGTTGAAATGGGACTACTTCTGAGGAAAGCTGCCAAGGATCGGGTTGTCCTGTAAGCCTTGCAGCTGATGTATGTGACACTCCTCCCTCTTGACACTTCTGTCCCCTCTCTTGCAGTCCCTCCCACCCCCTCCTGCCCTGTTTACAGATGGGTGGGGACAGCAGGGGAGTGTTTGAAGACAGCTCTGACACACACACATACACACACACAAAATCTGGCAGCAGCCCTGTTTTCTTCTGTGGTGGGCTTTTTAATGGTGGGGTGTGATTCAACTTGAGTCCTTTAGAGTTGTGAAGGGACAACTCAGTGACTCAGAAAGTGCCCTGATTATGACTCATTTTCGAGTCAAGTCTCAAGGGGGTGGTGACTCTAGACTCGAGTCCCACCACACTGGGTTTTCCCATCCCTGGCTGTTTCTGCCAAGCAAAATACAATATTCATTCTCCCTCTGCAACTCTGGTCTCTCTCCTTCTCCTCACATGCTTCACAGCCCAAACCTAACTAATGCTGGTGCAGTGGGCCCACACTATATCCTAGGCTGGCTAGGAGCTGGGGGGAGGTCTCTTCAGGGGAGGGGGACATTCTGTCTCCTAGTTATCATCCCTCCTATCTACACTGAATCTTTCCAGTCACTGTTCTCTGTTGTTGAAGCTGGCCACAGCTAACAGGGAAGGACACACAGATGTCCTGTTTCTAGAGTTTGTGAGTTTATTCCCTCCAATATCTGCAAGATGAAGAAAGTTCGGATTTTGACTCCTCCTGGCCTCTCATTAGCTTTTGAACTTGTTCACAAAGGTTAAAATGTTTAAGTGGCTCTCAGTCATAAGAACAGCCCCACTGGATCAGGCCATAGGCCCATCTAGTCCAGCTTCCTGTATCTCATAGCGGCCCACCAAATGCACCAGAGAGCACACCAGATAACAAGAGACCTCATTCTGGTGCCCTCCCTTGCATCTAGCATTCTGACATAGCCCATTTCTGACATAATCCTGAAAATGCAAGCATACATTGATAGTTTTGCCAATTTTTCCTTGCTACTGCTATGGCTTGTGAAATGACCTTCTGCAGCCTCACTTTCTCAAGAGTCTTCAAGGGTTCTCAATAATTCTCCTTGACCACAGAAGTTAGGTGGGTGTTTGGAAACTGGGCAACACCCAAACCATGAAGACTAGAAGGCTGCAAATTACAGCATGGCACTTCGTAGGGTCCACAGAAACATTTTTCCTCCAACGCTGGGCAGAAGAAATCAAAGTGATTTGCTTTTTGCATAAATGAACTTTTCATGGTTTGTTTTACTTGTAAATGGCACTTGAATTCCAAACTCACTGAATGGAACAAAAATGCTACTGTGACTGAAATGTACACCTTGTTAAAAAGAACCTATTTCTGTACCAGGTTATAGGATTATTTGCAGAGCTGCAAAGCTGTTCTTTGTGTTGTTCTTTATGTTGATCTTGCAAAGCTGTTCTGTATCTTGTGTGTTCATCCAAAGGTTTTAAATGCCTTTCAGTCCCAATTATGTGCACTTATATTGACAGTTTTGTCAATTTCTCCTGGCTACAGCTATGGCTTGTGAAACTGGCATCCTGTGGCCTCACTTTCTCAAGAATTCTCCTTGACCACAAAAGTTGGGTGGGTGGACCCCAAACCAGGGATGGGGACTCGAGTCAGGTGACTTGAGTTTGAGTTGCAAAAACACATTCTTTGCTGATTCGTGTACACTTGAGTCAGGCATGTCAATGACTTCAACACTGACTCAAATCTGAGGCAGCTGACTCTGACAAGGGTCCCCATATGTGCAGACTCAAGTCTGTGTCTGGGGGTGCTAGCTTACTTTTTTGCGGCGTGCAAGACCTCGTGGGGCCATCATTCAGACCGGGTGAGCCACAGAGATGTTCCAGTCAGGAGGCAGGGAAGGCATTAATGTTTTGGTTCTGCATCAAGCAGGAGGGGAGGAGGTGAGAGCGGGCTCTCTTATCCATCTCTGAAGGAACCAATGATTGTTGAATGAAGGTATTTTCCCTGGATGAGTGAAAGGAAAAGGTGGGGGGTTGGTTGGTTCCTAGCCCTCTAGGAGAAATTCATGGCATGGCTCCAGCAGGTTCATCGAATTACTGGCCACAATGGGACTACTTCTGAGTGGAAATGCAAAGGATTCGGTCATACTGGTAAACCTCCCAGCTTCTGCGTGTGACCCTCCTCCCTCTCGCCACTTCTATCCAAGATGGGTTCCCCCTTCACTTGTGCTCAGCCCAGTATACTTCTCAGGATGAAGCCATAGCACTCCTACGTACTTGTGGGAAGGGTTTACTGATGGCCAAAGGGGAGACTGAGTCAGTTTGTTGCCCATTCATCTGGATGATTTTTGCCTGCGGGCTTTCCTTTTGATGGGGCCTTTTATGTTGAGAAAGCTCTTCCATCTCCTGACTTCAAGAGATTCAGCACCATGTTGCAATGGGCAGGGCCTAGGAGAGGGTGGTAAAGGGGGTAATTTGTACCCGGGCCCAGGGTCAAAAGGGGGGCCCAGGAGCCAAAGGAGGGGACCCAGAAATTTCCTGGGATCTTACAATTTCCTATCTACTCAGATTTGTTGCCCGCATGGGATGCTGGTGACACTACCACAACTAGGGATACTGGGGACACTATTGATGCCACACGGGTTGGTAGACCTGGGCTCCAAAGACTTTTCCAGCTGTCCTTACCCTCCCCACCCTGTTTTGCCCCTCCCTGCCCCTACTATGCTTGCCCGTCACCACCCTCCCCCACTCTGTTTCACCCCTGCCCCTTTGCAAAGGGGCCCAAAGAAACTTTGTACCCCCTGATAAAATTCCTCCTAGAGGCCCTGGCAATGGGCTGTCTGGGATAGAAGCGGGCTTGAGTCTACTGCGCATTACTTAGATGCTTCATGGAAAAGGCTGGCTCCATGTAATCTTATTGGATGTCTTTTCCTTCATCTGTGCTGATCTTGGGGTCCCCATATCCCATTCAAATACCAAAGTCCTTACACTTGGCTTACCTTCCTAGGTGTTGAGTTGGACTTGGTAGCCACGCGCAGTTGGCTACCTGAAGCCAAACTCACAAAAAATGCACAGCTTCATTATGGAAATGAGTCTTAGCCTTGCTCTCTTTGTTAGAGTGTGAATGTGCAGTGCCTATAATTGTTTATTGATGTCCAGCACTCCTCCTGGAGGAAAAGTGGAGCTGAACCTAATGGATCTGAGCATGGTGGAAGAGAGGATCTGGCTCATCTCTACTCTCCAAGTAAATGCATATTATTGGAACCCTGGACCAATGTGTGGAGGGCCAAAGGGATTTTGCTTTCGTTGGGAGGGGGAAGAGGAAGTTGGCACTGGGTTTTTCTGCTGAACACTTCTTGCTCATTTCTTTGCCTGGGATGGGGGTGGCTGGGAGATTTGACCAGTTTCAGCAATAATGAGGAAAGGTGTGTAGCAATCTGGACCTGTTTGCTCAATTAAACTGAAAGTTTGGCCATGTGAAAGGAAGGGTCTTGGGTGTGACTCTCTCCAGCTTGTTGAACCAATCCTGGGCTTCATGACAAAGGAGGTCAAGTTGGGTCATAGGTTAGTCAGTTGCACAGCAGGATTTAAAGATGTTGTGGGATTTTTTTTGTAATGAGGGCAAGGTGGGGAGTGCATTATTATCTCAGATCCTATGCATATCAACTTCTGCATTGGTCCTGATCAAGGTGATGTACCTCGGCTATTTCAAACAGAGGTATGAGGGGCAGTGGTTGGTGTGTATTGTTGCAATATATGCTTCATTATTATTTATTTGTGGATAATAAAAGCATCTCTCTTCCATTATACGGGTGCCATATTTTACCAATATATACCATGTCATGGATCATTCGCATATCTGTGGTGGTGCAAGAGGGACTGTGGTTATCTTTTCATGGGTCTTCCTGAATGCATGGGTCTTCATCATTCAGAGGGATGAATGCCTGTGATGAATGCCACCACCCACATGCCTGTCGCTTTAGGTAACCCTTTTACATGCATGTTAGTAGGTTTTTTAAGCTTCAGAGGTGGAGCAAGCGCTGTATTGATGAAGTGTGGGAGCAATTGTGAACCTTCTCCCAAGAGAAGCAGAGCATTTACCACCATTTAAACAAGACCAGGATTTAGTACAAGTTGGGGCTGGATCTGTGTATGAAAACGGCTCTCAAGGAAGCCACCTTAGTGAAACCACCCCCTATCAAGAGCCATAGATCTTTTATTTGTGTAAAGCCTCCTTACCCTACCCTTTGTATGGACAGAACACAGTTAGAAAGGCTTGCTTAAAATCCCACTGTGGGAAATCATTTGAGGTGAAAATGGTTTTGGGTGGGGAGGAGAAAGTACCTCGCATCATGCTTGTGGCTTTCCTCCTCCTCCTCCTCCTCACAGGACAGTTGGATTTCCTTGAGACATCTGCCTCCTCCTGGTATTGCACCATCTCTCTTCCGGGTCTATATAGGAGTCACCAATAATAATAATAATAATAATAATAATAATAATAATAATAATACAGGTATTTATATACCGCCTTTCTTGGTCTTTATTCAAGACTTTATTCAAGGCGGTTTACATAGGCAGGCTTTTATTTAAATCCCTTATTAAATAGGGATTTTTACAATTTGAAAGAAGGTTCTTTCTTTCAAGAACAACTACATTCGAGGTGTTTCATTCCGATCTGGCTTCACATTCTGGCCTCCATCCTCCCACGCTCAGAGCAGATGGAATTGCTCGGCTTCAGCTTGTCAGCTGCTCCAAGGTCGCACGGTGCCGGTGGCCTCGAACTGGCGACCTTGTGGATGTTATCTTCAGGCAGTTGGAGGCTCTACCCTCTAGACCAGACCTCCTGCCCTGACCAAGAAAGACCAAGGCTCACCTGCCTGTCGAAGAGAAGAGCACCAAAAGGTGAGTGTCTAAGTGCTCTGAAGGTCTGCAAGGCTTGGAGAACAGGTTCCTGCAGTTTAGAGTCTCTAGAGAGTCTGGAAAAATAAATGGTTTCAAAGTCATTGAAAAGTGGTGATGGATTAGTGCGGAAGGATGTATGGGAGGCATGATATTAAAGCAAGAGGTTGATGAATTGAATGGAGCAGAAACAGAAATGGACAAGGGAGTTGATATTTCTAAGCAGGCTGATGGTACGCTTGCAATCCTAACTTGATGGAATAGTGCGCAGACTGAAATGTGGCCTGCAATGTGCTGCATCTCTTTGACTTTCTTTGGTCTGCTTTGGCCCGTCGTTTTGTGTTCTCACTGGTGAGAGGCGAAAACAGACTCAGGGGTGAAAGGTGTAAGGCAGCTGGGCCCAAAGATCACTGAGGATCACTGAATGGAGGTTCAGGCGGTGTTGTATCACCCCCCAGAGGACATTGCTGGCAGTGGCCCACCCCATCCTATTGTGATTCCATTGTGTGGAAGTCAAATGGAGTAGTTTTCATGGTGTCAGATGGCATTCTGAGTCAAGAATTTTTTGAACTATAACACAGACTGTATGCTTTCACACGACCTCAAAAGCACATCAGAGAGCACATCAAAAGCACATCAGAGAGCCGCCTAGGCTAGACATGCTAGCCCTGACATGCTAGTCCTCACAAGCAACAAGTCTGTATTAGGGGAAGCAGCTATCCAGGCAGAATGCAGCAATGTGGTTTGCTGAATGTGTAGCTCAGCTTTCAGGGTTTTCAGGCAGACACAGTGCTCTTCTGACAGCCAGAGGCCAGACTTCAGGACAATCCTAACTCACACAAAGGCAATTCAAACCAGCAATAAAGTGGTTAAGATGTACAGTTGGAGAATATGAAATCGTGTGATCTCACTCATTTGCGGCAACCTGAATGGTTTCCTCATCTTTCACTGCAGCGTGCAAAAGGTCTTATATGGAGTCGTTATGCTGTTTGTCCATCTAACTGAGTGTTATCTGGGCTGACCACCAGAAGTTTTTCTCCATGGTTACAAAGGGGCCTTTCCCCAGCTTCTCTGGAAATGCAAAGGAAACACAAGTTTAATTTCAACAGCAACCCACAAAGGTCTGGTTTGGAAGTGGTGCAATTTAAATGATCTGGAGATGGAGTAAGCCTCAAGTGAGTTGACCAAGTTTGCACATGACACCCAATTAGGGATGGTGACAACTGAAATGGAAAGTGTCAGGATGGTCACAAGCAGATGGTAAGAAATCCAAGCAGACAGAGGGCACAATCCTGAGAATGAATTGGGCCGGCGCAGGAGGGTCGCAAACATGCTGTAATGCACTTTTGCGCCTCCTCGGGAGGAAGCCGTATCGGCACGTGGAGGTGTTCTGACACACTGAGGCTGAATCCAGCCTCCATGGCGGCTTACTCTGTGATCCATGTGTTGGCCCGGCCCAGCTCTGGGGTGGGTGAGAGAGGCAAGAGGGAGGCGTTCCTGGATGGGGGGAGGGTGGGCAGTGGGCGGCCCCAGGGGAGGCAGGTGGGGAACAGGAGGCAGGGCTGGGATCCGGCAGTTATGCCAGATCCCAGCCCCCGTTCCCGGGGAGATTGGAGCAGCTTCAAGTTGCTCTGCTCTCCTCGGACTTGCGCCACCTCAGGATGGTGGTGCAAGTCCAAGGAGATCCATTGGGGCAAGGATTTACCCAGGGGTAAGAGGAAAAGTTTCCCCTTGCTTCTGGCCGAGCCACCTTGGGCCTGTTCTGGATACAGCACAAGCCTCTTGGCTTGCCTCTTCCAGCGCAGGGTAGGATTGCACCCAGAATCCTCTAGTACACAATGATGAGGAAATGGAAAATGGATTCATGTAAGTTAATGTGCAGTGACATAGTTTCACGTTGGGGTGAAAACACCCAGGTTCACATGTACACTTATGGGTTCTGCCTGTCTGACAAGGAAAGAGGTCTTGGTGTCCTTGTGGTGATTGAGGCAATGAAAAAATAAACTCAACCTGCAGCAGTGGTAGAAAGGCAAATTCTGTGCCAGGAAGACTATTAAGAAAGAGATTGAAATTAAAATGCAACCATTTCAATGCCTTTATGTAATGTATAGAGTTCAGCTGCAAAGCTATTGACCTCTGGCAGAGGAACCAAACCAATGTTCCCTGTTTTGAAAGAAGCTCACAGAGCCCTGTGGTGGCTCTGTGGGGCAACTCCAGAGTGCCAAGAGGGAATTTCAGGCATGGGGCTTCAATTCCAGCTCTTTGAGCACATAGCCAACAGGAAAGACTGGCTGTGAACAGGTCGTGCCAACGGTAAAACATCTAAACTGGTTATTGATGGAGACAACTTGATTTTTGCTTTAATTAAGTTGTATTTGCCTTGTATTTAAGCCCTTTTTTCCAATGTTAAAAGCATCCATCCAAAACTCCATCTTGTTGGAGAAAAAACCCACCATTCCGAGTATGGGAGGCTGGCACGTAACAAAGACCCTAGAAATTGCTCTGAGGACCAGAAACACTTATCTGTCCACTTCCTTTGGAATGTGTATCAGTGAAAACTTGGTGCCAGATTTTTTTCTTCCTGGTGTGTTAGTCTTGTTAAAGAGTTTGCATAGGAAAGGTGGAGAGACTTGCCTATATAACATATGGACTGTTTTCCATCCATGATTATGGTTTTGATGGAGTATTTGCTTTACAAGTAAACACAGGAAGAATGCAATGAATCCATAAAAGTCGGCAGTTCTAATTCATTGGGTTTCCAAAGAAGACTGATTTTTATGACCCACTCTCAGTCCTAGGGCATGGCAGCCCTCATTCTGAAGAGCTCCACACAGTCATTGCATTGTCATGGATTGGGTCTCACTTGGACTAGGGAGACTGCTGGAGCACCTTGGAGAAAGAGAGCCATTCCCCTGCCCCCCAAAGTCTGTGCAGCTCCAGTGTTTCATTAATGGAAGGGAAAGAGCTGAACGCACACTTGCCAGGATGCTTTGCCTTCTCGTTCTAGGAATGTGACATGACTGGTATTTCAGCAGTGAGGAAATGAATCCAGGAGCTGCGGAGGGGGGCTTATCAGTTGCTTTTGTTTACCTGATAGAAGCTACTACTGATAATTGTGTGAAGGGAAGTCATTTTCCAAGACAGTGTTGATTAGTTGACATGTTTTATATAGATTCAAGGGCTAAATCCTGCCTCAGGCTGCTTCAAATATATATTGATCCAAACGAAATCACGCTGTACGCAAAGAGAGGGGCTCCTTGCTCAGGTAGAGATTTCTGCATTGGGCCATCCACTGCTAGACATCTGTCCAAGTCAGATCAATGCCATCTCGAGAAGCAGATTTGCGCGTGGAGTCTTCTGTTTAAGTTAAGGAAGAAAACACCTGCACTGCCATTGCGAGATTCAAAAACAAATGTAATGTTGCTTGGGGGGGGACATCATGTGGGGGGGGGGGCTAATCTGCAGATAGGGGAACTTCCTGTGTGCTCCATATCTTTGTTTTTGCATCATGGTGCTGGCAGCTCCGGTCTTCCTTCCTGTAACTTGTTTGAACAGAAGACTCCATGTGCAAGCTCTTGCCTGCACTCCCTCTAGTGGCAAGCTAATTGCCTGCAAGTCCAGTCTTCTGCATAAGCAAGTTAAGCCATTTCTGCCCAATGTTGCATATATGCAACAGGGATCCAATGTGTACACCTGTGGGCTGGGCAGAAATGGGTTAAAGGAAGAAAACACCCACGCAGCTGTGGGGAGATTCAAAAACAAACTCTTTGAATGGCTGTGCTGGGGGGGGGGGGTCGCGTATCCACCATGGGCATCCGTAGGTGTGGGGGCACACCTGTAATTGTATTTGCAGAACAACAGAATAACAGTTGCAGGAATTTAGCAGGTGGGGGGTGGAGGAAGGCTTTGTTTGGCAAAGGATAGGGCTGGTCCCAAGTTTGAGGGGCCTTTGGCAGGGATCCTCTAATTGCTGACCACTTGGGGCCAGGGCTGATATTGGCAATGAGGCTCTGGGGCACTAGGCCTTTGGTAGCTGCAAACAGAGCCATGTGCTCGCCCTTGCAAGGGGAAGGTAGTGGTGCAGCTAGAAGGAATGCCATGATACTCAGCTACTCCCAGGTATTATGCATAACTTTGGAAGGTAAACACCTTTGGATGTAGCCCAGTGAGTTGGGTCTTTGTGCATACAAAATTATATAGAACAACCTGTGCTATTTAATCATTACAATAAACATAATTCTCTCAGTGTGTTTTGTTTGGGCTTTTCTATCTCTCAGTGAAATCTGCCAGCCTATCTACAGATTGTAGATGTTACTAATGACACTGGGTAACAAAATTTGAACAATTTCATTTTTATCTGAAAAGTCTGATATGCCTTTATTAATTTTGATGAGAGGATTTCAAAAATGCTGCTACTTTTGGCAGGGCATCAATAGTTTACGCGCAACTTACTCAAATCTATGCAGTTTTAAAATACAACATTATAATGCATTAGGCTTTGCAAACAAAATGTAAAAAATTTTGATGATACAAAAAAGCCAAGACTACCATTTGAATCAGGGCCTCTGAACTATAGAAGAAACATTAAAAATTCAGCAAATTAATTTTTGTGTTACATAGTGTTATTAATGATCAACCTTGATTTGCTCAAATGCCAGAAAGCAGAAGGGATGCCTTTAAGCATTTCTGTTGAGCTCCCAAACCACATCAGTACTTGGAAGCTGGAAAGGGAATATCTGTAGGGGGGCTGGAATCATCTGTAAATTTCATGTCACGACAGAACAGGACAGATTCCTTGCCCATGCCCAGCTCATACTGCCATATGTACATCTCCTGCTGGGGCTGCAGTGTCATAGTAATGGATTCTTCAACCTCAGTGGCTTCGCTCCAGTCTTCCTGCTCAGTATTTACGTACTTTCCACCATATTCAGCAGAGAGGGAGAACTGGAACTTGGCAAGGGCCTCAGTGAGAGTTCCTGACTGATATGTAGTACTTACACTTATTTTCCAGTTGTGCTCTATACTGCTCATCTTGTGCTTTTCATATCCCACTTTCCTTGTGATCTTCTTATTCCATGTAATGGGAGAGCTGGAGTCATTGGAGATGGTCTTAATAGCTTCCCATTTACCAAAAGATATGCCTTGAGTAATACCCAGCCCTCCAGGGAGGAAGTTCACCACGTCAGCGTGGAAAGAGTATGTGACAGCATCTAAACTTTGATGGAAGTCAGTGCATTTAAAGTACTGGACACCCCATTCGTCACAGGGCTTTACAAAGTAATAATAATCCTTGACGCCCCAGTAATAGAGGCCATCCTTGTAATTGGGGTGAAGGGTGTATTCAACTGCATCTTCATCAGTATTCAGATCCTTGACTCGGCGGTAAATGCCTCGGCCCTGAAATATGATGTAGAACTTTCCAAAAGCTGAAAGGTAGTGGTCCCCTCCGCGACAGTTGGGATGGAGGGTGTACACTGCAGCATCCCAGTCTTGGTTCATGTTGGAGACACGACGATAGTGGTCTCCTTTGATGATGTAGAAAAGGTCATCTTGATGGGCTAAGTAGTGAGCGCCTCCCCGGCAAGAATTGTGCAGGCTAAACACTTCGAGATCGTAGCCCCGGTTGAAATTGGTTGACCTCATGTAGCAGCCGAGGTCTGAGCGGACAATGTAATAATACTCATCTACCCCACAGAAATCAACTCCTGGGGCTTTTTTCTTGGGGACTATTTGAGCCATGATGTTTGATTCCTGGAATAAAAACAAAACTTTGCCAGAATGTTGCATAAAATAAATGTCCTTACCAACTCCTTGGAAAACAGACATTCTTGATGAAGGTTAAAAAATGTACCTGTTCAGAATATTAAGTCACCAACAGCCCATTCCTATCCCCGACTATTGATGATGACGAGCTGTTCGGACAGAGTGTGTGCTGCATAAAATGGTTTGGGGGGGGGGAGGAATGGCCAGAAAGCCAAGCAGAGGTAAATCACAAACATTTTTACTTATCCCTGGGTGGACTCCTGGTGGCTGTGGTTCTCCTTGGATCTACATCAGCTACAGGATCTTATCTTCCATTTTTCAACCCACTCCACTTCCATTCTCTCCTTGGTGTAGGTCCAAGGAGAGAAAGTAAATGGAGTGGTTTGAAAAATGGATGTTAAGAGTCTGACACAAGTTGCTGCCAATAAAATCCATTTCCCTCAAATCACTTCTCTGCTATCCTGCCCACCCTGCCTCAAAGATCCCCCTTCCATCTCCCTCCCCATCCATGCTGCCCTCTCTGCCAACTTATCAATATGTCAACACAGCCTGGGATCCATAGTGCGGAACTGCCGCCAAATAGCAGTGCAATGTTTGTGCCTTTACTGGGCCTTTTATGATAGCAGTTTGGGAGATGCGCTATCATAAAAGGTCCATAGGATTAGGATGTAAGACTGAACATTTGTCTAGCGCTTTCTTTGTGTGCGCAGAGCTTCCCATGTCTTATCCAGTAGCGTAGCTAGAGGGGGCGTGAAGCACATTTTGCAGGGAGCCTCACCACAGCATGCAAGGGGCCGCTCCCCCTCCCCTTCAGAGCCATTCCAGCCAATGGAGCCATTCTGTCAATCATGAGCTGCCAAGCCCAGGATTGAGGTTTGTCTGGCTGACCCAGGGACACTTGAGCCTTCCCACCCCCTGCTGCTGGGGATTTGTCCTGGGCTTGGCAGCTCATGATCGGCAGAATGGCTCCATTGGGGAGGGGCCCCTTTCACACTGCTTTGCACCCACTTTAGCTATGCCACTGATCTTATCCTGATGTTGTCCTTACAACTATGTGCTGTGGAAAGCAGCACAACCTTTTTTGTGCCATGAACCCAATAAATAAATAATACATGAGGCCGGGGACTTCACCATTAATCTCTCCCACACTTGCCCCACTCCTGTTGCCACCCACCCCCAGCACCCCTACGTTACAAAAGCACTTTTAAACTAAGAATGCAGCTAAAGAGGGAAAGGAAGATGGATGGAAGATGATCTTACCAACATCAGTGTTACCAGTTCCAGAAGCAGAACACAGGGAAAGAGGGAGGGGAGGAGGGGGAAGAAACTGACCCAGCAGCCAAGCTCAGAATGCAACAAAAGAGCTACCTCTCCGCAGCCCCCAGCATTACATGCCTCAGGACGGAGTAGTGCTGAATGGTCTGAAGTAGTTCCAAACTGGATGTAAGCCCTGCAGAAGTGAATCCGCAACCATGTGGAGGCACTGATGGTCTTGCACCAAAATCGTACATGCAAATGGACGCTGTGCAAGGCCCCACCTCAGCTGCACAGTGCCACCAACAGAATTGCCTGCAAAGTCTTGCAGGATAGAGAGGCCTCTCTCCTCCTGTCGCCCATGACTCATGGATTCAGGAAGAACTTCAGGAAGCTATTTTTCTTCATGTGACTTCCTCCCCCTGCCCCACGACACCACAAACAAGGCCTTGTGACCCCACTGGGGTTGCAACCCTAAGGGTGAAGAACACTGCTATAAAGCATGCTAATGTTATAATCCCCATTTAGCAGATGGGGAAGACTGAGGTTGAAAGGGAGTGGCTTGCCAAAGATGACTTAACAGGAATGATGAGGTTTGAACCAGGGAAGTCCCGGTTGGCATCTCAGTCTTTTAGTCCTTTTAGTACTTGCACTACTTGAACAATTACTATTCAACTGGGAGATGCTTGATAAGATAAGACAAGCCTAAGATCTTGTGCATGTCAACTGGATATTTTTTTTTTTATCATTTTCTTATCATTGCCTAGTCCTTTGTTTCCAAAGCAGTTTGCCATTGTTTATGGACTGCTCAAGAAACCAATGTTCAATGCCCTCTTGAGCGCATGTGGCTAGTTGTAGGGATTCTGGTCACAGTCTGCTCTGTTCTAGATGGTCAGGGTGCCTCACAGCTTGTACGTTTCCTATTTCTGGAAGAAGAAAATGGTAGCTAGAATTCAGCTCAGCATGTGGCAAACCATTTGCCCTGCGTTCAGAGATGGACAGTCCCTGGCACCTGCACGTTGAAGCAAGCGTTCAAA
Organism: Tiliqua scincoides; assembly: GCF_035046505.1. Taxonomy (NCBI): domain Eukaryota; kingdom Metazoa; phylum Chordata; class Lepidosauria; order Squamata; family Scincidae; genus Tiliqua; species Tiliqua scincoides. Next base: position 141,424,441 of record NC_089825.1, on the reverse strand, counting down.
CACTGCTGAGATCAGAGTTGTGTCCACTCTACAGGTGCCAGACTTTTGCACTGCAAGGAAGAACAGTGAATCTGCTCATCCCATCACCATGAGAGATTCACGTGGAATACCAGGTCTTCACCTTTCCCATTCCATGCACACAGCGGTCTCATCACACATTACAAAAATTGCAAGGTGTTCAGAATGTATGTGAGCCCAATGCTATCCTTTCACCCTCCCCCGCCAACGCAGCCGTGCCATAAAGGCATGCGCTGTATACAACAGGAAGATGGGGGATGGACTGATTGAGAGGCTTGGGAAAGGCAAGGAAATAAAGTATATTTTCCCTTGCACCACTGTGCAAGCCCCCGTCACCAATGGGTCTCCTTGGACCTGTGCCAGCTCTTGAGGTGGCTCTAGTCTTAGAAAGGAGAGTGTTGGGAGGTGAGGAGGGGGATAGGATATTGGTGCAGGTCATGCATGCCAAGACCCACCCGCTTCTGCCCCATCACACTCCCGCCCTTCCCTTGTTCTGCCTTCCCCACCCTTCACCCACCCCCACCACTACCTTTACCTTACCTGGTTCAGCAGGTGCAGTGGGATTCGTTGGTGTGGTTGCGGCACTGTGACCCCGAGTGACGGCACTCTCAAAATGGTGATTTTACAACAGTGGAACTCCGGAACCCTCCAGCACAATGGCCTGCATAGGATTGTGCTGTGCGTCACTTCTACACGTGGAAAACAAATGGATGAAAACTGCGAGATGTTCATGAATTAATGAATGTAGCCCACATCTAACCGATCTTTGCTGTATTCTGCAATTAAGATTCACTGTGCTGTGTTCCTTTCAAGGAGTGTGGTCTGCTTGATTTTGACAGAGCCACATGTCCCTTTTGCAGTAGTTCCACCTCTTAAGCTTTCAACCAAGAATGGACTCAGAACAGAATTATTTTAGGAATTCAACTTCCAGAGTGGGAAATACCTTACAGCCAAATCTCAACACCTTGTGCCACTGGCAAGGTGCCAACATGGCATCTGCTGCATCCTTTGGGGGAGTTTTGGCCTCTGGACGTCTCCTTGGGGCAAAGGAACATTTGTTTAGCTGCCCCAGGGAAGGCCCCTGCCTTGGTAGGTCCCCTACATCAGTGATCTCGTTAGTGCAAGTCCACGTTGAGCATGAAAGTACATTGGGCCACGAAGAGGGGTTGGGATTTGGCTGCTGCTGCTGCCACCAAACCTACCCTTTTCGCAGGCCTGATCTGCATTCACAGGTCCACACAGACTTCAACCAGTGATATCCATCCCATTCCTATCTCCCTTCTGCACCCACTTATTGGTGCTGGTGGGTGTCACTCGTGCAAGATAGAACAATTTTCACTACAAAAGTTGAATCAATTTGAAGGCATGGTGGCAAGACTTCCAGCATTGCCCAGAAGGGAAAACCAAGGCATTTCTACCCTGGCTTGTGCAGCCAGCTCTCCACCTTTAAGAACATAAGAACAGCCCCACTGGATCAGGCCATAGGCCCATCTAGTCCAGCTTCCTGTAACTCACAGCAGCCCACCAAATGCCTCAGGGAGCACACCTGATAACAACATAACACCTGCATCCTGGTGCCCTCCTTTGCATCTGACATGGCCCATTTCTAAAATCAGGAGGTCGCACATACGCATCATGGCTTGTAACCCGTAATGGATTTTTCCTCCAGAAACTTGTCCAATCCACTTTTAAAGGCATCCAGGCCAGATGCCGTCACCACATCCTGTGGCAAGGAGTTCCACAGACCAACCACATGCTGAGTAAAGAAATATTTTCTTTTGTCTGTCCTAACCCTCCCAACACCTTTCTTCCTGCTTCCTCTCCAAGGATGAAAAATAGTAGATAATTGATAGACTGGGCTGTGTGGGAGAAAAGGAATCTCAATTGTGCTTCTGACCTGGCTTCCCTGAAAGGACATGGGAAGACCACTACGGGCTGGAGACAGGAGAATTCTGCTCTTCATGCTCATCTCTCTCTCTCTCTCTCTCTCTCTCTCTCTCTCTCTCTCTCCAAGCTAATGAAGACCAGTGTTGGCATCACATGGGGACTCTGATGAAAATCCTTGCACTGGGCCCCCCATAGTGCCCTCCACCTGCCTCCTGTTGGCACATTGGACTCGAGTATAAGGGCTCAGAGGCTGGCTGGTCAGGGGGCTCCTCTGAAGGTGTAGGCTCTTGGCCAGTGTCCAGCCTGCCCAACCTCTACTGCCACCCCAGCTGAAGACAATAGTAGGTGAGCAAGTGAGAGAGGGAGTCGGTTGCTGGAGAGACCTGAGCCAGTCTTTGACTGTCCATAGAGTCGACGGCAGGAACCATGTTAGTTCTATAGTGTACACAGCACACAATTGGGAGGAAATAACAGCCCAGTCCTAACCAACTTTCCAGCACTGATGCAGCTACAATGCAGTCCAGAGTTCCCTTATTTTGAGGAGGCCACTGTGACTCCCCTCTCCACTGCAGAATACGGCATGTGCCCCATTGGCATGGCTGCATCAGTACTGGAAAGTTGGCTAGGGTATATTAGTACAACCACAGATCCCCAGAGAAACATTATTTTAAATAGAGAATGGGGACTTCTGTCCTAAGGCCTCAACTCCCCTGCCCAGTTTCAACCAAGTTTCCTCAATACTCACCCTGGGAGATGATAAGAGATGACAAGAAGTCTTGGGAGAGAGAATGGCAAGATCAGGGAGAGCAGTGGCTGTATAAATAGGAGGGACGAGAACCCGCAAGTAAATGCAACCCAAGAGTCCCTCCCTCCTACAATTTTGGCACCTTCATCCTTCCTTGTAGGTGTGAACTTCAGTTTATAGATTTGAGGAAGAGATTAGATTTACCTGCTTGCACAGTCAGCTGTTTTTCCCCTCTTACATACACCCCATTCATAAAACTGACCAACATAATATTATAAAACATAAATCAGGATCAATCAATACGTACAAGGCAAGACATTTCCTGGTTTGTCACAGCTTGTTTTTGCAATCATTGAAGTCAGTTAGGGCCGGCTCTATGCCAGTTCAACTGAATTGGGCCCCATGCCTAAGAGGTCCGCATGCTAACCTTCATGTGAAGTTCTGGCTGCAGCACGCAAAGGGCCTTGTATGGAGTCGTTAGGCCACTTGTCCATCTAGCTCAGTGTTTTGTCTGCGCTGACCAGAAGCTTAGAACATAAGAACATGAGAACAGCCCCACTGGATCAGGCCATAGGCCCATCTAGTCCAGCTTCCTGTATCTCACAGCGGCCCACCAAATGCCCCAGGGAGCACACCTGATAACAAGAGACCTGCATCCTGGTGCCCTTCCTTGCATCTGACATAGCCCATTTCTAAAATCAGGAGGTTGCACATACACATCATGGCTTGTAACCCGTAATGGATTTTTCCTCCAGAAACTTGTCCAATCCCCTTTTAAAGGCATCCAGGCCAGATGCTGTCACCACATCCTGTGGCAAGGAGTTCCACGGACCAACCACACGCTGAGTAAAGAAATATTTTCTTTTGTCTGTCCTAACCCTCCCAACACTCAATTTTAGTGGATGTTCCCCGGTTCTGGTGTTATGTGAGAGTGTAAAGAGCATCTCTCTATCCACTTTATCCTTCCCCTGCATAATTTTGTGTGTCTCAATCATGTCCCCCCTCAGGCGTCTCTTTTCTAGGCTGAAGAGGCCCAAACGCCGTAGCCTTTCCTCATAAGGAAGGTGCCCCAGCCCAGCAATCATCTTAGTTGCCTTCTCTTGCACCTTTTCCATTTCCACTATATCCTTTTTGAGATGGTCTCTGAGTGGGGTCTTTCCCAACTATATCTGGAAGTACAAACACATTTTATTTCAATAGCATCCCACAAAGGTCTGCGTTGGAAGTGATGCTGTTGAAATTATCTGGAGATGGAGTGAGCAGTGAGGTGGCCAAGTTTGCAAATGAGAACCAATGAGGGATGGTGACAACTGAAATGGAAAGTGTCAAGATGGTGACAATCCAAGCAGACTGGATCTCCCCAAAGGGAATGGAAGGGCTACCAAATGGAAAATGGGCAACTGTAAGTGGGTTCTGCCAGTCTGATGAGGAAACAGGTCTTTTGGTTCTTATGTTGAGCAGCGCAATGAAAAGATCGACTCAACATGCAGCAGTGGTAAAAAGCCAAATTTTGTGGCTATTAAGGAAGAGAACGAAAATAAAATGCAACAATTTAATGTCTTTATGTAATAAGTACACTATTCAGTTGCAAAGCTGGTGACCGCTGTTAGAGGGTCTGATCAATGTTCCCTCTCAGAAGTGCATATGGCTCTATGGAGGCTCTGTGAAGTGGCTCCAGAGTGCCAAGAGGGAATTTCAAGCACGAGGCTTCAATTCCAGCTTGGGGACTGTGCAGCAAAGAGGAACATCTGGCTGGGAAAATGACGTGCCCATGGTAAAACTTCTAGACTGGTTATTGATGGAGGAAGCTTGATTTTTGCTTTAATTAAAGTGTATTTGCCTTATATTTTGGCCCTTTTCCTGATGTTAAAAGCATCAATCCAAAACTCCATCTTGTTCGAGGAAAAACCCACCATTCTGAGTATAGGAGGCTGGCACTAACGGTAACCCTAGAAATTGCTTTGAAAACCAGAAATACTGATCTTTCCACTCCCTTTGGAATACATAGGCACTTAACAGTGAAAAATTGGCACCAAGCGCCTCTTCCTGGTGTGTTAGCCTTCTTAGGAAATGTTTGCATAAACCGGTAACAAAGGTGGAGGGATTTGCATAGATAACATATGATCTGTTTTCCACCCACAGTTAGGGTTTTGATGGAGTATTTGCTTTACAGGTGAACACAGGAAGAATGCAATGAATACATAAAAGTCTAATTCATTGGGTTTCCAGAGAAGAGTGATTCATATGCCGCATTCTCAGTCCCAGTGTCTGCCAGCCATGATTCTGAATTGCTCCACACAGCCATTGTGCTGTCATGGATTGCGTCTGACTTGGACTAGGGAGACTGAAGGACAAAACTGTTAAGAATAAAAAAGAAGACTTCTGGTGGCTAGACACTGAGAGGCTAAGAGTAATCAGTGTTATGCAGGCCGGCATTCTTGCAAATACCCAAATACCAAATACTCACTGATTTCAATGAGTTCGTGTTCACCTAATCATGCACAAGATCAGGCTGTTAAAAATGTATATTTGATGGTATCTTCAGTTATTTGTATCCCTAATAAATTTTGATAGTGCTTGATAGACTGAAGAAGAGGAATAAAATGTACATTTTACCCATGAAGATTTTTCTTTGCATTACAGAGAAGTGGAAGCATAAGCCAATTGATACGTCATTTGTGAGAGCATCCAAAATGGTTTTTAATGGTTTTCAATCTCTGAACTTCTCCTGAGGGACCCTGGAATTATACAGTAGGCTCTTGGGAATCCTGGGGGATCTGTTTCGAGACCCCCTCAGGATACTTATTTCCATAGATAACACAGGCCAACACACATTTTGCTTCCTTAAACATTACACCAATTCCTGGGTATATTTGGGGTGCCGATTCAAAAAATGCCATCTGTTTTGCCCTATCACATCTAGTTTTGGAGACACGGCATAGCCTCTTTAGTGAATGGTTCAAGCAGCTTCCTCATGAGGAAGCTGCTTGAACCATTCACTAATGAGGCTATACTATATCTCCAAAACTGGACATGATAGGGCAAAACGGATGCCATTTTTGGAATTGTCACCCCAAATTCATATCAAACCACCATAAAGTTTGGGAAAAACTTTTCTGACCCACAATTTTGTAGGCCTGTGTAATCGAATCTGTGAAGAAGGCCTCAGGGACCTCCTGGATTCATGATTAGTGAGCAGCTCTGAATCCACTGGCACCATTGGGAATGCTGGAGCTTCTCCCAGCTCAAAGCCCACAAAGGGAGCGAAAAAGCTCGAGTGGGTGGAAGATAGCCAAGCAGAGGCTCGGCAGATCAAACGGGCTGGCGAAACCACCTGAGCAGTTCCAGAGAGGACAAAATAACATTGGAGTTGCATGTTGAAGATTTGGTATATAAAAAGCGGTACAGTGTGCTGCAGGTTGGCCACAACGGATCTAGATTAATTACTAATGTTACTAAAAGAGCCTGGTTTAGTTGTTTAGGGGAATTAGTACACCTGCTCTATTGAAACATTGGCATCTTAAGACTGGCTGCAAACCAGCGTTCTGCAGAAACGCCTTTACTAAAAGTAGAGACTGAGAGAAATATTCCAATAAGTGCTTACAGCTTTATTAGAAGGGACACAAAATAGATATACAAAAGAATCAATAAAGGACTATTGTATTGCCCTAACCAGAATGTCCTATAGTGGTGAGTGCAGTGTTGTGTGAATGTATTTGGTGCATCCGAAGAAATCAGAAAGGGGAATGGTAGGGAAGGATTTCAGGGATTCCTGCTCTGCCAGCCCCAGCTGCTAGCTGAAGATGGGGAGAGAAGGGGAAAAGGGGGGTGAGGGAAGAGAAAGAGTTCAAAGTGCATGACATAGCTACCTGTCTGGGCATCTGGTCTATGAGCGGCAGTTTCTGTGAGCAGCGTGTGTGGACACCCTGGAGAGTGACCATTTGTTGGACACTCAGGGAGTGACCCTGTTAGGGCACTCAGGAGAGTGACTCCATGTTTGGGCACTCAGAAGAGTGACCATTTGCTAGTCAAACCCTCTTAGTATTTAAGGATATTGAAAAGTTGTTTATGTTTAAGCAGAATGTTTGGGGGATAAATGTGTAATTTGGGGTGTTTGCTTTTAATGTATCAATAGGTAACGGGTATGAATGAAGGGAATTCCTCTTAATCAAACAGGATGTAGGTAAACAGAGTTAGTAGTGTCAGCTAAAATACAGATTAGCCCTCTGGTGCCAGGGGATGTCTGGCAACTTTAAGTGAGGTTTACCTAAGTCAATGCAAAATACAGGTATAATCCAATGTTTTGGTACAAAATGCAGAAGTTACTGGAATTGCATTCAGGAAAGCAAACACAAACTGTACATACAATGGAAACCTGTCTGACAGGATTACTGAGTTTCATTCAGCTAGAGCAGGGGTGCCCAAACCCCGGCCCTGGGGCCACTTGCGGCCCTCGAGGCCTCTCAATGTGGCCCTCAGGGAGTCCCCAGTCTCCAAATGAGTCTCTGGCCCTCTGGAGATTTGTTGGAGCCCACACTGGCCCGACCCAACTGCTCTCAGCATGAGGGCGACTGTTTGACATCTCGCGTGAGCTGTAGGATGAGGGCTCTCTCCACTGCTTGTTGTTTCACATCTGTGATGCAGTAGCGGCAGCAAAGGAAAGGCCAGCCTTGCTTTGGGCAAGGACTTTTATAGGCCTTGAGCTATTGCAAGACCTTCATTCATTCATACAAGTTCATCTTTAATATATTTGTTTATGTAAATGTATGTAAATTTATTCAAATTTAAAATGTAAATTAATCCCCCCCCCCGGCCCTTGACAGTGTCAGAGAGATGATGTGGCCCTCCTGCTAAAAACTTTGCACACCCCTGAGCTAGAGATACAATGTAGGATTATCAATCTCCTTCCAGGATGTGTGATTGTGAGGGGAGAAGAGGGAATACAAACAAGCAACCAAGAGTCTGAGCTTGACCAAAGCGGAAATGAGGCCTGTAGGCCAGTGTTTTCTGGGAGAACAGTTCATTTTGCATGCTGGCATCCATATATGAAAGTCTGTAAAATATTTCTGGATGTCAAACTAGCATAACCAATAATACAATAAAATGAGGAGGGGGATTTTCTCATAACGCTAAGTCCTTTTAATAGAATCTCTGCAGTGCTCAGTTTACCCTAAACATTTTTTTGCTGTATTAAATTTAATCTAAGATCCATTGATATTGCAGGTACACTCTAAAGTGCCACATTCCATTGATCACTCAGGATAGGACAATCCAGTTCTATACACGTATACATACATATGTGACAACCTTATTATAGGTGCATTTCATGTTTTTTGTGTAAAGCATTGTCTCCTCCATGCTAGACCTTCAACTTGCAAGTTCCTTGGGATCAGCTTTTCACTTATACTTAATGCATATCAAAGTCATCATCAAAGAGATCATCGTCACTGAGCTGCATGAAATCCTTTGTCTCTGCTGGAGAGAAGGTGGAGTACCTCAAGACATGAGGGATGCAAACATCATCACGCTGTACAAGAACAAAGGCGACAGGGGTGACTGCAACAACTACCGTGGCATCTCTCTCCTTAGCGTTGTAGGAAAGTTGTTTGCCCGAGTTGCACTAAAGAGGCTCCAGGTACTTGCAGAGAGCGTTTATCCAGAATCACAGTGCAGATTCCGAGCCAACAGGTCCACCACTGATATGGTATTCTCCCTTAGACAACTGCAGGAGAAATGCAGGGAACAACGACAGCCACTCTTTATAGCATTCATAGATCTCACGAAGGCCTTCGACCTGGTCAGCAGGGATGGCTTCTTCAAGATTCTCCCCAAGATTGGATGTCCACCCGGGCTCCTCAGCATCATCAGATCCTTCCACAAGGACATGAAGGGCACTGTTGTCTTCGATGGCTCCACATCAGACCCCTTTGACATCCGAAGCGGCGTGAAGCAGGGCTGTGTTCTTGCACCAGCTTTGTTTGGGATTTTCTTCGCTGTTCTGCTGAAGCATGCCTTTGGAACCGCAACAGAAGGCATCTATCTTCGTACCAGATCAGACGGAAAGCTCTTCAACCTCTCCAGACTGAGAGCAAAGTCCAAAGTCCAGCTGAAATGTCTGCGTGTCTTCCTCTTTGCCGATGACGCAGCTGTCACTGCCCACTCTGCCAAAGATCTCCAGCAGCTCATGGATCGTTTTAGCAAGGCCTGCCAAGATTTTGGACTGACGATCAGCCTGAAGAAAACACAGGTCATGGTTCAGGATCTGGACTCACCTTCCTGCATTACAATCTCTGCACATGAACTGGAGGTTGTCCATGACTTTGTGTACCTTGGCTCAACGATCTCCGACACTCTTTCTCTCAATACCGAGCTAAACAAACGCATCGGTAAAGCAGCTACCACGTTTTCCAGACTCACAAAGAGAGTCTGGTCCAACAAGAAGCTGACAGAACATACCAAGATCCAGGTCTACAGAGCTTGCGTCCTGAGTACACTTCTGTACTGCAGCGAGTCATGGACTCTTCGCTCACAACAGGAGAGGAAACTGAACGCTTTCCACATGCGCTGCCTCCGACGCATTCTCGGCATCACCTGGCAGGACAAGGTTCCAAACAACACAGTCCTGGAGCGTGCTGGAATCCCTAGCATGTATGCACTGCTGAAACAGAGACGCCTGCGTTGGCTCGGTCATGTCGTGAGAATGGATGATGGCCGGATCCCAAAGGATCTCCTCTATGGAGAACTCGTGCAAGGAAAGCACCCTACAGGTAGACCACAGCTGCAATACAAGGACATCTGCAAGAGGGATCTGAAGGCCTTAGGAGTGGACCTCAACAAGTGGGAAACCCTGGCCTCTGAGCGGTCCGCTTGGAGGCAGGCTGTGCAGCATGGCCTTTCCCAGTTTGAAGAGACACTTGGCCAACAGTCTGAGGCTAAGAGGCAAAGAAGGAAGGCCCATAGCCAGGGAGACAGACCAGGGACAGACTGCACTTGCTCCCAGTGTTGAAGGGATTGTCACTCCCGAATTGGCCTTTTCAGCCACACTAGACGCTGTTCCAGAACCACCTTTCAAAGCGCGATACCATAGTCTTTCGAGACGGAAGGTTGCCAACATGGATCAAAGTCAGTATAGTAAATACTTAATTATATTTGGCTGTGTATAAGAGAAATGGCTGAATAGTTTTCATGGTGTCAGATGGCATAGAGGGTCAAGAATTTTTGGAACATATGTATGTGGAATATTCAAAGGATTCTAAAAGGTTTGTGAGGCAAGACTTACCCTTACAGAAGCCATGCTGATTCTGATTACATGATGATTGCAGAAGCCATGCTGATGCACATACATATGCAGGTCCCACTGGTGGGTCATGACCCAATTTTTGGTGGGTTGCAGAGCAGAATCTCCAATGAAAACACAAGTGATGGAAAGATCAGATAACTATCTGCCTCTAATTCTGAGGCTATTCAAAAATAAGATAGCTGCTAATTGCCCTGCAAAGACCTCAGCTCCTGCAGTATGCAAGCCTGTGTAAATATAGGGAGATAAGTGTTTGAGCATCTTTTTTTCTGCTTATTACCTCTGCTTATTATTATTACTTGTAAATAATAATAATATTTTTTTTCTAGATTTTTAAGTCTTGTAAACCTTGGTGGATCCCGATAGTGAAAAAGTGGGTCCTTATGCTAAAAACTTTGAGAACTACTGTTCTATGAGAGAGGCTTTTAATGTAACATCATAACCTAACTTCTTTTCCTTTATTATTCCTATATCTCTATTCAACAGTACAAATCCAGCATATATAACAACCATCTCCTTGGGGAGCTTTTCACTTCCAACATACCACAGATATCAGTTATTAATTTTCTAATTATTGAATAGTGTACCATCTTGTAGTACTGCAGAGAGCTTTTGATGCAAATTCACCTTTAGGGAAAATCTACGTTCTTTATTCTATACATTTTCCCAAATGTTTAGAGAAGTATTATGGGCAATCTCTTAATCCCAATTAACAATAAAAGCTTTGACCAGCATGTGTAGAGGAATATCTTAACAATGATCTATGTATTTTTTAAAGACTGTGCTTTTCTCTAGCTCTCAGTACTTCAAAATTCACAATAACCCTATTTTAACCAGGCTTTCACAAAAAGTCATGAGGCTGTGCTCTAAATTGCAAAGTCCAAATTGAATACAGGGAAAACTATTGGGGACAGGGGGGAGAGTAAAGGAGACTAAGAAGCTTATTTTGAAGTAACAGAGGTGGCTGAGTTCCGCCCTGCATGGAGCTCAGCTTAGAGGTGCACAGCTGTGCACCTTTGAGGAAGCACTGGTTGGAAATCTTTGTGGAACACATGGAACTGCCCGTTCATCAGACCAGTGATACATGTGATATAGTTTCATCCATATCCCACCCTTCCTCCAAGAAGCTCAGGACAGCACACATTCTTCCCCTTTTATTCTCACAACAGTCTTTTGAGGTAGGCTGGATGGAGACAAAGGGACTGGCCAAGGTCATCCAGTCACCTCCTTGCCTGGGGAAGTTCTGAGGGATTAAAGCAGTCCCACATGCAGGAAAAATGACTATAGCTAAGGATTTTACTTGAACAGAGGGAGAAAATGGCAGCTATTTCAGCAAGGGCAGAAACAATAAGAAAGAAAAAGAATCGGCTAAACAAACAGCCCAGCCTAAGTAGGAGAGAGGAACTCACAAGCCCCTAAGCTGGGGACAACCATACCCCCCCCAGCAGGTAGAGAAATCTCTGCACAACGTTGTGGCTACTCCATCACAATGGCCCAGTGAACCTGAATTGCCTTGCTATTTGAGGTCTTTTCATCATTTCTCCATCTGGAGTCTTTTTGCAGGGCAAGGGTAGGCTGGAACTTGGGAACTTCTGCACCCAAAGTCTGTTAGGTGGGCAGGGCCTGAAGGGTTAACAGGATTCTAATTGTTTTTCTCACCAGAACCAACCATCAAGATGAATGGGTCCACTGTGACAGAGTTTGTCTTCCTGGACTTCCCCAGCTCCCGCACTGCCCAGCTCTTCCTTTTAACCCTGGCCACAACCTGCTACACATCCGTCCTTGTGGGAAATTTGCTAATCGTAGTGACTGTGCGGTCTGAGCCCAAGCTCTTTCAATGCCCTATGTATTTCTTCCTTGCCAATCTGTCTGTCCTTGACATCACTTTGGGTTCTGTAGCAGCTCCAAAACTAGCAACCGACCTGTCAAACAATGGTGGAACCATTTCTTTTGTAGGCTGCATGGCTCAGATATTTGGCCTCCACTGCTTTGGAGGTGCAGAAATGTTCCTCCTCTCGGTCATGGCCTATGACTGCTATGTGGCCATCTGCCACCCACTGAGGTATGCAACCATCATCAACCGACAACGTTGCTTCCATCTTGTCATATTTTGCGGGACAGGAGGCTTCATTCATGGCAGTTTTAATGCAGTTGTGTTGTCCCAACAACCATATTGTGGACCAAATGTGCTAGATAATTTCTTTTGTGACATCCCACAGGTAATGAAGCTGTCCTGTTTGGAAACCTATGTTGTTGAGATAGTCTTGTTGATCAGTGACAGCCTGGTAACTCTACCTGCTTTTCTATCCTTGCTGCTCTCATATGTCATCATCCTGACCACCCTCCTTTGTGGCCGTTATGGGAAGGGTGGTAGTAAGGCTCTGTCCACCTGTGGCTCTCACCTTATGGTTGTCTTCCTCTTCTATGGGCCCATTGGTTACGTGTATTTTAAGCCTGCCTCCGGAAACCAGATGGACAAGAATGCTGCTGTATTCTACATGGTGGTCACACCTGCCCTCAATCCCCTCATCTATACTCTGAGGAACAAGGAGGTGAAGGGAGCCATGGGGAAGTTGAAAAACAAATGTAAATGTCTCTTGCTGCCTTAACAGGAATGAATATGTGGATCTTCCTTTTCCTGCTAAATCAATTGTTGTGCAGATGAATGCTAAAAGTAACTGCTAGAGGGCTTCCAATCACCAGCTTTCTCAGAGCATCTCTAATCTCCATGTATGTAGCATTACTTCTTGGACTACTCAGTTTGCTTTCAAATTTGATAGCATCAGAATGGATGGTTTTCGCAACACTACTGCTTCTCTAGTGTTCCATCACTAAGAGGAGTTATTGATACTATTAATGTATCAAATGTAGCATGTGAACTAATGTACAAATGGGTTTTGTGTCTTATGCCTAGGGCATGTTGCCACTGGAGAAGTGATGAATCCTGCCCTGTGTGTCCTCACACTGTTCCAAGTCAAGGAAGCATGGGATACAGTCTATACAACCATACAGTAAATGTATTGGGATCCTAAGAACAGAGATCATTAGGGATAGCTTCTCCACAATAGCTGGGTAAAGAGGTACATTTTAAACTGGTGCATCTCTTATATTTAGCGTGGGGGGGGGGGCAGCAACTATCCCTATTCTCCTGAGCACAGTGTCTCTTCTAATGGCTGTTTCCTGCTGTTTCTTCTGCTTCTTGTTAGATCATAAACACTTTTGGGATAGGGATCAATTTATTCCTTTATTTCTGCACTGTCAACTGCTTTGTGAAGTTCGTTTTTAGTTAAATGTGACATATAAATAATAATTCTGAAGGTGCATAATTGATGCAGTTGACGTCTCTCATCACTGGCACAGAAGAACACTATTCTGATTCAGGATTTCTTAGAATTCTCACTATGAGTAAAACAACAGGAGGGCTTTTACTTTAAGTTCCTGGCTGAGCATACTTGGAAAGTGAGTGCCGGACTAGCAGGATTTTTTATTTGATCCAGCCAGGCACATCCTCCTTTTGTTTCTGACTTGAGCCTCATCCAAGCTCTACCCTGAGCAACAGGCAGAAATTATTTATTTCCGCCTTTCCCATGCAGAAGCAAATGCCCAAGGCGCTTCCTTTCTGCTTTGAGGCATTTTAGTATATTGAGGTTGATTTATAATCGCTAAACTATGATTTGTGAAATCTCAGATATAGGGTTGCAGATTTCACTGAGAGATTAAAAAAAACAAACTCAAACAAAACACAGTGTGAGGATTATGATTATGGGAATGATTAAATAGCATGCATTATTCTACCCAACTCACTGGGCTACATCAACAGATGTATACCTGCCAGAGTTGTGCATGATACCAGGTACCTGTTGAGTATCTCGGAATTCCACTAGCTGTCCTGCTTCCTGTTTTCCTACATGTCTTCCCCTGGCCAGGGCTGGCACATGGTTGTTTTGTAGTTGCCAAAGGTCTAGTACCTAATGGCTGCCCTGCCAAAATGTGCCCTGACCCCTGGGGTCAGTCATTAGAGCAGTGGTTCTCACACTTTTAGCACCAGGACCCACTTTTTAGAATGAGAATCTGTCAGGACCCACTGAAAGTGATGTCATGACCAAAAGTGACATTATCAAGTAGGAACATTTTTCACAATCCTAGGCTGCAATCCTACCCACACTTACCCAGGAGTAAGCCCCATTTACTATCATTTTTAAAAGAAAATACATAGTAGCTTGTTCAAAGTACAGGTCTGTAACATTTCTCCAAATGCAGTCACATACCATGATAGCATCAAATCTAATATATTAAAAATAAAATATTGAAATGAATGGGCTAACCTGAAATTGGCTAACAACCCACCTAGTGGGTCCCGACCCACAGCTTGAGAAACACTGCATTAGAGGGTACCTTGCCAAGGGCCCTCTGACTTGGAAGCAACCCTGCCCTTTGCTAAACCTAGCCTTTTCCCTCCCGCCTATGCCTGCTAAACTCCTGAAATTTTATTCTGCTGTTATGGAAATATAATTAAATATAGTGATTAGAAGAAATGTGTGCTTGTCTACATTTCACTTTTTGAACTTTTTCAAAACATACTCATACTATTTGCATACTTTCAAGTCCTGAAAGAATTCTCCCTGCTAAACAATATTTTCTAAGGGGTCATGTTAGGTTTAAAACAAGTCCAGATCTAATTCAGGCCTGCTGGGGTTGGGGGAGGAAAACAGAAATTAAGAGTGTTGATCCCCGCCCCCACTCTAGCACCCAGAAGTGGAGATGGGAAAGGAGTCACTTATCTACTCTGGGGGAAAGAGCCACCTCCAACAGACATATAAATCAAAACTTTATTAATTACAAGGCATGCCAACACTATGAAACACCAAAGCTCCCTAACACACACTACTCTGCTTCATAGAATCACTCTTTCTTACTGCAGACACAATAGCTGAGCTATGACACAGCCACCCCCCATCCATTCTCTCTTCCACTCATTCAGACCTGGCCAGAATGTTGTACATGACACATGGGCTAATTCAGGGGTCTCCAAACCCTGCCCCTGGGGCCAGATGCAGCCCATGGCAAGCCTCTATCCAGCTGGTGGCCAGCTTCCAGTCCCCTGAGAGCCTCTGGCACAGTTGATCAAACATGACTGGAGCTGTGCTTGTGGGGTGGGGGTCCATTTCTGTAGTGGGTGTTGGTGCTTGGAAAAATCCTGAAACTTTGAGTCCATTCATTCATTTATTCATTCATCTAAGTTCCATCTCTAATGTATTTATTTAAATTTTATATTTAAATTTCTTTTTTTTCCAGCCCTCAACACTGTGCCAGGTATTTCATGTGGTTCTTTGGTCGAAAAGTTTAGAGACCCCTGGGCTAATTAAACCACAAGGTGGAAGAGTTCTTCCTTCTGCTGGCTAAAATTCACTCAGGGCTGCCACCCAGTCAAATTAGAAGACGCAAATGTCTGGCTCTGCCCCTTGGCTTCATTTCTCCCTCAGGGCTGATCCTTCTGAGGGGGCTGTATACTTCACTTGTTCTTTGTCTCTTTGACTGGAAATGTCCACTCCACCAGTCATGCCTGGGAGGCCTTCTGAGGCATGGGGAGGTCACATGTGGCCTCCCTGTGCTTTAGAACGTCCCACAGAGGCTTCTGAGAGGCACTTCCAGTTTGTCTGCACCCCCATCGATTTGATTATCCACAGAAATTGGTATTTGTGAGGGGAGGGTCCTGGAGTGGATCCCCCATAGATACCGTGGGCCCACTGTACACACAAAACCAGGGATAAACACAGAGGCAGACAAAAGCATTTTTCCATGCTGAAAAGCAGCAATGAACAAACCACACACAATCTTGAAAACATATTTATGCCCATAATTGGAGGAAAACACTTCAATATGAGTGCTACAGTTAATAAGAAAGCAAGTTCTACAATCTACAAGTTACAACAGTTACACATTCAAGCGCCCATACAGCAACTGGAAAAAATGACAAGGTGAAACTACATGGCACCCAAATCCTTGTTTCACCTTCATAAAAGCATAGTTAGCAGCATAGCAAGTGTCATTATAGTGTGTGTATATGATGGAGAAGGGGAGAGAAGGTTGTTGCTGAGTGACAGAATAATGGCAAGGTATGTAACAATCTCAAGGGAGCAGAACAACTACAGTGACTGCCAGCAACAGTCAGAATACTCTGTCGGAAAAAGGAACTGGAAAGGAATTGTCTATAACTTGCACAGTTACTCTTCTAGTCACTGCAGATTTCCCCACTTTAAGGTTTGCTATGGCTATAATTTTCAGAACAATGGTTGAGAATCACAAATTTGACACTCATGGGATTTCACCACGTTCTCCTCTGGATTCTTTTGAAAACCTCCAGAGTGTAAGCATCATTTCTGCCCATTGCCCTGAGGCTTCAGGCTTAAACAGGATTTTCAAAACTTCCTACAACTGAGTGATGTCACAAATTTTGGTTTATATTCTCTTAATTTTGTAGACCCTGTTGCCTCCTGGGTGCTGTTCTAGATCATTGCCAGGAGAGGTAAAGGAAAAGAAGCCAGATTCGCCCATTGGTGGAGAGGAGGCAAAAAATGGTTTGAAATGGCAGTCTCCCTCTCCACGACGGCCCTGGATGGGTGTTGAAGACCCAGAAAGCCTGGTAGCATTACCTGGAACATGAAAGTGAGAGACATATTAGTTGGGATGTGTGTGCAACCATAAACAAGGCATTATTAGCTACATTTGTATGTTATGATAATGTTCTCTCATCCCCCCCTTGCATACACACTTGTGTGCCCACACACACAAACACACACTATAATGGACAAACTTGTAGACTTGATGTGGGAGATACAAGATCAGGATCTCTCACAGTTCATAGCAGCTGTAGCGAGGAGGCAGTCAGATTAGGATTTTTTCCCTAAAAGAAGCCTTTCTCACAATTTTCCTCATTCAAATCCTTCCCCCATCAAGCTTCTATTTATCGTGCAAGGTAAAACATACAGTATCATATACCTTGTGTGTACTCATAAACATTCAGCATTTGTAACTAATGCATATACGGCCTCTGCTAACTGGGCTAAGAGGCACTTTTAAAAAATGGTTCTGTTACAGTTTAGCAGGTAGAGAGCAACTGTCCCATCCCAAGATGGCATCGTTCACAGTGGCTGTTTGCTGTGTCTCTTGTGACTGTTTTTAGATTGTAAGTGCTTAGGGACAGAGACCTTTCTTTTAAATTATTTTGCTAAGGAAATCAATATATGGACTTTATTGTAGAAAAGTGGCATGTATTCACATCATCCTCATCATCATGGTATTCTGAGATCTAAGGACCCTCAAGTTTCAGTTTCAAAGTATTAACCCCCATTTTTCCTATTCCTTTTTGAAATTACCTCTAGCTTCAAAATTATCTCAAAAGGTTGCATAACTCACCATAGTACCTGATTTTGCCATTCAAAACCCTCTTACTCCATTACTACTAACTTGTGGTTTGCAACCCAAGTTTACAAGCAGTCTGAAATTGTAGGAGTCACCAAATATTCAGTACAATGTACCATTAATGAAATGGGAGACATTCCATAATTAAAATATTCAGAAAAGGGGAATGTCAACTATACTGTAGTTATACAGTGGTATGATGTTATGAGAGATGATGATGCTGAACAGTATTTATATACCACTTTTCAACAAAAAAGTTCACAATTGACAGAAAAAAATCCAAAAACAGGCTCCCTGTCCCTATTAGAGGATCTCTGATATGAGGTTTGACTAACCACATAATTCAGATAACAAATCTTATTCTGCATTACAGAGAGCAACTAGAAATCTCAGGGAAGAAATGGTCAATGAGTTTGTACTGGATATAAAATGTAGAAAATGTCTCAGGCTAAGCTACACTTCTCCACAAGCATAGCATTTCACTATCACAACTACATCTTTCTAATGCTGCCCTATGAGGAACATTTCATTTCATTTCAAGATCATTTCTGTCACTAAGAGCGCAATCCTGACCTGCAGATAGGTCGTTGCATCCTTGTTGCAGAAGTGCTGTAAAGCACTTTCGCACTGACATAAGTGGGGTTAGGCCGGCACACAGACTTGCACTGGCCTCCCCATGCCAACACAGGCCACAGGGAAAGGGTGAGTTGCATTGGCCAAGCTCGGCCAGTGAAGGGGACTGGGGAGGGCAGTGAGGAAGCGGGAAGCAGGTGGGAGGGAGACGTTTTGGGGTGGGGGATGGTGTGCAGCGGGCATTCCTGTGGGTACAGATGGGGAGTGGAAGGCAGGGCCAGAGTGAGTTACTTATGCCGGATCGTAACCCCATTCCTGGGCTGCTCAGATTTGTGCCACCTGTTGAAGTGGCACAGATCTGAGTAGCCCCATAGGGGCTGCTGTGGCTTTACCCAGGGTAAGGGGAAGTGATTCCTCTTGCCCCGGGCTAAGCCGCTTTCAGCCCAATCCTACCTTGGATGCAGTGCAGGCCAGCCAGCCTGCCTGCTCCAGGGCAGGTTAGAATTGTGCTGCACATCTTCTAGATTATGTACAGTATCCAACTGAGAAGCCACCACTCTTACCCAAAGGGAAACCAAAGACAGCAGGCTGAGGCATCATAGGAGGTTCCTGAGCTGCCTCTTGGCTGGCCACAGCAATGTTACGTAAGCGTAAACTGTCATACAGGCCTTGAAGTTTCTGGTACTGCCGGTTGCGCTCCATGAGTTTCTCTGAGAGTTCAGTGAATTTCTTCTTATATTCTTCCAATACTTTCTTTAGGGAAGACACCTCACTCTTCATAGATGTCAGCTCCATATCTTTGCTCTGGAGTTGCTGGGTATAGACTTTCTCCATCTGTTTCAAGTGGCCCTCTGCTTTGCTATAGGTGTATTCTTGATACAGGCGTTCTTGGTGAACCTGCAAGGACAAAGAGAAAAAGCAGGAGACATGAATCAGATTTTATGCGATGTTCTTTCTTGCCATGTCATCACAGAATCCAGTTATGAAGGCTGCAGATCTTTAGCAACTACTTGGAGGATTAGAGTGTCAACTTCTTAATCATTTCATCTATGTTGATTTTTTGACCCCCAGCTGTTCTTCCCCCCTGCAGGGCAATACTAAAATATGGGTACAGTGAAATAGTCAAAGGTTCCAAAAACATCCTGAGTTGTAAATTTTTTTCAGTGTGGTCTGCATCATCAATTCAATTGGTTACACAGAAACCTGAAAATGTCATTTTTTTTTCTTTTTTAAAGCATGGTAGCAGCCCTCAGGATTAAAAAAGTTACACTTTTTTTTATTTGATTTTTTTTATTGAAGATTTTTGATTTTTGATCAGTTATTCCTCTTTTCACTACCCCCTTCTCTAGTGCTACAGAATTATATATAGTTCTCAGGTATAATTCTTTCAGAGATTTGAAGTTTTCCATGACTGTTAACATCCATAAGGTCTAATCATTCATTCACATAAATTGATTTTACTTCATTGAAATGTAAGGTTTCTAGGAAATCTAGGGTACCAACATATAGTTTTCATAAAGATAGCAAAGCTTTTAGTCTAGGCTTTAGGAACTGAAATTTTTGCTATAACATGCAACACTGGAATGTGTGTTGCACAAATAAATTTATTTCCGGTTTGCCCAATTTATTCTAATAGCAGAGTTGTGGTTAGCAGTAAAAAAATATTGGATTTATAGCACAGAGTTTGAGATGCTTAAATTAGTGCCTGTGGAGTTAGAGAGCATCACTGGGTAAATGATGGCTTTGTGCAGAAGATGCTGAGTTTTTTTCTTGAGCAAGCTATGTTTAATTTGCTCCACGGATTTGAGAAACTCAGATAAATAAAGAACAGTCATGTGGGTCCTCAATTGGACCCTTAATTGTTTATCCAGCTTTACAAAAGTGTGACACATGTATACACAGTTTTAATAGATTCTCCAATTATTTTTGAAATATAAATGCCCTCATATGCGTTTACCTGGTATGTCCAGAAGGCCAGAGCCCTTGAGCTGATGTCTAGAATAATTTCTGGCCGCAGTCCAGCCAGGACCATGGCCTTATATTCCTCAGAAGGACTGAGCTCTGTCCGAACAATATCTAACTTGCCAGAGAGAGCACTGCTGCAAGCAGGGCAGACTGCTGGTGAACGACTAAACTCCCCACTGCCGTGTTGGTCACAAAAAATATGTGAGCAGGCTGTGACCCACGCATAGCCTGATAACTTGACTCGGCACTTGCGGTAATTGCAAAGAAGCATATCCTCACAGACAGACATTTTGATGTGGCCAAGAATAAAAGTAGAACAAGTGTTTCCTATGGGAGAGGAATATAGCATTCACCATCGCACACCTATGGTGGTTAAAGAAATATTAATGCCAAGAGTTCAGACTGCTTGTAGGATTCAGATTCACAGTACAGAACTGAGCTTAAGAACATCATGTGTTCATTGATTAGATTGATTTCCCACTCTATCATCTAAGTTCATATATGCTTGGGTTGCAATCCTAAACCCACTCACCTGGGATTAAAACCCACTGTATTCAATTGGTTTATTTATAAGTAGACATGCATAGGACTGCATTGTTATAGCAGTGTTTCCAAATACAAACACATCAGTCCCCAAGCAGTTCAGTCTAAGTAATTAAATAGTTTAGAGGGTAAAATACAACAAATGAATTTTTTTTTTTTTTAAATGACATTCTACTGTCATAATTTTTTTTAAAGAAAAGCAAAAGTAAACATTAGAGTCATTCTGGATCAGACCAAAAGGTCCTTCTGCTTCAGCATCCTGTCTCCCAGTGTCCAAGATGCCTCCAGGAAGCTGACAAACAGGGCATGAAGGCAAAAGCCCTTTCTTGCCTGTCTCCCTAATTACTTGTATTCAAAGCTACATTGGCTCTCCACCAGGGGATTCTTTTGTGATCTCTTGAACAGATCTCTCCTCCATGTATATCTATAATACACTTCTGAATGATCTTAACCAGTGGCCATTTACCACACCATCATGTGGGTGAGTATCCAGGAGAGATATGGGGCCTTCTTGGCTGTGGCACCAAATTTTGGAATAAGCTCTCGAGTTTTGTACTACTCATCACCCTACAATCCACTTTTAGAAAAGTAGTGAAGACTGTATGGTTAAGGCAAGCTTTTTAGACCTTTTAAAGAGGCCTTGCATATGTTTCTGTCATGTCAATTTTTATTAATGCATTGCCATACTGTTGGATGTAAGCACCCTTGCATGCCCTTCTGTGCATAAAGGCAGAATATAAATTAAACTTCTCTGAAACGGTTTATTTTGCCTTAAAGAATGGGGTCTGGGTTATGGACTTATGTGCTTGATTCATGGCCCTTGGCTCATGATTTTGTCTCAGCCTGAGGCTGCAATCCTAACCTCACTTTCCTTGGAGTAAGTCCCACTGAACACAATAGGACTTACTTCTGAGTAGAGCTGCTTAGGCTTGTGCCCAAAGTCTGTAAAACGGGTAACACAATGTCATATTTCAGATTTCATTATTTTGAAGGTAAAAGCATTGCACAAAGCAGCAATAAAGGAATGATTGTTAATCAAAGTGTTTTACATGTTAAAAATAAAGTATTAGTCATTAATAATCATTCCTTTATTGCTGCTTTGTGCACTCATTGAGGAAATGCTGCAAACTGTATAAACACAAAAATGAACATCCCATGTGAGTTGTTTAAAGGAGCAGAGTGCCCAACCAGAACTCTCTCTTTATGATTCAACATCCTCAGGGAAGGAGTCTCAGCATTTGAGCTTTCCTAATGGCCAACTGGGCATATCCTGAAGGATTGTGGTGTGTTACTTGTACGTTACTACATTTTAACCTCCTTTTTCTACCCAGAATTGTTATTTACACACAAGGTGGCCCTTTACAACAGAAGAGAAGGCAGGTCCCTGTTCCGAGGGGGTTAACAAACAGCCCAATCCTATGCATGCCTATTCAGAAGTAAGTCCCATTGAATTCAATGGGGCTTACTCCCAGGAAAGCATGCTTAGGATTGCAGCCTGAGGCACAAGAGAGATGGACAGAGGAAGAGGAGGGGAATGGTGCCAGTGTAAAAGTGGAAGAACAGGCTATTTCATGTACTGTACACATGTTTAGGTTGGGGGTGGGGGGAGTAATTAAGGTTGCTTAAAAGAGCAATAAAGAGCAAACAATTTTCCCTATTAGGTAAACATGCAAGAACATTACTACACACTCTTCAGTTTCTGTGGTGGAGTTGTGTTGTGTTGTGGCCATTTTACTGGCAGTGCTATTGTACTTTAAATAGTTGTGGTTTGTGTGCGTATGTGTATATGTATATAAACACACACATAATAAATATGTATGTATTTTATACATGTATATATTGATGTGTTTATTATGTTAATTAATATTAAGTTAATACCCTTTGACTTGATAAAATTATGTCCAAGGTGACATACAACACTTCAAAAAAAAAATCACACCCCTGCTCAGTGGCCTTTCTTCTCTCGACCTGTTCCTCCCCTCAGTTCTGCAGTCAGAAGTGCAACAGGTGGAGCTTTTCCAGCCACAGTGATGTGTCCCTGACAGGAAAGCCCTTCACCTGTTGCACTTCAGCTTGTCACACAGCTGTTTAAAAACACAGTAGCTCTGGAAGAATGGTAATTTCAATGTTTTTAGTGTGGTGTGAAAAAAAAGTGTGCTTTAAGATCTCTCTGGCTTTAAAAAATGAAAGGCTGCCAGTGACAAACACTTTCTGTGGAGAGATGTGCACAGCACCAGAGGCGACTGAGATCAAGGCGTGGGCTTATGACCGTTAACAGTTTCCCGCCCGCTGCGTTTTTGAAAGAAAAAAAGGCGGGAAAATGTAGAGAGAAACCCGCGGGGGGAGGGAGCGCGCGCAGCAGAGACCGTTGTTACCTCGCTCGCTGCTTCATTCGCCCCTCCCCTCAAAGCTCAAGCGCGCGCCAAGCCTACTTCGCATTCTATCTTTCCCCGCGCCTTCCCACTCCCTCCTCCCATCGCGCGAACGAGTACCAAGGCTTAAAAGGTGCCTGAGGCAAAAGTGCACCTGACTACTTGCCTTCCCTCTGGCATTGAGTAGACCATACCCTCACAGGGAAAGACCACAGAAGATTTTTGATGCCCCCTCCCCACTGCATATAAACAGTAACCCTTGGTCACTACATTTGCTTGAGATTTCTTCTCCCGCCTCACAGGAACCACTAATAAAGCATATATTAACACAGAAAAAGTATAAGCAAACTTAAAAAACCTGAAAATTACCAAAAAAAGTGCAATAAAAATTTTAAGTTCTTGAAAACTTCACAGCATGGTTAGTGCTTTTATGGTCACCATGACAGATAGGGCACAGCAATGGTGCCCTTTTCTGCTCCACTCCTATGAGCAATCTCAAGGCTTAAAGATGGAAAAAGAACTGCTAAGTTTTTTTTTTCCAGAATACAGAATAACTATTTATAGCAGCATAAGCCTCCTGTGCCTCTGTAGCAGTTTATTTTTCTTTTGTGGTTTAGTGCTTTTTAGCAATAAAATATAGTATATAGACTATATTTATATACTATATTAAAAATATAGTATATTTTAGCTATGAGTTGTAAGTTGCCTTGGGCGACTGTTTTCTGGGGTAGAAATCTTGGATCAATAAATAACCTTTCAACAACAAATGGGTAGGAAGATCAAAGGATAATTTAAGGAAATGGAGTTTCCTCATAGAAGACACACTATGAATGTGGAGAACCTCTTCACATGTTTCAGCATATACAGTATCCCTCCCAGTTTGAAGTATTCCCCAGTTTGAAGAGACACTTGGCCAACAGTCTGAGGCAAAGAAGGAAGGCCCATAGCCAGGGAGACAGACCAGGGACAGACTGCACTTGCTCCTGGTGTGGAAGGGATTGTCACTCCCGGATTGGCCTTTTCAGCCACACTAGACGCTGTGCCAGAACCACCTTGCAGAGCGCGATACCAGTCTTTCGAGACTGAAGGTTGTCAATATATATATATACACAATATATAAGTATCCTTCAGTATGTAAGGAGGAAGATCTTATGTTGGCAAGGGGGAATGCTGCTGTAGTAGCCCGGTATTGGTCAAATAATATCTAGTTTTAACCTTTCTATGTATGTTAAATTATATATGTAAAATTTTAAACAAATAAGCTGAACTTTGACATTTATTCATGGCATTTTTACCTTTATCCTATAGGGGACTCAAGGCAGCTTACAAGAGGGCAGGTACACAGAAATAAAAACACAGTTAAAAATCTATGGTAAGGTCACACCTGGAGTACTGCATCCAATTCTGGTCACCACATCTCAAAAAGGACATAGTGGAAATGGAAAAGGTGCAAAAGAAAGCAACTAAGATGATTACTGGGCTGGGGCACCATCCTTAAGAGAGGGCTACAGCATTTGGGCCTCTTCAGCCTAGAAAAGAGGCACTTGAGGGGGGACATGATTGAGACCTACAAAATTACGCATGGGAAGGATAAAGTGGATAGAGATGCTCTTTACACTCTCCCATAACACCAGAACCAGGGGACATCCACTAAAGTCGAGTGTTGGGAGTTAGGACAGACAAAAGAAAATATTTTTTTTACTCAGCATGTGGTTGGTCTTTGGAACTCCTTGCCACAGGATGTGATGATGGCATTTGGCCTAGACGCCTCTAAAAGGGGATTGGACAAGTTCCTTGAGGAAAACTCCATTACCAGTTACAAGCCATGATGTGTATGTGCAACCTCCTGATTTTAGAAATGGGCTGTCAGATGCAAGGGAGGGCACCAGGATGCAGGTCTCTGTGAGCCACTGTGAGATACAGGAAGCTAGAGCAGATGGGCCTATGGCCTGATCCAGTGGGGCTGTTCTTATGTTAGTGCTGGAAAGCACTAACATAAGGGATTAGGACTGCCTAAAAACAAACCTTAGGAACAAGAAGTTCACAAAGCATTTTACAGAAAAAAAACAGCTAATGGCTCCCTGTCCCAAAAGGGCTCACAATCTAAAAAGATGCAACACCAGCAGACAACCACTAGAAAAGACACTGCTGGGGTGAAGTGGGCCAGTTACTCTCCCCCTGCTAAATAAAAGAGGAGCACCTACTTGAAGTGCCCAGTTAGCAGGGTTTTTACAGCCTTACAGTAAATTCTAGCAGACTGAGATCAATAATGAAAACTGTACTTGGTTGTATCAAAGGGCTTTCAACCTTAAGAGTGGAGATCCATCACCACTTGATGTGTGTTTCATGGTGACAAGTCATGGCTCCCTTTCAATTAGTTGATTTGGAAAATATACTATTTGGAAAACATTCACAAATGATTCATTCCAGACAAGCAAGTCCAACCTACTAGAGCAGTCTACCATGGGACTTGTTGTGGTCTACAAAAACCTACAGAACAAGTTGAACAGCCCACATTGTTAATGCCCTCTTGGGAATACTGCTGTTCCCCAACAATCAACCAAATTAGAATTAGAAAAACTTCTAAGTATGAATTAGGATCCTGTCCAACAACCAATTTGTCAGTTGTCTCCATGCTAGTGGCCATCTGAAATTCTCTAAAAAGAAGACCAGTTACAAAGAACTATACTTTGGCTACCTATGAAAAGTACTTTGGCTTCAAATGACTTTTGCACTAGTGTAACACCTTAATTCCTACTTTGCTGCTTCTACCTCTTAGCCCTTCCTCCAAAATATTAGCTTTGAAAGTTGCAAGTTCAAGCCTACAGAGACTGTAATATGGCAGAAGGCAGAGTCAATGGCTTTTTGTTTGTGTGTACAAATGGTCCCACAACTTTTAAAGGTTCATTCTAAGGGTTTTTTGCAGGCTTGTCCAGATTTTACAACCTGCAGACCATCAAGTTCATGCAACATGCCCACCCTAGCTTCTCTTTACCATCTGCCTGATGGAGACCTGTAGGACTCAAATATTTTTGTTCTTAGATATTCTTGGAAAATTGACCAACATCATTTATGACTTGGGAAAAAATATTGTGTGAACTATTAAAGATGAATCCTGAAGAATAATTTTATTTAAATAAGCACTTTATTGGATATATAATATATATTATATATAATATATAATACACCCACAATGAGTGCAAGAATCCATTATCTTGCTTTGAGATGTTATGGCAAGTGCCCATCTTCTGTACAACGTCTTTTCCAGGAGAAATAGTCAAAACTCCAACAGTCCTGTGGGGAAAAAACAAAATTTAGAAATGTAGAGATGCAAATTCAAGCTGCTTGAGAGAATTAAGACAAGCATGGTTAATTCAAGCCCACAAGAGAACAACCCATCAGGGTACCTATTCACAGATTGCGTATCAGTTAGATCCTACACCAGAATACCCGCTACCTCCAATACAGTTCAGACTATTTCTGAGGATGTGTGACCCCGCAAAGTTCAGGAAGTGCCAAAGGACAGCCAAATCTATCCAAATGCACCCTGAGTGAAGAAAGGCCACCTTTACTATTTGATGACACAAAATCCCACTGCACAAGACTTGGGACAGTGAGAGGAACGGTCATCAGGCAGTATCACATCAAGTTCATTCAGTACCTGAAAAGCTGGTGCCCTCCCATCTCCCAACACATTAACCTCCCTCTTCTTACAGCAACCCAATTTCTTTAGACTTTAGAACTGTGCCCAGCACTCTCTATAACAGTTTTCATTCATAACTCTGCACGCCCTGCCATGTTAGATCTTTCTATCCAAGGTTAAGTAGTTTACAAAGTTAATGATTTAGTGTCCTGAGAGTTATAAAGGAAAGGTCTCAATACATACACTTTTCCTTGATGGGTCAAAAGCATCAAGTATCTTCTTGCCTCTTCAGAGTCTCCATTGCTATAAAAACAGAAATTGCATCTCTTTAGCACCTTACCAAGTAAGGTACACCCCATACACCAACCTCCAAGAAAGCAATTTTCAGAAACTGGTTCTTGTTCTCCATTCTGCTGTAGAAAGCACAATTCTCACCCCATGACAACCAACTGTCAGGCTTCCTTCAAGAAAGTTCCATACATAAATTGACAGTGAAAAATTCAATCCTCCATTGAGGCACAGGACTCATTCACACATGCATGTCCACCGCTTGACTGCAGCATAAAAAGGATGCTCCGACTGTATAAATGGGCCTTTACAGATGAGGCATTGTAAACATAAATTTTCATGTGACTTTTAACTCAAAGGAATTCATTCATACTACACTGGAGAGGCAAGGAAGGGCCAGACACTGTAATCTGATGTAGCATCTAGTCTAGAAGATATTATTTGCAAGCTTTAATTGTATATATCACCAAGCCTTCTGAGAACCCTACCTAACACTCTTAGGAAAGCTGCCACCTCTATCAAACATTACCTTTGTCTCTAAAATGAGAAAGGTCCTTGAACTATAGATGCAGCCACCATCAGCAGTTCGTGGGAACAACTACTGTGCAGAGAGTGAAAAGTCAGCTCAGGGCATGTGTTTAATCAGGGTTAATTCAGGTGAAACACGGACATAACATGCAGCTCATCATAGCAGACTCTCCAAAGTCCTCTTCACACTTCCCACCCATACTCAATAAAATCAGTGTGCAATAATTTCTCACTTTAAGAGGAGAAACTCATACCTTTCCTCACTACCAGAGACCAAGCTCCTCTAGTTCAAGGCATTTCTGTAATTTGCTTAGTCCACCCTGCAATACAGCTGCTCCTTTTAGAAGTGTAGTAGGAAAATTTGGTCTTCATTCACCTCCAAATCCATGATCTACAAAAAAAGTCAGTAAGTTACAGCTGAACACATTTCCTCATCTCAAGACCACTCAACAAGTTAGTACTGTCTAATTAAAATGCAATAAAGGCTGAAAAGCACATTTTAAAACATTTTTCTATTACAATAACTTTTGCCAACTTTGAGATAAACTTTTTATAGGATTGCATAAAGCTGGTCAAGTGCAGAATTACCATCTTTCACTATCTTTACAAGAACAAAAGCACAGAACTTCTGTTCTTATAACTTACCTTTCAGCACACAGAACACACATATTTGATAATTACTCCAGATGGGTGCCTTCCATAGGCACACATCAGTGCTTGAACACAGATGCCTCAGACAGTGTCTCTCCATTTTTTTTTTTCAGTCTGTAGAAAAGGAAAAAAGCATTAACAGAGCACACAAGCATGTCTCCACTTGATGAGCATTAAAAATTGATTCAGAAGTTCTAAAATAGCTGGGAAGAATTTCAGGACAGTAGAGGTAAAGGCTTAGAAGGGAATGCCTGCTTGGGTCTGTAGTTTAAGAGCTCCTCCCCACAGAGGTCCAAATACCCCTCAAGCTGCTCTTTGCTATTTAAAGTAGTTGCTGTTTTCCTACTGCTGCTGGCACAAGCCACACCAATGTTCAGGAACAAACTTTATTCCTCATGCATGAAAAAAATCATCAATCAAGGACTGTTCAATGGCTGGTCCCTCCAGCTTTAGGAGACCAGCTGTTACACTGTCGATTAACCTAAATCAGGGGTGGGCAAATTCCAGCCCAGGGGTTATTTGCAACCCTCAAAGACCCCCAACCCAGAACCCAAACCATGATCAGAGAGCTGATGTGGCCCTCCTGCTAAAATGTTTGCCCGCCCCTGCCCTAGATCACCCCTAACCCTAATTTAGACCACCAAAACATTACTCTTTTCTCCCAAAAGTAGAAACAGATCTACAGACTTCCAACCACCACCACCACCCCATGAGTCACAATGCACATTCCCACTTAAAGACTCCAGCAGGCAGGCCAGAAGAAAGCCCCTTCTTCATCTTAACATAAGCAGTGCCGCTGCACTCCCAAAAAATCACATGCCTGTCTCAATATTCAGCCTGCTTCCAGTCTGGAAAAGAGAAGCACATGTACAGTTAAGAGGGAAAGAACCACCATGGCGGCTGATTACTACCATGGAGATTTTTGCATGGGAGAATTCTTGGCACAGCACACAGACCAAGAACCTCTAAAAATATTAATATTCCGTGGCTAATGTTCTAGCCATTCAATCCCTCCCTCTCTAGGGATTCGTCCCAAAACAGTAATAAGAACAGATGGCAGGAATGACTCCACGATAACGAATGGATTCACATGCACGTAAGTACAACGCTCACCCACCTTTACATCTATGTCACCAGCTTAGAAAGGAGGAGGAAGCACCTGGGCGGGCCAGGAAATACAAGTAGGAGTCCTGCTATTGGTTGAGAAGAAAAGCCAATCACTTCCCTGCAATGAGTGGGTGGGGATTTACATTGAATTTCTATAGTGAAGTTAAACCATATTTTCCTCCTTGGTCCCCCCCCCCCCCCGGTGCTGCACTGGTACAGGTTGCAAGTGCAGACATCATCTCCACTAAGGTTACTCAGTTCTAGTGTGTTCAGTTAGGCTTACTCCCAAGAAAGTGTGACTAGAATTGCAACCTTAGGGCTCAAGGCTGGTGCAGCTGTGCCAATGGGGTATGCACTGCATCCTTTCATGGGGAGGCAGTCACAGGACTCCTCAAGGTATAGGAATCTTACCTCCAGGACTGCAGTGGTTGGATAGGATTGGGCTCTTAGTCTCATTGAAATTATTTTTTTTATATTTTATTTTTCACATTTTTATAAGGGCACAACAACTCTGTGAGGTAGGTGAGGCTGAGAGAACGTGACTGGCTCAAGGTCACCCAGGCAGCTTCATGGCTGAGGGAGGATTTGAAGCTGGATCATCTAGGTCCAAGTCCACCTCCCAAACCACTATACCACCCTAAAATTAATGGGATGTAAGAAAGGCAGGACACATTTGACTCTGATTTTTCACATCTTTCTTTGGATACATCTCCGTAAGTGTAACTCAAAGCTTGATGTGCCTTTTAGAAGTGCTAGATTTATTTCCCCTTGGGAAGGAGTGCCTATGTCAAGTGTAGCCTCTGCCATTGCAACTAGAATCACCACTACCACTTGCATGTATGATGTATAACCTGCTAATCAAGTCAGGTGGATGGCAGGGAGACCAGATACAATGGAGTGCCTATAACCATTGCATAGAAGCTGGAATTTTGGCAGGTTCAGCTATTTAAACCCTTCCATGTGGCGCTGCACCTGTCAAAATTCCCTCTTCTATACAATTGCTAAAGGCACTGTGTCCTCCATTGTACAGTATTTGGTCACCCTGGGTGGGTGAGAGCCCAGCCTTCAATTTTTAAGCACAATTAGGCCATCCCCAGACAAGGTGGTCATTTCTGTACATATTTGGAGCACTTCTTAGTCTGCAGAAGTGGGAAAGTTTGTAAATTAAAAGAGAAGCAAAAACCAAGCATCCTGCCTGATGCAGACTGAGCATCAGGTGTCAGTTGGAAAACAGAGAGGGAATTTGCTTGCTAGAGCAGTGTTTCTCAATGTTTGTTCTCCGCTGTACCATTTCACATAGTCCACCTATTCAAAGTACCACTGGAAATAAGTGGAGATGACATTGCCAGTTACTTCTGGGTTGGGAGACCAGATGCAATGTGACAAACACCAGTAAGAAGCTTAAGGTGGACAGGAAGGCTTTTTCAAGCATGGAAAAACATGCTTTGGAGCTCTGTATACCCAGGATGTTTGTTGCCCTGAATGTTTGTTGTGTCAAATTCCTGGCCTTGCTGCTGGGTGGCAGGTGTCCAGGAGTTCTGCAAGCACCACCAGACACCACCTCAAATACCAGTGGTGGTACTTGTACTACTGGTTGAGAAACACTTGAACCAATTGAGGCATGATGTCTTATGCCGCACTTGTATTGTCATGTGGCCTCCAGGCCATTAGGTGTCCCTGTGGGCTCGTCGGGACCTGTGTGGTTGTAAGAGAATAGCAGGAAAGGAAGAAGGGGAAGGAGCTATCATGGCTGAGGAAGAAGAGGATAACCAGAAGGCTTTGCAGAGCTTACAGGTAGGGCGAGCGAAGGGTTTTGCTGTGTTGCTAGTTTGCCTTTGTTTTGAGTACGACCAAAATCAAGGTATCGTAAGGCTGCAATCCTGTCCACACTTACCTGGGAGTAAGCCCTACTGACTGTAATGGGACTTCTGAGTAGGCATGCATAGGCTTGGGCTCTAACACCAGACTTTTTGCAAGGCTTGCAGAGACGCACAAGAACTCTTTGCTTGCTCTGTGCAAATGTTTTAACTGCCAGGATGCACGTGCACAAGCACAGAAACCTAGCAACATTGAGAAACCAAGGAGGAATCAGCAAAGCAGGACAGCAGTTTTCCTTTTGCTGATAAGAGAGCAGGAAGATGCCAACACCTGATCGCTCTCCCCCCTCCCTTAATCTGTCTAATTTGTTCCTCAGTCACTTTTCCTCGAGTCCAGGAGCACAATTTTCAGGTTCTGCACCCGAGGGCATAGTTGTGCTGTGCAGTGTGGTCACAACTAATAAGGAAGCAAGTCTGATATTTTTGCAAGTTTCTGAGTAGACCTGCACATGATTCTAGCTCTGAAGGCTAGGTTTCTAACCTAACCTGAACCCCAGAAACTTTCAAAAATATCACTAGTTAGGAAGCAAAGTAGGAAAAAATAGGGGGGGGGGAGGCTTGTAATATGGGAAGTTTCATAAGGCACCCATATCTTATGAGGTAGTATATACACAAAATGCTATTTTAAATAAGCAATTTTTATAAATCACTGCAACAGCCAGAAATTTAAAATATAGATTAGGCATCCCTTGCCCAAAGTGCTTGGGACGAGAAGTATTTTGAATTTCAGATTTTTACATATTTTGGAATACTTACATATACATAATGAGAGAACACAAAATTCATTTATGTGTCATACCTCTTATAGCCTGAAGTTAATTTTATATAATTTTAAAAATAATTTTGTGCATGAAACACAATTTGTGATTTTACTTCTTTAGGTAAAAAAAAAAGTTAAAAAAAATGAAGTCATGTTGGCACTCAAAAAAGTTCCATATTTTGGAATTCCGGAGAAGGGGTACTCAACCTGTACTTTACATTCCCCACCCCCCATGCAGATCTTTGTGCTTAGTCTATTAGGAGAGATTTCTCTCTCATTTAGTATATGTAAGCTCAGAGGAGGCTGCATGAAACAAGACTTCAGTCTGTGGGAGTCCTTAATGCATTCTGATATTTAAAGGGCATAAGAGTTGGCAAATCATGAGATTGTTACTTTTAACATTGGGCAGAACTCCATCTGCTGCTTTCCTTGCCTGAAGACCCAGTCCTATGCACACTAATCTAGGAGTAGGTCCCATTGAAATAAACTGAACTGACATGCATAGGATTGTTCCTCCTTCTGCCTGACTCTACTCCGCCTCCAGTGTTTTGCTACAGAAACAGGCGCAGACCAGCCCCAGTCCTTCCCTGTGCTTCTATCACCACTTCTGATCTTCAGGCAGCAGAAGATCAGTATGGGGGCTCCCTTCTCTGTTCACCTTCTTGCCTCCTCTGCTCCTCCCTGGAATGAAAAAGAAAGAGGGGTACAGAAAAGTAAAAGAAACATGGAGGAAAGGGCAGTGTTGAGCTAAGGCATTACTGGGAGATGTAGCCATCCCAGCTGCCCTCCCCAGGGGACAGGCCTGCTTAGTGGTGAGACGAAAACCACTCCACTCATACTCAAGTGCAATCTCTCCCATTGTTATTACTTCTTAAATTTCAGAACCTTTGGAAACAGTTTATAGGTCTTAAGTAAAACCATTCTTCTTCCCATAATTAACTAAACTGTGGTGCTGGAAGGAAATAATACCATACAGAGACCCAAGTAATCCCTAATAGTTACAATACACCCTTGTTTCTCAAATGCTGCTTTTGGTATATCTCAATCACCATTCAGCGTACCTATATCAATACATTTGTGATCTGACTCAGTAAAGCTGTGCTCCTGGTTATATGTTTCTTTCCATCTGAATGGAATGTGTTAACTTCCTATTCTAATGGATTGTGTTTTGGTCTGATGGTAACACTTCCTGTTTGGCACCTTCATGGTAGGAGCTGGTTGACCAACTCTACCATTTCCGAGACCATTATTTTGAGAGCCACAGTGTGGAGGATGCTGGAAAAAAGCAGCAGGATGTACGAGAGGAGATGGAGAGGACTCTGCAGCAGATGGAAACAATAGAAGGTAATTCCTACTTGTATCCCCTTTATCTTATATACTATGCAGCATTGCCCTTCCTCTCACACCTTCAAAAGCAGGGGTGTCAAACTCATTTCATACAATGGCCCAAATAGCATTCATGGTGCCTGCTGAGGGCTGGAAGTGATATCATTAAGCATGAAGTGATGTCATTAAGCAAGTCATGACCAGAAATAAGCACTTTCTTGTCACTTAGGAACTCATTAGCAGCAAATGATAGAAGAGAAATAGGCAAATCTTGATATTTTCAAGATATGGGAGTATCCAGTTATCATGTGGGCTACTTTTTTAGCAGTCACAGCTCAGCAGCTGAGAGCAGCTGATGGTGGTTCTGGGAGAGCCTGAGGGCCGGATAAAGAGCTTCCATGGACCGCATCTGGCGTCCAGGCCTGATGTTTGACATCCCTGATCTAAAGTGTTCTATAGCTTTTTCTGAACAATTCAGTACAGTTCACACAGTGCTGTCAACTGAAACAAATCCTGCTGTAGGCTTTGGGTCATCTCATCCTCTGAACATCCTGTATAATGTTATGTGGTTTGCATAGGCCTCTGGTGCAAATTTGGCATCCTTTTTTCTCTCTTGCTTACAGGCCTGCCTGAGGGAAGAGCTCATACACTGATGCTGAAGGGGAAGGCTTTGAATGTGTCTCCAGATTATAATACCGAAGCTGAAGAGCTGCTCTCTAAGGCTGTCAAGCTGGATCCAGAACTGGTGGAAGCTTGGAACCAGTTAGGGGAGGTTTACTGGAAAAAGGGTGATGTGTCTGCTGCCCATACCTGCTTTTCTGGAGCACTCAGTCATGTAAGTCTCCTATAAATCCTATCTGAAGGAAGTGGTGGAACTGTTTGGGACTTTTTCATATTAATCTATAGGAGATCAAGTAAATACTCCCTCTTCTGAAGAGAATATCCCTCTTGAGAAGTGAGAATGGTCAGCTTGGAGTCTTAGCAAGACAGAGGATGATGTTATTGTGCAAGTTTTGTCTTGCAGATCTTAATTTTAGCTGAATGTCCATGTCTTATTTCCCCTCTCTTCTTATCTTCAGTGCAAAAACAAGGCCTCCCTCCAGAATCTTTCTATGGTGTTACGGCAGTTGCGCACCAATTCCACAGAGGAGCATGCAAATAACGTGATGGACAGTGTGCGGCAGGCCAAATTAGCAGTGCAGATGGATGTGCGTGATGGCCGCTCTTGGTGTAAGTCTGCAATACCCTCTTTAGCCATCCTTTATGGAGTGGACTATAGGAAGGAAGGAAATTGGAATGGAACTTGCTAATTCTCCTCTCTGTGTGTTCCACAGATGTTCTGGGCAATGCCTACCTCTCCTTGTTCTTCAACTCAGGGCAGAACCCCAAGATCTCACAGCAGGCGCTGAGTGCCTATGCCCAAGCAGTAGGTGCTGGAAGGAACTCTACAGGAGTCTATGACATGGGGAAGAGGGGTTGGTGGGCCTGGTTCAACCTCTGTAGATGATTCTGTATTGCTAAGGAGTTGAGGTAAAAATAGCTGGTGTTGTGTAGTATCCCACACTATGTATTGGGTTTGGGTGTTGGAAACCTAAAGTTCTTGCTTTAGCATAAAACATTGACAGCACAATCCTTTGCATGGCAACTCAGAATTAAGACCCGTTGACTCAATGAGGCTTACTCCCAGGAAGGTGCACATAGGTTTGCAGCCTGAGTTACCTGGGCACATCTTCTCTCTTGGTCTAACTTCCTTCATAGATGTATTCTGAGTCTAGAATGAGAGATACATATTGCAGCCTTCCCTAAAGTAAGAGCTGTTGTGATCCCTTTGGTTCAGCATCATGTTCTGATAGTTGACAACCAGATGTTTCAGGGAAGCCCACATATGGCATGAGAATGACATGGATTCTCTCTTGTTCGTTAGCATCTGAGCTTATTTAGAGATGATGGACTGAGCAAACCTAGATTTTGTAAATATGCCTTGTGTGAGGATATCCACCAAGTGGATATTTGCTTTGCTTTGCTTTGCTACTTTGCTCAGTTGCTGTGCCATACCAGAAACACAGGCATAGGGAAAACAGCAGAAAAAATGAAGGCCACAATTGCTTGGTATGGATTAGCAGGGTTAATCTTTATGTTTGCAGTTTATGCAATGATTTTTTTAAAGTCACCTGGTGTACATGTAAACATGTGAACCAGTTGATGTTGGGAATGAGTTACTGATGGGTAGCTTTTCTGGGGGTGATCCTGTGAGCCAGGCCAAAAGGAAAATTTGGAGGTAATAAAAGACTGTCATCTGTAGTGACTTACCTCTGGGTCATTTATGAATATTTGCTCTTGCTCTTAGATTGTGAGTGGATGGGAATCTCTGTCTTTTACATAAAATTACTGCTGATTTGCCTGCAGCCCTGAGATAGGGCAGGCTACAAATGCCAATGAATGTGTGGCTTGGAGAAGGTTATTGAGGCAGTAAGAGTGCTCGTTAGGTACTGGATGCTCACAGTCTTTGCTTGGTCTCTTTTCTGCAGGAGAAGGTGGACCCTACTGCATCATGTAATCCAGATTTGCATCTCAATCGAGCCACGGTGAGTAGACAGTGTGGCATTGATTTTCAAACTGATTGCAAAATGTTGAGGTGCTAACATTATCAAGGCACACCATTGGTTTTTTGACAATTAACACGGCACATCACGCTGCTGGCAGACGGCTCACATCCCCCAATGACCCTACTAATAAATTACCCTCCTTCAAACTCCCATGGCACACCAGGGTGCTGCAGCACAGTGGTTGAAAATCACTGCAGTGTGGGAAGGGGCATAGTGTAGCAGAAAAGTAATTGATGTTTGACCAATCAGGAAGCTGGGATGGATCCGTGGATGGCAGCTGGTACTCTTCAAGTGCATACATAGACACCAGCAAGGCAGTCAAACAGCATCTATCCCTTTTTGTTCCTGGCCAGTCTGCTGAGAGCCTAGCTATGGCTGAATTCTCCTGCCCACATAATGACATATGGCCTAAGCTGGAAGAGGAGAGTTTTTAACTGGAGGAGTCAACTATTTGTAATTTTTAATATGAAAGATTCTTACATATGAGAAGACTTGGGTTTCTGTGGAAAGTAGTAGGTGGGAGTAATAGTTTCAAGGAGGCAGCATGGTGTGGTTGTAGGAAGGAGAAGAAGCTTGGAATTGGGAGAATATTGCCCATTATTCCAGTCTTTCTTACAATCCTCAGATGCATTAAGCGTTGCAGCCTCCCCCCGCCCCAGCCTGACGAGAAATAGGACCCAAGACTTGACTCTTTGTTCTGTTTTCCCCATTCCTTCCTTAGTTAAAATACGAGAACTTTCGGTTCACAGGAGCCTTGGATTATTGTTCTACCTGCTCTAACCTGTCATCCTGTGCTTTGTTCTTCTGTGGCAGCTCTATCAATATGAAGAAAACTACATGGAAGCTCTGGAGGGTTTTGCACGGGCTGCAGCCCTTGATCCTGCTTGGCCAGAACCACATCAACGTGAGCAGCAGCTCTTAGATTTCCTAAAGAGGCTCACATGCCTCCTTGAAAACAAGGTATTACCGCAGTAAGACTTCTCTCCTTGTCTCTCCACTGCTCTGTTCTTACAGGACAGCGTTTAACAGTGACCAGCTCTTCTGCTTTCTCCCTCACAGGGAAAGGTGAAAGGCAAGAAGTTGCAAAGCATGCTGGGAAGTCTGCGCCCCTCCCAACTGGGCCCTTGTGGTGATGGGCGCTACCAGGGCCCTTCAGGTCAGAAAGTGGAGCTGGAGCAGCGGGCCCTGAGTGCCTTGCAGCCTGGAGTTAATGCAGGTGCTGTGATATTGGGCAAAGTGCTGTTCAGCATCACCACAGAAGAGAAAGTGCCCTTGTGAGTGTCTTGACCATCCCATATATCTTTCCTTTGCTGGAATCAATATCTATCTAAGTATTTTCCTACCACTTTAGTATTATCTGTCTATTCTCATTATTTGTGAAAACTCCTGCCCTAACCTCGAGGGTGGGGCTAGGTATCCATCTTTATTTTAAAAATTATAAAATTAATATGTTTACAATTAAATTTTTCCCACCTACCTATCTACATTCCTCATTTCCTAAGGAAAGGACTTGTATTGATTTTGAAATGTCTTCAGACTTGGGCGTTGGTGCACATCCAGGAAAAGGCAACTCCTGCAGAGAGAAATTATCAAGTGCAGGTGTTTGCATGCGTCTGGTAACAAAGCAAGCTAAATTGAACTTAGCGCGCAATTCATAGTGTGCCCTAGGTCGGTGCATGTCCCTTGTGCTGGCCTCCAGATGTCGCAACAGTGCTGTAAGGCATTTCTATGCCACCGTGGGAGGAGGTGAGCCAGTACCTGGTCATGCGTCAGTCTCTGGAGGCCAAATCTGGCCCTGTTGCACCTGTGGACAGTTAAGTGTGCACCGGCCTGCCTCAACCGACATGGTGGTATGGGGAGGGTGGGGGACGGGCAGAATGAGGGTGTTTTAGGGTGGGCGGAGGATGGGAGGCGGGTGGGCCAGTGGGCGGACTGGGCCTAGGAGGGATGTGGTGCCAGGATCTGGCACTTGGGTTGGATCCTAACCATCATCCCAGGCGACCTGGCCTGGGGCTGGGCTGCTCGGATTTGTGCCACCTCGTTAGGTGGCGTAGATCCTACTGTTCTCATTCGGGCCACTGCCATGTAACCTAGCAGAAGAGGAATTGATTCACCTTGCCCTGGGTTGTGCTGCAGCCAGCCCCAACCCTGCACTGGATACAGTCTCTTCCAGCACAGGCTAAAATTGGGCTGCCCAGCATATATAGTGTCCAATGCGTGCTGTAGTCAGTCCATAAAACACGTAACTTCCAATCTGTTTTAGAGCTGTATAAGTCACAACCAGTATCTATCTTGCCCATATTTTGATTGTCCTTCTTATCCAACCAGCCTCACTGAGCATTTGACTAATGGTTGTTTTTTTTTCTTTGCTGGCAGCACATTTGGCTTGACGGACTCCCCCGAGGGCCCCTGTTTTGCTGTTACTGTTTACAATATGGCACAGAGCTGGGGGGTTCTGATTGGGGACTCAGTGGCTATCCCTGAGCCTTACCTTCGGCACCATCATATCCAACATCAAGGAAAGGTGAATACAGACTGCGCTCTCCTTTGAATCTGCACTCTCCTTCCCTCTTGCCAGTCCATGCCCTCTTGCCCTACATCTGATGTATTCAGAAATTCCTAAAGGCATAATGCAAGCATTTGAATGGGTAGCCAACACATACGTGAATGTAGAAATATTAGGAATTGTCTAAAGCAGCGGTAAGCAGTGTCAGGCATGTGGGTTGCATCCAGTGTGCTGTGATATTTCCCCAGACCTCTGCATATTTTCCTCTTTTGGAATTATGACTTGCTCATAGGGCAAGATAGACATGTAGACCTTATGTGACATGTAGGCCTTATGTGACACTAGATAGACATGTAGGGCTTTTTGTTACACTAACAAAACTTTGTTTCAGTAGCCAAAATAAGTATATAAATCCTTTCCCTATTACTGATTACACTATACTCAGTAGAGTTTAGTGTGAACAGGTCATTATGATTTGACTGAAGTTTTTTCTTCCCTTCCAGAGTTTTACTTTCTCTGGCCTCCGGGTGGAGACCCCTCTTCTGCTGGTGGTGAATGGCAAGGTGCAAGGATCCCAGAGCCAGGCTGCTGCTACTGTTGCATACCAGGCACAAAGTGAATGAAGTGGAATCGAATTGGGTCGGGTGGGTGAAGACCATTCTCCTCTCAGCAGTGCTTGATCTTTGGGCTAGACCTGCTACCCCTCTAAGAATATCAAAGTACAGTGGCCTACGGAGTTTGGACCGTTTCCTTATGTTTGGGCAGTGCAGCTGAGTGAAGGAGTGAAAAAGGCAGAGAGGGAAATGCAAAGTATGTGCTTAAACTGGTGATGAGGCTTCTGGTTTTGCTTCTTCTCTAAGCTATTCCCCTTCCGCAGGTGCCAGCCTATAGTTTTATCCACTGCTGTAACAAAATTGGGTTTAATGAGTCAGTCCAAAACGTTAAGAGGATGCCCATGTCTCTAAGACTTTTCCCATCTTCTCCAGCATCTCTTTCCCATGTCTAGTATTGAAGACTGATTCCTTTGCTTGTCACCCAATTTCATGAAATTTCATTTGAGTTTGGGCTTGGAGTTGGCTGTCTTTTGTGGATCCCAGATGGCTGAGTGCCAGGCTTGTCCCCCCCCCCCCCCCATGTATATAGGAGATAATATCTTCCATATTTATTTGTCAATGTTTGATTTTGTTTTTGTAATTTTTATACAGTTGTTCAGATTTCTTTTTCTTTTCTTTTTTTCTAATCAATAAAAGATTTGTTCTTTACTCTTCAGGCAATGCCTTGTATCTGGTTCCTATAGCAAAAAAAGGACAAAAGGATGTAATTGTAGCTGGAAAGGCTCAACGTATCAAATTAATTGAATTTTATCTTCATAGCAACCCTGTGAAATATGTTGGGAGAGATCTCTTATAAACGGCCACTCAGTGAGATTCATTGCTATAGAACCAGGGATAGGAAGTTGGTAGGCTGCATCCAGCCCCCTTTCTGTGGAAGGGCAATTTAATTTGCCTTTGGTGGCCCAATCAAAATATGATCAAGGTGTAGTAAATATTTGTTCTGTTTGTTTATTTTTAAAAAATGTTTGTTTGCTGCTATTCTGTCCTATTAAAGAGATAGTCAAGTTTTAAAACAAAGAATCCATCAATATATAATTCTAATTATCTAAAAACAGAATAGCAGTCAATGCCATGCAAAACATTAAAGTACAGAAAAGCAGCATAATTATTAACAAAAAAAAAAAGTGCAACAGAAAGGTCTCAGCTGTCCTTTTTAAAGCTGGCAGTGATGCAGCTGATTGAGCCTCACCAGGGAGGGAATTCCATAGCCTGGGTGCTGCTATTGAAAGGGCCCCATTATTTGTTCCCCCTCTCCCACTATAACTTTTCTAAAGAACAGAAAAATATTGTAATGTAAAAAACAACTTGGCATAACTTTAAAAATGAACATCTGTTTAATTTTTTATGTAACATGAGCCTAGTAGTGCTTACATACACATGTACATAATTGTAAAGCTGTAGCTTAAGGCATATGCTCTGTAACTGGGAAGCAATAACAACTAGATGGAAGCACAAGCTATACTGTCATGGCTGACCTCTTGTGAGGAGCTCTCCTGAGACAAGATACACTTCCAGCCCTTGGACTACCATCTGGAGTACGGGGTGGCCCTACAATACATGTATTGGCCACCCCATCATAACCGAGAGATCAAGAAGCAATACTAGAAAGATAAAATTACTTCTTGGTGCTTGTGTATTGTGTATTCTACATGACCTACACTCACCCTGTGATTCCCACAGTCTACTGTGCAGCCCCAGCATGACTGACAAAACGTTATTGTGTGTGACTTACAAAACTGTGTGCATTTTCAGTTTTACAAGAATTCATCCCTTACCCTCTGCTGCCTCCTAGTGTCTGCTTTAATTTCTGTATTCATATTGGCAACAATTTCATTGAATCCTGCTAAAGCGCTTTTACTCTTGTCACTGAGGGCCAAGCTCAGCATACAGGGCAACCACCTTTGTTAAACACATGCTTCCCCTGTTCCACTATAAAGTGGACGTGTGCATTTGCATTTTACACCAAAAGTAATACATGCGGAGATGAGTAAAATTTGCTCGTCTTACTTTGATGAGCTCTTCTGGTTTTAGAGTTTCCCTTAGCCTAACTCCAATACCAAAAGTGAACAGGGTAGGGCAAAAAAATGCTTAACCCATTTTTGCCTGGCCTACAGGTGTAGTACATTTGGTCCCTGTTGCGTATATACAACTTTGGGCAGAAATGGCTTAAAGCAGTTGAGTGTAGTGAAAGGGGATAGTGGTTTTGCCCCATGTGCTCCTTTTGATACTAAAAACAGACCCAGCACTCACCGCTGCTTTATGTGAATGGGTTAAACAAATAGGTGAATGGGTGTTGAAGAAATACATGCTCAACCCAAACATTTTATTTAAGGACCCAACTATACATGACAGAATTGATCCTTGATGATTGTAAGAGCTGCATTTTCCTTTAATCTTAAAAGCAGCCAGCTGGAGATATGGGTCTGATTTGCATTTGGTCATGGCACTGGGGTAGGGTTAACTTTTTCTCCCCCTGCCCAAAGCTGATATTAGCTGTAGACTTTAGAAAAAAAAGATATGTTCCCATATTGTATTTGTTGCCTTTTTTTCTTCCGTGGATAATACTATCTTCAGAAAGA
Organism: Tiliqua scincoides; assembly: GCF_035046505.1. NCBI lineage: Eukaryota > Metazoa > Chordata > Lepidosauria > Squamata > Scincidae > Tiliqua > Tiliqua scincoides. The sequence goes on along the minus strand of NC_089825.1, from coordinate 141,383,134 downwards.
AAAGGTAGTTTCCACTGGGGAAATGGGGGGCGGGCGGGAGGGATAGCCTCCCTAGCAGTGTTGTCTTGATTCAAATGGAGTGCCCCTCCACCACATGCGTTTAGCACTACAAAGAAGATACTGAGCTAGAGATACTGAAGATAAATGATTGTATCACATGCAGGTTCCCCTCTTGTAGTTCATGTGCCGTGTGAGCTAGACAACGGTCAACTAAGACTTTATGTATACATTACAGAAATGGGAGATGTTCAGAGGGCTCAAAGGAATCCAGATTTGGCTATGTCATCCTAGGATCCCTAAAGTGTAGAGTGTGCCTCCTCTGCAAAACCTGCTTCCCATCCTTTCTTCCATCCTCTGTGATAATCTAACATTCTGCGGGCTCTTACCACACTAGCTTGATTCCCTCCAGCTGTGGTTAGGACACATTCTTGTTGGATTTTATATAGAACAAAGCTCTGCCACTGTTTAATTGCTATGCATTCAGCAGAATTAAAGCAGATGCACTTTCATCTGCCACCACACTTCTATGTTGGGAGAAGCTGTAGTCACTGAACTCCTTTCTACACAACTTATCTGCACCGGAACAGGCAGGCAGGTTGGCCTGTGCTGTATCCAGCGCAGGGTTGGGGCTGGCTATGGCACAACCTGAGGTAGGGGGAATCACTTCCCCTCGCCCCATGTTGCAGGGCAGCAGCCCAAATTGGGCTACTTGGATCTGTACCACCTAAAGAGATGGCGCAGGTCCAAGCAGCCTAATGCTAGGCCAGGCCAGGCCACCCAGGGTGGGGCGGATCCTAAATTCTGGATCCTGGCACCACCCCCTCCAGGGCTTGGCCTGCCTATGGCATGTGCCTTATGGCATGTTTGTGACAGTACTGGGCTGGCACAAGGGACTTGCACCAACCCAGCGCAATCCTAGGATTACACTCTTTAAAGTATCAGTATCTAAAGATACATGAAATGTCCTTCCCTGAAGAACAACTAGGAGACCTTTCTATGAACTTTGTTGATTTACAGAGATAAGGCTTGACTGACTGGCTTAATCAGCTTTCACAAGAAGGAAATGCTGTTGCATGCAGTTCATCCTATTAATTAGCTCCCATAGGAGGGCCCCAAAGAGCTTTCCAGAAAAGTTTAAGCACCAGTTAATTAGGCCAAGATGGTTTTCTCTCCTCCTGTTTTCATTCTGGTGGAAGCACCTACAACTCTTTCCTCCAAAGGAGGCGACGGTTCCTTCAAAACTGGGAATTGAAGCAGTGTGAACAGTAGGGCAATGAAGAAGGGAAGAGGTGGATTCAAGCCAGGACTGTTGGGTCCTGGCCCTTATGGAAGGATGACAGGATGTAATGAATGGTCTGAAAAAGACAACTTAGTATGCCAGGCTATCTTCCTATCTCTGTAGTGTTCCTGAGGCTGCAATCCTAACCACGCTTTCCTGAGAGTAAGCCCCACTGAATAAAATAGGACTTACTTCTGAGTAGACCTGGTTAGGATTGTGTCCTGAATGAGTTCTGAACCCAAGAAAATGGCATGGCTGTAACAATTGTTGATAACAATTTCTCTGGTCCTTTTCAGAGTACTTTATAACTCTCCTCCTGATGTAAATGAGACTGAGGCATAGGGATTTGGCTCAGCATCCTAGTGAGTTGAATGGCTGAGGGGAATTTCTTCCTGGTTTTAACTCCTTTCTTCAAATTTTGTTTGCTGCCCTTCAGTGCCTCCAGGCCTGTGCAATGCAATACACTAGTCTGAACTAAATCAGCATGTTAAACTCATGAAACTGTGCCTGAGCAAACAGTCTGACTCTCTTGCACTTGACACTTAGTATTGATAATAATCCTTGGCATATGGCAAGGAAATAATTCTTTACATATGGCACATTTCAACTGTTCTGTAGGTACTTTACATATATTAGTTCAATAATGTGTACAACAGCCTTGTCAGTGTTGTAAAACCCACATTGCTGAAGCCGAGAGAGAATGACTTGCATAAGGCCTTCCAGTGAGCTCATGGATAAGATAACCTTTGATGCTGGGACAGTATGAGGATGCTCAAAGGTTTTAAGTTTAGGGCCCAATCCTATTCAGCCCTAGCCCCAGTACTGAGCTCTAACACAGCGCCGGTACTGTGTGTGGCAAACATGCTATAAGGCATGTCTGTGGCACCCAGAGAGGAGGGGCTGTCAGCACTAAGCCTCAACGCCATGTGGAGGGCCAGCCGGTACTCCTGGAGCGCCAACTGGCAATATGTTATGGGCCGGCAGTATGTTCTGGGAAGTGGGTGGAATGGGGTGGAGGGAAGAACCAGCCCCGTAGTTGGGTGGGACCATATCCTATCTTCCGTGTCAGGCTGCAAGCCCAACATCGAGGCTCTCAAGTCTGCACCAGCAAAATAGCCGGTGAAGACTTGAAAAGTCCCATTGTGGGGCCTGGAGCTTTCCTTGGGAGAAGGGGACAAAAGACCCCTTCCACCACAGAGACCTCCGGCAACCTCGATTATGCTGCTTCATGCAGTGGTAGCAATTTTGGTGCCATTGCACCCTGTGGAACTTCTGGGAAAAGGATTGGGTTGCCCCTTTCCATTTATTTAAAAGATTAACAGCTCACAAACAAAGGCAACAAGTGCTCTAAGCAAATAGTTCAGGGAGGCATGCTTTCTAGTCCTGCCAGCATGCTAGCTACTAGCACTGTCACAAAGTGCTTTACAGCACCTTTATGATGGCACACACTGTTGGAACACATGTTCTGCCGGCACAGCCCCTGAATAGGATTGGGCCGCAAGGCAATTGTTAACATCTAGTAGGACTGGGGAGCTCTCCAAAAGAGCAGCATTCTGATTGCATAATAATGAGGAGGCAAACAACCTCAAAAAGAATTCCAAAGTTTTGGTGCCATCACTGAAAAGGCCATTTTTCATTATGCTAGAAGCTGGCAGATCAGAGCCTCCAAAGATGACTAGAGTATGCACTGAGAGAAGGTGGTCTTTGTCTGGTCCTAGACTGCTGAGAATTTTAAAGGTGAAACCCGGCACTTTAAACTGGTCTAGGAATCAAATGGATGCCACTGAAGTTGATGCAAAACCTGAGCTCTGTATCTAGATGCACCTGTTCATAAACTGGCAGCTGCAATTTTGGGCCAGTTGTTTCTGAGTTCTCTTCAAGGGCAGCTCCACATTACAGTGGTTCAGTCTAGAACTGGGCAAGGCTAGGCAGTGGCTAGAGCCTGCTTGTCAAGGAAATCACAGCAGCCTGAGCTGATGTTGCAGGATGTGCTTTACTCACAGTCTTGTGACCTGGCATCATAACTGATCCAAACATTGCAAGCAAAAAACATGGCATGTTATGATGAGAAATGACTGAAATTAAAAAGATGTTGAAAGGTATCACAGACATGATACAGCACCATTCAATTACCATTGCAGTACAATGCATTTCAGATATATCTTGTTCAGCCAGCAGTTGGAATCCTCTATAGGGAGAAGGGTGCTCATCTGTTCGCCATAATCCAAACCAATCACCTATGAATCAGATACCCTAACGTGGCCATCTCAGTGTCCTTTTTAAGGCTTCTTTCATCTCCTTGTTCCTTAGGCTGTAGATAAGTGGATTGAATAAGGGGGTTATCACAGAATAGAAGAGAGTTACGAACTTGTTGCTGCCCCCAGAAGCTTCGGGGGCAACATAGGTGGCCATGATGGAGCCATAGAAAAGACTCACTACAGCCATGTGTGAGGTGCAAGTAGAGAAGGCCTTTTTCTTCCCCGAAGCAGAAGGCAGCTTGAGCACTGTGTGAAGAATTGTGATGTAGGAGCATACAATGAAGAGGAAGGGCCCAAAAATGGCAGTTGAACTGAGACTGTAGAAGGCCATCTCCGTGCCAATGGCTGGTGTGCAGGAGGAGGCCAATAGGGGGCCCGGGTCACAGACAAAGTGATCCAGGATATTGGAGCCACAGAAACGGAGCTGGGAAATCAGAGCAATTGGAGCAAGGAACCACAGGAAGCCAGACAACCAGCAGGAGGTTGCCAGGACACAGCAAGACTGCTGGGACATGAGCAGTGGATAGCGCAGTGGGTGGCAGATGGCCAAGTACCGATCTAAGGCCATGATGGCAAGGAGGAAGCTCTCAGTGGTTCCCATAGAGAAGAAAAAGTAGAACTGGAGGAAGCAGCCATGGAAGGAGATGGGGCTTGGCAGTTGTGATGCCAGGTCTGAGAGCATCCGGGGTGCGGTGGTGGTTACATAACACATCTCCAGCCCCGAGAAGTTCCCCAAGAGGATGTACATAGGCAGGTGAGAGAGGTGAGAGTCCCGGAGAACAGCCCACACGATGCACAGGTTTCCCATCAATGTAAAGGCATAGCAAGTGGACAGCAGAGAACAGAGGAACAGACGGGAGAAATTTGAGAGGGATGGGAAGCCCAAGAGGATAAATTCATTCACCAAGTTGGAACTGTTGGCTTGGTCCAAGCGATGTCCCTCTTGCTGCAACAGTCATAGAGCAGGAGATGGTTAATATTTAAAATGAAAATTGCCCTGCCCTGAGACTGCTTGGAAGAGACATGATGGTTCCAAAGCTCTCTTCAGCCCCATCTCCTCAATTTCAGATGTGCATGGACTTTTCTTACTGAACCTGATCCAGCCTGCAAGAGAACATAAGAACAGTCCCACTGGGTCAGGCCATAGGCCCATCTAGTCCAGCTTCTTGTATCTCACAGCGGCCCACCGAAAAAGCTGCCTGACATGCAGAAATCAAGAATATGGAGTTTTTCCCTTTTCTCTCTCTTCATGTGAGGAGAACTTGCGAAACTTTTTTTTTTAAGTATTAGAGATTAAAATAAAAGAAAAAAAAATGAAAACAGGTATTGAAAGTTGTGTGGCAAGTGTGGAGTTCTGAATCTACATTTCTTTGTTCTTCTACAAGATCATATATTAGGTATTATATCTTAAAACAGTCTATTGGTTATGTCTAAAATACATTTCCAACAACAGAGAAAAAAATATCTATCTATCAATTATCTACTCATCCAGGGTGACCAGATACAATGAAGGACAGAGTGCCTATACCTTTAACCAATGAATAGAAAAGGGAATTTAGGCAAGAGCAGCTTTTTAAACCCTTCTATGTTGAGGTGCACCTGCCCAAATACCCTGTTCTATACATTGGTTAAAGGTATAGGCACTCTGTCCTCCATTGTATCTTGTCACCCTGTACTTATCAAATCCATACTATGCTGTTGCTTATCAAATCCATACTAGGCTGTTGCTGAAGGCACAAAATCCAAACCAGTTTAAAAGGTTGACATGCTGAAATGTTTAGAATGGTATTTACAGTTTATATGCGGAATTGGATGTGGGTATGGGTATCGTCTTCTACAATACGTTGTAAAGCAATATTTTTGCAAAACAATAAATGCTGTTTTGATTTTGATTTAAAATGGTGAAAAAAATTCTGAAATTTTCCAAATAATTAATGTTTGAGATGCAATCCCACAAGTACAAAGAATTTTAAAACAGTGATAGCAAAACTCCTGTGGCAATGTCAGGATAAGTCCATTTTACATTTGAAATCTGGAGTAAAGGAATATAGTCAAGTATGGCACTGGAAGCCGGGTAAGCAGTTCAAAATTTGTTAGTTTTCAACACAATCCAACAAAAATACAGTAATAATCATTTTTCCTATATGTTTTCAACATTTCTAGAACCTTTGCATTTTTAAGAGGACATTTTTATTAAGGTTGCTCTACCTTTCTTGTCAAGACTTTCTTCCCCTGCTCTTTGTCCTTACAGCAATCTTACAAAACCAGTTTAAGCTGAGAGACAGTAACAATAAGGGTCACCCAATAAACATTGTAGCTGTGTAATTTGAACCTGAGTTTCCTTGCCCTGACTCCAACACTTCACCACACTGTTTCTCTCATCTCATACTTAAATAATTGTGGGCCCAATCCAAAGGGCCCAATCTTATCCAACTTTCCAGCAACTTTCCACAACTTTCATGCCGTTGTGCTAACGGGGCATGTGCTGTATCCTGCAGTGGGGCAGGCAGTCAAGGTAAGGACACAAACTCGGGGCTGAATTGTGGCTGCACTGGCATTGGAAAGTTCGATAGGGTTGGGCACTAAATGTAATTACAGGTTTGAGGATAAGGTTTGAGGATAAGATTAGGGTTGCACTGTGATTGCAACCCTAAGGTAAGAGAATAAATGTTCCCTTACCTTGAGGAGGCTTCAATGACCACCACCCCCCTTGCAGGATGTAGTGCATGCCCAAATGGCACTGCAGTATCGGGGCTAGAAAGTTGGATATGATTAGGCCTTAGAGTTTTCCCTGACCAGAGCAATTACAAACTTTTATTTTCCATCTCCGATTTCACTTATGCCAATCAGGTTCATCTATGCAGGGCAGCATGAATAGACCTGAGCCATTATTTTTTAGTGTCTGCAGTATTTAGATTCACCAGTATTTCTATGAAGCTTCATATTTTCAGGAAAAAAAAAAAAAGCTGCTGAGGGCAGGTAAGAAGATTTCAACAAAATTCCTTACCGCATGAAGGGACAGATCCAAGGATGACATCTGTAATGTTCATTCATTGAGACCAGATCTAATGCACAGGAAAATTATGAACAAGAATAAAACAAGTATTAACCTTTGCTGGACTGCATTGTGTGCGCAAGTTGAAGTTTCTACATAGCTAAAACAAGACAGTTTGATATTCCATAGAGAATTTTAGGACAGTATCTTCATATCAGTCCACTAAAGAGGCATGAGTTTTAGGTTTAGATGAAAATTCTTTTCTGCCAGAAACTTTTGAAACCGACTTATGCTGAATCAGGCCAGTGATCCACCCTGGTCCTGGTAACAGCTCTCCAGGCAGAAGCTGTTCATGGGTCTCTGAGCTGAGATTCTTCTCTTAACAGGAGATCAAGGCCTTCTGCATGCAAAGTTTCTTTGTTACCAGTGAGGACCAGATGATTAAAAATGAATAATTCAATCATAATTAAACGAATATAAAGGAAATGGAGCCTTAGCAAAAAGGAGGTAAACACACTTTTTACTTTTCAGATATAAAGGAATCCAGGTTTCCTTCTGATTTAATGCTTGCGGAAGATGTTAAAAATTGAAAAAAAGATAGCTTGACCTTGCGCAGTGAACTTGCTTTAATAGAAACATTAGCGTTTTACGCTGCAAGCCTAACACATGCCTTCTAGAAGTAAGACCCACTGAGTTCAGTGGGCCTTACTCCCATGTAAGTGTGCACAGGATTGCAGCCTTAGACTGCAATGCTATGCCCAGAAACCCATCAGTAGTCTTGAGGTCTACTCTTGGTTACAGAAAGGACAGTGGAGTGTAATGGATAGGACAGAGAAGATTATAAGGGTACTGACCGTCTTTGAATAGGAGAACAGTGAGAACAATGATCCTTACCTGGCTCTGAATGCTTCTCGATAAGCCCGGATGTCTCTTTCTCTTGGCCAGTGCTCCAAGCCTGATATCACAGCATTGAGGACAGGCAGAGGGAGCTAGAAAGTTATTTGGAGAGTAACCTGGAGAGAATTCCTGAAGGTATCCAAACTTGTGGTGCTGGCATTTGCCAGGTGGCACTTTGCGTTCCACCAGGGAGTTTTGGGTTTTTTCTTAACATCTGGTGTGGCTTCTTTTTGCTTGCTTCTTTATGTTCCTAGATTTACTTATAAAAGTGTCCCTTCTCTCACGGGACCCAGGATGGTGTACAGCAAAACGGTAGCAAGATAATTGAAATCAAATCAAAACAGCAACAATATATTGCATTCAGCTCTCCCTTGTTGCACAGAGGCGAAAACTCCTGTCCACTTGGCACCCTGTTCCACTCCTGGTTTCTAAGCCTTGCAAGTGCTTGCCAGACTATTTTTGTGCCAAGGTCTACAACAGTGTTCCTCATCATTTCTCCTCCGCCATACCACTTCAAATAGTCCACCTGTTTGAAGTACCACTGGAAGTAACTGGTACATTACCAGTTATTTCTGTTTTGGGAGGTCAGATGTGATATGACCAACAACAGTAAGAGGCTCAGGGTGGACAGGAGGGCTTTTCTGAGCACGGAAAAAGCACACTTTGGAGTTCTGCCCACTGAGTCGAGCCTCCTACCGCTGTTTGTTGTATCACGTTCATGGTCTGACTGCCAGGCAGCAAATGTCCAGGGATCCAGTGACTACCACTAGACATCACCACAAGTACCACTGGTGGTACCATACCACTGGCTGAGAAATATTGGTCTGCAACACTGCATTTTTGAAAAAGAAAAGAAGTGCAGAAAAGCTTTTACTCCAAGGCCCCAATCCTATTTGGCCTCTACAGCCCTATAAAGCTTTTCCTCTAAGGCCCCAATCTGGCCCAAAGTACCATTCAGGCAGTGCAAGATACTTTATGGAGGTTCCAGAGCTGGATTACTGTTGCACCAACAAGCAATGGAGTGGTGCATCCAGCAGCAGCTCCAGAGGCCCCCATTGGTGCCTGTAAGTTGGTGGTGGGCGCATGTCCTGGACAGTGAGGGGAAGTGTTGGGGAGGATCAGAGGGAGGGGGTGGATCTAGGTGGCCCCACCGTATGCCAGATCTAACCCCCTCTTTCCTAGGCTGCCCTGACCCCTTTTTTCTCCTTGGAGATATGCCAGCAAAATGGCTACTGCATCTCTGAAGAGACCCATAGACAACTGAGATCACTGAGACAATTGAGACGAGAATGCAGAACTCCAAATAACTTATCTTGCCGGAAACGTAGCTGTTTGGTGAGGGCATATTTTCAACTGAACCACAGATCAGGAGAATGTGCTATGGTCCACTACGCAGGTTCCAGCACATGAGATAACTTTGACCCTGCAAGTGCATGTTTTAACATGTGTTTTACAGCACACCAGTAGCACTGGTTTGGGGACAGAAAGAGGTATACTGGTTTGGGGACTGGTTTGCACTGGTTTGGGGACAGAAAGAGAGCCTTGTTGAAGTCTGGATAGATTAGCAGTTGAGGGCTGAGTTTTCATCTTTAAGAAAAAAACAAGAGACAAGTGTTGTATTGCTGGAGTGTGGCACACCCCTCTCTTGTCCACACTGTGAACAAATTTCTTTTTAACCTCCACAGTCTTGTTGGCTGTTTGTGCTTTTGTTTTATCCTTCCTATTATTATTAATTATTAACAGTATTTATATACCGCTTTTCAACTAAAAGTTCACAAAGCGGTTTACAGAGAAAACCTACCCTTTATCACAAAGGGCCTGTACCTATCCAAGCTTCCAGCACTGATGCAGGCATGCCAATGGCATGCTCTGCATCCTGCAGTGGGGAAGCAGTCACAGAGGCCTCCTCACGGTAAAGGAACATTTGTTCCCTTACCTCAGGGCTGCATTGTGGCTGCCTTGCCGCTGGAAAGTTGGAAAGGATTAGGCCCAAAGTTACCTTTCTCCTCAGCCATCTCTCCTTTCTCTTAAGCATCCTGCACAATGCCTCCTTCACCCGATCGTTCCTCAGGCAATAGATTGGGGAACTGAGAGATGGTGTGCCGGTCTTCCCCCCAAACGATTGAGCTGTGCTGTTGGCCACTGCCAAGGGTCCCAGCACTCCAGATAGCTTTCCCCTGTGTGTTCATGTTAATATGTGCTTCAAAGAACGCCCGTAGCACTGAGTTGGAGAGGGGAGAGTCTGGCAGTGGTGCCCTGAGTGCTTCCCTTTAAGAATGTTGGAGACATTTTGAGCTTGGGTACAGCACAGCTGTTTGGGGGCAGGTGGAAACAGGAGACAGGTGACCAGGATCAATGCAACAAGAGGTTTATTAGGAAACAGATTACCCAACAGTTCAGATGCTCTCTAGGCACATCAGATTAACTGTGGCCCAGAGCAGTGTCTCTCCCCTGCTTATATATTCTGCAGCAACGGTTCCCAACCTTTAGGAGCCCACAGAAAATTGAGGCAAAAATTGGAATAATTATGGACCACATGTGGCTGTAGGCAGTCTGGGTCTCCACACTCTCTGGTGGTCCAGCTCCCAAGTGCTCCCTCACAGACTGTCAGATAGGATGGAGAATGGACTGCCCTCAGCCACAGCTGGCACTTCAGTCCATTCTCAGCTCTCTTTGGTGGTCCATGGGAGATTGCTTGCTTGGTGAGGCACTGGAAGAAATCAAAGACAATTTTTTTTCCTGAGACCTTGCGGACCACTTCTCAAAGTCTTGCGCAGGGCCTAGGAGAGGGGGGTAAAGGGGGTAATTTGTACCTGGGCCCAGGGTCAGAAAGGGGCCCCAGCAGCCAAAGAAAGGGGCCCAGAAATTTCCTGAGATCTTACATTTTCCAATCTCGTCGAAACACTGCCCATGTGGGATGCTGAGGACATTACTGTAGGCACATGGCAGCGACTACTGCCACAAGTCATACACACCAGGCTCAGGAATGCATACATTCCTTAACAGTGTCATATCTGGGAGGAAACTGACCTGCTACAGTAGTTCTTTGGCTTGTGGATCTGCTAACTATGAAGGAGTGAAAAGGAGCTCAGGAACACAGCTGTGGGACTGCAGTTGTTGCAGAAGTCAATTTTGGTGTACACAGTCCATTCTAGTGCGAGCCCAAATGCAGTGATACTAATCTCTTGCAATGATTTTCTATATTTGAAAGATTTTAGAGAGACTTTAGAATGTGTTAGGAGTGTGTTTGGTTTTCAGTGTCTAGCTGCCAATACCAGGCAGATACATTGACCTGCCTGCTCTGCATTGGGAAGTCTGGTAGACCTTGGCTCCAAAGACTATTCTGGCTGTTGCCACTTTCCCCTTGCCTGTTTTGTCCTCATTCTGCCTCTGCCACCACCACCCCTTTGGGAAGGGGCCCAAAAGAAACTTTGTACCCCCTGATAAAATTCCTCTCAGAGGCCCTGGTCTTGCAGACCACTGTAGATCATGGACCACAGGTTGGGAACTCATGCTCTACAGGCAGAAAGTGTATGCCCATATTTGGTCACTGGCACAGGCACTGGAGGTTGGCCTGAGTGTTCTTTTGCCAATTGCCACTCATTTTCCCTTGAGAGGGGAATCTTAACCCTTTTAGACCTGTTTACCCCCCCCCCACCCTTGACACAGGTCCTTTACATTTGTTATGGCAGTATATAGTGCACTTTTCGATTTTCACAGGGAGTCTGAGAAGATTTTAACTGTAACACATCTGAACAAATACAAATAAAACGTATAACATTGGGTCGTTTCTGCTGTTACAATTTTATCTGGAGAGCTCTAAACTCTCCACTAACAAAAACCAAGACATGACAAGAGGCAAGCATCTTCTTGCTGGAGGGAGATGACCCTTCTTGTCCAAACTGTGAACACATTCATTTTTTCTCTTTCACTGTCCTGTTGGATGTTCTGTTTTTGCTTTGTTTTCTTCCTTTCTGCCCTCTATGACAAAGTCTCCTTTCTTCTAGGCCATACCTCCTTTCTCTTGAGCACTCTGCGCAGTGCCTCCTTTACCTGATCATTCCTCAGGCAATAGATTGGGGGGTTGAGAGATGGTGTGACTGCAGTGTAGAAGACTGTTACGGCCTTTGTCAGGACTGACTGATCTTCTCCACCAGGAGCTAAATACATTGCTGCTACTGACCCATAGAAAAGTGTGACCACCATTAGGTGGAAAGACACAGTGGAGAAGGCCTTCCGACGACTGCCTTGATTTGAGTTTTTCAGGAGGGTGAAAATTACAGTGCTGTAGGATGCCACCACAAAGGTGACATTGATTAAAACTACAGCATTCATGGCTATCTTACAGAAGCTGGGAATGTTCCCTAATGGAGGGCATGCAAGAGAGAGAATTGGCCCAATATCACACACAAAGTGGTCGATGATGTTGGGGCCACAGAAGGGCAACTTGGAGATTAAAATCACTGGGATAAGATACCACAGGAAGCCAATGGTCCAACAAGCAGCTACTAAGGTGTAGCAGGAATGTTGGGACATCATCTGTGGGTATCTGAGTGGGTGGCAAATGGCCAAGTACCGATCCAAGGCCATGGCTGAGAGGAAGAAGCATTCAGTGACACCAAGACTGAAGAAGAAGTAGAACTGGAGGAAGCAGGCATTGAATGATATGATTCCACGAGGGGACATCAGGTCGAAGACCATCCGGGGCACTGTGGTGGTCACGTAGCAGATCTCCAGCCAGGAGAAGTTGCTCAACAGGATGTACATGGGGAGCTGGGCCAAGTGAGCATCTAGAAGCACCAGTGCAATGATGGTAATGTTCTCAGCCAAAGTGAGTATGTAGAGAATGGCGAAAAAGGTGAGGAGCAGGAACCGGTGTTTGATTTCAAAGCCCAGCAAAATGAATTCTTGCACCTCTGTCCCATTAGACAGTTCCATCTGGAATGAGAGGATAAGATCATTTTTTCACACACCACAATTGTCTGTTTGTGTACCTACATGTTCCCTCTGAAAACTAAGGCTGAGCATGTGTGTGAATTAGCGAAAGGGGTGTGTGTGTGTGTGTGTGTCCGTTTTCCATCCTGCGAGTTTCAAATCTTATGTCATTATTCTGAGGAGGTTAAATATTTCTAATTTAAGCATAAGTTGGTATAATAAGTGACCAGGAAAACTGTACTTGTAAAAGACAGCTTTAGGGCACTGCAATGGATAATGTATCCAAGGATGAAACTTGCGGTTGTTATTGTTGTTTCATCTGTTATCATCATCGTCGTCATCATCATACAGGATTTCTATACTGCCTTTCTCACTGACTCTCACAATGAGTGAGAGTCTTGCAGGCTCAAGGTGGTTCACATAGGCAGGCTATCTTCAAACCCATTTTTTAACAAATGACTTTTTACAATTACTGTTCTAGGAGAAACTCGTAGAATCCTCCTTTCCCAGATATAGCACCTTCATGATGTGATCATCATTTCTTTTTTGCTGGGTATGCCTTCTGAGCTTCCATCCAGGTACAATTCCTATCCAATTTCTCCCCATTCCTTCTCCTGCATCCTGGAATGATGTGAAATCAAATCGCAGAAGACCAGTCCAACAAATCTATCTGAAATAAAAATGGGAACACAATGCTTGTGTAAAGTACCTCACCGGCAACCAGGGCTGGCCAATCCATGAAATGAGCAATGTGTCAGCAGCAGGGGCAGAGGGAGTGGACAGTTTGGGGTGTCCTTCTTCCTGAACCTGCTGCCATCTCCTTCCATCTTGCCACCACCTCCCTCCATCCTGCAGAGGACATTCATCTGCTACCAGTTTGTAGAAAATGGAAAACTGCCTTTTTACCTGCTCCTTAGTCGTTTGAGACTCCTGGCTTTTTTCTTTGTAACTAGACCTCTTCTTAATTTGAAGGAACTGCACTTTCTCATGTGGTCTCTAAATAAAACTGGCAGTCTCCCAAGAAGAGAAGGAAACAGGAGACTCATGAGTTTAAGGAGCAGGTAAGTGTGCGCGTCTACCCATGATTCTTTTAGGGGGTGAGTGCATGTGTGTGTACTTTGGTGACAGCGGTCAAGAGCATAACTGGGCAGCAGATCCAGCTGGGCCACTGCTGCCTGTAAAAGTATATGTGAGCTTCGTGTTAATAGGGAAGTATCCTGCTCCTTGCTCAGTCCAGTGGGGACAAGCAGGGAGGATTTGTTAGGGAATTTTGCAAAATGGGGGTTAGGATGGTCTGAGTGGAGATAAGCAGGGGATTAAAGTCTTTGATTTTGGCATTAAAATACGGGATGAAATCAAGATTAGAACATATAAGAATGTAAGAAGAGCCCCGCTGGATCAGGCCAAAGATCCATCTAGTCCAGCTTCCTGTATCTCACAGTGGCCCACCAGATGCCTCAAGGAGCACCCAAGACAACAAGAGACCTACATCCTGGCACCCTCCTTGCGTCTGGCATTTTGAGGTAGCCTACTTCTAAAATCAGGAGGTTACACATACCCATCAAAGCTTGTAAGATGGACTTTTCCACCAGAAATCTGTCCAATCCCCTTTTAAAGACATCTAGCCCAGATAAGAACATAAGAACAGCCCCACTGGATCAGGCCATAGGCCCATCTAGTCCAGCTTCCTGTATCTCACAGCAGCCCCACCAAATGCCCCAGGGAGCACACCTGATAACAAGAGACCTGCATCCTGGTGCCCTCCCTTGCATTGGCATTCTGACATAGCCCATTTCTAAAATCAGGAGGTTGCGCATACACATCATGGCTTCTAACCCATAATGGATTTTTCCTCCAGAAACTTGTCCAATCCCCTTTTAATGGCATCCAGGTCAGATGTCATCACCACATCCTGCGGCAAGGAGTTCCACAGACCGACCACATGCTGAGTAAAGAAATATTTTCTTTTGTCTGTCCTAACCCTCCCAACACTCAATTTTAGTGGATGTCTCCTGGTTCTGGTGTTATGTGAGAGTGTAAAGAGCATGTCTCTATCCACTTTATCCTTCCCATGCATAATTTTGTATGTCTCAATCATGTCCCCCCTCAGGCGTCTCTTTTCTAGGCTGAAGAGGCCCAAATGCCATAGCCTTTCTGCATAAGGAATAAGGATATAAGAGCCCAGCAATCATCTTAGTTGCCCTCTTTTGCACCTTTTCCATTTCCACTATATCGTTTTTGAGAGGTGGTGACCAGAACTGAGTGCAATATTCCAGGTTCATGGAGAATGCAGATTCATGGAGAATACAAATTCTTTTCAGCCAGTTTGTTTTTTACTTTTTCTTTTACTCATGTTTTTATAATGGTCTATCAACCTTCCTGTGAAGAAGCCCAAGTCTCCTTCTTGGGGCTGATGGTCACTGTAGTCTTTAAACTTTTTTGTGCCATGACCCCAATAAACAAACAAATAAATAAATAAGGTATGAGACTGGGGACCCCACTGTTGATCCCACCTTCATCCCAGGACCCTAACTGCCCACTGCTACCCTATCACTGCCCACCCTTTGCCCCTATAATGCCCTCCCAGCACTGTTCTTTATAACCAAATATTCTTATTAGAGTAAAGAGAAAAAGCTACCATCGAGCCTGGCATTAGTGAAAGGTATTTAGCCCAATTGCTAAGAACCTGAGCAGGACTGGGACACAAATTCCTGGTACCTGAAAAGGTACACCAGGTGCCTCCCCCTTTACCTGGTGGTGCTCTAGTCCAGTGCAGTCTAGTCTTTTTCATTCTTGTAAGTTGCCACAGACTGAAGCTTTGCAACCCCATTGGGGTACCAACCCAAAGGTTGAACAACACTCCTCTAACCTATTCCTTTGCATTTCCCACCCCAGTCTGCTTTGTCCTGGTAAGAATTCCTGTTCTGGTACCTCAGTAGTGCTCAACACATTGATCCATCCAGCAGGAGGTGTAACACAGCTGATGTGTCAGAAGTAGATTGTGGAGGGAGTATGTTCTTTCCTACATCTTCCAGTGGTGCTCAGCTGTCACCCTGGCAAGCTGTGTGATCAGCCTCTGTGAACCACAGAGGAAAGGCCTCTGATAAATATTTGGAAGCTCTCGGGATCGAGTGTGTCAAGGACCATTTCGCTATTCACCAAAGAAACAACTCTTTGGGGACAAATTTTCTCTCCCATGGTGAAACACAAATTATTGCCATGAGTAAACATCCTATATTGCCCCTATATGTCTATGTCATATATTGCCCCAATGCTACTTGCACCCAGTTCACTGGAACAAACTGTTTTGGCTTAATGCTCCAACCTCCGCATATAACCTCGCATATGATGAGGGGTGAGCATACTGTGAATTAGAAGCTGTTCTGATAGCAAAAGGCATCAGACCCACAGGTCTAGAAGAAGGCCACAGTTTTAATCAGCAGAGCAATCAAACCTCCCCCACCCCACCAGGCTAGTTTGGAGGAAGACTCTCCTGATTCTTAGAAAATTCCACACCCAGTGGGAGCTTTCTAAGTTGGAGTAAACAAAACATTAAGGACACAAAAGGGTCTCCAACCTTAGCTGCCCTCACCAACTCCATGGCCAGATTCAATCAAGAAACCATGCCAATGAAGCTACCAGCTTCCTGAGCTAGCTGCACCTTTGGAAAGGTTTACTAAAATTGTAGCACCCATTTAGGACCAGGGATAAGCTATTGTGGGCCACCAAGCCACAAAAGTGAGTCTTCCCACAAAAAGGTCCTATGGGAGAAAAAAATGTATTAAAGTTGAGTTACAGGACCATTGTGTCTTTCATCCCTTGCTTAATTGCCTGCCTTGCTGCCATGGTAATCAGGAATTTAGCCTGTTGGTACTGCTGGACGTCACCCATACTCCAGCTGCAATGAACTCCTGTGCCAAGCCGGGACCCTGGACTGTTTGCTACCAAGGAGGTGCTTGGGAAATTATTCATAAATAGAGGTGGGAGAAAATGGTGATAATGAAAATAAAAAAAACACATTGCTTTCTGCCCCCCCTTTTTTTGTAAAGAACAAACAAACCAAAATTTGCAAAAAAAAAAAAAAAAATCATTTGGCTTTTATATTATTTAATGGAGTGGGGCTGCATGGGTAATGACTGTGGCTGTATCTGCTGACAACATACCACCTATGTCACCTACCTACTACACTATTAAAGTGATTATAATTTATAATTATAATGTAAATTTTGAATAAAATTTTGAATAAAAACAAATAGAACCACTTTCTGCACTTCTAATTTCAGAAAACATCAAAATTTGTGGAACTATACCACAGTTTTCTCGCACATTTATTCATAAATGATTCCATCAGAAGGATGCAGGGGCACCAGCCCTTACTGCACCCTTCATGGCAATATAGTTAAAATAAACATAAACTGCTCTGTTAGGAAAGGATCTTCGATGCAAGTCAGTCTTGTGCAGAAAAAAATATTCTTTTAGAAAAGACAAGGAGAAAGAGTGCAAAGAGAATACAGTTTTATTCCCAGTTCCACCCCCTCCCTTCCTCCCCAAAAAGCCTCACCGCTGACCGGTGACTGGGCAGAGGAGAGAAGGATTGGGCCCAGGAGGGGAGCGGAAACAGCTGCAGAGTCTACCGCCGAATCCTCTTCTCCCTCCCTGGCCAGGAAGCCCTGCGCAGAGTGCTCAAGAGAAAGGAGAGATGGCCTAGAAGAAAGGAGTCCCCCCCCCATCCAACCCAGTGCCTCAGCAACAACAGTACGCACATACTACCAGCGGGAAAGTACTTTATGGCACTTTCACAACACCCAGTGCTGGTGGTACAAGCATACTGCCAGTGCTAAGCACCAAAAGACTGGGTCCTAAATCCTCTTATTAGGGCCTTAATGAGGTTTTGGGAGCCCTCTTTTTGGGATGTGATGTCGTGTGTGAATGTGTGTCTTGGTGTGCAAATAGAATCTAGGTGAACCCTGAATAATTCAAAATGAAGACAAACTAATAAAAGAAGAACATCATGTATACCGTGATGACTCCTATTCCCTTCTCCTTTCTCACCTTTCCCCCCTTCTGTTCCCTGAATGCAACCAAAAGCCACTGTGCCAGTGTGGGCTGACCGTTCTTCATGCAACATACTCCTTTCTCCTGGGAAAGCAGATCCAGATCCCTCTCCCTGATTCTAACCCTTAAGTCAGCCAAGGCTACTGCCTAGCCCTTAGGGTAGCTTCAAAACTCCGTTGAACCTTTTTATTTCTTGCTTTGGTACAAGTGGATTGCTTGGTCTTAGCACCATGGACCCACAACTCGTGCGTCACAGAACACCCCATCTAGCAGAAACAGACTGGTAATCTTAGTCATCATCAATTCAAAAAATCCCCTGCATCTTACCATGATTTGTGTGCAATTAAATTGATGTCATGCTGAGTTCAGCTACCACCTTCTTTGCTTGTGTATGTTTTCTGTGTGTGTGTTTGGTAAACTTTAGTCTACCTTACAGCATGTTTGCAACACTGCAAGCAACATTGGACTGGAGTGGGCCCATTAGGATCGGGCTGCAAGTTGTGCTGTTGACCACTGTTCAGGTTCCCAATACATGCTTTCCCACTTGTGTTCATGTTCACATGTGCTTAAATACAACACCAGTAGCACTGGGTTGGATGGGGGGGGGGAACCTGTTTGCAGTGTGGATAGCCTGGCAGTGAGCTTCCATTTAAAAACAAAGATATAACAATAGACAAGTGTTTTATTGCTGGAGGGAGACATACTCCTCAAGAGGCACCCCTCATGTCCAAACTGTCAACATATTAGTTTTTATCCTACCCCCTATGACAAAGACTCCTTTCTTCTAGGCCATCTCTCCTTTCTCTTGAGCACTCTGCGCAGTGCCTCCTTCACCTGATCATTCCTCAGGCAATAGATTGGGGGGTTGAGAGATGGTGTGACTGCAGTGTAGAAGACTGTTACGGCCTTGGTCAGCTCTGACTGATCTCCACCTGGAGCTAAATACATCGCCGCTACTGAACCATAGAAAAGTGTGACCACCATTAGGTGGAAAAACACAGTGGAGAAGGCCTTCCTGCGACTGCCTTGATTTGACTTTTTCAGGAGGGTGAAAATTACAATGCCATAGGATAACACCACAAAGAAGGCATTGATTAAAATCCCAACATTCATGGCTACCTGACAGATGGTGACAGCATTCCCTAGTGGGGGGCGTGCGAGAGACAGAATGGACCCAATATCACACATAAAGTGGTCAATGATGTTGGGGCCACAGAAGGATAACTTCGAGATCATAGTCAGTGGGAGAACGTACCACAACAAGCCCAGGGCCCAACAAGAAGCCACTAGGATGTAGCAGGACCCTTGGGACATGAGTTGTGAGTAGCGCAGTGGGTGGCAGATGGCCAGGTACCGATCCAAGGCCATGGCTGAGAGGAAGAAGCCTTCAGTGAGGCCAAGACTGAAGAATATATACATCTGTAGGAAGCAGGCATTGAACGATATAGTTCCACGAGGGGATGCCAGGTCATACAGCATGCGGGGCACTGTGCTGGTCACATAGCAGATCTCCAGCCAGGAGAAGTTGCTCAACAGGATGTACATGCGAAGCTGAGCCAAGTGAGTATCTAGAAGCACCAGTGTGATGATAATGATATTCTCAACCAAAGTGAGTATGTAGAGAATGGTGAAGAAGATGAGGAGCAGGAACTGTGCCTGCGGTCCTACTCCAAAGCCCAGCAGAATGAATTCCTGCACTGCAGTTCCATTGGATGGCTCCATCTGGAATCAGAGAATACAATCATTCATTGCAAATCACTATTGTCTGCCTGTCTACCAACCTGTTCCCCCTGAAAAGCAAAGGTTGAGTATGTGTATCAACGAGGAAAGGTTGTGTGTGCGTGTTCTTCTGGCAAGTGGGTTTCAGGGCACATTAATTTAAATTAATATAGGAGTTAGTATAGGAAGTGACAGTGAAGAATGTACTTATAATAGGCTACTTTAGTGCAGCACAACTAACATTGTACTGAAGGATGAAGCTTGCTGTGAATATGCTCCTATCCTACTTTCTTCCCACTCCTCCTGAATCCTGGAATAATTAATTTACAGAGATCGAACTGAAATATGAATTGGAAAGCAGAGTTGTACACCTGCAGCCAGTCCTGACCTATCCATGAAGTGAGAGATGCAGCTTGTTTCAGCAGCAGTAGAAAAGGGAGTGGACAATTGGGGGTGTCCTTCACCATGCATCTGCCAATGCGTCCCCCCAGCCTGTCACAGTTCTTATTAACCTGATTCCTGATGTGGGTACATCTGCTTCTTTCCCTGCTCCCTCTGTGTGTGTGTGTGTGTGGGGGGGGGGAGGCTCCTGCTTTTCCTTACCTGTGAGACTTCCTTTTTTATTTAAAGAAACTGTGCTTTATCATGTAGTCCCTTTAAATCAGTGGTTCCCAACCTTTAGGAGCCCATGGACCAGCAAGACAAACATTGGTATTGTCGTGGATCACATGCAACCCTTCCAGCCCCACTAGACAAAAAAAATAGAATTCAATTTGGCAGCCCATGCGGGAGAGCTCAGTGAGACACTGGAAATGCCAGCTTTCGGGGTGTGTGTGTATGTTCATTCTCTGCCCTCTCTGGTGGTCCATGAGGAAGCATGTAGCCGAGTGATCGCTCCTCCACAGACTACCAGAAGGGGTGGAGAATGGACCCTTCCACAGCTGGCACTTCAGCAAGCATTGGACTAACAGAGAAAGCAGAGAATGGACTATCTACAGCCACAGCATACACTTCAGTTCTCACTTGATGAGACACTGGAAATGATGAAAGGTGATCATCTTCTTTTCCCTTTTTCCCATTGCCAACATGGACCACTTCTTATATGGTCTCACTGACCACCTGTGTTCCCCGGACCACAGGTTGGGAACCACTGCTTTAAATAAAACAGGTAGACTGCAATCCTATACATACTTTCCTGGAAGCAAGCCCCAGAAAGCACAATGGGATTACTTTTGAGCAGACATACATAGGATTTCACTGATAGTCTCACATCAAGGAAAAGATACCGGAGTCTCCTGAGATTGCAGATAAGTGCTGTTCTTCCACTAATGGTTTGTTTTTGAGGCTGTTGTGCATTGAAGCAACAGCAGACATGGAGCATAGTTGGGCAGCATACCCAAAGGGACCACTGCTGCCTGCCTGCTTGCTTGGCAGAGAGAGAGAGAGAGAGCCCAGAATTTGGAGGACAGGACGGGACTTGGAATTCAGAGGGTCTGAGTGGAGGAAAGTGGGTGATCTGTCTTTCATTTCAGTATTAAAAGGAGAAATAAAGTCAACATTCACAGAGATCTCACAATCCTTTCAGCCAGTGTGCTGTTCTCTCCCTTTTCTGTTCATGTTTTTATAATGGTCTATCAGCATTCCTGTGCAGAATCCCAAGACTCTTTTGGGGGATGGTGGTCATTCTAATCTACCCCTTTGCAGTTCCCACCCCAGTCTGCTTTGCCCTGATCAGAATTCCTCTTCTGGTACCTCAGTAGCGCTCAACGCATTGATTCATCCAGCAGAAGGTGCACCACAGCTGATGTGAGAGAGGTGGATTGTGGGGGAGTATGTCCTTTTCTGCATCTTCCAGTTGTACCCAGCTAAGGAAGAGGTGAGGTGTGGGATAAGCTTGAAGGGAAGGAACTCTTGGCTTCTGCACTGACCAAAGACTGAATGCATCTGATAAATATTGGAAGCTCTTAGGATTGCGTCTCTCAAGAGCAATGTTTTTATTCACCAAAATAGCATCTCTTTGGAGACCGATTTCCTCTCTTTCCCAGGGTGAAACACCAATCTTTTCCATAAGGAAACCTTGTTTCTTGAGGACTTCGTGTTTGCTAAACATGAACCACCCTGAGCAAAGAAATGGATGCAATTTGTCATGGAGGATGTTCTGTGGTGGATTGCAGAGGTCACAGAAAAACTCTGTTTAATGTACTACAGTCATGTTATAATGCAGTAATTACTTCTCCTGAGGGATGCTTGTACAAAATCTCTTTGTACTCAGGGGACTGTGGGCTTGAGAACCTTTTTCCCTTTCACGTTTCAGCTATACAGACTGATGCAAGGCATCTCCTCTTCCTTACTTGGCCTGTTGAAGACTCTGAATACTCTCAAGGGGATCTACTTGAATGATATACCCCCATTCAAAATGTTGTGTCTTGGGTTCTGTTTCCCATGATGTCATATGGTGGGCAGGCAACCAATCACCCCCTTTTTAACTTTTATCCTAACTTAGTTTTGTGGCATTCTGATAGGGCACTACAAAACTCTTGAGGATGGAGAAATCCCTCTAGTCCAGTAATGCACAAATAAATTAATTTTATCACTTTGATTGGGTAATTCCTTCCCCCCCCCCCATTTTCTCCTTCCTTTTTACATTGTCACATTTAATTGTGGCAACCTTTCTTATGTGCAACCGGCTATTCTCCATTCTGCACATGCCCGATCTCATCTGATCTCGGAAGCTAAGCAGGGTCAGGCCTGGTTAGTACTTGGATGGGAGACCGCCTGGGAATACCTGGTGCTGTAGGCTTATACCATAGTCTTTTGAGACTGAAGGTTGCCAACCATCATATTCTCCATTCCTATTTTTGTTAAATTTTCCCAATAATAAAGTTTCTTGGGTGCACATTCACTCTTGTATCTCTTATTCTTCCCTTCCAAACCATGCCATCATGTTATGGACCACTTTCCAGGGTCATAGTACATAAGATAGCTTTCCTGTGTATGCTTATGTTAACATGCACATATAGAACAGCAGTAGCACTGGGTTGTGGCAGAGCCTTGCTGCAGTGTGGACAGCCTGGCAGTTGAGGGCTGTGTCCTTTCTCATAAGAACTAAGAAACAACAAGAGAGGCATGTTTTATTGCTGGAGGGAGATACAGCCATCAAGAAGCATGTCTCTTGTCCAAATTGTGAACACCCTAGTTTTTAATCTCTCTCATTCAGTTGATGTTCTGTTTCTGTTTTGCTTTCATCCTTCTTGCCCTCTATGATGAGGTCTCCTTTCTCCACAACCTTCTCTCTCTTCTCTTGAGCACTCTGCAAAGTGCCTTCTTCACCTCATCATTCCTCAGGCAATAGATTGGGGGGTTGAGAGATGGTGTGATGGAAGCATAGAAGACTGTTACGACTTTAGTCAGCTCTGACTGATTTGCCCCACCTGGATCTAAATACATTGCTGCTAATGACCCATAGAAAAGCGTGACCACCACTAGGTGGAATGATACAGTGGAGAAGGCCTTCCTGCGACTGCCTTGGTTTGACCTTTTCAGGAGGGTGAAAATTATAATGCCATAGGATAACACCACAAATAAGGCATTACTTAAAATCCCAGCATTCAAAGCTACTTGAGAGATGGTGACAGCATTCCCTAGTGGGGGGCATGCGACAGAGAGAATGGACCCAATATCACACACAAAGTGATCAATGATGTTGGGGCCACAGAATGATAATTTGGAGATCAAAGTCACTGGGAGACTGTGCCACAGGAAGCCAAGGGCCCAACAACAAGCCACTAGGACATAGCAGGAGCCTTGAGACATGAGTTGTGGGTAACGCAGTGGGTGGCAGATGGCCAAGTACCGATCCAAGGCCATGGCTGAGAGGATGAAGCTTTCTGTGGTTCCAAGACTGAAGAATGCATAGAACTGGAGGAAACAGGCATGGAATGATATAGTTCCACGAGGTTACATCAGGTCAAGGAGCATGCGAGGCACTGTGGTGGTCACGTAGCAGATCTCCAGCCAGGAGAAGTTGCTCAGCAGGATGTACATGGGAAGCTGAGCCAAGTGAGCATCTAAAAGCACCAGTGTGATGATAATGATATTCTCAGCCAAAGTGAGTATGTAGAGAATAGTGAAAAAGGTGAGGAGCAGGAACCGTCCCTGAGGCCCTACTCCAAAGCCCAGCAAAATAAATCCCTGCGCTGCAGTTCCATTGGATGGCTCCATCTGGAATCAGAGAATACAATCATTCATTGCAGATCACTATTGTCTGCCTGTCTACCAACCTGTTCCCCCTGAAAAGCAAAGGTTGAGCATGTGTATCAACGAGGAAAGGTTGTGTGTGCGCGTGTTCTTCTGGCAAGTGGGTTTCAGGGCACATTAATTTAAATATAAAAATGGTATAGGAAGTGACCGTGAAGTACTTATAACAGGCTACTTTCGTGCAACACAACTAATAATGTGTCAAAGGATGAAGCTGCTGTGAAAGTGCTCCTATCTCTGAGTAATTTCTCCCCACTCCTCCTTCTGAATCCTGGAATAATGTGGTCAGTGTACACAAGACGAATTCAACAGATCTAGTTGATGTATTAACTGCAAAGCAGAGCTTGTTTCCTGTACTTCACCTGCAGTCAGGCTTGAACCAGCTTGTGTCAGCAGCAGTGGAAAAAGAAGTGGACAGTTTGGGTATCCTTCACCTGAATCTGCTGCTACCTCCCCCCAGCCTGTCACAGTCCTCATTAACCTGATTCCCGGAGTGGGAAGTGCAGCATCTGCTTCTTTCCCTGCTCCCTCTGTGTGTGGGGGGCTCCTGCTTCCCCCCTGCCTGTGAGACTTTGGCAGCAATCCTAACCACACTTTCCTGAGAGTAAGACCCATTGAACAAAATAGGACTTATTTCTGAGTATACCTGGTTAGGATTGTGCCCTTCCTTTTTTATTTAAAGGAACTGTGCCTTCTCATGTGGTCCCTTTAAATAATACAGGTGGAGTGCAATATACTGTCTTGGGAGCAAGCCCCAGTGAACACAACGGGATTACTTCTGAGCAGACAGGCATAGGATTGCACTGATAGTGTCACAACAAGGTGTCTCCTGAGATTAAGGACACAGTGCTAACCCACTTTCCAGCACCAAGATAAGGGCAATGCAAATCTGAGGTAAGGGAACAAAGAATTGCCTTACCTTAATGAGTTCTTTGTGACTGCCCCCCAACTGCAAGATGCAGCACATGCCCACTGGCGCAGCTGTGCCAGTCAGTGGCAGATCTCTCCAGCCCTGTGCTCACAGGTCCATGATGGCACCCACCCATGGGATGTTGCCACCCTCCCATGTGCAAATCTGCCCCCACCCACTTACCTCAAGCTTTCGGAGCTTCACGCGACCCCAGGCTGTGTTGGGGAGGCTTCCTGAGGCTTCCCCAACGCTTTAAACTGCTTCTGGAAAACCAAAAGCACAGTTTCCAACCCCGTCGGGAGCCTCAAAGAGGATTCTGTGGGGACCTAAAGATTTGTGCCTGGGGCTTTTGCCCCATCAAATGAATGGGAGGTCTGCCACTGACGCCAGTAATGGAAAGTTAGGATTGCGCCCTAAGAAGCAGATAAGCTGTATTCTTTCACTGATGGTTTGTTCTGAGGCTGTTGTGCACTGAAGCAACAGCAGACATAGTTGGGCAGCAGACCCAAAGGGGCCACTGCTGCCTGCAACATGTGAGCTTCATGTTATATTTGATTAAAAAAAAACAGCCTTGAAAGGTGCCAAACTACAGGGAAGTTAAATCTCCACTTCAGTTAGATTTAAGTACACACACACAAGAGAGAGAGAGAGAGAGAGAGAGAGAGAGAGAGAGAGAGAGAGAGAGACCTCTTTGCTTTTGCCTGAATATACATTTTTCTTATTTTATATATTGCTAGTTGGTACTCAAGCATTCATTTTGACATTACCTATCTTCCTTATCCTTGTAAGGCAAGCCAGTGTGATCACCGCCATGCTGTAGATGGAGAGCAGAGTGTACCCAGTATTTGATAACTGGGCTGAGATGTGAAGCCAAGACATCTTGAGATTTCAAACTGGGCCAGCACACACAAAAAAGTGAATGAATCCTTGTGGAAGGAATGGCAAAACTGAGCACAGGAAGATCTGCTTAATCCTGCCAATAGCCAGCAGATCAGACACTGGTGAGAATTGACTGGTTCTCCATTACTTAAGAGAAGCACTTATTAGCATGGCTTAAGCAAACACTTATTCCACCACAGATGCCAGTTGGCCTTCAGCTGGAAGGTAGCATGAAAAGTGCTCCATCATAAGGATCATTTTCTCTGTTGGTCATTGCCAACATCTGCTGTCCTCTTTGGAGGTGGTGTGTGGGGATTCAGCAATATTTAGTAATATTCCCTAATAAAATGTAATAATAAATATTATTAGTAAAATGGAACAAAAATCAGTAAGCATATTCTGTGTTCTTTTGTGTGTCTGAGGATGGGGCATGGCAGAGGGCTGGTGAGGGCTGCCAAAGAATAAAGTCTGGTATTCACTTATCAGATACATTGTTAGAAGAGATCTAGAAAATATTCTGTTTCTTGGCTCAGTTCAGAGGTGATAAGTAGGAAGAATTTGTTGGGGGAATTTTGCAAAATGGGGGACAGGACAGGACTTGGAATTCAGAGGGTCTGAGTGGAGGAAAGTGGGTGATCAGTCTTTCATTTCAGTATTAAAATAAGAGATATCAAGATTCACAGAGATCACATCATCCTTTCAGCCAGTGCTGCTCTCTTTTCTGTTCATGTTTTTATAATGGTCTATCAACATCCCTGTGAAGCATCCCATGACTCCTTTTGGGGGCTGGTGGTCACTCTAATCTACTCCTTTGCAGTCCCCACCCCAGTCTACTTTGCCCTGCTCAGAATTCCTCTTCTAGTACCTCAGTAGTGCTCAACGAATTGATTCATCCAGCAAAAGGTGCACCACAGCTGATGTGACAGAGGTGGATTGTGGGGCAGCATGTTCTTTCCCACACCTTCCAGTGGTTCTCCACTGTGGAAGAGGTGAGGTGTGGGATAAGCTTGGAGGGAAGGAACTCTTGGCTTCTGCACTGACCAAAGACTGAACGCATCTGATAAATATTGGAAGCTCTTGAGATTGCATCCCTCAAGAGCAATGTTGTTATTCACCAAAATAACATCTCTTTGGAGACAGATTGCCTCTCCTTCCCAGGGTGAAACACCAGTCATTCCATGAGGAAACCTTGTTTCTCGAGGTGCTTTGTGTTTGCTATACATGAACCAACCTGAGCAAACAAATGCAGTTTATCATGGAGGACATTGATTGCAGAGGTCACACAAGAACTCTCTGCTTAATGTACTGCAGTCATGTTATAATGCAGTAATTACTTCTTCTAAGGATGATTGTACAAAATCTCTTTGTACGCAGAGGACAGTGGGCTATGGAACCCTTTTCCCTTTCATGCTGCCACCTATAAAGTCCGATGCAAAACAGCTCCTCTTCCGTGTTTGGCCTGTTGAAAATTCTGAGTACAGATACTCCAATGATACTTGAATGATACGCCCCCATTCAAAATGTTGTGTTTGGCTGCAAGCAAGCAGCCCCTTTTTGACTTTTACCCCAGCTTAGTTTGGGGCATTCTGATAGGACACAACAAAACAATTGAGGAGGGAGAAATATCCCTCTAGTCCAACTGTGTGCGAATAAATTAATTTTATCACTTTGACTGGGTAATTGCTTTTTTTTTTTCCCCCTTTTCTCCTTCCTTTTTGCTCTGTCACATTTAATTGTTGCAACCTTAAGTTTCTTATTTGCAACTGGCTACTGGGAATGCTGTTTAACACATGTAACATGTGCACAGGGGAGGGGATATCTTGCATGCTTGAACCCAGAGTTCTTGTTTTCCCTTGTATGTTTGTGCCATTATGATCTCCTATTCTCTCCTTCACTATTCCCTACTCTCCCTCACTGGAGATCTTCAAGCAGAGGCTCAACAAGCAGCTGCTGGAGATGCTGTAGGCAGACTTCCTGCTCCAGCCAGTGGGTTGGACTAGATGAGCTATTAGGCCACTTCCAACTCTATGATTCTGTTTTGTCTCCTCTTTTCTCCAAGCATAACAATTGCTTACATTTAGAATCTAACCACATGTATGGCTAAGAAACATTGAATTGCCCTTTAGTTTTGCCTCTCCATTCCAATTATGGTTCATTGTCCCAACAATAAAGTTTGTTTAGTGCACCTTCACCCTCACCTCCCTGTTCTTCACCTCCAAACTAATGAGTCATGCTATTGGTCGCTACCCAGGATTGAGGCACACAAGACAGCTTTTCCCTGTGTGCTCATGTGCTTCAAAGAGCATAAATAACACTGGGTGTGTGTGTGTGTGTGGGGGGGGGGTCCTGTTGCAGTGTGGACAGCCTGACAGTGGAGGGATGAGTTCTTCCCTTTAAGAAGAAAGACCAATCGAGAGAGACATGTTTTATTGCTGGAGAAGAAACATCCATCAAGCAGCACCCTCTTGTCCAAACTGTGAACATAGTTTTTGTCCTTCACTGTCTTGTTGAATATTTTCTTTTGTTTGCTTTGCATACTTCCTGCCCTCTTATGACAAACAGCCAAATCCTACCTAAGTTTTCTTAGGTAGGTGGTGCCAGCATGCCACTTAGGCAGTGGTGCTTTCATGGGCTACTCTGCACCCCACAGGGGAATTCAGCAGATGGAAAGTCTCGTTGGGGTAAGGGGACATTTGTCCCCTGGCTCTGGGTTAAGCCCCAACAGCTGCTATGGGTCAACTTGGACGGTCTGCATTGAGCCATGTCAGCAGATCAAGCCTGGGATGTAGGACAGGATACAAAATACGCCAGTGTTGCCAATCCAACCCCCTCCTGGGGCCAATCCTCCCACCCCATCACTGCCCCCACCCATTACACCTCCACTCCTGTTCTGCATAGCATAGCACGTGTTTGCTCCAGCAAGCACGGAAGGCTTGGGCTCTCCTTCCAGTGTGTCTCTGAGGCAGTGTGTCTGGAGACTGTGCTGTCACAATGTGCTTTACAGCATTTTTGTGACAGCACGAGCCAGCAGAGCGCACAATCTGCCAGTGCAAACCTACAACAGAATTGTGCCAAAAGTCTCCTTTCTCCTCAGCCATCTCACCCTTTTCTTGAGCACTCTGCAGAGCACCTCCTTCACCTGATCATTCCTCAGGCAATAGATTGGGGGGTTGAGAGATGGTGTGACTGCAGTGTAGAAGACTGTTACGGCCTTTGTCAGCCCTGACTGATCTTCTCCACCTGGAGCTAAATACATTGCTGCTACTGACCCATAGAAAAGTGTGACCACCATTAGGTGGAAAGACACAGTGGAGAAGGCCTTCCGACGACTGCCTTGATTTGACTTTTTCAGGAGGGTGAAAATTACAGTGCTGTAGGATGCCACCACAAAGGGGACATTGATTAAAACCACAGCATTCATGGCTATCTGACAGAAGCTGGGAATGTTCCCGAATGGGGGGCATGCAAGAGAGAGAATTGGCCCAATGTCACACATAAAGTGGTCAATGATGTTGGGGCCACAGAAGGACAACTTGGAGATCAAAATTACTGGGATAAGATACCACAGGAAGCCAATGGTCCAACAAGCAGCTACTAAGGTGTAGCAGGAATGTTGGGATATCATCTGTGGGTATCTGAGTGGGTGGCAAATGGCCAAGTACCGATCCAAGGCCATGGCTGAGAGAAAGAAACTTTCTGAGGTTCCAAGACTGAAGAAGATGTAGAACTGAAAGAAGCAGGCATTGAATGATATGACTCCAGGAGGGGACATCAGGTCAAGGAGCATGCGGGGAACTGTGGTGGTCACGTAGCAGATCTCCAGCCAGGAGAAGTTGCTCAACAGGATGTACATGGGGAGCTGGGCCAAGTGAGCATCTAGAAGCACCAGAGCAATGATGGTGATATTCTCAGCCAAAGTGAGTATGTAGAGAATGGTAAAAAAGGTGACGAGCAGGAACTGGTGTGGTTGCTTGATTCCAAAGCCTAGCAAAATGAATTCTTGCACTGCGGTCCCATTGGGTAGCTCCATCTGGAATCAGAGGATAGACTCATTCATCACATATCACGTATCACAACCATTTTCTGCTTGTCTGCCTACCAGTTCCCATTGGAAAACAAAGGTTGACATATGTGGGCCAAGAAGGGAAGTTTGAGTATGTTTATATGAGTTCTACTGCTGTGTATGTTTCATGTCATCTGTGGTTGTTTCCTGAATAGCATACCCTTTTCTTATTATTAAAATACAAGGAAGAAGAAATCCAATTGAAATATTAATTGGAAATCAGAGCTTATTTACTGTACTTCACTTGCAGTCAGGCCTGACCCATCCATGGTGAGAGATGCGGTTCATAGCAGTAGCAGCAGAACAGGGATTGGACAAGTCGGGGTGTCCTTCACCCCAAATCTGCCGTGGCCTCCCTGCAGCCTGTCACAGCCCCCATTACTCTGCTTCCCATAGCAGGAAGTGCAATATCTGCTTCTTCAAGGGCTCCTTCCTCACATGGGGCACCTGCTTTCCCCCTTCTAGTAAGACCTCCTGTTTTATTTAAAGGAACTGCACATTCAAGGAAATATGGTCTTTTTAAATAAAACAAGCAGGCTGCAATCCTATACACACTTTCCTGGGAATAAGCGCCAACAAGCACAGTGGGATTACTTCTGAGGAGACATGCATAGGACACTGACAATCTCTCAACCAGGAAAGACAGAGGAGCGCCATGAGTTTAAGGAGCATCTAAGTGGTGTTTTTCCATCCGCTCTTTTAACAGGGGGTGGGTAGGTAGGTGTGCATCCACAATGGTAACAGCAGACAAGGAGCAGGGTAGCCCAACTTGGACACTGTTGCCTGCAATAATATATGTGACATTCATATTATACCTGGTTAAAAACGTCACATTACGGAGGAGAAATAATGTCCTTTTAAATCTCCATGTGTGTGAGATTCACACAGACAGACAGATTTCACCTCTTTGCTTTTGCTTGATTATAAATTCTCTTATCTATATATTGCTAGTTATACATTGATACTCAAAATAGTTGATGTGACATTATCCGAGCCTCCCTCCTTCCCCCCCCTCTCTCTCTCTCACACACACACACACACATTTTATAATGGTCTAACAACATCCCTGTGAAGAAGCCCAAATCTGCTTCTCAGGGCTGGTGGTCACTCTATCTCTTTGCAGTTCCCTCTCCAATCTTCTTTGCCATGATAAAAATTCCTGCTCTGGTACCTCAGTAGCACTCTACGCATTGAGCCATCCAACAGAAGGTGTGCCACAGCTGATGTGCCAGAAGTAGATTGTGGGGGAGTATGCCCTTCCTTGCATCTTCCAGAGGTGCTCACTGGTAGCACTGGTGAGGTTTAGGATCAGCTTGATGGGAAGAAACTCTGCGCTTTTGTACTGAACAAAGAGTAGATGCCTCTGATGAATATTTGGAAGCTCTGGGGATTGCGTCTCTCAAGAATTACAGCTCAATATTATTATTCAGTGGTCAGCTGCCAGGAGGGTGGAGGAAGGAGCTTATTACTGACGCCTGTGTTGGACTCTTGAGACTGACGATTGGCTCCTTCTCTCTGCAGGTAACCTGCTAAAGCCTCTGGCTTGCCAGAGGCGTGAGCCTTTGGCACGAGCCGTGGCTCTTAGCACGGGGATCGTGCCCAGAGGACCGAAGTTCCTTTCCTGGTTGGCAGACTGAAACAGCGGTTGGATTATTCCTCCCCTTTGTTTGAAGGCAGGGGAGAGAGGAGCAACATAAATCCTTAGGGCAGCACAGTCTTTTTCCAGCAGAGGAGTGGCCTGTGAGACATCCAGTATTAGGCTTGGCTTGCTTTTATCTTTTTTATAAGCAGCCCTGTTGGTTGTTTCTGTCTGTATAGGCCAGTCTCAGAAGGTGGGCCTCGCCACATGTGTTTTTTCTTAGGAGGGAGCTCAGGGGAAGGGAGGGGGGCCACTATCAAGAGAGTGACGGGCCAGGGTAGATATGGGGGGGGGGGGGTTGGACAGGACCTTACTGGAGAAGGAGAATCCATCATAGGCAGATCATCTCTCCTTCTGGTCCTTCCCCCAATTCTTGGATGCCTGGTGGTCTTGGCAGTGAGTCCCTGGATCTGAAGCTGCTGCTTTTGAATGCCAGGTCAGTGAATAAGAAAACCTGCATCATCTGGGATTTAATCCTGGATGAGAAAGCTGACCTGGTATGTATTACGGAGACCTGGTTGGACATGATGGGAGGAGTCCGAACTTTGTCCACCAGGTTTCCAGGTGTTGCAGCAGCCAAGATTGCAGGGACAGGGAGGGGGAGTTGCAATTGTCTATCTCCCTTACCAGGTGCCCTGTTTAGCAGTTTGCTGGGTTTGAGTGCCTGCATGTTGTGTTAAGAGGGCCGGACAGGATTGGGATTCTGTTGGTGTACCGCCCGCCCTACTGCCCAACAGTCTCCCTGCCTGAGCTGACCGGGGTGAGCTGACCGCCTATTAGTGCTGGGGGACTTCAATGTTCATACCAAGGCCCCTGCAGCAGGTGCAGCTCAGGATTTCATGGCCGCCATGACAACCATGGACCTGTCCCAGAAGATCTTGGCCCCAACACATACTGCAGGACACGTGCTGGATCTGGTGATTACAGCTGGGCAAGGGGGTAGTGATCTGGATGTAGAGGAGATTAAGATCACTCCGTTGTCATGGACAGATCACTTCCTGGTAAGGTTTAGGCTTGTTGCAGCTTCTTACCTTCGCAGAGGTGGGGGACCGCATTCTATGGTCCGCCCCCGGAGGCTAATGGATCCTGAAGGCTTCCTGAGGGCTCTGGGGGCTTTTCCCACTGCCAAGACTGGTGTCTCATCTGAGGCCCTGGTTGACCTCTGGAATGGGGAAATTACCAGGGCAGTGGATGTGATTGCTCGGGAGCGACCTCTGCCACATCACACACTCGGAGCGGCTCCTTGGTTCACTGAGGAGCTGCGAATGATGAAGCAGCAGGGCAGGCATCTAGAGCGACGGTGGCAGAAAACTTATGATGAATCCAATCAAACATGGAGTAGAGCTCATTACAGAGCCTATTCCATGGTGGTGGTGGCAGCGAAGAGATCTTTCTTCTCTACTACCATTGAGTCTGCTGAGAACCATCCGGCAGAGCTGTTCCGTGTGGTATGGGGTCTCCTCCATCAGGCCACTCCAGTAGACCAGGAAGAACACACAGTCAGCCGTTGTACATGTTTGCACAACATTTCGCAGATAAAATCGATCATATTTGTCACGACTTGAATGCCACATTGACAATGTCTGACGATGTCCCCTTGGCAACTGCTTGTCTGGTGTTGTGGGATTCTTTTCAGCTTATACAGCCTGAGGATGTGGACAGACTCCTTTGGAGTGTGAGGCCATCTGCCTGCCTGCTTGACCCTTGCCCAGCTTGGCTGATAAGAGCTGCCTGGGGTGGACTGGCTGAGTGGATAGGGAGGGTTACCACGTGCTTTGAAACAGGCAGTGGTTTGCCCCCTCCTGAAGAGGCCCTCCCTGGATTCCACTGTATTAGACAACTACCAGCCAGTCTCCAACATCCCGTTTCTGGGCAAGGTAATTGAGCGGGTGGTGGCGTTTCAACTCCAGAGGGTCTTGGATAAAGCAAATTATCTGGACCCTTTTCAATCTGGTTTCAGGCCGGCTTTGGGATGGAAACCACCTTGGTGGATGACCTATGCCAGGGACTGGACAGGGGGAGTGCATCCCTGTTGGTCCTGCTGGACCTCTCAGCGGCTTTCGATACATCAACCATGGTATCCTTCTGGGCCGAGTGGCCAAGTTGGGAGTTGGAGGCACTGTTTTGCGGCAGTTCCGCTCCTACTTGGAGGATCGGTCCCAGATGGTGGTGCTGAGGGATGCCTGTTCGAGACCCTGGCCCTTGAGGTGTGGGGTGCCACAGGGTTCAATTCTGTCCCCCATGCTATTTAACATCTACATGAAACCACTGGGAGAGGTCATCCAGGGATTTGGAGTGGGTTGCCATCAATATGCTGTTGACACCCAGCTCTATCTCTCCTTTCCTCCAGACTCCAGGGTAGCAGTTGAGGGCCTGGAGCGCTGTCTGGAAGCAGTGAGGATCTGGATGGGGGCTAATAAGCTGAAATTAAATCCGGATAAGACAGAGGCTCTCCTGGTTCAGAAATCCTCGATGCAGGTGCTGGACTATTGGCTTGCGCTGAATGGGGTTGCACTACCTCTGAAGGAGCAGGTCTGCAGCTTGGAGGTCGACCTGGACTCGCAGCTGCTCCTGGATTCCCAGGTGGCGGCTGTGGCTGAGGGGGCCTTTGCTCAGCTTCGGCTGGTGTGCCAGCTGCAGCCAATCATGGCTTGGATCTTGGATCATGCAGACCTGGCCACGGTGATCCATGCCTCAATGACATCGAGGTTAGATTATTGTAACGCGCTCTATGTGGGGCTGCCCTTGAAGATGGTTCGGAAACTGCAACTAGTGCAGAATGCGGTGGCCCGTGTGGTTACTGGAGGTAGGCGGTTTGACTCTGTCAGTCCGCTTCTCCAGCGGCTGCATTGGCTGCCCATTCATTTCTGGGCCCAATTCAAGGTGCTGGTTTTGACCTTTAAAGCCCTATACTGCTCTGGGCCAGGGTATCTTAGAGATCGCCTACTCCCGTACAATCCGGCTCGTCCTCTCAGGTCATCAGAGAAGGCCTTTTTACAAGTGCCGCTGCCTAGGGAGTTACGTGGGGCGGCGGCAAGAAATAGGGTGTTCTCAGTAGTGGCACCAACACTATGGAATTCCCTTCCCCTTGACTTAAGAACTGCTCTCTCTCTTGAAACTTTTTGGCAAGGCCTGAAGACCCTTCTGTTTATACAAGCCTTCTGAGTTCCCGGCCTTTTTAACATCTTTTTAACATCTGTTAATATCTTTTTTAAAACCTGGTTACAGGCCTGATCCTTTTATGATTTGCTGCTCTATGCTCTTTTATCTGACTACTTTTTATCTGACTACTGTTTTTATGATATGTTGTTAATATGCTTTTATCTGTTTGTTTTATCTGTTGTTAATATGCTTTTATCTGTTTATCTGTTTTTAAATTATGTTTTAAAATTTGTTTTAACCTTTGTTGTAAGCCACCTTGAATCCTTCTGGGGAGAAAGGCAGGGTAAAAATAAAGTTGTTAATAATAATAATAATAATAATAATAATAATAATAATAATAATAATAATTCACCAAAGTAACATCTCGCTGGGGATCGACTGCCTCTCTTTCCCATGGTGAAGGACACATCATTATCAAACATAAACCCTGCCTTGCTAAACATGGAACATTTTGAGCAAATGCATTGATGCAACATATCATCAAGGAGGTTCTGTGGTGGACTGTGGAGGTGACAGCAGAACATTCCATCCAAAGTGCTGTGGTCATGTTATCATGCAGTAATTACTGGGACAGAAAGGAGGCCTGTGAGGGGGTCAAGTTTGGCGACAGTGGCGCCTGCTGAATCCTAACCCCCTTCCCAGGATTGATCTGTGACTGAGCTAGAGCAGGTCTGAGTTGACCCATGCTGGCTGCCGGGGCTTACCCCAGCACAAGAGAACAAATGCTCCAAGGAGCCTGCAGAGGCTGGAACCCCTCACGGGATACAGCAGAAGTGACGTCAGCACTGCTGCCTCACTGTGCAAGGAGATAATGAGGACTGGGCTGTTAGTTTTATTTCTTTGACTGTACTACATTACTAGACATACTGTAGACACATATATCAGGAGCACATGGAGGAAATCTTTTGTATGTGCATGGACTAAGAGTGGTGGCTCACGACATAGCTCAGTGGAATGGATGAAATAAGGAGGGAGGCAATGTTAAAGGCACAATGATAGGTGACTTTTATTGTGTGATAATATAATAACTAGGGAGGGGGAATTCTTTTTTTTTAAAAGGGATAATGCAATGCAATGTACACACTCAGAACCCAATTCCATCCAGCACTGGCCATAGTGTGCAGTGCCACAGAGACAGGCTTCACTACATGCTACGGGCAGGGCAGGGACAAGGTTATGTCAAGAAATATACTTACGTGCTCCACCACTCCCTCCTCCCCAAAGGACCTACTCTTTCGCTGACCTAAATTTGAGTAGGTCCAAGGTCCTGAGTAGGTCCTGAGTAGGTTGGGCCCAGGCCTGGGGCATAGGATGTTGGCATCGCTGCTGCCACAAAATCCACCACTGGCTTGCCCTCAACATGCCCCCAGCTCAGCCTGATCCCGGCCTCGATGCTCCCACAAACCACCCCCTCCACCACTTTACCTACCCCTGTGTTCAGCAGCTGCTGCCACATGCACAGAACCTCTGACCATTTGTGCCAGTATCCCTGAAGTGCAAGACAGTGGTGCGCTCATTGTGATGCTGCTGTGGTGTTTATGACAGTGGATTGCGAGAGCCCTGTCATAAGTGGCCCATAAAATTGGGTTGTCGAGGGCTTGGGATGACATGATGATGAAATCATGTTGCCCTCGACCTTCCACCCTGTCACATTGCTTTTAATGTGAAAGATCCACCTCTGGACTGTCTCCATTCGACAATCTTCAGCCCTCTCTGGACACAGGTGCTTCGTATTCTCACTGGGAAGTGGCAAAAAACATGATTGTCAGCAAGGCAGCTGGGCCCAGAGGGGGCCAACGGTCACCAAATGGAAGCTTGGGCGGTATGCTGTCACCCCCTGCTGAGGTTTGCACCTGGTGCATCCTGCACCAGCTACACCTCCATAGTGATGCCATTGCTTGCAACTAACTCTTTGACTGCTCTGGTGACCTATTCCTCAAGCAACGTACAACTCTTGATAGGCAGCCCAATCCTGAGCTGCCCAGTGCATGGGGCTGCCACAGTGCCAAAAATAGCTGCCGTGGTATCTTGTGTGCACTGGGCAGCTGTCAGCAGCTCCTCGGGGGAAAAGGACTTTTGTTCCCTTCCCCTGGGTAAGGGAAGTAGCTCCTCAATGGGGCTACTCAATTCTGTGGCAGCTCTTTAGCCAGCACAGAATCAAGGAGTCCTATGTTGGGCCATGTGGCCCAACACGGGGCTCTGGATCCAGCAGAGCTGAGCTCTGTAGGACCTGCTCCCTCCTGCCCCCTCCCTCCCCCATCATGCCTTCTCCCCCATCATGCCTTCTCCCCATCATGGGATGCCCCCATCCCAGAACCCCTCGTCCCCTCATCCCATCTTACCTCTCTGTCACCTGTCACTTCGCAAAGATTGCCAGCCTCCCACCGGCGCTGTCCCAGTGTTGACTCGCACTGGACCAGCTTCGGTGCTTGGCTGGTGCTAATCCCCGCAAATGTACTTTATGGCACATTTGCGACGGGTGGTGCATGAAACACAGGATTGAACCTAGTTAACACTGAAACTGGTAAGGAAAATCAAGGTTGCAGCTTGCAGGCATCAAGTCAGTAATGACTTTGTATACTCCAGAGTCAGGAAGCTCCCAATATTACTGAGCAAGCAAAGTTTGGTGACTCACGGAACTTTCCAAAAAGGCAGGTTCAGTTCCTCCTAAGCCACCCAGCTGACTAATCAAAGATTGGTGTTTTCTCTACAGTCTTTGGACCTGATGCTTCTTTTGCCATCAGCCCAAGCAAAATGCCTTGAGATTGTCACGTGTCATGCTCTATTGGCATGCACTCAGGTAACAATTACATCTATTAAATGTGTCAAGAACAAAGCCGAGTCAGGCAAATTCTGAAGAGTGTTTTGGTCTCATTTTGTTTGAATCCTTCCTCCCTTCATTATGCCTTCCTCCACAGCAGCCTCACTTTTCTGCTGCACAGTCTACCCAGAGCCTCCTTCACCTGACTGTTCCTCAAGCTGTAGATCAAGGGGTTGAGGAAGGGTGTAATGGCAGTGTAGAAGAGGGTTACAGCCTTAGTGAGCTCTGACTGATCTCCTCCATCCGGAGCTAAATACATCGCTGCTACTGACCCATAGAAAAGTGTGACCACCACTAAGTGGAAAGATACGGTGGAGAAGGCCTTCCTGCGACTGCCTTGATTTGAGTTTTTCAGCAGGGTGAATATCACAACGCCATAGGATATGACTACAAAGAAGGCATTGGCTAAAAGCACAGTAAAAGTTGTTATCTGAAAGAAGATAGGGACATTCCCTAGTGGGGGACAAACTAGAGAGAAAATGGGCCCAGGATCACACACAAAGTGATCAATTATATTGGAGCCACAGAAGGACAACTTGGACACCAAAGTCACTGGGATAAGATACCACAGGAAGCCAAGGAGCCAACAGGCAGCGACTAGGCGGTAGCAGGAACATTGTGACATCATTTGTGGATATCTCAGGGGATGGCAGATGGCCAGGTACCGATCCAAGGCCATGGATGAGAGGAAGAATAGTTCGGTGGTGCCAAGGGAGAAGAAGGTGTAGAACTGGAGAAAGCAAGCATTGAATGATATGGTCCTAT
This sequence comes from Tiliqua scincoides, assembly GCF_035046505.1. NCBI lineage: Eukaryota > Metazoa > Chordata > Lepidosauria > Squamata > Scincidae > Tiliqua > Tiliqua scincoides. The sequence goes on along the minus strand of NC_089825.1, from coordinate 141,345,500 downwards.
GAGGAGATGCCAGGTCAAAGAGCATACGGGGCACCGTGGAAGTCACATAGCAGATCTCCAGCCAGGAGAAGTTGCCCAGCAAGATGTACATGGGAAGCTGAGCCAAGTGAGCATCTAGAAGCACCAGTGCGATGATGGTGATGTTCTCAACCAAAGTAAGTATGTAGAGAATGGTGAAGAAGATGAGAAGAAAATACCGTTTTTGTTGTTCGAGTCCAAAGCCCAGCATGATGAATTCTTGAACTGCAGTCCTGTTAGCCAGCTCCATCTGGAATCAGAGAATAGAATCATTCATCACATCCACAATTATTGCCTGTTTGTCTACGTTCCAGTTCCCAGTTTTGTGTGTGCGTGTGTGTTCTACTGCTATGGGGTTTCAGGATCCTGTTCACTCTTTCCCAGTCCTTCCTGTCCACTTTTCTCTGTTTATAAAAATGTGAGAAATAAATAAAAATCAATAGATAAGCATTTCCACAAAGAAACCCAAATCTTTTTTCTTTTTTTTTTTTTTGAAGGTGGCACCTGTTCAAATCCATCCTTCTGTCGTCTCTACTAGTAATGATTTCCATTTCTGTACCTCATCATCATTCAAAGTACCGTTCCACCCAGCAGAAGGCTTAGGAAAATGTGATGTATGAATTCAGAGGGTAGTAACAAGCTGTTGTCTCTTGTCTTGGTGGTGTTCAGGTGTTAGCATTTTTGGGTTGGGTGGTCAGCTTGACAGAGCAGGCCTGTGTGTGGAACAAAACCAGGATGCTGATTTAAATGCTCAATGATTGCCCTTGAGAATGTTTTCCTCAATAGCGGTATCATTATCCACCTCAAAACCCATCACTTTGGGGACAAGCTGCCTCTCTCAAGGGCAGGAAAACACAGGCAATTCCCACAGGTCTTCATTGGTTTTCTGAGTTCACTGTTGGCTAAACCTGGATCATTTTGAGCAACTAATTGGATTCAGTGCACTGCAGAGGAGGTTCTGTGGGAGACTTGAGAGACGATTGAAAACATCCATTCAAAACACAGTGGCCAACCACAAGAATGACCTCTCTTGCAGCAATGGCTTCCAAAGGCAGGAAGAGCTGCCACATTATCTTAAGAAGAAGCCCCCTTGCATACCAAAAATGAGCATTGAAAATGAAAGCTTGGCTCAGGCATTTCTCTTTGGCATGTTACCCACCACAGAAACTGATGTATAAATAATCCATTCCTTGATGGACCTCTTTGGAGCAAACTAAATATGAATTGTCTTAGAGCTCTTCCCTGTCAAGACCTGTGATGCTCTCAGTCACAATTAACCTGTGGTTGACAGACCCAAAGAACTGGTGCACATTCCTAGCTTTCCATCTTGTGGAGAGAGGTAATGGGGCAGCTGTTGCGTTCCTAAGATCACCAGGTTGCCGTGTTAGCCCTCTGAGAGTGTTGGCTTTGCCAGAAGACCTCTTACACAGGTGTGCAGCTTGGTTCTGAGGCCTGGGGGATAGAAATGTCATGTACTGGAAATATAGAAATATCATATCCCGATACAGCCCCAAATTTATTTATTTTTACATTTTTATCCTGCCCTTCCTCCAAAGACCTCAGGGTGGTGTAGTACATGGCTCCCCCCTTCCTTTTGCCCTCACACCAACTCTGTGAGGTCAGTGAGGCTGAGAGATAGTAACTGACCCAAGGTCACCCAGTACACTTCATGGCCCAGTGGGGATTTGAGTCTAAGTCCAACTCCCGAACTATTACACCATCCTCCTTCCCAGCAGCTTCTTCTTCTGAGAGAGGAAACTTCTGGGAACTCCAAAGTCAAGTGCAGTTTGGGCATTATCCCAAGCAGATATGAATGCAATCCATAGCTTGGCCTTTGTCCATCCCTTCTCCCAATGTCCCAGTGTTTTCCTGACAGTCGTGCGTAAGACACTGCTTTATCCTAATTTCTTTCTATGGTGCTTTCAGGCATCTTGTGACAGGGGTCAAGGGGTCAAGGATCCAACCGTATGTTATGCTAAGCATGGGATTGACCTTTTCATGCTCCACCCCAACAAAAAAATCCAGATTGGGATGGTGAGGTGAGGATAAATTTAACCTTTTGGTCCTTCTGTGGTCCAAATCCAGATCCCTCCAGTGGCTAATTTGAAATTAGCCTTGTGAAGAAAACTCACATTAGCACCAATAGGAGATTCCCTTGCGGGGGGGGGGGGGAGCAGCTATGAGGGAGGGAATGACATCTGAATTGGGACTATAAAGGGAAAAAGAGTAAAAGCCCCTCTCACCCAATCTGGATCACCCCTCTGAAGCTGCTGTTTAACAGCAGCAAGCACACATGGGCCAATCACATGCTTAACACACTGTTTGATTCAAAACAGGATTGTCTGTACCTGAATTTGGGAATAGACCTTGCTGTCCTGTGGACACCCTTGCTCTGGTGGATAAATTCATGTCTTTAGAAGTAAAGAAACAGAAGAGGAGTGTTTATTGGGTGGGGGGGGGTAGGAAAGGAAAATAAATGAGTAATGCTTCTATGCGTAGTAGGCCATTGCTGGAGAGGAAGGGGGAACCATGTAAAGGGAAGTCACCCAGGGTTTCCCATGAGGCCCAATCAATTGGGATGAATGAGGTTGGCTGTAGGGTCAGTGTGATTCACTTTGTTCTGCTTTAAATAGTAAAGAGGTCAGTAATGATTAATAGAGAATGCTGTCACTGTACAATTCAGGTTGGTTTTTCTTTCTTTAGTTAATAAACTCCAGCACAACAGTACTGAGCATGAAATCAGAATGGAAACAGCTTTAGTTTGTGGCTCAGTTTGGAGGATACTTCAATTTTCTGACCAGCCTTAATTGATGCAGCTGCCATATATAAAAGGTATGCATCCTCCATGAGCATATATGTCCTGGTCCCTTCCCTCACATTTGAGGCTAGTTGGGAGAGGTCTGAAACCCCCATGTATGTTGATAAACCTTCTTGAAAAGTAGGCTTGTCAGTGTGTGATGAGGAGTGAAGAGGGTGACCCCCCCATACACACATGACGAAGTGCAATGCTGTGAAGTCCCTGGATGTGAGAGGAAGGACTGGGATGTGCCACCTGCATGAGTGCACATCCAGCATTGTGTGGGATTGGCCAAACATTTGAAGTATTGTCTGAACCAGTACTCAGTTCCTGGAACTGAGGATTGTTTCTTAAGGATGCTTCCAATCTGACATCTCACGGTTCTGCTTTGTTCAAAACAGGTTCCTTCTGCATGATGCTGAGATCTGCTTTTCTGCTGCCATCTCCTTTTCTCTTGCAGCCTGCAGTCCCCTGAAATACAGACTTATCAATATGAAACTTATCAATAGCCTTTAACCAGGCTGTCTCTGAAATCCTCCTTTTACCAGACTTCCTCTGGCTCCTGCCTGTCCAGTGAATTGCATGGATTTTTCCATTGTGTGGCAAGTTAACCCAGACCCACTTTCCAACCCTTTTGTGAACAACCCCAGTGGTTTTTTAGGTTTCCATTCCATAGAGAAGTGGGAGTTAACTTGCACCAACCTTTATGTTTTCTAAAGGGCTGCATGAACACTCACATTGGGTAAATGACAGCACAAGCCTATGCACATCTACTCCGAAGTAAGTCTCATTGCATTTAATAGGACTTACTCCAGGTAAGTGTGCATAGGATTGCAGCCTGAATGAACATTCATCCAGTGTCAACTACAGACAAGTATTCCCATTGTGCATAAGCTGAGCATATATTCAAAAAATGACATTTCGTGAAAATAAATGACATGCAATTATTTGGGCTTGTATGTCACGGAATACACAAAATCAGACCATCGAAGCTGCCATTTACAAGAACAGAAAATTCATTGTATTTCATTTATTTATAATACATTATAATGTACACTGTAATATATACATCTAACATTTCTGTCTTGTATACTGATTCTCAAACTGAGAGGAGAACTTGGTAAGCTTCTCCTTAATAAATATATTTTCCCCAGTTCAGCTTTTGGACCATCCTGAATGGGCAATACAAAAAAGGAAGTGAGAAGATCCCACTTTATCCAAACTACGTATTTGTTATTTTTTAACTTTTTCCACTCTGTTGTTAGGCATTTCGGTTTCTGTTGTTGTCATCCTTCCTACCTTCACCTTACAAGGTCTCCATTCTTTTCAACCATTTCTCCATTCTCCTCAGCAACCTGCCCAGCGCCTCCTTCACTTGATCGTTCCTCAAGGAGTAGATCAGCGGGTTGAGAAAGGGAGTGATGGCCGTGTAGAAAAGCGTTACTGCCTTACTGACCACGGACTGACTTTCTCCATCTGCAGTCAAATACATCCCTTCCACTGACCCATAGAAAAGTGTGACCACCACTAGATGGACAGATATGGTGGAGAAGGCCTTTCTGCGGCTGCCTCGGTTAGAAGTTTTCATTAATGTGAGAATCACTATGCCGTAGGAAAGCAGAACAAAGAAGGCATTGATCAAGACTCCAACACTCATTGTCGTCTGAAAGATGAAGGGAACGTTTCCCAGTGGGGGGCAGGCCAGGGACAAAAGTGGTCCAGGATCACACACAAAGTGGTCAATTCTGTTGGGGCCGCAGAAGGACAACTTTGAGATCAGAATCACAGGGACAGGATACCACAGGCAGCCAAGGAGCCAACAAGCGACCACAAGGCCATAGCAAGAGCGTTGGGACATAATCTGTGGGTAGCGCAGGGGGTGACAGATGGCTGAATACCGATCGAACGCCATGGCTGAAAGGAAAAAGCTTTCAGTAGTACCAAGAGAGAAAAAGGTGTAGAACTGGAGGAAGCAGGCATTGAAGGATATGGTCCTATGAGGACTTGCCAGGTCAGAGAGCATCCGGGGTACTGTGGTGGTCACATAGCAGATCTCCAGCCAGGAGAAGTTGCTCAGCAGGATGTACATGGGCAGCTTGCCCAGGTTTGCATCTAGAAGCACCAGTGCGATGATAGTGATATTCTCAGCTAAAGTGAGTAGGTAGAGAATGGTGAAAAAGGCAAGGATGAGGAGCCGCTCCTGTTTACCGATTCCAAAGCCCAGCAAAATGAACTCCTGCACTGTCGTCCCGTTGGTCAACGCCATCTGGAATGAGATCAATATTCATTCATCACACATCACCAATACGGTGTGCCTGTCTCTCCCTGCTGAGATAAGCATGTGTGCCTTTTAGGGCAGGCTGGGGAAGGAGCATGCTATCCCCATGAGTGTTTCATGCGTTCACCATACAATGCCAAAAGTACTGGGGAAAGACCAACAGGAAGACTAAAGAAAAGATGGCTTAATAATATCCTATACAGTGGTCTTCAACCTCTTTGGTTCCATGACCCCTCCCAAAAATAAGTAAATAAAATATGAAACTGGGGATCCACTGTTGATCCCACCCACTCCTCGCAGGGTCTAATTTGCTCACCATCACTTCCCACTCCCACTTCAACCTCCTTCTTATGTCTTCACAACCAGCCTGTGAGGTAGCAGCCTGCGCAGGACTGGTCTCAGAACCTGCAGGGCAAGATAGTGAGAAGGGGCTGTGCAGAATTATATCAAGAACTCTGTTTTGAGAAGAGGGCACTATTATTGGATTGGTTCCAAACCCTCTTTTGCACAGGCTGGAAAGGTCGCTATGCCCCCCCCCCCAATGAGGCTTCACAATCCCATTGGGGTCATGATCCACAGGTTGAAGAACACTGTTCTAGAGGAACTGAAATATACAAAATGTGGTTTACCAACCATCACACAACTTTGTCAAGATCACACGGGCTGATTTAATATCATCGAGAACAGCACTACGTAGTTTCAACAGGAACTTGTTTTATAACGTTGCGGTTGATAGCACTTAAGGAGTGGGGAAGGGGCATTCTATCCCTAAGTGTGTTTCATATCACATATGATTATTCCTCAAAAGCCCCTATATGTCTTAGAATTTAGATTTTACTTGAGAGAACCATGGAAAAGCCACTTGAAGTGGATTTCTTCGGGGCAAAGTAGTCTTGAATTTATCTAAGAAAGTTTGCTCCAAATATGGATGGACTCTACCCCAGTGAAATCTCTCCCCACTCCTCCTGCTGTTGCTCATTTAAATTACATAAGTCCAGTTCGTTGGTTAGCAAACTCAGTAGTAAAGCAAAGCTTGTCAGCCTGATTTCCTGATTTCCTCGGATGTCCCCAAGACACTCTGTATTGTCTGCAAAGACATCTCAGCAGGCACCACATATCTTCATCAGGCAATATTTCTATATTTTTTAAATAATAAAACTGTGATATTTGAGTGAAGCCACTTCTCTCAGTCTCTTCCTTAACAGAGACATTCTTAAGGGATGTTCTGCAATATGCTGGCTTGTTATCCAGTCTTCGATCCCTGTTCCAATAGGGCTGTGCAATTCATTAATTTCCCTGAACATGAGTAGCAACATGGGTATAGATCAGGGCGATCCAACAGGTGGGGGGGGGGGCGTACAACCATGAATTCTCTCCCCCTGACTGCACAGAAGTAGAAGTAATTGGCAGTGACATGATGACATCACTGCCAATTACTTCTGGGTTCTGAGCTGCTGAAGTTACTTGGCAGGCACAGTCACCAGGAGGTGGTGTGTGTGTGTGGGGCTTTCTGATCTCCCTGCAGCACTGTTCTGGCTTCTTCTCCAAATTGAGTTTCATGGATACTCTCTCTCTCTCTCTCTCTCTCTCTCTCTCTCTCTCTCTCTCTCTCTCTCTCTCTCATTTTTTTCTTCCTCCTTTTCCTTTGGTATCTACCCAAAGAAAGTCATATCTAAGCATCACTGAAATCAGTGAGACTAACTTTGTTTAGATACAGCCCATTGTGTTCTATGAACAACATTTTAAGGGGAAAAAAGCACATTAAAAAGTCAACATTGTGTTTCTTGAAGGTGACACCCATTCAGATCCATCCCCTTGCAGGCCCAATCCAGTCTCCTTTGTCTTGATTCTACTTCTGGTGCCTCAGTATTATCCAATATTACCTCAATATTATTATTCTAAGTGTTGATCAAGCCAGCAGGGGGTGTAATACCACAAGTTCTATGTTGCCATTTGATTGGAGAGCATGATCTTCCTGCATCTGATAACGCTGTTCAGCTGTGACACTGAGGGGTTGCCTGGTGTGCTTGATGGTAAGAAGCAGCGGACCTGTGTGAGAACCAAAGCTTGAACACTCATATTAAATATTTGGTCATTCTTTGGAACATGTCCCTCAAGGACAGTAGCATTCACCACCAAAAATGACTTCTCTTTGGAGACAGGCTGCCTCTCTCTGCTGTGGTGAGACGCAAGTAATTTCTCTAAGTAACTGCTGTTTTTCTGGGCAGTCTCTCCAAAACATTGTTCACTTTGGGAAATCAAACTGATGTAATAACTCTGTGGAGAAAGTGGCTTGGGGATATGGGACAAAAACATTTGATTTTAATTACTGTGATCGTGTTGTTCCAAAGTAATTGTTCCTCTTAATCACAGAATCATAGAATACAAGAGCTGGAAGGGACCCAGGAGGTCATTTAGTCCAACCTCTCTCTCAGCACAGGTGTCTACAGCATCCCTGACAAATGGCCATCCAGTCTTTGCTTGAAACCCTCCAATGAGGGAGAGCCCACAGCTATACAAAGCAGACTCTTATGGCTAGGAAATGGACAACTCTTATGGCTAGGAAATTCTTCCTCATGCCTAATCTAAATCTACTTGTCTGTACTTCAATCCACTGGTTCTAGTCCTGCCCTCAGGATCCAAAGGAAGTCTTCCTCTCCTTGCTTTCATACTTGAAGATGGCTGTTCTATTTCCCCTTAGACTTCTCTTCTCCAGGCTAAACATAACAAGCTTTTCTAACTATTCCTCACAGGGTTTCCAGACACCCTCCCCCCCACACCCACTATATCTTTTGCCCTTCTCTGAATCCACTCCAGCTATCAATGTCCTTTGTAAAATGTGGTGTCCAAAACTGAGCATACTATTCCAACTGAGGTCTGACATATAGAGTGGAATTATTATTTCTTGTGATGTGGTCTCCCTGCGCCTGCTAGTGCAGTATGTGGACTGCATTAGCCTTGTTTGAGGCTGCATTGCATTTCTGGCTTATGTTCAACTTGTAGTGGACTGACAGTCCAATCCTATGCGGCTGCTGCTGGGGCACTGTCCATCAAATCCAATGCACCATCTTGGTGGAGAGGCCAGTCGAAGAGGATGTGAGGGCAGGAATTACCTGTGTGTTCCGGCTGCCACAGAGTCCCTATGAGACTTCTCTGAACCCTGCCAGCTTTGTTGCCAGCATGGTGCTTCAAAGTTGCTGGGGGCACATCTGGCTTGAAAAGGGAGTTCAGAATCCGGTGGCCGTCAACTCTGCCTCATACTGTCCTTGTCCTGCCTTGCTCTCCACCTTTCGCTGTCTCTTTGCTGGTGAGGTTGTGGCTGTGGCTAGTCCGGCAGTGTGTGGCCGTGGTGATGGTGGCGTGTGGCTTTCTGGCTCCTGCATTGACAGGTATGCAGCAGTCACTGATGGAAGGGCCTCTGCAAGGGTGGGGCTGTCTTTGCGCTGGTGTACCTTGTGGTACACAGGCATTTCCTAGGGATAAGTCTGTGCCATAAGACACTGAGATATTTTTCAAACATGCTGCTGACAAGCAGTGCTGTCACTAGGGTTTGTGAACCCGATGCAGGAGGCCAGTGCCTCACCCCCATGATGGACCTCCTCCCATGCAGTGGGTGGGACAGTGCCTTGAGTGGTGGACATGGGTGATGCACTGCCTCTACTGGTTTTTTGGCTATAATTTTTGATAGAATAGAGATATTTTAACCCCTGCTAACTGGTTAAGAGGCGCTTTTTCAAGTGGGTGATCCTCTTTTATTTAGCAGGGGGAGAGTAACTGGCCCACCTCACCCCAGCAGTATCTTTTCTAGTGGCTGTATGCTGGTGTTGCATCTTTTTAGATTGTGAGCCCTTTTGGGACAGGGAGCCATTAGATATTTGATTTTCTCTGTAAACCGCTTTGTGAACTTTTTGTTGAAAAGCAGTATATAAATACTGTTGTTGTTGTTATTTAAACACGGTTGGTTTTGTTGCATTTGGCATGAAAATACACATAAATGATATAATACATGATGGTATTATTCAAAAATCCCAAGATTTAAAATTTTTTAGCCAGTAGTGGTGTCACCTGGTGTGGCCTGCAACCCCCACACCCCCTAGTGATGTCAAGGCTGCCAAGCCATGTTTCTCCCATCCTGTACTTGTTCCTCCTGGCAGAACTTCACATTTGCCTTTGTTGAACTTGATCTTGTTGGTAATGGCCCCACTGGTAGAGCCTGTCAATATTTTGAATCCTATGGATGGGGGGAGAGCTGCTGTCATTTGAAACAAAAACACCTCCCTGCTTCCAGAAAACTAGCATGTCAAAGTGAGAGCATGGTGAAAGCTCACTTGTCGCAGGTTGCCCATCACAGGAACGGCTGTAAGAAGTCTTCACTGTCTATGGAACTGATGAAGTTCCTGCATCCCAGGAAGATACAGAACTAACAGCCCAATCCTGTGCTGCCTGAGGCGCGGGGCTGCAGCGGCACTGAAAATGGCTGCCACTGCATCCTGCACACTCCAGGCATCCACTGGCAGCTCCTTGGGCGAAGGGGACCTTCGTCCCCTTCCCCAGGGTAAAGAGAGTAGCCCTGCAATGGGGCTACTTGATTCACCGCCAAAAGGTCGGCGGAGAATCAAGAGCCTCCGTGTCTGGTCCCGCCTCCCTCCCTCCCTGGTCCCTCCCCCCACCTCCCCCTCCCCATAACACCTCCTACCCACCCTCTCCCTGCTCTCCACCTGCCTCCCCCCTGTGACAGAAAAGTGAGTATTGAGGACCAGGTAATATCTGAACAAGGAAAGTTTCTGCTTGTAGCCATGCTGCTAGGTCTGAGTGCAAGGCCCCAGCTGTCACCAACTTCCAATTAGTGCACACCAGATCTGGGAGAACTGTGGAGGAGGCCACTTCACAGGGCCTTCCGATACCGTGTCAACTACCAAGTGGGCTTCAAGGTCAACTTGATTAACAACAGGGTACAGCTGTGAACTTCTCAGGCAGGGAGGGGGGATTCCACCATGAGTAAGAAGGCTTGTGGCATGTCCACCCCTAGAATGTTCGGCTGGAACCAAGTTCTGATTGATGGGTGGGTCAGGAGACCTATAAAGGTGAGGGGGGAAAGCTTTCCTTTATTCTAGCTTTGCCTCAGGCTAGGGGGGGCCTGAGCTTTGACCATTCTGGCAAGAGGGACCCAACTTGACTGCAGCAAGGATGGGTAAGACTGGACTCTGGACTCTGCAGAAAGAGAGTCGGAGAGGTGGGGAGCCTGCTCCCCATAGGCTCTTTCCTGTGTTCAGCCTTTGGTATTCTAAATAGACCATAGAAATCACTGAGGAAGCAGCGAAGACTTTCTTGTCTAAGTGTCAATGAACTCATGAGTTTACTTACTTACTTACTCATGCATTCTTTCAATTTTTATCCCAAATTTCACCCTACAGGAACCTAAGGTAGCTTACAACAATGTTTAAAATACATTTATAAATGATGAAACACATAAAAACATAAAATACATATATAATACAATATTTTAAAAACCAACCAGTGGCAGCAGCAACTATAAAAACTGTTAGTCTTAAACATTGAAATAATTAATAAAAATCACCAAACACCAGGCTTCAACCAGCAGATATACGCCCTGCTGGGTTCAGGAGGCTCTTTGGAAGACAAGGGTTTTCTGGCCACGCTGGAAGGCTTCTAGAGAAGGAGTCATTCTCAATTCAAATGGGAGGGAATTCCATAGGGCAGTCATCACTACAGGACTACAGGACTACAGTCCTGGAACATGCTGGAATCCCTAGCATGTATGCACTGCTGAAACAGAGACGCCTGCGTTGGCTTGGTCATGTCATGAGAATGGATGATGGCCGGATCCCAAAGGATCTCCTCTATGGAGAACTTGTGCAAGGAAAGCGCCCTATGTGGTCTCAGCTGCGATACAAGGACATCTGCAAGAGGGATCTGAAGGTCTTAGGGATGGACCTCAACAAGTGGGAAACCCTGGCCTCTGAGCGGCCCGCTTAGAGGCAGGCTGTGCAGCATGGCCTTTCCCAGTTTGAAGAGACACTTGGCCAACAGTCTGAGGCAAAGAGGCAAAGAAGGAAGGCCCATAGCCACGGAGACAGACCAGGGACAGACTGCACTTGCTCCCAGTGTGGAAGGGATTGTCACTCCCGAATCGGCCTTTTCAGCCACGCTAGACGCTGTTCCAGAACCACCATTCAGAGTGCGATACCATAGTCTTTCGAGACTGAAGGTTGCCAACAAGTCATCACTACCAAGAAGGCCCTATCATTGGCTGCCATCCTGCTAATCTCTTTCAATGGGGACAAATCCAGAAGGGCCCTCTCAAATGACTGAAAAGAACAGGTCTGATTTTATGGAAGAAGGCAGTCTCTTAAATACACTGGTCCCAAGTCATAAAGGGCTTTCAAGGTCCAAAGCAGCACTTTGAATTGGACCTGAAACCAAACCAGCAGCCCTGACCTCCTTCAACCACATGAGCCACCACATTCTGGACCTTGCAGCCCCTTGTAGAGCACATTACAATAGTCTAATTTTGATGTCACCGTGGCATGGACGATCTGACTGAGGGAGCTATGGCTGCAACTGACACACCAGCCAAACCTGGGTAAAGGCACCGCTGGTCCCAGCTGACTCCTGAGCATTCAAAAGTAGCTGTGAATCCAGGCAGATCTAGTTAACCATGCTGGGCAGGGATCCAGTAGACAGGCAAATGGCCACATATGCCAAAGGATCCTGTACACATCCTCAGGTTCCACAAACTGAAAAGAATCCCACATGCTTGGGCTGACAGATACCATGGGAACATCACCAACCATTGTTAATGTAGAGTCCATGTTGTGGCAGATGTGAGTGATTTTATGTGCAAAGGGCCTTGCAAACATATCATAGCAGGCCTCCATATTTTCCTCCTGATCTATCAGAGGGGTCTGAAGGAGTAGGCCTTGCACAACTTGGAGCAGTTCCACTGAATGGCTCTCTGCAGATGCAGTGGTGGCAGAGAAGGTATGCTTCACTGTTGTGACCTCCACAGAATAGGCCCTAAAATAAGCTCTAGCCTGTGTCTGAACAGATCCATCACAAGTCTTCCACCAACATTGCTCTAAATGTCTATCCCACCGCTTCATCATTTGCAGCTCCTCAATAAACCAAAGAGCCATTCGGAGTTTGTGTGATGCCAGAAGTCACTCAGGAGTGATCTGATCCACAGCCCTGGTCATTTTTTTTTATTCCAGAGACTGACCAGGGCCTCAAATGAGTCGCTGGCCTTGGCAGCAGGAAAATCCCCCAGAGCAATAAGGAAACCAAAATAGGATCCACTAGTCTTTGGGGGCAGACCATACAATATAGTCCTCCACCTCTGCAGAGGCAAGAGGCTGCAATAAGCCTAAGCCTTGCCAGGAAGGTGATCTGACCATGACGACGGAGTGATCTTAATTTCCTCCATATCCAGAGCACTTTCCACTTGACGGGCCATAAACAGCAGGTCCAGCACGCGTCCTACCTCATGAGTTGGAGCTGAGATCTGAGACAGACCCATGGTTGTCTAGGAGACCATAAAGTACTGAGCTGTTCCTACACCTTGAGCCTCAACCTGAACACTGAAGTCCCTCAATACCAGTAGGCAGGGGACGCCAATGAACATAAGAACATAAGAACAGCCCCACTGGATTAGGCCATAGGCCCATCTAGTCCAGCTTCCTGTATCTCACAGCGGCCCACCAAATGCCCCAGGGAGCACACCAGATAACAAGAGACCTCATCCTGGTGCCCTCCCCTAATGCTATGACCATTTATCAGGCTGTATAGTTGGATGATTTGTTTTTGTTCTCTTCTTCCATTGTTTTCTACGCTGACACATTTTTTTTCAGCCGTCCTGCTTTTCTCTTCCACAACCTGCCCAGAGCTTCCTTTACCTGATCATTCCTCAGACAATAGATTAAGGGATTGAGAAAGGGTGTAACGGCGGTGTAGAACAGCGTAGCTGCCTTAGTAATTTCTGAATGATTTTCTCCACCTGGAGTTAAATAAACTCCTGCCACTGAGCCATAGAAAAGTGTTACTACTACTAGGTGGAAAGATATAGTGGAGAAGGCCTTCCTCCGACTGCCTTGGTTAGAGGTTTTCATTAGGGTGACAATCACCACACCATAGGACAGCACAACAAAACAGAAGTTGCCCAAAACCACAGAATTCATAGCAATTACACAGAAGAAAGGAGCGTTTCCTAGGGGAGGGCAGGCTAGGGAGAGAATCGGTCCAGGATCACACAACAGATGCTCAATGATGTTGGAACCACAGAATGATAACTTGGAGATCAAAGTCACTGGCAGTATGTGCCACAGGAAGCCAAGGACCCAACAGCTAGCCACTAGGGCACTGCAGGAAACTTGGGACATGAGTTGTGGGTAGCGTAGTGGGTGACAGATGGCCAAGTACCGATCCAAGGCCATGGCTGAGAGGAAGAAGCATTCGGTGCTGCCAAGAGAGAAGAAGATGTAGAACTGGAGGAAGCAGGCATGGAAGGAGATGATCCCACCAGGGGATACCAGGTCGAAGAGCATGCGGGGCACAGTTGTGCTGACATAACACATTTCCAGCCAGGAGAAGTTGCTCAGCAGGATGTACATGGGGAGCCTGCCCAAGTGAGCATCTACAAGCACCAGTGCGATGATGGTGATGTTCTCAGTCAAAGTGAGTATGTAGAGGGTGGTGAAAAAGATGAGGAGCAGGAAGCGCTGCTGCTGCCCAACTCCGAAGCCCATCAAGATGAATTCCTTAACTCCAGTTCCATTGACCGTCTCCATCTGTACTCCCAGACTAGGATTGTGCATCACACACCAGAATCCACTATCTGCTTGAACTGAAAGATGAAAACGAGGAGGCACAGCATTTAGGGAGGGCAAGGGGCATCCTTTCGCTCTCCATATGAGTTCAGACCAAGAAGTAACTCTTTTATTAAAATATGCCTCCATTTTGCTTCCACCACCCAGAATGGCTCCAAAGGCGAGGGGGAGAGGCTGCTGGCATGGCCCGTTCAGGGGCCTACAAAACTCAGTGCTTTGCACCCCCTCTAGCTATGCCACTGAATTCATGGGATCTGAAGTAGGGGGAAAGAGCTGGTGGTGCCTTTGCTTTAGCTATTAGGTAAGTTAAAATCAGGGATGCAAATGAGAATCAGAGAACTTTTCATGATTCCTCCCTCCTACTGTTCTTCCTTCCCCCCAACAGAATTTTAAGAGAACCTATTAACATTTCATTTTATATGGTCAGGCAAATATATCTGCCTATGGTTCTCATTCCCAGCTTCTTTTGCTCACTCAGTGTTCCTGCCTACCTCAGCACAATTGAAGAGTTGAATCCATCCAGCAAAGATCTCATCACAAGTGCTACATCATAATTTGGTGTCCTTGTGCGGAAGGGTGAAGTATATTGTTTTATGCTCTTCGTGTGGTGTTCAACATTAGCACTGGTAGGCAGCTGGGTAGAAAGAAAGACCGGGCATATCTGCTGATCCACCTTTAAATGCTGGCATTGAGTGTGCGGTAGATGTTGGGAATGTGTTCCTCAAAAACGATGTCATTATCCACCAAAACAACACCTCTTTGGGGACAGGCTGCCTCCCCAAGTGACAGTGAAACTCCCAGAAATAATTGTTGCTTTCCTGAATTAAGTGTTTAAATGTTAATATACATATAAATATAAGTTCTTAAATGTAAATCCAGTTTTTGAAAGGGGAAACGTAACTTATCCCTAAGCCGGTGATTCCCAAAGTGTGGGTCGGGACCCACTGGTGGGTTGCAACCTGATTTTTGGTGGGTCGCCAAAGGGTGATGGAAAGATCAGATAACCAATTGCTTCAAGGCTATTCAAAAATCAGATAATGTAGCTGCTAAATACCCTACAAAGAGATCAGCTCCTGCAGTTTGCAAGTATGCATAAATGTAGGGAGATAAATGTTTGATGGTATTTTTTTTCTGGTTATTATTACTTATATATAAATAAAACATTATTTCTTTCTAGATCTTTTTAAAAAAATTTTTTTTGGTATACCTAAGTGGGTCCCGATAGAGTATCATTTAAAAAAGTGGGTCCCAGTGCTAAAATATTTTGGAACCACTGCCCTAAGCCATTTAGAACTTCAAAGGTACTAACTTGAACTGTACGTGAGGTGGAAAGTGACAAAGGGCCCAATCCTATCCAACTTTCCAGTGCCAGCACAGCAGCAATGAAGTCCTAAAGTAAGATCATAAACGATCAATTACCTTGAGGAGGCCTCTGCACCCCCACTGCTTCATGAAGCACATGCCCTGATGGCAGCTGCATCAGGGCTAGAAAGTTGGATAGGATCAAGTCCAAAGTGTCGAACTAGTTCGTATGCCTCTTGCGTGAGCGGGGCCTGTATGTTTGCTATTTTTAAAATGTCAGGAGCAGCTGCTCAGAACCCTGGTCCAAATTTGGAACACGGAGGGGGACTTTAGTCCTTTTCTTCCACCAAACTCTTGATGTCGATTTCCCTCTCCCCCCCTTACAACTGCAATTTGTCCCTGGAGGAAAGTTACAATTGATCACACACCCCCAAGACAAAAGCAGTGAGAGAAGAAGCCCTTATGCTGTTTGAATTCATCACCGTTACCAAAGAGCTTCATTAGGGCAGTGAGGTGAGAATGATAACTTTTTTTTTAACATGTATTTATATACCGCCTTTCTTGGTCGTCAGATTTCTCCTCAGACTTTATTTAAGGCGGTTTACATGGGCAGGCTGTTCTAAATCCCCGTAGGGATTTTTACAATCGAAGAAAGGTTCTATCTTTCAAGAACCACAATATTTCAGATGGATCTTTTTGATCTGGTATCACATTCTGGCCTCCGATTTCCTCCCACGCAAACTGACAAGCAGCTCCTTCATCTCTCACATGGAGGGCAGCCAAGACGCTTCTTCACTCACACCAAAGAGCAGGTGGAATAACTTGGCTCAGCTTGTCAGCTGCTTCAAGGTCTCACCATTCATGGTGCAGGTGGCCTTGAACTGGCGACCTGCGGATGTTATCTTCAGGCAAACGGAGGCTCTATCCTCTAGACCAGATCTCCTGCCCGACCTCTTCAAATGATAGAATTTGCTATCATTTTGTCTGTCTTCCCTGAGAACAAAGCACCCTGCTGGCTCTCTGCTAGGGATGGCTTGTGCTTGTCAGTCAATCACTCACTCACTCAGTCAACCTGACCAGCTAGAGATGCCCAGGTAATAGCAGATCATCCAACTGAAAAACCCCATGCAGGGGCTGTGTGGCCTAGAGCCATTGCTAACCGCTAAGTGCTGAGACCTCCATCCTCTTGCACAGAGCCACAGAGCCTATCAACCACAGAGCCCTATCCAGTGCTCAGTAGCATAGCTAGAGGGGGTGCAAAGCACTAAGTTTTGCTGGGAGCCTCACTGCGGCGTGCAAGCAGTCCCTTCCCTTCCCCCTTGGAGCCATTCCAGACTGGGGAGCAAAACGGAGGCATACTCCTGGCTCCGAAGGGGAGGGTTCACTTGCACATCGCAGTGAGGCTCCCTGCAAAACTTATTGCTTTCACCCCCTTTAGCAACACCACTGCCAGTGCCACAGTTTTTCTTAAATAACCCAGTTTTTGTTAGGGCCCTGAAGTCACACAAGGCAACCACTTGCCTGGGAGGGCATTCAAGATATGCTCACTGCACTTCAGGCAAGCCAAACACCTGCAACCAAACCTGGGCATGGATTATGTGCCTTGCATTTCACGGAACACACAAAAGTACACAACTGAAACTAATGTATAAAAGATAGTTCATCCATTTTGTTTATTTGTTACATAATAGTGGACCCCAAGGGAATCTTCTTGGACATCACATGCTCCTTGTCTTCTCTTTCTCGAACTGAGGTGAATGTTGATGTCAGGCAACCATGAAGCACCTCCCTGGTCCTTACGTATCCTTAGGTTATTATTTTTTTCAAGCCAGGGGATGCAGGGGAGTGTATGATGAAAGAGAAGTACATCTTTCTGTCTTGCCTGCAGGCTTCCCAGAGGCTGCTGTAGGAAACACTAGACTGTGGCCTGATCCAGCAGGATTTTTCCAATGTTTCTGGGCTTCTTAAATGGGCAAAATAAAAAACATTCAAGAGGGAGAGCTGGAAATACATCAGCTTTATTACCTCAAGTGTATGGCTGAGTGTTTCATGATGTTCTCTTTTGCCCTCCTTCCATTTTAGAAACCTGTCCAATGCGTCCTTCACCTGATTGTTTCTAATAGAGTAGATCAGGGGCTGAGAAAGAGAGTAACGGCAGAGTAGAAGAGAATCACTGGCTAAAGGCACGACTAGGGTTTGCGTCACCCGGTGCGAGAGCTGATTGCTTCATCCCGACACTCCCATACCAGACCATGCAGAATAAATTACAATATGATCTGCACAACCTAAATGCAGTAGCATTACTAGGGTCATTCCCATTAACTTTATATTTTAAATATATAACAGTACAGGTCACCCAACAAATCTGTAACCAGCAAAAATACCAACTGGCTGACTTCATGACACTCGCACAACTGAATAAGAGTTCTACCATTAGCTCTGATAGGTGAAAATGAGAGCTGACTCATACTATCACTTTACCAATTCCCTGCTGTGTCATAATAACACCTCCTTGGTTCTCAGAACAATCAGTCTCATTGGTCAGTTTTGAGTTAAGAAAATTCACTTTTTGTTACATAAGGCATCTTCCTCTTCTGGTTATTTGGTTTGGCGTTTATACGGCGTTTGGTTACACGGTGTTTGGGCCTCTTCAGCCTAGAAAAGAGACGCCTGAGGGGGGACATGATTGAGACATACAAAATTATGCAGGGGATGGACAGAGTGGATGGGGAGATGCTCTTTACACTCTCACATAACACCAGAACCAGGGGACATCCACTAAAATTCAGTGTTGGGAGAGTTAGAACAGACAAAAGAAAATATTTCTTTACTCAGCGTGTGGTCGGTCTGTGGAACTCCTTGCCACAGGATGTGGTGCTGGCGTCTAGCCTAGACACCTTTAAAAGGGGATTGGACAAGTTTCTGGAGGAAAAATCCATTATGGGGTACAAGCCATAATGTGTAAGCGCAACCTCCTGATTTTAGAAATGGGTTATGTCAGAATGCCAGATGCAAGGGAGGGCACCAGGATGAAGTCTCTTGGTACCTGGTGTGCTCCTTGGGGCATTTGGTGGGCCGCTGTGAGATACAGGAAGCTGGACTAGATGGGCCTATGGCCTGATCCAGCGGGGCTGTTCTTATGTTCTTATGTTGGTTATAACTTTTGATAGAATTCAGGTATTTCAATGCAGTTTGTTTCATCACATTCTGCATTAAATTACACATCAATTTAAATTACACATAAATTACTCACTTAGTATTTTTGAATAATACCGATATATTATATGATGGTATTATTAAAAAATACCAAGTTTTTCACAGTTTTGACCAGTAGTGGTTTCACCCCCCCCCCGAGGTTACCACCCAGTGCAGTCCACAGCCCTCACTAGCAATGCCACTGTCACTGCCTTATTGACCTCTGATTGGCTTTTTTAGATTAAATGCGTTTCTGCTACAGAGCCATACAAAAGTGTGACTATTGCTAGACGGAAGGGTATAGTGGAGAAGGCCTTCGTATATGAAGCCAGGCTAGAGGTTTTCCTCAACATGAGAATCCCAGAGCCATAGGATAGCATGATAGCATGATAGACATTGATTGAAATGTCAACATTCCTGGTAATCTGAATGTTGATGGGAGCATCTCCTAGAGGGGGTCCGGCTAGGGAAAGAATTGGCTCAGGATTACAACAAATTACCAATTGCATGGGTTCAGTATTTTGTTCTGGTGTTTCTGCTTTCCTCCACACATTTGACACTGTCTCTTCTCTTCTGAGCAATTTCACCTTTGGTTCCTCAACCTGCCCAGTGCCTCCATAACCTGATCATTCCTGAGACAGTAGATTATGGGGTTGAGAAAGGGAGTAATGGCAGTATAGAAGAGTGTTACTACTTTAGTGATCTGTGACTGATCTTCCTTGCCTGGAGCTACATACATCCCTGCAACTGAGCCATAGAAAAGTGTGACCACAACTAGGTGGAAAGATATGGTCGAGAAGGCCTTCCTACGACTGCCTTTGTAAGAGGTTTTCATCAGTGTGAGAATCACAATGCCATAGGAGAGCACAACAAAGAACAGATTGCCCAATATAACCAAGGCATCCATAGAGAACTGATAGACAATGGGGATGTTTCCTAGTGGAGGACAGGCCAAAGACAGAAGTGGCCCAGGGTCACACAAAAAATGGTCAATAATGTTCGGGCCACAGAAAGACAACTCTGAGATCAAGATCACTGGGACAACATGCCACAAGAAGCCTAGGATCCAACAAACGGCCACCAGGGAGTAACAGGAACGTTTGGACATCATTTGTGGATAGTGCAATGGGTGGCAGATGCCCAAATATCGGTCCAAGGCCATGGCTGAAAGGAAAAAACATTCAGTGTCACCAAGAGAAAAGAAGATATAGAACTGGAGGAAGCAGGCATGGAAGGAGATGATCCCCTCAGGAGATGCCAGGTCAAAGAGCATCCGTGGCACGGTGCTGGACACATAGCACATTTCCAACCAGGAGAAGTTGCTCAGTAGGATGTACATGGGAAGCTGAGCCAAGTGAGCATCTAGAAGCACCAGTGTGATAATGGTGATGTTCTCAACCAAAGTGAAGATGTAGAGAACAGCAAAAAAGATGAGGAGCAGGAACCGCTTCTGCTGTCCAATCTCAAAACCCAGCAAAATGAACTCCTGGATGGCAGTCCTATTGGATAAGTCCATCTGGAATCAGAGAATAGAATCATCCATCACATTTCAAAAACAAGGGTCATATGTCTTTGTTAGGGAACTAGCTGCTCTCCTGGACAAGGAGCAATTATCCAGTGCACTGCCAACACACCTGACACGTGAAGGAATGCGTACGGTCACAAAGGTGTGCAATGGTTTTATAGCTTTGTTTGCATTCATAGTTACAAAGATGGTCCCACCACCTTATTTGAACCACACCCATTACATAAAATGAAGCATGCCTAGAGTACGTATGTGTAGTCCCAAAACCTTGACATGTTTTTAGCTTTCAATTTCTCCAAAATCATATGATTTCCTCAAAATAACATCCCAGAAACTTGTTAGTATAATCTAAGCATCCAGCAATACATCATTTCTATGTATTCTACTACCCCTGGGTAGAATAGGTGTATTCTATTACCCCTGCTAATTGGGTAAGAGGCACTTTTTCAAGTGGGTGCTCCTTTTTTTAGCAGGGGGAGAGTAACTGGCCCACCTCACCCCAGCACTGTCTGTTCTAGTGGCTGTCTGCTGGTATTCTTTTTGTATATTTTTAGATTGTGAGCCCTTTTGGGACAGGGAGCCATTTAGTTATTTGATTTTTCTCTGTAAACCGCTTTGTGAACTTTTAGTTGGAAAGCGGTATATAAATACTGTTAATAAATACTGTTAATAATTCTACTAGTGGCAGATCTCCCCAGCCCCAAGGCAAAGGCCCATAATGGCGCCCCCCCAGTATGCCAACACCTCCCGCGTGCAAATCCGCCCCCCCCCCCGGTGCCTGGAGCCTCATGGAATGCCAGGATGCATTGGGGAAGCCTCCTGAAGTTCCCCAATGCTTTAAACTCTGCTTCCAACAAACCAAAAGCACACTTTCTAAGCATGTTGGGATTCTCAGTGAGGCTTCCATGCAGTCCTAGAGGCAGCTGAGGCTTCGCATCCAGGGCATTTGCCCCTTTCATTCAATGGCAGGTCAGCCACTGTATTGTACTGCTCGTCATAAAGCACTGGTAGAGATTAGCACAGCTCACTATGAAGGCACATGTTCAGTGGTTCCCCAACTTTTTAGCACAGGGACCCAGTCTTTAAAATGCCACTCTATCACAGTGATTTTCAGCCTTTTTCGTCTCAAGCACACTTACAAGGCACTGAAATTGGCAAGGCACACCATCAGTTTTTTGACAATGGACAAGGCACACCATGGTGTTGGTGGGGGATTCACATCTCCCAGTGGCCCTATTAATAAATGACCATATCCCAAACTCTCACGGCACACCTGCAGACCATTCACGGCACACCAGCGTACCATGGCACAGTGGTTGAAAATGGCTGCAGTCTATCAGGACCCACATAGGTTTACCAGACTTTTAAAAAAGGAGATCTAGGAAGAAATAATATTTATTTATTTATTTATTTATAATAACCAGAAAAAAGACCCACAAACTTCATCTCTCTCTATTTACACCTGCTTACAAACTGCAGGAGCTGAGCTCTTTATAGGGTAATTAGCAGCAACAGTATCCGATTTTTGAAGAGCCTCAGGGCTTGAGGTAATCTGATCTTTCCATCACCCTTTGGGGACCCACCAAAGATTAGGTCACGACCCACCAGTGGGTCTCGAACCACAGTTTGGGAACCACTGCACTAGTTTATGCCAAAATGAGTAAGTTCAAACCATATTCCACATTCAACAAGCGTCCTTCTTCAAGCTTGTGCTAAGAAAAGGTTTCACACAGGTTATATGGTTTTTATAATACACTTAAAATGTCTTTGACACATTTGTACATGATACACTTACACATAGAATGAGCCAGCTCAGGGTCACCAGTGGTCACAATGCTATCCTTTGCATTTTCATACCTGTCTGCTTATCTGTTTGTAATACAGATATGAAATGTGAAATCCCTTGTGCTCAAGCCATCTCCTGAGCCACTCTTCCCAAGAGTGGCTTGTGTGTACGTGTGTGTGGGCACGAGAGGAGCAAGAAGAAAGGGGACGCTGGTACTTGGGCACTTCTTTCTTCCTTTCTCAAGCACCCTGTACTGAGGGCTGCTGGCATCTCCAAGGCTGGAAGCAAGGCTTGGGGATGGAGCCTTCATTCACTGCCCTGGTAGCAGTGAGAATTTACCCTTTTCTTGTTTTTTGTTTTAAAATCACATCAGAAGGTCAGGTTCACAGACTGTGTGCCTTCCTTCTTCCCAGAAGCTTTGCACAGAAGGCCACAGTGCCTTCTCCTATTCACCAGAATCATGGACATGTCCCTTGATCTCTCTGTCTCTCTGTCTCTCTGTCTCTCTCTCTCTCTCTCTGGTCTACCAATATTTGCTTGAAGAAGCCTATTTTTTTTTCCTTTGGGAGGCACCCATTCAAATCCATCTCCTTAGCTTTTGTAATGGTTTCCAGCTTTGTACCTCAGTAGCATGCTCCATCCATCACAGAACTCACCACAACAGCTGCATCAGATATGTGCTCCTGCATATGTGTGCCTGTGTGTGCATTCACATGTGTGTATGGGGTGAGAGAAACTGTTCTCTGTTTCTTATAGTGGTGCTCAGGTATGGCACTGTATGGGAAGAAAGAGTGGGTTGGTGTGTAAAGCGAGCTGAATGTTGGTGTTAAATATCTGGTGGCTTTTGGGAATATGGCCCCTAAGTATCATTATCCACCAGAACAACATCTCTTTGGAGACAAGTTATCTCATCCTGTGGTGCAGAAACACCAGTAATCATTTCAGCAGGGCTGCTGCTGTCATGAGGCCAACTAGGCAGCCACATAAGGCTCAGACCTCAGAGGAGTACAGTTTTATATAGATTAGTTTTTTTAACCCATGTTAAAATGCAACTATTCATTCATTCATTTATAAAGATAAATACCACAGGAACACTATGGAATATAATTAATGATAAAGTCTTATTTTAAAAAAATGTCTATTTTGGTTAGGTTTGCCTAGGGCACAAAATAGCCTGGCACTTGCCCTGCTGGCAGCTGTTATTTTTCTGAGATCTATGCTTGCAAATTCTAGATCATTTTGAGCATCCCAAACAATTCAGTATGATAAAGAGGAGAATCTGTGGCAGCAGAAAGACATGTGATAAGACGTGCCATTGAAAATACTGTGGTCATGGTGTCCACCAGAAATTGAGCCCAAGGGATGAAGGTTCTTCCATAGGATTGTAAATGAGAGAACTTCCTCCACACAGAAAATGTGTGCATTTGAGAGAGAGAGAGAGAGAGAGAGAGAGAGAGAGAGAGAGAGAGAGAGAGAGAGAGAGAGATTGGCAAGAGTCATTTTTATTAATCTTCTGGCATGACTTGAGTGGCCTTCCAATACCTTGGTCATAAGCCAATTATGGCTTTAGCCAGCACCTTAAAATGTACCTGGAAACTGATGGTTGGCCAGTGTAGCTGGGAAAACAGTGGAATAAGTCAGACACCAACCAAAATGTTTGCAACATAATCCTGCAGTCTCTGAACTTTCCAAGTACTCTTCAAAGGCAGTCCCACATAGAGTGGAATTCATTGTCATAAGATGCAGTGAAGGCTGAGTTTGGATGATTTTAAAAGATTGAACAAATTCAGGAAGGGCAGATCTGTCAATGGCTACTAGCCATGAGGGCTGCGCACAACTTCCGGGTTCAGCAGTAGTATGACTCTAAATCTAAGTTGCAGAGGACCAGTGATGGGGAAGGTGTATGCCTTCCTCTCCTGCTTGTGGATTTCCCAAAAGCAGCTGATGGGTCTCAAATGTTATATAACGGCAGCAACAGCTGCTCACCTCTTCCTGCAGTGCTGCCAATCACTTGCAGTAATGGAGCTCCAAGAAACAGCAGACGACCCATCAAAACAGGAGTGCCTAACTCTGCCTCCTTCTCCTTCCTGCCTGCCCAGCAAGCAGGCCAGGTGGGCAAAAAACCCACAGAGTTGGAGCCCCCTTCACACTTCCTTCCTCTCACCTTCAGCTCTGGCACTTCCCTCTTCCACTTGCTCCTCCCATCGTGTTTGTTTCAAACCAGACAGAGTGGAAGAAGCAATAGGAGGTGGCGCTGAAGCTGGTAGTAAGAGGTGAAAGGAGTCCCGATTGCCATGCCTCACTGTGCTCCAGTGGCGTTGCTATGGGGTGCAGGGGTGTGAGTGGCACTGGGTGACATGCATGGGAGGGTGTCGCCACTACAGGCCAAAATTATTAAAATCTTGGTATTTTTAAATAATACAATCATGTTATATATCAGTCAATGTCTAATTTTATGCAGAATGCAATAATACAAACCCGGTTGAAATATCTCTATTCTATCTAAAGTCATAGCCAAAAGACCAGTGGAGGTGGGGCAATGGTATATCACCACCCCCACTGCCTGGGGCATTGCCTTTCCCACTGCATGGGAGGAGGTCCATCATGGGGGTGACGTGCTGGCTTCCCATACCAGGTGATGCAAACCGTAGTGACCCCACTGCTGTGCTCTGCCTTGCCCCCTCTTGCCTACCTCTCCTTGCCCACTTGGCTGCTTCCTTAAGCATCTGGATGGGTGAGGATGAGCAGATAGTAGCAACAACAAGGGTGTTTTTCTTTCATTTAAAGGGGTGTGTGTGTACTAACAGGTGCAGTGGATCGGTCCAGTTTGGTGGCAGATCCATTTTGGCTGCTCCCAGACTCCCCTCATATTTTAAGGTGCTGGTGTCTCCCTTCTTGGGTGATTCCACATGTGAGCAATATGACTAGGTGGGGATGGACTCTTTTCATGGTGTGCAATGAAAAACCTTGCTGATGGAGGATCCCTTTAACAACAAAGAAGCAACATGAACTGTGTGTGCTCTTTGTACCAGAGGCAGGGAGTGCACATGGTTCAATTCAAGAAAACAGACTCAAGAGGAAGGTTTCGTAATGTCGGACCAATTGCTATAAAGCAGTGGTTCTCAAACTTTTAGCACTGGGACCCACTTTTTAGAATGAAAATTTGTCAGGATCTACCGGAAGCGATGTCATGACTGGAAGTGACATCATCAGGCAGGACAATTTATAACAATCCTAGCCTGCAATCCTATCCACATTTACCCAGGAGTAAGTCCCATTTACTGTCATTGTTAAAATCATGTACATAGTAGCCTGTTATAAGTACAGGTCTGTCACCTTTCCCCAAATGCAGTCACATACCGTGGGAACATCATTTCTAATATATTAAAAATAAAATATTGAAATGAATGGGGACCCACCTGAAATTGGCTTGTGACCCACCTAATGAGTTCTGACCCACAATTTGAGAAACACTGTTTTAAAGGAAGGGGTAGCCTTGCACAAACCAGTTTCAGTGAAAGAAGTACATGAGCACCAAGGCAGTAAAGTGTGTAACCACTCATCCTTTCCCAAGTGTGTGGCTATGTGAGTGCTTCAAACAAAACTCACATGTATGCAGCAACTGCCTACAGTCAGAACTTTCATGCAAAGAAACATTATTGGTTGTATAATCAAATTATTTTTATTGCATTGCACCCAACAAAGAAGAATCATATAGACCAGTGATTTTCAATCTTTTTCATCTCATGGCACACTGACAAGACATTAAAATGGTCAAGGCACACCACCAGGTTTTTGACAATTGGCAAGGCACACCATACTGCCAGTGGGGAGTTCACATCTCCCATTGGCCCTATTAATAAATGTCCTTTCCACAAATTCCTGTGGCACACCTGTGGACCTCTCGTGGTCCACACCAGTGTGCCACGGCATAGTGGTTGAAAATGGCTGATATAGACGAATCAGTCCTGTAATCCATCCGTTAATAGAGGATTCATTTTGTTTTGTGTCAGGGAATTTATCCAGACCACACTGCACCTCATAGACTTTTGTGCCTTGTATCCTGGTTCTCAAAGCAAGGGGTGAGCTTCCTTGTTCATTCACACGGTTGCCACATAAAACCACAAGCTTCTTCCCCCCCCCCTTATTTCAGACTGATGGGGGAGAGGTCCAACATGGACTCTGCTTTCGGTTGATACTTTTGGTTTTTTTCCTCTCCTTTCCACCCTTTCTCCTCAGTGTCATGGAATTGCTGGGTAATCAACAAACTCCACCCCGACTCTTTTCCCAGCTTAGTTTTGTGGCACCTTCAGTGTGTCATACAAAACACTGAGGTGCTTTCTTGCCCAACCTGCAAAACATGGATTGATCTTTTCAACTGTGTAGTTTGTTTACTTTTTTCTCGCCCCCATGCCCACTGCTTAAGGGCCCAATCCTATCCAACTTTCCAGCACTGGTGCAGTCGCAATGCAGCCCTGAAGTAATGTTCCCATACCTTGAGGAGGCCTCTGAACAAATGTTCCCATACCTTGAGGAGGCCTCTGTTACTGCCTTCCCACCACAAGATGCAGTGCACGCCCCATTGGCTGCCCCATGACTGCCCCAGCACTGGAAATTTGGATTGGATTTGGCCCTTACACTGTCACCTTTCTCCTCAGCCACTTCTCTGTTCTCCTCAGCAACCTGCCCAGTGCTTCCTTCACCTGGTTGTTCCTTAGGCAGTAGATCAAAGGGTTGAGAAAGGGAGTAATGGCAGTGTAGAAGAGAGTTACCACTTTGGTGACCTGTGACTTACCTTCTCCACCTGGAGACACATACATCCCTGCTGCTGAGCCATAGAAAAGTACCACTACCACAAGGTGGAAAGATATGGTGGAGAAAGCTTTCTTCTGACTGCCTTGGTTAGATGATTTCATTAGGGAGAGAATCACTGTGCCATATGACAGAATAACAAAGAATAGGTTGCCTAATATAACCAAGATATTCATGAAAAACTGACAAACCTGGGGAATGCGTGCTAGAGGTGGGCAGGCAAGGGATAGAAGAGGCTCAGGATCACACAGAAAGTGGTCAATGATGTTGGGGCCACAGAAGGACAACTTGGAGATCAAAATAACTGGGACAATGTATGCTATGAAGCCAAGGATCCAACAAGAGGCCACCAAGGCATAGCAGGACTCTGGGGACATAATTTGTGGATATGTTAATGGATGACAGATGGCCAGGTACCGATCCAAGGCCATGGCTGACAGGAAGAAGCATTCGGTGCTGCCAAGAGAGAAGAAGATGTAGAACTGGAGAAAGCAGGTGTGGAAGGAGATGATCCCACGAGGACTGGCCAGGTCAAAGAGCATTCGGGGCACAGTGGTGGACTCATAGCAAATTTCCAGCCAGGCAAAGTTGCTCAGTAGGATGTACATGGGAAGCTGGGCCAAGTGAGCATCTGCACGTACCAGTGTGATAATGGTGATGTTCTCTGCCAAGGTGAAGATGTAGAGAACAGTGAAAATAAGTAGCAGCAGGAACCTGTTCTTCTGTCCAATCTCAAAGCCCAGCAAAATGAATTCCTGGACCGCAGTTCCATTGTCCACCTCCATCTGGAATCAGATAATAGAAGATCCAACACCACACAAAATTAAGAAATACTTTTTGTCTCTGTTTTCCTTTCCTTTTCTTTTTTTTTTTTTGGGGGGGGGGGTACCAAAGTTTTGCCATTTAAATATATGGTTAAAAAATGGCAACCTTGAAAGGACAACATTATGAAAGGATGTTATGGAGGAGAAATAATGTTCTTTTAAATCTTCACATGTGTGAGGTTCACAGACACACGCATAAACCTATTTTAATTCATTCTCTGAAATTTATGAGTTCCAATCCTGACTGTGCTTTCTTGACAATTAACTCCTTCAAAATCAAGAGAACTTGACTGTGTATGTGTGAGAATCTCTCACAAAACTATAGGACAAAGCTTTTCCGTTCCCCTCAAAAGCACTTTAACATTTTTCAATCTCCTCCATTTTTTCTTTTCCAGTTTGCAAACACCTCACCTAAAATAATCCATGTGAGTGTTGTATTATACCCCAGACATCTGAGGGTTTCTTTAATTTAAGTGGGCCAATCCAGGCAATATCTGAACTGACCCTTTAACAAAGCAGGTAATGAATATCCACCCCACAAGTGGTGCCACTCTCTCATCCTGCGACCCACCCCTCACCTGTGGTTCATTCAGGAGTTTGGCTACTGCAGCATCGGCTCAAGGAAACAAACATCTCCATGCTGCTTCCTCAAGCAATGACAGGCTTGTTCAGCGTAACAGCTCACCAGAGCTTGCGGAGATCATTTGGCATGGAAGTGGCAAAGCTGGGAGTCAAAATGGGCATTTTCATCTGACAGCTCAAACTATGATGCAAGGCAGGAAGTCTTATATTTTGCTATCAAGTGGCGCCTCCCCAAGTCAGGGCCTAAGAGAGGGGGTAATTTGTACCTGGGCCCAGGGTCAAAAAGGGGGCCCGGGAGTCAACGATGGGGGCCCAGAAATTTTCTGGGATCTTACATTTTCCCATCTACTCAGACTTGTTACCCGCACGGGACACTACCATGAATGTGCAGGTGCAGCTACTGGCAAGCCATATATGCTGGGCCAAGGAATGCATACATGACATTCCTTAACACAGTGTCAAATCTGGGAGGAAACTGACCTGCTAGAGTAGCTCTTTGGCTTGTGAATCTGCTTGCCATGAAGGAGTGTATAGGAGCTCAGGGACACAACTGTGGGACTACAACTGCTGCAGAAGCACATTTTGTTATGCACAGGACACTTTCCATTCTAGTGTGAGCCTAAATGTGATGATGTTAATTTTCTGCATGATTTTTTATATTTAAAAGATTTTAGAGAGACTTAGGAGTGTGTTTGATTTTCCATATTACTGTATCTAGCTGCCGATGCCACATGGGTGGGTAGACCTGGGCTCTGAAGACTTTTCCAGCTCTCCCCAGCTTCCCTCCACCCTGTTTTGCCCCTGTCTGCCCCTGCTCGCCTGTCACCATCCTCCCCCATTCTGTTTCACCCCTCTCTCTTTACAAAGGGGCCCAAAAGAAACTTTTGGCACATAGAAGGGCAGCCCAATCTTATCCAACGCTGGTGCTGAGGGGTTACTGAGGCCACACCAGCATTGGATTTGACTAGACGAGAGGTCTCTTTGGAGTAAGGGAACATTTGTTCCCTTTTCCCATGTATTGCCCCAGCTAGCTGAATGGGGCTACATGGATCTGTGCCAGTTATTTAGCTGGAGCAGAACCAAGTAGCTCCATGAAGTGCTTTCAGGCCTGGAATGGAGTTTAAGATGCAGCAGAGGCCTGCTCCAACATTCCTGCCCCCTCCTGGGCATAAAAACAACCCCTACCCAAAACATTCTCACCCCATCTCTGGAATGAACTTGCACCACCCCCGCTAGGGCAATATTTACCTGCCCAAGTGGCCGTCAGGTAGGATGCACCCCCCCCCACGTGGAATTGCACAGGACTTCCCGCTGACACCACTTACTCAAAGGGGCCCAAAAGAAACTTTGTTCCCCCTGATAAAATTCCTCTCAGAAGCCCTGCCCTAAGTAGTCTAATAATGGTAGTGCAATCTGAAATAGAAGATTGGGCAAAGCTGTAAGCAGCAAGAACAGCCCCCCTCCCCCCCCAAATCAGGTTTGCAGAGATTTGCTCTTGCAGATGCTTGCGCTCCCTCAGATACTGTGCTTATTGTTTCCTTTCTGGGATGCCTCCCTTCCAGTATAGCTTCAATAACTCCTAACACTGCACACTCTGTTGAAAGCACAAAAGAGCTTCCTGTTCTCCAGATTACAGCTACATTTGCATCCTTGTCAGTCTTTGATCAGCTCAGGCTGTCTTCCAGGGACATCCTAACTCACCTCTCCTTCAGACGGCTTAGTTTAGCAATGCAGCAACAGCTTCAGGTCATTTTCTGATCATTCTCTCGCTGAATTCATTCTGTGTTCTGCTCTCTTCATTTTCCTTGTGTGTTTAGTGTTTGCTTCGAGGTTGTCCCCCACCCCCAAATAGGACCAAATTTGCCTGTGGACCTCTCATGTACTTTGGTGGAGTTTGCAGAATTTTATCAAAGAACTAACAGGGAGTGGAAAAACTTTTCAGAGTATCCATGTACAGGGGGGAAAAATCATACTAGGAATGCCAAATGATCATACTAGGAAGTTCATTCCGGCTCAGTCTTTAGCTGGGAGAAGGTTTGGTTCTTCTTCCCCACCCAACTTCAATCATCAAAACTGTCACCTTCCATATTGTTATGAAAATCAGTATCAAAAGATTTCCCTTTTTCCTTTCAGGCTATTAAGGATTTCAGCGCAACTCATTGCCAGATGATCATTTGCCAAAAATTGCCAGTGTACGCTTTCTATTTTGCAAATACATTTAATATACATTTCATATATGAAAGTAACTTTATTGTTTCCACTGATTCCTCTGAATTTTCTTAAGACAGATTTTTTTGGGTGGAGGTCAGGCGAGGCTTGCTTGAGGGTCTTGGTTGACTCTCACTTAACTGACTCATCGAATGTGAGATTCAACAGAACATTCCCCTCGGCTCTGACCAAGATCAGGGACAAGTAGGACACAAGAAATGCTCAGAAATGAAGGGCATGTCATCATCCATTGTAAGTTACTTAAATTGCACTTTACAGAGAGATCTACAGCATGGCATGTTTGTCCAACACAAAAGGAGCATCGTTGAAAGAATTTGGAGTTTATTGAGTAAGAGCAGAGAAAACAACCAGTGAAAGCTTTGGACACAGTGCCTCCTTAGGTCAGGCCTAATGAACCTAATAATCAGCTAATAATTACATGACTCAGAAATTGCAAATAACTTTCACGATCCTTCTTTTGCACACATTCTCCTCTTGTCAACATTTCATAGACTCTTAAAGAAGCTCACATTGTTTTCTAGGTGTCACCTGCCAAAAGGTAACTGGTCTGCAGCTGTTCTTTTCCCCTCCCAGTCTACTGTGCCATGGTCATGGTGTCTATTTCCATACCTCAGTAGAATTCAAAGTGTTGTGTTGTCCAGTAGAAAGGTTGCCACAATTACTTTTCACTCTCTGTCGAGAGTATGTTGTTGTTTCCTGTGGCTGATGGTGCAGCTCAGCAGTGATGCTGGTGGGGGACGTAGCAAGAAGAAACAGGGGACCTGTATGAGCAATGCAGTCTTAAATGTCAGTGTTAGTTATTCCGTTGCCCTTGGTTATGCATCCCTGAAGAACAATATAATCATCCACTAAGACAGCATTTCTTATGAGACCAGGTGCCTTTCTCCTGTGATAGGGAAAATATAATTTCAGCATGTAACCTTTTGTCCTGAGTTCAGTGTTTGCTGGTCATAGCAAATGTGATTGTCACTCATCTGATGTTCCAAAGACGGCCAGGCATTGGGCTTCCTCTTCTCTTCCCAGGGGACCTCTGCAGTGTTGTCTGCTCCATTTTTCAAAGAGTTAAGTCAGTGGTTTCTAAACTTTTGAGTGCCACAACCCACCTTGTCATCTGCAGTGGGTTGCAACCCAATGCTCAATGCTTCACCCACAAAATCTTTCTGGGAGCCCCCAGAGACCTGTTCCAGATTGCAACAGTCTGGCAACCCATTCCATTGGTCTTCACAGGTCCTGAATGCCTCTCAGACGTGGCCAGAAGTCACAGATGAAACCGGAAATAAATCGGAAGAAAACTGGAAGTCACTTCCAGGAGTTGTTCTGGGGCCATGGAGGCCAATGGAGTAGGTTGCTGGCTCAGCGTGACCCAGAAGTAACCTCTGGGGGCTCCCAGAAAGGCTTTGAAGGTGAAGGCAGTGGCATTGCTAGGGGGTATGGGCTGTACTGGGTAATGCACTGGGAGGGGTTGGGCGACACTGCTACTGGCCAAAATTTTTAGAATCTTGGTATTTGTGAATAATACCATCAAGTCACATATCTATTGATGCATAATTTCAAGCAGAATGCCTGAAACAAACCACGTTGAAATGTCTCTATTCTGTCAAAAGTTATAGCAAAAAACCCAGTGGGGGTGGGGTGAAACTGCTCCATCCTGAAAAAGTCCTCGGTGGTGCTGACTTTTTCTCAAGCTGATCCAGGCACAGCAATCCGGCCCGTAGGCCGGGGTTTGAGGAGCCCTGCTTCAGCCAACCATGTTGGTACTGTATAGATGCCAACAGGGAATATTTCAAGCACTTGGTTTAATTAATTAACTAATTAATTAACTGGATCAAGCAACTGCTTCTGTGTATGTCTTTTGCAGTATTTGTGTGAATTATAGTAATGTGTCAATAATAGCATAATAAATTTGAAACAATGAAAGGTGTGCACATTTTCTTGCGATACCCCGTACATGTTACTTCATGCACATTCCCATTTCCTATGAAGACAGTGCTTAAAAATCATTTTTTAAATGTAATTATTTTAATTGCTTAGCACAGTTGATCCCACAAAAAAAGATCGCACATACTGAATCAGCAATGCATAAGGACAGTCAATTTGTTTTATTTTGTGGATGAGAATATTGCATACTCCAAGGGAATCTGACACATAGACACATGCCCCCATCCTATCCTCCACCACTTGCACTAATGCAGCTGTGCCATAGAGGCACATGCTGCAAAGGGAACCTTTGTTTCCTTACCTCCAGGTAAGCTCCCTGTTGCCCTCTGGGATTAATTGTATCTATACCAACTCCTTGGCTAGTATACGTCTGAGTGGACCCAAGGGGGCATGGCAGGGTTGCACAGGCTGCAGAGGATTTTGGCACCATCATTGCCACCAATAACCCCCTTGTGCATTCCTGACATGCCTCCCAGTGGCCCTGATCCCTTCCCCTCTCCTACTGCTTGTCCCCTGCCTACTCCCTGCACCAGCTTACTGGCAACATGGCCGGAACTGCTTGCCATTCGTTGCAGGGGCCCATCAGCACGGGACAGGGCTTTGCCTTTTGTGATACCATACCATAAACCACACTGCACAGCCAGAATGTCAATTCTGGAAGCACAGATGGGCGAGGGTAGGACAGGACTGAGCAATTAGTGTCTTGTCTCCTGGTTCTCCAGCAGGCAAAGAATGTGTTGAAGTACTAAATACTGTGGAGGGAGAAGAGTCCTTTTTGTCCAGCTTTGAATATGTTGTATTCATGTCTTCAGCTGTATGGTGGGCAGCCTGATCCTAACCCGTGCTGGAACAGGGGGCTGGCCGGCCTGTCCCGTATCCAATGCGGGATTGGGCCAGCCTGCATCTCATCCCAGGCAACGCCGCAGCAGCCCCAATGGGGCTAAACGGAACTGCACCACCTCAAGAGGTGATGTAAATATGAGCACCCCGGAACTGTAGGATCCTGATTCCACCCCCTGCTCAACAGGCCAGTCAGCCTCCCAGCCTCCCACAGGCCAGTCAGCCTCCCACCCTCTTTCACCCTGAAACACCTAATTCTCGCCTCTCCCCCCCCCGACCCATGTGCTGGCCCAACATGGCCAGCATGAACTTACTGGTCTGTTGGCACTTTGGACCTAGTGCTGGCCTCCCTCTTCAAACAATGGCATGGAAGTGCTTTGCAACACCTCTGGGTTGGCGCAAGGGACTTGCACCGGCCCAACCAAGAGTCAAGATTGTGCCCTGAATGTGTTTGCTTCTTCTTCTTCTTCTTCTTCTTCTTCTTCTTCTTCTTCTTCTTCTTCTTCTTCTTCTTCTTCTTCTTCTTTCATCTCCTCTTGTTTTACATTGTCACCTTTCTCCTTATCCACCTCTCTTTTCTCCTCAGCAACCTGCCAAGTGCCTCCTTCACCTGATCATTCCTCAGGCAGTAGATCAGGGGGTTGAGAAAGGGTGTAGCGGCAGTGTAGAAGAGGGTTACTATTTTAGCGATATGTGACTGACGTTCACCATCTGGAGACACATACATCCCTGCTGCTGAGCCGTAGAAAAGTGTAACCACCACTAGGTGGAATGAGATGGTGGAGAAGGCCTTCCTGAGGTTGCCTTGGCTTGCTTTTTTTATTAGGGTGAAAATCACAGAACCATAGGAGAGCAAGGCAAAGAATAAGTTACCTATTATAACTAGAACATTCATGGCAAACTGGCAGACAAAGGGGGCATTTGGCAGGGGTGGGCAGGCCAGGGACAAAAGAGGTCCAGGATCACACAAAAAGTGGTCAATGATGTTTGGACCGCAGAAGGACAACTTGGAGATTAAAATGACTGGGATGATGTAGCACAGGAAGCCAAAGATCCAGCAAGCAGCTACCAAGGCATTGCAGAACTCTTTGGTCATCATTTGCGGGTATCTCAGTGGGTGGCAGATGGCCAGGTACCGATCCAAGGCCATGCTTGAAAGGAAGAAGCTTTCAGTGGTGCCAAAAGAGAAGAAAATGTAGAACTGGAGGAAGCAGGCCTGGAAGGAGATGACCCCATGTGGAGAGGCCAGATCAAAAAGCATCCTGGGCATCGTTGCACTCACATAACACATCTCCAGCCAGGAGAAGTTCCTCAGTAGGATGTACATGGGAAGCCGGGCCAAGTGTGCATCTACATGTGCCAGTGTGATAATAGTGATGTTCTCAGTCAAGGTGACAATATAGAAAGCACAAAAAAAGATGAGGAGCAGATACCGCTTCTCCTGTCCAATGTCAAAGCCCAGCAAAATGAATTCCTGGACTGCAGTTTCATTGGTCACCTCCATCTGGAATCAGATAATAGAAGAACCATCATTGCCCAAATTCTTGGGAGACAAAGGTTAAGCAGGCATGCCATTTATATGATTTTTCAGGTCACATATATCTACAGAAATCATTTTCAGATTAAATATAAATGATATGGGAGAAGTCACTACTACAAATGCCCCTTCGGATTGTTGGTTAGGTTCAATCCAAATCTATTATGTTGATTGGAGTATCAAGAAGGCCTGATTGTGGCATGAGTGCAGGCTTGGAGTTTCCAAGAGGCATTGCATGAGAGACCCAGAATGTGTTCTTCTCAGCTCTTCCCTAAAATGAGGACAAGCAAGGAACATCAAAGATCTTGAAATGAGGGGCATTCCATTTGTTTTCTGCAAGCAAATGCAAATGATGAGCTGCACATTAGGTTTATTTTTGTGCAAGATAGAGGGGGTCTCCTTGAAAGAATGTGGAGTTAGTTGGGTTTGAATGACAGAAAGCCACTGAGCAAAGCTTTTGACTGACCTATCAGTTAAGGAGAGGGGTGCAGCAAATACTCACAGAACGTGTTCATGATCCTTCCTTCCTACACTCTTGCTGCAATTTGCTAATGATCTATCACCATTTCTTGAAAAAGCTTAATTTTTTTCTGGTAGGTGACACCTGTTAAACCCCATCTCCCTTCCCTATGGCCCACTCTCTGTATATTCATAGTGTGCTTGGAGTGTGTCTCTAGAAAGTGATTGGGAAGCTGCACCTGTTGGATTTCTGCATGGCTACTGAAATTCAAAGTCAAAGTGATGCAGCCTTATTCATAAGCCATGAGAATTCAGGAGGCTGCACAAAGTCTTTACTGCTTAAGTGGCGGTGAGTGTAAAGTTTACCACCTTAACTTACACTTTACAGGGTTTTTAGAGCATGGGTTAACACCCTAAGCACCTTAAGTCTGCACTTATATACACAGTTACCTACAAGAAAGCCCTGTTGCACTCACTGTAGCCTAATTCTGGGCAGACATGCCTAAAATTGCACTGTAAGTCTCTTATTAAATAAAAGTTTTCTTTCTTTCTTTCTTTCTTTTCTTTCTTTCTTTCTTTCTTTCTTTCTTTTCTTTCTTTCTTTCTTTCTTTCTTTCTTTCTTCTTTCTTTCTTTCTTTCTTTCTTTCTTTCTTTCTTTCTTTCTTTCTTTCTTTCTTTCTTTCTTTCTTTCTTTCTTTCTTTCTTTCTTTCTTTCTTTCTTTCTTCATGAGGCTTCCATGTGCAGTTCAGGGCAGGCAGGACTCCAGCATGAAAGGCTCTGAGTGCCAATATTTTAAGACTGATCTTTGCTGCAGTCTTGAGTTTCAGTGGGTGATTTTTTTGGCTAAGTAGCTAAAGCAATGGCAACTGCACCTCTAAACAATCCTAATGCTGCATTTCAGGGGCAACCTTTCAGTTTGGTTGTATGGAACTCTCTCACTCCCACACTTAACAATTTGTGCACACTGGACTACATTGCTGGGATGTCATTATTTGAGTTTCAGCCCCTCCACTACATTCAATATTGCTCTTTTTCATGAAAACTGTTTTCATGTAATGGACAAAAATCATCCCCAAAGACCAGCCCTTTGGAAGACTGGCAAAGTACTGCTTTAGAAATCCTGGAGGCTGCCCTAACATACCTATTTGTCAGACAGATGAGAGGCATCAAGTCATGCATGTAACAAAGCAACAGCCACTAGGTTAGGCAAAAATCTGTGGGCAGAGGCAGGGCCCCAGACAGAATTCTTCATCAACATTTTCATAGTGCACTTCTGGCTTGATTGGAGGTAGGCTTTCCCCCCTCCCAAACTGCACCAAATTTGTGCACGACCACTTTTACACCTTCTTTCCCTTGTAAATGTTGCCAGAGAGAGCATGATCTTGATCTTATCAACAGCAGAGTAGCAAGTGTAAAAACATTAAGCATACCTGTGTATAGGATGGAAAATTATAAATGAAAAATTCATTCGGACCCTGTCATTTGCAGCGGAGCAACATCTGGGGGTGATGGTTGCTCTCCTTCCCTCCCATTCTCTTGCCATAATATTGCTAATCTATCACCATTGCTTGAAGAAATTTAAAGGTTTCCTAGAAGGTGACACTAGTTCAAGCCTGTCCCTTTCATTGCCCCCCCACCCAGTTTTCTTTGCCTTTGTCATGGTTCCCATTTCCATACCTCAGTAGTGGTGAAAGCACAGCTATATCCAGCAGAAAACTCAGTGTAAATGCTGTGTCAGTATCAGGTGGGAGTATGTCCTCCTTTCCTGAGTCTTAGGGTGGGGCTGTTGTAGTGTTTCTGGCCATGAAGTGGGAAGAAAGAAAGGGATTGTGTGGGTACCAAAACCTTGAATGTTGGTGTTAAGCATTTGGTGGCATGGCCCTTGGTATTGTATCCCTCAAGAATAGTATCATTATCCACCAAAACAACATCTCTTTGGAGACAGGTTGTCACATTCAGCCTTCTTGAATGAGAGTTCAGTGTCCCAGAATGGGGTGTAGAGCTCATAGAGATACTACTCAAACTTTTGGACCTTAATGCTTCAATCAAGAAGAACAGATGGATGGGGGGTCAAGCCAAAAAGAAAAATATCATTCATGCATCCTGGCCTGGATGGTCAATGCTTAGTCCAAGAGAGCCCCCACAATTGTCTGGTTTGGTTAAAAAAAATAGATGGGGGGGCAGTATATATATACTATAATTTATAGTTATATACCTACCTACATGACATTTGGAATTGGCAACTAAGAACCCAATGCTATGATCAGGCAGCGGCAGGGCTTTGGTTTCAGTGCTGGTGCTGGGTGTCATAAAAGCACCATAAAGTGCTTTCCAACACCCAGAGAGTAAGTGGTGTCAGTGGGAAGTCCTGTGCCATCCCATGGGAGGGGGGCAGTGTATCCTACCTGACGGCCACTTGGGCAGGTAAATATTGCCCTGACGAGGGTGGTGCAAGTTCATTCCAGAGATGGTGTTGGAAAGATTATAAGATTCTTTTCACTGATGCAATGCCAAACAGTCACAGACCTTTTAAAATCGTTTGGAGGTTTTTATTTCCACAATAGTAAGTTACACAAGCCAATTGATTTCTGTTTGGATACAAATGTTTACCCTTCGTTTCCCATCTTGTTTCTCAAAGAACCACACCCCCAAAATCACATGAAATAAAGTGAGATAAACAAGTTTCCCATGTGACTCTGTATGTCACTTCCACCTCCTTATTGGGCATATTATACAGGTTTGGTGCATGGTCCCGGCTCTAATTAGGAGGTCATTCTGTCCTGCATCTCAAAATGTTCCTGGCCCACAACTTTGGTTACACAAGATCCTGGAATTCTCCCTTTGGGAAAGTTATGATCTACATGTTCTGCCAATCATGATCTCTTTAGGTCACTTTGACATAATGATCCTCCTTATCCTGTTTGTAAGGAGAACAATAGTCATTCTCTTGGCTCCAATTTCAGTTATTTTTCTCAAACTAGAGAAGATAATTTAACCCTCTGAAATCTCTATCAATGGGGAGAGAGTGTTTTGGGTAGGGGTTGTTTTTTTATGCCCAGGAGGGGGCAGGAATGTTGGAGCAGGCCTCTGCTGCATCTCAAACTCCATTCCAGGCCTGAAAGCACTTCATGGAGCTACATGGTTCTGCTCCAGCTAAATAACTGGCACAGATCCATGTAGCCCCATTCAGCTAGCTGGAGCAATACATGAGAAAAGGGAACAAATGTTCTCTTACTCCAAGGAGACCTCTCCCCTACTCAAATCCAATGCTGGTGTGGCCTCAGCAACCCCTCAGCACCAGGGTTGGATAAGATTGGGCTGCCCTTCTATGTGCCTTATTTAGTGAAACCCAGAAAAATCACAGAATTGAGACTGTCATATAAAATAACAGACAACCAATTTTATCTGCTATTTTAATTTTAAAACAGTCAAACATAATAAATCTGAAATAAAATACATGGTCTGTTCTTTCACCAGGCAGTTCTAAGTCTGTTGCTGCATCTCATGGCTTTTGGCTGATAGGGTCCCTCTGCGGCAAGAGAAGAAGATGAGACCTGACACTTCATCAAGCCCTAGGACACGACTCAAGACAGAGAGGCTGTAATTCCAATGGATGGATTGCCCCATGGATTCTCTGGAGCTCCATGGAAGGAACAATGGTCAGCTCCATGATGCTCCAGAGGCACAGTGAGACCTCTGAGATAACCCCAGCACCCCTGGATCCCCATGGAGAGTCTTTGATCTCAAAGAGGAATAAAAATATTCCATAGTATCTACACTGAAATAGTGTAACAAAACACTTAAAAAAATTCTCTTTGGCCAAGAAGACTCTGCCCAGCCTTCCCGTATAGATATTGTAACAAAGTCTACATCACTGAAAAGAAAAAATCAGACATTTTTCTCCATTTACACCCTCCATTTCCCCTCTTCCTCTGCTCTCTCCAGTGTTGATATTCTAAATTGTTAGGTTTTATCTCTTGTCAGTTTTATCTCTTGTCAGTTTTATCTCTTCTGTGAAGTACGTGTCTGTTTTGTTTGATTATCATTTCATTTTCTTATTTCTTCTCACATTTTATATTGTCTCCTTTCTCAACTGCCATCCCACCATTCTCTTGAGCAACCTTCTCAATGCCTCCTTCACCTGGTCATTCCGCAGACAGTAGATCAGAGGATTGAGAAAAGGTGTAACCGCTGTGTAGAAGACCGTCACTGCTTTAGTGACCTCTGATTGGTTTTCTCCACTTGGAGTCAAATACATGGCTGCCACAGACCCATAGAAAAGGGTCAACACCAGCAAATGTAGAGTTATGGTAGAGAAGGCCTTCCTGTGACTGCCCTGGTTTGAGCTTTTCATCAGGGTGATAATCACAGTACCATAGGATAGTACAGCAAATAAAGAGTTGCCTATAATCAGAGCATTCCGTAAATTCTGGCTAACAACTGGAACATTTCCTAATGGCGGACAGGCCAGTGACAGAAGTGGCTCAGGATCACACAAGAAATGGTCAATGATGTTGGGGCCACAGAAGGACAACTGGGAAGTCAAAGTCACTGCAATAGGGTGCCATAGGAAACCAATGACCCAACAAGAAGCCACCAAAGCACAGCAAGATGTGGGAGACATAAGCTGTGGATAGCGCAGTGGGTGGCAGATGGCCAGGTACCGATCCAGGGCCATGGCTGAGAGTAAGAAGCATTCTGTGGCTCCCAGGGAGAAGAAGATGTAGAACTGGAGGAAGCAGTCACGGAAAGAGATGATCCCATGAGAGGATGCCAGATCAAAGAGCATCCGGGGCACAGTGGAGGACACATAGCAGATCTCCAGCCAGGAGAAGTTGCTCAGCAGGATGTACATGGGAAGCCGGGCCAAGTGAGCATCTAGAAGCACCAGAGCGATGATGGTGATGTTCTCAGCCAAGGTGAGTATGTAGAGAATGGTGAAAAAGAGGAGGAGCAGGAAGCGCTCCTGCTGCCCGACTCCAAAGCCCAGCAAAATGAATTCCTGCACTCTGGACCCATTGGCCAACTCCATCTGGAATGAGAGAAACTCCACCATTATCTGGGGCAGGTTTAATTATGTATTCACAGACACATGCACACACACGTACGGGCATATGTACAGGTGAGAGAGATTCTTTAGCTCTCAGAAGACTGTCTCTGGTAATTCTGTCTGATAAGTTCAGCAAAGTATGTACCTTTGAAACCAGGGGGGCTCTTGTCATCCATAACAACATCTCCCTGTCATCTTCTCTGGTTTTCTTTTTTGAAGAAGTGGCTGAGGGTATATTGGAGAAGGAATGTGGGGTGGTGGCAGTGTCATCATGGTTGGAAAGCCTGTACACTAATAGACCTAGGGTGCAATCCTAACCCCTTATGTCAGTGCTTTCCAGTGCTGACATAAGGGCAATGCAGCTCTAAGGTCAGGGAACAAACATTCCCTTACTTTGTGGAGGTCTCCATGAGCGACACCCAACTGCAGGATGCAGCACACGTCCCATTGGCACTGCTATGCCAGTGCTGGAAAGTGCTGACATAAGGGGTTAGGATTGCGCCCCTATACACACTTTTTTAAAAAGGAGAGTAGGATATTACACCCTGTGCCCCTTACCACCCTATGAATGGCATTGCAAGGAAACTTATGAGTTAGAACATCTTCACCAATGCAAGGAGGGGAGCAATAGAACACCAGAAAAAGAAAGTGAAAGAAGCATTTGGTGCCCTGCCTTAGGTACCTTAAGGCTTTGGGCTCCCAATGAATATCTTTTTCTGATTATTGGATCAGAAAGTAGGATGAATGAACATTCTCTGACTTCCCTGCCTTTCACCAAGGCATAGTTCAGGGGCTGTGTTTCCAGTCTCTTCCCAAGCCTATTTCTTCCAGGTTCTTAGCCCACCCTCCACTAGGCATACACCTTAATGGACCTTGCATGTACCATATCCTGTTTACAACACACATCTATTTTCATCACTCACGATCACTCCTCTGATTACAATGGCGTTGTGCCTTTGTGCAAGACAAGCTGCTTTCAGCTGGAACGGAAACCTGAATACAGCCAGTCTTGTGCAAAGGAACAGCACCACGGCCTTCCCAGGCTATTCTCTGGACATGTTGCTCTTTCGCGAATTTGTTTTTAGATTGATTAGAAAGTCTTGCCTGGCAGATGCTGCATAACTAGCATCAACAGTATCTTAGAAATAGACGGGACAAAGGGGAATGAGAATATTTTTTAAAAGCGTAAATGAGGGATTGCAAAACCAACAAAGGAAAGCTGGTGGCCAGGAGATCAATGGCTTGGGGGGTTGTAGGCTCTCATTCTGCAAATGAAAACACCATCATCAAGCCATTCTATGGCCATAGAAGCAGTTGGAAGTCATGTGCTCTCTCTCTCTCCCCACATCCAACCAAGTTCTTTGCAATATTGAGGTCAGGGTCACCAGCAAAAGGTCTTCTGTATGGGGGGAGGGGGAGGTGGACTTTCAGTTTTTGAACTTTTAGTGGTGTTTCCTAATAAGATGCTTGATTTTATTATTTTGTATTTACTAATATTTCCTAATACCTAGTAAGAATGCCCTGTCCAAATTACGTTTGTTTGGAGGGGTGTGTGAGTTAAGAGAGGCAGAGTTCTAGGACAGCTGCTCAAGGATGCTGTCTGGTTTCCAAGTATCTGCTGCATTGACCCAGAAAATTTTCTCCCCAGCTCTGTCCAGAAATGAAAGAACAGTAGAACCACTGGGCACACTATTCAATGTTCTCTTCAGCAAAGAAATTAAGTAGCAAATTATGGAGGAAGAATGACTTTGAAAACACAGGGAGTTTGTTCTCGGTGGAAGAAGGCAGCTACTCACAATCTTTTGCCTAGCTGTTAGCTAAGCAATGGTTAGGATTGCAGTTGGAAACACACTGTCCCTCACAATCCCCTGCTTCTCTGTCCGTCTCCGACATGGGATTCCTCAAGAAGCTGTGATGCATCATTAATATCACAGCTCCTCCAGGAATCCCATGTCTTTTGAGGGAAAGAGACACCCATTCCAAATCTTCCTTCTCACCCAGTCCCCTTTGCCTTGTCACTAGTCTCAGTAGCACTTCAAGCACTGCTCCATCCAGGAGGTCGTTCACCAATGTCTGGAGTTGGCAGGAACCATTTCATTCTTTGCTTTCTGTAGTTCTTCTGTAGGATTGGTGGGCAGGGTGACCCACTTGATTGGAGGAATGAGTGGGCCTGTGTGTGAGCACCAAAGCCTGAACACTGGTATTAAAGATGTGGTGGCCTTTGGGGACGTTTCCCTAAAGGATGATATTTTTATCTACCAAAACAACATTACTTTTGAGATAGGTTGTCTCCCCTGTGATACAAAAACAGTTAAGTGTTTTGTTTTTCTGATTTCTGTGTTTGCTAACAGGAAGTTTCTGAGGAGCCCATAAGATGCAATGTATTATGGAGGAAACTTGGTGATGGCTTGCAGTCATAATATAAATTCCATTTAAAAATTATGTTGCCCTGTTTTTGGGCACCCCATGCTTTGAGAAGCTGATTGATGCAGCAGTAGCCCCACCCCAACTCTTCCGGCACCTTTGCTGCCATCAAGGTTCTGGTTGCCATCCTGATTGTCAGGCCTTGGCATCTCTCAGGCCATGAAATTGTTATGAGCCAGGTTGTGGCAGGAAGAGCCTTGATGTCCAGGCCCAGTGTATGTAAACAAATGTAACTGCAGCACTCATTACTAAGTAGATGCACCTGTGTAAGGTGGGAGCCATGTGAGCTGAGTCACATAGCCCATGGAGGAGTGGTGCAATGCACCACAGAGCAGTCAATCTGAGGGAGTCACAAGACTATGAGGTCGCCTGTATCTGATTGGCTGGCTCCGGTATATAAGAAGACTGGTGCAGACACCAAGTGTGGGTTGCTGTGGTGGATATTCTAGGTGAAGTGCTTCTGGATTGTTCTCTGACTCAGACTGTGCCTTGCTGTATCCCTGCCTTCTGGACCGTTTGACTGACTACTCTTCTGCCTGCTCCTTACCAATACATGCTTC
The DNA here is from genome assembly GCF_035046505.1 of Tiliqua scincoides. NCBI lineage: Eukaryota > Metazoa > Chordata > Lepidosauria > Squamata > Scincidae > Tiliqua > Tiliqua scincoides. The sequence goes on along the minus strand of NC_089825.1, from coordinate 141,302,499 downwards.
TACACTCAACAAGCCTGTGTCTGTGGCTTTGTTTGGGACCGGTTGCTTCCTGTGCTGCCCCACACCACTGGGATACTCTGCTACCAGGCAGGCAAGGGCCATCCCCCTCTGCCAGCCTGACACAGATCTGTTTGCTCTTCTTTTTAAAAAGCAGGCTGGGCAAGAGGATGTGTGCACTTCTTAACTCCACTGCCTTTGCCTCTTTCCTTGCTCACTTTCCCTTCTGCTCTTTCAAGGCGAGTGAGCACAGAAGGATCTTCGAGTGTTGAAAAAGTTCATCCAACTAGTTCTTTTACCAGATGTTTTAATCACAACAATAATCACGATGCTGTGGGAGCAGCCGTCAGGGTGTAGCAGGAATCATGGGACATAATTTGTGGGTATCTCAGTGGGTACCGTTACAAAGGAACTGCAGCTCCTGAATTAAGACATGTTAATTAGACTGAGGCATCTCTCAGGCATGTGTCTTGTGTTGATCATAACCACCCATTCAGTGCTTGTGACCAAGCAATCAAGGGACCATGAATGCTTGATCAGGATCCAAGGAGAGAAAAAGGGCTAGTTGCATGAGAGGCAAGAGGGCTGTTGTCTCCCTCTTGTGACCCTCTCCAGACATTGTCATTGGTCAAGGCCTAACCTTGCTTAACCACTCTTGCAAAATTACAGTCCTTTTAAGTGGAAGGGCAGAATCAAGAGACTTGGTAACAGATGAAGTTTGGAGTTTCACTTTCCTGATTAAAGAAAGCTCCAAGTCTCACATGTAACTAATGGACTGTAGCCCTTGGCTCCTTTCTTCCAATATTCTTGCCCAACAGTGGCCTCTGAAGATGACCAAATTTTGGTCAGGGCATCCCCCTGATTAAGTGGCAGAGGTTGACCTGAAGTGGTCCACTGAGGATGAATCAAAAGTTATTTATATAATGCTTTTCTGCAACACTTCACCAAGCAAACAACACAGCAAAATGAAGGAAAAGGTGGCTCCCTATCCCTAAAAGGCTCACGATCCGAAACAGCCATTGGAAGGAAGGCTAAGTTGTGATTAATGGCTCTCTCCCATGTGACTCTCCATTGGACCTGCATCAGAGGTCCAAACAGAGAATTGCTCATCTGGGTGATGTTGTTCAAAAGACCATGCAGTTTTCTTTTGGGAAGTCTCACCTAGAAAGTGCCTGTGTCTTCACAGAAAGGCTGGTCCATTCTCTTCCCTGCTCGCCTCTCAAGGAGTGGTAATGACCCCATTGTTTTAGCAGACCTTTTTTTTTTTACAGTCTCCCTGCAGTTTCAGACCTGCTATAGTTTTCTGCCTAGTACTTTTTAACTGCTGTTCTTTAACTGCTGTTTGTTATTTGTTAACTGAATGCCGCATGTTAATTGCTATTTGTCCAATATAGCATCGAGAGAGTTTTTGGTCTGGAGAGGGAATAAATATATTGCAAGAAATACACATTGCAACCAAAAAGTTTAAATATTTAGGCTGCAATCTTAACCACAGACCACAAAATAGACTTACTTCTGAGTAGACCTGGTCAGGATTGTGCCCTTACTCACTTTTCCCATGAAGCCTCTGCACAACACTCTGTTCAAATATCCCATTGTAACAAACAGCCCAATCCTAACCAAATGTCCAGCTCTAATGCAGCTGCGCCAACTGTGCGCTGCATTCTGGGGGTGGGTGGGCAATCACATAGTCCTCAACAAGGTGATGTCTTGGGTAAGGGTTTATTTCTTCAGGTAAGGGTTTGTTCCCTTACCTTGGAGCTGCACTGCGGCTGCTTTGGCTCAGGAATATTGGTTAGGATTGGGTTGAATGTCTATGGGCGCAATCTTAACCCCTTATGTCAGTGTTTTCCAGTACTGACATAAGGGCAATGCAGCTCTGAGGTAAGGGAACAAACATTCCCTGACTTTGAGGAGGCCTCTGTGAGTGACACCCAACGGCAGGATGCAGCACACGTCCCATTGGCCCCGCAATGCCAGTGCTGGAAAGCACTGACATAAGGGGTTAGGATTGTGCCCTTTGTCACTGAAATAATTAAACTTTCTTTTGCTTTCCTCCCACTCCATTTCCTGCACCTTCCTCTGCAGTGTCCACAGTATTGATATTCTAGATTGGGGTGGGCCAACATTTTGGCAGGAGGGTCACATCATCTCTCTGACACTGTGTCGGGGGGGGGGCTAGGAAAAGAAAATAATTTGCATTTCAAATTTGAATAAATTTACATAAATGAATTTAGAGATGAAAATTATATGAATGAATGAATTTTACTGAGCTTATTTATAATGCACATGAGAACGATGATACAGACATGTAGAACCACATGAGAACTATGAACTGTTGGCCACACACCTCTTGCACAGTGTAAACATACAGACCAAGCCAGACACACATGAAGACATAAGTTGTTCAGAAGCAATGGGAGGGGGTTAATGCCCAGGGAAAAGCAGAAAACACATGGAGACGATAAAAGGCCTTGCTCTAACTTGCCCCGCAGCTTGTGGTCGTGACTGGCAGTTGCGGGCCAGCGCGGGCTCCAACAGTCTCCAACAGGCCAGAAGCTCATTGGAGACTGGGGACTCCCTGCAGGCCAGATTGGAGGTCCCCGAGGGCTGCAATCTGCCTATCCCTGTTCTAGATGTTAAGGCACTGGGGAAAGGGACTTCTCCATCATCATCATCATCATCATCATCATCATCATCATCATCATCATCATCATCAGACCATGTAACATTATCTGTTTGCATACATTCCATTTTCACTGATCTGTACCTTTTATTCTGGGTCCTGAGCCAAGAAATTAACTTGACATCAGATTGCCAGGAAACCAATAGCCCAGGCCTTTAGCCCATCTTATCTTTTGGGTCTTTTGATTTGGCAAAACCAAGCACTTAAGATCACTGGTGTTCCTGGAGCGGGGGGGGGGGGCGGAGGGTGCAAAACACCAAATTTAATCAGGCACCCGGTCGCTGGTGTAATGCGGCCTCTCCTCCTCGCCCTCAGAACCAGTCTTGACTGCAAAAGCTTTTGCTGTTGCAGCTGTGACTGGCACTGAAGGTGAAGAGGAGAGGCCCCTTAACACCAACTGCCAGGGGCCTGAGGAAACTTATTGTTTTGCCCCCTCTCTAGAAACACCAGTACTTGAAATGCCCTGTTGTTTAGCTGTGTGGATAGTAGCCTAGTCCAGGGGTGTCAAACTCATTTCATACAGAGGGCCGAATAGCATTCATGATGCCTGCTGAGGGATGGAGGTGATGTCATTACACAGGAAGTGATGTCATTACACAGGTCAAAACCAGAGATAAACACTCTGTTCTCGTGTAGGATTGGCTGCTAATGACAGGAGAGAAAATACAGAAATCTTGATCATATTTCAAGATATTGGAGAGCCCAATTATCATGCTGGCCACCCTTTCAGCAGAGTCACCTCAGCATTGCTCAGGAGCTGAGAGTCCAAGGGCCAGATTAAAAGCTTCTGGGGGCCACATCTGGCCCCCGGGCCTTATGTTTGACACTCCTGGCCTAGTCTCATCTATAGAGTATTTTGTGTTGTGTTTCATTTTCTTATTTCTACCCCCATTTATACTCTCTCCTTTCTTGTCAACCATCCCACCTTTCTCTTGAGCAACCTTCTCAGTGCCTCCTTCACCTGGTCATTCCTCAGGCAGTAGATCACTGGGTTGAGAAAGGGGGTAATGGCTGTGTAGAAGAGTGTTACTGCCTTAGTGACCTCTGATTGATTCTCTCCACCTGGAGTCAAATACATGGCTGCCACAGAGCCATAGAAAAGTGTCAACACCAGCAAATGTAGAGTTATGGTAGAGAAAGCCTTCCTACGACTGCCCTGGTATGAGCTCTTCATTAGGGTGATAATCACAATACCATAGGATAGTACAGCAAATAAAGAGTTTCCTATAATCAGAGCATTCAGGAAATTCTGGATAACGATTGGGGCATTTCCTAGTGGGGGACAGGCCAGTGACAGAAGTGGCCCAGGATCGCACAAGAAATGGTCAATGACGTTGGGGCCACAGAAGGGCAACTTGATGATCAGAACTGTTGCAATGGGGTACCACAGGAAGCCAAGGACCCAACAAGAAGCCACCAGTACATAGCAAGAAATGGGGGACATAAGTTGAGGGTAGCGCAGTGGACAGCAGATGGCCAAATACCGATCCAGGGCCATGGCTGAGAGTGAGAAGCATTCTGTGGCTCCAAGGGAGAAGAAGATGTAGAACTGGAGGAAGCAGTCACGGAAAGAGACTATACCATGTGGGGATGCCAGATCAAAGAGCATCCGGGGCACAGTGGTGGACACATAGCAGATCTCCAGCCAGGAGAAGTTGCTCAGCAGGATGTACATGGGAAGCCAGCGCAAGTGAGCATCTAGAAGCACCAGTGAGATGATGGTGATGTTCTCAGCCAAGGTGAGTATGTAGAGAATGGTGAAAAAGATGAGGAGCAGGAAGCGCTCCTGCTGCCTGACTCCAAAGCCCAGCAAAATGAACTCCTGCACTCTGGTCTCATTGGCCAACTCCATTTGGAATGAGAGAAACCCCAACACCATTATCTGGGGTAGCTTTAATTATATATGCACCAAGACACATGCACACACACAAGTGAGAGACATTCTTTAGCTTTCAGAAGAATATCTCTGGCCATTCCATCCGATCATGTCCACAAAGTATGTGCCTTGAAACGAGAGGCTCTTGGCATCCGTAACAGTATCTCCCAGTCGCCTTCCATGGTTTCCTTTTTTGAAGAAGTGGCTGTTGGAGAAGGAAAGTGTTGTTGGAGGCAGTGGGAGTAAGAAGGTGGGGAGGTGTGCACATCCATATACACACTTAAACAAAAGGAGAACAGGATTTTACACCCCGGGCTCCATAGTCCATGCCACCCTAGGAATGGCATTGCAAGGAAACTTGTGAGTTAGGGCATCTTCTGGAAAGAAAGGAGGGGAGGGGTGCAAGGGAACAAGTCTAGGGCACCAGAAAAGGAAAGTGAAAGAGGCATTTGGTTTCCTGCCTCAGGTGCAGCAAGACCTTGGGCTGCCAATAAATATCTTTCTGCATTATTTGATCAGTAAGTAGGAACCTGCAGGTTCCATACTCTGTTTACAGCACACATCTATTTTCATCACTTATGATTATTCCTCTGTTGCTCTTGGATCTTCCTCTTCCTTAGGAAGGAAGCTCAGGGCAGTTCCTATGGGTGTCCCAATCAGATTTCCATTCAGGCTGAGAGCAGCTTGTCTGGCGCAAAGGAACGACACCATGGCCTTCCCAGGCTATTCTCTGGACTTGTTACTCTTTTGTTAATGTGTTTTGAGATTGAACAGAGAGTCTTGCCTAGTAGTGCTGCAGAATTAGCATCAACTGAATCTTAGAAACAGACCAGACCAGAGCTGTCCCGGCACTGGGACAGTGACATCACAATGTCATGTGACATTGTGTCATTTTATATTTGGTTCTTCCTTCCACAAGGGGAGACTCCACAGGAGAAGGAAAGTGGGTTGGGAAGAAGCCATTATCTCCTCCATAATTAGGGCAGAGCCTGAGAAGCAGTCATGTGCCCCCCTTGGTGTAACACCTGAAGCAGGTGCTTCTCAGGTTATGGCTCTGGACAGGACAAAGGGGAATGAGAAGATTTTTTAAAATGCATAAATAAGGGATTGCAAATACAATAGAGGAAAGTTCCACCCAGCACTGCCAGGAGTTCAGTGGCTTGGGGTTGTAGGTGCTCATTCTGCAAGAGAAAATACCTTCAAGCCATTCTATGGGAATAGAAGTGGCTGGGAGTCTTGTGCTGTCTCCCTCTCCCCACATCCAACCAAGTTCTCTGCAACGCTCAGGTCATGGTCACCAGCAAAAGGTATTCTGTTTCAGTGGGGGGGGGGGGTGGACTCTAGGTTTTTGGACTACATAGTAATGTTTCCTAATAAAATCTTTGATATTTTTTATTTTGTATTTACTAATATTTCATAACATCTCGAAAGAATACCTGCCCAAAGAATGATTCATTGGAGGGGTGTGTGAGTGCAGACAGGCAGTGATCAGCGGCAGCTCCTCAAGGGCACTGTCTGGTTTCCAAGTACCTGCTGCATTGATTAAGAGAGCCAGAAAATTCTCTCCCCAGCTCTGTCCCGAAATGAACAGCAGAGCCACTAGGCACCTTGAAATGAGGACTAGTCAATGTTATCTTTAGCAAAGAAATTAAAGGCGCAATCCCATCTTGTGCTGGAATGGGCAAGCCAGGAGGCTTGCACTGTATCCAGTGTGAGATAGGGCACCACAGTGGCTCAGCTGAAGGTAAGGGGAAACTCTTCCCCTTACCCCTGAGTAAGCCACTGCAGCCTCTATGGGTCTCCTCAAACTTGTACCCCCTCAGGAGGTGGCACAAGTTCAAGGAGAGCTTGAAGTCGCTCCACACTGCTTGGGGAACGGGGTTGGGATCTGGGTCCCAGCCCACCTCCTGCTCCCTGTCCACCTGCCCTCCCCCTGGAATGCCTCCCTCCTGTCTCCTCCGCACCCACCCCAGAACCTTGTGTCAGCCAAGCTCGGCCAACACAAGTCTCGGTCCCTCTGTTGGCATGGAGGCTGAAATCAGACTCCATGGGCTGGCACGCCTCCGCTCACCGGCCTAACCGACTCACAAAGAAGTGCAAACTTGCCTTATGGCACATTTGCAAGCCTCCTGGGCCAGAGCAAGGGACTTGTGATGGCCCAAGGGCGTCTCAGGATTGCACCCTAAGCAACAAATTATAGAGGAAGACTGACTTTTAAAACACATGGAGTTTGTTAGGTCTGAGTGGAAGAAAACAGCTACAATGTTTTGCCTAGCTATTAGCTAAGCAGTGATTAAGACTGCAGTTACCAACAGACTCTGCCTGCAATCCCCTCCTTCTCTGCCATTCACTTATTAATGATGCATCACAGCTTCTCGAGTAATCCCATGTCTTTTGAGGGGAAGTGACACACATTCCAAATTTCCCTTCTCACCCCAGTCCCCTTTGCCTTGTTCGTTGTTCCTGTGTCTGTACCTCAGTAGCACTTCAAGCATTGCTCCATCCAGTAGGCTGTTCACCAAGAGGGGATTGTCTGCAGGAAGCACTTCCTCCTTTCCTTTGCTTTCTGTAGCTCCTCTGTAGGACTGGTGGGAGGGTGACTCACTTGGTTGGAAGAATGGGTGGGCCTATGCGAGCAGCACCAAAGTTTAATACTGTGTTAAAGACGTGGTTCCCTCTGGGGATGAGTCCCTGAAGGACAATATTTTTATCTACCAAAACAACATCTCTTTTGGGACAGGTTGTCTCCCTTGTGATACTAAGTCAATTGTTGTTGTTGTTTTTTTCTGATTTCTGTGTTTGCTAAACATGGAGCTTTTGAGGAGTCCATAAAAAGCAGTGCGTTAAGGAGGAAGTTCTGTGATCACCTGCAGATGTAATTGACTATTCCTATATAGTCAATTCGGTATATAAATACCTGTATATTATATTATATTATATTATATTATATAGCCGTAGGGGGCATGGGGGGGAATGGAGATATGGTCCCTCCAATATCTGCTGTTTCCATATTTGCGGGAGGGAGGGCCGGGGGGCTAGAATGGACCCTCTACAGATACGGGGAATGTCCTGCTTTTCATACTCCCCATGCTTTGAGAAGCAGATTGGTGCAGCAATGAACAAGAGATTTGGCGACAAATGATGTCAGGAGTCTCACTTTCCTGCTTGAAGAAGGCTCCCACACGTAACTAATGGACTGTAGCCCTTGGTTCCCTTCTTCCCACATTCTTGCTCAACAGTGACCTCTAAAGATGGCCAGCTTTTGGTCACTGCATCCCCCTTATTAAGTGGCAGTGGTCTACCTACTGTGGTCCATGGAGGATAAATAAAAAAAATATTTATATAATGCTATTCTGCAACAAATCATAAAGCAAATAACACAGCAAAATAAAGGAAAAGATGGCTCCCCATCCCCAAAGGGCTCTGAATCTGAAACAGCCATTGGAAGGGAGGCTAAGCTGTGATGAACAGTTCACTGAACTATTAGTACACTGAATAGAACACTGAATTCCAGAGAGCCAGTGCTTAAATGGTAGGAGGGTCCTCGTGTTTCAAAAGCACTGTGTGCGTTTTGTTGGGGGAACGGCTTTCTCCATTAGACCTGCATCTGAGGTCCAAACTGAGAGCTGTTCATCTGGGTTGTGTTGTTGAAAAGACCCTGCGGTCTTTTTTTTGGAAGTCTCACCTAGAATGTTCCTGTGCTGGCACAGAAAGGCCTGTCTGGTCTCCTACTTGCTCTACCCTCAGGGAGTGGCAAGGACACCGTTTTTCTAGCAGACCCTTTCTGCTGTTTCCCTGCAGTTTCAGACCGGCTATCGTTTTCTGTCTTGTACTTTTAACTGCTGCTCCTTAATTGCTATTTGTTATATGTTAACTAAATGCCAAGTGTTAATTGCTGTTCATCCAGTATGGCACTGAGAGAGTCTTTGGTCTGGAGATGGAATAGTAATATTGCAAGAAATAAACATTGCAACCAAAAGTTTAATTTGAGAGAGATTTATTCACTTGTTCCAAGAAGCCTCTGCACAACACTCTAGTTCAAATATCCCATTGTAACAAACAGCCCAATCCTTACCAAATGTCCAGCTCAGAGGCAGCCGTGCGAGTGAGTTGCACGCTGCAATCCGGGGGGAGGGGGTGGGTGGGGAATCACATAGAACTCAACAAGGGCTTGGGTAAGGGTTTGGAGAAGGGTTTGTTCCATTACCTTGCGGATGCATTGCAGCTGCATCAGCTCAGGAATATTGGTTTAGGATTGGGCTGAAAGTCCAAGTATATGTCACTGAAATAATCAAACCTCTCCACCATCATCCTCATCATCCTCATCATCTATCTGTCTGTATACATCTTAACTGATCTGTGCCTTTTATTTTGTGTCCTGAGCCAAGAAATGAACTTCCAAGAGGTGACATCTGATTGCCAGGAAACAAATAAGCTTAGACCTTTAGCTCATCTTTTCTTTTGGGCCTTTTGATTTGGCAAAATCAAACACTTGAGATCACTGGTGTTCCTGGGTGGGGGCAAAACACCAAGTTTCTTCAGGCACCCGGCTGCTGGTATAAAGCAGCCTCTCCTCCTCATCTTCAGAACCAACTATGACTGCAAAAGCTTTTGCTGTTGCAGTTGTGACTGATTCTGAAGGCAAAGAGGAGAGGCCCCTTTACACCAACTACCAGGGGCCTGAGGAAACTTAGTGTTTTGCCCCCCTCCAGGAACACCAGTGCTTGAAATGCCCTGTTGTCTAGCTGTGCATATAGTAGCCTAATCTCATCAACAAAGCAGTTTTGTTGTGTTTCATTTTCTTATTTTTTCCCCACATTTATACTCTCTCCTTTCTTGTCAACAATCCCACCTTTTTCCTTGAGCAACCTTCTCAGTGCCTCCTTCACCTGGTCATTCCTCAGGCAGTAGATCAGAGGGTTGAGAAAAGGTGTAATGGCTGTGTAGAAGACTGTCACTGCTTTAGTGACCTCTGATTGATTCTCTCCACCTGGAGTTAAATACATGGCCGCCAATGGACCATAGAAAAGTGTGAACACTGCCATGTGTAGTGAAATGGTGGATAAGGCCTTCCTATGACTGCCCTGGTTTGAGGTTTTCGTCAGAGTGATAACCACAATAATGTAGGACAACACAACAAAGAAGGCATTGCCCATAATCAGAGTATTCATGAAATGCTGTGTGATGATAGGAACAATTCCTAGTGGGGGACAAGCCAGTGACAGAAGTGGCCCAGAATCACACAAGAAATGGTCAATGACGTTGGGGCCACAGAAGGACAACTGGGACGTCAAAATCACCGCAGTAGAGTACCATAGGAAGCCAATGACCCAACAAGAAGCCACCAAGGCATAGCAAGAAGTGGGGGACATAAGTTTTGGGTAGCGCAGTGGGTGGCAGATGGCCAAATACCGATCCAGGGCCATGGCTGAGAGCAAGAAACTTTCAGTGCCACCAAGAGAAAAGAAGAAATAGAACTGGAGGAAGCAGTTACGGAAAGAGATTATACCATGGGGGGATGCCAGATCAAAGATCATCCGGGGCACAATGGTGGACACATAGCACATTTCTAGCCAGGAGAAGTTGCTCAGGAGGATGTACATGGGAAGCTGGGCCAAGTGAGTATCTAGAAGCACCAGAGTGATGATGGTGATGTTCTCAGCCAAGGTGAGTATGTAGAGAATGGTGAAAAAGAGGAGGAGCAGGAAGCGCTCCTGCTGCCCGACTCCAAAGCCCAGCAAAATGAACTCCTGCACTTTGGACCCATTGGCCAACTCCATCTGGAATGAGAGAACCACGAATGACATTATTTGGGATGGATCTAATGATATCTACACAGAGACACTTACATGCAAGCACACACACAAAAATGGGTTAATCTGTCTTTTAGCCAAATATGAATTTCATAATCAATCTGTTTTTCTCCTCTCTTCATTTCTCCATCTAATGCTTACAATTGTCCAGAATGTAGGCCAGTTTTTCCCCCCATCCTTATGCTGTGGATGGGTGGACTGGGCCCAGCAGGGAGGTGGAACTGACCTGAACGACCTAGCCTGTAACCCAGTCCCTCTCCCGAGTAGCCTGGCATTACACAGGGCTGCTTGGATCTGTGCCAGCAATTTCACAGGTGCAGATCCAAGTAGCCCCATTGGGAGGCTGCCATGTGACACTGGGTAAGGGAAAATAAGTCCCTTTAGCCCAAGTTGAATGACATTCACCTTCTACCCTTTGCTGGATACAGTGCAGGCCAGTCAGCCCACCTGTTCCTGCAAAGGATAGGATTGCGCTGCCTGTCCTTCTCAGACTTTTCCCTGGGTCCATTGCTACTGTGTCTATGTGCTTCAGGTTTGGTCCCCCCAATAGATTCCATGTTCCTAACATAGATGTAACATCACAAACATCAACAATGTCTTACAGAAAGGAGGAGGGGATATGACAATGTTTGAAAATGCTTAAGTAAGGGAGTGCCAAACCCACAAGACCAGAGCTACAATTTTGCGGAGGAGCAACTGCTGGTGCAAATGGACTCTCTCCACCTGCAACAGGGAACTCCATCAGGACTTTTAGCAGCTATCTGGGTCCGGAAGCTGTTTGTGCCCCTCCCCCCGTGTATGCACGTTCTTTACAACTTCCAAGGTGCACTTGGATAATAAACAAAAGGTGCTCTCTAGTTCAGATGGATGATGTGTTTGTGGCATGTCGTGGGGAACTCTGGGTACAGGAAGGGGAGAATGTCCTAGAAAGCACATGGAGCTGCTGAAGCTGGAGTGACACAAAATGAATTCCTCATCCCAATCGTTGGCTTATTAGTTCACTTGTCATCAGGGATGCAACTGCAAACACCGACTCTCCCCACACACCCCCACCCTTCTAGCTATCATTTTAAATGATGTATCACAACTTCTGGAAAAGGCACATATCTCTTGAGGGGAAGGGGACACCCTTGCATGTGTCCCCTTCATTCCTCCCTTCTCACCCTTATTTCCTGGGCCTTGTCTTCGTTGCTGGTTCAGTACCTCATTTGTACTTTAAATGCTGCTCCATCCAGGAGAAAGCCTGCCATCAGGAGTTCATCAGGGGTTGACAAAAGCATCTTGTTCTTTGCTTTTGTTCTAGCTTGTATGGTGGGTGGGGCGTGTGATGCAGTGGGTGAGAGAACAGAAGAGGCTGTGTGGCAACCAGGGCTTGAATTATGGTGTTCAATGTGTGGTGGCCTTTGGGATTGTGTCCCTGAAGAATAATATTATTATCCACCAAAGAAATGCCTCTGGAGACAGGCTACTTCCCTTGAGAAGATTTTCTCAGTTAATTGCTATTTTCCTGATTTCAGTGTTTACTGAACATGGGTGTTTTGAGAATACCAAGGGATGCATTACTTTGGGGGAGGAGATTCTGTGATGGTTTGCAGATGTGACAGAAGAATCTTTCACTGAGAAATACTATTTGCATGCTGTTCTTCAGAAACATCTGTGGGTGGGAGCTGGGGTATTCCCATAACGTCATATCCCTGCACTCAGAAACCTAGCATGTGAAGGAGAAAACTTATGGTGGCCAGTTTTCCTTGCAAACCTCCTGTTGAAGAATTCTCTCCAAAGGTATAAACCTGTAAGGAAAATGGAGCCTCATCCAAAGGATAACACATCTCCAGCCACAAGGAGTAACTCAAACGGATGTTCAGGTGTACCCTGATATCTGCAAATTTGGTATCCACGGTTTCTATTATCTGTGGATACTGGAGATGGATACAGGAGATTCAGTTATCTGTGGATACAGGAGATGGATACAGGAGATTCAGTTATCTGTGGATACAGGAGATGCCCTTTTAAGAAAGATAAATGGGAATGTGAAAGGGAATGTTAAAAATAGCTCTCTGGACCATAGCGTAGCAAAACCACTGGGATTTTTGGGGCTTTAGGCAGCCTTCCAAGTTGCCGGCAGGGTCTCTCTGAGGCTCCTCCTTTCCCCCAGTATTGCCCCAGAATATGATCCGGAAGAGAATGCATCATGATGCATTTTGGGGTGACATTGCGGGAAAGGAGGAGTCTAGGAGCAACCAGGAAGAGGCTACAGGAGGCTCGGAAGGTTGCCTGCAGCCCTGAAAATGCAACTGTTTTGCTGTGCTTAGGTAAACAGAGCTATTTTTAACGTTCCCCTTCACTTTTCCTATCTTTTAAAAGGAAGTTCCCTGGTATACGTAGATCCCCGATATCCACAGAGAGGTGGACAAGATTGGAACCTCTGTGGTTTCTGGGGCACACCTGTACATGTGAAACCTGTCCAAGTGAGCATCTGGAAACAAAAACTTGACCTTTGCCCCAGCTTCAGCTTCAGTACACTCTCACCTTGGAGTAAGTCTCATCGAGTTTAAGGAGAAGGATGTGTTTAGGGCTGGGCTGTTAGTTCTGCTCATCTGAATTCAGCAATATTGGGATTTGGCAAAATCAACACTTGAGATGCCCCTCTTGATCAGCTGTGCATATATTAGCTTCACCTCTTCTATGGGTTATTACTTCATTATATTTCAAGTTCATTTTCTTTTACCTCCCACATTTTACGCTTCCTCTCCCGTGCTCAGTCATCTCCCCTTTCTCTTGAGTAATCTCTGCACTGCCTCCTTCACCTGGCTGTTCCTCAAACAGTAGATCAGGGGATTGAGAAAGGGTGTAATGGCCGTATAGAAGACAGTTATGGCTCTGCTAAATGTCAAGGTTGCTTCTTGGTGAGAGATAAATTTTAGAAGAACACATATTTTAGTTAGATAAAGACAAGGCCTATTCCCCTTTGAAAGTAAGGAGGAGGCAAGAAGATAAGGGTGTTATTTGGCAGAAGAATACCCATCTTAACAAAAACAGTCTACCTGTGTCCACTTACAGTTTAAAATTGTTATTCTTTCATGCTTTTTAGAGCAAAGGACAGTGTCATTGTCTTAGCTAGAAGCCTTACATTAAAAGATTAGAAGAATTATTTTAGAAGCTGTTTGCTATTTTCACAGAAGTCTCACAGAAGTGCCAAGGACATCACCATGCTTGGTTGCCAGTTATTCTTCCAAGCTTTAAAATAGTCTTTGCCCTTAAGTGTAACCAACATACGAGACATGGTAGCTATTAGAAGTAAGTTTTAACTGCCTGATTTTATTAAAGGTCTGACTAAAGCACAGAAGCACATAAAATAGTGAAAGCCATTTTCATCTAAAAGAATCATAAGTTAGCTTAGAAAGCTGTTTTGCTAGTTTCACAGACCTTGGAATTTGGAAAAGAGAGTTGTATCTCAAAGATAGATAAAACTCCTTCTTGGCAGACGTATACAGCCAGCCAAGATAACACAAGCTGAGAAAACACACATATATGCAACATTGTAGTAAGAAAAAGTTTTAGTATTATCAGTTGGCAGGCTGAAATAGGATTTAGCTGGCTGGACACAGACACCTGCCAGAGACGAGTTTAGAAAAAGAATACATTTAATAAGATAAGCAAGAACATTCAGCCTTTGTTTGAATTGTAACTGAAATGAAGAAAGAAATGAATGTCAAAGGAGGTTGTTGTAGGTTTGATTAGGAAGGTGCAGAGAGAGAGAGAGAGAGAGAGAGAGAGAGAATGTCTGAGTAATTTGTTTGAAGGTAAATAGGAGAAAGATTTCTTAAAAGGAAAATGTGATGCAGTGAAAATTTGGCTTGTTTTATGTTAAAATATATGAAAGATCACAAGAAGCTGGCTGAAGACTTAGCTCAAAGGGTTACACTTTAAATTACACTTTAATAGGTGCTAGCCAGCCACTAAAGGGAAGAGGTCACTTCTAGCAAGGATATACACCACTATAGACCCCGTAAAGGTACTCAAAGTAACTGGTCACATATAGAATTAAGACATGGAGTAAAACTATTAAAAAGGGAAGTTTAAAGGACCTTGCTTAACAGAGGTTGGCAGAGAGCCCCACAGTGTTTTGCTGAGAACAGGAGAAGGAATGCAGGTGAGATAAGACAGGTGGCTCAAGCAAGACCAACCTAATCAAGAAGGGAAGATGTATGCCAAGAAATTGGTCTGAAGTCCTGCCAAGAAGGTCGGTTCTGAATAAAATAATGTTACAGCACACTCTACTGGTTCTTGAAAACTTTGTATTCAATATGTTTAATTGTTTAATTTTACCTTTTATGGAAACTGTAACCTGAAACAAGCCTATCAAGTGTCTCTAAGGTTACCTATAGCGTATTAAGCATCAGCCCCATCTATGATGTCAAACTGTTGTATAAAAAGTGTCCCACTCCTTTGAAGAGTGCCCTTTTCTGGATTTGAGCTGAGTCTCCCAGAGGCCACAGGCATGCCTTGCTGAAACAATAAAGAGCCTTCATAGCCTTCCACCTTTCAGTGTCTTGCTTATTTGGTCTCAGCGGCACTGGACAGACCCACCCCTGCTTACCAACTGGCGCTGCCCTTCTGGGCAGGGTACGACACATGATATGGCACAACTGATAGCCAGGCAATGTCTGAAGGTGTCTCCAAAAGCCAAACAAAGCCAGTTTGCATTTTCTGAAGCTTTACTCCTTGCTTGAAGGTAGAATTTCTCAGATTAACTTCAGCCATCTCAGAATCTCTCAGCCTGTTTCAGTGATGATATTTGGTCCACGCACACACATACCCACAAGCAGAGTTGACTATATTCATCAAACAAATTTTGAAAGTTGAAAATGCAAAATAACCTGAAACACTATCTGGTTGCCAGGATAATAATAAGCCTTTTCCTGATCTTTGCCCCAACTTTGGCTTCAGCTCTATACATGCTCACCTGGAAGTAAGTGTCATCGAGTTCAAGGACTAGATGAGCATAGGACTAGGCTGTTAGTTTCTGGACTTCTGAATTCAGCAATATTGGGATTTAGCAAAATCAAATTCTTGAGATGCCCCTCTTGTTCAGATGTCCATATACTATTGACATCTCTTCTATGGGTTATTTATTATATTTCAGTTTCATTATCCTTTACCTCCCACATTTTGTGCTGTCTCTTCTGTCCTCTGCCATCTTCCCTTTTTCTTGAGTAATCTCTGCACTGCCTCCTTCACTTGGCTGTTCCTCAAACAGTAGATCAGGGGATTGAGAAAGGGTGTAATGGCTGTATAGAAGATGGTTATAGCCTTAGTGATCTCTGACTGGTTTTCACCACCTGGAGTTAAATACGTTGCTGCCAGTGGGCCATAGAAAAGTGTAAACACCACCATATGTAATGAAACAGTGGATAAGGCCTTCCTGTGACTGCCCTGGTTTGAGGTTTTCATCAGGGTGAAAACCACAACACTGTAAGACAGCACAACAAAGAAGGCATTGCCTAACATCACAACAGTCATGGCATTCTGAATGATGTCAGGAGCATTTCCTAGTGGGGGGCAAGCCAGTGACAGAAGTGGCCCAGGATCACACAAGAAATGGTCGATGATGTTGGGACCACAGAAGGACAACTGGGAGATGAAAATCACTCCAGTAGAGTACCATAGGAAGCCAGTGACCCAACAAGAAGCCACCAAGGCATAGCAAGAAGTGGGGGACATAAGTTTTGGGTAGCGCAGTGGGTGGCAGATGGCCAAGTACCGATCCAGGGCCATGGCTGAGAGCAAGAAACTTTCAGTGGCTCCCAAAGAAAAGAAGAAATAGAACTGGAGGAAGCAGTTATGGAAAGAGATGATCCCATGAGGAGACGCCAGATCAAAGATCATCCTGGGCACAGTGGTGGACACGTAGCAGATCTCCAGCCAGGAGAAGTTGCTCAGCAGGATGTACATGGGAAGCCGGGCCAAGTGAGCATCTAGAAGCACCAGAGTGATGATGGTGATGTTCTCAGCCAAGGTGAGTATGTAGAGAATGGTGAAAAAGAGGAGGAGCAGGAAGCGCTTCTGTTGCCCGACTCCAAAGCCCAGCAAAATGAATTCCTGCACTCTGGACCCATTGGCCAACTCCATCTGTAATGAGAGAACCCCAATGCCATTATCTGGGATTGATTTATGATATATGCACACAGACACACACTAAAACCAGTTGTCTGTCTGGTTTTAACAAAATATGAATTTTGTAAACTACATATAGATTTTCCATAGCGTTAATTGCATTATCGGACAAACGTGTTGATCATCCAAAAATATCTTCCAAAAATCCTGAAACATGTTGATACTATCATATCACAAATTGGGATCTGAGAGTTAGATGGGTGTGGGTTAGATAGATCAACCATCAGTGTGGGATGGGTTAGATAGATCAGCTATCAGTACAGGTCTACCTCATCATTTACCCTGCATTGCCACCAGATTGAAAGCTTCTGCACATAAAAGTCTACCGCTACACCACAGCTTTAATAAAGTATAAATCCTTCCTCTACCCTCTACCCCAGGGTACCCTATTCCTCTACCCTGAAATCTTACTTTGTGAACTCTGTGGTTTCTACTCCTTATTTACAGCACTCATCTATTTTCATCACTCATGATAATTCCTCTGTTGTTATTGGTTCCTTCTCTTCCTTGGGAAGGAAACTCAGCCCAGGGTGACTTTTCTGGATGTCATTATCAGCCTTCCAACTTTAGCAAAGGATATGAGCATAGCCTTCCCAGACTGTTTGTTGGTCCAGTGCCGCTCTGTTAAATTGCTTCAAAGTTATCCCCCCCGCCCCCAGATGTCATATACCTAACACTAATGCTGGTATCAGAAATGGCAATAGCTTACAGGTGGGAGAAAGAGACATGAGAATGTATCTCAGTTACTATATTAGGCAGTGCTTTTTTTGTAAATAAAAAGGTGCAGGAACTCACAACTTGTTAATCTTTTATTTATTTATTTATTTTTAAACCATTTTTAAATCGGAAAAATAAAATATTTTTATGTGCTTCTCCCCTAAAGATGAACTTACTTCTGAGTAGACATGCATAGGATTGGGCTGTCAATCTCCACATCCCCTTCCCCCTAGCTACTATTTCTACACATGGGGAAAAATACTGTACAGGTGCACTTGTAGCGTGTAGTATGTAGTGTTGCACTACTTCGAGGAGAGGAAGCAGTGAATGGATTCCAAAAAATGGCTTACATGAGTTCCATGTAGTAAAATTACTCTAAGCAACTGTGGGAGTAAGAACAAAAAAGGAATTCTTACAAGAGAGGGGTCCTTAGGTGCACATAGAAACAGCTACGTTTGCAAACAAGCGATTAAATATGGTTTAATTCAGGTATCAGAATACTCTGTGTCTTTGGGAAGGCACTTGGCATGCAATTGTATGTTCTCTGCTGCCCTGAGCAGCTGCTGTGCATTGCTGGAGAGGAGCTGCAAACGCTGGCTGGCGGAGGGCATGCTTGTGGGGGAAGGATGAGGAGGATCTCTGGCAAGACTGGACAGCACGTTGTACACACTAGAATCCCTTTTCACCTGCCCTTAGCATATATATCTCTGCCAGGATTAAGAGCCCAATCCTAGGTATGTCTACTCTGAAGTAAGTTTCATTCTAGTCAATGGAGCTTACTCCCAGGAAAGTGCCTAGGATTGCAGCCTAAGAGCCCAATCCTATGCATGTCTACTCAGAAGTCCACTTTAGTGAATGGGGCTTACTGTGGATAGGATGGCAGCCTCAGGGCCCAATCCTGTGCCTGTCTACTCAGAAGTCAGTCCCATTAGAGGCAGTGGGGCTTCCTCCCAGGAAAGTGTGGAGAGGACTGCAGCCAGAGAGCCCTTCCTCTGCCTATCTACTGCAAGGCTATGACACTTTCCCGGGAGTAAGCCCCATTGAGCACAATGAGACATACTTCTGAGTAGACATGCTTGGGCTCTCAGGCTGCAAGGCTATGCACCCTTTCCCAGGACCAAGCCCCATTGAGCACAATGAGACATACTTCTGAGTAGACATGCCTAGGTTCCTGCTGCAGATTGGCATGGGGGCTGCACCAGCCAGCTTCCTTCCTCTCCTCCTCTGCCAAGCCAGTACCTGGGCATTCCGTGGGTGCCACAGCCGTCTCCCTGGCTGGCTGGCTGGCTGTCCGTCCTCCTCCTCGGCGTCGGCGCATGTCCCCCACACCCTCCACTGGCTTGGAAGCTGCGTTGGGAAGCAGAGTGCGGGGGGGAGGTGGGCTGGGCTCAGGTGAGAGCTTGGAGATGGGGGCAGGAGGGGGTCGTTGTGCGGTCAGGCAGGGGCCAGGCGCCCACCCACCCTGCACCCCCCAGCACCCACCCAGCGAATGCCTCTATTTTGCTCCCCCCCTCCTGGAATGCCTCCAAAGGGGAGGGGCCCCTGCAAAAAGGTGCCGGAACACCGTCCCCCCGCGTTCCATTAGAAAAAAAGCCCTGATATTAGGGATTGCAAAACCAACCAGAGAAATAGAACACCAGAGGTATTGTTCTCCAGAAGAGCAACTACTTGTGTAGGTGGACTATCTCACCCTGCAAGAAGGAATTACGTCAGGACTTTTTTGGCTGTTCTCTGGGTCTAGAAGTTTGCTTTAAACATAGTATGCAAACAAGATATCATAGGGAGATCTAGGTGCAGGATGGCGGGGGGGGAATGTCTTTGAAAGCACATTGAGTTGTTGAGGTCAGAGTGAAAGAAAGCAGCTCAACACAGCCTTAACTATTCGTTAAGATTAAGAACTGTTTAAGATCCTTAACTATAAGTTAAGATTCGGCCATCTGTTAATTAAAAGTTACATCAGGGATGCAGCTGTAAACACGAACTCTCCCTACATGATTTCACCTGGCTATCATTTTTAAATGATGTATCACAACTTCTGGGGGCGGGGACATATATATCTGGAGGGGACAGTGACACCCATGCACACCATTCATTCCTCACAACTCATTTCCTTTGCCTGGGTCATTGTCCCTGTTTCTGTACCTCATTTGTACTTTAAATGCTGCTCCATCCAAGAGGAAGCTAACAGTCTGGAGTTTATCAGGAGTTGAAAGGAAGTATCTTATTTTTCCTTTGCTTTCAGTAGTGCTCATCTGTGGCATTGGTGGACAGTGTGATCCAGTGGGTGAGAAATCAGAAAGGGCTGTGTGGGAATCAAGGTTTGAATCACAGTGTTAAATGTTTGGTGGCCTTTGGGAATGTGTCCCTGAAGGACAATATTGTTATCCACCCAACAACATCTCTTTAGAGATGTTTAGAGACAGGCTGCCTCCCTTGTGATGCCAAAACACAGGTGATTTCCCCAGTTAATTATTGTTTTTTTCTTGATCTAAGTATGTGCTAAACATGGATCTTTTGAGAAAACCAAGGGATGCTTTACATCAGGGAGGCAGTCCAGGAAAGTAGCAATTTTCAACCACTTTCAATCCTTTCGCATTCCTGGGCCTAAAGGAAGTTTTATATCTCACACAGAAATGAACTCAAGTCATGGGTTGAGCCCCTTTCTTCCCTTCTCCTCCAGAGATTGCCAGTGGTTGGGCCCTACCTTCTCCCAGTGGAAGCAACATGACCTTTCTATAGCAGTGCATGTTCCCTGTGAATTGAAATGCAGTGTGTGTGATGGTAGGGGAGAAATCCTTGCGGTTTGGCTCCTTTCAAGACTTGGGAGATGCGTGTTGTCCTGTTCAAGGCAAAGAGGTGTTGCAGGTTGAGCAATGATAAAGGCAGACACCAGGAGGTTTCAAGGAAAACAAGCTTTATTTCTTTCAGCCAGCTGCTGGTCACAGAGGAATCATTTCCAAAGTCTGTGACCCCGATTCTTTCGGGGCTTTGAGTTGATATACAAACAAACTTTCATTGTAAAGCATTGACTGGACTTCTGATTGGCACAATGCAAATTGCAGAGCCTTGGATACATTCTTGATTGGCAAACACCATATCACGCGAGGCTTTGTCCCTGCCTACACATCCCAATACTCAAATTCCGCGCTGCATGCTCTTACTAAATATGGCACGTTATAAACATGTAAAATCTTTCTTACTGTAAAAATCCCCTTCTTCCCCTCCCTGTAATGGCTAATAGCACGCCGGAAAAAGGCTCTTTTCTCTTCTAACCACCTGTCTCTTGCGGTTAGCTAGCTGTTTCCTGTTTTTGAGGTACTAGCTGCAACACGACTTCTTTTTTAACACAGACACCAAAGGGCATTCAAGGGGCATCTTTTAAAATGTCCTGTTGACCCAAGTAGCTAAGTATAGGGCCTACTTTGGCCAAAGCACTCTGCTTATGCTCACAGCTAGGCCCAAACTGAATAGAGTAAAACATTCCAAATTCTGGGGGACTTTCCCATAGAGGTCACATGCTTAAATAAAATAGTGAAGGACACTAGTTTTGACTGACTCTTGTTGGTACTGTTTACTTCTGTGTGCAGAAGCTGTGGTGAGACTTCCATCAAATAGCAGATACCTGATTACTTAAGTGGGGGCTTAAGCTTTGGATGGAGAACTGACGTGGCTGCTTATTTTTGATTTTACACCTGCTGTGGGCTTCTGTTCCTTTTTATTTTTTCACTGATGTGTTTACAATTGACATTCACTTTAGCGTCATAAAATTAATAAAATTAATTTAATGTTAATAAAATTATTAACATACATCGGGGTGGGCAAACTTTCAACTTTAGGGATCCTGAACTTTTAACAATTGTGTAGGAGACGGAATTTCAGCATGTGCAGCTTGTCATGTGTGAGATAACAAGCTGCACCTGCTGAAATTCCCCCTTCTGTACAAATCTTAAAGGTCCAGGATCCCTAAAGCTGAAAGGTTGCCCAGCCCTGACATACATGGATAAAATAGTATTTACACCAATATTTTGTATCTTCTTTCAACGGTTGATCTTAGCTGGTTTGGGCCTTGTATTCTAGTTCTCAGAATAGGAAATGAAATTCCTTATAGTGACATATGGTGGCCAAGAGACCAACATACTCCTTCATAATTCCATTGAACCAGTGGCATAGCTAAAGGGGGTGCAAAGCACTAAGTTTTACAGGGATCTTCACCGCGGTGTGCAAGCAGCTCATTCCCCTCCCCTTCAGGGCCATTCCCGGTGTTGGGAGCAAAACGGAGGTGAATGCATATAAAATACTGAGAAAAATAGATTCTTCTCTTGATCAACAATCTATGTCTTTCTCTCTCTCTAGATATGGCATATTTTCATTTTTCTTTCTTCAATCCTTCCCACTTTTTATACAGTCACTTTTCTCAACTTCCGTTTCTCCTTTGATTTCAACAGCCTGCGCATTGCCTCCTTCACCTGGTCATTCCTTAGGCAGTAGATCAGGGGATTGAGAAAGGGTGTAATGGCTGTGTAGAAGATGGTTACCACTTTGGTGACCTCTGACTGTCCTTCTCCACCTGGAGTTAAGTACATTGCTACCACTGAGCCATAAAACACTGTCACCACCAGCAGATGGACGGATATGGTGGAAAAGGCCTTTCTACGACTGCCTTGATTAGAGATTTTCATCAGGGTGACAGTCACCACGCTGTAGGACATTGCAACAAAGCAGATGTTGCCTATTATCAAAGTGTTTGTGAAAATCTCCATGACGCGGGGAGCATTTCCTAGGGGAGGGCAGGCCAGGGACAGAATTGGCCCTGGATCACACACAAAGTGGTCAATGATGTTGGCATGACAGAAGGACAATTTGGAGATCAAAGTCACTGGGATAGCATTCCACATGAAGCCAAAGACCCAACAAGCAGCCACCAGATTGCAGCAGGAATCATGGGACATTATTTGTGGGTATCTCAGTGGGTGGCAAATGGCCAAGTACCGATCCAAAGCCATGGCTGAAAGGAAGAAGCATTCAGTGGCACCAAGTGAAAAGAAAACATAGAACTGGAAGAAGCAGGCGTGGAAGGAGATGACCCCATGGGGCAAAGTCAGGTCAAAGAGCATGCGGGGCACAGTGGCGGTCACATAACATATCTCCAGCCAGGAGAAGTTGCCCAGGAGGATGTACATGGGAAGGCGGGCCAACTGGGCATCCAGAAGCACTAGAGTGATGATGGTGATGTTCTCAGCCAAAGTGAGTATGTAGAGACTGGTGAAAAAGACAAGGAGCAGGAAGCGCTTCTGCTGTGTCACTCCAAAGCCCAGCAAGACAAATTCCTCTACTGAGGTCTCATTGGCCATCTTCATCTGGAATCAGAAAAATCCTGGAAGGTTTTACTTGGATAGGTTCAGTTGTACATTGGGGCACACACTGGATTTGTTAAAATTGCACTCTCTCTCTCTCTCTCTCTCTCTCTCTCTCTCTCTCTCTCTCTCTCTCTCTATCTATCTATCTATCTATCTATCGCTCGCAGCTGGCAAGCTTGAAGCAGCTGGCAAGCTGCAGCTGAGCTGTTCCATCTGCTCGGAGCGTGGGAGGATGGAGGTCAGAATGTTAAACCAGATCGGAGTGTAACACCTTGAATGTGGTGGTTCTTGAAAGAGAGAACCTTCTTTCAATTTGTAAAAATCCCTGCGTGGATTTAATAAGCCTGCCTGTGTAAACCGCCTTGAATAAAGTCTTGAATAAAGACCAAGAAAGGCGGTATATAAATACTGTATATTATTATTATATTATTATATTATCCATCCATCCATCCATCCATCCCCAGTATTCAATGCACTTGACATCATGTGATCAGGTGTTCTTTGAACAAACCTGTTAGGTCACCTGTTCATGTCATCTCTATACACTAGGTAGTTATTGGGGCAAGGGAGAGATCACCCTGTCTAAAACTGCCCCATCAGAAGCTGAGATTGAATCAGTGACTTTCATCTCCTTGCTCAAGATGGGCTACCACAGGATGAAATGTGGGGAGATTATAAAATGGAAATTCTCTAGTGCTGCCTTCTGCAAAATGTGCTGACTACCTCAGAATAATGACAAAAGGTTTATGAAGCAAAGTGTCTCCTTCCAAACCTCTCTCCTTTTGAGCTCTTAAGATGGTTGTCTTCCAGAAGGAGGGTAAAGAGATTCTCTAGGCATCGGGAGGATGTGTTGTGCCATGAGATCTTGCTGATAAAACCTTTTCAATTGTTTCAGATTAGTGGGAAAAATTTCCTAAGTTCCTCAGGGTCCATAGGATTAATATCTTTTAGCATTATTGAATCGGAAAATGAAAGAGCTTCATTCTACGTCTCTTCCTTGGTTAGACATGTTCCCCAAAGTAGAACTGAAGTGGGTGTGCCTGCAGCTTTTTAAAAAGCTTAATTGATTTTGCCTAACCCCAACGCTGCTTATTTCATGAACTTGCTTCACAAAGTACGTGACCCACTTCCTGTCTGCAGCACATTTGCTTGGAGCTGGTCAATAGCCTCAGACCTGGAAGATCCCAGTTCAAATCCCCCCTCAGCCATGAAGCTCTCTGGGTGACCTTGGGCCAGTCACTCTCAGCCTCACCTACCTCACAGGGTTGTTGTGAGCACAAAAGGAAACTGTGTACACCACTCTGAGCTCTTTGGAGGAAGGGTGGTATCAAAATGTGAAAAAATAAATGAATGCGTCTTATTTTGGGAATGTTCTGAGTTGGCCACCCTATCGGTCTTCCATTCTGGGAAGAGTCCTGTTGCTCATCTTTAACCATGTAACTGCATTGTATCTTTCTCAGATCTTTTTTCAAACCCATTGTCAGTATGACTGTGCACTTGGGGTTTGATTGCAGCCCCCACCCATGGACATACTCCATTTCTGCCAGAGATAACTTACTCCACCACTCACCTGCGGGCTTGTGGTTACAGAAGCCAAGATCAAACCATGAAGAGACTTAATGCTCCCCTCTCCACATGTAGGGTCTGAGTGAGATAAAGAGGCAAAAAAAAAAATAAAAAATTGACAACTATTAAAACCCAAGCCTATCCAGGCTGCCCATGCTGTGGTATCCCACAGGGCCAGGGAGGTCTCCTCAAGGTAAAGGAACATAGAGCCTGGCAGCCTCTATGGATCTACTTGGATCTGGACCAGCTCAATCGCCAGCACAAATCCAACTAGACCTGTGCAGGGTTTTCAGTTGTGGGAGGGGGAATAGGATCCAGTGGCAGGCAGCCTTCTTCTCTGTCCCTGCTCCCCTCCTGTGCCTGAACTGCCCTCCTCCCCACCCTCCCCCTACCAGTTTCACCCTTACATTACCTCCCCTCTACCGATCCACTTCCCCTGGGGGCTGGGGATAAGAATAGGCCCTCGGTTTGGCTGTACTTGTCGTAAGAGGCGACTAAACAGCCACTGGGTAGATGGGACTCGTCAGCCTGGGAAGGCAGCTCATCTGAGAGAAGGAAAACTCTGATCCCAAACCTCCACTGCCTTGTGGCTACATCCAGTTATGGAAAAGGCTTCAGGAGTCAACCTCGAGGCAAAATCCAGAGCCAGAGTCCCTGAGGCAGTTCATGGCTGAAGACAGTCACATTCTGGCAACTCCTGCAACGCCGCTGGAACCAACCGTATTGGCTTCTGCCTTTCCATTGGACCATTTCAGCAACATGGAGAGGGGGGATTTGCTGCATGGGAAGCAGTCTATCCTCCATATCTACTTTACCCAGGCTTCGTGCACTGGAGAGGACACTCTGTTCCAGAACCACCATTCAGAGCGTGATACCATAGTCTTCCAAGACTGAAGGATGCCAACAATAACCACTCCGCTTACCCCACCGCTCATCAGGATACTTACTACTAATAGCTCCCAAGGTTCCTCCAACCAGCAAGGAGGCCCAGCTCCTGCCTATGCCGGCCTCCCCACCAGTACCTCTGTTGTTCTGGCCACTGTGAAGTGCCTTATAGCACTTTTGTGATGGATGTCTTCCAGGCAATGCCCAGGAGACGAGAACTGGTCTGGGACTGGATTGGGCTCTTAGTTATGTCAAAATAAGAACTGCAACTGAGAATCACAGTCACAACCCACAATTCCATCTTCCCACTCATTGGTCTCTGTCTGGCCATAACTCACAAAATCTATCAGAATAAAATTAGAAATAGAAAAGTCCCTTTTGGGGGAGGGGGCAGTGGATGGTTGTAGCAATGGTAGAAAGAGGCATCTATTCAAATCTATCATTGCTCTATGATCTCACTTGTTTCCGTACCTCAGTAATGCTTCAAGTGGTGTTCCATTTAGGAGAAAACGCACCTCAAAGGGTATGCCAGGAGCTGGTGGGAAGCAGATTGCTTTTCTTTCAGTAATTCTCAGCCATGGCATTCATAGGCTGTGTGTTCTGCTAAGTTGGAAGACTGAAGAGCTGGTCCTGCCTGAGAACCAAGAGTTGAGTGCTGGTGCTAGAGGCTTTGGGGACTATATCCCTGAAGTATAACATCATTATCCACCAAAACAGCATCGCTTTGGAGACGAATTACCTCCTCCCCTTTGGTGGCAAAATGCAGGTAATTTCCACAGGTAATTGTTGTTTTACTGAATTCTGTGTTTACAAAACTTAGACCATTTGGAAGATCCCAAAGGATGCAGTGCGTTAGTGAGGAGTACGAAGGAGTGACAGAACATGCCATTCAAAATGCTGTGGTGATACGATCCCACGGAAACGACTTCTGTGGTAGGAAGATGCTCTCATGCGATCATAAGAGGTCTCCTTGTACTCTGAAAACTAGCATGTCAGTGAGAAAGCTTTGCAAGAGTTTGCTTCTCTGATATGTTCCCTGTTGTAAGAATCTAAGAAATTCCTATTCACTGCTGGGTCTGAAGAAGATTCTAAGGAGTTACCACTCCAAGCCTTCTCTTCTTTCCATCTCTTAGCCCAAATGGGATCTCCAGCCCCAGTCAGCATTTGGGCAGTGCCATCTCCTCCTCTCATGGGAGCAACTCCTCTCTTGCATCTATAATGGGATTTGTTTCCAATGAATCTAAACACAATTATCGGGGGGGGGGGGGATGTTACTGCAGTGTGGATTGCCTTGCCAAGGTAGAACTGCTTAAAAAACAAGCAAGGATGGGAGGCCAATGTTTTCCTGCTGGAGGTGTTACCAGGTGTGTTTTTAAGACATGCAGTCAAACCATCTCAATATTTACACCACTAGATGGGACTGGCTCAGGCTCCTTTGGTACACAAGCTGGTATCAGAGATCGTAGCAAATAAAACGCCTGTCAGGAAACAGAAGCTAGGAGGCCACAGCCTTCAGGGGAGAAAAAAAGGTCAAATAAGAGCCCAATCCTATCCCCTGCTAGACCAGACCATGCAGTGCAGCCAACAGGGCACTATGGGTGATGGGGGAAACATATGGTTGAGGAAGGTTAACTAAATATCTTCTTCACTTACCTCTCCATAGGCCGGCCTGGTCTCCAATGAGTCTGAGGAGACTCCTGCAGGTGGAACCGAGTAAGGAAAGGGAGACAGGATCTTGGCATGTGCAGCTGGCACTGAGATCCCCCCCTCTTGCCTGTGACCTTCCTTGGCATGGCCTGCTCCCTGCCCACTCCCCGTGGGCCACTGTTATTGCACACAGCTTCTGGCCATTTGCCCTGCTGGCCATGGCCTGCCCAATAGCAGAGTTGCTTTTCCACCTTCTGGAGGATTAGGCTGGATTGGGCTGTCAGGCAAGGATCTATTTTTTAAGAAAATGGAGGACCTTTTTCTATGGAAGAAAAGGGCAGCTGCAGTGGCATAACTAGAGGGGGGCAAAGCACTAAGTTTTGCAGGTGCCTGAACGCACTGTGCAAGCAGCCCCTCTCCCTCCCTTTGAAGCCATTCCAAGTGGTGGGAGCAAAATGGAGGCACTTGAATGCCTCCAATTCTTCTTCCATTTATTTCATTCCATGGAACACACAAACACTGTATTTCAGCCACGTCTTCTTCTGGGAAACACACCTGAAATTTGTCATTCATGTTTCAGTAACTTCCAGATTAGGAGGGTTACAATAATATAACTGTATGGAGAAGCCTTTAAAAAGGGCCTGTCCAAATACCCCAATAATGGATTCATGGATTAAATAAATTGCACATTTATTAAGAGAAGTCCATGTACCCTACAATGGGTCCTTGCCCTCCTTGCCCTCCTCCCTCCCTTGGGTTCCTCCTTTTGAGAAGGCATCCAGTTACTGTCTATTCAACCTTTCGGGCATGCCCATCCTAAGTGGCAGATCACCTGCTGATGATTCCAATGTTTCCACCCCAACTTCTGTAAGGGGTTGGGGCAGCTTTGAATTGCGCTGCTCTCTCCACAAACGGAAAAGAATTTAATGGATACTTGCAATCCCTGCTCAACCGGGTGCCAGCCACCATCCTTGAGCTGAAGAGCCACTGGAGATCCTTTTGGGATGCCTTTTGACCAATCCACTTGCCTCGGGGTACACAGAAATTCCTATGCTTATGGCCCAATGCTTCCCCCCAATTGCAACAGCAGGAGGAGCATCCTGCACGAAGCCAGTGATGGTGCATGGAGCACATTGCTGCCAGTTCAGTCCAACGTGCTTCTGGAAAGTGGCAGCAGCTTTATAGCCATGTCATAGTTGGCTGCTTCAGCCTCAGTAGGTTGGCAGCAGGGGCATGTCTTGGGTGAGGAGCAGGAGTTTGGGGGGAGTTGGGGGAGGGTGGGAAGCAGACCAGGGGAGGAAGAGGTGAATGCCAGCAAGTGCACCAGGCTACTATCTCTTTTTCCAACTGATCCCTCCCCTTTTCGATCCTCAGACCTATACCAGCTATATAGCAGGGACTTGAGGTGGGTGGGGAGGAAGGGGAGGCAGAGCCTCCCCACAACAGCATGTGGATTGTGAGTGCTTGCATGCCTCACACAGCGGCTATACTTTTTGGAGAACTTCGGTGGGGAGGCTCCACCTCCCCTACCTCCTCAACCATGTCCCTGCTATATAGCTGGAATAGGTCTGATGATACCAATAGCCCATCAGGAGGCTTGTATGGAGGCAAAAGAAAAATGTTTTCCCTTACCTCTCCCAGGCCTCCTGATCACCCTGCCCCCTCCTTCCCTGAGGCTGTCTGGACAAAGCAAACACAAAATAAATGAATTAATACAGAAATATTTTCTTCAAGATGTTTTCCAACCTCATATAACTTTTCCAGTTAACTGGTTTGTGGCTTGTATGACCAACAAGCTCCAGCCTGACCCATCTCAGTTTCAGGCATCAAGACGGTGCAATTAAAAAGCACTTAGGAGGGAGTGCTTTTCATGGTTATCCAGCCAAGCATGGATGGACAACCTGATGGAATGGTTGCTCGTTTGGGTCGGTTTTCATCATTCTCTCCTCCCCTCTTTGGACGCCACTGCCTTTCTTTTCAGCCATTTGTCCTTTCTCTTCAACAACCTGCCCAGAGCCTCCTTCACCTGATCGTTCCTCAAAGTATAGATCAGGGGGTTGAGAAAGGGTGTAATGGACGTGTAGAAAAGTGTTACTGCTTTAGTGACCTCCGACTGACTTTCTCCACCTGGGATTAAGTACATCCCTGCCACTGAGCCATAGAAAAGTGTCACCACTGTCACATGAAAAGATATGGTGGAGAAGGCCTTCCGATGACTGCCTTGCTTTGATGTTTTCGTCAAGGTGATAATCACCGTGGTGTAGGATAGCACAACAAAGAAGCCATTGCCTATAATCAGAGCATTTAGGCAAATCTGACTGAAGACGGGAGCATTTCCTAATGGAGGGCAGGCCAGCGACAGTATTGGCCCAGGATCACACAAAAAATGGTCAATGATGTTGCGGCCAATAAACAACAGCTTGGAGATCAAAATGGCTGGGATGAGATACCACAGGAAGCCAAGGACCCAGCAAGTTGCCACCAGGGTGTAGCAGGAAGTCTGAGACATAAGCTGCGGGTAGCGCAGGGGGTGGCAGATGGCCAAGTATCGATCCAAGGCCATGGCTGAGAGGAAGAAGCATTCGGTGCTGCCGAGGGAGAAGAAGATGTAGAACTGGAGGAAGCAGGCATGGAAGGAGATGACTCCATGAGGGGATGGCAAATCAAAGAGCATCCGGGGCACGGTGGTGGAGACATAACACATCTCCAGCCAGGAGAAGTTGCTCAGTAGAATGTACATGGGAAGCCGGGCCAAGTGGGTGTCCACAAACACCAGTGCAATGATGATGATGTTCTCAACCAAAGTGAGTATGTAAAGAATGGTGAAAAAGATGAGGAGCAGGAACCGCTTCTGCTGTGTGACACCAAAGCCCAGCAAGATGAACTCCTGTACAACTGTCCCATTGGCCAACTCCATCTGCAATCAGAGCAGAATCACTGATCACATATCACAAAGATGAATTACCTGCCCATATTTCCATTGAAAGATGACTGAGAAGGCACGAATTTTAGGGGTGATGTAGAGGGGGCAATCCTTTACCCACCTCCTGTTTCCAATTCCTTGGGCTTTTCCTGCTGAGGAAGAAAGAAGGGAGAATCTGACAATGCTTTCTTCCGTATATACAGCTCTAGGATAATTATTTCTTCATATGAGAAAACTAAACTAGCCAGCTCCTGCAAAATCTCTTGGAATCAGATAATCGAGGTATCAAATAATCTAGGTGAAATCACTGGGAAGAATATTAAGGCAGCACTATGCAGAGATAGGTTTTTAAAAAGAAAAGGTTTGGTGAAAATTAAATTTTAGTTAGGTGGGCAGAATTTCTATCATACAAGTAAATATTATCTCCCAAATTCTATTTTTATTAAGCATTATCTATGTCAGCTTTAAATATCTGCTTTTATCTATGTGTGCTTTAAAAATGGGCAGGAAATATGTGTAAGCTTCTGTTAGGGAAGAAACACACACACACACGCATATCTTGTCTAGTATTGTTTTGAACTGTTATGGGAAGAGTTGCAGTTCAGTAGCCAAGCACTAGCTTTGCATGCAAAGAGTCCTAGGATCAAACACCAGCATCTCGAGGTAGGGCAGAGAAAGCCAGTGTTGACAATACTGGAATAGATGGATCAAAGGTCAGACCTTATTATTATTAGGGTACAATCCTAACCAGGTCTACTCAGAAGTGTGTTCAATGGGTCTCACTCCCAGGAAAGTGAGGTTAGGATTGAATACTTAGTGTCCGAAGGTTATAGCTAAAAGGGACCTTGAAGGTATTCAAGTTCACCTCCCTGTTCAGGATAAGTATCTGCTACAGCATCTCTGACAGGTGCCCATCCAGCCTCTGCTTGTAAACCTCCAATGAAGGAAGCCCACAACTGCACAAGGCAGAGGAAATGGCGTAAGTCCTCACTGCTCCCTCAATGAAAACCTGATAACTTGTCACAACCCAGGGAAGTGTGCAATGCACAACAGTTTTAGACCCAACAGAGAGATCTTTCTCCTGTCAAGTGCTTCACAGGATTGAATCATTTCTCATGACACACTCAACCAGCTGAAATGTTTATATCCTCTTTTCTCAGCCTGTGTTCAGTCAACTCCAGCAAAACTCCAATAATATAAAAATCAGTGAAATCAGGATAAAAATACCTTGAAAAGGCTAGGCAAAATAGGAACCTGTTGGAAAAGTTAGTCAAGGAAGAAACTTCTAAAACACACACACACACACACACACACACACACACACACACACACACAGAGAGAGCTCAAAATCACACACAGGCACACACAGCTCAAAATCAACCAAAGAAAGATCTGACTTTCTCTTTAGCTAAAGGATCAACATCTGATGGGTATTGACTGGTTCTCCTTCCTTGCCTTTCTCCAGCACAATGATCAACTCACTTGTGGTTTTGGGTATCAGAGTGAAAAGCATCTGTGAGGTTGTGACCCCTCTCCCGCATCTAGCCATGTGACCTTCCCAGCTCCCAATTTCTCCTTGGATCATTATTTTACCATTTAACTGAGTGACAGGAGTGCAAGGTCTGGAAATTCTTAGTAATATTACTTAAGAAAATGTAGCATTTTCTATTTTAAGTGTATATTTAATCATATCTAATGATCATTAGTAAGAAAATCTTTTTTACATGGGGATTTCTTATGTTTTCCTCAAGAGTAGCATCTGAATTCCAGGAAGGACATACATTGAATGGGAGACCCACAAAAAGTTCTCCTTGGCTTGGGCTGGAGATAAGGAGAAAACAAGACCCCCCCAAACATCATGAAATGAGTAAAATTCAATTTTCTGTTAATACAATATTTAAACGCTCTATTTAGTGAACTCTGGGTTCAATGCTTTTGAAGAAAAATTGGAGCTGGTAAGGATTGAGTGGAAGAAAAGAGAAAATCAAAATCTTTTCTTTGGTTTCATTATTAGTTAAAATCAGGGAGGCAGCTGCCAGTCATGAACACTCCTCACGATCCCACCTCCCACCACTTTCTCTCTCTCTCTCTCTCTCTCTCTCTCTCTCTCTCTCTGCCATTAATTTATTAACAATCTATCCAAAATCTTTCTGGGAAGTTGGCACCCACTCAATTTATCCTGTTGCAATTCTTAACCCAGGCTCCAATCCTTATACGCACTTCCACAAGAGTAAGCTCCACTGGGCATAATAGGACTTAGTTCTGAGTAGGCATGCATAGGATTGCATTGCCAGTCGCCTTTGCCTTGGTTGCAGTACCCATCCCTGCACCTCAATAGCACTCAAAGTACTGTTCCATCTAGGTGAAGGCTCACCAGAATTTGGGGCAGGAGTAGGCAGTTGCTTCCTGTATGAGCAGCTTTGGAATATCTGGGTTCTGTGGGAAAAATGAATGCACATGTTGTAGGCACAAAAGCTTGAATGCTGGTGTTAAGCGTTTGGTGGCCCTTGGGAATGTGTCTCCCAGGAACCATATAATTACCTACTAAAAACAGTATTTCTTTGGAGACCTAGCCTTCCTCTGCCATGCTGAAACACAGGAGTTTTCCACAGGTAACCATTGCATTCCTGATTTCTCAACATGGATTATTTTGAAAAAACTGAATGAATGCAATACACTAGGGAGGAGGTCTTGGAAAAGCTGCAGAACATACTGCTAAAAACACCCACTCTGTCTGTCCTGCAGAGACCTGTCTCAAGGGAACAAGGCCTGCAGAGCATATGACCCTCTGTGGTGAAAATTCCTGATTTTGGGACCCTTCCAACCCTACTCCCCCAGAGGCTTCTGTGATGTCTCAGCATGGCCCTCTAAGAAGCCATGGTCCTGAGGCTCAGATGTCAGCAGCATTACTAGGAGGCCACATGGCCCATCAGACTTTGTGGATTGCCTGTCTTCATGGTCTGGTTTTCCAAAGACCATTAGCTACTGGCTAGCCTTTCTAATCTGATTGGCATGCAACAGCTGATTGGGCATCCAAGTCCATCTGGTCAACTCTGAGTTGAAGTGAAGCAAGATTAGTTTATCCCTTGCTATTTGTGGTTTTTACATTTTCCTTTGGAGAAAGATACTTTCCCTCAAAGGCACAAACAGTGTGATTTGGCATATAAATGGCTGGAGTGAAAAGTAAACAGTCTTTTATTTATTTTTCATCTCACAGAATCATCTGGACAATTAGGATAGACTAGGAGATAAGCTCAGCGCTCTGCGTGTGCTGTTGTAAGGCAACAAGACTGCACTGAAGGTTTCACCTTCCCTTAGAGTCAATAATAAGAACATAAGAACAGCCCCACTGGATCAGGCCATAGGCCCATCTAGTCCAGCTTCCTGTATCTCACAGCGGCCCACCAAATGCCCCAGGGAGCACACCAGGTAACAAGAGACCTCATCCTGGTGCCCTCCCTTGCATCTGGCATTTTGACATAGCCCATTTCTAAACCCAATCCTGTAGTCCCGTCTCTCCCCCCCCAGGCCAACACAGTGGAGACAGTGCAGCCCATGCTGCATCCTATTCATGGGCTGCCCATGCTGGAAGTCTCCTCAGGGTAAGGGGAACATTTGTTCCCTTGCTCGGTGGTAATCTCCAGCCTATGGGCAATGGGGCAACTTGGATCTGCATGAGTGTAGCCGATGCAAGTCCATGTTACTTCATGTCAGTGGATTAGATCTGGAAAAAGGGATAGGATCCGACATGCATGGCTCTGCCAATCCCTCTTCCAGGACCCAATTCAACCATCCATCACCACTCCCCACCCCTGCGCTGCTCGGCACAGTACTTAGTATGTCTGGTGGGTGCTGGTTCTTCTGCCAGCACAATGAGGCCAGTGTGGGCCTCTGCACTGGCCTTGGCAATTACTAGGCCATCTCAAAATGCTTTAGAGCACTTTTGTGACAGCTGGCACCAGCACAGCGCATGCTCTGCTGATGCTTCAGCTTTCCAAGATTTTGCCATAAGTCTGGAAAGCTCAACCCAGTCACGAATGACCCCGGTTAGCCATAATGACTTGCTTCAACAGGGTCAGACTCCATCACTGAGGCCAAAGGATCAATATTCCCAGCAATGCTGCTGAATTCAATGAGTGTCAGGACCACTGGTTATCACAGCAGGAATATTCAACATTTTTAGGAGGCTAAGACATCACAGAAGTCTCTGAGGGACACCTGAAGGGTCTAAAATAGGGGGAAAATCCAGGATTTTCACCACATTCCCCCTTCCAAGGTCAATGTTGTGGAGGAAAAGCCTATGAATGACTCTTCTGATTAGATCTACATACAAATGAATGGTGAATAAAACAACCATGAAATACACTGACTCTACACAGGTTACATTAAGGCACACAATGTAGTACATGGCAATATCAACAGAACTTCAGGAATGAAAATCTATTTCAGAATAGATTCAAAGCACTTCAAATACAATAAACGTGTGCAGGGAGAGCAGAGTTATAAGAATTCATTGCTAACAGCGCTCTGTCTTTGCTTGTCACGTAAGCTTCCTACTCCATCAGCGCAGGCCACTGCTTCTGGTCCTCCCTCCAGCTATTGCTTCTCCCGCTTGTTCTCAACAGCCAGCTGTTTCTTCTCCAGCCTCAGTCATTTCAGCTCTATTTAAAATTTGAGCTTCTCTGAGAACTCCAAGTGACTGTGAGGGGGCCAAAAGAACCTGTCCCCCCTCACAGCCACTAGAAGAGGTTGTGAGCTGCTCTGAGTGGCCTAGTCACCCCCCTTTTTATTTTTTCAAAGCTAAATAAGTGGACGGTCTGAGCAGCCAGTCACTTCTTTTGCTTTGAAATTAAAGTAAAAAAAAAAACAAAACAGGTACGCAACCGCTCCGAACATGCTGTAAGTAATTGCAGTGATATAACCACAATTGGTTGGCAACCTTCAGTCTCAAAAGAATATGGTATAAGCCTACAGCACCCGGTATTCCCAGGCAGTCTCCCATCCAAGTACTAACCAGGCCTGACCCTGCTTAGCTTCTGAGATCAGATGAGATTGGGCATGTGCCGGGTAACAGTTACTTCCAGAGTAAGTAATTTGCTTCATTTGCATTCTTGGTTCCTGGTGGCAGAAGAGCCAGCTTGCTGCTTTTTAATATCTAGAAGAAAAGGGACAGTCCTGAATTTTTAAAAAAATGTTTTAAAAGTACAAAAGAGCCATAATGCTGCACATGACCCATGTTTTAGATTAGAATCATGGAAGCTCCTTGGAATGTATTATATAGGAAAGCATGGACACATGCACTGGCCATAGAGACAAGGTGACTGTTATCAGGTAAGAACTTTTGGCTCAAAATGTTGGGTGGAAAAGGAGCAGGAGTGGCCTCCGATCCTATTTTGATTTGTGGCATCACCATTGTTTTGCAACTGAGGAACCAATGTTCCTCATCATGGCATCATTCTGTTCCCAATGCCTATCCCCTTGGAGTGACACATATCTTCAGATAGCATCATTCCAATGGGGTGATGGGATGCTAGGTCATGATGTTGCTGTTCAGAGGGTCACTGTGTGTGTGTGTGTGTGTGTGTGTGTGTGTGTGTGTAAATGACCTGAAGGGGCACTGGCTGTTGAGGATGAGATTCACAGGCTCCTACTTCATACCCTCTCCAATTCTTGTTGCCAGTGACTGGGCATGCAATGAAAATGGGGAGGCATTTCAAGGTAGTGCTAATTAAAGATAAATATAATTAAGGCTGCAGTCCTAACCACACTTTCCTGAGAGTAATCCCCACTGAACAAAATAGGACTTACTTCTGAGTAGACCTGGTTAGGATTGTGTCCTAAGGTAGCAATCCTATCCTCACTTACTGGGGAGTAAGCCCCTTTGACTATAACAGGGCTTACTTCTGGAGTAGACATGCATAAGACTGGGCTCTAAGAGACATACAGTACTTTTGCTGCTCAACATGTCTCATGGTTCACAGAAAGATGTCACCACATTCTGCTACAATTAGCATTTGGAAGCACCAAATACCCAGTTCTGACTAGCTGGATTCTCAGACAACCAGAGCAGGACTTTGGAATATCTGAAATATGCAGAAGCCCCCAGAACTCATACAAATGCCATGGGAGGTTTAGTTTAAGTGTGGGACAAACTAATTCCAAAGGAAAGACCAAGTGTTGCATTTCTAGGAGACAAAGACTTTGTAATCTGCTGGTTCTCCAGAGGGGAGCAATTGGTCTCTGAAGATACCTTGTTAGGGAAGAAAACCAAACTTCCCTCATTAGACAAATTCCCAAGAGTCATTCCTTTCTTGATTGGAAGCATCAGCAAACCTTTTAAAACATAATGCAGTACCTTTTGGAGTCCACAACCAACCTGTCCAACCTCAATCTACAATGCAGGTTCTCAAGACCACACTTGAACCCAGGATATGACACAAAGAATAATACATGCATTCTAAATGCCAACCTTGCATTTGTGTCATGTTCCTGCCTGGTTGCTGGAACAACTTACTGTGCGCTATTAAGATACAGAAATATGGGTTAATACTAAAGGAAAGGAATGTTGAGACTAGGCTTGGAAAAATACTATCTCTGAAAAAACTGCCTGAAAGATTTTGGCGCTTTGTGCTTTTTCAGAAGGCAAGAACTTGATGAAAACCAATTTAAGTAGCTGTTGTTTTTTAGTTGCTGAATCTGCTATTCTCAGAAAGACCACATTGCACCAATCAACCGTTTTCTGGTGGACCGCTGGAGCATGCTAGTTGCTAGGATTTTTTTTTACAAAGGTGGACCTATTGCTGATCTGATCAGGCACTGCTTACATTCTCAAGCAAGAACATTGAAGCAGCACCACTGCTACAATTCTGCTACAAAAACTCAGCAATTCTGTTTTGGCACTGGCTTCCTTCTTCAAATTGCATCAACCTACCATAAAGTATTTTAGAAACAGCTGTCTTTATCACAGGAGAAACTGTGTGCTCTGCATGGAGGATAATATCTCCATTTATCAGCTGGTGTTTCACATCCATTCCAAGCATCAGATGAAGCATTTGAGCTTATAGAAGACTAGCCTCTTCACAAAATCGTTTTGTTCTCCAGATGGAGCTGGCCAATGGGACCACAGTGCAAGAATTCATTCTCCTGGGCTTCAGAGTTGGACAGCAGGGACAACTGCTCCTTCTCATCTGCTTTGCAGCTATCTACACACTCACTTTGGCTGAGAACTTCATCATCATCATGACTGTGGTTCAAGACTCTCGCCTGGCCCACCTTCCCATGTATGTTCTGCTAAGCAACTTCTCTTGGCTGGAGATGTGTTATGTTACAGCCACAGTGCCACGTATGCTCTTTGACCTAGCTGTTCCTGGTGGGGTCATCTCCTTCAACGCCTGCTTCCTCCAGTTCTATATCTTCTTTTCCCTTGGCACTGTTGAGTGCCTTTTCCTTTCAGCAATGGCTTTGGATCGGTACTTGGCCATCTGCCATCCACTCCGTTACCCACAAATTATGTCCAAAGATTTCTGCCGTGCTTTGGTGGCTGCTTGTTGGATACTTGGCTTCTTGTGGTATGTTGTACCAGTACTTCTGATCTCCAGGTTGTCCTTCTGTGGCTCCAATGTCCTTAACCACTTTGTTTGTGACTCTGGCCAACTCCTGTCCTTGGCCTGCCCCCCACTAGGATCCCTCCCTCTCCTCTGCTACATCTTCACCTCTTCTGTGGTTCTGGCCACCTTCCTCTTTATTGTGATCTCTTACATATTTGTGGGTATCACCCTGATAAAAGCCTCTAGCCAAAGCAGTGGTATCAAGGGAGTCTCCACAGTGTCTTCACACTTGGCAGTGGTAACACTCTTCTACGGCTCAGTGGTAGCTATGTACATAGGACACAGTGGAGACAGTCACACTGACAACACTAAGGTGATGACTCTCTTCTACTCTGCTGTTGCTCCTGTACTTAACCCACTAATCTACTGTCTTAGGAACAATCAGGTGAAGGAAGCACTGCTCCGGCTCTTGAGAAGGAAGAGGATGTAATGACATAGGAACATGTGAAGAAGAGGAAGAGATATAGGCGTAGCCCCCCTAGCTATGGGAGTTCCATCTGAACCCCCTGTTTAAGGGAAACTGTGGTATGATGGAATGCCCTCCACAC
The DNA here is from genome assembly GCF_035046505.1 of Tiliqua scincoides. Lineage (NCBI taxonomy): Eukaryota > Metazoa > Chordata > Lepidosauria > Squamata > Scincidae > Tiliqua > Tiliqua scincoides. Next base: position 141,264,700 of record NC_089825.1, on the reverse strand, counting down.
TCCAGAGGTGAGGAGAGCTCTTCTGAGTCTGAGCTCATTAGGGGCTGCAAGCATGTTGTAATGGAAGATCAGAAGATCATCAGGTGGATGATGTGTTGATAGCAATTCCATGTTTTGACAGTTGGTTGGCAGCTCTGGGAAGGGCAGGGCTGGCTCCACAGCTGTATCAATCAAGGCCAATGGGACTCTGATGGACACCTGAGCTTCATTTGACCTTGATGGGACTTTGAATGGACATGGACTGAAGAGATGGCTCAGCTGAGCCTAATTTGGACTTAACAAGGTAGCTCACAGCTGAGCTGCATTTTGGATTATGAGACATCCAAGGATAAAAGGCAGCTTCAGAAGGACCAAAGGCTACCCTGACCCAGAGGAGACCTGACCTGGCTTACCTGGACTTTGACCTTGGACTGTGACCCGGCATATCGACTTTGGACTGTGAGTTGGCAATCTGCATTTATTGGACTGAGACCTGACTCTGACTTTTGCTTGCTGCACTTGTGAGTTTAACAAGGGAAACTAATCAGCCTTAAGCAGGCACAAGGCTCAGTGGGGAGGAGCTGTGGCACAACACATCTGCTGAGGCCTCTTTCAGGTCCAGAATGACAATTAAAGGCCATAAACTGGATGAGATGTTTTTATTCCTCTAAAAGGCATTAGGACCACCTAATTCCTTCCCTGGCCCTCCTAATGCCTTTTAAAGGCAAAAAAGTCACTACTAGTTTTTGACCGAAAACAGGAAGTAGTGTTTTTCGACCTGTAATCATCATTCTGAGCCTGGCAGAGGCTGTGGGTGGACTAGCTTGGACTCCACTGGGCTTGGAAGACCTTCCAGAGGCAAGGGGAGCTCAGCTCCCCCCACTTCCAGAGGGGATGCACGAATGGGCCAGGGACCCAATCCACGAATAAGTGAAACTGTGGATACAGGATCCACAGATACGCCCCCCCTCCTGTATTAGCAGGAATAAAAAGTTGGATCTATATTCTCATATAGCTGCAAAAGGTTCACTTTTTAGGTTTGAATATTTGTGTTGATGATCTTATCTATATTAAGATCTTAATCAAACTCTTTGGGTGCAATCCTAACCGGCAGTTATGCCGGTATAGGTGGCCCTGGAGGGTCGCAAACATGCCTTAAAGGCCTGGGGGTGAGCGCTTGGGGAGCCGGGGGCGAAGCTGGAACCTGGTGGTTATGTCGAATCCCAACACCCATCCCCGGGGCCAGCAGAACGGCTTCAAGCTGCTCCGCTCTCCTTGGACTTGCGTCACCTCTGGAGGTGGTGCAGGTCTGAGGAGACCCATAGGGGCATGCAGACCTTACCCATGGGTAGGAGAAAGAGCTTCCCCTTGCCTGTGGCTGAGCCGCTGCTCGCTGCAATCCCACGTTGGATATAGCGCAAGCCTCCTAGCTTGCCTGCTCCACCGTGGGTTAGGATTGCACCCAAAGTCTCTGACTTTTTAAAATCCTACTTGTCCCTGCCCCAGAGCATTTACAGTTGACGTTTCAGCCAAGGGTAGATAATCAATGGAAGACCAAAAAAATAAAATAATGATGGGTAACAACAGCCAAAAGGGATAAATGTTTTATTCAGCTGCTGTTGTGAAATTAGTGCATAAGGGCACAATCCTAACCAGATCTACTCAGAAGTAAGTCCTATTTTGTTCAATGGGGCTTACTCTCAGGAAAGAGTGGTTAGGATTGCAGCTTAAATGTGAAAAGGGAAAGGCAGGCGAACAGCATATGCACCAAGAAAAATGTCCCAATGTGTAATGAGTGATGCTTGTAGATGGGGCCTCAGTGACACAGAATGTGATCCACAGTCCATGTGCTGTATTTATTACCAAACCGACAAATTAAAATAAGGTCTCCAAGCTACATTTTCTCGGGCAAACGTTGTTCATGTTGGATCTAATTTCTCATATGCTGGTGGGAGTAATTTTTTGCAAAGATTAGGTATTCCACAAAAATCCAATCAACATTATATTATAAACCCCATTATGCATGTGGGCTGGAAGTTCTTGTGAAACAGCCTCTTAAGCCTGTCTTGTCTATTGGCCATTACTGCTTGTATCTGTCACAGGGCAAGCTCTGTCTCTAGCAGCACTGTGTGAATTCTGTGACTACCTCTCAGCTACATGCAGTTCACTAGTCATGACACACCATCATGGGTTTGATCAACTTCTTGTTACTAGAATAGTAGATGTTTGGGAAACACCAAGTCTCTGTGGGGGCAGGGAGAAGGCAGTGATGCTAGGATCGTGCCGCTGCTAGGGACAGAGGGTTTAAAAAAAACAAAAAACTTACCTCTGACTCTCCTGGCCTCCAGGGGCCTGAAATCAGCCTCAGGCTTATTGTCCCAGAATGGGCTCCCTTGACTGATATCTCTCCAAACGTAAAGAAAATCTCACTTGCCTGTTGTGAGCTCTTTTAGAGGCTTGAGTATAGTCAAAAATGCTTACTCAGTGGGACAGACAGCAAGTCAGTGCATTCATGGCCTATTTCTAAGCTCACCCCTTGCTTGGCGTTCTTGGTTCCCATTCGCAGCTGCAGCATTTTGCAGAATGCTCTGCAATTTGGAACTTATTGAAAGCTGACATGTGGCCGAATGTAACAGGTCATGATTTGACATAGCAGAAGGCATGCTGAGGTGCTACCTAGCTGAGGAAGCTGACTGTAGCCCAGAAGGTGGTGTGGGCAGTGCAGAAAGCTGAGCAGGTGGCCTTCCAGTGGGAGGCCACCTGCTCAGGAAGAGAAGGAGTGAGCTGGGAGCCTCAACCACACTGAGGTCAGACAGCACATGCGCAAACCACACATGCCAATGGCAGGTTGCTTCTTTGCCTGCATAAAGCCTTGTGTTCGTTCCCATGTAACTCTAGTTGAAAGATAGTTGCATATGTGGAACAATACCCCACGTGGGGCCAAGACTTGGATGCCTTTCGACATGGGACCCATCCCATCCCCAAGATATCTCATTATAGTTATGCAAATAGTACAAAATCCAGAAGAATCCAAAATTCGAAACACTTCTGGTCCCAAGCACTTTGAATAAGGAATATTCAACCTGTAGTAAATCAGGGCACTTTCATCCTCATCTCCATTTTCCTTTCATTCCTGAATCATACCATTGCATCAATGGCCATTATTCTGGGTTCCTGCACACATTGTTTCCTTGCCCCACACATGTTCATGTTATATGTATTTTGAATGTGCTACACGAGTTATTGCCAGTAACATGAAACAAAAAGGCATACCGCTCTCCTTCCAAGCATGGGAGAGGTTCATTGGAAAATTTTTCACATTGTATCTCAACCTTGTATCTCTAGTTGAAAGATACTTGGGTATGTAGGACTTGGGTATGAAGGACAATGACCCACATGGGGCCAAGACTTACATGCATTTTGGCATGGGACCCAGCCCATCCCCAAGATATTATATTTATGCAAATATTTCAAAATCCATAAGAATTCAAAATTTGAAACATTTCTGGTCTCAAGCACTTTGGATAAGGGATACTCAACCTTAAGTAGTAGTAAATCAACTACAGTAAATAAGTAGTAAATCAACTACAACCTGTACTCAACCTGTCTAAAACCTGTAGACACCTTTACCCTCTTTTCCATTTTCCTTTCATTCCTGTTTGTACCTGCAAACATTGTGTCCTCCCAACCCCAACATGTTCATGTTATGTATTTTGAATGAGTTACATGAGTTACTGCCAGTAACATGAGACAAAAAGGCACAGCACTCTTTCCAAGCATGAGAGAGGTTCATTGGAAAGAAGGTAATTATTTTTCACATTGTATCGCAACCTTTCACTCAAGAGCTCAAGGACATTGATTGTTCCCCAGGTCACTCTCCACAGCAATAGGTTAGACTAAGAGATGGTGACAATGTCAAATCCTGGGCTGCACATCTGGACAGGGAAAATAACTGAAGATCTCCAATCCAAATCAATTGCCACTTGATTGCCCTCACATGCTCTGTGCCTAGGAGGACATCCAAAGTGGGACAACATTTGGAAGAGTAAGCACTCTGTAAAACACAATGGAGGAGTGGGGAATGAGAAGGTAGAATCTTGTCTCCCAAAAGATGCCATTTCAGTGGAAAATGGAATTGTTCTCGAGGGGCCTATTCCCCAGGTTTGCTACAGTCACTGAAGAAACCTGTAGCCAAAACTCATCAGTGGCACTGAAGCTGTTGACTGTATACATGCACGAATACAAATGGCTTCATATGTCCTTCACTCCTTACAGGCTGCAGATGAGGACAAATGTAAGGCACAGAGAACTCCATTGTTCCTCTCAAATTCTGTATGACAGATGGTAAGTCTTCTACTGTAAGAATGAATGCCTTGAGTCCTACAGAAGAGGAAAAATGGGAATTATTGTCTGTTTTTATTTTTCATAGCGCCCTTCCTCTAATAAGCTCAGGGTGGTATGCAAGGTCCCTCATTTTGCTTTCACAACAACCCTGTGAGTTAGACTGAGAGATAGTGAGGAAGGAGACTTGTGCAGGGCTGTGGAGGGATGGGTTAGCATGCTGAATTCTAAACTTCTTCCAAGTCTTCCCTCCAGAGTCTTGCAAAAGCCCAGACTGATATCTCCATAAAGTCTTATTTTCATTATAATTTTCCATCAACTGATGCTGAAAGATATTGCTATGGATCAGTGGTGTAGCTAATGATCCTGCTGCCCGGTGCAGAGCTCAAGATGTTGCCCCAGAAGTGATGTCACATCCGGAAGTGACATCACTCCCGGGTTTTGATTTCACACCCACTTTTTTAAAAAAGTGAAAAATAAAAAATCTGCCACATCCCCCAAGCTGCCTCCCCCCAGCACCAGCTCCCTCCTACTGACCTCCATTCCCTCTGAGGTCTTACACTGGGCTGCTCCTGCAGCCCCGTCAGGCTCATGAGGGGGAAAGGGGGAGAAGCATTCGCCACCACTAGCATGCACCCCACCAGCCAGGCACATTGGGCCACAGAGGGCTACACTGAGGAGAGTCCTGCCATGTGAGGGGAGGTGGGACATGCCCTCCGCTGTGTGTTTGGTGGCACAGCTCAGGTCCAGCCACTGCAGTGGAGGGGCGGGGGAGAGGAGGCTGTGGAGAAGCCGCCAGCCCCCCAGCTGGTTCACATTGATTGTGGGGGAAGGAGAACTCAGGGCATGCAGGGGGGAGGAAGTCGCACCAGCCCTGATGTTGCCCCCCAGCCCCTGATGTTGCCCTTCTCAGCAGCTGTAGCCCAGTCCATTTACTACCCCCTGCACTTATATAGCTACGCTACTGTTATGGATGATGGGAGGCCATCCTTTGTCAGTTTAATAGCTTGCTATCAGTCCAGGGACATGAATTCATGTTTCATCAACAGGAACTAATGATGGGAGATGTGTTCCTGATGGCTGGAGAATGTCTTTCCCCTGCTTTTTGATTGCCCTCCTCAGAGGAAGAGGTTGGGGGCAATTGCAATTTATGGAGCTAGACGTTGAGGCTGGAATCTTAGAGACAGAAAGAGCTGTGAGTTGGCTGGGCTCAAGCTGCTTCAGGATGCAGTTCCTTCTTTGGGGATCTGATGAAGGATTAAGAACTACACCACTTACCTATAGTCATGTATTTCCTTCTGCTCTGCTATTCTTGTATGTTTGTAAACAAAACAAGTGTGAGGGAAAAACGTCTCCAGGGTGCACTCACACTATCACAAAAAGGATACTAAGAGCCCAATCCTGAGCTCTGCGTGCCGGCTTACTGCCGGAGCGCACTGTTGCAAACTTATGGTATGTTTGCGGAGCTTAGCACAAATTCACTGCTGGAGCTAGCCCTGCGCAAGCCTGCAATGGGCCAGCGCCAGTGAGAGGCCTGTTGTTCGCCACTTGGAGGTTGCCCGGATCATCTGGTAGTGGAGAGGTCAGTGGGAGTGCGGGGGGAGCTGGGGAGGAGGTGTTCTGGGGCAGGGAGGGCGGGTGGAGAGAGGGGAGGAGGCGTGGTGGGGGAGGGATTGGGGAGGGAGGGGTGGGACCAGTGAAGATCGGTTCCACCAGATCCAGAGCTCCATGTCACGCCTCTTTGCTCAACATGGAACTCTGTTATTCTGCACCTGCTCAATAGCGGGCGGAGAATTGACTAACCCCATTGTGGGGCTACTTTCCCTATGTGGGGGAAGGGGGCGAATGTCCCTTTCAAGAGAGACATATGTAACAATATAATTTAATCTAAATTATGTAAAACGATTCAAGGTCAATTACACTATTGCATGACATACTTCCAGAAAATAACTCCACATCAGATATAATGTATTGCACTTATGTGTGATTTCAAAGGAGACATTTTAAGTTCAGTCTTGTAAAGGAAACCAATAAATTGCACTTGAACAATTTGAGTTGGCACCACTTTAGAATTCCGGAATGGGAAGGTGAAGAGATTTCAGTAGGGCAGGCAACAATATTGACAAAGTTGCTGAATATATTCAAAAATATATTAACCTAAAGCCATATCTTTTAAATAACAGAATTGATTATTTTTGTATATTTTAACTAATAGCTATTAAAAATAGCAGCTTTTGTGAAAGGAATCCCTTGTGATTTGCAGAAGGAATTCCCTGCTACCTATCCTGTATAATATTTCTGCATGGCCTTTATATTTCAGCGGAAACAGAGAGGAGACTGATTTATACCATTAAAAAAATCATGAATTTCTTCATGGTATTTAAAGATGACTGTTTTCTCCAATTCCAGATGGACGTGGCCAACAGAAGTGCTGTGCAAGAATTCATTTTGCTGGGCTTCCGTGTCGAGCAGCAGAAGCGTTTACTGCTTGTCACCTTCTTCAGCATTCTCTACATACTCACTTTGGTGGAGAATATCACCATCGTCACACTGGTTCATCTGGATATCCACTTGGGAAAGCTGCCTATGTACATCCTCCTGGGCAACTTCTCCTGGCTGGAGATATGTTATGTCACCACCACAGTACCCCGAATGCTCCTTGACCTGATGTCTCCCCCTGGGGTCATCTCCTTCCATGCATGCTTCTTTCAGTTCTACATTTGTTTTTCTCTTGGCACCACTGAGTTCTTCTTCCTCTCAGCCATGGCTCTGGATCGCTACTTGGCCATATGCCACCCACTGCACTACCCACAGGTTATGTCTCCAAATTCCTGCTATGCCCTGGTAGCTGCTTGTTGGGTCTTTGGTTTCTTGGGGTATATTGTCCCTGCGATTTTGATCTCCAAGTTGTCCTACTGTGGCTCCAACATCATTGACCACTTTGTGTGTGATCCTGGGCCTATTCTGTCCCTTGCTTGCCCTCCTCTAGGAAATGTTCCCTATGGCAGTCAAATTTTAATCAACACTCTGTTTTTAGCCAATGTCATCTTTGTTGTCATGTCCTATGGCATTGTGATTATCACCCTAATAAGAACCTCTAACCGTGGGAGTCGCAGGAAGGGCTTCTCCACCATATCCATCCACCTTGCAGTGGTCACTCTTTTCTATGGTTCGGTGGGAGGCATGTATTTAATTCCAGGTGGAGAAAGCCAGCCAGAGATTACAAAGGCAGTTACACTTTTCTACAGTGCTGTTACTCCCTTTCTCAACCCCATGATCTACTGCCTGAGGAATGACCAGGTGAAGGAGGCACTGGGCAGGTTGTTGAAGAGGAAGGAGAGTTGGCTGAGGAGAAAGATGTAAACATGGCTGAGCCCAGAGTCATTTGTGCCCTTCCTTCGCTGGCTCCTGAGTGTCCCAAATGTGTTGTATGTTATGTTTTTGCCAGCTTGCAAGTCTACTGGGCCGGACTCTGTGCTGGCCTGACAGGGTGAGTTTGTGTGGGATAGCATGGGAAGCGGGAGGGAATTCCATAGGGGTGGAAGGGGTGGAGGGAATGAAGAACAGGAGGTAGGTCAGGCCCTAGAGTGGGGCTGGATTTGCTGGGGTGTCTCAGGCCAATTCCTAACCCTCACTCTTTGCCCGGGCAGCCTTACATGCGCTGCTCAGATTTACACCATCTAAATAGCTGGTGCCATGCTGAGTACGTCCATGGGGGTGCCTGGAACTCCACATGGGTTAAGGGGGAAAAATATCCCCTTACCCCGAGGTGAACTCCAGTCTGTACTTAACCTACTCTGGATACAACGCAGGCCACTGGCTGTAGGTTAGACACAGGTTAGGATTGGGCTGCTAGAAGGAATACCTGCACTCAGGCTACAGGCTCAGAGCAGTTGCTATCTTTGGGGAGCTGATGCAAGATTCCTGGTGTGGTGGGATCATATTTTTCTCCAGTCCCCTGGACAGGCCATTTGAAAATATATTAAGTGTTCTATAAATGAGAAGATGAGTCCGTAAACATAGATGAGATCCTTAAACGTAGATGGGTCTGCAGAGCATTTTCAGCCAAACAAATCAAAACCAGTCAATGCTGTCACATCTGAGTCATATTGTTATCAGGCAGCTTTAAGCAAAAGGTTAATTGCTAATGCTGCCCTCATCCACATGTGATGGGTAATCCTAGTCTATCTTTCAGGGTTGAAGTATGAATTGAGCAGAAAATATTTTCTAAAATGGTTCCTTACCAAGGACAAATATATCAGGCAAGTTATAGTCAGGAAAAAGAAAAGGAAGTGGTATTTATTTTATGTATTACAGGTTGAGTCTCATTATTCCCAAAGTTTCCATTCCCAGAACTCACATGGATGGCAAAAAACGAGCTAAAGCAAATCAATTTAAAGAACAAAGTCCCTTTGCTCTGGTGATTTAAAATCAGCCTTGCTAACCTTTTGAAATGCACACAGAGGCAATCAGTCTCTCTCCAAGCACTTAGGCTTCACTGGGAGGCAGCAATCCCTCCCTTCACCAGGAGCCACAGCCAGGGGGAAAGAATGATAATCGCTGCCATTTAACCTTCTTTCATGTGCTCAGGGGGAAGGGAGGAAGGAAGACTGGAGAGAGAACGATTGATGAATTCTGAGCCGGCTGCCCTCTCTTGCATTAACCAGGCTATTGTTAAACAGCTGTTTTCCTTTCATTTAAAGGGTACTTTTCATTGCTTTGAGATAGAAAAATCTGTGGATTCCCCTCCCACGAAAAATCTGTGGATAATTAAGTTATACCTGTAACCACTTGCATGATTACAACAGCAAAAAGCAGTTTTTAAAACTGTGATTTTAAAGGGATGCATTTTTCCCCTTCTCCAGGGATCAACACATTCCTTCTTGTTTGCAGTGGCCATTGGAGTTGAGTCAAATCCATGTATAATGAGGTTGGACCTGTATTTATTTCCAGTGCTTTTTTGTAAAAAAAAAAAAAAAAAAAAAAAAAAAAGGTGCAAGAACTCACAACTTGTTAATCTTTTATTTATTTATTTATTTGTAAATTTATTTAAAATAAAATATTATATATATATATATATATATATATATATATATATATATATATATATATATATATATAATATTTTATTTATTTATTTATTTCATTTATGTATTCATCTCATTTCTCTCTCTTTAAATCCCCATTCCCCAACTACTTAAGAACTAGAAAATGAGGGGAGATCTTCAAGAGAGAAGAACAAAAAGAGACGGACCACCTTGGGAGCGCACACCAAGGATTATATCAAGGCTTGTTGCATGTATTTGCAAATATGTAACAACCAAAAAATTTAATTAAAACTTTTAAAACATTTAATAAATATTGGTTAAAACAATTGATGAAGGCAAAATATAAAAAAAATGATTACATTACATCACTCTACAGATTTGTTTGAACCCAAATCAATAAGCACACAGGGGAGAGGGGGCACAAAAGATGGGTTAATTAATTGATTAATAGACAAGTTATGGATCAAAAATCATGTGGTCACACACCCTCTATTGGCTCAAGACATTGAAACATGATTGGTGTAAAGAAAAGAACATCCCCCTGCCCACTCTATCACCACATCCTGTGGCCAGGAGTTCCACAGGCATTCAGTGTGAGTGGATGTCCCCTGGTTCTGGTGTTCTGTGAGGGGGAAAACAGCATCCCCCTATCTGCTGTATTTATCACCATGTCCTGAGGCAAGGAGTTCCACAGACACTCAGTGTTCCAACCCCTAAAATTCAGCCACTGAATTGAGGGCAACAGATTCAGAACAGTCCAAAGAAAGTTCTTCTACACACATGTATAGAATTTGCAGCCACAAGATGTGGTGATGACCAATCCTAGGCATGTCTACTCAGAAGTCAGTCCCATTAGAGTCAGTGAGGCTTACTCCCAGGACAGGATTGGGCTGATGGGTGGCTGGATGGGTGCGGGAAAGTTGGTTAGGGCCGGGCTTGCCAGGCCAGCACCTGCTGCAGAAACAGACTGGGATAAAGAAGATAAGCAGATCAGCCTGGACGCTGCAGAAGAAAAGTGCATGGAGGGGGAGAAGAACACTGGACAAATGCAGACTGTTGCCTGTTGTGGTCTCCTCTGGAGGCTTGGAGTATCAGTCGAGAGTGCTTATTCAGTGGGGCAGATGGCATTCATGGTCTATTTCTAGGCTCACCCCTTGCTTGTAGCCCTTGGTTCCTGTTCCCAGCAGCAGCCTTTTGCAGCTGTCTGAGCCACCAAAACCTTACTCCCACTACCTTCCCTCATTTTCCTCCTCCCTCTGCCACTTCCCCTTTTAAGGAGCTCCTCATTCCTCCCCTCTCCTCATTTCTCCTCCTCTCAACTGCTTTCCCCAGGACCAGTGCTATAGCTCCGTAGAGCCACATGGTACCATGTGGTACTGGGTCGCACTTCAGGTCTTCCATGCCCGGTCAGGTCCTCCTCCCACTACCCCCTCCCAGTGATTTGGCCCACTGGCTTTAGCCACTGGCTGCAGGAGGCAATAGGACCTGCCCACCGCCTCTGCAGCAGTCAGTCATTTGGAGTTGTGTCGGTCACCTCTGAGAATGTGGGCAGTATAGCTCTAAGGTGCACGATCACCCTGAGCCTGGCTTCCTCCTCTGCCGCAGTCAGTCTCAGCATGGTCATCCTCTGAGCAATGATGCCCACAGAAGAAAAGGGCAACATCGTTCTGAGGCATGGTTGCTGGGAGTGAAGGTGGCAGCTTCTTCTGAACGCTGCCTTTGCTCCCAGAGAGCGTGTTGAGAGGACTGGCTGTAGAGGCGACAGGCAGGTTCTCCTGCCCACACAGTCATGCTTGGAGCAAAGCCAGTCACTTCAGAAGAAGCAGCTGGCCTCACCTCAAGCATTCCAGAAGTGATAGCAGTGACATCACCAAATCACTTTAATTATTTCCAGGGCAGCCAGGTGAGGGGAGGTATCTAGTGGTGTGATCCAGCACCAGCTACACCACTGCCCAGGACCCAATTGTTGAGTGATTATTAACTGTAGAATCCCCCCTCCCCCCATACAGATTGAGTGTGTGAGAGTTAATTCAGCTAGGCCTCCCTTGAACCCCCTTTTGTTTTTTCAACACTTTGGTACATTGTATTGCACCTTCACCCTCATCTCCATTTTCTTTTCATTGATGAATCACGTCATTGCACCATTGGCCATTATGCTGGGATCCTGTACATGATTATTCCCTCCCAACCCATGTGTTGATGTTTTGAATATGATACATGTGTTACTGCCAGTAGCATGGGACACAAAGGCTGACCACTCTCGAGCCAAGCACAGGAGAGGTTCATCGGGAAGCAGGTATTTATTTTTCACTTTGTATCTCAACCTTCCACTCAAGAGCTCAGGGTGATGAACATTGATTGCTACCCAGTTCACCCTCCACAACAATAGGTTGAACTGAGAGATGGTGACAATGTCAACCAGTGACCTTCACAGCTGGTCAGGGAAAACAATTGAAGATCTCCAATTCACTATCTACCACATACATGTCACTGGATCACCCTTTTGTGCTCTGGGCCTAGGAGGGCATCCAAAATGGGTCAACATTTGAGAGAGTAAACACTCTGGAAAATACAACCCATGGAGGAAGGGGGGAATGAGAAGGTAGAATCCTGCCTCCCAAAAGATAAAAAAGGATAAAAACTCTTATATACTTAGAGGGGTAGATGATGTGCTATCAGGTGTAGAGGCTAAATATATAAGGTTGATTATTAAGCAACGTATGTCCACTGTGGTCACAACTTGTTGAGTTCTGTGATGATGTCTGGTTCAGTGTTGATTAGGGTATTTGGATGGCACTATCATCCAACTTTTTTCTTACTTTGTATGCACTTTAATTATGCCAATAAAGATTACTTGAACTTGAAGATGGACTTGTTCTTGAGAGACCTATTCCCCAGGTGCGCTACACTCACTAAATAAATCTTCAGCCAAAACTTTTCAGCAGCACTGAAGCTGCTGACTGCATAATCAAACCAATATGCACGGCTCCTTCATTCCTTACAAACCGCAGATGAGGACATATTTGAGGCATAGACAATTCCATCCTTCCTCTCAAATTCCAGCATGGCACATGGTGAACGTTTGACTGGATGGACCAATGCCTTGAGTTACGCAGAGGTAGAGAAATGGAAATGATCTATTTTTATTTTTCAAATTTTCATACTGCCCTCATGGTAGCATCACGGTTCCTTTGCTCATTTTGCCCTCATAACAGCGCTGTGAGTTAGGTTGGGCTGAGAGATGGAGACGAAGGAGACTTGTGCAGAACTCTGGAGGGATGGGTTAGCATGCGGAATTCTAAACTCCTTCCAAGTCTTCTCCACAGAATCTTGCAGAAGCCCAGACTGAGATCATAGAGTCTTGTTTCCATTATAATTTTCCTTCTGCTAATGCTAAAAGATATTGTTATGAATGATGGGAGGCCACCCTTAGCTTGCAAACAATCCAGGGTCATGGGTTCATCTTCCATCAATGGGAGCTGTGATGACAGATGTGTTCCTGGTGACTACAGAATGTCTTTCCCTTGCTTTTGGAAGGTGGCAGTTCTCAGTGGAAGAGGATGGGGCAGAGGCAGTATATGGTCCTAGATATTAGAATTTTAGAGACAGAAAGAGCTGTGAGTTGGTTGGGCTGAAGCTGCCTTGGGATGCAGTTCCTTCTTTGGGGATCTGATGAAGGATTAAGAACTACACCACTTACCTAGAGTCATGTATTTCCTCCTTCTATGATTGTAAACAAAACAAGTGTGTGTGTGTGGGGGGGGGAACGGAACATGTCACCAATGCACACACATTCTCTCACAGGTATCACAATCCTGAAGCCGGCAGCCCTCAGAGGGGAGCAGCTCAAAAAAATGGTGACCACATCATCCAGTGGGCGCTGTGGCTACTGCCAGGGGCCTCCTGAAATATACATTTCAATATATTCAAAATTATAGTGACCTAAAATTATATCTCATAAATAAGACCATTTATTGGACTTATTTATTTTAAGATATTATAATTAAAAACAATTCAAAAATAATTGCTTCTGTGAAAGGAATCCCTTGTGATTTGCAGAAGGAATGCCCCACTACCCATCCTGTATAATATTTCTGCATGGCCTTTATATTTCAGCAGAAACAGAGAGGAGACTGATTTATAAAATTAAAAAAAAATCATGAATTTCTTCATGGTATTTAAAGATGACTGTTTTCTCCGAATCCAGATGGACGTGGCCAACAGAAGTGCTGTGCAAGAATTCATTTTGCTGGGCTTCCGTGTCGAGCAGCAGAAGCGTTTACTGCTTGTCACCTTCTTCAGCATTCTCTATATACTCACTTTGGTGGAGAACATCACCATTATTACACTGGTCCGTCTAGACATCTACTTGGGAAAGCTGCCTATGTACATCCTCCTGGGCAACTTCTCCTGGCTGGAGATATGCTATGTCACCACCACAGTACCCCGAATGCTCCTTGACCTGGTGTCTCCCCCTGGGGTCATCTCCTTCCATGCATGCTTCTTTCAGTTCTACATATTCTTTTCTCTTGGCACCACTGAGTTCTTCTTCCTCTCAGCCATGGCTCTGGATCGCTACTTGGCCATTTGTCACCCACTGCACTACCCACAGGTTATGTCTCCAAATTCCTGCTATGCCCTGGTAGCTGCTTGTTGGGTCTTTGGTTTCTTGGGATACATAGTCCCTACGATTTTGATCTCCAAGTTGTCCTACTGTGGCTCCAACGTCATTGACCACTTTGTGTGTGATCCTGGGCCCATTCTGTCCCTTGCTTGCCCTCCTCTAGGAAATGTTCCCTACGGCAGTCAAATTTTAATCAACACTCTGTTTTTAGCCAATGTCATCTTTGTTGTCATGTCCTATGGCATTGTGATTATCACCCTAATGAGAACCTCTAACCGCGGGAGTCGCAGGAAGGGCTTCTCCACCATATCCATCCACCTTGCAGTGGTCACTCTTTTCTATGGTTCGGTGGGAGGCATGTATTTAATTCCAGGTGGAGAAAGCCAGCCAGAGATTACAAAGGCAGTTACACTTTTCTACAGTGCTGTTACTCCCTTTCTCAACCCCATGATCTACTGCCTGAGGAATGACCAGGTGAAGGAGGCACTGGGCAGGTTGCTGAAGAGGAAGGATTGTTGGCTGAGGAGAAAGGTGGTGATGTGAAAATGGTTGAGCAAAGAATTCAATACAATCATATCAAAACGCCAAAGCACTCACTTGATGAAAGAAGCACCACTCCCTCCTCCGTGTCTACTGCCTAATTGAAGCTGAGGAGAGGGGTCAGGGAGGAGATTGTTGTCTAGTGACTACAAAGCAACTCACCTTTGAGAATCAGAATACAAGACACAAAACAGATTCTACTGGAATAAATTTGTCATAAATAAATGAAATGGATTTTCTGATTTGTTTTTGCTTTTTTTTTTTTAATTGGACAGTCTCAATTGTGTGGTTTTTTCATATTCTATGAAATGGAGATAATAATTAGGTAGCCTAGAGCAGCTCAACCAGGAGGCCACCTGAAGTGTTCATGGAGAGTGACAACCTTGGGGGGGGGGGGTGAACAGATGAGCCACCTGCCTGTCCACTATCTTCCCCAGCCTGTCACTTCCCTGGGCACTCTGATCCTCTTATGACTTGCTGGGAGCAAGTTAGAGGAGGATCACACAGCAGCTACTGAAGAATGAAGTTTGGGGAGGAGGGAATCTGCTGCAGCTCAAAATCGCTTCTCTGAACCTGTTTGGTGCTTACAAAGTACAATACAAGCAGGGAAAGGCAATTTGGAGTGCCCTTCTGTTTATAATGAGCAGAAGTAGAGGATGCTACAATTGCAACTTTGCATAACAGCAGTTTAAATTCTGGAAACTGCATGGGGGGGGGGGGAGTTCAAGTCCACCTCTCACAACATCCACCACACTTTTGGACCTTCTCATGACCACTTTCAAGTTAAAAAGAAAACTACTAGGGAGAGCCAGACATAATTTAGCCTGTATTTTTTACCTTGAAAAATGAGCATAGCATGCTCTACTGTCTTGGCTGCTATTAAACAGGACCTGGGCAGAGCAAGGAGGCTGCTGAAGCCAGAGGTAAGGGACAATGCAATAGGCTGTTGGGCTTCCTCAGCTTGCCTGATGCAGGGATGGGACAGGGCAAAAGGTTCCCTCGCTGCCAGGTTCTCAGTGGAAAAGCAACATTGTCTTGAAGAAACTCACTTGACTTCCTTTGAAAATCCTCATATATTTTTCCTTGGGAGGAAACACAAAATTCAGGTTATTTTCCCTTTTGTCAAAACATCAGTGCCATCTAGACACAACAGGGTGGCCAAGTTTACAGAAAGCCTGACTAGAACATGCCCCGTGCCTTTCCGTCTCAAAAACCCAAACACCTTCAGAATGCCCAAAGTGTTCTATATAGGCACTTTGCTACACCTGTGTCAGGATTCCTCAAGCCAAACATTTCAGAAGTAAGAAGAGCAGAGACTGTTACATATAAATAAAGGTAACACGCTGCTCAGTGGGAAAAGTCAATGTGCCTTCAGTAGTGTCCAGAACATTTATTTAATGTTTAATGTAGGAGGGAATCTGCTGCAGCTCAAAATCGCTTCTCTGAACCTGTTTGGTGCTTACAAAGTACAATACAAGCAGGGAAAGGCAATTTGGAGTGCCCTTCTGTTTATAATGAGCAGAAGTAGAGGATGCTACAATTGCAACTTTGCATAACAGCAGTTTAAATTCTGGAAACTGCATGGGGGGGGGGAGTTCAAGTCCACCTCTCACAACATCCACCACACTTTTGGACCTTCTCATGACCACTTTCAAGTTAAAAAGAAAACTACTAGGGAGAGCCAGACATAATTTAGCCTGTATTTTTTACCTTGAAAAATGAGCATAGCATGCTCTACTGTCTTGGCTGCTATTAAACAGGACCTGGGCAGAGCAAGGAGGCTGCTGAAGCCAGAGGTAAGGGACAATGCAATAGGCTGTTGGGCTTCCTCAGCTTGCCTGATGCAGGGATGGGACAGGGCAAAAGGTTCCCTCGCTGCCAGGTTCTCAGTGGAAAAGCAACATTGTCTTGAAGAAACTCACTTGACTTCCTTTGAAAATCCTCATATATTTTTCCTTGGGAGGAAACACAAAATTCAGGTTATTTTCCCTTTTGTCAAAACATCAGTGCCATCTAGACACAACAGGGTGGCCAAGTTTACAGAAAGCCTGACTAGAACATGCCCCGTGCCTTTCCGTCTCAAAAACCCAAACACCTTCAGAATGCCCAAAGTGTTCTATATAGGCACTTTGCTACACCTGTGTCAGGATTCCTCAAGCCAAACATTTCAGAAGTAAGAAGAGCAGAGACTGTTACATATAAATAAAGGTAACACGCTGCTCAGTGGGAAAAGTCAATGTGCCTTCAGTAGTGTCCAGAACATTTATTTAGGGCCCAATCCATCCAATTTTCCAGCACTGGTGCAGCACGATGCAACCTCAAGGTAAGCGAACACATGTTCCCATATCTTACGGAGGCCTCTATGACTGCTGCTCCCCCACAAGATGCAGTGCATGCTGCACTGGCACTGGAAAATTGGATAGGATTGGGCCCTCAATCTCTTAACCATCAAGCATCATTTTTAAGCATTTCACCCAGTTACCAGTATAACAGAAAGGCTGTTGGCGCCAGATCGGCGCCAGCACAGGATTGCCCCCTTCCCCAGCCTCGTGCAGCCAGGCTGAGGCTTGGCCGCGATTGGTTGTCGTGGCCAGGGGTGGGCGGGGCCAGGAGCGCCAGCCCGAGTGTGAGCGTGGGCTGAGTTCAGTTTGCTCCCAGCCAGCAACTCCTCCCGCCCGCCCTGTAACCAGTCTGGGATTAGCTGGTCGCATTTTTGGGCCGGGTAGAAATTTTTTGCAGTCATCCAGATTGGCAGTGCGATGACTATTTTTTGGCCTACCTCAGACTGGCACGGGGTGGTGCAGTTTTTTGGTTGGGAGTGTCGGTCACTTTATGGTTAGCAGGATACGTGTGGGGCAGGGTAGGTAGGTATCTGGCTCGCTGTCCATCCAAGGCAGCAAGGTGAAGGGTTAGCCTGAACCGCTCCCATGATGCCTGACCGGCTCCAGGAGGCAGGCAGGCGAACCCCTTGTCTGGGCTGTCAGGCCAGTGACGCTCTGGCGGCTGGTCTGAAGTCCAGCTGTCTTGCCCCCTTTGGGGGGTGGCGATGAAAGACCCAGGCTGGCTATTTGACAGCTGGGGCCTCGAGCCAGGAGGTACACCCAATGAGTTGCAGGGGGAGGTAGACGGCTAGGACCGTTTCCCCCATATGGCTCCGCACGTTGGTTTGAAGGTTGCCCTGTTGCAGTTAAAGTTTTAATAAAGTGGCCCATTTATAACCAAGCCGAAGTCTGGTCTCTTTATTTGGGGGTATGGGGGTAAACTTTATAGTACAGTTTCTTTCATATCCATTAAAATTTCCACCTAGAACTGGAACATCTTGCTTTGATTTGATTATAAGTGACAGTATGTCTCATAATGTAATAAGCCTCTATTCTGAATAACAATCTGTGCAATTGTAGCAGCCCAGTCCTATCCCCAAAGTCCACTGACAGACTGTGAGTTGTGCCATTGTGGCAGGCACTGCATCAGTCTGTGGAGCTCTGTCACCAATGCAAAGGGTGAAAGGCCACCTGTCACCAGCATTGCCCTTCAGACCAGCTACCAGGTTTCTGTTGGTGGTGGGTGTGGACTAGAGCCACACCTCTCAGGCGTGGATTGGGGGTGGGACAGGGTGGATCTTGGCAGCACCGTCCTCCATATTCTATCCCAGACCTGACATGCCCCTGTGGCGCTTCAGATCCATGCAAGCAACAGAGCTGGCATAGATCTGAGGAATCCCATAGGAGACCCGGGAGCAGCCAGGGAGGTAAGTAAAGTTTTTCTTGACTTACCTCTGCTGGTCAGCCTGGTCCCTGATTGGGATGCAGAATGCAGCTGAGGCCACATCTGCAAGGCAGTTCCAATGCCGTCTACTGCATGCCTACTCAGAAGAAAGTCTCGACTACTTCAGTGAGAACTGCTCTCAGGTAAGTGCGCAGCAACCAAAGATAGACATATTCCTGAGGTGACTGCCCCATGACTGCCCTGTGCTTTTGGCTCTCCCAAAAATAATATGACTTTCTTGTTATAGTATTTCCTCATCTTCCCACAGAAACAATTTTAATCTCCTTCACAAGATGGCATCCTATACTTCTTCCAGAAGGCCCTCCGTACACATTTAGTCTGTATTTGAGCCCCTGGTGGATCTGTTGAATTGATCGTTGATCTTCTTGAAGCTGGAAACTCTGTGACCTTGAGCTTTCTCTGTGAAAAAGCTCTGTGACCTTGAGCTCTGTGACCTTGAGCCCTGCCCTCTGGTATGAATGTTCCAGCTTAGGTCTGTGCTTCTCTTTTCAACATGCACCACAGTCTTCTTCACCTGGGCCAACTGACCCCCCCCCCCCATGCAATTAGGAAAAACTCATGAGGAAAGTGGGGGAATGGAAGGGACAGGCCAACACATTCGCGTTCCATTAAATGTGTGGGACCAGTTGGACTGGGCAAATATTGTCTAAACTGGTGGTTGTTTCACCTCATGCGTTCCATTCAAATGTTCTTGGGGAAGGTCACATTTGATGGCATTAATTGCCAAAGAGAATAAGGTAGTAATACTGTTTGGAAGGAACAGGAAAAAGCAGTGATCTTATACTAGTGTTCAGGGTATATAACCAAGGCAAAGTTTGCCCCTGCACAGTCGTATCCAACTCTAGGGGGCGGTGCTAATCTCCTTCTCAAAGCCAAGGGAGCCAGCGTTGCCCAAAGACATCTTCCATGGTCATGTGGCCACCATGGCTAAATACTGAAGTTGACAGACTGCTGTTACCTCCCCACAAAAGTGGTACCTATTTATCTACTTGTATTTACATGCTTTTGAACTGCTAGGTTGGCAGGAGTCCAGGCAAGCAGCAGGAGCTCACCCAGTCCAGTCTCACCCAGGGGTCTCAAACTCCTGGGCTACCGACCTTCCAGCTGACAGTCCAGTGTCTTCAACCACTCAGACGCCATGCCTCATATAACTAAAACAAGCCTTAAACAAATGGAATATGGTGTTTTTAACTAATTATTTTTATGGCTTTTCATGGATACACAATAATTACATGACTGAGACTGCAAAAACCATTAACAAATGACCCACTTTATTTTAGTGACTGCGTAGTATTTCCCTCAAACAAATCTGTCCAGATAACTTTGGTGCCTTTTGTTCTCCCTGAGAAGAAGCAAACTCCTGGGTGGTGGTGTGTAGCTGCCAGGCATCTACTCCCTCCCATCTGCAGTCATCAGCTACAAAAGTGGTTATCTGAGAGTATAAAATACTAAGGAGGCAGAGATAACTAACATCCAGTGAAAGCCTTCATTTGTTCTCTTTGGTTGGGTGGTAGGGAATATTATTTCATATTCTTTTTTTCTTTCCCCATTCTCCATTGTCACTTCAGCAATCCTACCTTTCTTCTCTGCAACCTGCCCAGAGCCTCCTTCACCTGATCATTCCTCAGGCAATAAATCAGAGGGTTGAGAAAGGGAGTAATCGCTGTGTAGAAGAGTGTTACTGCCTTTTTGACCTCTGATTGATTTTTTCCACCTGGAGCTAAGTACATCCCTGCAATAGATCCATAGAAGAGTGTGACAACTGATATGTGGATACAGATGGTGGAGAAGGCCTTCCTACGGTTACCTTGGTTAGATGTTTTCATCAGAGTGAGAATCACAATGCCATAGGAGAACACAACAAATAAGACATTGAGTAAAACCCCAGCATTCATAGCAAACTGAAGAATAGCAGGAGCACTTCCTAGTGGGGGGCAAGCCAGAGAGAGAATTGGCCCAGGATCACATAAAAAGTGGTCAATAATATTGGGACCACAGAAAGCCAACTTGGAGATCAAAATCAATGGGATGGGATACCACAGGAAACCAAGGACCCAACAAGCAGCCACCAGCGTATAACAGGAATCCTGGGACATCATTTGGGGATAGCGTAGCGGGTGGCAGATGGCCAAGTAGCGATCCAAGGCCATGGCTGACAGGAAGAAGTTTTCAGTTGTGCCAAAAGAAAACAGAAGGTAGAACTGGAGGAAACAATCACGGAAAGAGATTATCCCAGGAGGGGATGCCAGATCAAAGAGCATCCGGGGCACTGTGGTGGACACATAGCAGATCTCCAGCCAGGAGAAGTTGCCCAGAAGAATGTACATAGGTTGCCGGGCCAGGTGAGTGTCTAGAAGCACCAGTACAGTGATGGTGATGTTCTCAGCCAACGTAAGTGTATAGAGAATGGTGAAGATGATGAGGAACAAAAACTGCTCCTGCTGCCCAGTTCCAAAGCCCAGCAAAACAAATTCCTGCACTGCAGTCCTATTGGCCAACTCCATTGGGATCAGAGAACCAAACTCAAGGAGTTCAGTCTTCAGTTTTTTTTTAATATAGTAAGCAAGTGTGCACCATTCATAGCAAATGATGAAATACCTGCCCATAAAGCTATGAATTATCCTCTGCAAAGATCCTATAGCTGCTCTGGAAGAAAGCAAATCTGTTTATAAAGGTAGCCTTTGTCGGTAGATGCTAATTTGCGGGGGGGGGGGAGGAAGGAATTATTGCTCATTTGATGGTGGCATAGCTGGGCTGAATTCTCCCATTAAAAAAAAATCTTGTTTTCCTAGATCTCTTATAATGCACAAACATGGCTCAAATTTGCAAGGCAAGAGTGCATATTTAGGATTTACACACAGTTATGGGATAACTAGTCTTAGCTGAATGACCCTGAGTATGCCACTTTGTTTCAGAAGGCAATAATTGTCATGCAGGATTCCTCAGTCCACTAATCCAGAAATCTTTGCAAAAATTTTTGCAAGCCAGAGGTATCAGGACTCCACCAGAAAATGGTCCTTTAGTGGACTGAAATCCTACCTTCTGCCCTGACTCTGTGCTCAGGCATAGTCCTGGCGATGGACAAAGGAGAGAATGCAGAGTTCCGATAGTTTGGTTGTGGATTATTTACACAGCTTGTATCTTGGTTTAAATGAGGTGCTGAAGCTTTCCTTCAAGAAATGAATGGCCCAGGGGAACTTGTCTATTGAGGGTGGTTCTTTGTTTCCATCAAAACAAGACTATCCTTAGAGAATTGCCCCCACTGAAGAATCAGTGATTTATTTGCAAGGTTTTTGTTTTTCTGTGTCTTCTAATTGGGGTGGATGAAACCAGTGGCATCACTAGGGTGACATCTTAGGGTGACTAGGCATCACTGGTGACATCTGGGGGGGTGACACCAATACTGGACAAATTCTGGAAACTTTTTGGAAAATTTGTATTTATGAATAATACCATCATATTATATATACTCAGAAAGGAAATTTCATGCAGAATGTAATGAAACAAACCTTGCTGAATTATCTATATACTATCAAATGTCATGGCTAATTAATTCTAAAAAGAAAACACAACTGCTGCTATGTAACAAAAAGTGTATTTCCATAATTCAAAAGTGTCCGATGAGATTGATAGTTCTGAGAGCCAATGGGGTATTATTATGACACAGCAAGGAACCAATAAGGTGGTCATATGAGTCAGCTCTCATTTCCAGGTATCAGAGCTAATACCAGAACTCTTATTTGATTGTATGAGTGTCATCAAGTTGGCCACTGGTTTTTTTTGGTGGTTACTGATTTGTTGGGTGACCAGCATTGTAATAAATAAATAAATAAATAAATAAATAAATAGCAGTGGCGCCAACCCTGATGCCCTACTGATGCCACTGCATTTAGACTGTGTATGCTATTATAATTTTTTCTGTATCGTCTGATACGAGAGAAGGTCCATCATGATGGTGATGCAATGAGCTCTTTCACGAGGTGACACAAACCCCAATGATATCTCTGGATGAAATCATTAGTTTTTCTCTTGAATTTGTTTTCCATTGAACCTCCAGAATTCTTTTGAGAATATGTTTTGAATGCTGGTACGGACAAGAGCTTGCTGCATATGCATGAAGGACTCCTACTCCTTGTTTCGGTCAGTGTCACCATCACACTATCTCTGAGAAGTTTGGATGACATAAGAATATAAGAAGAGCCCCGCTGAATCAGGCCAAAGGCCCATCTAGTCCAGCTTCCTGACTTTTCCACATTTACTAAAAAATTACATCTCTGGTTTGTCTGAGGACCAAACTGTGTGCTATGTTAAAAATGCAGTTACCCATGCATCTCTTTTTTCTGACTTAAATAGCAGCTGTGGGAGGAAAGCAGGATCAGAAACATGGTGTGTGTGGGAGGGATTTTAACTTTCCCCTCCAGCTGTGGTCCCCATCTGGATCATTCATCCCCTCCCCACAGCTTCTTAGGAAGGAATTTTCCATAGGTGCCGAGTTGGACTTAGCTATGTCTTACAGCTGCTGAATGTAGATGGGAATATCTTGTAGTAGTTTTGCAAAGGCAGAATTTGAGTTCCACCATTGCAAATGCCACAGCACTACCTAAATGGTGAGCTGTGATTAGGTGCTTTGGAGCTACCAGCATGAACAGCTCCTTGCCCCCACCAATGGTCTACCCAGGTCATATCAGAGCAAGTAAGGTGTTGGCAGGGGCAGCCCATGGGAAGTTCTGGGGAAGATCAGGGTGGTAAAGGCGAGGAACCAAAAGTAGTTCAGAGGAGGGAGGGAGTAGATCAGGATGGCAGCTACACTCACCAGATCTGATCCCCCTTCCTTGGTCTGGATCCATCACTTTCCTCTCTTTGGACTTATACCAGCTAAAGAGCTGGCGTTGTCCAAGAAGACTCACAGGCAGCCAAACAGGAGGCAAGCAGAAAAGTTTTTTACATACCTCTTTCTGTCTATCTGGTTGCCTTCTCACCATAGCATATACTGTGAGCTCTGTTGGGGTGTGCTGCATGCTATGGAGTGCCAGGGGATAGAATTGGGCTGCTAAACAGGTAATAAATTTTTGCAATCATTCAGATTTCCCTTAAACCTCAAAAAAACATATTTTTTTAAATCCTGTTATCCAGCTGGGCTTTAAGAGATTGTTGAACTGCATTTTGAACTGCCTTGTGAATTGCCCATATTTAATTCGAGCTTCCACAATTGCCCCCCCCCCAAAAAAATCAAAAATCCAGCTTTTCAAATTCCAGCTGATAGTCTTCCCTCTTTACTCTTATGTCATCCTTTTCCTTCTCAAGAGCCTGATTAATGACTCTTTTACCTGGTCATTCCTGAAACAGTAGATCAATGGGTTGACCAGTGGTGTAACAGCAGAGTAGAAGAGTGTCACTGCTTTCGTGACTTCAGCATGACTTTCTCCATTGGGGCCTACATACATAGCCACTACAGATCCATAAAAAAGCATTACCACTGCCAAATGGGAAGACACTGTAGAAAAGCCCTTGATAAAACTGCTTTGTCTAGAGGTTTTCAACAGGGTGACAACTACACATACATACGAGAGCACAATGAGGAGGAAAGTAGCCAGAACCACGGAGGATACAAAGACAGAGAAGAGGAAGGGGATGTACCCCAATGGAGGGCATGCCAAAGCTAGGATTGGGCCAGGGTCACAAACAAAGTGGTCGATGGTTCTGGGACCACAGAAGGACAACCTGGAAATTAAGAACACTGGTGCAACATACCACAAGAAGCCAAGGATCCAACAAGCAGCTACGAGGGAGAGGCAGAAATCAGGAGACATGATACGTGGATAACGGAGTGGGTGGCAGATGGCCAAGTACCGATCCAGTGCCATCGCAGAGAGGAAAAAGCATTCGGTATTGCCAAGGGAGAAGAAGATATAAAACTGGAGCAAACAGGCATGGAAGGAGATGACTCCACATGGGAAGGTGAGATCAAAGAGCATACGGGGTACAGTTGCATTAACATAACACATCTCCAGCCAGGAGAAGTTGCTCAACAGGATGTACATTGGAAGTCGGGCTAGGCGACGATCGTGAACGACTATCATGATGATAATGAAGTTCTCAGCCAAAGTAAGGATGTACACAGCTGTGAAGAACATGAGAAGGAGCAGTCGTCTATGCTGTCCAACTCTGAAGCCCAAGAGAATGAATTCCTCCACCGTGGTCCCATTGACTAGCTCCATCTGGAGCACAGAACCGAAATGCAAGCAGGCTAATCACCCATTCTTCTGCTATGGTCAGTCTCATCTGATGGTCGGAATGGATGAAACCTATGTTGGTACGGTTTGGGTAGTCTTCCACTTACAGCATGCAATTGCTCCACTTTTAAGTTCTACGGTTTGTAGAGATAATGTTGGCAAATAGGTGCTAATTTGCTGAAGTGACCAATGATAGAGTAGAACTGCTTCTTTTTTTTAAAAAAAGAAACTTTAATATAAGTTGTGGTTCACAATTTGGACAGCTTCTTCATTTTTACATGCTTGGCTTGTTTTTTTCTGTTTTCTGTCTTATGGTCCATTGTCATGGTTTACATTTGCAAAGCAACGAAACATACAGATTCTGGATGTTCTAAAAGCTGAATTGAATGATATGAACTATGCACTCTTGTCTAAGCAGGTATGACCTTGCAGGATAGGTCCTAGGTCCATTTAGTCTAGAATTCTTTGCGACATTCCCAACAATCAGTAGGCATTTGGTGGCTCACTATGAATTGATCAGAAGACCCCATATGGACCTTCCTTCTGCCCCAATCTAGTCTAGACAACAGATTAAGGAATCCTGTTTGTTTTAATCAAGAACTTGGAGAAGCAGTGAGTAGCAAACTCTTTCAGATGGTTCTGTATATCTGGTCCTTGAAGAAATTTAACCTCTTAAAAGTATTTGTGTGACTCCTTGCTATACCTCCAGAGCACATGGCGCTGTTCTCCAAACAACCATAAACATGAAGCTGACACAATGCTGGTATTTTGAAGTCCAAGTAGTATCTCTTGTGTCCTATTCCTTGTTTGAAGGTGGTCTTGGTAGATAGTAGAGGAGAGGTTGCACTGTCAGCTGAGCTTGGGCAGGTTGGTTGTGAGCTCCAACTGGAGTTCTGAATGGAACATAAGCAGTGCAGCTTCAATCCTGTTTTAAAGGGTTTACAGAAGCCTTCATCCAAGAAAGGAATGACTTTTGGGAATTTGTCTGTTGTGGGTACTCCTGTTTTTCCATGAAAACAAGAGCTTCTCAGAGACCAATTGTTCCACCCTGGAGAATGTGAATAATTTACACATCTTTCAGCCCTGTAGCATGCCCCTGTGCCCACAGGGTATGTGCTACGTGCTATGGTGTGGGCATGACCTGAAAGCTAAAACTTTTTACTTGCCTCTGGGTAGGGCTCCTGGCTGCTTGTGGGCCTCTTTGGACCTCCACTAGCTATACAGCTTGCATTAGGAGGGAAAGGGGGCTGGTCGGTCCAGGGAATTGGGGATAGGATCTCACACAAGTTGCTGCTGCTGGGGTCCACCACCTTCTTCTTCTGAACCACCTCTTGCCCTTTCCCATCCCTGCTCCAAACCTCCCCCAACCACCTCCTCCTCCTCCTCATTCATGATCAGCCCCCCCTCTGATTTACCCAGGTTGGTGTGGTTTGTGGTCTGCAGTGGCAGATAGAGGGAACAACCAATGTTTGGGTGAGTGGCTCTGGAGCTCCCAATGTGAAAAGCAGACAGGCAGAATTATTATTAATTAACAGTATTTATATACCGCTTTTCAACTAAAAGTTCACAAAGCAGTTTACAGAGAAAAATCAAATAACTAAATAGCTCCCTGTCCCAAAAGGGCTCACAATCTAAAAAGATGCAACACCAGCATACAGCCACTAGAACAGACACTGCTGGGGTGAGGTGGGCCAGTTACTCTCCCCCTGCTAAAAAAAGAAGCACCCATTTGAAAAAGTGCCTCTTACCCAATTAGCAGGGGTTATTAGCAGAAGCTTTTCACTAGTCATATAATTAGCAGGGCAATAACCCAATAACCCTCTAACTCTGTGATTTTCAACCTTTACTATCTCAGGGCACACCGACAAGGCACTAAAATGGTCAAGGCGTACCACCAGGTATTTGACAATTGACAAGGCACACCATGCTGCCATTGTGGGGGAGAAGCTCATATCTCCCATTGGCCCTACTAATAAATGACCTTCCCCCAAATTCTTGTGGCATACTTGTGGACCACTCGCGGCACATTAGTGTGCCACGGCACAGCGGTTGAAAATGGCTGCTCTAACTACTCAGTCAGCTCCTGTCTGCTACCAATTGCTCTCTCAATTTGAGGAGCCCTTAGACCATACCAACATGTCAGTTTTGCCCTCCAAAACCTTGGTTTCCCAGCTAGAGTCCCCACTTGGCTTGCAAGAGAGTGCTAGGCACACTTAATGGGCATCAGGGTAGCATAAGACCAATTCACTGGAAGCCAGTCCCATTTATCACCCGCTTCCCCCTTCTGCGATTCCAGTAATTCACACAGCTGTAAATAGATAGGATTTATTAAAGGAAAAATGTAAGACAGGCACTTTGCTTAGGCATAGATTTAGCAATTTAAAGAGAACATACAATACACACCAAAATTAAAATAATAAAAACTAAGTCCTAGATAGTTAAATACTGTCACTCACCAAAAGTCTCACATCAATAAATCTCAGTCCATCAGCCAGTCCTGCCATGACCAGGGCCATCCATCCATCTTGGAACAGAGTGGTCAAAGCTCTGGCCCCACAGGCTCAAGAAGAACTAAGACAAAGTATGTGCCTAACAGGTGACTCTTATACTGACTTGAGCTCAACAGCCAATCAAAAATCAGAAGGAGCCAACTTTCTAGAGCACACATTTTGCACCAGTACCCACTTTTTAGAATGAGAATCTTTTGTGACCCACAGGAAGTGATGTCATGACCAGAAGTGACCTTATCAAGCAGGAAAATTTTTAGCACTCCTAGGCTGCAATCCTACCCACACTTACCCAGGAGTAAGTCCCATTTACTACCATTGTTAAAAGAATATACATAGAAGTTTGTTAAAAGTCCGGGTCTGTAACACTTCCCCAAATGCAGTCACATACTATGGTAGCATGAAGTCTAATATATTAAAGATAAAACATTGAAATGAATGGGGTCCCACCTGAAATTGGCTTGTGACCCACCTAGTGGGTCCCAACCCACAGTTTGAGAATCACTGTTCTAGAGGCAGATGTGCAATCAAGTCACTTGCTCATGGTGGATCACCCCCTCAACCTGAACCTGCAACTGGAACAAATTCCCAATCAAGGTGTCTTTGGCCAACCAAGTCACTCTGGGAACAGCTATCTCTTTGTTGATACAGTGTGGGTTGTCCTCCACTTAGAGCGTGCAACTACTTTTGAGTTCTGCAGTTTGTAGAGATAATGTTTGGCAAATAGGTGCTAATTTGCTGAAGTGACCGATGATAGAGTAGAACTGCATTTTTTTTTTTAAGAGAAACTTTAATATGATAGAGAGAAATTTCTTTCTTGGTTCTTTTAGCTGAGCAGCCAAACAGAATGACAGAGACTTGTACTGTTCTTAGTCCGTCTTTATTGCTCCAGCAGATATGCCATACAGGACAGAAACAAGACTGTCAGGACATAGGACCAGCCCCCAAGTAACCTCCCCTTTGCACACAAATTTATAACAATGTGTAAACAAGTTTAATGAGCCCCTCTGACGTAACTTGGCTCTCATCCTAGGACTTTTCACAATTCTCAGATCAGGAGGTCACTTCGCCCTGAATGTCTTGACATGTTTCCCGTATCTGTTCTTCCCACAGAAGTCCCTGGCCCCCAGCCCACTGAGCACTTGGTCATAAACATGTTTTTCACTTTATCTGCTGCTTAGGCAGACTTGAAGCTAGAGCTGCAAGCCTCTGCCTGAAGCCATGACACTAGGCCCTCAGCTGTCCATTTGCAAAGTAATATTCATTTCTGGCTCCTTAGGATAACTCACTAGATATATGATTTAATAGAAAGATTATAAAACAGGTAAACCCCTAAAATCTCTTGCAAATATAAGTTGTGGTTCACAATTTGGATAGCTTCTTCATTTTTTTACATGCTGACCCATGACATTGTGGCTGCTGGGGCTTATCCTGAGGAAACTTCCAGCAGCCAAAATATCCTCATGGGATGCAATAGAGTCCACATTGGTGCTGCTGAATCTGTTGGAGAATAATCTTACCCTCCTTGCACCATGTTCATTTTAGCACTAAACTGCGCAATTTTAGTCACGTATACCCAGAAGTTCAATGGGACTTACTCTCAAGTCAGCAAGCATAAGATTGCAACCTAAAACACATTCCCTGGGCAGTTGTCCTGACTCTATCTCAAAAGTTTAGCAATTATCTCTTTTGGCAAAGGCATCTGATTGGGAACCTGGGATCTGCTTCTGTGACTCTCTTTCCCCCAAGGGATAACTGTGAGCTGAGAGATTCCACAAGGGTCTTGACACACAGTAGTCTTTTCCCTGGTCTTGCTGGAGTTTTCATCATTACAAGCTCAGAGGCTTGGGTCATCTAATTCACTTCTCTCTTTTTGTGATTGCAGTTATGACCCCGTCTCTGAAGGGACAGCACCCCAAGTATAATGTTGAGGGTCAGGGCTGCTGGTTTTCACACTGGGCTCTAGAAGCAGAGTAAAGTTTCATGCTTTGAGTGGGGAGCAAAGCTAGTACTCTGGACAGATTGATACTATTTCTCCATGTTTTATTGCATCTGGCTTATAAATGCTCTGGTCCTTTAAGGAACCATGAGACTCTGCTTTTTATTTTTTTCAACCAGATACTATTCTTCCTGCTGAGAAAGTAGATCTGTAAATAGAACCAAGATTATTGGTAACATTCTCCCCTATTTTTCTTTCCCTTTGCTACTCATACTGATCTCCTGAATCTCTCCCCGCAACCTGGCAGCACCATATAGATCAGCAATCCTAAAGAACATTCAGCAATCCCAAACCCATCAATGCTTGCCAGCAACCAAGGTAACTTAGTTTGAATTGTGTTAAATAGGGGATTTAGAAGAGATCTGTGAATTCGCAAATGAGAACCATCAATGTTAAAAGTTCCTGTGTTCATATAGATATTCAAAGTAATGAGGAAAGGACAAGGGATGAAGGAGGCTGGGGAGGGGTGGAAATTATCTGAGAGACACAAACCTAATTGAAGTTAAGTTTTTAAAAGGCTATGTGTTTGTATAAAAATGTTAAAGTAATAGAGCTTGTGTTGTTTTAAAAATGCATGTCTACTCAGAAGTAAACCCCATTGAATTTAATGGGACTTACTCCCTAGTACGTATGTAGGATTGCATAGGATTGCAGCATAAGAGAAGGCCAATAGGCAGTGTACAATCACATCATGGTTTGATTTTTAAACAAAGGTACTGATGCTTAATCTGCTTAATCTGATGCAAGTGGCCCCTCCCCTTTGGAGCCATTCTGGGTGATGGGAGCAAAACGGAGGCAGCAGGATGGTTTTGCTCCCATTACCCAGAATGGCTCCAAAGGGGAGGGGCCGCATGCACGGCACATTCAGGCACCTGCAAAACTTAGTGCTTTGCACCCCCTCTAGCTACACCACTGTAGAGTATATCCTGTTAATAGTGTAGAAGAGGGAACTTTGGCTGTTGCAGATTTGAATTTTTATCCTTTCATGGCAAGTTACACACCAATTTCCAACTCCTTCTTGCATGCCTAGGGAGTTTTATCCTGCTTTGCACATGGCTGACTTAGAAATTTGCTTCCAAGAAAGTGTGCTTAGAATAGGAGCATCCTAAGCATGTTTACCAAGAACTTAGTACCAGTGTGTTTAATAAGACTTATTTCCAGGTAAGTCTCCATAAATTTGGAGCTTTGGGCTGCAATTCTAAACACACTTTCCTGCAAGTAAGCCCCACTGAACATTCTGTCCAAGGTTGCATATAAGCAACAGGGAACAGATGTGTACACCTGTGGGCTGGCAGAAATGGGTTAAAATACTATTTTACCCATGGTAGAATGAATTTCACTCCACAGGTGATCTGGGGAAGTGTTCTTTGTATTCGTTTTTGCAGTTTCATTTTTGCATGGGGCTCATGCATGAGGCTTGCCTAAGGGCCCAATCTTGTCCAACTTTCTAGCACCAATGCAGCTGCCATGAAACCAAGAGGTAAGGGAACAAATGTTCCCTCACCTTGAGGAGGCCTCCATAACTACCCTTTCACCACAGGATGCAGCACACACCCCACTGGTACAGCTACACCATGGGTCAAAAATTGGATAGGATTTGGCCCTAAATGAGCCTCAGGGGAAGAACTGGAAGAAGAACAGGTGAAGTAGAGCAGAGGGATGTAGAACGATGTATTAATATTCCCCCCTTTTGTTGTTTCAGTGACTGCCTGTGAGAATGCTAGCATCATGTCACATATCCAAAGGAGGAAGCCCAGAGAGTCATAGGGATTTTTTTTTTGATGGCCAGTGTGCCATGAGATGAAAAAATTTGAAAATCGCTGGTCTACTCACTTACACTCACTCTCACTCATATGTATCACACATGTACACACAAACAGTACAGGGCCCAGGTTTGCCTAGCCCTGAATTAACCTAAATTGGGGCATTTATGACTCAAGAGGCTGTCGTGCAACTGTTTTGGGATTGTTGACTGGAGAGTGGAGCAAACAACCTCAATGTGCCTCTAGTTAGGGTAACAGTTACCACCAGACAGAGTTTTCCAAAAGGATATAGTGTTTATTATGAGATGGAGAAGGAGCAAGGAAAACCAGTGTTTACCTGGAAGGTCAGTTCCTCAGGGACTTAAATGGCTGAGGATGAAAAAATATTTGTGAATGTTCTTAAGTGATGGAAAGAAAGATTGAAAGTGGGAGTTGGGCTGTCAGTTGAACTGAATTTCCAATGCCAGGGATTGGGTTTAAATGGGTTTAAAACAAGCACTGGGGAATGCCATGTTCTCAACATTCATGGATGTCCCCTGTCTTTCTCCCTAGATCCACCTGTTTCCATAAATGTTTCCACTGTCACGGAGTTTGTCTTCCTGGGTCTTCCCCACGTCCGTCCTATTCAGCTCCTTCTCTTCATTCTGGTCTTGGCTGCTTACACAATAGTCCTCCTGGGAAACCTTCTCATCGTGGTGACTGTGCATGGGGAGCCTCGCCTCCTCCAGTCCCCCATGTATTTTTTCTTGACCAACTTGTCCTTCTTCGACATTGCCTTGGGCTCAGTGGCTACACCCAAGCTGTTGACAGTCCTGGTAAGCAACAACAGGACCATCACCTTTCTTGGTTGTATGGTTCAGATCTCCTTCATTCACTTGATTGGGGGCTCTGAGATGCTCCTTGTCACCCTCATGGCCTACGACCGCTACATGGCCATCTGCCACCCACTGACGTACACAGCCGTAATGAACCGGCCATACTGCATCAAACTTCTTCTTTCCTGTTGGGCTGGAGGCTTCATCCATGCAACTATCCAGATGGCTTTGCTTCTCCGGTTACCTTTCTGTGGTCCAAACAAGCTGGACAATTTTCACTGTGATCTCCCGCAGGTGGTCAAGCTGGCCTGTGCTGATACCTACATCACTGAGCTACTTGTGGTGGCCAACAGCGGCCTCCTTTCGCTGGTCTGCTTCCTTGTCCTGGTGGCCTCCTATGGTGTCATCATGGCCACACTTCGTGGCCACTTCAGGGAGAGTGGAGGAAAAGCTCTGTCCACCTGTAGCTCCCATTTGATTGTGGTGTGCATCAGCTTTGTGCCCTGCATGTTTGTGTATCTTGTGCCTTTCTCCAGGTCTCAGACCGACAAGATGGCTTCTGTGTTCTATACTCTAATTGTGCCTTCACTCAATCCAATCATTTATACCCTGAGGAACCGGGACATGAGTGAGGCAATGGGGAAGCTGAAGAACAAGTGCCCTTGCTCACTCTCTTCTGTGAAAGGACAAGTATGAGTTGTGTTTTTTCATAGGAGTGTAAGAAGCATGCAGCACTTTTAATTTGGCTTCCAGAGATCTCACAGCCCTGATTCATACATAAGAACATAAGAACAGCCCTACTGGATCAGGCCATAGACCCATCTAGTCCAGCTTCCTGTATCTCACAGCGGCCCACCAAATGCCCCAGGGAGCACACCAGATAACAAGAGACCCCATTCTGGTGCCCTCCCTTGCATGACATATAGCACCTCCACAACCATCTTCCAGGTCCCTGCCTAGCTTGGAACACATGGAGATTCTGTTTGAGGGAACTGGCAGGTCCTTATGAGTTCATCGAGAGTCACCACAATTTCTTTGATGCGGGTGGCTCAAGAAACTGCTAACCGTGGAGATCCATTACACACCTAGGGAAATGGGTTCATACAGATGTACTCCCATGCAAGCTCAGTCATGCTGCAAGCCATTCGGCAGCACTGCACACTCCGAGAGGCAGTCAGGGTTGCTAGAAGAGTCCCTGCATCTTATTTTGGAAAGTTTTCTATTTATAGAAAATTGAGCTTTTGGAAAAGTGGTCTATAAATCTTTTAAGTAATTAACAGCCCAGTTCCTATGCTGGACTTGGTTGCTGGCTGGAGAACTTAGCAACAGTAGAGCAGACATCCACTGTCACAAAATGGCCACTGACAGGTCACTGGTGGCCATTTTGGGAATGCTTGCACAAGAGTTGGCAGTATTCCCCATCTGTCGCTGGACCCTTCTGCAACCAGAGGAGATAAGGCGACGGTGGGGGATGCATTGTGGATTGGGAGGCTTTTGGAGGAGTAAGGGGGTTCAAATCTGCTTTCCCTTCTGAATCCTCCTGACCCACCAACCCTGCTGGATACAGCACATTCCTTTTCAGCACAGTTGCACGGGGGAGGGGGAATAGAATTGGACACTAAATAAATAAATTCATGAAATAAACTGGGCAGTTGCTGTTTCATTTAAAGTTGCCAGTTAATTAGTTCATTAAAAGATTCAACGGTTCTAGGATTCTTTGGGGTCTGGTTCACAAAGGTCGATCACATCACCACTACAGGCATCCATTTGCATGTGCATTTGAATGAAACATTACAGATCTAAAACCAGACAGAGCACCTGTAACATCTCACATATCTTTCATGCCACTGCAGCAGTTTCTTTAACAGCAGCTTGATATGCAGATACTAACAGGGATAAATACTTCTCTCCATTCTCTGAGGAATGTCCTGGGAGATTATTGCATGTCAAGCAGTTGAACAACCCAATCCTATTAAACCCCATCTCCAACAAAGCTGCCAGTAGTGTAGTTGGAGGGGGTGTAAAGCACTAAGGGCGCAATCCTATCCTGTGCTGGAACAGGCAAGCCAGGAGGAACCTTGCGGCACCCCAAACCTAAGAGGTCGGGGTGCCAAACAAGCATCCCCCAGCACCACCTTCTGGGATCTGTCAGCCAGGAAGGAGCGGAACCACTTCAAAACAGTGCCCCCAAGCCCCAACCCGGCCAGCCGACCCAGAAGGACACCATGGTTGATGGTGTCGAAAGCCGCCAAGAGGTCCAGCAGGACTAACAGGGACACACTCCCCCTGTCCATTCCCCAGCAAAGGTCACCAAGGCAACCAAGGCAGTCTCTGTCCCGAACCCTGGCCTAAAGCCAGATTGGAATGGGTCCAGATAATCCGTTTCCTCCAGTACCCTCTGAAGCTGGGACACCACCACCCGCTCAATCACCTTGCCCAGAAATGGGATATTCGAGACTGGGCGAAAGTTGTTTAAATTAGTGGGATAATTTAATTATTAGTGGGATAATAGGATAGCTATTTCCTTTGAGTTGCTCCCTGGCAATGGTGCATCTGGAGACTTCACAGTTGCTCATGAGATCTCCATCCTAATCAGCATCAGGCTCTTGACTGAATTCCTAGTGATTTTGGTGAGAGAAGCCAGGGGCTGAAGGCACATCATTTGCGATCACATATGGTCATGTTCATCTTGGAGCAAGGACACTTCCAGGATGTGGTTCCGTCTGTAGATCTGAATAGGATAGCTAAGCAAGGAGTGGTTTGTCCTGGAATTGTTCCAAGGTAAAGCTTCTCACAAGCCAGCAAGGAGTGAGGAGGGTTGTGCAGGGAACCAAGCTTTGATTTTTGGCCTAAAGACCTGTGCAACCAGATTCCCTTTTGCTTTCAACCTAAGCAAAAGCAACATGAGACCCTCCTGGGTTACCTTCTCCTGGTACGTACTGAGCACCACGTACATATATGCACACATATATGTTAGAGAGCACCTTTGTAACACAAAGGTTCCTCCTCTACCCCACTGCACCATGAACAGGTGCTCTGCAAGACCCTAAGAAGGGGTCCACAAGGTCTCAGAAAAATATTACCTTCTCTTATGGAGAAATAAGTAGAGAATGGACTGCCTACAACTGACACTTCAGTGCCAGCTGCAAGCAGTCTGTTCTCCACCTTCTCTTGTAGTCCTTGGGGGAGTTCTCACTCAGTGAGGAGACATTGGAAGTGATAGAGGGTGTCTATCACTTCCAGTGTCTCACTGAGCAAGAGCTCCCCCATAGACTATGAGAGAAGGCTGAAGTGTCAGCTGAAGGTATGAGAGAAGACTGAAGTGTCAGCTGTAGGCAGTCCATTCTCTACTCTCTCTGGTAGTCTGTAAGAGAACACTTGTGCAAGAGATGATTCTCCATAGACCACAAGAGAGGGTGGAGAACGGAATGCCTGCAGCCATGGTGGGCACCAAAAGCAGCAACCTACACACCTTTTCTATAAATATTAAATCTCTAATACATCATCTCCAATTATTACAAATCTAATTATATTTTTCATCTGCAGGGGGTGGAGATCCAAGTGGTCCATGACAATCCCAATTTTGTCTCAGTGGTCTATGTACTCCTAATTGTTGCTGCCGTCTGGTTTCTGATTGTTTATTCACATTTCTTATGAAACAGAGGGGACAAGAGGGACCTGGGTGTATTGACTTCTAGCCCCATACCTTGTGACTCAGCATTTCCTTTGGCAAAAGCATCTGCTTTGGGATCTGGGACCAGCCTTTGTGACCCTTTTCTCTCTACTCCCCCCAAGGCATAATCATGGACCACTGAAATATTCACGATGTTTGTTGGCTCACTGCAGAGACAGGGCTCATTCTCTTGTCAGACCGGTGAAGTTTCCACTACTGCAAGTAGCAAAGGGTAATTGTTGCCACTTAACGTCTTCCATCTTCAAAGTATTGTCTGTAGGTTTTAACTATAGCTCTGCTTTGATGAGGAACAGCCTATCATGAACCAATCAGGAACTGCTGGAAAGGATTTTAGGAGATATGTGGCAGGTGGACTGTAGGGGATGGATACAACCTTTGTGTTCTGCTTTTGAATTTTTGGAAGCAACCCAAATCCACTGTTGGAAATGAAGCACTAGATGAGGTGGCCTGATCAGACATCATAATAGAGTCCATGCTTAGAGTGAGAGGAAAAGTTGGGAGTCAGAATTTATGGGTTCTGTTTAACTGTTGGATGCTCTCTATGGTAATTCATTGTTGACCTAGTGGGGGGTATTCTTGTTCCAGAAAGATCCAAGCTTACTGGTCATATTTTCTTTTCCTTTTCATGTGCACTAGCTCTTTTTTCCCCCTTCATTTTTCCTTGTCCTTGCAGTGTGATCTCAGGAGATGAACAACCCCGGAGAGAAACTGATGCTAGCTGGCAACAAAGGTATCTAACAAGCTAAACAAGACAATGGTAACCCCATGATCAGATCTCCCATCTCTTTATATTTTTTGTAAAAAGCAGAAACTGCAGAAGGGCTCACTTTGAATTGGGATGGCACTGTGCAGGAGGTGGGGATGGAATTTCTCTCTCCTGTGCCATTCTCCAATGAAAATCTCCCATCCCTGAAGCTGCTATTTGCCCCATTGGAGAAAACCTGCAGTCATGAATCCATGAATAGGACTCTGTGTGGCTTTCAAACTATGTGTGTCAGAGGCTGGTGATCTGAGGCTCAGGTAAATCTCAGCGAGTTGGATGTGAAGTGGAGACTTCATTGTGGTTACTGAAAAAATGTACACTTGTCTGCAGTAAGCAGAAGATGATTCACAGAAAAAGGGACTTAGATCTGCATGTGTTTGGTGTCTCTAGTGTGAATGCCTGTTTTTTTGGTGGTTTCTCTAGTTGTTTCTCTTGCAGTTGTGGTTTCTCTTGCAGTTGTGGTGGGGAAGATTGCCCTGAAACAGACAGCACTGGAATATATCATTGCAGAAATCCAGGGTATTTAGCATCTCAATCAGGCTGTTTTTTTTTGTTTATGTTTTTTTTTTGGGGGGGGGGGGCGCTATGGGTCATCTCTGACCACCATACCATTACAAACAGCCTATTCAGACCTCATACACCAAAGCATGATTTGGCACAACCTAAACAAAGCGTTTGCTGTTAGGTTGCAACTTTGGACAAACTATTGTTTCTGCAAACCATTGATTGCCCAGAAATCAGGCTCAGGCTTAACAACAAATCATATTAGCTGCTAAATTGGAAGGGAGAGAGAGTCAGAAGACAGACCACATATGCTTGGACTAATGTTTGAACAAATATAAATGTATGTATTATATAACTGGTGGACTGACTACGGTGATGTACCCTGTTTTGGGAATATAGAATATGGCCTTTTAAAAACTGCAAACTCTTCTGCATGCACCTTCAGATATTTGCAGTACAATTTAATGCCTGTTTACTTGAAAGTAAACCCCATTATGTTTCATGGGACTTACTCCCATGTAAGTGCGCATACTTGCAAAGTAGCTTACAGTGTACATTTTGACAGTAGGGAAGGCAGCAGAGGAGGGAGGGAGAAAGCTGATAAGGTGTCCTTGCAAGCAAGTATCATGTTTATGTTTGACTACATTTTGGGGTGATGATTAAGAGGTTTCTCCAAAGGTTTCCTGGACAATTTGACTTTTGAAGAGGCTTCTGCTCTAGCCTTGTAGGCATTGCTGGAAAACTGAGAATCTGTTAGCCAGCTTTTCATACTTTGCAAGTACAGATTGAAGTATTACATGAAGAATTCAGAATCTTGAAGATTATTTGTGTTCACCTTAATAAAAGGACACAAGTTCCTAGCCCTTAAGATTGGAATGATAGGTCTAAAAGGAAGTGGTGATGCTGGGTTTGGTGCTGATTTGCAGGCTTTCCTGTGGTCAAAGGGGAGAATTGCAGTGCCTATCATCAACTCTCTTACCCTGTCTATGGTGAGCAAAACAAAACAAATTGATGCAATTGGATAAGCAATTCAATGCAGTTTAATAATATGGGACGGATTGAAATGATTCAACCATATATGGACAGGCTGGAGAATTTGGACAAGAGTACTAAACATTTTTTAACACAAAGAATGCATGGTTCTGCATATGTAAAGATCTGTAAAAGCAATTCATGTGATACCCAGAATTTAACCTATGGTGCATCTAAGGTAACCTTTGATTCCAGTAGTTGGTCGACCAGTGGATGATCCATGACCAGTGGATCCACGACCAGTGGATGGTTGCATCCTGACTGTATGTTCAGGGTCAGCTCAAGAAGGATATCGTAGAGTTGAAAAAGACAAATACAGGGAGGATCAGTCTATCAGTTTCTACTAGTCATGATGGCTACCTCACTTCCAGACTGAGAAGCTTTATGCCTCTGAATACCTGTTGCCTTTCTGTCATGCCTGTGGGCTTCCCGTAGGCAACTGGTGGACCACAGTGGGAAACAGAATCTTGGACTAGATGGGCCTTTGTCCTGATCTAACATAACTTTTCTTGTGTACTAATGTTTATAAAAGTGAGGGTAGGGACTCCAGTGGTTTTATGACCTCTCATCAGTGGCTTGCATTGTTTTTCTTTCTTCACAATAGTGATCCAAGGGTCAATGCACACATTTCATGAGAAATATATGATTGGATTGCCTAAAGGATTTTTTTTTTAAATGGAAACCTGAAATGCAGATGCAGAGAGGCTGCAGATTAATAGCAGTAGTGGGGGAATATTTTAAATTGAAAAATAATACCAGAGTGAAGGGATAATCAAAACTGCAGCCCTTTGCAATCAGGACCCAGGATGGCTAGTGTTTGACCATGATGGGAAGACTGAATGTCTGATCTCCTTTTCTATATGAACAGCTCCTTACTTTCAATAAGCAATAATGTTACTGTGTGGATAAGATACAGGAAGGCCATTTGCATGCTGTCCTGTTGCCCATGGAGAAAGGCAGGGCAGAAAGTTTCAGATAAAGGAACTTGCTGGGAGATCCATCTATGTCAGGGGTGTCCAAACATTTTGGCAGGAGGGCCACATCATCTCTCTGACACTGTGTGGGGGGCCAGGAAAAAAATTAATTTACATTTCAAATTTGAATAAATGTACCTAAATGAATTTATTAGAGATGGAACTCATATGAATGAATGAAAGTCTTGCAGTAGCTCAAGGCCTGTAAAAGGCCTTGCACAAAGCAAGGCCAGCCTTTCCTTCTCTGCCACTGCTGCATCACAAACATGAAACAACAAGCAGTGGAGGGAGCCCTCGTCCCACAGCTCAGGTGTGAGGTCATCAGGCCAGCATGGGCTCCAGCAAGTCTCTGAAGGGCCAGAGGCTCATTGGAGACTGGGGTCTTCCTGAGGGCCTGATTGGGAGCCCCTGAGGGCCACAAGTGGCCCCCGGGCCGGGGTTTCGGCACCCCTGATCTATGTGATTTGAACCAACAGATGGAGGAAATTCATTGCTCAAGGAAGGTATCGTGAAGAAAATGTGTGAAGCAGATATTGCCCTTTGACTCTGTAAACTAGAAGGTATAACAAAGAGTAGCTCTAAGCAGCTCCTTGAAGAGTAGGAAGTCAGGGATGGGTGGTGCATATGAAGCTTCCTTTCGTGGCCCATCAGCAGGTTCACATGCTTTTCCCCACAACTGTCCATCAGAGTAGTTGAGAAGATCATGAGCATAAGAAAAGGCCTACTGCATCAGACCAAGGCTCCATCTAGTCCAGCATCCTGCTTCCCACAGTGATTAATCAGATACCTGTGACTGTTCCATAGGATTGCTTGAAGGCAATAGCCACCTTCAGCTGTTGTTTACCAGCACCTGAGATTCAGGGGGCCGACTCCCTTTATTGCCAGTTTAGCAGAAAATACTTCCATAAATCTTACTGAATTATACAGTAAAAGCTCAAACTCCTTACCCCAAGTCACACATTGTGGAAGCTTGAGAATCTACTGAGTAATTCAGTTAAAACAGCATTTGAGCAAGAGTGACTGTGTTCTGTCTGTGGTAACTTGAGGTCACTTTACTGAACATACTATCCATCAAATTTCCATATCCATAGATGCTGAGCCCATGACTGAAGGACCTCAGAGGACCTCTTGGACATGACCAGAAGTGCATTCCAGTCATGTCTGGGATGTGCTCTGCAGCATGGGGAGGTCTCTGGACACAACCAGAAGTCAGTTCCGGTTCTCGCTGGTGTCTTCCAGTCATGTCTGGGAGGTCTCCTGAGGTCCTCCAGTCATGGATTTGATTCCATGGAATTCAGTATCTATTGAGGGGGGTCCTGGAATGGATCTCCTGATGATACTGAAAGTCCACTGTAGTGATCCAAGGACTTCTTTATTCACATATAATGGAAACAATAGTTTCTCATTCTTGCATTGCATCTATCCAGAGTAGGACAGATCTCTGGAAGCTTTTCTCTTTAATGCCCCATTTAATGCCCCATTTTACAGGCCGGATTCCTCTATGATCTGCTGCTTTATGCTCTTTTTATCTGACTACTGTTTTTATGGTATCTGTTAATGTGTTTTTAATATGTTTTTTTAACTATTGGTTAAATTATGTTTTTTAATCTGTTTTTAACATGTTGTAAGCCGCCCTGGGTCCCTTTTAGGGAGAAGGGCGGGATATAAATAAAGTTGTTTATTATTATTATTATTATTATTATTATTATTATTATTGTTTCTCCTTCCAGATCCAAACATTGCCATGAATGTCTCTACAGTCACAGAGTTTGTCTTCCTGGGTCTCTCCCACTCCCGTCACATCCAGCTTCTTCTCTTTGTCCTCGTCTTGGTCTGCTTCCTCACAATCCTTCTGGGCAACCTCCTCATTGTGGTGACGGTGCATGCAGAGCCCCGCCTCCTTCAGTCTCCCATGTACTTTTTCCTGGCAAATTTATCCATTATTGATACATCTATAGGCTCAGTTACTATCCCTAAAATGCTGGCAGACCTGATGAGCTGTGGAAGGACCATTTCATTTGGGGGTTGTTTAGCTCAGGTCTTTTTCCTCCACTTCTTTGGGGGTACAGAGATGCTGCTCCTCACCCTCATGGCCTACGATCGCTATGTGGCCATCTGCCACCCATTGACGTACACAATCACAATGAACCGCCCGCACTGCATCAAGCTCCTCACTTTTTGTTGGGCTGGAGGTCTCATTCACACTGGCACTCAGCTGGTCCTGGTCCTCCGTCTCCCATTCTGTGGACCAAACAAACTGGACAACTTCTACTGTGATGTACCACAAGTGGTCAGACTGGCTTGTGCTGATACCTACATCCCTGAGATACTGATGGCAGCCAACAGTGGCCTGCTCTCCCTTGTCTGTTTCCTCGTCTTGCTCGTCTCTTATGGTGTCATCCTGTCCACGCTTCGAGGTCACTTCAAAGAGGGTGGTGGAAAGGCTCTGTCCACATGCAGCTCTCACTTGACAGTGGTTAGTCTATTTTTTTTGCCATGCCTCTTTGTGTATCTCATCCCTTTCTCTAACTCCAGTGTGGACAAGATGGCTTCTGTGTTCTTTACACTGATTACTCCTGGCCTCAATCCTATGATATATACTCTGAGGAATCGGGAAATAAAGGAGGCTGTGGGGCGGTTGAGGAACAAGTGCAGTTTTCTCAGGAACGTGAAGGGAGAAAAAGTATGAGTTCATAAGGATCATGAGGCTTCTTTTGATTACTAAATGTTTGTGTGGTTGGAAGTTCAAAAGTTTCAGTTCTCCACATAGTTGTGGGATCTATTTTTAAGTGGCCACCATGCCAAAATACATTATCTTAAATTCACATGTTGTGGTCTTATAAGAACATAAGAACAGCCCCACTGGATCAGGCCATAGGCCCATCTAGTCCAGCTTCCTGTATCTCACAGCAGCCCACCAAATGCCCCAGGGAGCACACCAGATAACAAGAGACCTCATCCTGGTGCCCTCCCTTGCATTTGTATTCTGAGATAGCCCATTTCTAAAATCAGGAGGTTGCACATACACATCATGGCTTGTAACCCATAATGGATTTTTCCTCCAGAAACTTGTCCAATTCTCTTTTAAAGGCATCCAGGCCAGATGCCATCACCACATCCTGTGGCAAGGAGTTCCACAGACCAACCATGTGCTGAGTAAAGAAATATTTTCTTTTGTCTGTCCTAACCCTCCCAACACTCAATTTTAGTGGATGTCCCCTGGTTCTGGTGTTATGTGAGAGTGTAAAGAGCATCTTTCTACCCACTTTATCCTTCCCATGCATAGTTTTGTATATCTCAATCATGTCCCCCCTCAGGCGTCTCTTTTCTAGGCTGAAGAGGCCCAAACTCTGTAGCCTTTCCTCATAAGGAAGGTGCCCCAGCCCCGTAATCATCTTAGTCGCTCTCTTTTGCACCTTTTCCATTTCCACTATGTCTTTTTTGAGATGTGGTGACCAGAACTGGACACAATACTCCAGGTGTGGCCTTACCATCGATTTGTACAACGGCATTATAATATTAGTCGTTTTGTTTTCAATACCTTTTCTAATGATTCCAAGCATAGAATTGGCATTCTTCACTGCCGCCGCACATTGGGTCGACACTTGCAGGTCATTATATGCATGTATCCTCACCACACAAACTTCGCTCACAACAGGAGAGGAAACTGAACGCTTTCCACATGCGCTGCCTCCGACGCATCCTCGGCATCACCTGGCAGGACAAAGTTCCAAACAACACAGTCCTGGAACGTGCTGGAATCCCTAGCATGTATTCACTGCTGAAACAGAGACGCCTGCGTTGGCTTGGTCATGTCGTGAGAATGGATGATGGCCGGATCCCAAAGGATCTCCTCTATGGAGAACTCGTGCAAGGAAAGCGCCCTACAGGTAGACCACAGCTGCGATACAAGGACATCTGCAAGAGGGATCTGAAGGCCTTAGGGATGGACCTCAACAAGTGGGAAACCCTGGCCTCTGAGCGGCCCGCTTGGAGGCAGGCTGTGCAGCATGGCCTTTCCCAGTTTGAAGAGACACTTTGCCAACAGTCTGAGGCTAAGAGGCAAAGAAGGAAGGCCCATAGCCAGGGAGACAGACCAGGGACAGACTGCACTTGCTCCCGGTGTGGAAGGGATTGTCACTCCCGGATTGGCCTTTTCAACCACACTAGACGCTGTGCCAGAACCACCTTTCAGAGCGCGATACCATAGTCTTTCGAGACTGAAGGTTGCCAATATAAATACAAATCCTCACCACAACCCCACAGTATGACATCATAAAGTCCAGTGACAAGCACACAGTGTAGCAATTGGAGTCTAGAGTCAGGACCAGGCAGACCCAGGCTTCAGTTCCTATTCAGTCATGAAACTTACGACCCAATCCTAACCAACTTTCCAGCACTCGTGGAACAATGCCAACTGGACCTGTACAGCATTCTGTGGTAGGGAGACTGTCATGAAGGTCTCCACAAGGTACAGAACATTTGTTCCCTTACCTTGGAGCTGAATTGCAGCTACATTGTTGCTGGAAAGTTGGTTGGGTTTGGACTGTATTAATGAATGAGCTTGCTCAGTCAAAATCTCTCAGCTGAACTTCTATCACTGGGTGGCTATCAGGATAAAATGAGGAGGGGAAATGATGTACGCATCTTGAGCTCCTGGTAAAAGGGGAGTATTAAAGTGTAATAGAAACAGAAGCATGACATGCCTCCTCAGTCCAAAAATGTCAAACAGCAAAAACATCACCATGTTAACTGGACTCTTTTTAATGTGGTCTTCTAATTTGTAGGAGAGGAATTGTCCCTCCTCGTCTCATCAGAGTGACTGTCTGCATCTTTTTAGAATGTGAGCCCTTTTTGGACAGAGAATTATTTATTTATTTAACTCTGTAAACCACTTTGTGAACTTTTTCTGTTGAAGAGCAGTCTATAATAATAATAATAATAATAATAATAATAATAATAATAATAATAAATATCACAGAAGAGACTACTTGAGTTAATTGGGGTTTTAGAGTTTTAGAGGGGTTTTAGAGTTGGGGTTATAACACTAGGTGAGTGGGGAAAAAAAGTAGTTGCCATTTTGCACTGGATTTGCACTGAAACTTCTCTATATTCATCATGGGAAGAGGGAATGCTGGGAATCTGATGTGACCTGAATTTTCAGCGTTTGAAGCCTTTCTCACAGCTGCTAGACACAGGCATAAAATCTAGTTTTATAGGCCAGAATATAAGAGGGAGGTATTGTATTCTGGCTTGAGAACTTTTGCTATGTACTCTGCCCCACAATACATAGGAGGTTTCACATACAGTCAGACACTTCCCTTGACCTGCAAGATATCTTCTTCCCCTTT
The DNA here is from genome assembly GCF_035046505.1 of Tiliqua scincoides. Classification (NCBI taxonomy): domain Eukaryota; kingdom Metazoa; phylum Chordata; class Lepidosauria; order Squamata; family Scincidae; genus Tiliqua; species Tiliqua scincoides. Next base: position 141,220,747 of record NC_089825.1, on the reverse strand, counting down.
TCAATATTTTAAAGGCAAAAATCAACATGGCCTTTGAAGTAGCTAATTACATTCAAGACTTTTCCTTCTTCCTATCTGGTATTTATAAAGCATAGTATTTATTTTTATTTTTTATTATTTTTTATTCTTTACTTTTTATTACGTGAACAAAAAAAAAAAGAGAATCACATGGATACATAATTATTAATTACATACCAAAAAAAGAAAAAAATGAAGAAAAAAATATATATACATGACCAAAGTTAATCTGCATATCAACGCATTTCATGCGGCTTACGTTATTATATTGAATAGCCTCCAGATATCCTCAGATATATCCATGCGTAATGGATGCCGATATGCCATTCGCTCAAATACTGATAAGGGCAAAATAACATCCATCCATCGGGCATATGTAGGTGGGCATCCTTCCTTCCAATGAAGTAACAAAAGTCTGAGGAAAGTGGAGCGGCTGCATGGAATGGGGGCTGCTCAGGAACGGGGCCTAGGATACAGCATATCTGCCGGGTCCCAGGCCCGCCTCCCACTTCCTGTCTTCCCCCTGGACCTCCCTCTGCCCTCCCTCCACCTGTCTTGGAACACCTCCATCCTGCCTGCTCCCCCCCTCCTCCCAGCCCTGCCCAGACCCTTGCATCGGCCAAGCTCGGCCGACGCGAGCCTCCCGTGTCAAGTCAGCATGGAGGCTGGATTCAGCCTCCGCAGGCCGGCAAGCGTCCCTGCGTTGGCCCAGCCCACTTGTGCCAGCTCAAGGCACAGTTTGGATTGTGCCTTCCAAGAGGATCACACAGCAGCTGCTGAAGGAAGAATTGGGGGGAGGCTGCTGAAGTTCGAAATAGCTTCTCTGAACCTGTTTGGTACTCACAAAACACAAAATAGGCAGGGAAAGTCCCCCCCTGCCCTTCTTCTGTTTGTAATGAGCAGAAGCTGAGGATGCTGGGCTTATGGGACCATCCTTGTCTCCACTTTCCCACGCCTAATCATTTGAAAATGGAATCTCTTGGGTCAAGTTCAACAGTCAATCCCCTACATATGACTTCTCTCTCCTGGGCTCTGGTCTTAGGTGATTTACTTTGTTCTGAACATTCAGAAGATGTTTGACAGAAGCAGCATCTGGGAAGCACAAAACACAGATTAAAGTGTGGTGGGAATGAGATGATGGCATCTTTTATCCCAGGAGATGTCGTTACAATGGTAACAGTTTTGCAATTTGGAGATTTTTTTTCCCCTCCAGGTTCATTGCAATCAGTGATTAAAACTGCAGCCCAGAACCTACCAGTTCCACTGAAGCTCTGGTCTGCAGACCAGTCTACTAGTCCACAGTATGGCCCTCTTTCACTCCATCAGAAGTGCAGGTGAACATCCCTGCAAGGCAAAAAGATCAGCATCCTTCCCCTCAAGTACAGCTGCAGCTGTTATGAGCTTTCTGCTGGTTGTTTCAACACTTTGACTCCTACTGAGGTACATAAAGGAGAACTATTAGAAAGGGAAGGGAGACTTGGTTGGGGAGTATAAAGGGAGGGATGTGAATAGATGGGAAATGTGGAGCTATCATTTTAAAATTATGCTTGGAGGGTGGAGAAGACAGAAATCCTTAACTTCAGCATATACCCCTCATCTCTGAATCCCACCAGAGTTCTCCGTAAATGTGCCCTTTAAATTTATTTACAGAAAACCTAATGTCCCTTTTTTTAAAGCTATTTGAACCTGCCTTCTTGCTCCTCATTGCCACAGTTGAGGACAAAAATAGAGATGGGGCTAATCTCTGTTTCAATGTATCTCCTGAGATCAAGGCAGCAGGTTTGGTTAGCACCTCCTGATTGAGTGATCTATCCACAGAAAAGTCAAGGACCTAGACAGGACCCTGTTACAAAATATTGCTAAGGGCACAATCCTAACTACCCGCTAGGCTGGCGCAAGTCCCTTGCACTGGCCCGAGAGGGTCGCAAACATGCAGGAAACACGTTTGCGCCATCCTAGGAGTCAGCTGGGCCGGTGGTACACCGGGCCATGGAGGCTGCATCCAGCTTACCCCGTGCCAATGGAAGATAAGTCTGCACTGGCTGAGCTTGGCTGGCGCTGGGGTCTACCGGGGGAGTGGGGAGGAGGCAGGGAGGAGACGGTTCAGGGTGGGTGAGGGAGGGAAGCAGGCAGGCCCATGAGTGGGCAGGCGGGGAGTAGGAGATGGGGCCAGGATCTGGCAGTTATGCCGGATTCTAATCCCTTTCCTGGGCAGTGCAGAACAGCTCCAGGCTGTTGGCTTCTGCTTGGAACTGCACCACCTTTTCAGGTGGTGCAGATCCAAGTAGCCCCACTGGGGCTGCTGTTGTTCTCCCTGGTGTAAGGGGAATTTTTTTCCGTTACTTTGGGCCAAGCCTCAGCCAGCCTGAAACTTGTGTTGAATACAGCACAGTCCTGCCGGCCTGCTGGTTCCAGTGCAAGTTAGGATTGCGCTGCCCAACAAATAAAAGCGCTAAATATTACATTTTATTTGTAAATATTAAATACTGCAAAGCCTTTGCTAGTACACACCGACAGTACCCCATGGAAAAGATAAAGAGAAACTGGCAGTGATGTGATGAAGGTCATGGTGGGATGAAGGAAACACACACTCCCAGTCACTTTTGAGCTTGACTTCTGTATCCACAGGCCAGGTAACAGCCATGCTCCCCAGGTATTGATTCCTTGGTCAGTAGTGGCAGGGCCAGGGCGATCTTCCCTTTGCTCCTTTGGGGTCCCGTACATAAAGAATTTTAAACATTAATTCCCCACCGAACACACAATCCTTACTCTGTTATGCACAGTTAGTTCACTGGGCATGACCTTGCCATGAACAGTTGGGTGCACTTTGTAAGAGAAAATCCACCTAGAAGAAATATCTGAGCAAATGACCTAAAAATGGAGCAGAGCAGCTCAGATGCTGTCTGTGGGAAGATGTTGCAGGCTGTTTATGGGACCATACTTGTCTCTAGTCTCCTGTGCTTGCCTGTTTGAAAATATATGTGTAAAAGTTGCTTTAGATGAGTCTGCAGAGCTTTTTCAGCCAAACAAAACTAAACCAGGCCATGCTCCCCAAAGGACCTCTAGCCGCTTCGGGAAGTGGAGAGCCCAGGATATGGGAGTGTTTCCCTGTTGCACAAGTAAAGCAGATGCATTGAATCACCCCTATTTTGTGCCTCCATGTCTGCTCAAACCTCTGAGAAAACCTGGATGACTTTGCAAAGGGAGGCACAAGGGAGGTTTCATCTGACAGCACAGCAGAACACTAGTCTCTAATCCAACCCTCATTTTGGAGTAGCACAGCTTGAGCAATGAGGTGGGAAGCCTTGGTGCACATCTCAGCTCAGCCATATTGGGCAGCTGTAGGGAAAACCTTTATTGATGATGCTGCCCCCATCCGTACATGATGGGTAATCCTGGTCTACCTTTCAAAGTTGTGTATGAATTGCATAGATAATATTTTCTGGAATGGTTTCTTGCTGAGGACAAGTATGCCTGATCTCAGGCAAGATATAGTCAGGGAAAAGACTTGGTTTTGTGTCACTAATGACATTGTTTGCTCCAAATCAGACAGCTCCCCCATGCGGCTTTTCTTGGAAGGTGCACATTTACTATGCAAGCAATGTGTAGCTGGTCATGGAATTTCCCCAGAAGAAATGGAAAGAAGGCTTCTCTTAAGCCAATCAACTGTGGGCAGGGTGGTGATTGCTCTGATGAAAGTTTTGGTCTGCCTTTCCATGTGGGACACACGGCCTCTTGCCGTCAGACAGATTCACGTGCCATGAGTGTTACCTGGCTCCATCAACTACTGTCATGCACCCAGCACCACATGCAAGTGCATTCACCAACGGGAGGAAAATGTCAGGAGATACATGCTATTTTGACAAAGTTCCATTGAGAACAATTGGAAGTTTTTACTTGTATAAACAGTGCAGTGTGTGTGGGTATGGGGGGGGGAGAACTCAAATTAGTCTGGAACTGTATATGTAGGCAACCTTCAGTCTCGAAAGACTATGGTATCGCGCTCTGAATGGTGGTTCTGGAACAGCGTCTAGTGTGGCTGAAAAGGTCGATTCGGGAGTGACAATCCCTTCCACACTGGGAGCAAGTGCAGCCTGTCCCTGGTCTGTCTCCCTGGCTATGGGCCTTCCTTCTTTGCCTCTTTGCCTCAGACTGTTAGCCAAGTGTCTCTTCAAACTCGGAAAGGCCATGCTGCACAGCCTGCCTCCAAGCGGGCCGCTCAGAGGCCAGGGTTTCCCACCTGTTGAGGTCCACTCCTAAGGCCTTCAGATCCCTCTTGCAGATGTCCTTGTATTGCAGCTGTGGTCTACCTGTAGGGCGCTTTCCCTGCACGAGTTCTCCATAGAGGAGATCCTTTGGGATCCGGCCATCATCCATTCTCACGACATGACTGAGCCAACGCAGGCGTCTCTGTTTCAGCAGTCTGGAACTGCAGTAAGACAAAGTACTAGAGCCCTGCCATGCTTTCAACAAGTTTCATAGATCCCACACCAGCTTTTTCTGAGGAATGAGCACACATAACCTCAGACAAGAGGGATGGGTGACTGCTCACGTGCCTTCCAAAAGACGGCACCTCCTTAGGCTTCATCATTCCATGGAAGCAGAGAGGCAAACAGGCCAATGATTGATCATGAATGCAGTGTGTGATGATCTTAATTATCATTATCTGATTTCAGATGGAGATGGCCAATAGGACCACAGTCCAGGAATTCATTTTGCTGGGCTTTGGAGTCACAGAGCTGAATCGTCATCTGATTCTTGCCTTTTCCACTATTTTCTACATACTCACTTTGACTGAGAACATCACCATCATCGCACTGGTGCTTCTAGACCCCCAGCTGGGCAAACTTCCCATGTATATACTCTTGGGCAATTTTTCCTGGCTGGAGATGTGCTATGTGTCCGCCACTGTGCCCCGCATGCTTTTCGACTTGGCAACAAGTACTGGGATCATCTCCTTCCATGCCTGCTTCCTCCAGTTCTACATCTTTTTTTCACTGGGCAGCACTGAATGTTTCTTTCTTTCATCCATGGCTTTGGATCGGTACTTGGCCATTTGCCACCCACTGCACTACCCACAAATAATGACAACAAACTCTTGCCATGCTCTAGTGGGTTTTTGTTGGGTCCTTGGCTTCCTGTGGTTCCTTCTTCCAGTAGTTTTGATGTCCATGTTGTCCTTCTGTGGTCCTAATATCATTGATCATTATCTGTGTGATCCTGGGCCAATTCTGTCTCTGGCTTGCCCTCCACTAGGAAATGCTCCATTTGTCTGTCAGATGTTCATGAATGCACTTGTTTTGGTCAATGTGTCCTTTGTGGTGCTCTCCTATGGCACTGTGATTATCACTCTGATGAAAACTTCTGGCAAAGGAAGTTGGAGAAAGGCCTTCTCCACCATATCTTTCCATCTGATGGTGGTGACACTTTTCTATGGCTCAGTGGCAGGGATGTACTTAAGTCCAGGTGGAGAGAGTCAGTCAGGGGTCACAAAGGCAGTAACTCTGTTCTACACGGCCATCACACCTTTCCTCAACCCTCTGATCTATTGCTTGAGGAATGATAAGGTGAGAGAAGCACTACACAGGTTGCTGGGGAGAAAGGTGAGATTTCTGCATACCAAAGTCACAGTGTAAAAGGTTGGGAGAGGGGAGGAAAGTAGAAAGTCAGGTGAAAACTGTCAACTACCTCAGGGCCTGATCCAAACCGGGTCTTGGGCCAGCACATGTCCCTTGCGTCAGCTCAGAGGCTGTTGTGAAAGTGCAATAAAACATCAGCTGAGCTTCACCAACACAGGGATCGGGGTGGGTGGGTGGGGAGGGCAGGGAGGAGACGTTTTGGGGCGGGGCAGGTGTTCCCGGGGGCGAACGGGCAGGGAGCGGGAGGTGGGGCCAGGATCCGGCAGTTATGTTGGATCCTAACCCTATTCCCGAGCAGCCCAGGGCAGTCCCAGATTGCTTGAATTTGCGCTACTGCTTGAGGTAGTGCAGATCCGTGTAGTCCCATTGGGGCGGTGTGTACATATAATTTACTGTGTACAGTTGTTCTTTATGTACTGTTGTCCTCTACCTTGTGTTTGTATTAAACAGAAAAGGGGTCTGCATATTTTGTGATAAAGATATAAATATGTGTATTTGCTTTGCAAGATTTATGATTGACATGATGCGTGCTTCTGCCTTACTCTGAGCATTTATCAAATCTTATAAATAAAAAGAAGCTTCCTACAAGGCTCTCCCTTTCTTCCCAGCAATGCTCACATGCTTCGAGAAACCTTTTCTTTGGGCACACATCCTTATACAAAATCCCAGAAATGTGGTATTGTGAGCATACAAACAAATGGTCCATTGTACTTCCACGTGACACAGCATTACTGTGAGTTTATGGTTGTTAGCGTTGTTTAGCGTTGTTGTGATCTCATCAGGTATTGTCCCTGGTATCTGTTCACATATTCACATTTACCGTGTAAAGGAGAGGGCACAGGGGACTCGTGCGTACTGAGTTCTACATCTATGGCTCAGCAATTATTTCCTTTGGCAAGGCATCTGCTCTGGGACTTGCCTTTGTGATCCCTTTCTCTTCCCCCTCAAGACATAACCACAAACCACTGAAATATTGACAGTGTGTTTGTTGGTTTAGTGTAGAGAAGGTTCATTCCCTTGTTCGATTGCTGGAGTTTTCACCGCTGCAAGCAGCAAAGAGTACTCATTGTCACTTCTTAATTTTCCAAAGTATAGTCTATGGTTTTTACCTGTAGCCCTGCCTAGACGAGGAACAGCCTGAGCCGCTGGACAAGAGCTGGTCTGGAATTGCTTCTCTCCTATCCCTTGGCTCTAGAAAGAGAATTGGATTTTGGAAGAGACCTGGAGATCTTCAACTCTGTAGGTGAGCTTTTGGTGATATCCAGCCATCCACTATTGGAAACAGAATGCTAGACCAGCTGGCCTGATCCAGTATAACAATCCTTACGTTTGTGCTGATAGTGGAAGGAAAGATTGGGAGTCAGGATTTCTGGATTCTGTCACTACATTTTATATTGGATGCTAGTCATGATAATCCATTGTTGACCTAATGCTTCTGTGACCCCAGTGGTAGAGTCTTACAAAGGGAGTACTAGTCTTTCGAAGGAAGGGGAGTTAGGATCCAGCCAGTGACCACTTATCTTTCTTTTTTCTTATTATTTAACTTTCTTATGCAGTAATATTTATCTTCTACATCTTCTACATCTCCCTTCATCCAGGCAGTGTGACCTCAGGCAATTAACAACCCTGGAGGCAGATTTGTTCTGGCTAACAACAAAGCTATCTAACGGAGGGTCAAGCTAAACAAAGCATGCGTGAGTGACATGTGTGAATGACCACCAATCTTAATCATTTTGAAAGTGTTGTTCCCAGTGTTTGATATATCTTCACATGCACCCTGGGTTGATGGTGAAGCAGGCAAGAGAAGATGGGGAGAGAAGTAAGGGGCAAACTAGGGTAGCAGGATGTGCATGGGAGAAAATCTACTTAGAGCGCAATCCTGAGTGCTCTCTGGACAGGTGCAAATGCTTGTTCCAGCATGGGTTAGGATTGGGCTGGGAGTTATGTGTTCTCTCTATCATTACAGAGAGAACAAATTTTTGGACTGAGGGCTGAAACATAAAACCAGATGTGATCTTTACGTATCTACTTACAGGGTTCCACTTGAGTAAGTAGCTGTCTGTTTCCCCTGTTATATGGGCCCTCACTTTTCTGTTTCCTCATGCACGATCCCTCTCTTTCTCTGTCCCTTACCATTTGACTGAACCATTTAATCTACCATTTTATCTTCTCTTCTCTGCATAATTATATGCTCAATCACTTCTAGATGTGTTTCGATTCTATAATGTCTGTAGTAAACTGTAACTTAAGTGATGCTGGTTTTACATGTTGACTGAAGATTCAACCAGGTACCTTGCAGTGAATGCAATGTGACTGAAACATCAGAACCATCTGTCATCAGACCTATGTAATATATTTTATTTTATTTAAGGGAGCGAACATGGAACCAACTTCAATATGTGGTTTTCCCAAAAGGTTTCATGTGATATAAGCTTTGGCTTCTGAGTGTGCAAGGGCAGATTTTGATCTCACTTGCAGTTTCATCATTTGAAGAATATGATATTTTTTTTAAATGAAACTATGTCATTCAGGCTGGACTGGTCCAGTGCTGGGCAGATCTAATAGGACATTCCTCCTCATTTTTAACTTTAATCTATTCCCCTGTAGTTTCAACTCATAGGCTGTATTCCTCACCTTCTTATGTGTGGCAGTCCTTTAGACATGTGAAGATAGCTAACATCCCCCCCCCCACTTGCTTGTAAAGATGGAAGTTGCCTAAACCATCAGGACTAACAGCCACTGTTAGACCTATATCCTCCATATTGTCTTGTTCCTTTCCAGATGGAAGGGTGTTTGGGTGGATGAATTGCCAGGTTATTAGCACATGTTTACATAAATCGTCCTGACTGAGATAGTACAAAACTGTATTCCATCATCCAAAACATTTATTGCAGAAACAGAAGAATCTACCTAGAAGTTGACTTACTAAGGAGCAAAAAGAATTTTGCAATAGTTTTTCCAGCACTGACACAGCTGTGTCAATGGGACATGTACTGCATCCTGCAGTTGGGTGGCAGTCATGGAGGCCTCTTCAAGGTAAGGCAATGTTTGTTCTCTTACCTTGGACCTGCATTGCCCTTACCCAGGGTCTCTGAGAGGAATTTTATCAGGGGGTACAAGTTTCTTTTGGGCCCCTTTGCAAAGGCAGAGGGGTGAAACAGAGCGGGGGAGGGCGGTAATGGGTAAGCAGAACTGGGGCATGGAGGGGTGAAACAGGATGGGAGGATGGAGACAGCTGGAAGAGGAGTCCAGAACTACCCACCCATGTGGAATCGACAGTAATAAGGAAAACCAAACACACACCTAAGTCTCCCTAAAATATTTTAAATATAGAAAACCATGCAGAAAATTAGCATCATCATATTTAGGCTCACACTAGAATAGAAAGTGTCCTGTGTGGACCAATCTGACTTCTGCAGCAGCTGTGTCCCTGAGCTCCTATACATTCCTTCATGGTAAGCAGATCCACAAGCCAAAGAGCTACTGTAGGTGTCACAGGATGATCCACAAGCTGACAAGTAATTTGCTGGCTGCATAGTAACAGGCCTGAAGCCTTGGCCATACCAGGACAGCACAGCATCCTGGGAGCCTCATGCTGATGCAATATCGGGTGACATGCATCAGGTGACCACATGTGAGTGTGTGTATGTGTGTGGCAGCAACTGCACAGCCAGCATGACTGTGCAGTATTACCAACGCTCTGATTGGATGTAGGAAGTATAAACGTCCAGCAGTGGCAAGCAAATGTGTGGGAGAAGCAGAGCATTGTGAGCCGGAGGCTACGTTAGTTGGAACAGAGAATCGTGTACCATTTGTACTATCTGGACTGTAAATATCTGTACATAGTAAAGGAGGAGTGTGGTAGAGAACTTCTGCCTTTGAGTCTTCTTTGTCGCCGGGGGTGAGGGCGCTCCAACCTTGAGGCACAGGAACGACAACTGCTGTGCAGCTTTCTGTGTGCCAAGCCGTTGGCGGAGCTCCAGCAGCAGAGCGGAGCCGTTCTGGAGCGGCTTGAGCACAACGCAGCTCGCAACAGTAGCAGGCCAGTTTCCTCCGAGATTTGACACTGTGTTAAGGAGTCTCATGTATGCATTCCTCAGCCCAGCATATATGGCTTGCTAGTAGCTGCACCTGTGCGCTCGTGGTAGTGTAACCAGCATCCCGTGTGGGCAACAAGTCTGAGTAGATAGGAAAATGTGAGATCCCAGGAAATTTCTGGGCCACCTCTTTTGGTTTCTGGGCCTCCTTTTTGACCCTGGGCCCAGGTACAAATTACCCCCTTTACCCCCCTCTCCTAGGCCCTGCCCTTACCTTGGTGCTAGAAAGTTGCTTAGGATTATGCCCTTAGACCCCCATCCTGTGGTCCACGCTGCGGCTCCGCGCTGCGGACCACAGTTGCAAATGTGCCGTAAGGCACGTTTGCGGGACTTACTGCTGGTCTCCCACAGGAGGTAGCCCAGCTCTGGCTGGTGCTGAGTCAGCGCGCAGTGGGCTCCCGGGTTCTGCGGCTCGGCGGTCTTTCTGACCGCCAGGCTGCGGAACAGGAGATGGGGCGTGGCCAGGGGCGTGGGGGAGGCATGTCAGAGGAGGGGGAGAGGCTGGTCTGTGGAGCTGAGCTCTGCAGGATCAAAGGCGCTTGGACAGGGCTGCTTGCCCTCCACGAGCGCCTTTAGCGGCAACCAAAAGGTCGCTGCTAAAGTGAGTAGCCCCATTGTGGGGCTGCTTCCCTTACTAAGGGGAAGGGGACAAACATCCCCTTCTCCCGAGGAGCCTCCCACGGTAGTCCTTCGTGGAGCTGCTGTGTCCCGGAGCTCCGGGCAGCTCAGGATTGGGCTGCTGGTCATCCAATGCTATTTTTGTTCACAACATCTCCCATTTTGTGGACCCAACAAACCAGACAAAAAGTGATGTTCCACAGGTGGTCACACAGTCTTCTGCCGACACCTACTTCACTCGTGGCCCAGTCCTATCTGGGCCTTAGATCTTATGATCCACCACCATAAGGCATGGAACAATGAAATCAGCTCTGTCTCTGTTGCTCTGTCATTTTGCAGGCCAGATAGGCCTGTGCAAATGGTCCATAGAGACTCCCTTGTTCTCCACTGGAACATGTACGTAAGTGATGGGAACAATTTGAAAAGGAGAATGGGTAGTTTGGGGGACCAGAGTGGGTCAAAAGTAGTTCAAGGGTGGGAGTTGGGGGCACTAGTGCGCATCAAGGTCCTATCCCTTGTTACCCAGTCCTTACCCGATCCCTCTCATCAGATTTACATCAAATAAGGGACTAAAGAAAGTCTGAGAATTCCCACTAGAGACCAAGAGGCCTATGGGGAGGAAAAAAAAAATTATTTACCTCTCCTAGGATTCCCACCATAGCATGCAGTGTGCACCTCTAGCAATAGCACTGCATGCTATGGACCAGCGGGGGATAGGTTTGGGCCCTGAGATGCTGATGGTGGTCAACAACAATCGTTTCCTGTTCTTGTATTGCACTTCAGTAGTAGATTAGATGTCTGCATGTGGCTAAACTTCATGTCCAAACGTTTTCCCCTCCAGGTCCAGCCATCCCTATGAATGACTCTACAGTCACAGAGTTTGTCTTCCTGGGCCTTTCGGACTCCCGCCCCATTCAGTTCCTTCTATTTGTCTTGATCTTGGCTTGCTACACCACAATCCTCTTGGGCAACCTCCTCACTGTGGTGACAGTACATGCAGAGCCACTTCTCCACCAGTCCCCCATGTACTTTCTTCTGGCCAATTTGTCCATCATCGATCCAGCCTTGGCTTCGGTAGCTGTCCCGAGGATGGTGGTGGACCTGATAAGGTGTGGAAGAACCATTACATTTAAGGAGTGTATGGCTCAGGTCTTCTTCCTCCACTTCTTTGGGGGCTCAGAGATGTTCCTCCTTACCCTCATGGCCTATGATCGCTATGTGGCCATCTGCTACCCATTGACGTACACAACCACAATGAACCGTCCTCGTTGCATCAAGCTCCTCACTTTTTGTTGGGCTGGGGGTCTCATCCACTCTGTCACACAGTTGGTTCTGATTCTCCGACTCCCATTCTGTGGACCAAACAAACTGGACAACTTCTACTGTGATGTTCCACAGGTGGTCAGACTGGGTTGTGCTGATACCTACATCACTGAGATACTGATGGCAGCCAACAGTGGCCTGCTCTCCCTTGTCTGTTTCCTCATCTTGCTCATTTCTTATGGTGTCATCCTGTCCACACTTCGAGGTCACTTCAAAGAGGGTGGTGGAAAGGCTCTGTCCACTTGCAGCTCTCACTTGACAGTGGTTAGCTTATTTTTTTTGCCATGCTTATTTGTGTATCTTTTTCCTTTCTCCAGCTCCAGTGTGGACAAGATGGCTTCCATGTTCTACACAATAGTAACACCTGCCCTCAATCCTATGATATATACTCTGAGGAATCGGGAAATGAAGGAGGCTATGGGGCGGTTGAGGAACAGGTGCATTTTTCGTTCATGTGTGAGGGGAGAAAAAGTATGAGTTATTTTTCAGAAGAGTCATGATGATATTTTATAGGCCTTGGACGTTTCTGAACACCTTCATAGCTGGATGCCACAAGAAATAAGTTGGACGCATATGGATCTTATAGAATGTGAGCCAGGAGTAGTAGTTCACCATGTACACAGTGCATATGCCTTTGCCCATCCCATGCAGTACACCTGTAGTGGAAAGTTATGGAAGGGACCCAGTACATTTGGTAGTTTTTCCCAAACATGTTTTTTTCCTCTTACCTATAAACCTCTAAACTCTAAGGATGCCCCAAGCTTATCATTAGTAAACATCACTGTAGATCAAAGCTGCAGTAGGTGCTCCACACACGGTCTCAGAGTCTGCTTTCACCATTGACTTCCTGGCGGCTCCAATGACTGAAGAGGGGCGTGGGGTTATCTGAATTATTCTTTCTATCTAATACTTGCCTGCATGTCACTTTAACCAATAAATCCTGTTCCTTTTGACCCACTGCTGTGTTTATTGTCCCCATATCCAAAGAGAATCATCACCCTCCTGTAATACACCACAGCCTCAGAGAGATAAGTGGAAAGCCAACATCGTGTCCTCTAATCATTAGAGTGGTTCAGCTAGATAATGGAGGCCCAACTCTGATCTTGAGCTGGTCAAGTTCCCTCAGCCAAACCTGCATTACTGGTTTGCTGTGAGGATGAAGTTATTAAATAATATTAAAACATCGAAAAGAGGAAAATATTTTACTCAAGTGAAAACTTTCTTACTAGTACTATCCTATTAGTATTTTCCGTAGCCGCCCCCCCCACTCACTGTTTGTAAAGAAATCTACTACTATGATTTAGCAATTATCTGTGCCTGATGTGGGACCTGTGCCTCTGTGTGACCTCGATTCCCCAAAGTATAATCACAAAGCTCTAAAATAGTCTAGCTGTGTTCCTTGGCTAGATGGAAAGAGACAGGACCCATTCCTTTGCCAGATAGGTGCAGCTTCCGCTGTTAGAAGGGTAAGGTTGCCATTTCACCTCTTGCTTCTGCAAAGCATAGTCTGTGGCCCTGCCTGGATGAGGAACAACCTGAGCTGCTGGTCAGGAGTTGATCAGGAATTGTTGATCTCCTGACCCTTGGATCCAAAAGAGACCTGGATTTTGGAAGATATTCTGGAGATCTTCATGCTGTGTTGGTGAGCTTTGGGTGGTATCCAGCCATCCACAATTGGAAGCAGAATGCCAGGCAAGCTGACCTGATCCAGCATAACAATTGTTATGTTTGTGCTTACAGTGGGAGGAAAGGTTGGGGGGTCAGGACTTTTGGATCCTGTCACTACATTTTATATTGGCTGCCATCATCCATTGTTGACCTTGCAAGTGGAAGGACTGGCTAGGAATTCTTAGAATTCATTGTTGCTCTAGTGTGCATTACCCTCCAAAGATAGGTGGTGGTCTCACAAAGAGGTGTGGGATTGCATTTCTTATGATGCTGTTCCTTTTGTTCTGCACTAAAATGCATCTTCTGTATCTTCTCTCATCCCTTGCAGTGTGATCTCAGGAGATTCACAACCCTGGAGAGAAACTGATGCTAGGTTGATGCCAGTTAGGTACATTCATTGTTAGGCAAGATAGAAGAGATAATGGTGATTCAATATTTGAGCTATAAATTGTATAAATCTATTTTTATAAATCTACCTGATTTATATATATTTTTTTAAAACAGGAACTGCAAATGAGTCCAACTTGAACTGGACTGAAACTTAACCTTTCTATTTTACCATTTTCCCAATGAAAATTGCTGATCCCCTAAACAGCAACTTGCTCTGTCAGGGAAAACTTGCAGAGGGACGACCAGAATCTCGGTGTGATGGTGGGAGACAATTCTTCTGAATTTGACAGCAGTTAAATGAATTGGGGCAGAAATCCCAGAAATTCAGAATTTCCATTAGAGTCTCTTGACACAAATAGCCAATTAAAAAAAAAAAAAAAAAGATGAATATATATTGCAATTTTTACCTCAACAAAATAAATTGAGACAAAATGCTGGAGATATTGAAAATACAAAAACTGGGAAAAGGTAGACAACAAATACAGGCAACAATCTAGAATACACCATAATATTACTAAATTCCTAATCAAACAAATAATCTTGAAAAGGTTGGTGTTGCATGGAAGGGTTGTTAAGGTCCTACTAAGAGTGTGGCTACTCACAATTGTTACTCGTAGTTTGGCATTTGGGATCCTTTGGCCGGATCCCAAAGGATCTCCTCTATGGAGAACTCGTGCAAGGAAAGCGCCCTACAGGTAGACCACAGCTGCGATACAAGGACATCTGCAAGAGGGATCTGAAGGCCTTAGGGATGGACCTCAACAAGTGGGAAACCCTGGCCTCTGAGCGGCCCGCTTGGAGGCAGGCTGTGCAGCATGGCCTTTCCCAGTTTGAAGAGACACTTTGCCAACAGTCTGAGGCTAAGAGGCAAAGAAGGAAGGCCCATAGCCAGGGAGACAGACCAGGGACAGACTGCACTTGCTCCCGGTGTGGAAGGGATTGTCACTCCCGGATTGGCCTTTTCAGCCACACTAGACGCTGTGCCAGAACCACCTTTCAGAGCGCGATACCATAGTCTCGAGACTGAAGGTTGCCAATACAAAGTTTGGCATTACATTAGAACAAATAATATTACAAATCACACTCATCTTAAAAATCACATTGGAATTGGGTTCCAATATAATACCTGATCATGGTTTGCTGCTAAATTGGCAGTGACAGAGGAAATTTGAGTACTCAGATCTGAACTGACCCATTATTTAGAAACTAAACAGTTAATATATATTGTGTTCATTATACCTTGACTCTGATGGGTGGAGTTTGGTGAATGTATGCTTTTAAATGGTATAAACTCATCTTTGTACACTTTTTGGAAATTCAGAGCTCTATCTATCTATCTATCTATCTATCTATCTATCTATCTATCTATCTATCTATCTATCTATCACTCACTCACTCACTCACTCACTCACTCACTCACTCACTCACTCACTCACTCACACCATGACGGCATTTTCAAGAACATCCTGATAAAAGCAGGAAATCTGGTGATGAGATTTTAATAAATAATTAAAATAAACATTTGTTTGAAACTCAGGTTGGCGTTACTTGCTATTGTGATAGTTGCAAGGCACGGATGGTGGCTATTAATAATTTCAGCAGTCCTTTTCAGGTGTTTTAGAGTCATGCATCCCCACAGGTACCCTGTGAAAAATGAACCAAGCTTGAAATAATAACCTGTAAAAAAAACCTTCCAGATATCAGAGATGGCATCCAAGATGCCATTAGGTTGGGGACCTACATGACTATACCCACCCCTGAATCCTCAGCACCAGAGGACTGCAGGTGTGATTGGGATAGCACAGATATTCTAGTTGAAAAAACAGGGCAAGAGGAAAGAGTTGACTCTCACCCCCCACAGCTATCAAATTTGCAGCCCTCTACAAGGTATTCAAGGGCCAGCATGTTGTCGTGTCTAGTGTGTTGGACTGTCCTGGGAGACTCAGATTTAAATTTCTTTCCCTTTTTGAGATGAAGAATTCTTCTCTTTCAATAAACAAGAATATTTCAAAACAAACATTTGTGCTCTGCCATGAAAGTCACTGGGTACTCTTGGGACAACCCCACTCCCTTAGCCTCATCTACCTGCGATGCCGCTCTGAACTCCTTAGAAGAAAGTTAGAACTGAAATGCAACTAAACCAAAGGTTTAGGCAGAAAGTTAAACCCTGTGATTCCCAAGTCCTTGTTGAAAGAACCAATCATGGATCTCTTGCATAACTGTAGCTTGGTCTTCAGAGATGGGGAAAATTAGCCATGCAAAAAATTTCTTATTCAGTTGTGTGAAAGAGAGCTAGTTATTTTGTCTGCGTGCACGATAAAGCATCACAAATTAGTTGAAATCAGCTCTTGGAAGCATATCAAATCAGAGAAGGGTAGAACATATGAAGCTGGTTCATACTGGGTTGGAGCCAGATCTTTGGTCCATATTGGTCAGTGTTACCTGCACTGACCAGCAGAGATTCTCCAGGTGCCTTGCCAAGATCTAATCGAGAAGCCAAGGATTGCACCTGGGTTGTTATTAAAAATGGAGCAAATAGCAGACCTCCCAACTTGCATCCCTCACCTATATTAAGCTAGAAGGAATTCTGAGTTCCCAGCTACTTCAAAGTATGTGGGAAGGTTTTAAGGACTTAAAATGAACCCTGCTGGATCAGATGAAAGGTTCATGCACTTCCCACATGAACCAACCAGATGTCACTTAGAAAAGTGCTTTAAGGCAACAGGCATCCCCAGCCATTGTTTCTCTGAAGCCAATATTTTGGGGCATACTGCCTTTGTACATGGAAGTTCCATATAGCCACATTAACTGACAGCTATTGATAGATCCGGATCTTCTTGATTTCCTTTAGTGCCAGGTTAGCAGAAAACATTTACTAATTAACAAAGCAGAAGGTTACATTTGAAAACTCAGCTCATAGGTTGGGGAAGCTTGAAGATCTATTGTGTAGTTGAGCTCCTACATTGTGTTGAGCTGCAACAGGTCTTTTCCCAAGCCCCTTGAGAAAATGTTCATTTTAATACTTAGTTTGTTGCCAGTGAAATAACACAGGTTTATGCATTGTCCTTGACAGGGTTGGCCCATCCATGAGGCCAATTGAAGTGGCCGCTTCAGGTTTGGTGGGGGGCTCCCACTTCCATCAGCCTCCTTACCTCCACTTTTTCTCCGCCTACTCACTGGAAAACCATCTCCAAAGCTCTAGCCTACTGGTTTCCTCTCCTTCACACTCCACCCCCCTCTTCCTTTTCCTATCCAGGGAGAGGGAAGAGCAGAGGACTGCATCACCAGGTAAGGGGGAAGTGCCTCACTGCCTCAGGTACTGATGTCTCTTGGGCCAACGTAGGACCTTGATATCAGATATTTGAGTTGAACCACTGAAGGCTGCTGATGTCAATGCTCCATTCTCTCTTTCCAAGTCCAGTCATCTTCATGAATGTCTCTACAGTCACAGAGTTTGTCTTCCTGGGTCTTGCCCACTCACGTCCCGTCCAGCTTCTTCTCTTTGTGTTTGTCTTTACCTGTTACATCACAATTCTTCTGGGCAACCTCCTCATTGTGGTGACGGTGCACACAGAGTCTCGTCTCTTCCAAGCCCCCATGTACTTTTTCTTGGCCACTTTGTCCATCATTGATACTGCCTTGGGTTCAGTGACTATTCCTAAGTTGTTAGCAGACCTGATGAGCTGTAAAAGGACTATTTCATCCGGAGGCTGTATGGCCCAAATCTTCTTCCTCCATTTCTTTGGGGGTACGGAGATGCTCCTTCTCACCCTCATGGCCTACGACCGCTATGTGGCCATCTGCCACCCTTTGATGTACACATCCACAATGAACCGCCCACGCTGTGTCAAGCTCCTTGCTTCCTGTTGGGCTGGAGGCTTCATTCACTCCGCTACTCAGATGGTCCTTGTCCTTCGCCTCCCATTCTGTGGACCAAATGAACTGGACAACTTCTACTGTGATGTCCCGCAGATAATCCAACTGGCTTGTACTAATGCTTACATCACTGAGATACTGATGGTGGCCAATAGCGGCCTGCTCTCCCTTGTCTGTTTCCTTATTTTGCTCATCTCTTATGGTGTTATCTTGTCTACAGTTCAAGGCCGCTTCAGGGAGAGTGGAGGGAAGGCTCTCTCCACCTGCAGCTCTCACTTGATAGTGGTCAGTTTGATTTTTGTGCCTTGCCTATTTGTTTATCTTATCCCTTTTACCAGCTCCAGGGTAGACAAGATGGCTTCCATGTTCTACACGGTAATCACGCCTGCTCTCAATCCTATCATATACACTCTGAGGAACCGGGAAATGAAGGAGGCTATGGGGCGTCTGAAGAACAAGTGCATGATTTCCCATGATTGTGTGAGGAGAGAAAAAGTATGAATTGTTCCTGATGAATTTCAGTATGCTCTAGACTGCTCTTGATCTCCAAATGACTGCAGGCCACACATGATTTGCTCTAATCAAAGCTAGGAGTTATCTATGGTGAATTTTCATGCAACCACTATGCCAGAACAGATTGCTTGGATCATGAATGTGATGTCATCCATGTAAGCACCTTCACACTAGAATGTTTTTCTAGAGCAGGGGTGCCCAAACCCCGGCCCGGGGGCCCCTTGCGGCCCTCAAGGCCTCTCAATGCAGCCCTCAGGGAGCCCCCAGTCTCCATTGAGCCTCTGGCCCTCCGGAGATTTGTTGAAGCCCACACTGGCTCAACGCAACTTCTCTCAGCGTGAGAGTGACTGTTTGACCTCTCGAGTGAGCTGTGGGATGAGAGCTCCCTCCACTGCTTGCTCTTTCACATCTGTGATGCAGCAGCGGCAGCTAAGGAAAGGCCAGCCTTGCTTTTTGCAAGGCCTCTTATAGGCATTGAGCTATTGCAAGACCTTCATTCATTCATATAAGTTCATCTTTAATATATTCATTTATGTAAACTTATGTAAATTTATTCAAATTTTAAATGTAAATTAATTCTTTATTTCCCCGGCCCCTGACACAGTGTCAGAGAGATGATGTGGCCCTCCTGCCAAAAACTTTGGACACCCCTGTTCTAGAGTCAAGGGGGGAGCCAACATGTTTGCCCCAGCACCAGGGACATTCAAATTCCCACTCACACAAGTAGCAGGATCAGTCAGAATTTTGGGCAATGATTAAATCAGGTCAGTCATTCAGCCCAATCTATCTCACTGGATTGTTGAGAGGATAAAATTAGGAGGGGAAACAGCTCCCTGAGTAACTTAAATTTTGCTGAGGGGCATGAAATGTAACAGTAATAAAATATTGAGGTATTCCTCCCACTTACAGTTGCTCAAACAGTGAATCCATATCCCAAAGAGAAATTACTTTTGATCCACTGGGGATTGGGTGCTTGTGTGTATGTGTGCCGGAGGGGGCAGGAGGGTGATTGGGAGGGAACACAGTGGGGCAGGGAGGAGGAGGAATGGGGAAGAACAGGGGCAGAATGAGGACTGGAAGGGGGCAGTATCAGCCACAGTCAATATCCTATCCCCTTCCAGGTTTCAATCCACCTTCCCAGGACCACTTGCACCAGTGAAATGGTGATTACTCGTGAAAGTAATCTCACTTGTGGAAGCCACTCAATATGTCTTAAATTAGCTCTATGGATGCTGGTCACAGTAGGAACAACGTATCTAGTTGCTATGATTCCATGTACCAGAGTAACATTTTCCAGGAGCTTTGAGAAAACAAAGGTAATAACAGACATGTTCCAGTGCTGGTAGCTTGTCCCCTGATGCAGGTGCATCAGCAGGTGAGTGAAGGGTTATGATTTGGCCCCAAACCTCTTAATACATAGAAATCAAGGCCCAACACATTTCAAAAGACTTTTGTTCAGGAGCACAGCAATTTTCAACTTTTTAATTTTCATGACACATTGACCTCTATGGACTTCTCTACGGTCTTTTCTTCTTGTGATGTTACTTCCAGCTTCCGGGAGACTCTTCCAGCTTCTGTGGTTCTATTTCTATGGCATCTGTCTGTAGTAATGATCTGTCTGTCCCTCTTCCTCCACCGGCAGAAGGACAGACAATTTGTTATCCTAGAAAAAGAGCCACAGAACCTGGAAGTGCTCTAAACTCCTGTGGCACACTTGTGAACCTTTCACGGCTCACCGGTTCAAAATCACTGGCAAAATAACTGACTGTAAACCCCAGACAGGCTACTGGATTTCCTGAACCAAACATTGATTTCTTGTGATGCCTCATGGGAAGCCTTAGTTAAGTTAGCATAATTGGACAGGAAATTATTGGTCCTGAAGATGTGGGATTCGGGTGTCCCAGTGAAAGTGGACCCTATGTTCTCTGGGAATTGGCATGGCCTTTTGCAGCTCTATGTCCTTCTGACTTACCTACAAGTCATAGTAGGTATGTGCAAGCTCTTGGTTTTAGAGGTAGGCTGCCTCTAACACCAAATAGGATGTCGTAAATCTCCCACCCTGCCCTGTTCAAGGGAAGTTTGGGACAAAGGGACCCCTGTCTTCAGAGGCATAGTGGGGTGGTATCAATGAACCCCTTGTTGTTCCTGGGAGCTGTTTCACTGGTATATTAAAAAAAATCTTTTACTACTTTTATTTATATTATTTATTGCTGTATTTATTTAAATGATTTACCAATATATACCACCTTACCCTCCAAATAAAAGGAGCAAATAATTACAATGGTGTGCTCTCTGATATCATTGCATTTAGTCATTATGTTATTTTTTTTCCTCAATAAATCTACTGCTTACAACTGAGTGGGCTCTTGTCTCTCTTAGGCTGCAGTCCTAACCACACTTTCCTGAGAATAAGCCCCATTGAACAAAATAGGACTTACTTCTGAGTAGATCTGGTTAGGCTTGTGCCCTTAGTGTTTCTTTGTTTTCAGGATGACAGGTTGAGGAAGTGTGCATTATGACTACATATTACAAGATCCCTAGTCATGCATATCTTGGGACATGTGTAAATGTGCAGTGCGTATGTCTCCAGAGCTTGTGGGTTAACCACATTTGTTTCATGGTGAATGGAAAACTGAACCAAATCAAACCTGTCTGGCAATAGTTAAATTCATTTTCCAAAGAAAAATGACTTTGGGGCTGGAATTGCAAGGTCTACCTCAAAGGCTTCCTGGTTTGAGGTTAGTTGAGCAAGTTTGTCTTCCTTGACACCTTTCCAAGGGTTTAAAACTAGCATTATGAAGAGGTAACCTCAGGTTGGAGCCAGGGTGGTTTCACCTAAGTGGATCTAGTCAGATATTCTGTCTCCTCCAGGGAAGAGGCACTTGGGGGGGGGGGGATAGAGTGTCCTATATACAACTTGTTTCAGTTATTAATTTGTTGCAATTAATAAACATGGTCTGACTTTATCTCAAATGCTTTGTGATCCAAGAAGTAAAGAATTCAAAAAATAGTACCTCATATGTGTAGATTTATGGTGCTGTGAGAATCCTGGCAGTTTGATGCCCTCTTGGCAGTGAATTTTAGGACTCATATGTACAATAACCGATTTGAAGGGGAAAGGAAGTTTCATACGACTACTCCCATTGAAGCAGCAAGAGAAGGTTACATTTGTCTTTCAACTTCTTCATGGCATCCTTCACCTCCTTGTTCCTCAGGGAGTAGATCAGAGGATTGAGGGCGGGGATTACCACCATATAGAAAATGGAGGCCGTTTTGTCCACATGGGAGCTGGAGGAAGGCTTAAGATACACAATGACAATGGGCCCATAGAAGAGGGAGACCACAATGAGGTGGGAGCCACAAGTGGACAGAGCCTTCTTACCACCCTTCCCAAAATGGCCACAAAGGGTGGCCAGGATGGTGAGATATGAAACTAGCAAGATCAGAAAGCAGGGTAGAGTTATCAGGCTGTCGCTGACCACCATGAGTATCTCGCCAACATAGATCTCTGAACAAGCCAGCTTGATTACCTGTGGGCTGGCACAAAAGAAGTTGTCCAGTACATTCGGTCCACAGAATGGTAGCTGGGTCATGACCACTGTCTGGAAGATGCCGTGAATGAGTGCTCCTATCCAGCAAAGTGTAAGGAGACTGAAGCAGTGCTGCCGGTCCATGATGGTTGTGTACCTCAGTGGGTGGCAGATGGCCACGTAACGATCATAGGCCATGATGGTGAGGAGGATCATTTCTGCACCTCCAAAGTGGTGGAAGCTAAAGATCTGGGCCATGCAGCCTCCATAAGAGATGGTATGGCCACTGTTCAACAGACCAGTCAGTAGGTTGGGAGCAGCCACCGAACCCAAAGATATGTCAAGGAGTGAGAGATTGGCAAGGAAGAAATACATGGGGCAGTGAAAGAGCTTGGGCTCAGACCACACTGTTGCCATGATTAGTAAGTTACCCAAAAGGACGGTGGTATAGCCAGTCAAGACTAGAGTTAAAAGTAATACCTGGGCAGTGTTGGAGCCGGAGAAGTCCAGAAAGACAAATTCTGTAATGGTGGACCCATTCATCTTGATGTCTGGTTGTATCAGGAGAAACAAATGAGATACTGTTAACTCTCCAGGACCTGCTTATCTCACCTACCACAGTATAGTCCCCTCCTTGAATTATATCTAGAATTCACAAGTTCTTGCTTTCATTTTTCTAGACTGAAATCCAGGCTACTGTCACAAGGGGTTACATACAAAGAAACATGGCAGATTCATGACACTTGCAACTTTTTGGTCAGTTTCCAGTGGGGGAATTTGCTTTGGCCAGACATAAGGAGTCTGGGAGAATCTATGCTGGGTGTAGCAGCCATACTCTCTTCCTTCTGGTAACTAGTTCTGAGTTGTGGCTGCTGAGATTTAACTAGACATTCTCAATAAGTATTCAAAACATCCATTGCTTAAACCTTTCACACTAATTGGCAAAGCAATGACAACTTAGAATAGGCTATTTCAGTGGTAGACCACTTAGACTTAGAACAACCTCAAGAAGCAGGGCTAGACAGTTCTGGGCTACAGAGCCATTGTGGTAGAGTAGCCAGAGCATTGTTCAGGAATTGGGGACCCAGTTAAAATCCTTAGTCAGTCATGGAGATCACTGGGTGTCCCTGTCTTTAAGGACATGTCTTTAACAGCCCCACTGGATCAGGCCATAGGCCCATCTAGTCCAGCTTCCTGTATCTCACAGCGGCCCACCAAATGCCCCAGGTAGCATAGCAGATAAGAAATGCCCCAGGGAGCACACTAGATAACAAGAGACCTGCATCCTGGTGCCCTCCCTTGCATCTGGCATTCTGATACATAGTCCATTTCTAAAATCAGGAGGTTGCAGATACGCATCATGGCTTGTAACCTGTAATGGATTTTTCCTCCAGAAGCTTGTCCAATCCCCTTTTAAAGGCATCCAGGCCAGATGCCATCACCACATCCTGTGGCAAGGAGTTCCACAGACTAACCACACGCTGAGTAAAGAAATATTTTCTTTTGTCTGTCCTAACTCTGCCAACACTCAATTTTAGTGGATGTTCCCTGGTTCTGGTGTTATGTGAGAGTGTAAAGAGCATCTCTCTATCCACTTTATCCTTCCCATGCATAATTTTGTATATCTCAATCATGTCCCCCCTCAGGCGCCTCTTTTCAAGGCTGAAGAGGCCCAAACACCGTAGCATTTCCTCATAAGGAAGTTGCTCCAGCCCAGCAATCATCTTAGTCACTCTCTTTTGCACCTTTTCCATTTCCACTATGTCCTTTTTGAGATGTTTGTCTTTGTTTGTCTCCATTCAGCCTACCTCATAGGATTGTTGTGAGGAAACAAAGGGGGGAATATGTGTGCTGCCCTGAGCTCTTTGGAGTAGGAATAGGATGAGCGAAACAATATTACATGTACCACTGGTCTGATCTGGACATTTGGCAGTTTCATGCATTCCACAAAAAGTTCCACCTTTTCTCCTCAATACCAGAGTTCTGAAGGCAGATAAAAATATGAATTAAGCCAGTATCCTATCCTGAAACAATTCTAACTTGGGAGGACTGATCTGAGAAAAAAAAAGGTTTGATTCCCCCCCCCCACTGCTTTATTCACAAATTGAATTCCTTGTATAAAGGAACATTGATGCATTTGTACAGACCCTTCAGTTTATTTCTTAATTTGATACCTAGATATGATAAAAGTCTCTCTATTCATCTAAATCCAGTTTTCTTTTAAAACAAGTCTTTAGTTCCCCTTAACCATACCACCACAGACCAAACAACCCCACTTTCCCCCTTTATTTAATGTGTACCCGGAAACTGAGAGCATAGTCTGAAAGTGTGAGAAAAAAAATTAAAAAAAAAAATTTCTTGTTACAAAATCTGAAGGTGTATTGATGGCTGGAGACAAACATAGACTCTCAAAAATGTATACGTTATTGTTGACATGTGTTTACAGAATACAATGTGTTTAAGTGGTAGGAAGATACTGGCGATAATATTCTTCTGAGCCTGTGGGAGAATATATGGAGTAAGGAACATAGATTTTGTCTAAAAATGAATTTGCAGGAAATCTGTTATAAAGTAACATGGGATGGCCCACTACTCAGTAGTTTAACCCCCCCCCCCAATTGCTATAACTCTGTATGGTGGAAAGTGTTGGAAAATAGGTACAACACTGTTTGCTATAGCCTAGAGGGCAGTGTATTGTCCAAAAGAGAGAAGACTCAGAGGTTACCAGTCTCCGACCTTTACTCTTGTCTTTTATAACCTATGGAGATATGTCCCCATCTTGCTTCCTTTTTTCTCTCTTTCCTAATTTTTTGCAACACATAGGAACTCCCTGTATGCGCTCTGCCCATTACATATAGTCAGTGGCACAGCTAGAGGGGGTGCAAAGCACTAAGTTTTGCAGAGAGCATCACTGCAGCGTGCAAGCAGCCCCTCCCCTTCCCCTTCAGAGCCATTCCTGGTGGAGGGAGCAAAATGGAGGCATACACCTCTGTTTTGCTCTCACTGCCCAGAATCGCTCTGAGGGGGAGGGGCTGCTTGCAAGCTGTGGTGAGGCTCCCTGCAAAACTTAGTGCTTTGCACCCTCTCTAGCTATGCCACTGACTATAGTCCACCATGTCACGAGTCCTTAAGCACACATGAAAAGGGAATATATTTAGGATTCTCTGCTCCAAAATCTGGGGCCTGTAAGATCAAACAGAGATGCATGTGCCTGTAGGGGCCTAACCCTATTCCCCACCAGTCCATAGCACACAAAGCCTCTACTGGAACACATGCAGTGTGCTATGGGGTGGAGGGGGGAGTAACCAGAAAGCCTGGGAGAGAAAAGTTAAGAAGTTTTGTATTTATCTCCCAGTAGGCTGCTTGGTAACAATGACCCACATCTTCTGACCCACACCAGCTATTTGGTTGGTGTAAGACCAAGGAGAACCAGGGGGTGTTTCAGGGTGGGGAAAGGGTGATATAATCTTGGGGAGCACTAGTGCATCTGAGTTTCTTCCTCTCCCACCTGCTGAGGCTATTTTGTACTCATTTGATCCCTTTTTCCAGCAGCTGGAAGTGACAAGCAGCCCAAGGAGAATGTTATGCGATGAGAATTTAGATTTTGGAACAAATTGTACCTTCAAAAAGAGGCTGATGGCATAATCCTATGCACAGCTAACTTTCATTAAGTTCAATTGGACTTACTTCCATGTATATATATTTACAGAATTGCAGCCTTAGAGCCCAATCCTAAGCACGTCTAGTCAGAAACAAGTCTCATTATAATAAATGAGGCTTACTCAAAGGTAAATGTAGATAGGATTGCAGCCTAAGCCAAGGAAACAAAAGTAATTGATTTGAGAGTCTACAAAGTCATAGAAATAACTCCAATACTCACTCTTGTTGGATCTAGGGCAGGTACCTTCCATCTCGGCAATCAAGACAGCATTCAAGGCAATCCTGCATCCTCCAAACTCTGTGATTTTGAAGATGCTCCGAAAGGTCAGAGAAAGGAGACACCAGTAATCCGACTGAGTAAAAGCAGACAGATGGAGGTGGAAGGTGGGGAAACCAGAGTGATACTCTTATGAAAAGGAAAGAACTAAGAACAAGAACGAGAACAGGTTTCTCCATGCAACTAGGCAAATGGGGAATCTGAGTGAGAAGAGGCATTCCCCAATATCTTTCACCTCTGGAATTGAACCGGCCCCAGCCTTTCAAGTTCCCCTTCATATATTCCTTCTGAGATCTGAGGATTTCACCTTCCATGTTGAAAGCCTGCAGTCTTGACCTAAAGTTGACGAAGACGTCAGCATCCTCGACAGTGGCGACTGCCGTTCAGTCCCAAATGGGTTAATCCCAAAGGAAAAAGATTTGAAGTTCTTGTAAACAACAAAACTTTAGGGGGCTTTTGTTCTTTTTCCAAGCATTTTTCCTCCTGGCACGGTGAGCCTACTGCAGCAGAAATTGGGCAGGTTATTGATTTCATCCTTACTCCACCTATCCTCGGTGTGGTAAACATATTTCCCTTCTTCTTGGATCCTTACAACAATACTGGGGAGGCTAGCAACTGACTCGAAATCCACCCACCTGAGGGCCCGTTCTTAAGTAAAGGCTGCCCACAGGGCACATCAGTGCTAACACAGGTTCTGCTGCATCTTGTTGGTGCCAGAGCCCATGCACAGATGGAGAGGCCGGTAATGTTTTTTTTTTTTTACTTGCCTGACTCCTGCATGGGTTCCTAAGGGGCTATTCAAACTTGTGCCAGCTCTTTAGGTTGTGCAAGACCGTAAAGAGGCTAGGAGGCAAAAGGAAGTGGGATATTGGCAAAGCCATTGTTGCTGATACCTGCCCTCTACCCACTTGCCATGCCCCAGGCAGCCACAATCCCTACCCTTTTTTGCCCTCTCCTTGCCTCGTTCTGCCCACCTCCTACCCCCACTACTGGCTTACCGGTGGTGGAGGTAGCTAGGTCCAGTGTCATAACGGGCCCTAGCTCTAGCTAGGATTGGGTTAACAGTCACTATGGCTGAAATCCTAAACACATTTTATATGGGAGTAGGTCCCATTGAACAGAATGAGACTTACTTCTGAGTAGACTCGTGCATCAATATTCTAGTCTGTCTCCTTACTGCTGCTGTTACATGCCTAGAATGTTCACCTGCTAAACTGTGGGAGCAGATCTGATGAAACTGATGGCGGTGGTGGAGGCTTTCCCCAGGGATGCTCACTTACCCCAAGACTTTTCCAATTGCCCCTCCTGTACAGCACATGCTGTGTTGGCACAGCTGCACTGGCGGGAAGGGGTCTGGGTAGGATTGGACTTTGAGACAGAAAATACGTGGTGGAGTCTTGAGGTGGTAGCATGGACTGTACCATTTCATACCATGGGGGGTGAGGTTTCATATTTGAATGTTATCTGTGTAAAAAACTACCTCTGGGGGAAAAAATTGACAGATCAGGGAACAAATGAGCATTGAAACAAATAACCCCCCCATTCAGCTGGTATGGTATGGTCCACTCTACCTTCTTATTCTGCTATAGACCAGCAGGTTGCACGACCAAATGATTACAGACAACCATGTCATTGCAACAGTAGCAGAGAAGCTTTATTACATCATAGAGCATTCAAAAATGGTATTCTAATACCACAATTTGTCGTTCTGCTTCAGGCACCGGATTGCCAGGGTCTGTCCTTATCTTTCTGATACACACACACACATATATGCACAAGGTGAGGAATATAGAATAACCTACATACAGAATAACCATCACATCAAGCATTGCTATGCTATTTTTTTAAAGGAATTTGTACCTCTCTAGGGGAGCCAGTAGTGTAGCAAAAGGGGGTGCACAATGGTAAGTATTGCAGGTGCCACAGACACATCATGTAAATGGGCCCTCCCACTCGCTGTGGGAGCCATTCTGGGCAACATGCAGGCAATTACACAGCACATTGCAGCACCTACAATACTTAGCATTTTGCCCCCCTCTAGCTACGCTACTGAGGACAGCAAGTGTGACTAATGGAGTAGTGGTTAGGTGAGGCCTCCTATACTAGAAATTCAAGTCAGAAATGTCACTATTCTCCTGCATCGGCCCAAACAGACATTCTTCAATTTCAGAACAAATTGCGAAGAAAGGGATTCAATACAATTCATTCAATAGAAACAAAGTCAGTTTATGATATCTTATTTGTACCCTTGAGTTCTAGATGATCCTGTTTTTTCTTCCAAGATTGACCATTCTTAGAAATATGAGATTATCCCATGACTGCAACAGGAGATCTAAATCCAGCTGGCCACAGTTAGGAAGAGAGTTCTATAAAACAGGTTGCTATAGAGACGATGTTGTAAGTGATCACAATACGCGAGCCCCTGGAATGTGTTTTCTGCTTACATGATGCAGAAGTGAAAGTGGGTGAAAACTTAGAAATGTAGATGGTGAGAGGGGATATATGGATATACTGAGAAGCCCCAGCTTCAACACCCATCTATGTGCAATTACAAGGGGAAGCTTGCTGATTTTGTTGGACTAAAAACAGGAAGCGAGACGTTTACAAAACCGTAAACATGTGCAGATACCTTTAAAAGGGATTGGACAGATTTCGGGAGGAAAAACCCATCACAGGTTACAAGTCATGATGGATATGTGCAACCTCCTGATTTTAGAAGTAGGCTACCTCAGAATGCCAGATGCAAGGGAGGGCACCAGGAAGCAGGTATCGTGTGTACTCCCTGAGGCATCTGGTAGGCCATGGTGAGATACAGGAAGTTGGACTAGATGGGTCTTGGCCTGATCCAATGGGGCTCTTCTTATATTCTTATGTCAACTTTCATCTGAATGAGCCACTCAGTTTCCTTATCTTCAGAAAGATCAGGGATCAATCTTGCAAATTACCGTGGAAAGTGAATGGTGGACTATAACTGTGTTGGGATTAGATCAAGAAAGATGTGGGTTGAAATCCTTGTCAGTCATAAGCTCACTGAGTTACAGGGGGTCAGTCACTATTGTACCACGTACTCAATCCTGAACTCCATGGAAGAAAAATGGAGGGAAATGACAGTAATACTGAAAAGATCACAGCAAATCCCACATATTCACAGCACTAATCTTACTGATGATTGATGCTAACTAATTTGAGTCCTGATTTTCGGATCAGCACAGGATGCAAAGCTGTAGCCCCCCCCCCCCCCCAAAAAAAAAAAAGAAGAAGAAGAAGGCAGCATTGTCAACTCAGCCTCCATCTTTCTCCACACGGCCTACTGAGATCCCAGAAAATGTCTGGGTATCAAAACATACTTCTGCAGCAGCTGTAGTCCAACAGCTGTGACCCTCAGCTCCTATCCACTCTTTCATGGTATGCAGATCCACAAGCCAAAGAGGCCAGTTTCCTCCCAGATCTGGAACTATGTTAAGATGTGTCATGTATGCATTCCTTGACCCAGCACATATGGCTTGCAGCCACAGTTGCTGCCATGCAGCCTGCAGTAGAGTCCCCAACATGTCTTGCGGGAGACTGGGTTGCCATTGCTGTGGTACCAGCAGCAGTGGAGGCCACGAGGCGAGCACTGCAGGGATCCTGCATGGGTAGTGAGCCCAAGTGAGATAGGAACATATAATATCCCAGGAAAATTTTGGGCTGCCTGCTTTGGCTCCTGGGCCCCTTTTCTAACCCCAAACCCAGGTACAATTTATCACCTGCACTTCCCTCTCATGGGCCGTGGGAACAACTATATGTAATGCTCTCTATCAGGTATACAGTACGTGTTGCCATGCATGTCTGATTTGTAGCAGTGTAAGGTAATATAAGATCTATTAATTCTCCAGTGGGAACATACCCTAGACATCATAAATAAAATCTGTTTTTACATTAGTCTACACACTACAATTAGTGCATTGGTAGTATCAATAACACCTCCTGGGGTTTTTAGCACTGATGGAATGCAAGAGAAATGCAAGTGTTATGTTCACAGACATCACCCATTCTGATGCAGCCATTTCACAGGCACAGTCTGTGAACTGAGCAATTCAACAACTAGTGCCACATGTGTGTAGATTTAAGGTGCTCTGAGAATCCTGGCCTTATAAAGCCCTCTTGACAATTAATGTTACGACTGATATACACAACCATTTATTTGACAGGAAAATGTAGTTCCACGCATCTACTCCCGTTGAAAGAGCAGAAGATGTTTACACTTGTTTTTCAACCTCCCCATGGCCCCCATCACCTCTTTGTTTCTCAGGGTATAGATCATGGGATTGAGGGCAGGGGTGACCACCATATAGAACACGGCAGCCATCTTGTCCACCTCAGAGCTGGAGACCGGTTTCATATAAACAAAAAAAATGGGGCCATAGAAGAGGCCAACCACAGTCAGGTGGGAGCCACAGGTGGACAGGGCTTTTGTACCACCCTTCCCGTAACGGCCACAGAGTGTGGCTAGGATGGTGACGTATGAAATCAGCAAGGTCACAAAGCAGGGTAGAATTATCAGACAGTCACTGAAAACCAAGAGTATCTCACTAACGTAGATATCAGCGCAGGCCAGCTTGATTACCTGTGGGATGTCACAGAAGAAATTGTCCAGCACATTCAGTCCACAGAGTGGTAAATGGGCAGTCACTACCATCTGGAACATGCCATGAATGAAGCCTCCTGTCCAGGAAAGTACAATAAGACTGAGGCAGCGTTGCCGGTCCATGATGGTTGCATACCTCAGTGGGTGGCAGATGGCCACATAGCGATCATAGGCCATGACTGTGAGGAGGAGCATTTCTGCACCTCCAAAAAGGTGGAAAGTAAGTATCTGGACCATGCAGCCTCCATAAGAAATGGTACGGCCGTTGATCAATAGGTCCGTCAGTAGTTTTGGGGCAGCCACTGAGCCCAAAGATATGTCAAGGAGGGAGAGATTGGCAAGGAAGAAATACATGGGGCAGTGAAAGAGCTTGGGCTCAGAACGCACAGTCACCATGATTAGCAAGTTGCCCAAAAGGACGACGGTGTAGCAGGTTAAAACCAGAGTTAAAAGAAAGAGCAGGGCAGCATGAGAGCCAGAGAAGTCTAGGAAGACAAACTCTGAAATGGCAGACCCATTCATCTTGAAGGCTGGTTCTAGCAGGAGAATAAATTGAGAGACTGTTAACCTCTGAGCCCTGCTCCTCTCACCTACCACAAATAGAATAATTAATAGACTCCACAAATTTTTGCTTGTACTTTTTTAGAAGCAACTCCAGGTTCCTGTTCCATTTGGACTCTGTCCTCTCTCGGTGAAGAACCTGTTTGTAAAATGCTGTGCAATCTGCAGTTTAATGGTTTTTGCATCTGATTTCGGGGGGGGGGGGGGTGTCCGCTTCTGCTAGTCCTGAGAAGTATGTGTAAGTCTGTACCCAGTATAAGTTCATGTGCTTGTGGGGAATAAGTGCAGAATTTTGACTTACACACAAGTAAAACCTCCCACAGTCACTGGCATAGCAGTGACAACTAAGGACAGGCTGTAGTTCAGTGGTAGAGCCTAGGCTTTGTAAGCAGAAGCTCCCAAATTCCACTCCTGCCATTGCCAATTAAAATGACCTCAAGAAGCAGGGCTGGACAGTTCTACAGGGCTACAGAGCCATTGTGACGGAGTAACCAGTGTGTTGCACAGAGATTGGGGAGACCCGAGTTCAAACCTGTAGTCAATCATAAGACCACAGTGGCTGCAATCCTATGCACACTTGCCTGGGAGGAAGCCCCATTGAATTCAATAGGAGTTTCTTCTGAGTAGATATGCATAGGATCGTGCTGCTCAATCCAGCCTACCTCGCAGGATTGTTGTGAGGATGAAATGGTGACCAATGTGTGTTGTCCTGAGCTTTTCAGAGGAAGGATGGGATATAGATGAAATGATAACACACGTACCACTGTTCTGACTTTGATATTAGGCAGCTTCATGTTTTCCACTAAGATTTCCACCTGTTCTCATTGCAGGAGTCCTGAAGGAAGATAAAACTAAAGATTTAGACTGTGTTTTCTCTGGAAACATTCAAACCCTGGAGGTCTTATCTAACTGATCTTTTGGGTCTTTTTTCTTAAGAGTCTTGGCATCTGAAGCAATCATTTGGTTTGCATACAATAATATTATATCCAGACCTAGTAGACCCTTCTTTGGGGATTGGACAAGTTTCTGGAGGAAAAATCCATTACGGGGTACAAGCCATAATGTGTATGCGCAGCCTCCTGATTTTAGAAATGGGTTATGTCAGAATGCCAGATGTAGGGGAGGGCACCAGGATGAGGTCTCTTGTTATCTGGTGTGCTCCCTGGGGCATTTGGTGGGCCGCTGTGAGATACAGGAAGCTGGACTAGATGGGCCCATGGCCTGATCCAGTGGGGCTGTTCTTATGTTCTTATGTTCCAACACACAGTCTAGGAGACTGTTTTTTTTGTTTGCTTTAGTCAAGAGCCATGTCATTAAAAGTACTTGGGCCCAATACTATTCAACTTTCCAGTGCCGATGCAGTTGCAATGCAGCCCTGAGGTAAGAGAACAAATGTTCCATTACCTTGAAAAGGCCTCTATGACTGTCTCCCCACCACAGGATGCAGCGTACATCTGTTGGCATGGCTGCATCAGTGCTGGAAAGTTGGCTAGGATTGGGCCCTTTGTCAATGTTTAATTTGGGAATATGGAACATGATTGGTAAATGGATGGAAATGGATCGGTCAATGCTGAAACAAAAAACTCAGTTGGGCAGCCCAGTCCTATCCTGCACTTATACAGCTGGGCCAACATGGTTGTGCATGAATGGAGCAGGCTGGAGGTTTCCTCAAAGTAAGGGGACATTTATCCCCTCACTCTGGGTAAAGCCCCTGATTGCACAATGGGCAACTCAGGTTTGCTCCTGATAAGTTGCCTCATGTTAGGTTTTCAGATCTGCAACAGAGGATAGGTTTCTGTGTCAGCCAGCACTGCCGATCCCACCCCCCTCCCAGGATCTGATCTGCCCATGTTTCCTCTCCCCATTTTCTCCATGCCATGTTACACTCCCTCCCCATACTCCCTCACCCTTTCCAGCCCCTGCTCTGCTCAGGGCAGCTCTTACATGCTCCAGGGCACTTTCCCTCTTGCTCCAGCACTAGCGGGATGGCTTCATGGCACATTTGGATTGATAGTCTTTCAAAAATTATTGTCAAAATATACCTCCCTATTTTATAGGAAGGCATTTCATATGCCTCCAACAGGTCTAAGAGTTCATGCCTAAATGTGTGCATGATGTTGGCGATCATAAGCCTCTGAGCACTTGGGAGAGCTTATGGAATAAGGAGCACGGATTTTTTCCTACATTTGAATTTGCAAGAAATTGTTATCTGGTAAACTGGAATGGTCCACTATGCCAGTAATTAAAAATAAAATTAATCACTGCTAAAACACGGAATGCTGGAAGTGGCAAGCCACCCAAGGAGACTTTACAATGAGTTTTACAGTGGCACTGTCCTGTTGCAGTTACATAGCTAGAGGGATGCAAAACACTAAGTTTTGCAGGAAGCCTTACCACACCATGAAAGAGGCCCTTCTCCCTCCTCTTTGGAGCCATTCTGGGCTGCTAGAGCAAAACAGAGGCTTATGCCTGGTTGCAAAGGGGAAGGTTTACTTGAACGGTGCAGTAAGGCTCCTTGCAAAACTTAGTGCTTTGCACCCCTTCTAACTATGCTACTGTCCTGTTGCATAGGGCTATTGGATGAAAATCAGAAAAATAATGGAAAAGGTTTTAGGCTATATTTCATTGAATCCTCTTTATTTTTATTAATGTATCACATAATAACATTGTATGGGGAAAAAAAATTGCATACATGTTTTCAGCTGCCTGAAGGTTCTTTGCATAATAGTGGAGACTATTGCATAATAGTGGACAATAGTGGAGACCCTTTACTATAAAGGGTTGGATAGAATGTGAGTTTATTAAAATGCTTACAGCTTTTGTATGAACAAGAGAGTAGAACATTCTGACAAAGTGAAATGAATTTATTTTTAAATGGGAACTACTTGGTCCATTTTGCACAAGTCTATATGGATTACAAGGCTTACATTCCTTTTTAAATGGTGCCATGAGGAACTGAGGATGAATGGAGCTATTTGCATAATTTAAAGTCTTATATGTTAAGGGCCTTAATTTTAGGATGGTGTTTCTGTTAGCGGGCATCTGGCATTTTAATTGGACTGGCATTTTAATCAAATGTAATTCTAACTCTTTCTGTGATCCATTGGGGTCTCCTTTGCTATTCATTGTTTTAATTGTTTTTAATGTTTTATTGCTGTGGTTGTTTTTTTAAAGTTGTAAACTGCCTAGATTGCCTCCACTAGGAGAAAGATGGGATCGAAAAATGTGAAATAAATGAATAAAAGGTTCTATCAGAACCTTCCGGAGTTATACTGTCCAATTTAATGGTAAATATTTATTTATTATTATTGTAAATATGCACTGAGATTAATAATAGGAAATAGACTCTTTTACAGTGCAAAAAAAATTTCATTAATTAATTTCCATGCTTTATCTTGTCAGCTGGTTGGTTCTTCACAGTCTATCACTTTTCCTTCTTTTACCTATTGCAATTCATTGTGTCAATTTTTGGCTCTAATTCTTTTTAATGAAAGTCACTTGGAGTGCTGCAAAAAGCAATTCTGGAATGCAATAAACTGTTATTACCCCAATAGCAACATCAGCAGCACTTTTACAGCAGAATCCTATACTCTTGTACTCAGAAGTAAGTTTCACTGAATTCAGTGGGATTTATTCCTGGGTGAGGGTGAATAGGGTTGCAACCCTAGTGTACCACAGCCAAATACATGTATGGATTTTGACTTTAATACAGCTTGGAGCTACAAAAAGAGGAATACCCAAAGAGGAAAGAAAAACAACTTCAGGAGTCTACAAAATCATAGACATAGCTGCAATACTCACTCTCGCGGCAGTTCACACTCAGAGGAGATCTGAGGCAGGTACTTTCCATCTCAGCGATTAAGACTTCATGCAAGGTAGTCTTGGATTCTCCAAACTTTGTGATCTTTTAAGAAGGCTCAGAATGTCCAGAAAAAGGAGATGCAAGAAGTCCAGGTGAGCAAACGGAGACAGATGGAGGTGGAAGGCGAGTTGGTGCAGGATGATACTCTTATGAACACCTGAGGACTAGATTGAGAATAACTTTCTCCTTGCAGCTATGCAAAGGGAGAGTATGAGTAACAATACTCATTCCCCCCCCTCCCCAATCTTTCAGCTCATCTTAAAATTAAGAGGACACAACCCTTCAGGTTTCCTTTAAAATAATCTTCCTTCAATCTGAGGTCCTAGTATTTCACCCTCTATATTCAAAGCTTGTAGTCTCTTTCTAAAGTTGACAAGGCTGTCAGCATCCTGGACGGTGCCAAGTGCGGTTTAGTCCCACATGAGTTAATTATAAATGAAGTTGATTCTGAAGTTCTTGTAAACTTTCAAAGGCACATGTACTTTTTCCCCCCAAGTGTGTTTTTCTGATTGGACGAAGAGCCCATGTCAGCAAAAGCTAAGCAGTTCATTCAGTTACTTTGTAGACAGCCCACCCAAACTGTGGCAAATATGGTTCCCTTCCAGTTTTATTCCTTACAACAACCCTGTAAGGTAGACTAGGCTGAGGGATAGCAACTGGTCCTAAATAACCTAGCTGGGCAAATGAGAGACAAATGCTATTCTCCCCCCCCCCCCCAATGCAGCTTTGTCAAAAACAGGCACACAGTATCTGCCATGGAGGGGGGAGGATGGACACAGAGGCTCAGGAGGCAAAAGGGGATTCAAATCCCCTTACATCTCCCATTACACTTTCGTAAGCCTTTCAACCTGTAATGGGTTTCCCTGGATCTGTGCAGGAAATTTTGCAAGCTTAAGTCCAAGGACAGAACAGGAGCAGGGAGGCTGCTGGAAAGCGGGATAGAATTTGTCACTATCACCACCAGACCCACCCCCTCCATCCCTCTCTGTCCCTGTTACACCTTTCCCTGCCTCTCCCAACTCTCCCGCTCAGTTACAAAAGGTTTGGGCTTTAAGTCTCTTTAGCCTAAGTACTGATTTAGGGCACAATCCTAACAAAGTTAGAAGTTAGGAGGAGTTTGGATGTGCCAGTCTCTGGGGGTCACAAAAGTCCTGTAACTGTTTCATGCGTAAATGTGTTTTGTGTTCTGTTTTAATGCTTTTTCTCTAACAGCCCAATCCTAATCTGTGCTGGAACAGGCAGTCTGGCTGGCCTGCACTGTATCCAGCGCAGGGATGGAGGTGATTGTGGCGCAACTTGGGGGCAAGGGGATTTTTTCCCCCTGGGTACCCCCTTACCCAGTCACTGCAATGGGGCTAAATCACTGGCACAGATTCGAGCAGCCCAGAGTTAGGTTGGGAGGTGATTTGGTATCCTGCCTAAGTGCCAGAGGCCAGTCCCACCCCCCTCCTGGGCCTGGCCCACCCAAAGCTCTGCTTGCTACCCCCCCCCCCGCCCTGCAGAGCTCTGGCATGCACATTTTGTACACCCTAAAAAACCCTCCCATCCACCCTGAGCCTCTTAACAGTGTTTGTCACTGACTCATCACCAGTTACTTCCAGTGGTATTTCTAATAGCTGGACCGTGCAAAGTGGTACAACTGGGGACAAACATTGAGGAAAGCTGTTCTAAGACATCTGAGCTAAAATCAGATGTCCAAAGCATGCCAGCTAAATCCTACCCACAACACTAAACACCCAGCTTGATACCTGCAGATAATTTATGCCATTTCCTGAAGATAAAGCTTTGATGAGGCTGAAGTTGGAAGTGGAAGGAGTGCCTGGCTAGATCCAAAAAAAAACAAAAAACCCTCTAGTCCAGTGCTCACCTTCCAAATGTGATCAGCCAGGAAATCATTTTGGACAATGACTTCATTCAGCTTCATGTGTAAATTCCAATGTTACAACTGGTCTTACAGCCATATTGGATCCAACCAGGACTTCAATTGGATAGTGGACTAATTTGTAATGGGCTCAAGGCTATGTGTGAAAAACCAGACCATGGTACAAAGGACTACTTTTTTTTGGGGGGGGGGGGGGAATTGATAGTGAGGCTGATTGAGGGCCAATCTTACCTATCCCTTTCTGCTGATTTGTATGTAAAGCATTGTGGGGATTGCAAATTTTCAGAAAAAATGAAGGGCAAGAGGGACTGAAGCTGCTTTCTCGGGAGTAGAGTAGGAGAATATTGCAAGGTGCCCACAATCACTTTTGTTTGTTCTCAGGAAAGAGAAGCAGGGAAAACGTCATTCCAGACCACTGACATGTCAGAGACCGTAGCATAACATAATCACTCTGATTGCTTTCCTAGTAGCTGGTATTCTGAGGAATCCAGTCTCAGAACAGTGTTCTTCTATCCAGTGGCATAGCTAGAGAGGGTGCAAACTACAAAGTTTTACAGGGAGCCTCACTGCAGTGTGAAAGTGGCCCTTCCCCCTCTCCTTTGGAGCCATTCCAAGCCACTAGAGCAAAATGGAGGTGTTGCAAGGTGCAAAAACCAAGATGTTACAAGAAATCTTAGATGTTGCACGGTAATCCCAGGTTCCAAAGCAAACTCAGTAGACAGTGGTGATCAAATCCAGGCCTTTATTTGTAAATCCATCCACGTCTCCAAAGGAGACTGCGAGCATCGGAAGTGTGAAGAAGAGAAGCCCAGAACGCTTTCTGCAGCTCATTTTTATAACAATCTGGGGTTCCCTCCTTGAAACATATACATGGAGACAATTCATTGGTGGGTTCAAAACATCTGTTGTTCCATCTTATACATACATCATATACAATTCATATACCCCCAGCAGTCAGCAAATGGCACTGCACTTCAATTTCGCTCAAAATGACCTCACCTATAACCATCGTATGACTTACTTCTGGCCTTCGAAATGCAACAAAATTGTTGCTAAAAAGGTTGCGAGCTCTGCTAAAAACAAAAAAACTGCTACTTCTGCATATTCTTTGAGAGCCTGACCTTTGTAATGTGTTAATCTGGAAATGCTT
Organism: Tiliqua scincoides; assembly: GCF_035046505.1. Lineage (NCBI taxonomy): Eukaryota > Metazoa > Chordata > Lepidosauria > Squamata > Scincidae > Tiliqua > Tiliqua scincoides. Next base: position 141,183,056 of record NC_089825.1, on the reverse strand, counting down.
TGATATGAACTGGAAAATAGCTTTGATATGTTGTCTTAAACCTTTAATCCTGTTAGATCACTAAAACGTACTTAGGCTAACGTTAGTTACATGTGTTAATGCACCAAAACTGGTTTGAAATGAAAAACAAAATATAAAGAAACTAGGCTTAAAACTTTGATCTTCTATAATATATCTGGGGGATCTGGTGTCTTATACTGTTCCAGCATGTGTGTGTGCAGCCTGTTGCTCTAGTAATATTGTGTAGCTATCTACATATGTATATATGAAGTCTTTGAACTTAAAGCTTTGATACTAAGCCTGTGTATTAAAAAAAGCAAGACAGACTGATTTTAAAAGCACCAAGGAAAAATATATATATATTTTTCTCTTCTTTGGAGAGGACATTCTCCTTATCTGTTGCACACAAAGGCCTGTTCATTCAAATGCCTTTGTTTGAATGTATCAACATTGTTCTGCAGAGAGCATCTGTGGCAGGCAGCCCAGATCTTGCAATCGGCCTGACTTGTAGAACTGAAACCATACTGACTTATAAAACTGAAACCAGTTCCTTTTTTTTTCCTTTTCTCCTCCACTCCAACCTGCTTGGACATTTCTTCTTTACAACTTATACATACAAACCAATCAAAAACATACATTTCAGGTAAGCATTCCTGCTAAACTTCTACTGATAACACCTTGTATCAGAGGCATATGCTGGAATGGCTCGGAAGGGGAAGGGGAGGGGCCACTTGGAGGGCGTGGGGAGGCTCCCCACAAAACCTCATGCTTTGCATACCCTTTAGCTGTGCCATTGCTTCTGTCCAAGGCTGATGGGGGTAGATGTGACCTACCTCAGTTATGCAACTTCAAAGTTATTTATTTATATTTATATAATAGTTATTTATTTATATTTTAATTATTATTATTGTTATTGTTATTTCAGCAAATAAAAAGCAAAGTGGTCTAAAAAGCAAAAATAAAAAATAAAAATGTATAAATGGTCCCCCTAACCCAAAAGTGCTCACAAACATTTTAAAACACACACAGAGGAAACTGAGACACAGTGCTGGGGTGAATAGATTGTTAATATAAGAGATGCACCATTTTAAAAGGTGCTTCTTTGCTGAGCTAGAAGGGTTACAAAATTCTGCCGCAGCTGTCCATTATTTTATTTCTTTTAGTGGTTCTCACACTTTTAGCACTGGGACCCACTTTTTAGAATGAGAATTTGTCAGAACCCACCGGAAGTAATATCATGATCAGAAGTGTCACCATTAAGCAGGAAAATTTTTCACAATCCTAGGCTGCAGTCCTACCCAATCCTACCCCGAAGTAAGTCCCATTTACTGTCATATACACAATAGCCTGTTAAAAGAACAGATCTGTAACATTTCCCCAAATGCAGTCACATACTATGGTAGCATCAAGTCTAATATATTAAAAATAAAATATTGAAATGAACAGAGACCCACCTGAAATTGCCTCACGACCCACCTAGTGGGTCCTGACCCACAGATTGAGAAACACTGTATACCGAGTGCAATATTAAGAATCCTTGATTTGTAACAGTGTGAGGAAAAGCAAGGCAAGATTAACTACTTCTCCATGCAAGCATGCCCTAGTGCTTCACATCAAATCCGTTTGTACATTAGTTTACAAGCTATGATGAGAGCATTGCTAGTATGAATAACTCCTCTGGAGACTTCTGGTGTTGATGGAAGGAAAGAGGAACAAAAGTATGGAGTACTCAGACATCAGTTCCGATGTTGTCAAATTCACAAGAAAGTTGGTCAACTGGGCAACCCAAGAAATAATGCAGGACACTGGAAAACACACAGCGGACATTCAAGTTGCTCTGAGAAAGCAGCCTGTGTGAAACCCTCCTGATAGTGATTCTTGGGGCTCCAATGCATCACAATTGATTTGGCAGGAAAAGGACATTTCACAGATCTACTCGCGGTGAGGTAGCAGGAAATGTTTGCATTTGTTTTTCAGCTTTCCCATGGCTCCTTTCACCTCTTTGTTCCTCAGGGTATAAATGAGGGGATTGAGGGAAGGTGTGACCACTGTGTAGAACACAGCAGCCATCTTGTCCACCTCGTTGCTGGAGGCAGGCTTCATATACACAAAAAAAATGGGGCCATAGAAGAGGAAGACGACCATCAAGTGGGAGCCACAGGTGGAGAGGCCCTTCCTGCCACCCTTCCCAAAACGGCCACAGAGGGTGGCCAGGATGATGACATAGGAAAGCAGCAAGGACAGAAAACAGGGTATAAGTACCACGGTGCCACTTAAAACTAACAATAGTTCACTAAAATGGTAGTCTGAACAGGACAGCTTCATTACCTGTGTGATGTCACAAAAGAAATTGTCCAGCACATTTGGGCCACAGAAAGGTAGCTCAGCCATGACCACAGTCTGGAAAACACCATGAATGAGGCCTCCTGTCCAGGAAAGTATGAGGAGGCTGGAGCAGCGCTGCCGGTCCATGATGGTTGAGTACCTCAGCGGTTGGCAGATGGCCACGTAACGATCATAGGCCATGACAGAGAGGAGGAACATTTCTACAGCTGCAAAGAGGTGGAAGGTAAGTATCTGGGTCATGCAGCCTGCATAAGAAATGGTACCACCACCATTCAGTACATCGGTCAGTAATTTGGGGGAAGCCACAGAACCCAAAGATAGGTCGAGGAGAGACAGATTAGCAAGGAACAAATACATAGGGCTCTGAAAGAGCTTGGTGTCTGTCCACACAGTCACTATGATAACCAAGTTGCCCAAAAGGACAATGGTGTAGCAGATCAAGGTCAGAGTGAAAAGGAAGTCTAGAGCACTGCGGGAGCCAGAGAAGTCCAGGAAGACAAACTCAGTAACTGTGGATCCATTCATTTTGATGTAATTATCTTGCTGTTCTAGTGGAAGGAGGAAAAATGGATATTGTTAAGCCTTTCAGCCCTGCTTATCTCACCCAATGCAGCTCCCGGAACTATTAACAGAATTATTAACTACTAACATAATGACTATTAACAGAAGCCCAATTTCTTGCAGCCCAATTCTATCCTTGGCTGACCTGCAGGGTTGAGCATTGCCCACACATCCTCTTCTGCTTGTCCAGGGCTGACCAGGGATCATAGCACCATGGGGAGAGAAGTAGGAAGACTTTTTCCTTACCTGCTCAGCCAGGCCATGGTCAGAATTGGCCTACTTGGAAAGCAGAGTGAGACCAGGGAATGTGTCAAGGCAAGGAAGGGGACATAGGATATTGGAAGCTGCTCCCAGCCCAACCTCAACCTGCCCCTCGCCTGGCCAGATCTCTGCCCCAATTCTCTCCTGGAACATCCCCCACCAACTTACCTGTACTGTGGTCTTGTGGCCAGGGGTGCTAGCTGATCTGCTGGCTGCTTCAGCCTGCCCACTGTCCTGTCACCGTACTTGCAGTACCAGCAGCTAGGCCTTTCCAATAGGATTGGGCTGTTGTTTTCCTAAATGGAAATCCAGGACCCTGCCTCATGTTGCTACATACAATGAAAAGTTTCAGATAAATATTCAGGACTGTTTACTCTCTCTCTCTGAATAATTAGTTTGTAGAATGCTTTGAAAATCAAGCACATTAATGATGTTTGCATCTCATTAGCCAGTTTCTAGTTTGGAGGAGTTTGCTTTGGCTAGATGTAAGGAGTTCGGTGGACTCAATGCAGAGTGTAGGAGCTATTCTCTCTTGCTGCTGGAGAGTTGATGGAACTGTGATTGCTGAGATTTTACTAATCATTGCAAGCAAATCATCAGAACTAGGAACCATTGGTGTGTTTGTTTTTAAAGAGAGCTTGGACATTCAAACTTCTGAATTCTGAGTTCAGTTCCCCCACAAAATGTGTGTATCTATGTAGGATACATGCAGAGTTCTGACATGCATTCAGCTGATGTCTTCCACAGTAACTGTGCTCCACAGCAATTGTGAAAGAGTAACCAAAGTATTGTACAGAGATTGTAGAGACATGAGTTGAAACCTTGATCCAGCCTGAGAGATCACTGTGTGACCTTGGCTAGTCAATTCAAGAACCTCCTGGGACTAAGGTGAGGATGAAAGGGGGAACATGTGTGCTGCCATGAGCTCCTTGAAAGAAGGATAGGATTTAAATGACCTGACACACATACCACTGGTCTGATCTGGATATGAGGTAGTTTCATGTGTTCCACAAAGATTTCCATCTCCAATTGGTACTGCAGTTCTGAAGGTAAATAAAAATATGGATTGAGACAGGGTCCTCTGTAGGAACTCTTTAAACCAGTGAGGTTGCATCCATTTTCAACTACCCTTGATTTTAGCATTAGAAACTCTGACTCTTGTTCAATATATGAAGCAATTATTTGCTCAGAAGAATAATTTTAAATTCAGACCCTGCAGACCTTTTCTGTTTGTGAACGTGGACCTGAGATTGAACCTGGGAATTTTTTGGTCAAGATACATTTCGTTAAAAGACTTTGCCAATGTTTATTTTGGGAATATCAAACTGTGATTGGTAAATGCTGAAAAAGAAATCAACTTTAGTTGTAATGATGTTCCTACTGCTGATACTACATTAGAAAATATTATTATAATATCTGATATCGTTAGAAAATGAAAGATTTAATATTTCCTGCTGGCTTACAAAAATACTGATTTTTATTTTTTTGCTATAAAGGATCATGATTATATTTTATAGTCTCCTAGTTTATTTCATACCAAGCTATTGTACAGGTGTTCTCTGTCCAATGAAATTCAATTTCCCTCTTAATAACTTAACCTTTACTATTAACACCTCCAGAGGGGGGGAATCTTTGCTTTTCTCTTTATTTAATTTGCAATCAGCAGTTTAGAACACAGCCACATGACAGCTTGTGAAAGAATGGTTAAAGGAGAGGGCTGAGAAAGTACAAAGGATTATTGATTGCTAGAGAAAAACATTGACTTTCCTCAAATGTACAAATTACAGTTCAACAATTTTATGGTTAAATGCGCACAAGCGAGACTATATACCTCTGGAAATCTGAGAGAGCTTATGGAATAAAGAACATGGGTTTTCTGTAAATGCGAATTTGCAGGAAATCTGTTCCATGGTAAATGAGACATTAATGTGAAACGTAATCAATACCTGCTATATCTCTGTATTCTGGAAGTGACAAGCTGCCTGAGGGGACTGTTATCATATATGGTAGATCTCACCTTGTGCAAAGATTCTCACTGTCTTTCCAATTATGAGTAAAAAGCAATATGGAGCAAGTACCCTCCCAGAAACCAGCACTTCACTTCAAGGCAGTCCTGCATCCTCCAAACATTGTGATCAAGAATCAGAATGTACAGAAAAATGAGATACAAGAAATCCAGGTGAGCAAAAGGAAGGAGATGTAAATGGAAGGTGGCCTGGTCCAGGGGAACACTCTGATGAAAATGAGAGAACTGAGAACTTGAATGAAAATGAGCTTCTCCATGAAGCTATGCAAATGGAGAATTTGAGTAAAAATACTCATCTCTCCTCCCCAGTATCTTTCACTTCATCTGGAATCAAAGGGGACACAATTCTTTCAAGTGGGAATAATCCTTCTGCAGTCTGAGGTCTTTGGATTTCACCCTCTATATTCAAAGCCAGTGGATGAAGACAACAGCATCCTGGATGGCGCTGGCTGCAGTTCAGTCCCAAGTGGGTTAATTATAAACGAAAATGATTTTGAAGTTGTTGTAAACAACAGAACTGTAGAGGGCCTGCATGCATTTTTCAAATGCTTTTTCCCTTTGGAAGAAAAGCTTACATCAGCAAAAGTTGATGCAATTCATTATAGTATTTAATTTTTACCCCAGCCACCCTCACTTTTTCAGATGAAGTCCCCTTCACTCAAACTCCTTTTCCTCCACTTTCTGAATTTGAAAAGACAAATGAAAATGGAGCAGAGGAGTTAGGCTGAAGGAGAGGACAGGGCAAGATTGTCTCCCAGGAGATATTCTAGTTCACCACTTCCTTTTGCAATCACTTACATCTTCCTTTCCCAAACAAGACAGCATGTGAGAAGGAGTTGGAGTCTCCAAGAAATTGGTTGTGGAAGCACCTTCTGTGCTCTGACAGTCTGTTACCAAATGTGACGCAATTCTATCCTGTCCGTTACCAAAAGGGTGCAATCCTATCCTGCGCTGGAACAGGCAAGCCAAGAGGCTTGCATTGTATCCAGTGCAGGATAGGTGCCTAAAGTCGCTCAGCCGGAGGTAAGCCACCCTGGTCCCAATGGGTCTCCTTGGACTTGCACCACCTCCATAACTGCAGGGTTCCAGCCCTGCCTTCCCTGGGGCCACCCGCACTTTCCCTGCCCTCCCCCTGCCCTGGAACACCTCCCTCTTGCCTCCTCCCCACCCACCCCAGCAGAGGTAAGATTGTACTGGTTGCGGGTTGGAGACGTGGAGATTTGGGGAGGGTGAGGGAAGGCATCTCGTAGGTGTTCTGGGGTGGTGGGAAGGTGGGCATGGAGCCACAGATGACTTTTTAAAGGGAGGAGGGCCACTAGGCCTGAGTCCTTTAGTGTCACTTAAGGGTGATTTGGCGACTCAGAAGGTGCCTCCATTATTACTCATTTTCAAGTCACAGGAGGGTGTGACTCGACTTGAGTCAAGCTGCGCTGGGTTTTCTCATCCCTACCAAAGGGCTCACAGTCTGAAAAAAAAAAAAACACCACAAGAAACACCAACAAACAGCCACTAGATACTGAGAAACTGTGCCGAGAAATAAGGTGTGCTCCTCTGCTAAATATAAGAGCAGAGTAACCAGATACAATGCCTATACCTTTAAGCACGGTTTAGAAGAGGGCATTCTGGCAGGTGCAGCTCAACATGGAAGGGTTTAAAAAGCTATACCTGCCAAATCCCCTTCTTCTATACACTGGTTAAAGGTATAGGCACTTTCTTCTCCATTGTATCTGGTCACCCTGTATAAGAGATGCACCATTTTAAAAGGTGCTTCTTTGTCCAACTAGCAAGAGTTCAACACTGTGGAGCTCTATTATCCATTATATTCTCCATTATATTCCATTATAATATCCATTATAATGGATATTATATTCTCTTTTTAGGCTCCTTGTACAGATGTCCATATGCCAGATCCTGGATTTGGAACAGTGTGAAGAAATACAGCAGTGTTTCCCAAACTGTGGGTCGGGACCCACTAGCTGGGTCGCGAACCAATTTCAGATGTGTCTCCACTCATTACAATATTTCATTTTTAATATATTAGACTTGATGCCACTATGATATGTAACTGCATTTGGGGAAGTGTTACTGCACTATACTTTTAACAGGTTACTCTCTATAAGCTTTTAACAATGATAGTAAATGGGACTTACTCCTGGGTAAGTTGGGCAGAATTGTAACCTAGGATTGTTAAAAATGTTCCTGCTAGATGATGGCACTTCCGGTCATGACATCACTTCCAGTGGGTCCCATCAGATTCTCATTATAAAAAGTGGGTCCCGGTGATAAATGTATGAGAACCACTGGAATACAGGGCAAGATTCATAACTTCTCCAGTGGGAACATGCCCTAGACTGTGCACATAAAATCCATATGTACATTAGTGTACAGGCACTGATTACTACACTGCTAGTATTAATAACTTGTTTGGGAACTTCTGGTATTGATGGAATACAAAAGAAGGAACAGCATTGCAATCTCAGATATAATCCATTCTGATATCGAAAACACAAGAAGATCTGTGAACTGGGCAACACATGAAATAATGCCACATATGTGCACATGCAAGTTGCTCTGAGAAAGCAGGCAGTTGGAAGCCTTCCTGACAGTGATTCTTGGGGATTCTATGCATAAGAAGCGATTGGGCAAGAAAGGGAAGTATCACAGATCTACTCCTGTTGAGGCAGCAGGAAGTGTTTACATTTGTTTTTCAACTTTCCCATGGCTCCTTTCATCTCTTGGTTCCTCAGGGTATAGATGAGGGGATTGAGGGCAGGGGTGACCACCATGTAGAACACACCAAGCATCTTGTCTACCTGGTTGGCGGAGGCAGGCTTTATATACACAAAAGCAAGGGGCCCATAGAAGAGGAAGACAACCATCAGGTGGGAGCCACAGGTAGATAGACCCTTCCTACCCCTCTTCCCAAAACGGCCACAGAGGGTGGACAAGATGGTAACATATGAAATCAGCAAGATCAGAAAGCAGGGGAACAGTATCACACCGTTATTGAAAACCAAGAGGATTTCACTAACATGGACGTCCGAACAGGACAGCTTCAATAACTGTGTGATGTCACAGAAGAAATTGTCCAGCACGTTAGATCCACAGAATGGTAGTTTAGCAGTGACCACTGTCTGGAAAATACCATGAATAATTGCTAATATCCAGCAAAGTATGACAAGTCTGGAGCAGCGCTGCCAGTCCATGATGGTTGCATATCTCAATGGGTGGCAGATGGCCATATAGCGATCATAGGCCATCACAGTCAGGAGGAACATTTCTACAGCTTCCAAAAGGTGGAAAGCAAGTATCTGGGTCATGCAGCCTGCATAAGAAATGGTACCACCACCATTCAGTACATCGGTCAGTAATTTTGGGGCAGCCACAGAGCCCAAGGATACGTCAAGAAGAGACAGATTGGCGAGGAAGAAGTACATGGGGCTCTGAAAGAGTTTTGCATCGGTCCACACAGTCACCATGATTAGCAAGTTGCCCAAAAGGAGAATGGTGTAGCAGATCAAGACCAGAGTGAAAAGGAAGCCTAGAGCACTGTAGGAGCCAGAGAAGTCCAGGAAGACAAATTCAGTAATGGTGGATTCATTCATCTTGATGGCTGGTTCTAGTGGGACAAAAAGTGTGGATACTGTAAAGCCTCCAAGCCCAGCTTATGTCACCCACCATAGTACCTCCCCATTAATAGAATTTAAAAGCTCGTATTTTTGATGCCCAATTCTGTCCTTGGCAGACCTGCGGGGTGCAGCAGTGCCCACAGATTCTATAATGCATGTCAAGGGTCGAGCAGGAACAATAGTAAAAGACTTTAACAGGTTGAGTGTTGTTATTCACAAGGGTTTCGTTCCCAGAACTCACCTGGATGGCAAAAATCGCACTAAAGCAAATCAATTTAAAAAACAATGTCCTTTTGCCCAGCAATTTAAAAACAGCCTTGCTGACTTTTTGTATTGCACACAAAGGCAATCACTCTCTCTCCAGGCACTTGGAAAGGCTTCACTCTGAGGCAGCAACCCCTCCCTTCCCCAGGAGCCAGCACAGGGAAAGAATGGAGGAGGTGATAATGACTTGCATTCTTTCATGTGCTCAGGGGGAAGGGAGGGGTCACTTGCCTGGGAGTGAGGGTGTTCTAAGTGCCTGGAGAGAGAATGATTGATGGATTGTCTATCAGCTGTCCTCTCCCCCATTAACAAAGCTATTGTTAAATGTCTTTTTTCCTTTGATTTAAAGGGCCCTTCTCATCACGTTGAGATAAAATCATTAGGTTATACTTGTCCTTACCTAGCCATGCCATGGTCTGAATTCACTTAGTAGTTAGATCTCAGAGTTAGACCAGGGGATTGTAAAGCCCAGGAAGAGGGCATAGTATATTGGAAACCGATATCCTCTTCCAGCCTGCCCTCAACATGCCTTTGGCTTGGCCAGATCCTCACTCCAATTTTCACTAACACCTCCCCACCAACTTACCTGCACTGTGGGTGTGTGTCTGGAAATGCTAGCTGATCTGTTGGCTGCTCCGGCGTACCTGCTGTCAAAGAAGCTACAGTACCAGAAGCCAAGTCTTTCCTATTTTGATAGGATTGGGCTGTTGTTTTTCTAAATGGAACTCCAGGCCCCATTCTCCTGTTCTTACATAGAAAGGCAAGTGTCAGATCAATATTCAGTACTCTGTACTCTCTCTCTCTCTCTCTCTCTGAAGGGTTTTTAGAAAGCGTTGCAAACCAGGCAAATTAATGATGTTTGCATCTCATTGGCCAATTTCCAAATTGGGACATTTTGCTTTTACCAGATGTAAGGTGGAGTCAATGCAGGTGTAGTAGCCATTCTCTCTTGCTGCTAGAGAGTATGATGGAGTTGTGGTTGCTGAGATTTCAGTAGGCATTGCAAGCCCATCATCAGAACCTTGAGGACTAGGATCCATGCAATGCATATATTTTATGAAAGCTCAGACTTGCAGACTTCTGAATTCTGAGTTCAGTTCCCCACCAAATGCCTATGTGGAAAGTGGGCACAATTCTGACACACATGCAGCTAATTCCATTCATAGAAACTGAACTCCAAAACAAATGTGAACAAATGTACTGCAGTTCTGAAGGTAGATGAAAATATGGATTTTCACAATGGACAACACAGTGTCCTCTCTAGGAACTCTTTAAACCAGTGAGGTTGTTTCCCTTTTCAAAACTACTTCTGATTTCAGTATAAAAGGGTTTGAGGCTGAAATCCTATACTCTTGGGAGGAAGCTCCACTCACCACAACTGGACTTACTTCTGAATAGATGGGCATAGGATTGTGCTGTGAGTCTGTTCAGTATCTGAAGCAATTATTTGCTCTCCAGACAAGAATAATTTTAAACTCAAACCCAATAGATCCTTCCCTTTCTGTACACATGAACCTGGAAGATCAAACCTGAGATTGTTTTTGGTGAAGATATCGTACATTTCATTAAAAACTTTGCTAAAGTTTATGTTTTTTTTTCAAATACTGAACTGTGATTGGTAAATGCTGAAAAAAAAAAATTCAAGTCATAATGACATTCCGACTGCTTATATTCCATTAGAAAATGAAATATTTAATATTTTCAGCTGGCTTATTAAAAAACTGATTCTTTTCTATAAAGGATCATGGCTATATTTTATAGACCCCTCGTTTATTTCATAATTTTTTGCCAAGCTGCCTACAGTACAGATGTTCTCTGTTCAACTAAATTAAGGGTGAAATCCAGAGCTGTTGCTGGGCCAGCACAAGCCCCTTGCCCCAGCCTGGGAGTGGAACTTGCTTTCAGGGACTTTTGAACCTCCTTGAAAGTCATGGCGGCCAGTGCAGGGATGAGCGCCAGCCTCCCAGCGCTGCTTTCCAGACTTTGACTGGTGAGTTGCACTGGCCGAGGGCAGTCGGCACAGGGATGTGGGGACGGAGTAGGGGGAGGCTGAAACAAACACATTCCAGGGGGGTGGGCAGCAGGCAGGACCATGGTGGCCCAAAGCCGGGCAGGAGTGGAGCCGGGATCCGGCACTTGGGTCAGATCCTAACCTCACTTCTGGGAGACCTGGCACAGCGCCGGGCTGCTTGGATCTGCGCCACCTCGTTAGGTGGTGGAGAACTGAGTAGCCCCATTGCTGCCGCGTTACCCAAGGTAGGGGAATTAATTCCCCTTGCCCCGGTCTGAGCCGCAGCCAGCCCCAACCCTGCGCAGGATACATGCAGGCCTACCTGTCCCAGCTCAGGTTAGGACTGGGCTACCTGTTTCCTTCTTAAGAAGCTAACTAATTTCCCCATTACTAATTATATCCTCAGAGAATTTAAAAAAAATTTGCTTTTCTCTTTCTTTAATTTGTACCTTGTGGTACTACAGAGTACAGCCACTTGACAACTTGTGAAAGAACAGCGTTCTCTTTTTGTTCAAGGGAGGGCTGACAAAGTTGGAAGAAATATTGATTGCTAGAGAAAAAACATAAACTTTCCACAAAACTACAAAATTTTGTCAAATATGCCTCGAAACTGAGAAAGTTTGAAGATTTATTGTTAATTGGGCACAAGGGAAAAGAGGGTTTATGGAATACGGAACCTAGATTTTTCTCTAAATATGCAGGAAATCTATTCCACGGTAAATCAGTTGATACACTACTTTGTAATAAAAAAATAAAAATTAAATTAAATTAATACCTACCATTTCTCTGTATCTTCGAAGTGACAAGCTGCCTGAATGGGCTGTTATCGTACAAAGTGGATTCCACCTTGAGCAAAAATTCTCACTGTCTTCGTAATTCACCCGGAAATGGGTTCTGAAGGAAGAACCTTCCCAGCAACCAGCATGAATGGCTTCATTCCAAGGCAATCTTACATCCTTTAAATATCATGATCTTTCAAGAAGATTCAGTATGCACAGGAAAGTGAGATGCAAGAGATCCAGGTGACCAAGAGGAGGAGGATGTACATGGAAGGTGGCCTGCTCGAGGACAACACTCTGATGAAAATGAGAGAACTGAGAACGTGAATGAAAATGAGCTTCTTCATGAAGCTATGCAAGTGGAGAAGCTGAGTAAAAATACTCATCTGTCCTGTACAGTATATTTCAGTTCGTCTGAAATTGAAGAGGGCAGGATTCTTCACGCTTCCCTGGGAATAATCCCCCTACAATCTGAGGTCACTGGATTTCACCTCCATATTTTAACAGTCCATGAAGACATCAGCGTCCTAGATGGTGCTGACTGCTGTTTAGTCTCAAGTGGGTTAATTATAAAGGAAAATGATTTTGAAGTTCTTGTAAACAACAGAACTGTAGAGGGCCTGCGTGCTTTGTTCCAAGTGTTTTTTCTTTAGGAAAGGAAAGCTTACGTCAGCAGAAGCTGATGCAATACATTTTTAAAAAATTTGTACCTCTTTTGTTTGGCCTTTTCAGCCACACTAGACACTGTGCCAGAACCACCATTCAGAGCCTTTCGAGACTGAAGGTTGCCAACTAAATACCCCAGCCATCCTCACTTTTGCGAACATGGTTCCCTTCCCTTTTGTCTTTGCAATGGCCCAGTAAGGCCGACTGGGTTGAGAGATGGCAGCTGACTCAGGATCACCCAACAGACCAATTAATGGCCCAGTGTTACACTCGGCCAGAGGGGTGCAGTTCTGCCAACACTATCTCCACTGCCTCCCATGTGCTGGCTGGGGACCAGGTTAGTAAGAAAAAATTACTGATCTCCCCTCTCACTCCATGGTCCTATATGGGCCTACTCAGATCTATGCCAGCCCTTTTGTTCTGCCTTTTGGTGCTTATCGGCTACTACATCAATGGCACCACTGTGTGGGCTATCAAGTGCTGGGGCAATGGTGGCCCATGTGATACTCTGGCAGGATGATAAACTGCCAGTGTATCATGCTGATAGGAGTAGACTGCCCATTCCTCTGGACCAGGGGTGTCCAAAGTTTTTGGCAGGAGGGCCACATCAGTTCTCTGACACTGTGTCGGGGGCCGGGGGGGGAAAGAATTAATTTACATTTAAAATTTGAATAAATTTACATAACTTTACATAAATGAATATATTAAAGATGAACCTATATGAATGAGGGTCTTGCAATAGCTCAATGCCTATAAAAGGCCTTGCACAAAGCAAGGCTGGCCTTTCCTTTGCTGCCACTTCTGCATCACAGATGTGAAAGAGCAAGCAGTGGAGGGAGCTCTCATCCCTCAGCTCACACGAGAGGTCAAACAGTCGCCCTCACGCTGAGAGAAGTTGCATTGGGCCAGTGTGGGCTTCAACAAATCTCCGGAGGACCTGAGGCTCATTGTAGACTGGGGGCTCCCTGAAGGCCGCATTGAGAGGCCTCAAGGACCACAAGTGGCCCCCGGGCCGGGGTTTGGACACCCCTGCTCTGGACTAATAGCCCAATCCCAGCGCCCAGGGCTGCAGCAGCGGCGAAAGGGATACTGTTGCATCCCATGGGGCTGGGAAGCAGCCACAGGGCTACAAGGGATAAAGAAACTTATGCTTCCTTACCCCATGTAATAGCCAGGTGACCCTGATGGGTCTCCTCAGATCTGTACCCACTACTGAGCAGGGCAGATCTGAGGAGACCCACGTCAGGTCTCCCAGACTGGGATGGGCATTTGGATATGGTGGCAGGGTCTGCTGCCATAGCTGCCCCCCACCCTGCTCCCTCGCTCTGCCACACCTTCCCCCACACTCTACTCACTCCAGAATACCTCCCCCCCAGACTTACCTCTCTGCTACCTGGTGCTCACCCAGAACTCAGGGTAGTGGTCCCTAGTGTGGGCTTGCACTGGGCCAGCTTTGGTGCCAGACCTGCATAGATTGTCACAGGTGTGCCTTATGGCATGTTTGCAACAGTGTGTGCTGGTACTGGGCCGGTGCAGTCCTGTTTGGGTCTCAATCTGGTGGTTTAGCCATAACACAAGTTCTCCCTCAAAGTTTTCATTGGACAAATATTGTTCTTCTTTCTTTGTACATAGTCAAGTGCACCAGTCCTCTAGACCAGGGGTGCCCAAACCCCAAACCTGGGTCCACTTGTGACCCTCGAGGACTCCCAATGTGGCCCTCAGGGATCCCCCAGTTTCCTATGAGCCTCTGGCCCTCTGGAGACTTGCTGGAGCCCGCACTGGCCTGATTCAACTGTTTGACATCTCGTGTGAGCTGTGGGATGAGGGATCCCTCCACTGCTTGCTGTTTCACGTCTGTGAAGCAGCAGTGGCAGCAAAGGAAAGGCCAGCCTTGCTTTGTGCAAGGCCTTTTATAGGCTTGAGCTATTGCAAGACTTTCATACATTCATATAAGTTCATCTTTAATATATTAAATATATTTAATATATTCATTTATGTAAACTTATGTAAATTTATTCAAATTTTAAATGTCCCCCAAAACAGTGTCAGAGAGATGATGTGGCCCTCCTGCCAAAAACTTTGAATACCCCTGCTCTATACAATGTGCCCAGGATCTACAGCACCGCAAAAGACCAAAGTAGCACTGCTGAATGTTCCAGGGTGAAGATAGGCCAACACTACTGAGAACAGACTCAGTTGGAAGTCAAATCTTTTGGGTCTGTTGAAGAGCATTTGGAAGGATTTGGGGGAATTCTTCTAGAGTTAGATTTTGGGGGCACCTGAAGTTGAGCAAGGTGGCCCCAGACCTTTCAGTATAGGAGATTGGGAACAAAATGTTACCACCACCCCTTCTTCAGTGGCACCTCAGCAGGTGCAACCACCACTGCCCCTGCTCTTGCTTGAGGTGCTTCTCCTCCAGTTTCTGGATTTAAAAAGTCAAACGAGAATGGAGCAAGAGAATGAAAGTGGAGAGAAAATGCTAGATTGTCTCCCAGGAGATGATCTAGTCTACCACTCTCCTGCCTCTTGCAATCCATTTGCAGCTTCCTCTTCAAATCAGAAAGCATGTGAGAAAGCGAAGGAGTGGTCAGTGGCAGCAACCTACCCATGGCTGACCAATGATTGCTTGCAAAAGTGTATTTAGTCAGAACTGCCTACCACTCCATGTGCCGGAGCTCCCGCTGATCCTCTTGTGGAGGCTCGTCTTTTCCTTTAGTGGCAAGATATCTGTGACACATCAAATGATGGGGTAGCACCCTACAGTCTGACTTTATTGGTTTACATGTGAGACCCCTGATTCAAGTCAATGTTGCATAATCCATTAACAAGGGAGGCAGCTCAGTGACAATTGCATCATCAGTGGGAAGTATCCAGTAATGTCTGTCAAGCCCTTTTATACCCAACTGCTGCCGTCAATGGAAAACCCAACTGCAGCTGTCAATGGAGAACTAAGTGTGGTTGACTTGGCTCCTTCCCACCAACAGTCCCAACATAACACTCTTTTCTTGGGAATTCCAATCACAGGTTTTAGCAGCAGAATCTTCTCAGTGTGTGGTGCTGTCCACTTGCCCATCAATTGTTGTCAGGGTTGGCCGACCCATGTAGACAGGAGAGGATTTAGTTAAGACTGAGCTGTTAGAAGCACTGAACATGTTTGTCACTTTGACTGCACATGAGACAAGGAAAGATTTGAGATTTTGTGGCTTGATGGCAAGGCTGCCATGTATTGATGAGTTGTGGCCCTGCCACACATGACCAAGCATACGTTGGACCTGATTTACCCCTTTGTCATGGACAGATCATTACCTGGTGCAGTGTTAGTTGATGGTGATGCCTAACCTCTGCAAGGGGTTGTGGGCAAATTATGTGGTCTGCTCTGGAAGGCTAATGGAGTCAATTTCCTGAAGATTTTGGGTGACATTCCTGCTACCAGGGCTGACAATACACCCAAGAATTGGGGGGGGGGGGACCAAGAACAGTCAAATGACAAAAAAGTGATAGTCAAGCTCACAGCATTGCCTCCCTCAGTCACAACCAGGCATTTTGCAGTGAAAAGCTAATACTGTTAGGTTCACACTATAACCAGGTCTTCACTTGCAGTAAACCAGAGTTTCTCAACCAGTGGTACGGGTACCACCAGTAGTACTTGAGGTTGTGTCTGGTGGTACTCACAGGACTCCTGGATACCCGCTGCCTGGCAGTGAGACCAAGAATGTGATGCAATGAACAGTGATAGCTCAGTGGGCAGAGTTTTCCACGCTCAAAAAAGCCTCCTGCCTACCTTGAGCCTCTTACTGGTGTTTGTTGCATTGCATCTGGCCTCCCAACCCAGAAGAAACTGATGATGATGTCAGCACCAGTTTCCTCAGGTGGTACTTCAAATAGGTGGACCATGTGAAGTGGTGCGGTAGAGGACAAATCTTGAGAAACTTTGCAGTAGACTGAGGCAGGAAAGAGGTGGTGGAATCCTGAAGAGGGTGCATGAAGTGTACCATTTCAAACAGAATGTGGGGGATATCGTTTTTGAATGTGCTCTGTGTGAAAATCTGCCTGTAAGCAGAAATCTGGCAAAGCATGAAATGTAGAAGGGGTGGAGCAACCATATCTCTATATGTCACAGGCAGAGCAATCCTAACTTGCGCGGGAACAGGCAGGCTGACAGGACTGCGCTGTATCCAGCACAAATTTGGGGCTGACTGCAGGCCGGCTTGGGACAAAGGGAAATAATTTCCTTTACCTCGGGTAACACCCCAGCAGCCCCAATGGGGCTACTCGGATCCACACCATCTAATAAGGTGGTGCAAATCCGAGCAGCCTGGACAGGGCGACCAGATGTCATAACTGCCAAAGAGGACAAGGCACCCCAATGTAGGGCATCCAAGAAAAATGTAGGGCATGACAAAAGCTAAAAACACTCATATATGAATTTCATGTGATTAATTTAAACACTGTATTATTTATTATTAAATTTAAAACTATATTACATATAATTTATTGCATAGAATTTAGTCATTACAAGAAGGCTATGTGCTGCCTGCAGGGGCCCACTCACAAGGAAAAGGACATTTACATTATTTTCCAGGATATGAGGTTTAAAAAGAGGATATGCCCTGGAAAAAAAGGACTTCTGGTCACTCTGAGCCTGGAGCTGCTCTGGGCTGCCTGGGAATGGGGCTAGGACCTGACCTAAGTGCCGGATCCTGGCCCCGCCTCCCACTCCCTGCCACAGGTTGCCATATGCCACCCACCCCTCTCCCTCCCCCCGTCCCGCCACCCACCCTTTCTCCGAAATGCTTTCTCCTGCCTCTTCCCCGTCCTCCCCACGCCCCCCACCAGATCCCAATGCTGGCCTGAAAATCACATATCCCCTAGTACAGCACTCAATTTCCACTAGTAAGCAAGGAAAACGTCATTCCAGACAGCTGACACGTGATACACTGTAGCAGAACATAAATTCTCTCCTACTGAATTCCTCATAGTATTCTGGGGAGTCCTGTCTCGCAATAGTGTTGTTCTATCCAAGGGCTTATAGAGGGTAGATGTGACCTGCATCACTTATGCAACATCAGAGTTATTGTGATTATTATTTTTACAAATATTTATATATCACTTTTCAGCAAAAACCAAAGCTCACAAAGCGGTTTACAAAGAGCCCTTTGGGGAGAAAGGTGGGGTAAAAATTAAATAAATAAAGAATAAATGCCAGGATTATTATTATTAAATGGTCCCGTATCCTGAAAAGATTTACAGCCTCTAAAAAGCACGAGCAACACCAGCAAATGGCCACTAGACACTGAAATGAATTCACAGGGGTGAACAGTGCACTCCCTGATAAATATAAGAGATGCCCTACTGAAACTGAAAAACTATAAGAGATGCCCTATGTTTAAAGACTCTTCTTTACCCAGCTACAGTGGCAGACCTGCCATTAAATGAACCAGGCAAATGACCCAGGTGCGAAGCCTTGTGTGCCTCTAGGACCACACAGAAACCTCCCTGAGGCTCCTGACTCAGAAACTGTGCTTCCAAGGGGGTGCAACATCTTTTTTTTTGGGGGGGGGGCATCATGGACCTGTGCCCCAGTACACAGGGCTGGGGAGGTCCGCTACTGCCCAGCTAGCAAGAGTTTTGTAACTGTGAAGCAGCTGTTCATTTTTCTGTTCCTTTTTTAGGCTCCTCATACAAATGTCTATATTCAGAATCCTTGATTTGGGACAGTGTGGGGGAATGTAGGGAGATATTAGTCACTGCTACAGTAGGACTATGCCCTAGAACAGTGGTTTGCAAACCTTTGAGCACCAGGACCCACTTTTTAGAATGATAATCTTTCAGAAACCACCAGATGTGATGTCATTAAGCTGGAAGTGATGTCATGGCTGGAAGTGGCATCATCAAGTAGGAAAATTTTTAACATCCACAAACAACAAAATCAAAATAAATTAAGTAAATTAAAAGTTTACAGTAAATATAAGTTTAAACATTTATTTCAAATAAAGAAGTACCCTCTTAAGCTTCCCAAGCCATTGATGATCTGTTTTTTAAAAATTCCCCAGACATCCCAAAGGCTACAAACCTATCCGCACTTACCCAGGAGTAAGCCCCATTGACAATCATTGTTAAAAGTATTTACATAGTAACCTGTTAAATGCACAGATCTGTAACATTTCCCCAAATGCAGCTGCATACTATAGTAGCATCAAGTCTGCTATAATAAAAATGAAACATACATTGAAATGAATGACAACCCACCTAGTGGGTCCTGACTCACAGATTGAGAAATGCTGCCCTAGACTTTGTACATACAATCCATTTGTATATTAGTTTACAAGCGATAATTAGTACATTGATACTATTACTAACTTCGCTGGGGTCTTCTGGTACTGATGGAATGCAAGAGAAGAAAAAGAACTGCATTCTCAGACATCATCCATTCTAACGTTGTCAAACTCACAAGAAAGTCTGCAAAATGGGCAATGGAAGAAATAGTGTCAGATATGTACACAGTCAGGTTGCTCTGAGAAAGGCAGTTGGAAGCCCCCTTGACAATGATTCTTATGGCTCCTATCACAGATCTACTCCTGTTGAGGCAGCAGGAAATGTTTACATTTGCTTTTCAGCCTTCCCATGGCTCCCTTCACCTCTTGGTTCCTCAGGGTATAGATGAGGGGATTGAGAGCAGGGGTGACCACTGTGTAGAATACAGCAGCCATCTTGTCCACCTGGTTGTCGGATGCCGGCTTCATATACACAAAAGCAATGGGCCCATAGAAAAGGAAGACGACCATCAGGTGGGAGCCACAGGTGGACAGTCCCTTCCTACTGCCCTTCCCAAAACGGCCACAGAGAGTGGCCAGGATGGTGACATATGAAATCAGCAAGGTTACAAAGCAGGGTAAAAGTATCACAGTGTCGCTGAACACCAAGAGAATCTCACTAACATGGATGTCTGAACAGGACAGCTTCATTACCTGTGTGATGTCACAGAAGAAATTGTCCAGCACATTCGATGCACAGAATGGTAGCTTAGCAGTGACCACTGTCTGGAAAATGCCATGAATGATGCCTCCTGTCCAGCAAAGTATGAGGAGGTTGGAGCAGCGCTGCCGGTCCATGATGGTTGCGTACCTCAACGGGTGGCAGATGGCCACATAGCGATCATAGGCCATGACAGTCAGGAGGAACATTTCTACTGCTGCAAAGAGGTGGAAGGTAAGTATCTGGGTCATGCAGCCTGCATAAGAAATGGTACCACCACCATTCAGTAGATCAGTCAGTAATTTTGGGGCAGCCACAGAGCCCAAAGATACATCAAGGAGAGACAGATTGGCAAGGAAGAAATACATGGGGCAGTGAAAGAGCTTGGTGTCAGTCCACACAGTCACCATGATGAGCAAGTTGCCCAAAAGGACAATGGTGTAGCAGGTCAGGACCAGAATTAAAAGGAAGAGTAGAGCACTGCGGGAGCCAGAGAAGTCCAGGAAGACAAACTCGGTAACTGTGGATCCATTCATCTTGACGGCTGGTTCTAGTGGGAGAAAAAGTATGGATATTGTTATCCTTCCCAGCACTGTTTAACTCATCCAACATAATATATTTCCCTCCTGGAACTATTAATAGAATTAAAACACTTGTGTTCTTGGGCCCAATTCTATCCTCTGCCGACCTGTGTGGTTCAGCAGTGTCCAAGGACCATAGCACCATGGAGAGGTAGACTTACCTACACATTCACATCATGTTCCTGAAGAGGCCTACTTGGATAGAGAGTGAGAGCAGAAAACACTCAAAGGCAAGGAAGGGGGCATCGGATATTGGCTGCTATCTGCTCCCAGCCTGCTCTCAACCAGTCCCTGGTTTGGCAGATCCCCACCCCAATTCTCCCCCAGAACAGCTACCTCCCCTCCAACTTACCGGTACTGTTCCAACCTGCGTGCTGTCACTGATGCTACAATACCAGCTGCCAGGCCTTTCAAATTCTGACAGGAATGGGCTATTGTTTTCCTATATGGAACGCCAGGCCCCCGTCTCATGTTTCTACAGAGAAAGACAAGTGTCCTATCAATATTCAGGAATCTGCACTCTCATTGATCAATGTTTTTATAAAAAGCTTTGCAAACTAGGCAAATTAATTACACTTGCATTTTGTTAGCCAACTTCCAAAATTGGGGATTTTGCTGTGGCTAGACGTAAGGTGCCTGGTGCAGTCAATGCATGGTTGGCCAGAAGAATTTAGTAGCCATTCTCTCCTGCTGCTGGAGAGTATGATGGAGTTGTGTTTGTTGAGATTCCTGTAGGCATTGCAAGCACCACATCAGGGTTTTGAGAACTAGGATCCATGCAATGCATATATTTTATGAAAACTCAAGAGTTCCAGGCTTCTGAATTCTGAGTTAGTTTCCCCACAAAATGCATGTTCCTATGAGGGATGTGAAGGATTTTGACACACATGCAGCTATCACTCTCCACAGTACGTGTGCTCCTAAGCAAATGTGAAAAAGTAGCCAGAGTGCCGTGCTGAGTTAGACATGAGTTAAAACCTGTGCTGAGTTAGTTATGAGTTAGACAGGAGTTGAAACCTTGATTTGGCCTTGGCGATCACTGAGTGACCTTGGCCAGTCACTCTGTCTCAATTCAAGCTACCTCCCTAGACTATGGTGATCATAAAAGAGGGAACATGTGCGCTGCCCTGAGCTCCTTGGAAGGAAGGATGGGATATAAGTGAAATGATATGACACACGTACCACTGGTCTGATCTGGATACTAGGTAGTTTCATGTGTTCCACAAAGATTTCCACCTCCAGTTGTCACTGCAGTCCTGAGGGTAGATGAAAATATGGATTGAGGTAGTGTTGCCTCTAGAATCACTTTAAACCAGCATGGGTGCATCCCTCTTAAACTTCTTTTGATTTCAGTAAGAGAGTCTGACTCTGTTTAGTAAGTTTATGTCCAGTATCAGAAACAATTATTTGCTTTCTATACAATAAGAATTTTAAACTCAGACCCAGTAGACCCTTTTCTTTCTGTCTACATGGAGCTGGGAGATTGAACCAGAGATTGGCTTTTGTCAAGATATATTTCATTAAAAGACTTTGCTAACATGTGTTTTGGGACTATTGAAATCTAATTGCTAAACACTTTATGAAAATTCAGCTCAGGTTTTCTGCTGATATTCCACTAGCAAATGAAAGATTTAACTAATCCTGTTCGTTTATTAAAAAACTAATTTTTTTTGTGGTTCATGGTTATATTTTATAGACCATGACTATTGACTATAGACTATTAAACTATCATTTAAAAGTTTAAACTAGTTTTATAGACCCCTAGTTTATTTTAATCATTTTTACCAAGCTATCCTAAATGTGTTCTCTGTTCAACTAAATCCAGTTTACTTCTTAATAAACGAATTTCCTATTTACTAATTCCAACCCCCTCCACCATGGGGGGGGGAACTTTTGCTTCCTCTTTATTTAATTTGTACCCCTCAGTATAGAGCTCAGCCACGTGGCAGTTTGTGAAAGAATGGTCAAAAGACAAGACTGACAAAATAGGAAGAAATATTAATTGATTTAAAACATTTATTTCCACAAATGTACACATTATTTGTAAATTATGCTTCAAAACTGGAACGGTTCAACAAATTTATGATTAAATAAGCACAAAAGTTAGACTACAGCATAAACTACAACATATTCCTCTGGACATTTAAGACTCTTTATAGAATAAGGAACATTGATTTTCTCTAAATATGTATGTGCACAAAATCTGTTCTTTTATAAATGAGATCGCATACTGCTCAGTAATGAGGAATGAAATTAATACCTGGTATGTCTCTGTATCCTGAAAGTGACAAGCTGCCTTAGGGGGTTGTTATCGTATACGGTGGATTTCACTTTGTGCAGAGATTCGCACTGTCTTCCGAATTATCAGTAAAAGGCCATCTGGAGCAAGTAACATCCCAGGAACCAGCACCACTTTGTTTCAAGGCAATCCTGCATCCGCTAAATACAGTGATCTTTCAAGAAGGTTCAGAATGTACAGAAAACTGAGACGCAGGAAATCCAGGTGAGCAAAAGGAAGGAGATGTAAATGGAAGGTGGCCTGGTCGAGGACAACACTCTGATGAAAATGAGAGAACTGAGAACTTGAAGGAAAATGAGCTTCTCCATGAAGCTATGCAAGTGGAGAAGCTGAGTAAAAATATTCATCTCTCCTGTCCAATATATTTCAGTTCAGCTGGAATTGAAGAAGGCAGGGTTCTTCACATTTCCCTGGAAATAATCGTCCTGCAATCTGAGGACCTTGGATTTCAGCCTATGTATTGAAAGCCTGTTGTCATTTTCCAGCGTCGATGAAGACGTCAGCATCCTGGATGGTGCCGTCTGCCCTTCAGTCTCAATTGGATTAATTATAAGTGAAAACAGTTTTGAAGTTCTTGTAAACAACAGAACTTTAGAGGGCCTGCACGCTTTTTCCAAGTGCTTTTTTCCCTTGGAAGAAAAGCTTACATCAGCAGAAGTTGATGCAGTTCATTAAAAAAAAAATGCACCCCAGCCATCCTCACTTTTACAAACATGGTTCCCTTTCTCCTTATCTTTACCAGAGTTCAGTAAGGCTGATTAGACTGAGACTGATCCAGGACCACCCCACAAAGCAATGGATTGCCCAATTCTATCCTCGGCTGGCCTGTGGGGCGCTGTGACGTGTAGCACATGGCTAGGTTATTTCCTGGACCAGGAAATAAGAAATGTTTCATTTATCATCTCTGTCACTCCATGGTCCCCTGTGGGTCTAGTCAGATAATGTAACTCTTCTGTGTTGACTTTTGGTGCTTACTGGCTGCTGTACCATTGACAACACTCTGGTGGAATGCAAACTCTGCTGGAGTATCATGTAGATAACATTAGGCTGACCATCCCTCTGGACCAGGGGTGCCCAAACCCCGGCCCTGGGGCCACTTGCTGCTCTCGAGGCCTCTCAATGTGGCCCTCAGGGAGCCCCCAGTCTCCAATGAGCCTCTGGCCCACCGGAGATTTGTTGGAGTCCACTCAGGCCCGACGCAACTGATCTCAGCGTGAGGGCAACCGTTACCTCTTATGTGAGCTGTGGGATGAGGACTACCTCCACTGCTTTCTGTTTCATGTCTGTGATGCAGCAGCGGCAGCAAAGGAAAGGCCAGCCTTGCTTTGGGTAAGGCCTTATAGGCCTTGAGTTATTGCAAGACCTTCATTCATTCATATAAGTTCATCTTTAATATAGTCATTTATGTAAACTTATGTAAATTTATTCAAATTTTAAATTTAAATTAATTCTTTTTCCTCCCCGGCACCTGACATAGTGTCAGAGAGCTGATGTGGCCCTCCTGCCAAAAACTTTGGACACCCCTGCTCTGGACTAACAGCCCAATTCTAAGCACCATGGTGGAGCAAAGCCATAAGGGCTACTGCTGCATCCAGCAGCCCTGCTGATCATGCTGGGGGAGTTCAGTGTCTGTGCTGAGGCCCCCAGTGTTGGTTGGGCTCAGTGGGGTTTAAGGCTGCCATGACAACCATGCGTCTGTCTTAACAAGTTGTGTCCAACATGACCAAGCACATGTTGGACCTGATTTTCACTGCTAGGCAGAGGGGGGTGATTTGGTGGTGATTACGGACCTAATCCTATCCAACTTTCCAGCACTGATGCAGCTCAATGCAGCCCAAGGTACGGGGTCAAACATTCTGTTACCTTGAGGAGGCTGCTCTTGTCTGTCTCTCCACCACAGGGCATGTTCCACTGACACAGCTGCATCAGCACTGGAAAGTTACACAGAAGTGGATCCCAAGATGACACTTTCATAGTGGACAGATCATTACCTGGTATGGTATAGACTAATGGTGGTGTTTAACCTCTGCAAGGAAGGAGGCCAAATGGTATGGTCTGCCCTGGAAGGATGATGGATTCAAATGGTTTTGTGAAGGATTTGGGAGACTTTCTTGTTACCAAGGTTTGCAATTCACCTATTGCTCTGGTTGCCCTCTGGGATGAGGACATGGCTAGAGCTTTGGACCAAGTAGCTGCTATGTGACCTTGACCAGGTTGTGGTTATTCACATCAGTTTGGGGAGGTTTGGCTAAATGGTTGGGGAGGGCATGACTGAAGGAGGGGATATCCAGTAACATTGGACTGCATCTAACCAGGGCCCGAAATACATTCTTCCCTGGTTTGTAATGGGCTTCAGGATGTGTGTGAAACCCCACACCATGAGCCAAAGTACTACAATATTTTGGCACAAGTTAGGGAGCCACACTCATGACAAATAGTTTCTTGGCCTTTTGTGCTGTTTCCATTACTCTCAGAAGCTGCTTTCAGAATTCAAACTGACCAGGAGTCTTAAGCCATGCCGTGTCGATGTCATTATTGATTTGGTTTATTTTGATTCCAGAGCCTCCAAGGTTTGTTTAATGACAAACTCAAATGTACTGCACATGTGATCATCAACATAGGTTAAGAAATTCTGGCTAAAACAATTGCTGTGGTTGTTTATGGAGATTACCTGACCATCAGAAACAGGAGGGGACGGACTAAGAAGAATCAAGTGATATAAAAAGAAGTGAGAGTGGAGCGTACAGCACGGCCTCCCTCAGTCACAGCCAAGCATTTTGCCCTCAGAAGCTAATTTGGCTAAGTTCTCACGATGGCCAGGTCTTCACATGCAGTAGACTGAGGCAGGAAATAGGTGATGGAATCCTAAAGAGGTTGCATGAAGTGTACCATTTCAAACAGAATGTGGGGGATATCGTTTTTGAATGTGCTCTGTGTGCAAATCTGCCTGTAAGCAGAAAACTGGCAGAGCAGGAAATGCAGAAGGGATGGGGGCAACCATCTCTCTATTTGTCTCCTTACAGTAGCGATTTTCAACCCTTGTGCCATGGCACACCAGTGTGCTATGGTTGGTCCACAGGTGTGCTGCAGGAGTTTGAGGAAGCTCATTTATTAGTAGGGCAGTTGGGGGATTTGAGTTCCCTACCAGCGGTATGGTGTGCCTTGTCAGTGGTCAAAATATTAATGACGTGCCTGGACAATCTTAGCACCTTGTCAGTGTGCCATGAGATGAAAAATGTTGAAAATCATTGCCTTACAGTATAGCCCTGGCACCACAAAACATGGAGCCTTTCTCAGGTTATGGAGGCATGTCCTTCTTATGCCCAGATCCTATAGTGGGCCCAAATTAATGCTTTGGTGTAGGAGGGTCTGGGTCAAGGGTGTGTCACAGAAACAATTCTCTATTTTTCTCCATTGAAGCCTCCCTCCAACACATCTGAGCGAAAATCAAATGTTCAGAACACGGCAGCTCAATCCCAGCCCCAAAATTCCAGAACCTGCCAGAAATGAGCAGGTAACTCCTGCTGATTGTTTAAGGTGCAGCTGTGATGAGGTTCATGTTGAAAGTGGAAGGAGGACACGCCTTGCAGGATCGAATCACACATCCCCTAGTTCAGCACTCAATTTCCAATAGTGGTCAGCAAGGAAAATGTATATATATAAATGTATATATATATAATGTATATAATTATGTATAAAATTTTTCAGCAGAAACTTAAGCTCACAAAGCTGTTTACAAAGCAAAGTGGTTTACCCACTTTTTAGAATGATAAGCTGTCGGAAGACACCAGAAGTGATGTCATTATCCTGGAAGTGATGTCATGGCTGGAAGTGGCATCATCATACAGGAAGAAATTTTAACACCCACATGCAATAAAATAAAATCATATAAAGTAAATTAAAAGTTTACAATAAGCATAAGTTTAAAAATTTATTTAAAATAAAGAACCCGTCCAACCTCCCAAGCCATTGCTGATCTGTTGTTTTTTTTTAAAGTCCCCAAACATTCCAAAGGTTGCAATCCTATCCACACTTAATCAGGATTAAGCCCCATTGACAATCACTGTTAAAACCATATATAGTAACCTGTTAAATGTACAGATCTGTAACATTTTCCCGAAAGCAGTCACATACCAGGGTACGATCAGGTCTACTGTATTAAAAATGAAATACACATTGAAATGAATGGGGAGTCATATGAAATTGGCATGGAACTCGCCTAGTGGGTCCCGACTCACAGTTTGAGAAATGGTGCCTTAGACTTTACACATAAAAACCATTTGATTATTAGTTTACAAGTTATGATTAGGAGATTGATTAATAACTTCTCTAGGGAATTCTGGTACTGATGGAATGCAAGACAAGCAAAAGTATTGCAATCTCAGATATCATCCACTTTGATGCCAAACACACAAGAAAGTTTGGAAACAGGGCAATCCAAGAAATACCACCAGATATGTGCACATTCAAGTTGCTCTGAGAAAGCAGGTGGTTGGAAACCCTTTGGACAGTGTTTCTTGGGGCTCCTATGCACAAAAATTGATTGGGCAGGAAAGGAAAATATAGATCTACTCCCATTGAGGCAGCAGGAAATGTTTACATTTGCTTTTCAACTTCCCCATGGCTCCCTTCATCTCTTGGTTCCTCAGGGTATAGATGAGGGGATTGAGGGCAGGGGTGACCACCATGTAGAACACAGCGGCCATCTTGTCCACCTGGTTGTTGGAGGAGGGCTTCATATACACAAAAACAATGGGCCCATAGAAGAGGAAGACGACCATCAGGTGGGAGCCACAGGTGGAGAGACCCTTCCTACCACCCTTCCCAAAACGGCCACACAGTGTGACCAGGATGGTGACATATGAAACTAGCAGGGTCAGGAAGCAGGGTGTAATAATCACACTGTCGCTGAACACCAAGAGTATCTCACTAACATGGACATCTGAACAGGACAGCTTCATTACCTGTGTGATGTCACAGAAGAAATTGTCCAGCACATTCGATGTACAGAATGGTAGCTTAGTAGTGACCACTGTCTGGAAAATGCCATGGATGATGCCTCCTGTCCAGGAAAGTATGAGAAGGCTGGAGCAGCGCTGCCGGTCCATGATGGTTGCGTACCTCAACGGGTGGCAGATGGCCACATAGCGATCATAGGCCATGACAGTCAGGAGGAACATTTCTACTGCTGCAAAGAGGTGGAAGGTAAGTATCTGGGTCATGCAGCCTGCATAAGAAATGGTACCACCACCATTCAGTAGATCAGTCAGTAATTTTGGGGCAGCCACAGAGCCCAAAGATACGTCAAGGAGAGACAGATTGGCAAGGAAGAAATACATGGGGCAGTGAAAGAGCTTGGCGTCAGTCCACACAGTCACCATGATGAGCAAGTTGCCCAAAAGGACAATGGTGTAGCAGGTCAGGACCAGAATTAAAAGGAAGAGTAGAGCACTGCGGGAGCCAGAGAAATCCAGGAAGACAAACTCGGTAACTATGGATCCATTCATCTTGATGGCTGGTTCTGTTGGGAGAAAAAATATGGATACTTTTTATCACACCCATCCCTACTTATCTCATCCAGCAAAATATATTATCCTCCTGGAACTATTAACAGAATTAAAACGCTTGTGTTCTTGGGCCCAATTCTATCCTCTGCCGACCTGTGCGGTTCCTTAATGCCCCAGGAGCTTAGCACCATGGACAGTTTGTGTTCTTGTGGCCCAATCCTATTCTTGGTTGATCTGTATGGTTAAGCAGTGTCTACACGTCCTGTGCTGTATGTCATGGGCCTGCTAAGGACCATAGCACCATGGAGAGATAAGTAGAAAGACTCATCCACACCGTGTTCTCGAATTGGCCTACTTGGATCACAGAGTGAGACTGGAGAACAAGGCACCGGAGGCAAGAAAGTGGGCATAGGATATTGGAAGCTGATATCTACTCCCAGCCTTCCCAAAACAAGCCCCTGGCTTGGCCAGATGAGTTGGCTGTTCCAGCCTGTGTGATGTCACTGATGCTGCAATACCAGCTGCCAAGCCTTTTGAATTCTAATATGAATGGGATGCTGTTTTCCTAAAAGGAACTCCAGGTTCCTGTCTCATGTTTCTACAGAGAAAGACAAGTGTCATATCAACATTCAGGAATCTGTTCTGTCACTCATCAATCTTTTCATAAAAAGCTTTGCAGGCCAGGCAAATTAATGATGCTTGCATCTCCTTAGACAATTTCCAAAATTGGGGACTTTGCTGTGGCTAGATGTAAGGTGTCTGGTGGAGTCAATGTGTCATTGGTCAGAAGAATTTAGTAGCCATTCTCTCCTGCTGCTGGAGAGTATGATGGAGTTGTGTTTGTTGTGATCCCTGTGGGCATTGCAAGCACCACATCAAGGTTTTGAGAACTAGGATTCATGCAATGCATATGTTTCAGGCTTCTGAATTTTGAATTAGTAGTAGTAGTAGTAGTAGTAGTAGTAGTAGTAGTAGTAGTAGTAGTAGTAACTTCCTTGTCATTGTGCTACAGCACAACAAAATTTATGCACCTTTGAGATACAAGCATAAATATATACTACAGTTCCAACAATCACACTCTACGCGCTCACCCACACATTCTGTACAACATGCATCATAATATAAAAACAGTATAACAGACCATAATGCCCAGGAGCATGATAACAACTATATCGCCTTATTCAACGTAATTATGGCTGTGGGATAAAAACTGTTCAGGAATCGTGTGGTGCTGCTCTAATAGTTCTGTATTGTCTACCCGAAGGCAACAGTTCAAAGAACTTATGAGCCGGATGGAAGGGGTCTCTCAGAATACTATGTGACTTCTGCAGACAGCGAGATATTTGGATGTCCTCCAAAGCTGGTAGATGAGGGTTGATGATGTTCTGCGCGATCTTAATAATTCTCTACTAGCCTTTTTGTCCCCTGCAGAGCAATTTCTGTGCCACACCAAGATATCATAGGTTAGGACACTCTCAGTGGTGCAACGATAGTAAGACACAAGCAGCTGCTGTGACAAATTTAACCTCCCAAGCTTCCTCAGAGAATATAACTGCTTTTGTGCCTTTTTTTATCAACATGCTGGTGTTAATAGTCCATGAGAGGTCCTCTGTGATGTACCCAATGTATGTGCCTATTTGGGAAATGTGCACAATTTTGACACACATGAAGCTAATTCCGTCAGATATTGGGCTCCAAAGCAAATGTGAAGGAATAGCCAAAGTGTAGCACAGAGATTGGAGAGGCATGAGTTGAAACCTTGATTCGGCCTTGATGATCACCAGGTGACCTTGGCCAGTCACTGCGTCTCAATTCAAGCTACCTCCCTGGACTATGGTGATCATAAAAGAGGGAACATGTGGGCTGCCTTGAGCTCCTTGGGAAGAAGGATGGGATATAAGTGAAATGACATGACACACGTACCACTGGTCTGATCTGGATACTAGGTAGCTTCATGTGTTCCACAAAGATTTCCACCTCCAATTGTCACTGCAGTCCTGAGGGTAGATGAAAATATGAATTGAGGTAGTGTTGCCTCTAGAGTCAGTTTAAACCAGGGTGGGTGCATCCCTCTTAAACTACTTTTGATTTCAGTAAGAGAGTCTGACTCTGTTTAGTAAGTGTCTGTCCAGTAGCATAGCCAGAGGAGGGGTTGAGCTGTAAGTCCAGCTCTGATACTCGGCATGTAAGCTGCACCTCCCCCTGGCTCTTGCTGCCATTCCAAGGAGCGAAATTAATGCAGAGGAGTCTCGTCTGTGTTGCTTTCAACCCTGGACAGGCTCCGAGAATGAGGAGTAGGGGCAGCTCACATGGCAAGTTTCGGAGCCATGTGATATTTACAGCTCCACCCCCCCCCCCTTGGTTTCTTTCTGTCTACACGGGCCTAGGAGATTGAAACAGAAATTGTTTTTTATCAAGATATATTTCATTAAAAGACTTTGCTAATGTGTATTTTGGGACTATTGAAATGCAATTGGTAAATGCTGGAAGAAAATTCAACTTAAATAATTTTCTTATTTAAATAAGTTTAAATAATTTTTGTTCATGGTTATATTTTATAGGCCCCTAGTGTGTTTTAATAAGTTTTACCAAGCGATCCTACAGGTGTTCTCTGTTCAACTAAATTCACTTACCTTCTCAATAAAATAATTTCTTCTTTACTAATCACACCCCCTATCTGTCAAAGGTGTGGGGAGGGGCACATTTGATTTCTCTGTATTTAATTTGAACCCTGCAGTAAAGAGCACAGTCACATGGAAGGTTGTGAAAGAATGGTCAAATGACCTGGCTGACAAAGTAGGGAGAAAGTACTGATTGATTGAAAAAAAGAAGTACTTTCCACAAACAAACTATGGTACAAATTATTTTTATATTATGCCTCGAAACTGGAACAGTTCAGTGAATTTATGGTTAAAATGGGCACTACAAAAAGAAGATTATAGTATATTCCTGTGGGTATTTAAATTTGTTTATGGAATAAGGAACATTGATTTTCTCTAAATATGTATGTACACAAAATCTGTTCTTTTATAAATGAGATAGCATACTGCTCAGTAACGAGGAATGAAATTAATACCTTGTATGTCTCTGTATCCTGAAAGTAACAAGCTGCCTGAAGGGGTTGTTATAGTAGATGGTGGATTTCACTTTGTGCAGAGATTCGCACTGTCTTCCGAATTATCAGTAAAAGGCCATCTGGAGCAAGTAACCTCCCAGAAACCAGCACTGCTTCGTTTCAAGGCAATCCTGCATCCGCCAAATACTGTGATCTTTCAAGAAGGTTCAGAATGTACAGAAAATTGAGACGCAGGAAATCCAGATAAGCAAAAGGAAGGAGATGTAAATGGAAGGTGACCTGATCCAGGGCAACACTCTGATGAAAATGAGAGAACTTTTGAAGGAAAATGAATTTCTCCACGAAGCTATGCAAGTGGAGAGACTGAGTAAAAATATTCATCTCTTCTCCTCAGTATCTTTCACTTCTTCTGGAACTGAAGAGGGCAAGGTTCTTCAAATTTTCCTGGAAATAATCGTCCTGCAATCTGAGGTCCTTGGATTTCATCTGTATTCAAAGCCTGCTGTCATTTTCAAAAGTCGATGAAGACGTCAGCATCCTGGACGGTGCCGACTACCTTCAGTCCCGATTGGATTAATTATAAGTGGAAATGATTTTGAAGTTCTTGTAAACAACAGAACTTTAGAGGACCTGCATGCTTTTTCCAAGTGCTTTTTTCCCTCGGAAGAAAAGCTTACATCAGCAGAAGTTGATGTACTTCATTAAAAAAAAAAAATGCATCCCAGCCATCCTCACTTTTGCAAACATGGTTCCCTTCCCCTTTATCTTTACAAGAGTTCTGTAAAGCAGATCAGGCTGAGAGATAGCAACTGACCCAGGATCATCCCACATAGCAATTAATGGCCCAGCTAACGGGATGTGTGGGTTGCTGCAGTGCGTAGCACGTGGGCTGACTACTTCCTGGACCAGGAAATAAATGTTTTCACTTATAATCTCCATCAGCCTGAAGAAAACACAGGTCATGGTTCAGGATGTGAACTCACCTCCCTGCATTACAATCTCTGCGCATGAACTGGAGGTTGTCCATGACTTTGTGTACCTTGGCTCAACGATCTCCAACATTCTTTCTCTCGATACCGAGCTAAACAAATGCATCGGTAAAGCAGCTACCACGTTTTCCAGACTCACAAAGAGAGTCTGGTCCAACAAATGTCACGCCTATTTTTAAAAAGGGAAAGAGGGGGGACCCGGGAAACTATAGGCTGGTCAGCCTAACATCCATACCGGGTAAGATGGTGGAATGCCTCATCAAAGATAGGATCTCAAAACACATAGATGAACAGGCCTTGCTGAGGGAGAGTCAGCATGGCTTCTGTAAGGGTAAGTCTTGCCTCACAAACCTTATAGAATTCTTTGAGAAGGTCAATAGGCATGTGGATTTGGGAGAACCCGTGGACATTATATATCTGGACTTTCAGAAGGCGTTTGACATGGTCCCTCACCAAAGGCTACTGAAAAAACTCCACAGTCAGGGAATTAGAGGACAGGTCCTCTCATGGATTGGAGGCCAGGAAGCAGAGAGTGGGTGTCAATGGGCAATTTTCACAATGGAGAGAGGTGAAAAGCAGTGTGCCCCAAGGATCTGTCCTGGGACCGGTGCTTTTCAACCTCTTCATAAATGACATGGAGACAGGGTTGAGCAGTGAAGTGGCTAAGTTTGCAGACGACACCAAACTTTTCCAAGTGGTGAAGACCAGAAGTGATTGTGAGGAGCTCCAGAAGGATCTCTCCAGACTGGCAGAATGGGCAGCAAAATGGCAGATGTGCTTCAATGTCAGTAAGTGTAAAGTCATGCACATTGGGGCAAAAAATCAAAACTTTAGATATAGGCTGATGGGTTCTGAGCTGTCTGTGACAGATCAGGAGAGAGATCTTGGGGTGGTGGTGGACAGGTTGATGAAAGTGTCGACCCAATGTGCGGCGGCAGTGAAGAAGGCCAATTCTATGCTTGGGATCATTAGGAAGGGTATTGAGAACAAAACAACTAACATTGTAATGCCATTGTACAAATCGATGGTAAGGCCACACCTGGAGTATTGTGTCCAGTTCTGGTCGCCGCATCTCAAAAAAGACATAGTGGAAATAGAAAAGGTGCAAAAGAGAGCGACTAAGATGATTACGGGGCTGGGGCACCTTCCTTATGAGGAAAGGCTACGGCGTTTGGGCCTTTTGAGCCTAGAAAAGAGACGCCTGAGGGGGGACATGATTGAGACATACAAAATTATGCAGGGGATGGACAGAGTGGATAGGGAGATGCTCTTTACACTCTCACATAATACCAGAACCAGGGGACATCCACTAAAATTGAGTGTTGGGTGGGTTAGGACAGACAAAAGAAAATATTTCTTTACTCAGCGTGTGGTCGGTCTGTGGAACTCCTTGCTACAGGATGTGGTGCTGGCGTCTAGCCTAGACGCCTTTAAAAGGGGATTGGACAAGTTTCTGGAAGAAAAATCCATTATGGGGTACAAGCCCTGAAGGGTAAGCGCAACCTCCTGATTTTAGAAATGGGTTATGTCAGAATGCCAGATGCAAGGGAGGGCACCAGGATGCGGTCTCTTGTTATCTGGGGTGCTCCCTGGGGCATTGGGTGGGCCGCTGTGAGATACAGGAAGCTAGACTAGATGGGCCTATGGCCTGATCCAGTGGGGCTGTTCTTATGTTCTTATGTAACAAGAAGCTGACGGAACATACCAAGATCCAGGTCTACAGAGCTTGCATCCTGAGTACACTTCTGTACTACAGTGAGTCATGGACTCTTCACTCACAACAGGAGAGGAAACTGATCGCTTTCCACATGCGCTGCCTCTGACGCATCCTCGGCATCACCTGGCAAGACAAAGTTCCAAACAACACAGTCCTGGAACGAGCTGGAATCCTTAGCATGTATGCACTGCTGAAACAGCGATGCCTGCGTTGGCTTGGTCATGTCGTGAGAATGGATGATGGCTGGATCCCAAAGGATCTCCTCTATGGAGAACTCGTGCAAGGAAAGCGCCCTACAGGTAGACCACAGCTGCGATACAAGGACATCTGCAAGAGGGATCTGAAAGCCTTAGGAGTGTACCTCAACAGGTGGGAAACCCTGGCCTCTGAGTGGCCCGCTTGGAGGCAGGCTGTGCAGCATGGCCTTTCCCAGTTTGAAGAGACACTTTGCCAACAGTCTGAGGCTAAGAGGCAAAGAAGGAAGGCCCATAGCCAGGGAGACAGAGCAGGGAGAGACTGCACTTGCACCTGGTGTGGAAGGGATTGTCACTCCTGAATTGGCCTTTTCAGCCACACTAGATGCTGTTCCAGAACCACCATTCAGAGCGCGATACCATAGTCTTTCGAGACTGAAGGTTGCCAACTATCATCTCCATCACTCCATGTTCCTCTGTGGGCCTACTCATATAATGCAGCTCTTTCATGTTGCCTTTTGGTGCTTACTGGCTGCTGTACCATTGGCAACACTCCATAGACCACCAAGGGGCTGGTGCCAATGGCGGCCAGTGCGATACTCTGGCGCAGGCGTCTCCAAACCTTTCAGTATGAGGGTTGCATCATGTAACTGACACAGTGTCAAGGGCCAGAAAATAAATAAATAGCAAATATATGGAGGACCAAAGTGCTGAATGCAATAAGTGGTTGGGGGTGGAAGGAGGAGGGGAGCAGAGGGCAAAATTGATAAGCACAGGAAATGGGGGGAATTGATTTTGAAAAAGCATCACACAACCTACAATGCAAATCTCAAACTTTCTGCCCCGTTTGAAGTTTAATGAACATTATATTTATAATATATTATATTCCAGATCTCTCAGAATCCAAACAGTAAATATCTCATTAAGCCCCTAGAGGTGCTGAATGGAATGCAATGGAATGAATAACTTCTTTCCATTACATTGCATTATATTCAGCACCTCTAGTGGCTGAATGTGGTATAAACTTGGTGTGGGCCTTCAGCTTTGCATGCTATTTAAGGGATTTGCATTTCTCTGGCAGAGCATGTGTGACTGCTCTACTTGTGGTATTATAGTATACATAATTATATTAATAATAATAATAATACATATTAGCCTATGTTATTAATATTAGCTTATATCTGTATTACCTTATATCTGTACATCTGGTTCAGGATGGCCTGATGCCCACCTTTGTCCATTAGGATCCAACTGTTCTGGGAGATTATCCAATAACAATGAGCTAAATCTGGCTGGCCACAGTTAGAGAGATGATTCTACAAGAGGTCAAGTTACAGAGACTAAACTGTAAGGAAGCACGTTACATGAGACTCTAGGATGTGTTTATTGCTTACATGGCACAGACATGAAAGTGGGCAACAACTTATAAATGTAGATGATGATAAGGAATGATATGTATCTCCCAAGAAGCCCCAGCTTCAACTTCAACTCATCAATGTGAGTCTTCAAGAACAAACTTTCTGGTTTATGGAACTCAAGACTTTTTAGACAACTGTCTCCCTTCATCTGAATGGCCTACTTCCGCTATTCAGTTTCCTTATCCTGAGTCAGACCAGTGGTCTACCTAACCCACTGTTACCAATAATTAAATAGCAGACAATTATAGCATTAGACTGGGACAAGAAAGAATCAGGTTGAAATCCTAATCAGTCTTGGACAGCCCAATCCTACCTGAATCCCCTTGTGATACAGCTGTGCCAATGGAGCATGTGCTGCATCCCACAGGGGAATTTCACAAAGGTAACATCTGTACTCTTGCCCCAGGATAAGCCTACAACACCCCACTATATAGCTGGTGAAAGTCCAAGTGCACCCGGTAAGGGGGTGATTGGCTGCCGCCAATTCATCCCCTTCCCAGCCTCAATAAGCCCTCTGCCCTGCTCCAATCTCTGCCCCTTTCCTCATCCCCATCTCCACCCAATTCACCCACCCTCTGCCTCCCACCTGCCCCACACTAACTTACTGGTGCCAGGGCTTCTCCTCTCTCCACTGGCACTGTGGCAGTGGCCAGGCCATGCATGTTGGTGGCACGGCACTTTACGCTGCCAGGACTTTATGCTGCCAGGATTCTCGTTCTAGTAGTCCCTGTCAGAATTGGGCTGTTACACTGGACCAGTCACAAACATGCCATGCATTCGAATCTGAAATGAAGGGTGGCGAAAATGACATTAATATATTTAAAAATCACTGCTGTAATAGTAGACGCAAAAAAAAGTCTACTAAAAAAAAACAACGTGGATACTCACGTCCATCTTTAAAAAGTTATTAAAAGTGTTCCTTAGCACTGCTTTCCTCAGTGGCTGCAGGGGTGGAGGGCAGTCTCTGGTATGTGCACTGTAGTCCACAATCCCCTGTCTTAAGTCCGCAAGCCCCCTGCCTGATTAATTACGATTACTACATTGCTATTGTCAATAACTTCTCTTGAGATTTCTGGTACGGACAGAATGCAAGAGAAGCCAAAGTACTGCAATCTCAGGCATCATCAGTTCTAATGTTGTCAAACTCACAAGAAAGTCTGCAAGCTGGGCAACCCAAGAAATAATGCCACACATGTGCGCATTCATGTTGCTCGGAGACTGCAGGTGGTTGGAGGAGCTCTTGGCAGTGGTTCTTCAGCCTCTTATGCATAACAATTGATTTGGCAGGAAAATGAAGTCTCATAAATCTACTCCTGTTGAAACAGCATGAAATGTTTACATTTGTTTTTCAGCCTTCCCATGGCTCCCTTCACTTCTTGGTTCCTCAAGGTATAGATGAGGGGATTGAGGGCAGGTGTCACCACTGTGTAAAACACACCAGCCATCTTGTCCACCTGGTTATTTGAGGCAGGCTTAAAGTACACAAAACCAATGGGTCCATAGAAGAGGAAGACAACCATCAGGTGGGAGCCACAGGTGGACAGAGCCTTACCACCACCTTTCCCAAAACGGGTGCAGAGGGTGACTAGGATGACGACGTAGGAAAGCAGCAAGGTCAGAAAGCATGGAAAAGTTACCAGCGTGTCGCTGATTAACAAGAGCAACTCACTAATGTAGATATCTGAACATGACAGCTTCATTACCTGTGTGATGTCACAGAAAAAATTGTCCAGCACATTCGGGCCACAGAGTGGTAGCTTAGCAGTGACCACAGTCTGGAAAACACCATGAATGAGGCCTCCTGTCCAGGAAAGTATGAGAAGGCTCAAGCAGCGTTGCTGGTCCATGATGGTTGCATACTTCAGTGGCTGGCAGATGGCCACGTAACGATCATAGGCCATGACAGAGAGGAGCAACATTTCTACTGCCGCAAAGAGGTGGAAGGTAAGTATCTGAGCCATGCAGCCTGCATAGGAAATGGTACCACCACCATTCAGTACATCGGTCAATAGTTTTGGGGCAGCCACAGAACCCAGAGATATGTCAAGAAGAGAAAGATTGGCAAGGAAGAAATACATGGGGCTCTGAAAGAGCTTGGCATCAGTCCACACTGTCACCATGATTAGTAAGTTGCCCAAAACGACAATGGTGTAGCAGGTCACAACCAGAGTGAAAAGGAAGCCTAGAGCACTGCGGGAGCCAGAGAAGTCCAGGAAAACAAACTCTGAAACTGTGGATCCATTCATCTTGATGGCTGGTTGAAAGATGTGTTGGTTGAAAGATGGCTGGTTGAAAGACAGGGAGAAAAAAAAAATGTGTAAACTGTTGACCCTTCCAGCCCTGCTTATCTCACCCAACACACTTCCTGGAACTATTTACCTTCTGGAACAATTGACAGAATTGAGAAGCTCAATTTCTTGCAGTTTGTTCCTATCCTTGGCCAACCTGTGGGAAGAAGGAGTGGAGTGATAAGCGAGAAGACTTTTGGCCTTACCTACTCAGCCAAGCCATGGTCCCAAATTGGCCTACTTGGATCTCAGAGAGAGAGAGAGAGAGAGAGAGAGAGAGAGAGAGAGAGAGAGAGAGAGAGAGCAGGGGACATTTTTCAAGTCCAGGAAGGGTGCATAGCATGAGATACTGGAAACTGATATCATCTCCAGCACATTGTCAACATGCCCCTGGCCTGGCCTGTTCTCCCACCCGATTCTCTACTAGAGCACCTTTCCACCAACTTATATGCACTGTCAGTGCATGGCTAGAAGTGCCAGTTGATCTGCTGGCTGCTCCAGCCTGCATACTGCTACAGTATCAACTTCTACACCTTTCAAATTATGGTAGGTTGTTACAGTAGCATAGCTAGAGGGGGTGCAAAACACTAAGTTTTGCAGGATGCCTCACCTTGGTGTGCATGCAACCCCATCCCCTTCAGATCCATTCTGGGCCGCTAGAGCAAAACAGAGGCATCACCTCCATTTTTCGGTAGCAGCCTGGAATGACTCCAAAGGGGAAGTGAGATGGGGCACTCACACACCATGGTGAGGTGCCCTGCAAAATTTAGTACTTTGCACCCCCTCTTTTTATCTAGGCCCCAGTCTCATGTTCCTATATACAAAGAAAAGTTTCAGATCAATACTCAACACTCTGTATTCTTTCTGAAGAACCAGTTTTTAAAATGCTTCGCAAACCAGACACAGGTGTAGCCAAAGTGTTTTGCAGAGATTGGAGAGACGTGATTTCAAGCCTTGATTCAGCCATGAGATCACAGAGTGACTTTGGCTAGTCACTCTGTCTCAATTCAGTCTAGCTCTTAGGATTGTTATGAGGATGAAAGGGGGAACATGTGTGCTGCCCTGAGCCTCTTGAA
Organism: Tiliqua scincoides; assembly: GCF_035046505.1. Lineage (NCBI taxonomy): Eukaryota > Metazoa > Chordata > Lepidosauria > Squamata > Scincidae > Tiliqua > Tiliqua scincoides. The sequence continues at coordinate 141,144,393 of NC_089825.1, read as the reverse complement.
GGAAGGATGGGATATAAATGAAATGATGTGACATGCTCATACACTGTTCTGATCTGGATGTTAGGTAGTTTCATGTATTCCACAAGGATGTCCACTTTTGTTTGTTACTGGCATTCTGAAAGTAGATGAAAATATGGATTGAGAAAGAGAGAGTGTCCTCTCTAGGAACAATTTAAACCAGGGAGGGTGCATCTCTTTTAAACTACTTCTGATTTCAGTATAAGAGATTCTGACTCGGTTCAGTAAGGTTCTGTTCAATATCTGAAGCAATTATTTGATTTCTATACAATAAGAATTTTAAACTCCAGTGCTTACTTATTAAAAAAAAACTTGCTTTTTTTACATTTGTTTTTTGCATAAGTATTCATGGTTACATTTTATAGACCAGTGTTTCTCAACCAGTGGTACGGGTACCACCAGTGATACTTGAGATGGTACTTGCGGGACACCTGGACACCTGCATCCCAGCAGTGAGATCAGGAACATGACATAACAAACAGTAGTAGGAAGCTTGGCTCATTGGATAGAGCTCCAAAGCATGCTTTTCCACTCTCAAAAAAGCCCTCCCATCCACCCTGAGCCTCCTACTGGTGTTTATCACATTGCATCTGGCCTCCCAACTCAGGAATAACTGGCGATGATGTCGTAGTTGCTTCTGGTGGTACTTTTAATAGGTGAACCATGTGAAATGGTATGGCAGAGGACAGACCTTGAAAAACAGTTATAGACGCTTGTTGCATTTCCCTTTTTTTAACCAAGCTATTGTACAAGTGTCCACTTGTACAAATAAATTCAGCTAACTTCTTAATAAACTAATTTCTTCATTATAATTCACAGCTCCAAAAGGGGAGGAAAACTTTTGCTTTTCTCTTTATTTAATTTGTACAATACAGATTAGAGCACAGCCACATGATTGCTTGTGAAAGAACATCCCTTTTTTTTGTCAAAAGAGAGGACTGACCGAGTAGGAAGAAACAGTGATGGCTAGAGAAAAACATAGACTTTACACAAATGTACAAATTATATTTGAAATATGGCTCAAAACTGGAACAGTTCAAATAATTTATGGTTAAATGAGCACAGGAGATAAAAGATTGTTATATTCCTGTGTGTATTTGATATTGTTTATGAAATAAGCAACATAGATTTTTTTCTAAATATGAATTTGCAGGAAATCTGTCCCATGGTGAATGAGATTGCACATTGCTCAGTAATGAGAAATAAAATTAATACCTGTTATATACCTTTAACTTGAAAGCGACCAGCTGCCTGAGGAGAACCTTATCATATATGGTAGATTACACCTCGAGCAACGATTCTCACAGTCTTTGCAATACGCAATGAAAGGGGATCTGGAACAAGTACCCTCCCCGCGACTTGCATTGCTTCATTGCAAGGCAAACCTGCATCCACGAAATATTGTGCTCTTTCAAGAAGGTTCAGAATTTACAGAAAAGCAAAATGCAAGAGATCCAGGTGAGCAAGAGGAAGACGATGCAAATGGAAGGTGGCCTGGTCCAGCACAACACTCTGATGAAAATGAGTGAACTGAGGATAAAAACGAGCTTCTTCATAAAGCTATGCAAGTGGAGAAACTGGGTAAAAAAACTCATCTCTCCTTCCCTGTATCTTTCACTTCATCTGGAATTTAGGAGGGCGCAAGTCTTCAGGTTCCTCTTGGAATAATCTTCCTGCAATCCCAGGTCTTTGGATTTCACCCTCTATATTCAAAGCCACTTGATGAAGACATCAGCCTCCTGCATGTTGTTGACTGTCCTCTGGTCCCAAATGGGTTATTATAAATGAAAATGATTTTGTTCTTGAAAACAACAGAACTGTAGAGGGCCTGTATACTTTTTTTCCAATTGCTTTTTCCCTTTGGAAGAAAAGGTTACATCAGCAGAAGTTGATGCTGTTTATTTAATTTATACCCCAGCCACTCTCACATTTGCAAACATGGTTCCCTTCCCCTTTTATGCTGAAAGGGAAAAAAAAAAAATTGTTTAAGGGCCTGATCCTATTGGGCTCTAGTGCCAGCCCTGAGTTCTAACGCTGATGCTGGGTGTCACAAACATGCCATAAGGCACGTTCATGAATCCGCAGATAAATGGCATGAGTGGGGAGGACTTCATACCCCTGCCATGCTGCAGAGGAAGCCCTAGCTGCTTGCGGTGAGAAAGTAAGCACTGGGCAGTACAGGGGAGTGGGGAGGGTGAGGGGAGGCATTGCTAGGTGCGGGAGGGTGGGAGAGGGTGTAATGGGGAAGGACTGACCTGGAAGGGAGTCCTGGGGGGCCTCTTCTTCTGTATCTTATCCCCTCTGTTGGGCTTGGAAGCCCGACATGGGGCTTCTTGAGTCTGCCCAGCAATCTATCTGGCACAGACTTGGGTAGCCGCACTGCAGGGGCTGGGGCTCTACTAGGGGTAAGGGAATGGATGTCCCCTTCCCCTGAGCAGACCTTCGGCAGCTTCCCAGGCTCTGTAGGATACAGCAGCAGACATTTTGGCGTCGCTGTAGCCTGCAGTGTCAGGAAGTACAGAATTTGGCTGCCTGTCATAATCACATGTCTACAGTCAATTTTCTGCCCAGAAAATTAAAGGTTTAATTTTTTTTTCACGTGATTTTAGTAACAAATTGAATTTGCTGTTTAAAAGTTCATTTTTATACTTTATACAGGCACTCTGCTCTATTTCTTAACTGTATACCTATATATGATACAATCATACAGGCTTGTCTGTCCCTCTACACTCAGTTTCATGAAAATAAGTTCCTAGGTACCTTCTTTACTCTTCATTAACAACCCTCCCCCCATGAATTTCCCTTTGTTTAATTTGTAACCTGAAATTTTGTACAACCGGTTAATATGGGATTGTAATGGAAAAATTACATTGTAATGAAATTAATTGTAATGAAAAAATGAAATACGAAGAGGTATTGATGGCTAGAAAAAAAATCATAGTCTTTCAAATATATACAAATTATTATTAAAATATTCCTCTGGACATGAACACGTAAATATTTTTTTTTTTAATTGGGTAACAGAGACTGACAATAAGATTTCTCGAACCATTTCTGAGAATTTATAGAGATTTATCTTAAAGGTGAATTTACAACAAAAGTGCTTTGTGGTAGTACAAGATGTTACACTACTCAATAATTAGAAATAAAATCAATGACTGCAATATGCGGTATGTTGGAAATGAAAAATTCCCCAAAGAGGAATTTTGCATATATGATGGAGTGGTTGTCATATATTATGGAGTTTACCATAGAGAGATTGGAAGGTCATTGAAATAACCAGGCTACAGTCCTTGTTAATGTTGCCATGAGGGATTGATCTTATATGTAGCCATCTGTGTGTCAAAATATTTTGCTGTTAAACTTCTGATTTAAAAATTTTGTAGATATGCAAGGGTACACATAATAAAATAAATTACTTTCCTCCATAACTCAAACATATTTAACTAAAAAAAACAGCAATTTAATATTCTATCTAGTCCATTGCTATGGAGTTTAGGCTGTCCATGGTTTATAATTTTTTTTTATTTTACTGATTTCAGTCACTCTATCACCTCAAGGACTTTCTTTAAAAATTGAAAGTCGCTTGGAGTCTTGCAAATTGAAAAGCAACTCCTGCCAGGGATGTGCGGGGTGGGGCAGAAGATGAGGCAGATCTGGCAGACTTACGAAACACTCACAATGCAAGCACTCTAGCCACTGTTCAGAGTACGTGGGTTGCATTTGTGCATTCACCATACTGCACGCCCCTGACTCCTATGTGCAATAAATGATCACTACACCAATAAGAGCAGCACTGGTCAGTTTTGCCCAAAATATATACATGATGATGTATGAATTTAGGCTTTGAAACCACCAAAGAAACAAAAAGAACTGATTCAAGAGTCTATAAAGTCTCAGAAATAAGTCATAGGAATACGCTTGTTGCAGTTCACACTCTAAAAGGAGCTGGGGTTAGTACCTTTAATCTCAGTGATCAAGACTTCATTGCAAGGCAGTCCTGCAGCCTCCAACCCTTGTGATCTTTGAAGAAGGCTCAGAAGGGATGCAGAAAGAAATTCAGCTGACCAGAAGGAGGAGAAACTTGGAGGTGGACGGTGGTGTAGGAGAGGATGATACTCTTAAGTAATGAGAGAACTGAAATTGAAAATAAGATTCTTCCAGCAACTCTGCAAATAGAGAGTTGGAGTGAGTATACACCCTCCCAGCATGTTTTTCTTCATCTGGAGATGAAGAGGACACAGTCCTTCAACCTGCCCTGGATATAATCCTCCTTTCACCTGTGGACCATGATGAAAGCCTGTGCTGTTCCTTGAAGACGTCAACATCCTGGGCAGTGCCACCTGCTGTTCAGTCCCAAATGGGTTAATTACAAAGGAAAAAGTTTGGAAGTTTTTGTAAACAACCAGGTCAGTGTGCTTTTTCCAAGTATGTTTCCTCCTTAGAAGAAGGGTCTGTTGGCAACCTTCAGTCTCGAAAGACTATGGTATCGCGCTCTGAAAGGTGGTTCTGGAACAGTGTCTAGTGTGGCTGAAAAGGCCGATTTGGGAGTGACAATCCCTTCCACACTGGGAGCAAGTGCAGTCTGTCCCTGGTCTGTCTCCCTGGCTATGGGCCTTCCTTCTTTGCCTCTTAGCCTCAGACTGTTGGCCAAGTGTCTCTTCAAACTGGGAAAGGCCATGCTGCATAGCCTGCCTCCAAGCGGGCCGCTCAGAGGCCAGGGTTTCCCACTTGTTGAGGTCCATTCCTAAGGCCTTCAGATCCCTCTTGCAGATGTCCTTGTATTGCAGCTGTGGTCTACCTGTAGGGCGCTTTCCTTGCACGAGTTCTCCATAGAGGAGATCCTTTGGGATCCAGCCATCATCCATTCTCACAACATGACCGAGCCAACACAGGTGTCTACATCCACAAAAATACTTTTATGTATTTGTACTCCACCCGTGTATCAGGAGGCAAACATGGTTCCCTTCCTCATTTATCCTTCAGCAACCCTGTAAAGTAGATTCAGCTGAGAAATACCAGCTGGCTCAGAATTCATCCAATGGAGCCATAACATCTCTCAGGCTTGTCCAGTAATGGCTCCATCCTATCAGTCCTTCCACTGATAGAACTCATGGAAGCCCTAGGCCACTGGTGCTACAGCCACAATGATTGTCCACTGGAACGAATGACTGCCAACCCTGAGTGTGCACCAATGTAGTGCTCAGCCCCCAATGGAGCCAGTAGGTCAGTGGGGGGGGGATTCCATGGAAGGATTGGGAAAGATATTGAGGCTGGCTGAGTGCATTCTGAGAGTGGGGCCATAGCATTCAGCAGAGCCCACACCAGTGCTACGGCATGCTGTGGGCTGGCCAAGGGTAGGATTGAGCCATAATATAGCCAAAGCACCACCTTTCTCCTTCAGTTTTCACTGGACAAATTTTGCAGTAAACACATGTAGTTGCACCAGTGATCTAGATGACGTGTTCAGGACCCTAACAGCCTAATCCTAATTTCCACCATGCTATAGAGTGCAGGTATGGATGCACACTGCATGATAAGGGGGGGGGGGCAATTGGACAACCAGGAGAAGGTAAACAAAAACATTTTTACTTGCCCCCTAGTAAGCTGCCCAATCACCTATGGGCCCCCTTGAATCTGCATCATCCATTTTGCTGGCATAAATCCAATGAAAGCTGGGGGAGTTCCAAGGCAATAGGATCTAGTTCAAATAACTGCAACCAGGATCTACCCCTCCATCTCCCAAGATGCCCCCTGCCTTCCCTGACCTGAAACTCCCCCTGCTTTCCCCATCCATGAAACTACCTCAACACTGGCTTACCGGAGTTAGCACAGCCCAGGCTCTGTGGTGTAGAGCATGCAAAGCTGTCAATGCTTTGTGTTGGCAAGTCCTAATGGCCCAGCAGCAGGACAATGTTTGTGTCATTGCTGGGCCTTTTACAATAGCAGGACATGTCCCACTGTCTAAAAGGCAAATAGGATTGTTTCAGTAGTTAAGTACAGCAAGGGACAAAGGGACACTACTAAGAGTTCCTGGGCGATGGTAGGCCAAAGTTGATGACAATAAGCTCACCTTGAAGTAAAATCACATGGGTTGCATTGAACAATATTGTTTGTACTGGAAGGAGGAGTGGAATTTTTGGTGCCTTTATAGAGTCAGATTTTGGAAACATTCTGAGATGAGCAAGATCATCCAAGATCTTCTAGCACCAGAGGTTTGAAGCTGAGGGTGACCACCAGCCCTTCTTGGGTGACGCATCAGCAGATGCAAGGACCTGCCACCATTGCCACTGCACTTTACTCTTGCTCCTTCTCCACCACTTTCTGGATTTGAACAGATAAACTGAGCAACAGTGGCAGTGAAGGAGAGGAGAAGACTACAATGTCTCCCAGGAGATGCTCTTTGATGTATCTCTTTTCCCAGCTTCTACTTGGCGCCATCCAAAGTGCTCAGCCTTAGACAGCTGCTTGACACATGTCAATATATTCACTTGCCTTTACCAAACTTGTGCTTCATTTCCATAGAACCAAACAATATTATAAATGAGAAGATGCTTCCTCTATAACTGAATTTAGACTTCTGTCCTTCCCTATCCCTGGAACTTGTGCTAGGCCACAGTATCGCTAATGGACAGAAACACTGTCCATCACAGTTTCTGCATTGAAGCCTCCTTCTAATCTAAAACATCTGAGCTAAGAATGGATGTCCACAGCATGCCAGCCATATCCTAGCTAGAAACAGGCAGGTGGCTTCTGCCATTTCCTCAAGGTAGAGCTTTGACCAGGTTCAAGTTGGAACTGGAAGGAGAACGCACTTTACCGGATCAAATAAAAATCCACCCATCCAGCTCATTTTCCACTAGTGGTCAACTGGGAAATCCTTCCGGACAGCTGACAAGTGAAGCGCTACTAGAGCATAACAACCACCCCTTCCCTTGTTTTCCTAGTACTCTGAGGAATCCTGAATTGGGAGAGTGTTCTTCTGTCCAAGCAGTGATAAATGGTAGACCTGACCTGCATCAACGATGCATCTTCACATAACTTTTGAGCAAAAAAGGAGACTCACAAAATGGTCCACGGAGCAAAAATAAATAGATAAATGTCCCCCAGTCCCCAAAGGGCTCAAAACTTTAACATATGCAGAAGGAATACCAATGAATTGCAACTAGAAGAGAAAATGTGCTGGGATAGTTTGTCTCTTCTTGCCACATATAAGAGATACACTACCTGAACCTGGGCCTCTTTGCTCAGCTATTATGGAGCAAAAAAGCATATAGTTCTCCATTTTTAGGATCTTCATACAAAGTCCAATACTGAGGATTTTATTCTTCTTTGATTTCTAACAGTATGAATAGGGCAGCATTCATTATTTCTCCAGTGGGGACATGCCCTAGACCTCTTACATTTCTTACATGAAATCCATTTCTACATTAGGACACACTAGCCCACATATTCACAACAATTCCATTCCACTAGATTCTATTACTCACCCCATCAAGTGGATGAGTGCATAATAGATCCTATGCTGATGCATTCTGAGGTGACAATGGAAGAGCAAGACACCTGGAAGTGGGTCTTCATAGATTTATTTCCCCACTGATTTGGTATCCACTGATTTTTTTTTTTTTTAATCCACTTGTGACAGTGCCTAGCCAGATTTTTGGGATTTTGTACATGAGCAGAGTTATTTAAGCCTGTTCTGAGCATGTATAGAGTGCTTGGCCAAAGTAGGCCCTGTACTTAGCTGCTTGGGTCAACAAGGTATTTTAGAAGATGCCACTTGAATGCCTCTTTGTGTCTGTGTTAAAGAGGAAGTGGTGTTGCAGACACAAGCTTTAACCGCAAGAAGTTGTTCTGTAGAACTTTTGCAGTTAAAAAGAAAACAGGAAACTGCTGGCTAACCGCAACAGACAGGTGGCTAGAAGAGAAAAGAGACTTTTGCAAGTGTGCTATTAGCCAATGCAGGGAGGAAGAGATGGGATTTTTTGCAGCTAGAAAAATTTCACATATTAAAAGAGCCATATTTAGTAAGAACATGCTAAGCAGAATTTGAGTAAGGGGCTGTGTAGGCAGGGACAAAGCCCCATGTGATATGCTGTTTCACACCAAGAATGTATCCAAGGCTTTGCAATTTGCATTTTTCCAATCAGAAGTCCAGCCAATGCTTTGGAAGTTTAATAGAAGTTTGTTTGTATATTAACTCACACCTTGAAAAAATCGGGGTCACAGACTTTGGAAGCTATTCCTCTGTGACCAGCAGCCGGCTGAGAATAAAAGCTTGCTTTCCTTGAACCCTCCTTGGTGTCCGCTTCCATCCTTGGTGGGCCACTGTGAGATACAGGAAGCTGGACTAGATGGGCCTATGGCCTGATCCAGTGGGGCTGTTCTTATGTTCTTATTCTTGTGTGAACCTGCAACACACTGAGTGTTCCTGAATGGATTCCATGCTTTCTTGATTTGTAACAGTGTGAGGAATGGTAGGGCAAGATTCATTCCACATGCAGTGCCCTAGATCTTCCAGTATACATAAAATCAATTTCTACCGTGGAGCTTATTAGGTCTCATATTATTAGTACAACAACTGATTTGGCAGGAAAAGGAAGTTCCACATATCTACACCTGTTGATGTAGCAGGAAATGTTTACATTTGTTCTGCAACTTCCCCATGGCTTCCTGCATCTCTTTGTTCCTCAGACTGTAAATGAGAGGATTGAGGGCAGGGGTGACCACCATGTAGAAGATGCTGGCCATCTTGTCCACCTTTGAAGTGGTGGAGAGTTTCATATACACAAATAAAAGAGGACCATAGAAGAGGAAGACGACCATCAGGTGGGAGCCACAGGTGGAGAGTCCCTTCCTGCCACCCTTCCCAAAACGGCCACAGAGGGTGGCCAAGATGGTGGCATATGAAACAAGCAAGGTCAGAAGGTTAGGTAGAATTATCAAACCACCACTGAAAACATAGAGGATCTCACTGACATAGATGTCTGAACAGGCCAGGTTTTTTAACTGTGTGATGTCACAGAAGAAATTGTCCAGGACATTTGGTCCACAGAATGGTAGCTGGACTGTGACCACTGTCTGGAAGATGCCATGAATGAGGCCTCCTACCCAGCAAAGTATGAGAAGACTGATGCAGCGTTGCCAGTCCATGATGGTTGTGTACCTCAGTGGGTTGCAGATGGCTACATAACGATCATAAGCCATGGTACTGAGGATGGAAACTTCTACACCTGCAAAAAAGTGGAAGGTAAATATCTGGACCATACAGCCGTCATATGAAATTGTACAGCCGCTAATCAGTAGATCAGTCAGTAGTTTTGGGGCCGCCACCGACCCCAAAGATATGTCAAGGAGGGACAGATTGGCAAGGAAGAAATACATAGGGCATTGAAAGAGTTTGGGCTCAGTCCACACAGTCACCATGATCAGCAAGTTGCCCACAAGGACAATGGTGTAGCAGGTCAAGACCAGAAGTAAAACTAACAACTGAGCAGACTGCGAGTCAGAAAAGCCCAGTAAGACAAACTCTGTAACGGTGGATCCATTCATCTTGATGGCTGGCTCTGGTGGGAGAAACAAATGTGATACTATTAACCATGAAGATCCTGCTCATCTCCCTTAACATTCTGAATCCCCCCCCCCCACACACACACACACACTATGAATAGAACCGAAACCTTCTTGCTCTCATTTTTCTGGAAGGAACTGGTTGTTCCTGTCTCTGTACTGCGTATAAAAACAATTTTGCCCAATATACAGGGTTCTTTGCTCTCTCCAAATAATCTGTTTGTAAAGTGCTGTGCAGTTTAGTCAGATTAAACAGATTAAGGGCCCAATCCTATCCAACTTTCCAGCTCCAGTGTAGCCACAGTGCAGCCCCATGGTAAGGAAACAAATGTTCCCATTCCTTGAGAAGGCCCCAGTGACTGTCCCTCCACCATAGGATGCAGTGCACACCCCACTGGGACAACTGCACCACCACTGGAAAATTGGTTAGGATTGGGCTCTGAGTTCCCTACATCCACTCTTAACCATTGCACTGAACAAGACTTCAAGTAGCAGGGCTGGACAGTTCTGGGCTACAGCACCATTGTGAAGGTGTGGCCAGAGTGTTGTACTGTGATTGGGGAGACAGAAGTTCAAATCTTTATCCCTTTTTCAGCCATGGAGATTGCTGGGTGACCATGGCCAGTCTCTCTCTCTCTCTCTCTCTCTCTCTCTCTCTCTCTCTCTCACAGGTCATTTTCAAACATTGGTGTGACACAAAAATTCCCCATGTGTGCCATGGGAATTTGGGAGAGTGTCATTTATTAGTAGGGCCATTGGGGGATGTGTCAACTGTCAAAAAACTGATGAGGCAGCAGTGGCATATCTAATGATTGTGTAGCCCAGTGCCAAGCTCATAATGATGCCCCAGATGCAATGTCACAACCGAAAGCGATGTCACACCTGGACTTTTTAAAAAGTGAAAACTGGGGGAAAACAAAATAAAATTTAATTAAGTAAATTTAAAGTGTGCCCCTTATTGGTTAAAGACACTGTGCTGGACTGAAGAGGGATAGTTTTTCTCCCCCTGCTAAATATAAGAGGAGCACCACTTGAAATAGTGCCTCTTTTTTCCAGTTAGCAGGGTAACTGTATTATGATACATGGAAATGAGAGCAAACTAAACACCTTTTTAGTTGCATGCTGTATCATAATAACATGTCATTGGCTCTCAGAACAGTCAGCCTCACAGATAGGTTTTGAGTTAGAAAATCCAGTTTCTGTTCCACAAGGCAGTTGTGTTTTCATTTTCTGGTTAATTACTCATAACTTTAGTACAGATATTCCAGTGTGGCGTGTTTCATTGCAATCTGCATTAAATTACCTTTCCAAAGATATATTACATGATGGTATTATTCATACATATCAATTTTTTTCCACAATTTTGGGCACTAGTGTCAAGTTAAACTTGTTGCCCTGTGCAACTGCTACCCGCTGCACCCCGTTAGCTATGCCACTGGTGTGCCTTGACCATTCTAGTGCTTTGCCAGTGTGCCATGAGATGAAAAAGGTTGAAAATCTCTACTCCTGTCTAACCTACTTAAATCACTGCTATGAGGATCAAGGGAGGAGATGTGTGTTGCCCTGAACACCTTGGTGGAATGATGGAATACGAATGAAACAGTATCACATACCCTTATTCTGAACAGTGTGTAAAGCAGCTTCATGTGTTTCACAAAGATTCCCATCTCTTCTTGTTCCTGGAAAATAGATAAAAATACAGATTGAGACAGTGTCCTCTGTGGAAACTATTTAAACCACAGGAAGTTCACCCTGGGGACACCTTGCTGATTTCAGCATAAGAGTAGATGACTCCATTCTGAAGCCACTGTTTGCTGTCATACAATAATACTTTTATACTTGGACCCAGGAGACCCTTCTCTTTCTGTCATCACACAGATGGATTCTGAGTTTTTTTTTATTTTTGGTCCAGATATATTTCATTAAAAGTTGTTGCTAATATTGAGTCACTGGACTGTTAATACTGGACTGTGATTGGCAAATGTTGAGGGGAAAAATTGGCTAAAGTTTTAATGACATTCCTACTACAGATAAGTTACAAAAAATGAAATATTAATTTTTTCTCTACTGGCTTATTAACAAACTGAATTTGTTTTATGATGGCTCATGGTTATATTTATCGAGGCCCTGCAGTTTATCACGTAATTTTATGCCTACCTATCATGCAGGTTCTCTGTTCGATGAAATTCAGTTTCCTTCTCAATAAAGTGATTACCATCTCCTTAACTATTGATACCCCAAAACAAACAAAAAACTTTTGCCCCCCCTCTCTCTCTCTCTTAATTCCTACCCTGCAGTTTAGAGCACAACCTCTAAACAAAACTGTAAGCGGTTTTCTCTGTAAACCGCTTTGTGAACTTTTAATTGAAAAGCGGTATATAAATACTGTTAACAACAACAACAACAACCAACACCTCATGACAGTTTGTTAAACAATGGTTAAAAGTAAGGGGTAATGAAGAAATAGGGATGACTGGAGAAAAGTTTAGATTTTTACAGATGTACAGAGTGTTGAAATACACCTCAAAACTAGAAAAGTTGAATGATTTTTATGGTTAATTGGCACAAGAAATAGGAGATGATATTCTTGTGAATATTCTTATGCAGAGGCATCACTAGGGTTTGCATCACCCCCAGGATAGACCACCTCTAGGGTTTGTGTCATCCCCATGATGTGAGATCTCACTGCATCAGCCCCATGATGGACCTCCTCCTGTACCAGACCATACAGAATAAGTTACAATATCATACTCGCAACCTAAATGCAGTGGCATTGCAAGGGTTGGTGTCACCTCCATTAACATTACATATTCCTTTTAATATATAATAATACAGGTCACCCTGTAAATACATAACGAACAAAAAAATCAGTGGCCAACTTGATGACACTCACACAGCTGAATCAGAGTTCTAGTATTAGATCCAGCACATGGAATGAGAGCTGACTCAGAATGACCTTCTTGGTTAACTGCTGTGCCCAAATAACACACTATTGGCTCTTGGAATAGTCAGTCTCATTGGTCAGTTTTGAGTTAAATAAATCCACTTGTTACATAAGGCAGCTGTGTTTTCCTTTTCTTCAAATAAAAATATGTATGAAATCTACTGCAAGATTATATGAAGTAGTAAAGTTCTCAGTACATATATTGTATACACAGAGCACAATCCTGATATGCAGAGCACAATCCTGCACATAAATCCTTTGTCTATGCTCAGATGTAACTCCCATAATTTTCATTGGAGCTTATTCCCAGGTAAATGTGTATAGGCTTGCAATCTCAGTAAGCTTTGGACAAAAGTATGTATGAATTTAGATTCTTCCTTCAACTTGTAGCTGCAAGAGGAGGCACACCCAGAGAAGCAAACCCAACAGATTTCATAGCCTGCTGAGTCACAAAAATAAGCATATTACTCACTCTGGATGCAATTCACACTCAAAGGGGATCCGGGGCAAGCACTGTCCATCTCAGCAATCCAGACTGCTTTCAAGGCAACCTTGCCTTCCTCAAATGTTGTGATCTTTCAAGAAGGCTCAAAATGGACAGAAAAGGAGGTGTAAGAAATTCAGGTGAGAAAAGTAAGGAGATGGGAATGGGAGATGGAATGGTGTAGGTCGATACTCTTCTGAAAATGAAAGAACCTCAATGAAAAGAAGTTTCTTGGAATGATGCAAGGGGAGATTGTGAGTGAGAATATGGTTCCCCCCACCTAATATCTTTCATCTCCTCTGGTAATCAAGAGGATGCAGCCCTTCAAATGTCCCTTGATATAACCCTTTTGCAGTCTGAGGTCCTTGAATTTCACCCTTTATGTACAAAGCCTCTTCCTACAGTTGTCAAAGACGTCAGCAGCAGCAGCAGCAGCAGCAGCAGCAGGCGCAGTGCTGACTGCTGTTCAGTCCCAAAGCGGTTAATTACAAATGATGTTCTGTCCCAGAGGGGTTATTTACAAATGATGTTGAAGTTCTTGTAAACTTTGGAATGAAAAAAGACTTTGAAGCTCCTGCAGACAACAGAACTGTAGAAAGCACATGTCCCTTTTCTCAAAGTTGGTTAGTTGATTTAGGCTGCAATCTTATATGCACTTTCCTGGGAGTAAGCCCCACATTCATAGAATTGTGCCCTTATTTAATTTACACCACAACCATCCTCAGTGTGGCCAGCGGGGGTACCTTAAGAACATAAGAAGAGCCCCACTGGATCAGGCCATAGACCCATCTAGTCCAGTTTCCTGCAACTCACACTGGCCCACCAAATGCTTCAGGGAACACACAAGACAGCAAGACACACCATGTGTCCCGGTGCCCTCCCCTGCACCCGGCATTCGAAGTAACCCCCTTCTAAAATCAGGAGGTTGCACGTACCCATCATGGCTTGTAACTTGTGATGAACTTTTCCTCCAGAAATCTGTCCAATCCCTTCTTAAAGCCATCTAGGTGAGATACCATCACCACTTCCTGTGGCAAGGGGTTCCACAGACTAACCACACGCTGGGTAAAAAAATGTATTCTTTTAACTGTTCTCTCTCCCAACACTCAATTTTAGTGGTTTTCTTTTTCTTTTAATTCTCCTAAGAGTTGAATAAGGGTTCTTAGGCTGAATAACAGCATCTGGCTCAAAATTCACTTGGTGGAACCTCAGTGCCAGGAAAGGGGTAGACGGGCCTCAGAACCCTGCTGATGTGCTGGAACATGTCTCAGGATCTGCATGCTCTACCTTTAGAACTGCATGCTCTAACTTTAGAACCAGGGGACATCCACTAAAACAGGGGACATCCACTAAAATTGAGCGTTGGGAGAGTTAGAACAGATAAAAGAAAATATTTTTTTACTCAGCATGTGGTTGGTCTGTGGAACTCTTTGTCACAGGATGTGGTGATGGCGACTGGCCTGGACGCCTTTAAAAGGGGATTGGACAAGTTTCTGGAGAAAAAATCAATTATGGGGTACAAGCCCTGATGGGTAAACGCAACCTCCTGATTTTAGAAATGGGTTATGTCAGAATGCCAGATGCAAGGGAGGGCACCAGGTTGCAGGACTCTTGTTATCTGGTGTGCTCCTTGGGGCATTTGGTGGGCCGCTGTGAGATACAGGAAGCTGGACTACAAGATGGGCTCGTAGATGGGCCTATGGCCTGATCCAGTGGGGATGTTCTTAGAAGTGGGTTACCTCAGAATATCAGATGCAAGGAATGGCAACAGGATGCAGGTCTTTTGTTGTCTTGTGTGCTCCCTCAGACATTTGGTGGGCCACTGTGAGATACAGGAAGCTGGACTAGATGGGCCTATGACCTGATCTAGCAGGGCTGTTCTTATTCGCTTAGATGACTATCAGGTTGGAAGTGGAAGCAGTAAAATGTGGGGATTTATGCACTTATTTTATACATGCTTTTCTTGAATGTTGTATTGATTTGTGATGATGTATAAATTAAAATCAAGTGGAGTAGTGAAGCAAAGACATCAGGCAAAGGGAGAGGGAAGGGGTTCCTTCAGGTCAAGAGTGAAGCAATAGGAATGAAGGAAGGAGGTGATCCGGATAGAAGGACAGCTTATCTCCTTACTGGATGACCCACAGGAAACCTGCTGACAAAGTGAGATGATGGAGTTAGGGCACAGTCCTGACTGGCATTTGCTCCGTAAAGCACGTTTGCACCTCCTCGAAGGGAAGCCGGGCCAGCATTCCGAGCAGCTCCGGCCTGCGGAGAGAGGATGACAGAGGATAACTCTGTTCAGTACAGTTCTGTTCAATATGTGAAGCAGTGGTATAACTAAGGGGGTGCAGGGGGTAGCAGATGCATCAGGCATCAAGCTTTAGGGGGGGCAACCAGTTGAGCTTGACACAAGTGACCAAAATTGTGAAAATCTTGGTATGTATGAATAATACTATTATGTTATATATCATTGGAAAGGTAATTTAATGCAGAATGCAATGAAATAAACTGCATTGGAATATCTTTATTCTATCAAAAGTTATGGCCAATTAACCATAAAATGAATGGTTCATTCATTCATAAAATGAAAACACAACTGCCTTATGGAACAAAAAGTGGATTTTCTTAACTCAAAACTGACCTATGAAATTGATTGTTCTGAGAGGCAATGACATGTTGTTATGTTATTGACATGTTGCAATGGCATGTTATCATGATATAGCATGAAACTAATAAGATGTTAATATGAGTCAGTAATGTCCATGTATCATAATACAGTTACCCTTGCTAACTGGGTAAAAAGGCACTTTTTCAATTGGTGCTCCTCTTATATTTAGCAGGGGGAGAATAAATGTCCCTCTTTACCCCAGCATAGTGTCTCTAACCAATAAGGGGCACACTTTTTATTTTATTTTTCACACTTTCCTCCCTTCCCGCTCCCTCCCCCGGCACATCTCCCCCCCACCCTCTCCCTGTCTCCCACCTTCCTGGCATGCCCTGCCCTCTGCTTGCCCTCTGCCTACCCTCAGCCCACCTCCCCCCTGCCCAGAATGCCTCCTCCCCACCTTCCCCCATGCCACCTTACCGCTCTGCTGTTCGGCGGTCCATGTGACTACCAGCACTGGGCTACCACCAGCACTCACCTGGCATTAGGGGCCGCAAACGATCCTTATGTCATGTTTGCGGCAGTGTGCGCCAGCAGTGAACTGGAGCTCCAAGTCCAGGATCAGGCTCTAGAACAGCTATTTCCGGTGGTTCACAAGCGACCCTGTCCCTTGACCTTTGGTTTCCTCAGAATGCAACACAGAAGCATTTAGTCACTTCTGTGTTGCGTTCTTCAGTGTGCCAGGGCCAAGGGAGGGGGTTTCATGCCTTGCTTGGTCCTGAAAATAGCTGTTCTAATTCTCAGAGACTGACTTCCTGCCTGGCACTATTACGCACTACAATGGTAAGAAAAGTGGTTTTCAAACTGCTATTTAAAGGGATGCTTAAAAAATTTTTTAAAGTGGATTTGACTATGCATGGTTTTCAGCATCTGGTGGGGTTCCAGCAATGGAACCACTGCAGATGTCCAGGGTGGACCATACTGTAAGTCCAAGAATTGCAAGTTAAGAATCCAAACCGATACACATGGTGAGATGAAAGAAATATTTTCAGTTTTTCTATTCCAAAATATTAAAACATTCCACATGATTGTCATACACTTGGAAGAGATGGAAGTTAAAAAGACACATTTACATTGATTTTAGCTTCCAATGGCCAGCTTCATTTGCCTGTGATAGAAGGAACTCTCAAGGAAATTGGCTTTAATGACTAACTAGAATGAACCATTTGATGGTTTTTCAATTAAGATTGGCAAAGGGTGGGAGGGGCCATCCTGTCTAGGAAGCTCACCAAGTTTACAGAGCACAAACAAAGAAATAAATGATCCCCTTTCCCAAAAGGGCTCACATTCTAAAAGGAAGCCGGAAAAAAAACACCAGCAAGCAGATGAATCCACAGGTTCCAAACCCACAAAGAGCCCACCTGTATAATCCCAAGACCAAACTTGTGTTTCATTTTCATAGAAAGAAACAATGATTTGAACAAGAAGTTGCTTCCTATATTGAGTTCAGACTTCTTTCTTAACCCTGGAGCCCAACCTGCCTTTCTGGCACCTTCAGAGGCCTCTGCACACATCACAACACCTCCAGATGGTGACCAGGTAACATCTCAGGTGGCGTCCGGAAGAACAATGGACCAGGACCCACGGATTTGTTTATCCAAGGGTTTTAGTATCTGTGGGGTATCCAGGAACAGATCCCCCAGAGATACCAAGTCTGACTTTATCAGGGAAGCACAAATTTAAACAGTGCCTCTTTGTCCAGCTGTTGTGGAGCAGTTAGACATAAATTGACCTATTTTTAGGATCTTGGTACACATTTCTATAGAGGTAGGACCTGGTATCCACTGATTTGACTCACCACAGATACCGGGGTCCACCTTTAAATGCCTTGTACCAAGGGAAAAAGCAAAATCTAATTTCCCACCTTTGCACTGTTAAAGAATTAAAATTCCATTCCACTAGATTCCATTACTAACCCCATCAAGTGGATGAGTGCATAATAGAGCCTAGGCTGATGCATTCTGGGGTGACAATGGGAGAGCAAGACACCTGGAAGTGGGTCTTTATAGATATTTTTCCACTGATTTGGTATCCACTGATTTTTTTTTTTAAATCCACTGAGGGTTCCTGAATGGAACGAGGCATGACCTGTATTCAGGATCCCATGCTTTCTTGATTTGTAACAGTGTGAGGAATGGTAGGGCAAGATTCATTCCACATGCAGTGCCCTAGATCTTCCAGTATACATAAAATCAATTTCTACTTTGGAGCTTATTAGGTCTCATATTATTAGCACAACAACTGATTTGGCAGGAAAAGGAAGTTCCACATATCTACACCTGTTGATGTAGCAGGAAATATTTACATTTGTTCTTCAACTTCCCCATGGCTTCCTTCATCTCTTGGTTCCTCAGACTGTAAATGAGGGGATTGAGGGCAGGGGTGACCACCATGTAGAAGATGCTGGCCATCCTGTCCACCTTTGAAGTGGTGGAGGGTTTCATATACACAAATAAAAGAGGACCATAGAGGAGGAAGACTACCATCAGGTGGGAGCCACAGGTGGAGAGTCCCTTCCTGCCACCCTTCCCAAAACGGCCACAGAGGGTGGCCAAGATGGTGACATATGAAACCATCAAGGTCAGAAGGTTGGGTAGAATGATCAAACTGTCACTGAAAACATAGAGAATCTCACTCACATAGATGTCTGAACACGACAACGTTTTTAACTGTATGACGTCACAGAAGAAGTTGTCCAGGACATTCGGTCCACAGAATGGTAGCTGAGCAGTGACCACTGTCTGGAAGATGCCATGAGTGAGGCCTCCTATGCAGCAAAGTATGAGAAGGCTGAAGCAGCACTGTTGGTTCATGATGGTTGTGTATCTCAATGGGTTGCAGATGGCCACGTAGCGATCATAGGCCATTACACTGAGGATTGAAATTTCTACACCTCCAAAAAAGTGGGAGGTAAATATCTGAGCCATACATCCTTCGTATGAAATTGTACAGCCGCTAATCAGTAGATCTGTCAGTAGTTTTGGGGCCGCCACTGACCCCAAAGATATGTCAAGGAGGGACAGATTGGCAAGGAAGAAATACATGGGGCTTTGAAAGAGTTTGAGCTCAGTCCACACAGTCACCATGATCAACAAGTTGCCCAAAAGGTCAATGGTGTAGCAGGTCAAGACCAGAATTAAAACTAACAACTGAACAGACTGCAAGTCAGAAAAGCCCAGTAAGACAAACTCTGTAAAGGTAGATCCATTCATCTTGATGGCTGGCCCTGGTGGGACAAACAAATGTGATACTGTTAAACCTCCAGATCCTGCTCATCTCCCCAACCCTTCTATATTTCACCACCACCCCCCAATCTAAACCATCTTGCTCTTGTTTTTCTGGATGGAACTGGTGGCTCCTGTCTGTACTGCAAACAAGAACAAATTTGACCCAATATACGGGATTCTTTGCTCTCTCTGAATAATCTGTTTGTAAAAGGGCTGTGAAGATCAGCCAGATTAATCAGATTTAGGGCATAATCCTAACCAATTTTCCAGCACTGGCATAGCTGTGCCAGTGGGGCATGTGCTGCATCTTGCAGTTGGGGGGCAGTCACAGAGGCCTCCTCAAGGTATGGCAATGTTTGTTCTCTTACCTCGAAGTTGCATTGCCCTTATGTCAGTGCGGGAATGTGGGTTAGGATTGCACCCTAAATTCCCGAGGTCCACTCTTACAATTGCACTTAACAGAACTTCATGTAGCATGGCAGGACAGTTCTGAGCTACAGCACCTTTGTGAAGGTGCAACCAATGTGTTATACCATGATTGGGGAGACAGAAGTTCAAATTCTTATCCTTTATTCAGTCACAGAGATTGGGTGGCCATGGCCAGTTGCAGAATGTGTCAATTGTCAAAAAACAGATGGTGTGCCTTGACTATTCGAGTGCCTTGCTAATGTGCTGTGACACGACAAAGGTTGAAAATCTCTGCTCTAGTCTAACTTACTTCAAATAATGATACAATATCACATACCCTTGATCTGTAAAGTGTATAATGCAACTTCATGTGTTTCACAAAATTTCCACCTCTTCTTGTTCCTGGAGTTCTGAAGGCAGATAAAAATACAGATTTAGACAGTGTCCTCTGTTGAAACTGTTTAAACCAGAGAAGGAGCACCCCTTGTGACCCCTTTTTGATTTCAGCATAAGAGAGTATGACTCCGTTCAGAAGCTACTGTTTGCTTTTCATACAATAATACTTTTATACTTGGACCCAGGGGACGCTTCTCTTTCTGTCATCACCCAGACTGAGAGATAAGAGATTTTTAATTTTTGTTCCAGATATATTTCATTAAAAGTCTTTGCTAATCATGAGTTCCTGGACTGTTAATACAGGACTGTGATTGGCAAATGCTGAGAAAAAAAAATTGCTTAAGTTGTAAGAACATTCCTACTGCTGATATGCCACGAAAAATGAAATATCAATTTTGTTTCCCCACTGGCTTATTAACAAACTGAATTTGTTTTATGATGGTTCATGGTTACATTTATAGAGGCCCTACAGTTTATCATGTCATTTTATGCCTAGCCATCATGCAGGATTCTCTGTCCAATGAAATTCAGTTTCCTTCTAAATAATTACCTTCTCCTTAACTATTCATGCCCCCAAAACAAATGAAAAGCTTTTGCCCCCCCCCCCCCCAATTCATACCCTGCAATTTAGAGCACAGCCTCCTGACAGTTTGTTAAACAATGGTTAAAAGTTAGGGGTAATGAAGAAATAGGGACGGCTGGAGAAAAATTTAGATTTTTACAGATGTACAGAGTGTTGAAATACACCTCAAAACTAGAAAAGTTGAATGATTTTTATGGTTAATTGGCACAAGAAATAGGAGATGATATTCTTGTGAATATTCTTATGCAGAGGCATCACTAGGGTTTGCATCACCCCCAGGATAGACCACCTCTAGGGTTTGTGTCATCCCCATGATGTGAGATCTCACTGCATCAGCCCCATGATGGACCTCCTCCTGTACCAGACCATACAGAAAAAGTTACAATACCATACACACAACCTAAATGCAGTGGCATCAAGAGGATTGGTGTCATCCCCATTAACATCACTTATTCATTTTAATATATAATAAAACAGGTCACCCTGTAAATACATAACCAATAAAAAAATCAATGGCCAACTTGATGACACTCACACAGCTGAATTAGAGTTCTACTATTGGCTCTGGCACATGGAAATGAGAGCTGACTCAATATGACTTCCTGGGGTGTCCAAATAACACCCCATTGGCTCTTGGGACAGTCAGTCTCATTGGTCGGTTTTGAGTTAAATAAATCCACTTGTTGTTACATAAGGCAGTTGTGTTTTCCTTTAGGGCTATTTGTCTATAGCTTTTGATAGAATACAGATATTTCACATGATGGCATTATTCAAAAATATGAAGATTTTCACAATTTGGGCCAGTAGTTGTGTCACCCCACCCCGCGAATGTCTCACCCCTCTCACCCCCCTAACGATACCACTGGCTTAGGGAATAAGGAATGTAGATTATCTTTAAATAAGAATATATATGAAAAATGTTGTTAGATTATATGAAGTAGTAAATTCCTCAATACATACATGAAATGTAAAATGTAATGTAAAAAAATGTAAGTGTAAAATGTAAAAAAATTGCTCTGCATATCAGAAATGATGTGCTGCCTGAGGGGACTTGCATCATATGTGGTAGACTTTACTATCTGCAAGTGATAGTAAAAGAAGGTAAGAAACATATTTTAAGGACAAAATACTGGATAATTCCAATGCAAAATATTGGAGTCTTAATACTAACCATGGATGGGTGGTGGAATGTGGGAATATTTGGCAATGGCAAAGCTGAAAGCCTGTGTACATGGAAGAGAGAAGGGACAAAGGGCGCAATCCTAACCCCTTATGCCAGTGCTTTCCAGAACTGGCATAGCAGTGCCAATGGGGCGTGTGCTGCATCCTGCAGTTGGGGGGCACTCACAGAGGCCTCCTCAAAGTAAGGGAATATTTGTTCCCTGACCTCAGAGCTGCATTGCCCTTATGTCAGTGCTGGAAAGCACTGACATAAGAGGTTAGCATTGCGCCCAAAGTGAACTAACTTCATGTTTAAATGGTGACTATGTGCAAGTGTTTTGCACAAGTCACACTTTGTTACATTCCTTTTTTTCCATGTTGCTATGAAGAATTGATGTTGCAGTCAGATAATTGAGTATCAGGATCTTTTTGGAGTTATACTGATTGACATAATAATATTGTAAATATGCACTGGCACTAAAAATTTAAAAAATAAACTTCTTTTTAATTAATCAGCTGCTATGGCATTTAGCTATTCATGGTCTACCAGTTTCATTTTTTGATTCATTTCAGTTCATCGCATTGGTGAATGCTTTTTCTTATGTTTTTTTTTTTTAACTGATAGTCTGTTAGAATATTGCAAACTGTAAAACACCTCCCAGATGCAATGAATGACCACTACTGCAATAGTAGCAGAGCACAATCCTGTGCATAAACCTGTGTCTATGCTCAGATGTAACTCTCATAATTTTCAGTGAGGCTTATTCCCAGCTAAATGTGTATACGCTTGCAGTCTTATAGTAAGTTTTGGACAAAACATGTGCAAATTTCTATTCTAAAACAACCTGTATTTGCAAGTGGCATACCCAGAGAGACAAAGACAACTCACTCCATGGTCTACAAACTCAGAAATATAATACTCACTCTCAATTCAATTCACACTGAAAAAGTATCTGGGGCTGGCACCCTCCATCTCAGCGACTGATACTTTATTGCAAGGCGATCCTGCAGCCTTCAAACTTGGTGATGTTTCAAGAAGACACAGAATGTCCAGAGAAGAAGAGATGCAAGGAGTCCAGGTGAGAACAGTAAGGAGATGGCAGTGGAACATGGTGTGGTGTAGGACAATGCTAAGATGAAAATGAGAGAACTGGGAACTTCAGTGAAAACAACTTTCTTCTTGCATAGAGGCAAAGGGAGAGTGTGAGTGAGAACACTCCTCCCCTGTACCACATATCTTCCATTTCCTCCGGAAATCAAGAGCATGCAGCCCTCCAAGTATCCTTTGATATAATCCTCCTGCAATCTGAGGTCCTTGGATTTCACCCTCTATGTACAAAACCTTTTCCTATAGCTGACAAAGACGTCAGCAGACTGGACAGTGCCGACTGCTGTTCAGGCCCAAAGGGGTTAATTACAAATGATGTTGATGTTGAATTTTGTGAACTTTAAAATTAAGAAGACTATGAAGTTCTTGCAAACAACAGCGCTTTAGAGGGCGAATGTTCTTATCCTCAGATGCAGAAGTTGGTTCAGCTGATGTATTTAACTGACACCCCAGGCATCCTCAGTGTGGCCAGCAAGGGTCCCTTCTTCTTTTATCCTCCTAAGAGCCAAATAAGCAGCTTTGGTTGAGTGCTAGCATCTAGCACACAATACACCCATCCGAGCAACTAATGGCCCAATCCTGTTATGTCAGCATATCTTGAGATATGCTTATAAAGTCCAGTACTATGCAATCATCATGCTGTTGCTAGGCCAGTTGAAGCCACTGCTGTAAAGCAGGGGGCATTTTGTGAGTGGGGAGGGGGAAATTTGGTGTGGGGAGGGAAAGGGAGTGGTAGATCCCAGTGGCAGTGACTTGCCCAGGATTCCATTCCTTTTTTCTTGCTTTGGTAGAATCTCTGCCTCTCCTTGGACTTCCACAAACAGGGAACCAAGGGGATAGGACCAAGGGAACAAACAGGCAAATATTTTTACTTACCTTTTCCTTGTTGTTTGATCATGCCCCCTCCACACATTGCAGGGCATGCCCAGTTGGCACAGTATATGTGGCTTTAGCTTGGCAGGAGATAGCAGTAGTTTGCCTAGGTGGCCTCAGAGCGGTTGGGCATTCCTCACAAAGTGTGACTTCCAAACATTTCTGGGTTCCTTTCTCAGTGTCCATGTTGGGGCACTTGCACATTTGAGGGATGATCAGTGATGACTTGCAAGGGAGCCCTGTGGAAGGGAGTCAAGGAAGGAGGGGTCACTAAGGGCAGCATTACAATCCAAGACTGGATCTCCCAGCCTCTGTCTTCATGTCAGGGGGCCACTGGAGGCCAGTGATGGTTGTTTCCTCATAGCACTTGGTTGCCTAAGGGCAGATACTTCTATGGGTATCTCTCCTCTCTGCCCCACTCTATACTGCCACTCCAGGGGGTGTAGTTTTGTGCTTAGCTTTGCCTCTCCCCATGTCTTCCAACAGCACCAAAGACCAGCTGCAAATCAGAAAGAAACATGTTATAGCCTGTGGATCACATCACTGTGGAAGGAGGGCAGCTGTGAATAAACAATGTCAAGATGACTGACCAGCGGAAGTGAAGAAAAATGGCAACAGTCACAGCAGACTTCTGGGCACAGGGGTTCACGGCAGGGGAGCCCATAGAAGGAAGGGGAGGGTTAGCAGCAGAACACAGCAGAACTGGCCCTCCTCACCCCCGCAGTGTCTTTTCTAGTGGCTGCCTGCTGGTGTTCTTTTGCATCTTTTTAGATTGTGAGCCCTATTGGGACAGGGAGCCAGTAGTTATTTGATTTTTCTCTGCTTTGTGAACTTTTTGTTGAAAAGCGGTATGTTAATAACACATAAGCTCATGATGAGAGAAGCTGCTAAGTCCACCTCCTGAGTGCCATGAAAAACTGAGTCTGGAAGTCAATGGCACCTTGGATTGCTTGACCCAGTGAGAGGGAGTCACGCGAGCCTTGAGGAGGTGGATGGAAAGTGAGGCAATCCCCTCCTCCACTTCTGAGGCCAGTGTGGACCTCAAGTAGAGGACCTGCTAGATGGCTGCCTACAGAGGGCTAAGTAGAGAGTGGAGAGTTGAAGGAGACCAGTGAAGAGCCATGCTGGTGCTCGTGAGGAGGCCTTACAATTTGACAGGCTTTCTTGCATCCTAGTGAAATAAAAAATGCACAGGGTGCACTTCTTAAAGCAGGGTGGCCAACCCACCGCACACCACATGCCACTTTTGATGTAGAGAATCGTGAACATACCACTCCACCTTAACAGAATGGAGAATGGGTTCGAAAGTTGACACTACTAACACTGGAAAGATCACTGCTACTTATAACAGATTCCACATGTTCATCTTTGCAGTCTTGCCAATGGTGCATGCTAACCAGTTTGAGTATTAATATTAGGACTGCACAGGCAGCAAATCAGCTGTAGCCCCAGAAGAGGGGAAACAGCATCCAATCCCACATACTACCCAGCTGGCCTTTTTTGATGTACCTCTTTTCCTAGCTTCTACTTGGTGCCATCCAAAGTGCTTAACCTCAGTCAGCTGCTTGACACACGTCAGTATATTGACCATATCAAGCTTCTGCTTCATCTCTATAGAAATAAACAATATTATAAATGAGAAGAGGCTCATTGGAACTGGAAGAAGGACACATCTTCCTGGATCAAATAAAAATCCACCCAGTTCATCACTGGACAGTGTTGACTGCGGTTCAGTCCCAAAGGGGTTAATTACAAAGTGGCTGTTGAAGTTCCTGTAAACTTTAGAATGAAAGAGAACTTTGAAGCTGCTGTAGACAACTATACTGTAGAGCAGGGGTGCCCAAACCCTGGCCCTGGGGCCACACGTGGCCCTCGATGCCTTTCAATGCGGCCCTTGATGCCTCTCAATGCGGCCCTTAGGGAGCCCCCAGTCTCCAATGAGCCTCTGGCCCTCTGGAGATTTGTTGGAGCCCACACTGGCCAGATGCAACTGACCTCTCTCATGAGCTGTGGGATGAGGGCTCCCTCCACTGTTTGTTGTTTCACGTCTGTGATGCAGTAGCGGCAGCAAAGGAAAGGCCAGTCTTGCTTTGCTCAAGGCCTTTTATAGACCTTGAGCTATTGCAAGACCTTCATTCATTCATACAAGTTCATCTTTAATTTATTCATTTATGTAAACTTATGTAAATTTATTCAAATTTTAACTGTAAATTAATTCCTTTATTCCCCGGCCCCCAACACAGTGTCAGAGAGATGATGTGGCCCTCCTGCCAAAAACTTTGGACTCCCCTGCTGTAGAGGGTGAATGTCCCTTTTCTCAAATGCCGAAGTTGGGTAGTTGATTTATTAAATTTCCACCCCAGGCATCCTCAGTGTGGCCAGCAGGGATCCCTTCATTTTTTTTTAACCTCCTAAGAGTCGAATAAGGGTGCTTAGGCTGAACAATGGAATCTGGCTCAAAATTCACCTGGTGGACCTGCTGATCTTTTAAATTAAAAAAGCGTATCTAAATAGCAATTTAAAAACCACTTTTCTTACCATTCTACCTGAACAGAGCAGCAAGTAGGCAGTCTCTGTGGATAAACAGCCCAATCCCGAGCTGCCCGGGGCACGCAGCTGCAGCGGTGCCGAAAATGGCAGTCGCCGCATCCTGCACACTTCAAGCAGCCGCAGGCAACACCTCGGTAGAAGGGGACTTTCGTTCCCTTTCCCTGGGTAAACGGAGTAGCCCCGCAAGGAGGCTACTTGATACACCACCAACAAAAAGGTCGATGGTGAATCAAATGCCTCCGGTCGGGCAGTGAGCCTAACACGGAGGCTTTGGATTCGGTGGAGCATCACTCCACAGGTCACACCTCCCTCCCTTCCCGCTCCCTCCCCCGGCACATCTCCCCCCCACCCTCTCCCTGTCTCCCACCTTCCTGGCATGCCCTGCCCTCTGCTTGCCCTCTGCCTACCCTCAGCCCACCTCCCCCCTGCCCAGAATGCCTCCTCCCCACCTTCCCCCATGCCACCTTACCGCTCTGCTGTTCGGCGGTCCATGTGACTACCAGCACTGGGCTACCACCAGCACTCACCTGGCATTAGGGCCCGCAAATGATCCTTATGGCATGTGAACCGCCAGCAGTGAACCGGCACTCCAAGCCCAGGATCAGGCTCTAGAACAGCTATTTCCGGTTCACAAGCGACCCTGTCCCTTGACCTTTGGTTTCCTCAGAATGCAACACAGAAGCATTTAGTCACTTCTGTGTTGCGTTCTTCAGTGTGCCAGGGCCAAGGGAGGGGGTTTCATGCCTTGCTTGGTCCTGAAAATAGCTGTTCTAATTCTCAGAGACTGACTTCCTGCCTGGCACTATTACGCACTACAATGGTAAGAAAAGTGGTTTTCAAACTGCTATTTAAAGGGATGCTTTAAAAATTTTTTAAAATGGATTTGACTATGCATGGTTTTCAGCATGGGGGGGGGGGGTTTTCTGGCAATGGAACCACTGCGGATGCCCAGGGTGGACCATAATATAAGTCCGAGAATTGCAAATTCAGAATCCAAACCATTACACATGGTGAGATGAAAGAAATATTTTCAGTTTTTCTATTCCAAAATATTAAAACATTCCACATGATTGTCATACACTTGGAAGAGATGGAAGTTAAAAATATACATTTACATTGATTTTAGCTTCCAATGGCCAGCTTCATTTGCCTGTGATAGAAGGAACTCTCAAGGAAATTGGCTTTAATGACTAACTAGAATGAACCATTTGATGGTTTTTCAATTAAGATTGGCAAAGGGTGGGAGGGGCCATCCTGTCTAGGAAGCTCACCAAGTTTACAGAGCACAAACAAAGAAATAAATGATCCCCTTTCCCAAAAGGGCTCACATTCTAAAAGGAAGCCGGAAAAAAAACACCAGCAAGCAGATGAATCCACAGGTTCCAAACCCACAAAGAGCCCACCTGTATAATCCCAAGACCAAACTTGTGTTTCATTTTCATAGAAAGAAACAATGATTTGAACAAGAAGTTGCTTCCTATATTGAGTTCAGACTTCTTTCTTAACCCTGGAGCCCAACCTGCCCTTCTGGCACCTTCAGAGGCCTCTGCACACATCACAACACCTCCAGATGGTGACCAGGTAACATCTCAGGTGGCGTCCGGAAGACCTATGGACCAGGACCCATGGATTTGTTTATCCATGGGTTTTGGTATCTGTGGAGTATCCAGGAACAGATCCCCCAGAGATACCAAGTCTGACTTTATCAGGGAAGCACAAATTTAAACAGTGCCTCTTTGTCCAGCTGTTGTGGAGCAGTTAGACATAAATTGACCTATTTTTAGGATCTTGGTACACATTTCTATAGAGGTAGGACCTCAGTCCACCCAGGCTCCTCAGCATCATCAGATCCTTCCACAAGGACATGAAGGGCACTGTTGTTTTCGATGGCTCCACATCAGACCCCTTTGACATCTGAAGCCGCGTGAAGCGGGGCTGTGAACTTGCACCAACCTTGTTTGGGATTTTCTTCGCTGTCCTGCTGAAGCATGCCTTTGGAACTGCAACAGAAAGCATCTATCTCCGGACCAGATCAGACGGAAAGCTCTTCAACCTCTCCAGACTGAGAGCAAAGTCCAAAGTCCAGCTGAAATGTCTGCGTGACTTCCTCTTTGCCGACGATGCAGCTGTCACTACCCACACTGCCAAAGATCTCCAGTAGCTCATGGATCATTTTAGCAAGGCCTGCCAAGATTTTGGACTGACGATCAGCCTGAAGAAAACACAGGTCATGGTTCAGGATGTGAATTCACCTCCCTGCATTACAATCTCTGCACATGAACTGGAGGTTGTCCATGACTTTGTGTACCTTGGCTCAACGATCTCCGACACTCTTTCTCTCGATATCGAGCTAAACAAATGCATCGGTAAAGCAGCTACCATGTTTTCCAGACTCACAAAGAGAGTCTGGTCCAACAAGAAGCTGACGGAACATACCAAGATCCAGGTCTACAGAGCTTGCGTCCTGAGTACACTTCTGTACTGCAGCGAGTCATGGACTCTCCGCTCACAACAGGAGAGGAAACTGAACGCTTTCCACAGGCGCTGCCTCCGACGCATCCTCTGCATCACCTGGCAGGACAAAGTTCCAAAAAACACAGTGCTGGAATGTGCTGGAATCTCTAGCGTGTATGCACTGCTGAAACAGAGACGCCTGCGTTGGCTCGGTCATGTCGTGAGAATGGGTGATGGTCGGATCCCAAAGGATCTCCTCTATGGAGAACTCGTGCAAGGAAAGCGCCCTACAGGTAGGCTGCAGCTGCAATACAAGGACATCTGCAAGAGGGATCTGAAGGCCTTAGGAATGGACCTCAACAAGTGGGAAACCCTGGCCTCTGAGCAGCCTGCTTGGAGGCAGGCTGTGCAGCATGGCCTTTCCCAGTTTGAAGAGACACTTTGCCAACAGTCTGAGGCAAAGAGGCAAAGAAGGAAGGCCCATAGCCAGGGAGACAGACCAGGGACAGACTGCACTTGCTCCCGGTGTGGAAGGGATTGTCACTCCTGGATCAGCCTTTTCAGCCACACTCGACGCTGTGCCAGAACCACCTTTCAGAGCGCGATACCATAGTCTTTCAAGACTGAAAGTTGCCAATAGTAGTAATAGTAGGACCTCAGTATCCACTGATTTGGTATCCACTGTTTTGACTCACCACAGATAACAAGGTCCACCTTTAAATGCCTTGTACCAAAGGAAAAAGCAAAATCTAATTTCTCACCTTTGCACTGTTAAAGAATTAAAATTCCATTCCACTAGCTTCCATTACTTACCCCATCAAGTGGATGAGTGCATAATAGAGCCTATGCTGATGCATTCTGGGGTGACAATGGGAGAGCAAGACATCTGGAAGTGGGTCTTCATAGATATTTTTCCACTGATTTGGTATCCACTGATTTTTTTTTTTAAATCCACTGAGGGTTCCTGAATGGAACGAGGCATGACCTGTATTCAGGATCCCATGCTTTCTTGATTTGTAACAGTGTAAGGAATGGTAGGGCAAGATTCATTCCACATGCAGTGCCCTAGATCTTCTAGTATACATAAAATCAATTTCTACCTTGGAGTTTATTAGGTCTCATATTATTAGCACAACAACTGATTTGGCAGGAAAAGGAAGTCCCACATATCTACACCTGTTGATTTAGCAGGAAATATTTACATTTGTTCTTCAACTTCCCCATGGCTTCCTTCATCTCTTTGTTCCTCAGACTGTAAATGAGAGGATTGAGGGCTGGGGTGACCACCATGTAGAAGATGCTGGCCATCTTGTCCACCTTTGAAGTGGCAGAGGGTTTCATATACACAAATAAAACAGGACCATAGAGGAGGAAGACTACCATCAGGTGGGAGCCACAGGTGGAGAATCCCTTCCTGCCACCCTTCCCAAAATGGCCGCAGAGGGTGGCCAAGATGGTGACATATGAAACCAGCAAGGTCAGAAGGTTGGGTAGAATGATCAAACTGTCACTGAAAACATAGAGAATCTCACTCACATAGATGTCTGAACACGACAACTTTTTTAACTGTGTGATGTCACAGAAGAAGTTGTCCAGGATATTTGGTCCACAGAAAGGTAGCTGAGCAGTGACTACTGTCTGGAAGATGCCATGAGTGAAGCCTCCTATCCAGCAAAGTATGAGAAGGCTGAAGCAGCACTGTCGGTTCATGATGGTTGTGTATCTCAATGGGTTGCAGATGGCCACATAACGATCAAAGGCCATGACACTGAGGATTGAAACTTCTATGCCTCCAAAAAAATGGAAGGTAAATATCTGAACCATACATCCTTCATACGAAATTGTACAGCCACTAATTAGTAGATCAGTCAGTAGTTTCGGGGCCGCCACCGACCCCAAAGATATGTCAAGGAGGGACAGATTGGCAAGGAAGAAATACATGGGGCATTGAAAGAGTTTGGGCTCAGTCCACACAGTCACCATGATCAGCAAGTTGCCCACAAGGACAATGGTGTAGCAGGTCAAGACCAGAAGTAAAACTAACAACTGAGCAGACTGCAAGTCAAAAAAGCCCAGTAAGACAAACTCTGTAACGGTGGATCCATTCATCTTGATGGCTGGCTCTGGTGGGAGAAACAAATGTGATACTGTTAAACCTCCAGATTCTGCTCATCTCCCCAACCCTTCTATATTTCACCCCCGCCCCCCCCACCTAAACCTTCTTGCTCTTGTTTTTCTGGATGGAACTGGTGGCTCCTGTCTGTACTGCAAACAAGAACAATTTTGGCCCAATATAGGGGATTCTTTGCTCTCTCTGAATAATCTGTTTGTAAAGGGCTGTGAAGATCAGCCAGATTAATCAGATTTAAGGCACAATCCTAAACAACTTTCCAGTACTGGCATAGCTGTGCCAGTGGGGCGTGTGCTGCATCCTGCAGTTGGGGGGCAGTCACAGAGGCCTCCTCAAGGTATGGCAATGTTTGTTCTCTTACCTCGAAGTTGCATTGCCCTTATGTCAGTGAGGGAATATGGGTTAGGATTGCACCCTAAATTCCCGAGGTTCACTCTTACCATTGCACTTAACAGAACTTCATGTAGCATGGCAGGACAGTTCTGAGCTACAGCACCATTGTGAAGGTGCAACCAGAGTGTTATGATTGGGGAGTCATGTTCAAATTCATGTTCAAAGTAAGTTCAAATTCTTATCCTTTATTTAGCCATGGAGATTGCTGGGTGGCCATGGCCAGTTGCGGAATGTGTCAATTGTCAAAAAGCGGATGGTGTGCCTTGACCATTCTACTGCTTTGCCAGTGTGCCATGAGATGAAAAAGGCTGAAAAACTCTGCTCTAGTCTAACCTACTTAAATAACTGCTATGAGGATCAAGGGGGGAACAGTGTGTTGCCCTGAACACCTTGGTGGAATGATGGAATACGAATGAAACAATATCACATACCCTTAATCTGAACAGTGTGTAAGGCAGCTTCATGTGTTTCACAAAGTTTCCCATCTCTCCGTGTTCCTGGAAAATAGATAAAAATACAGATTGAGACAGTGTCCTCTGTGGAAACTATTTAAACCAGAGGAGGTTCACCTTGGGGACCCCTTTCTGATTTCAGCATAAGAGCAGATGACTCCATTCTGAAGCCACTGTTTGCTGTCATACAATAATACTTTTATACTTGGACCCAGGGGACCCTTCTCTTTCTGTCTATTTTTGGTCCAGTTATATTTCATTAAAAGTTGTTGCTAATATTGAGTCACTGGACTGCTAATACTGGACTGTGATTGGCAAATGTTGAGGGGAAAAATTGGCTAAAGTTTTAATGACATTCCTACTGTAGATAAGCTACAAAAAATGAAACATTAATTTTTTCTCTACTGGCTTATTAACAAACTGAATTTGTTTTATGATGGCTCATGGTTATATTTATCGAGGCCCTGCAGTTTATCTTGTAATTTTATGCCTAGCTATCATGCAGGGTTCTCTGTCCAACAAAATTCAGTTTCCTTCTCAATAAAGTAATTACCTTCTCTTTAACTATTCATACCCCCAAAACAAACAAAAAGCTTTTGCCTCTCTCTCTCTCTCTCTCTCTCTCTCTCTCTCTCTCTCTCTCTCTCTCTTAATTCCTACCCTGCAGTTTAGAGCACAACCTCATGACAGTTTGTTAAACAATGGTTAAAAGTAAGGGGTGATAAAGAAATAGGGATGGCTGGAGAAAAGTTTAGATTTTTACAGATGTACAGAGTATTGAAATACACCTCAAAACGAGAAAAGCTGAATGATTTTTATGGTTAATTGGCACAAGAAATAGGAGATGATATTCTTGTGAATATTCTTATGCAGAGGCATCACTAGGGTTTGCATCACCCCCATGATAGACCACCTCTAGGGTTTACATCACCCCCCATGATGTGAGATCTCACTGCATCAGCCCCATGATGGACCTCCTCCCGTACCAGATCATGCAGACTAAATTACAATATCATAGGCACAACCTAAATGCAGTGGCATCGCAAGGGTTGGTGTCTCCCCCAGTGCTTTTTTGTAAAAAAAAAAAAAAAAAAAAAAAGGTGCAGGAACTCACAACTTGTTAATCTTTTATTTATTTATTCATTCATTCATTCATTCATTTATTTATTTATTTTTAAACCATTTTTTATTGGAGAAATAAAATATTTTTTATGTGCTTCCCCCCCTAAAGATGAACTTTCTTCTGAGTAGACACGCATAGGATTGGGCTGTCAATCTCCACATCCCCTTCCCCCTAGCTACTTTTTCTACACATGGGGAAAAATACTGTACAGGTGCACTTGTAGCATGTAATATGTAGTGTGGCACTACTTCGAGGAGAGGAAGCAGTGAATGGATTCCGAAAAATGGCTTACATGAGTTCCATGTAGTAAAATTACTCTAAGCAACTGTGGGAGTAAGAACAAAAAAGGAATTCTTACAGGAGAGGGGTCCTTAGGTGCACATAGAAACAGCTACGTTTGTAAAGAAGCAATTAAATATGGTTTAATTCAGGTATCAGAATACTCTGTGTCTTTGGGAAGGCGCTTGGCATGCAATTGTATGTTCTCTGCTGCCCTGAGTGGCTGCTGTGCATTGCTGGAGAGGAGCTGCAAATGCTGGCTGGCGGAGGGCATGCTTGTGGGGGAAGGATGAGGAGGATCTCTGGCAAGGCTGGACAGCACGTTGTACACACTAGAATCCCTTTTCACCTGCCTTTAGCATATATATCTCTGCCAGGATTAAGAGCCCAATCCTAGGTATGTCTACTCTGAAGTAAGTCTTGTCCTAGGCAATGGAGCTTACTCCCAGGAAAGTGCCTAGGATTGCAGCCTAAGAGCCCAATCCTATGCATGTCTACTCAGAAGTCCACTTTAGTGAATGGGGCTTACTGTGGATAGGATGGCCACCTTAGAGTCCAATCCAGTGCCTGTCTACTCAGAAGTAAGTTCCATTATAGTGAATGGGGCTTACTGTGGATAGGATGGCAGCCTCAGAGCCAAAGCCTATGGCTGTCTCCTCAGAAGTCAGTCCCATTAGAGTCAATGGGGCTTCCTCCCAGGAAAGTGTGGAGAGGACTGCAGCCTCAGAGCCACAGCCTATGGCTGTCTCCTCAGAAGTCTGTCCCAGTAGAGACAGTTGGGCTTTCTTCCAAGAAGGTGTGGAAAGGACTGCAGCCTCAGAGCCACAGCCTATGGCTGTCAACTCAGGCTGCAAGGCTATGACACTTTCCCAGGAGTAAGCCCCATTGAACACAATGGAACTTACTTCTGAGTAGACATGCATAGGCTTGGGCTCTCAGGCTGCAAGGCTATGCACCCTTTCCCAGGAGCAAGACCCATTGAGCACAATGAGACTTACTTCTGAGTAGACACACCAAGGCTCCTGCTGCAGATTGGCATGGAGGCTGCACCAGCTAGCTGCCTTCCCCTTCTCCTCTGCCAAGCCAGTACCTGGGTGTTCCGTGGGTGCCGCAGCCCGTCTCCCTGGCTGTCTGGCTGTCTGGCTGTCCGTCCTTCTCCTCGGCGTTGGCACGTGTCCCCTGCACCCTCCACCAGCTTGGAAGCTGCACGGGGAAGCAGAGCGCGGGGGGAGGGGAGGCGGGCTGGGCTTAGGCAAGAGCTTGGAGATGGGGCAGGAGGGGGTCGTTGTGCGGTCAGGCAAGGGCCAGGTGCCCGCCTACCCAGCACCCCCCAGCACCCACCCAGCGAATACCTCTGTTTTGCTCCCCCCCCTCCTGGAAAGCCTCCGAAGGGGAGGGGCCCCTGCAAAAGGTGCCAGAACTCCGTTCCCCCACGTTCCATTAGAAAAAAAGCCCTGGTGACCCCCATTAATTTTATTTATTCATTTTAATATCTGACAGTTCAGGTCACCCAGTAAATAAGTAACCAACAACAAAACAGTGGCCAACTTGACTCACACAACTGAATCCGAGCTATAGTATTAGCTCTGATGCAAGGAAATGAGAACTGATTCAGTGTGACTTCCTTGGTTCCCTGCTGTGTCCAAACAACACCCCATTGGCTCTTGGAACAGTCAGTTTCATTGATCAGTTTTGCATGAAGAAAATGCAATTGTTGATACATAAGGCAGTTGTGTTTCCTTTTCTGGCTATTTGGCTATAATATTTGATAGAATACAGATATTTCACATGATGGCATTATTCAAAAATATCAAGATTTTCACAATTTTGGCCAGTAGTTTTGTCACCCCACCCTGCAAATGTCTCAGCCCTCTCACCCCCCTAAGGATACCACTGGCTTAGGGAAGAAGGAACGTAGATTATCTTTAAATAAGAATATATATGAAATATGTTGTTAGATTATATGAAGTAGTAAATTCCTCAATACATACATGAAATGTAAAATGTAATGAAAAAAAAATGCAAGTGTAAAATGTAAAAAAATTGCTCTGCATATCAGAAATGATGTGCTTTCTGAGGGGACTTGCATCATATGTGGTAGACTTTACTATCTGCAAGTGATAGTAAAAGAAGGTAAGAAACATATTTTAAGGACAAAATACTGGATAATTCCAATGCAAAATATTGGAGTCTTAATACTAACCATGGATGGGTGGTGGAATGTGGGAATATTTGGCAATGGCAAAGCTGAAAGCCTGTGTACATGGAAGAGAGAAGGGACAAAGTGGACTAACTTCATGTTTAAATGGTGACTATATGCAAGTGTTTTGCACAAGTCACACTTTGTTACATTCCTTTTTTCCATGTTACTATGTAGAATTGATTTTGCAGTTAGATAATTGTGTATCAGGATCTTTTTGGAATTATGCTGATTGATCTAATAATATTGTAAATATGCACTGGCATTAAAAATAAAATAAAAAACAAAAAGAAATCTTTTTAATGAATCAGCTGCTATGGCATTTAGCTATTCATGGTCTACCAGTTTCATTTTTTGATTCATTTCAGTTCATCACATTGGTGAATGCTTTTTCTTGTGTTTTTTTAACTGTTAGTCTTAGAATATTGCAAACTGTAAAACACCTCCCAGATGCAATGAATGATCACTACTGCAATAGCAGCAGAGCACAATCCTGTGCATAAACCTGTGTCTATGCTCAGATCTAACTCTCATAATTTTCAGTGGGGCTCATTCCCAGCTAAATGTGTATACGCTTGCAGTCATATAGTAAGTTTTGGACAAAACATGTGCAAATTTCTATTCTAAAACAACCTGTATTTGCAAGTGGCATACCCAGAAAGACAAAGACAACTCACTCCATGGTCTACAAACTCAGAAATATAATACTCACTCTCAATTCAATTCACACTGAAAAGGAATCTGTGGTAGGCACCCTCCATCTCAGCGACTGAGACTTTATTGCAAGGCGATCCTGCAGCCTTCAAACTTGGTGATGTTTCAAGAAGACACAGAATGTCCAGAGAAGAAGAGATGCAAGGAGTCCAGGTGAGAACAGTAAGGAGATGGCAGTGGAATGTGGCATGGTGTAGGATGAAAGATGCTAAGATGAAAATTAGAGAACTGGGAACTTCAGTGAAAACAACTTTCTTCTTGCTTAGAGGAAAAGGGAGAGTGTGAGTGAGAACACTCCTCCCCTGTACCACATATCTTCCATTTCCTCCGGAAATCAAGAGCATGCAGCCCTCCAAGTATCCTTTGATATAATCCTCCTGCAATCTGAGGTCCTTGGATTTCACCCTCTATGTACAAAGCATTTTCCTATAACTGACAAAGACGTCAGCAGACTGGACAGTGCCGACTGCTGTTCAGGCCCAAAGGGGTTAATTACAAATGATGTTGATGTTGAATTTTGTGAACTTTAAAATTAAAAAGACTTTGAAGTTCTTGCAAACAACAGTGCTTTAGAGGGTGAATGTTCTTATCCTCAGATGCAGAAGTTGGTTCAGCTGATGTATTTAACTGACACCCCAGGCATCCTCAGTGTGGCCAGCAAGGGTCCCTTCTTCTTTTATCCTCCTAAGAGCCAAATAAGCAGCTTAGGTTGAGCACTAGCATCTGGCTCAAAATTCACCCAGCTGAGCAACTAATGGCCCAATCCTGTTATGTCAGCATATCTTGAGATATGCTGACAAGCTCCAGCACTGTGCAAAGATCATGCTGATGCTAGGCCAGCTGAAGCCACTGGTACAAAATGGGGGGAATTTTGTGAGTGGGGAGGGGGATATTTGGTGTGGGGAGGGAAAGGGAATGGTAGATGCCAGTGGCAGTGACTTGCACCAGGATCCCATTCCTTTTTTCCTGCTCTGGTAGAATCCCTGCCTCTCCTTGGATTTACACAAGCAGAATAGTTGGAATAGGACCAAGGGAACAAATAGGCAAATATTTTTACTTATCTCTTCCTTGGTGTTCGATCATGCACCCTCCATGCATTGCAATGCATGCCCAGCTGGCACAGCATATGTGGCTATAGTATGGCAGGAGATAGCAGTAGCTTGCCAGTCTCTCTGGCCTAAGTCCAATAATTCAGATACAACACCACACAGGTTCTCCTTCCAAGTTTTCACTGGACACATTTTATGCTTCTTGCAAAGAATTCCTGCAAGTGCACCAGTCCTCTAGATAATGATACCAGGATTCACAGGGGAGCACAGCAAAGACCAAAGTGGCACTGCTCAATGTTCCAGGGAGAAGGATGACCCATGCTGCTGAGAGCAAACTCAGCTGGAAGTCACATCTGTTATGCCTGTTAGAGAGCATGGAGAGGAAGGAATAGGATTTTTTGGCATTCTTCTAGAATTAGATTTTGGGGACAGACAGGGCCCCAGACCTTCCAGCATAGGAGGCTGGGTGTCAAATGTTATGTTACCACATCCCTTCTTCACGGACACATGCATAGCTGTGAAGAGCTGCCACTGCTCTTACTCCTGTTCAAGTCAGCTTCAGGTCTCCTTCCCCAAACAAACCACTCAAGCCACATGAGAGCTGGGAATGTCCTCCAATGTGCCAATTTCTTGTTACTTTTCCTTCTGCAGTCCTGACACATTGGTTAAGAGTGCTTATTTGGTTTGGAGGGCATTCCGTCCCTGCAAATAGGAGAAGCACTTTCATGGCTTATCTATAGCTTCACCCCTTGCCCACAGCCCCTCAGTTCAGGTTACAGAGAACCAATTCCCATCCAGAGACATTCAATGTGGCCTGAACCTTCGGCTCCACCCCTTCTTTCCCACAAATATTCTCATTTTCCTGCCATTCTCCTTCCTTTCAATGTGCCCTAAAACCTCCATCACCTTGCATCCTCTAGGTTGCTCCTCGAATCTTACGTCCCTGCATGAACTCCCCTCCCCTTTCACTCTGCCTCTTCTCCTTCTCAAAATTTGTCTCTCCTCCTTTCTCCACCTATAACAGTTCTCCCCAGGGCTTCACAGTGCATGGCTGTTAGTCATAACTTCTCCTCTCTAGAATAAATTATGGGTTCACTCATGGAGGTCCCATTCTGAATTCCTGATTGGGTTTGGGGCACTAAAATAAATCAACTGTGCACCATTCTTTCTTGGGGAGCAAGCACATGATCTTGCCTCTAAAGGAATTCCTCTGAATCTACCATACAGCACCTCACAGGGCAATGGTAAATTATAAAAAAAAATGTGCCACTGGCCACTAAATTAGGTTTCTGCATGTAACAGGTCCCCCTGTTCCTTCCTTCACATGTGTTCCTTCCTTCTCCTGCCCTTTCTGAATTTGGAAACACAAAGGAGAATGCAGCCGAAGAGTAAGGATGGAGGAGAGGGCAAGAAGATGTGCTAATCCACCTGGCTTTTACTTCCTCTTCCAATCCACTCACACCTTCCTTTTCAAATCCACAGATTGTTTCAGAAGGAGTGGTGAAGATGGGCAGTACCTTCTACCCCTTCAAACTGCCTCATAGTCACCCTGACGTTTGCCTAGCTGGCCTCAGAGAGATTGGGCACTTCTCACAAAGCGTGACTTCCAAACATTTCTGGGTTCCCTTCTCAGTGTCCATGTTGGAGCACTTGCACATTTGGGGGATGACCAGTGGTTAGAACAGCTATTTCTAGGTTGCAAGCGACCCCGTCCCTTGACCCTTGGTTGCCTCATCTGTTTAATCTCTTCCGTGTTGCATTCTTCAGTGTGCCAGGGCCACTGCTTACTAGAATGAGACATTTTATGGTTTTTCCATCAAGGTTGGCAAAAGGGGGGGAAGTGCCATCCCATCTGTGAAGCTAACCCAGCGGCTACAGATCATTCCTTTGTGGGTTCTGTTAGTTATGGGGCTGGGCACTTACCTGATCTCTGGACATATTTGGAAAAACAGAAAGTGCCTTTCTGGTACCTCCAGAGGCCTCTGCACACATCTGAACACCTCCAGATGGCTACCAGGTATATATATGGCTACCATAATATAATATAGTTTTAAAAATTGTTGTAAGCCGCCTTGGGTCCCTGCAGGGAGAAAGGCGGGATATAAATAAAGTTAATCATCATCATCATCTCCAGTCACATCCGGAAGTCTTATAGACCAGGACAGGTGGATTTGTTTATCCATGGGTTTTGGTATCTGTGGGGTGGTGGACTTTGGTATCCACTATTTGGTATCCACTGATTTGACTCACCAGTGATACTGAGGTCCACCTTTAAATGCCTTTTTCCAAGGGGAAAAGCACAAAATCCAATTTCCCACCTTCGCACTGTTAAATAATTATAATTTCATTCCACTAGATTCCATTACCCACCCCATGTAGTGACTGAATATAGTATAGCGTCTATCCCAGGGGTGTCCAAAGTTTTTGGCAGGAGGGCCGCATCATCTCTCTGACACTGTGTCGTGGGCCGGGGGGGGAAAAGAATTAATTTACATTAAAATTTGAATAAATTTACATGTTTACATAAATTAATATACTAGCGGTGGAACTTATATGAATGAATGAAGGTCTTGCAATAGCTCAAGGCCTATAAAAGGCCTTGCAGAAAGCAAGGGTGGCCTTTTCTTTGCATCATAGACATGAAACAACAAACAGTGGAGGGAGCCCTCATCCCACAGCAAACGCGTGAGGTCAAACTGTCGCCCTCACGCTGAGAGCAGTAGCGTCGGGCCAGTGCAGGCTCCAGCAAGTTTCCGGAGGGCCAGAGGCTCATTGGAAGCTGGGGTCTCCCTGAGGGCCGCATTGGGAGTCCTTGAGGCTGCAAGTGGCCCTAGAGCCAGGGTTTGGGCACCCCTGGTCCATACTGATGCATTCTGGGATGACAATGAAAGAGCAAGAAATGTGGAAGTGAGTCTTTAAAGCTATTTTTCCACTGATTTTATATCCACTGATTTTTTTCTCAGTGGATAATGAGGCACGACCTGTATTCAGGATCTCATACTTCTTTGATTTATAACAGTGTGAGGGAAGGTAGGGCATGATTCATTGCAAATCCAGAGGGAACATGCCCTAGACTTTTCAGTATACATACAATCAATTTCTACCTTAGAGCTCATTAGGGGCCAAATCCTATCCAGCTCTGGTGTAGCCATGCCAATGGGGTGTGCACTGCATCCTGTGGTGGGAAGGTAATTATGGAGGCCTCCACAAGGTGAGGGAACATTTGCTCCCTAGCCTCAGGGATGCACTGCAGCTGCACCAGTGCTGGAAAGTTGGATAAGATTGGACCTTACGTCTCATATGCACAACATTGATTTCAGAAGAAAAGGAAGTTCAACACATCTACTCCTGTTGATTGAGCAGGAAATGTTTACATTTGTTCTTCAACTTCCCCATGGCTCCCTTCATCTCTTTGTTCCTCAGACTATAAATGAGAGGATTGAGGGCAGGGGTGACCACCATGTAGAAGATGCTGGCCATCTTGTCCACCTTTGATGCAGAGGAGGGTTTCATATACACAAATAAAAGGGGACCATAGAGGAGGAAGACAACCATCAGGTGGGAGCCGCAGGTGGAGAGTCCCTTCTTGCCACCCTTCCCAAATCGACCACAGAGGGTGACCAGGATGGTGACATATGAAACCAGCAAGGTCAGAAGGTTGGGTAGAATGATCAAACTGTCACTGAAAACATAGAGGATTTCACTGATATGGATGTCTGAACAGGCCAGGTTTTTTAACTGTGTGATGTCACAGAAGAAATTGTCCAGGACATTCGGTCCACAGAATTGTAGCTGGGCTGTGACCGCTGTTTGGAAGAGGCCATGAGTGAGGCCTCCTCCCCAGCAAAGCAGGAGGAGACTGAAGCAGCGTTGCCGGTCCATGATGGTTGTGTACCTCAATGGATTGCAGATGGCCACATAACGATCATAAGCCATGGTACTGAGGATGAAAACTTCTACACCTGCAAAAAAGTGGAAGGTAAATATCTGGACCATACAGCCGTCATATGAAATTGTACAGCCGCTAATCAGTAGATCAGTCAGTAGTTTCGGGGCCGCCACCGACCCCAAAGATATGTCAAGGAGGGACAGATTGGCAAGGAAGAAATACATGGGGCATTGGAAGAGTTTGGGCTCAGTCCACACAGTCACCATGATCAGCAAGTTGCCCACAAGGTCAATGGTGTAGCAGGTCAAGACCAGAAGTAAAACTAACAACTGAGCAGATTGGGAGCCGGACAAGCCCAGTAAGACAAACTCTATAACGGTGGATCCATTCATCTTGATGGCTGGCTCTGGTGGGAGAAACAAATGGGATACTGTTAAGCCTGAAGATCCTGCTCATCTCCCTTAACATTCTGTATCCCCCCCCCCCCACACACACACACTATGAATAGAACCGAAACCTTCTTGCTCTCATTTTTCTGGAAGGAGCTGGTTGCTCCTGTCTCTGTACTGTGTGTAAGAACAATTTTGCCCGATATACAGGATTCTTTGCTCTCTCCGAATAATCTGTTTGTAAAGAGCTGTGCCGCCATCCTTCCCCTTTCTCAGGCTTGATTCCCCCCACTGGCCTGCCCTCGCTCCACCCAGTTCCACCTCCTCCTCACCATCCCTGTCCACTATCCTGCCCCCAAAATCCTCCCTGCCACTCAGCGGGGATACTCACTGCCCAGTAGTCCTCGTGGGTGTCCTTCTGGCTATGGGTTCCTGCACATATTGGTGCTGGCTTCTTTCCCAGCACTGGGTATCTCCTGCCAGTTGGAAAGTGCCTTATGGTACTTTTGCAATACCCAGTGATGTCAAGCACAGGATTGGGCTGCCCATATACCAAGCATATCCTCAGGACATTGAGGACTAGAGACTATGTAGTGCTTGTTTCTGTAAAGAATGCTCAGCTATTCAAACTTCTATTCTTGTTTCTGTACCCAAGACCAACATTTGTGCCTCTGGGGAAGAGTTCTGACATTCACTACCAAAGACCTTCCTCAGTAAGTGACACAGAAGTGACAGCTGTAGTTGTGTGGCAAAGCAGAGGCTTTGCATAGAGTGGTTCCCTAGCTCTGCTCCTACCATTGCACTTAACAAGACCAAGTAGCAGGGCTGGACAGTTCTGAACTACAGCACCATCGTGAAGGTGTAGCCAGAGAGTTGTACAGTGACCGGGGGGGGGGGACGGGGGACAGGACGGGACAGGTGTTTGAACCCTTATCCCTTTTTCAGTCATGGAGTTTCCAGGATGATGTGGCCAGTCTCTCCCTCCCTCCCTGCCTCCCTCCTCTAATGTACTTCAAATGACTGCTGTGAGGATCAAAGGGAGAACAATTTGTGCTGCTGTGGGCACCTTGGTGGAAGAATGGAATACAAATGAAACAATATCACATACCCTTGATTTGAACAGTGGTTAAAGCAACTTCATGTGTTTCACAGAGATTTCCATCTGTTCTTGTTACTGGACTTCTGCAGCTTGATAAAAATGCAGATTGAGACAGTCTTCTGTTGATACTATTAAACCA
Organism: Tiliqua scincoides; assembly: GCF_035046505.1. Lineage (NCBI taxonomy): Eukaryota > Metazoa > Chordata > Lepidosauria > Squamata > Scincidae > Tiliqua > Tiliqua scincoides. The sequence continues at coordinate 141,102,095 of NC_089825.1, read as the reverse complement.
GAGATGGTTCACCACTTGTGCCTCTTTTTGATTTCAGCATAACAGAATATGACTCCGTTCAGTACAGTTCTGTTCAATATCTGAAGCCATTGATTGTCTTTCATACAATAATACTTTTATTCTTAGTCTGAGTTTTTTGGGGTTTTCTGGTCCAGATACCAAAAAACTTTTCATTAAAAGTTTTTGCTAGTGATGAGTTACTAGACTGTTAAGACTGGACTATGATTGACAACTGTTGAGAAAAAAAATTCAGCTCAAGTTGTAAAAACATCCCTACTACTGATATACCACAGAAAATGAAATATTAATTTTTCCCCCCACTGGCTTATTACCAAACTGAATTTTTTGTATAATGATTCATGGTTGTATTTATACAGGTCCTGCAGTTTATTACTTAATTTTATGCCTAGCTCTCATGCAGGGTTCTCTGTACAACTAAATTTAGTTTCCTTCGCAAGAAGCTCATTACCTTCTTGTTAACTATTCATACCCCCTCCCTGAAACAAAAACCTTTTACTTTTCTCTCTCTCTTTTAATTTGTACCCTGCAATTCAGAGCACAGCCTCATGACAGTTTACTAAACAATGTTTAAAAGTAAGAGGTGATGTAGGAAGCAATAGGGATGGCTGGAGAAAAGCATAGATTTTCACAGATGTACAGAGAAATATTCCCCAAAACTAGAATAGTTGGATGATTTTATTGTTAAATGGATACTAGAGATAGGAGTTTATATTCTTTTGAACACTTAGGAGTTCTTATGCAGAAGCATCGCTAGGGTTTACGTCACCCCCCGTGATGTGAGATCTCACTGCATCAGCCCCATGATGGACCTCCTCCCATAACAGAACATACAGACTAAATTACAATATCATAGGCACAACCTAAATGCAGTGGTATCACAAGGGTTAGTGTCACCCCATTAACTTTATTTATTCATTTTAATATGTGACAGTTCAGGTCACCCAGTAAATAAGTAACCAACAAAAAACAGTGGCCAACTTGACTCACACAACTGAATCAGAGCTATAGTATTAGCTCTGATGCAAGGAAATGAGAGCTGACTCAGTGTGACTTCCTTGGTTCCCTGCTGTGTCCAAACAACACCCCATTGGCTCTTGGAACAGTCAGTTTCATTGATCAGCTTTGAATGAAGGAAATGCAATTGTTGATACATAAGGCAGTTGTGTTTTCCTTTTTCTGGCTATTTGGCTATAATATTTGATAGAATACAGATATTTCACATGATGGCAGTGTTCTAGTAAATTTCTCAATATGCAGACAAAATATAAAATAATTGCTATACTTCTGTATATTGGAAGTTATAAACTGCCGGAGGGGCCGGTATCATATATGGTCATCTTTAATATCTGCAAGTGATACTAAAAGAAAATAAGAATCACATTTTAAGGACAAAATACTGGATATTCTATACAAAATACTGGAGATACAATACTGACCATGGATTGATGGAAGGAATGTGGAAATATTTGGCAATGGCAAAACTGAAAACCTGTGTACATAGAAGAGAGAAAAGACAAAGTGGAGTAACTTCACATTTAAATGGTGACTATGTACAATGTCTTACACAAGTCATACTTTTTCAGTGTTGCTATAAAGAATTGATGTAGCAGATAGTTGAGTATCAGTATCTCTTAGAGTTATGCTGATTGATATAATAATATTGTAAACATGCACTGGCATAAAAACAAACTTCTTTTTAATGAATTAGCTGCTATGATATTTAGCTATTCATGATCTACTATTTTCATTTTTTGACCCATTTCAGTTTGTCAGGTTGGCTTATGTTCCTTCTGGTATTTTTAACTGATAGTCTGTTAGAGCACTGCTAGCTGTAAAACAACTCCCAAATACAATTAATGATCACTACTCCAAAAGTAGCAGAGCACAATCCTGTGCCTAAATCCTGTGTCTGCTCAGATGTAACTCCCAAATTTTTTTAGTGGGGCTTATTCCCAGCTAAAAGTGTATAGGCTTGCAAACTTACTGTCTTGGACAAAAACATTTCTACTTCAAAACAACCTGCATTTGCAAGGGGCATACCCAGAGAGACAAAAGCAATAGATTCCATAGTCCACAAACTCAGAAAAATAATACTCACTCTTTATGCAATTCACACACAAAGGGGATCTGGGCCAGGCCTCTCCATCTCAGAGATCATTGCAAGGCAACCCTTCCTCCTTCATACTTGGTGATATTTCAAAAAGGGTCAGAATGACCAGAAAAGAAGAAAAAAAAAGTTGCACAGAGTTCAGGTGAGAATGGAAAGGAAATGGCAATAGAAGGTGATGTGGTGTAGGACGATGCTCTTATGAAAATGAGAGAAATGGGAACTTCGGTGAAAATAAGTTTCTTCTTGCAATGAACCAAAGGGTGAATGTGAGTGAGAATACTCCTCCCCCCTCCCAAAACATCTTTCAGCTCATCTGGTAATCAAGAGGATGGAGCCCTTCACGTTTTCCTTGATATAACTTCCTTGCAATCTGAGGTCCCTGTTCACTCTCTATGTGCAAAGCCTTTTCCTAAAGTTGGCGAAGACTGGATAGTGACGACTGCTGTTCAGTCCCAAAGGGGTTAATTACAAATGAAGTTGATGCTGAAGTTCTTATAAACTTTAAAATTTAAAAGACTTCGAAGTTCTTCCAAACAACAAAACCATAGAGGGCGAATGTCCTTTTTCTCCAATGCAGAAGTTAGTTCAGTTGATGTATTTAATTTTCACCCCAGGCATCCTCAGTGTGGCCAGCAAGGGTCCCTTCTTCTTTTATCCTCCTAAGAGCCAAATAAGCAGCTTAGTTTGAGCACTAGCATCGGGCTCAAAATTCACCCAGCTGAGCAACTAAGGGCACAATCCTAACCAACTTTCCAGCACTGAGGTAAGGGCAATGCAACTCTGAGGTAAGGGAACAACCTTACCTTAAGGAGGCCTCCGTGACTGCCCCCACCTGCAGGATGCAGCGCATGCCCCATTGTCCACAACATATCAGCTATATGCTAGCGAGAAACATGCTGGTGGCGTCTGCCATTTCTTTAAGGTAGAGCTTTGAAGAGGCTCAAGTTGGAACTGGAAGAAGGACACACCTTCCCGGATCATACAAAAATCCACCCAGTTCAGCACGCCTTTTCCACTAATGGTCAACTGGGAAATCATTCCAGATAACTGACAAGTGAGGCACTACTAGAGCATCACAAGCACCCTATCCTTGTTTTCGTAGTATTCTGAAGAATCATGAACTGGGAGAGTGTTCTTCTGTCCAAGCAGTGATAAATGGTAGACCTGACCTGCATCAATGATGCATCTTCACATAACTTTTGAGAAAAAAGTGACTCAGAAAGTGGCTCACAAAGAATAAATAAATAAATAAATAAATAAATAAATAAATAAATAAATAAATGACCCCGAGTTCCCAAAGGGCTCAAAACATTAACAAATGCAGATTGAACACCAATGAATTGCAACTAGAACAGACAATGTACTGGGATGCTTCACCTCCCCTTGCTAAATGTAAGAGATAGACCACCTGAACCTGGGCCTCTTTGCTCAGCTATTATGGAGCAATACAGCATATAGTTCTCTATTTTTAGGGTCTTCCTACACTGTCTGATACTGAGGATTTTATTCTTCCTTAATTTCTAACAGTGTGAGGGAAGGGAAGATAAGATTCATTATTCTCCAGTGGAAACATGCCCTAGACCTCTTGTGTTTCTTACATGGAATCCATGTCTATATTAGGACAAACTAGACCACATATGCACAACAATTGATTAGGCAGGAAAAGGAAGTCCTGCACATCTACTCCCATTGAGGCAGCACAAAACGCTGGCACTTGTTTTTCAGCCTCCCCATGGCTTCCTTCACCTCTTTGTTCCTCAGACAGTAGATGAGGGGATTGAGGGCAGGGGTGACCACCATGTAGAACATACCAGCCATCTTATCTGCCTGGGAGGTAGAGGAGGTTTTCATATACAAAAAAAAACTGGGACCATAGAAGAGGAAGATGAACATTAGGTGGGAGCCACAGGTGGAGAGACCCTTTTTGACACCCTTTCCAAATTGGCTACAGAGGGTGGCCAGGTTGGTGACATATGAAAACAGCAATGGTGAGAAGGTTGGGTACAATCATCAAACATCACTGAAAAGGTAGAGGATCTGACTAACAGAGATGACTGAACAGGCCAGCTTTTTTAACTGCATGAAGTTATCGAAGAAATTGTCCAGGACATTCGTTCCAAAGAATGGTAGCTGTGTGGTGACCACAAGTTGGTTAGTTGGTTCAGAGTGCAATCCTGACTGTGCCCTAAGCTGGTGTAAATCCCTTATGCCAGCCTCCCCATGTCACAGAAGTGCTATAAGGCGTTTCTGCGACGACTCGGGAGTTTCCTGGCCACACCAGTGGAAGCACATGTGCCTGCCTGCACCCTCTGGATCCATCCCCAGACTGGGTACATAAATGCTGGCCTGGGAAGGCTGGCAGGGGGAGGGGCTTTGGGGGTGTAGGGAGGGCAGGAAGGAAGCATGTAACTGTGCAACTAAATTCAAGCAATTGTGTGTTTATATGAATATTTTGAGGGCCAGTCGATGCCATGCCATATGTGCACTTAGCAGTGGACCTGGCGCTTTGCAAACGGGACAAATGCCCAGAGTGCTGAGTCTGCATCCCTCTAGGATCGCGTGGGACTCCCAACGTGGTCGTAAACTGCTGGTTTTCTGTGGAGAAGACCATGGAGAAGTCTCAGAACACCTCCCTTAGAAACCTCCTGGAGCTGCATGAGGCTCTGTTTCACTGTGGGGATGGTGGTTTTGTGCACGGGGGGGGGGGCAGCACATCTCATGGGGCGGTGGCATCACAGACCTTTGCCCTGGGTGCGGGTCTGGGTACGTTTGCCACTGCATCTTCCCCCAGATTCTTTGTTTGGCACCATCCATGGTACTAAACCTCAGACAGCTGCTTCACACCTGGCAATGCAGTCTGCCTTCGGCATCCATGGGGGTCCCATTCAAAGAATTCCCATGGATGCCAAAACCCGCAGCTAACAGAATCCATAGGTCTCAGAGGCTTGGGACCTCAGAACACCCCCCGACCCAGAGGTGTCAGAAAGGCACTTCCAGGTTTTCTGAAAATGTCCAGAGATCAGGTAAGTGCCCAGACCTGCACTTTCAGGGGGGGTGTTTTGAGGCCCCGGCCTCAGAAAGCCACCCCGATGCAACCAGAAGGCACTTCTGGTAATGAGCTAAAATCAAATGTTTGCAGACCAGCCGAATCCTAAGCTAGAAACGTGCAGATGGCTTCTGTCATTCCTTAGGGTAGAGCTGTTGTCTTGTGTGCTCCCTCAGGCATTTGGTGGGCCACTGTGAGATACAGGAAGCTGAACTAGATGGGCCTAAGGCCTGATCCAGAGGGGCTGTTCTTATTAGCTTAGACGAGCATCAGGTTGGAAGTGTAGGGAGGACACACCTTCCTAGATCAAAAATTCACTCAGTTTATCTTCCATTAGTGGTCATCTGGGAAATCCTTACAGACAGCTGACACATGAGACACTAGAGCACAACAACCACTTGTTTTCCTCATAGCTGGTATTCTGAGCAATCTTGAATAGGAGGAGTGTTGTTCTGTCTAAGTCAGTGATTTTCAACATTTTTCGTCTCATGGCACACTGACAAGGTACTAAAATTGTCAAGGCACCCCATGCGGTTGGTGGGGGGCTCATATCCCCCAATGGTCCTAATAATAAATGACCCTCCACCAAACTTCTGCGGCACACCTAGGGACCATTCGTGGCACACCGGTGTGCCACGGCACAGTGGTTGAAAATGTCTGGTCTAAGTGGTGACAGGGGGTAGTCCTGACCTGCGTCAATTATGCATTCTCAGAGATATTATTACAACAAATATTTCTATAACTTTTTTTCAGCAAAAAATAAATGGTCCCCTGCCACAAAAGGGCTCAAAACCTTAAAAAAATGCAGAATGTCAGCAAATAGCCACTAGAAGAGACAATGTGCTCAGGAGAACAGGGACAGTTGGTCTTCCCCTGCTAAGCACAAAATGACCCTATATGCGGATTTGGGACCCTCAGTTTAAACTAGCCACAGGTTCCAAAACCATGATGGAGGCCAGACCTGAGCTCTCAGATGTGACCAGAGATGCTTTCTGGTCACATCTTGAATCCTTTTGGAGGCCTGCAGAGGTCCTGTGTAGCCTCTGTGGGCTTTGGAAAAGCCTCCAGAGATACTAGAAAGACACTTTGGTTCTTGGAAAAACCCAAAGAGCCTTTCCGGTGTCTCCAGAGGCCTCTGCACACATCAGAACACCACTGGATGATTACTGGATAACATCTCCAGTCACATCCAGAGGTGCTATGGACCACAACTTGCATATTTGTTTATCCGTGGGTTTTGGTATCTGTGGAGAATGAGGGAACAGATCCCCCACAGATACAAACATCTGACTCTATAAGAGATGTATAATTTTGAACAGAGCCACTTTGTCCAGCTGCTACTGGAGCAGCGAGGTACAATGTAAGCTATTTTCATGACAGTGGTACAAAGCTCTATAACATCCCATGCTTCCACACTTCTACTCCTGTTGATTGAGCAGGAAATGTTTACATTTGTTCTTCAACTTCCCCATGGCTTCCTTCATCTCTTGGTTCCTCAGACTATAAATGAGAGGATTGAGGGCTGGAGTGACCACCAGGTAGAAGATGCTGGCCATCTTGTCCACCTTTGAAGTGGCAGAGGGCTTCATATACACAAATAAAAGAGGACCATAGAGGAGGAAGACGACCATCAGGTGTGAGCCACAGGTGGAGAGTCCCTTCCTGCCACCCTTTCCAAAACGGCCACAGAGGGTGGCCAAGATGGTGGCATATGAAACCAGCAAGGTCAGAAGGTTGGGTAGAATTATCAAACTGTCACTGAAAACAGAGGATCTCACTCACATAGATGTCTGAACAGGCCAGCTTTTTTAACTGGGTGATGTCACAAAAGAAATTGTCCAGAACATTTGGTCCACAGAATGGTAGCTGGGCAGTGACCACTGTCTGGAAGACACCATGAATAAGGCCTCCTATCCAGCAAAGTATGAGAAGATTGAGGCAGCGCTGCTGGTCCATGATGGTTGTGTACCTCAATGGGTGGCAGATGGCCACATAGCGATCATAGGCCATCACACTGAGAATGAAGACTTCTACACCTGCAAAGAAGTGGACGGTAAATATCTGGACCATACATCCTCCATAAGAAATTGTACAGCTGCTAAACAGTATATCGGTCAGTAGTTTCGGGGCAGCCACTGACCCCAAAGATATGTCAAAGAAGGACAGATTGGCAAGGAAGAAATACATGGGGCACTGAAATAACTTGGTGTCAGTACACACAGTCACCATGATCAGCAAGTTGCCCACAAGGACAACGGTGTAGCAGGTCAAGACCAGAAGTAAAACTAACAGCTGAGCAAACTGGGAGCCAGAAAAGCCCAGTAAGACAAACTGTGTAACGGTGGATCCATTCATCTTGATGGCTGGCTCTGGTGGGAGAAACAAATGGGATACTGTTAACCCTGCAGATCCTGCTCAGCTCCCTTACCATTCTATATCAAACCCCCCCCCCTTTGATCTCTGAATTCAACCTAAACCTTCTTGCTCATGTTTTTCTGGGTGAAACAGGTAGCTCCTGTCTCTGTACTGCATAGCAGAACAATTTTGGCACAATATACAGAATTTGTTGCTCTCTCTTAAAAATCTGTTTGTTAGGAGCTGTTTGTTAGGAGCTGTGAAGATCAGCCACATGAATCAGATTCCGTTCCCTAGATCCACTCTCAGCATTGCACTTAACAAGACTTCAAGTAGCAGGGCTGGACAGTTCTGGGCACAGCACCATCATGAAGGTGTAGCCAGAGAGTTGTACAGTGACTGGGGAGACTGATGATTAAACCCTTATCCCTTATTCAGCAATGGAGTTTGCTAGATGACCATGTCCAGTCCGTCCGTCTGTCCCCCCCCCTCTCTCGTCTAACCAGTTTCAAATTACTGCTGTGAGGAACAAGGGGATGACAACAGTGTGTTGCCCTGAGCACCTTGGTGTAAGGATGGAATACAAATGATACAATATCACATACCCTTGATCTGAACTGTGCATAAAGCAACTTCATGTGTCTCACAAAGATTTCCATCTGTTCTTGTTACTGGAGTTCTGAAAATGGATAAAAATACAGATTGAGACAATGTCCTCTGTTGAAACTATTAAACCAGAGAAGGTTCACCACCTCTGACTTCTTTTTGATTTCAGCTTAAGAGAGTATGTCTTCATTCTGAAGCCATCATTTGCCTTTCATACAGTAATACTTTTATTCCTAGACCCAGGTGACCCATCACACAGATTCAAGAGATAGAGTCTGAGATTTTTGTGGTTCAGATACATTTCATCAAAAGTTTGTGCTAATGACTGTTGATAGTGGGCTGTCATCCCAATCCTAGCCACACCTTCCTGGGAGTAAGCCCCATTGACTCTAATGGGACTTACTTCTGAGTAGAAATGCGTAGGATTGGGCTGTGTGACTGTTAAATATTGAGACAAAAAATTCAACATAAGTTGTAATAACATCCCTGTTGTTAATATGCCACCAAAAAAATGAAATATTATTTTTTTCTATCCACTGGTTTATTAATAAGCTAATTTTTTTTTTTTTTTACAATGGCTCATGGGTGTATTTATATGGTTCCTGCAGTTGATTACTTAATTTTATGCCTAGCTATCATGCAGGTTTCTCTGCCCAACTAAATTCAGTTTCCTTCTCCATAAAAACTTACTTTCTCTTAAACTATTCATACCCCCTGAAACAAAAAGCTTTAGCCTCTCTCTCTCTCTCTCTCTCTCTCTCTCTCTCTCTCTCTCTCTCTCTCTTAATTTGTACCCTGCAGTAGTTTAGAGTGTAGCCTCATGACAGTTTGTTAAACAACGGAAAAAGTGTAGGCTGATAAAGCAGAGACAAATCGGGATGGCTTGAGAAAAGTATAGATTTTCACAGATGTACAAGGTGTTGAAATATTCCCCAAACTAGAACAGTAGGATGATTTTATGGTTAAATGGGCACAAGAGATAGGACATTATATTCTACTGAACACTTAGAAGTTCTTATGCATAAGAGGCATCACTAGAATTTGTGTCACCCCCATGATGTGAGATCTCACTGCATCAGTCCCATGATGTACCTCCTCCTGTACTAGACCATACAAAATAAATTACAATATCATATGCACAACCTAAATGCAGTCGCATCACAAGGGTTGGTGTCATCCCCCATTAACTTTATTTGCTTTTCAGTCCAGATCACCAAACAAATCAGTAACCGACCAAAACCAGTGGCCAACTTGATGACTCACACAACTGAATCAGAGTTCTAGTATTCCATGTGATGCATGAAAAGGATTGCTGACACATAACAACACCTTCTTGGTTCACTTCTATGTCAAAACACCCCACTGCCTCTCAGAAATCAGTTTCATTGGTCAGTTTTGAGTGAAAGAAATCCACTTTTTGTTACATAAGGCTGTTGTGTTTTCCTTTTCTGATTATTTGGCTATAACGTTTGATAGAATGCAGATATTTCATTTTATGACATTATTCAGAAATATCAAGATTTTCACACTTCTGTCCAGTAGTGGTGTCACCCCCTCCTGAGCATGTCATCCCCCTCACTTCCTAGCAACACCACTGGTTTAAGGAATAAGGAATGTAGATTATCTTTAAATAAGAATATTTATGAAATCTCTTCTAAGATTATATGAATTAGTAAATTTCTCAATATGGAGATACGGAGAGCACAATCCTGCACATAAATCCTGTTTCTATGCTCAGATGTAACTCCCATAATTTTCAGTGTGGCTTATCCCAGGTAAATATGTATAGGCTTCCAGGCTTTCTAAATTATGGACAAAAATATGTATGAATTTAGATTCTCCCTGCAACTTGTAGCTGCAAGAAGAGGCACATCCAGAGAAAGAAAAGCAACAGATTTCATAGTCTACCAAGTCACAAAAATAGGCATATTACTCACTCTTGATGCAATTCACACTTAAAGGTGATCTGGGGCTAGCACCGTCCATCTCAAGGATCCAGACTGCATTCAATGCAAGCCTGCCTTCCTCAAATGTTGTGATCCTCCAAGAAGGCTCTGAATGGACAGAAAAGGAGGTGTAAGAAATTCAGGTGAGAAAAGTCAGGAGATGGGAATGGAAGGTGGGATGGTGTAGGTCCGTACTCTTCTGAAAATGAAAGTACCTCAATGAAAAGAAATTTCTTGGAATGATGCAAGGGGAGATTGTGAGTGAGAATACTCCTCCCCCCCACCTAATATCTTTCACCTCCTCTGGTAATCAAGAGGATGCAGCCATTCAAGTGTCCCTTGATATAACCCTTTTGCAGTCTGAGGTCCTGACATTTCACACTCTCTGTACAAAGCCTCTTTCTCCAGTTGACAAAGACGTCAGCAGCCTGGACAGTGCTGACTGCTGTTCAGTCCCAAAGGGGTTAATTACAAATTAAGTTGATGCTGAAGTTCTTGTAAACTTTAGAATGAAAGAAGTCTTTGAAACTCCTGCAGACAACAGAAGTATAGAGGGCAAATGTCCCTTTTCTCAAATGCAGAAGCTGGTTAGTTGATTTAGGCTGCAATTTAATATGCACTTTCCTGGGAGTAAGCCCCAGTGAACACAATAGGACTTTCTTCTAAGTAGACATTCATAGAATTGTGCCCTTATTTAATTTACACCACAAGTATCCTCGGTGCGGCAAGCATGGGTTCCTTAAGAACATAAGAAGAGCCCCACTGCATCAGGCCGTAGGTCCATCTAGTTTGGTTTCCTGCAACTCACTGTGGCCCACCAAATGCTTCAGGGAACACACAAGACAGCAAGACACACCATGTGCCCCGGTGCCCTCCCCTGCATCCGGCATTCAAGGTAACCCCCTTCTAAAATCAGGAGGTTGCACGTACCCATCATGGCTTGTAACTTGTGATGAACTTTTCCTCCAGAAATCTGTCCAATCCCTTCTTAAAGCCATCTAGGTGAGATACCATCACCACTTCCTGTGGCAAGGGGTTCCACAGACTAACTACACACTGGGTAAAGAAATGTTTTCTTTTGTCTGTTCTAACTCTCCCAACACTCAATTTTAGTGATCTTCTTTTAATTCTCCTAAGAGTCAAATAAGGGTGCTTTCGCTGAACAACAGCATCTGGCTCAAAATTTACTTGGTGGACCTTTGGTGCCAGGAAAGGGGTAGATGAACCTCAGAGCCCTGCTGGGGCCTGTCTCAGAAGCTGTATGCTCTGCCTTTAGAAGTGGATTATCTCAGAATACCAGATGCAAGGATTGGCAACAGGATGCAGATCTCTTGTTGTCTTGTGTGCTCCCTGGGGCATTTGGTGGGCCACTGTGAGATACAGAAAGCTAGACCAAATGGGTCTATGGCCTGATCTAGCAGGGCTGTTCTTATTAGCTTAGCGGACTATCAGGTTAGAAGTGAAAGGAGGACACACCTTCCAAATAAAAAATCCACCCGGGTCAACACAAATTTTCCACTAGGGTCAACTGGGAAATCATTCCAGACAGCTAACATCTGAGACTAGAGCATAAAAACCTCATGGCTGGTATTCTGAGGAACCCTGCATAGGAAGAGTATACTTCTGTTTAAGTGGTGATAAAGGGTAGACCTAACCTGTATCAATGATGCACCCTCAGAGGAACCATAGAGACTCGCCCATAGGGTGAGAATTTCTGCCAATAAATCACGCTTAGTTCATCGCCTTGGTCAGGGGTCAGGGTTTTTCAAGCAACTTGTGCAAGCAAAGCTACAGAAGCAATGCAGTGATCGTTAGAGGGTTGTTAATCTCCAAGACAACCCTCCAGGGCAAAGCTCCAGCCAAAGTTCACCTTTTATTCTCCCACTAAAAGCTTCCTTTTAATTCAGTCAAGCCTCCTTCCATCTTGCAAATACTTTCCAGAAGTCTGTTTTTTTTTTAAACACCAGGATATCATCCTTGTTTCCTTTTGAAACATAGTCCGAGGCTACAATTCAGTGTACCATTACTTAAGAATAACACCCATGGAAAGCAATGGGTCTACTTCTGAGAAAATAGGGTTGCAACTACCAGCTACTGCACATGCTCACAGTAATTCCTTGTTGCTTGTCTCTCTGCTGTCTATTGAATTGCACACTCCTAGTTATGTGTTATAAGGTGTATGTTATATGTAGATCCTCTGGCTTAACACATCAGGCACCTTAAAGAAGGCTTTGATTCATAGTTCTCCTGCAGTGGTACCCAATCTTTTTTCACTTGCATACCCCTTGGCTGCCCATTTCCATAAATTGTATCCCTCATGTTAGCTAAATGTTTGTAATTAATATGAATGATATAAACCTTCATCTCCTCCTTATGAAAACCCAGACTTTATGTATTTGTCAGAATATTTTCTCTCTTTATCTATTTGAAGAACAGAAGACAGGAAAAGGAGGTTCCACATGTCTACTCCTGATGATTGAGCAGGAAATGTTTACATTTATTCTTCAACTTCCCCAGGGCTCCTTTCATCTCTTTGTTCCTCAGACTATAAATGAGAGGATTGAGGGCAGGGGTGACTATCATGTAGAAGATGCTGGCCATCTTGTCCACTTTTGAAGTGGCAGAGGGCTTCATATACACAAATAAAAGGGGACCATAGAGGAGGAAGACTACCATCAGGTGGGAGCCGCAGGTGGAGAGTCCCTTCCTGCCACCCTTCCCAAAACGGCCACAGAGAGTGGCCAAGATGGTGACGTATGAAACCAGCAAGGTCAGAAGGTTGGGTAGAATGATCAAACTGTCACTGTAAACATAGAGCATCTCACTCACATAGATGTCTGAACAGGCCAATTTTTTTAACTGTGCGATGTCACAGAAGAAATTGTCCAGGATATTCGGTCCACATAATGGTAGCTGGGCGGTGACCACTGCTTGGAAGATGCCATGAATGAGACCTCCTACCCAGCAAAGTATGAGAAGACTGAGGCAGTGCTGCCGATCCATGATGGTCGTGTACCTCAGCGGGTGACAGATGGCCACATAGCGATCATAGGCCATCACACTGAGGACGAAAACTTCTACACCTGCCAAGAAGTGGGCAGTAAATATCTGGACCATACATTCTCCATAAGAAATTGTACAGCCACTAAACAATAGATCAGTCAGTAGTTTTGGGGTTGCCACCGACCCCAAAGATATGTCAAGGAGGGACAGATTGGCAAGGAAGAAATACATGGGGCATTGAAATAGCTTGGTGTCTGTCCACACAGTCACCATGATCAGCAAGTTGCCCACAAGGACAATGGTGTAGCAGGTCAAGACCAGAAGTAAAACTAACAACTGAGCAGACTGGGAGCCAGAAAAGCCCAGCAAGATAAACTGTGTAACGGTGGATCCATTCATCTTGATGGCTGGCTCTGGTGGGAAAAACAAATGGGATACTGTTAAACCTCCAGATTCTGCTCATTCCCCTTACCATTCTGAATTTCGAACCCCCCCCCCCAACTATGACTAGAACCTAAACCTTCTTGCTCTCGTTTTTCTGGGTGGAACTGGTGGTTCCTGTCTCTGTTCTTCATACCAGAACAATTTTAGTCCAATATACAGAATTCTTTGCTCTTTCTGAAAAATCTATTTGTAAAGGGCTGTGAAGATCAGCCAGATTAATCAGATTACGGCTGCAATCCTATCCACACTTACCTGGGTGTAAACCCCATTGACATTCAATGGGACATACTTCTGAGTAGATAAGCATAGGATTGTGCCCAAAATTCCCTTGGTCCACTCCTACCATTGCACTTAACAAGACTTAGGGCACAAGCCTAACCAGGTCTACTCAGAAGTAAGTCCAACTTTGTTCAGTGGGGCTTACTCTCAGGAAAATGTGGCTAGGAATGCAGCCTTAAAGTAGCAGGGCTGGACTGTTCTGGGCTACAGCACCATCGTGAAGGTGTAGTCAGAATATCGTACAGTGATTGGGGAGACAAAAGTTCAAACTGTTATCCCTTATGGAGATTGCTGAGTGACCTCTCTCTCTCTCTCTCTCTCTCTCTCTCTCTCTCTCTCTCTCTCTCTCTCTCCTCTAACATGCTTCAAATGACTGCTGTGAGGAACAAGGGAGGAGCAACATGTGCTGCCCTGAGCACTTTGGTGGATGAATGGGATACAAATGATACAATATCACATACCCTTGATCTGTAAAGTGTATAATGCAACTTCATGTGTTTCACAAAGATTTCCACCTCTTCTTGTTCCTGGAGTTCTGAAGGCAGATAAAAATACAGATTTAGACAGTGTCCTCTGTTGAAACTGTTTAAACCAGAGAAGGAGCACCCCTTGTGACCCCTTTTTGATTTCAACCTAAGAGAGAATGACTCCATTCAGAAGCCACTGTTTGCTTTTCATACAATAATACTTTTATACTTGGACCCAGGTGACCCTTCTCTTTCTGTCATGACACAGATCTGAGAGATAGATTCCAAGACCTTTTTTTTTTTCTGTCCAGCTGCATTTCATTAAAAGTCTTTGCTAATTATGATTTACTGGACTGTTAACAGTGGACTGTGATTGGCAGAAGTTGAGAAAAATTATTCAGCTTAAGTTGTAATAACATCCTGATAGCTGATATGCCACAGAAAATTAAATAGTATTTTTCCCCCACTGACTTATTGATAAACCGATTTTTTAAATTATCAAACAGGCTATCCAGTTTATTACTCATTTTATGCGATGGTATCATGCAGAGTTCTCTGTTCAACTAAATTCAATTTCCTTCTCAGTAAACTAATTACCTTGTCCTTAACTATTCATACCCCCAAAACGAAAAGCATTCACCCCCCCCCTCTTAATTTGTACCTTGCTATTTAGAGCACAGCTTCATGACCGTTTGTTAAACAATGGATAAAAGTAAGGGGTGATGAAAGAAGGAAGAAATAGGGATGGCTAGAGAAAAGTATAGATTTTCACAGATGTACAGAGTGCTGAATATACTTCAAAACTGGAACAGCTGGATGATTTTATGGTTAAATGGGTGCCAGAGATAGCAGGTCTTATGCAGACGAATTACCAGGGTCTGCATCACCTTCATAATGTGAGATATCACTTCATCAGCCCCGTGATAGACCTCCTCCCATACCAGACCATACAGAAATAAGTTACAATATCATATGCACAACATAATGCAATGATATCATGAGGGTTGGTGTCATCTCCATTAACTTTATTTTTTAAAAATTTTAATATATAACATTACAGGTCAACCAACAAATCAGTAACCAACAAAAAACAGTGGCCAGCTTGATGACTCACACAACAGAATCAGCATTCTAATATTAACTCTGATGCATGGAAAGGAGAGCTGACACATAACAACACCTTCTTGGTTCACTTCTATGTCATAACACCCCACTGCCTCTCAGAACAATCAGTTTCATTGGTCTGTTCTGAATTAAGAAAATTCACTTTTTGTTACAGTTGTATTGTATAAGACAGTTGTATTTTCCTTTTCTGATTATTTGGCTATAATGTTTGATAGAATGCAGTTATTTCATATGATGACATTATTCAAAAATATCAAGATTTTCACAATTCTGGTGGTGTAGTAGGGGTGGTGTAGTAGCGGTGGTGTAGAAGTGATGTCACCCCCCTCACCTCCTAGCGATGCCACTGGCATAGGGAATAAGGAATGTAGATTATCTTTATCCTGTATCCTTTAACCTTATAAAGATATCTGTAGATTATCTTTATAAGGAATGTTGAGTCAAATAAATATATCCTAATTAAGAATATATATTAAATCTATTGCAAGATTATATGAAGTAGTAAAACTCTCAATATGTAGAGTAGAATTTTGGCCAGTAGTTGTGTCACCTTCCCCCCACCCCACGAGTGTCTCACCGCACTAAGAATACCACTGGCTTAGGGAATAAGAAATGCAGATTATTTTAAAATGAGAATGTATATGAAATCTGTTGTAAGATTATATGAAGTAGTAAATTTCTCAATACATAGATACGCAGAGCACAATCCTGCATATAAATCCTGTGTCTATGCTCACATGTAACTCCCATAATTTTCAGTGGGGCTTATCCCAGGTAAATGTGTATAGGCTTGCAATCACAATAAGCTTTGTATAAAAATATGTGTGAATTTAGATTCTTCTTGCAACTCGTAGCTGCAAGACGAGGCACACCCAGAGAAACAAAAGCAACAGATTTCATAGTCTACCAAGTCACAAAAATAAGCATAATACTCACTCTCAATGCAATTCACACTCAAAGGGGATCTGGGGCAAGCACCGTCCATCTCAGCAATCAAGACAGCATTCAAGGCAATCCTGCACTGGTGTAAGAAAGAAGGTGTACGAAATTCAGGTGAGAAAAGTATGGAGAAGGGAATGGAAGGTGGGATGGTGTAGGTCCTTACCTCTGAAAACAAGAGAACAGGAAACTTCAATGAAAATAACTTTCTTCTTGGAATGATTCAAAAGGAGGAGTGACTGAGAATACTCCTCCCCCTACCAAATATCTTTCACATCTTCTGATAATCAAGTGGATGCAGCCCTTCAAGTGTCCCTTGATATAACCCTCCTGCAATCCGAGGTCCTTTGATTTCACCCTCTATGGACAGAACCTCTTCCTAAAGTTGATGAAGATGTCAGATAGAGCCAACTGCTGTTCAGTCCCAAAGGGGTTAATTACAAATGGAGTTGATGTTGAAGTTCTTGTAAACTTTAGAATGAAAGAAGACTTTGAAGTTCCTGTAAACAACAGAACTGTAGAGGACAAATGTCCCTTTTCTCAAAGGCAGTAGTTGGTTAGTTGATTTATTTAATTTACACCACAGGCATCATCAGTGTGGTCAGCAGGGATCCCCCCTCTCCTCCTCCTCCTCCTTCTTTTAATTATCCTAAGAGTCCAGTAAGGGTGCTTAGGCTGAGCTATAGCATCTGGCTCAAGATTCACCTGGTGGACCTGGACCTCAGGAGAGGGGCAGGCAGGCCTCAAAGCCCTGCTGGCATGCTGGGACCTGTCTCAGTAACCTTGTGCTCTACCTTCCCACCCAGTGAATTGTTCATCCCCCACTTCCCATCCAAAGACTTTCACGTGGCCTGAACTTTAGGGCCCACCCCTTCTTTCCCACAAATACCCCCCGTTTAAGAACATAAGAACATAAGAACAGCCCCACTGGATCAGGCCATAGGCCCATCTAGTCCAGCTTCCTGTATCTCACAGCGGCCCACCAAATGCCCCAGGGAGCACACCAGATAACAAGAGACCTCATCCTGGTGCTCTCCCCTACATCTGGCATTCTGACTTAACCCATTCCTAAAATCAGGAGGTTGCGCATACACATCATGGCTTGTACCCCATAATGGATTTTTCCTCCAGAAACTCGTCCAATCCCCTTTTAAAGGCGTCTAGGCTAGACGCCAGCACCACATCCTGTGGCAAGGAGTTCCACAGACCGACCACGCGCTGAGTAAAGAAATATTTTCTTTTGTCTGTCCTAACCCGCCCAACACTCAATTTTAGTGGATGTCCCCTGGTTCTGGTATTATGTGAGAGTGTAAAGAGCATCTCCCTATCCACTCTGTCCATCCCCTGCATAATTTTGTATGTCTCAATCATGTCCCCCCTCAAGCGTCTCTTTTCTAGGCTGAAGAGGCCCAAACGCCGTAGCCTTTCCTCATAAGGAAGGTGCCCCAGCCCCGTAATCATCTTAGTCGCTCTCTTTTGCACCTTTTCCATTTCCACTATGTCTTTTTTGAGATGCGGCGACCAGAACTGGACACAATACTCCAGGTGTGGCCTTACCATCGATTTGTACAACGGCATTATAATACTAACCGTTTTGTTCTCAATACCCTTCCTAATGATCCCAAGCATAGAATTGGCCTTCTTCACTGCCGCCGCACATTGTGTCGACACTTTCATCGACCTGTCCACCACCACCCCAAGATCTCTCTCCTGATCTGTCACAGACAGCTCAGAACCCATCAGCCTATATCTAAAGTTTTGATTTTTTGCCCCAATGTGCATGACTTTACACTTACTGACATTGAAGCGCATCTGCCATTTTGCTGCCCATTCTGCCAGTCTGGAGAGATCCTTCTGGAGCTCCTCACAATCACTTCTGGTCTTTACCACTCGGAAAAGTTTGGTGTCGTCTGCAAACTTAGCCACTTCACTGCTCAACCCTGTCTCCAGGTCATTTATGAAGAGGTTGAAAAGCACCGGTCCCAGGACAGATCCTTGGGGCACACCGCTTTTCACCTCTCTCCATTGTGAAAATTGCCCATTGACACCCACTCTCTGCTTCCTGGCCTCCAACCAGTTCTCAATCCACGAGAGGACCTGTCCTCTAATTCCCTGACTGTGGAGTTTTTTCAGTAGCCTTTGGTGAGGGACCGTGTCAAACGCCTTCTGAAAGTCCAGATATATAATGTCCACGGGTTCTCCCGCATCCACATGCCTGTTGACCTTTTCAAAGAATTCTATAAGGTTCGTGAGGCAAGACTTACCCTTACAGAAGCCATGCTGACTCTCCCTCAGCAAGGCCTGTTTGTCTATGTGTTTTGAGATCCTATCTTTGATGAGGCATTCCACCATCTTACCCGGTATGGATGTTAGGCTGACCGGCCTATAGTTTCCCGGGTCCCCCCTCTTTCCCTTTTTAAAAATAGGCGTGACATTTGCTATCCTCCAATCTTCTGGCACTGTGGCCATTTTGAGGGACAAGTTGCATACCTTAGTCAAGAGATCTGCAACTTCATTCTTCAATTCCTTAATAACCCTTGGGTGTATGCCATCAGGGCCCGGTGACTTATTGATCTTTAATTTATCAATGAGGTCTGAAACATCTTCTCTTTTAACCTCTATCTGACTTAACTCCTCGGTCAGGAGGGGCCGTTCGGGCAGCGGTATCTGCCCGAGGTCTTCTGCCGTGAAGACAGATGCAAAGAACTCATTTAATTTCTCTGCCATCTCTAAGTCTCCTTTTATCTCCCCTTTCCCTCCCTCACCATCCAGAGGGCCAACCGCTTCTCTGGTGGGTTTCCTGCTTCTAACATATTTGAAGAAGCTTTTATTATTCCCCTTAATGTTGCTGGCCATGCGTTCCTCATAGTCTCGCTTGGCCTCCCCTATCACCTTCTTACATTTCTTTTGCCACAGTTTATGTTCCTTTTTATTCTCTTCATCAGGGCAAGACTTCCATTTACGGAAGGAAGCTTCCTTGCCCTTCACAGCCTCTCTAACTTGGCTGGTTAGCCATGCGGGCACTCTCCTGGATTTAGTGGAACCCTTCTTTCTTTGCGGTATACACCTCTGCTGGGCCTCTATTACTGTTGTTTTAAGCAGCCTCCATGCATTCTGGAGAGACTGGACTCTTTTTACCCTCCCTTTCAACCTCCTTCTAACCAGCCTCCTCATTTGAGGGAAGTCCGCCCGTCGGAAGTCAAGGGTTTTTGTTAGAGATTTGCCTGGTATTCTTCCCTCAACGTGCACGTCAAAACGGATCGCAGCATGATCACTGTTCCCCAATGGCTCAGTAACGTTTACATCTCTAACCAGGTCCTGCGTACCGCACAAAATTAAATCCAGAGTCACCTGTCCTCTGGTGGGCTCCGTGACTAGCTGATCTAAGCCACAGTCATTCAGCACGTCAAGAAATCCGGTTTCCTTATCGTGACCAGAACACAAATTGACCCAGTCAATATGAGGATAATTGAAGTCCCCCATGATTACAACCCTGTCCTTCCTTGTCACCTCCCTGATCTGTTTCCTCATTTCAAGGTCCCCATCAGATTTCTGGTCTGGAGGACGATAGCACGCCCCCAGTATTACATTGCTGCACAAGCCTGGTAATTTAACCCACAGAGATTCTACGGTGGAGTCGGACCCACCTTCAATCTCTACTTTGCTGGATTCTATCCCTTCCTTAACATAAAGGGCCACCCCACCTCCAACACGCCCCTGCCTGTCCCTCCTGTAGAGTTTATAGCCCGGGATTGCGGTATCCCACTGATTCTCCGCATTCCACCAGGTTTCCGTTATGCCCACTATGTCAATATTTTCCCTTGTCACCAGACACTCCAGTTCTCCCACCTTTGCTCGTAGACTTCGGGCATTCACATAAAAGCATTTATACACGGAATGCCCCAGGATGGGCTGCTTATTCGCTCCTTTGTCCCCGCATCCTCTCATTGTGCCAAACCGTCTATCACATCCCATCTCCCTAACTTTCCCAATTTCTTCTCCTACCCTGCCTTTGTCTTGTTGTTCTCTAACCTCCCCATCCTCGTCCCATAGGGATGAGGAGTCCCGAACCGGATGCCCCTCGGCTCCTGTCGGCCTTCCCCCAGGGATCAGTTTAAAAGCTGCTCTGCCACCTTTTTAATGTTATGCGCCAGCAGTCTGGTTCCATTCTGGTTCAAATGGAGCCCGTCCCTCTTGTACAGGCCCCGCTTGTCCCAAAACGTTCCCCAGTGCCTAACGAATCTAAACCCCTCCTCCCTACACCACCGTCTCATCCACGCATTGAGACCCCTGATCTCCGCCTGCCTAGCTGGCCCTGCGCGTGGAACAGGTAGCACTTCAGAGAACGCTACCTTTCCTGCCTTTCGCCTTCCTTCCATGCACCCCCAAACCTCCAATACCTTCTCCTTGCATTCATGGGGCAGTCCCACTCATTACTCTTCCTATGCCCCCATTGATTTTCTTTCCTTTTCCTCTTCCTAAGAGTTACTCTCCTTTTTCCTCCTTTCTCCACCTATCCTCAGGGCTTCATACTGCATGAGAGTTACTCATAACTTCCCCTCTCTAGAATATAGTGTGTTTTAGTTCACGTAGGACCCACTGTGTTTTGGTTTGGGGTACTAAAACACGTTATGCACATTTCATTCTCGCCCCCCCCCAATTTTCATTACCTGCCAACGGTGCCTCTGAGTGGGGCACATAGTTTCACTTGGGCCCCATCCCCAAAGTGGGAGGGGAGGAAGAGAAATGGAGTGGCAACAGCCCGGAAAGTCTCTTGAGCCCAGGTCTACCCACCTGGTAGATCTGGCCTTCCAGTGAGCCCAGCTTCCACTATTGCCAGCTGAGATCCCAGGAAATTGCCCAGGTATCAAAACTTACTTCTGCGACAGCTCTAGTCCCACAGCTGTGTCCCTGAGTCCCTCTATGACCCTTCATGGTAAGTGGATCCACAAGCCAAACAGCAACTGTAGCTGGCTGGTTTCCTCCCAGATTTGACAGGAAGGAGTGTCCAGTATGCTTTCCCCAGCCTGGTGCATATGACTTGCAGCAGCAGGCACTGCTACATTGTCTATGGTTGTGCCCCCCCCCCAGCATGCTTTGCAGGAGGCCGGGTCGGAGCCAGCACAGCATTGGCATTGGCAGAGGTTGAGCAGCAAGGGCTGCAGGGATTCAGTTTGGGCAGTGGATCCGGATAAGAGTGAAAAATGTAAGATCCCAGGAAACTTCTGGGCACTCTCATTTGGCTCCTGGGCTCTTCATTGCATAAAGAGCCTCTCTGTTGTGTAAACAGACCCTCTGCTGCAGGCTATGGGAGAGGCAGTTGCCTCATTAAGAGTATCTTTATTGTGCTTTGACCACCGTCTTATATGCGATCCATCGTTAAGCAAACAGTTGTTAAGCAGCGCACACCTGTACTAATAGTAGTAGTATTTTGATAAGCTATTATATATTCTGCCCTGCGCTTCTTAAGATGAAGGGCCGACTCAAGTGTGCTTCATAATAATAAAAATATTATAACTACTACAGCCACTATTTATACAGCTACTGGAGACAGACGCTTTCTTCATTGCATTAAGAGCCTCTCTGTTGTGTAAGCAGACCCTCTGCTGCAGGCTATGGGAGAGGCAGTTGCCTCATTAAGAGCATCTTTATTGTGCTTTGACCACCTTCATATATGTGGTCTGTTGTTAAGCGAGCGGTTGTTAAGCTGCACACACCTGTATTGTAATGATTAGGCATTTTTTTATTGCATGTTTTATTATGCTGGTTTTTATTTTTGAATGTTGTAAGCAGTCTTCAGAGCACCAGATTTTTTTTCCTGGTAAAAAGCAGTACAGAAATCTTGAAATAAATAAATAAAAATACATAGGAATAATATTTAGACACAGGGGTGGGGAAGAGTCATAGAAACCATTTTCCTTTTAAAGTATTTGGGTTAAAATCATGACCACAGCATGCCAGCTAGATCCTATCCTTAGGAAATCCAGTCCCAGCTAGAGAGTTGCTAGAGAGATGCCATGAATGAGGCCTCCTACCCCTCAAAGTATGAGAAGACAGAGTAATTTCTGCCACTTCTTTAGAACAGAGCTTAGATGGGGCTCAAGGTGCAAGAGAAGGGAGACATGCACTGCAGGATCAGATCAAAAATCCACCTATTCCAGCACTCATTTTCCACTAGTGGTCAGTCAGGAAAACTTTCCATACAGCTAACAAATGAGGGACAACTATAGCAGGGATTCTTAACCATGGGATGCTTCCTTGATTTGTAAAGGTGTAAGGAGAAGGTAGGGCATGATTCATTCCACATTCAGAGGGAACATGCCCTAGACCTTCCAGTATACATAAAAGCAATTTCTACCTTAGGGTTCATTAGGCTTCATATGCACAACAAATGATTTAACAGGAAAAGGAATTTCCACACATTTACTACTGTTGATTCAGCAGGAAATGTTTACATTTATTCTTCAACTTTGCCATGGCTCCCTTCATCTCTTGGTTCCTCAAACTATAAATGAGAGGATTGAGGACAGGAGTGACAACCAGGTAGAAGATGCTGGCCATCTTGTCCACCTTTGAAGCGGAGGAGGGTTTCAAATACACAAATAAAAGGGGACCATAGAGGAGGAAGACGACCATCAGGTGGGAGCCACAGGTGGAGAGTCCCTTCCTGCCACCCTTCCCAAATCGACCACAGAGGGTGACCAGGATGGTGACATATGAAACCAGCAAGGTCAGAAGGTTGGGTAGAATGATCAAACTGTCACTGAAAACATAGAGAATCTCACTCACAAAGATATCTGAACAGGACAGCTTTTTTAACTGGGTGATGTCACAAAAGAAATTGTCCAGGATATTCGGTCCACAGAATGGTAGCCGGGTGGTGATCATTGTCTGGGAGATGCCATGAATGAGGCCTCCTACCCAGCAAAGTAGGAGGAGACTGATGCAGCGCTGCCGGTCCATGATGGTTGTGTACCTCAGTGGGTGGCAGATGGCCACATAGCGATCATATGCCATGACAGCCAGAAGGAACATTTCTACAGCTTCAAAGAAGTGGACAGTAAATATCTGGACCATGCAGCCTGCATAAGAAATGGTACACCTGCTAATCAGAATATTGGTCAGTAGTTTAGGTGAAGCTACTGACCCCAAAGAGATATCAAGGAGGGACAGATTGGCAAGGAAGAAATACATGGGGCACTGAAAGAGCTTGGTATCAGTCCACACAGTCACCAAGATCAGCAGGTTACCCACAAGGACAATGGTGTAGCAGATCGAGACCAGAAGTAAAACTAACAGCTGAGCAGACTGGGAGCCAGAAAAGCCCAGTAAGACAAACTGTGTAACGGTGGATCCATTCATCTTGATGGCTGGTTCTGGTGGGAGAAGCAATGGGATACCGTTAACCCTGGAGATCCTGCTCATCTCCCTTAAAATCCTATATTCCCCCCCCCCCCAACTATGAATATAACCTAAACCTTCTTTGCTCTTGTTTTTCTAGATGGAACTGGTTGCTCCTGTCTCTGTACTGCATACAAGAACAATTTTGGCCCAATATACAGGATTCTTTGCTCTCTCTGAAAAACCTGTTTGTAAAGAGCTGTTCAAATCATCCAGATGTTCAAATCAGTTAGATGATTTCCAATTTGGGAGTGTGTGCTCTATCATAAATCCTCCATCAGTATTCTGTGGGCAGAGCTGGCAGGATACACGTGGAAGTGCTTTAATTCTCTTGCAATTGGTGACAGACACAGGTATGGTCTAGGGGTCAGGCCACCATCTGCTTGCCGGAAGGAAGCTGATGGTGGTGGTGGGTGGAGGGAAGTACAGCACAGAGGGGGGTCAGGATTGGGACTGAGGCTGGCACAGGGATTGTTGTGGGAACTGGGAGACAAGGGGGCCTGGTTGGAGACTGAGAAGTGTTGAGTGTGGAAAGGGGGACACATAATCAGTAGCAGAAGTTCTAACCATTTAGAAATGGGCTAAGTCAGATGCAAGGGAGGGCACCAGGATGCAGGTCTCTTGTTGAGCTCCCTGGGGCATTTGGTGGGCCGCTGTGAGATACAGGAAGCTGGACTAGATGGGCCTATGGCCTGATCCAGTGGGGCTGTTCTTATGTTCTTATGTAACCATATCCTATCCCCTTCCAGGCTTTGATACACCAATCAGGGTCCATTCGGACTTGCACCAGCAAAATCACTGCTATAGATCCAGGTAGAAAGATGGATCTACTTTGGAGCAGGCACCGGCTTTGAAACTCAGCTGTTGGATACAGTGTGTGCCCCATTTACTGTGCTTCATCAGCAGCAGGAAAGCTATGTTGGGCTGTTGAGGTATCTGGAAGAGTCTTTGCAGGGTGTAGTAGCACTTCTCTCTTCCTGCTGGACACTAGGATTGAAATGGCTCCTCCAATTTCACTAGCTGTCCAATTCTAAGTTTCCCCAGCACACAGCAGTACAGTGGTACCAAAATGGTCACCGCTGTATCCTGTGAAGCCAGGCAAGCTGCTGGAATTGTCCTTTCCCTTACCCCATGTCAAGCGTGTCTGGTCCAATGAGTCTACTTCTATCTGGGCCAGCTGTTGAGCTGGCGCAGAACCAAGATGACCCATGTTGTTTTCAGTGGCTCTGGAGGGGTGATAATTATCAACAGCAGCCTCTGCCACGATCCCCTCCCTCCTCCCAGGCCTGACCCACCAGTAGCCTGCCCTCCTTCTGCTCAGTTCCACCCCCTCTTTGCCACCCCCTTGCCATCCCCCCGCCACCAAAATTCTCCCTGCTGCTCGACCAGGATACTCACCGCCCAGCAATCCTCCTGAGTGTCTTTCTGGCACTAAGTCCCAGCACCTACTTGTACTGGCCTCTCTGCTGGCACTGGCTCTCTCCCACCAGCTATGGGCCTACGGCACTTTTGTGATTCCCAGTTACATACAGCACAGGATTGGGTTGTCCATATGCTCAGGACAATGAGGACTAGAAACTATGTACTGGTTATTTCCGTAAAGAATGCACAAAGAATGCACTATTTTTGTTTCTGGGCCATGAGAAACATTTGTGCCTCTGGGGCACAATTTTGCCATACACTACCAAAGACCTTCCTCAGTAAGTGGCACAGCACTGAAAGCTATAGCTGAGTGGCAGAGCAGAGGCTTTGCATAGAGAAGTTCCCTAGGCTCACCCCTACCATTGCACTTGACTTCAAGTAGCAGGGCTGGACAGTTCTGAGATACAGCACAATCCTGAAGACGTAGCCAGAATGCTTTGCAGAGATGCGGGAGACAGAAATCCAAACCCTTATCCCTTAAACAGCCATGCAGGCTGCTGGGTGAACATGGCCAGTATATCTCTCTCTCTCTCTCTCTCTCTCTCTCTCTCTCTCTCTCTCTCTCTCACACACACCTACTTCAAATAACTGCTGTGAGGAACAAGGGGGGGAGCAACATGTGCTGCCCTGAGCTCCTTGGTGGAAGGGTGGGATACAAATGATACAATATCACATACCCTTGATCTGAACAGTCTATAATGCAACTTCATGTGTTTCACAAGGTTTTCCTTCTCTTCTTGTTACTGGAGTTCTGAAAATAGACAAAAATACAGATTGAGACAGTGTCCTCTGTTGAAACTATTTAAATCAAAGAAGGTCCACCACTTGGGATCTCTTTTTGATTTCAGCACAAGAGAGCGTTACTCTGTTCTGAACCCACTGTTTTCTTTTCATACAATAATACTTTTATACTTGGACCCAGGGGACGCTTCTCTTTCTGTCATCACACAGACTGAGAGATAGATTCTGAGATTTTTATTTTTATTTTTTGGTCCAGATATATTTCATTAAAAGTTGCTGCTAATAATCCATCACTGGGCTGTTAATACTGAACTGTGATTGGCAAATGTTG
Source organism: Tiliqua scincoides (assembly GCF_035046505.1). Lineage (NCBI taxonomy): Eukaryota > Metazoa > Chordata > Lepidosauria > Squamata > Scincidae > Tiliqua > Tiliqua scincoides. Next base: position 141,075,859 of record NC_089825.1, on the reverse strand, counting down.
GGGGGAAAATGGCTTCAGTTGTAATGACATTCCTATTGCTGATATGCCACAGAAAATGAAATAATTTTTTTCCCCCCAACTGGCTCATCAACAAACTGAATTTGTTGTATGTTGGCTCACGGTTATATTTATACAGGCCCTACAATTTATTACTTAATTTTGTGCCTAGCTATCATGCAGGATTCTCTGTTCAACTAATTTCAGTTTCCTTCTCAATAAACTAATTACCTTCTCGTTAACTATTCATACCCCCAAAACAAACAAAAAGCTTTTGACTCTGTCTCTCTGTCTGTCTTTCTCAAATCATTCCCTGAAATTTGGAGCACAGCCTCATGACAGTTTGTTAAACAATGGTTAAAGGTAAGGGATGATGAAGAAGGAAGAAATAGGGATGACTGGAGAAAAGGATAGATTTTCACAGATGTACAGAGTACACAGATGCCTCAAAACAAGAACAGTTGGATGATTTTATGGTTAAATTGGCACAAGAAATAGGAGATTATTTTCTTGTGGACACTTAGGTTTGTGTCACCAAGTGCAAGAGCTCATTGCATCAGCTCCATGATGGACATCCTTCCATACCAGACCACACAGAATACATTACAATATCATACACACAACATAAATGCAGTGGCATCACGAGGCAACAAAAAACCAACCAAAAACAGTGGCCAACTTGATGAAACTCATACAACTTAATCAGAATTCTAGTATTAGCTCTGGTACATGAAAATGAGAGCTGACTCAGTTATGACCTGACATTCTTGGTTCCCTGCAGTGTCCAAATAACACCCCATTGGCTCTTTGAACAGTCAGTTTCAATGGTCAGTTCCGAGATAAAGAAATACATTTTTTATTACATAAGGCAATCATGTTTTCCTTTTCTGGTTCCTTGGCTATAACATCTGATAGAATACAGATATTTCACATGATGGCATTATTAAAAATATCATGATTTTCACAATTTTGGCCAGTAGTGGTGTCACCCCCCTCACACCCTAGCAATGCCTCTGGCTTAGGGAACAAGGACTGTAGATTATCTTTAAATAAGAATGTATAAGAAATCTATTGTAAGATTATATGAAGTAGTAAATGGTAAACTTTACTATCTGCAAGTGATAGTAAAAGAAGATAAGAATCATATTTTAAGCACAAAATACTGGATAATTCCACTACAAAATAATGGAGTCTTAATAGTAACCATGGATGGGTGGTGGAATGTGGGAATATTTGGCAATGGCAAAGCTGAAAGCCTGTGTACATGGAAGAGAGAAGGGACAAAGGGCTCAATCCTAACCCCTTACGTCAGTGCTTTTCAGCACTGGCATAGCGGTGCCAATGGGACATGTGCTGCATCCTGCAGTTGAGTGTCACTCATGGAGGCCTCCTCAAAGTAAGGTTGGTTCCCTTACCTGCATTGCCCTTAAGTCATATAGGGGTTAGCATTGCATCCAAAGTGAACCAACTTCATGTTTAAATGGTGACTATGTGCAAAGTTTTGCACAAGTCACACTTCGTTACATTCCTTTTTTCCATATTGCTATGAAGAATTGATGTTGCAGTCAGATAATGGTGTATCAGGATCTTTTTGGAGTTATACTGATTGACATAATAATATTGTAAATATCCACTGGCATTAAAAATTTAAAAAATAAATTTCTTTTTAATGAATCAGCTGCTATGGCATTTAGCTATTCATGGTCTACCAGTTTCATTTTTTGATTCATTTCAGTTCATCGCATTGGCGAACGTTCTTTCCTGTTTTTTTAACTGATAGTTTGAGTATTGCTAACCGTAAAACAACTCCCATATGCAATGAATGATCACTACTCCAATAGTAGCAGAGCACAATGAAAGTGTCGATCCAATGGGCGGTGGCAGTCAAGAAGGCCAATTCTATGCTTGGGATCATTAGAAAAGGTATTGAAAACAAAACAGCTAATATAATACCGTTGTACAAATTGATGGTAAGGCCACACCTGGAGTATTGTGTCCAGTTCTGGTCGCCACATCTCAAAAAGGACATAGTGGAAATGGAAAAGGTGCAAAAGAGAGCGACTGAGATGATTACTGGGCTGGGGCACCTTCCTTATGAGGAAAGGCTACGGCGCTTGGGTCTCTTCAGCCTAGAAAAGAGGCGCCTGAGGGGGGACATGATTGAGACATACAAAATTATGCATGGGAAGGATAAAGTGGATAGAGAGATGCTCTTCAGATAACACCAGAACCAGGGGACATCCACTAAAATTGAGTGTTGGGAGGGTTAGGACAGACAAAAGCAAATATTTCTTTACTCAGTGTGTGGTCAGTCTATGGAACTCCTTGCCGCAGGATGTGGTAATGGCATCTGGCCTGGATGCCTTTAAAAGGGAATTGGACAAGTTTCTGGAGGAAAAATCCATTATGGGTTACAAGCCATGATGTGTATGTGCAACCTCCTGATTTTAGAAATGGGCTATGTCAGAATGCCAATGCAAGGGAGGGCACCAGGATGCAGGTCTCTTGTTATCTGGTGTGCTCCTTGGGGCATTTGGAGGGCCGCTGTGAGATAAAGGAAGCTGGACTAGATGGGCCTATGGCCTGATCTAGTGGGGCTGTTCTTATGTTCACAATTGTGTGCATAAACCTGTGTCTATGCCCAGATGTAACTCCCATAATTTTCAGGGGGGCTTATTCTCAGCTAAACGTGTATAGGCTTGTAGTCTTAGTAAGTTTTGGACAAAACATGTACAAATTTCTACTTTAAAACAAACTGTATTTGCAAGTCGCATACCCAGAGAGGCAAAAGCAACACACTGCATGGTCTACAAACTCAAAAAACTAAGCGTAATACTCACTCTCAATGCAATTCACACTGAAAAGGGATCTGGGGCAGGCACCATCCATCTCAGCAATCAAAACTTCATTGCAAGGCACTCCCTGCATCCTTCAAACTTGGTGATGTTTCAAGAAGGCTCAGAATGACCAGAAGAGGTGCAAGGAGTCCAGGTGAGAACAGTAAGCAGATGGCAATGGCAAGTGGAGTGGCATATGACAATGCTAAGATGAAAATGAGAGAACTGGGAACTTCAGTGAAAATATCTTACATCTTGCAATGAAGCAAAGAGAGAGGGTGAGAGAGAAAACTCCCCCCCCCACCACCAAACATCTTTCACCTCATCTGGCAATCAAGAGGATGGAGCCTTTCAAGTTTCTCTTGATATAATCCTCCCGCAGTCTGAGGACCTTAGATTTCACCCTCTATGTACAAAGCATTTTCCTAGAAGATGTCAACATCCTGGTCAGTGCTGTGCAGTCCCAAAGGGGTTAATTACAATGAAAAAGACTTAGGTGTTCTTGTAAACAACAGAGCTTTAGAGGGCGCATGTCTTTTCTCAAATGTAGAAGTCAGTTCACTTGATTTATCTAATTTACACTCCAGCCAGTCCCACTGTGGCAAGCGTGGATCCCTTCTTCTTTTTATCCTCACAACAGCCAACAAGACAACTTATCAAAGTAGAACTACGAAACTTTATAAACACTTTTAATAAGCCAGCATGAAAAAAATAAACCTTTCCTTTTCTGGTGAAATATTGTAGGAATATAATTACAACATGAAACTTTTTTGGGGGAAGGGAAGGGCATTTATCAACCACAGCTCAGTGTATCCAAAATAAACAGTACTAAAGATTTTTAGTGAAACATTTATGTTCCATCTTTCGTCTAAGATTCGGGCAGCCCAATCCTGAGCTGCCTGGAGAGCGCGAGAACGGCTGCCGACGCATCATGCGCACCTCAGCCTGCCGTGGGTGGCGCCTTGGGAAAAGGGGACTTTTGTCCCCTTCTCCTGGGTAAGGTAAGCAGCCCGCAATGGGGCTACTCACTTTACTTGAAAGGTCGGAGGTAAAGTAAAGGAGTTCGTGTAAGGCGCCAAGTCCTACACGAACGGACAGGATCCAGTGGAGCAGAGCTCCACCGAACCCGCCACCTGCCTCTCCGCTCCCTTCCCCCAGCCCCTGCCTCCCTGTCACGCCTCCCGCTCACCCTCTCTCCACCCCTGCTGGCTCCCCCCTCCCCGGAACGCCTCCTCACTGCCCCCCTCCCCGCCCCCGCTTCAAGGTGCTAGTTCTAACCTTAAAGGCCCTCCATGATCTGGGTCCAGGCTATCTGAAAAATTATCTCCTTCCCTCTATTCCAGCCTGCCATCTTTGGTCATCTGAGGGGGCTCTTCTGCAAATGCCTTCTCTGTCCCAAGCGAGGGGGTGGATGCTCGGGGCAAGGCTCCTCTGTAACGGTGCCATCTATTTTGCTGTTGTAAGTCCAAAGAGAGGCAGGGAGCCTACTGTAACAGTGAAAAAGAGAAAGGGATCCTAGCATAAGCCACTGCCACTGGGATCCACCACTGCCTCCCTCTCCCCACTTCACATCTGCTCCTCCCCACTCCAAACTTGCCCTCCTCTGAAGCAGGGCTCTCACTTGCCTGGTAGCAGCATGATTTTTGAATAGTTGCTGGGCCTTTCATGACAGCATATCCCAAAACATGCTTCGGTCATTAGTTGCTCAGTTGGGTGAATTTTGAGCCAGCTGCTGTCTCTGAGGCTAAGTTGTCTACTTTGATATGCCTTCCGGGGTATTTCTGAATTTTTCATCAAGATAGCATACAATATTCTCTGTCCAAGTAAATTCAGTTTCTTTTTTGATAAATGAATTCTCTTGCCCTTTACTATCATATACCCGCCCCCTCAAAAAAAAAAATCTTTGTCTTTTATTTTATTTAATCTGTACCCTGTAATTTAGAGCACGGTGTCATTACAGTTATTGAAAAGTAATGAAAGAGGAAAAAATTATGATAGCTGGAGACTAGTATGGATTCCTACAAATGTTCAAATTTTTGTTAAATATGCCTTGCTGAATCAAAGAAAAATCCACCATTTCAGCCACTCATTTTTCATTAGTGGACAACTGGGAGTTCCTTTCAGACAATGGAGGCACTAGAGCAGGGGTGCCCAAACCCAGGCCTAGGGGCCACTTGCGGCCCTCGGGAACTCCCAATTTGGTCCAAGGGGAGCCCCCAATTTTCAATGAGCCTCTGGCCCTCCGGAGAGTTACTGGAGCCCATGCTGGCCCAACGCAACTGCTCTCTGTGTGAAGGTGACCGTTCAAATTCTCACATGAGCTGTGGAATGAGGGTTCCCTTAATTACTTGCTGTTTCACATCTGTGATGCAGCAGCAGCAGCAATGGAAAGGCCAGCCTTGCTTTGTTTAAGGCCTTTTGTAGGCCTTTCATTCATTCATTCATTCATTCATTCAAGTTCCATCTCTAATATATTCATTTCAAAACAGAAACTCACAAATGGTTCACAGAGCAAGAACAAACCAGCAAGCAATCAATTCTGGGTCCCTTACTTTAAGAAAAATGCAGACAAACTGGAGCAGATTCAGAGGAGAGTGATGATGATCAGTGGAGAGCAAAGAGGCTGGAGAACAAGACCTATGACGAAAGCTTGAAGGAACTTGGCATGTTCAGCCTGGAGAAGAGAAGGCTGACAGGGGATATGATAGTGCTCTTCAGATACTTGAAGGGCTGTCATATGGAAGAAGGGGCAAATTTGTTCTCAACTGTCTTTGAGAGCAGTACTAGATCCAAAAGCTACAAACTGCAAGAGAAGAGATGGAAAAAATTTCCTTACGGAAAGAGTGGTTTGGCTGTGGAACAGTTTGCCAAGAGAGGTGGTGGATTCTCCTTCACTGGAGATCTTCACTGGAATTTAAACAGTGCATCTTTGCTCAGCAGTTATGGAGCACTTAGATATAATGTTACCTGTTTTTACACAGTTTTACATTGAGGATTTTACTTTTCCTTGATTTCTAACAGTGTGAATAGGGAAGGATTCATAATATCTCCAGTGGGGACATGCCCGAGACCTCTTACATTTCTTACATGAAATCCATGTCTACATTGGGACTCAGTAGCCCACATTTGCACAACAATTGATTAGGCAGGGAAATAAAGTTCTGCACATCTACTCCTGTTGAGGCAACACAAAACGCAGGCACTTGTTTTTCAGCCTCCCCATGGCTTCCTTCACCTCTTTGTTCCTCAGACTGTAGATGAGGGGATTGAGGGCAGGGGTGACCACCATGTAGAACACGCCAGCCATCTTGTCCACCTGGGAAGTAGAGGAGGGTTTCATATACACAAATAAACTGGGACCATAGAAGAGGAAGACGACCATCAGATGGGAGCCACAGGTGGAGAGACCCTTTTTGACTCCCTTCCCAAATCGGCCACAGAGGGTGGCCAAGATGGTGACATATGAAACCAGCAAGGTCAGAAGGTTGGGCACAATCATCAAACCATCACTGAAAAGGTAGAGGATCTCGCTAACAGAGATGTCTGAACAGGACAGCTTTTTTAACTGCATGATGTCACAGAAGAAATTGTCTAGGACATTCGGTCCACAGAATGGTAGCTGGACTGTGACCACTGTTTGGAAGATGCCATGAATGAGGCCTCCCACCCAGCAAAGTATGAGGAGACTGAGGCAACACTGCCGGTTCATGATGGTTGTGTACCTCAGTGGGTGGCAGATGGCCACGTAGCGATCATAGGCCATCACACTGAGGATGAAAACTTCTACACCTGCAAAAAAGTGGACAGTAAATATCTGGGCTATGCAACCTCCATAAGAAATTGTACGGCCATCAATCAGTAGATCAGTCAGTAGTTTAGGGGCAGCCACTGAACCCAAAGAGATGTCACAGAGGGATAGTTTGGAAAGGAAGAAATACATGGGGCACTGAAATAGCTTGGTGTCATTCCACACAGTCACCATGATCAGCAAGTTGCCCACAAGGACAATAGTGTAGCAGGTCAAGACCAGAAGCAAAACTAACAGCTGGGTAGTTGGAGAGTTGTAAAAGCCCAGGAGGACAAAATCTGTCACAGTGGATCCATTCATCTTGATGGCTGGTTCTGGTGGGAAAAACAAATGGGATACTGTTTAGCCTCCAGGTCTTTGCTATATCCTTTCCCTGGAACTATGAATAGAATTTTTTTTAAAAAGTCTCATTTTTCTAGATGGAACTGGTGGGTTCTGTCTCTGTACTGCATACAAAGAACACTTTTGGACCCAGGTTCAAGGGTACTTTGCTCTTTCTGAAACCTCTGTTTTAGCAAAGACCTGTGCAATTCAGAGATCACACACACCCCTGATCCGAGGAGTGTATTAGGTAACTTCATGTGTTCCACAAGGTTTTCCATCTCTTCTTGTTACTGGAGTTCTGAAGGTAGATAAAAAGACAGGTTGAGACTGTGCCTTTTGTTGAAACTATTTAAACTGGAGAGGGTTAATCCCTTGTGACCTTTTTTTTTTTTAGTTCAGCAGAAGAGAGTTTGATTCTGTTTAACATCCAAAGCCATTATTTGCTTTTTATGCAATAATACTTTTATTACATACATAGACCCAGGAAACTCTTCTCTTTCTATCATCATGCAGAAATGAAAGATAGATTCTGATTTTTGTTCTGAATATATTTCATTAGAAGTCGATGCCAGAGGTTCTCAAACTGGGGCATCATGATGCCCCAGCCTGAGAAGTTCTACCTTTGCCCATTTAAGTGGTGGGGTGGGGGGTGGTGGTGATGCAATTGGAATGATCACACTGCCAGCAGGGACCCAGGGGCTTGGTGTTTACTCACCCCTGTCTGAAGTGGCATCCAGGAGGTGTGGAGAGCCCAGTGGAGCCCTCTGCAAGGCACCTCGCACCTCAAAATGCTGGAAAAATGTGATCGACACCCACATCTGCTTTCGCAATCGCAGAAATGAATTGCGATCGCGTATCTTCAACATCTTGAGGCACAGGGAATCTCAGAATAAGAATATACAAAGATTTGTTGTAAGGTTATATGAGATAGATTACTCAACAATAGGTAGAGAAAAAGGTAAGAGTTGCTGTATTGCTGCATATTGGAAGCAATAAGCTGTCTGAGTGGACTGTTATCATATGTGGTTCACTTCACCTTCCGCAAAGTGATAGTAAAAGAAAATACAGTAAAGATAATAATGGGGAAAATTAATAGAACATTATTATTAATAGATAATAATGGGGAAAATTAATATTAATAGAAATTAATAGAATAATGGGGAATAATTAATAGAAAATATTAATTAATAATTAATTATTAATAATTAATAGAAATTAATAGAATGGGGTATCTCAATAGAACCTCTCAAATATTTTTAGGAAGAAAAACTCTGCACACACACACACACACACACACACACACAAAGCAGAATACATAACATTTAAATGTGAAGTTATTTCATTTTGTCTCTTTCTTCCATGTACACAGGCTGTGAGCTTTGCCATTACCTATATATATATATATATATTGTCCACAAGTGTCCACAAGAAAATAATATAAATATATATATTTGGCAAATATATATATGGAATAATATTTGGCATATATATATGTGTGTGTGTTCTTCCTAACATATATATATGGAAATATTTGGCAATGGCAAAGCTCACAGCCTGTGTACATGGAAGAAAGAGACATAATGAAATAACTTCACATTTAAGTGCTGAGTATGTATTATGCTTTGCACAAGTCACGCTTTGTTACATTCCTTTTTGAAGGGTTTCTATGAAGAACTGATGTTGCATTCAGCTAGCGGTCTATCAGAATCTTTGGGAGTTATGCTGACTGATATAATATGATAATATTGTAGATATTCACTGGCATAAGAAATTAACAGCCCAGTCCTAACCCCTTGCTGGAACAGGCAGGCCAGCTGGTGCGCCCTTCATCCAGCACAGGGCTGGGGCTGGTTGTGGCAGAAACCAGAGTAAGGGGAATGAACTTGCAGTCTGTAAATTTTGGACAAAAATATGTATTCATTTAGACTTTATGGGCCCAGTCCTATCCAACTTTCCAGCACTGGTGCAGCCTCAATGCAGCCCCGAGGTAAGGGAACAAATGTTCCCATACCTTGAGGAGTCCCATACCTGTGACTGTACCCTCAACACAGGAAGCAGTACATAATCCATTGGCACAGCAGCACCAGCACTGGAAAATTGGATCGGATCGGGCCCTAAATCAACTTGTAGTTCCAAGAAGAGGCACACCCAGAGAAACAAAAGCAACAGATTTTATAGTCTACAAGGTCATAAAATAAGCATTATACTCACTCTCGTTGGAATTCACACTCAAAGGGGTCTGGGGCAGGCCATCTCAGTGATCAAGACTTCAATGCAAGGCAATCCCACACTCATCAAATGTTGTGATCTTTCAAGAAGGATCAGAATGTACAAAAAAAGGAGGTGTAAGAAATTCAGGTGAGAAAAGAAAGGAGATGGGAATGGAAGGTGATGTGGTGTAGGTCGTTGCTCTTATGAAAATGAGAGAACGGGGAACTTCAATGAAAATAAGTTTCTTCTAGCAATAATGCAAAGGAAGAATTTGAGTGACAAGACTTCCCCCACCCAATACCTTTCACCTTATCCGGTAATCAAGAGGATGGGGCTTTCAAAGTTTCCCTTGATATAATCCTCCTGCAATCTGAGGTCCTTGGATTTAACACTCTATGTACAGCACCTTTTCCTACAGTTGATCCTGGACAGTGCCAACTGCCGTTCAGTCCCAAAGGGGCTAATTACAAATGAAGTTGATGTTGAAATTCTTAACTTTAGGAATTGAAAAGACTTTGAAGTTCTTGCAAACAACAGGACTGTAGAGGGCAAATGTCTCTTTTCTCAAATGCAGAAGTTGGTTCAGTTGATGTATTTAATTTTCACCCCAGGCATCCTCAGAGTGGCCAGCATGGGTCCCTTCTTCTTTTATCTTCCTAAGAGCCAAATAAGCAGCTTAATAAGCACTAGCATCTGGCTCAAAAATCACCCAGCTGAACAACTAAAGGCCCAATTCAATTATGTCAGTGTATCTTAGGATACACCAATAAGGCCCAGCACTGTGTGAACATGCTGATGCTAGCCCAGCTGAAGCTACTGCTGCTAAGTGGGGGGGGGGGGCATTTTTTGAGTGGGAAGGGGATATTTGGGGTGGGGAGGAGAAGGGAGTGGTAGATCCCAGTGGCAGTGACTTGCACCAGGATCCCATTCCTTCTTTTCTGCTCTGGTAGACCCCCTGCCTCTCCTTGGACTTACACAAGCGTTGGGACAGGACCAATGGGACCCACAAGGAAATATTTTTACTTATCTCTTCCTTGGTGTTTGATCATGCCCCCTCCATGCATTGCAGTGCATGCCCAGTTGGTACAGCATATGTGGCTATAGTATGGCAGGAGATAGCAGTAGCTTGCCAGTCTCTCTGGCCTAAGTCCAGTAATTCAGATACAACACCAAACAGGTTCTCCTTCCAAGTTTTCACTGGACACATTTTATGCTTCTTGCAAAGAATTCCTGCAAGTGCACCAGTCCTCTAGACAATGATCCCAGGATTCACTGTTGAGCACAGCAAAGACCAAAGTGGCACTCTCAATGTTCCAGGGAAAAGGATGACCCATGCTGCTGAGAGCAAACTCAGCTGGAAGTCACATCTGTTATGCCTGTTGGAGAGCATGGAGAGGAAGGAATGGGATTTTTGGCATTCTTCTAGAATTAGATTTTGGAGACACTTGGAGACAAGCAAGACCTCAGACTTTTCAGTATAGGAGGCTGGCAGTCAAATGTTACCACATCTCTTCTTTACTGACCCATCCGTAGTTGTGAAGAGCTCCCACTGTTCATACTCCTGCTCAGATCGGCTTCAGGCTTCCTTCCTCAAACAAAGCCATGTGAGAGCTGGAAATGTCCTCCAAATGTCCTCTAAAAACATCTTTACTTTTTACTTTGATGCCCTAAGTTCCCCTGTCGGTCCAGGTCAGGACATGGAACATTCTGAGAGCAGGGGGCTGTAGGCTTTAGCAACAGTAACTCTATGCTTGGGATGAGAATAAAACTACATGGTTGGTAACCTTCAGTCTCGAAAGACTATGGTATAAGCCTACAGCACCCAGTATTCCCAGGCAGTCTCCCATCCAAGTACTAACCAGGCCTGACCCTGCTTAGCTTCCAAGATCAGATGAGATTGGGCATGTGCAGGGTAAACAGTCTTCCCTACATACTTACAAACTTACTTACATTCCCTACATACTTACAAACTATTTGCTGCTAATTAGTAGGATGGCTTCATGTCCTCACCCAGTGCTTTTAGTCCCAGTTTCCCAGCCCTCTGGTCCTTGAAGACCAGACAGGGCTGGCCTGTGTTTTCTTGCAAGAAGAGTAACCAAAAGGAGGGGTAAAGGGGAGCTTGGGTGAGTCAGAGATATTTGGAAATTTTCTGAACTTTTGCCTGTTGAATCGTATTGCTTTGAACTGAGTGTTAAAGGCTGGCTGCATCTAGCTGAACTTTGCACATGATCTGAGAACATTCTCCTTGTGCCTTGTTTGGTTAATCTGCAGTGAAGACTTTGTGACCATCCGCTCTGTGTGTCCAGATCAGACCCACTGGGCACCCCACCTTGACCTCCGATTTTGGGGGCCAGGTAACAACTTTATTTAATTTGTACTCTGCAGTTTAGAGCACAGCCTCATAACAGTTTGAAAAATGGTTAAAAGAAAGTGCTGATGCAGAAGGAAGAAATATTGATGGCTGGAGAAAAATATTGACCTTCACAAACATACAAATTTTTGTTAGGCTCTGCTTCCAAACTGGAAGAGTTAAAAAAATGTTCTGGTTAGATTGATAGAATAGATTGTATTCATCTGAGAGAGTTTATGTAATAAAGAAATATAGACTTTCCTGAACTATGAATTTACAGGAAATCGATTACTTCAGTGGTTCTCAAACTTTTTAGCACTGGGACCCACTTTTTAGAACGACCATCTGTCAGGCCCCCACAGGTAGTGATATCATTAACTTGGAAGAGATGTCTAGCTCAGAAATGACATCATCAAGCAGGAAAAATTTTAGCAATCCTAGGCTGCAATCCTACCCACACTAACCCAGGAGTAAGTCCCATTTACTACCATTGTTAAAAGCATATACATAGTAGCCTGTTAAAAGTACAGACTTTTCCCCAAGTGACATACCAGTCTAATATATCAAAAATAAAATATTGAATGGGAACCCACCTGAAATGGGCTCACGATCCACCTAGTGGGTCGTGACCCACTGTTTGAGAAACACTGTATTATATAGTACATGTTCTATGGCAAATAATACTCTGTAATTAGAAATGAAATCAAGACCTGCAATATCTTTGTATCATGGAAAAGGCAAGCTGCCCAAACGGACTGTTATCATATATTTCACCTGTTGAAAAGTCTCTCCCTTTTGCTGCAATTCTCATTGAATGGGGATCTGGAGCAAATACTTTCTGTCACCGTAACCAGCTCTCCTGTGCAAGGCAGTGTTGCGTCCTCAGATGTCCATGATTTTTCAAGAAGGCTCAGGATGGAGGAGAGAAGAAGAAATCCAGGTGAGTGGAAGGCAGGAGATGGAGACAGATGAGGAACTTGTCCAGGACGATATTGTTATATGAAAATGTGGGAACTGTACCTTGAACAAAAATAAATCTCTCCATGCAACAAGGCAAATGAAGAATGTGAGTGAGACGAGTCATTTGTGTCCCCCCCCCACCAATATCTTTCACCTCAACTACAATTTAAGAGGATGCAGTACTCCCAGGTTCTCTTGACCTAATCCTATTGGAATGGGAGGTCCTTGGCTTTCACCCTCTATATTCAGAGCATAACTTAAAAAAAAAAAATTAAAAGTTGATTAAGTCATCAGTATCCTGGTGGATAAAGATTGCTCTTAAATCCAAAATGGGTTCATTATAAATGAAAAAAGGTTCTGAAGTTCTTGTAAACAGCAGAACTTCAGCGGGCTTCTCTGCTTCTCCTAAGTGCTTTTCCCCCAGGAGGAAGAGCCAACATTTGCAGACAGTGGTGCCATTCACTCACGCAAATTGTACCCCATCCATTCTCAATGTGGCAATCTTGGTTGCCTTCCACTCTTTTCACTACAACAGCCCAGTAAAGCTGAAAGAAAGCAGCTGTCCCAAAACCACCCAACTGAACCATTGACAGCACAATCCTAAATTGGCAGTTTGCTGGCACGGACATCCCCACACCAGCTCAGAGTGTTGCAAATGTGCTGTAAGGCAAATTTGTGGCTGCTCATGAGCTGGCTGGGCTGGCCCGAAGGCCTCTGTCAGCTCAGAAGCGTCACATCTGGACCCTATAGTGGCTGGCACAGGTAAGTTTGTGCCGGGTGGCACAGGGTGTGGGGAGTGTGGCAGGAAGGTGTTTTGGAGGTGGGGGGTATTTTTGGGTAGGGAAGGGCGGAACAGGGGGTGGATCAGACCAGAGAGGGAAGACTAGCAGAGCAGGCCTTCTCCATATCCTAACCCCTCCCCTCTTTTGGCTCAGCTGGCATAGATCTGAGAAGCCCCATAGTGGTGGCCGGCGCTCGACATGGGGTAAGGGGAAAAATGCCCCTTGTCCCGAGGAGACATCCAGCCTGCTTCTAAATTGCTTTGGATGCAGCACAGGGCACGTGAACTGGCTATGTCAGTGCAATTTAGGATTGGGCTGCCTGATAAACCAATCCTAACTGGGCTTTACGACAGTGGAACAGCGAAGCACACAGCACTGGCGATAGAGTGCGCACTGCAAGCTATGGTAAGAGGGCCAATCAAATGACCCCAGAGTTGTAGGTAAAACATTCTCTTACTTTCTTTCCTGGAGGATGCCTGGTCTCCAATGGGTTTCCTTGGACCTATGACAGCCATTTTGCTGGCTCATGTTAGAGGACAATCAGGGGCATCTCAGGATGGGGAAATGGGGATAGGATCTTGCTGTGTGCAGCTGCACAGCTTAGAGGGAATGCTGCTTCCTGCAAACCTCAGGAATATCCACATGACCTTCACTTGGGTGGAAAGCCCTGGTTTGCAACACAGTGTTCTAAGTGATGGTAGCTGTTAGGAAGAACAGAGAGAGGAGAAGGGAGGGCAGAGAAAGTCCTTTGAAGGAGAAGGGAGCAGAGCTTGAAGGGTGGAAAGAAGGGAAGAAAGGACACAGAGAGATTATGTGGGTTTCCAGAGATACCTGGGATCAACAAAGTGGGGTCCTTAGGATGCAGAAGGGATAGAAGAGGGGACCAGGTTGAAGGGTTAGTGGAGAAGAGAAAAAGGAAGGGTGACAGCAATTCAGATAATAAAAAAACCTCTAGCAAATAGTTTAGATCAAGGCAATAATATTCTGCTCCAGCAGGGTGTGGTACATCCATATGAATTTGGATCATGCAATTATACAATGGTCAATCAAAAAGAGGTCTCCTTGTCCAAGGCCTCTTGCCACCAGTCCAGGAAGTACCATTTACAGTCCAGATTGTCCCCGAAGAGGATATCCAGCACCACATGTGCATGTGAACATGTGTGACTCTGCACGCCTTCAAAGGAAAGAAAAAGATTAGCTGGGCACCATCAGGTGAGAGTTGGCAGTGGACAGTGCCTTCCCACCACATGTGTTGAGATTACTTTGGAGGGCAATTAAAAACTCCTGTGAGATCATAGAATGGGAGATCAGCAGGATTATGAAATTGGGTAGGTAGATTGCTCAGGTTTCCCCCACAATAAGCACATGTGACAACAAGTTGGAAGAAAATAAATGGGCCATGTTTATTAGTTATACATACATAGATAGGTCAATTCCATCAGGTTCTGCCAGCCTACTCCCAAATTCCTCCTGTATGGACACCTATCCTGGAGGAGACAGTTGCCTGCCTAGAGCCCACCTTTTGTCATAGCTGCCCTGGCACCAAATCTCCTAGTGGCTCTCAGCTTCCTGACCAACAGCCCCTGTGAAAAGTGGTCAAGGAAGCAGAATTGCTCTGCCAGGTATGCACTGGAGCGTCACTAAACCTGGAATTACAATTCAAACCTGAGGTTCAGTCAGCCTCATGACTGACCACCGGAAGTGAAAAAGACTGTCAGTGGCCACAGCAGCCTTATGGACACATGGGTTCAAGTTGAGGGAGCCTTGATCAGGAAACGGAGGGTTCAGGAGCAGAATACATAAGTCCCTCCTGGTCTACGATGAGCAATTCTGGTAGAGTCACTCCCAGAGGGCCATAAAAGGCTTTGTCTAAAAGTCAAAGTGGCCTAGGATCCATTTGGTCCATTTGGTGAGGAAGTCATCTGAACCTGGAGGAGGCAGAGGATGTAGAGTGAGGCAACTCCCCCCTCCCCCACTTCTGAGGCCTCTGGGGGCCCCACAAGGAGGACCTGTCAGATGGTTGCCTAAGGAAGGCTGTGGAGAGAGCAAAGGAGGCCAATAAGGAGCCATGGTGATGCCCACGGGAAGGCCTTCCAATCTGCAACATTTTCTTGCATCCTAGTACACTAAAAATGTATAAAAGTACACACAACCCACCCCACAAAGAAAAGAGGGGGAGAGAGGGGGGATTCAGAACATCCCCCCAAGAACATCTTGGTCACCAATCTAGCCAGGATCTCCATTTTACGCATCTTCACAGAAGCCCTCAGGCTGGATATGGGTCTTCTCTGACCCACAACAGCTATGGAGCCAATCTAAGTGCAAGAACAGAAAGGGGACATGTTATGTACAAAAGAGGGGGAAGCATTCTGAGGAATCCTGAATTGGAAGACTGTTCTTTTGTCCCAGTGGTGATGGATGGTAGACCTGATCTGCATCAATTATGCATCTTCGGAGTTATTCTTATAACAAATACTTCTATATCATTTTTTCAGCAAAAAAAAAAAAAAAAGCTCACAAAGCAGTTTCAAGAGGAATGAATGAATGAATGAATGAAAGTGTCACTTTGTTTTTCATCACCTGGTTTGCATCACTCAGTGCAAGAGCTCTTTGCTTCACCCCCATGATGAATCTCCTCTCATATCAGGCCATACAGAATAAATTGCAATATCTAATGAACAGCCTAAATGCAATGGCATCACTAGGGCGGGTGTAACCATCGCTAAGTTTATTTATTTTAATATATAATACAGGTACCTGGACTCACCTCCCTGCATTACAATCTCTGCGCATGAACTGGAGGTTGTCCATGACTTTGTGTACCTTGGCTCAACGATCTCCGACACTCTTTCTCTCGATACCGAGCTAAACAAGCGCATCGGTAAAGCAGCTACCACATTTTCCAGACTTACAAAGAGAGTCTGATCCAACAAGAAGCTGACGGAACATACCAAGATCCAGGTTTACAGAGCTTGCGTCCTGAGTACACTTCTGTACTGCAGCGAGTCATGGACTCTTCGCTCACAACAGGAGAGGTAACTGAGCGCTTTCCACATGCGCTGCCTCCGATGCATCCTCGGCATCACCTGGCAGGACAAAGTTCCAAACAACACAGTCCTGGAACGTGCTGGAATCCCTAGCATGTATTCACTGCTGAAAAAGAGACGCCTGCGTTGGCTCGGTCATGTCATGAGAATGGATGATGGCCGGATCCCAAAGGATCTCCTCTATGGAGAACTCGTGCAAGGAAAGCGCCCTACAGGTAGACCACAGCTGCGATACAAGGACATCTGCAAGAGGGATCTGAAGGCCTTAGGGATGGACCTCAACAAGTGGGAAACCCTGGCCTCTGAGCGGCCCGCTTGGAGGCAGGCTGTGCAGCATGGCCTTTCCCAGTTTGAAGAGACACTTGGCCAACAGTCTGAGGCTAAGAGGCAAAGAAGGAAGGCCCATAGCCAGGGAGACAGACCAGGGACAGACTGCACTTGCTCCCGGTGTGGAAGGGATTGTCACTCCCGGATTGGCCTTTTCAGCCACACTAGATGCTGTGCCAGAACCACCTTTCAGAGCACAATACCATAGTCTTTCGAGACTGAAGGTTGCCAATACAAAAAACAGTACAGTACTGTACTAACAAATCAGTTGTTGGCAACCGGGTAGATGGGACTCATCAGCCTGGAAAGGCAGCTCATCTAAGAGAAGGAAACTCTGACCTCAAACCTCCACTAACAAATCAGTAACCAACAAAAAACCAGTGCTCAATTTGATGACACCAAAAAGGAAGTCCTAGTATTGACCCTGATTCGTGGAAATTAGAGCTGACTCATACTTATTGGTTCCCTGCTGTGTCATAATAACACCTCATTGGCTCTTGGAACAATCAGTCTCCTTGGTCAGTTTTGAGTTAAAGAAATCCACTTTTTCTTGCATAAGGCAGTTATGTTTTCTTTTTCTGGTTATTTGGTTAAAACTTTTGAATGAATGCAGATATCTCAACATGGTTTGTTTCATTGCATTCTGTATTACATTACTTGTCACAATTCATATGTGCTTAATTTAAATAAATAGTCTTGAATCTTTTGGTATTAATCAAATGGAAGAAAAGCAAATATTTTGTATTCACACACGTCATCCACTCTGATGTTGACCAGTTGACAAGCTAAGGGCACACTCCTAACCCCTTATGTTGGTGCTTTCTAGCACCGACATAAGGGCAATGCAGCTCTGAGGTAAGGGAACAAACATTCCCTTACTTTGAGGAGGCCTCCGTGAATGACCCCCAACTGCAGGATGCAGCACACGTACCATTGGCACCGCTATGCCAGTGCTGGAGAGCGTTGACATAAGGGGTTAGGACTGCGCCCAAAGCCTGCAAACTGGGCAATCGACAAAATAATGCCACATACGTGAAGATTCATGATGTTCTGAAGACACAGACTGCTTGAAGCCATCTTAACAGCGAACCTGAGGACTCATATGCAATACGTCAGGGAAAGTAAGTTATACACATGGACTTCCTCTGAGGAAGCAGAAGATGTTTACACTTGTTTTTCAACTTCCTCATGGCTCCTTTCACCTCTTTGTTCCTCAGAGTGTAGAGCAGAGGATTGAGAGCAGGAGTGACCACCATGTAGAACAAGGAGGCCATTTTGTCCAATTGGGAGCTAGAGGAGGGGTTTGTCATAACAAAAACAATGGGCCCATAGAAGAGGAAGACAACTGTTAGGTGGGAGCCACAGGTGGAGAGACCCTTCCTACCACCCTTCCCAAACTGGGTGCAGAGTGTGGCTATGATGGTGGCATACGAAATCAGCAAGGTCACAAAGCAGGGTAGAATGATCAAACTGTCACAGAAAATGAAGAGTATCTCATTCACATGGATGTCTGAACAGACCAGCTTTCTTATCTGTGGGATGTCACAGAAGAAATTGTCCAGGACATTCGGTCCACAAAGAGGTAGCCGAGCCGTGACCACTGTCTGGAAAATGGCATGCATGAGACCTCCTGTCCAGCAAAGTATGAGGAGGTAGAAGCAACGCTGTCCCTTCATGATAGTGGTGTACCTCAGTGGATGGCAGATGGCCACATAACGATCGAAGGCCATGACTGTGAGAAGGAACATTTCTGCACTTCCAATGAGGTAGAAGGCAAATATCTGAGCCATGCAGCCCCCATAAGAAATGGTATGGCCATTGTTCAGTAGGTGAATCAACAATTCTGGGGCAGCGACAGAGCCCAAAGACATATCGAGGAGGGACAGATTGGCAAGAAACAAATACATGGGGCACTGAAAGAGCTTGGGCTCAGTCCACACAATCACCATGATTAGTAGATTGCCCACAAGGATGATGGTGTAACAGGTCATGACCAGAGCTATAAGGAACAGTTGGAAAGTGTAGGAGGAGGAGAATTCCAGGAACACAAACTCTGTCACAGTGGACCCATTCATCTTGATGGCTGATTCTAGTGGGAGAAAAAAATGTGATTTTCTTCAGGCCCTGCCCTCCTCATCTACCACATCATATGCCTATCCTGTAACTATAATCAATAAGTTCTTGCTCTTATTTTTCTACATGGAAATCCAGGCTCCTGTCTCATATTACCAAGACACATCCCAGACCAATATTCAAAACTCTGTACTCTCTCAGAAAATCTGTTTCAAAAAGCTGTGCAAATCAGGTGAATGATGCTGACATCTCGCTAGTTCTTTTTCAGTTTGGGGGAGTTAGCTTTGGCTAGGTGGAAGGGGTCCGGGAGAGTCAATGCCGAGTATAGTAGCCATTCTCTCTTCCTGCTGGGGAATGGGATTGACACCTGGCAGCTGAGATTTCAAGAGGCGTTCCAAGCCCATCATCAGGACCTTGAGATCTAGGAACCAAGGGGAGCTGGTTTTTCTAAAGAAAGGTCAGATGTTCAAACTTCCCAACTGTGAATTTGGTTCCCCACACAAATGTGTGTGCCTATGTGGGGGTCTGTGCAGAATTACTGACAGATGGGACAACACCTTACAGAACAACTGGCCTCCTGAGCACATGAGTAGAGACAGTATTGTACAGAGACTGGTAAGACACAGGTTCAAAACCTTATTCATCCACAGAGAACTCTGGGTGGCCTTGACCATTCATTCTGCCTCAATCCAAACAACCTTGCAGGATTGTTGTGAGGATAAAAGGGAGAACATTGTGTGCTGCCCTGAGTTCCTTGAGGAAATGATATGGATGAAATGATTTTACACATACCACTCTTCTGATTTACACATTAGGTAGCTTCATTTGTTCCATGTCTTCTAATTACCAGAGTTCTGAAGGAAGATTAAAAAAAATGGATTCAGGCATTGTCCTATGTTGCAAATATTCAGACCCTCAAATAACACAGGAGAGGGAGATTAAATCTGACTTGGTCAGGGTACATTAAACATGTTTATGCTACTGTTTATTTTGGAAATAGCGAACAGTAACTAGTAAATGCTGAACAAAGAAATTCAGTTTAAGTTATAATAACATTCCTATTTGGGATATTCCACTGGAAAATGAAAGGTTTAATTTTTCTCACAGGCTTATTAATGGACTGCACACATTTTATAAAGGTTCGTAGTTCTATTTAGATATGCCCTCCAGGGTATTTATGAAGTTTACAGCTAGGGAGCTTACGGAGTTCTCTGGCCAACAAACAGCCCAGTCCTATCCTTTGCCTCCCCATGATGCAGCCATGCCACAGGAGTAGGCACTGTATCTATTCTCTTACCTGGGGGTAAGCCTCTGGTGCCAGAACGGTTCTACTCAGACCTGCTCCAGTGACTTAGCTGGCGCAAGTTCCAGTGAATCTGGGAACACAAGTCGAGGCCTGGAAGGGGGATAGAATATCAGTGGTGCAGGCGCCACGGATATCACACCCTTCCAGCACTCATTCTGCCCCTATGTCTCTCCACTCCTCTCCTTGCCCCTCCCTGCCTCCCTTCTGCCCCTATGCTGACTTGTTGGGGGACATGGAGGAAATGCTGGTGTAGTGTGGCAACCAGTCACTGCTTGTGACAGTGGCCAGACTCTGTGATACATATTGCCTTTTGCGACAGCCATCAACTAACTTACACAACCAGAATGCTAGTTCCAGCTGTGTTCGGCCCTTGTAGAATTGGGCCATAAACCAGTTTCCTCTCTAATAAAATAGTTTCTCTTTTTCTTTTCGTACCCCCAACCCCCTTTTTTTCCCTTTATGTAATTTGTGCCTTGCAATTTAGAGCATAGTCTCTTTGCAGTTTGTGAAAGAATAGTTAAAACAGCATAGTGATGTAGTAGAAGGGAATATTGATGACTGTGTGCAAGTATAGACTTTCACAAATGTATATATTTTTGTTAAAATATGTTTCCAAGTTGTAAGAGTTCTAAAATTTTATGGTTAAATCTACATAACAAAGGGGTGAGTATGTTCCTTTGGACGTTTGCAAGAGGAACATAGATTTTCTCTAAATATGAAGTTACAAAAGCAGTTCTGTGTTAACATGAGATGATATACTACTCCATAATTAGAAATAAAATTAATACCAGTGCTATTTCTGTATCATGGAAGTGACAAGCTGCCTGAGGGGACTATTCCCATATATGATAGACCTCACCTTCTGCAAAGACTCTCACTTTCATCACAATTCACATTAAAAAAGGATCAATTCCCCTTGAAACAAGGACAAGTACCTTCCATCAAAGCAATCAGCTTTTCATTTCAAGGCCTTGGGAGTCTCATCCTGCATCTTCCAGACTCTGTGGTCTTTCAAGAAGGTTCAGGAAGGATGGAAAAAGGAGATCCAAGAAATCCAGCTGAGCTAAAGGAAGGAGATGGAGATGGAAGACAAGGTGGTACTGAATGCTGCTCTCATATGAAAATAAGATGATTTGAACATGAATGAAAACATGTTTCTCTATGCAACTGTTAGTTGGCAACCTTCAGTCTCGAAAGACTATGGTATCGCGCTCTGAAAGGTGGTTCTGGAACAGCGTCTAGTGTGGCTGAAAAGGCCGATTCAGGAGTGACAATCCCTTCCACACTGGGAGCAAGTGCAGTCTGTCCCTGGCCTGTCTCCCTGGCTATGGGCCTTCCTTCTTTGCCTCTTAGCCTCAGACTGTTGGCCAAGTGTCTCTTCAAACTGGGAAAGGCCATGCTGCACAGCCTGCCTCCAAGCGGGCCGCTCAGAGGCCAGGGTTTCCCACTTGTTGAGGTCCACTCCTAAGGCCTTAAGATCCCTCTTGCAGATATCCTTGTATCGCAGCTGTGGTCTACCTGTAGGGCGCTTTCCTTGCACGAGTTCTCCATAGAGGAGATCCTTTGGGATCCGGCCATCATCCATTCTCACGACATGACTGAGCCAACGCAGGCATCTCTGTTTCAGTAGTGCATACATGCTAGGGATTCCAGCACGTTCCAGGACTGTGTTGTTTGGAACTTTGTCCTGCCAGGTGATGCCGAGAATACGTTGGAGGCAGTGCATGTGGAAAGCATTTAGTTTCCTCTCCTGTTGTGAGTGAAGAGTCCATGACTCGCTGCAGTACAGAAGTGTACTCAGGACGCAAGCTCTGTAGACCTGGATCTTGGTATGTTCCGTCAGCTTCTTGTTGGACCAGACTCTCTTTGTGAGTCTGGAAAACGTGGTAGCTGCTTTACCGATGCGTTTGTTTAGCTCGGTATCGAGAGAATACCTCCAGTTCATGCGCAGAGATTGTAATGCAGGGAGGTAAGTCCACATCCTGAACCATGACCTGTGTTTTCTTCAGGCTGATTGTCAGTCCAAAATCTTGGCAGGCCTTGCTAAAATGATCCATGAGCTGCTGGAGATCTTTGGCAGAGTGGGTAGTGATACAAATTGAGAATCTGAATGAATGAGAATAGTCATTCTCTAGATGATCATCAAAGATAGGATCATCAAAGATAGGATCTCAAAACACATAGACGAACAGGCCTTGCTGAGGGAGAGTCAGCATGGCTTCTGTAAGGGTAAGTCTTGCCTCACGAACCTTATAGAATTCTTTGAAAAGGTCAACAGGCATGTGGATGCGGGAGAACCCGTGGACATTATATATCTGGACTTTCAGAAGGCATTTGACACGGTCCCTCACCAAAGGCTACTGAAAAAACTCCACAGTCAGGGAATTAGAGGACAGGTCCTCTCATGGATTGAGAACTGGTTGGAGGCCAGGAAGCAGAGAGTGGGTGTCAATGGGCAATTTTCACAATGGAGAGAGGTGAAAAGCGGTGTGCCCCAAGGATCAGTCCTGGGACCGGTGCTTTTCAACCTCTTCATAAATGACCTGGAGACAGGGTTGAGCAGTGAAGTGGCTAAGTTTGCAAATGACACCAAACTTTTCCGAGTGGTAAAGACCAGAAGTGATTGTGAGGAGCGACTAAGATGATTACGGGGCTGGGGCACCTTCCTTATGAGGAAAGGCTATGGCGTTTGGGCCTCTTCAGCCTAGAAAAGAGACGCTTGAGGGGGGACATGATTGAGACATACAAAATTATGCAGGGGATGGACAGAGTGGATAGGGAGATGCTCTTTACACTCTCACATAATACCAGAACCAGGGGACATCCACTAAAATTGAGTGTTGGGCGGGTTAGGACAGACAAAAGAAAATATTTCTTTACTCAGCGTGTGGTTGGTCTGTGGAACTCCTTGCCACAGGATGTGGTGCTGGCGTCTAGCCTAGACGCCTTTAAAAGGGGATTGGACGGGTTTCTGGAGGAAAAATCCATTATGGGGTACAAGCCATGATGTGTATGCGCAACCTCCTGATTTTAGAAATGGGTTAAGTCAGAATGCCAGATGTAGGGGAGGGCACCAGGATGAGGTCTCTTGTTATCTGGTGTGCTCCCTGGGGCATTTGGTGGGCCGCTGTGAGATACAGGAAGCTGGACTAGATGGGCCTATGGCCTGATCCAGTGGGGCTGTTCTTATGTTCTTATGTTCTTATTCACTTCTCCCCAATATTTTTCACCTCATCTGGAATTTACAATAAGTGGCCACAATTCTTCAGGTTCCCTTGACATAATCCTCATGCAGTTTGGGGTCCTTGGATTTCACCCTCTATATTCAAATCTTGTGGCCTTTACCTTCAGGTGATGAAGACATCAGCATCCTAGATGGTGCTGAATGCTGCTCAGTCCCAAAGGGGTTAATTATAAATGGAAAAAGAAAAGATTCAGCAGGAACAGCAGAACCTTAGAGGGTCTGTGTGCTTTCTGCAAGTGCATTTTCCCCTTGGAGGAAAAAGTTACATCAGCAAAAGTTGATGCAGCTCAACTGTTTACTTTGTACCCCAGCCATCCTAAACGACACAAGCATAGTTTCCTTCCCCTTTTAGCATTAGAGCAGCCCAATAAGGCTGTGAGGTAACATCTGGTTCAAAATCACCCATTGATCATTGCCAAAATCACTGACAGCCCAATTCAATCTAAACCCCAGCCCCTGTGGATGCAGCCATTTCACTAGAGCATGCCCTGCATCCTGGGAGTGGGACAGTCGCAGAGGTTTCTTCTGGGCAAGGGAACATTTGTAAGCCTCTGTTTTCCATGTAGGTCTACTCAGACCCATGTCAGCAATTTTGCTGCTGATACTGTACCCTTTCTGGCCTTGACCCACCCTCTCAACCCAGCCTCTGCCCCATTTCTTCCCTTCCCCACCTTGTTCCCCCCACCCTTTGCCAACCATACTGACTCTCTGGCACCAGGGCTTTCCTCAGGTTCGTTGACACCTGGCCACATCTGCTCACCGCCTGTAGTGGCAGCCTGGCCATGCTCTATGTCATGTTGAATTTCACAACGGTCATAAACCACACTGCGCCACTGGACATAAGAGTTCTGGCAAGTGAATTTACAAGGTTCTCTGGCCAACAAACAGCCCAGTCCTATCCAGCACTGTGCTCTGCAGATGCCAGAAGAGTAGACAGAGAGATGGAGCAGGGGAGCAGCACCCACACTGTGAAACTCCCTCCTCTCAACCCAAAAGTGACATCATGTGACTCATGATATTGCATGATGCCACGACATCACCGCCCTAGGCAGTGCTGCCCCTGGATTCACCTCTGTACATGATGCATGCAACGTTGGGGGTGGGGTGTGATTAGGCAGTCTTCTTGAGCTAAAGGAACTTTTTTTCCTCTATTCCCTGGTAGCCTACTGGTGCCTATGTGTCTCTTTGGACTTATGCCAGCTCTACAGCTGGTATAAATCTGAGGAGAGTAAGGAGGCATCACAGGCTGAATTTTGGGTGTATAGGATCTGGCACCCATGTTTGCCACTATGCTCCACCCCCAATGGCGTAGCTAGAGAGGGTGCAAAGCTCCAGGTTTTGCAGGGAGCCTCACCAGAGTCTGCAAGTGGTCCTTCCCCTTCAAAGCCATTCTGGGTGGTGGTTGCAAAATGGAGGCATATACCCAGAATGGTTCCAAAAGGGAGGGGGAGGGGCCACTTGCATGCCACAGTGAGGCTCCCTGCGAAACTTGGTGCTTTGCACCCCCTCTAGCTATGTCTGTCCCATCTTGCCCACTGCCCACCTCCTCCCCCAAAAGTGCTCCAGCCCTACCCCTCCCCACCCACTAAACACCTCTTACCTGGGCCAGTGCCATTGTGGCAGAGCCATTGTAGCAGTGGCTGGCATTTTGCCCAGTCATAAAGTAGGTTGAACTGCCAGACCATGAGTTCCAGCAGCATGGGTTAGCCCATAGGATTGGGCAGTTAATCTCTCTGGTCTAAGTCCAGTAATGCAGCTACACCACCACACGGGTTCTCTCTCAAAGTTTTCACTTGGTGCTTCTTACTATGAACATATGCAAGTGCACCAGTCCTTAGATGATGTTTTCAGGATCCACAGTTCAGCACGGCAAAAGACCAAAGTGGCACAGCTGAATTTTCCAGGGAGAAGACTTACCAAACCTGCTGAGAACAAACTCAGCTGGAAATCAAATCTCTTGGCCATGTTGCAGAGCATGGGAAAGGGATGGAGTTTTTTGTATTCTTCTAGAGTTGGGTTTTGGAGATACCTGGAGATGAGCAGGGATCCCCCAAACCTTCCAGTACAGGAGTTACCACCAGCCTTTCCTCAGTGTCACATCAGCAGGTGCAAAGACCTGTCACTGCTCCCACTCCTACTGCTTCTCCTCCAAATTCTGAATTTGAAAATGAAAATGGAGGAGAGGAGTGAAGGGCAGGCTGGGGCTAGATTGTCTCCCAGGAGATGTTCTAGTCCACCACTCATCTCCCCTTCACTATATCTTCCAATCCACTCACATCTTCCTTATCAAATCTGGAGAGTATATGAGTGGGCGTGATGGTGGAGGAGGGAATGCACAATAGCTACTAACATACAGCAAAGTCAAGTCCTTTCAAACCCCACTACTATCAATGGGAGAGAGTGATCTTCATGGTCAGCTGCTGGGTTCATTAACAACAATAACTAAACTTGTATGACCCTTTTATGCATTCAAAGTACAGGTTTCAGGAGAAGTAACTGCACATTAGGTGCTGCTGCTGTCCAATTGCTCATCTATTGCTGTCCAGGCTGGTCGTAGTATTTGGTATTCTGAAAAGTCCTGCCTCTGTGTAGCGTTCTGCTGTTCTAGTCATGGATGCATGGTAGTTCTGACCTGCATCAATGATGCATCTTGAGACTATCCATAATAAGAACATAAGAACAGCCCCACTGGATCAGGCCATAGGCCCATCTAGTCCAGCTTCCTGTATCTCACAGAGGCCCACCAAATGCCCCAGGGAGCACACCAGATAACAAGAGACCTAATCCTGGTGCCCTCCCTTGCATCTGGCATTCTGACATAGCCCGTTTCTAAAATCAGGAGGTTGTACATGCACATCATGGCTTGTAACCCATAATGGATTTTTCCTCCAGAAATAATGGTCTCCACTATTATGATCTTGACAAGCGGATCTATGTTCAGGATGCCATGCTTCTCTGGTGCGTAACAGTGTGAAGGATCACAGGGCAAGATCTAATAATTCTCCAGTGGCCGCATACCATACACCACATACAAAAAATTCATTTGTACATTTTAGCATTCTACAATTAGTGTGTTCCTAACATAAATACATAAATTATCCTGGAACTTTTGGTGTCAATCACATAGAAGACAAGCATATGTATTGTATTCACACACCTCAGCCACTCTGATGTTGTCCAGTCCACAAGCAAAGTCTGTGAACTGGACAGTCCATGAAATAATGCCACATGTGGGTAGATTCAAGATGCTTTGAGAAAACAGGCTGTTGGAAGCTCTCATGACACTGACACTTACATGTACAATGGATTTAGCATAAAAAGGAAGTTCCACACATCTACTCCAATTGAAGCAGAAGAAAATGTTTACACTTGCTTTTCAGCCTCCCCATGGCTCCCTTCACCTCTTTGTTCCGCAGAGTGTAGATCAGAGGATTGAGGGCAGGAGTGACTACCATGTAGAACACGGAGGCCATTTTGTCCACCTGGGAATTGGAAGAGGGGTTTGTATATACAAAAACAATGGGTCCATAGAAGAGGAAAACCACAGTCAAGTGTGAGCCACAGGTGGAGAGACCCTTCCTACCACCCTTCCCAAAACGGCCACAGAGAGTGGCCAGGATGGTGGCGTATGAAATCAGCAAGGTCAGAAAGCAGGGTAGAATTATCACATTGTCACTGAAAATGAAGAGTATCTCACTCACATAGATGTCTGAACAGGCCAGCTTTTTTAACTGGGTGATGTCACAGAAGAAAGTGTCCAAGACGTTTGGTCCACAGAGAGGTAGTTGAGCTGTGACCACTGTCTGGAACACAGCGTGAATGAGTCCCCCTGCCCAGCAAAGTATGAGGAGACTGAGGCAGCGCTGCCGGTTCATGATGGTTGTGTACCTCAGTGGGTGGCAGATGGCCATGTAACGATCATAGGCCATGACGGTGAGGAGGAGCATTTCTGCAGCTCCAGAGAGGTGGAAGGAAAGGATCTGGGCCATGCAGCCTCCATAAGAGATGGTACGGCCACTGTTCAGTAGGTCAATCAGCAGTTTTGGGGCAGCCACCGAGCCCAAAGCCATATCGAGGAGGGACAGATTGGCAAGGAACAAATACATGGGGCACTGAAACAACTTTGGATCAGACCAAACTGTCATCATGATTAGCAAGTTTCCCACAAGGACGGTGGCGTAGAGGGGGGAAACCAGAGCTAAAAGGAAGAGGTGGACAGTGCGGGAGGAGGAGAACTCTCGGAAGACAAACTCTGTAAGGGATGACACATTCATCTTGATCAGTAGTTCTACTGGAAGAAAGAACTGGGATGCTGTTAATCCTCCAGGCCTAATATCAGCTCCCACATCACATTCCCCAACTGGAATTAATAAACTAGCCCACAAGTTCTTGAACTGATTTTCTAGATAGAACCCCTCTATTTCGTATTATTGAAACATTTCAGGTCAATATTTTGTGCACCCTCTGAAAAATCTGTTCAGCTTATGTAAAAAGCTGTGGAAATCATGCAGCTTAGTGACATTTCCACCTTGTCAGCCAATTTCCAATGTAGGGAGTTTGCTTTGGCCAGCCTGAAAGAGCGGGGGAGTGAATGCCCAGTGGCATTCGGCCACCCTCCCTTCCTGTTGCAGAGTATGATTGAGTTCTGGCAGCTGAGATTTCACTAGGTATTCCAAGTCTGGCACCAGCACCTTGAGGACTAGCAACCTTGTGCTGCTTGTTTTTCCATAGAAATCTCAGCTTTTAAACCTTCCCAATTCTAATATTGGTTCCCCACATAAATATGTGAGCATATACAAGGTATGTGCTGAGTTCTGACATATATGCAGCTAATGCTATCCATGTTAACTGACAGCCCAATCCTATCTGGCACTGGAACAGGCAGGCAGGCTGGTCTGCACTGGATTCAGTGCAAGGTTGCTGCTGGCTGCAGTCAGGTTGACCAGATGTCATCACCACAAAAGAGGACAAGGCACCCCAAAATGTAGAACATCCAAGTAAAATGTAGGACATGACAAAATAAAATATAACATACTCATACATTGGTTTCATGTGGTTAAACACTACATTATTAAATTTAAAGCTATATTACATACAATTTATTAATTACAAGAAGGTTCTGTGCTGCCTGCTCACAGGGAAAAGGAGGACATTTAAGTTCTTATCCAGGGCTCAATAGGAAAAAGAGGGTGTCTGGTCACCCTGGGTGCAGTGCAACCCGGGGCAATGCGAATTGATTCCCTTTACCCTGGCTAACATGGCAGCAGCCCAAATGGGGCTATTTGCATCTGCGCCACCTAAAAAGGTGATGCAGATCCAGGCAGCCCGGCAGTAGACTAAGCCACCAGATGTGGGGTAAGGATCTTGCCTAGGTGCTAGATACTGACTCCACCTCCTCTTGGGCCCAGTCTGTCCACAGGCCTGCCCACTGCCTGTCCTGGAGCACCCCCACAATGCCTCCTCCAGCCTCCCCAGGCCCCCATGCCAAGGACCCAGCAGTGGTACATACCTGCCTTTCACCAGTGCGTCTGGGGCTGCTCCCAACTCGCCCAGTGGCACAGAATTGCCTTATGGAACTTTTGAGAAACCAGGAGGCCAGCGCAGGGGACTTGAGCCAGCCTAGGACACTCTTTGGATTGCGTTATTATTATTATTATTATTATTATTATTATTATTATTATTATTATTATTATTATTATTATTATACCACCGCTTTTCAACAGAAAGTTCACAAAGCAGTTTACAGAGAAAAATCAAACAACTAACGGCTCCCTGTCCCAAAAGGGCTCACAATCTCAAAAGATGCAAAAGAACGCCAGCAGATAGCCACTAGAAAAGACACTGCTGGGGTGAGGCGGGCCAGTTGTTCTTCCCCTGCTGAAAAGAAAAGCACCCACTTGAAAAAGTGCCTCTTATCCTGTTAAGCAGGGAACTCTCTTGTCCTTTACTATTCAAATTCCCAAACATTTTTTTCTTTATTTAATGTGTACCCACAATTTAGCACACAATCTCATGACAGTTATTGAAAGAAAGAAAGAAAGAAAGAAAGAAAGAAAGAAAGAAAGAAAGAAAGAAAGAAAGAAAGAAAGAAAGAAAGAAAGAAAGAAAGAAAGAAAGAAAGAAAGAAAGAAAGAAAGATATTGACAGTTGGAGAAAAGTATAGACTTCCACAAATGTACAGTCATGTGCCGCTTAATGTCAGGGATGTGTACTGACATCCTTGTTGTCAAGCAGGGCTTGATGCTTCCAAAGGTTCTTTGAAGCTTTGAAAAGCTTCCAAAGGTGAAGGCAAGCTCCATTCTCTTCATCTCCAGAGTCTCAGAATGCCCCAATCGTGCGAGAGATGCAACTTCCAGTTTTCTCCAGGAAACCAGAAATCATGTCCCTTGCACGATTGAGGCATTCTGAGCTTTGTAGAGGCAGCGTGTGGACGCACTCTGCGAGGCTTGGAGAAGCCTCCAGAGGTGAGGGGAGCAGAGCTCCCCTCAGCTTTGGAGACTTGGAGAGGATGCAACCTCCTGACCAGTGGCAGCCGTCTCATATACAATCTGTAGCTGACCAGAAGCTTGTTAAGGAGCGCATATCTGTACTAATTTTTGTTAGAATATGCTTCCAATCTAGATGAGTTCAAAAATATTACAGTAGTATTTACCATAGAACAGATTTCCTGTAACTTTATAGGTAGGAGAAATCTGTGTTTCCTTATTTTATAAACACTACCAAATGTTCAGGTGAATATAATCTCTCTTGTGTTACTATTCAGTAATTAGAAATAAAATCAATACCTGTAATATCTCTGTATCATGGAAATGACCAGCAGCCTGAATGAACAATTGTATACCGAAGACCTCGCCTTTTTCAAAGATTCTCACTCTCATTGCAATTCACAGTGAAAGGGGATCTGGAGCAAGTTCTTTCTCCAAAGTCTGATTTTTTAAAGACTCAGAAAGGATGAGGGACAGAGGTGGGAGAAACCCATGTGAGCCAAAGGAAGGAGATGGAAATGGAAGATGAAGAGGTCCAGGTTCTTTCTCTTATATAAATGAGAGAACTGCAACTTGAACAAAAATACATTTCTCCTTGCAACAAAGCAAACAAAGAATGTGTGTGAGAAGAGTTGTTCACCCCTCCCAAAAATCTTTCACCGCATCTTCAATTGAAGAGGATGCAATTCTTCGGGTTTCCCTTGGCACAATCCTCCTGAAATGTGGGGTTCTTGGATTTCACCTTCAGTATTCTAAGCCAACTGTCTTTTTTTTCACAGTTGATGAAAACATCAGCATCCATGACAGTACCGACTTCTCCTCAGTCCCAAATGGGCTAATTATAAATGGAAAAAAGAGTTTGAAATTTTTGTAAACAGCAGAACTTTACAGAGGTTCTGTGCTTTTTTCCAAGTGATTTTTCCCCTTGGAGGAAGAGCCAACATCTGCAGAAGTTGGTGCAGTCCATGCATTTAAATTGTTCCCCACTCATTCTTGGTGTGGCAAACTTGGTTCCTTGTTTATCTTTACAACAGCCAAGTTAGACTGATAGGTTAGCCAAGTTTAGGCAACTGGCCCAAAATCATCCAAATGAGCAAGTAACATTAATCAATCCTTCCCCTTGCCGTAGCATGTGTTGCATGCTCTAGTGGGCAATGGCAGACTTCCCCAACTCCACACCCAGGGCAATGGTCTGCAATGGCACCCCCCCCCAAGATGCCACCACTCCCATATGCAAATCTGCTCCCCCCCCACTTACTTGGAACGCAAATAGAGCCTCACGCGGCTCCAGGACAGACTGGAGAAGCCTCCTAAGGCTTCCCTGTTGTCTTAAACTGTGCTTCTGGCAGTTCTATTGGTGGGCAAGGTTCCGTGCCTGGGGCATTTGCCCCTTTGTGTTAATAGCATGTCTGCTGCTGCTGGTGGGGGAGGCTGATCAAGAGGCCTACCAACTCCTGCAGCTGCACCAGCATGACTTCCTTTGACATTCTTCATAGCCCGACCAAGCCTCTGTTTCAAAACCTGAAGCCAGCAACCAGCTACATCCTGTGTCATGCTCTGTCCCCAAAAGGTGAGGTGGACTGAGGGGAAGAAGTTGTTTGGAAGAATTTGTCACAAAGACCATGTACAAGTCGTTTCCCTGTCTCTTTTTCTTGCACTCACACACTCACAAAGTGAGAACATGCAGGATGACTTTGGGCCAAATTGTATCCAACTTTCCAGCCCTGGTGTAGTTGTGCCAATGGAGTGTGTGCTGCATCCTGTGGTGGGAGGGTAGTTATGGAGGCCTCCAAAAGGAAAAGGAACATTTGTTCCCTCACCTCAGGGCTGCATTGCAACTGCACCAGTGTTGGAAAGTTGGATAGGAGTGGGCCCTTTGACATCACATCATGCACTGCTATGCTGTTGCTTAAAAGATTTGAATCTCTCTTGGAGAGCATGCATGGCTAATAAAGCAGTGGTCAGGCAAGGCTTACAATTGTAGAAATTCAAGATTATCAATCAAGCAATCA
Organism: Tiliqua scincoides; assembly: GCF_035046505.1. Lineage (NCBI taxonomy): Eukaryota > Metazoa > Chordata > Lepidosauria > Squamata > Scincidae > Tiliqua > Tiliqua scincoides. The sequence continues at coordinate 141,044,096 of NC_089825.1, read as the reverse complement.
ATTTTTAACCCACTTTTCTCCTCATAGGGCACCCAAGGTGGCTGATAACCCATTAAAATACATAATACACAAACAATAAAATAGACATAAAACTATACTATAAAATGCACATTAAAAACCAGCAGCAGCATATAAAACCATCAATCATAAAAACACTATGGGCACAATCCAAAGGCCTGGTTGGGTCAGCTCAAGTCCCTTGTGCAGGCCCAGAGGTGTCGCAAAAGTGCTGTAAGGTACTTTTGCACCACTATGGGAGGAGGCAGGCCAGTGCACAGACATGCACCAGCGTCTGGACGCTGAATTCTGGAGGACAAATTGGGAATTGGGTGAATGAGGGGAATGAGGGCATTCCTGGAAATTTGGGAGGCCAAGTTGGAGAGGGCAGGCAGCTGGCAGGTCCATGGGCTGACTGGACCCAGAAGGGGGTGGAGCCAAGATCTGGCACTTATACAGGATCCTAGTAATAATAAAAATGTATTCAAATATGTTAGAAGCAGGAAACCCGCCAGAGAAGTGATTGGCCCTCTGGAGAGTGAGGGAGGGAAAGGGGATAGGAAAGGAGACTTAGAGATGGCAGAGAAATTAAATGAGTTCTTTGCATCTGTCTTCACGACTGACCTCGGGCAGATACCACTGCCCGAACGGCCAGCCCCTCCTGACCAAAGAATTAAGTCAGATAGGGGTTGAAAGAGAAGATGTTTCAGACCTCATTGATAAATTAAATATCAATAAGTCACCAGGCCCGGATGGCATCCATCCAAAAGTTATTAAGGAATTAAAGATTGAAGTTGCTGATCTCTTGACTAAAATATGCAACTTGTCCCTCAAAACAGCCACGGTGCCAGAAGATTGGAGGATAGCAAATGTCATGCCTATCTTTAAAAAGGGAAAGAGGGGGGACCTGGGAAACTACAGGCCAGTCAGCCTAACATCCATACCGGGTAGGATGGTGGAATGTCTCATCAATGATAGAATCTCAAAACATGTAGATGAACAGGCCTTGCTGAGGGAGAAACAGCATGGCTTCTGTGAGGGTAAGTCTTGCCTCACAAACCTTTTAGAATTCTTTGAAAAGGTCAACAGGCATGTGGATGTGGGAGAACCCGTGGACATTATATATCTGGACTTTCAGAAGGTGTTCGACATGGTCCCTCACCAAAGGCTACTGAAAAAACTCCACAGTCAGAGGGCAGGTTCTCTCCTGGATTGAGATCTGGTTGAAGACCAGGAAGCAGAGAGTGGGTGTCAATGGGCAATTTTCACAATGGAGAGAGGTGAAAAGCAGTGTGCCCCAAGGATCTGTCCTAGGACCGGTGCTTTTCAACCTCTTCATAAATGACCTGGAGACAGGGGTGAGCAGGACTAAGTTTGCAGACGACACCAAACTTTTCCGAGTGGTGAAGACCAGACGTGATTGATGCGTTTCAATGTAAGTAAGTGTAAAGTCATGCACATTGGGGCAAAAAATGTGCCCCACAAAAACTTCACATATAGGCTAATGGGTTCTGAGCTGCCTGAGAGAGATCTTGGGGTGGTGGTAGACAGGTCGATGAAAGTGTTAACCCAATGTGCGATGGCAGTAAAGAAGGCCAATTCTATGCTTGGGATCATTAGAAAAGGTATTGAGAACAAAACGGCTAATATTATAATGCCGTTGTACAAATCGATGGTAAGGCCACACCTGGAGTATTGTGTCGAGTTCTGGTCGCCACATCTCAAAAAGGAAATGGAAAAGGTGCAAAAGAGAGCGACTAAGATGATTGCTGGGCTGGGGCACCTTCCTTATGAGGAAAGGCTACGGCGTTTGGGCCTCTTCAGCCTAGAAAAGAGACGCCTGAGGGGGGACATGATTGAGACATACAAAATTACACAGAGGAAGGATAAAGTGGATAGAGAGATGCTCTTTACACTCTCACATAGAACCAGGGGACAACCAATAAAATTGAGTGTTGGGAGGGTTAGGACAGGCAAAAGAAAATATTTCTTTACTCAGCTTGTGGTTGGTCTGTGGAACTCCTTGCCACAGGATGTGGTGACAGCATCTGGCCTGGATGCCTTTAAAAGGGGATTGGACAAGTTTCTGGAGGAAAAATCCATTATGGATTACAAGCCATGATGTGTATGTGCAACCTCCTGATTTTAGAAATGGGCTATGTCAGAATGCCAATGCAAGGGAGGGCACCAGGATGAGGTCTCTTTTTATCTGGGGTGCACCTTGGGGCATTTGGTGGGCTGCTGTGAGATACAGGAAGCTGGACTAGATGGGCCTATGGCCTGATCCAGTGGGGCTGTTCTTAATCCCCTTCCTGCATGGCCTGGCCAAATGCCAGGCTGCTCAGATCTGTGCCACTTATTTAGGTGGCACAGATCCGAGTAACCCCATTCGGGCTGCTACTGAGTTATCCGGGGTAAGGGAAATCATCCCCTGCACCAGGTTGCCCCAGGTTGCCAGCCAGCCAGCCTGTTCCAGCACACAAAAGGATTGGGCTGTAAATCAATTTCTAAAAGGGACAAGCCAGAGTAGCCATCATACCCTCTTACAGGGTGTCAAAGGCTTTTCTGACTAAAAATGTCTTCAGGCTTCGCTGGAAAGTTAATAAAGGGAAGGAGGGAGCTCAAAGGGGAGCAAATTCCATAATATAGGTGCCACCACTGAGAAGGCCTAAGATAAATTAAATGCATAGCTATACTCCTGCCTCAAACTCCTAAACAGAAAATGTTCAGTTACAGAGCTAAGCAAAGAAAGTTATTCGATATTACTTGTTATATTATGTATATTAGCTTCTATTACATACATTATGTTGTGTCTATACTGTTGGTGTCAATACATTCTGTTCTGGATTTCTGGATTCCTCCATTTGTCCGCAAGCTGTTCTGGGAGATTATCCAGTAACAATTACAGGAGATCTAAATCTAGCTAGCCACTGTTAGAAAGAGGTGTAGGTGTGGAGGCTAAATTGTAAAGGACCACAACATATGGGTCTCTACAATGTGTTTATTGCTTACATGGTACAGAAGATAAAGTGGACCAGTAGCAAAGCAAGCAGGGAGCGAAGGTGGTCTTCCTGGGGTGCCAGGCCAAAGGGGCTGCCACGTGAGGCCTAGCCAACATGGTGATGGTGGCGCTGCTCTGAGCTTGGCTGCCTGGCACAGTAGAGCAGTTTTAGAGAAGCGCCTTGGGCCAAGTTGGGTGAGCTTGGAAGGGTTGAAGATAGTTGAAGGCAAGGAGAGGCAAGTAAAATTTATTAAAAATGATAACTTGGAATAAAAACACACAATACTGCTTTTTGCCCTTTTCATTTTTTTTTAATTTAACGAAATTTGCAAAAAAATAAAATTCAAACATCTCTACCTATAACAATGAATTTAGATTTCTACCCTTCCCTGCCCCCACAGCCTGTCATGAGTCTCAATAACCCGAATACTTAGGGATGAGAGAGAGAGAGAGAGAGAGTCAGAAAAATAATTTTCAGCAAATTACTGAAGCCTCCTTATGTCTGAGCTACAATAGCAGGTGTGCCATTAATGCAAGGGGGCAAATGCCCTGGGCATGGAAACTTGAGCGCCTCTAGGACTGCGCAGAAGCCTTACTGAGGCTCCAGACACAGACAAAAACTGTGCTTCATGTTCGGTTTAAGACTGTGGGGAAGCCTCGGCAGGCTTCTCCAGTCGGTCCTGGAGCCACATGGGGTTCCATTAAGTTCCAGGTGAGTGGGAGGGGCAAATTTGCACACGGGGGGCTGCGGCATCTTGCGTGGGGGTGCCATTGAGGAGCTTTGCCCCAGGCGTGGGGCTGGGGAAGTCTGCCACTGCTGAGCTAATATCAGCTGTACACTGTACACAGCATGCCCCCTAAATCCTAGTGACAAAAAACCCAGACCCAGCAAGAAATGTGCAAGTAACTTCTGCCTGTTGCTCATGATAGAGCTTAGGTGAGGCTCAAATTGGAAGTGGATGGAGTACATGCCTTGCTGGGTTGAATTAAAAAATAAAATCTACCTTGTCCGGCACTCCTTTTCCAGCAATGGTCAGCAGGTAAATTATAAGAGTGGACAAATGAGACACTATAGCATAACAATCTTTCCATTGTTTTCCTTAGCTGGTATTCTGAGGAATCTTGAATTGGACTAGTGTTCTTTGGTCCAAATGGTAATAAATGGTAGACCTGACCTGCTTCAACGGTGCATGTTGAGAGTTCCAAATTGATGGAACAGCTACCCTGAATGTTCTCCGCTTTACTTATATTGACAAACAGGATGTTCAGGATGCCAGCTTCATTGATTTGTAATAATGTGAGGGAAAGCAGGGCAAGATTCAGTACTTCCCCAGGGGGAGCATATTCTATATCTCATACCAAAAAAAATCAATTTTTACTTTAATTTTTGTACTACAATTAATCTGCTCCTCATAACTTGTCTTGGGACTTTTGGTATTGATGGAATGGAAGAGAAACTACAGGTTGCGTTCACAGATCACACACATCAGACATTCTGATGTGAAATCCACAAGCAAAGTCCCTGAGCTGGGCAAACCAAGGTAAAAAAAAAGGCACATACGTATAGATTGAGGACACTCTAAGAAAGCAGGCTGTCTGAAGCATGCTTGACTGTGAATCTCATATACAGTACACAACAATTGACTAGGCACGAAAAGGAAATTCTAGACTTCTATGTCTGTTGAGGCAACAAGAGAAGCTTACATTTGTTTTTCAACTTCCCCATGGCTCCCTTCACCTCTTCATTCCTTAGAGTATAGATCAGAGGATTGAGGGCAGGTGTGACCACCATGTAGAATACAGAGGCCAGTTTGTCCACCTGGGAGTTGGAGGAGGGATTTGTATACACAAAAACAATGGGCCCATAGAAAAGGCCAACAACTGTCAGGTGGGAGCCACAGGTGGAGAGACCCTTCCTACTACCCTTCCCAAAACGGCCGCAGAGAGTGACAAGGATGGTGACGTATGAAATCAGCAAGGTCACAAAGCAGGGTAGAATGATCACACTGTCACTGAAAACCAAGAGTATCTCACTCACGTAGATGTCTGAACATGCCAGCTTTTTCACCTGTGTGATGTCACAGAAGAAACTGTCTAGCACATTCGGGCCACAGAGGGGTAGATGGGTTGTGACCGCTGTCTGGAAAATGGCATGAATGAGGCCCCCTGTCCAGCAAAGTATGAGAAGACTGAGGCAGCGCTGCCGGTCCATGATGGCCGTGTACCTCAGTGGGTGGCAGATGGCCACATAGCGATCATAGGCCATGACAGTGAGGAGGAGCATTTCTGCACCTCCAAAGAGGTGGAATGTAAGGATCTGGGCCATGCAACCTCCATAAGAAATGGTACGTCCACTGTTCAATAGGTCGGCTGCTAATTCTGGAGCAGCCACAGAGCCCAAAGACATATCGAGAAGGGACAGATTTGCCAGGAACAAATACATGGGGCACTGAAAGAGTTTGGGCTCAGACCACACAGTCACCATGATTAGCAAGTTGCCTACAAGGACAGTGGTATAGCAAGTCAGGACCAGACCTAACAGGAACATTTGGACGGTGCGGGATGACGAGAAGTCCAGGAAGATGAACTCTGTAACTATGGAAACATTCATCTTGATGGCTGGTTCTAGTGGATGAAAAAAATTGGGATACTGTTGAATATCTAGATCCTGACATCATATTTCCATCCTGGAGCTATGAACAGAAGTGAAAAATCATTGTTATTATTCGGAACTCTAGGCTCCTTTCTCAGGTTAATACTTAGAAAGAAAATTTTCAGACCAATATTCAGGACACTGTGCTGTCTCTGAAGACAATGTTCATGCCAATCAGGCTGATTTGTGACATTTTTATCTTGTTAGCTACTTGACAAATTGGGAGAGTTTGCTTTGGCTCTCATACATGTAAGAAGTATGTCCGAGTCCATGCAAGCTGTAGTAGCCACTCTTGTTCCACAAGGACTACTATATCTTCTCCACGTTACCAGAATTCTGAATGAAGATAAAAATATGGATTCAGCCATTGTCCAAACTATGCAGGGAAGAGTCATCCCATGTTATTTATTTCAGACTTTATCATAAAAGAGTCTTTGATCATTGACTCTTGATCACAAAAGAGTCTTCAGTAAGATCTTCATTTTTAAAGCAGTTATTTGCTTTCTATAGAATCAGTGGCATAACCAGAGGGGTGCAAAGCACTAAGTTTTGCAGGGAGCATCACCTCCCCCTTCCCTTTACAGGCATTGCCTTCCTTTTGCTCTAGCAGCCCAGAATGGCTCTGGGGGGGGGGGGCACTTGCACACTGTGGTGAGGTTCCCTGCAAAACATAGTGCTTTGCACCCCCTCTAGCTACACCACTGCACACAATTATACTCAGTAGACCCTTCTCTTTCTCACAGCACACAGAACTGGGAGATAAAACCTGATATACATTTTTTCTTTCTTTCCAAAATACATTCTATTCAAAACGTTTGCTAATGTTTATTTGGAAATGCTGGACTGTGATTTATAAATGCTGAAAAAGGAAATTCAGTTGAAGTAATAAGATTCCTACTGCTGCTATTTCACCAGAAAATGAAGGTTTGGTTTTTCCCACCTGCTAACTAATAAAGATAAAGATAAATAAAGATAAATACTTTATTGTCATTGTACAAAGTACAAGAACATTTCAATGCACTCCAAGACACGGATTAATAGACTAAACTTGTTTTATAAAGGTTCATAGTTATATTTAGATGGGCCATCCAGTGTATTTCTGAATTTTACACCTAGATAGCGTATACAGGCATGTCCAAATAAATTCGGTTTCTTTCTTTACAAACTGACTAGTTTCTCCTTTACTATTTATACTCTTCAAACTAAAAAAAAAACAAAAAACTTTGCTTGTTTCTCTACTTAATTTGCACCCTGCAATTTTGAGCACAGCCTCTTGACAGTAAGTGAACGGAAGGTCAAAACAGAGGACATTTTGATAGCTGGAGAAAAGTATAGAATTTCACAATGACAGTTATTCCTAAATTAAAATTCCTCTGAACAATTTAGAGAGCTTATGAAATAAAGAACATTCTCTAAGCATTAATTTACAAGAAGCCTGCTCTAAGGAAATATAAGACTCTGTAATTAAAAACTAAATTAATACCAGCTATATATCTCTGTATAATGTGACAAGCTTCTGTTATCGGATATGGTAGAATTCACCTTTTGCAGAGATTCTCCCTCTAATTGCAATTCGCATTGAAAGGAGATCTGGAGAAAGTTCTTTCCATCAAAGCAGCCAGCTCTTCATTTCAAGGCAATTCTGCATCCTGCAAACTTTGCAATCTTTTAAAAAGGCTCAGAAAGGATGAAAAAAGGATGTCCAAGAAATCCAGATGAGCCAAAGGAAGGAGATAGAGATGGAAGATGGTGTGGTCCAGGATGATACCCTTAGGATAATGAGAGAACTGAGAACTTGAATGAAAATAAGCTTCTCCAAGCAGCTATGCAAATAGAGAATGAGAGTAAAATTACTCATCTCTCCTCTCCATTATATTTAACCTCATTTGGAATTTAAGAGGCCACAATTCTTCAAGTTCCCTTTGACATAATCCACCTGTAAACTGACATTCTTGAATTTTGCTTTCTATATTGAAAGCATAGTGTGTTCCCCTCCCCACATGGTCATGATGACGTCAGTAGCCTGGACAGTGCTCAGGTGTTCAGTCCCAAATGAGTTAATTACAAACGAACATGATTTCGAAGTTCTTGTAAACAGCAGAACTTTTGAGGGCTTGTGCACTTTTTCAACTTTTTACCCCTTGCAGGAAGAGCTTCCATCAACAGAAGTTGCAGCAGTTCATTTATTTATTTTGTACCTCACCCATCTCGGTGGCACAAACATAGTTCCCTTCCACTTTTATCAGTACAACAGCCCAGAAAGACATATTAGGATGAGATATAGCAAACGGGTGGCAAGGGGTATGTAGTGACTGTACACAGAGGTTGGATGGAGGTGGGACCCCCATATCCTATCCTCCATGTTGGGCCGCAAAGCTCGACTTGGAAGCTTTTAAGCCTGTGTCAGCAAAATAGCATGTGCAGACAATAAGCCTAATTACAGGGCATGGGGCTTTCCCCAGTGGAAGGGGACAACAGTCCCCTTCCCACGAGGAGACCTTCAACAGCTCCAGCGGTTCTGCTGGATGCAGCAGTAGGCATTTTGGTGTGCTGAACCTGATGGCTCTGCTAGAGATAGGACTGGGCTGTCTGTCCGGTGGCAGTGAGGGCCGGGCAGAATGAGGAGAGGAGAGAACGCAATGGGTAGGAGATGGAGAGAGAGGGAGACATGGAGTGGAGAGAGAGTTCAGGTGGGGGACAGTACCAGCACCAGGGGGTGTCAGTGTGTGCCCAGAGTCGACTGAACGTAAGAGCCAACCATATTGCGCTCTGTGGTCTTGATACACAATTGTCTATTCAGAATGCCATGCATCTGTGGTTTGTAACTGTGTGAGGGAACGTAGGGAAAGATTCATTAATTCTCCAGGGGAACATACTATAGACTTCATAAGTAAAAATCCATATGTGCTTTAATTTACATGCTATGATTACTTTCAGCCTTTCAACAATCAATAACATATCTTGGCACTTCTTGTACTGATGGAATGCAAGAAAAAGAAAACAATTACACTCTCAGGAATCATCAATCCTGATGTTCTAAAATTAACTAGTAATGTCCTTGAAGAGGACAATCCTAGAAATAGGCCCACATAACAGACAGAAGGTGCCAGGAGAAAGCAGGTTGTTGAAGCCCTTGTGACAGTGAATCTCACATGCACAACAATTAATTATTATTATTATTATTATTATTATTATTATTATTAATTTATACCCCGCCTTTTTGCCCAACGGGCACACAAGGTGGCTTACACAGACTTTAAAAATACAACATTAAAAACAATCATTAAAAACAATTTACAATAATTAAAAAATCTAAAAACAAACAAACAAACCCCGTGGATTTTCATATAAAAAGCAAGAAGCAGAACGCCAGCGAGCCTGTCAACAATTAAAAGCTTTTTGAAATAAAAAGGTCTTCAGTCCACGCTGAAACGTTAGCAATGAGGGAGCAGTTCTCAGTTCTAAGGGGAGGGTATTCCACAGTTCGGGGGCCACCACCGAGAAGGCCCTCTTCCTGGCCGCCACCCCTCTCACATCTCTTAGTGGCGGCACAGTCAAAAGGGCCTCCCCCAGATGATCTAAGAGCACGGGCAGGATTGTAGGGAAGGAGGAGGTCCCTCAAATAGCCCGGACCCGAGCTGTAAAGGGCTTTAAAAGTCAAAACTAGCACCTTGAATTGGGCCCAGAACAGAATTGATTAGGCAAGAAAGGGAAGTTCCACACTTCTACTCTCATTGAGAAAGCACAAGATGCTCGCACCTGTATTTCAACTTTCTCATGGTTCCCTTCATCTCTTCATTCCTCAGGGTATAGATGAAGGGACTGAGGGCAGGTGTGACCAATGAGTTCTACACGTCTACTCCTGTCCAGGCAGCAAGAGATGTTTGCACTTGTTTTTCAACTTCCTCATGGCTCCCTTCATCTCTTCATTCCTCAGAGTATAGATGAGGGGATTGAGAGCAGGTGTGACCACCATGTAGAATACAGAGGCCATCTTGTCCAGCTCAGAGTTGGAGGAGGGCTTTGTATAGACATAAACAACAGGCCCATAGGAGAGGCCAACAACCATCAGGTGGGATCCACAGGTGGATAGAGCCTTACTACCACCCTTCCCAAAATGGCCACAGAGGGTGGCCAGGATGGTGGCATATGACATGAGTAAGGCCATAAGAGAGGGTAGAATGATCACACTGTCGCTGAGAACCAGGAGTATTTCACTAACATAGATCTCTGCACAGGCCAGCTTGATTACCTGTGGGATGTCACAAAAGAAATTGTCCAGAACATTTGGTCCACAATATGGTAGCTGGGCTACAACCACTGTCTGGAAAAAGGCATGAATGAGGGTTGCTGTCCAGCAAAATATGATGAAAATGTGGCAGCACTGCCTGTCCATGATGGTCATGTACCTCAGTGGGTGGCAGATGGCCACGTAACGATCATAAGCCATGACAGAGAGGAGGAACATTTCTATACCTCCAATGAGGTGCATAAAAAATACCTGAGTCATGCAACCTTCATAAGAAATGGTGCCACCATTATTCAGTAGATCAGTCACTAGTTTTGGGGTAGCCACTGACCCCAAAGATACATCAAGGAAGGACAGATTGGATAGGAAGAAATACATGGGGCACTGAAAGAGCTTGGGCTCTGACCGCACTGTCACCATGATTAGAAAGTTTCCCAAAAGGATGATTGTGTAGCAGGTCAAAACCAGAGTGAGAAGGAAGAGATGGGTAGCATAGGAACCGGAGAAGTCCAGGAAGACAAACTCTGTCACAGTGGACCCATTCATCTCGATGGCTGGTTCTAGTGGGAGAAACAAATGGGATGCTATTAACCACCCAGGTCCAGCCCATTTCATAGGCTTTGCATGCAGAAGTTCCCAAATTCCAGCCTACCATTCCTAGTTAAAAACCCTCACGTTGCTTTCTTACTGGGTCATTGTAATGGAGGAGCCATACTGCTATTAAGAGGTGGGGGGGGGCACCAAGTCTGTTGGAAGATTATAGATCAGTGGTTCTAAAACGTTTAGTACCGGGACCCACTTTTTAGAATGAGAATCTGTCTGGACCCACCAGAAGTGATGTCATGACTGGAGGTGACATGATGAAGTAAGAAAATTTTTAACAATTCTAGACTGCAATCCTACCCACACTTATCCAGGACTAAGTCCCATTTACTATTATTGTTAAAAGCATATACAGAGTGGCCTCTTAAAAGTACGGATCTGTAACATTTCCCCAAATGCAGTCTCATAGCACGGGAGCATCAAGTCTAGTATATTAAAAGTAAAATATTGAAATGACTGTGGACCCATCTGAAATTGACTTATGACCAACCTACTGGTTCCTGACCCACAGTTTGAGAAACACTGGCAAAGATGATATAAATGTTGGCCTCTAGCAGCTGGGGATGATAGTCCCTACTTTAGGGGCTTGTGAGTTCCACTGTCCTCCTTGGGCTGGACTGTTCGTTCAGTGGCTTTTCTTTCTTACTGTTTCTGCCTTTGTTACAAGGGCTGTAGTTCTGTCCCTTTGTTTCACTCAGACTCAATCCTATACACAGTTATCTGGAAGTAAGTCCCACAGAATGCAATGGTTCTTACTTCTGAGTAGAGATGCATAGGGTTGTACTGTCAAGCTCTCAGCTAAAGTCAGTTTTCCTGTATATGGGGCTGCATTAATCTCTCAGACCTTATTCAGTCAGGGAGATCACTGGGGGTCACTGGCCAGTCACTCTGCTTCGATCCAGCCTACCTCAAAGGACTGTTGTGAAGGGAAAAATGAGGGACATGTGAGCTGCCTGATTTCCTTGTAGAAAGAATGGCTTATGGATGAAATAATGTCACACATACCATGGCTCTGACCACAACGAACTCCATCTCCTCATTATGGAAGATCTGAAGGAAGGTAAAAATGTGGGGTTAGGCAGTATCCTAAATAGCTGGCACAGATCCGAGTAGCCCCATAGGGCAGACTGGGCTAAAGATGGGGTGAAGGGAAAAATATCCCCTTGCCCCAAGGTGACCTCCTGCAGCCTCCTAACCTCCACTGGGTGCAGCACAGGCCACTGTAGTATTGCTGTTGCCATGAAAATTTGATCTTGTAATTAGCCATTTGTGTAGCAGAATCTTTTGGAGTGTCACTTCTTATTTAATTCAGCTGTAACTATGCACGGGTATTAATAATGAAAGAGAAACTCTTTCCTCTATATCTCAGATACATGCAATTTTGGGAAGGAGCCATTTCCATACTTCATCTACTCAACTGCTGAGGAGTTTCACTCTTCACAGCCTATCGTTTTCATTATTTTACTGGTTCCAACCACTGCATCGGTTTAAGGTCTTTCTTTAAAAAGATGAAAGTCACTTGGAGTGTTGCAAACTAAAAGGCAACTCCTCAATCCAGTAAAGGATCACTGCAGCAATAGCAATAGCAGCAGTAATGACTCATTGCTGGAAGGGTTTAAACGTGGTGTTTGTCTTACTCAGAAGTAAACCCATTGTGTTCAGTAAGTCTTAAGCTGTAATGATTCTATCTTACCAGAAACAGACTCCTCTACAAATTGGCAAAGATAGAAACATGTATGAACTTAGATTTCAGAACAAGAAGCATTTGTAAAAAGAGGCACAACTCCAAAATAATAAAAAGAGCCAATTCAAGAGACTACACAATTTTGGAAATTACTGCAGTACTCACTCTTGTTGCAATTCACACACAAAGGGAACTGGGGCAGGTACCTTCCATGTTAGAAATTGAGACTTCTTTGCAAGGCAATCTTTCATCCTCCAGACTGTGAGATCTTTATAGAAGGCTCAGAAAGGATGCAGGAAATCCAGATGAACAAGAGGAGAGGGATGGAAGTGGAGGGTGGAGTGGTCCAAGATGATGCTCTTATGAAATGAGAGGACTGAGAATGAGAATAATCTTCTTCATGCAGCTATGCAAACGGAGAATTGGAGTGAGAATACTCATTCCTCCGCATGCCCAGACAGCTTCCACCTCATCTGGAAATCAAGATAGCCTGTGAAGGTCTCCTTGATAGTCCTCTCCTGCAATCTGAGAATTTCATCATCCTTGCTGAAATCTTGCGGTGAAGACGTTAGCCTCCTGGACAGTGCAAACTGCTGTTCAGTCCCAAATGGGTTAATTACAAAAAGATTAGCAGTTTTTGCAAACAGAACTTTAGAGGGACAGTGTGCTCTTTCCAAGTTTTTTTTTTTCCCCCTCTTGAAAAAAGAGGCTACATCAGCAGAATTTGAACTGTTTATTTAATTTGTCCTCCAGCCATCCTCAATATGGCAAACACACTTTACTTCTTCTTTTAACCTTACAACAAACCTGTCAAATAGATTGCTCAGAGAAATAAGGGCTGGCTTAAAATTCACCCAACTCAGTCATGGGCAGCCCAATTCTACCCCCCCCCCCAACAGCCTATACGATGACGTAGCACTGCACTCCAGTCATCTCCGGAGGCTTGAGGCCTGAGGCTTGAGGCCCATGGAGGCTCTACAGATTGATTTAACCCAGAGGCACCCACACTGGCATGCTACCTACTCCAGTGCAGGCAGGGTGTGCCACTAGTGTGCACTTGGGGGTCTGGCGATTAGCACCAGCAGTCCCAAAGCGTACAGTGGTGGTATGTCTTTCACAATAGTAGACTAGGTTAGAACCAGATTGGTTAGACCCAGATAGGAATGGGTTCATAAGGCTGAAATCTGATGCACACTTACTTAGGAGTAAGGCTGTATGGAGTCTTCATACTTTTGAGTAGACAAACATAGGATGGTGCTATAAGTCCCTTTGGTGAAACAGTCTCAATCATGCTTCCACCTTCCCCCCCCCCACTGATGCAGCCACACCAAAACAGCTTGTGCTTCATCCTGCAGGGGGGCCAGTCCCAGAGGTCTCCTCTAGGAAAGGGACATTTGTTTACAAGGGGTAAACGTCCAAGGCCATCGCCAGCTATGTAGCTGGCACAACTTCAATGGAACTGCAAAGGCAGATCAGACACGGGAAGAGCGTTAGGGGTTCCAGTGCCACCAAACCCAACCCTTTCCAAGCCAGACCTGCTCTCCTCCCCACACAATCACCCCTCCACCTGCCCCCTCCTGCCAGATTACCTGGGTGGGCAGGCCTCCTGCACCTGCTATCATGCACGGGACTGCTCCGGCCTCTGCAGAGGTGGGCCAGAAGTGTGCATCTCCGCATGCTTCTGGAAGGCTCTTTATGATGGCTGTAAAGCAGGATCCACTGCCAACAACGGCACCCTGGGGCCTCCTGGGGCCCTGGACGACATGGGGACACAGAAACATCATCCGCTTGCATTACTGCGTCACACCTGTGCATATACCTGACACCCCCGCTTTTGGTATGGTTCCCTGTTGGAGCTATATGTGGCATGGTCAAGGGAGGATGGATGGGCTCACAGCAACAAGCACTGTGTTGTCGTCATCATCCTACGCACCCCCAGTGAATGTACCCTGTGCTGTGTACAGTTCCATGAAGCATGCCAAAACTTGGCACCAGAGCAGCTGGACACTCCTCACAGACTCTGCCCACCAGACAACTCTGGGTTCTTATCTTAATACGCAGGTCCCTTCACTCACACATTCAGGGGGCAGTCTGAAGGTGGCCTGCAAGGGAGCCCTCAGATCTTTGAGCCAGCCCTGTCTGACTGACTGCCAATCCATGCTAATCCACGCTAGAAAACTGCAGATAGTTTCTGCCGGTTGTTCAGGGTAGAGCTTGGTGGGGCCATCGTGGCTATCTAATGCAACTCCTGGTTGAGTGCAGGAAATTCAGTTACAGGTCCAAAAGATGGCTGTCCAGGCTCTGCTTGGTCTGTGAGGGGAAACATACATCTCTTTAGCTAATGGCCATTTTAGCAATGGGACGTGTGCTGCATCCTGCAGTTGGGTCTCACTCATGGAGGCCTCCCCAAAGTAAGGAAATGTTTGTTCCCTTACCTCAGAGCTGCATTGCTGGAAAGCAATGACATAAGGGGTTAGGATTGCACCCTTAGTGTGCCTGTCTCCTTGATATGATACAGTTGTTTAAAAAAAAAATAAGCCAGCAGTTTTCTTGCATCATAGAAGATTCAAAACTGCATCATCTCCCTCTGCAATTCACTATTCTTGTACTACCAGAGACTCCCTGCTTGTCAAGCTGTCATGTACCTGTCTGACTGCGCACAAAGACACACAAGGAAGCAGAGTGTGAACATGAAGAACAGCCTTGACATCGAATCAGACTTTGTCGTCCAATGGTTTGAATGACTTGAATTTCTCTGGGTGAACACGTGTCATGGGCAGCCCAATCCTAAGCCCAATCAGAATCAAGAGCCTTTGTGTCCAGCCGCGAGGCCTGACAAAGAGTTCAGCATCCCGTGTAGCTGAGTTCCACCGATCCCACCACCTTCTCCCCCACTCCTTTCCCCAGCATGCCTTCTCCCTGCCCTCTCCCCACCTCCCCCTATGCCCCCACATACCTCTCCAATGCCCAGCAGTTTGGACGACTGTCAAGAGGTGGAGCACTGGCTTTCCACCAGCACTGGGTCGGTGCTAAGGGTTCACAAATGTGCTTTACAGCACTTTTGCAACAGCGCACACCAGTGGTGAGCTGGCACACAGTTTCAGATTGGGCTCTAATAAAGCAGTGATTAGGTGAAGCCTGAAAATCTTGAAATTCGAGCTCAGAAACATAGGTTTCCTCCTACATCAAAGCACTAAATATTAATGCTTCATTAATGCTCCAGTTCAGATCTAATCCCCAAGAAAGAATTTCCATTTTACTTATTCAACAGAAACAAATTCAGTTCATATTTAGTTATGATATTTCTCCAGTTCTAGAGTCTCCCTCATTCCTTTTTCCATGAAGCTTTGACTGTTCTTTGGCATCTGGTAGATTAGCTTGTGACAATTACGGTGTCCTGAATCTAACTGATCATGGTTAGGGAGAGAATTCTACAGATCATATGGATATGGTGGCTGCAAACCAGCACAATATGTGAGACTCCAGAATGTGTTTGCTACTTATAAAGTAGCATATGCCTCCGTTTTGCTCCTCCCACCCGGAATAGCTCCAAAGGGGATGGGGAGGGGCCACTTGAATGCTGTGGGAAGGCCCCCTGCAAAACTTAGTGCTTGGCACCCCCTCTAGCTACACTGCTGCATCACATTCTATATGTGAATCATGCATCCGGATAATTCCCGAATTGTGGAATAGCTATCCATATTGCTCTCTGTGGTCTTGATTCACACTTGTATATTCAGAATGCTATTTGTCTTTGGTTTGTAACTTGTATCACACTTGTATATTCAGAATGTAATGTGTCTTTGGGGGGAACGATCCATTAATTCTCCAGGGGAGCATACTTTAGACCTCATCAGTAAAAATCCATATGGACTTTATACGCTATAATTAGTATCAACCCAATATCAATAACTTATCTTGGGACTTCTTGTATTGATAGAACACAAGATAATCCCGATCACCTAATTAAAAGAGTGATCGGAGTTTGTTTGGCCTGGCCGGGGACACGAGAGTCCCTCCCGAAGGGGGAGTGGAAGGGGACTGGGTCTGGCAGCTTTTTAAAGGGTCTGGGCCTTTTTAAAGGGCACAGGACCCAGCCCTCTTCCTCCTTTGCACGTGGGCACCGTGGGAATAGCAGCAGGTCTGGCATTCTAGCACACTTCTGGGATCGCATACTCATGGTAAGGTGGGGGCATGGGGCATTTTTTGGGGTTTTACTCATCGCTTCACCCTCCCCATTCTGTGAGCTTCACCCCCCCATTTTTCCCTCATTTTCCTAGGTGCCCATAGACCCAGTCTGTCCAGGGCTTTGCCCTCCCCTCTCCGCCCGCCAGCTTTCCGATAGCGCCCCTTACCCCTATTGCCCGGGTTCAGGGAGCATTGCAGGCTGCCTGCCCATAATTTTAGCTCATGGGTGGGGGTCCATGTTGTGTGTCCTGGCTGGCTGCTTTGGTATGCGGGTCCGGGGGCTGCTTGGGGGGTGGCATGCTGCGGGGCATGACGCCCTGGTTGCAGGTTTCCGTGGGGGTAGGGGCCAGTGGAGTGGCCTCTGGGCGCAGGCCTATGGCCCCTGCAGGGGACGACACCCTCCGAATGGCCTCTGGGCCTTGCCTCAGCGCTACTCATCGCCGGCCCATGGTGGGGTCTCACTGCCTTGGCTGCTGGCTGGTTGCGGGGCACCTGCAGCCTTGGCGTGGGCGGGGGCGGCCACCTCCGGGGCCAGATGGTGGCCGCCATCTTGGGGAGAGCTTCTTCTCCCTGTTCGGCTTTTGGGTGAGTCTGCGCATGCGCAGCGCCGGTGCCATCTTGAGATGGTTGTGGCCACTGCGCATGCGCGAATCGGGCTCCTGGCATTGCACATGCGCACCCAGTGCCATGATGGGGGGTTTTGTCGTGGGCCGGAAAGGGCGCCATGTTTGGAAGGTCACCCCCTTTGCGTCTGTGCACATGGGCTCCAGCGCCGGTTTTGCCTTACAGTTTTGGTTGGCAATTTACTGCTCACGTGGGTTTAGGCTTGAGAGCTTATCTGGTATTAACTGCTTGCCTTCATCACTTTCCTTCCAGGTTAGCCTTGTTTCTTTGCTTCAGTCTCTCTTGTCAACATGCGTAGGTCTCAGCGCAGAGCCAACCGCAAAGTGCCCACTGCCATGGTGCCAGTCGGGAGCGCGGAGGCTCCCACGGTGGGGCAGGTGGTCCCCACGCCGGGTCTTGATGGCATGGCTGCACAGGTCATGGCATTACAAGGGGAGATGATGCCTTCATCAGGTACTCCCCAAGTGGGGGGCAACGCCCCGCCCAAGAAGTGTGCATGCAACTCTCTATCTGATATCCTGCAAGGGATTCTGGATAGGCTCTCAGCCTTGGAGAGCTGCAGGCCTACGGCAGCGGCAATGCCAGTGGCAGATGTGCAGCCTTCTGCGGGCCCAGCTTTGACCCCGGCGCAGGAATCTCCAGAGGCCTCTTCAGACAACGCTGCAGTGGCAGCTCCATCCGTGTATGTCGAGGCTCCCGACCCCTACTTGGGGGCCTGGGCCAACACGGGTGAGTATGGAGGGAGAGGCTTGGATGGGGTGGCGGAAGTCTGGGGAGGTTGCGCTGTCCCACATAACCAGCAAGTGCACGCAGGGGCCATGATGGATGGCCCTGAGGGACAACCAAGATTGCTTCAGCCTTCACCTGGTGTGGCAGTTGGGGAGACTCTTGCAGCCCCGCTGCCAGTCAGTTTCTACACAGCTGTGGGAGGGCAGACAACCAGCCTCCATGCAGGGCTGGGCCACCCAGCAGGCTGCATATCAGCAGGGTGGTATGGCGCAGGCGGCTCTTCCCCAGCAAGCGATGGCAGTGTTACATTCAGGCCCCTCTCGAGTGCAGGATGGACAGTGCGCCCTGGGGGCAAGCGTGCAGCTGGCTGTGAGTGTTACAGCGCCGGGCGAGCTCCCACTGGTGCAAGGAGAAGTTTGCTCAGCATCGCAGCTAGCCAATGCAGCCCAAGCCTGGCATGCTGGGCTGCCTGCGCAGAGTGGGGCTAGGCTGGCAGTGGGCGCATGGCCCCTATCGTCACTGGTATCCAAGGCGGTGGTTCAAGGGGCTCCCCCCTTCCCCCCATGCCATACGGGGAGGAGGCTCTGCCACTGGGGGATCATCTGGCCCCTGCAGTTAAAGAAAAGATATGGAGGGGTGAGTATGTGGACCTCTTCAGCCTTCTCTATAGGGAGCCAGAGCCTGACATCAGGCCAGGGGAGTGCAATCAGGACCATCAGACGTTACATAAGCCCAAAATTGATTGCAATTGGACCAATTGGTTGGCAGGGTTTACTATTTACATGGGGGTTGTCCTGCAGAAAGACTTGTATAAGGACCCGGCCCTAGCAAAGTACCTGGACTTGATTCACATGGCTTTTAGGGGATACTCAGGTTCAGGTTGGTTGGCCTATGATGAGCAGTTCCACCTATGATGAGCAGTGGGGAATAACCCGCAGCTTTCCTGGGAAAGGAAGAACTCAGAGCTGTGGATTCAACTCGTGATGGCGGGTGGTGCTGCTGGGGTGAGCACTCGGACAGCGGCCACCTGATTGCCAGGAGCAGTAGTTCGCGCCCGGCGGGGCCGCCTCAGATGGGAGCGCTGGGCCGACGGGTTCAAACTCCACATGCCTGCTATGAGTATGCCTCCTCGGGGCACTGTTCTAGATCAAGTTGTATGTTCCTGCACAACTGTGAACTGTGTGGTGCAGACCACCCGCTCACCTCCTGCCCGAGGGGTTACTGGGACAGGAGATCTACGTGCCGAGGCTCAGGTCAGGAGAAGGGAGGAGGTTCAGGTGACACATCCAATTCCAAAGGGGACAAGTCCGATTAGGCTGCCGATAATGGCTGAGCTGCTGTGCGAGTACCCTGATCGCGCCGTGGCAGTATTCTTGTGGGTGGGTTTCACTCAGGGTTCCGTATCCACTCGCCACACCCCAAGGGCACGAGTTTAGCTCGAAACCTGAAATCAGTCACGGGCATGGAGGACATAGTCCAGAGGACGACTGCCAAGGGGTGGGTTTGGGGCAAGTTTTGGGCCCCCTTTTCCTACTCTCCCCCTGGCTGACCTTAAGGTTCTCCACTGGGGGTGGTGCCTAAGAAGGCCCCTGGAGAATACTGCCTCATTCACCATTTGTCTTACCCCACGGGGACATCGGTGAACGATGGCATTCCCGACCAATACTGCAAGGTCCACTACAGTGACTCTGGCGTTCCGGGCATTCCCCAATCTGTGGGAGAGCAGCGTTAAAATGGATGCCTTGCTATAACCTCTCTGCTTTCATCTTGCAGGATGCTGTGGTGGCCCGGGGCGCATGTTAATCTGCAGCCACTCCATTGTCTTTTGGGCCCGCAAGAGGGTGGCTGCAACCCTCCTCCAATAGCATCTGGGCCTCAGCCCGTCAGTGCAGGTTGCTTAGTTAGCCAAGAGGGGGATGAGATGGGGCTAGCTGCTGCCCGTGTTGATGGAGTTCCTGAATGTGAACCCCCCCACCGGAAGTTTTGGTGCTCCACCTGGGCGAGAATGACCTTTGCAGGATATCTGGACTGGCTCTGATGAACAGAGCCTGCGAGGCATCACCACACTTATGAGTTGGCTGCCCGGTACCATCTTGGTATGGTTGGATATCTTGCAGCGTCATGTATGGTGGGGGCCTTCCGCTGCGCTAAGGTTGAAAGGATGCGCAAGAAAATCACCAAGGGCATTGGCCACTTTGTGTCCCGTGCTGGTGGCAGGGTGGTAATGCATCCTGCAATTATGTTCTCACTACCTTACCTGTACAGGGGCGATGGTGTTCATTGTCTGAGGAAGGCACAGACATCCTTCTTAAGGACCTGCAGGATGGCCTTAAGGCACTTCTCCCCCTGGTTGGGAGCTAGGCTGACCCCTCCTTGTGGCAGGTGGTGCAGGTTAGGAGGCATGAATGGGACTTTGGCATGCACCTTCAGGCGGCATAGGCAGGGCGGAACCCTATTTCAGTCCTCAGGGGCTTGGTGGCACGAGGACATAGACGGGGCCCTGGCCGGGACCGCAGGGCACACTTCAGAGGCTCAGCGGCTCGAGGTGGCGCAGTCCGCGGTCCGGCTGCCTTCCCCTTAAGGGACAGACATGGATGAGACGTGCCACCCAGCAGCGGGGCGCGACTTGGAGTCAGGTGCATGCCCGCCTGGGGGCAGAGGTTTCTGGTACCGCCCAGAGGTCCCGCCTCCGCACTACAGGGGGCTTTCGCTGCCTCGGATGCTGCAGGTCTCAGCCTCCTCTTCTGTTGATAATGTGAAATAAAGTGGCCCTTTCTCCCATATCTGTTGTCTCGAGTGTTCATTGGACAGTGCGGAAACAAAGAAGAGTATTACACTCTCAGGAATAATTAATCCTGATGTTCTAAATTTAACCAGTAATGTCCTTGAACAGGACAATCAGAGAAATAAGGCCACATAACAGATGGAAATTGTCTGGTTGTTTGAAGCCCTTCTGACATTGAATCTCATATAAACAATTGATTAGGCAAGATAGGGAAGTTCCACACTTCTACTCCTGTCCAGGCAGCAAGAGATGTTTGCACTTGTTTTTCAACTTCCTCATGGCTCCCTTCATCTCTTCATTCCTCAGAGTATAGATGAGGGGATTGAGAGCAGGTGTGACCACCATGTAGAATACAGAGGCCAACTTGTCCAGCTCAGAGTTGGAGGAGGGCTTTGTATAGACATAAACAACAGGGCCATAGCAGAGGCCAACTACCATCAGGTGGGATCCACAGGTGGATAGAGCCTTACTACCACCCTTCCCAAAACGGCCACAGAGGGTGGCCAGGATGGTGGCATATGACATGAGTAAGGCCATAAGAGAGGGTAGAATGATCACACTGTCGCTGAGAACCAAGAGTATCTCACTAACATAGATCTCTGCACAGGCCAGCTTGATTACCTGTGGGATGTCACAAAAGAAATTGTCTACAATATTTGGTCCACAATATGGTAACTGGGCGACAACCACTGTCTG
Organism: Tiliqua scincoides; assembly: GCF_035046505.1. Taxonomy (NCBI): domain Eukaryota; kingdom Metazoa; phylum Chordata; class Lepidosauria; order Squamata; family Scincidae; genus Tiliqua; species Tiliqua scincoides. The sequence goes on along the minus strand of NC_089825.1, from coordinate 141,022,887 downwards.
GAAAATGGCATGAATGAGGGTTGCTATCCAGCAAAATATGATGAGACTGTGACACCGCTGCCTGTTCATGATGGTCATATACCTCAATGGGTGGCAGATGGCCACATAACGATCATAGGCCATGACAGAGAGGAGGAACATTTCTATACCTGCAATGAGGTGCATAAAAAATACCTGAGTCAAGCAACCTTCATAAGAAATGGTGCCACCATTATTCAGTAGGTCAGTCATTAGTTTTGGGGTAGCCACTGACCCCAAAGATACATCAAGGAAGGACAGATTGGATAGGAAGAAATACATGGGGCTCTGAAAGAGCTTGGGCTCTGACCGCACTGTCACCATGATTAGCAAGTTTCCCAAAAGGATGCTTGTGTAGCAGGTCAAAACCAGAGTGAGAAGGAAGAGATGGGTAGCGTAGGAACCGGAGAAGTCCAGGAAGACAAACTCTGTCACAGTGGACCCATTCATCTCAATGGCTGGTTCTAGTGGGAGAAACAAATGGGATGCTATTAACCACCCAGGTCCAGCCCATTTCATAGGCTTTGCATGCAGAAGTCCCCAAATTCCAGCCTACCATTCCCAGTTAAAAACCCTCAAGTTGCTTTCTTACTGGGTCATTGTAATGGAGTAGCCATACTGCTATTAAGAGGTGGGGGTGGGGCACCAGCTCTGTTGGAAGATTATAGATCAGTGGTTCTAAAACATTTAGTACTGGGACCCACTTTTTAGAAAGAGAATCTGTCTGGACCCACCAGAAGTGATGTCATGACTGGAGGTGACATGATGAAGCAAGGAAATTTTTAACAATTCTAGGCCCACACTTATCCAGGATTAAGTCCCATTTACTATTATTGTTAAAAGCATATACAGAGTAGTCTCTTAAAAGTACAGATCTATAAAATTTCCCCAAATGCAGACACATAGCACGGGAGCATCAAGTCTAGTATATTAAAAGTAAAATATTGAAATGAATGGAAACCCACCTGAAATTGGCTTGTGACTCACCTAGTGGGTCCTGTCCCACAGTTATAGATGGATACCATGGATACCACTGGGTAGATGGTATAGATCAGGGGTGTTAAAGATACGGTCTGCGGGCCGCATTTGGCCTGCAGAGCCATTTGGGGCAGCCCCCGTGATCTGGGGGAGCTTTGGGGCTGCCCCCCCCCCCGTTCGCCCCGACCGCAACCGGAGCTCTGCTCCGGTCACGGCCGGAGGAAAGTTCTGATGGCTGGGAATGCCGCACGCAGCGTCCCTAACACTCAGAATGATGTAGGCGCCGTGCGCTGCATCCCCAACCCTGCAACTCCCCCTGGCCATGGCTGGAGCTCGCCTGGGCTCCGGCCATGGCCAGCAGGGGTCCGAGGGCAGGAGGCGCCGTGCACGGCATTCCCGATCCTGCAACTCCCCCTGGCCGCGGCCGGAGCTCGCCCAGGCTCCAGCCGCTGCCAGTGGGGTCCAAGGGTGGGAGGTACTGTGCGCGGCATCCCTGGCCCTGCAACTCGCTCCAGCCATGGCCGGAGCTCGCCTGGGCTCCAGCCACGGCCAGAGGGGGTCCGAGGGCAGGAGGCACTGTGGGGTGGTGAGGGAGGCAGGAGGAGCTTCATGGTAGAATGCTGTGTGGGGTGGGGGGGAGGCAGGGGAAGCTTCTTGGTAGAATGGTGTGTGGGGTGGGGGAGAGGCAGGGGACGCTTCACGGTAGAATGCTGTCTGGGGTGGGAGAGAGGCAGGGGAAGCTTAGTGGTAGAATGGTGTGTGGGGTGGGGGGAAGGCAGGGGCTGCTTTGTGGTAGAATGGTATGGGGATGGGGGGAAGGCAGGGGGTGCTTTGTGGTAGAATGGTGTGTGGGGTGGGGGGGGAGGCAGGGGATGCCTTGTGGTAGAATGGAGTGGGGGAGGTAGCAGTGTGAGGGGGAAGCCTCAGCTTTTTAAAGAAAGAACTTCCTGTGTTCAGGTCACTTCTGGGTGCCACATTCGGAGTTTGACCCTCAGCAGGTGCCATAAATCCAGTGTGGCCCCCAGGATGAAATGAGTTTGACCCCCCTGGTACAGATGTTGGCCTCTACCAGCTGGGGACCATAGTCCCTATCTTAGGGGCTTGTTAGTTCTCCTGTCCTACTTGGGTTGGACTGTTTGTTTAGTGGCTTCTCTTTCTTATTGTTTCTGCCTTTGTAACAATGTTTGCAGTTTTGTCCCTTTGTTTAACCTATGCATAGTTATCTGCAAGTATGTCCTACTGAATGCAATGGTACTTACTTCTGTGTAGACTTGCATAGGGTTCTGCTGTCAAGCACTCAGTTAAAGTCAGTTTTCCTGTATATGGGGCTGCATTAATCTGTCAGAACTTACTCAGTCAGGGAGATCACTGGGTGACACTGTTCAGTCATTCTGTCTCCATCCAGCCTACCTCAAAGGACTGTTGTGAAGGGAAAAATGGGGAACATGTGAGCTGCCTGATCTCCTTGTAGAAAAAATGGCTTATGGATGAAATAGAGTCAAACATACTTTGGCTCTGACCACTACAAACTCCACCTCTTCTCATTATGGGAGATCTGAAGGAAGATCAAAATGTGGATTGACAGCCCAATCTTATCCATACTTTCCTGGAAGTAAGCCCTGTTGACACTAATGGGACTGGCAGCCCAATCCTATGCATGTCTACTCAGAAGTAAGTCCCATTAGAGTCAATTGGACTTACTCCCAGGAAAGTGTGGATAGGATTTGGCTGTTACTTCTGAATAGACAAGCATAGGATTGGGCTCTTAGGCAGTGTCTTACCTCAAAACTACTCAATTCAGGGCAAAGGAATCCCAAATAATTTATTTCTTATTTCAGCATAGTTCTTGATTATTTTCAGTAAGATGTTCATATTTAAAGCAATTATTTGCTTTCCATACAAATCTAGTCATATGAAGGTTTTGAAAGGAAATTCAAATAATATGGAAAAAGATGATAGGTTATGATGGGATCTTCTCTAAATTTTTTTTAAACATAGAAGAATAATATTGTAAGGGGAAAATAAAATACTGTGAGTTAAAATTCTGAGGGCCCAATCCTATCCAACCTTCCAGTGCCAGTGGGGCATGTGCTGCTATCCTGTGGTGGAGAGACAGTCATAGAGGCCTCCTCAGAAGAAACAAAGTGGAATACCTTCACATTTTAATGGTTACTAAGGGTGCAATCCTAAGAGTGACTAGAGCTGGAATATGCTACTTGTCCCAGCTCCCTAGTGTCACAATGCCATAAGGCATATTTGCGCCGACTTAGGCGTCAGCTGGGCTGGTGTGGAGGCCCTCATTGACTCAGCAGAGCTGGTGTTACGTGAAAATCCCCTTTTTTTTCTTTTAGCTTTGATTTCCACTTTCGATACCTGGTTATGCTCTAATATGGACTCTAATATCATGCAAGATAAACTGTTCTCCCAGCATACTGGTCACATGTCCAGGACTTTCATCAAGCCACAAGTTAATTGTTGGTTTACACACACCCCTCCCATAGTCACACATTCTGGGAGAAATTCTTACTTGTGTCTTAACCACCATTTAAGCATCTCCTACATTAAGTATGCAACCTTGAATTTCCTTCCATGAACTCCCTGTATTTTGGTGTTGAATGTCTGTATTGAATTGATTTATCCTATCTACATCCTGTATTTTTTCCACAAAGTCTTTGTTAAGTTCCCCTTTCTAGGAAGCCAGTTATCAAGCCCCTGATTGACCTTTGCTGATAAAGGACACCTACATCCTGATCCCCATTCAGACTTCAGGAATATTTGTACATATTCCAAGAACCCAGCATTTAGTTAAGCACCCAGCCATCAACCAGAAATCAAGCTACCTTCCAGCTCTATCTCCCAACCCTTATAAGAGCTCTCTCTCTCTCTCTCTCTCTCTCTCTCCACAACACAACAGACTTGTGTTTTCTGCCCACAAGATCTTCTGGAAAGTCACTGCTCTACAGGCAGTTATTCTGCACTGGAAACCCTTTTCTGTCCCATCCCGTCCCCCCCACCTTCCCATTCTCTTTGTCTTTAGTGGCTAGCTGCTGGGGTAGAAGGACAGATACACCTACAATCCTTCCCTATAACCTCCTTCCTTTTTCTGATTTCTTCAGATGCACCAAATGTACTTCACATGCCACCACCATGAAAGTTAGGTATACTTGTATTCAATTATTAGGATGACCAAGAAACATACCCCTATCATTTCTCCATGTGCATTATTTTTACCCTTGTTCTTTTGTAATAAAACCATAATCTTTTATTGGAAGTTTTCTTTCTCTCAGTGTCCTCTTTAAGCAAAAGGGAATTTCTCTGCATTACACTGTCTTGTTATCCAGCCTGAGATCCAAATATTCCAATTGGACTGTGTAAATAATAACCCTAAACAAAAACGGCCTTTCTTGGTAACACTGGATACAGCCCTTGCGCCAGCTGGTCAGGGAAAGCATGCACTGGGCAGTGGAGAGGGTGGAAGATGGTGTTCAGGACGGTAATTTTGGGTAGGGGGTGAAACAAGAGGAGGATCAGGCCCATGAGAGAGGTGAGATTGGTGCCGGCAGTGCATGCCAAATCCTAACCCCAACTCCCGGGCCAGGCAGCCTTACACAGGCTACTTGGATTTGCACCAGTTAAATAGCTGGCACAGATCCGAGTAGCCCCATAGGTCACACAGGGCTACATATGGGATAAAGGGAAAAATATCCCTTTGCCCCAAGATGACCTCCAGCAACCTCCTTTCCATTATTTTACTGATTCCAACCTCTGTATCAGCTTAAGGTCTTTATTTAAAAAATTGGAAGTCATTTGGAGTATTACAAACTAAAAGGCAACTCCCCAATTCAGTAAAGGATCACTGCAGCAATAGCAATAGCAGCAGTAATGACTCATTGCTGGAGGGGTTTCAAAACAGTGTTTGACTTACTCAGAAGTAACCCCTTTGTGTTCAGTCAGGCTTAGGCTGTAATGACCCTACCTTTCCAGAAACAGACTCCTCTACAAATCAGCAAAAATATAAATGTGTATGAATTTAAAACAAGCAGCATTTGTAAAAAGAGGCACAACCAAAAGAGTAAAAGAAACCAATTCAAGAGTACATAATTTTAGAAGTAACTGCAGTACTCACTCTTGTTGAAATTAACACTCAAAATTAATACTTCATTGCAAGGCAATCTTGTATCTTCCAAACTTTGAGGTCTTCCAAGAAGGCTCAGAAAGGATGAAAGAAATCCAGGTGAACAAAAGGAGATGGATGGAAGTGGAGGGTGGTGTGGTCCAGGACAATACCCTTTTGAAATGAGAGGACTGAGAATGAGAATAGGTTACTTCATGCAGCTATGCAATTGGAGAATCTGAGTGAGAATACTCATTCCTCCCCATGCCCAGACAGCTTTCACCTCATCTGAAAATTGACATAGCCTGTGAAGTTCTCCTTGGTAGTCCCCTCCTGCAATCTGAGGATTTCATCTTCTTTGTTGAATGGTTGTGGTGAAGACATCAGCCTCCTGGACAGTGCCAACTGCTGCTCAGTCCCAAATGGGTTAATTACAAAATGTTTTGAAGTTTTTGCAAACAACAGAACTTTAGAGGGCCAGTGTGCTTTTTCCAAGTATTTTTTTTCCTCTTGAAAAAAAGAGGCTGCATGCATGAAGTTGAACTGTTTATTTAATTTGTGCTCCAGCCATTCTCAATATGACAAACATACTTTCCTTCTTCTTTTAACCTTACAACAACCCTGTCAAATAGATTGCTCTGAGAAATAGGGACTGACTCAAAATTCATCCAACAGAGTCATGGGCAGCCCAATTCTATTCCCCCCCCCCCCATCAGCCTACATGATGAAGTAGCACTGCATCCTTTTGGAGGGCTGGAGAACGTTGACAAGACAGCTTGGCAGAACTAAGAGGTTGAGCCTGCTGGATCCCCCTGACCTGCGCTGAGCCATGTTCAGCCAAACTTGAATCCTACAAAGGTGACTGGAGCTGAACTCCAGTCATCTCTGGAAGTTCTTCTGAGGCCCACGGAGGCTCTACAGATTGAACTGACCCAGAGTCACCCACACTGGCACGCTACCTGCTCCAGTGCAGGCAGGGTGTGCCACTAGTGTACAGATGGTTGTCTGGCCATCTGCACCAGCAGTTCCAAAGTGTATAGTAGTGGTATGACTAGGTTAGACCCAGATGGGTTAGACCCAGACCCAGTGAGAAATGGGTTCGTAACACTGAAATCTGGTGTACACTTACTCAGGAGTAAGGCTGTTCAGAATAATAATAGGACACACTTTTGAGTAGACAAACATTGGATGGTGCTGCAAGTCCCTTTGGTCAAACAGTCTCAATCATGCTTCCACCCCCCCCACCCCACTGATGCGGCCGCATCAAAAAAAGCTTACGCTGCATCCTGCAGAGGGGTCAGTCCCGGAGGTCTGCTCTGGGAATGGGACATTTGAGCTGCCACCATTGTCTGTGCTCTTACTCTAGCTCCTTCTACTCCACTTTCTGGTCTTGGAAAGGCAAAGGAAACTGAGCAGAAGAGAAGGTAGACAAAAAGATGGAGGAGAGGAGGGGAGAGGAGAGGAGGGCAATGTTCTAGTTCACCATGCTCCTTCCCTCCACTTCTCCCAATTCATTCACAATTTGCGCCTGAGGCAAGTGCCTCAGGCTTCCTCAAGCCTGTGCTGACTGTGACTTTGTCACATGTGTGGCTGGAGGCCATAACAGGGTCTGGCATTTGCTAAACCCTACAGGTGAGAAGGACTGAAAAAACACTACTGTTTTAATTCAGTATAAGGTGATCAGGATTGGTGGAGCTTCTGCCACTGATTCCTCCCCATACAAGCATTATCACTGAGAAACTGGGCTTCTCCAGAGTCCCCTGTGATGTGAACAAATCTGTGAAGCATGCAAAACTTGGCACCAGAGCAGCTGGACCCTCCTCACAGACACTGCCCACCAGACAACTGTGGGTTCTTCTCTCAGTATGCATGTCCCTTCACACACACATTCAGGGAGCTGACTGAAGGTGGCTTGCAAGGAAGCCCTCAAATTCTTGAAGAAGCCCCGTCTGACTGCCTGCCACTCCGTGCTAGAAAACTGCAGATAATTTCTGCTGGTTGCTCAGGGTAGAGCTTGGTGGGGCCATTGTGGCTATCTAATGCAACTCCTGGTTTAGTGCAGGAAATTCAGTTACATGTCCAAAAGATGGCTGTCCAGGCTCTGCTTGGTCTGTGAGGGGAAACACACAACTCCTTAGCTAATGGCCATTTTTTCTTGAATTGTTCTCACCATTAAAACAGTTTCTCCTAAATTTTAACCAAAATCCACTCTCCTGTAATATAAACTCCTGAGATGCAGTCTTGCCCTCTAGGACAGCAGAGAACAAAATTTTTTGGCCCAGTCCTATCCAGGATTGGGCCGTCACCCAGACGGGTTTATTACAGCAGGACACACCCCATCACTCCAAGGTCCAGGGAAGAAAGGGCTCAAACCTAAAGTGAGCCAGTGCTGGCACTGAGCTCCAGTGTTGGAGCTGAGTGTTGCAAAGGTGCCATAAGGGCACCGAGAGGGCAGTGAGTGTTGGTGCCGGCCCACTAAATGCTGAGCCCAGCACTGAATGGACGCCACCTGGTCTCCAGGTGGTGCAACTGTAAGGTCTCCAGGTGGTGATCAAGGCCTTGGGGGTGAGAGGAGGTGTTCCAAGTAGGCGGGAGGGTGTTGCAAAGGTGCCATAAGTCACGTCCATGACACAGAGAGGGGAGTGAGCACCGGTGCCAGCCCAGCCAGCCAGTCAATGCTGAGGCCAGGGGGGTGGGAAGTGTTCAGAGTAGGGGGGAGGGTGGGGTGAGGAATTTGGGTGGGGGGCGGGACCGGAGGAGCCCTGCTCTGCCATATTATATTTTCCGTAACAGGCTGCAAAGCTCAACACAGAAGCTCCCAAGTCTGCGCCGGCAAAATAACTGGCACAGATTTGAAAAGTCGAATTGCGGGGCTTGGGGCTTTCCCCAGGGGAAAGAAGCAAAAGTCCCCTACCCCTGAGGAGACCTCCAGTATCCCTGGCAGTGCCGCTAGATGCAATGGTAACCGTTTTCATGCCGCTGCATCTGGTGGCACTGCTGGGAATAGGACTGGGCTGCCTGTCCAGTGGTAGTGGGAACAGGGCAAGATGAGGAGAGGAGAGAACGCAATGGGGGAGAGATCGGGTGGAGATGGAGAGTAGACTGAATCCAGGAAGGGAGAAGCATCAGCAGCAGAAGGTGCCATTGGACAACCATAGTACGCTGGTGCATGGAGTCAGTTGCTCACTGCTTGCAACAATGGCTAGGGCATGTGCTCCTGCATGCCGCCTGTTTCAACAGCCAGAAAATGCCTGGTGCTGCCAAAACACTTGTTCCAGTGGTACTCGGATAGCATTGGAGCTTTAGTGTGCTTGTCTCCTTGATATGATGCAGTTGTTTAAAAAAAAATAAGCCAGCAGTTTTTCTTGCATCGTAGAAGATTCAAAACTGCATCTCCCTCTGCAATTCACAATCCTTGTACTACCAGAGCCTCCCTGCTTCTCAAGCTGCCTGAACCTGTCTGACCGCGCACAAAGACACACAAGGAAACAGAGTGAGGACATGCAGAACAGTCTTGACATTGGATCTGACTTTGTCATCCAATGGTTTGAGTGACTTGTATTTCTCTGGGAGAGCACAGGCGGCCCAATCCTAAGCCCAAACCATTGGGCTGGCGTGAAATCAAGAGCCCATGTCAAGCCACAAGGCCCTACATGGAGTTCAGGATCCGGTGGAGCTCAGGTCCACCGGTCTCACCCTCCTTCTGCCCCACTGCCTCCCCCAGCATGCCTCTTCCCCACGCTATGCCCACTCTCTTCCCACCTCCACTCACCAGGGAATGCCTCCTCCGCTCCTCCCCTGACACCCTCAGCTTTCTCTACCGCCCAGTAGCTTGGATATTGCATCCAAGATATAGGGCCATATAATAGACTGAAGTTGCTTGGAGGAAGCAGGTTGTTTGCAGCCCTTGTGACAGTGAATCTCATATAAACAATTGATTAGGCAAGATAGGGAAGTTCCACACTTCTACTCCTGTCCAGGCAGCACAAGATGTTTGCACTTGTTTTTCAACTTCCTCATGGCTTCCTTCATCTCTTCATTCCTCAGAGTATAGATGAGGGGATTGAGGGCAGGCGTGACCACCAGGTAGAACACAGCGGCCATCTTGTCCACCTCAGAGCTGGAGGAGGGCTTTGTATACACAAAAACAATGGGCCCGTAGAAGAGGCCAACCACCATCAGGTGGGAGCCACAGGTGGATAGAGCCTTACTACCATCCTTCCCAAAACGGCCACAGAGGGTGGCCAGGATGGTGGCATATGAAATGAGTAAGGTCACAAAGCAGGGCAGAATGATCACACTGTCGCTGAGAACCAGGAGTATCTCACTAACATAGATCTCTGCACAGGCCAGCTTGATTACCTGTGGGATGTCACAAAAGAAATTGTCCAGATCATTTGGTCCACAATATGGTAACTGGGCTACAACTACTGTCTGGAAAATAGCATGGATAAGAGTTGCTGTCCAGCAAAATATGATGAGACTGTGACAGCGCTGCCTGTCCATGATGGTCATGTACCTCAATGGGTGGCAGATGGCCACGAAACGATCATAAGCCATGACAGTCAGGAGGAACATTTCTGTACCTCCAATGAGGTGGATAACAAATATCTGAACCATGCAGCCTTCATAAGAAATGGAACCACCATTACTCAATAAGTCATTCACTAGTTTCGGGGCAGCCACTGAGCCCAAGGTCATGTCAAGGAGGGACAGATTGGCCAGAAAGAAATACATGGGGCACTGAAAGAGCTTGGGCTCTGAATGCACCGTCACCATGATTAGCAAGTTTCCCACAAGGATGGTTGTATAGCAGGTCAAGACCAAAGTTAAAAGGAAGAGCTGGGTAACGTATGATCCGGGGAAGTCCAGGAAGATGAACTCTGTCACAGTGGACCCATTCATCTCGATGGCTGGTTCTAGTGGGAGAAACAAATGGGATGTTATTATCCCTCCAGGTAATGCCTGTCTCATAGGCTTTGCATGCAGAAGTTCCCAATTTCCATCCTACCATTGCCAGTTAAAAAGCCCTCAAGTTGCTTTGTTACTGGGCCATTGTGAGGGAGTAGCCAGAGTGCTAAGTTGGGAGGGGGGCATCAGTTTTTTTGGAAGAGTATAGATGGTATAAATGTTGGCTTCTACCAGCTGGGGATGATAATCCCTACCTTAGGGGCTTGTGAGTTCCACTGTCCTACTTGGGCTGAACTCTTTAGTGGATTCTCTTTCTTATTGTTTCTGCCTTTGTTACAGGGGCTGCAGTTCCATCCCTTTGTTTATCCTATCCTATACACAGTTATCTGGGTGTAAGTCCCACTGAATGCAATGGTACTTACTTCTGAGTAGACATGCACAGGGTTGTGCTGTCAAGCTCTCAGCTAGTCAGTTTTCCTTATGTGGGGCTGCAATAATCTCTCAGATCTTACTTAGCCAGGGAGACGACTGGGTGACACTGAAGGGGAAAGGGGGAACCTGTGTGCTGCCTGGTTTCCTTGGAGAAAGAATGGGATATGGATGAAATAATGTCACACATACCATGACTCTGAGTACATTAAGCAGCTTCATAGCTCCACAAGGATTTCTACCTCTTCTCCTCATTATGAGTGATCTGAAGGAAGATAAAAATGTGAATTTAGGCAGTGTCCTACCAGTGTTCTACCTCAAAACTACTCAATTCAAGGAATAGCCATCCCATGTAATTTAATTTTACTTCAGTCTAAGATACTCTTTGATTATTTTCAGTAAGATGTTTGTATTTAGAGCAATTCTTTGCTTTCCATACAAATCTTGTCTTATGAAGGTATTGAAAGGAAATTCAAATGGAAATATTATTATTATTATTATTATTATTATTATTAATAATAATAATAATAATACTGGTATTTATATACCGCCTTTCTGGTTATCGGATTACTCCTCAGACTTTATTTAAGGCACTTCACATAGGCAGGCTAAACCCCTGAGGGGATTTTTACAATCACAGAAAGGTTCTGTCATTCAAGAACCGCACAACATTTGAGATGGATCTTTCATGGTCTGTTATCAGTTCTGGCCCCCAGTTGCCTCCCACACTGGCTGACAAGCAGCTCCTTCATCTCTCGCTTGAAGGGCAGCCAAGACGCTTCTTCACTCACACCAAAAAAGGGGTGGAATAACTCAGCTTAGCTTGTCAGCTGCTTCGCCATTCACGGAGCTGCCGGTGGCCTCGAGGGGGCCTCGAACTAGCAATCTCGAACTGGGGAAGATGGTAACTAGAGGCTCTACCCTCTAGACCAGACCTCCTGCCCAATAGGATCATGTTTCATGGGATCTTCTCTTATTTTTCAATGTAGGAGAATGACATTGTTATAGGAAAATACAGAATTGGCTGCTTGCTTTTTCCGTTAAGGTAGAGAGAGCACAATAAGCCTTTTTGTAAGAAACTATGAGGGTAACACATTGTGGTTGCAATCCTAACCACACTTTCCTGAGAGTAAGCCCCATTGGACAAAAAAGGACATACTTCTGAGTAGACCTGGTTAGGATTGTGCCCTGTGTCTCTTATGCTTAGAGACAGGACTAACACATCTTTAGACACAAGCTGGGGCCAGGTTTCTCAAATACTGGCTCAGAGTTTGTTATGAAGCTGATTGGGTACCCCTACCTAAAGCTATTATCTCAGACACAGTGCAAACAGTGCAAACTCGCTTTATTTTTTCCTAAAATCCAGTCCATGGGTCTCCCTGCTGACATCTTGGGTGCTGGATGTTTCAGTAGAGCAGCTAATATTCTTCTGACCAGAGTATTTGACATAAAAGCCAGGTGTTATTTGCCAAGGCATCAAAGGTGTGTTCACCTTTGTACCTACAACTACCACTGACTTCCTCCTGCAAGCCAAGGTATCTGTATTGAATTGAAAACCCTCAAGCGCATTGGGCTTTAAAGATCACAAGAAATCTTACAATCTAACATTTTAAAAGCCCATTTTAATGGCTCTATAGATAGCAGTAAAGACTGTTTGTGTAGATGTAATAAGGGAGCTGCTAAGAACTTACATTCTTTTACATTATCTTCTATATGAAGATCATTGAAAGACTAACCTGTATCCTTATTTACCATTGCATTTTTGGAACTTGGATGAAGACAGTAACCGTCTGCTCTTAGCCTCAGAAGGCCAGGACTTTGTCAGACGGATCACTGCTTGTCTTCTGTCAGTTATCCAATGATGCCAAACACTATTTACTGCTTCCCCCAAATTATAAGGATTTACTCTCTCTGTAGTAACTACTCAGAAAGCAAGGAATGTAAGTGCTAACTAATTTGATTGTCACTCTATTCTTGTTGTCTTTAGTTTATTATTTGTTGTTGTGTATTTGTTTGCTGTTAATTATGTGTTTATGCCAATAATGTTTTTACATACATACATACAGAACAAAATACAGTACTCCGAGTTAATATTCTGAGGGCCCAATTCAATACAAACTTCCAGTGCCAATGGGGCATGTGCTGCATCCTGTGTTGGGGAGACAGTCATAGAGGCCTCCTCAGAAGAAACAAAGTGGAATACCTTCACATTTTAATGGTTACTGAGGGTGCAATCCTAGGAGTGACTTGAGGTGAAACAGGCCACCTGCACCAGATCCCTAGTGTCACAAACATGTCATAAGGCATATTTGCCCCTACTCAGGAGTCAGCTGGGCTGGTGTGGAGGCCCACAGTGACTCAGCAGAGCTGGGTCCAGCCCTTGCACTGGCTAGACAGGGAAGGTTTGTGCTGAGCAGTGCAGAGGAGGGGGGATGTTCTAGGGGGGCAATTTTGGGTGGGGTATGGTGAAACAAGAGGAGGATCAGGCCCATGGAGGGCGAGCTTGGTGGTGGCAGCATGCACCAAATCCTAACTCCAATTCTTGGGCCAGGCATCCTTACACAGGCTGCTTGGATTTGCAGCAGCTAAACAGCTGGCACAGGTTCAAGTAGCCCCATAGGGCAGACTGGACTAAACATGGGATAAAGCGAAAAACATCCCCTTGCTCCAAGCAGCCTCCTAACCTGCAGTGAATACAGCACAGACACAGGCTAGTTTGGGCTGCCCATACTATATTTTGCACTGGTTGCTATATGTTGTATCCTGTGTCAGGATTCCTTTTTCTGTGTTGCCATGAAAAATTGATCTTGTGTGTAGCAGAATCTTTTGGAGTGATACTTTGTATCTAATACAGTTGTAACTACACACTGATATTAGTAACGAAAAAGAAACTCTTTCCTCTATAACTCAAATATATGCAGTTTTTAAAAGAGCAATTTCCATAGTTTATCTAGTCAATTACTGAGCAGTTTGGCTCTTCATAGTCTAGCGTTTTCATTATTTTACTGATTCCAACCACTGTATCGGCTTAAGGTCTTTCTTTAAAACATTGAAAGTTTTGAAACAATGCAACTTGGAATGTTGCAAACTAAAAGGCAACTGCTCAATCCAGTAAAGGATCACTACTACTACTAGCTTTAGAAGCAGTAAAACTCATTGCTTGAGGGGTTTGGAAATGGTGTTTACCTTACTCAGAAGTAAGCCCATTGTCTTCAGTAAGATTCAGGGCCCAATCCTATCCCATTTCCCAGTGCTGGTGCAGTTGTGCCAGTGGGGCGTGCACTGCATCCTGTGGTGGAGGGGTAGTCACTGGGCCTCCTCAAGATATGGGAGCATTTGTTCCCTTACCACAGGACTGCATTGTGGTTACACCAGAGCTAGAAAGTTGGATAGGATTGGGCCCTCAGGCTGTAATGATCCTACCAGAAACAAACACCTCTAGAAATTGGCAAAAATATAAACGTGTATCAACTTAGATTTTAAAGCAAACAGCACTTGTGAAAAGAGGCACAACCCCAAAATAAAAATAGAAACAGATTCAGGAATCTACACAATTTTGGAAATAACTGCAGTACTCACTCTTGTTGCAATTCACACACAAAGGGAACTGGGGCAGGTACCTTCCATCTTAGAAATTGAGACTTCCTTTCAAGGCAATCTTTCATCCTTCAGACTGTGAGGTCTTTCAAGAAAGCTCAGAAAAGATGCAGGAAATCCAGGTGAGCAAGAGGAGATGGATGGAAGTGGAGGGTGGTGTGGTCCACGAGGAAGATGCTCTTATAAAATGAGAGGACTGAGAACTAGAATAAGTTTCTTCATGCAACTATGCAAATGGAGAATGGGAGTGAGAATACTCATTCCTCCGCATGCCCAGACAGCTTTCACCTCATCTGGAAATCAAGATAGCCTGTGAAGGTCTCCTTGATAGTCCCCTCCTGCAATCTGAGAATTTAATCATCCTTGCTGAAAGCTTGTGGTGAAGACATCAGCCTCCTGGACACTGCCAACTGCTGTTCAGTCCCAAATGGATTAATTACTAAAAGCTTGGAAGTTTTTGCAAACAGAACTTAAAGGGCCAGTGTGCTTTTTCCAAGTATTTTTTTCCCCTCTTGAAAGAAGAGACAAGGTCAGTGGAAGTTGAGCTGTTTATTTTATTTGTACCCTAGCCATCCTCAGTGCAGCAAAAATGGTTGCCTTCTTCTTTTAACCTTACAACAACCCTGTCAAATAGATTGCTCTGAGAAATGACTAGCTCGAAATTCACCCAGTTGAGTCAAGGGCAGCCCACTTCTATCCCCAATCAGCCTACATAGTTAAGTAGCACCAACAACAAAATACACACTGCATGCTATGGGGGGGGGAATGTTGACAAGATAGCTTGGCAGAGGTACAGGTTGATCCTACTTATCCACCCACTTTGTATCCACAGATCTGGCTCAACGTGGGTCCCTTCAACCTGCATTGAGCCAGATTTGGCCAAACCTAAATCCTATAAAGGTAACCAGAGCTGCACTCCAGTCACCTCCAGAAGCTCTTCTGAGGCCCCTGGAGGCTCTGCACACTGAACTGCCCCAGAGCCAGATCTGGGGGGCGGGCCTCCTGCACCTGAATTTATAAATGGGACTACCCAGGCCTCTCCAGAGGTGGACCAGAAGTGTCCATGTTCCTGAAAGGCTTTTTATGATGGCTGTAAAGCAGGATCCACTGTCAACAGTGGCATCCTGTGGCCTCTTGGGGCCCAGAACAATGTGGTGGCCCAGAAACATCGTCATCCTGCATCACCGCATCACCCCTGTGCCTGACACGCCCCCCTTCCAGTCTGGCTCCATTTTGGGGCTAAATAGAGGCAAGGGAAGGTGGTGGGCCCAACTTCACAGCACTCCTGCTTACAGCAGTGATCACTGCATTGTCGTTGCCCCCCACCCCCACCCCCACCCCCACCCCCACCCCATGGAAAGCCCAGAAAGAGTGCTGCAGGGGGGCAACCCCCTCAGACACTACTGGCTTGCAGCACTCCAATCTGGCGCCTCCCCTCATGGGGTGTCCAGGGCATATGCCCTACTAGAACAGCCCTGGATATCTCTTTGGCTGCCATAATGCGAGTTCCTTCAGTCAGGATGGGTGGTGGAATTGGGCAATATGTCTAGCAGTTTAGCCAAAGGACCCACATTGGTTCCCCCTCAAATTTTTCACTGAACAAATTCTATGCTTCTTGCAGTGAACACACACAATTTCCTCAGTCCTTGGTCTAGATGTTCTCTTCAGGGTCCACAGTTGGCCCACTTCTCGTGTGTGATACACTTGCTCAAATTCAACTTCATGCAGTTGGCAAACCAAAAACTAGGAGTTTAAAGACTGCAGGTGATTTTGCCGGCCATTCCACTTAGTAAATACATGCCCTGGAGGGAGCTGGAGACTGGAGAATGAAGCTGCTGTTCGGTGTCAAGTCCTGCCTGTGTCTTGCAATTTTAATAAGACAGGATGCGTTTTCAGGATGCTAGGAATTTTCAATGCAGTTTTGAGGACATCCTATTTTAGCTTTGCACTCTGGACTTTGGAACACAACCCTCACATAGGGCAAGGGGCAACTGTGCAGCAAAAGATCAAAGTGATGCTACTGAGCATTCTAGTGCAACAATTGGCCAAAATTACTGTGAATATTGTCAGCTGGAAGTCAAATGGCATGGGTTGTCTTGGGAATTTTTTTTTTCCCTTTTGGGAGGAGGAATTGAATTTTTATAGAGTCAGATTTTGGAATCATTGGAGAGGAGCAAGATCATCCAAGATCTTCTAGCACCAGAGGGTAGGAGTTGAAGGTGACCACCAGCCCTTCTGGGGTGACACATCAGAAGGTTCAAGGAGCTGCCATCACTGCCACTGCTCTCACTCCTTCTTCACCACTTTCTGGATGTGAAAAGACAAAGGAAACTGAGCAGAAGAGAAGGCAGGGGAGAAGGTGGAGGAGAGGAGTACAATGTGCCCCAGGCAATGTTCTAGTTCACCATGCTCCTTCTCTCCACTTCTCCCAACTCATTTGCAGTTTGCACCTGAGCACAGCATTGCTCTACCATACCATATTTTCCGTATCAGACTACAAAGCTCAACACAGAAGCTCTCAAATCTGTGCCAGAAAAATAGCAGGCAGAGATTTGAAAAGTCTAATTATGGGGCTTGGGGCTTTTCCTGGGGAAGGGAACAAAAGTTATCTTCCCTGGAGGAGACATCCAGTGGCCCTGGCAGTGATGCTAGATGCAGTGGTAAACATTTTCATGCCGCTGCACCTGGTAGAGCTGCTGGGAATAGGACTGGGCTGCATGTACACTGGTACTGGGAACAGGGCAGGATGAGGAGAGGAGAGAATGCAATGGGGAAGAGATTGGGTGGAGAGGGAGAGTAGATCGAGTCCAGAAAGGGAGCAGTATCAGCACAAGCAGGTGCCATTGAATGCCCAGAGTCTTCTGGTGCATGGAGTCAGTTGCTCACTGCTTGCAACAATGGCTAGGGCATGCTCCTGCATGCTGCCTGTTGTGTCAGTCAGAAAATGCTAGTGCTGCCAACACATTTATTCCAGTGGTTCAATAGGATTGAAGCTTTAGTGTGCTTGTCTCCTTGATATGTTGTTAAAAAAAAATAAGCCAGCAGTTTTTCTTGCATCGTAGAACATTCAAAACATTGCATCTCCCTCTGCAATTCACAATTCTTGTACCACATAAGCACTATCAGAGCCTTCCTACTTGTCAAGCTGTTTGTGCATCTGCGCACAACACACAAGCAAACAGAGGGAGAACATGAAGAACAGCCTTGACATTGGATCAAACCTTGTCAACCAGTAGTTTGAGTGACTTGTATTTCTGTGGGAGAATATGTGTGATGGGAAGCCTGATCCTAAACCCAATCCCTTGGGGTGGTGCGGAATCAAGAGCCTTTGTATCAGGCCACAAGGCCCGACACAAAGTTCAGGATCCGGTGGAGCTCAGCTCCACCAGTCCTGCCCTCCACCTGCCCCACTTGCTCCCCCAGCATGCCTCCTCCCCACCCTCTCCCCACCTCCACTCACCCCGGAAAGCCTCCCCCCTGCCTCCCCCCTCTCCCCCACCTACCTCTCCATCGTCTGGCAGTTCCGGGAACCGCCAAATGATGAAGCACCAACTTTCCACCGGCATGAGCCCAGCATTGGCCAGCGCTGAGCTAGCTCTGGTACTGGGCCAGTGCTAAGGCTTGCAAAGGTGCTTTGCAGCACGTTTGAAACAGTGCATGCCGGAGGTGGGCTGGCACACACTCTTTAGGATTGGGCTCTAATAAAGCAGTGATTAGGCATACATCTCCATTTTGCTCCTCCCACCCAGAATGGCTCCAAGGGGGAGGAGCCGCTTGCATGCTGGAGGAAGGCCTCCTGCAAAACTTAGTGCTCTGCACCCGCTTTGCACCTACACTGCTGCATCACATTCTACACGTGAATCCTGCATCCAGATAATTCCTGAATTGTGGAATAGCTATTCATATTGTGCTCTGTGGTCTTGATCCATGCTTGTACATTCAGAATGCCATGCGTCTTTGGTTTGTAACTGAGTCAGGGAACATAGGGAAAGATCCATTCATTCTCCAGGGGAGCATAATGTAGACTTAATCAGTAAAAATCCATAGGTACTTTAATTTACATGCTATGATTGGCATCAACCTAATATCGATAACATATCTTGGGATTTGGTATTGATGGAATGTGAGAAAAAGAACAGTATTGAACTTTCAGGAATCATCCATTCTGATGTTCTAAAATTAACCAGTAATGTCCTTGAACAGATCAATCTGAGAAAAAGGGCCATATAATAGACTGAAGTTGCTTAGAGGAAGCAGGTTGTTTGCAGCCCTTGTGACAGTGAATCTCATATGCACAACAATTGATTGGGCAAGATAGGGAAGTTCCACACTTCTACTCCTGTCCAGGCAGCACAAGATGTTTGCACTTGTTTTTCAACTTCCTCATGGCTCCCTTCATCTCTTCATTCCTCAGAGTATAGATGAGGGGATTGAGGGCAGGCGTGACCACCAGGTAGAACACAGCGGCCATCTTGTCCACCTCAGAGCTGGAGGAGGGCTTTGTATACACAAAAACAATGGGCCCATAGAAGAGGCCAACCACCATCAGGTGGGAGCCACAGGTGGATAGAGCCTTACTACCATCCTTTCCAAAACGGCCACAGAGGGTGGCCAGGATGGTGGCATATGAAATGAGTAAGGTCACAAAGCAGGGCAGAATGATCACACTGTCGCTGAGAACCAGGAGTATCTCACTAACATAGATCTCTGCACAGGCCAGCTTGTGGGATGTCACCTGTGGGATGTCACAAAAGAAATTGTCCAGAACTTTAGGTCCACAATATGGTAACTGGGCTACAACCACTGTCTGGAAAATAGCATGGATAAGAGTTGCTGTCCAGCAAAATATGACGAGACTGTGACAGCGCTGCCTGTCCATGATGGTCATGTACCTCAGTGGGTGGCAGATGGCCACAAAACGATCATAAGCCATGACAGAGAGGAGGAACATTTCTGTACCTCCAACGAGGTGCATAAAAATATCTGAACCATGCAGCCTTCATAAGAAATGGAACCACCATTATTCAATAGGTCATTCACTAGTTTCGGGGCAGCCACTGAGCCCAAGGTCATGTCAAGGAGGGACAGATTGGCCAGGAAGAAATACATGGGGCACTGAAAGAGCTTGGGCTCTGAATGCACCGTCACCATGATTAGCAAGTTTCCCACAAGGCTGGTTGTATAGCAGGTCAAGACCAGAGTTAAAAGGAAGAGCTGGGTAACGTATGATCCGGGGAAGTCCAGGAAGATGAACTCTGTCACAGTGGACCCATTCATCTTGATGGCTGATTCTAGTGGGAGAAACAAATGGGATGTTATTAACCCTCCAGGCCCATCCCATCTCATAGGCTTTGCATGCAGAAGTTCCCAATTTCCATCCTACCATTGCCAGTTAAAAAGCCTTCAAGTTGCTTTGTTTCTGGGCTATTGTGAAGGGGTAGCCAGAGTGCTATTCAGAAGTTGGGAGGGGGGCATCAGTTCTGTTGGAAGAGTACAGATGGTATAAATGTTGGCCTCTACCAGCTGGGGATGATAGTCTACCTCAGGGGTGCCCAAACCCCGGCCCGGGGGCCACTTGCGGCCCTCAAGGCCTCTCTATGTGGCCCTCAGGGAGCCCCTAGCCTCCAATGAGCCTCTGGCCCTCCAGAGATTTGTTGGAGCCCACACTGGCCCGATGCAACTGCTCTCAGCGTGAGGGCAACTATTTGGCCTCTTGAGTGAGCTGTGGGATGAGGGCTTCTTCCACTGCTTGTTGTTCCATCACGTCTGTGATGCAGTAGCAGCAGGAAAGGAAAGGCCAGCCTTGCTTTGTGCAAGGCCTTTTATAGGCCTTGAACTACTGCAAAACCTTCATTCATTCATATAAGTTCATCTTTAAAATATTCATTTATGTAAATTTATTCAAATTTGAAATGTAAATTAATTCGGCCCCTGACACGGTGTCAGAGAGATGATGTGGCCCTCCTGCCAAAAACTTTGGACACCCCTGGTCTACCTTAGGGGCTTGTGAGATCCACTGTCCTCCTTGGTCTGAATGTTTAGTGGCTTCTCTTTCTCGTTTTTTCTGCCTTTGTAACAATTGCTGCAGTTCTGTCCCTTTGTGTGACTTGGACTGCAATCCTATACACCAGGGTTTCTCAAACTGTGGGTTAGGACCCTCTAGGTGGGGAGCAAACCAATTTCTGGTGAGTTCCCATTCATTTCAATATTTTATTTTTTATATATCACCCTTGATGCTCCCATGGCATGTGACTGCATTTGGGGAAATGTTACAGACCTGTATTTTTAACAAGCTATTATGTATATTCTTTTAACAATGATAGTCAATGGAATTTACTCCTGAGTAAGTGTGGGTAGAATTGCAGCCTAGGTTGTTAAAAATGGTGCTGCTTGATGATGTTACTTCCAGTCATGACATCACTTCCGGTGCGTCCTGGCAGATTCTTATTCTAAAAGGTCCTGGTGCTAAACGTGTGAGAACCACTGCTATACACAGTTATCTGGAAGTAAGTCCCACTGAATGCAATGGTAGTTACTTCTGAATAGACATGCATTTGGTTGTGCTCAGCTCAAGTCAGTTTTCCTGTATATGGGGCTGCATTAATCTCTCAGTTCTTACTTAGCCAGGGAGACCAATGGTGACACTGAAGGGAAAAAGGGGGAACCTGTGTGCTGCCTGGTTTCCTTGGAGAAAGAATGGGATATGGATGAAATAATGTCACACATACCATGACACTGAGTACATTAAGCAGCTTCATAGCTCCACAAGGATTTCTACCATTTCTCCTCATTATGGGTGATCTGAAGGAAGATAGCAATGTGGATTTAGGCAGTGTCCTAACAGTGTTCTACCTCAAAACTACTCAATTCAGGGAACGGCCATCCCATGTCATTTATTTTTTTACTTCAGCCTAAGATACTCTTTGATTATTTTCAGTAAGATGTTTGTATTTAGAGCAATTCTTTACTTTCCATACAAATCTTGTCATATGAAGGTATTGAATGGAAATTCAAATGGAAAAATAGGATCATGTTTCATGGGATCTTCTCTTATTTTTCAGTACAGGAGAATGACATTGTTATAGGAAAATACAGAATTGGATGCCTGCTTTTTCTGTTGAGGTAGAGAAAGCACAATAACCCTTTCTGTACAAAACTATGAGGGTAACACAATGTGGTTGCAATCCTAACCACACTTTCCTGAGAGTAAGCCCCATTGAACAAAATAGGACATACTTCTGAGCAGACCTGGTTCAGATTGTGCCCCGTGTCTCTTATGCTTAGAAAGAGGACAAACACGTCTTCAGACACAAGCTGGGGCCAGGTTTCTCAAACACTGACTCAGTGTTTGTTGCTTAGCTGATTGGCACCCCTACCTAGAGCTATTAATGTACTGGATGCTTAATGTACTAGTCAGAGCCATGGTATGTGTGACATTATTTCATCCATATTCCATCCTTTCTCCAAGGAGTTCAGGCAGCACACAGGTTCCCCCTTTTTCCCTTCAGTGTCACCCAGTCATCTCCCTGGCTAAGTAAGATCGGAGAGATTAATGCAGCCCCACATACAGGAAAGCAGTGGGACTCACTTTATTTTTTCCTAAAATCCAGTCCATGGGTCTCCCTGCTGACATCTTGGGTGCTGGATCTTTAAGTAGAGCAGCTAATATTCTTCTGACCAGAGTATTTGACATCAAGAGCCAGGAGTTATTTGCCAAGGCATCAAAGGTGTGTTCACCTTTGTACCTACAACTACCACTGACTTCCTCCTGCAAGCCAAGGTATCTGTATTGAATTGAAAACCCTCAAGTGCATTGGGCTTTAAAGATCACAAGAAATCTTACAATCTAACATTTTAAAAGCCCATTTTAAAGGCTCTATAGATAACAGTAAAGACTGTTTGTGTAGATGTAATAAGGGAGCTGCTGAGAACTTACATTCTTTTACATTATCTTCTATATGAAGATCTTTGAAAGACTAACCTGTATCCTTATTTACCATCGCATTTTTGGAGCTTGGATGAAGACAGTAACCGTCTACTCTTATCCTCAGAAGGCCAGGACTTTGTCAGACGGATCACTGCTTGTCTTCTGCAGTTATCCAATGATGCCAAACACTATTTACTGCTTCCCCCAAGTTATAAGGATTTACTCTCTCTGTAGTAACTACTCAGAAAGCAAGGAATGTAAGTGCTAACTAATTTGATTGTCACTCTATTCTTGTTGTCTTTAATTTATTGTTTGTTGTTGTATATTCGTTTGCTGTTAATTATGTGTTTATGCCAATAATGTTTTTATATACATACATACAGAACAAAATACTGTACTCCGAGTTAATATTCTGAGGGCCCAATTCAATGCAAACTTCCAGTGCCAATGGGGTACGTGCTGCATCCTGTGTTGGGGAGACAGTCCTAGAGGCCTCCTCAGAAGAAACAAAGTGGAATATGGTTACTGAGGGTGCAATCCTAGGAGTGACTTGAGCTGGAACAGGCCACCTGCACCAGCTCCCTAGTGTCATAAACATGTCATAAGGCATATTTGCACTTACTCAGGAGTCAGCTGGGCTGGTGTGGAGGCCCACAGTGACTCAGCAGAGCTGGGTCCAGCCCTTGCACTGGCTAGACAGGGAAGGTTTGTGCTGAGCAGTGCAGAGGGAGGAGGGGGTGTTCCAGGGGGGCAATTTTGGGTGGGGTATGGTGAAACAAGAGGAGGATCAGGCCCATGGAGGGCGAGATTGGTGGTGGCAGCATGCACCAAATCCTAACTCCAATTCTTGGGCCAGGCATCCTTACACAGGCTGCTTGGATTTGCAGCAGCTAAACAGCTGGCACAGGTTCAAGTAGCCCCATAGGGCAGACTGGACTAAACATGGGATAAAGCGAAAAACATCCCCTTGCTCCAAGCAGCCTCCTAACCTGCAGTGAATACAGCACAGACACAGGCTAGTTTGGGCTGCCCATACTATATTTTGCACTGGTTGCTATATGTTGTATCCTGTGTCAGGATTCCTTTTTCTGTGTTGCCATGAAAAATTGATCTTGTGTGTAGCAGAATCTTTTGGAGTGATACTTTGTATCTAATACAGTTGTAACTACACACTGATATTAGTAACGAAAAAGAAACTCTTTCCTCTATAACTCAAATATATGCAGTTTTTAAAAGAGCAATTTCCATAGTTTATCTAGTCAATTACTGAGCAGTTTGGCTCTTCATAGTCTAGCGTTTTCATTATTTTACTGATTCCAACCACTGTATCGGCTTAAGGTCTTTCTTTAAAACATTGAAAGTTTTGAAACAATGCAACTTGGAATGTTGCAAACTAAAAGGCAACTGCTCAATCCAGTAAAGGATCACTACTACTACTAGCTTTAGAAGCAGTAAAACTCATTGCTTGAGGGGTTTGGAAATGGTGTTTACCTTACTCAGAAGTAAGCCCATTGTCTTCAGTAAGATTCAGGGCCCAATCCTATCCCATTTCCCAGTGCTGGTGCAGTTGTGCCAGTGGGGCGTGCACTGCATCCTGTGGTGGAGGGGTAGTCACTGGGCCTCCTCAAGATATGGGAGCATTTGTTCCCTTACCACAGGACTGCATTGTGGTTACACCAGAGCTAGAAAGTTGGATAGGATTGGGCCCTCAGGCTGTAATGATCCTACCAGAAACAAACACCTCTAGAAATTGGCAAAAATATAAACGTGTATCAACTTAGATTTTAAAGCAAACAGCACTTGTGAAAAGAGGCACAACCCCAAAATAAAAATAGAAACAGATTCAGGAATCTACACAATTTTGGAAATAACTGCAGTACTCACTCTTGTTGCAATTCACACACAAAGGGAACTGGGGCAGGTACCTTCCATCTTAGAAATTGAGACTTCCTTTCAAGGCAATCTTTCATCCTTCAGACTGTGAGGTCTTTCAAGAAAGCTCAGAAAAGATGCAGGAAATCCAGGTGAGCAAGAGGAGATGGATGGAAGTGGAGGGTGGTGTGGTCCACGAGGAAGATGCTCTTATAAAATGAGAGGACTGAGAACTAGAATAAGTTTCTTCATGCAACTATGCAAATGGAGAATGGGAGTGAGAATACTCATTCCTCCGCATGCCCAGACAGCTTTCACCTCATCTGGAAATCAAGATAGCCTGTGAAGGTCTCCTTGATAGTCCCCTCCTGCAATCTGAGAATTTAATCATCCTTGCTGAAAGCTTGTGGTGAAGACATCAGCCTCCTGGACACTGCCAACTGCTGTTCAGTCCCAAATGGATTAATTACTAAAAGCTTGGAAGTTTTTGCAAACAGAACTTAAAGGGCCAGTGTGCTTTTTCCAAGTATTTTTTTCCCCTCTTGAAAGAAGAGACAAGGTCAGTGGAAGTTGAGCTGTTTATTTTATTTGTACCCTAGCCATCCTCAGTGCAGCAAAAATGGTTGCCTTCTTCTTTTAACCTTACAACAACCCTGTCAAATAGATTGCTCTGAGAAATGACTAGCTCGAAATTCACCCAGTTGAGTCAAGGGCAGCCCACTTCTATCCCCAATCAGCCTACATAGTTAAGTAGCACCAACAACAAAATACACACTGCATGCTATGGGGGGGAATGTTGACAAGATAGCTTGGCAGAGGTACAGGTTGATCCTACTTATCCACCCACTTTGTATCCACAGATCTGGCTCAACGTGGGTCCCTTCAACCTGCATTGAGCCAGATTTGGCCAAACCTAAATCCTAGCGTTTTCATTATTTTACTGATTCCAACCACTGTATCGGCTTAAGGTCTTTGTTTAAAACATTGAAAGTTTTGAAACATTGCAACCTGAAGTGTTGCAAACTAAAAGGCAACTCTTCGGTAAAGGATCACTACTACTACTAGATGTAGAAGCAGTAACAACTCATTGCTTGAAAGGTTTGGAAATGGCTGTAATGATCCTACCAGAAACAAACACCTCTAGAAATTGGCAAAAATATAAACGTGTATCAACTTAGATTTTAAAACAAACAGCACTTGCGAAAAGAAGCACAACCCCAAAATAATAAAAGGAACCAATTCAAGAGTCTACACAATTTTGGAAATAACTGCAGTACTCACTCTTGTTGCAATTCACACACAAAGGGAACTGGGGCAGGTACCTTCCATGTTAGAAATTGAGACTTCCTTTCAAGGCAATCTTTCATCCTTCAGACTGTGAGGTCTTTCAAGAAAGCTCAGAAAGGATGCAGGAAATCCAGGTGAGCAAGAGGAGATGGATGGAAGTGGCGGGTGGTGTGGTCCACGAGGAAGATGCTCTTATAAAATGAGAGGACTGAGAACTAGAATAAGTTTCTTCATGCAACTATGCAAATGGAGAATGGGAGTGAGATTCCTCCACATGCCCAGACAGCTTTCACCTCATCTGGATATCAAGATAGCCTATGAAGGTCTCCTTGATAGTCCCCTCCTGCAATTTGAGAATTTCATCATCCTTGCTGAAAGCTTGTGGTGAAGACGTCAGCCTCCTGGACACTGCCAACTGCTGTTCAGTCCCAAATGGGTTAATTACTAAAAGCTTGGAAGTTTTTGCAAACAGAAGTTTAAAGGGCCAGTGTGCTTTTTCCAAGTATTTTTTTCCCCTCTTGAAAGAAGAGACAAGGTCAGCGGAAGTTGAGCACACAGTAGTGGTGTGTGTTTCACAACACCAGACTAGGATCTTGAGATCTGGTGATGCTCTAAGCCCAGATAGGAATGGGTTTATAAGGTTGAAATCCAAAATACATTTACTTATGTGTAAGACTGTTCAGAAAAATGGTACATACATTTGAGTAGACAAGCATAGGATGGTGCTGTAAGTCCCTTTGGTCTAACAGTCTCAGTCATGCTCCCCCCCCCCCCATGCAGCCACACCAAAACAGCTTCTGCTGCACCTGCAGGGGGGACTAAACCCAGAAGTCTCCTCTGGGAAAGGGACATTTATTCCTTTACCCATGGGTAAACCTCCACAGCCAGCACCAGCTATATAGTTAGTATAACTTCAATGGAGCTGTGATGAAAGATCAGGCATGGGAAGGAGGTTAGAATTTAGCAGTTGCCAATGCTCCAAACCCAACCCTTTCCAGATCCAGACCTGCCCTCCTCCCCACACCACCACCAACCTGCTCTGTCCTCTCCCTGTCCCATCTGCCAGATTACCTGGGTGGACAGTCCACCTGCACCCTACTATCATGCATGGAGCTGCTCTGGCCTTTCCAGAGGTGGGCCAGAATTGTGCATCTCCTCATTCTTCTGGAAAGCTGTTTATGATGGCTGTAAAGCAGGATCTCCTTTAAACAGTAGCACCCTGGGGCCTTCTGGCACCCAGGACAATGTGGTCATACAGAAAAATCATCCTCCTGTGCATGAACCTGACCACCATCCCCCCCACACACATTTCTGATATGGTTACATTTCAAAGCTAAATGAAGGCAAGGGAGGGTGGGCAGGCTTACAATGACAAGCACTGGGTTGTCATCGTCATCCTACCTCTGCCCACCAGTGGAAAACCCAGGGAACACCCAGAATGCTGCAGGGGGGCATGACCTAGTCACCCCCCCTTCAGACACTACTGGTGGGCAGCACTGCAATCTAGTGCCTTCCTTCAAGGGGTGCCAGGGGCATATGCCCTACTTGCACATCCCTGGATATGCCTCTGGTTGCCAGAATGCTAGTTCTGGCAGTCAGGATGGGTAGGATTGGGCCGTAAATCTCAGTCAATGGAGCTTACTCCCAGTAAAGTGTGGATTGGATTGTTGCCTCCCTTGCCAGCTCCTGAGGCGGCTGCTTCCCCTTGGGAACTTTCTGTGAAAAGTCCCGGCATTGCCTCCTTTGCAATCACACTCAGCCTTGCTTGGAGGTGTTTCTCAGGAAGGCGAGGCGAGGGCAGCATGGCACAGCACTGGCTCTTTTTTGACCTGGAAGTGCCAGCCTTGGTGGGGAGGAGGGGGGAATTGCTACAGACACCTGGCACTGGTCTGGGCTGCCTCCTGCTCCTTCCCCCACCACATGTTTGACAAATTTGGCTTTGCGGGATTCGGCTAGCACCAATCTGGGCTTTCCCCTTCTTTCTCCTAACCCCCTTTACTTGTCTCTTTCCCTTCCCCCACTCCAAGCAAATTTGACTGTGGCTCTGTTGCAGCTGGGTATCTACTGGCTTTACCCACTTAGCCAGGAGTAAGTCCAGTTGAAGACACTGGCACTTACTTCTGAGTAAACATGCATAGGATTGCACCGCAAGTGTATGCAAATATCTGCGTGTACCTTTGTTCAGATTTGTGACCTTCACTGTGTTGCTATTTTATTTTATTTTATCTCATTAACTGTCTAGGTTTAGATTGGAAGATGCTTATCACAGGGACCTACCTTTTTTTTTTTTACTTCTGTTGTTCTGAAAAGTGCCTTTTACTCTGATGTAACATAATAACAGCAGCAGCTATTCTTGTGAGAATAGCTCACAAGATGCTGTGAGAATCTGGACCCAGAGAAAGGAGGACTGCCTGGTCTATATGTCAAAGATTGAGGAGCACTAACTTACTAACATTCTCTCTCTTTGCATACTAGTTGCATGGCAGCATGCTTCTCAGTACTTGGAAAGTGGAACATTATTTATCTTCTCTTGTTATGACATATTTATTTTTTATGTGCAGGGGTGGGGTTAATTGATTGATTAATTAAACTTATTACAAACTTAATTGTATTTTTGGGGGTGGGGGGTTGCATGTGGTCCACAACTGTTTCAATTTTTGTTTCAGTGGTCCCTGGGCTCCTAAAGGTTGGGAACCACTGGTCTGTATGACAACTTCAGGGTCCATAGTTGACCCACCTCTTGTGTGTGATACACTTGCTCAAATTCAACTTCATGCAGTTGGCAAACCAAAAACCAGGAGTTTAAATATTGCAGGTGATTTTGCCCACCGTTCCACTTAATAAATACATACCCTTGACAGAGTCTCAGACTGGAGAATGAAGCTGCTGTTTGTTGTCAAGTCCTGTCTGTGTCTTGCATTTTTAAACAGACATAATGCATATTCAGGATGTTGGGGATTTCAATGCAATTTTGAGTACATGCTATTTTAGCTTTATGCTCCAGACATCATAACATAACCCTCACACAGGGCAAGGGGCAACCATAAAGCGAAAGATCCAAATGATGCTACAGAGTGTTCCAGCGCAATGACAAGTCAAAGCTACTGTGAATATACTCACCTGGGGATGTTAAATTGCATGGGTTGTATTAGGGAATATTGTTTCTTTGGGGAGGAGGAATTAATTTTTTGGTTCATTTATAGAGTCAGATTTTGGAAACATTTGGAGATGAGCAAGATCATCCAAGATCTTCTAGCACCAGAAGGATGGAATTGAAGGTGACCACAAGCCCTTCTGGGGTGACATCAGCAGGTGCAAGGAGCTTCCACCACAGCCACTGCTCTCACTTTCACAATTTTTCCACCACATTCCAGATGTGAAAAGACAAAGGAAACTGAGCAGAAAAGAAGGCAGAAGAAAAGATGGAGGAGAGGAGTACAATGTGCACCAGGCGATGTTCTAGTTCACCAGGCGATGAGGATGGGGAGGTTAGAGAACAACAAGACAAAGGCAGGGTAGGAGAAGAAATTGGGAAAGGTAGGGTGATGGGATGTGATAGACGGTTTGGCACAATGAGAGGATGCGGGGACAAAGGAGCGAATAAGCAGCCCATCCTGGGGCATTCCGTGTATAAATGCTTTTATGCGAATGCCCGAAGTCTACGAGCAAAGGTGGGAGAACTGGAATGTCTGGTGACAAGGGAAAATATTGACATAGTGGGCATAACGGAAACCTGGTGGAATGCGGAGAATCAGTGGGATACCGCAATCCCGGGCTATAAACTCTACAGGAGGGACAGGCAGGGGCGTGTTGGAGGTGGGGTGGCCCTTTATGTTAAGGAAGGGATAGAATCCAGCAAAGTAGAGATTGAAGGTGGGTCCGACTCCACCGTAGAATCTCTGTGGGTTAAATTACCAGGCTTGTGCAGCGATGTAATACTGGGGGCGTGCTATCGTCCTCCAGACCAGAAATCGGATGGGGACCTTGAAATGAGGAAACAGATCAGGGAGGTGACAAGGAAGGACAGGGTTGTAATCATGGGGGACTTCAATTATCCTCATATTGACTGGGTCAATTTGTGTTCTGGTCACGATAAGGAAACCGGATTTCTTGACGTGCTAAATGACTGTGGCTTAGATCAGCTAGTCAAGGAGCCCACCAGAGGACAGGTGACTCTGGATTTAATTTTGTGCGGTACGCAGGACCTGGTTAGAGATGTAAACGTTACTGAGCCATTGGGGAACAGTGATCATGCTGCGATCCGTTTTGATGTGCACGTTGGGGGAAGAATACCAAGCAAATCTCTAACAAAAACCCTTGACTTCCGACGGGCGGACTTCCCTCAAATGAGGAGGCTGGTTAGAAGGAGGTTGAAAGGGAGGGTAAAAAGAGTCCAGTCTCTCCAGAGTGCATGGAGGCTGCTTAAAACAACAGTAATAGAGGCCCAGCAGAGGTGTATACCGCAAAGAAAGAAGGGTTCCACTAAATCCAGGAGAGTGCCCGCATGGCTAACCAGCCAAGTTAGAGAGGCTGTGAAGGGCAAGGAAGCTTCCTTCCGTAAATGGAAGTCTTGCCCTAATGAAGAGAATAAAAAGGAACATAAACTGTGGCAAAAGAAATGTAAGAAGGTGATAGGGGAGGCCAAGCGAGACTATGAGGAACGCATGGCCAGCAACATTAAGGGGAATAATAAAAGCTTCTTCAAATATGTTAGAAGCAGGAAACCCGCCAGAGAAGCGGTTGGCCCCCTGGATGGTGAGGGAGGGAAAGGGGAGATAAAAGGAGACTTAGAGATGGCAGAGAAATTAAATGAGTTCTTTGCATCTGTCTTCACGGCAGAAGACCTCGGGCAGATACCGCTGCCCGAACGGCCCCTCCTAACGGAGGAGTTAAGTCAGATAGAGGTTAAAAGAGAAGATGTTTCAGACCTCATTGATAAATTAAAGATCAATAAGTCACCGGGCCCTGATGGCATACACCCAAGGGTTATTAAGGAATTGAAGAATGAAGTTGCAGATCTCTTGACTAAGGTATGCAACTTGTCCCTCAAAACAGCCACGGTACCAGAAGATTGGAGGATAGCAAATGTCACGCCTATTTTTAAAAAGGGAAAGAGGGGGGACCCGGGAAACTATAGGCCGGTCAGCCTAACATCCATACCGGGTAAGATGGTGGAATGCCTCATCAAAGATAGGATCTCAAAACACATAGACGAACAGGCCTTGCTGAGGGAGAGTCAGCATGGCTTCTGTAAGGGTAAGTCTTGCCTCACGAACCTTATAGAATTCTTTGAAAAGGTCAACAGGCATGTGGATGCGGGAGAACCCGTGGACATTATATATCTGGACTTTCAGAAGGCATTTGACATGGTCCCTCACCAAAGGCTACTGAAAAAACTCCACAGTCAGGGAATTAGAGGACAGGTCCTCTCGTGGATTGAGAACTGGTTGGAGGCCAGGAAGCAGAGAGTGGGTGTCAATGGGCAATTTTCACAATGGAGAGAGGTGAAAAGCGGTGTGCCCCAAGGATCTGTCCTGGGACCGGTGCTTTTCAACCTCTTCATAAATGACCTGGAGACAGGGTTGAGCAGTGAAGTGGCTAAGTTTGCAGACGACACCAAACTTTTCCGAGTGGTGAAGACCAGAAGTGATTGTGAGGAGCTCCAGAAGGATCTCTCCAGACTGGCAGAATGGGCAGCAAAATGGCAGATGCGCTTCAATGTCAGTAAGTGTAAAGTCATGCACATTGGGGCAAAAAATCAAAACTTTAGATATAGGCTGATGGGTTCTGAGCTGTCTGTGACAGATCAGGAGAGAGATCTTGGGGTGGTGGTGGACAGGTCGATGAAAGTGTCGACCCAATGTGCGGCGGCAGTGAAGAAGGCCAATTCTATGCTTGGGATCATTAGGAAGGGTATTGAGAACAAAACGGCTAATATTATAATGCCGTTGTACAAATCGATGGTAAGGCCACACCTGGAGTATTGTGTCCAGTTCTGGTCGCCGCATCTCAAAAAAGACATAGTGGAAATGGAAAAGGTGCAAAAGAGAGCGACTAAGCTGATTACGGGGCTGGGGCACCTTCCTTATGAGGAAAGGCTACGGCGTTTGGGCCTCTTCAGCCTAGAAAAGAGACGCTTGAGGGGGGACATGATTGAGACATACAAAATTATGCAGGGGATGGACAGAGTGGATAGGGAGATGCTCTTTACACTCTCACATAATACCAGAACCAGGGGACATCCACTAAAATTGAGTGTTGGGCGGGTTAGGACAGACAAAAGAAAATATTTCTTTACTCAGCGCGTGGTTAGTCTGTGGAACTCCTTGCCACAGGATGTGGTGCTGGCGTCTAGCCTAGACGCCTTTAAAAGGGGATTGGATGAGTTTCTGGAGGAAAAATCCATTATGGGGTACAAGCCATGATGTGTATGCGCAACCTCCTGATTTTAGGAATGGGTTAAGTCAGAATGCCAGATGTAGGGGAGAGCACCAGGACGAGGTCTCTTGTTATCTGGTGTGCTCCCTGGGGCATTTGGTGGGCCGCTGTGAGATACAGGAAGCTGGACTAGATGGGCCTATGGCCTGATCCAGTGGGGCTGTTCTTATGTTCTTATGTTCTTATGTTCACTATGCTCCTTACTTCCATTTCTCCCAATTCATTCACCATTTGCACCTGAGACAAGTGCCTCAGGCTTCCTCATGGTTGCACTGACTGTAGTTTGCCATCTGTGTGGCTGAAGGCCACAACAAGGTCTGGCATCTGCTGAGCCCTACAGGTGAATAGGGCTGAAAAAACACTACTGTTTTAATTCAATACAAGGTGATCAGGGAGGGTGGAGCCTCTGCTGCTGATTCTTCCCCATACAAGCAATATCACTGAGAAACCGGGCTTCTCCAGAGTTCCCTGTGATGTGAACATATTTGTGAAGCGTGCCAAAACTTGGCACCAGAGCAGCTGGGCTCTCCTCACAGACACTGCCAAGGAACATGACAACTCTGGGTCATGTCCCTTTACTCACAAATTCAGGGAGTTGACTGAAGGTGGCTTGCAAGGGAGCCCTCACATCCTTGAGCCAGCCCTGACTGATGGCCTGCCACTCCATGCTAGAAAATGGCAGACAATTTATGCCAGTTCCTCATGCCTGGTTCGATCAAATAAAAAATCCTACTAATCCAGCACTCACTTTCCAACTATGCTCAACCAGGGACTTGAAGCAACAGCCCTTCCGTTGCTTTACTTCTAGTGGGAATTCTGAGAAATCCTGAGAATCATGTTCTTCTATGCCGGTGATGAGAGACGTCAAACTGTATCAATTATGCACCTTCAGAGTTATGATTTATATGTCACTTTTCAGCAAAAAAGAACTTCACAAAGCAGTTGACGGTGCACAAAGAAAGGAATAAATTGTCCCTTTCCCAAAAGGGCTTACAATCTAACAAGAAGTAGTAGAAACACCAGAAAACAGTCACTAGAAGAGACACTGTGCTCAGGAGAACAAAGATATTTGTCCCCCTGCCCCCCCCCCATTTAAGAGATGCATCAGTTGAGAGATGCACCAGTTTAAAAGGTACCTCTTTGTACAGCTATTGTGGAGCAGCTATCCCTAATGATCTCTGTTCTTACAATCCCAATACATGGCTGTATAGTCTGTATCCCATGCTTCCTTGACTTGGAACAGTGTGAGAACACACAGGGCAGGAGTCATCACTTCTCCAGTGGCAACATGCCCTAGGCATGAGAAACAAAATTCATCTGTACATTAGTTCACATGCTACAATTAACAAATACATCGCTAGTATCAGTAACTTCTCTTAGTGATGGAACACAAGAGGAGCAGTAGTGTCGCACTCACAAACACCATCCATTCTGATGCTATCACATTCAAAAGCAAAGTGGGCATTATTACTCCAAGAAATAATGCCACATACATGTAAAGATGCTCTGAGAAAGCAGGTTGTTGGAAGCCCCCTAGCAGTTACTTTTAGGGCTCATATATACAACAATTCATTTGGCAGGAAAAGGAAAATTCACACATCTGCTCCTGTTAAAGCAGCAAGAAGCGTTTACATTCATTTTTCAACTTCCCCATGGCTCCCTTCACCTCCTTGTTCCTCAGAGTATAGATGAGGGGATTGAGGGCAGGGGTGACCACCATGTAGAATACAGCGGCCATCTTGTCCACCTGGTTTCCAGAGGCAGGCTTAAAATACACAAAACCAATGGGCCCATAGTAGAGGCCAACCACCATCAGGTGAGAGCCACAGGTGGACAGAGCCTTAGTACCACCCTTCCCAAAACGGCCACAAAGGGTGGCCAGGATGATGACATAAGAAACCAGCAAGGACAGAAAACAAGGTAAAATGATTAAGCCATCACTGATCAACATGAGTATTTCAGCAATATAGGTTTCTGAACAGGACAGCTTCATTACCTGTGGGATTTCACAGAAGAAATGATCAAGCACATTTGGTCCACAATATGGTTGTTGGGACAACACCACTACATTAAAACTGCCATGAATGAAGCCTCCTGTCCAGCAAAATATGATAAGATGAAAGCAACATTGTCGGTTCATGATGGTTGCATACCTCAGTGGGTGGCAGATGGCCACATAACGGTCATAGGCCATGACCGAGAGGAGGAACATTTCTCCACCAGCAAAGAAGTGGCCGGTCATTATCTGAGCCATGCAGCCTACAAAAGAAATGGTTCCACCCTTGTTCACTAGGTTAGCTGCTAGTTTGGGGGCTGCTACAGAGCCCATAGAGATGTCAAGGAGGGACAGATTGGCCAGGAAGTAATACATGGGGCACTGAAAGAGCTTGGGCTCCAACCACACAGTCACTATGATTAGCAAATTTCCCACAAGGACAGTTGTGTAGCAAGTGATGACCAGGGTTAAAAGGAAGAGCTGGGCAGTGCGGGAGCCAGAGAAGTCCAGGAAGACAAACTCTGTCACAGTGGACCCATTCATCTTGATGGTTGGTCCTAGTGGGAGAAACAAACAGGATCTTGTTAATCCTTCAAATCCTGCCCATCAGGCAGCCCAATACTGGCCTGCCCTACATCTAAGGTGGGTTTGGGGCCCAAAGCAGTGCAGCATGGGAAAGAGGAATCATTTCCCCTTTTCTCCGCTAAAGCAGCAGCAACCCCCATGGGGCTACTTGGATCTCTGCCACCCCAGGACGTGGTACAGATCTGAGCAACCCGAAGCTGCTCTGGGCTGCCCAGGAAAGGAGATAGGATTCGACCTAAGTGCCAGATCCTGGCCCCACCCCTCCTTTTCTCACACCCGCTCTCCCCAAAACACCTTCCTCCCATCCTCCCCACACCCCCTTCAGACCCTTATGCTGGCCTAGCTCAGCCAGCATGAGCTTACCATCCAAGCAGGGCTTAGACCTTCCTCCTCTCCCAGTGGAGCAAAAGTGCTTTTCAGCACTTTCCCCACACTGGCAGGCTACAGCAAAGGAGTTGACCCATGACCATATTAGGGTTGAGCCCTCACAGACTTTGCATGCAGAAGTTCCCAAGTTCGAAACCTACCCTTGCTCTGCAAAAAGACTCCAGATGGAGACATAATGAAAAGACCTCAAATAGCAGGGCAGTTCAGGCTT
This sequence comes from Tiliqua scincoides, assembly GCF_035046505.1. Lineage (NCBI taxonomy): Eukaryota > Metazoa > Chordata > Lepidosauria > Squamata > Scincidae > Tiliqua > Tiliqua scincoides. Next base: position 140,988,137 of record NC_089825.1, on the reverse strand, counting down.
ACCAGGCCATTGTGATGAAGTAGCCAGAACATTGTGAAGAGGTTTATCTGCCTTCTGGGGGAGGGGGGTGTCAGGGTCCCCCAGGCAGGACAAAGCATACCCCCAGGTAGCTACCTCACTGCCACCAGCCCAGGATCACTAGAGGGATTTCCTGGGCTGAACCCCCTTCCTTATAATATAAACTATTGAGTAGGTCCTCTTTAGCCTCTCTCTTAACTCTCTAGGGCTGTGGTTTTCAAATTCTCTGGGAGTTTGAAACCCACAGTAAGTCTTTGAGGGGTGGGGGAGGCAGCAGGGGCAGAGGGAAGGCAGCAATACGATCCCCAGGATCGCATCACTGAGGGGGTTGCAGGGACTGGGATGCACTCACCAGTCCCTGCAGCAGCCATCCCTGAATTTAATTCCTCTCACTTATTCACAATACCAGAATCACACTAACTCTCCTTCAGATCTCCCCCACCAAGGAGGCAGCAAAGTTCCCTTCTCCTAAGGTTTTCATCCACTTTACCAATGAACCCAACCCTTCTCACCTGAATCTTTTACATCTGAGGAATCCCAGCTACTCTAACACCAAAGGAAGAAAAACAAAGACCTGGATGAAGCATCAGTTTCATGTCAGGGGGATACGGTTGTCCCTGTCTTAGGGGCTTGTGAGTTCCTCTCTCCTACTTGGGTTGGGCTGTTTGTTTATCGGATTCTTTTTCTTTCTTATTGTTTCTGCTCTTGTTGAAATAGCTGCTCTTTTCTTCCTCGGGTCAAGTCAAGGCCTAAGCTATGGTGGGTTTTCCTGTGTGTGGGACTGCTTTAATCCCTCAGATCTTCCTCCGGGAGGGAGATGACTGGGTGACCTTGTTCATTTCCTCTGTCTCCATCCAGCCTACCTCAAATGTCTGGTGTGAGGGGCAAAAAAGGGAATCTGTGTCTGAGCTCTTTGGATGAAATAATGTCACACATACCATGGCTCTGACCAGCTCATTAAGCAACTTCATTGTTCCACAATGATTTCCACCCCTTCTCCTCATTATGGGAGATCTGAAGGAAGATAATAATGTGGATTTAGGCAGTGTCTTATGACAACTGCAACAAATGGAAATATCAAAATATTAATTGGTCGAGAGGAGGTTGAACGTCTGGAAGAAATCATCTTTTTAGGGTCACTGATGCAGCTAAGAAATTAAACACTGAATTATGCTGGGTTGCACAGCAATGATGAGTATGAATCAAATATGAAAAAGTAAGAATGTCAGTTTAATGACCAAGTTCAATTGGTCAGTTTAACGACCACTTGTCCAATAGTGTGGACAAGATTAGTCCACACTATTGTGTCCACCATAACTACATATGCCTGTGAAAGTTGTATGATGAAAAAGTTGCACAGAAGGAAAATTGATTCTTTGGAGCTATGGTGTTGGAGGAGGGACTGCAAAGATAACAAATAAAGAAGCGCTACAGCCCCATAAAACCAGACATGTCACCAGAAGGCAAAATAATAAAAAAACTTAGACTTAGACTGCAATCCTAACCACACTTTCCGGAGAGTAAGCCCCATTGAACAAAATAGGACTTACTTCAGAGTAGACCTGACTAGGATTGTGCCCTTAGTTACTTTTGCCATGTTATGAGGTCAACATCTTTCAAGAATGACGTTATGCTTGGAAATGTCAGTGGCAAAAGACGACAAAGAAAGTGTCCAAAGAACATGTTGGCTGGATGTAATGAAAGCACACTGGCCAAAATATAAAGCTATTGAAAGAAGTTGTACAAGAACGGAAATCACGGAGAGAGCTGGCTCATGGGATCTCCAAGGGTCGAATACGTCTGAATGGATAATACGATTCAAAATACCCAGTGATATCAATAATTTTAAAAACTCCTCTATAACTCAAATATATAAAATTGCTCAAAAGCAATTTCCATACTTTATCTAGTCAGTTGCTATGGAGGTTGGCTCTTCACGGTCTATCATTTTCATTATTTTACTGATTTCAACCCCTGTGTTGGGTTAAGGTCTTTCTTTAAAAAACTGAAACTCCCTTGGAATGTTACAGACTGAATGGCATACCAAAAAAACCAGAAGTTCCCAAACTTTTTAGCATTGGGAGCTATCTAAAAAGAAGTTTCACTTTACCAGCTGCTCAAACCTGTGGCTATAATGGTGGTTAGGCAGCACTGCTCCCCAGCACAAATAGCAGGTTGCTTAACTCTTGATGTACGAGGCCTATTTGGCCTCGTCAGTTTCACAAACCACCAAAAATTTGGTTGTGACACACTGGTGCGTCCCGGACCCACAGTTTGGAAACCAATGTAATAAACAATCACTACAGCAATATCAATAGCAGTAGTAATGACTCATTGCTGGGAGGGTTTGAAAATGCTGTTTACCTTGCTCAGAAGTGAGCCCATTGCTTTCAGTTAGACATAGGCTGTAATAATCCTACCTTAATAGAAACAAACTCCTCTCTGAATTGTCAAAAAATTAAACATGTATGAATTTAGATTTTAAAATGACCAGCGCTTGCAAAACAAGGAATAGCCAAAGAAATTCAAGAGTCTCCAGAAATTCAGAAACAGCCACAGTACTCACTCCTGCTGCAATCCACACTCAGAGGGGATCCGGGCAGGTACTCTCCATCACAGAGATCAAGACTTCATTGCAAGGCAATCCTTCATCCTCTATGCTTCATGATCTTTCAAAAAGGCTCAGAAAAGATGGAAGAGTTCCAGGTGAGCAAGAGGAGATGGATGGATTTGGAAGGTAGTGTGGTCCAAGATGATGCTCTTATGAAATGAGAGGATGGAGAATGAGAATAAGTTACTTCATGCAACTATGCAAATGGAGAATGGGAGTGAGAATACTCATTCCTCCCCATGGCCAGATAGCTTTCACCTCACCTGGAAATCAGCATAGCTTGTGAAGTTCTCCTTGACAGTCCCCTTCTGCAATCTGAGGATTTCATCATCCTTGCTGAAAGCTTGTGGTGAAGACGTCAGCCTCCGGACAGTGCCAACCACTGTTCAGACCCAAGTGGGTTAATTACAAAAGATTTGAAGTTTTTGCAAGCAACAGAACTTTAGAGGGCCAGTGTGCTTTCTCCAAGTATTTTTTTCCCTCTTGAAAGCAGAGACGATGTCAGCAGAAGTTGAGCAGTTCGTTTATTTAATTTGTACCCCAGCCATCATCAGTGTGGCAAAGAGAGTTCCCTTCATCTTTTAACCTTATAACAACCCTGTCAAATAGATTGCTCTGACAAATAAGAACTGGTTCAAAATTCACCCAGCTGTGTCACAGGCAGCTCAATTATATCCCCCCATCAGCCTACGTGATGTAAAATATGCACTGCATGCATCCTATGGGGGGACGACTAGACAACTTGGAAGAAGTACAGGTTGAGCCTACTTATCCATGGATTTTGTATCCGCAAATCTGGCTCAACAAGGGTCCTTGGGACCCATGAGTCAGATTTAGCCCAACTCGAAGCCTACAAAGGCGACTGGAGTTGTGTTCTAAGGCTGCTGGGATGTCTTAGAAGGTCACTTCCATTTTTGCGTCAAAACCAGAAGTGACATTTTAAAGTCTTTTAAGGCTTTTGGAAGGCCTACGGGGGCTTCCCCAGCCCTCCAAAGGCCTTATAAGGCCTTAAAACGTCACTTCTGGTTACGACGCAAAATTAGAATTTACCTTCTGAGGCCTCCCAGAGCTCCAGCTGCCTTCAGAGACTGTGTATCTGCCTTCGGAGATCCCTAACTGTGGTTTTTTTATCCACGTTTTCACTGGTGTCGGGAGGGGGGGCGTGTCCGAGAATGGCTCCCCCTCAGATACCAAGGCACCAGCTGCATATAAAAATATTTTTTGTTTACCTCCATGTAAGCCTCCTGGCTACCAATAGACCTATGCCAGGTAAGTCAAGGAGCAATAAGGGGGTGTGGCAGGCTATGAAAATGCAGATAGAATCCCAGCGTGCTTGCCGCTGAGATCCATGCTCTCCCACCCTCAGTCTGCCCTGCCTACCCTGCTCCGCATACTGAACTGCCCCAGAGCCACCCACACTGGCATGCTACCTGCTACAGTGTAGGCAGGATGTGACACTAGTGTGCACATGGGGGTCTGGCAATTTATACCAGCAGTCTCAAAGTGCACAGTAGTGGTATGTGTTTCACAACACCTGACTAGGATCTCGCGATCCAGTGATGATCTAAGCCCAGATAGGAATGGGTTCATAAGGTTGAAATCCAAAACACATTTACTTATGAGTAAGACTGTTCAGAAGAATGGTACATACATTTGATAGATAAGCATAGGATGGTGCTGTAAGTCCCTTTGGTCTAACAGTCTCAGTCATGCTCCCCCCCCCCCCCGGACGGATGCAGCCACACAAAAACAGCTTGTGCTGCATCTGCAGGGGGACCAATCCCAGCAGTCTCCTCTGGGAAAGGGACATTTGCTCCTTTACCCAGGGGTAAGCTTCTAAGGCTGGCACCACCTATAGACCTGGCACAACTTTAATGGACTGGTGAAGGTAAATCAGATATGGGAAGGGGGTTAAGATTCAGCGGTTGCCAGCGTTACCAAACCTAGCCGTTTCCAGAACCAGATCTGCCTTCCTCCCCATCCCATCACTGCCCCATTCTGCCCTTCCCCTCCCCATGCTGCCAGATTACGTGACGGGCGGGTGGATCTCCTGCAGCTGAGTTTATAAACGGGACTACCCAGGCCTCTCCAGAGGTGGAGAGACACTACTCAGACACTACTGGCTAGCAGCACTCCAATCTGGCGCCTCCCCTCACGGGGTGTCCAGGGCATATGCCCTACTAGCACAGCCCTGGCTATCTCTTTGGCTGCCATAATGCAAGTTCCTTCAGTCAGGACGGTGGTAGAATTTGGCAATATGTCTAGCAATTTAGCCAAAGGACCCACATTGGTTCCCCCGCAAATTTTTCACTGAACAAATTCTATGCTTCTTGCAGTGAACACACACAATTTCCTCAGTCCTCGGTCTAGAAGATCTCTTCAGGGTCCACAGTTTAATACAGTTGGTCCACATCTTGTGTGTGATACACTTGCTCAAATTCAACTTCATGTAGCTGGCAAACCAAAAACAGAAAATCAGGAGTTTAAAGACTGCAGGTGATTTCACCCACCATTCCACTTAATAAATACATGCCCTGGATGGAGCCTCAAACTGGAGAATGAAGCAGCTGTTCCATGTCAAGTCCTGCCTGTGTCTTGCATTTTTAAAGGGACATGCATTTTCAGGATGTTGGGGATTTGCAGTGCAATTTTTAGTACATGCTATTTTAGTTTTGTGCTCTGGACTTTGGAACATAACCCTCACATAGGGCAAGGGGCGACTGTGCAGCAAAATATCAATGTGATCCTATTGACTGTTCTAGTGCAATAATGGACCAAAGCTACTGTGAGTACGCTCACGTGGAAGTCAAACTGCAAGGGTTGTATTGGAGAATATTGTTTGTTTTGGAAGGAGGAATTGAATTATTGGTGCTTTTGGAAACATTTGGAAATGTTTGGAGGTGAGCAAGATCAGGGCTTTTTTTCTAATGGAACATGGGGGGACGGAGTTCCGGCACCTTTTTGCAGGGGCCCCTCCCCTTCGGAGGCATTCCAGGAGGGGGGGAGCAAAACAGAGGCAGAGTAGACAGGCACAGGATTTGACTCTAAGGCTGTCATCCTATCCACAGTAAGCCCCATTGACTAAAGTGGACTTCTGAATAGACATGCATAGGATTGGGCTCTTAGGTTGCAATCCTAGGCACTTTTCTGGGAGTAAGCTCCATTGACTAGAACGAGATTTACTTCAGAGTAGACATACCTAGGATTGGGCTCTTAATCCTGGCAGAGATATATATCTGCACCCGTTTTCATATGCTAAGGGCAGGTGGAAAGGGATTCTACGTGTGTACAACATGCTGTCCAGCCTTGCCAGAGATCTTCCTCATCCTTCCCCCACAAGCATGCCCTCCGCCAGCCAGTGTTTGTAGCTCCTCTCCAGCAATGCAAAGCAGCTGATCAGGGCAGCAGAGAACAAACAATTGCATGCCAAGCGCCTTCCCAAAGAGTATTCTGATATCTGAATTAAACCATATTTAATCGCTTGTTTGCAAAAATAGCTGTTTCTATGTGCACCTAAGGACCCCTCTCATGTAAGAATTCCTTTTTTGTTCTTACTCCCACAGTTGCTTAGAGTAATTTTGCTACATGGAACTCATGTAAGCCATTTTTTGGAATCTATTCACTGCTTCCTCTCCTCAAAGTAGTGCCACACTACATACTACACGCTACAAGTGCACCTGTACAGTATTTTTCCCCATGTGTAGAAAAGTAGCTAAGGGGAAGGGTATGTGGAGATTGACAGCCCAATCCTATGCATGTCTACTCAGAAGTAAGTTCATCTTTAGGGGGGAAGCACATAAAAAATATTTTATTTCTCCAATAAAAAATGGTTAATAAATAAATAAATAAATAAATAAATAAATAAATAAATAAATAAATAAAAGATTAACAAGTTGTGAGTTCCTGCACCTTTTTTTTCACAAAAAAAGCACTGAGCAAGATCATCCAAGATCTTCTAGCACCAGAGGGTTGGAACTCAAGGTGACCACCAGCTCTTCTTGGCTGACGCATCAGCAGGTACAAGGAGCTGCCACTGCTCTCCCTCTCGCTCCTTCTCCACTACTTTCTGGATTTGGAAAAATGAAGTAAACTGAGCAGAAAGTGGAGGAGAGGAGTATAATGTGCCCCAGGAGGTGTTCTAGTTCGACACTCTCCTTCCCTCCATGTCTCAATGCGTTCACAATTTGCACCTGAGACAAGTGCCCCAGGAGTCCTCATGGCTGTGCTGACAGTGGCTTTGCCATCTGTGTGGCTGAGGCCTTAATAAGGTCCAGCATCTGCTGAGCCCTACAAGTCAGTAGGGCTGAAAAATACCACTGTTTTCACTCACTAAAATGTGAGAACCCGTTGCTACTTCCTCCCTGTCCAAGCATTCATGATTCACCCTTGAAAGATTGGGCTGTGATGTGATATGTACAGATCTACAAAGTGTGCCAAAGCTTGGCATGAGAGCGGCTAGAGTATCCTCACAGACACTGCCCCCCAGAAAATTCTGGGTTCTTGTCTCACCGTGCATGGCCTTTCTCTCAAACATTCAGGGGGCTGTCTGAAGGTTGTCTGCAAGGGAGCCCTCAAATCCTTGGGCCAGCCCTGACTGACTGCCACTCTGCACTAGAAAATGGCAGATAATTTCTGTCAGTTGCCCAGGGTGGAGCTTGGATGAGGCTCGAGCAGGAAGTGGAAGGAGGACATGCCTGGCTGGATCAAATAAAAATCCCGCTTGTCCAGCACTCACTTTTCATTGATGTTCAGCCATGAACGTAAAGCAACAGCCTTTCCATTGTTTTACTTCTAGTGGGAATTCTGAGAAATCCTGAATCAGAATAGTGTTCTTCTGTGTCAGTGATGAGAGACATCAACTTATATATCAATTAAGCAGCTTCAGAGTTTTAATTTATATGTCACTTTTCAGCAAAAAAGAACTTCACAAAGCAGTTGATGATTCAGTTGTCCCCTTTCCCAACAGGGTTGATAATCTAACAGGAAGCAGAAAAAACACCAGGAAGCAGAACAGACATTGTGCTCAGGAGAACTGGAATAGTTGCTGCCCCTTCCCCCAACTAAATATAAGAGATGCACTAGTTTAAAATGTACCTCTTTACCCAGCTATAGTAGAGAAGCTATCCCTAATGGCCTCCATTCTTAGGATCCCGAATCACGGTTGTATAGGCTGTATCCCATGCTTCCTTGACTTAGAACAGTGTGAGGACACACAGGACAGGATTCACCGTTTCTCCAATGGGAACATGCCCCAGGCATGAGCACAAAATCCATCTGTACATTAGTCTGCATACTACGATTAATAAATGCTTTGCTAGTATCAGTAACTTCTCTTAGTGATTGAACACTAGAGAAGCAGTAGTGTTGCACTCACAAACACCATCCATTCTGATGCTATCAAATTTGAAAGCAAACTGAGCAGTCCAAGAAGTAATGCTACATACATGGAGATTAGAGATGCTCTGAGAAAGCTGGTGATTGGAAGCCCTCTAGCAGTTGCTTTGAGGGTGCATATACATAACAATTCATGTAGCAGGAAAAGGAAAATTCACACATCTGCTCCTGTTAAAGCAGCAAGAGGCGTTTACATTTGTTTTTCAACTTCCCCATAGCTCCCTTCACCTCCTTGTTCCTCAGAGTATAGATGAGGGGATTGAGGGAAGGTGTGACCACCATGTAAAATACAGCAGCCATCTTGTCCACCTGGTTTCCAGAGGAAGGCTTAAAATACACAAAACCAATGGGCCCATAGTAGAGGCCAACCACCATCAGGTGAGAGCCACAGGTGGACAGAGCCTTAGTACCACCCTTCCCAAAACGGCCACAAAGGGTGGCCAGGATGATGACATATGAAAGCAGCAAGGACAGAAAATTGGGAAGAGCTACCAGACTGTCATTGATCAACGTGAAAATCTCAACAACATAGGTTTCCGAGCAGGACAGCTTCATTACCTGTGGGAAGTCGCAGAAGAAATTATCAAGCACATTCGGACCACAATATGGAAGTCGGGCCACCAGCACTGCATTAAGACTGCCATGAATGAAGCCTCCTGTCCAGCAAAATATGATAAAACGTAAGCAACGCTGTTGGTTCATGATGGTTGTGTACCTCAGTGGGTGGCAGATGGCCACATAACGGTCGTAGGCCATGACAGAGAGGAGGAACATTTCTGCACCACCAAAGAAGTGGAAGGTCATTATCTGAGCCATGCAGCCTACAAAAGAAATGGTTCCACCCTTGTTCACTAGGTCGGTTGCTAGTTTGGGGGCTGCTACAGAGCCCAAAGAGATGTCAAGGACAGACAGATTGGCCAGGAAGAAATACATGGGGGACTGAAAGAGCTTGGGCTCAGACAGCACAGTCACTATGATTAGCAAATTTCCCATAAGGACGGCTGTGTAGCAGGTCGTAACCAGCGTTAAAAGGAAAAACTGGGCAGTCTGGGAGCTGGAGAAGTCCAGGAAGACAAACTCTGTCACAGTGGACCCATTCATCTTGATGGCTGGTTCTAGTGGGAGAAACAAATAGCATCCTGTTAACCCTTCAGATCCTGCCCATCTAAGATACTTTCCATGCATAATTTCCCAAGTTCCAGCCTACCTGTACCATGCAAAACAGATCTTAAAAACTTCAGATGGAGACATGATGAAAAGATCTCAAAAAGCAGGGCAGTTCTGGGTTACTGGGCCACTGTGATGGAGTAGCCTGAAGATTCTCCTACCTGCTGGGGAGGGGGGAAGTTGGTTCCTAGCTTAGGAGCTTGTGATTTCCTCTCTCCTACTTGGGCTGGGATGTTTGTTTAGCTGATTCTGTTTCTTACTTATTGTGCCTGCCCTTGTAACAATAGCTGTGATTGTCTCCCTCTGTTCAAGTAATGTCCTTAGCCATAGTTATTTTTCCTGTGTGCGGAACCTCTTTAATCCCTCAGGGCTTCCTCAGGCAGGGACTGGGTGACCTTGGTCATTTCCTCTGTCCCCATCCAGCCCACCTTGAAAGACTGTTGTGAGGATAAAGGGGGAAGAATGCATGCCGTTCTGAGCATCCTGGAGAAAGTAATGTCACACATACCACAGCTCTGACCGGTACATTAACCAGCTTCAATGTTCCACAACAATCTCAACCTGTTCCCCTCCTTATGGAAAATCTAAAAGAAGATAAAAATGTGGATTTATGCAATGTGCTTCCAGTGTCCTACTTCAAAACTAGTTAATTCAAGGCAGTGGCATAGCTAAGGTGGTGCAGGGGGTAGCAAATGCACTGGGCAGAAAGCTTGGGGGGGCAACAACGCGCTGGGCCAACAACGCCCCTGCATGACTTCCATTGGGCTGCTGTAGCCCTGCCGACACACAGGTGGCTGAAGCAACAGTCGCCCCCACAAAGCCTCCCGCCCGGCCAGCCAAGCACGTCTCTCCCAGAAAACGCGGGACAGCGAGTGCTGTGGCTGCAGCTGCAGCTGTGTCCTTCCCCTCCTCAACAGGGCCAAAGCTCAGAGCCTTGCCAGGCAGCCAGTCAACCAGCCAGAAGCCTCCCTCCACTTCCTGCCCTGCATCCCTTGCAGCCCAGGACAACCCACCAGGGTGCAGCCTCTGGGAAGCCTGCTGGGCTTCTTCGTCCCCCCTCGTGCTGCAGCCCAGTGGGTCTGTCAGCATCCCTCTCTCCCGCATGGTCTCTCCCTCACAGATACATACAAGCCCCCCTCTCTCTCACACACACACACTGACATATGCTCTCTTTAAACCCCCCTCCCCCCCCAAACACACAGCCAGGCTCCTGTGTGTTAGCAGGGCTGCAGCAGCTTGATAGAAGTCACGCAGAGGGTTGCTGTGCATTCATGTGTTTTTGTCCGTCCGTCCGTCCCCCCAAAGCCTGGAGCATCACAACCTCTTTCTCTCCACACACCCAAGCCTGAAACCTCACAACCTCTCTCTTTCTTCCCCCCCCCCAAGCTGGCCTCCATAACCTCTCCACAACACAAATGCACCCCCCTCTCTTTCACACACACAGGCTGCCCCCTTGTCTCTCTCACACAGATGCTCTGTTCCCCTCTCTCTCACACACAGATGCGCGCGCACACACTCACATGTGTGGGGGGTGCCTTCACTCACCTCATCCAGCAGGTGAATGTAAGTCCCCCTTCCAGCTGGCAGCAGTCTGCCATCACAAAGAGAAAACCGTCTCCTTTGTAAGAATGCCAGTGTTTGCTTCCAGGTAAGGCTCCGTTCTCACCATGGATCTTCTAAACTTGGAGATCTTTCAAGATGGCTCAGAAACAATGGAAGAAATCCAGGTGAGCAAGAGGAGATGGATGGAAGTGGAGGGTGGTATGGTCCTCCAGGACAAAGATGCTCTTATGAAATGAGAGAACTGATAACTAGAATAAGTTTCTTCATGCAACTATGCAAATGGAGAATGGGAGTGAGAATACTAATTCCTCCCCATGCCCAGACAGCTTTCACCTCGTTTGGAAATCAAGATAGCCTGTGAAGGTCTCCTTGACAGTCCCCTCCTGCGATCTGGGGATTTCATCTTCCTTGCTGAGAGCTTGTGGTGAAGACGTCAGCCTCCTGGACAGTGCCAACTGCTGTTCAGTCCCAAATGGGCTAATTACAAAAAGATTGGAAGTTTTTGCAAACAGAACTTTAGAGGACCAGTGTGCCTTTCCCGGTTATATTTCCCCCTTGAAAGAGGAGGCTACATCAGCAGAAGCTGAGCAGTTCATTTATTTAAATTTGTCCTCCAGCCATTCTCAAATTGGCAAACATGTTTCCCTTCCTGTTTTAACCTTTCAACAACCTTGTCAAATAGATTGAGAAATAACTAAACTCACCCAAGTGAGCCACAGGCAGCCCAATTCTACCCCTTTCCACACCAGCCTATATGAGGAAGCACCATCAACAAAATGCCCTGTATTCTGTGTGGTGCGGAGACTATAAAACAGCCTCGCAGGGGAATATTAAAATATTTTTATTTACCTCCATATAAGCCTCCTGGACCTATGCCAGACAAGTCCAAGGAGTGTGTGCTGGACTGTGAAAATGGGGGTAGGATCCCAGTGCACAGGTCTGCCACTGAGATCCATGCCCTCCTACCCTCAGTCTGCCCCCACCTATCCTGTTTCCCATACTGAGTTGCCCCAGAACTGCCCACACCACCATGTCACCTGCTACAGTGCAGGCAGGGTGAGCCACTAGTGTGCACATGGGTTTGCAAATCCGGGGATTTGCCCCAGTAGTCCCAAAGCACACAATAGTAGCATGACTTTCACAATACCATACCAGGCTCTTGAGATCTTCTGCTGTAAGTCCAGATAGGTATGGATTCAGGAGGCTGAAATAGGGCACACACTTACTGAGCAGTAAGACTATCCAGAAGAATGGGACATACTTCTGAGCAACAAGAATTGTGCTGTTAAGTCCCAGTCTCAAACCTATGCTTTCCCCAAACACACTGAAGCAGCCATACTAAATCAGCTTGCATTGCATCCTGCAGAGGAGTTGGTCCCAGAGGTGTCCTCTGGGTAAAGGAACATTTGTAAGCTTCCAAGGGTAAGGGGTAGGCTTCCAAGACTAAGATGAGTGTACTCAGACCAGCGCCAGCTATATAGCCACCACAACTATAAATGAACCTGTGAAGGAAGATTGAGCATGGGAAAGAAGCTAGGATTTGGTGGGTGTCGCTGACACCAAACCCAACCCTTACCGGAGCCAGATCTGCCCTCCTCCTCAACCCATCACCACCTCATTCTGCCCTACTCACTGCCCCATCCTGCCAGCTTACCTGGGTCTGCAAGACTCCTGCACCCTGCCAGCACATGTGGGGCTGCTCTGTCCTCTCTGGGGGTGGGCCGGAAGTGTGCACTTCCTCATGCTTCCAGAAGGCCATTTACGTTGGCCATAAAGCAAAATTTGCTGCCAGAATGCTCGTTTCAGTGCTTGGGGTGGGGGGAATATGTCTTGCATTTTTTAAGAAACAGTATACATTTTCAAGATGTTGGGGATTTTCAATGCATTTTGAGTATATGCTATTTTAGTTTATGCTCTGGACTCTGGAACAAAACCTGAGCATGGAAGGAGGGGCAACTGTTCAACCAAAGACCAAAGACATGCTACTGAGTGTCCAAGGGCAATGGTAGGTGTTATATAGTGGGTCCATGCGTATAAAGGAAGACATAGAGATAACTGCTCAATATGTTTATTCCATCTTCAGAACAGAACCTGGCAATGAAAAACAAGGCAAACACCCCTGGCTTTTTACAGCCTTTAGCTCCGCCCAGACTTCCCATGATTGTGCAGTTGAAACCTTAACTTGAGGGCCAATCAGATGGTAGGATTTTGATCCATTACCAGATTGGCCTGCCATAAGTCTGGGCCAATCAGTTATGCAGGATTTTGATCCTGCATAACTTACATACATAACAGTAGGTCAAAGCTACTGGGAGTAAATTCACCTGGAAGTCATATCACGTGGGTTGTATTGGGGAATATTGTATTAGGAGGAGGAATGGAATTTTTGGTGCCTTTATAGAGTCAGCGTTTGGAAGCATTCTGAGTTGAGTAAGATCATCCAAGATCTTCTAGCACCAGAGAGTTGGCATCAAGGCTGAGCACCAGCCCTTCTTGGATGACACATCAGCAGGTGCAAGGAGCTTCCACCACAGCCACTGCTCTCTCTCTCTCTCTCTCCCCCCTTCTCCACCACTTTCTGGACTTGAAATGACAAAGCAAACTGAGCAGAAGAGAAATGGAGGAGAGGACGACAATGTCTCCCTGGAGATATTCTAGTCCACCACTCTCCTTCCCTACATATCCCTCAATTCATTCACAATCTGCACATGAACTTACTGCCTCAGGCTTCTTCATGGATGTTTAGACAATGGTTTGCCACCTGTGTGTGGCTGAAGAGTCAGACATCTGCTGACCTACAGGTGAGTCGGGCTGAAGAGCACCACTGCTTCCTTAACACAAGCTGCCCAGGGAGGATGGAGCCTATGTTGCTGCTTCCTCTCTTTCCAAGCATTCATGATTTATCAATGAGAGATCAGGCTCCTCCAATGTGAAGCCTGCCAACACTTGGCATTAGAGAAGCTCCTCACAGACAGTGCTTCCCAGACAAGTCTGGGTTCTTCTCTCAGTGCATGTCCTTCCACTCCCACATTTGGGGGTCCAACTGATGGTTGCTTGTAAGGCAGCCCTCCAATCCAGTAGCACAGGCTTAGGGGGGAATGGTAAGTACTGCAGGTGCCGCAATATGCCATGGGAAGTGGCCCCTCCCACTCGCCCTGAGAGCCATTCCAAGCAATGAACACAATGCAGAGCTGCCTGCCGAAGCAGACTGTGTCTCCTGCATGTTGCCATTCCTGCCCAGAATGGCTCCAACGCTACACTACCGCTGAAATCCTTGAGCCATCCTTGACTGCCTGCCTTTTTCTGTGTTGAAGCTCCTTCCGCTGCAAGTCCTCATGCAGTGGCTGATTTTTTTCCATAAATGCAACGTAGCTATGGGGCAACTGTCCCACATACAACAATGGGGCAGCTCCCTTGATCTCCCTTCATTTGTCTCCATGTGAGCCCCATGATTAATTTTAATACTGCATTGGCCTTTATCGCAGGGGAATGTTCAGTGGCAACAGCCTCTCTCGTGGGCAGGCATGGGAACTCGAGGAAGGTGACTCGAGTCTGAGTCGCAAAAATACATGTACACTTGAGTCAGGCATGTCAATGACTCTGGCATTGAGTCATGTGAGGCCACTGACACATGCAGACTCAAGTCTGTCTGTATCTGGGTGCACTTGCTTATTTTTTTGAAGTGTGAAAGACCTTATGGCGCCATCATTCAGAATGGGTGAGCAGCAGGGAAGTTCTAGTCAGGAGGCAGGGAAGGGTGAATGCACTCAGCAGTAGGCTGGGGGAAGTGAGAGCAGGCTGCCTTATCCATCTCTGAAGGAACCAATGTCACTGAATGAAGGTTTTTCCCCTGGATGAGTGAGGGGAGAAGATGGGGGAGAGGCAGTTCCTAGCCATCTCATGGCATGGCTCCAGAAGGCTCATTGAATGACCAGCCACAATGAGACTACCTCTAAGTAGAACTGCAAAGGATTGAGTCATAGTGGGCCCTCCTCCCGCTTGCCATGCTGGTCCCCGCTCTCATGCAGTTCGTCTCAAGCCCTCCCAACGCGTTTACAAGTATTAACAGAGAACTCCAGCACCTACACACACCGCTCCTGCAGCTCCATTCTCCCCCCCCCCCACACACAGTTGACTTTTTAAAGAAAGATTCAGAACTTAAGTCTTTTAGAGTCCTCAAAACACTTTGGGCAACTTGGAAAGTCTGCCCATCAGGACTCATTTTCAAGTCGAGTTAAAGGGGACGGAGACTTGTGACTCAACTAAAGTCAAACTGTGTTGGATTTGCCTCTCTTTGGTATAAAGCTACAGTTTAGGGCCTGACAAACTGCAGGGGCCTAAAAAAATTGGGAGGGGGGGTTTAAATTTTATGTGTGCTGAACACACACACACAGTAGATCTTTTTTAAATGGCTTCCGCAGTCAATTTTGATGTAATTTTTTTGAAAAGGCCTCCAATTTTTTAACAAGTTGCTCCTAAGCCATATACTGTATAGCTTTGGACCTCACCAAGTCAAAATCTGGCACTGATGAGAAGGGATGAAATGAATGTACTGACAAGCCCAACCTACTTCCACCTACACGCTGCTTCTAGACCAAACTTTATGATTTTTTGTGCTGGGCAGCACAATTCTACCTGAATGAGGCTACCTTTTAATAGTGCAGCCCAGTTGTGCTGTCATAAATGACTATACAGCAGGACAGTAACTGCCCTGTCGGTGGCCATTCATCTGAATGGGCCTTCTCCCTTCTTCACCTGCAGTTACACCAGTGAATATCCAGTCCACTAGTGCCTAACAGCAGTGGTGGACTATCAGAGATTCAAATCCTAGGCAGTCATGGGTTCACTGAGTAATGCTGGGCCAGTCACTGCCATGACACATGCATCACTCTTAATATCCTGAACAGAGAAAGCATAGGGAATGATATTGGAAAGGTAACTGCTGTCTTAGATCTCACACATTCAGAGTGTTCTATGAATTTTAATTTCCATCCATTCCTGTAGCAGGTCTGTAGTGGGTTCCTAATGCATGGGGGAGGATGAGAGACACCAAAATTTCTACATTGATGCATCCTCTAAAAACATCTGAGCTAAGCTCCACAGCATGCCAACCAAATCTTCTCCACAAAAATCCAGACCCAGCTAGAAAACTGCAGATAATTTCTGCCAGTTGCCCAGCATAGAGCTTGGACAAGGCTCAAGCTGGAAGTGGGACGTGCCTGGCTGGATCAAATAAAAAGTCCCACTAATCCAGCACTCACTTTCCAATGGTGCGCAACTAGGAACTTGAAGCAACAGCCCTTCCATTGCTTTACTGCTAGTGGGAATTCTGAGAAATCCTGAACCAGAATCATGTTCTTCTATGCCGGTGATGAGAGACGTCAAACTGTATCAATTATGCACCTTCAGAGTTATGATTTATATGTCACTTTTCAGCAAAAAAGAACTTCACAAAGCAGTTGACGGTGCAGAAACAAAGGAATAAATTGTCCCTCTCCCAAAAGGGCTTACAATCTAACAAGAAGCAGTAGAAACACCAGAACGCTGCCATTAGAAGAGACACAGTGCTCAGGAGAATAGGGACAGTTGCTCCCCCCCATTTAAGAGATGCTCCAGTTTAAAAGGTACCTCTTTACCCAGCTATTGTGGAGCAGCTATCCCTAATGATCTCTGTTTTTAGGATCCCGATACATGGTTGTATAGTCTGTATCCCATGCTTCCTTAACTTGGAACAGTGTGAGGACACATAGGGCAGGAGTCATCACTTCTCCAGTGGCAACATGCGCTAGACATGAGACACAAAATCCATCTGTACATTAGTTCACATGCTACAATTAACAAATACATTGCTAGTATCAGTAACTTCTCTTAGTGAAGTAACACAAGAGAAGCTGTAGTGTTGCATCCACAAACACCATCTATTCTGATGCTATCACATTCAAAAGCAAAGTCTGCTTCCTGGGCACTCCCAGAAATAATGCTACATATATGGAGATTGAAGATGCTCTGAAGAAGCAGGTTGTTGAAAGCCCACTAGCAGTTACTTTTAGGGCTCATATACACAAGAATTTATTTGGCAGGGAAAGGAAGCTCTAAACTTCTACTCCTGTTGAGGCAGCAAAAGATGCTTACCTTTGTTTTTCAGCTTCCCCATGGCTCCCTTCACCTCCTTGTTCCTCAGAGTATAGATAAGGGGATTGAGGGCAGGGGTGACCACCATGTAGAATACAGCAGCCATCTTGTCCACCTGGTTTCCAGAGGCAGGCTTAAAATACACAAAACCAATGGGCCCATAGTAGAGGCCAACCACCATCAGGTGAGAGCCACAGGTGGACAGAGCCTTAATACCACCCTTCCCAAAACGGCCACAAAGGGTGGCCAGGATGATGACATAAGAAACCAGCAAGGACAGAAAACAAGGTAAAATGATTAAGCCATCACTGATCAACATGAGTATTTCAGCAATATAGGTTTCTGAACAGGACAGCTTCATTACCTGTGGGATTTCACAGAAGAAATGATCAAGCACATTTGGTCCACAATATGGTTGTTGGGACAACACCACTACATTAAAACTGCCATGAATGAAGCCTCCTGTCCAGCAAAATATGATAAGATGAAAGCAACATTGTCGGTTCATGATGGTTGCATACCTCAGTGGGTGGCAGATGGCCACATAACGGTCATAGGCCATGACCGAGAGGAGGAACATTTCTCCACCAGCAAAGAAGTGGCCGGTCATTATCTGAGCCATGCAGCCTACAAAAGAAATGGTTCCACCCTTGTTCACTAGGTTAGCTGCTAGTTTGGGGGCTGCTACAGAGCCCATAGAGATGTCAAGGAGGGACAGATTGGCCAGGAAGTAATACATGGGGCACTGAAAGAGCTTGGGCTCCAACCACACAGTCACTATGATTAGCAAATTTCCCACAAGGACAGTTGTGTAGCAAGTGATGACCAGGGTTAAAAGGAAGAGCTGGGCAGTGCGGGAGCCAGAGAAGTCCAGGAAGACAAACTCTGTCACAGTGGACCCATTCATCTTGATGGTTGGTCCTAGTGGGAGAAACAAACAGGATCTTGTTAATCCTTCAAATCCTGCCCATCAGGCAGCCCAATACTGGCCTGCCCTACATCTAAGGTGGGTTTGGGGCCCAAAGCAGTGCAGCATGGGAAAGAGGAATCATTTCCCCTTTTCTCCGCTAAAGCAGCAGCAACCCCCATGGGGCTACTTGGATCTCTGCCACCCCAGGACGTGGTACAGATCTGAGCAACCCGAAGCTGCTCTGGGCTGCCCAGGAAAGGAGATAGGATTCGACCTAAGTGCCAGATCCTGGCCCCACCCCTCCTTTTCTCACACCCGCTCTCCCCAAAACACCTTCCTCCCATCCTCCCCACACCCCCTTCAGACCCTTATGCTGGCCTAGCTCAGCCAGCATGAGCTTACCATCCAAGCAGGGCTTAGACCTTCCTCCTCTCCCAGTGGAGCAAAAGTGCTTTTCAGCACTTTCCCCACACTGGCAGGCTACAGCAAAGGAGTTGACCCATGACCATATTAGGGTTGAGCCCTCACAGACTTGGCATGCAGAAGTCCCAAGTTCCAATCTGCAAAAGACCTCAAAAAGACTCCAAATTGAGACATAATGAAAAGACCTCAAATAGCAGGGCAGTTCAGGCTTACCAGGCCATTGTGATGAAGTAGACAAAACATTGTGAAGAGGTTTATCTGTGTTCTGGGGGAGGGGGGTGTCAGGGTCCCCCAGGCAGGACAAAGCATACCCCCAGGTAGCTACCCCACTGCCACCAGCCCAGGATCACTAGAGGGATTTCCTGGGCTGAACCCCCTTCCTTATAATATAAACTATTGAGTAGGTCCTCTTTAGCCTCTCTCTTAACTCTCTAGGGCTGTGGTTTTCAAATTCTCTGGGAGTTTGAAACCCACAGTAAGTCTTTGAGGGGTGGGGGAGGCAGCAGGGGCAGAGGGAAGGCAGCAATACGATCCCCAGGATCGCATCACTGAGGGGGTTGCAGGGACTGGGATGCACTCACCAGTCCCTGCAGCAGCCATCCCTGAATTTAATTCCTCTCACTTATTCACAATACCAGAATCACACTAACTCTCCTTCAGATCTCCCCCACCAAGGAGGCAGCAAAGTTCCCTTCTCCTAAGGTTTTCATCCACTTTACCAATGAACCCAACCCTTCTCACCTGAATCTTTTACGTCTGAGGAATCCCAACTACTCTAACACCAAAGGAAGAAAAGCAAAGACCTGGATGAAGCATCAGTTTCATGTCAGGGGGATATGGTTGTCCCTGTCTTAGGGGCTTGTGAGTTCCTCTCTCCTACTTGGGCTGGGCTGTTTGTTTATCGGATTCTTTTTCTTTCTTATTGTTTCTGCTCTTGTTGAAATAGCTGCTCTTTTCTTCCTCGGGTCAAGTCAAGGCCTAAGCTATGGTCGGTTTTCCTGTGTGTGGGACTGCTTTAATCCCTCAGATCTTCCTCCGGGAGGGAGATGACTGGGTGACCTTGTTCATTTCCTCTGTCTCCATCCAGCCTACCTCAAATGTCTGGTGTGAGGGGCAAAAAAGGGAATCTGTGTCTGAGCTCTTTGGATGAAATAATGTCACACATACCATGGCTCTGACCAGCTCATTAAGCAGCTTCATTGTTCCACAATGATTTCCACCCCTTCTCCTCATTATGGGAGATCTGAAGGAAGATAATAATGTGGATTTAGGCAGTGTCCTACCTCAAAACTACTTAATTCAAGAAAGAACCATCCCGTGTAATTTACTTCTGACTTCAGCCTAAGAGACTCTTTGATTATTTTCATTAAGGTGTCCATATTTAGAGCATTTATTTGCTTTTCATACAAATCTAGTCATATGAAGGTATTGAAAAGAAATTTGAATACTAATCTTAAAAGATGACAGGTCAAGACATTTCATTGGATCCTCTCCTATTTTATTAACATAGGAGAATGACATTGTAAGAGGAAAATACAGTACTCTGAGTTAATATTCTGAAGGCCCATCCTATCCAACTTTCTAATGCCAGTGGGGCATGTGCTGCATCCTGACATGGGGGGTAGTCACAGAGGCCTCCTCAGAAGAAAAAAAGTGGAACAGCTTCACATATTAATGGTAACTAAGAGTGCAATCCTAGGAGTGACTTGAGCTGGTGTAGGACCCATGCACTGGCTCCTGACTGTCACAAATGTGCCTTAAGGCATGTTTCTACCAACTCAGGAGTTAGCTGTGCTGGCAGGGAAGTTGACACCAGCTCAGTAGAGCTGGATTCACCCCTTGTGCCAACCGGGGGGGGGGGCATTTTGGGGCGGGGGAGGGCAAAACAGGAGGAGGATCAGGCCCATGGGGGTGAGATCAGTGGTGACAGCACACACCAAATCCTCCCAAACCTGGCAGCCTTACACTGCTCAAATCTGCATCATGTCACCGGAAGGCAAAATAAAAAAAACTTAGACTTAGGCTGCAATCCTATCCACACTTTCCGGAGAGTTAGCCCCATTGAACAAAATAGGACTTACTTCAGAGTAGATCTGGTTAGGATTGTGCCCTTAGTTACTTTTGCCATGTTATGAGGTCAACATCTTTTGAGAAAGACGTTATGCTTGGAACTGTCAGTGGCAAAAGACGACAAAGAAAGTGTCCAAAGAACATGTTCGCTGGATGTAATGAAAGCACACTGGCAAAAATACAAAGCAATTCAAAGAAGTTGTACAAGAACGGAAATCATGGAGAGAGCTGGCTCATGGGATCTCCAAGGGTCGAACACGACTGAATGGATAATGCGATTCAAAATACCCAGTGATATTAATAATTTTAAAAACTCCTCTATAACTCAAATATATAAAATTGCTCAAAAGCAATTTCCATACTTTATCTAGTCAGTTGCTATGGAGGTTGGCTCTTCACGGTCTATCATTTTCATTATTTTACTGATTTCAACCCCTGTGTTGGGTTAAGGTCTTTCTTTAAAAAACTGAAACTCACTTGGAATGTTACAGACTGAATGGCATACCAAAAAACCAGGAGTTCCCAAACTTTTTAGCATTGGGTCCTATCTAAAAAGAAGTTTCACTTTACCAGCTGCTCAAACCTGTGGCTATAATGGTGGTTAGGCAGCACTGCTCCCCAGCACAAATAGCAGGTTGCTTAACTCTTGATGTACGTAGCCTCTTTTGCCTCGTCAGTTTTGCAAACCACCAAAAATTGGGTTGTGACGCACTGGGGTGTCCCGGACCCACATTTTGGAAACCAATGTAATAAACAATCACTACAGCAATATCAGTAGCAGTAGTAGTGACTCATTGCTGGGAGGATTTGAAAATGCTGTTTACCTTGCTCAGAAGTGAGCCCATTGCTTTCAGTTAGACATAGGCTGTAATAATCCTACCTTAATAGAAACAAACTCCTCTCTGAATTGTCAAAAAAATGAACATGTATGAATTTAGATTTTAAAATGACCAGTGCTTGCAAAATGAGGAATAGCCAAAGAAATTCAAGAGTCTCCAGAAATTCAGAAACAGCCACAGTACTCACTCCTGCTGCAATCCACACTCAGAGGGGATCCGGGCAGGTACTCTCCATCATAGAGATCAAGACTTCATTGCAAGGCAATCCTTCATCCTCTATGCTTCATGATCTTTCAAAAAGGCTCAGATAGGATGGAAGAGATCCAGGTGAGCAAGAGGAGATGGATGGATTTAGAAGGTAGTGTGGTCCAAGATGATGCTCTTATGAAATGAGAGGATTGAGGATGAGAATAAGTTACTTCATGCAACTATGCAAATGGAGAATGGGAGTGAGAATACTCATTCCTCCCCATGCCCAGATAGCTTTCACCTCATCCGGAAATCAGCATAGCTTGTGAAGTTCTCCTTGACAGTCCCTTCTACAATCTGAGGATTTCATCATCCTTGCTGAAAGCTTGTGGTGAAGACGTCAGCTTCCGGACAGTGCCAACCACTGTTCAGACCCAAGTGGGTTAATTACAAAAGATTTGAAGTTTCTGCAAGCAACATAATTTTAGAGGGCCAGTGTGCTTTCTCCAAGTATTTTTTTTCCCTCTTGAAAGCAGAGACGATATCAGCAGAAGTTGAGCAGTTCGTTTATTTAATTTGTACCCCAGCCATCATCAGTGTGGCAAAGAGAGTTCCCTTCATCTTTTAACCGTATAACAACCCTGTCAAATAGATTGCTCTGACAAATAAGAACTGGTTCAAAATTCACCCAGCTGTGTCACAGGCAGCTCAATTATATCCCCCCATCAGCCTACGTGATGTAAAATATGCACTGCATGCATCCTATGGGGGGACGACTAGACAACTTGGAAGAAGTACAGGTTGAGCCTACTTATCCATGGATTTTGTATCCGCAAATCTGGCTCAACAAGGGTCCTCGGGACCCATGAGTCAGATTTAGCCCAACTCAAAGCCTAAAAAGGCGACTGGAGTTGTGTTCTAAGGCTGCTGGGATGCCTTAGAAGGTCACTTCCATTTTTGCGTCAAAACCAGAAGTGACATTTTAAAGTCTTTTAAGGCTTTTGGAAGGCCTACGGGGGCTTCCCCAGCCCTCCAAAGGCCTTATAAGGCCTTAAAACGTGACTTCTGGTTACGACGCAAAATTGGAATTTACCTTCTGAGGCCTCCCAGAGCTCCAGCTGCCTTCAGAGACTGTGTATCTGCCTTCGGAGATCCCTAACTGTGGTTTTTTTATCCACGTTTTCACTGGTGTCGGGAGGGGGGGCGTGTCCGAGAATGGCTCCCCCTCAGATACCAAGGCACCAGCTGCATATAAAAATATTTTTTGTTTACCTCCATGTAAGCCTCCTGGCTACCAATAGACCTATGCCAGGTAAGTCAAGGAGCAATAAGGGGGTGTGGCAGGCTATGAAAATGCAGATAGAATCCCAGCGTGCTTGCCGCTGAGATCCATGCTCTCCCACCCTCAGTCTGCCCTGCCTACCCTGCTCCGCATACTGAACTGCCCCAGAGCCACCCACACTGGCATGCTACCTGCTACAGTGTAGGCAGGATGTGACACTAGTGTGCACATGGGGGTCTGGCAATTTATACCAGCAGTCTCAAAGTGCACAGTAGTGGTATGTGTTTCACAACACCAGACTAGGATCTCGAGATCCGGTGATGCTCTAAGCCCAGGTAGGAATGGGTTCATAAGGTTGAAATCCAAAACACATTTACTTATGAGTAAGACTGTTCAGAAGAATGGTACATACATTTGATAGATAAGCATAGGATGGTGCTGTAAGTCCCTTTGGTCTAACAGTCTCAGTCATGCTCCCCCCCCCCCCCCGGAAGGATGCAGCCACACCAAAACAGCTTGTGCTGCATCTGCAGGGGGACCAATCCTAGCAGTCTCCTCTGGGAAAGGGACATTTGCTCCTTTACCCAGGGGTAAGCTTCTAAGGCTGGCACCACCTATAGACCTGGCACAACTTTAATGGACTGGTGAAGGTAAATCAGATATGGGAAGGGGGTTAAGATTCAGCAGTTGCCAGCGTTACCAAACCTAGCCGTTTCCAGAACCAGATCTGCCTTCCTCCCCATCCCATCACTGCCCCATTCTGCCCTTCCCCTCCCCATGCTGCCAGATTACGTGACGGGCGGGCGGATCTCCTGCAGCTGAGTTTATAAACGGGACTACCCAGGCCTCTCCAGAGGTGGAGAGACACTACTCAGACACTACTGGCTAGCAGCACTCCAATCTGGCGCCTCCCCTCACGGGGTGTCCAGGGCATATGCCCTACTAGCACAGCCCTGGCTATCTCTTTGGCTGCCATAATGCAAGTTCCTTCAGTCAGGACGGTGGTAGAATTTGGCAATATGTCTAGCAATTTAGCCAAAGGACCCACATTGGTTCCCCCGCAAATTTTTCACTGAACAAATTCTATGCTTCTTGCAGTGAACACACACAATTTCCTCAGTCCTCGGTCTAGAAGATCTCTTCAGGGTCCACAGTTTAATACAGTTGGTCCACATCTTGTGTGTGATACACTTGCTCAAATTCAACTTCATGTAGTTGGCAAACCAAAAACAGAAAATCAGGAGTTTAAAGACTGCAGGTGATTTCACCCACCATTCCACTTAATAAATACATGCCCTGGATGGAGCCTCAAACTGGAGAATGAAGCAGCTGTTCCATGTCAAGTCCTGCCTGTGTCTTGCATTTTTAAAGGGACATGCATTTTCAGGATGTTGGGGATTTGCAGTGCAATTTTTAGTACATGCTATTTTAGTTTTGTGCTCTGGACTTTGGAACATAACCCTCACATAGGGCAAGGGGCGACTGTGCAGCAAAATATCAACGTGATCCTATTGACTGTTCTAGTGCAATAATGGACCAAAGCTACTGTGAGTACACTCACCTGGAAGTCAAACTGCAAGGGTTGTATTGGAGAATATTGTTTGTTTTGGAAGGAGGAATTGAATTATTGGTGCTTTTGGAAACATTTGGAAATGTTTGGAGATGAGCAAGATCAGGGCTTTTTTTCTAATGGAACATGGGGGACGGAGTTCCGGCACCTTTTTGCAGGGGCCCCTCCCCTTCGGAGGCATTCCAGGAGGGGGGGAGCAAAACAGAGGCAGAGTAGACAGGCACAGGATTGGACTCTAAGGCTGTCATCCTATCCACAGTAAGCCCCATTGACTAAAGTGGACTTCTGAATAGACATGCATAGGATTGGGCTCTTAGGTTGCAATCCTAGGCACTTTTCTGGGAGTAAGCTCCATTGACTAGAACGAGATTTACTTCAGAGTAGACATACCTAGGATTGGGCTCTTAATCCTGGCAGAGATATATATCTGCACCCGTTTTCATATGCTAAGGGCAGGTGGAAAGGGATTCTACGTGTGTACAACATGCTGTCCAGCCTTGCCAGAGATCTTCCTCATCCTTCCCCCACAAGCATGCCCTCCGCCAGCCAGTGTTTGTAGCTCCTCTCCAGCAATGCAAAGCAGCTGATCAGGGCAGCAGAGAACAAACAATTGCATGCCAAGCGCCTTCCCAAAGAGTATTCTGATATCTGAATTAAACCATATTTAATCGCTTGTTTGCAAAAATAGCTGTTTCTATGTGCACCTAAGGACCCCTCTCATGTAAGAATTCCTTTTTTGTTCTTACTCCCACAGTTGCTTAGAGTAATTTTGCTACATGGAACTCATGTAAGCCATTTTTTGGAATCCATTCACTGCTTCCTCTCCTCAAAGTAGTGCCACACTACATACTACACGCTACAAGTGCACCTGTACAGTATTTTTCCCCATGTGTAGAAAAGTAGCTAAGGGGAAGGGTATGTGGAGATTGACAGCCCAATCCTATGCATGTCTACTCAGAAGTAAGTTCATCTTTAGGGGGGAAGCACATAAAAAATATTTTATTTCTCCAATAAAAAATGGTTAATAAATAAATAAATAAATAAATAAATAAATAAATAAATAAATAAAAGATTAACAAGTTGTGAGTTCCTGCACCTTTTTTTTCACAAAAAAAGCACTGAGCAAGATCATCCAAGATCTTCTAGCACCAGAGGGTTGGAACTCAAGGTGACCACCAGCTCTTCTTGGCTGACGCATCAGCAGGTACAAGGAGCTGCCACTGCTCTCCCTCTCGCTCCTTCTCCACTACTTTCTGGATTTGGAAAAATGAAGTAAACTGAGCAGAAAGTGGAGGAGAGGAGTATAATGTGCCCCAGGAGGTGTTCTAGTTCGACACTCTCCTTCCCTCCATGTCTCAATGCGTTCACAATTTGCACCTGAGACAAGTGCCCCAGGAGTCCTCATGGCTGTGCTGACAGTGGCTTTGCCATCTGTGTGGCTGAGGCCTTAATAAGGTCCAGCATCTGCTGAGCCCTACAAGTCAGTAGGGCTGAAAAATACCACTGTTTTCACTCACTAAAATGTGAGAACCCGTTGCTACTTCCTCCCTGTCCAAGCATTCATGATTCACCCTTGAAAGATTGGGCTGTGATGTGATATGTACAGATCTACAAAGTGTGCCAAAGCTTGGCATGAGAGCGGCTAGAGTATCCTCACAGACACTGCCCCCCAGAAAATTCTGGGTTCTTGTCTCACCGTGCATGGCCTTTCTCTCAAACATTCAGGGGGCTGTCTGAAGGTTGTCTGCAAGGGAGCCCTCAAATCCTTGGGCCAGCCCTGACTGACTGCCACTCTGCACTAGAAAATGGCAGATAATTTCTGTCAGTTGCCCAGGGTGGAGCTTGGATGAGGCTCGAGCAGGAAGTGGAAGGAGGACATGCCTGGCTGGATCAAATAAAAATCCCGCTTGTCCAGCACTCACTTTTCATTGATGCTCAGCCATGAACTTAAAGCAACAGCCTTTCCATTGTTTTACTTCTAGTGGGAATTCTGAGAAATCCTGAATCAGAATAGTGTTCTTCTGTGTCAGTGATGAGAGACATCAACTTATATATCAATTAAGCAGCTTCAGAGTTTTAATTTATATGTCACTTTTCAGCAAAAAAGAACTTCACAAAGCAGTTGATGATTCAGTTGTCCCCTTTCCCAACAGGGTTGATAATCTAACAGGAAGCAGAAAAAACACCAGGAAGCAGAACAGACATTGTGCTCAGGAGAACTGGAATAGTTGCTGCCCCCTCCCCCAACTAAATATAAGAGATGCACTAGTTTAAAATGTACCTCTTTACCCAGCTATAGTAGAGAAGCTATCCCTAATGACCTCCATTCTTAGGATCCCGAATCACGGTTGTATAGGCTGTATCCCATGCTTCCTTGACTTAGAACAGTGTGAGGACACACAGGACAGGATTCACCGTTTCTCCAATGGGAACATGCCCCAGGCATGAGCACAAAATCCATCTGTACATTAGTCTGCATACTACGATTAATAAATGCTTTGCTAGTATCAGTAACTTCTCTTAGTGATTGAACACTAGAGAAGCAGTAGTGTTGCACTCACAAACACCATCCATTCTGATGCTATCAAATTTGAAAGCAAACTGAGCAGTCCAAGAAGTAATGCTACATACATGGAGATTAGAGATACTCTGAGAAAGCTGGTGATTGGAAGCCCTCTAGCAGTTGCTTTGAGGGTGCATATACATAACAATTCATGTAGCAGGAAAAGGAAGATTCACACATCTGCTCCTGTTAAAGCAGCAAGAGGCGTTTACATTTGTTTTTCAACTTCCCCATAGCTCCCTTCACCTCCTTGTTCCTCAGAGTATAGATGAGGGGATTGAGGGAAGGTGTGACCACCATGTAAAATACAGCAGCCATCTTGTCCACCTGGTTTCCAGAGGCAGGCTTAAAATACACAAAACCAATGGGCCCATAGTAGAGGCCAACCACCATCAGGTGAGAGCCACAGGTGGACAGAGCCTTAGTACCACCCTTCCCAAAACGGCCACAAAGGGTGGCCAGGATGATGACATATGAAAGCAGCAAGGACAGAAAATTGGGAAGAGCTACCAGACTGTCATTGATCAACGTGAAAATCTCAACAACATAGGTTTCCGAGCAGGACAGCTTCATTACCTGTGGGAAGTCGCAGAAGAAATTATCAAGCACATTCGGACCACAATATGGAAGTCGGGCCACCAGCACTGCATTAAGACTGCCATGAATGAAGCCTCCTGTCCAGCAAAATATGATAAAACGTAAGCAACGCTGTTGGTTCATGATGGTTGTGTACCTCAGTGGGTGGCAGATGGCCACATAACGGTCGTAGGCCATGACAGAGAGGAGGAACATTTCTGCACCACTAAAGAAGTGGAAGGTCATTATCTGAGCCATGCAACCTACAAAAGAAATGGTTCCACCACTGTTCACTAGGTCGGTTGCTAGTTTGGGGGCTGCTACAGAGCCCAAAGAGATGTCAAGGACAGACAGATTGGCCAGGAAGAAATACATGGGGCACCGAAAGAGCTTGGGCTCAGACAGCACAGTCACTATGATTAGCAAATTTCCCATAAGGATGATTGTGTAGCAAGTCGTCACCAGGGTTAAAAGGAAAAGCTGGACAGTCTGGGAGCCGGAGAAGTCCAGGAAGACAAACTCTGTCACAGTGGACCCATTCATCTTGATGGCTGGTCCTAGTGGGAGAAACAAATAGCATCCTGTTAACCCTTCAAGTCCTGCCCATCTAAGAGACTTTCCATGCATAATTTCCCAAGTTCCAGCCTACCTGTACCATGCAAAACAGATCTTAAAAACTTCAAATGGAGACATGATGAAAAGATCTCAAAAAACAGGGCAGTTCTGGGTTACTGGGCCAATGTGATGGAGTAGCCTGAAGATTCTGCTACCTGCTGGGGAGGGGGGAAGTTGATTCCTAGCTTAGGAGCTTGTGAGTTCCTCTCTCCTACTTGGGCTGGGATGTTTGTTTAGCTGATTCTGTTTCTTACTTATTGTGCCTTGCCCTTGTAACAATAGCTGTGATTGTCTCCCTCAGTTCAAGTAATGTCCTTAGCCATAGTTATTTTTCCTTTGTGTGGAACCTCTTTAATCCCTGAGAGCTTCCTCAGGCAGGGACTGGGTGACCTTGGGCATGTCCTCTGTCCCCATCCAGCCCACCTTGAAAGACTGTTGTGAGGATAAAAGGGGAATAATGCATGCCGTCCTGAGCTTCTTGGAGGAAGTTTGGGATATTGATAAAATAATGTCACACATAGCATGGCTCTGACCAGTACATTAACCAGCTTCAATGTTCCACAGAAATCTCAACCTGTTCCCCTCCTTATGGAAGATCTAAAAGAAGATAAAAAAGTGGATTTATGCAGTGCGCTTCCAGTATACTACCTCAAAACTAGTTAATTCAAGACAGTGGCATAAAGGCGGTGCAGGGGGTAGCAATTGCACTGGGCAGAAAACTTGGGGGGGCAACAACGCGCTGGGCCAACAACGCCCCTGCATGACTTCCATTGGGCTGCTGTAGCCCTGCCGACACACAGGTGGCTGAAGCAACAGTCGCCCCCACAAAGCCTCCCGCCTGGCCAGCCAAGCACGTCTCTCCCAGAAAACGCGGGACAGCGAGCGCTGTGGCTGCAGCTGCAGCTGCAGCTGTGTCCTTCCCATACTCACCAGGGCCAAAGCTCAGAGCCTTGCCAGGCAGCCAGTCAACCAGCCAGAAGCCTCCCTCCACTTCCTGCCCTGCATCCCTTGACGCCCAGGACACCCCACCAGGGTGCAGCCTCGGGGAAGCCTGATGGGCTCCTCCATTGCCCCTTGTGCTGCAGCCCAGTGGGTCGGTCAACATCCCTCTCCTGCATGTTCTCTCCCTCACAAATACATACAAGCCCCCCTCTCTCACACACACGCACACACTGACATACGCTCTCTTTAAACCCCCTCCCCCCAAACACACAGCCAGGCTCCTGTGTGTCAGCAGGGCTGTAGCAGCCTGATGGAAATCACGCAGAGGGTTGCTGTGCATTCATGCGTTTTTGTCCCCGTCCCCCCCAAAGCCTGGAGCATCACAACCTCTCTCTTTCTCCCCCCCATGGCCTCCACAACCTCTCCACAACACAAATGCTCCCCCCTCTCTTTCACACACACAGGCAGCCCCCTTGTCTCTCACACACAGATGCTCTGTTCCCCTCTCTCTCACACACAGATGCGCGCGCACACACTCACATGTGTGGGGGGTGCCTTCACTCACCTCATCCAGCAGGTGAATGTAAGTCCCCCTTCCAGCTGGCAGCAGCCTGCCATCACAAAGAGAAAACCGTCTCCTTTGTAAGAATGCCAGTGTTTGCTTCCAGGTAAGGCTCCGTTCTCACCATGGATCTTCTAAACTTGGAGATCTTTCAAGATGGCTCAGAAACAATGGAAGAAATCCAGGTGAGCAAGAGGAGTTGGATGGAAGTGGAGGGTTGTATGGTCCTCCAGGACAAAGATGCTCTTATGAAATGAGAGAACTGATAACTAGAATAAGTTTCTTCATGCAACTATGCAAATGGAGAATGGGAGTGAGAATACTCATTCCTCCCCATGCCCAGACAGCTTTCACCTCATTTGGAAATCAAGATAGCCTGTGAAGGTCTTCTTGATAGTCCCCTCCTGCGATCTGGGGATTTCATCTTCCTTGCTGCGAGCTTGTGGTGAAGACGTCAGCCTCCTGGACAGTGCCAACTGCTGTTCAGTCCCAAATGGGCTAATTACAAAAAAGATTGGAAGTTTTTGCAAGCAGAACTTTAGACAACCAGTGTGCCTTTCCCGGTTATATTTCCCCCTTGAAAGAGGAGGCTACATCAGCAGAAGTTGAGCAGATCATTTATTTAAATTTGTCCCCCAGCCATTCGCAAAATGGCAAACATGTTTTCCTTCCTGTTTTAAACTTAAAACAACCTTGTCAAATAGACTGAGAAATAACTAAACTCACCCAACTGAGCCACAGGCAGCCCAATTCTACCCCCCACCAGCCTATATGAGGCAGCACCATCAACAAAATGCACTGTATTCTGTGTGGACAATAAAACAGCCTCGCAGGGCAATATTAAAATATTTTTATTTACCTCCATATAAGCCTCCTGGACCTATGCCAGACAAGTCCAAGGAGTGTGTGCTGGACTGTGAAAATGGGGGTAGGATCCCAGTGCACAGGTCTGCCACTGAGATCCATGCCCTCCTACCCTCAGTCTGCCCCCACCTATCCTGTTTCCCATACTGAGTTGCCCCAGAACTGCCCACACCACCATGTCACCTGCTACAGTGCAGGCAGGGTGAGCCACTAGTGTGCACATGGGTTTGCAAATCCAGGGATTTGCCCCAGTAGTCCCAAAGCACACAATAGTAGCATGACTTTCACAATACCATACCAGGCTCTTGAGATCTTCTGCTGTAAGTCCAGATAGGTATGGATTCAGGAGGCTGAAATAGGGCACACACTTACTGAGCAGTAAGACTATCCAGAAGAATGGGACATACTTCTGAGCAACAAGAATTGTGCTGTTAAGTCCCAGTCTCAAACCTATGCTTTCCCCAAACACACTGAAGCAGCCATACTAAATCAGCTTGCATTGCATCCTGCAGAGGAGTTGGTCCCAGAGGTGTCCTCTGGGTAAAGGAACATTTGTAAGCTTCCAAGGGTAAGGGGTATGCTTCCAAGACTAAGATGAGTGTACTCAGACCAGCGCCAGCTATATAGCCACCACAACTATAAATGAACCTGTGAAGGAAGATTGAGCGTGGGAAAGAAGCTAGGATTTGGTGGGTGTTGCTGACACCAAACCCAACCCTTACCGGAGCCAGATCTGCCCTCCTCCTCAACCCATCACCACCTCGTTCTGCCCTACTCACTGCCCCATCCTGCCAGCTTACCTGGGTCTGCAAGACTCCTGCACCCTGCCAGCACATGCGGGGCTGCTCTGGCCTCTCTGGGGGTGGGCCAGAAGTGTGTGCTTCCTCATGCTTCCAGAAGGCTATTTAGGATGCCATAAAGCAAAATTTGCTGCCAGAATGCTAGTTTCGGTGCTTGGGGTGGGGGGAATATGTCTTGCATTTTTTAAGAAACAGTATACATTTTCAGGATGTTGGGGATTTTCAATGCATTTTGAGTATATGCTATTTTCGTTTACACTCTGCACTCTAGAACATTATCTGAGCATGGAAGGAGGGGCAACTGTTCAACAAAAGACCAAAGACATGCTACTGAGTGTTCAAGGGCAATGGTAGGTGTTATAAAGTGGGTCCATGCGAGTAAAGGAAGGTATAGAGATAACCGCTCAATATGTTTATTCCATCTTCAGAACAGAACCTGGCAATGAATAACAAGGCAAACAATCCTGGCTTTTTATAGCCTTTAGCTCCGCCCAGACTTCCCATGATTGGTGCAGTTGAAACCTTAACTTGAGAGCCAATCAGATGGTATGATTTTGATCCATTACCAGATTGACCTGCCATAAGTCTGGGCCAATCAGTTATGCAGGATTTTGATCCTGCATAACTTACATACATAACAGTAGGTCAAAGCTACTGGGAGTAAATTCACCTGGAAGTCATATCACGTGGGTTGTATTGGGGAATATTGTATTAGGAGGAGGAATGGAATTTTTGGTGCCTTTATAGAGTTAGCTTTTGGAAGCATTCTGAGATGAAGAAGATCATCCAAGATCTTCTAGCACCAGAGAGTTGGCATCAAGGCAGAGCACCAGCCCTTCTTGGATGACACATCAGCAGGTGCAAGGAGCTGCCACCACAGCCACTGCTCTCTCTCTCCCCTTCTCCACCACTTTCTGGACTTGAAATGACAAAGCAAACTGAGCAGAAGAGAAGTGGAGGAGAGGACTACAATGTCTCCCTGGAGATATTCTAGTCCACCACTCTCCTTCCCTACATATCTCTCAATCCATTCACAATCTGCACATGAAATTCCTGCCTCAGGCTTCCTCATTGATGTTTAGACAATGGTTTGCCACCTGTGTGTGGCGGAGGGGTCAGACATCTGCTGACCTACAGGTGAGTCGGGCTGAAGAGCACCACTTCTTCCTTAACACAAGCTGCCCAGGGAGGATGGAGCTTCTGTTGCTGCTTCTTCTCTTTCCAAGCATTCATGATTTATCAATGAGAGATCAGGTTCCTCCAATGTGAAGCCTGCCAACACTTGGCATTAGAGAAGCTCCTCACAGACAGTGCTTCCCAGACAAGTCTGGGTTCTTCTCACAGTGCATGTCCTTCCACTCCCACATTTGGGGGTCCAACTGATGGTTGCTTGCAAGGCAGCCCTCAAACCCAGTAGCACAGCCAGAGGGGGGAATGGTAAGTACTGCAGGTGCTGCAATATGCCATGGGAAGTGGCCCCTCCCACTCGCCCTGAGAGCCATTCCAAGCAATGAACACAATGCAGAGCTGCCTGCCGAAGCAGACTGTGTCTCCTGCATGTTGCTATTCCTGCCCAGAATGGCTCCAACGCTGCACTACCGCTGAAGTCCTTGAGCCAGCCTTGACTGCCTGCCTTTTTATGTGTTGGAGCTCCTTCCGCTGCAAGTCCTCATGCAGTGGCGGATATTTTTCCATAAATGCAACATAGCTATGGGGCAAGTGTCACACGCACAACAATGGGGCAGCTCCCTTGATCTCGCTTCATTTGTCTCCATGTGAGACCCATGATTAATTTTAATACCGCATTGGCCTTTATCATAGGGGAATGTTCAGTGGCAACTGCCTCTCTCGTGGGCAGGCATGGGAACTCGAGGAAGGTGACTCGAGTGAGTTGCAAAAATACATGTACACTTGAGTCAGGCATGTCAATGACTCTGGCATTGACTCAGGTGAGGCCACTGACACATGCAGACTCAAGTATATCTGTATCTCGGTGTGCTTGCTTATTTTTTTGAAGTGTGAAAGACCTTATGGGGCCATCATTCAGAATGGGTGAGCAGCAGGGAAGTTCTAGTCAAGAGGCAGGGAAGGGTGAATGCACTGAGCAGTAGGCTGGGGGAGGTGGGAGCAGGCTCCCTTGTCCATCTCTGAAGGAACCAGTGTCACTGAATGAAGGTTTTTCCCCTGGATGAGTGAGGGGAGAAGATGGGGGAGAGGCAGTTCCTAGCCATCTCATGGCATGGCTCCAGAAGGCTCATTGAATGACCAGCCACAATGAGACTACCTCTAAGTAGAACTGTAAAGGATTGAGTCATAGTGGGCCCTCCTCCCGCTTGCCATGCTGGTCCCCGCTCTCATGCAGTTCGTCTCAAGCCCTCCCACTGTGTTTACAAGTATTAACAGAGAACTCCAGCACCTACACACACCGCTCCTGCAGCTCCATTTCCCCCCCCCCCCCCACAGTTGACTTTTTTATGAAAGATTCAGAACTTAAGTCTTTTACAGTCCTCAAAACACTTTGGGCAACTTGGAAAGTCCGCCAATTAGGACTCATTTTCAAGTCGAATTAAAGGGGACGGAGACTTGTGACTCAACTAAAGTCAAACTGTGTTGGATTTGCCTCTCTTTGGTGTAAAGCTATAGTTTAGGGCCTGACAACCTGCAGGGGCCTAAAAAAAATTGGAGGGGGGGTTTAAATTTTATGTGTGCTGAACACACATACACAGTAGACCTTTTTTAAATGGCTTCCACAGTCAATTTTGATGTAATTTTTTTGAAAAGGCCTCCAATTTTTTAACAAGTTGCTCCTAAGCCATATACTGTATAGCTTTGGACCTCACCAAGTCAAAATCTGGCACTGATGAGAAGGAATGAAATGGATGTACTGACAAACCCAACCTACTTCCACCTACATGCTGCTTCTAGACCAAACTTTCTGATTTTGTGTGCTGGGCAGACCAATTATTTTAATAGTGCAGCCCAGTTGTGCTGTCATAAATGACTATACAGCAGGACAGTAACTGCCCTGTCGGTGGCCATTCATCTGAATGGGCCATTCTCCCTTCTTTGCTTCTTCTTCATCAGTCACACCAGTGAATATCCAGCCCATCAGTGCCTAACAGCAGCGGTTGACTATCTTAGATTCAAATCCTAGGCAGTCAGGGGGTTCACTGAGTAATGCTGGGCCAGTCACTGCCATGACACACGCATCACTCTGAATATCCTGAATAGAGAAAGGGAAGGGAATGATATTGGAAAGGTAACTGCTGTCTTAGATCTAACACATTCAGAGTGTTCTATGAATTTTAATTTCCATCCATTCCTGTAGCAGGTCTGTAGTGGGTTCCTAATGCATGGGGGGGGGAGGGTGAGAGACACCAAAATTTCTACATTGATACCTCCTCCAAAAACATCTGAGCTAAGCTCCACAGCATGCCAGCCAAATCTTCTCCACAAAAATCCAGACCCAGCTAGAAAACTGCAGATAATTTCTGCCAGTTGCCCAGGGTAGAGCTTGGACGAGGCTGAAGCTGGAAGTGGAAGGAGGACGTGCCTGGCTGGATCAAATAAAAAATCCCACCAATCCAGCACTCCAATGGTACTCAGCCAGGAACTTGAAGCAACAGCCCTTCCATTGTTTTACTTCTAGTGGGAATTCTGAGAAACCTTGAACCAGAATCATGTTCTTCTATGCCGGTGATGAGAGACGTCAAACTGTATCATTTATGCACCTTCAGAGTTATGATTTATATGTCACATTTCAGCAGAAAAGAACTTCACAAAGCAGTTGACGGTGCAGAAACAAAGGAATAAGTTGACCCTCTCCCAAAAGGGCTTACAATCTATCAAGAAGCAGTAGAAACACCAGAAAGCCGCCATTAGAAGAGATACAGTGCTCAGGAGAACAAAGATAGTTTTTCCCCTGCCCCCCCTTTAAGAGATGCAACAGTTTAAAAGGTACCTCTTTACCCAGCTATAGTAGAGAAGCTATCCCTAATGACCTCCATTCTTAGGATCCCGAATCACGGTTGTATAGTCTGTATCCCATGCTTCCTTGACTTGGAACAGTGTGAGGACACATAGGGCAGGAGTCATCACTTCTCCAGTGGCAACATGCGCTAGGCATGAGACACAAAATCCATCTGCACATTAGTTCACATGCTACAATTAACAAATACATTGCTAGTACCAGTAACTTCTCTTAGTGATGGATCACAAGAGAAGCTGTAGTGTTGCATTCACAAACACCATCTATTCTGATGCTATCACATTCAAAAGCAAAGTCTGCTTCCTGGGCACTCCCAGAAATAATGCTACATATATGGAGATTGAAGATGCTCTGGAGAAGCAGGTTGTTGAAAGCCCTCTAGCTGTTACTTTTAGGGCTCGTGTACACAAGAACTTATTTGGCAGGGAAAGGAAGCTCTAAACTTCTACTCCTGTTGAGGCAGCAAGAGATGCTTAGGTTTGCTTTGTTTTTCAACTTCCCCATGGCTCCCTTCACCTCCTTGTTCCTCAGAGTATAGATGAGGGGATTGAGGGCAGGGGTGACCACCATGTAGAATACAGCAGCCATCTTGTCCACCTGGTTTCCAGAGGCAGGCTTAAAATACACAAAACCAATGGGCCCATAGTAGAGGCCAACCACCATCAGGTGAGAGCCACAGGTGGACAGAGCCTTAATACCACCCTTCCCAAAATGGCCACAAAGGGTGGCCAGGATGATGACATAAGAAACCAGCAAGGACAGAAAACAGGGTAAAGTGACCACTCCGTCACTGATCAACATGAGTATTTCAACAATATAGGTTTCCGAACAGGACAGCTTCATTACCTGTGGGATGTCGCAGAAGAAATGATCAAGCACATTTGGTCCACAATATGGTTGTTGGGACAACACCACTGCATTAAAACTGCCATGAATGAAGCCTCCTGTCCAGCAAAATATGATAAGACGAAAGCAACATTGTCGGTTCATGATGGTTGCATACCTCAGTGGGTGGCAGATGGCCATATAGCGGTCATAGGCCATGACCGAGAGGAGGAACATTTCTCCACCACCAAAGAAGTGGCAGGTCATAATTTGAGCCATGCAACCTGCAAAAGAAATGGTTCCACCCTTGTTCACTAGTTCGGTTGCTAGTTTGGGGGCTGCTACAGAGCCCATAGAGATGTCAAGGAGGGACAGATTGGCCAGGAAGAAATACATGGGGGACTGAAAGAGCTTGGGCTCAGACTGCACAGTCACTATGATTAGCAAATTTCCCACAAGGACAGTTGTGTAGCAAGTGATGACCAGGGTTAAAAGGAAGAGCTGGGCAGTGCGGGAGCCAGAGAAGTCCAGGAAGACAAACTCTGTCACAGTAGACCCATTCATCTTGATGGTTGGTCCTAGTGGGAGAAACAAACAGGATCTTGTTAATCCTTCAAATCCTGCCCATCAGGCAGCCCAATACTGGCCTGCCCTACATCTAAGGTGGGTTTGGGGCCCAAAGCAGTGCAGCATGGGAAAGAGGAATCATTTCCCCTTTACTCCACTAAAGCAGCAGCCACCCCGATGGGGCTACTTGGATCTCTGCCACCCCAGGACGTGGTACAGATCAGAGCAACCCGAAGCTACTCTGGGCTGCCCAGGAAAGGAGATAGGATTTGACCTAAGTGCCAGATCCTGGCCCCACCCCTCCTTTTCTCACACCCGCTCTCCCCAAAACACCTTCCTCCCACCCTCCCCACACCCCCTCAGACCCTTATGCTGGCCTAGCTCAGCCAGCATGAGCTTACCATCCAAGCAGGGCTTAGACCTTCCTCCTCTCTCAGTGGAGCAAAAGTGCTTTTCAGCACTTTCCCCACACTGGCAGGCTACAGCAAAGGAGTTGACCCATGACCATATTAGGGTTGAGCCCTCACAGACTTGGCATGCAGAAGTTCCCAAGTTCCAACCTACTTTTGCTCTGCAAAAAGACCTCAAAAAGACTCCAGATGGAGACATAATGAAAAGACCTCAAATAGCAGGGCAGTTCAGGCTTACCAGGCCATTGTGATGCAGTAGCCAGAACATTGTGAAGAGTTTTATCTGCCTTCTGGGGAGGGGGGTGTCAGGGTCCCCCAGGCGGGACAAAGCATACCCCCAGGTAGCTACCCCACTGCCACCAGCCCAGGATCACTAAAGCGATTTCCTGGGCTGAGCCCCCTTCCTTATAATATAAACTCTTGAGTGGGTCCTCTTTAGCCTCTCTCTTACTCTCTAGGGATGTCCCTAGCTGAGGGGCTTGTGAGTTCCTCTGTCCTACTTGGGCTGGGCTGTTACTTTATCCAATGCTTTTTCTTTCTTATTGTTCCTGCTCTTGTTGAAATAGCTGCTATTTTCTTCCTCTGGTCAAGTAAGGTCCTTAGCTATGGTCAGTTTTCCTGTGTGTGGGACTGCTTTAATCCCTCAGAGTTTCCTCAGGCAGGGAGGTGACTGGGGGCGCAATCCTAACCCCTTGTTTCAGTGCTTTCCAGCACTGGCATAGCGGTGCCAATGGGTGTGTACTGCATCCTGCACTTGGGTGTCACTCACAGAGGCCTCCTCAAAGTAAGGAAATGTTTGTTCCCTGACCTCAGAGCTGCATCTCGGAGGAAGCGTGGGGTATGGATGAAACTATATCACCTGTACCACTGGTCTGATGAACAGGCAATTTTATCCATTCCACAAAGATTTCCACTGCAGGGTTTCCTCAAAGGCGCACAGCCATGCAGTCAAGCCTCTCCAAGCCGAGCTCCATGCAGTGCAGAGTTCAGCCACCTCTGTTCCTTTAAAATAAGCTCATCTCTTTACTCTTAAGCCCCCACACATAGTGTCCCTGGAATTCAATTTATACTTTGCAATTTAGAGCACAGACTCACGACAGTTAATGAAAGCGTAGTTATAACAGGATAGTTGCAAAATAAGAAGTACTGACAGCTAGAGAAAAGCACAGTCTTAAAAATATACATAGCTCATTATTAAAATGTTCCTCATGGTATGAACAGGTCAAAGCTTTTATCATTAATTGAGCATAAGAGATTGGCCCTAATACTTCTCTAAACATTTGGAAAAATGTATAAAAACATAGATTTTCCCTAAAGGTCAATTTGCAACAAATGGTCTTTGTGGTAGTACGGGATGGTACACTATTCAGTAATTAGAAATAAAATTAATAACTGCTATCCATGGTATGTTGGAATTGAAAAACTCTCCAGGGATATGGTTGTCATATGCTGGAGTTATACTGTGGCATAGAGATATTGGAATAATAAACAAAAATAAGTTAGGTTATCATATTACATTAAAAGCCTCTTTCATTTTTATTAACATAGAACAATGGTTCCCAAGCTTTTTCAAATGACACTCCATTGGGATCCACCTAGTTTATGTGACTTAAATAAATCTAGAAATAAATAATATTTTTATTGACAAGTATTAATAATAAACAGAATAATAAGCAGAAAAGAAGAAGCTCACACACTTATCTCC
The DNA here is from genome assembly GCF_035046505.1 of Tiliqua scincoides. Classification (NCBI taxonomy): domain Eukaryota; kingdom Metazoa; phylum Chordata; class Lepidosauria; order Squamata; family Scincidae; genus Tiliqua; species Tiliqua scincoides. The sequence goes on along the minus strand of NC_089825.1, from coordinate 140,949,552 downwards.
CTATATTTACATAGGTTTTCAAACTGCAGGAGCTGAGGACTTTGCAGGGCACTTAGCAGCGATCTAATTTTTGAATCGCTTCAGAGCTTTTTAGTTATCTGATCTTTCCATCACTTGTGTTTTCACTGGAGAGTCTACTCTGCGACCCACCCAAAATTGGGTCGTGACCCACCAGTGGGTCCCGACCCATAGTTTGGGAACCCCTGAAGAGTGGCATTGGAAGGAGAAAATATTCTGCATACAGGCAGACATATTTTGCATTTATATTAACTGCATACATATTTTCAAATATCTGAATGTCCCATGCCAAAGTCTGGAAATTACTGCTATCAACAGGTGGATTGTGGGATAATCTGGCAATGTCAAAACTAACAGCTTTAGCGTAAGTAAGAGAGAAGCAACAAAGCGGAATGTCACATTTGAATGATGAATATGTATTTTGCACTTGTCACTATATGCTACAAGCCTTGGTCAATGTTGCCATGAGATATTGATCTTGCATCTAGTCAGTTGCCATGGAGTTTGGCTGTTCACAGTCCATCATTTTCATTATTTTACTGATTTCAACCACTCTAACGGCTTTATTCATTTACAGTGTTTTTATTCTGCCTTTCTCCCTGAAGGGATCCAAAGTGGCTTAAGCTTTTGTTGTTGCTTTTTTTAAATTGAAAGTCACTTGGAGGGTTACAAATGCAATAAATGCATTTAAATGGAATGAATGATCACTACAACAATAACAACAGCTGTGACTCATTGCCCAAATTATACATGTGTGTGAATTGAGACCTTAAAACAACCAGTACCTGCAAAAAGAGGCACAACCAAAGATATAAAAGGAACAGATTCAAGAGTCCATAATGTCACAGAAATAAATGGTAGATATACTCACGCTTGTGGCAATTCACACTCAAAGGGGATCTGGGGTTAGTACGTTTCATCTCAGCGATCAAGACTTCATTGCATGACAATCCTGCATCCTCCAATCCTTCTGATCCTTGAAGAAGGCTCAGAAGGGATGGAGAAAGGAGAGGCACAAAGTCCAGGTGAGCAGAAGGAGATGGACAGTGGTTGTCGGTGGGGTGGTCGAGGATGATGCTCTTGTGCAAATGAGAGAACTTAGAACTCAAAAGAAAATAAAATTCTTCTTGTAACTAGGCAAATGGAGAAGTGGAGTGAGAGAACACCTTCCTCCACCCTCCCAGTATCTTGTTGTTCATCTAGACATGAAGAGGACACAGCCCTTCAACCTTTCCTTGATATAATCCTCCTTCAATCTGTGAACTGGAAGTTGAAGTCCTGTGCAAATTTCCTGACATTAATGAAGACGCCAGCATCCTGGACAGTGCCAACAGCTGTTCACTCCCAAAGGGATTAATTACAAAGGAAAAATATTTGAAGTTCTTGGAAACAACCTAACTTCTGTGCGCCAGTTTTTCCAAGTATTTCTCCCCCTTGGAAAAAGAGTCTACAGTGGCAGAAATTGAGCCAATATCCATCCAATACCAGTGAGGCAAACATGGTTCCCTTCCTCATTTATCCTCACAACAACCCTATAAAGTAGATTTGGCTGAGAGTCAGCAACTGGCTCAAAATTCCCCCAATGGCGCCATTATGTACCTCAAGTTTAAGTCCAGTATGGCTCATCCTATCCAGGCCTTCCACCGATGGAACTCTCAGAAGTCCTAGGCCTCTGGCACTGCAGCCACAATGACAGCACATGTGCTATGTTCACCAGTACAAAGAGCTGCCAGTCCTGGGTGTGCACCAATGGAGCGTGCAGCCCCCAATGGCACCAGTAAGTCAACGGGGGTGGATGAGGTCAAGGTCCAGGGCTGACTGGGGACATTTCGAGGTTGGGTTGGGGTGAATATCAGGGACAGCTATGTTGCAAATATCACTTGCCCCTGTTTTTGACCTTGAGATCCCCCTTGGTTCAACTTGGATTTGCGCCAGCAAAAGGGCTGGTGTGGATCCATGTAGGCCTATTGGGGACCATGACATTGTGCAGTAGGTGTTGGAATCCATAAGCAGGTCCACCTTCATGACTCTGAAGGGCAGAGTACTGTCAGGTCACTTGAGACCAGCTACCTGTCCCTCTTTGTAGTCCTTGAGGGAGGCATTGTTCCTTAATTATATTTTCTACCTGCCCTTTTGCCACACACTGTCTTCCTCTCCAGACCAGCAAACCAGACAGCCATGTGGGATGTCCATCAGGGAACATGCCATCCTCCACATTTGCACACAAAAGGGAAAGCTTTAAGTTCCCTTATTCTGAGTTATTATTACAACTTATTACACCTTATTACAACTAATTACATCTTATTATTACACTGACTCTGTCATGGTCTCTGTGTCTTGGAGACACCCAAGATCAAAACACTGGCACCAGCTCGACCAGATTCTCACCAGATTCTCCAGACTTCCCAGCATCAAGATCACAGGCAGTTATCAGGGTGCTGCCTGCGACACTGACCACTCCCTGGTGTGCAGCAGAGTGAAACTGCAAACAAAGAGACTGTATCACACGAAAAAGGAAGGAAGACCTCACATTGATATCAGCAAGACCCGGGATCAGAGAAAAGTGGAGGAATTTGCACAAGTGCTTGAGGAATCCCTTCCAGGCCCAGCTGATGCAGATGCAGCCAACAGATGGGAACACTGTCTTGTCCATATTCGACAAGAAGACCAACAAGACAGCAGACCGGTTTGAAGCCCACTCTGAGGAGTTACATCCAGTCATTGTGGAAAAGAGGAGAGCTCAAGCAGCATACAAGGCCTGTCGCAGTGAGCGCAACCTGCACGTCCTCCGAGCTGCTTGCAGCAAAGTCCAGCAGACTGCCAAGAGATGTGCTAATGACTACTGGCTCCAGCTCTGTTCCCAGATACAGATAGCAGCTGACACGGGCAACATCAAGGGGATGTATGATGGTATCAAGCAGGCCCTAGGTCCAACGCAGAAGAAAATTGCCCCTCTGAAGTCTACTGCAGGCAAGCTCATCCAGGATCGGGCACAGCAGATGGAACGCTGGGTGCAGCACTACTCTGAGCTATATTCCAGAGAAAATGTAGTCACCGAAGTAGCGCTGAACAACATTGAGTACCTGCCTGCAACTGCAACAACTACCGCGGCATCTCTCTCCTTAGCACTGTAGGAAAGCTGTTTGCCCGAGTTGCACTAAAGAAGCTCCAGGTACTTGCAGAGAGCGTTTATCCAGAATCACAGTGCAGATTCTGAGCCAACAGGTCCACCACTGATATGGTATTCTCCCTTGGACAGCAGCAGGAGAAATGCAGGGAACAATGACAGCCACTCTTTATAGACTTCATAGATCTCACGAAGGCTTTCGACCTGGTCAGCAGGGGCAGCCTCTTCAAGATTCTTCCCAAGATCGGATGTCCACCCAGGCTCCTCAGCATCATCAGGTCTCTCCACAGAGACATGAAGGGCACTGTTGTCTTTGATGGCTCCACATCAGACCCCTTTGACATCCGAAGCAGAGTGAAGCAGGACTGTGTTCTTGCGCCGACCTTGTTTTGAGACTGAAGGTTGCCAACTACTACTATTATTACAAATACTTGTATATATCGATCATCAAAAGAGATACTCACAATGTGGTTTACACTGAATGAATGAATGATTTCCTGTCCCAGAAGGGCTCACAACCTTAAAAATGCAGACGAAACTCCAGCAAACAGCCACTAGAAGAGACAATGAACTGGAGTGAACAAGGATAGTTGCTCTCTCTTCAGTGGCACAGAATTCTGTGGACAGAATTATTACAAATCAACTAAAACAACAGGTGGTGGTGGTTTAACAGGAATATAACTAAAGTTGCGGCTTCCACATATAAAAAACTATCCAGGGGGTAACAACACATTTGCATAATTTAAAAAAAAACATTTTTTATACTTAGAACAGTTCATGGAGCCCGTTCCCACGGGCATACAAGGTTTGTTAAGTCTTTGAATACAATTCATTATCTTTGCACATGTCAGGTTGCTTTTGCTGGCCACATAAGGGGTGTGCAGCAAGAGAGCTCCGTAAAGGAGATGTTGCTGTACTTGCTCTTAGTTGGACATTGTGGCTTAATTTATGGAGACATTGGGAAACTCAAAAAACATGGTTTTATTAACTTCTTTGGTTGATTATACAATAGACTCAAACAGGTTGACTAAGCTGTTAGAGCGACTAAGCTGATTACGGGGCTGGGGCACCTTCCTTATGAGGAAAGGCTACGGCGTTTGGGCCTCTTCAGCCTAGAAAAGAGACGCTTGAGGGGGGACATGATTGAGACATACAAAATTATGCAGGGGATGGACAGAGTGGATAGGGAGATGCTCTTTACACTCTCACATAATACCAGAACCAGGGGACATCCACTAAAATTGAGTGTTGGGCGGGTTAGGACAGACAAAAGAAAATATTTCTTTACTCAGCGCGTGGTCGGTCTGTGGAACTCCTTGCCACAGGATGTGGTGCTGGCGTCTAGCCTAGATGCCTTTAAAAGGGGATTGGACAAGTTTCTGGAGGAAAAATCCATTATGGGGTACAAGCCATGATGTGTATGCGCAACCTCCTGATTTTAGGAATGGGTTAAGTCAGAATGCCAGATGCAAGGGAGCGCACCAGGATGAGGTCTCTTGTTATCAGGTGTGCTCCCTGGGCATTTGGTGGGCCGCTGTGAGATACAGGAAGCTGGACTAGATGGGCCTATGGCCTGATCCAGTGGGGCTGTTCTTATGTTCTTATGTTCTTAGGTTCTTAAAAGGTTTTTTGCGACAAGCTTATTAAATAAACAATATAAAATATCAACAATCTGAGCAAGATGCTCTTATAAGTTATATGCTATGCACTCCCTTAAGGGGGGTGCTGAGTGACTATTTTTTAACAAGATTATAAAAAGCAAAAACAAACACAATAACAACATTGAACTTTTTCTCAGGGGTTTTTGGTTCACTGGATGTCATCAGGAAGTTGGGAATAGGATTTTTCAGGCTTTGGTGCCACGACATCTTCACACACCATGCTGACACCTAAAACGTTTCTGTGGGAATAAACACAACAGCATAGCCTTGCTCCTAGGTTATTAATGAGGCTGGGCTTTTTCATTTTGGGTCTGACAATTATTAATAATAAACTATGGGTTATTTGGAGACTTTGAACGTGTGGTTGCTTAAGAAGCTTGCTTGATTTGGGCTAGGAGACAATAGTTTTATAACTCTTACATGCCTTTCATGAGGGGTGAACTTTTCATGAGGGGTGAACTTTTTAATGTTTCACTTAATGAGACAGGGAGGCTCCTGAGAGTCTGATAACACTTTAATATATATTGGTCTAAAAGACAGGGAGTGTCTCTTAAATATATATTGGTCTAAGCAAACAATATATCATATCCCTCGTTTTTAACTGTTTAAATAAAAAAATATTGTAAGATGCACTTTGTGTGGGAACAAAGAGGAAGCTTAAAAACAATGACAACAAGAATACACAATTGTTTAACTTAACATTTTTATAAACTGATAAATAAAAAAAACATGGTTAATAAGAAATTAAAAAAACATTTAATAATAAAACAGAAAGGCCCTAAGGGCTTGATCAAAGCTATGGGATCAGAATTTTTTTTTTTTTTTTTTATGAAACAGGGAGGCTTTTTTAAAGCCTGAGTAGCTTTGTTACTGTCTTTAAATAAACATCTTTTTAAAAAAGGAGGTGTGACTATAACTATAAACAACAAAATAAGGTTTAGTTTGGCTTTAAAACAAATCTTAAAGAAGAGCTTGACAAATTATGGTTAAATTAAAACATAATACAAACAAATAATAAATATTTTAAAAAATTATAAACATATTAGATATTTACTATTAAATTTAAAAAAAAAACTAATCATTTATAACTTTAAAACTGTGATGACTGCTGCTAATGGGTGGAATGGCTGGTGTCTGCAGTCTTGAAAGGTGTGGAGTGAGAGGCACTGGGAAACCATGGCTATGTGAAAAATACTGGACCTGGAGTTGCTGCTTCCTAATGATTGCATTCAGTCTTGCTATGGTCACTTGCTTGGCACATTTCACAGCTTGCACTATTTGTTGCTGGTGTTTTATAGAGTTTTTATTTCTTTAATGATTGTTGTAATGATGCTTCTTTTCATCTTTAACTGGGAGATGGGACTGCTTTTTAAGGGCACTGAACAAGGCTAAGAGGCTAGCACTGTTGTCAGTTCAGCTCTTTGGGTAAACATTTGTGAACTTATAAAGTGTTTTTTTTTTTCTGTTTGCCTTCCTTTTGATAAATAATTATTTTTTGCATTTAAATCTATCAATAAAAACTATAACTTTTTTAAAATGGGGACACAGCATCTGACTGGTGTTAAAAAGAGATTTGCTTGTGTCACTAGGACAAACTTAGGATTTTTGGAGATATGGAATTCTACTTTCCCTAGCATACTTAACTAAAACAATTTGATGAAAGGTGAAACATTCTTATAAATATAAGTCTTTGCCTTTTGTGATGGGCAAGGTGATTATTATTACATTTTGTCCTTAAAAGTTTCATTACTCTCTCCTTGTCTTTTCTAATGAGGGCAACGATGGCTTTTTGATAGGACAACATATTTTTTGAGGGGTTGGATAAAAAAATAAAACCACTCAAAAATATATACTTGGGTATCTGGTTTAGGACTACAAAGAACACCTGTGGGTATATGAATAAAAACCAGAATTATTAACTACAACAGAGGCTAATATAAAAAACAATCTATACATTAAAGTTTTGCTGTAAGGCTGCAGCAAAAAGATTAGCCTTGTGACATTGGGTACCCACATTTTGACAAGTTCTTATCATGTCTGTTAGAGCTAGGCCCCATACCATAGTTAAGGGTTGGAGCACTTTCTTGCAGTCTTTATTAGCATTATTTACAGCACGTTTTAACAGCTGCGTGGGTAGCTTAAAATATGAGCGTATTCAATTAATATGTTTTGTTACAATTACAGCAGAGTTAACTGTTGGGGGATTTTTAATTCAGGTGTTACAGGCACAACATAGGATGACAGTAGCCTTTTTTGGTGCTATATGAAAACTAGACTGTTATAAAATTTGAGACAGGTCCTGCAGGAAAAAATGATTTAATTGGGGACCTGCTATTAAAATATCACTTGTCTATATAATAATAAACTATGAATTTTAGATATTTATTTGTAAATGGCTATAAAACTTAATCTACATACTGCTGACACATGGTTGGGCTGTTTAACATGCCCTGGGCTGCTTCTGGGGAAAAACTAGCTAATGATACTTTTGGCTTTCTTTAAGGTGGTTGCTGAGAATGCGTCAGAGGCAGCGCATGTGGAAGGCAGGACAAAGTTCCTAACAACACAGTCCTGGAATGTGCTGGAATCCCTAGCATGTATGCACTGCTGAAACAGAGACGCCTGCGTTGGCTCGGTTATGTTGTGAGAATGGATGATGGGCGGATCCCAAAGGATCTCCTCTATGGAGAACTCGTGCAAGGAAAGCGCCCTACAGGTAGACCACAGCTGCGATACAAGGACATCTGCAAGAGGGATCTGAAGGCCTTAGGAATGGACTTCAACAAGTGGGAAACCCTGGCCTCTGAGCGGCCTGCTTGGAGGCAGGCTGTGCAGCATGGCCTTTCCCAGTTTGAATTGACACTTTGCCAACGGTCTGAGGCAAAGAGGCAAAGAAGGAAGGCCCATAGCCACGGAGATAGACCAGGGACAGACTGCGCTTGCTCCCAGTGTGGAAGGGATTGTCACTCCCGAATTGGCCTTTTCAGCCACAATAGACGCTGTGCCAGAACCATCTTTCAGAGCACGATACCATAGTCTTTCGAGACTGAAGGTTGCCAATACAAGGTGGTTGGAACTCATTATGCTGTGCAGGGGTTAAAACCATGCGCAGTAGGGACTTCCAACCATAGGGAACTAGGCGATATTTGTTTGTTGTACCTTCTTGTAATCTCTTGGCATATGTGTTAGTGATGCCGAAGTTTTTAAGTGTAACTTGTACCTTCTTTGGCACAGAATAGGGGAGAGCTTACCACTCTCTGACAGCCTGCTTTTGTGCATTTTGCCTTCCACTACAGGGCAGATCATGGATAGCTCAAAAGATTCTTTTGCTGTCAAGTTTTCTGATTTTATTGCCTCTTGAGCCATTGCCTCCATAAGGGAGGGCTGTTTGTCAGTGACAATGTTTGATTGTTCTTTTTGTTCCAACTGGGCTGGTGCAGAGGGGGGAGAAGAAGAAATGTAAGCTGACAGAGGAGGGCTTTTTGAAGGAGCACTGTCCTCTGACTGCCCTTGTAGCTCCTGCAGGGGAGCAAAGCGCTGGATGGCATTTAAACAAAAGTGCCATGTTTGGAGGACTTTTACAGGAGCCCGTGGTTTTTTGTGTAGTGTTCGCCCTATACCGTCCCAGTCCTGTAGCTTAAAAGTGCCTCTCTCGGGATACCAAGGACACTGTTCTTTAATCATGTAAATTAACTCTGTGACCTCTTGGGAGAAAACAGGGTGTTGTGCCTTGCAGAGAAGCAACTGTAAATCATTGCAGTGATGTATTTGTGTAGCCGAAAGGCTTGTACCCATACTATACTTACCAAAACTATACTTACCGGGATCCTGAACGATGAATGAGGTCTGTAACCTGTGCCAGGCGTGGTAAGCTAGCTTTTGTGTTGCCTCACATTGGGCGCCAGATGTAGCAATGATATGGGAAGCAAGCAAGACTCAAGAGTCAAGTTGCTTGATGTAGTGCTGGAGCAGAAGCAGTGAAGAGTCAGAGAAGCAATGAAGAGACGACAAGCAGGTTCAAGATTCAATGCAGGGAGGAATGCTGTTTGTACAAGCTTCCTAGCTGCCTTTTATTCTCTTTTGCAACATTCTACAAGTTACTCTTGGTTACTTTGATAACGATACCATGACAACGCATTCCTAAGCTATGAGCATTGAGCGCTTCCCTAGAATGCTATCTCAGCTGTTCCCAGACTTCAGCTCAGAACCGGCTCACTCAGGTTTTCCTGGAGTGGGGGGCAGTTTTGCCTGCCTGCTGCCATGTTCACTAAAGCCAAAGAGTGCCCCTGCATAAACACTACATCTAAACACTACGGAGCCTCATTGCTGCCTGAAAGCAGCCCCTCCCCTTTGGAGCCATTCCAGGTGGGGGGAGCGAAACAGAGGTGTGTGCCTCTTTGCTCCCCCCTGCCTGGAATGGCTCTGAAAGGGAGGAGAAGGAGCGGCTTACACACCACAATGAGGCTCCTTGTAAAACTTAGTCCTTTGCACCCCCTCTCGCTATGCCACTGGCTCTCTCCCTGCTAAATGTAAAAGATGCACCATTTTCAAAGTCGTCTCTTTCCTAGATATTGTGGAACAGCTTGCTGGGAAGAAAGGGGGAACCAGATCAACAATGGAAAGGACCCTGGGATAAAATATAACGTGTGGCTAGGCTGCTAATAATAAAACATACACATCAGCAGAAGCTGATTAAAGTTCCATAAGAAATACTCTACTCCCACCTTCACAATTACATATACATCCTCTGAGTAATCAGAGGTTCCGATTACTTTGGAACAGAGAACCCTGGAGTGTCCTCTGCATATGGGGTGATGTTTGCTAATGTGGGGACAGAGCTCTCAGGTGGTACATCATCTTTCTTTGATGGTGTGGAAAAGAGTGTGTGTGTGAAAGACAGAAAAATGGGCAGGAAGGAAATAGTATTAAGGACCACACTTCCTGCAAGGGTCACAGACGGCAGGTAGATGGTCTCAGGTGACTGGACATCACAATGCCCTCCAGAGTTCTGCAGGCAGCACAGCATCCAAAATCTCAACAAAGTTATCCTTATGTTTTTGGGATCCTGGTACACAGTCCTTTATTCAGGATCACATTCCCTTGATTTGTAGCAGTGTGAGGGAACATAGCGCAAGATTCATTACCTCCCCAGTTACATGCCCTAATACAGAACATCCATTTCTACATTCTGGCTCATTAGGATTCCTACAATAATTGATTTGGAAGGAAAAGGAATTTCCACACACAGTAACAGACCTGCCCTCATGGTGCCCCAGGGAGCAGGTCCATGATATGCCGCCCCCCATTCACACTGTCCCCCCAAAGGGGATACTTAGCAAGAAAACAGAGTTTTGCATGACAAGCCTTCTGAGGCTTATGGTGCGGTTAAAGAGTTCTTCCGGTTTCCTGACAATACAGGAAGTACTCCTTAACAGTGTACCAGAAGCCTCTGAAGGTTTTTGCTAAGCTGCAGAGTGCCAAGCAGGGCTTCACCCCCCTGTGGGATGGCTCAAATGGGCATACAGGCAGGGAGGCATGGTGCGTGGAGGTGGGCATGGCCGCTGCACGGTGGGCACAGCACCAGGGGATTTTGCACCCCTGCCAGGTCTGTTAATGTCAACACATCTGCACTTTCTGAGGCAGCAGAAAATGTGCACATTTGTTTTTCAACTTCCACATGGCTCCCTTCACTTCTTTGTTCCTCAGACTATAGATGAGGGGATTAAGGGCAGGGGTGACCACCATGTAGAACACGCCAGCCATCTTGTCCACCTGGGAGGTGGAGGAGGGCTTCATATAGACAAATAAAATGGACCCATAGAAGAGGAAGACGACCATCAGGTGGGAGCCACAGGTGAATACACCCTTCCTGCCACCCTTCCCAAAATGGCCACAGAGAGTGGCCAGGATGACCACATATGAAACCAGCAAGGCCAGAAGGTTGGGTAGAATGATCAAACTGTCACTGAAAACATAGAGGATCTCACTCACATAGATGTCTGAACAGGACAGCTTTTTTAACTGGGTGATGTCACAGAAGAAATTGTCCAGGACGTTTGGTTCACAGAATGGTAGCTGGACTGTGACCACTGTCTGGAAGATGCCATGAATGAGGCCTCCTCCCCAGCAAAGTATGAGAAGACTGAAGCAGCGCTGCTGGTTCATGATGGTTGTGTACCTCAGTGGGTGGCAGATGGCCACATAACGATCATAGGCCATCACACTGAGAATTATGGTTTCTGCACCTCCAAGGAGATGGACAGTAAATACTTGGGCTATGCAGCCTCCATAAGAAATGCTACTGCCATTGTTCAGTAGATCAGTCAGTAGTTTTGGGCTAGCCACTGAACCAAAAGATATGTCTAGGAAGGACAGATTGGCAAGGAAGAAATACATGGGGCAGTGAAAGAGTTTGGCGTCAGTTCTCACAGTCACCATGATCAGCAAGTTGCCCACAAGGACAGTGGTGTAGCAAGTCAAGACCAGATGTAAAAGTAACAGCTGGGCAAACTGGGAGCTGGAAAAGCCCAGGAGGACAAACTCTGTGACGGTGGATCCATTCATCTTCATGGCTGGTTCCAGTGGGAGATACAAATGGGATAGTATTAAACCTTCAGATTCTGCTCATTTCCTCACCTTGAACTAAGAATACAACCGAATTTTTTTTTTTTTAAGTCTTGCTCTTATTTTTTTGAATGGAACTGCTGGCTCCAGCCTCTGCACTGCATACAAAGAACTATTTTGGTCTCAATATTCTGGACTCTTTGCCTTCTCTGAATCATCTGTTAACGAAAAGCTGTGCAAATCAGGCAGTTTGACCAAGTTTGTATCTTTCTAGTGGATTTCCAAGGGGGGGAGTTTGCTTTGACTAGATTGACAGCTCAATCCTGTGCTGGAGGAGCGTGTTGGCAGAGCTGGCAAGATACAGTCAGAAGTGCTTTGATTCTGCCCAAATCACTAGCAGCCCCCCATCCATCAGGGCAAGGAAAGGTAGTGGTGAGGGAAGGTGGAGGGAGGTACAGGGCAGGGAGGGGCAGGAGTAGGATGGGGACCGGCACAGAGATGGGGATGTGTCAGGAGTGGGAAGGGGACAATACTGAGGAGGCTTTGGGTTAGAAACTCACCTGCAGGATGCAGCATGTGCCCCATTCATGAGACTGCATCAGCTCCTGGGACGTTTCATTGGACTGGGCTGGGCTATACAGCTAGTGCGGATCTGAGAAGCCCCATAGGGCTTGTCAGGGGCTTTACTCGTGGAAGAGAGAAAATATCCCTTTACCCCAAGGTGATCTCCAACCAGCTCCTAAACTGCACTGGATGCAGCACAGGCTATGAAACCTGGCTGCACCAGCACAGCTTAGGGCTGGGCTGCCCATCTGAGATTTTTTCTTTTGGGTCAGGATCTATTTCATTAAAAGTCATTGCTAATGTTGATCTTGTAATAATGAATGAACTACAATTGACAACTGCTGAGGAAAGAAATTTACTGTAACAAGTAAAGTTCCTGATGAATGGAAAGTTCATAAGAGCATTCCTACTGCTGTTATTCCATTAGAAAATGAAAAATTTGATTTTTCCAACTCATTTAGTAACAGATTAAGGGCCCAATCCTGTCCCCAAAATGGCAACCGCTGTATCCAGTGGCCTCACTGGGGCTGCCAAAGTCTCCTCTTGGGAAGAGGACTTTTGTTTCCTTCCCCCAAGGAAAGCCCCAGGTCCCACAATGGGGCGTCTCAGGTCTGCACCAGCTATTTTACCAGTGCTGCCTTGATAACCTCCGTGTTGAGCTTTGCAGCCCAACAGTGGCGGATAGGATCCATCAGAGCAGAGCTCTGCTGGTCCCACCCCCCCTTCTGGGCTGGTCACTCCCCTTGCCTTGCCCTCCCCCTGCCCCAGAATGTCTCCCCCTACTCCTAAATCCCACACCACTTCCTGGAGCTATTAGCTTGCTCCAGGCAATATCCATCCTGAGCTGGGCTGGCGCCAGTGCTCCCTCCTCACAGGGTGCCGTAAACCTGCTTTATAGCACATTTACAACACCTAGCACTCTGGTTGCAGCTCAGCACCAGAACTAAAGGGCCATAGAATTGGGCCTCAATTCATTTTATAAACTTTAAAAGTTATATTTAAATATGTCCTCCTGGTTGTTTCTGAATCTTACAGCTATATATCATATCGGGTTCTCTGTCCAACAAAATTCAATTTCCTTTTGCTTCTCCTTCCAACTAGTACGCAGAAACAAAAGAAAAAAGTATTTTTCTATAGTGAGTGCACCTCAGTTTAGAGCAAAGCTTCATGAAAGATACTGAAAAATTGTTAAAATTAAGTGGTGACGAAGTTGGAAATATCACTGAAGAGTGGAGAAAAGTATAGACTTTCACAGAGCTAAAACCTTTGTTAAAATATGCCATCAAGCTAGAAGTCTTCTAAAAATTTTGAGGTGAAATCAACACACAATATAGGAGAATAGGAGAATATACTGCTCTGATAATTTGGGAGTTTGTAGAATAAGGAACATCTCTTTTCCCTGAAAGTGAATTTACGGGGAATATTATTATTGTAAATATTGTATTGCATATTGTAATTAGAAATAAATACCTACTGTACCTCTGTACCATGGAAGTGTCAAGCTCCCCGAGGGGACTGTTATCAGATATGATAAAATTCACCTGTTGCAGAGATTCTCACTCTCATTGCAATTCACATTGAAAGGGGATGTATGTAGCAAGTACCTTCTGTCCCAGCAACCAAATCTTCATTGAGAGGTAATCACGCATCCTCCAAAGATGGATGAATTTTTGAGAACGCTCAGAAAGAATGGACAAAGGAGGCTCAGAAAGAATGGACAAAGAAATCCAGGTGAGCAAAAGGATGGAGATATAGATGGAAGTCAGTAGGGTACAGAATGGTACTCTCATATGATCATGAGACAATTGGAACTTGAATAAGTTTCTCCATGTGACGATGCAAATGGAAAACTAGTCATAAACCTCTCTCCCATATCTTTCACCTCATCTAGAATTTAAGAGGACACAATTCTTCACATCTCCCTTGATCTCATCCTTCTGGAATTTGAGGTCCTTGTTGTCGAAGTCGTCAGCATCCTGGATAGCTGCAACTGCTCTTCAGTCCCAAAGGGGTTAATTATAAATGAAAAGGGTTCTGCAGTTCTTGTATACAACAGAAATTTAAAAGCTCAGATCTTTAGAGGGCTTCTGTGCTTTCTCCCAGATCGTTTTCCCTTGCAAGAAGAGCCTACATTCACCCAAGCTGATGAAGTTCCTTCATTTAATTGGTACCCCATCTCATCTCTAGTGTAGCAATCAAGACTCCTTTTCCTTTTTATCTTTCCAACAGCCCAGGAAGGCTGAGAGATAGCAAGATAATCATGAACATAACTTTCTCCCATTGACAGCAGAAGGTTTGAAAGCGTTTGACTTTGATGTGTCTCATATGTGTCTCACATGTAAATCAGTGGTGACGGACTCAAGGGTACTGCCCCCCCCCCAAGTTTAATATGTGACAGAAGCCATTTAGCAACCATTGGCCAATTTCCTGAATGTCTGCATGGGAGGATATGTACTCTGAGACAGGAACCCAGAGGTGACTAGGAGTTACACACCCATGCGCCAGCCCAGCTGACTCCAAAGGAGGTGCAAACATGCCTTAGGGCACATTGTGATATTCCTGGTTTGGCGTAAGGGCTGACTTATGCTGGCCCAGTGCAATCTTAGGATTGCACCCTGAATGGTGGTCTAGAATGTCTCCTGGGTGACAAACCAAGACTATGAGGGCCCCATTGGATCAGGCCAAAGGCCCATCTAGTCCAGCTTCCTGTATCTCACACTTGCCCACCAAATGCTTCAGGGTGCACACAAGACGACAAGACAAAACCCCCCCTTCTGGTACCCTCCCCTGCATCTAGCCCTGTCCTCTCCTCCTCATCCTCCTTCACTCCTCTGCTGCATTCTCATTTGTGCTCCAAATTCAGACTTTGGAGGAGAAACAGCAGAACTGTAAACTCTGGCAGCAATGTCAGCTCTTTGGACTTGTTCATGTGTCAGTGAAGAAGGGCTGGTGATAACTTTTGGCTGCCAACCTTTTATAATAGAAGATCTTGGTCCACCTTGCTCAGTTCCATGTATCTCCAAAATCCAGTTCTAAAAGAATACTAAAAACCCATTCCTTCCCCATGCTCTCCAACAGGTCTAAGAGATTTAACTTTTCACGGAGCTTTTTCTCAGCAGCAGTGGCCTCTCTCCTCCATGGAGAACTCAGTAGTGCCACTCTGGTCTTTTACTGCATTGAATTATAGATCCTGGGCACATTGTCAAGACATTGATGCACTTGCATGTGTTCATTACAAGAGGCACGAAGTGTGTTCCAGGATGGAATTGGATTTGATAGAGAACCTGTGTGGGCCCACTTGGACTTGTACCGACAAAAGGGCTGGTGTGGATCCAAGTAGGCCCATTTTCAACCCTGACACAGCATAGTAGGTAAATTAAAAAATGCTTTTACCTACCTCTCTGCTGCATCATGGCCCAGGTTACCCCACATCATGCCTACTATATACTTCTTGTTGGCATCCTTCAGTCTCGGAAGACTATGGTGTCACGCTCTGAATGGTGGTTCTGGAACAGTGTCCTCTCCAGTGCGCGAAGCCTGGGTAAAGTAGGTATGGAGGATAGGCTGTTACCCATGCAGCAAATCCCCCCTCTCCACGTCGCTGAAATGGTCCAATGGAAAGGCAGAGGCCAATACGGTTGGTTCCAGCGGCGTCGCAGGAGTTGCCAGAACGTGACTGTGTTCAGCCATGAACTGCCTCAGGGACTCCGGCTCCTGATTTTGCCTCAAGGTTGACTCCTGAATCCTTTTCCATAACTGGATGTAGCCACAAGGCAGTGGAGGTTTGGGATCAGAGTTTTCCTTCTCTCAGATGAGCTGCCTTCCCAGGCTGACGAGTCCCATCTACCCGGTGGCTGTTTAGTCGCCTCTTACGACAAGTACAGCCAAACTGAGGGCCTATTCTTATCCCCAGCCCCCAGGGGAATACTATATACTAGCTATATACTATACTATATACTAGTATATAGTATTCTAGTATATAGTATACTATATACTCTGTCTAGTATATAGTATACAGTATACTCTGTCGTCGCCAGCAGAAGCCAAAGACAAATTTTATGATGACCTGGCCACCACTATCAAGAAGATCCCCGTAAAAGAGCCATTGTTCATCCTCGGCGACTTCAATGCTAGAGTTGGTGCTGATAACAGTTCGTGGCCCACTTGCTTAGGTCAGTTCGGCACTGGGAAGATGAACGAAAATGGCCAACGCCTGCTAGAGTTTTGCTGTCATCACGGTCTCTGTGTCAGCAACACGTTCTTCAGCACGAAGCCCCAACATAGAGTCTCTTGGAGACACCCAAGATCAAAGCACTGGCACCAGCTCGACCTGATTCTCACCAGACGCTCCAGCCTTCCCAGCATCAAGATCACACGCAGCTATCAGGGTGCTGCCTGTGACACCGACCACTCGCTGGTGTGCAGCAGAGTGAAACTGCAAACAAAGCGGCTGTATCACACGAAAAGGGAAGGAAGACCTCGCATTGATACGAGCAAGACCCGGGATCAGAGAAAAGTGGAGGAATTTGCACGAGCGCTTGAGGAATCTCTTCCAGGCCCAGTCGATGCAAACGCATCCAACAGATGGGAACATTTCAAGAATGCCGTTTACAACACCACCTTGTCCATATTTGGCAAGAAGACCAACAAGACAGCAGACTGGTTTGAAGCCCACTCTGAGGAGTTGACACCAGTCATTGAGGAAAAGAGGAGAGCTCAAGCAGCATACAAGGCCTGTCCCAGTGAGCGCAACCTGCAGGTCCTCCGAGGTGCTCGCAGCAAAGTCCAGCAGACTGCCAGGAGATGTGCTAACGACTACTGGCTCCAGCTCTGTTCCGAGATACAGATAGCAGCTGACACGGGCAACATCAAGGGGATGTATGATGGTATCAAGCAGGCCCTAGGTCCAACACAGAAGAAAATTGCCCCTCTGAAGTCTGCCGCAGGCGAGATCATCCAGGATCGGGCGCAGCAGATGGAACGCTGGGTGCAGCACTACTCTGAGCTATATTCCAGAGAAAATGTAGTCACCGAAGAAGCGCTGAACAACATTGAGTGCCTGCCTGTGCTGGAGGAGCTTGACAGTGAACCAACCCTAGAAGAACTTCACGTGGCCCTGGACTCCCTTGCCTTTGGCAAGGCACCTGGAAAAGACAGCATCCCTGCTGAAGTCCTAAAGTGCTGCAAAGAGATCATCATCACTGAGCTGCATGAAATCCTTTGTCTCTGCTGGAGAGAAGGTGGAGTACCTCAAGACATGAGGGATGCAAACATCATCACGCTGTACAAGAACAAAGGCGACAGGGGTGACTGCAACAACTACCGTGGCATCTCTCTCCTTAGCGTTGTAGGAAAGTTGTTTGCCCGAGTTGCACTAAAGAGGCTCCAGGTACTTGCAGAGAGCGTTTATCCAGAATCACAGTGTGGATTCCGAGCCAACAGGTCCACCACTGATATGGTATTCTCCCTTAGACAACTGCAGGAGAAATGCAGGGAACAACGACAGCCACTCATTATAGCCTTCATAGATCTCACGAAGGCTTTCGACCTGGTCAGCAGGGATAGCCTCTTTAAGATTCTCCCCAAGATTGGATGGCCTCTTCAAGATTCTCCCCAAGATTGGATGTCCACCCAGGCTCCTCAGCATCATCAGATCCTTCCACAAGGACATGAAGGGCACTGTTGTCTTTGATGGCTCCACATCAGACCCCTTTGACATCCGAAGCGGCGTGAAGCAGGGCTGTGTTCTTGCACCAACCTTGTTTGGGATCTTCTTCGCTGTCCTGCTGAAGCAGGCCTTTGGAACTACAACAGAAAGCATCTATCTCCGGACCAGATCAGATGGAAAGCTCTTCAACCTCTCCAGACTGAGAGCAAAGTCCAAAGTCCAGCTGAAATGTCTGCGTGACTTCCTCTTTGCCGACGATGCAGCTATCACTACCCACTCTGCCAAAGATCTCCAGCAGCTCATGGATCGTTTTAGCAAGGCCTGCCAAGATTTTGGACTGACAATCAGCCTGAAGAAAACACAGGTCATGGTTCAGGATGTGGACTCACCTCCCTGCATTACAATCTCTGCGCATGAACTGGAGGTTGTCCATGACTTTGTGTACCTTGGCTCAACAATCTCCGACACTCTTTCTCTTGATACCGAGCTAAACAAACGCATCGGTAAAGCAGCTACCATGTTTTCCAGACTCACAAAGAGAGTCTGGTCCAACAAGAAGCTGACGGAGCATACCAAGATCCAGGTCTACAGAGCTTGCGTCCTGAGTTCACTTCTGTACTGCAGCGAGTCATGGACTCTTCACTCACAACAGGAGAGGAAACTGAATGCTTTCCACATGCGCTGCCTCCGACGTATTCTCGGCATCACCTGGCAGGACAAAGTTCCAAACAACACAGTCCTGGAACGTGCTGGAATCCCTAGCATGTATGCACTACTGAAACAGAGACGCCTGCGTTGGCTCGGTCATGTCGTGAGAATGGATGATGGCCGGATCCCAAAGGATCTCCTCTATGGAGAACTCGTGCAAGGAAAGCGCCCTACAGGTAGACCACAGCTGCGATACAAGGACATCTGCAAGAGGGATCTGAAGGCCTTAGGAGTGGACCTCAACAAGTGGAAAACCCTGGCCTTTGAGTGGCCCGCTTGGAGGCAGGCTGTGCAACATGGCCTTTCCCAGTTTGAAGAGACACTTGGCCAACAGTCTGAGGCTAAGAGGCAAAGAAGGAAGGCCCATAGCCAGGGAGACAGGCCAGGGACAGACTGCACTTGCTCCCAGTGTGGAAGGGATTGTCACTCTCGAATCGGCCTTTTCAACCACACTAGATGCTGTTCCAGAACCACCTTTCAGAGCGCGATACCATAGTCTTTCGAGACTGAAGGTTGCCAACTAGCTATATACTATACTATATACTATACTATATACTAGAAACCTGCAGATGGCATTTGCCATTTCCTTAGGGTAGAGGTCTGATGAGGCTCAAGTGGGAAGTGGAAGGAGGACACTCATTGTTGGATCAAATAAAAATCCACTTAGTTTAGGAAACATTTTCCACTAGTGGTCAACTGAGAAATCCTTCTGGACAGCTGACTAGTGAGGCTCTAGAGCAGGGATGTCCAAACATTCTGGCAGGAGGGCCACATTATCTCTCTGACACTGTGTCGGAGACCGGGGGAAAAAGAATTAATTTACATTTAAAATTTGAATAACTTGACATAAATGAATTTATTAGAGATGGAACTTATATGAATGAATGAGGTCTTGCAGTAGCTCAAGGCCTATAAAAGGCCTTACACAAAGCAAAGTCAGCCTTTCCTTCACTGACAGTGCTGCATCACAGACGTGAAACAGCAAGTAGCGGAGGGAGCCCTCGTCCCACAGATCAGGTGGGAAGTTGAACAGTTGTCCTCATGCTGAGAACAGTTGCATTGGGCCAGCATGGGCTCCAGCAAGTCTTTGGAGGCCCAGAGGCTCATTGGAGACTGAGGGCTCCCTGAGGGCCTGATTGGGAGCCCCTGAGGGCCACAAGTGGCCCCCGGGCCAGGTTTGGGCACCCCTGCTCTAGACCATAACAACCACTCTTCCATTGTTTTCCTAGTAGCTGAGATTCTGAGGAATCCTGAATTGGAAGAGGGTTCTGTTGTCCAAATGGTGATGAACAGTAGACCTGACCAGCATCTCCAGAGTTATTCTTATTACAAATATTTATATACAATCAACAAAAGGAAGCTCACAAAGCTCACAAAGTACATAGTACATATTGCTTCCCAATAGAGCAAATTTCTTCCATATCCCAAA
The DNA here is from genome assembly GCF_035046505.1 of Tiliqua scincoides. NCBI lineage: Eukaryota > Metazoa > Chordata > Lepidosauria > Squamata > Scincidae > Tiliqua > Tiliqua scincoides. The sequence continues at coordinate 140,929,813 of NC_089825.1, read as the reverse complement.
AAGCTTCACAACCTTAAAAAATACAGAACTCCAGCGAACAGCCACTAGAAGAGATAATATGCTGGAGTGAACAGGGATAGTTGCTCTCTCCCTGCTAAATACCAGAATGCATTGCTTTAACGGATACCTTCTCCGAACTCCGTCACTCAGCAATTTCGTAGTTATGCAAAAAATGTTCCTTTGCGTTGGTGTTGTTGTCAATAGGAGATCCCAGAGGCCTCTTCCAGGTCAGGCAGGACCTCCCTGGGCCTCTGAATTTCCCAAAGTAGCATTCGGAAGCTACTTTTTTTTCAGATGCAAACAATTTTCCCAAAACAGTTTTCCCAAAAACCAAAACTAGCTTCTAGAGGCTTCTGCTGGTCATTCCAAGGCCCGTGGAAGCCCATGGAGGCCTGATGCCACCCTGAAGAGGCTTCTGGGGACTCCTAATAACACATCAGCACCACCTACACAAAGGCAAGGAGTTTTCAACTACTGTACCAATGACAGGCTGCTATATATGCAGTCTGTTGGTCGAAACATCTCTAAACGATGCACACCTGTATAAGAGATGTGCAATTTCAAAAGATGCCTCTTTCCCAGTTATTGTGGAGCAGTTTGCGGAGTGACTGTGGAGCAGTTGGGAAAAATAAAGGAGGAGTAGAGCAGTCAGGAAAAGCACCCCTAGAGTAGATTCCTAGATTCAGGATCCCATGATTCCTAGATTTGTAGCAGTGTGAAAGAACAAAGGGCAAGATTCATTACATCCACAGTAACATGCCCTAATATATAGCATCCGTTACTACAATCTGGTTTATTGGGACTCCTACAACAATTGATTTGGCAGGAAAAGGAATTGCCACACATCTACTTCTTCTGAGGCAGTAGGAAAAGTTCACATTTGTTTTTCAACTTCCACATGGCTCCCTTCACCTCTTTCACAAAACCATACCAGGCTCTTGAGATCTGCTGCTGTGTCCGGATAGGCATGGATTCAGGAGGCTGAAATAGGGCACACACTTACTGAGGAGTAAGACTATCCAGAAGAATGGGACATACTTCTGAGCAACAAGAATTGTGCTGTTAAGTCCCAGTCTCAAACCTATGCTTTCCCCACACACTGATGCAGCCATACTAAATCAGCTTGCATTCTGCAGAGGGGTCAGTCCCAGAGGTGTCCTTTGGGTAAAGGAACATTTGTTCCTTTACCCAGGGGTAAGCTTCCAAGACTGAGATGAGTGTACTCAGACCTGCGCCAGCTATATAGCCACCACAACTTTAAATCAACCTGTGAAGGAAGGTTGAACGTGGGAAGGGAGCTAGGATTCGGTGGGTGCCGCTGACACCAAACCCAACCCTTTCAGGGGCCAGATCTGCCCTCCTCCTCACTCCATCACCACTTCGTTCTGCTCTACTCTACTTCCTGCCCCATCCTGCCAGCTGATGTGGGTCTGCAAGACTCCTGCACCCTGCCAGCACATGCGGGGCTGTTCTGGCCTCTCTGGGGGTGGGCCGGAAGTGTGCGCTTCCTCATGCTTCCAGAAGGCCATTTACGATGGCCATAAAGCAAAATTTGCAGCCAGAATGCTCATTTCGGTGCTTGGGGTGGGGGGAATATGTCTTGCATTTTTAAAGAGACAGTGTACATTTTCAGGATGTTGGGGATTTTCAATGCACTTTGAGTATATGCTATTTTAGTTTACGCTCTGCACTCTGGAGCATAACCTGAGCATGGAAGGAGGGGCAACTGTTCAACCAAAGACCAAAGACATGCTACTGAGTGTTCAAGGGCAATGGTAGTTGTTATATAGTGGGTCCATGTGAGTAAAGGAAGGCATAGAGATAACAGCTCAGTATGTTTATTCCATCTTCAGAACAGAACCTGGCAATGAATAACAAGGCAAACACCCCTGGCTTTTATAGACTTTAGCTCCACCCAGACTTCCCATGATTGGTGCAGTTGAAACCTTAACTTGAGGGCCAATCAGATGGTAGGATTTTGATCCATTACCAGATTGGCCTGCCATAAGTCTGGGACAATCAGTTATGCAGGATTTCGATCCTGCATAACTTACATACATAACATTAGGTCAAAGCTACTGGGAGTAAATTCACCTGGAAGTCATATCACATGGGTTGTATTGGGGAATATTGTATTAGGAGGAGGAATGGAATTTTTGGTGCCTTTATAGAGTCAGCTATTGGAAGCATTCTGAGATGAGTAAGATCATCCAAGATCTTCTAGCACCAGAGAGTTGGCATCAAGGCAGAGCACCAGCCCTTCTTGGATGACACATCAGCAGGTGCAAGGAGCTGCCACCACAGCCACTGCTCTCTCTCTCTCTCTCTCTCTCTCTCTCCCCACCACTTTCTGGACTTGGAATGACAAAGCAAACTGAGCGGAAGAGAAATGGAGGAGAGGAGAGGACTACAATGTCTCCCTGGAGTTATTCTAGTCCAGCACTCTCCTCCCCTACCTATCTCTCAATCCATTCACATGAAATTCCTGCATCAGGCTTCACATGGATGTTTAGACAATGGTTTGCCACCTGTGTGTGGCTGAAGGGTCAGACATCTGCTGACCTACAGGTGAGTCAGGCTGAGGAGCACCACTTCTTCCTTAACACAACCTGCCCAGGGAGGATGGAGCCTCTGTGCTGCTTCCTCTCTTTCCAAGCATTCATGATTTATCAATGAGAGATCAGGCTCCTCCAATGTGAAGCCTGCCAACACTTGGCATTAAAGAAGCTCCTCACAGACAGTGCTTCCCAGACAAGTCTGGGTTCTTCTCTCAGTGCATGTCTTTCTACTCCCACATTTGGGGGTCCAACTGATGGTTGCTTGCAAGGCAGCCCTCAAACCCAGTAGCACAGCCAGAGGGGGGAATGGTAAGTACTGCAGGCGCCACAATATGCCATGGGAAGTGGCCCCTCCCACTCACCCTGAGAGCCTTTCCAAGCAATGAACACAATGCATAGCTGCTTGCCGAAGCAGACTGTGTCTCCTGCATGTTGCCATTCCTGCCCAGAATGTCTCCAAGGCTACACTATGTTGAGCCAGCCTTGACTGCCTGCCTTTTTATGTGTTGGAGCTCCTTCCGCTGCAAGTCCTCATGCAGTGGCTGATATTTTTCCATAAATGCAACGTAGCTATGGGGCAACTGTCACACGCACAACAATGGGGCAGCTCCCTTGGTCTCCCTTCATTTGTTTCCATGTGAGACCCTTGATTAATTTTAATACTGCATTGGCCTTTATCATAGGGGAATGTTCAGTGGCAACTGTATCTCTCATGGGCAGGCATGAGAACTCGAGGAAGGTGACTCGAGTCTGAGTCGCAAAAATACATGTACACTTGAGTCAGGCACGTCAATGACTCTGGCATTGACTCATGTGAGGCCACTGACACATGCAGACTCAAGTCTGTCTGTATCTGGGTGCGCTTGCTTATTTTTTTGAAGTGTGACAGGTTGAAGTGTGAAGCCCTACAGGTAGACCACAGCTGCGATACAAGAACATCTGCAAGAGGGATCTGAAGGCCTTAGGAGTGAACCTCAACAGGTGGGAAACCCTGGCCTCTGAGCGGCCCACTTGGAGGCAGGCTGTGCAGCATGGACTTTCCCAGTTTGAAGAGACACTTGGCCAACAGACTGAGGCAAAGTGGCAAAGAAGGAAGGCCCATAGCCAGGGAGACAGACCAGGGACAGACTGCACTTGCTCCCAGTGCGGAAGGGATTGTCACTCCCAAATCGGCCTTTTCAGCCACACTAGACACTGTACCAGAACCACCATTCAGAGCGCGATACCAGAGTCTTTCAAGACTGAAGGTTGCCAACTTGAAAGACCTTATGGGGCCATCATTCAGAATGGGTGCACAGCAGAGAAGTTCTAGTCAGGAGGTAGGGAAGGGTGAATGCATTGAGCAGTAGGCTGGGGGAGGTGGGAGCAGGCTGCCTTGTCCATCTCTGAAGGAACCAATGTCACTGAATGAAGGTTTTTTCCCTGGGTGAGTGAGGGGAGAAGATGGGGTGAGGGGAGGCAGTTCCTAGCCATCTAGGAAAAACTGATGGTATGGCTCTAGCAGGCTCATTGAATGACCGGCCACAATGAGACTACCTCTAAGTAGAGCTGCAAATCAGCTCCATTTTTTTCCCCCACAGTTGACTTTTTTATGAAAAAGATTCAGAACTTGAGTCTTTTAGAGTCCTCAAAGCACTTTGGGCAACTTGGAAAATTCACCCATTAGGACTATCTTTTAATGGTGCATTCCAGTTCTGCTGTCATAAATGGCTGTACAGCAGGACACAAAGCAGTTGACGGTGCAGAAACAAAGGAATAAATTGTCCCTTTCCCAAAAGGGCTTACAATCTCACAAGAAGCAGTAGAAACACCAGAAAGCAGCCATTAGAAGAGACACAGTGCTCAGGAGAATAGGGACAGTTGCTCCCCCCCATTTAAGAGATGCTCCAGTTTAAAAGGTACCTCTTTACCCAGCTATTGTGGAGCTAATCCCTAATGATCTCTGTTTTTAGGATCCCGATACATGGTTGTATAGTCTGTATCCCATGCTTCCTTGACTTGGAACAGTGTGAGGACACATAGGGCAGGAGTCATCACTTCTCCAGTGGCAACATGCGCTACGCATGAGACACAAAATCCATCTGCACATTAGTTCGCATGCTACAATTAACAAATACATTGCTAGTATCAGTAACTTCTCTTAGTGATGGATCACAAGAGAAGCTGTAGTGTTGCATTCACAAACACCATCTATTCTGATGCTATCACATTCAAAAGCAAAGTCTGCAACCTGGGCACTCCCAGGAATAATGCTACATATATGGAGATTGAAGATGCTCTGAGAAAGCAGGTTGTTGAAAGCCCTCTAGCAGTTACTTTTAGGGCTCATATACACAAGAACATATTTGGCAGGGAAAGGAAGCTCTAAACTTCTACTCCTGTTGAGGCAGCAAGAGATGCTTACCTTTGTTTTTCAACTTCCCCATGGCTCCCTTCACCTCCTTGTTCCTCAGAGTATAGATGAGAGGATTGAGTGAAGGTGTGACCACCATGTAGAATACAGCGGCCATCTTGTCCACCTGGTTTCCAGAGGCAGGCTTAAAATACACAAAACCAATGGGCCCATAGTAGAGGCCAACCACCATCAGGTGAGAGCCACAGGTGGACAGAGCCTTAGTACCGCCCTTCCCAAAACGGCCACAAAGGGTGGCCAGGATGATGACATAAGAAAGTAGCAACGACAGAAAACTGGGTAAAGTGACCAAGCTGTCACTGATCAACATGAGTATTTCAACAATATAAGTTTCCGAACATGACAGCTTCATTACCTGTGGGATGTCGCAGAAAAAATTATCAAGCACATTCGGACCACAATATGGTAGTTGGGCCAACACCACTGCCTGAAAAATGCCATGGATGAAGCCTCCTGTCCAGCAAAATATGATAAGACGAAAGCAACATTGTCGGTTCATGATGGTTGCATACCTCAGGGGGTGGCAGATGGCCACATAACGATCAAAGGCCATGACCGAGAGGAGGAACATTTCTGCACCACCAAAGAAGTGGAAGGTCATTATTTGAGCCATGCAACCTACAAAAGAAATGGTTCCACCATTGTTCACTAGGTCGGTTGCTAGTTTGGGGGCTGCTACAGAGCCCAAAGAGATGTCAAGGAGGGACAGATTGGCCAGGAAGAAATACATGGGGGACTGAAAGAGCTTGGGCTCAGACCGCACAGTCGCTATGATTAGCAAATTTCCCACAAGGACAGTTGTGTAGCAGGTCGTGACCAGGGTTAAAAGGAAGAGCTGGGCAGTGCGGGAGCCAGAGAAGTCCAGGAAGACAAACTCTGTCACAGTAGACCCATTCATCTTGATGGTTGGTCCTAGTGGGAGAAACAAACAGGACCTTGTTAATCCTTCAAATCCTGCCCATCAGGCAGCCTAATACTGGCCTGCCCTACATCTAAGGTGGGTTTGGGGCCCAAAGCAGTGCAGCATGGGAAACAGGAATCACTTCCCCTTTTCTTTGCTAAAGCAACAGCAACCCCCATGGGGCAACTTGGATCTCTGCCACCCCAGGACATGGTACAGATCAGAGCAACCCAAAGCTACTCTGGGCTTCCCAGGAAAGGAGATAGGATTTGATCTAAGTGCCAGATCCTGGCCCCACCGCTCCTTACCCAACACCCGCTCTCCCCAAAACACCTTCCTCCCACCCTCCCCACACCCCCTTCAGACCCTTATGCTGGCCTAGCTCAGCCAGCATGAGCTTACCATCCAAGCAGGTCTTAGACCTTCCTACTCTCCCAGTGGAGCAAAAGTGCTTTTCAGCACTTTCCCCACAATGGCAGGCTACAGCAAAGGAGTTGACCCATGACCATATTAGGGTTGAGCCCTCACAGACTTTGCATGCAGAAGTTCCCTAGTTCCAACGTACCCTTGCTCTGCAAAAAGACCTCAAAAAGACTCCAGATGGAGACATAATGAAAAGACCTCAAATAGCAGGGCTGTTGAGGCTTACCAGGACATTGTGATGCAGTAGCCAGAACATTGTGAAGAGTTTTATCTGCCTTCTGGGGGAGGGGGGTGTCAGGGTCCCCCAGGCGGGACAAAGCATACCCCCAGGTAGCTACCCCACTGCCACCAGCCCAGGATCACTAGAGGGATTTCCTGGGCTGAGCCCCCTTCCTTATAATATAAGCTCTTGAGTGGGTCCTCTTTAGCCTCTCTCTTACTCTCTAGGGCTGTCCCAAGCTGAGGGGCTTGTGAGTTTCTCTGTCCTACTTGGGCTGGTCTGTTTGTTTATCCGATGCTTTTTCTTTCTTATGGTTTCTGCTCTTGTTGAAATAGGTGCTATTTTCTTCTGGTCCTTAGCTAGAGTCAGTTTTCCTGTGTGTGGGACTGCTTTAATCCCTCAGAGCTTCCTCAGGCAGGGAGGTGACTGGGGGCGCAATCCTAACCCCTTATGTTGGTGCTTTCCAGCACTAGCATAGCGGTGCCAGTGGAGCGTGTGCTGCATCCTGCAGTTGGGGGTCACTCACAGAGGCCTCCTCAAAGTAAGGAAATGTTTGTTCCCTTACCTCAGAGCCGCATCTTGGAGGAAGGGGGGAAATGGATGAAACCAGGGGTTTTTTCCTAATAGAACGCACCGGAACGGCATTCCGGCACCTTTTTTTGCAGTTCCCTGCAGCGCCGCACTTCCCCTCCTCCTCCACTATTTAGCTCCTGCGGGCTCCTGGCGCATGTTTGGGTTTCTGCTCCTGCAGCCAATTGCAGGGATAGTTGCGCAGCTGCAGGCTGGGGCGAAAGCGCACTGGAGCGAGGAGGCAGCAGCAGAGCATCTCTCTGCGCCAGGTAGGAGTCAGAAAAGGGGCCCGTGCACCAGCGGCTTCCACGGAACGGTGTGGGGACCTCTACAAGGAAGTCTGGAGGGGGCAGCCAGAGGCTGCAGCCTTGGGCTGCTGAGGCGGAAGGGCTCAGCTGGGGGACTTGCTCCCGGGTAATGGAGACTGGGCAGAAGCCCCTCAGCCTGGAGGGGATGGAATGGGAGCTCTGGTTTGTGGTGGGAAGAGGGGAAGATGTGCCCCCCCACCTCAGGTGGGTGGCAAGCCTGGCTCCCCCTTTGCAGGATGCATGTGACTGGAGTGGAGAGGGGCTTTGGGGTGCCAGAGTGCCTCTTTTCTGGGGATGCAACGCACGGGCATGGGGGCTTATGGCACAAGCCTAAGCAGGTCTACTCAGAAGTAAGTCCTATTTTGTTCAGTGGGGCTTACTCTCAGGAAAGCGTGGTTCGGATTGCAGCCTTACAGCCCAATGCTATCTACGCTTTCCTGGGAGTAAGCCCCTTTGACTCTAGTGGGACTTACTTCTGAGTAGACATGCTTAGGATTGGGCTGTTACAGTCATGGGGAGCGAGGGCTGCTTGGAGACCCCGCTGTAAGCTGTCTTTGATGTCACTGTGGTTGCAAAAATCATGACAATTGTGTGCAGCCTTATATATGTGTGTTTCTGAGTTTCATGTTGCTGCTTTCAGGCTAATGGGCAAGCAAGCAGTCAGAGGACATTTAGGAAGACCTGATGTAGGAGCTACAATCCAGGGTTTTCCCAGTTTGAAACTCACTTTTACCATGGCCTCACTAGGTGGCCCTGAGCAAGCTGTTCCCATTCAGCCACAGCTGCAATATGTGGATAGTAATACTGTGTTTGCTTACCTGTCAGGGTTGTTAAATTATTTCGACAAAATTCTTTTGTGTTTCTTTTTCCCCCTTGTGTGCTTATATTATGCATTCATTGTTATCTGATCACATTTTTCTTTTTCTTTTTTTTGCACAGATCATCTTTCAATGTCTTGAGCCAATAGAGGGTGTGTGACCACATGATTTTTGATCCATAACTTGTTTATTAATCAATTTATTAACCCATCTTTTGTGCCCCTCTCCCCTGTGTGCCATTTGATTTGGGTTCAAACAAATCTGTAGAGTGATTCTATGTAATCATTTTTAATATTTTGCCTTCATCAATTGTTTTAACCAATATTTATTAAATGTTTTAAAAGTTTTAATTAAATTTTTTGGTTGTTACATATTTGCAAATACATGCAACAAGCCTTGATATAATCCTTGGTGTGCGCTCCCAAGGTGGTCCATCTCTTTTTGTTCTTCTCTCTTGAAGATCTCCCCTCATTTTCTAGCTCTTAAGTAGTTGGGGAATGGGGATTTAAAGAGAGGGAAATGAAATGAATACATAATTCATTTGAAAAGAATAAAGAAGTACCTTGCAAAAACCATGTTCATCTTTATTATTATTATTATTATTAACAGTATTTATATACCACTTTTCAACAAAAAGTTCACAAAGCGGTTTACAGAGAAAAATCAAATAACTAGGGGGAAACATCGAGAATCTTTAGGGGGAAGCACATAAAAAATATGTAAACAGAATTTATAAGTGGTGTTTTCTAGCTGATATTATTAGTATTAAATTACGGGTTATTAAAAAGTAAATAATTTTTACTTTTTATAAGTACACTATAAGTAACTATATGTCATAAGTAACTATAAGAAGTGAATACTTCTTATAAAACCATGTAGTGGTGGTGGTGGTGGGGGTGTAAAAATACAGAGTGACATATCATATATGAATAGTGGTGAGTGTGACTAGGATTTGCTTTCTTTTATTGTGGTTACAAGATTGTGTTTTAGGACACTTGCTATAATCTAGAATGGTCTTTGGTGTTAAAGTTAAATTGTTAAACTGAAAGGTGCATTTTTAAAGTTCGCCTGGGGGCGCCAACACCCTAACACCCTAAAAGTAACTCTGTATGTGTTAATCACGTGTTGTCTAGTTGTATCTTATTACTTATTTCTCCAATAAAAAATGGTTTAAAAATAAATAAATAAATAAATAAAAGATTAACAAGTTGTGAGTTCCTGCACCTTTTTTTTTTTTTTTTTTTTTTTTTTTTTTTTTTTTACCAAGAAAGCACTGGATGAAACGATATCACATGTACCACTGGTCTGATGAACAGGCAATTTCATAAATTCCACAAAGATTTCCACCCAATGTTTCCTCAAAGGCACAGCTATGCAGTCAAGCCTCTCCAAGCCGAGCTCCATGCAGTGCAGAGTTCAGCCACCTCTGTTCCTTTAAAATAAGCTCATAAGTATCTCATTTACTCTTAAGCCCCCACACATAGTGTCCCTGGAATTCAATTTATACTTCACAATTTAAAGCACAGACTCATGACAGTTAATGAAAGCCTAGTTAAAACAGGATAGTTATTATTATTATTATTATTATTATAGTTGCAAAATTAGAAGTACTGACAGCTAGAGAAAAGCACAGTCTTGAAAAAATACACAGCTCATTATTAAAATGTTCCTCTAGGTATGAACTGGTCAAAGCTTTTATGGTTAATTGAGCATAAGAGATTGGCCCTAATACTTCTCTAAACATTTGGAAAAATGTATAAAAAAACATAGATTTTCCCTAAAGGTGAATTTGCAACAAAAGCTCTCTGTGGTAGTATGGGATGGTACACTATTCAGTAATTAGAAATACAATTAATAACTGCTATCCATGGTATGTTGGATGTGAAAAAACTCTCCAGGGAGATGGTTGTCATATATGCTGGAGTTATACTGTGGCATAGAGATATTAGAATAAAAAGCAAAAATAAGTTAGGTTATGATATTACGTTAAAAGCCTCTTTCATTTTTATTAACATAGAACAATGGTTCCCAAGCTTTTTCAAATGACAGTCCATTGGGATCCACCTAGTTTATGTGACTTAAAAAACATCTAGAAAGAAATAATATTTTTATTGACAAGTATTAATAATCAACAGAATAATAAGCAGAAAAAAAGATGCTCAAACACTTATCTCCCTATATTTACATAGGTTTTCAAACTGCAGGAGCTGAGGACTTTGCAGGGCACTTAGCAGCGATCTGATTTTTGAATCGCCTCAGAGCTTTTTAGTTATCTGATCTTTCCATCACTTGTGTTTTCACTGGACAGTCTACTCTGCGACCCACCCAAAATTGGGTCTTGAGCCACCAGTGGGTCCCGAACCATAGTTTGGGAACCCCTGAAGAGTGGCATTGGAAGGAGAAAATATTTTGCATACAGGCAGACATATTTTGCATTCATATTAACTGCATACATATTTTCAAATATCTGAATGTCCCATGCCAAAGTCTGGAAATTCCTGCTATCAACAGGTGGATTGTGGGATTATCTGGCAATGTCAAAACTAACAGCTTTAGCATAAGTAAGAGAGAAGCAACAAAGCGGAATGTCACATTTGAATGATGAATATGTATTTTGCACTTGTCACTATATGCTGCATGCCTTGGTCAATGTTGCCATGAGAAATTGATCTTGCATCCAGTCAGTTGCCATGGAGTTTGGCTGTTCACAGTCCATCATTTTAATTATTTTACTGATTTCAATCACTATATTGGCTTTATTCATTTACAGTATTTTTATTCTGCCTTTCTCCCTGAAGGGATCTAAAGTGGTTTAGGTTGTTTGTTTGTTTGTTTTTTTTGTTATATTAAAAGTCACTTGGAGGGTTACAAATGCAATAAATGCGTTTAAATGGAATGAATGATCACTAAAACAATAACAGCTGTGACTCATTGCCCAAATTATACATGTGTATGAATTGAGACCTTAAAACAACCAGTACCTGCAAAAAGAGGCACAACCAAAGATATAAAAGGAACAGATTCAAGAGTCCATAATGTCACAGAAATAAATGGTAGATAGACTCACGCTTGTGGCGATTCACACTCAAAGGGGATCTGGGGTTAGTACGTTTCATCTCAGCGATCAAGACTTCATTGCATGACTATCCTGCATCCTCCAATCCTTCTGATCCTTGAAGAAGGCTCAGAAGGGATGGCGAAAAGAGATGCACAAAGTCCAGGTGAGCAGAAGGAGATGGACAGTGGTTGTAGGTTGTCGGTGGGGTAGTCGAGGATGATGCTCTTGTGCAAATGAGAGAACTTGGAACTCAAAAGAAAATAAAATTCTTCTTGTAACTAGGCAAATGGAGAAGTGGAGTGAGAGAACTCCTTCCTCCGCCCTCCCAGTATCTTGTTGTTCATCTAGACATGAAGAGGACACAGCCCTTCAGCCTTCCCTTGATATAATCCTCCCTCAGTCTGTGAACTAAAAGTTGAAGACCTGTGCAATTTTCCTGACATTAATGAAGATGCCGGCATCCTGGACAGTGCCAACTGCTGTTCACTCCCAAAGGGGTTAATTACAAAGGAAAAATATTTGAAGTTCTTGGAAACAACCTAACTTCTGTGCGCCAGTTTTTCCAAGTATTTCTCCCCCTTGGAAAAAGAGTCTACAGTGGCAGAAATTGAGCCAATATCCATCCAATACCAGTGAGGCAAACATGGTTCCCTTCCTCATTTATCCTCACAACAACCCTATAAAGTAGATTTGGCTGAGAGTCAGCAACTGGCTCAAAATTCCCCCAATGGCGCCATTATGTACCTCAAGTTTAAGTCCAGTATGGCTCATCCTATCCAGGCCTTCCACCGATGGAACTCTCAGAAGTCCTAGGCCTCTGGCACTGCAGCCACAATGACAGCACATGTGCTATGTTCACCAGTACAAAGAGCTGCCAGTCCTGGGTGTGCACCAATGGAGCGTGCAGCCCCCAATGGCACCAGTAAGTCAACGGGGGTGGATGAGGTCAAGGTCCAGGGCTGACTGGGGACATTTCGAGGTTGGGTTGGGGTGAATATCAGGGACAGCTATGTTGCAAATATCACTTGCCCCTGTTTTTGACCTTGAGATCCCCCTTGGTTCAACTTGGATTTGCGCCAGCAAAAGGGCTGGTGCGGATCCATGTAGGCCTATTGGGGACCATGACATTGTGCAGTAGGTGTTGGAATCCATAAGCAGGTCCACCTTCATGACTCTGAAGGGCAGAGTACTGTCAGGTCACTTGAGACCAGCTACCTGTCCCTCTTTGTAGTCCTTGAGGGAGGCATGGCTCCTTGGTTATATTTTCTACCTGCCCTTTTGCCACACACTGTCTTCCTCTTCAGACCAGCCAACCAGACAGCCATGTGGGATGTACATCAGGGAACATGCCATCCTCCACATTTGCACACAAAAGGGAAAGCTTTTACGTTCCCTTATTCTGAGTTATTATTATTACAAATCCTTGTATATATTGATCATCAAAAGAGACATTCACAATGTGGTTTTCACTGAATGAATGATTTCCTGTCCCAGAAGGGCTCACAACCAGTGGTGGGATTCAGCAGGTTCTCACCTACTCTATAGAACCCCTACCTAATCCAGCTGTTGGTTCTAAGAACCGTTTGCTGGCCAGGGAGCTCGCACCTTGAAATGTCAGGGCTAACCCTCCCGGGGGCAGCAGCCGTGCGGAGCCAACCCGTCCCGGGGGAAAGGGGGTCGCTCCCAGCGGGTGCTGAGGCTGCTGGGGCTGAAGGGGCGAGCCGGACGATGCCAACTGGAGTCTTCCGCGACGCAGCTGCCGCTCACCAGCCCTTGCGAGCTCGCTTTCACAGCTCCTGCGAAAGGGGTGTGCCTGCAGATGCAACCTGCTGACGAGGGTGAGAGAAGCAGCCCAGCTGCCCGCCCCGCGCCTCCCCTCCCCGGCCGAGCTGGCCGACTGGCGAGTAGACTGCTCCTGCGCCTGGAGGCTCCTTGGGCTCAGCTCTCCAGGTGGGTTGGGGGTGCCGGCGGGACGAAGAGGAGGGTGCCAGAGCAGCTCCTGCCCAAAGAGCCCCCACCCCCCCCAGGGCGAGGCCCCCATGCAGCACGTCCATGGACATACAATGGAACTTACCTCTGGGTAGGCACTGAGCACAAGCCTAAGCAGGTCTACTCAGAAGTAACTCCTATTTTGTTCAATGGGGCTTACTCTCAGGAAAGTGTGGTTAGGATTGCAGCCCACTGTCAATCAGAAGGCGAAGGAAGGAAGCATCTCATCCTTGTCTCTGAGTTTGCCACACTTTCCTGGGAGTAAGCCCCATTGAATACAGTGGGACTTACCTCTGAGTAGACACTGTCAATCAGAAGGCGAAGAAGGAAGCATCTCATCCTCTGTCTCATCCGCATCCGCTGCGATCCTATCCACACTTTCCTGGGAGTAAGCCCCTTTGGCTATAATGACTTACTCCTGCATAGACATGCATAGGATTGTGCTCAAAGGCTACACTCCTAGCCACACTTTCCTGCGAGTAAGCCCCTTTGGCTATAATGAGACTCTATAATGAGTAGACATGCATAGGCTTGGGCTCTCATGCTGCAGTAAGCTCTGTTGACTATAATGGGACTTACTTCTGAGTAGACAGGCATAGGGATTGTGCCCTTGCTTCCTACAAGCACAGGACTGCACCATGGGGTTGGTTTTCATCCTTGGGGTTTGGGAATGCAGTTTTGTGCCTGGGATCTTTTCATTGCAATACAATGTGTTGTTACACAACGATTGTATAATACACTATCATACACATAGAGGCGATGCTCCCACAGCTGAAATTCCTCAGGTTACAGAAAGGCAGGAATGTGGCACAAAATATTACTTCATTAAGGGCACAATCCTATGCAGGTCTTCTCAGAAGTAAGTCCTATTGTGTTCAATGGGTCTTACTCCCAGGAAAGTGTGGATAGGATTGCAGTCTTTGAGCAGAATCCTATGCATATCTACTCAGAAGTAAATCTCATTATAGCCATTGGGGCTTATTCCAAGGAAAGTGGAAGTAGGATTGCAGCCTTCGGGCACAATCCTATGCATGTCTACTCAGAAGTAAGTCCTATTGTGCTCAGTGAGGCTTTCTTCTAGCACCTGTGCAGTCACAATGCAGCCCTGAGGTAAGGGAACAAATGTTCCCTGCCCCCCACCACAGGATGCAGTGCATGCGCTATTGGTACAGCTGCACTGGCACTGGAAAAAAGGATTGGGTCCTAAGTCCTCTTAACTGTAACTTTCCAGCACCAAGTCCTGGAGGTCTCCTTGTGACAAGGGAATGTTTGTTCCCTTACCTCGGGACTGCAATGTGACTGCATTGGCTCTGGAAAGTTGGATAGCCCTTAGGCTGCAATCCTACTCACACCTGGGAAGCAAGCCCAATTGACTATATAATGTGATTTACTCCTGTGTAGGCTTGCATAGGATTGGGCTGCTATTCCCAGGTAAGTGTGCCGAGGATGGTACAGTTAGCATTGCTCCTTCTCTAGCAGAAAAGTTCCTTTAGGTTATTCCGCTCCCCCCCCCCCCCCATGGCAGGCTGACTAGAAATTGAAGATTTTTTGAACGAGTTTGAAAATTGGGTTTAGGTCTTATCACCTAATGAAGAATAACTGGAGAAGCACTGGGAAGAACTTGTGATCAGGGTGAACCTCAAAACCTGCAAGGCTTGTTACATGTGCTGTTAATTTTCATTTTTAGGCTGGGTTGTGGGTGCTTGGGCACCTACACAGCTGCAACACTTTCAAAGGACTGCGGTGGGGAGGTTCTGCCTCCCCACCCACTGCAGGCCCCTGCTTTGCACTCCCTGGTCTGTAGCAGCCCTCAAACTTGTGGGAGAATCGCCACTAGAGTAGACCAAAGTGATGGGTATCTGCTGTTGCCTGTTGGAAAGCAACCTAGAAGAACGGTCCCCTCAGACTTGTTTGCTCATTAGTGAAACTATCCTTCAAGGTTGTCATTCTCTCTCAAACCCTGAAAGTCAACAACTCCCCTTGAACTTGTTGGGCTTCTGAGTAGACGTGCATTGGATTGCAGAGTTGGAAGTTGGAGGGGGAAGCTTTAGAGTTCACTGGAATTCTTTTTGGGGCTGGGTGGTAAAAGCAATAGAGCAGCATTTCTCAACCAGTAGTACTCATACCACCAGTGGTACTTGAGGTGGTGCCCAGTGGTACTCATGGCAGGACCCGACCCCCCCCCCCAAGACCTCCACTGCCTGGCAGTGAGACCAGTAATATGATGCAACAAACAGTGGTAGGAGGCTCAGTTCTGCTTTTCTTGCACTCAAAAAAGCCCTCCCATCTACCCTGGGAGCCCAATCCTATGCATATCTACTCAGAAGTAAGTTCCATTATAGTCAATAGGACTTACTACCAGGAAAAAGTGGATAGGATTGAAGCCTGAGCCTCTTACCGTGGTTTGTTGCATCATGTCTGGCCTTAGTATGGAAATAACTGGTGATAAAGTCATTCCAGTTACTTCCAGTTGTACTTCCCAAAGGTGGGCTATGCAAAATGGTACAGTGGGCGAGAGGCAGATGCTGAGGAATGCTGTAATAGAACAAAAAAGAAGGGGTGATGTAAAGATGTTACTATGTTGTTGTTGCTTTTGGTTGATGATGAGGTGTCAGACTATGTGCTCAGTGCACTTTTGCTGACCACTAAAAGTGGTTTTGTTCACCACTAAAAGTGAACCAGATCCTTGAGAGGATTGACTGCACTGGTAAAAATCACCACTGAGAAGGAAGGTGGCCCAGCTCAAAGCCCGGTGCAGCAAGTTGGTTTGTGCAGATGTGAAGGTGCTATGCTGCTGTGGTGTCTCCAGAGGTTGGTAACTTGGAGCCCTGGCAGTTCCCACCTCCTCTTCTTGGTGCCTTCCTGATTTCATTATACAACTGCCTTGAGAATTCAAGAAAAAGTGTCCATTTGAAGTGTGCATTTCAGCCGCATGTTTATCCTCCTTGGAAACTAGTGGCCAGAGGCCTGTAAGTATGACTATAGAGGACAGAATTGCAGCCTTGCAATTTGGATTTATTATATTGGCAACCTTCAGTCTCGAAAGACTATGGTATCGCGCTCTGAAAGGTGGTTCTGGCACAGCGTCTAGTGTGGCTGAAAAGGCCAATCCGGGAGTGACAATCCCTTCCACACCAGGAGCAAGTGCAGTCTGTCCCTGGTCTATCTCCCTGGCTATGGGCCTTCCTTCTTTGCCTCTTAGCCTCAGACTGTTGGCCAAGTGTCTCTTCAAACTGGGAAAGGCCATGCTGCACAGCCTGCCTCCAAGCAGGCCGCTCAGAGGCCAGGGTTTCCCACCTGTTGAGGTCCATTTCTAAGGCCTTCAGATCCCTCTTGCAGATGTCCTTGTATCGCAGCTGTGGTCTACCTGTAGGGCACTTTCCTTGCACGAGTTCTCCATAGAGGAGATCCTTTGGGATCCGCCCATCATCCATTCTCATGACATGACCAAGCCAATGCAGGCATCTCTGTTTCAGCAGTGCATACATGCTAGGGATTCCAGCACATTCCAGGACTGTGTTGTTAGGAACTTTGTCCTGCCAGGTGATGCCGAGAATTTGGATTTAGACATTGGGTTAAAGTTACAGTGCAATCCTATGACTCAGAAGTAAGTCCCATTATGTTCAATGGGACTTACTCCCAGGAAAGTGTGTACTGTACAGTATAGGAGTGCAGCCATAGTCTTTCAACTTCGTTTGCAGCAGACAATTGAAGCTGAGTTGCTCATTAGGACGTAGAACCTGTTGTTAATTTATTTGAATCCCACCACTGCTCACAACCTAAAAAATGCAGATGAAACTTCAGCAAACAGCCACTAGAAAAAGACAATGAACTGGAGTGAACAAAGATAGTTGCTCTCTCTTCAGTGGCAGAGCTAGAGGGGGTGTGTAAAACACTAAGGGAGCCTTGATGCCTGCAAGCGGCCCCTCCCCTTTGGAGCCATTCCAGGTAGGGGGAGCAAAAGGGAGGAGTGTGCCTCTTTGCTCCCCCCTGCCTAGAATGGCTCCAAAAGGGAGGAGGAGGAGCTGTTTACACACCACAATGAGGCTCCTTGTATAACTTAGTGCTTTGCACCCCCTCTCGCTATGCCACTGGTTCTCTCCCTGCTAAATGTAAAAGATGCACCATTTTCAAAGTTGTCTCTTTCCTAGATATTGTGGAACAGCTTGCTGGGAAGAAAGGGGGGACCAGAGCAATCATGGAAAGGACCCTGGGATGAAATATAACATGTGGCTAGGCTGCTAATAATAAACATACACATCAGCAGAGGCTGGTTAAAGTTCCATAAGAAATACTTTACTCCCACTTTCATAATTACATATACATCCTCTGAGTAATCAGAGGTTCCTATTACTTTGGAACAGAGAAACCTAGAGTGCCTTCTGCATATGGGGTGATGTTTGCTAATGTGGGGACAGAGCCCTCAGGTGGAACATCATCTTTCTTTGATGGTGTGGAAAAGTGTGTGTGTGTGTGTGTGTGTGTGTGTGTGTGTGAAAGAGAGAAAAATGGGCAGGAAGGAAATAGTATTAAGGACCACACTTCCTGCAAGGGTCACAGACGGCAGGTAGATGGTCTCAGGTGACTGGACATCACAATGCCCTCCAGATTTCTACAGGCAGGAAAGCATCCAAAATCTCCACAAAGTTATCCTTCTGTTTTTGGGATCCTGGTACACAATTCTATATTCAGGATCACATTCCCTTGGTTTGTAACATTGTGAGGGAACTTAGCACAAGATTCATTACCTCCCCAGTTACATGCCCTAATACATAACATCCATTTCTACATCCTGGCTCATTAGGATTCCTACAATAATTGATTTGGAAGGAAAAGGAATTTCCACACACAATAACACACCTGCCCCATGGTGCCCCAGGGAGCAGGTCCATGATATGCCCCCCCCCATTCACACTGTCCCCCCAATGGGATACTTACCAAGAAAACAGAGTTCTGCATGACAAGCCTTTTGAGGCTTATGGTGTGGTTAAAGAGTTCTTCCAGTATCCTGACAATACAGGAATTGCTCTTTAACAGTGTACCAGAAGCCTCCGAAGGCTTTTGCTATGCTGCAGAGTGCCTGTTCTGCCAAATCCCAAACCAAGCTCTGCCTGGAGAATTATGCCCACTTTAAGCAAATTAGCTCCCCTTCTTTCCCCCAACAAATGACCCTGGTTCTGCCCTGCAGTCCTGCTGGACCCCACCTCCAGTGTAGCTCGCCTGATCATCCTGCAGAGGTCCTGTCTCCTGCCAGCAGCCTCCCCCCACTACCGCAGACCCTTGGTCCTCAGCAGGTCTTGGGCACAGCAGCCACATACAAACTCCAGTGTCTCCAGCAGTCCCTTAGTCACAAAGTCAGTCAGAGTATCCAGGGCAGAGTCCAAAGTCCATAAGCTAACTCACAGTCCGAGGTCAGATTCCAAAGTAAGTCAGAGTATCCAAGTCAAAGTCAATAAGCCAAGTCAGTCTCCTCTTCAACCTGCACTCCTTCTACAACCCACACCCCCTTCCTGCCTCAGGTGCTCCTTATATCACTGAGGGCCTTATTGCCTTCAAGTGGCTGCAGCTGTGCAGCACACTCTGCTGGATGCCCAGGCCTTACCCTTAAAGGGGCCACTGCTGACACCACATCTACCTCCTCACCAGATCGTCCGCGATTCTAATACAGTCCACCCCTTGGTGTCACAGTGGTCCCCTTGATCAATTGGTTTCTTTTGGGGGGGGGCATCCACCCCTTGGCCTGCCATATCTTCTCCATATTGGTCACTGAAGCTCCCATACAGTCTAATCCCATCCTATCCATTCTGGTGCCCATTTGTTCTATGTCATGCCCATTCCCAGAGGGCAGCCTATCAATCCCAGTGGTCCTGCAGTTAAGTCCAGAGGCCATCCTATTAATTGCAGGCATGCTGGCTCCTCCACCTCCATCTGTTCCCCTCTCTAGGGCACCCCCAAAACTATGAGGCATTCCCATTCCATTTCTTGGGGAATCTCTTTCAAACCCACCTCCAGTGGCAAAGCTGCTTTTATTTATCCTGCCAAGCCCCATTCTAGGAGAGTAATGGCCCAAGCTGTACATGCCACAGAAAGGGCCTTCCATTCCTCCCATTTTCTTCATCCTAAAGCCCAAGTCTTTTATACCCATTCCTCCAGGTTCCAAGTTTCCTATCCCCAGGCCCTTGTTCAAGTGGTTTGCATCAATAGGTTTCTCTCCTGGTCCCAGCCCCATACCAATGCCCCCAAGTCCATGAGGAAGCTGCTGGGGCCGCACTGGAGTGTAGCAGTCTCTGTTTGGTAAGGTTCGTTCATCCATCTTCATGTGCCTCTGTCTACCAAACATCTTTTGCTATGCTGCACAGTGCCACGCAGGGCTTCACCCCCCTGTGGGATGGCTCAAATGGGCATGCAGGCAGGGAGGCATGGTGCATGGAGGTGGGCATGGCTGCTGCACGGTGGGCACAGCACCAGGGGATTTTGCACCCCTGCCCCCTGCCAGGTCCGTTAATGTCCACACATCTGCACTTCATGAGGCAGCAGAAAATGTGCAAATTTGTTTTTCAACTTCCACATGGCTCCCTTCACTTCTTTGTTCCTCAGACTATAGATGAGGCGATTGAGGGCAGGGGTGACCACCAAGTAGAACACGCCAGCCATCTTGTCCACCTGGGGGGTAGAGGAGGGCTTCATATATACAAATAAAATGGGGCCATAGAAGAGGAAGACGACCATCATGTGGGAGCCACAGGTGAATACACCCTTCAAAAAAAAGGCCACAGAGGGTGGCCAGGATGACCACATATGAAACCAGCAAGGTCAGAAGGTTGGGTAGAATGATCAAACTGTCACTGAAAACATAAAGGATCTCACTTATATAGATGTCTGAACAGGACAGCTTTTTTAACTGGGTGATGTCACAGAAGAAATTGTCCAGGACATTCGGTCCACAGAATAGTAGCTGGACTGTGACTACTGTCTGGAAGATGTCATGAATGAGACCTCCTCCCCAGCAAAGTAGGAGGAGACTGAGGCAGCACTGAGGTACACAACCAGTTCATGATGGTTGTGTACCTCAGTGGGTGGCAGATGGACACATAACAATCATAGGCCATCACACTGAGAATGATGGTTTCTGCACCTCCAAGGAGATGGACAGTAAATACTTGGGCTATGCAGCCTCCATAAGAAATGCTACTGACGTTGTTCAGTAGATCGGTCAGTAGTTTTGGGCTAGCCACTGAACCAAAAGATATGTCTAGGAAGGACAGATTGGCAAGGAAGAAATACATGGGGCAGTGAAAGAGTTTGGCGTCAGTTCTCACAGTCACCATGATCAGCAAGTTGCCCACAAGGACAGTGGTGTAGCAAGTCAAGACCAGATGTAAAAGTAACAGCTGGGCAAACTGGG
Organism: Tiliqua scincoides; assembly: GCF_035046505.1. Classification (NCBI taxonomy): domain Eukaryota; kingdom Metazoa; phylum Chordata; class Lepidosauria; order Squamata; family Scincidae; genus Tiliqua; species Tiliqua scincoides. Next base: position 140,909,150 of record NC_089825.1, on the reverse strand, counting down.
AGCTGGAAAAGCCCAGGAGGACAAACTCTGTAACAGTGGATCCATTCATCTTGATGGCTGGTTCCAGTGGGAGATACAAATGGGATAGTATTAAACCTTCAGATTCTGCTCATTTCCTCACCTTGAACTAAGAATACAACCAAATTTTTTTTTTAAGACTTTCTCTTATTTTTCTGAATGGAGCTGCTGGCTCCAGCCTCTGCACTACATACAAATAATTATTTTGGTCTCAATATTCTGGACTCTTTGCCTTCTCTGAATCATCTGTTCTTGAAAAACTGTGCAAATCAGGCAGTTTGACCAAGTTTGTATCTTTCTAGTGGATTTCCAAGGGGGGGAGTTTGCTTTGACTAGATTGACAGCTCAATCCTGTGCTGGAGGAGCATGTTGGCAGAGCTGGCAAGATACAGTCAGAAGTGCTTTGATTCTGCCCAAATCACTAGCAGCCCCCCATCCATCAGTGCAAGGAAAGGTAGTGGTGAGGGAAGGTGGAGGGAGGTACAGGGCAGGAAGGGGCAGGAGTAGGATGGGGACTGGCACAGAGATGGGGATGTGTCAGGGGTGGGAAGGGGCTAATACTGCGGAGGTTTTGGATTAGAAACTCACCTGCAGGATGCAGCATGTGCCCTATTCATGGGACTGCATCAGCTCCTGGGACGTTTTATTGGACTGGGCTGGGCTATACAGCTAGTGCAGATCTGAGAAGCCCCATAGGGTTGTATGGGGCTTTACTCATGGAAGAGAGAAAATATCACTTTACCCCAAGGTGACCTCCAACCAGCTCCTAAACTGCATTGGATGCAGCCCAGGCTATGAAACTTGGCTGCACCTGCACAGTTTAAGATTGGGCTGCCCATCTGAGATTTTTTCTTTTGGGTCAGGATCTATTTCATTAAAAGTCTTTCTAATGTTTATCTTGTAATAATGAAATGCAATCTACAACAGTAGTAATAGTACATACTTCTTTTCAAAACTATCTTGACAGCAGGTCATGCCTTTTTTCCAGAAATCCCGCCCCTTGAGGGGGTTCGTGTGACCCCTCAAATAACTTCTCCTGTCACTGCTGATCAATAGAAATGGGTTTTGTGGTGCCAGGATATTTGGTATGGCTGGAAAAGGTGCCCCCCAATGAAGTGCTGGAAAGGGGTTCATGTGACCCAACAACTTCACCCATCCCTACCTACCAATAGGCGAAGGTTTTGTAGCTCTCGGACCACCTAACAGAACCAATAGGAAAAGGGAAATGGCCCAGGCATGCCCTTGTATTTAAGGTTCTGTCCTTCAGGGAAGGTAGAAAGCCATACAGCCTTCTGCAGCCATGGCGTCCCCTCTGAAAAGCACACCTGCTTCACCTTCTGGGATGTCGACTCCCCAGGGTGGAGACCCCTGTCAGACCAACTGATTCTCAAAGCCTACCGTGAGCACGTATGAAGAAGCAGGAATGCAAACGTGATGATGAAAGCTCAGATGTGTTACCGTTTCCATCTCTGAACCTGGTTTACCAGCTTGCAATGGAAGATGAGGCCGTACCTTGTGAAAGTGAAGCAGAGAATGAGCCAATGCCAAAGGTAAATCTATGTGCATGAGTGCCTGCGTGTGCATGTGTTGACTGATTTGTAAAAAAGGTAAAAATACTTATTTGTGTTTTTTTCTGTAGGGTAATCCAGAGGATGAGAAGCAACGTTAAGATGCTTACAAAACTTTATGTAACATCCTGGGGGTTCTCCCGCTGGACAGACAAAACAATCTGACATCACAAACACACCAAAGAATCACAAAAAGTGTGCTGAGAGCAACCCTGTACGCCATTGTGAAGTACTGTGTGAGCAAGCATTTGGAGGATTCATGTGAAGGATGCAGTATTCATGCCCCTGCCCAGGAGGCTCATGAATGTTTTGATTGGACTCATGAATTTAGTAGAGAGAAATTGTGTAAGATTGTGAAAAAATTAAATATTGGCTGCATTGTCCATACAAGCATGTGTATAGAATTTTCGCTGGGATATCTGGAAATTAAGCAAGATTTCCCAGAATACCTGATGGGCATGCTGGAGCAATAACAAAATGATTCTGAACCCCACAAAGCAATTGATAAGCTTATCAGATTTGAAGATTGTGTTTTTTGTTTTCTGCTGAAAGAGTAGTCAGGGCAAAGCCGTTTTTGTTTTACCTGTGCTGAGGGGGTTGCTTATTAATGTTATATGTGGCTGTGTGGAAATAAATTTTTTACAGGACTTGTGTGTTAGTGAAAAGAACATACCGGTTTTTGCTTTCAATAAATTTTGTTATGCATTATTTCATGTGAATTTAGAAGTATTTTAATACTTAGTACAGAGAAGACAAGGGGGGATGTGAAATAAAAAAAGATCCACGAGACATTCAGAAGTTTCTTAGCATTCATGTGAGGGGATGCTTATTAATGTTATATGTGGCTGCATGGAAATAAAATCAGATATAATCAAATTTTTACATGGCTTGCATGTTAGTGAAAAGAACATACTGGTTGTTGCTTACAATGAATTTTGTTATGCATTATTTCATCTGAATTTAGAAGTATTTTAATACTTAGTACAGAGAAGACAAGGGGGATATGTGAAATAAAAAAAGATCCAAGTGAGATTCAGAAGTTTTTAACATTCCTGAACTAATTAATTTTCAGGGGTGAAAAAACAAAGAAATTGATTAACAACCGGTTAATTGATCAGTGAGTGACATGGAAATTGTTTTTGATCGGTTACAGGATATTCTTTTCCAGATGTGAAAACATGTATCATCAGGGGTGAAAAAACAAAGAAATTGATCAACAACTGGTTAATCGATCAAGGAGTGACATGGGAATTGTTTTTGATCGGTTACAGGATATTTTTTTCAGATGTGAAAACAAGTATCATCAGGGTCTTTTTAAAAAAAACATTCTGGAACTAATTAAGTTTCAGGGGTGAAAAACAAAGAAACTTCTCGTTATTTATTTATGCATGGCCTTGTCATCAGATTTCTCCTCAGACTTTAATTCAAGGCAGTTTACATGGGCAGGCTGTTCTAAATCCCTGTAGGGAATTTTACAATTGAAGAAGGTTCTCTTTCAAGAACCACAAAATTTCAGATGGATCTTTTATGATCTGGTATCACATTACCGACGCACCCCCCAAATAAATGCACCAGACTGCGGCTTGGGTTTAAACTGGGCCACTTTATTGATCTTTAACATTACAGCAGGGTGACTGGGGTAGTCGACTAAAGACACCCAGTCCTAAGTCGTGCAGGGTCGCTAATAGGGGAAACGAATCTAGTCGTCTACCTCCCCCAAGGTCAAAGGGCGAAACCGTCCGACTCGAGGCTGTCACCAGACCAACGGCCTAGGACAGCCTGTCAATGTCGCCCAAATGGATAAAACAGCAGGACTGGAGGCCCACAGGTCAAGCCTGCCAGGCGTGCCAGTCCAGTCAAAGGGGCTTGCCAGCCAGCCTCTTTAAGCTGGGAAAGCATCATGTGAGCGGTATTGGCTCACCCCTTGACCTTGCTGTCTTAGACGGACACCGGGGTGTGTCTGCCTACCCTGACCCCGCACGCACCACGCCACAAGGAAAGACAGCCTACTGCTTGTCGTTCCTGTCCCCATGAAGGAGGAAATGCTTCAAACCCTGCTGTAAATCAGTTAAAAATATATCATAGCCCAGAGGGGAAAGATGAACCCCATCACTGCGGAAAAGGGCAGGGCTAGACCACACAATATTGGGATGAGGAATGACAGACCCGCCGAAAGCCACAGCGACCCTCCCCAGGTAATCACTAAGATGGCGTCAGGCAACATCGACACGACGCATGCAACGCGCTCCCTTCCACACCCTCCTGGGTAGCAGGTTGGACCACAGGATAGAAGCCCCGGGGAACCATCTGCGGATAGTGAGAAAATCGCTACGGGCCTGCAGCCTCAAGGACAGGATTGTCCTCTTACAGAGTTCATTTTCTCCCAGATTCACTATGATTACCTGGAGAGGCGGATGGGTAGACACAAACTCATAGATCATGGGCAGGAATTGCCCCCAGCACATGCCTCTTTGGGCCAGCCAGACCACGTTGGTGTGACCCACCAGGCCCAGCTGAGACCCAAAGCTGCTGGACTTCGCGTGCTTCCTGGCCCAGAAAACGATAGAATGCCTGATGACTGAAGTCTGAACAAGCTGCGGTTGAGGTGGACCTGTCGAGGCAAAAGGAACAGTAAGGAATGGAACCATGCCTTATAGATAAATAGCACAATAACCTGACTACATGATCAAACATGGCCGAAGCCAGGGGAGTCCCCCTCCAGAAGGCATGAGTGCTAGCCCCACAGGACTATGAACTCACTGGCCCAACATCCCCCTAGGGCCAACACAGGGGAGCCAACGGGGTTCCCCCAACACAGGACCCATAGGCCCAAAGGCAACAGCCTCAGAGAAACCCTCTTAGGGGGAAGAGGGAGTCCCCACATGTGAACTACTGGGATCTGCCGAACAGCTGAGCATGCATCCCATCAGAGAAACCCTCTTAGGGGGAAGAGGGAGTCCCCACATGTGAACTACTGGGATCTGCCAAACAGCTGAGCATGCATCCCACATAACAAGCCGAAGGCCAACAAGGCAAGAAAAGCCTACTATGGGAAAGTAACATTAGGCCACGAAATTGGCTTACACCATGCACTTACCTCAGATAGTAGCAATAGGTGCCGGAGCGCCATCTGCCAATCCTCTGGATGACAGGGGTGGGCAAACTGAGTTGTGCTGCTAAGGAGGCAGCACCGATATGGAATGAATGGAGCCCATACTGTTCAGGCGACAGCCCCATCTGGTCAATAGCCCGTTTAAACAACTGTTTAAAATGGTAAAGAGTGAGATGCGTTAAATCCCCGTGCCGAAAGAGACAGCCGGGACCCGGGGGGGCCATTGCCCAATACACTGTAAGGCCGTGAACAGGGCACAAACGAACATTCGGTGACCTGCGGAGAAGCACGGTTTGCCCCCTACCCAGATGGTCATTCTTGGAACGGCAAAGGTGCAAGCAAGCTGCATCGCCCAGGATTTCACAGTCATCCCATTGCATGGTTCTCTCCATGGAAGCCGCCCTTGAAGGGGCGAGAAGCTCACTAACACGGAATGCCCCGAAAAAGAAGACGATGGACACCGTGCGAAATAAGCAAATCTCAAATTGAGAAGAGCACAATAAGCCAAATTCGATATAGAGTCCATGCAACAAGGTGGCTGTGATTGGCCTACGCTGATCCAGAAGTGGGGGGTTGACTTTTTTGAAACCCTCGAGCATCTTGCGGACTCTGAAATCCACAGCCGGATCCTTAGTTCCGGATGCCTTGGTGGTAAAAGATATGGCCACCAGGTAAACGGACATGGTCCAGACTGAGATATTGCGGTCCTTAAGGGCCAATAGAAAACGCATAACAGCCTCAGGTGGAGAGGCCGTGGAAAGGGCAGGAGCCACATCCCTGAAAAACAAGGTAAATTCCCGTGTCTTACTGTGGTAACTAGCCCGACTGGAAGGAGCTAGAGATGCCCAAATGGCCCCCTGAGCTCAGATGAACCAAGGTTCCACAGCCAGCTGGGCATGGGATCTGGGTCCTGCGCCGCCTCCGGGGCCAACTGCCGAAAACGTTCCCCCTGCAAACGAGAGAGGGCGTCGGCAATACCATTGTCAAGCCCCGGCACATGCCTGGCAGTAAAGATTGCATTAATCGAGAGGCACTGTCTAACAAACACCCGAACCAGGCGCATGACCCTGCCCGATTTGGAAGTCTGCTGATTAATGATGTGCATTACAGAGAGATTATCACACCAGAACAGAATAGCGGAGTCTCTAAAAATGTCAGCCCAAATAAAAACCGCCACCGCTATCGGGAATAATTCCAAAAAGGTCAAATCCTTCGTGATCCCTGCTGCCGTCCAAGAAGGCGGCCAGATGGCAGAGCACCAATGCCCCCTAAAGTAGAGGCCAAAGCCTAAACCCCCCGCGGCGTCAGAGTGGACCTGTAGTTCTGCTTCCAGCAACTTTTGGCTCCTCCAAAATGAGACACCGTTGAAATGCAGCATGAAGTCAGACCATATGCTCATATCAGCGCGCATGGGGGCCATCATACGAGTTCTGTGATGCGGGTATCGCAAGCCCCTCGTGGCATCACACAGACGCTGGAGAAAGGCCCTGCCTGGGGCGATAACACGACAAGCAAAATTTAAATGACCAATTAATACTTGGAGGTCCCGCAAAGTGATCTTGCATGCCGCGCAAGCGGTGTCCAGCAACTCGCGGAGCTTAACCAATTTGGCGAGGGGGAGATGGCTTTGCTGCAGTACAGAGTCGAGCTCCACCCCCAAAAAAGTAAGGGAAGTGGTGGGACCCTCGGTTTTCTCATGGGCTAAGCGAACCCTGAGTTCCGTACACAGCTCGGCAAAAGCAGCCAAACCATCTGGACAGACGGTGGTGTCTTGCAGGCCCATAAACAAAAAATCATCCAAATAGTGGGCGGAGTAAACAGGGCGTGCCCTTTCATGAACCGCCCACTCTAAGAATGAACTGAAGCTTTTGAAGGCAGCACAGGAAACCGAGCAGCCCATGGGCAATGCCCGGTCAACATAATATGCCCCCTCAAAATAAAAACCCAACTGGCAAAAATCGTTGGGATGAACCGGCAACAGGCGGAAAGCAGACTGAATGTCTGCCTTTGCCATAAGGGCAGCGGGGCCGCAGGCTTGAACCAAGGTGACAGCCTGGTCAAGGGACATGTACTTGACTAAACAAAGGTCGTGCGGGATCCTATCGTTCACCGACAGGCCTTTGGTGTACGATAAATGATGGATTAACCTAAATTCACCCAGAGCTTTTTTGGGCACAAGACCTAAGGGAGAAACTTGAAGGTTGGGAAATGGTGGTGCCAAAAACGGGCCGGCTACACGGCTCGCAGTGACTTCCTTGGTGATCTTTTTCCTAACCAGCTCCTCCATCCCACGAACTGAGCAAAGATTCTTGGCACAGGTGGGATGAGAAGGAGGGGGTGCAGGAATCCGGAAACCATTGGAAAAACCTTCCCAAAGATATCGGGCCATCGGCCGGTTGGGATAATGATCCAACAGGCGGCCAAGGGAGGAAAGCCTAATTGGGGATGGGCCCCTTTGAAGGGGCAGTGGGAGGGGCACCACCTCTTGGCCCGCCCCCGACCTGACCTCTGGCATGGGACCTAGCCCAGCCAAGCTTGGGACAGCTGGACATTGCGTGCTTGGCCCCACATTGGACACACAAATGGGAGAAGGAGCAGTTTGGACAGCTACAGTGGCCCGTGGCATTGAATTCATAACAGGTGCGAGGGTATTGAACCCCCTGCGCACCTGAGGTGCTCGGGGTAGCTCAGACTGGTTCCTAGCGATCAGGTGACCACTGTCTGACCGGTCACCTGTTGTGGGTCTCGAAGGGATGACTAACTGCGCCCAAAGCTCCCACTGTGGGACATGCCAGTCTAGCGAGGGATCGTGAGAGGATCTAAGGCGAAAGTGCTCATCATAGGAACACCAGGCAGGGCCTGAATAATCATGAAATGCCCTGTGGATAATATCAAGGTACTTGAAAAGTAAAGGCGCCTTGTTAGGATACATTTGAAGGACGACTGAGGCATAAATTATGAAGCCATTAAGCCAGTTCGTCCAGTTCTTGTCAATTTCCCTGTGCCTTACTAATTCCTGGTCCCTATGGGGCTCACCGAGCCTCGGGGCAGGCTCTGGCTCCACCTGCAACAAACTAATATATCAACGAACTGCCCCCGCCAAATTCGCTCCTTGACCGAAAGGGCCAAGTGCCCACCCGGTGGCAAGGCAATATTGCCATAAGAAATCTGGAGGTGCTCACTGGGTTCAGCCACCAGGCCCGAAAGGATCTGGGTGCCCTGAGGTGCCAACTGCTGCCCTTGAACAAGGGGAAGTGCTTGGCCCGGTGTACAGGGAGCATTGAAAGGTCCACTAGGACTTCCGGTGGGCAGAGCAACCGGACTAGCAAAGCCATAACACCCGGGGGGCAAGGGGAACCAGGACTGCCAAAAGGCAAAGGCGCCTGAGGAGGCCACCAAAAACTCCCAAATGGGTAATTAAACACCTGTACATTGGGGTGGTCGGGTGCACCACCTTCCACACCCCAAACCGGCGTAAATAGATCGTGTTCTGACCCTTCCATCTCACCTGCACACCCCTTGGCCGCCGTTGCCTTGCCCCGGGCAGATGTCTCAGTGTCGGCAGCCGCTGGAACCCCGGAGGCCACCAACGACTCCTCGTCCGAGACCCTCCGAGCTGCCAGGACTCTGCCGTTTTTAGTAGAAGACAAGATAGTGTTAAGGTGGGAACCGCGCCCTGGGTGGTCAAAACTGCGTCAGGATCCCCCGACGCCCAAAGCCCCACCCTGTCGCCCTTGTCCGCCCTACGTATAGCCTTTTCTTTCTGGCGGGCCTCAAGGGGGGCTACTAACGCCTTAAGCTCACCTAGATCCCTTCCTTCGTCATCTGACGAAGAAGACTCGGCAGGTGTGGGAGGTGGGCACTTCGACGCCTTGCCGCACTGCGTTTGAGGGTGCTTAGGCATGATGAGTGCTTAGCACTGCAAGAGATGTGTATATAAAAATTTTTTTATTTTTTATGGGTCCCTGATGCCCCTTCACCAGGCCACTACGGTCTGAACCCCAAGGGAATACAACTTATTCCAAATTCTTTTTTTTTTTGTGGGGGGGTACTACCAGCGAGAGAGGAAACTGGGGGGGCTAAAGAAAACCCAACAGGGGGAGCAGCAATGGCGGGCCAACACCCCCCTGCCTACAGAGCCAAACTCAGCGAAGCTAAAATGATGGGCTGGCAGCAAGATGGCGCCTGAGCGTTATAAAATGGCAGGTGGGCAGAGAAGATGGCGCCCGAGCTTTATTGCACACGTGCCCCCCAGGTGGGAAAATGCCCCGTGGTGCCCCGCAGGCGCCCCCCGCCCTGGCCTGTGGTGGGCACGGAAGTGCCCCAGCACAGCCAAAAAGGCAGCTAGCAGGCAACCCGCTTGCAGCCCCAGAGCACGCACACCCCCAAAGGAGGCATGCGCCGCCCTGCGCCCGCTGCAGTCCCCCAGCGGGGGGATCGAACGCCACTGCCAGCGGCCCCCAAGAAGCGGGGGAAGCACGACTCCTGCCTGAGCCCGGCCGCGGAGCCCCGCAGCCGCAGGAGCAGCGGTGAGCGCCGCGTGCCCGCAGCACCAAACCAGGCACGGGGGAAGGGGCGAGCCTCCCCAGCACCGGATGCCTGCAGGCGCCTGCATGGGTATCCCCTGGTGCCCTCGGTGCGCGGGAAGACACCCGCTGATCCCTGCCCCAGTGCGCCGGGCAGGCGAAGAGCCGCAGAGCCGAGGTCCGGAGCCAGGTGTACTGCGTCCACACATGTCACCGCTGGCTCCCGGACTGAAGGCTGGGTCGGGCAGCTGCCTGTCTCCAGCCTCTTGTTCCCACCCTGCACAACGGGCAGACCAATAAGAACAAGCCCCCAGCCTGTCAGCATCAGGGTGGGGCCGTGGTAATCACCGTTAGCGCTGAAAGTGCTAACGGTCCTTTCTGGCCTCCGGTTTCCTTCCATGCAGGCTGACAAGCAGCTCCTTCATATCTCACTTGAAGGGCAGCCAAAGAGCAGGTGGAATAACTTGGCTCAGCTTGTCAGCTCTGCAAGGTCTCACCATTCACAGTGCCAGTGACCTCAAACTGGTGACCTTTGGATGTTATCTTCAGGTAAACAGGGGCTCTACCCTCTAGACCAGACCTCCTGCCCATTTGGGAACATGAATGGTGGGCGATGATAGCCACTGATGCAACACTTAAAGAGTTTCTATGTGAAACAAACCTGCCTCAGCTTCTGCAGCCTAGAGATGCTTTGTTTGGTGGGAGAACAAACGCCATCACCCTCTATTACAAGCCCAAAGAGGGGAGGAAATATGTTATTATGACTTCATGAGCCTGTACCCGTATGTGAACAAAACAAAGGAATATCCTTTGGGACATCCGGAGATTATCTCCAAGAACTTTTTGCCCCTCTCTAACTACTTTGGTGTTGTAAAAAAAAATGTGCCTCCCCCAAGAAGTCTCTTTTTCCCTGTATTACTGGTTAGGGTGAGGGGGAAGCTCATGTTCCCTTTGTGCCAGAAATGCTCTGAAACTAGCCAGCAGGAGCCCTGCTGTCAAACAGATGAGAAATGAGCCCGCAAAGGCACCTGATGCACTGTTGAGCTGATGAAAGCTCTGAAAAAGGGGTACAGGGTCTTGGCAATTTCAGAAATTTGGCATTTTCCTAAGAAATCTAACAAGTTGTTTTCTGGCTACATTAAAATGCATCTACGCCAGAAACAAGAGGCGTCCGGATACCCCACATGGTGCATGGATGAGGAGAAGAAGCAAAAATATATCTCTGATTATCAGGAAAAAGAGGGAATCCACTTATGCCCTGACAGGATTGAGGTGAACCCTGCAAAGCACCAGATAGCAAAGTTTTTTTTTAAATTCTTTTTGGGCAAAATTTGCTCAGTGTTCTAACTTACTGAACAACAGCATCGTGAGGGACCCTACAGAACTTCTGGAGTATGCCTTCTTACCAGGCTATGATATTTCAGGGTTTGAAATTCTTGATGATGAAACAGTCACCGCATCCTGGAGACACTCTAAAGAATGCTTCACTCTTTCCGGAAGAACAAATGTACTAATAGGGGCTTTTACAACTGCATATGCGCAGTTAGAGCGTTACAACTTGCTAGACAAGTTACAGGACAGGTGCTTGTACCACAACACAGATTCTGTGATCTTTGTACATCGTGGGGGGGACTGGCGTCCACCCTTAGGAGACTACTTAAGGGATCTGACAAGCGAGATTCCCCCAAATGAGCACATCATGGAGTTTGTGTCAGCTGGTCCTAAGACCCATGGTCTGAGGCTGTCCGCCACAAGGTCTTATGTGTGGGTGAAGGGCATTACGCTCCATGCACAGAATTCTGCATGGTTCCATTTTGATAGTGTGAAGCAACTGGTTCTGGACTATGGAACAGGGTCTAAAGAGATTGTCCTGCATCAGAGGGGCATTCTGAGAAATAAAAAGCAGTGGCGTATAGAAACAGGCTGTCTGAAAAAGACGCTAAGTGTTGTATATGATAAGAGGGTCCTTCTGAAAGACTTCAGAACTCTACCTTACGGGTATTAAGATGGATGTGCGGTGGAAACACCCCTTTTGGCCATTTTAGCAGGGCCTAGCAACTGTGGGAAAATGTATTTTATAAAAAACATGTTGGATCATGCGCGTACTATACTCTCTGTCATTCCTGAAAATATTGTCTGGTGTTATGCCTGCTGGCAACCTTTGTACAAGGATCTCCTTCTTAAATATCCCCACATACAATTTATGGAGGGGCTCCCCATGACGTTTAATGATGATGAATTATTATCCCCTAATAAAGTGAATCTTGTTATCGTGGATGATTTTCTGGCCTCTGATTCTTCCAGTACTGAGATTGGCGAGGTTTTTACCAAGTATGTGCACCATCGTAATTTAAGTATTTTTTTTAATCACACAGAACATTTTCTTCCAGGGAAAATCCAATCGCAGCATTACCTTAAACGCAAAATATATGATGCTCTTCAAAAACCCTAGGGACAAACTTCAGATTGTGACACTGGCGCATCAGATGTACCCTGGAAATGGGCAGTTCTTTCTAGAGAGTTTTCAGGATGCGACCGCAAAACCTTATGGGTATCTGCTGGTAGACTTAAATGCTTCCACGCCTGAGTCTTACAGATTGAGGATGGGGCTTTTCCCACCAGACTGGCTGGTTGTCTACACTATGAAAAAAAAGAAAGCTTCCAGAAGCTCTTCTAAAAAGCAGAGACAATCTAGCTCTGTAGCATGGCTTGCCTTATAAAATAAAAGCACTTTAAAAACAAAACAAAACAAAAACAACCTGCTTCGACCTATTTATTAATGAAGGACACATAATTTTTTTCTTTTAAACCCTCAGTGAGGGTAGTTTTTTTTAATTCAAAAACATACCCATGAAAATTACTACAAGACACACCCGTTTGGGGTTGATTAAAAAAAAAAACTGCAGGGCAAGCCGCGGTATGTACTGCTTCTATTTCACAAATAGCAACACCATGCAATCGTTCCTTAGCAAATCATTGGAATAGAGTTCTTGAATCTGATTGAAAGTTAGCCCTTTACAACACTGGCACAGAAAAAAAAACACACACAATGATAACTGCAAGTTGCAGAGTCCAGGGACTGTACTTGCTTTGCTTGAAATGTCATTACAGGGCCACATTTTATTAAAAAATCCATGATTGCCTTGGGGAATCAGGGATGGTCCAGTAGGTGGCTGTATGTGTCAAAAAAACTCTATGTGGTTTTCTTCTGTCAGGTAGAAAGCTAGCCAGTGCTCTCCCAGGCAGTCAGGCGGTTCCGTGTTGACCACCAGTTCTGCGGGTCTCTGTAGCTGATTCACTTTAGGAAGCCGGTCACAAGGAGATACTCCCTTGAATACCCGACAGGTGGCCGGGTCAGCAGCCATTATAACTGCAGAGTGTCCATGTCACATATAATCAAACAGAACATTCCTCTGGTTATTTATTTTGATTATATTGTCAAAAACCCCCATAAAAAATCATGTTAATGGTCTGCGGGAGGGGTCTGGCAAACTGAACTTCTGCCCTAAGGTTCCCCGTGTTGATCAAGGAATAGTAGTCACCGCATTCCTGGTTGGGGGACAGGTTGAAGGCAAAGAGCGTGTAGCCCCCCGCAAAGTCTTCTCTTGACTATCAACCCTTTGTCTTTCATGTGCTTACCAGAGGCATGCACCAGGCTCATGTACTCCCTCACACAGTTTCCTTCTTGAACGTCTGGATGAAACAGCTTTGCGGGGATTTGGTAGCCTGACAGGTAAATAGCAAAAAAATTGATGTCATAATGCTTAAAGTTAAATGGGTTTTTGCTAAAGGTTCTGCTGAAAGAATCATTGTCCACCAGACCTATTACAACCAACTTCAGAAGTTGACCCAGAAACAGGTTCTTCTGGTTACTGATGCAGCTCCCCTCGGGGAGACTAAACACTTTCATACTGACATGGTCCATGGGGTACTTGGCTGTGGCTGTAAGCAAAGCTTCGGCGTGCCCCAGCTGTACCCCGGGTGCGACTCTTTCTTTACAAACAGCGCCGCTGCCAAAATCTTCAACTTGTAGCATACGTTGGCATCATCTGTCATTAAGCAGAAACTGTGTTTGCTCTGGGTGAGTTTAATTTTCATGTCCCCGCCATTTAACAAGAGCTTTTCTTGAAAAAAAGAGGTCCGCATGGAGATGATCCGGTTCTGCCCATCCAGGTCCGCTGATTCGTGTTCACCAGGAGTGTCTTTGTAACTGATGATGAAAGCTCAGATGTGTTAGAACTTGCTGGATTACATGTCTTCGCCATAGTTTAACACAGACTCAATAAAAGCCCTATAGGGGTAGCAGTTGTTACTCTGACTGATGAGCCTGTCTCCCAGGGTCACATCCAGCTGACTAAAGATGGCTGCAATTGGGTAGTTCACCAGCGCCACTTCCGCCTGCCTATCAATGTTGCTTCTATCTTCTTTTACAATTTTGCAACTCAGGTATAGTAAAGTGTTGTTTAAATCCATACAATCCTCCCCATTTCCCGCAATGAAAAAGTCCAACAGTGCAGACTCCATCACTGCCGTCAATGAAGGCACCTCCACATAAACATTTCCTTCAATGCTGGTCTGTGTAGGGGCTATTTGGAACAGGTCTAGCTCGGATTTTGTGCACTCTTCTGAGCTCCCGTGAATAAAGGCCATGCTCATTTTAAAATATGTCTCTAGAGAGGCAGCTCTTTCTACACCTTGGTCTCCCCACTTTTCTCTTCTGCATCGTCCTGCAACTTTTAGCCCTTCTTTTAAAGGGACGGGGCGGGCCTGTTAGCAGCGATTGTGATGCTTTTCATTTAACTGCTTTCCTTCTTTTCATGTACGTCAGGCCCAACCCCATTTGTGGGATAGCTTTATTCAAAACGGCCTGAGAAACATTCCCAACCATGTCTCGGGTAATATTGTGGGCAGCTAATTTTATGTGTGGCTTAATAATCTCTAATCCCCTCCTCAAAAGGGGAACTGCTTTTCAAAAAAGACTTTGGAATATTCCTCTGACCCTGCCCCGTACATAACAGGGGCTCCATGAAATCTTGGAAGACCTTGCCCAGCTTGCACCCTATAATAGTTGCTATAAAGGGAGGGATCCCCGTAATGTTTTAGAAGGACCATGTTTTAAAATAAGCTGATTTTCCGGTTATGGAAGTGTAGCTTCACAACCATTTTGCCAAAACAAAATGACACTTTTTTGTTCTGGTCTGTCTTTATCTCCACTGTGATGGTGTCTATATGATCTCTATTTACAGCCACATAGTGTGGCTTATCATAGGTGATGGTGACTCATTCACCATTCTCCCCGCGAATAGGAACACATCACAACAAAGGCACATAATAGTCCGCCACTACCTGGTGGTCTATAATGTCTGTGTAAACGTATAGGGCGCTAAACCCACCTGTAATATCCACAGTGAAGGCTGATTTTCTGGTGGCTAAGCCCTTGTACATCCATAAGATTTGGGCCAGCTCCCCTTCTGGTGAAATTTTGTGAATCGGAGGAGCTTTAAGATAGATCTTTCTTAGCACAGAATCATAGGACAGAGATGTATCAGGTGGTGGATTTATATGGTTCATCATTACCTTGTTCATAGTCAGCATATCAGGTATTGACGCATAATAACCTGCCCGTAGAGTGAATTGCCATGCTATCCTTCCATCGTCAATTTGAAACTTTCCACCTTCTGTGAGTGTGTCCCAGCTGTGAGGGTACTCTATTTCCGCTAATCCCACTTCCCACTGATAGAGATTTTAGAGGGTTAATTTATCTTCTCTTGTTTGAGAAAAATAACTGAATTGGAGCCAAGAGAATGACTATCGTTCCCCTTAAAAAACAGGATGGAGGGTCATTATGTCAAAGTGACCTAAAGAGATCATGATTGGCAGAACATGTAGATCATAACTTTCCCAAAAGAAGAATTCCAGGATCTTGTGTAACCAGAGTTGTGGGCCAGGAATTTTTTGAGATGCAGGGCAAAATGACCTCCTAATTAGAGATGGAACCATGCACCAAACCTGTCATAATATGCCCAATAAGGAGGAGAAAGTGACATACAGTGTCACATCGGTAACTTGTTTATCTCACTTTATTTAATGTGATTTTCTAGGTGTGGTTCTTTGAGAAACAAGATGGGAAATGAAGAGTAAACATTTGTATCCAAACTGAATCAATTGGCTTGTGTGTAACTTACTATTGTAGAAATAAAGCCTCCAAACCCTTTTAAGAAGTCTGTGACTGTTTGGCATTGCTTCAGTGAAAAGAATCTGAAAATCTTTCCAACACCACACCCCTGGCAGATCCAGGGAGCATGCCAGACAGGTTATGAAAGCACCACTGTTGTTCCGTTGAAATATTTTAATATAGGCATTGCTAGGAAGAGTGATGTAGAAATAGTTTTCCGCCATTTTTCCCCCCTGCTACTTAGCTTCACACAGATCAGAGTCTGCGACCCAACTATTGAATTTGTCAGGCCAACCTAACCATTTCACCAGGTGTTGCTTTTTCTTACCCCTTCCCCTCGTAGCTAGAACTTTTTCAACCCTTTAAACCCTGTCCTCTTCCGTCCTCACTCTCTGTAATTCTTCAGGATAGAAAGTTCCCACAATGCTCTCTCCCTCGTAATCTTTTAAGCTGTACACGGGTCTTCTCCCCTTGCTGCTGACTTGGTCGACTATGAAAATCTCACTAGTAAAGCTTTGTTCGTAACCTTTTTCAAATACCCCCTTGAGCTTAGAGATCCTCACATGATCTCCTTTTCTGAACACAGAAACCTCTTTTCTCCCTCTAACCCAATCTCTGTACACTGTTTTTCAGACAGAAAGGGCGTTGGAATGGTTCACATCCACAGGTCGTACCCTGGTCGTTCTGTGCACCGTATGGTTATTACTGTTTATAAGTCACGGCAACACTTCAGTGTATCTAAAAGCATTGTTAGCTGTGAAAAATCTCCACATTTTTGTTTTTAATGTTTTATTAAAATGTTCCACAATAGCTGCTTTGACCGCATTACCTGTAACAAAGTGATGGATGCCATGTTTTTTTAATAGTTCTCTCACAGTCCGGTGTAGAAATTCTTTACCAGAATCAGTCTGCAGTTTGCATGGTATTCTCCCCTGATTGAAGACGTGCTGAAAAGCGGCAGCCACTTGTCTGCCTGTTTTGTCTTTCAAGCTTCTAGCCCATGCGTATTTAGAAAGTATATCCACCACCGTTAAAATGTACTTGTGCCCCTCGTTGTACTTAGAAAACTGCTGCATGTCCACTAAATCAGCCTGCCATTGTGCATCCATTCCTGAAACAACCGTTTTGTTTCTCTTAAATCGTACTCGAGGCTGTTTGTGCAGTGTGTAAGCATCTTGCTCTGTAAGCCAGTCCCGAACATGTTTTTGAGTCAGAGATTTACTCTGATTTTTGGCCTCTTGAAAGAGGGTGTTTACCCCTCCAAAGCTCCCGACTGCCCCCGGTGTATAATATATATTCTTTAAAATTTCCTCATGCTTTTCCATGGCTCCAGTTAGCACAAAAATGTGTACAATCAGATAACGTAATTCAATTTTATTTTCTTCACAAATATTTTCATTCCTCTGGAATTTTAAGGGAGCAGGAATGGCCTAACGGCACATTGAGAGTCAGTTTTTCAAGAACCCCAACAGCCTCTTCAATTTCCTAGACAAATCAAAAAAATCATGTCTCATCAACGTATTTCCCAATTCAACCCGCTCACATTCCTCAGGTTTTGCCACTGGTTGAGGTATCTAGTCAATTTAAAAATATACGTGTGTATATATTTCAGATCCCCGCCCAGTAAAATTTACATGCAGACATGCATGGACACCAGGGTTTGCCTCCTTCGGGACTTTCCAGATATCTTCATTGGTATCCCTACCAGCCGACCAGTCTAGTGGCGCAACTTCTAGTTCCTGCATCTGGTTATTTAAAAGGAATATGCAAATTGTTACCACCCCCATGTGCCCAATATTGAAACCACCCCTGCCTCCCCCCCCAAAAAAAAAAACACATGCTTACCATGGATTGTGTCCAATAGGGTGTTGCATCCGTTTCTATTTCCAGGCTGTCAGTCAAAGAATTACCCCTGCATGCAACCCCCTCTGGAAACCCAGTACACGGTTCTGGTTCTTCACTCTCGAGGGGAACCTTTTCAGTTAAATCAGCTTCTTTTCAGCGTGTACCCCATTCGTGTGAATTAATACATGGATCCATGGTGTTATAAAAATGATAGTTGTACCTAAGCACTGCCCTTCTAGGGTCTCCATATTTTTTTTTTTTACACTCTGTGTGAGAATTTTCACTCAGGGCAGGGTCTTAAATACATGGCTGATGCCGGGCATGCCTGAACATGTTCCTGAAAGCCATTTCTTATTGGCTCATTCCTTTCCCCCACCCCCTACCATGCACCCACTCCCCCCCCCCAAAAGCAAACATTGTGGGTCTTCCATTCTTTTATTTGTACACTTCATACATCATAATTTCTGATTTTTTTTTAAACAGACATTGCTTTGTAAGGCATAAAGGTTTCTTACATCTCCACCTATTACAAACACTTAGACAGCAGTGGCCTCTTGCAAGAAACTTTTGATACTTTTTTTTGAAACCACGGTGTGTACATATTCAAGGTAAGTGCGATCCTCCTCTCTCAACATTACATCAAGCCATTCCAGAGGATCAGCAAAGACATTCATGCTAGCTATCAGGCTTAAAATATAATCAACAGTTGTGGTGGTCACATTCAAAAACCGTAAACTGTAAGCTATATTCATCACAGTGTTCATAATTGCCTGCAGGTAGATTCTTTTACACACAACTTGGAAGAAGCCTAGTCTATCAAAATTCTTCCGAATAGATAGATAGATAGATACTTTATTTACGGTCATCCGACCAGCTAGTCACAAACAACAAAACAAAATACACAGAATTAAAACCAACACCCCGTTACACATATGTAAAATCATAAAATCAGAGATTTACACTCTCAATTTTCTTCCTTACCAACTGTGCAGCATAACAGAAGCGGGCAACCCTGAGTGATATATCTAAGTATACATCAGAAAGCAGAAAAGCAAGCTGCTCCTCCACCTGCATCCCCGTTTCAATACCGAAGATCGGGGAGATAAATTTAGATCTCAAATCGTCATAGTATGGACACAGCAAAACAATGTGGGCAGTTGTCTCCACCACATTTTGAGGGCAGGGGCACAGTCTCTCTGAATAGGGATGCCTTGCATAACGCCCCAAAAGAACTGCTGATAAAAGTGCATTACACCTAGCTTTAGTAAAAGCAATCCTAAATTTAGGAATAACAATATTATAAAAATATCTGGCAGGAGAAAATGCAAGAGCTCGATCCCCAAGAAAAACATACACAGAAAGTCTGGCTCTCGCAGATCTCAATTCAAGGTCTACCAACCTCTGACACAAAATTTCTTTTGCGTCTCCCGGGCTCATCATCATTAAAGACTTTGGGGAGAGATTGCAGAGTTTGAAATGATCCAAGCACCTTTTTTCCCAGGTGCCTACAAAAGGATCCGAAAAGATCAAATAAGTAAAGTTATCCTGTCGCGAGAGAATCTTCAAAAAATAATGTAAGGCATTTAGCCACATCGACGTCTCTTTACTTGGGGTACCGGATTCCAACCTGACCACAGTGTTCGGCACACATCGGGGAACATACACCAATTGGTGCAAAAATTTGGTCTGGATCACCTCCAAAGACCTGGTATTTAAATATGGGGTGATCTCAGACCCATAGAGCAATTGAACCCTAGTTTTAGCAGTGTGCAGCCTTAAAGCCACAGGGAAAAATTTGGCGCCTTTAGATGAATAAAAACGATAAATGGCACCAGATGTTTTCTGTGCTGATTGACCGACATAGTTTTTGTGGGCCAAACAGCCTCCTTGATAATGAAAGATCACCCCCAGGTATTTTATTATTTTAACCTGCTCAATGGGTTTCCCATTTAGGAGCCATCGAAAGGCCTTATAACGTCTAGCAAAAACCAGCACCTTTGTTTTATCAGAATTTATAATTAATTCCTCCTGTGAACTGACCAGGACTAGATGGCGAAGAGCCCTCCTCATGCCGACCTGTGTTCTTGATAATTTAAGCACATCGTCGGCATATGCCAGAACAGGAACATGACGATCAGCAAGCTTTGGAGGATGTAAAGCCAGATCATCAAAAGAAGTGATCAATGAATTTATATAAAAGTTAAATAAGAGGGGGGCAAGAACACAACCCTGTCTAACCCCTTTATTAACCAAAATTGGATTCGTTAGATGACCATTAGATGAACACCTAATCCTTATGCCAGAATTGCTGTACAAGCTAACCATAAGCAGCAATAATCAACGGTCAATGGACGAAGCTGCAAATTTATCCCATAGCCTTGATCTAGGGATTAGGTCAAAGCAGCCTTGAAATCAACAAAGGCTGCAAAAAGTCTAGAACCGCTAGTGGCCAGATGTTTTTCGACAAGAAATTGCAGCACTAAAGTCTGGTCAAGGTGTGATCTTCCAGGGCAAAAGCCTGCCTGAATATCAGCTATAATGTCTTGAGATTCCATCCAGGCCAATAGCTTCTCTCTCAGATGCAAGGCATAAAGTTTACTGATGACATTGAGCAAGCTAATAGGCCTATAATTTGAGGGAATTTCATGACCTCCTTTTTTATAAATGGGAACTATAATCACCCAACCCCAATCAGAAGGCATATTAGCTGTTTCATCAATATACAAAAATAGGGCAGCCAAGGTTGGAGCCCACCAATCCTGATGTTCTTTAAGCAAATCACTTCTAATAAAATCTTCCCCTGGAGCTTTTCCACTTTTAACTCTCCTAATAAGAGAGACAGCCTCCTCACTGGTTATAGGTTCCCAAGATGGGAGATCTTCAGCTAATAATTTAGATCTTAAATCTGGACAAGGGGGTTCCTCCGATGCATAAATCCCCTGAAAATGTTCCACCCATTCTGATGCTGTAATATAATTTGAGGCTCCCAAGGGAAACACCTTCAGTAGTGGATTAATTATGTGCCAGAAGAGAGACGTATTTTTCTGATTAGCTGCACTAATTAAATCTTCCCAATTTTTCTTTATGAAGATTTCCTTCTTAAATTTAATAATTTCCTTAAATTGTTTTTTTAAATTTTTTAAATGCACATAATGAACCTCCAATTGAGATTCTCTCGCCATAATCAAAGCAGCAGTAACCTGCTTCTTCAGGATCCTACATTCAGAATCATACCAGTCATAAGATCTACTTCTCAGACTAATATTGTTGTGCATATAATTACTTAAAAAAGGTTTTAAGGCAGCAACAACATTATTATAATGTGACAAAGGATCACCTTCCTTAGCTATAATTGCATCCCTAAAGCCCATTACCCGCTCACAACTCAAAAGCCCTTGAATTTTAGCACTAACATGACTGGTCTATTTCACACAACTTGTCACAGGACCTAAATGGTCAGTAGGGTGATGGATCTCTCTTGACTTAAACTGCTCAACTGTTGACAATTTGAGCGATAAAGGGAGATGGTCGCTCTCTGATCTACTGAGTACCCTAAAATCCAACAAATCCGGTAGCAACGACCTAGAAATAGCCACTTAGTCTAGAAGTGAGTGTTTAGTCCCCTTCCAAAAGGAATACACTGCCAGGTGATCCTCCAGCCATGAGCCATTAAGGATTATTAGATCTTGCTTTATGCAGCATTGGGCCAAAATAAGCCCTGACGATTACACCTACAATTGTTAGAAACCCATTTGCGCAATGGAGGAGGGTCAGAAAAAGACGGGGGAAAGCTCCAAATTTTGTAAAAAGTTCCAAATCATTTCTGCCCATTTTAGCATTAAAATCCTCCAAAATGATCACCTGAGCAGAAGGATATGCCTCTTGGATCTCCCCGAGATGCTTCTCAAAATTGATCCATATTTGCCTTAAGGTGGTTAAACCCACAAGTGGTGGGAAGTACACATTTACCAAAATTAAGGGAATTGGCTGTAAATTAAGTTTTACCACCAGAGTATAACAGTCAAAAGCGGGCAAGGATTCCACTACAATAGACAAATTCATAGAAACCAATGAAAGTAATCTCCCTTTAAGTCTGCCCCTTCCCAAACCAGGGACCGCTGGGGTTAAGAAAGCTCTAAAGCCATCTACTTGGGGGGGGGGGCGGGGAAATTCTTCTGATATCTGCATTCGTGGGCTTCCTGATCCTTGGAATTAATTTTACAACCAATGCAACAATCACGTAAATACCCACTATAACAGAGCTTAAGAATCACATGCAATGTAGCTCTGATTAGTGATTGCATAGCACCTGAGTTGCAATGTGGGCTGAAATGATCCACAGGGGTCTTCTGAAGGCCTAAAATATTACGGAAACTTGTACGGCCTTCTTAATTTCCAGGAATTTGCTGCTCGAACTCCTGGGTCTTTGGAGAACCGGAACATTCTTTCTCCTCTGGGGATTCCTTTGAAAAATATAAAAACAAACTTATTTTCTAATATTTCTGTCTTTCTAGCCCATTAATACAGCTATAATGAGTATCAAGCATGTCTGTAAGAATATTACTTGCGCAGTCTTGATTGCCGCTGCCTCAGGAAACTCGAACACTGTGTGCAAAAGCACAAACCCACAGTCACAGCTGTTTGGGGGGAAAACGCACAATCTCTTCATCCCACACTAGCTTGTAAAGAAGCTCCACAGGTATCAGTCTATGAAATTCGCCACTGACATCAATTTCACAGCAGCGGCTTTTCTTCCTTGGTGGAGACCATGTCAGATGCTCAGAGTCTGTAGATCTGAGTATCTCCCTCCTGGAAGGCGAAGCGGGTAGGCTTTAAGAATAAGTTGGTCAGACTGGGGTCTCCACCCCAGAAGGCTACATGGTTTCTAAGTCTTTGGGGCTCTCCAACTTGAACAAATGCCGAGCATGGCTGTCAGAATTGGAGGGCTTCTGGGGAGTCTCCATCTCGGAAGGCAAAGCGGGTGTGCTTTTCAGAGGGGACGCCATGGCTGCAGCAGGCTGTATGGCTTTCTTCCTTCCCCGAAGGCAAGAACCTTAAATACAAGGGCATGCCCGAGCCTGTTCCCATTTCCCTTTTCCCATTGGTTCTGTTTGGTGGTCCAAGAGCTACGAAACCTTCGCCTATTGGTTGGTAGGGATGGGAGAATTTGTTTGAGGGGCCACATGAACCCCTTTCCAACACTTCATTGGCAGGATCCTTTTCCCGCCATACCAAATACCTTGGCACCACAAAACCCCTTCCTATTGGTCAGTGGCAACAGGGGCCGTTGTTTGAGGGGTCACATGAACCCCTTTCCAGCACTTCATTGGGGGCTCCATTTCCTGCCATACCAAATATCCTGGCACCACAAAACCCCTTCCTATTGGTTGGCGGCGATGGGAGAATTTGTTTGAGGGGTCACATGAACCCCTTTCCAGCACTTCATTGGGGGCACTTTTTCCTGCCATACCAAATATCCTGGCACCACAAAACCCTTTCCTATTGGTTGGTGGCAATGGGGGGAGTTGTTTAAGCAGTCACATGACCCCCTCAATGGGTGGGATTTCCAAAAAGGCGGGACTTCCGCTGTCAAGGTAGTTTTGAAATAAGTATGTACTATTACTACTGACAACTGCTGAGGAAAGAAAGTTCCTCATGGAAGTATCCATGTATCCAACATATTTTTCCATGAAAGTATCATAGAAGTGTCCCCGAGGGGACTGTTATCAGATATGATAAAATTCACCTGTTGTAGAGATTCTCACTCTCATTGCAATTCACATTGAAAGGGGATGTAGAGCAAGTACCTTCTGTCCCAGCAACCAAATCTTCATTGAGAGGCAAACCTGCATCCTCCAAAGATGGATGAATTTTTGAGAATGCTCAGAAAGAATGGACAAAGGAGGCTCAGAAAGAATGGGAAAAAAAATCCAGGTGAGCAAAAGGATGGAGCTATAGATGGAAGTCAGTAGGGTACAGAATAGTACCCTCATATGATCATGAGACAATTGGAACTTGAATAAGTTTCTCCATGTGACTACGCAAATGGAAGACTAGTCATACACCCCTCTCCCATATCTTTCACCTCATCTAGAATTTAACACAATTCTTCACATCTCCCTTGATCTCATCCTTCTGGAATTTGAGGTCCTTGCTGGCGAAGTCATCAGCATCCTGGATAGCTGCAACTGCTCTTCAGTTCCAAAGGGATTAATTATAAATGAAAACGGTTCTGCAGTTCTTGTACACAACAGAAATTTAAAGAGCTCAGATCCTTAGAGGACTTCTGTGCTTTCTCCCAGATCGTTTTCCCTTGCAAGAAGAGCCTACATTCACCCAAGCTGATGAAGTTCCTTCATTTAATTGGTACCCCATCTCATCTCTAGTGTAGCAATCATGATTCCTTTTCCTTTTTAGCTTTCCAACAGCCCAGGAATTGCTGAGAGATAGCAAGATAATCATGTACATAACTTTCTCCCATTGACAGTAGAGGGTTTGAAAGCGTTTGACTTTGATGCGGCTCACATGTAAATCAATGGTGATGGACTCAAGGGTTCTGCCCCCCCCCCCAAGTTTAACAAGTGACAGAAGCCATTTAGCATCCGTGCATTTGCAGAACAAGATAGGCCACAGCATGAGAACTGGCAGCAGTGATGGCTCTAACAGGCAGAGTGGCAGCTGGTCATGGCTGGCTCAAGTATTCATGGGCTCTCTTGCAAGCAACCATTGGCCAGTTTCCAGAATGTCTGCATGGGAGGACATGCACTCTGAAACAGGAACCCAGAGGTGACTAGGAGTTACACACCTGTGCGCCAGCACGGCTGACTGCAAAGGAGGTGCAAACATGCCTTAGGGCACATTGTGATATTCCTACTTTGGCATAAGGGCTGACTTATGCTGGCTCAGCGCAATCTTAGGATTGCACCCTGAATGGTGGTCTACAATGTCTCCTGGGTGACAAATCATGAGGGCCCCACTGGATCAGGCCAAAGGCCCATCTAGTCCAGCTTCCTGTATCTCACAGTTGCCCACCAAATGCTTCAGGGAGCACACAAGACAACAAGACACAACCCCCCTCCTGGTACCCTCCCCTGCATCTA
Organism: Tiliqua scincoides; assembly: GCF_035046505.1. Lineage (NCBI taxonomy): Eukaryota > Metazoa > Chordata > Lepidosauria > Squamata > Scincidae > Tiliqua > Tiliqua scincoides. The sequence goes on along the minus strand of NC_089825.1, from coordinate 140,884,806 downwards.
GCCCTGTCCTCTCCTCCTCATCCACCTTCACTCCTCCACTGCATTCTCATTTGTGCTCCAAATTCAGACTTTGGAGGAGAAACAGCAGAACTGTAAACTCTGGCAGCAATGTCAGCTCTTTGGACTTTTTCATGTGTCAGTGAAGAAGGGCTGGTGGTAACTTTTGGCTGCCAACCTTTTATAATAGAAGAACTTTGTCCACCTTGCTCAGTTCCATGTGTCTCCAAAATCCAATTCTAAAAGAACACTAAAAACCCATTCCTTCCCCATGCTCTCCAACAGGTCTAAGAGATTTAACTTTTCACTGAGTTTTTTCTCAGCAGCAGTGGCCTCTCTCCTCCATGGAGCACTCAATAGTGCCACTCTGGTCTTTTGCTGCATTGAATTATAGATCCTGGGCACATTGTCAAGACATTGATGCACTTGCATGTGTTCATTATAAGAGGCACTAAGTGTGTTCCATGATGGAGTTGGATTTGATAGAGAACCTGTGTGGGCCCACTTGGATTTGTACTGACAAAAGGGCTGGTGTGGATCCAAGTAGGCCCATTTTCAACCCTGACACAGCATAGTGGGTAAATAAGGAAATGCTTTTACCTACCTCTCTGCTGCATCATGGCCCAGGTTAGCCCACATCATGGCTACTATATGGTAGCTAGAAAGTTGCAGATGACATGCAGTTTCCTTAGGGTAGAGGTTTGATGAAGCTCAAGTTGGAAGTGGAAGGAGGACATTCATTGTTAGATCAAATAAAAATCCACTTAGTTTAGGACACATTTTCCACTAGTGGTCAACTGAGAAATCCTTCTGGACAGCTGACAAGTGAGGATCTAGAGCAGGGGTGTCCAAACATTTTGGCAGGAGGGCCACATTATCTCTCTGACACTGTGTCAGGGACCGGGGGGGGAAAAAGATTTAATTTACATTTAAAATTTGAATAACTTTACATAAATGAATTTAATAGAGATGGAACTTATATGAATGAATGAAGGTCTTGCAGTAGCTCAAGGTCTAAAAAAGGTCTTACACAAAGCAAGGCTGTTGCAAGGCCCAAAGGCCAACTCTACACAGCAACTCAGTACGCAGATGAAAGTTCAAAGGCTTTATTTAAAAAAAAAAATGGATACAATTGACTAGTCCAAATCATGGGTCCCACACTTGAAAGTGCTCAGGACCTTTATAGAATTTTCATCCCTTTGTTTGAAATCTAAATCTTTTATTGGCTGAACTTTTGATGTCATAAACGGCACACAACTTTTAATTTCACAGTTATATATTATTTACATACAAGATGGAAGAGAGGTGGTCAACAGGTGAACACAACCACTGATTGGTTCTCATTTACATACAGGTGGAGTTTCATCTTAAAACTTTGCCCAAAATTATACAATCTTAAAACCGGTTGGGTGCGCTGTTTTCACATTTGTTAAAATTTGTAATAAAAACAAGGTTTTTATATCATTTTATTAAGATACATACAAATACTTAAGCATGAACATGAAAGCAAACACTTGGTAAACTCTTATGTTTTTAAACCTTTAATTTCATGGTTTTGCTAAACTACTCATTCACATTCTTTTAGCCTGTTCTTTAAGGGTCCCTTTACCAATCTTCGTGAACTAATTTCCCCAAACTGTTTCTTCTTCTGCTCTTTGCACTTGCTCATTAAACTTCCTTCTTCTGTTCTAAACATTATGGGACCTTCATATTTAATTCTGTAAGTGACCTTTCACTGTTTTAGGAATGTATAGGTTATTATTTTAATTTAAAATTATTAAACCTGATTATAGAAGGGGTTCCTAATAAAAATACTTCTATTTCTGCTTCCTTTGTCTGTTCTAACCTGACCTTGTACTGTTACAAAAGAATGCCTGGTACTACTCTCTGTTGCCAAGCCAAGAATGTTATAATTGGTGTGGTAACCTGCACATCTGTTAATTTTGCCTGATTTACGCCAGTTTTCTGGATCCTCCCGTACAGACTTGGAGCTTCAAGTCTTCTTTATCTATGAACTGTCTAGGAGAAAACTTTTGATTTAAGGCCGCACTCTGCTTGAACCCAGCTACCCTACTGCCAGCATTTACAGATCCTATTGATCATGACTGCCATCATGCGGTTGGCAATTTGGTTTTTCTCTGCTTTGTAAGAATCTTATCAGACATCTCTTTGTTATTGTGAATTTGAATATTTTTGTTTATATCCTACTGAGCTATTTAAATCCAGATTCAAAGGCCCACTTGCATTAAGGCCAGCCTTTCCTTCACTGACACTGCTGCATCAAAGACGTGAAACAGCAAGTAGTGGAGGGAGCTTAGGTGAGAGGTCGAACAGTTGTCCTCATGCTGAGAACAGTTGCATTGGGCCAGCATGGGCTCCAGCAAGTCTCTGGAGGCCCAGAGGCTCATTGGAGACTGGGGGCTCCCCGAGGGCCTGATTGGGAGCCCCTGAGGGCCACAAGTGGCCCCCAGGCTGGGGGTTGGGCACCCCTGCTCTAGAGCATAACAACCACTCTTCCACTGTTTTCCTAGTAACTGAGATTCTGAGGAATCCTAAAATGTAAGAGGGTTCTGTTGTCCAAGTGGTGATGAACAGTAGACCTGACCAGCATCTCCAGAGTTATTCTTATTACAAATATTTAGATACAATCAACAAAAGGAAGCTCACAAAGCACATTATAGAGCAAATTTCTTCCATACCCCAAAAAGCCTCACAACCTTAAAAAATACAGAACTCCAGTGAACAGCCACTAGAAGAGACAATATGCTGGAGTGAACAGGGATAGTTGCTCTCTCCCTGCTAAATACCAGAATGCATTGCTTAACGGATACCTTCTCTGAACCCCTTCATTAAGCAATTTTGTGGTTATGCAAAAAATGTTCCTTTGTGTTGGTGTTGTTGTCAATAGGAGATCCCAGAGGCCTCTTCCAGGTCAGTGGAAGAAGTGGCCAGTCATTATTTGAGCTACGCAACCTACAAAAGAAATGGTTCCACCATTGTTCACTAGGTCGGTTGCTAGTTTGGGGGCTGCTACAGAGCCCAAAGTGATGTCAAGGAGGGACAGATTGGCCAGGAAGAAATACATGGGGGACTGAAAGAGCTTGGGCTCAGACCGCACAGTCACTATGATTAGCAAATTTCCCACAAGGATAGTTGTGTAGCAGGTCATAACCAGGGTTAAAAGGATGAGCTGGGCAGCGTGGGAGCCAGAGAAGTCCAGGAAGACAAACTCTGTCACAGTAGACCCATTCATCTTGATGGTTGGTCCTAGTGGGAGAAACAAACAGGATCTTGTTAATCCTTCAAATCCTGCCCATCAGGCAGCCCAATACTGGCCTTCCCTACATCTAAGGAGGGTTTGGGGCCCAAAGCAGTGCAGCATGGGAAAGAGGAATCACTTCCCCTTTTCTCCACTAAAGCAGCAGCAACCCCGATGGGGCAACTTGGATCTCTGCCACCCCAGGACGTGGTACAGATCTGAGTAACCCAAAGCTGCTCTGGGCTGCCCAGGAAAGGAGATAGGATTTGACCTATGTGCCGGATCCTGGCCCCACCCCTTCTTACCCCACACCTGCTCTCCCCAAAACACCTTCCACCCACCCTCCCCACACCCCCTTCAGACCCTTATGCTGGCCTAGCTCAGCCAGCATGAGCTTACCATCCAAGCAGAGGTTAGACCTTCCTCCTCTCCCAGTGGAGGAAAAGTGCTTTTCAGCACTTTCCCCACAATGGCAGGCTACAGCAAAGGAGTTGACCCATGACCATATTAGGGTTGAGCCCTCACAGACTTTGCATGCAGAAGTTCCCAAGTTCCAACGTACCCTTGCTCTGCAAAAATATTTCAAAAAGACTCCAGATGGAGACATAATGAAAAGACCTCAAATAGCAGGGCAGTTCAGGCTTACCAGGCCATTGTGATGCAGTAGCCAGAACATTGTGAAGAGTTTTATCTGCCTTCTGGGGGAGGGGGGTGTCAGGGTTCCCCAGGCGGGACAAAGCATACCCCCAGGCAGCTACCCCACTGCCACCAGCCCAGGATCACAAGAGGGGACTGAACCCCCTTCCTTATAATATAAACTCTTGAGTGGGTCCTCTTTAGCCTCTCTCTTACTCTCTAGGGCTGTCCCTAGCTGAGGGGCTTGTGAGTTCCTCTGTCCTACTTGGGCTGGGTTGTTTGTTTATCCGATGCTTTTTCTTTCTTATGGTTTCTGCTCTTGTTGAAATGCTGCTCTTTTCTTCCTCGGGTCAAGTAAGGTCCTTAGCTATGGTCAGTTTTTCTGTGTGTGGGCCTGCTTTAATCCCTCAGAGCTTCCTCAGGCAGGGAGGTGACTGAGGGCGCAATCCTAGCCCCTTATGTTGGAGCTTTCCAGCACTGGCATAGCGGTGCCAGTGGGGCGTGTGCTGCATCCTGCAGTTTGGGGGTCACTCACACAGGCCTCCTCAAAGTAAGGAAATGTTTGTTCCCTTACCTCAGAGCTGCATCTTGGAGGAAGGGTGGGATATGGATGAAACTATATCACATGTATCACATGCTTGGTCTGATGAACAGGCAATTTCATCCGTTCCACAAAGATTTCCACCCAGTGATTCCTCAAAGGCACAACCATGCAGTCAAGCCTCTCAAAGCTGAGCTCTATGCAGCGCAGAGTTCAGCCACCTCTGTTCCTTTAAAATAAGCTCATAACTATCTCCTTTACTCTTAAACCTCCACACATAGTGTCCCTGGAATGCAAATTATACTTTGCAATTTAGAGCACAGACTCATGACAGTTAATGAAAGCCTAGTTAAAACAGGATGGTTGCAAAATAAGAAGTACTGAGAGCTAGAGAAAAGCACAGTCTTGAAAAAATACACAGCTCATTATTAAAATGTTCCTCTAGGTATGAACTGGTCAAAGCTTTTATGGTTAATTGAGCATAAGAGATTGGCCCTAATACTTCTCTAAACATTTGGAAAAATGTATTAAAAACAATGATTTTCCCTAAAGATGAATTTGCAACAAAAGCTCTCTGGTAGTATGGGATTGTACACTATTCAGTAATTAGAAATAAAATTAATAACTGCTATCCATGGTATATTGGAAGTTAAAAACTCTCCAGGGAGATGGTTGTCCTATATGCTGAAGTTAAACTGTGGCATAGAGATATTGGAATAATAAACAAAAATAAGTTAGGTTATGATATTACGTTAAAAGCCTCTTTCATTTTTATTAACATAGAACAATGGTTCCCAAGCTTTTTCAAATGACACTCCATTGGGATCCACCTAGTTTATGTGACTTAAAAAACATCTAGAAAGAAATAATATTTTTATTGACAAGTATTAATAATCAACAGAATAATAAGCAGAAAAAAAGATGCTCAAACACTTATCCCCCTATATTTACACAGGTTTTCAAACTGCAGAAGCTGAGGACTTTGCAGGGCACTTAGCAGCGATCTGATTTTTGAATCGCCTCAGAGCTTTTTAGTTATCTGATCTTTCCATCACTTGTGTTTTCACTGGACAGTCTACTCTGCAACCCACCCAAAATTGGGTCGTGATCCACCAGTGGGTCCCGACCCATAGTTTGGGAACACCTGAAGTGTGGCATTGGAAAGAGAAAATATTTTGCATACAGGCAGACATATTCTGCATTCATATTAACTGCATATATATTTTCAATGAATGTCGCACGCCAAAGTCTGGAAATTACTGCTATCAACAGGTGGATTGAGAGATTATCTGGCAATGTCAAAACTTTAGACAAGTAAGAGAGAAGCAACAAAGTGGAATGTCACATTTGTATGATGAATATGTATTGAATTTTGCACTCGTCACTATATGCTACATGCCTTGGACAATGTTGTCATGAGATATTGATCTTGCATCTAGTCAGTTGCCATGGAGTTTTGCTGTTCACGGTCCATCATTTTCATTATTTTACTGCTTTCAACCACTCTATCGGCTTTATTCATTTAGTTGGCAACCTTCAGTCTCGAAAGACTATGGTATCGCACTCTGAATGGTGGTTCTGGAACAGCGTCTAGTGTGGCTGAAAAGGCCGATTCAGGAGTGACAATCCCTTCCACACTGGGAGCAAGTGCAGTCTGTCCCTGGTCTGTCTCCCTGGCTATGGACCTTCTTGCTTTGCCTCTTTGCTTCATTTACAGTATTTTTATTCTGCCTTTCTCCCTGAAGGGATCCAAAGTGGCTTAAGGTATTTTTTTTTTTTAATTGAAAGTCACTTTGAGGGTTACAAATGCAATAAATGCATTTAAATGGAATGAATGATCACTGCAACAATAACAACAGCTGTGACTCATTGTCCAAATTATACATGTGTATGAATTGAGACCTTAAAACAACCAGTACCTGCAAAAAGAGGCACAACTAAAGATATAAAAGGAACAGATTCAAGAGTCCATAATGTCACAGAAATAAATCGTAGATATACTCACGCTTGTGGCGATTCACAATCAAAGGGGATCTGGGGTTAGTACGTTTCATCTCAGCGATCAAGACTTCATTGCATGACAATCCTGCATCCTCCAATCCTTCTGATCCTTGAAGAAGGCTCAGAAGGGATGGAGAAAGGAGAGGCACAAAGTCCAGGTGAGCAGAAGCTGAGGGACAGTGGTTGTAGGTTGGGTGGTAGAGGATGATGCTCTTGTGCAAATGAGAGAACTTAAAAGAAAAGAAAATTCTTCTTGCAACTAGGCAAATGGAGAAGTGGAGTGAAAGTACTCCTTCCTCTGCCCTCCCAGTATCTTGTTGTTCATCTAGACATGAAGAGGACACCGCCCTTCAGCCTTCCCTTGATATAATCCTCCCTCAATCTGTGAACTGGAAGTTGAAGGCATGTGCAATTTTCCTGACATTAATGAAGACGTCAGCATCCTGGACAGTGCCAACTGCTGTTCACTCCCAAAGGGGTTAATTACAAAGGAAAAATATTTGAAGTTCTCGGAAACAACCTAACTTATGTGTGCCAGTTTTTCCAAGTATTTCTCCCCCTTGGAAAAAGAGTCTACACTGGCAGAACTTGAGCCAATATCCATCCAATATCAGTGAGGCAAACATGGTTCCCTTCCTCATTTATCCTCACAACAACCCTATAAAGTAGATTTGGCTGAGAGTCAGCAACTGGCTCAAAATTCCCCCAGTGGCACCATTATGTACCTCAAGTTTAAGTCCAGTATGGCTCATCCTATCCAGGCCTTCCACTGATGGAACTCTCAGAAGTCCTAGGTCTCTGGCACTGCAGCCACAATGACAGCACATGTGCTATGTTCACCAGTACAAAGAGCTGCCAGTCCTGGTTGTGCACCAATGGAGCGTGCAGCCCCCAATGGCACAAGTAAATCAGCAGGGGGTGGATGAGGTCAAGGTCCAGGGCTGACTGGGGACATTTCGAGGTTGGGTTGTGGTGAATATCAGGGACAGCTATGGTGCAAATATCATGTGCCCCTGTTTCTGACCTTGGGTCCACTCGGATTTGTGCCAGCAGAAGGGCTGGTGTGGATCCATGTAGGCCCACTGGGGACCATGACATGGTGCAGTAGGTGTTGGAATCCATAAGCAGGTCCACCTTCATGACTCTGAAGGGCAGAGTACTGTCAGGTCACTTGAGACCAGCTACCTGTCCCTCTTTGTAGTCCTTGAGGGAGGCATGGTTCCTTGGTTATATTTTCTACCTGCCCTTTTGCCACACACTGTCTTCCTCTCCAGACCAGCCAACCAGACAGCCATGTGGGATGTCCATCAGGGCACATCCCATCCTCCACCTTTGCACACAAAAGGGAAAGCTTTTACGTTCCCTTATTCTGAGTTATTTTTATTACAAATACTTGTATATCTTGATCATCAAAAGAGACACTCACAATGTGGTTTACACTGAATGAATGAATGATTTCCTGTCCCAGAAGGGCTCACAACCTTAAAAATGCAGAGGAAACTCCAGCAAACAGCCACTAGAAGAGACAATGAACTGGAGTGAACAAGGATAGTTGCTCTCTCTTCAGTGGCATAGCTAGAGGGGGTGTAAAACACTAAGTTTTGCAGGGAGCCTCATTACTGCCTGCAAGCAGCACCCCCTTGGAGCCATTCTATGTGGGGGGAGCAAAATGGAGGTGTGTTCCTCTTTGCTCCCCTCTGCCTGGAATGGCTCCGAAAGGGAGGAGGAGGAGCGGCTTGCACACCACAATGAGGCTCCTTGTAAAATTTAGTGCTTTGCACCCCCTCTCGCTATGACACTGGCTCTCTCCCTGCTAAATATAAAAGATGCACCATTTTCAAAGTTGTCTCTATCCTAGATATTGTAGAACAGCTTGCTGGGAAGAAAGGGGGGACCAGAGCAATCATGGAAAGACCCTTGGATAAAATATAACACGTGGTTAGGCTGCTAATAATAACACATAAGCATACATGGTGTCCCAGGGAACAGGTCCATGATATGCCGCCCCCCCCCCCCGTTCACACTGTCCCCCCAAGGGGATACTTACCAAGAAAACAGAGTTTTGCATGACAAGCCCTCTTAGGCTTATGGCGCGGTTAAAGAGTTCTTCCGGTTTCCTGACAATACAGGAAGTACTCCTTAACAGTGTACCAGAAGCCTCCGGAGGCTTTTGCTATGCTGCAGAGTGCCACGCAGGGCTTCACCCCTGTGGGATGGCTCAAATGGGCTTGCAGGCAGGGAGGCATGGTGCGTGGAGGTGGGCATGGCCGCTGCATGGTGGACACAGCCCCAGGGGATTTTGCACCCCTGCCCCCTGCCAGGTCCGTTAATGTCCACACATCTACACTTTCTGAGGCAGCAGAAAATGTGCACATTTGTTTTTCAACTTCCACATGGCTCCCTTCACTTCTTTGTTCCTCAGACTATAGATGAGGGGATTGAGGGCAGGGGTGACCACCATGTAGAACACGCCAGCCATCTTGTCCACCTGGGGGGTAGAGGAGGGCTTCAAATATACAAATAAAATGGGGCCATAGAAGAGGAAGACGACCATCAGGTGGGAGCCACAGGTGAATAGACCCTTCCTGCCACCCTTCCCAAAATGGCCACAGAGGGTGGCCAGGATGACCACATATGTAACCAGCAAACTCAGAAGGTTGGGTAGAATGATCAAACTGTCACTGAAAACATAGAGGATCTCACTCACATAGATGTCTCAACAGGCCACCTTTTTTAACTGGGTGATGTCACAGAAGAAATTGTCCTGGACATTCGGTCCACAGAATGGTAGCTGGACTGTGACTACTGTCTGGAAGATGCCATGAATGAGGCCTCCTGCCCAGCAAAGTAGGAGGAGACTGAGGCAGCGCTGCCGGTTCATGATAGTTGTATACCTCAGTGGGTGGCAGATGGACACATAACGATCATAGGCCATTACACTGAGAATTATGATTTCTGCACCTCCAAGGAGATGGGCAGTAAATACTTGGGCTATGCAGCCTCCATAAGAAATGCTACTGCCATTGTTCAGTAGATCAGTCAGTAGTTTTGGGCTAGCCACTGAACCAAAAGATACGTCAAGGAAGGACAGATTGGCAAGGAAGAGATTCATGGGGCAGTGAAAGAGCTTGGCGTCAGTTCTCACAGTCACCATGATCAGCAAGTTGCCCACAAGGACAGTAGTGTAGCAGGTCAAGACCAGATGTAAAAGTAACAACTGGGCAAACTGGGAGCTGGAAAAGCCCAGGACTACAAACTCTGTGATGGTGGATCCATTCATCTTGATGGCTGGTTCTAGTGGGAGACGCTCTGCAGACGCGTGTGGCCTCTGGGAACCAAGTGCCTCTGGGAACTAAGTGCCAGGTAAGGCACAAGAGTTTAGCATCTGGGCGAGGAGAAGGCAAGGAGACCTCTGAGTTTTGGAGAAGGAGAAGAGGAGGAGCAGGAGGAGGAGGTAAGTGTACTCATTCTAACGCTTTGTCTTTCTAACTCCCTGTCTTCTAACCTTAACCTTACCTTTAAAGCAACCTTAAATCAAAATTGAAAGTTAGCACCTAAGGGAGGTACATAGGGCTACTCTGAGCAGGAGCAGAGTCCTACTCATGAGTAAGAGCAGCGTCCTACTCGTGAGTAAGTGCCCAAGGGTCAGGCATTTAAATCAAAATTGAAAGTTAGCTGCACCTAAGGTAGCACTTAATCGAAGGAAGGGAGGAGGATAAAGTGAAAAGCAGGTTTTCTACTTGTTTAAATTAAACCTATACTTAACCCAGGTTAAACCTAATCTAAGTTAGAACATAACCTAAACAGGTCAGTAAATTGGGACACAGGATCTAGAGAGCAATAAATAATTAAACAAACCCAAATAAAAACTAGCTTGAGGTTACAAAAACAGTCCAGCCTAAGAGAACAGAACTAGGAGGGAAAGGACCTAGGAAGGGCCAATTCCCAACCCATTAAGAGCCCCATTAGGCTAATCCAAGCAGTCCATTCAGGAGCCTGCAGAGTAGGTCACGCCCATCAGCAGCCATTTGCCTTCCTGAGCTTTTGTAAACTCACCTGGGAAGGCCAGCCCCTTTTCAATCAGGAAGGAAGGAGGGAGGAGGAGCCAGCCAGGAGTATAAAACTAGGCAGGCCATCGCGTGAGGCTCTCTGCAGATGCGTGTGGCCTCTGGGAACCCAGTGCCTCGGGAACTAAGTGCCAGGTAAGGCACAAGAGTTTAGCATCTGGGCGAGTTCAGCAGCAGGGCGAGGAGGCCAGGGCCCCATACGCTGCCCTTCCTCTTCCCTTGAGAAGAGGGCTGCTATCCATTGTACTGATTTTAAAAGGACCCATAAATAAAACAACAACAACAACAAAAAAGCTATGCAGTCAGACAGCCAGCAGCAGGGTGGGGGCTATCCAGTGTTCTGCATCGAGTGCCACATGTATGATTATATGCCTCTGGGGCATAAGTCATGGGTGTGTCCTCGGTGCAAGGAGCTCCAGGCTCTCAGGGAACGCGTCCGCTCCCTTGAAGCCTTGGTGGCCGACCTGGAGAAGCACAGGCAGCCAGAGGAGGACCGTGGGGAGACTTCCGGGGACGATCAGGCTTCGTCCCAACCTCAGGCGTGCAGCTCCTCGGCTGCCCAGGTGGGAAGTCTCGGGACTGGAGGACGTCATCCTGGAGAGGAGGGAAACAATCCCCTAGGGGGGATCCCTTCTCCAGGGGATGGGCCCATATCCGAGCGCACTCGGGATACTCCTCGGCGGGAGGGGGGTCGGGGGCTTCTTGTAGTGGGGGATTCAATTATTAGAAACATAGAGAGGGGGGTTTGCGACGGATGTGAGGACCGCATGGTGACTTGCCTGCCTGGTGCGAAGGTTGCGGACATCACTTCTCGTCTAGACAGGCTGGTAGACAGTGCTGGGGGAGAGGTAGCGGCTGTGGTGCATGTCGGCACCAACGACGTGGGCAAGTGTAGCTGGGAGGTCCTGGAGGCCAAATTTAGGCTTTTAGGCAGGAAGCTGAAAGCCAGGACCTCAAAGGTAGCGTTCTCTGAAGTGCTACCTGTTCCACGCGCAGGGCCAGCTAGGCAGGCGGAGATCAGGGGTCTCAATGCGTGGATGAGACGGTGGTGTAGGGAGGAGGGGTTTAGATTCGTTAGGCACTGGGGAACGTTTTGGGACAAGCGGGGCCTGTACAAGAGGGACGGGCTCCACTTGAACCAGAATGGAACCAGACTGCTGGCGCATAACATTAAAAAGGTGGCAGAGCAGCTTTTAAACTGATCCCTGGGGGAAGGCCGACAGGAGCTGAGGGGCATCCGGTTCGGGACTCCTCATCCCTATGGGATGAGGATGGGGAGGTTAGAGAACAACAAGACAAACGCAGGGTAGGAGAAGAAATTGGGAAAGGTAGGGTGATGGGATGTGATAGACGGTTTGGCACAATGAGAGGATGCGGGGACAAAGGAGCGAATAAGCAGCCCATCCTGGGGCATTCCGTGTATAAATGCTTTTATGCGAATGCCCGAAGTCTACGAGCAAAGGTGGGAGAACTGGAATGTCTGGTGACAAGGGAAAATATTGACATAGTGGGCATAACGGAAACCTGGTGGAATGCGGAGAATCAGTGGGATACCGCAATCCCGGGCTATAAACTCTACAGGAGGGACAGGCAGGGGCGTGTTGGAGGTGGGGTGGCCCTTTATGTTAAGGAAGGGATAGAATCCAGCAAAGTAGAGATTGAAGGTGGGTCCGACTCCACCGTAGAATCTCTGTGGGTTAAATTACCAGGCTTGTGCAGCAATGTAATACTGGGGGCGTGCTATCGTCCTCCAGACCAGAAATCTGATGGGGACCTTGAAATGAGGAAACAGATCAGGGAGGTGACAAGGAAGGACAGGGTTGTAATCATGGGGGACTTCAATTATCCTCATATTGACTGGGTCAATTTGTGTTCTGGTCACGATAAGGAAACCGGATTTCTTGACGTGCTGAATGACTGTGGCTTAGATCAGCTAGTCAAGGAGCCCACCAGAGGACAGGTGACTCTGGATTTAATTTTGTGCGGTACGCAGGACCTGGTTAGAGATGTAAACGTTACTGAGCCATTGGGGAACAGTGATCATGCTGCGATCCGTTTTGATGTGCACGTTGGGGGAAGAATACCAAGCAAATCTCTAACAAAAACCCTTGACTTCCGACGGGTGGACTTCCCTCAAATGAGGAGGCTGGTTAGAAGGAGGTTGAAAGGGAGGGTAAAAAGAGTCCAGTCTCTCCAGAGTGCATGGAGGCTGCTTAAAACAACAGTAATAGAGGCCCAGCAGAGGTGTATACCGCAAAGAAAGAAGGGTTCCACTAAATCCAGGAGAGTGCCCGCATGGCTAACCAGCCAAGTTAGAGAGGCTGTGAAGGGCAAGGAAGCTTCCTTCCGTAAATGGAAGTCTTGCCCTAATGAAGAGAATAAAAAGGAACATAAACTGTGGCAAAAGAAATGTAAGAAGGTGATAGGGGAGGCCAAGCGAGACTATGAGGAACGCATGGCCAGCAACATTAATGGGAATAATAAAAGCTTCTTCAAATATGTTAGAAGCAGGAAACCCGCCAGAGAAGCGGTTGGCCCTCTGGATGGTGAGGGAGGGAAAGGGGAGATAAAAGGAGACTTAGAGATGGCAGAGAAATTAAATGAGTTCTTTGCATCTGTCTTCACGGCAGAAGACCTCGGGCAGATACCGCTGCCCGAACGGCCCCTCCTGACCGAGGAGTTAAGTCAGATAGAGGTTAAAAGAGAAGATGTTTCAGACCTCATTGATAAATTAAAGATCAATAAGTCACCGGGCCCTGATGGCATACACCCAAGGGTTATTAAGGAATTGAAGAATGAAGTTGCAGATCTCTTGACTAAGGTATGCAACTTGTCCCTCAAAACGGCCACGGTACCAGAAGATTGGAGGATAGCAAATGTCACGCCTATTTTTAAAAAGGGAAAGAGGGGGGACCCGGGAAACTATAGGCCGGTCAGCCTAACATCCATACCGGGTAAGATGGTGGAATGCCTCATCAAAGATAGGATCTCAAAACACATAGACGAACAGGCCTTGCTGAGGGAGAGTCAGCATGGCTTCTGTAAGGGTAAGTCTTGCCTCACGAACCTTATAGAATTCTTTGAAAAGGTCAACAGGCATGTGGATGCGGGAGAACCCGTGGACATTATATATCTGGACTTTCAGAAGGCATTTGACACGGTCCCTCACCAAAGGCTACTGAAAAAACTCCACAGTCAGGGAATTAGAGGACAGGTCCTCTCGTGGATTGAGAACTGGTTGGAGGCCAGGAAGCAGAGAGTGGGTGTCAATGGGCAATTTTCACAATGGAGAGAGGTGAAAAGCGGTGTGCCCCAAGGATCTGTCCTGGGACCGGTGCTTTTCAACCTCTTCATAAATGACCTGGAGACAGGGTTGAGCAGTGAAGTGGCTAAGTTTGCAGACGACACCAAACTTTTCCGAGTGGTAAAGACCAGAAGTGATTGTGAGGAGCTCCAGAAGGATCTCTCCAGACTGGCAGAATGGGCAGCAAAATGGCAGATGCGCTTCAATGTCAGTAAGTGTAAAGTCATGCACATTGGGGCAAAAAATCAAAACTTTAGATATAGGCTGATGGGTTCTGAGCTGTCTGTGACAGATCAGGAGAGAGATCTTGGGGTGGTGGTGGACAGGTCGATGAAAGTGTCGACCCAATGTGCGGCGGCAGTGAAGAAGGCCAATTCTATGCTTGGGATCATTAGGAAGGGTATTGAGAACAAAACGGCTAATATTATAATGCCGTTGTACAAATTGATGGTAAGGCCACACCTGGAGTATTGTGTCCAGTTCTGGTCGCCGCATCTCAAAAAAGACATAGTGGAAATGGAAAAGGTGCAAAAGAGAGCGACTAAGATGATTACGGGGCTGGGGCACCTTCCTTATGAGGAAAGGCTACGGCGTTTGGGCCTCTTCAGCCTAGAAAAGAGACGCTTGAGGGGGGACATGATTGAGACATACAAAATTATGCAGGGGATGGACAGAGTGGATAGGGAGATGCTCTTTACACTCTCACATAATACCAGAACCAGGGGACATCCACTAAAATTGAGTGTTGGGCGGGTTAGGACAGACAAAAGAAAATATTTCTTTACTCAGCGCGTGGTCAGTCTGTGGAACTCCTTGCCACAGGATGTGGTGCTGGCGTCTAGCCTAGACGCCTTTAAAAGGGGATTGGACAAGTTTCTGGAGGAAAAATCCATTATGGGGTACAAGCCATGATGTGTATGCGCAACCTCCTGATTTTAGGAATGGGTTAAGTCAGAATGCCAGATAATAATAATAATAATAATAAAACTTTATTTTTATCCCGCCCTTCTCCCTAACGGGACCCAGGGCGGCTAACAACATATTAAAAACAATAAAATTTAAAAAACATTAATACAGACAGATAAAAACATTTAAAAACACACTACAGGGCCATAAAAACAGTAGTCAGATTAAAAGAGTAAAAGAGCAGATCACCGAGGAAACAAGCCTGTAAAACTAAAAGATGTATAAAAAGTTAAGAAGGCCAGAAATCAGAAGGCTTGTTTAAACAACAGTGTTTTCAGGCCTCGCCGAAAGCTCTCAAGAGAGGGAGCCATTCTCAAGTCAAGGGGAAGGGAGTTCCATAATGTTGGTGCCACTACCGAGAAGGCCCTATTTCTTGCAGCCACCCCCCGGACCTCCTTGGGTGGCGGCACTTGCAAAAAGGCCTTCTCTGATGACCTGAGATGGCGAGCCGGATTGTACGGGAGTAGGTGGTCTCTAAGATATCCTGGCCCAGAGCAGTATAGGGCTTTAAAGGTCAAAACCAGCACCTTGAATTGGGCCCGGAAACGAATGGGCAGCCAATGCAGCCCCCGGAGAAGCGGGCTGACAGAGTCAAACCGCCTGGCTCCGGTGACCACACGGGCCGCCGCATTCTGTACTAATTGTATTTTCCGAACCGTCTTCAGGGGCAGCCCCACATAGAGCGCGTTACAGTAATCTAACCTCGATGTCACCGTGGCATGGATCACCGTGGCCAGGTCTGCACGATCCAAGTACGGTCGCAGCTGGCGCACCAGCCGAAGCTGAGCAAAGGCCCCCCTAGCCACAGCCGCCACCTGGGAATCCAGGAGCAGCTGCGAATCCAGGAGGACCCCCAAGCTGCGAACCTGCTCCTTCAGAGGGAGTGCAACCCCATTCAGAGCAAGTTGATAATCCAGCACCTGCATCGAGGATTTCCGAACCAGGAGAGCCTCTGTCTTATCCGGATTTAATTTCAGCTTGTTAGCCCCCATCCAGATCCTCACTGCTTCCAGACAGCGCTCCAGGCCCTCAACCGCCACCTTGGAGTCTGGAGGAAAGGAGAGACAGAGCTGGGTGTCATCAGCATATTGATGACACCTCACTCCAAACCCCCGGATGACCTCTCCCAGCGGTTTCATGTAGATATTAAATAGCATGGGGGACAGAATTGAACCCTGCGGCACCCCGCACCTCAAGGGCCAGGGTGTCGAACAGGCATCCCCCAGCACCACCATCTGGGACCGACCCTCCAAGTAGGAGCGAAACCACCGCAAAACAGTGCCTCCAACTCCCAACTCGGCCAATCGGCCCAGAAGGATACCATGGTCGATGGTATCGAAAGCCGCCGAGAGGTCCAGCAGGACCAACAGGGACGCACTCCCCCTGTCCAGTCCCCGGCGTAGGTCATCCACCAAGGCGACCAAGGCAGTTTCCGTCCCAAAGCCCGGTCTGAAACCAGATTGAAAAGGATCCAGATAATCCGCTTCATCCAAGACCCTCTGGAGTTGAGACGCCACTACCCGCTCAATTACCTTGCCCAGAAACGGGATGTTGGAGACTGGCCGATAGTTATTCAACACAGTGGAATCCAGGGAGGGCTTCTTCAGGAGGGGGCGAACCACTGCCTGCTTCAAGGCGAGCGGCAATGTCCCCTCCATCAAAGAAGAGTTGACCACCCTCCCCGTCCACTCAGCCAGTCCCCCCCGGGCCGCTCTAATCAGCCAAGCTGGGCAAGGGTCAAGCAGGCAGGCAGACGGCCTCACACTCCAAAGGAGTCTGTCCACATCCTCAGGCTGCACAAGCTGAAAAGAATCCCACAATACTGGACAAGCAGTTGCCAAGGGGACATCAACAGACATTGTCAATGTGGCATCCAAGTCGCGACGAATACGATCAATTTTATCTGCAAAGTGTTGGGCAAGCACGTCACAGCGGCTGACCGTGTATTCCTCCTGGTCCACTGGCGGGGCCCGATGGAGGAGGCCCCGCACCACACGGAACAGCTCTGCCGGACGGCTATCAGCAGACGCAATGGTAGCAGAGAAGAACGATCTCTTCGCTGCTACCACCGCCACGGAGTAGGCTCTATAATGAGCTCTACTCCGTGTCCGATCGGATTCATCATGAGTTTTCTGCCACCGTCGCTCTAGACGCCTGCCCTGCCGCTTCATCGTTCGCAGCTCCTCAGTGAACCAAGGAGCTGCTCCGAGTCTGCGGCGTGGCAGAGGTCGCTCCGGAGCAATCTCATCCACAGCCCTGGACATTTCCCCATTCCAGAGGTCGACCAGGGACACAGATGAGGCACCAGTCTGGGGGAGAGCACCAGGACGAGGTCTCTTGTTATCTGGTGTGCTCCCTGGGGCATTTGGTGGGCCGCTGTGAGATACAGGAAGCTGGACTAGATGGGCCTATGGCCTGATCCAGTGCGGCTGTTCTTATTTTCTTATGTTCTTATGAGATACAAATGGGATACTATTAAACCTTCAGATCCTACTCATTTCCTCTCCTTGAACTAAGAATACAACATAATTTTTTTTTTAAGTCTTGCTCTTTTTTTCCTGAATGGAACTGCTGGCTCCAGCCTCTGCACTGCATACAAAGAAATATTTTGGTCTCAATATTCTGGACTCTTTGCCTTCTCTGAATCATCTGTTAACGAAAAGCTGTGCAAATCAGGCAATGTGACAATGTTTGTATCTTTCTAGTGGATTTCCAAGTGGGGGAGTTTGCTTTGACTAGATTGACAGCTCAATCCTGTGCTGGAGGAGCGTGTTGGCAGAGCTGGCAAGATACAGTCAGAAGTGCTTTGATTCTGCCCAAATCACTAGCAGCCCCCCATCCATCAGGGCAAGGAAAGGTAGTGGTGAGGGAAGGTGGAGGGAGGTACAGGGCAGGGAGGGGCAGGAGTAGGATGGGGACCGGCACAGAGATGGGGATGTGTCAGGAGTGGGAAGGGGCCAATACTGAGGCGGCTTTTGATAGAGATAAATTAGTTTTTTGGTTCTTTAGCTAAGCAGCCAAATAAGAATTGACAGTGATCTGATGCTGTTCTTCTTCAATGCAGCTTTATTTCTCCAACAATCACAGGATAGAACAGACCATCATCGGACATGGACCAGCACCCCAATAACCTCCCACTTGCACTCATTTTTATAATAATACACAAACAAGTTATATAAAACCCTTGACATAATTTTGGCTCCAGTTATGGGACTTTCCATAACTCCCATCACCATGGATCACCATGCCCCGAAACATCTTGACATATATGTTCTTCCAACAAAAGTCCCTGGCCCCCAGCCGACTGAGCCTTTCGGTCTTAAACATATTTTTCTGACTTAATCTGCTGCGTAGGCAGACTTCAGAGAACTGCAAGCCTCTGCCTACAGCCATGACAGTATGCCCAACTATCAATTTACAGAGCAATGTTCATTTCTGGCTCTTTAGGTTACATGATTACATAGAGGATTACATAGGAAGAGTATAAAACAGGTAATCCCTTAAAATCTCCCTCAGTGCCCCTTCTTGGCACAGATGGAATAGTTCATCTGAGCCACTAACACAACCTTATATTCTACATACATTGATACATGATAATATGAGTTGATATACATTCCATTAACTGACATTTTCTTAGATTACATTTGCTGGTATTAATACTGGTACTAATACACTCTCTTGGGTCTAGGCATTTTATATGCTTTGGATATAATTTTTTTGACTAGGCAACAACTACATCTCAGCATGATATATATCACCAGTAAGGTACAAATCAAGACAACCAAAGTTCTTATTAGGTTATGCAACCAACCTCATACATCAAGAATCCAATTGAACAAATTAGCCCAGAATCCCACTATTAGTTTTCCTGACATATCTTTAGCCACTTTACGAATGTGATGAGCACGATCCCAGGTAGCATTATATACATCTGGGATGTACACACAGCACTCTTGACCTATGTGTGCACAAGCTCCTCCTTGTGCATCCAAGAAGAGATCAAGAACAATGCGATGTTGAATCACATTTTGCCTCAGTTGCTTCTGCTCAGAAGCTAAATCAAGCAGGGCTTCTGCTGTGTTGTTCACCATTTGTTCAAGTACCCCTTGAACACGTATCAGGCCTTCGCCTACTCTCCAGAAGGCTCCCCCACAGGCCCAAGGGAAAGCTGCACAGGTACCTGTCCAATCATTTAGCACTTTCCACATCATAGGCCATGTTTTATCCACATCTTCCTTGACACTTCATACATTTCGGACTCTATCTATTGGCAGTTGTTCCCTAAACAAAACTGGAGGATTTAACCATGCTAAGTAGCATGAGCCATCCCATGAGTTAGGAAGACTGATATAGACTTTGTCTCCACATACCCAATAGACACCATACAGGAGACTGAGTTTATGAAGAGCTACTATGGCGTAGACTCATAGGGCCCGTCCTGACCACACAACTAGTCCTTCAAAGCGTAGTTCTACAGCCCTATCTTTGCAGTAGCAGAGGAAACCTCTACTGTCTTCCTTAGGTGCATCTGGATACACTGCACTACAATCCAACAGAACTCTTTTGCGCAGTAACTTGAGGGTTTTAAACATCAGAGCACAATTTAAAGGCTTTGAGTATGCCAAATAGACTCTGCTACAGGAATACCCATCTTGCAAACTTATTCCCTGCCCCCTCTTTGTTCCAAAATGTGTACCATTAAAATATCCTTTACAGACACTAGTGCCTACAGAGTGTTCCCCTTGACTCACAAAACACCACTCTCCCATAATTGGCACTACTATCATATACTTATCAGAAATGATTCCCACATCTTTCCATGTCACAAATGTTTTCCCTGTGGGATCCTTTAAAGAAGGTGCCCATGTCATGTTTTGTGCAGTCAAAGGAGTTGGTATCATTGGGAAACCATTTTCACTGGACATTGGTAAAAGAGATCAAACCCAGCATGATGTATTCTGCAAAGCTGGCATACACGTCTTCATCTTGCTGGTCGGTCAGGCTGCACTGCTCCCACGCTATTCTACTTCTGGCCCACCTTGCCAGTCGGTGAGCTGTGCTGCTCCCTCAGTGTTCCGGTTACTTCTGGGGAGCCTGTTCTTCGGTGCAGGCCCCCGTTGAGGTGCTCCTCTTGACTCTGGTGTGATGAATCCATGTAGGAAGTTCCTTCACTTGAACTGCAGTGGGACTCACCAACAGAGTTTCAAAGGGACCTTGCCACTTGGGAAGCAACGATGCCTTCTTGTAGGTCTTTACCCAAACAAAATCACCTGGGGAGATACAATGAACAGCTTCCCACAAAGGTAATGACTGGAACTGAGCAGCATATATTTGCAAAGTCACTAGATGTTGCTGCAAAGCTTTCAAATAAGTCTCTTCATTTAACCCACTAGCCCCACAGTCTTTTGGAACAGAGGTTAAAGGAACTAGGGTAGGAGGAACATGTCCAAATAAAAGTTCATAAGGCGACAACTTTGTCCTCTTGCCAGGCATGGTTCGAACAATATACAAAGCTAGTGGCAAAAATTTTGTCCATTTCATCTTAAGTTCCATACATAGCTTTGTTAGAACACTTTTCAGACTGTGGTTCATCTTCTCTACCTGACTCGACAATTGAACGTGGTGGGGGGTGTGGTAAGCCCTCTTGGTACCTATAGCTTCTGTTAGTAATTTGCATATTTTAGCTGTAAAATGCAAACCCATATCAGAATCCACCACTGCAGGCGGACCAAATTTAGGACAAATTTCATTTAAAATCAGTTTACACACAGTTGTTGCATTAGCTCGCTTCACAGGAAAAGCTGCTGCCCAACCTGTTAGTTGATTCAACAAGTAAATAGAGTCTACCTCATTGTCCTCACGTGTTTTTGAGGCAAGTAAAATATCAACAACAAAATGAAGAAGAGTAGAACCTCTAGGTAATTGCACATCACTTAAATCATTAGCCAACACCTTTGAGAAGACTCTAAGTGCTTCCACGTAGCCTTGTGGAATTCTAGTCCAAGTTAACTGTCCAGGTACACTCACCTGTGCACATTCAGGTAAATTAAGTACACACCTGTGCACACCTGGTTGGCCCCGGGTAAAAGCAAACAAATATTGGTTCTTTTCAGTGACTTTCATGCTAAAATAAGCATTTGAGAGATCAACTACCAAGTAGAATTTCGCACCTGAAGGCACCTGGGACAATATCACACCTGGATTAGGTACTAATGGAAAAGATGGTATCACATAATCATTGATCAACCTCAGATCTTACACCATCTGATAGAGAGGTTTTCCATCTGATCCCACCTGTTTTTTCTTTACTGCTAGAACAGGTGTATTACAAGGAGACCCACAAGGAACCAAAATCCCTTGTTTTAGAAATGCATCTATAAGAGGTACAAGACCTTGAATTGCTTCAGGTTTCAATGGATATCATCTCTGCCTTGGTGGAGGCCTTCCCTCTTTCACAACAGGAGAAAGAGGAGCTGCTGATTTCACTAACCCCACTGTATGTTTGTCTCCCCATATTATAGGGTTCAGTTCATTTTGTACTCTTTCTGGAAGTTCTGAAATCTCTTTAGCCTCTAACCCTGCTAAGAGATGAATTTGATGTAAAGGAAATCTAACAGTTATACCATCAGGTTCACAGAATATTTTCACATGCAGTTTGGAAAGCAAGTCACATCTGAGAAGTGAAGAAAGACACCCCTGTCTCACCTTCTCATTCATCAATAAGAATGAATGTTCAAAGGTCAGGGAACCCAGAGAGGCTGAGCACTCAGTGCTCATGAAATGTCTCTCTGGACTCCCTGTAACTCCCAAGACTTCCTTCTCCACCTGCCCTCTTGGAGCTGCCCCCCCCCCAGTAAGGCTGTGTGAGAGGCCCCTGTAACAAGCAATAAATTAAAAACTTGCTCTCCCACTTTTAATGGAATAGTTGGGAATCTTGGATCACATTAAAACTGCAAAAATCCGGCCTCAAACACTTCTGGAGGGGGGCAGTGCACAACTTCAGTCAGTAGTTTCCATGAATTGCCCAGCAGCAGCCCCTTGGCTGGGTTGTCTGGGACCCTCACAAAACTTCAAAGGGCAATTTTTCCTTACATGGCCAGGTAAACCACATCTGAAACAGATAATTTGATTACCCCTTGGGGGTTCATACTACCACCCATATTAACCCCTCCTGGTTTCATTGGCTTCCCTCTACCATGTCCTTTCCCATTCCACATTTTGTTTTGGAACCCCCTCCCCTCATCTCTGCCAGTAGCAAACACGGCTGCGAGAAGAGAAACTTGCTCTTGCATCTCGACATGCTTTCCTTTCCTTTTCTGCTTCTCCTTCAGATCCCCCCTTGCATTGAACACTCTGGTGGCAATGCTTACAATCTCAGCCAGATTTTTCCCCTGCATGCCATCAGGATGTTCTCTGAAGCATCGTGCAATATCCTCTGAACATTGAGCCATATAAACAGTTTTCATCACCTCCTGCCCCTGCTCAGATTCAGGATCTAAAGCCCCATGCTTTCTAAATTCACTTGTCAATCGAGTACAGAAATCAGAAGGATGTTCATCAGAACACTGAGTGCAAGCAGTGATTTTACTCCAATTTGGAGTAACTTCTCCTGCAGCTTTAATTCCTTCCAAAACAGATTCCATAAAATTTGCCAATGCCAATTTTCCATCTGGAATGTTTGGATCCCATTTAGGGTCAACTGTTGGCCAATCTAACAAATGCAAGCATTAGAGGCAGGTTTCCCTCGTATATATTCAGTAGCCTTAATTTTCACCTTTTGCCTCTCATCCTCAATCATCAAATACTCCAGCAGTTGAACACCATCAGCCCACACTGGAGAATGAGTGGCAAAAATAGTTTTAAACTTCTGATACACAACATCTGGGCAATCTCTTAGACGTAACGAGACAAGGTCACTTATACTAACAAACTAAATGTATACAAGCCTAATGAACCAAATGTTTATGCTATGTTATGGGTGTTTATAGTTAAATTCGTTTAAAACAAAATGTTATGTTTATATGCTTAGCATGTTCACAAACACATTAGCTTAGCAGCTTAATGGGAAAATGATGCTTAAAACATATGAAATTCACTATGTTTGTCTGAAGAAGTCTGAAACTGAAACAACAGACAGGCTGTAAATTAGTCTCAAGGAATGTTTCTTAGTAAACTGTCAAGGACATCAGATAAGGTGAACCGCTTCATCTAAAAAGGGAGTATGAAGCTGGAATTTCCATTTATGACAAATGAACACTAAATAGACTCCCAGCTTCTTCCCTGCTAGAAAAACAAATGGGAAAAAGGGACTTTTGCATTTTAAAACATTCGGGCTTCCTTAAACCAGAGAGAAAAAGGCTTTTTGGATTTTTCAACCTATTATTCTATTAGTTCCCTTTTAAACCAAAATACAGCCTGGATATACATATGTTGAGCACTAAGAAAGGTATTTAGATGGTACTAACCAGAGTTTCATGCCAAAGGATCACAAAGTTAGCATGTAAGCTAAATATTCTTCAATATTTTAATAGTTATTGCTTAAGAGTGTAAATTAATGTTATTAGCAATACATAGTAGTTTAAAGTGAATTTTAGCTGTTAGAATAGTTTGATCAAAGCATAAAATACACAGAATAATAGAAGCCATGAAATTAAAAGGCCTAAGCCACAAATGTGATTCAGATGCAACCTTGGCAGAAGTATCACAGGGCCTGTCTCACAGACAGCTCACAGATATGGAATATGGGAGCTTGTATCTCTGTAAGACCTTGAGGATAAAGTCCTGCCTGATACTTTAATTGGAACTAGGAGTTACAACTCAGAGACAGATTTACAACTCAGAAAGACAGATTTAGATACAACATACAGGATAACAAATAGGGAGTAGCCAGGGAGTTATATCTCTTGGCACCAAGAAGCAGAAAACCAAAGGTTATACACAGGTTAGAGACATTTTTAATGAGAAGATCTAAGCAGACAGTTTACCTTGTTTGACAGACAGAAATAGAATTTCATAACAGAGATAACAGAAAGAACATTCCTAAGAAAGTCCCCTAATTAAGCCAAAACACAATGAGAGCCTCTAAGCTGACAGAAGAAGCTGGATTTAGTTAAGGAAGAGTTCTTAAAATTCTTTTTTACAATAAAAGGTTAGTTTGTCTTGTATTAAATAAATGAAATTACACCACTATACAGATCACATATAGAGAATTACACATGGAATAAAGGAAAACCAAAAGGCTTAGTTCAAACAGAGGTTAGCAGAAAGCCCACAATGATTGAAAGGAATTTAGAAAGATAGTACTGGTGGCTCTGTCAAGGCCAGAGATAAGCACAAAACATACCAAAAATCCATTTATGTAATAAATGAGTAAACATTGCCATCTAGTGTTTGTTGAAATCTTTAAATTCTATATGTCTCAATGTATGTAATTGCCTTTTTTGGAGTCTGTAACTTGAAACCAACCAATCAAATGCTTGTAAAGTTATCTGTGGCCAACCTTGAGAAAGCCTCCATCTCTGATGTCACACACCAGCCAATGAGAAGTGTAAGACTCCTCAAACAAAGGAGCCAGAATCAAATATAAGTGAGAGGCTCACACTGGAAAATTGCCCTCTCTCTCTGAAGGCTCTGAGAGTTCCCACATGGCTCTCATTGCTCTCTTTGCTTTGGACAAGGAGTCCCTGAGAAGCCCGTCGCTGGCAATGAAATAAAGCTTGCATACAACCACCACTCTTGCCTACTGAGTTTGCTTTTGACCTTGCAACAGTGGTATTGTTTGTTGCCAGTTCAGCAAATCAGATGTAGTAAAGGGAGCATGAGTGTACACCAATTCATGACCATCAGCTGTAGGAACAGGGTATGCTCTCAGAGGAGCTAAAAAATCTTTACCAGGAGTAGATGTTGGGGGTTTAAATCTATCAATCCGATTAGTTGTACATGAAGAAGAAAAAGACTATTCCACACTGTCAGGTATTCTACCTTCAATTTGTGCTTTAGTGTAAATTTTAGCCATCTTATTGACTGATCTGGCCACAGACAAGTCATGGTCAGTAAGTGGACTTGTTTTAAGCACAGTAGGATCACAGCTATGTCTGACACAAGTACTGGAGGGAGCCTCTAAGTTCAAAGCCTGACAGATATTACTGGAAGCACCTCCCCAAGAAGAACCAGAAGACCCAGGGAATCTTGTCCCTGAGCCTGGCTCCTCAATATTGGGCTTGCCAATTGATCCCAAGGAGCTGTGGCCCTCAGTGTAGATTGAGGTTGCCTCCCCACACCTCCACTCCCAGTCTCAACTACCTGAGGAACTGGAGCATCTCCAGCAAGTCCCGTAGGAGTCAACAAATGAAATGGGTACAGGTCTGGACAATATTGATCATCCTCCACCTGGGAAGTGGAATCAGAATTATAGGGAGGTGGACTGCTTACCCCACAATTGTTTTTCCCCATACACATAGCTTGGATAGCCTGCTGGCCATCCTTAGGCTTGTAATTATACCATACAAACAAATAGCCCATTTGACCAGGACGTTGATCCAACAAAATATCTTTCAACACATTCATCCTTTCCACAGAGAATGTTCCGCAATCTGGCCACTGTACAGACTCTGGCAATGATGAGGTTAACAAAGGCCAGAGCGTTGTACAGAGTGTAGTCATACATTTTTTTTGACAACCCCACTGATCCATGTATGCTATCCCAATCCCTCAAAATCAGGGAAAGAGGAGCATCGGCAGCACAGCTTGTGGACTGCCCCATCCTTGCAGATTAAAGAAAATCCAAAGGAAAACCTGTTTTACCTGCAGCTAAAAGCCCAAAATTTAATTTCTAATAACCCCTTCATGACAAACCGCACTCCGACAGAGTCTGGTTCTTTTCACAGACTCTCCGTTCCCAATAAGTTCCTCACTGCCTGTTAAACAATAACCTAGCTGACTCTACATAGCCAGCTACTGCGCAGAACATTTTAAGCCAACTGTAAGCTAAGATGAATGTTAGAGAAGCATAACACACAAACCATTGAGACAGACAAACAACATGAAACAGACAACATGAGATAGACAACAGGAGACAGATCAACAAGAAAATAAGACCAACAACATAAGAACATAAGAACATAAGAACAGCCCCACTGGATCAGGCCATAGGCCCATCTAGTCCAGCTTCCTGTATCTCACAGCGGCCCACCAAATGCCCCAGGGAGCACACCAGATAACAAGAGACCTCGTCCTGGTGCTCTCCCCTACATCTGGCATTCTGACTTAACCCATTCCTAAAATCAGGAGGTTGCGCATACACATCATGGCTTGTACCCCATAATGGATTTTTCCTCCAGAAACTCGTCCAGTCCCCTTTTAAAGGCGTCTAGGCTAGACGCCAGCACCACATCCTGTGGCAAGGAGTTCCACAGACTGACCACGCGCTGAGTAAAGAAATATTTTCTTTTGTCTGTCCTAACCCGCCCAACACTCAATTTTAGTGGATGTCCCCTGGTTCTGGTATTATGTGAGAGTGTAAAGAGCATCTCCCTATCCACTCTGTCCTTCCCCTGCATAATTTTGTATGTCTCAATCATGTCCCCCCTCAAGCGTCTCTTTTCAAGGCTGAAGAGGCCCAAACGCCGTAGCCTTTCCTCATAAGGAAGGTGCCCCAGCCCCGTAATCAGCTTAGTCGCTCTCTTTTGCACCTTTTCCATTTCCACTATGTCTTTTTTGAGATGCGGCGACCAGAACTGGACACAATACTCCAGGTGTGGCCTTACCATCGATTTGTACAACGGCATTATAATATTAGCCGTTTTGTTCTCAATACCCTTCCTAATGATCCCAAGCATAGAATTGGCCTTCTTCACTGCCGCCGCACATAGGGTCGACACTTTCATCGACCTGTCCACCACCACCCCAAGATCTCTCTCCTGATCTGTCACAGACAGCTCAGAACCCATCAGCCTATATCTAAAGTTTTGATTTTTTGCCCCAATGTGCATGACTTTACACTTACTGACATTGAAGCGCATCTGCCATTTTGCTGCCCATTCTGCCAGTCTGGAGAGATCCTTCTGGAGCTCCTCACAATCACTTCTGGTCTTTACCACTCGGAAAAGTTTGGTGTCGTCTGCAAACTTAGCCACTTCACTGCTCAACCCTGTCTCCAGGTCATTTATGAAGAGGTTGAAAAGCACCAGTCCCAGGACAGATCCTTGGGGCACACCGCTTTTCACCTCTCTCCATTGTGAAAATTGCCCATTGACACCCACTCTCTGCTTCCTGGCCTCCAACCAGTTCTCAATCCACGAGAGGACCTGTTCTCTAATTCCCTGACTGTGGAGTTTTTTCAGTAGCCTTTGGTGAGGGACCGTGTCAAATGCCTTCTGAAAGTCCAGATATATAATGTCCACGGGTTCTCCCGCATCCACATGCCTGTTGACCTTTTCAAAGAATTCTATAAGGTTCGTGAGGCAAGACTTACCCTTACAGAAGCCATGCTGACTCTCCCTCAGCAAGGCCTGTTCGTCTATGTGTTTTGAGATCCTATCTTTGATGAGGCATTCCACCATCTTACCCGGTATGGATGTTAGGCTGACCGGCCTATAGTTTCCCGGGTCCCCCCTCTTTCCCTTTTTAAAAATAGGCGTGACATTTGCTATCCTCCAATCATCTGGCACTGTGGCTGTTTTGAGGGACAAGTTGCATACCTTAGTCAAGAGATCTGCAACTTCATTCTTCAATTCCTTAATAACCCTTGGGTGTATGCCATCAGGGCCCGGTGACTTATTGATCTTTAATTTATCAATGAGGTCTGAAACATCTTCTCTTTTAACCTCTATCTGACTTAACTCCTCGGTTAGGAGGGGCCGTTCGGGCAGCGGTATCTGCCCGAGGTCTTCTGCCGTGAAGACAGATGCAAAGAACTCATTTAATTTCTCTGCCATCTCTAAGTCTCCTTTTATCTCCCCTTTCCCTCCCTCACCATCCAGAGGGCCAACCGCTTCTCTGGCGGGTTTCCTGCTTCTAACATATTTGAAGAAGCTTTTATTATTCCCCTTAATGTTGCTGGCCATGCGTTCCTCATAGTCTCACTTGGCCTCCCCTATCACCTTCTTACATTTCTTTTGCCACAGTTTATGTTCCTTTTTATTCTCTTCATTAGGGCAAGACTTCCATTTACGGAAGGAAGCTTCCTTGCCCTTCACAGCCTCTCTAACTTGGCTGGTTAGCCATGCGGGCACTCTCCTGGATTTAGTGGAACCCTTCTTTCTTTGCGGTATACACCTCTGCTGGGCCTCTATTACTGTTGTTTTAAGCAGCCTCCATGCACTCTGGAGAGACTGGACTCTTTTTACCCTCCCTTTCAACCTCCTTCTAACCAGCCTCCTCATTTGAGGGAAGTCCACCCGTCGGAAGTCAAGGGTTTTTGTTAGAGATTTGCTTGGTATTCTTCCCCCAACGTGCACATCAAAACGGATCGCAGCATGATCACTGTTCCCCAATGGCTCAGTAACGTTTACATCTCTAACCAGGTCCTGCGTACCGCACAAAATTAAATCCAGAGTCACCTGTCCTCTGGTGGGCTCCTTGACTAGCTGATCTAAGCCACAGTCATTCAGCACGTCAAGAAATCCGGTTTCCTTATCGTGACCAGAACACAAATTGACCCAGTCAATATGAGGATAATTGAAGTCCCCCATGATTACAACCCTGTCCTTCCTTGTCACCTCCCTGATCTGTTTCCTCATTTCAAGGTCCCCATCAGATTTCTGGTCTGGAGGACGATAGCACGCCCCCAGTATTACATCGCTGCTCAAGCCTGGTAATTTAACCCACAGAGATTCTACGGTGGAGTCGGACCCACCTTCAATCTCTACTTTGCTGGATTCTATCCCTTCCTTAACATAAAGGGCCATCCCACCTCCAACACGCCCCTGCCTGTCCCTCCTGTAGAGTTTATAGCCCGGGATTGCGGTATCCCACTGATTCTCCGCATTCCACCTCCGCATTCCACCAGGTTCCAACATGAGGCAGACAACATCACACAAGGACACAGAACATCACAAAGAACATAGGACACAAGGACACACAAGGACATAGAACATCACACCATCTCACCCTTCCATTGTGCTGCACCTTGTAAATTTGAAGCCAAATCAGACAGTCTGTTCTTCCAAGAGCTGGGGGTGGTCACAGCTTGACAGCTGTCCCAGAACAGCAGCCCATAGCTGGCCAGCCACGCTTCCCTCCCAAAATTAGGAAGGTGCACACCAAGCATGTCTGGCAAGGCCAGAGCTACTCACCCAAGCCAGCCGCCTGCTTCGTCCTTCATCTAGGGGTGCCAACTGATACAGATAAATTAGTTTTTTGTTCTTTAGCTAAGCAGCTGAATAAGAATTGACAGAGATCTGATGCTGTTCTCCTTCAGTGCAGCTTTATTGCTCCAACAATCACAGGATAGCACAGAACATCATAGGACATGGACCAGCCCCCAATAACCTCCCACTTGCACTCATTTTTATAATAATACACAAACAAGTTATATAAAACCCTTGATGTAATTTTGGCTCCAGTTATGGGAATTTCCATAACTCCCATCACCATGGGTCACCATGCCCCAAAACATCTTAACATATTTCTTCAACATCTTGACATATTTGTTCTTCCAACAAAAGTCCCTGGCCCATAGCCAACTGAGCCTTTCGGTCATAAACATATTTTTCTCATTTTATCTGCTGCTTAGGCAGATAAACTTCAGAGAACTGCAAGCCTCTGCCTACAGCCATGATAGTAGGCTCAACTATCAATTTACAGAGCAATGTTCATTTCTGGCTCTTTAGGTTACATGATTACATAAAGTATTACATAGGAAGATTATAAAACAGTTAAACCCCTAAAATCTCCCTCACTTTGGTTTAGAAACTCACCTGCAGGATGCAGCATGTGCTCCATTCATGGAACTGCATCAGCTCCTGGGACTTTTCATTGGACTAGGCTGGGCTATGTAGCTAGTGCGGATCTGAGTAGCCCCATAGGGCTCTCTGGGGCTTTACTCATGGAAGAGAGAAAACATCCTTTTACCCCAAGGTGACCTCCAACCAGCTCCTAAACTGCAATGGATGCAGCACAGGCTATGAAACTTGGCTGCACCAGCACAGCTTAGGACTGGGCTGCCCATCTGAGATTTTTTCTTTTGGGTCAGGATCTATTTCATTAAAAGTCATCGCTAATGCTGACCTTGTAATAATGAACTGCAATTGACAACTGCTGAGGAAAGAAATTTACTTCAACAAGTAAAGTTCCTGATGAATGGAAAGTTCATAAGAGCATTCCTACTGCCATTATTCCATTTGAAAATGAAAAATTTGATTTCTCCAACTGGTTAATTAACATACTGAGGGCCCAATCCTGTCCCCAAAATGGCAACCGCTGTATCCAGTGGCCTCACTGGGGCTGCCAAAGTCTCCTCTTGGGAAGAGGACTTTTGTTTCCTTCCCCCAAGGAAAGCCCCAGGTCCCGCAATGGGGCGTCTCAGGTCTGCACCAACTATTTTACCAGTGCTGACTTGATAACCTCCATGTTGGGCTTTGCAGTACAAAAGTGGCGGATAGGATCCATTAGAGCAGAGCTCTGCCAGTCCCACCCTCCCCCTTCTGGGCTGGTCACTCCCCCTGCCCCTCAATTTAGAGCTCCATGAAAGATACTGAAAAATTGTTAAAATTAAGTGGTGACGAAGTTGGAAATATCACTGAAGACTGGAGAAAAGTATAGACTTTCACAGAGCTAAAAATTTGTTAAAATATGCCATCCATCTAGAAAAAAAATTTTATGGTGAAATCAACACATGACATAGGAGAATAGGAGAATATGCTCCTCTGATAATTTGGGAGAGTTTGTAGAATAAGGAACATCTATTTTCCCTGAAAGTGAATTTACAGGGAATATTATTATTATTATAAATATTGTATTGCAGATGGTAGTTAGAAATAAACACCTGCTGTACCTCTGTATCATGGAAGTGTCAAGCTCCCCGAGGGGACTGTTATCAGATATGATAAAATTCACCTGTTGCAGAGATTCTCACTCTCATTGCAATTCACATTGAAAGGGGATGTATGTAGCAAGTACCTTCTGTCCCAGCAACCAAATCTTCATTGAGAGGTAATCCTGCATCCTCCAAAGATGGATGAATTTTTGAGAACACTCAGAAAGAATGGGAAAAAAAATCCAGGTGAGCAAAAGGATGGAGCTATAGATGGAAGTCAGTAGGGTACAGAATGGTACTCTCATAAGATCATGAGACAATTGGAACTTGAATATGTTTCTCCATGTGACTACGCAAATCGAAAACTAGTCATACACCTCTCTCCCATATCTTTCACCTCATCTAGAATTTAAGAGGACGCAATTCTTCACATCTCCCTTGATCTCATCCTTCTGGAATTTGAAGACCTTGTTGGCAAAGTCGTCAGCATCCTGGATAGCTGCAAGTGCTCTTCAGTCCCAAAGGGGTTAATTATAAATGAAAAGGGTTCTGCAGTTCATGTACACAACAGAAATTTAAAGAGCTCAGATCTTTAGAAGGCTTCTGTGCTTTCTCCCATATAGTTTTTCCTTGCAAGAAGAGCCTACATTCACCCAAGCTGATGAAGTTCCTTCATTTAATTGGTACCCCATCTCATCTTTAGTGTAGCAATCATGACTCCTTTCCCTTTTTATCTTTCCAACAGCCCAGGAAGGCTGAGAGATAGCAAGATAATCATGCACATCACTTTCTCCCATTGACATTAGAGGGTTTGAAAGCATTTGACTTCACTGGATGGGTCTCACATGTAAATCAATGGTGACGGACTCAAGGGTACTCCCCCCCCCCCAAGTTTAACATGTGACAGAAGACATTTAGCATCCGTGCATTTGCAGAACAAGATAGGCCACAGCATGAGAACTGGCAGCAGTGATGGCTCCACCATGCAGAGGGGCAGCTGGTCATGGCTGGCTGAAGTATTAATGGGCTCTGTTGCAAGCAACCATTGGCCAGTTTCCTGAATGTCTGCATGGGAGGACATACATTCTGAGAGAAAAACCCGGAGGGAACTAGGAGTTACACACCTGTGTGCCAGCACAGCTGACTCCAAAGGAGGTGCAAACATGTCTTAGGGCACATTGTGATATTCCTGGTTTGGCGTAAGGGCGGACTTATGCTGGCCCAGAGCAATCTTAAGATTGCACCCTGAATGATAGTCTAGAATGTCTCCTGGGTGACAAACCAAGACTATGAGGGCCCCACTGGATCAGGCCAAAGGCCCCTCTAGTCCAGCTTCTTGTATCTCACACTTGCCCACCAAATGCTTCAGGGAGCACACAAGACAACAAGACACAACCCCCCTCCTGGTATCCTCCCCTGCATCTAGTCCTGTCCTCTCCTCCTCATCCTCCTTCTCCCGATCACCTAATTAAAAGGTGATCGGAGTTTGTTTGGCCTGGCCTGGGACACGAGAGTCTCCTTCCATGGGGGCGTGGAGGGGGGCTGGGTCTAGCAGCTACAGCGGGCCTTTTAAAAGGCACTAGACCCAGCCCTCTTCCTCCTTTGCAGGTGGGCACCATGGGGGCTCTGGCTGCCTCGGATGCTGCAGGTCTCAGCCTCCTCTTCTGCTGTAACTGCTAAATAAAGTGGCCCTTTCTCCCGTATCTGTTGTCTCGAGTGTTCATTGGGCAGTGTGGAAACAAACTCCTCTGCTGCATTCTCATTTGTGCTCCAAATTCAGACTTTGGAGGAGAAACAGCAGAACTGTAAGCTCTGGCAGCAACGTCAGCTCTTTGGACTTGTTCATGTGTCAGTGAAGAAGGACTGGTGGTAACATTTGGCTCCCAACCTTTTATAATAGAAGATCTTGGTCCACCTTGCTCAATTCCATTAGTCTCTAAAATCCAATTCTAAAAGAACACTAAAAACCCATTCCTTCCCCATGCTCTCCAACAGGTCTAAGAGATTTAACTTTTCACTGAGTTTTTTCTCAGCAGCAGTGGCCTCTCTCCTCCATGGAGCACTCAATAGTGCCACTCTGGTCTTTTGCTGTATTGAATTACAGACCCTGGGCACATTGTCAAGACATTGATGCACTTGCATGTGTTCATTATAAGAGGCACTAAGTGTGTTCCATGATGGAGTTGGATTTGATAGAGAACCTGTGTGGGCCCACTTGGACTTGTACTGACAAAAGGGCTGGTGTGGATCCAAGTAGGCCCATTTTCAACCCTGACACAGCATAGTGGGTAAATAAAAAAATGCTTTTACCTACCTCTCTGCTGCATCATGGCCCAGGTTAGCCCACATCATGGCTACTATATGCTAGCTAGAAACCTGCAGATGGCATTTGCCATTTCCTCAGGGTAGAGGTTTGATGAAGCTCAAGTTGGAAGTGGAAGGAGGACACTCATTGTTGGATCAAATAAAGTGCACTTAGTTTAGGACACATTTTCCACTAGTGGTCAACTGGGAAATCCTTCTGGACAGCTGACAAGTGAGGCTCTAGAGCAGGGGTGTCCAAACATTTTGGCAGGAGGGCCACATTATCTCTCTGACACTGTGTCAGGGACCGGGGGAAAAAAAAGATTTAATTTACATTTAAAATTTGAATAACTTGACATAAATGAATTTATTAGAGATGGAACTTATATGAATGAATGAATGAATGAAGGTCTTGCAGTAGCTCAAGGCCTAAAAAAGGCCTTACACAAAGCAAGGCTGTTGCAAGGCCCAAAGGCCAACTCTACACAGCAACTCAGTACGCAGATGAAAGTTCAAAGTTTATTTTTTTAAAAAAATTGGATACAATTGACTAGTCCAAATCATGGGTCCCACACTTGAAAGTGCTCAGGACCTTTATAGAATTTTCATCCCTTTGTTTGAAATCTAAATCTTTTATTGGCTGAACTTTTGATGTCATAAACGGCACACAACTTTTAATTTCACAGTTATATATTATTTACATACAAGATGGAAGAGAGGTGGCCAACAGGTGAACACAACCACTGATTGGTTCTCATTTACATACAGGTGGAGTTTCATCTTAAAACTTTGCCCAAAATTATACAATCTTAAAACCGGTTGGGTGCGCTGTTTTCACATTTGTTAAAATTTGTAATAAAAACAAGGTTTTTATATCATTTTATTAAGATACATACAAATACTTAAGCATGAACATGAAAGCAAACACTTGGTAAACTCTTATGTTTTTAAACCTTTAATTTCATGGTTTTGCTAAACTACTCATTCACATTCTTTTAGCCTGTTCTTTAAGGGTCCCTTTACCAATCTTCGTGAACTAATTTCCCCAAACTTCTTTTCCTAAATTTATAACACTGAACTGTTTCTTCTTCTGCTCTTTGCACTTGCTCATTAAACTTCCTTCTTCTGTTCTAAACATTATGGGACCTTCATATTTAATTCTGTAAGTGACCTTTCACTGTTTTAGGAATGTATAGGTTATTATTTTAATTTAAAATTATTAAACCTGATTATAGAAGGGGCTCCTAATAAAAATACTTCTATTTCCGCTTCCTTTGTCTGTTCTAACCTGACCTTGTACTGTTACAAAAGAATGCCTGGTACTACTCTCTGTTGCCAAGCCAAGAATGTTATAATTGGTGTGGTAACCTGCACATCTGTTAATTTTGCCTGATTTACGCCGGTTTTCTGGATCCTCCCGTACAGACTTGGAGCTTCAAGTCTTCTTTATCTATGAACTGTCTAGGAGAAAACTTTTGATTTAAGGCCGCACTCTGCTTGAACCCAGCTACCCTACTGCCAGCATTTACAGATCCTATTGATCATGACTGCCATCATGCGGTTGGCAATTTGGTTTTTCTCTGCTTTGTAAGAATCTTATCAGACATCTCTTTGTTATTGTGAATTTGAATATTTTTGTTTATATCCTACTGAGCTATTTAAATCCAGATTCAAAGGCCCACTTGCATTAAGGCCAGCCTTTCCTTCACTGACACTGCTGCATCAAAGACGTGAAACAGCAAGTAGTGGAGGGAGCTTAGGTGAGAGGTCAAACAGTTGTCCTCATGCTGAGAACAGTTGCATTGGGCCAGCATGGGCTCCAGCAAGTCTCTGGAGGCCCAGAGGCTCATTGGAGACTGGGGGCTCCCCGAGGGCCTGATTGGGAGCCCCTGAGGGCCACAAGTGGCCCCCAGGCTGGGGGTTGGGCACCCCTGCTCTAGAGCATAACAACCACTCTTCCACTGTTTTCCTAGTAGCTGAGATTCTTAGGAATCCTAAATTGGAAGAGGGTTATGTTGTCCAAGTGGTGATGAACAGTAGACCTGACCAGCATCTCCAGAGTTATTCTTATTACAAATATTTATATACAATCAACAAAAGGAAGCTCACAAAGCACATTATAGAGCAAATTTCTTCCATACCCCAAAAAGCCTCACAACCTTAAAAAATACAGAACTCCAGTGAACAGCCACTAGAAGAGATAATATGCTGGAGTGAATAGGGATAGTTTCTCTCTCCCTGCTAAATACCAGAATGCATTGCTTAACGGATACCTTCTCCAAACCCCGTCATTAAGCAATTTCGTGGTTATGCAAAAAATGTTCCTTTGTGTTGGTGTTGTTGTCAATAGGAGATCCCAGAGGCCTCTTCCAGGTCAGGCAGGGCCACCCTGTGCCTCTGAATTTCCCAAAGTAGCATTCGGAAGCTACTTTTTTTCAGAAGCAAACAGGTAATAGTTTTCCCAAAAACCAAAACTAGCTTCTAGAGGCTTCTGCTGGTCATTCCAAGGCCCGTGGAGGCCCATAGAGGCCCGATGCAACCCTGAAGAGGCTTCTGGGGACTCCTAATAACACATCAGCACCACCTACACAAAGGCAAGGAGTTTTCAACTATTGTACCAATGACAGGTTGTTATATATGCAGTCCGTTGGTCGAAACATCTCTAAGCGATGCACACCTGTATAAGAGATGTGCAATTTCAAAAGATGCCTCTTTCCCAGTTATTGTGGAGCAGTTTGTGGAGTGACTGTGGAGCAGTTGGGAAAAATAAAGGAGGAGTAGAGCAGTCAGGAAAAGCGCCCTCTAGAGTAGATTCCTAGAGTAATATATAACACCTGGACAGGCTGCTATTAATAAAAAATATACAGGAGGAGAGGCTGGTTATCTTTCCATGAGATATACTTTACTCACTGTTTCATAGTTGTATATACATCTTTGGTGTGGTCAGAAGTTCTTACTATTAAGGAACAGAGAACCCTCGAGCTGCCCTTTTTGCTTGGAAGTGTGAAGAGATATCTGCCATGGTGGGACAGTGCCCTCAGGCAGCACATCCCCTTTCTTCAATGGTGTGGAACGAAGGAAAGAGTGTGCAAGAGAAAAGAGCAGGAAGGGAACAGAATCAAAGACCACAACTCCTGCAAGAGTCACAGAGGGAAGGTAGATGGTCTCAGGTGACAGAACATTACAATGCCTTCTAGAGTCCCTGCAGGCAGCGTTGCCTCCAAAATCCCAACAAGTCTTCAGTAATGATCTCTGTTTTTAGGATCCTGGAACACTATTCTAGATTCAGGATCCCATGATTCCTAGATTTGTAGCAGTGTGAAAGAACAAAGGGCAAGATTCATTACATCCACAGTAACATGCCCTAATATATAGCATCCGTTACTGCAATCTGGTTTATTAGGACTCCTACAAGGATTTGGCAGGAAAAGGAATTGCCACACATCTACTCCTTCTGAGGCAGTAGGAAAAGTTCACATTTGTTTTTCAACTTCCACATGGCTCCCTTCATTTCTTTGTTCCTCAGACTATAGATGAGGGGATTGAGGGCAGGGGTGACCACAACATACAACATGCCAGCCATCTTGTCCACCTGGGAGGTGGAGGAGGGCTTCATATACACAAATAAAATTGGACCATAGAAGAGGAAGACAACCATCAGGTGGGAGCCACAGGTGAATAGACCCTTCCTACCACCCTTCCGAAAACGGCCACAGAGGGTGACCAAGACGGTGGCATATGAAACTAGCAAGGTCAGAAGGTTGGTTAGAATGATCATACTGTCACTGAAAACATAGAGGATCTCACTCACATAGATGTCTGCACAGGCCAGCTTTTTTAACTGTGTGATGTCACAGAAGAAATTGTCCAGGACATTCGGTCCACAGAATGGTAGCTGGACTGTGACCACTGTCTGGAAGATGCCATGAATGAGGCCTCCAAGCCAGCAAAGTATGAGCAGTCTGAGGCAACACTGCCTGTCCATGATGGCTGTGTACCTCAGTGGGTTGCAGATGGCCACATAGCGATCATAGGCCATCACACTGAGCAGGAAAACTTCTACACCTGCAAAGAAGTGGACAGTAAATATCTGAACCATGCAGCCTCCATAAGAAATTGTATGGCCACTAATCAGTAGATCAGTAAGTAGTTTTGGGGCAGCGATGGAACCCAAAGATATGTCAAGGATGGACAGACTGGCGAGGAAGAAATACATGGGACATTGAAAGAGCTTGGGCTCAGTCCACACAGTCACCATGATCAGCAAATTGCCCACAAGGACAGTGGTGTAGCAGGTCAAGACCAGAGGGAAAACTAACAGTTGGGCAAACTGGAAGTTGGAAAAGCCCAGGAAGACAAACTCTGTAACAGTGGATCCATTCATCTTGATGGTTGTTTCTAGTGGGAGAAACAAATGGGATATTGTTAAACCTCCAGATCATTTCATTTCCCCTACCATCCTACATTCCTCACCTAGAACCAAGAATACAGTAGAACTTTTTTTTTTTTAGTCT
The DNA here is from genome assembly GCF_035046505.1 of Tiliqua scincoides. NCBI lineage: Eukaryota > Metazoa > Chordata > Lepidosauria > Squamata > Scincidae > Tiliqua > Tiliqua scincoides. The sequence goes on along the minus strand of NC_089825.1, from coordinate 140,847,241 downwards.
TGCTCTTATTTTTCTGAGATGGAACTGCTGGCTCCTCTTTTTGTCCAGTATACAAAGAACTATTTCAGTCTCAATATTCTGGACACTTTGCCTTCTCTGAACAATCTGTTAGCAAAAAACTGTGCAAATCAGGCAGTTTGACCAAGTTTGTATCTTTTTAGTAGATTTCCAGTTGGGGGAATTTGCTTTGAATAGATTTACAGTCCAATCCCATGTAAATCTATTGTTGAAGGAGTGTGTGTTATGCTGGCATTGCTGGCAAGATACAGGCAGAAGTGCTTTCATTCTGCCAAAATCACTGGTAGGCCACTATTCACTGGCAAGAGGTACTGTGGTGGTGTAAGAGGTATGTAGGTAGTGGTGAGGGAAGGTGGAGGGAGGTACAGGGCAGGGAAGGGCTGGATGAGGACTGGCACAGGGATGGCGAAGTATCAAGGGTGGGAAGGGACCGATACCAAGGAGGCTTTGGATTAGAAATTCACCTGCAGAATACAGCATGTGCCCCATTCACAGGACTGCATGAGCTAAATTACATCAGACTAGACTGGATTATGTAGCTGGCACAGATCAGAGAAGCCCCATAGGGCTGGCTGATGATTTACTTTCATCAGGATACATTTCATTGTCTTTTCTAATGTTTATTTTGTAATAAAGAATAGAGATTGGTAGCTGCGGAGGAAAGAAATTTACTCTGCCATGATAACATTCCTACTGCTGTTTTTCCATCTGAAAATGAAAGGTTTGATTTTTCAAACTGGTTTATTAACAGATTAAGGGCCCAATCCTATCTCCAGCGATGCTGCCGGCGCAATGGCACCAAAATGGCCACTGCTGTATCCAGTGGCCCTACTGGGGCTTCAGGAGGTCTCCTTGGGAGAAGGGGACTCACTTCCTCTTCCCCCAAGGAAAGCCCCAGGTCCTGCAATGAGGCTTCTTAGGTCTGCACCGGCTATTTTGCTAGCCTCTCCCTCCTGCTGCCCCAGAAGGCCTCCCACCACCCAAATGCCCATACCACCTCCTGTAGCTCTTACCTTGCTTCAGGCATTGTCTGTTGGGCACCAATGCTTCCTCCTCAGAGGGTGCGGTAAACATGCTTTACGGCACATTTATGACATCCAGTACCGGTGCTGAGCGCCATCACTGAAGGGTCATAAGATTGGGTCCTAATTCATTTTATAAAGGTTCAAAGTTATATTTAAATATGACTCCCAAGTGTTGCTGAACTTTACAGCTAGATATCATACAGCGTTCTTTGTCCAACAGAATTCAATTTCCTTCTTATTAACAATCCAATTTTGCTTCTCCTTTCCAACAGGTACCCACAAGCAAAAAGAAAAAGGATTTTTCTTTAATGAGTACACCTCAATTTAGAGCACAGCTTCATGAAAGATACTGAAAAAGTTGTTCAAACTAAGTGGTGATGAAGTTGGAAATATCATTGAAGACTGGAGAAAAGTATAGACTTTCACATAGCTTTTTTTTTTTTAATATGCCATCAAGCTAGACTTAAAAATTTTATGGTGAAATCAACACAAGAGGTGGAAGAACATACTCCTCTGATAAGAGTTTCTAGAATAAGGAACATCTATTTTCCCTATTTTCCCTGTTCTGTGGTAAATATTGTATTGCACATTGTAATTAGAAATAAATACTTGCTGTACCTCTGTATCATGGACTTGTCAAGCTGCCCGAGGGGACTGTTATCAGCTATGGTAGCATTCATCTTTTGCAGAGATTCTCACTCTTGTTGCAGTTCACATTGAAAAGGGATCTGGAGCAAGCACCTTCTGTGGCAGCAATCAATTCTTCATTGCCAGGTAATCCTGCATCTGCCAAAGTTTGGAGATTTTTGAAGAAGGCTCAGAAAGGATGGAGAAAGGAGGTGGAAGAAATCCAGGTGAGCAAAATGATGGTGGCGGAGATGGAAGATGGAGTGGTAAAGAATGGTATTCTCATTTGACCATGAGACAATTGGATCTTGAATGAGAATAGGTTTCTCCATGTGACTATGCAAGTGGAAAATTAAAGTGAGAGTAGTCATTCACCTCTCTCCCATATCTTTTATCTCATCTGGAATTTAAGAGGACACAATTCTTCAAGTTTCCCTTTATCTCATCCTTCTGGAATTTGAGGTCTTTGTCAGCAAAGTCGTCAGCATCCTGGATAGCTGCAACTGCTCTTCAGTCCCAAAGGGGTTCATTATAAATGAAAAGGATTTTGCAGTTCTTTTACACAACAGAACTTTAAAGAGCTCAGGTCTTTAGAGGGTTTCTGTGCTTTTTCCTTGATCATTTCCCCTTGCAAGAAAAGCCTTCATTCACCCAAGATGATGAAGTTCCTTCATTTAATTTGTACCCCATCCATACAGCAGCCCAGGAAGGCTGAGAGATAGTAAGTTAATCACACACATCACTCTCTCCCATTGACAGCAGTGAGTTCAAAAGGGCTTGACTTGACTAGATGAATCATGGGTCTCACATGTAAACTGATGAAGACAGACCCAAGGGTGCTGCCCCCTAGTTTTACATGTGAGTGATGCCATTTAACAGTACTTGTGTTTGCAGAAAAAGATCAGCCACAACATGAGATCTGACAGTAGTGACGGTTCCAACATGCAGATTGTCAACCTGTCATGGCTGGCTCAAGTATTTAAAGGCTCTCTTGTAGGCAACCATTGGCCAGTCCCCTGAATGCATGCATGGGAGGACACACCCTCTGAGACAGGAACCCAGAGGCAACTGGGTGTCTTTCTGAGGTCAACTAGGCAGACTTCAAGTTTGTTATGAGGCATTTGAGGTGGTCACCTCAGGTGACAGGCAGGTGACAGGCAGAAGGTGCTGCCACTGCCAAACGCTAGGTCATTTCCACCCCTTCTCATATGTAATATGGATGAAAGAGTGAATGGATTGGAAGAGGAAGTGGAGGACAGAAGTATGCTGGTCTAGAATGTCTCCTGGAGACAATCTAGCCCTGTCCTCTCCTCCTCCTTCTCCATCACTAATGCATTATCATTTGTGCTTTCAAATTCAGAATTTGGAAAAGCTCTGGCAGTAGTTTCAGCTCTTTAGACTTGTTTATGTGTCAGTGAAAAAGGGATAGTGGTAACATTTGGCTCCCAACCTCATATAATGGAAGATCTTGGGCCACGTTGCTCAACTCCATGTCTCCAAAACCCAATTCTAGAAGAATGCCAAAAACCCCATTACTTTCCCATAGTGTCCAACAGGTATATGAAATTTGACTTCCAACTGAGTTTGCTCTCTGCAGCTTTGAACAATTTCCTCTCTGGAGTACTCATTAGTGCCATTTTGGTCTTTTGCTGTACTGAATTATAGATCCTGGGTATATTGTCAAGACTAGGACTGAGGCACTTGCAAGTGTTCATTGTAAGAGGCATCTAGTGTGTTCCATGAAAACTTTGCTGGAGAACCTGTGTAGGCCCACTTGGACTTGTACCTACAAAAGGGCTGGTGTGGATCCAAGTAGCCTCATTTGGGCCATGACACAGCACAGCATGTAAGTAAAAAATTCTGGTTGCCTCTGGAGGTCTTTCTGAAGCCCGTAGAAGCCCTTTCTGTGGGTTTCAGAATGGCCATTGAGGGAGGGAGGGAGGGAGGGAGGGAGGGAGGGAGGGAGGGAGGGAGGGAGAAAGAAAGAAAGAAAGAAAGAAAGAAAGAAAGAAAGAAAGAAAGAAAGAAAGAAAGAAAGAAAGAAAGAAAGAAAGAAGTGACGCTCTTATGTCTTTTCAGGCATTTTGAGGTCCAAGGAAGCCCTCCCCAAGAGTCAGAAAAGGCATAAAAACATTATTTTGGCAAACCAGAAGTAGTTTTTTTGGGCCAGACATGTGTTGTCTCTGAGGGATTCAGAAAGACTTCTGAGGATTTAAAGAGCTGAGACCACAGATTAACTTATCCACAGTTTTCAGTATTTGTAGGGGATCCGAGAACAAATCTCCCACGGATACCCAGGCCCCACCTGTATATCATCTGAGTGAACATAAGAACATAAGAACAGCCCCACTGGATCAGGCCATAGGCCCATCTAGTCCAGCTTCCTGTATCTCACAGCAGCCCACCAAATGTCCCAGGGAGGAGCACACCAGATAACAAGAGACCTCATCCTGGTGCCCTCCCTTGCATTGGCATTCTGACATAGCCCATTTCTAAAATCAGGAGGTTGCGCATACACATCATGGCTTGTAACCCATAATGGATTTTTCTTCCAGAAACTTGTCCAATCCCCTTTTAAAGGCGTCCAGGCCAGTCACCATCACCACATCCTGTGGCAAGGAGTTCCACAGACCAGTGGAACTCTCAGTGGAACTCTCAGTTCCTCTGAGAGTGGTCAGGGGTTCCTACTACTTTGGAACAGAGAACCCTAGAGCTGTCCTCTTTCTGTGGAAGTCTGAAGGGATATCTGCCACTGTGGGGACTGAACCCTAAGGCGCTATACCCTCTTTCTTTGATGGTGTGAAAAGATGAAGAGTGTGAGAAAAGGGCAGGAAAGAAATAGAATTAAGGACCACAACTCCTGCAAGTGTCACAGGGGGCAGGGCAGGTAGATGGAATTCGGTGACTGGACATTACAGTGCTCTCCAGAGTCCTGCAGGCAGCATTGCAACCAAAATCCCAACAGTTATCCATAATATTCTCTGTTTTTAGGATTCTGGTACACAGTTCTAGATTCAGAATGTCACACTTCCTCAATTTGTAAAAGTGTGAGAGAATGTAGGACAAGATACATTACCTCCCCAGTAACATGCCCTAATACATAACATCCATTTCTACATTCTGGCTCATTAGGACTCATAGAACAATTGATTTGGCTGGAAAAGGAATTGCCACACATCTACTCCTTTGAAAGCAGAAGGAAATGTGCACATTTGTTTTTCAACTTCTTCATGGCATCCTTCACCTCTTTGTTCCTCAGAGTATAGATGAGGGGATTGAGAGCAGGTGTGACCACCACATACAATATGCTGGCCACCTTGTCCACCTGCGAGGTGGAGGATGGTTTTATATACACAAGTATAATAGGACCATAGAAGAGGAAGACTACCATCAGGTGGGAGCCACAGGTGGAGAGACCTTTCCTACCACCCTTCCCAAAACGGCCACAGAGGGTGGCCAGGATGGTCACATATGAAAACAACAAGGTCAGAAGGTTGGGTAGAATGATCAAACTGTCACTGAAGATATAGAGGATCTCACTCACATAGATGTCTTCACAGGCCAGCTTTTTTAACTGGGTGATGTCACAGAAGAAACCATCCAGCACATTTGGTCCACAGAGCGGTAGCTGGGCAGTGAGTACCGTCTGGAAGATGCCATGAATGAGGCCACCTATCCAGCAAAGTAGGAGGAAACCAAGACACTGCTGCCGGTCCATGATGGTTGCATACCTCAGTGGGTGGCAGATGGCCACATAGCGATCATAGGCCATCACACTGAGGATGAATGTTTCTACACCTCCAAGGAGATGGACAGCAAACACCTGAGTTAGGCAGCCTTCATAAGAAATGGTACTGCCATTTTTCAGTAGATCAGTCAGTAATTTAGGGGCAGCCACTGAGCCAAAAGATACGTCAAGGAGGGATAGATTAGCAAGGAAGAAATACATGGGGCACTGAAACAGTTTGGGATCAGATCGAACAGTCACCATGATTAGCAAGTTGCCAAAAAGGACAGTGGTGTAGCAGGTCAAAACCAGAGGTAAAAGTAACAGCTGGGCAAACTGGGAGCCAGAAAAGCCCAGGAGGACAAACTCTGCAATGGTGGATCCATTCATCTTGATGGCTGGTTCTAGTGGAGAAAAACAAACAGGGCACTGTTTATTCTCTAAGTCCTGCTCATCTTCCCTACCATTCCTCCCCTGGAACTATGAACAGAATGAAAAAGTCTTGCTCTCATTTTGATAGATGGAATTGCTGGCTTCCAGTGGTGTAGTTAATGATTGTGTACCCCAGTGCAGAGTGATGTCCCAGAAGTGATGTCACAACAGAAAGTGACATCACACCCAGGCTTTAAAAAAAGTGAAAATCGGGGGAAAACCCGCCTCCTCCCCCAGGAGCTTGCCACCCATTTGCCCTGCTGCCTCCCCCGGCCAGTGACATAGCTGAGGTATTTACCTCTTTGCCCAGTTAGCAGGGGTAACTTTATTATGATACATGGAAATAACTGACTCATATTAACACCTTATTTGTTCCATGGTCTATCATAATAACATCTCATTGGCTTTCAGAACAATCAGTCTCATAGATCAGTTTTGAGGTAAAGAAATCAACTTTTTGTTCCTTAAAGCAGTTGTGTTTTCAGTTTCTGGTTAATTGGCCATAACTTTTGATAGAATACAGATATTCCAGTGGTGTTTGTTTCATTACTTTCTGCATTAAAATACCTCTCCAATGATATATAACATGATGGTATTATTCATACATGCCAAGGTTTTTCACAATTTTGGCCACTAGTGTCAAGCTCAGTTTACTGCCCCCCAAAGTTTGATGCCCAGTGCAACCGCTACCCCCTACACCCCCTTAGCTATCCCACTGCTGGATCCTGTCTCTGTACTGCATACAAAGAACTATTTTCTCTCTCTGAAAAATCTGTTTGCAAAAAGCTGTGCAAATCAGGCAGATAAATGGGGTTTGCATCTTGTTAGCCGATTTCCAATTGGGGGAGTTCGCTTAGACTGAGAGCCCGATCCTGTGGTCTGCACCACGCCTCTGTGGCATGGACCACAGTTGCAAATGTGCCTTAAGGCACATTTGCAGGGCTTACTGCTGGGGTCCCACCGGAGCTGGCTCAGCTCCAGCTGGTGCTGAAGCAGCGCATGGTGGGCGCCCGGGTTCTGCAGATCAGCAGTCTCTGTGACCACCGGGCTGCGGAACGGGAGTTGGAGGCATGGTCAGGGGCGTGGGGGAGGCATTCGGGGGAGGGGGGAGGTGTGGCCGGGGGCATGGGGGAGGCGTGTCGGGGTGCGGGGGAGAGGTGGGTCAGCGGAGCTGAGCTTCGCAGGATCCAGGGCGCTCAGGCAGGGCTGCTTGCCCTACAAGAGCAACTTCACTTTAGCGGCGTCCAAACAGTCACCGCTAAAGTGAGTAGCCCCATTGTGGGGCTGCTTCCCTTACTCATGGGAAGGGGTCAAATGTCCCCTTCTCCCAAGGAGCCTCCCGTGGTAGCGCGGGAGGCGCTGGATCTGGCGGGAGCCCTCCATGGAGCCACCGGGTCCCGCAGCTCCAGGCAGCTCAGGAGTTAAGCCCAATCCCATGTAAATCCTTTTTTGGAGGAGTGTGTGTTATGCTGGTGGACCCAGCAAGATACTGGCAGAAGTGCCTTGATTCTGTCACAGGCCATCATCCACCAGCACAAGGTAAGGTTGTGTGGTGGGGGGGGGGGAGGCGAAAGGAAGTATAGGGCAGGGAGGGGCAGGAACAGGGTGGGGCCTGTGGCAAGTATCACAGAGCAGTGGTTCTCAAACGTTTAGCACTGGGACCCACTTTTTAGAATGAGAATCTGTCAGGACCCACCAGAAGTGATGTCGTGACTGGAAATGACATCATCAAGCAGGAAGAGTGTTAACATTCCTAAGCTGCAATCCTACCCACACTTACCCAGGAATAAGTCCCATTTACTATCATAGCTAAAAGCATATACATAGTAGCCTATTAAAAGTACAGATCTGTAACATTTCTCCAAAATGTTACATACTATGTCACATAGTCATATACTATGGTAGTATCATACTATGGCAGTCACATACTATGGTAGTATCAAGTCTAATATATTAAAAATAAAATATTGAAATGAATGGGGACCCTCCTGAAATTGGCTTGCAACCCACCTAGTAGGTCCTGACCCACAGTCTGAGAAACATTCACAGAGGGCTCCGATTTAAAACTCACCTGCAGGATTCAACACATACTCCATTCTTAGGGCTGCATCCACTCCTGGGAAGTTACATTGGACTCAGCTGTAAAGGTATCTGGGTAGGTCTACTACTATTACAGGGTGTAGTAGCCATTCTCTCTTCCTGTGGACACTAGGATTGACATAGCTCCTCATATTTCACTTGATATATCCTCATATCCTCAGGGCCTTGAGGACTAGAAACTATTTGGTTCTTAGTTTTGTAAATAATGCTTATATTTTCATACTTCTATTCTCATTTCTGTGCCCATGACAGAGTACAGTTTTCACACAGACTAGCAAGGACCTTCTACAATAACTGGCATAGCAGTTATAGCTGAGGACAGGACATAGTTTGGTAGCAGGGCTGGACAATTCTGGCTACAGGGCCATTGTGATAGGGTAGCCAGAGTTTTGTGCAGTGGTTGAGGAGACAGAAGTTCAAACCCTTACTCTGTCACAGATATTTCTGAGTGTCCACGAATAGTCACTCTGTCTCACTCCAACCTACCTCAAAGGAGTGTTGTGAGGAACCAGGGTGACTGGACATCCTCTTTTTCCAGGACCTGTCCTCTTTTTTAGCCTCATGTCCTGGCAAAGAACTTAAATGTCCTCCTTTCCCCTGTGAGCAGGCAGCACATAGCCTTCTTGTAATTAATACATTATATGCAATATAGGTTTAACATTTAATAATAAACAATATAGTGTTTAAATTAATCACATGAGATCAATACACAAGTGGTTTTAGCTTTCATTTTGTCATGTCCTACATTTTTCTTGGATGTCATTTTGGGGTACCTGGTCCTAGTCCTGGACATCTGGTCACCTTGTGAGGAACAAAGGGAGAACAATTTGTACTGCCCTGAGCTCCTTGGAGGAAGAATGGCCTATAAATAGAGACTGGCTTTTTTCTTTTTCTTTTTTTGTCCTGTGCTAATGGATTAAAAACACATAACAGTACTTTTTGCACTTCCCAGTTTTGCTTAAAAAATCTGCAAAATCTGTGAAGAATATAAAACCACTCTCTAACAATTCTGCATATTCTCTAACACCTCTACATGCATGTGTCTGCATCCACTGACACTATACCACCTATATCACCTGCCTAGTTCACTATTAAATGATTATAGTTTATATTTATAATTTATAAAAATGCACCCTGGGAATAAAAGCACATAACACAGCTTTATGCACTTCTAACTTTGAAAAACACAGAAAAAAAACAAAATCTGCAAAAAAAAAAAGAACTGTTTTCACCAACCTCTGCATATAAATGACAAGATATGTTGACACATCCCACTGTTCTGATCAATGTATCCCACTGTTCTGATCAATCTCAAAATAAAGATTTAGACAATGTCCTTTCTATAACTATTAGAGGGTCCATCCCTTGTAAACTATGTCTTTATTTCTGCATAAGAAAGGGAGGCAGTCCAGTCCACTATAACTCCCCTCAACACCTGCTGCATCCTGTAGTAGAGTTTTGGCTTCTGGAGGCCTTCTCCACCCGGCCACAGGCTCTAGTGCTGCCTGTACCCTGCAATTTAGTGCACAATGTCATGACATTTTATGACAGAATGGTTAAAAGAGGAGGGTGACAAAGTTGGAAAGCATATTGATGGCTAGAGAAAAGTATATAATTTCACAAACGTACATAGGATTGTTAATATATGCCTCAAAACTAGACAGTGATGCAATAAGTCAAGACCACAGTTAAAAGGACCACTTTGACAGTATGGGAGGAGGTATCCAGGAGACAAATACTGCAGTGACTGAGGCATTCATCCTGGTGACTTGTACTAGTAGGAGAAAAAGTTTGGATCCTGTTAACCCTCCTGAGCAATTCAGCTGCTAGATCCCATTCCCCTTGTGGAATGCTTAATAAAATCAATAAGATTTTGCTCCATGTTTTCAAGATTAAACTCCAGGTTCCAGCCTCGTGTTGCAACAAAAGAAAAATTGCAGACCAATATTCAGGACTCTATGTTCTCTCTGTGACTAATCTCTCTCTCTCTCTCTCTCTCTCTCTCTCTCTCTCTCTCTCTCTCTCTTTTAAAGTGCAAATCAGGGAGAGTAATGGTGATTCCCAATTGGATGAGTTTGCTTTGGCTTTCCTGAAGGAGTCTGGGACTTTCCTGAAGGAGTGCAGTGTGTATACTCTCTTCCTGCTGGAGAGTATGATTGAGTTGGGGTTGCTGAGATTTCACTTGCCATCCCGTACTCTTCATCAGAACTAGCAACCTTCCACAATAACTGGCCTCCAGAGCAAGGGATGAGTAGCCAGTGTGTTGTACAGAGATTAGGGAGACCCAGGTTCAACTTCTGATTCAGTAATGGAAATTGCTGGGTGATCTTGGCCAGTCACTCTGTCTCACTCCTACCTCTGAGGATGGTTGTGAGGAAAAAAGAGGAACATTTGAAGTGCCTTAAGCTCCTTGAAGGATGGGAAACAGATGAAATAATATTGTTCACAAAACTGTTGTGATCAGTACATTAGGCAGCTACAGGCATTCTGCAAACACTTTTACCTTTTCCCATTCTGGGAGTTCTGAAGGTAGATAAAAAAAAATATGGATTCAGGCATTGTCCCAAGAGACAATTATTCAATTCAGGGAAGAATCTTTCCTTATAACTTAATTTTATTTCAGTAAAAGAGAGTCTGACACTGTTCAACATGCTTTAATTCAATAACTGTGGGAATTATTTGCTTTCCATGGAATAATAATTTTACACTCAGGCATAACAGATTCTTCTCACATCAGACAAATCTCAAAGACTGCATCACAGACTTTTCTTTTGATCAGAATATGTTTCATTAAAAGTCTATGCTAATGTTTATCATGATAGTACTGAACTGCAATTGGCAACTGCTGAAAAAATGTAGTTTAAGTGCAAATTTAAACTGCAGCTGCAGTTCCTACACTCCCTGGGCATCCACTGCCATCTCCTAGGGAGAAGGGGACTGTTGTCCAATTCCCCCAAGTAAGAGAAGTAGCCCTGCAATGGGGTTACTCGATTCTGCAGCAGTTCTGGAGCTGGCGCAGATTCGGAGAGTCTCGTGTTGGGCTGCAAGTCCCGTGTTGGGCAACACCTTCTGCCTGCCCTCTTCCTGCCCTCCCCCAACTCACCCTGCCCCAGAACCTCCCCAGCCTCCCCTCTCCGCCATCTGGCAATCCGGGCGACCACCAGGTGATGCAATGTAGGCCCAGTGCCCACTCTGGATTTGCACGGGGCTAGCTTGGGCACTGGTGCTGCAGTAAGGGCTTCCAAACATGCCTTAAGGCACATTTGCAACAGTGTGCACCAGCAAGAAGCCTGCACACAGGGCTCAGGATCAGGCCTTCAGCAGCTAGATCTTGTTCCCCTCCTGGAATGTTTAATAAAATCAAACATACTTAATAAAATCAACACCTTTTTGCTCCAATTTTTCATGATTAAACTCCAGGCTTCGGTCTCATATTACTACAACAAAGGAAAAATTGCTGGCCAATATTCAGGTCTCTTTGTCAATAATCTGTTTTGTTTTGTTTTTTAAATGTGCAAATCAGGGAGATTAATGGAGATTCCCAATTGGGGGAGTTTTCTGGCTAGGCTGAAGAAGTCTAGGAGAGTCGCTGCAGGGTGCAGAGGCCATTCTCTCTTCCTGCTGGAGAGCATGATTGAGTTGAACCCTTTTTCAGCAATGGCAATTGCTGGGTGACCTTGGCTAGTCACTCTGTGTCCAGCCTACCCAAGAGGATTTTTGTGAGGGGAAAAAAAGGGGAACATGTGAAGTGCCTTGGGATCCTTGAAGGATGGGAAATAGATGAAATTATATCATGTGCAATATTGCTGCAATCAGTACATCAGGAAGTTTCAAGCATTCCACAAACATTTCTACCTCTTTCCATTCTGGGAGTTCTGAAGGCTGATATGAAATATAGTTTCAGGCACTGTCCCAAGAGACAATTATTCAATTCAAGGAAGTGTCTATCCACTTTATTTATTTATTCTTATTTCAGTCTTAAGAGAGTCTGGCTCTGTTCAACTAGTTTCAGTTCAATAACTGTACCAAATTTGCTGGCCATGGAATAATAATTTTATACTCAGACATAATTGACTCGTCTCACATCATACAGAACTAAAAGACTGCATCAGAGACTTTTCCTTTTGAACAGGATGCATTCCTTTTATTTCATTAAAAGCCTTTGCTGATGCTGATCTTGGTGGTACTGAACTACAATTGGCAACTGTTGAAGAAATGTAGTTTAAGTCGTGGTAAAATTGCTACTGCTGTTATTCCACCTGAAAATGAAAAGTTTAATTTTTCCCATTGGTATATTAGCTGACTAATGTGTTTTATAAAGGTTCATAATTATATTTATATATGCCCTCCAGTGTATTTCTGAATTAATAAATTAGATTCATATAGCATTCTCTGTCCAACTAAATTCAATTTCTTTCTTATTAACAATCACATTTGTTTCTCTGAACCTACTCACACCCCCAAACAAAAACAAATGTACTTTTATTTGATTTGCACCCTGCAATGCAGAGTGCAGCTTCATGAAAGACATTGAAAAAGTGTTGAAGAAGAAGGGAGAAATATTGATGACTGGTGAAAAGTACAGACTTTCACAAGCTGAAATTTTTTGTGAGAATATGCATGCAAGCTAGAAGTTGCAAAAAAAATATGATTAAATTAACAGAAAAAGTAGGAGATTATACTCATCTGAACATTTGGGGGAATTTCTAGAATAAGGAACATTGATTTCCCCAGAAAGTGAATTAACAGGAAATCTGTTTAATGTTCTAGTTTAATTCCATCCAACTCTATTCTATGGTTTTATTGTAAATTGTAATTATAAATAAAATTAATACCTGCAGTATCTCTGTATCATGGAAGTGTCAAGCTGCCTGTTGTCATATACGTTAGAATCCACCTTTTGCAGAGATTCTCACTCACATTGCAATTCACAATAAAAGGAGATCTGGGAACAAGTGCCTTCTGTCTCAGCAATCAGTTCTTCATTGCATCCTCCAAAGTTTGGATTTTTCAAGAAGGCTCAGAAAGAATGAACAAAGGAGGTGGAAGAAATTCAGGAGAGCAAAAGACTGGAGATGGAAATGGAAGATGGAGTGGTCCAGCGTGATGTTGTAATGAAACTGAGAGAATTGGATCTTCAGTGAAAATGCTCCATGCAAGTAAGCTAGTGGAGAATTAGAGTGAGAATAGTCATTCTTCGATAGCTTTCACCTCATCTGGAATTTAAGAGGACATAATGCTTTCAAGATTTCCTTGACATAAACCTGATACTTGAGGTTCTTGGATTTGTCCCTCTGTATTCAAAGCCTGTGATGTTCTCTTAAAAACGACAAAGACGTCAGCATCCTGGACAGTGTCAACTGCTCTTCAGTCCCACATGGGTTAATTATAAGTTCTTGTGCACAGCAGAACTTTACTCAGAACTTTAGTGGGTTTATGCGCTGTTTCCAAGATCTTTTTCCCCTTGGAGAGCCTACGTTCATCCAAGCTGATGCAGTTCATTCACTTAATTTGAACCTCAGATCTTTAGAGGGCTTCTATGCTTTTTCCCAGATCCTTTTCCCTTGCAGGAGCCTACTTACACCCTTCTTTTTATTTCTACCCCACCCATCTTCAGTGTGGCAAACATGATTTCCTTTCCTTTTTATCTTTACAATAGTCCAAGAAGGCTGAGGGATTACAAGCTAATCATGCTCATCACTCTCTCATTGAGAGCAGTGGGTTTGAAAGGGCTTGACTTCCCTGGATGAATCCTGGGTCTCACAGATAAACAGATGATGACAGACCTAAGAGTGCTGCCTCCCCCCCAGTTTAACATGTGACATGTGCCATTCAGCAATACTTCCATCTGCAGAACATGACAGGCCAGTGCGTGAGAACTGGCAGCAGTGATGGCTCCAACATGCAGAGGGGCAGCCAGTCATGGCTGGCTCAAGTATTCAAGGGCTCTCTTGCAAGCAATCATTGGCCAGTTTCCTGAATGCCTGCATGGGAGGACATGCACTATGAGACAGGAACCCAGAGGCGTCTGGGAATGACACATTGTGAGGACTAAGCAGTCATGCTGAGGTCAACGAGAAAACTTCAAGTTAGTTATGAGGCAGATTGAAATCATGTGAAAGACTGGCAAGGTGCTCTGCCACTGCCCACCACTGGCCACTCCTTCTCACTCCTGGATGAGAGAGTGGCAGCCCTATCCTAACCTGGCTGGAACAGGAAGGCTGGTAGGACTGTGCTTTATCTGACGCAGGGTTGGGGCTGGCTGTGACTCAGCCCAGAGCAAGGGGATTTATTCCCCTTGCCCTGGGTAATGTGGCAGCAGCACCAATGGGGCTAATAGGATCTGCGCCACCTAAAGAAGTGGTGCAGGTCCGAGCAGCCTGGCACTGTGGAGAGTGGGTTTAGGATTCAGCCAGGGAGTGAGGTTAGGAGCCAGCCTAAGTGCTGGACCCTGGCTCCACCCCCTGCCTGGCGCTGGGCCACCCACAAGCCCACCCTCCCCCCACCCCGGAGTACACATCTGTACGCCGGCCCAAATGACTTCGAAGGAGGTGCAAATGTACCTTAGGGGACACAACTGGGCTGGTTTAAGGACTGACGCTGGCCCAGCAAAATCTTCGGATTGTGCTCTGAATGAATTGGAAGAGGAAGCGGAGGACAGAAGAGCTGTGGTCAAGAATGTCTCCTGTCCTCTCCTCCTCCTCCTCCTTCTGCATTCTCATTTGTGCTTTCAAATTCACAATTTGGAGGAAAACAGCAGAACTGTAAGCTCTGGCAGCAACGTCAGCTCTTTGAACTTGCTTATGTGTCAAGGAAGAAGCACTGGTGGTAACTTTTGGCTCCCAACCTCATTTAATGGAAGATCTTGGGCCACCTCGCTCAGTTCCGTATGTCTCCAAAACCCAATTCTAGAAGAACGCAAAATCCCCATTCCTTCCCCAAGCTCTCCAACAGGTCTAAGAGATTTAACTTTTCATTGAGTTTTTTCTCAGCAGCAATGGCCTCTCTCCTCCATGTAGTACTCACTAGTGCCACTCTGGTCTTTTGCTGTATTGAATTATAGATCCTGAGCACATTGTCAAGACTATGATTGATGCACTTGCATGTGTTCAATATAAGAGGCATTAAGTGTGTTCCATGATGGAGTTGGATTTGATAGAGAAACTGTGTGGGTCCACATTTTGTTGGACTTGTACCAACAAAAGGGCTGGTGTGGATCCAAGTAGGCCCATTTTCAACCCTGATACAGTACGGTAGTTAAGTAAAAAATTCTTTTACCTACCTCTCTGCTGCATCATGGCCCCATCATGCCAAACATATACTAGCTAGAAACTTGCAGACGGCATTTGCAATTTCCTTAGGGCAGAGGTTTGATGAGGCTCGGTTGGAAGTGGAAGGAGGACACACATTGCTGGATCAAATAAAAAATCCACTTAGTTCAGGACTCATTGTCCACTAGTAGTCAACTGGGAAATCCTTCCAGACAGTTGACAAGTGAGGCTGTAAAGCAAAACAGCCACTCTTCCACTGTCTTCCTAGTAGCTGGGATTCTGAGGAATCCTGAATTGGAAGAGGGTTCTGTTGTCCAAGTGGTGATGAATGGTAGACCTGACCTGTATCTCCAGAGTTATTCTTATTATTATTTATATGTGATCAGCAAAGAGATGCTCACAAAGCAGTTTCTGTATAAAATATATACTTGAGCAGAGGCTGGTTACCATTCCGTAAGAAATACTTTACTCACGGTTTTATAGTTGTATATACATCTTTTGTGTAGTCAGAGGTTCTTACTATGGAACAGAGAACCCTAGAGCTGTCCTCATTGTGTGGAAGCGTGATGGGAGATCTACCATTGCGGGGACAGAGCCCTCAGGCAGCACATCCCCTTTCTTCAATGGTGTGGAAGGAAGAAAAGAGTGTAAGAGAGAAATTAGCAGGGAGGAAATAGAATCAAAGATCATAACTCCTGCAAGTGTCACTGCAGGCAGGTAGATGGTCTCCGCTGGTGACTGGGCATTATGAGGCCCTCCAAAGTCCTGCAGGTAGCATTGCAACCAAAATTCCAACACCACTATCCACAATGTTCTCTGTTTTTAGGATCCTGGCACGCAGTTCTATAGGCAGGATGCCATGCTTCCTCGATTTGTAGCAGTGAGAGAGGAAGTAGGGCAAGATTAATTAGGGGTGTTAACACAAGGCCTGTGGGCCGGCTACAGCCTTCAGAAGCTCTTTATGTGGCCCTCGGGTTATCCCAGTTCAACTATCAGCTGCTTGCAGCTGCTGAACGGAGTTGCCATTGTTGAAAGGACAGCTAGCATGATAATTGGTCTCTCCCATATTGTGAAAACATGAGCAAGATTTGGGTATTTCTTTTCTGACTTTTGCAACTAATGAGCTCTAAGTGAGAAAAAGTGCTTATTTCTGGTCATGACCTGTTTAATGATATCACTTCCTACTCAATGACATCCCTTCTGGCCTACAGTAGGCATCATGAATGCTATTTGGTCCACTATATGAAACTAGTTTGACACCCCTGCCCTAATACATAATATCCATTTTTCCATTCTGGCTCATTAGGACTCATGCACCAATTGATTTGGCAGGAAAAGGAATTGCCACACATCTACTCCTTCTGAGGCAGAAGGAAACGTGCACATTTGTTTTTCAACTTCTTCATGGCTTCCTTTACCTCTTTGTTCCTCAGAGTATAGATGAGGGGATTGAGAGCAGGTGTGACCACTGCATACAATATGCTGGCCACTTTGTTCACTTGGGAGGTGGAGGAGGGTTTAATATACACAACTATAATAGGGCCATAGAAGAGGGAGACCACCATCAGGTGGGAGCCACAGGTGGAGAGGCCCTTCTTACCACCCTTCTTAAAATGGTTACAGATACTGGCCAGGATGGTCACGTATGAAAACAGCAAGATCAGAAAGTTGGGAAGAATTATCAAACTGTCACTGAAAATATAGAGCATCTCACTTACATAGATGTCTGCACAGGCCAGCTTTTTTAACTGGGTGATGTCACAGAAGAAACCATCCAGCACATTCGGTCCACAGAGTGGTAGCTTGGTGGTGACCACTGTCTGGTAGATGCCGTGTATGAGGCCTCCTAACCAGCAAAGTAGGAGGAGACTGAGGCAGCGCTGCCGGTCCATGATGATTGTGTACCTCAGTGGGTGGCAGATGGCCACATAGCGATCATAGGCCATCACACTGAGGATGAATGTTTCTACACCTACAAGGAGATGGCCAGTAAATACCTGGGCTATACAGGCTCCATAAGAAATGGTACTGCCATTGTTCAGTAGATCGGTCAGTAGTTTTGGGGCAGCCACTGAACCAAAAGATATATCAAGGAGGGATAGATTGGCAAGAAAGAAATACATGGGGCATTGAAACAGTTTGGGATCAGATCGAACAGTCACCATGATTAACAAGTTGCCCACAAGGATGGTGGTGTAGCAAGTGAAGACTAGAGGTAAAATGAACAGCTGGGCAAACTGGGAGCCAGAAAAGCCCAGGAGGACAAACTCTGTAATGGTGGATCCATTCATCTTGATGGCTGGTTCTGGTGGGAGAAACAAATGAGATAGGGTTTATCCTCCAGGTCCTTCTCATCTCTCCCTAGGTCCACTCCTACCATTGCATGTAACATGACTTCAAGTAACAAGGCTGGATAGCTCTAGGGCATTGATCCAGGGCATTGTGATAGAGTAGCCAGAGTATTGTGCACAGGTTGAGGAGACAGAAGTTCAAACCATTATCCCTTATTCAGCCATGGATATTTCTGGGTGGCCACGGCCACTCACTCTTTCCCTCTCCAAACCGCTTCCAAGGACAGTTGTGAGGAAGAAAGGGGATCATTGTGTGCTGCCCTGAGCTCCTTGGAGGGCCTATAAAGAGGAGTGGGTCTTTTTCTGTGATAGCACATAACATCACTCCTCATTTTTGTAAAAAAAATAAGACATCTACATAATCTGCTATGATGATGATGATGATGATGATGATGATGATGATGATTTACCAGCTGATAAATGTTGCGGTTTTTATGTGTACACATACAATTATTATCAGCTGTGTTGTCATTTTGATGTTAATAATAATAATAATAATAATGAACACAAAATTATTGTCATCTAACACCCCTACATGCATGTAGCTGCATCTGCTGACACTGCACCACCTATATCACCTGCCTAGTTCACTTTAAAAACATTTATAATTTATACGTATAATTTATTACAATGTACCCTTGAAATAAAAACACATAACATCTCTTTACGCGCCTCTAACTTTGGAAAACCCAGAAAACAGTGAGGTCCATGGCGGGGGGGAGGGGAGTTTTCACCCACCTCTACGTATAAATGACAAGATATGATAACACATACCCCTGATCCGATGACTGTATTAGGTAACTTCATGTGTTCCACACAGATTTGCATCTCGTCTTGTTACTGCAGTTCTGAAGGGAGAAAAAAAAAATACATACTGAGACAGTTTCCTCTGTTGAATCTGTTTAAACCAGAGAGGGTTCATCCCCATAACCCATTTTTGCCCTGAGAAATTCACAGCCCAATCCTGAGTTGCTCGGAGTGCAGGGCTGCCGCGGCGCCAAAATGGCTGCAGCTTCCTACACTCCCTGGGCAGCCACTGCTATCTCCTTGGGAGAAGGGGACTTTTGTCCAATTCCCCGAAGTAAGAGAAGTAGCCCTGCAATGGGGTTACTCGATTCTGCGGCAGTTCTGGAGCTGGCGCAGATTCGGAGAGTCTCGTGTTGGGCCGCAAGTCCCGTGTTGGGCAACACTCTCTGCCATCTGGCGATCCAGGCGACCACCAGGTGATGCAATGTAGGCCCAGTGCCCACTCTGGATTTGCCCGGGGCTAGTCTGGGCACTGGTGCTGCAGTAAGGGCGTGCAAACATGCCTTAAGGCATGTTTGCAAGAAGGCTACACACAGGGCTCAGGATCAGGCCCTCAGCAGCTAGATCTTGTTCCCCTCCTAGAATGTTTAATAAAATAAAACATACTTAATAAAATCAACACCTTTTTGCTCCAATTTTTCATGATCAAACTCCAGGCTTCGGTCTCATGTTACTACAACAAAGGAAAAATTGCTGGCCAATATTCAGGACTCTCTGTTCTCTCTGTCAGTAATCTGTTTTGTTTTGTTTTTTAAATGTGCAAATCAGGGAGATTAATGGAGATTCCCAATTGGGGGAGTTTTCTGTCTAGCCTGAAGAAGTCTGGGAGAGTCGCTGCAGGGTGCAGAGGCCATTCTCTCTTCCTGCTGGAGAGCATGATTGAGTTGGGGCTGCTGAGATGTCGTTCATCTGGACCTTCATCTGAACCAGCAACCATGTGGTGTTTGGTCCAGAGTAACTGGGTTCAAGAGCAAATTATGAGTGTTGTGCAGAGATCGGGGAGACCCAGGTTCAAACCCTTTTTCAGCAATGGCAATTGCTGGGTGACCTTGGCTAGTCACTCCGTCTCCAACCTACCCAAGAGGATTTTTGTGAGGGGAAAAAATGGGGAACATGTGAAGTGCCTTGGGATCCTTGAAGGATGGGAAATAGATGAAATTATATCATATTGCTGCAATCAGTACATCAGGAAGCTTCGAGCATTCCACAAACATTTCTACCTCTTCCCATTCTGGGAGTTCTGAAGGTTGATATGAAATATGGATTCAGGCACTGTCCCAAGAGACAATTATTCAATTCAAGGAAGTGTCTTTCCACTTTATTTATTTATTTTTATTTCAGTCTAAAAGAGTACGGCTCTGTTCAACTAGTTTCTGTTGAATAACTGTACCAATTATTTGCTGGCCATGGAATAATAATTTTATACTCAGACATAATTGACTCGTCTCACATCATATAGAACTAAAAGGCTGCATCAGAGACTTTTCCTTTTGAACAGGATGCATTCCTTTTATTTCATTAAAAGCCTTTGCTGATGCTTATCTTGGTGGTACTGAACTGCAATTGACAACTGCTGAAGAAATGTAGTTTAAGTCATGGTAAAATTCCTACTGCTGTTATTCCACCTGAAAATGAAAAGTTTAATTTTTCCCATAGGTATATTAGCTGATTAATGTGTTTTACAAAGGTTCATAATTATATTTATATATGCCCTCCAGTGTATTTCTGAACTATTAAACTAGATTCATACAGCGTTCTCTTTCCAACTAAATTCAGTTTCTTTCTTATTAACAATCACATTTGTTTCTCTGAACCTACTCGCACCCCCAACAAAAACAAATGTACTTTTATTTGATTTGCACCCTGCAATGCAGAGTGCAACTTCATGATAGAGATTGAAAAAGTTTTGAAGAAGGAGGGAGAAATATTGATGACTGGAGAAAAGTACAGACTTTGACACAGCTGAAAATTTTTGTGAGAATATGCATGCAAGTTAGAAGCTGTAAAAAAAATATGATTAAATTAACAGAAAAAGTAGGAGATTATACTCATCTGAACATTTGGGGTAATTTCTAGAATAAGGAACATTGATTTCCCCAGAAAGTGAATTTATAGGAAATCTATTTAATGTTCTAGTTTAATTCCATCCAACTCTATTCTATGGTTTTATTGTAAATTGTAATTATAAATAAAATTAATACCTGCAATATCTCTGTATCATGGAAGTGTCAAGCTGCCTGTTGTCATATACGTTAGAATCCACCTTTTGCAGAGATTCTCACTCACACTGCAATTCACAATAAAAGGGGATCTGGGAACAAGTGCCTTCTGTCTCAGCAATCAGTTCTTCATTGCAAGGTAAGCCTGCATCCTCCAAAGTTTGGATTTTTCAAGAAGGCTCAGAAAGGATGAACAAAGGAGGTGGAAGAAATTCAGGACAGCAAAAGGCTGGAGATGGAAATGGAAGATGGAGTGGTCCAGCATGATGATGTAATGAAACTGAGAGAATTGGAACTTCAGTGAAAATAAGAAGCTCCATGCAAGTAAGCTAGTGGAGAATTAGAGTGAGAATAATCATTCTTCGATAGCTTTCACCTCATCTGGAATTTAAGAGGATATAATGCTTTCAAGTTTTCCTTGACATAAACCTGATACTTGAGGCTCTTGGATTTGTCCCTCTGTATTCAAAGCCTGTGATGTTCTCTTAAAAACGACAAAGATGTCAGCATCCTGGACAGTGTCGACTGCTCTTCAGTCCCACATGGGTTAATTATAAGTTCTTGTGCACAGCAGAACTTTACTCAGAACTTTAGTGGGTTTATGTGCTGTTTCCAAGATCTTTTTCCCCTTGGAGAGCCTGATGCAGTTCATTCACTTAATTTGAACCTCAGATCTTTAGAGGGCTTCTATGCTTTTTCCCAGATCCTTTTCCCTTGCAGGAGCCTACTTACACTCAGGTTAATGAAGTTCCTTTATTTTATTTCTACCCCACCCATCTTCAGTGTGGCAAACATGATTTTCTTTCCTTTTTATCTTTACAATAGCCCAGGAAGGCTGAGGGATTACAAGCTAATCATGCGCATCACTCTCTCTCATTGAGAGCAGTGGGTTTGAAAGGGCTTGACTTTGCTGGATGAATCCTGGGTCTCACAGATAAACAACAACAACAACAACGACAGTATTTATATACCATATATATATAAGCTAGTTATATAACAGATGATGATGGACCTAAGAGTGCTGCTCCACCCCCCCACCCCCCCACCCCCGTTTAAAATGTGACAGATGCCATTTAGCAATACTTGCATCTGCAGAACATGACAGGCCACTGCATGAGGACTGGCAGCAGTGATGGTTCCCACATGCAGAGTGGCAGCCAGTCATGGCTGGCTCAAGTATTCAAGGGCTCTCTTGCAAGCAACCATTGGCCAGTTTCCTGAATGCCTGCATGGGAGGACATACACTCTGAGACAGGAACCCAGAGGCTTCTGGGAGTGACACGTTGTGAGGACTAAGAAGTCATGCTGAGGTCTGTCAGCTTGAGTTCTGAGTGATGCAGAACCAAAGCTTACATGTTGGTTCAGGGAGCAGGTGCAGAGCAATGATTCAGCAGAATCAACAAGCACCTGGGACAGGCACACCCTGGGTGTGACCAAGCCAGTACTGATTGGCTGAGCTGACTATATGAAGATAGTCAGGAGGAGCCTCAGGTGCAGCAGTAGGGGAGTTGATGGAGTAACTGTGAGACTGCTGCCAGTGACTGAAGAGGCTGGATACTGTATGTATGTGATATTACTGACTTATGGACTGAACCTTTGACTGTGTATTATTGGAACTGATTTGGATTTGTTATACTGGAACTGACTGCTCTCCGTGCTGACTCTTGGACTGTTAAATGACTACTCTAAATGTGATATCCCTTGACCAATACAACTGCTGAAAGTACTCTGCTGTAGTTGAAGTGTTGTTCTTGCAACCTGCTCATATTGGGACAAGACTGGGAACCTACACCAATCCTCTTATAATTTTATACAAGCCTCCCTAAAACCTTAACATGGGTTATGGGCCCAGGAACTGCTGACTTGGTCCCTGCAACTGCTGAGTTGAACCTGTGAGCTACAAGAACTGCTGTTGTTACTATTAGAGCTACAAGTGACTGCAAAGATTTAAAGAGCATGGAGATGAGCACAGTCGCAGCCTCAGGGTTCTTGATAACCCGGCTGAATGGACATAATTATGCCACTTGGTCACGTAAAGTCTCGTTACTGCTGAAGTGAGAGGGTCTGTGGAATGTGGTTGTTAATCCATCAGACTTGGCAGACCTCAATGAGGATGACGCAGAACTGATACAAACTTATCAAAGGGAAAACAAAAGAGCATTGTGTTTATTTGGCTTGACCTTGGAGGACCAGCAGCTGGTCCACATTGATGGACAAACCTCGGCTACAGAAAGTTGGGAGGCGCTCAAAAGGATTTATGTGCGAGATAGTGTTGGCGCGCAGATACATCTCATGCAAAAACTGCTACAGACACGCCTCCAGCCAGGAGTGTAAAGTCATGCACATTGGGGCAAAAAATCAAAACTTTAGATATAGGCTGATGGGTTCTGAGCTGTCTGTGACAGATCAGGAGAGAGATCTTGGGGTGGTGGTGGACAGGTCGATGAAAGTGTCGACCCAATGTGTGGTGGCAGTGAAGAAGGCCAATTCTATGCTTGGGATCATTAGGAAGGGTATTGAGAACAAAACGGTTAGTATTATAATGCCATTGTACAAATCGATGGTAAGGCCACACCTGGAGTATTGTGTCCAGTTCTGGTTGCCGCATCTCAAAAAAGACATAGTGGAAATGGAAAAGGTGCAAAAGAGAGCAACTAAGATGATTACGGGGCTGGGGCACCTTCCTTATGAGGAAAGGCTACGGCGTTTGGGCCTCTTCAGCCTAGAAAAGAGACGCTTGAGGGGGGACATGATTGAGACATACAAAATTATGCAGGGGATGGACAGAGTGGATAGGGAGATGCTCTTTACACTCTCACATAATACCAGAACCAGGGGACATCCACTAAAATTGAGTGTTGGGCGGGTTAGGACAGACAAAAGAAAATATTTCTTTACTCAGCACGTGGTCAGTCTGTGGAACTCCTTGCCGCAGGATGTGGTGCTGGCGTCTAGCCTAGACGCCTTTAAAAGGGGATTGGATGAGTTTCTGGAGGAAAAATCCATTATGGGGTACAAGCCATGATGTGTATGCGCAACCTCCTGATTTTAGGAATGGGTTAAGTCAGAATGCCAGATGTAGGGGAGAGCACCAGGATGAGGTCTCTTGTTATCTGGTGTGCTCCCTGGGGCATTTGGTGGGCCGCTGTGAGATACAGGAAGCTGGACTAGATGGGCCTATGGCCTGATCCAGTGGGGCTGTTCTTATGTTCTTATGTTCTTATGTTCAGGAGGGAACATGCTGACTCACCTAGAGTTTATGAAATGAACTCTGGGGGAACTCCAGGAAAAAGAGCTAAATTTTACTGAACTGCAACAGGTGTATATAATTCTCTGCTCCCTTGATGAGAGCTATGACCAGTTTGTGGCGAATTTGGAAGTAGTCCCACAAGCAGAACTAACAATTGCCAGCCTGATAAGTAGACTCCTTGATGAGGAAAGGAGGAGAAAAGACAACAGAGTGCTTAGAAATCACAAGCAGAATTCCTCAGCCCTGCAAAGAGGGAAAGCACCGGTGGAAAGAGTAAGTGACCTTGACTCTGCAAAAGCTTACTCTGCTGTGAAAAAATGTTATAACTGCCAGAGCCCTTCCCACTTAATCAAAGATTGTAGGTCTAAAAGGGGAGAAAAGAAACCCCTCCGTTATGGCAAGGGAGGAGGAGTAAATTTGACTGTCACTGGAAAAACAAAGGACTGTGAAACCTATTTTGTAATTGACAGTGGGGCAACGGCAAACATTAAGAGATAAGATAAGATAAACTGCAAAGATAAGAGACTGTTTCAATCATTTGAGCCAGCAACAAACCAATGTGTTACACTAGCTGATGGAGTCACAGCAAAAGTGTGTGGAAAGGGAAAGATTGTTTTGCCAATACTGCACAGAACTCTTGAAATGGTGTATGTGCCAAACCTAACCTACAACCTCCTATCTGTTGCCGCGTTGACAAGGCAGGGCTACACTCTGCAATTCAATATGGAGGAGTGTAAGATAATGAAAAATGCTGAGCATGTAGCAACTGCTAAACTACATGATGAATTGTATGTGTTATACAGTAGTGCAAAAGAAACTGTGGGGTCAGTGTTGATTAACAGAGCAGAACACTCCCATTGTATTCATAAGTTGCACCGTCAACTTGGTCATGCGTGTTTTCCAGCCCTCAGAAAGACTGTTGAACATTCAGAAGGGATAAAATTAAAACCCTGTGGTTTATACCTGGACTGTGAGGTATGCAAAGCTGTAAAGTCCAAAGCTACTCCCACCAGAAAGCCTGGCAAATATGAAACAAAAGAGGTCCTGGATCTAATCTTCATGGACTTAATTGGGCCATTCACTCCCAGCATGGGAGGAGCAAGATTTGTGTTGTCCATTGAGGACCACCATTCTCGTTATGCTTTTTGTTATCTAATGGGCACAAAAGCACAGACCAGCCAGACTGTAGAATACTGGCTAAAGTTTGTCAAAAGAGAAACTGGCAGACTACCAAAATGCATCATAACTGACCAGGGTGGTGAATTTGTAAACCAAAGGTTTGAAAGATTACTAAAAGAAAATGGCATAGAGCACCGTATGTCAGCACCTTATCGACCTCAACACAATGCCCACTGTGGTCAAACATTGCAGAATATGGCATTCTGTATGCTTAAGGGCAGTGGTCTACCATTTAAATATTGGGGCGAGGCAATGATGTGTGCTTCGCATACGTTGAATGTGATCTGGCATTCTGGCACTGGAGAGATACCATATAAGATATGGCATGGGAGAACACCATCACTGGACTATGTACATACGTTTGGTGTCCCTGCTTATGTACACATACCTAAGGCGAAAAGACTTAAAGGACAACAGAAAAGCAGAAAGATGTATTTCCTGGGGTATGAATCAAACCACAAGGCGTACAGATTTGGGTACTTGCACTCAAAGGACATTGTTATCAGTGCAAGTGCAAAATTCCTTGAGGACACTACAGGGTGGGAACGTTTGGGGCCATGTGTTGCCACATCCTACCCGATAGCGGACTATAATGGGCTACAACCAAAGAAATCTGTCCCTGTAAAGGAGAAAACGCCTATAAGAAAACCTCCTATACTGAAGGAGGAGCCTAGGGATGAGGAAACATCATCTGAAATGGATGACAATGAATTGAAATCAGAAACTGAGATTGAAATACCAGATCCACAACCTACTGATGTGACTAATGATGATGTCAGTATACCCCGTAGATCTACAAGAGAACGAAGGGAGCCTGATCGGTTTAAACCCGGATTTATTTGCCAAGTATCCATTGAACCTTCCTCATATGAAGCTATAAAGGACATGCCTTTAACTGAACAAACAGCATGGAAGGCAGCGATCAATGCTGAATTGCAATCTATGCAACAGCTAAATGTATATGAGGTAGCCTATCTCCCACAAGGGGAGAAAGCAATTGGAAGTAAATGGGTATTCAAGGTGAAGAGGGATGAAAATGGTCAGACAAAATGTAAGGCCAGACTAGTCGCCCAAGGATTTGGGCAGGAAGCAACTGATTATGATGAACTGTTTGCGCCTACTCTCAGGAATAGTTCCTTGTATAGTGCGCTGGTGTTAGCAGCAAAGGAAGGATATAAAATAAGGCATGTAGACATTAAGACCGCATATTTACATGCGCCACTTAGACACACTGTATACATGAGAAAACCTTTGGGGATTGCTGAAACTGACAAAGGATATTGGCTACTGAAAAAGAGCCTATATGGACTAAAGCAATCTGGATATGAATGAAACCAATGCCTTTCTACTGCACTGAAGGAAGAGGGATTCCACCAAGGCACAGCTGACCCATGTATTTTTACCAGGGGTAAAGGCCAGTTGAAATGTATTATATTATGTTTTGTAGATGACCTGGCAATATTGCGTAAAAATGAAGAACTAACAAATGGTCTTATTGAAGCATTGAAAAAAAAGGTTTACATTACGTGATTTAGGGGAAATACGTAATTATGTTGGTTTGGATATAACCAAAGTAGAAACTGGCTATAAAATCTCTCAAAGAGGCAAGATAGCAACCTTACTGAAAAAGTTCAACATGGAACAGTGTAATGGGGTAAAGACGCCCATGGAGACTGACTTTGAAAAAGATGACTCACCCAGTCCCATGTTTGACACTAACATGTATAAATAATTACTGGGAAGTTTAACGTATATTAGTCAGTGGAGTAGACCGGACATAGCAATGGCTTGCAATATATTGGCCAGAGCCACAAGCCAACCCAAACAAACACTGGTAAGCAGCAAAACGTGTTCTGAGGTACTTAAAACAAAAAATTGACTTAGCATTGTACCTAGAACCTAAGGGTAGTCTGAGTATTACAGCATATGTAGATGCTAATTTTGCCTCTGACACAGAGACAAGGAAGTCAACCTCAGGCATGACATTATTTTTGGCAGGAGCCTTAGTTGGGTGGAAAACTGTAAAACAGAGACATGTGTCGCTATCCACATGTGAGGCTGAATTTGCCGCGCTGAGTGCAATGTGCACTGAGATTGTTTGGTACAACGAACTACTGATAGACCTGGGCATACAAGTACCTAAACCTATTGAAATAATGGAAGACAATCAGGCAGCCATACAGATGGCTATGACACCTGGTGTGAGAGGGAGATCAAAACACACAGATGTACGCTTCCAAAATGTGAAGCAATGTGTGTCTGACGGGTTAATAAACCTAACGTACTGTAAGTCGAGCCAGAACGTGGCGGTCGCACTGACAAAAGTGCAAGGAACTAAGAAGCATCATGAAAACTGTGAGATGCTGGGACTAAGGGTCTAGATATGAGAGAGGACCTGAACCAAGGAGGAGAATGTCAGCTTGAGTGATGCAGAACCAAAGCTTACATGTTGGTTCAGGGAGCAGGTGCAGAGCAATGATTCAGCAGAATCAACAAGCACCTGGGACAGGCACACCCTGGGTATGACCAAGCCAGTACTGATTGGCTGAGCTGACTATATGAAGATAGTCAGGAGAAGCCTCAGGTGCAGCAGTAGGGGAGTTGATGGAGTAACTGTGAGACTGCTGCCAGTGACTGAAGAGGCTGGATACTGTATGTATGTGATATTACTGACTTATGGACTGAACCTTTGACTGTGTATTATTGGAACTGATTTGGATTTGTTATACTGGAACTGACTGCTCTCCATGCTGACTCTTGGACTGTTAAATGACTACTCTAAATGTGATATCCCTTGACCAATACAACTGCTGAAAGTACTCTGCTGTAGTTGAAGTGTTGTTCTTGCAACCTGCTCATATTGGGACAAGACTGGGAACCTACACCAATCCTCTTATAATTTTATACAAGCCCCCCTTAAACCTTAACAAGTTCAACTAGAAAACTTCAAGTTAGTTATGAGGCAGATTGAAATCGTCACCTCAGGTGAAAGACTGGCAAGGTGCTCTGCCACTGCCCACCACTGGCCACTCCTTCTCACTCCTGGATGAGAGAGTGGCAGCCCTATCCTAACCTGGCTGGAACAGGAAGGCTGGTAGGACTGTGCTTTATCTGACGCAGGGTTGGGGCTGGCTGTGACTCAGCCCAGAGCAAGGGGATTTATTCCCCTTGCCCTGGGTAATGTGGCAGCAGCACCAATGGGGCTAATATGATCTGCGCCACTTAAGGAAGTGGTGCAGGTCCGAGCAGCCTGGCACTGTGGAGAGTGGGTTTAGGATTCAGCCAGGGAGTGAGGTTAGGAGCCAGCCTAAGTGCTGGATCCTGGCTCCACCCCCTGCCTGGCGCTGGGCCACCCACAAGCCCACCCTCCCCCCACCCCGGAGTACACATCTGTACGCCGGCCCAAATGACTTTGAAGGAGGTGCAAATGTACCTTAGGGGACACAACTGGGCTGGTTTAAGGGCTGACGCTGGCCCAGCAAAATCTTCGGATTGTGCTCTGAATGAATTGGAAGAGGAAGTGGAGGACAGAAGAGCTGTGGTCAAGAATGTCTCCTGTCCTCTCCTCCTCCTCCTCCTTCTGCATTCTCATTTGTGCTTTCAAATTCACAATTTGGAGGAAAACAGCAGAACTGTAAGCTCTGGCAGCAACGTCAGCTCTTTGAACTTGCTTATGTGTCAATGAAGAAGCACTGGTGGTAACTTTTGGCTCCCAACCTCTTATAAAGGAAGATCTTGGGCCACCTCACTCAGCTCCATATGTTTCCAAACCCAATTCTAGAAGAACGCCAAAATCCCCATTCCTTCCCCATGGTCTCCAACAGGTCTAAGAGCATTAACTTTTCATTGAGTTTTTTTCTCAGCAGCAGTGGCCTCTCTCCTCCATGGAGTACTCACTAGTGCCACTCTGGTCTTTTGCTGTATTGAATTATAGATCCTGGGCACATTGTCAAGACAATGATTGATGCATTTGCATGTGTTCACTATAAGAGGCATTAAGTGTGTTCCATGATGGAGTTGGATTTGATAGAGAAACTGTGTGGGTCCACATTTTGTTGGACTTGTACCAACAAAAGGGCTGGTGTGGATCCAAGTAGGCCCATTTTCAACCCTGATACAGTACAGTAGTTAAGTAAAAAATTCTTTTCCCTACCTCTCTGCTGCATCATGGCCCCATCATGCCAAATATATACTAGCCAGAAACTTGCAGACGGCATTTGCAATTTCCTTAGAGCAGAGGTTTGATGAGGCTCAGTTGGAAGTGGAAGGAGGACACACATTGCTGGATCAAATAAAGAATCCACTTAGTTCAGGACTCATTGTCCACTAGTAGTCAACTGGGAAATCCTTCCAGACAGTTGACAAGTGAGGCTCTAAAGCAAAACAGCCACTCTTCCACTGTCTTCCTAGTAGCTGGGATTCTGAGGAATCCTGAATTGGAAGATGGTTCTGTTGTCCAAATGGTAATGAATGGTAGACCTGACCTGCATCTTCAGAGTTATTCTTATTACAAATATGTATATGTGATCAGCAAAGAGAAGCTCAGAAAGCGGTTTCTATATAAAATATATACTTGAGCAGAGGCTGGTTACCATTCCATAAGAAATACTTTACTCACTGTTTTATAGTTGTATATACATCTTCTGTGTAGTCAGAGGTACTTACTATGGAACAGAGAACCCTAGAGCTGTCCTCATTGTGTGGAAGCATGATGGGAGATCTACCATTGCGGGGACAGAGCCCTCAGGCAGCACATCCCCTTTCTTCAATGGTGTGGAAGGAAGAAAAGAGTGTAGGAGGGAAATTAGCAGGGAGGAAATAGATTCAAAGCTCTTAACTCCTGCAAGTGTCACAGCAGGCAGGTAGATGGTCTCTGCTGGTGACTGGGCATTACGAGGCCCTCCAAAGTCCTGCAGGTAGCATTGCAACCAAAATTCCAACACCACTATCCACAATGTTCTCTGTTTTTAGGATCCTGGCATGCAGTTCTATAGGCAGGATGCCATGCTTCCTCGATTTGTAGCAGTGAGAGAGGAAGTAGGGCAAGATTAATTAGGGGTGTTAACACAAGGCCTGTGGGCCGGCTACATCCTTTGGAAGCTCTTTATGTGGCCCTCAGGTTATCCCAGTTCAACTATCAGCTGCTCGCAGCTGCTGAACGGAGTTGTAATTGTTGAAAGGACAGCTAGCATGATAATTGGGCTCTCCCATATTGTGAAAACATGAGCAAGATTTGGGTATTTCTTTTCTGACTTTTGCAACTAATGAGCTCTAAGTGAGAAAAAGTGCTTATTTCTGGTCATGACCTGTTTAATGACATTGCTTCCTGCTCAATGACATCCCTTCTAGCCCACAGTAGGCATCATGGATGCTATTTGGTCCACTATATGAAACTAGTTTGACACCCCTGCCCTAATACATTGAGGCAAGGCCATGAAAGCCACTTATGCTAACCGACCAAATGTTTAATGAAGCAAATGTTATGCCATGCTATGAGTATTCATAGCCATTATGCTGAAACCAATCATTTATGTTTACTTATGTTAATAATGTTAATGCTATGTTATGGGTGTTAATAGTTAAATTGGTTATTGGTTTAATGTTTAAGAAATAAGGAAAATGTTATGTTTAAGGAAAATGTTATGAACATATAAGCAATGCTTATATGTTCAGAACCAAAAACATTTCTCTTGTCTCACTGTAGGAAGTGCAGGCTATAAATCAGCAAAGGAATGTATCTTAGCAAGCTGTCAAGGGCACAATAAGGTTCAGGCTTCAAAGCACTGTTTGTGAAAAGAAGCTAGAATTTCCAGCTGTCAAGTTTAATTGGTAATATGATAAATGAAACTAAACTGAACAGATTAGTTTCATTTTAAATCAAAATGCACTCCCAAGCTTGAATGTCTGCTTCTGAACAGAGAATTGAAACCCATGGCAAGAAGAGGCTTTTTGCAGATTTAAGCTTCCTTAAATCCAAAAAAAAGAAAACAAAAACAGTTATGCCATTTTAAATGAATACTGAAAGAGTTATCACCAGGGCATCACAGAAATGTCAAAGGAATACTATGTTTCCATGCATTCTTTAATATTTTAATAGTTATTGCTTAAGAGTATAGATTAATGTTAATAGCAACATATAATAGTTCAAAGTGAATTCTTGTTGTTAAAATAGTTTGATTGCCTGAATACACAGAATAGTAAAAGCAGTTAAATTTGACCATTAAGGCTGCTCAAGCCATGTAATTCAAATGCAACCTTTAAAAGGCAGATGCCTGGCTAAAGTTAATTAAGAGTTTGACAAGGAGACTCTAGAGAAGTTACAGCTTACAGATAAGACTCTTATTTAGGCAAGGGCATTCCTAACTCTGTATCTCCCACCTGTCACTAGAGATTTACAACTTAAAGTGAGATTAGATACAACATACAGAGGAACTAAGGAGTTACAATTCAGAGACAGATTTACAACTCAAAAAGAGATTTAGTAGTCAGGAAGCAGGATGGCTTGCTCCAACTAATTGGAATAACATATCACTTGGGAACATAAATCAGAGTATGAGGCTAAGAAAATACCCCAATTAGAAACATTTTAATGAGAAAGTCTTAGTAATGCAACTTATCTTGTTTGGCAGGCAGAAACATAATTGAGCAACAACAGAGATACAGACACCTGTAAATAACAGCTAGACAGGAACAGATTAAGCCAGCAAAACATCATTAGAGCCTCTAAAAGCTGACAAAAGAAGCTAGATTTAATTGAAATAAAGAGAAAAGTTTCTTAAAATCTTTATTTACAATAAGGATAGTTTGTCCTGTATTAAATAAATATAATTATACCACTATACATCAAAGTAATAAGTCACATAAAGGGAATTAAATATGGAATTAATAGAGGGACAACAAAAGGCTTAGTTTAACCAGTGATTGATGAAACCAGACAGAAAGGAATGTTGAATAGATAAGCAGATGGCTGTTTGAAACATGTCAGGGACAGGCCAGTGAGGAATGGCAAGAGATAAACAAAGACATACCAAAGGCCAGTAATAAATAAGTAAAGAGTAGCAAAAGATAAGAGCAAAAGACACAAAGTTTTCTGTGGCCAATCCTGAGAAGGCCTCCATCTCTGATGTCACCAGGTGGCGGCGGTGGCCAGGGGAGCCTTTGCTCAGCTTCGGTTGATTCGCCAGCTGCGACCGTACCTGACTTGCGCGGACCTGGCCACAGTAACCCATGCCCTAGTGACATCTAGATTAGATTATTGCAATGTGCTCTACGTGGGGCTGTTTTTGAAGACGGTCCAGAAATTACAATTAGTACAGAATGCGGCTGCTTGTGTGGTGGCTGAAGCATGTTGGTTTGACTTTGTGAAGCCGTTGCTTCAGTGGCTACACTGGCTGCCGGTTCTGTTCCGGGCCCAATTCAAGGTGCTAGTTTTGACTTTTAAAGCACTTTACGGCTCGGGTCCGGGCTATTTGAGAGACTGCCTCCTTCCTTACAATCCTGCCCGGGCTCTTAGATCATCTGGGGGCCCCTTTTGACTGTGCCACCACCAAGAGATGTGAGGGGGGCGGCAGCCAGGAAGAGGGCCTTCTTGGTGGTGGCCCCCAAACTTTGGAATGCCCTCCCCTTAGAACTGAGAACTGCTCCCTCTTTGCTAACATTTCGGCGTGGACTGAAGACCTTTTTATTTCAAAAAGCTTTTAAGTGTTGACAGGCTGGCTGGCTTTCTTTCTCCTTTTATATTAGAATCCACGGGGTTTGTTTTTAGATTTTTAATTAATTGTAAATTGTTTAAATTGTTGTTTTTAATGTTGTATTTTTAATTGTTGTAAACAGCCTTGTGTGCCCTTTGGGCATAAATGCAGGATATAAATAAATAAAATTAATAATAAATAAATAAATTTAAGGGAGAGGCTCACACTGGAAAATTGCTCTCTCTGAGGGCTTTGAGAGTTGACACATGGCTCTCATTGCTCTCTTCGCTTTGGACAAGGAGTCTCTGAGAGGCCCGTTGCTGGCAACGAAATAAAGCTTGCAGACGATCACCACTCTTGCCTACTGAGTTTGCTTTTGAACTTTGCTCTTGACCTTGCAACAACATAATATCCATTTTTCCATTCTGGCTCATTAGGACTCATACACAAATTGATTTGGCAGGAAAAGGAATTGCCACACATCTACTCCTTCAGATGCAGAAGGAAATGCGCACATTTGTTTTTCAACTTCTTCATGGCTTCCTTTACCTCTTTGTTCCTCAGAGTATAGATGAGGGGATTGAGGGCAGGTGTGACCACCGCATACAATATGCTGGCCACTTTGTTCACTTGGGAGGTGGAGGAGGGTTTAATATACACAACTATAATAGGGCCATAGAAGAGGGAGACCACCATCAGGTGGGAGCCACAGGTGGAGAGGCCCTTCCTACCACCCTGCTTAAAATGGTCACAGAGACTGGCCAGGATGGTCACATATGAAAACAGCAAGATCAGAAAGTTGGGAAGAATCATCAAACTGTCACTGAAAATATAAAGCACCTCACTTACATAGATGTCTGCACATGCCAGCTTTTTTAACTGGGTGATGTCACAGAAGAAACCGTCCAGCACATTCGGTCCACAGAGTGGTAGCTTGGTGGTGACCACTGTCTGGAAGATGCCATGAATGAGGCCTCCTACCCAGCAAAGTAGGAGGAGACTGAGGCAGCGCTGCCGGTCCATGATGATTGTGTACCTCAGTGGGTGGCAGATGGCCACATAGCGATCATAGGCCATCACACTGAGGATGAATGTTTCTACACCTACAAGGAGATGGCCAGTAAATACCTGGGCTATACAGGCTCCATAAGAAATGGTACTGCCATTGTTCAGTAGATCGGTCAGTAGTTTTGGGGCAGCCACTGAACCAAAAGATATATCAAGGAGGGATAGATTGGCAAGAAAGAAATACATGGGGCATTGAAACAGTTTGGGATCAGATCGAACAGTCACCATGATTAACAAGTTGCCCACAAGGATGGTGGTGTAGCAGGTGAAGACTAGAGGTAAAACGAACAGCTGGGCAAACTGGGAACCAGAAAAGCCCAGGAGGACAAACTCTGTAATGGTGGATCCATTCATCTTGATGGCTGGTTCTGGTGGGAGAAACAAATGAGTTAGGGTTTATCCTCCAGGTCCTTCTCATCTCTCCCTAGGTCCACTCCTACCATTGCATGTAACATGACTTCAAGTAGCAAGGCTGGATAGCTCTAGGTTACCAGGGCATTGTGATAGAGTAGCCAGAGTATTGTGCACAGGTTGAGGAGACAGAAGTTCAAACCGTTATCCCTTATTCAGCCATGGATATTTCTGGGTGGCCACGGCCACTCACTCTGTCCCACTCCAAACCGCTTCCAAGGACAGTTGTGAGGAAGAAAGGGGATCAATGTGTGCTGCCCTGAGCTCGTTGGAGGGCCTATAAAGAGGAGTGGGTCTTTTTCTGTGATAGCACATAACATCACTCCTCATTTTTCTAAAAAAAATAAGACATCTACATAATCTGCTATGATGATGATGATGATGATTTACCACCTGATAATGTTGTGGTTTTTATGTGTACATATACAATTATTAGCTGTGTTGTCATTTTGATGTTAATAATAATAATAATAATAATGAACACAAAACCATTGTCATCTAACACTCCTACATGCATGTAGCTGCATCTGCTGACACTGCACCACCTACATCACCTACCTAGTTCACTTTAAAAACATTTATAATTTATACATATAATTTATTAAAATGTACCCTTGAAATAAAAACACATAACATCTCTTTATGCGCCTCTAACTTTGGAAAACTCAGAAAAAAAGTGAAGTCCATGGTGGGGGGGAGGGGGGTTTTCACCCACCTCTACATATAAATGACAAGATATGATAACACATACCCCTGATCTGATGACTGTATTAGGTAACTTCACGTGTTCCACACAGATTTGCATCTCGTCTTGTTACTGCAGTTCTGAAGGGAGAAAAAAAAATACATACTGAGACAGTTTCCTCTGTTGAATCTGTTTAAACCAGAGAGGGTTCATCCCCCATAACCCATTTTTGCCCTGAGAAATTCACAGCCCAATCCTGAGTTGCCCGGAGTGCGGGGCTGCCGCGTTGCCAAAATGGCTGCAGCTTCCTACACTCCCTGGGCAGCCACTGCTATCTCCTTTGGAGATGGGGACTTTTGTCCAATTCCCCCAAGTAAGAGAAGTAGCCCTGCAATGGGGTTACTCGATTCTGCGGCAGTTCTGGAGCTGGCGCAGATTCGGAGAGTCTTGTGTTGGGCCGCAAGTCCCGTGTTGGGCAACACTCTCTGCCATCTGGCAATCCAGGCGACCACCAGGTGATGTAATGTAGGCCCAGTGCCCACTCTGGACTTGCACGGGGCTAGCCTGGGCACTGGTGCTGCAGTAAGGGCTTGCAAACATGCCTTAAGGCACGTTTGCAACAGTGTGCACCAGCAAGAAGCCTGCACGCAGGGCTCAGGTTCAGGCCCTCAGCAGCTAGATCTCGTTCCCCTCCTGGATTGTTTAATAAAATCAAACATACTTAATAAAATCAACACCTTTTTGCTCCAATTTTTCATGATTAAACTCCAGGCTTCGGTCTCATACTACTACAACAAAGGAAAAATTGCTGGCCAATATTCAGGACTCTCTGTTCTCTCTGTCAATAACCTGTTGGTTTTTTTTTTTTTTTTAATGTGCAAATCAGGGAGATTAATGGAGATTCCCAATTGGGGGAGTTTTCTGTCTAGCCTGAAGAAGTCTGGGAGAGTCGCTGCAGGGTGCAGAGGCCATTCTCTCTTCCTGCTGGAGAGCATGATTGAGTTGGGGCTGCTGAGATGTCGTTCATCTGGACCTTCATCTGAACCAGCAACCATGTGGTGTTTGGTCCAGAGTAACTGGGTTCAAGAGCAAATTATGAGTGTTGTGCAGAGATCAGGGAGACCCAGGTTCAAACCCTTTTTCAGCAATGGCAATTGCTGGGTGACCTTGGCTAGTCACTCCGTCTCCAACCTACCCAAGAGGATTTTTGTGAGGGGAAAAAATGGGGAACATGTGAAGTGCCTTGGGATCCTTGAAGGATGGGAAATAGATGAAATAATATCATGTGCAATATTGCTGCAATCAGTACATCAGGAAGCTTCAAGCTTTCCACAAACACTTCTACCTCTTCCCATTCTGGGAGTTCTGAAGGTTGATATGAAATATAGTTTCAGGCACTGTTCCAAGAGACAATTATTCAATTCAAGGAAGTGTCTTTCCACTTAATTTATTTATTCTTATTTCAGTCTAAAAGAGTACGGCTCTGTTCAACAAGTTTCTGTTCAATAACTGTACCAATTATTTGCTGGCCATGGAATAATAATTTTATACTCAGACATAATTGACTCATCTCACATCATACAGAACTAAAAGACTGCATCAGAGACTTTTCCTTTTGAACAGGATGCATTCCTTTTATTTCATTTGCTGATGAAAGCCTTTGCTGATGGTTATCTTGGTGGTACTGAACTGCAATTGGCAACTGCTGAAGAAATGTAGTTTAAGTCGTGGTAAAATTGCTGCTGCTGAAGAATAAGAAGAAGTATTGATGACTGGAGAAAAGTATAGACTTTGACAAAGTTGAAATTTTTTGTGAGAATATGCATGCAAGCTAGAAGTTGTAAAAAAAATATGATTAAATTAACAGAAAAAGTAGGAGATTATACTCCTCTGAACATTTGAGAGAGTTTCTAGAATAGGGAACATTGTTTTTCCCAGAAAGTGAATTAACAGGAAATCTGTTTAATGTTCAATTTAATTCCATCCAACTCTATTCTATGGTTTTATTGTAAATTGTAAATAAAATTAATACCTGCAGTATCTCTGTATCATGGAAGTGTCAATCTGCCTGAGGGGTCTGTTGTCATATACGTTAGAATCCACCTTCTGCAGAGATTCTCACTCGCATTGCAATTCAGAATAAAAGGGGATCTGGGAACAAGTGCCTTCTGTCTCAGCAATCAGTTCTTCATTGCATCCTCCAAAGTTTGGATTTTTCAAGAAGGCTCAGAAAGGATGAACAAAGGAGGTGGAAGAAATTCAGGAGAGCAAAAGACTGGAGATGGAAATGGAAGATGGAGTTGTCCAGCGTGATGTTTTAATGAAACTGAGAGAACTGGAACTTCAGTGAAAATAAGATGCTCCATGCAAGAAAGCTAGTGGAGAATTAGAGTGAGAATAGTCATCCGTCGATAGCTTTCACCTCATCTGGAATTTAAGAGGACATAATGCTTTCAAGTTTTCCTTGACATAAACCTGATACTTGAGGTTCTTGGATTTCTCCCTCTGTATTCAAAGCCTGTGATGTTCTCTTTAAAACAACAAAGATGTCGGCATCCTGGATAGTGTTGACTGCTCTTCAGTCCCACATGGGTTAATTATAAATGAAAAAGATTTTGAAGTTCTGGTACACAGCAGTACTTTAGGGAGCTCTGAACTTTAGAGGGCTTGTGTGCTGTTTCCAAGATCTTTTTCCCCTAGGAGAGCCTGCATCCATCCATGTTGATGCAGTTCCTTCACTTAATTTGAACCCCACCCATCCTCAGCATGGCAAACATTATTTTCTTTCCTTTTTATCTTTACAACAGCCCAGTATGGTTGACAGATCGTAACTGGTCCCAAATCACCCAAGGGAGCAATCAAAACACAATCTTATCCCTGTCTGCTCAGAGATAAGTCCCATCAAGCTTAATGAGGCTTACTTTATGGTATGTATGTTTAGGATTGCAAAGGCCCAGTCCTACTCGCATTCTGGCAGTGTGCATTATGGTGATTGCAAAATGCAACTTGCCATTCTGTGCAGCCAGGCCACCTTTGCTTCCAGAAAAACCCCAGTGCCAGTAAGTCAGCACAGAGTGTGGGCAGTGGGCGAACTGAACAGGGAGGAGAAGGAATGGGGCAGAGACTGGGACCAGAAGGGGTGTGTTGAGGCCATGAAGGGGGCAATATCAGTGCCAGCAGCTCCACCAATATCCTAACCCCTTACCCAGGGCCCGCCTTAGGAGCTATAGGGCCCAATGCAAAACATTTTTGCAGAACCCCTACCCTCACTGGCCTCCCCTACTCACCGGAATGAGCAACAGTGGAAAGGCGCCCAGCAGTGGAGTCACTGTCAACTGCTTCTGGGGAAGGGATTGATTCCAAGTCAGTTGGACCCAGGGACAGAAAGGAGGGAGGGCCGTCTTGCAGCAATGCTCTATTCACTGCACCCTCCTTGCGATGCCTCAGCATGGAAGATTACCATGCTGGAGAGCTACAAAATGAAGTGCAGGTGCTCCACTTGACATCCCAGTGCGGGGCCCCTCCAGACGCAGGGTAAAATTGCCCAAAGGCCGGCCCTGCCCCTATCTGCCTTGAGCCACATTCCCAGCTCCACTCAGACTTGTGCCAGAAAAATTGAGGGCACGGATCCAAGTAGACCTGCCAGGGAAGTAAATAAATGTTTCCTTACCTGGAGAGGACCTCTGGGACTGCCCCTCTAGCAGAATCCAGTGCATGCTCCAGTGATGTGGCTGTGGGATCTCAATAGAGATGAAGAAAGAGACGAAGGCGGGCTTGGTGGAAGATCTTCTCCCTCTCTGTCGAGAGCTCTTTATTTTTATCCCTCTCCCCCCCTCATTCCCGAAACTCTCTTTGCATAATCAAACAACCTGATTATATCACGCCACATACGCCTTTTGTGTTAATTGGCTTGGGTTTGGTGCAAGGAGGCTGAACCACGGGTGGTGTGGTTTGCCAGCGCCGACGTGGCAGCGTCCCTACATGTGGCTGCATTGTTGGAGCTTTGGGAAGGATTGGGCTGTAAAACTCTGTGATCTAACTCCCCAGTCCAGTCCCCTGCCAGCCCATAGCATGCAGCACCACTAACTCATGCTGCTGCATGTTATGGTGGAGGAAGGACCAGATGGTCTTGGAGAGGAAAAAAAATCTTTTATTTTCCTTACTACCCCACAGGCCTCCAGGTCTCCAATGGGTCGCCTTAAACCTGTACCAGCTATTTAAGAACATAAGAACAGCCCCACTGGACCAGGCCATAGGCCCATCTAGTCCAGCTTCCTGTATCTCACAGCGGCCCACCAAATGCCCCAGGAAGCATACCAGATAACAAGAGACCTGCATCCTGGTGCCCTCCCTTGCATTGGCCTTCTGACATAGCCCATTTCTGAAATCAGGAGGTTGCACATACACATCATGGCTTGTAACCCGTAATGGATTTTTCCTCCAGAAACTTGTCCAATCCCATTTTAAAGGCATCCAGGCCAGATGCCGTCACCACATCCTGCGGCAAGGAGTTCCACAGACCAAGCACACGATGAGTAAAGAAATATTTTCTTTTGTCTGTCCTAACTCTCCCAACACTCAATTTTAGTGGATGTCCCCTGTGTCAGGTCAGCAGGGGAGGATAGCTCTTGCTTTCCTGATAGCAAAGAGGCATGGGAGCATAGGAAGACAGCACAAGAAGCAGGCGATCCCAAACAGAGCCAAAGAAGCAGGCACAGGCTTGTTTGTTGCAAAAGCATGTATTGGTAAAAAGAGCAGGCAGAAGAGTAGTCAGTCAAACAGTCCAGAAGTCAGGGACACAGCAGAGAGGCACAGTCACGATGAGCACACTCCAAGTCAGAACAGAAAACCAGCAGCACAGCACGCAGAAACACCACAACAACCCACACCTCGGTGTCTGTGCTTGCCTCATATATACTGGGGTCAGCCAATCAGAGTAGGGCAACCTCATAGTCACAAGATAGTCTTGTAACCCACTCTGATTGGCTGTCCAGTGGTGCATTGCACCACTCCACCATAGCCTATGTGAGTCACGTGACTCCCACCTGCAACAGGTGCAGCTGATTCCATCAGCATACATACACAGTGCTGCTGCTGTTCCTTTAATTACATTTTACACCAGCCTGGACATCAAGGCCCCTCCTGCCACATCCTGGCTTACAACAATTCAGGGTCTGGGATGCCAAAGGCCTGACACCCTGGTTCTGGTGTTATGTGAGAGTGTAAAGAGCATCTCTCTATCCACTTTATCCTTCCCATGCATAATGTCTCAATCATGTCCCCCCTCAGGCGCCTCTTTTCTAGGTTGAAGAGTCCCAAACACCATAGCCTTTCCTCATAAGGAAGGTGCCCCAGCCCAGTAATCATCTTAGTCGCTCACTTTTGCACCTTTTCCATTTCCACTATGTCTTTTTTGAGATGTGGCGACCAGAACTGGACACAATACTCCAGGTGCGGCCTTACCATCGATGTGTACAATGGCATTATAATATTAGCCGTTTTGTTCTCAATACCTTTTCAAATGATCCCAAGCATAGAATTGGCCTTCTTCACTGCCGCCGCACATTGGGTCGACACTTTCATCGACCTGTCCACCACCACCCCAAGATCTCTCTCCTGATCTGTCACAGACAGCTCAGAACCCATCAGCCTATATGTGAAGTTTTGATAAGTCCGGGAAAAGAGGGATACGATCTTGGAATGCACAGATGCTGCTAAAACCCTCAAGCATCCCAGAGTTTGACCTGCTCCCTGCCCTGATTCTTCTCCAAACTGCCCATGCCTGCACCTTAGCTGTTCCGGTGGTGAGTCTGGGGGCTACTGCTTCATGCAGTATCACTACTGTAAGCCACAGATAGAACAGAGGCATAAGTTCAGTAATGTAACTACAAAACCACACAGGTTATCACTCAAAGTTTTCATGGAACGCACTCAGTGCCTCTTGCAATGAACACATGCAAGTGTGTCTCTCCCAGTCTATACAATGTGCCCAGGATCCATAGTTCAACATAGCAGAAGAACAGAATGTTCCAGGGAGAAAACTGATCAAAGCTTCTGAGAGTAAACTCAATTGGATGTCAAATCTCTTGGGCCTGTTGAAGAGCTTGGAGAAGGAATGGGATATTTGGAATTCTTCTAGAAAGAGATTTCTGGGACACTTGGAGATGAGCATGGTGGCCCCAGAACTTCCAGTACAGGAGATTGCAAGCCAAAAGTTCCCACCAGCCCTTCCTCAGTTACACATCAGCAAGTGCCAAATGCTAGCACTGCCTCTGCTCTCACTCAGGCTGCTATTCCTCCACTTTCTGGATTTGAAAAGACAAAATGAGAATGGAGCAGGAGAGTGGAGGTGGAGGAGAGGAGAGGGCTAGATTGTCTCCCAGGAGATGTTCTAGCCCACTAGTCTCCTGCCCTCCACTTCCTTTTGCAATCCATTTGCATTTTCCTTTTCAAATCAAGAGAGCATGTGAGAAGGGATAGAAATGACCCAGAGGTTGGCAGTGACTGCCCCCTCCGCCCCCTGCCAATCTGTCAACTGAGGTGATCACTTCAATCTACCTCATAATCAACTTGAAGTTTGCCTATTTGGCCTCAGAAAGACTGGGCAATCTTCACAAAGTGTGACGCCCAGACACCACTGGGTTTCTGTCCCTGTTGCATGTCCTCCCCTGCACACATTCAGGGGACTGGCCAATGCATGCTTGCAAGAAAGCCCTTAAATACTTGCTGCCAGTTCTCATGCAGTGGCTGATCTTGTTCTCTAGATGCAAGTGCTGCTAAATCTGTCACATGTGAAACTAGGGGGCAGCACCTTTGGGTCTACCTTCAGTGGTTTACATGTGAGACCCATCGTTCATTTCAATGCTGCCTTGGCCTTTAGCATGGGGGAATGCTCAGTGGCAACCGCAGGACTAATGGGCAAGATTGAGCCAGGCCAAGCCCTTTTAAAGCCACTACTGTCAATGGGTAGATGGGACTCGTTAGCCTGGGAAGGCAGCTCATCTGAGAGGAGGAAAACTCTGATCCCAAACCTCCACTGCCTTGTGGCTACATCCAGTTATGGAAAAGGCTTCAGGAGTCAACCTCGAGGCAAAATCTGGAGCCGGAGTCCCTGAGGCAGTTCATGGCTGAAGACAGTCATGTTCTGGCAACTCCTGCAACACTGCTGGAACCAACCATATTGGCCTCTGCCTTTCCATTGGACCATTTCAGCGACGTGGAGGGGAAATTTGCTGCATGGGAAACAGTCTATCCTCCATATCTACTTTACCCAGGCTTCGCGCACTGGAGAGGACACTTTGTTCCAGAACCACCATTCAGAGCGTGACACCATAGTCTTCCGAGACTGAAGGATGCCAAAACAACAACAACAACAACAAAAACTGTCAATGGGAGAGAGTGGATTAACTTGGCCCTTTTTTACAATAACTATTTCGGGATGACCCTTTTTCATGTGCATTCAAAGCACAAGTTGTAGGAGAAGAAATTGCTCAGTGCTGTTGTCCAATCACTAGAGGTATTATTTATTTACTGCGGGGCACAGCACAGCGGTTTTGGCACAGTATTACCTGTGTTGGAAAGCAGAGTAGCCACCTGCAGAAGAAGCCCTTTCCTAGGGGAAATTCCACCACCCAGCTAGTTTGTTGCTATCAATAAGCACACACAAGGGCAGAGGCCATTAAAGTTCCAAAAGAAACACCTTACCATTTTACAGTGGTACACATTTTCTGAAGTATTGGAGGTGCCTACTAGTTATGGAGCAGTGAACCCTAGTGCTGTTGTCATTGTGTGTATGAAAGAGAGAGGGTGCTCATAATCAGTGGCATAGCTAGAGGGGGTACAAAGCACTAGATTTTGCAGGGAGCCTCACTACAGCATGCAAGCAGCCCCTACTACTCCCCTTTGGAGCCTCTGTTTTTTTTCCCCTCGCCTGGAATGAATCTGAAGGGAAGGGGGAAGGACCTTTTGCACGCTGCGGCAAGGCTCCCTGCAAAACTTAGTGCTTTTCACCCCCTCTAACCACACCACTGCTCATAATGACTGTGCACCATTATGGAGACAGAGATTAAGAATCTGCATCCTTCGCTTATCATCATAGAGGGCAGGTAAGTGGTTTTCAGGTGTCTGGTCAATATCCTGCCCACCTCGAGCCCTACAGGTGACAAGTGATGCATAAAAATCCAGATCCAGCTTGAAACTGGCTGATTCTTTGCTCAGGTACCCCCTACACACACACACACACACACACACACACACACACACACACACACAGCATATGTGACACAGATTTGGAGAAATTGAAAGATTTCACCCATGAATATATGAAGATCAAACTTGTGCTTCATCTTCATAGAACAAAATGATATTGCAAATGAGAAGGGGATTCCTGTAACAATGAACTTAAATTTCTGTTCTGTCCTATCCCCTGAACATACAGTGGGTCCCAATATCTCAGATGCTTGGGTGTGGGGTGGTTTACTGGGTTATTGGGAGAGAAAGTCACTGAAACTTTTCATAAATTGCAACCTTCTTGTAAACCTTCTGAGCTAAAATCAAATATCCACAGCATGCCAGCTAAATCCGGACCCAGCTAGAAAATTGCTGATACCCTCTGCAAGTCATATAGGGTAGAGCTTAGAGGACAATCAAGTTAGAAATGGAAGGACAGGTTGTGCTTGACAGAATAAAACATCTGCCTAGTGTAGCACTCATTTTCCAGTCCTGGTCAGCTGGCAATTGAACTTAATAACCTCTTCCCCCCTTCCCTGCCATTGGTTTCCTCATAGAAGGTCCAGAGGAATCTTGAGTCAGAATAGTGTTCTTCTATCCAAGAAGTGATACGCGTAGAAGGTAGACCTGAACTGTATCAATTATGCATCTTCAGAAATTAGTATTACAAATATTTATAGATCAGTGTTCAGCAAAAAATAAGCTCACAAAGTGGTTTACAAAGCAAAAAATTATTACATAAAGTGTCCCCTCTCCCAAAGGGCTCTCTAACAAAGAAGAAGAAACACCAGTAAACACCCAAACAGAGGAGACACTGTCTGGAGTGAACAGAGGCAATTGCTTTCGCCATGCTAAATACAGGTTGGCCCTCGGTATCCATGGTGGATCCGTTCCTGGACCCCCCACAGATACCGAACCTATGGATATTGAGATCTGCGGGGGGGGGGGGTGGTGGTCAGAGGATCTCCAGATGCAACCAGAAGTGCCTTCCTCATGTGGCCTGCCTACACCTCATAAAGTCTCTGGCAAGCTTCTAACAGGCACCTGGTTTTTCATCAGAAGTGCCTGTTGGAAGCCTCCCAGAGGGCTTCTAAGGTGCAAGGAGGCCACACAAGGCCTCCCTGAGCTTCTGAACACCACCCAGATGCAACTGGAAGGCACCTCCGGTAGTGTCCAGGAGGTCTATTGAAGCCCTCCAGCAGGTTGGC
Organism: Tiliqua scincoides; assembly: GCF_035046505.1. Classification (NCBI taxonomy): domain Eukaryota; kingdom Metazoa; phylum Chordata; class Lepidosauria; order Squamata; family Scincidae; genus Tiliqua; species Tiliqua scincoides. The sequence goes on along the minus strand of NC_089825.1, from coordinate 140,802,943 downwards.
ACCTATGGCAAGTCAGATCCATGGGTGTTGATCCTGCAGGTAAGGAGGGTCAATCTGTCGAAAAATGCAACACTTTGAAGCCCACTTGACAGTGAATTTTGATTTCAAATGCACAGCATTTGATTTGGCAAAATAAGAAAGTTTCACACATTTACTCCTATTGAGGCAGCAGGAAATGTATACATTTGTTTTTCAATTTCCCCATAGCTCCCTTCACCTCTTTGTTCCTCAGAGTATAGATGAGGGGATTGAGGGCAGGGGTGACCACCATGTAGAACACGGCAGCCATTTTGTCCACCTGGTTGCTGGAGGAAGGCTTCATGTACACAAAAGCAATGGGCCCATAGAAGAGGAAGACGACCATCAGGTGGGAGCCACAGGTGGAGAGGCCCTTCCTACTGCCCTTTCCAAAACGGCCACAGAGGGTGACCAGGATGGTGGTATATGAAACCAGCAGGGTCAGAAAGCAGGGTATAATGATCACACTGTCGCTGAACACTAAGAGTATCTCACTGACATGGATGTCTGAACAGGAAAGCTTCATTACCTGTGTGATGTCACAGAAGAAATTATCCAGCACATTCGGTCCACAGAATGGTAGCTGGGCCGTGACTGTTGTTTGAAAAATACTATGAATGATTGCTCCTATCCAACAAAGTATGAGGAGACCGAGACAGCGCTGCCGGTCCATGATGGTTGTGTACCTCAATGGCTGGCAGATGGCCACATAGCGATCATAGGCCATGACATTGAGGAGGAACATTTCTACACCGGCAAAAAGGTGGAAGGTAAGTATCTGGGCCATACAGCCTCCATATGAAATTGTCCTGCCACTGAACAATAGGTCAGTCAGTAGTTTTGGGGCAGCCACTGAGCCCAAAGATATGTCGAGGAGGGACAGATTGGCAAGGAAGAAATACATGGGGCAGTGAATGAGATTGGGCTCAGTCCACACAGTCACCATGATGAGCAAGTTCCCCACAAGGACGATGGTGTAGCAGGTGAAGACCAGAGTTAAAATGAACAGCTGGGCAGACTGGGAGCCGGAGAAGTCCAAGAAGACAAATTCTGTAACGGTGGATCCATTCATCTTGATGGCTGGTTCTAGTGGGGGGGGGGGAAATGGGATACTGTTTACCCTCCAGGGCTTGCTCACCTTACCTGCCTCACTAGCGCATCTCGAGCTATGAATAGAATCAGACTGAATTTCGAAGAGAAGAGAAGAGTAAATCGGTTTTTGCTCTTATTTTCCTCCTGTCTCATTGTATGGCATACAATTATCTCAGCAAAGTATTGAGGACTATGCTTGCTTTCTGAAGAATTTCTATGTAAAAAGCTGCAGACTGATGGCATCAATGTCTTTTTGGCCAATTTACAATTGGGAGAGTTTGCTTCTGCTAGAACAGTGGTTCCCAAACCTATGAGCATCGGGACTCACTAACAAAAAAATGTTTACCAGCCACTTAAGCCTCTGTGGCTATAATGGTGGTCAGCCACCCCATCTGTCAAGTAGCAGGTTGTTTAACCCTTGATTCACATAGCCTAATTTGCCTTGTTAGTTTTGCAACCCACCAAAAGCTGAGTTGTAACCCACTGGTGAAATTGGTGCCTCCGGCCCACAGTTTGGGAACTGCTGAACTAAGGGAATTGGGGAATTCCACTTAAGGAATCTGTGAGAGTCAATGCAGGATACAGCAGACGTTCTCTCCTCTTGCTAGACACTAGGATTGATTTGACTCCTCCAATTTCACTAGACATTGCAAGCATATCTTCATATCCTGAGGACTAGAAACAATTTTTTTTAAAGAAAGTTCAGCATTTCTGAGTGTATTCTGATTTATGTGCCTATGACAGATTTGTGTGCCTGTGAGGAATAAGGGCACTGTATCAACACAAAGCTAGCTAAGACCTTTCACAATAACTAGCATAGTACTGACTAATGAGGATAGTTTGCAGTTCAATGATAGAAGCTTTGCATGGAGAAGTTCTAAAGTTCCACTTCTACTAGTACAATTCAAAAGAGCTCAAAAAGCAAGGCAGTTCTGGGCTACTGAGCCATCGTGTTGGAGTAGCCAGAGTATTGTGCAAAATTGAGGAGATAGAAGCTCAAACCCTTAGACAGCCACGGAGATCACTGGGTGACCGTGACCAGTCACTCTGTCTCAATCCAGCCTACCTCAAAAGAATGTTGAGAAGAAAAAAAGGAGAATATATATGCTGCCTGAGCTCCTTGGAGGAAGGATGGGTTATAAATGAAAAAAGCACGGCACATACCACTATTCTGATTTGGACACTTGGCAGCTTTCTGTGCTCTGCAAAGATTTCCACCTCTTCTTGTTACTGGAGTTCTGGAGGCAGATAAAAATATGGATTGAGACAGTGTCCACTATTGAACCAGAAAACATTTATCACTCGTAATTTCAGCATATGACTCTGTTCAATGACATCCTGATCAATATTGAAGTAATTGTTTGTCCTCCATTAAATATTAATGTTATACTCAAATCCAGTAGACCCTTCTGTTTCTGTCATCACATGGAACTGGGGGATTGAATATGAGTTTTTTTGTTTTGTTTTCTTTTTGTTTTGTTTTGGTCAAGATATATTTCATTAACAGTCTACGGCAGTGTTTCTCAAACTTTTAGGGAGATTTACTCCCTAAGTTTTTGCAGGGGAGAGGCGAGGGCAATGGCGTGACCCCCAGGATCACGTTTGCTAAGGGAGGGAGAAGGGGGTGCTTTTACTCACACGGAGATGCAGAATGTTGCAGGGGATTCAGGGAGCCCTGCACAGCCTTCCGCAGGGCTCCCCACAGTTTGGAACATTCAAAACAAGTTATCATAAATCACCTTCTGGAAACCGGAAGCAGTGGTGTCGCTAAGCAAGTTGCTTCCCGGTGCAAAAAAAAATTCTGTAGCCCCCCTCCTGGCAATGACATCAAATTTAATTAATTACATTGGGTCTTATACATACAGTGAGTGAGAAATGTTAGCTAATATTTTAAAATAGCAAACACTTGTTGAAAGTACTTATTGCACTTTTACAGTGCAATCTATTCATGTCTACTCAAAAGTAAGTCCCATTGTGTTCAATGGGGCTTACTTCTTGGTAAGTGAAGTAAGGTAGGATTGCAGCCTTACACAGTTTGAGATGTGCAGGAGGGGACTGGAGACAATCATAAGGGCCAGCAGCTGACCTTTAGGAAGTGGAATTGAGGAATTATGGGAATAAATGATGAGGCCAAACCACCTGCTGCTCAGTGCTCCAGCTGCAACTTGCCTCCCAGGTTGCTGTGCCTTGCTTGCTACCCTCTTCAGGTTTCTGCACATGTGCAGGTAACCTGTCACAGTCAGCCAACTCAGAGCCCAATCCTCTGCATGTCTACTTGGAAGCAAACCCAGTCTAGTCAATGGGGCTTACTCCCAGGAAAGTGGGGAGAAGATTGCAGCCTTGGAGCCCAATCCTCTGTCTGACTACTTGGAAGCAAGCAAGAACCCAATCTCCTGCATGCCTACTCAGGAGCAAGCCCTACTGGCTTAGATTGCAGAGACAATTGGGCTGCTGCAGCCTTGCCAGGAGGAGAGAGGAGGATAAGGGGGCAGGCAAGTAGAGAGAGGACTGTGACGAGCAGAGGAGAGTAAGCTGCGCAGGGCGGGGGAGTGGTGAGCAACTGGTCATGCTGCACAAGGGGAACCCCCTCTTCAGTCCAGGCTGGGCTCCACAAGGGTCTCTGGGGGCTATGGCTGCCTATTGGGGGCTCCATCTCACTCTCTCTCTCTCTCTCTCACACACACACACAGTGTCCTGATCAGCATCCAGCAGCCCTCTCCCCTCACCAACACACTTCTTCCTCCTCTCTAAACACAAACAAGCATTGACATGCTCTGCTCCACTCCCCATGCACCTCTCTTGCCATTTAAGGCAAATAGGGCTTCAGGGGGCAGCATGTTGAGTAGGACAGATGGAGGAAATGAGGGCTGGCAGGTGGAGGTCTGTGCCCGTTGCTAGCATCTCAGCTGCAGGAGGGGGAGAGGGCCAGCTCCTCCTGCCTGCCAGCAACCTACCTTCCATCTCAGCTGCAGGGAGGGTCAACATGCAGTTTCGCCCCTCTCCATGGCTGTTGCCCCTTCTCCCTCCAGAGTGCCTGGCACTGGCAGGGTGCTGTTGCACACAGGTGCTGTTGCCTGCAAGTTGTTGCCCCCTTAGCCAGGGTGTTGCCCCCACCCACCCTGTAGCCCGGTGCAGCTGCTATCCCCTGCACCCTCCTAGCTATGCTACTGACCGGAAGTGCTTTGTGCTTTTTTTTTTAATGTTCCAAGGCTTGGGGAGCCCTGCAGATGGCTGTGTGGGGTTCCCTGCACCTCCTGCAACATCCTGCAACCCTGTGTGAGTAAAAGCATCCCCTTGCCCCCCCCCTTAGTGATGCAATCCTGGAGATCGCGTCGTTACCTCCCCCCTTCCCCGGCCCCTTAAAGGGATGGGGTAACTTTACACAAACTGATGGCTCAAGACCCACCAGTTTGAGAACCACTGGTCTACGGCACTAATGATTGATTTGGGGATACTGAACTGTGATTGGTAAATGATGAAAAAAGAAATTCAGTTTAAGTCCTAATAACATTCTGACTGCTGATTTTCCACCAGAAAATGAAATAGTATTTTTTTGCTTCTGGTTTATGATCAAACTGAATTTGTTATTTCAAGGTTCATGGTTCTATTCATATAGCTCTTCCAGTTTATTTCTTAACTTTAGGTCTAGTTATCATGCAGGGTTCTCTGTCTAGCAAAATTCTATCCAGCAAAAAAAAACAATGAACCTTCTTCATAAACTAATTAGCCTCTCCTTAACTATTCATAGCCCCAAACACAAAAACCTTTGTTTTTGTACCCTGCAGTTTAGAGGACACCCTCATGACAGTTTGTGAAAAAAAAATTGTTAAAAGGGAAGACTGACAGAGTAGGAAGAAATATTGATGGCTGGGAAAGGAATGGTCTTCCACAACTGTACAAACCATTGTGAAAATATGTCTCAAAACTAGAACAGTTTGCAGATTTTATGTTTAAATGGGCACAAGAGATAGGAGATTATATTCTTCTGAACATTTTGCAGTGCTTATGAAATAAGGAACAGATTACCTCTAAAGATCTGTTCTAAGGTTATATGAGACAGTAGATAACTGAGTAATTAGTTTAAAAAAAGTTAATAATTTTTATATATCTGTGTGATGGAAGTGATAAACTACCTGAAGGAATGTGGGATTATTTTGCAAAGGAAACAGCCTTTGCATGTGGTAGAGAAAAAGATACCAAGCAAAATAACTTCACATTTAAGTGGTGACTGTGTATTATGTTTTGCACAAGTCACTTTTTTTTATGTTCTTTTTTTCAGTGTTGACCTGAGGAATTGATGCTGTAACAAGATAGTTGCATATCAGAATTATGGAGCTATACCGACTGAAGTAATAATATCTGTATTGGCATTAGAAATTTTTAAAAAATACTCTACTGCTGAAAACATCTTAAGTAAAAAAAAAATGACTTCTCTTTTTTATTAAACCAGTTGCTATGGCATTTAGCGATTCATGGGCTATCATTTTTCGTGCTTTAATCAATTCATTGTGTTGGTGCAAATTCTTTCTTGTATTTTTAACTGATAGCCAGTTAGAGTATTGCAAGCTGTAAAGCAACCCCCTATGCAAGGAATGATCACTGCATCAATAGCAGCAGAGAACAATCCCATGCACAAACCCCGTGTCTGTGCTCAGACAGTCCTCCCATAATTTTCAGTGAAGCTTAATCCCAGGTAAATGTGCTTGAGATTGCAGCCTTTGTGCATTTTGGACAAATATGTATATAAATTTAGACTTTTGGACAAGTTGTCGTTTGCAAAAAGAGGCACACACCAAGAATCAAAAGTAACAGATTTGAGAGCAACAGATGTGACGAAGTCAGAGAAGTAACCATAATACTTACTGATTCTGTCCATCTCAGTGATTAAATCTGCACTGAAGGCAATCCTGCATCCTCCAAACTTGGTGAAGTTTCAAGAAGGCTCAGAATGCCCAGAAAAAGGAGATGCAGGAAATTCAGGTGAGCAAAGGGAAGGAGATGGAGATGGAAGATGCACTTCAGGATGAAAGTGAGAGAACTGAGAACTTAAGTTTCTCCATACAACTATGCAAGGAAGAACTTGAGTGAGAATATTCTCTCCCCCCTTGCTAATACCTTTACTCTCTCCTTGAAATTAGGAGTGCAGTACCATTCAAGTTCCCCTTGTTATCCTTCTGCCTTCAGAAGTACTTGGATTTCACCCTCTGTGTACAGTCCGTGGTCTTTTCATGAGGTTGAAGAAGACATCAACCAACTGATGTTCAGTCCCACATGGGTTAATTAGGCATGAAAAAGACTTTGAAAGTCTTTTAAACAACAGGACTTATGCCCTCTAGACATTATGCCCTTTCTCAAATGCAGAAGTTAGTGCAGATCATTTAAGAAGTTTGTACCCACCAATTTGGCCATCATCAGTGTGGCAAACATGGTTCTCTTCCTCTTTATCCTTACAACAGCCAGGAAGGTAACTCAGGCTGAGGGGTGGCAACTGGCTCAAAATGTACCCATGTGAGCACTAGTGATCATGACGCCTGTGTCACTCAGGCCCAAGACCACAGGGTGACACCCCCCCCCGCTGAGTGCCACTCCCTGCTGTCCAGGGACCTTCAGAGAGCCAAGGAAGCTGCGTGCCATCTCCCCGGCCCTCCAAATGCCTTCTTAGGCTTCCTGAAGGCCGAAAATTGCTGCTTCCAATTTTCAGTAAAAAACCGGGAGTGGTGATTTTCGGCTTTACGGATACCTCAGAGGGTATTTGGAGGGCTGGAGAGGTGGTGCACCCAGAAGGCCCCCAGACAGAGCAGGGACAGTGACAGGGAGTCAAGAAAGGTGGCGCCACCCCAGGAATGTGGTGCCCTCGGGTATTTGCACCTCTTGGCCCTGCAGGAACTCCACCGCACATGAGCATCCCTTCTGGTAGCAGTCCAGTAATTTAATCACAACATCACACAAACTATCCCTCAAAGCTTCCACTGGGACAAATTTGTGCTTCTTACAATGAATACATGCAACTGCACCAGTCTTCTAGATCAGGGGTGGCAAATCTAAGGTCCGTGGGCTGAGCTCATTATTTGCCCTCTGTGATAATTATTTGCCTCCCCTTAGGAGATGGCATAAGTCCAAGGAGAAGAAAGCGACTTCAAGCAGCTCTGCGCTACTCGGGGAACAGGGTTGGGATCTGGCATAACAGCCAGGTCTCAGCCCTGCCTCCTGCTCCCTGCCTTCCTGCCCCCCCAGACTACCTTTCACCCACCCTCCACCCAACCTGGAACAGCTCCCTCCAGCCTCTTCCCTGCCCTACCCAGTCCCCTGTGTCAACTGAGCTTGGCCAATGCAATCCTTCCCACCCAAGTTTGCACAGAGGCTGAATACAGAATGGTGCGCAACCCTGCACTGGTCCAGCTGACTCCTGAGGAAGCTCCAACATGCTTTACAGCACACTTGTGACCCTCCTGGGCTGGTGCAATGGATTTGTGCTGGCCTAACGGGGAGTCAGGATTGCACCCTTTGAAAGGCACTTCCGGGTTTTGCACCTCTAAGCACCTTCCGGGTGCCTGCCTGCCTGCCTCAGGATCCACTGTCAGGGGTGCAAGTTGACACCCCCTCAGGGCATGGTACCCAGGGCAAGGATAAGCAATTAGTGCTATGGTCACCTGATGGACAAGTCTTCACATGCAGTAGGCTGAGGCAGGTCACAGGTGGTGGAGTCCTGGAGTGGTAGCATGGACTGGACCACCTCAGATAGCAGATGGGGTTTTCCATTTCTGCAGGAAACAGGCAGTGCAGGGAATGCCAGAGTGGTGGGATCCACAATCTCTCTACTGCATTTGCCACTTTGTCTCCTTGCAGAGAATATCCTTGACATCCCATTAAGCACTGCTATGCTGTTGTTGAAGGGACTGGTATCTTTCCAGCACAACATGTATGACTACCATACTTGTGACTTTATATTATTCATATTAGTGACTAAGGTCACTAGCTGTTCTGGAAGATTATCTTGTGACAATGACCAGAGCGCTAAATCTAGTTGGCCACCATTAGGACAATGATTCTACAAGAGGTCAAGATATGGAGGCCAAATTATAAGTGAACACAACAAGTGAGACTCTCTAGAATGTGTTTATTGCTTACAGGGTGTAGAAGGTAATGAAGGCTACAACTCAGAAATGTAGATTATAAGAAGGTATGATATGGTTGTCCTGAGAAGCCCCAGCTTCAACTTCCATCAGTATGAGTCTTCAAGAGCAAACATTTTGATTCAATATATTTAAATAGGCAGCAAGAATTTTAGGGTGCAATCCTATCCTGCACTGGAACAGGCAAGCCAAGAGACTTGCGCTGTATCCAGCGCAGGATAGTGGTCATAAGCGGCTCAGCCAGAGGCAAGGGGAAACATTTCCCCTTGCCTCTGGGTAAGGGCTACTGGCCCCTATGGGTCTCCTCAGACTTGCGCCACCTCTTGAGGCGGCATAAGTCCAAGGAGAGCGGAGTGGCTTGAAGCCACTCTGTTCTCCCTGGGAATGGGGGTTGGGATCTGGCTTAACTGCCGGATCCCAGCTCTGCTCCCGCCCAGGAATGCCTCCCTCCTGATTCCTCCCCCTGCCTACCTTTGCTGCTTGCATCGGTCCAGCTGGGCTGACGCAAGCCTCTGTGAGGAAGCCATCATGGAGGCTGGCTTCAGCCTTCCTGTGTCGGCACATCTCTATGCGCTGACATGGCTTCCTCCTGAGGAGGCTCAAACTTGCCTTACAGCAAAATTGGAACCCTCCTGTGCCGGCACAAGGAACTTGTGCTGGCCCAACTCATTTCCAGAATTGTGCTCTTAGACAGCCATCTCCCTTTGTCTGAATGGGCCACTGACTATTTGGTTATCTTGATTCAGTCCAGTGCTCTGTTTAACTCATCATTGCAATCAATCAGTCAATCAATCAAAGTGAGTAGCAGACTATTACAAGGTTGAATTGGGAAAAGAAAACTTGGGTTCTGTCCTGTTGCTCATTTTTTTTGCACTAGGCCAGTCCCAACCATACCAGGTATTACCTCCTGAACTCCATGCGGAAGGGTGAGAAAAACTGGCATTTACCACCCAGTCTTATTCAGTGCCTGCCCGCAAGGCACAGTAGCACAGGAACAGACTCCATTGCATCCTGCAGGAGAGCAGGAACAATACTGTGGCAGAGAGGTAAGTAAAACAAAGTTTATGGGTCCTCTACTCAGATCTGTGCCACTTTTGTAGTCCAAGTAGAGCCAAGGGGACATGGGGAGGGCAGGCATGTTCCTCCCCTCCCCCACCCCACCCCACCCCCGTTCCTCCCTTCTTGGCCCCCATTGCTGGCTTTCCTTCAGTGCAACCTGTGGCAGCAGGCCCAAAATGGCCGCTTTGCAACAACAGAATGTCCATCCCGCAGTTGCAAAGACAAGTTAGGGTTGGACTATGATAATAATGAAGGAGTGGCTGCTGTCCTAAGTCATACACATGCATAATGTTGATCTTGCTCATGATGGCTTCTGCCATTGATTTTAGGACCTCCAAAGGAAGCAAACAAGCTGTAGACCAAAAAGAGAAAAGGCAGTCGCTGACCCTGCATACTACTAGTCAGTAGTTCTCTTATCAGGTCTTTCCCCCTTCAGGTTCAATGGTGCTGTGATGGAACACAGGACAAGATCTATTAATTCTCCATTGGGAGCATAATTTACACCTCATTTTAAAAAAATGCATTTATACCTTAATTTACAAGCTACGATTACGATTTTCCTAGTATCGATAAGTTCACTTGAGACTTCTGGTATTGATGAAAGAGAAACTAATGTTCTGCATTCTCAAACATCATCCATTCTGATGCTGTCAGACTCATAACCAAAGTCTGTGAACTGGGCAATTAAAGAAGTATTGCCCCATATATAGATTGAAAATGCACTGAGAAAGCAGGCTCTCTGAAGACCTCTGAATCTTAAGGTTCATATGACCAACACTTGATTTAACAAGAAAAGGAATTTCCACAGATTTTATGCCATTTGAGGAAACACAAAACGTTTACACCGGTTTTTCAACCTCCCCATGGCTCCCATCACCTCTTTGTTCCTCAGAGTGTACACCAGAGGATTCAGGGCAGGGGTGACCACAGCATAGAACAAAGAGGACATCTTTTCCACCTGGGAATTAGAGGAGTTTGCAGCCACAACAAGAATGGGGCCATAGAAGAGGAAGACAACCATCAGATGGGAGCCACAAGTGGAGAGGCCCTTCCTACCCCCCTTCCCAAAATGTCCACAAAGTGTGGCTAGGATGGTAGCATATGAGATCAGCAAGATTAGAAAACAGGGTAGAATGATCAGGTTGTTATTGAAAACAAAGAGTATCTCTCTAACATGGATGTCTGAGCAGGCCAGCTGTTTTACCTGTGTGATGTCACAGAAGAAACTGTCCAGCACATTTGGGCCACAGAGGGGCAGCTGAGCTGTGATCACTGCCTGGAAAAAAGCATGGATGAGGCCCCCTGTCCAGCAAAGTAGGAGGAGGTAGAAGCAGCGCTGCCGGTTCATGATGGTTGTGTATCTCAGTGGCTGGCAGATGGCTACATAGCGATCGTAGGCCATGACACTGAGGAGGAGCATTTCTGCACCAGTAAAGAGGTGGAGAGTAAATACCTGGACCATGCATCCTCCGTAAGAGATGGTACTACTGCTATTTAATAGGCCACTAAGTAGCTTGGGGGCAGCCATTGAAGCCAATGACAAGTCAAAGAGAGACAGATTGGCAAGGAAGAAATACATGGGACAGTGAAACAGCTTTGGCTCAGACCGCACAGTCACCATAATTAGTAAGTTGCCCGCAAGGACCGTTGTGTAGCAAGTGAAGACCAGAGTTAAAAGGACCACTTTGACAGTGTGGGAGGTGATGTCCTGGAAGACAAACTCGGTAACAGATGACACGTTCATCCTACAGGCTTGTCCTAGTAGGAGAAAAAAATGGGATACTGTTAATCCTCTAGGCTCTGACCACTTCAGATGGCCTTTATTCCCTGCAGAAACTACGTACTAATAAAAATCAAAAGGTTCTTGCTCCAGTTTTTCAAAATTAAACTCCAGGCTCCCATCTCATATTACTACATAGAAAAGAAAAAAGAAAAATCAGACCAGTAGTCAAGACTCAGTGCTGTCTCTGAATAATCTGTTTGAAAAGCTGTGCAAATTAGCTTATTCCAATTGGCAGGGTTTGCTTTGGCTAGATTTCTGTTTCTCACATCATACAGCAAAAGGGATCTGAGATTTTTTGTGGTTGATATTGCTAACATTTATTGTGAGAATCCTGAACTTTGATAAATGCAAAAAAAAAAAAAAAAGTTTCAGTTATGTTAACATTCTACTCTTATTATCCCACAAGAAAATGAAAGGTTTGATTTTCCCCATGGTTTATTAACAGACATAGGGCACAATCCTAACCCACTTTCCAGCACCGACTTAAGGGCAATGCATCTCCAAGGTAAGGGAACAAACATTCCCTTACTTTGAGGAGGCTTCTGTGAGTGCCACTCAACTGCAGGATGTGGCACACGTCCCATTGGCACTACTATGCCAGCATTGGAAAGTTGGTTAGGATTTGGGTCATAATTTTATAAATGATGAAAGTTATACTTAAATGTGTCATCCTGAGTATTCAGTTTCCTTCTTAATATTCTAATTCAGTGATTCTCAAACATTTAAGTTTGAGCAGGAGGTCTGGTCTAGAGGGTAGAGCCTCCATTTGCCTGAAGATTAACATCCACAAGGTCGCCAGTTCGAGGCCACCGGCACCGTGCGACCTTGAAGCAGCTGGCAAGCTGCAGCTGAGCTGTTCCATCTGCTCGGAGCGTGGGAGGATGGAGGCCAGAATGCTAAACCAGATCGGAGTGTAACACCTTGAATGTAGTGGTTCTTCAAAGAAAGAACCTTCTTTCAATTTGTAAAAATCCCTGCATGGATTTAATAAACCTGCCTATGTAAACCGCCTTGAATAAAGTCTTGAATAAAGACCAAGAAAGGCGGTATATAAATACTGTATATTATTATTATTTTTTTTTTAGCACCAGGACCCACTTTTTAGAATGAGAATCTTTCAGGACCCACCAGAAGCGATGTCATGACCAGAAGTGACAACATCAAACAGGAAAATTTTTAACAATCCCGGGCTTCAATCCTACCCACACTTACCCAAGAGTTAGTCCCATTTACTATCATTGTCAAAGCATATACAGAGTAGCCTGTTAAAGGTATAAATCTAACATTTCCCCAAATGCAGTCACATGCCATGGTAGCATCACGTCTAATATATTAAAAATAAAATATTGAAATGAATGGAGACCCACCTGAAATTGTCCTGACCCACAGTTTGAGAAACACTGGTCAAATTTGCTTCTCCTTTACTAATCATACCCCCCCCCCCAAAAAAAAACAAAAAAAACCCACAAAATATATATTCTTTTCTTTGTTTTATCTTTTCCCCCGCAATTTAGAGCACAGCTTCATGAAAGATACTGAAAAAAATGATTTAATCCAAGTGTTGATGAAATGAATTTACAGGAAATCTGTTCTACGTTCTGTTGTCATCTTATTGCAAGCTACTCTACTATAAATTGTAAATAGAATTGTAATAAAATTAATACTTGCTGAATCTCTGCATCATGGAAGTATCAAGCTGCCCGAGGGGACTGTTGCCATATATGGTGGAATTCACTTTCTTCAAAGATTCTCACTCCTGTTGCAATTCACACTGAAAGGGGGTCTGGAACAAGTACCTTCTGTCTCAGTGATCAGTTCTTCATTGAAGGTACTCCTGCATCCACCAAAGTTTGGGATTTTTCAAGAAGGCTCAGGAAGGATTAGAAAAGATGGAAGAAATTCAGGTGAGCAGAAGGCTGGAGTTGGAAATGGAAGATGGAGTGGTCCAGGATGTTGCTGTAATGAAAATGAGAAAACCGGCACTTCAGTGAAAATAGGTTTCTCCGTGAAGCTATGCCAGCAGAAAATTAGAGTGAGGTTAGTCATTCTTCAATAGCTTTCACTTCATTTGGAATTTAAGAGGACATAACCCTTCAAGTTTCCCTTGACATAACCCTCCTGATGCTTGAGGTTCTTGGATTTCATCATCTGTACTCAAAGCCTGTGGTGTTCTCTTAAAATCAACAAAGACATCAGTATCCTGGACAGTACCAACTGCTCTTCAATCCCAAATGAGTTAATTATAAATGAAAAAAGATTTTGAAGTTCTTGTACACAGCAGAACTTGAGAGAGCTCAGAAATTTCATTGCAACTCACAAAGGGGGATCTGGAACAAACACCTTCTGTCTCAGCAATCAGTTAGAGAATTGCTAACAGAAAAAGGGGATGGAAGAAATTTTGGGGTGGGACAGATTGGTACTCTATATGATCATGAGACAATTGGAACTTGAATGAAAACTAGTTTCTCTATGCACCTATGCAAATGGAAAATTAAAGTCATATAGGAGAGTAGTCATTCGCCTCTCTCCTATATCTTTCACCTTATCTTGAATTTAACAGGAAACAGGTTTCCCTTGTCATAATCCTCCTGGAATCTGAGGTCCTTGCATTTTTCTAAAGTCGAAGAAGATATCAGCATCCTGGACAGCACCAACTGCTCTTCAGTCCCAAATGGGTTAATTATAAATGAAAAAGTTTTTGAAGTTCATATGTACGAGACAGAACTTTGGAAATCCCGCAACTTTAGAGGATTATTGTTGTGTTGTTTCCAAGATCATTTCCCTTCCAAGAAAAGCCTACATTCACAAGCTGATGCAGTTCATTTATTTATTTATTTATTGGATTTGTATTCCGCCTTTCTCCCCGAAGGGCACCCAAGGCTTCATTTAATTTGTACCCTACCCATCTTCAGTGTGAGAAATATTATTATCTTCCCTTTTGATCTTTACAAAAATTTAGTAAGGCTGAGAGATAGCAACTGGCCCCAAATCACCAAAGGGAGCAATTAAAAGCACAATCTTATGCCTGTCTACTCAGAAGTAAATCTACTAGTAGAAGTAAATCTATATTTACTAGAAGTAAATCTAGTGACCCTCCAGAAACTGCTGACCTGCCTGCAGTCCCAGTTGAAGCAGATATTACCAGGTCTGAGCCGAGCACTGCTCTCGACTCAGAGAGATCGGCATATCTGTTTGAAAATTGTTTGGACCATCAGTCAGTCAGTCAGTCAGTCAGTCAGTCAGTCAGTCAGTCAGTCAGTCAGTCAGTCAGTCAGACAGACAGACAGACAGACAGACAGACAGACAGATAGATAGATAGATAGATAGATAGATAGATAGATAGATAGATAGATAGATAGATAGATAGATAGATAGATACTTTATTTACGGTCATCCGACCAGCTAGTCACAAACAACAAAACAAAATACACAGAATTAAAATCAACACCCCGTTACACATATGTAAAATCATAAAATCAGAGATTTACACTCTCAATTTTCTTCCTTACCAACTGTGCAGCATAACAGAAGCGGACAACCCTGAGTGATATATCCGAGTATACATCAGAAAGCAGAAAGGCAAGCTGCTCCTCCAACTGCATCCCCGTGTCAATACCGAAGGTGGACCATCGGTTGCTTGCCACCATTATGGAGGTACTGTCACTACACGGGTGTGCAGCGGGCCACACTAGGTGATGGAGAAAAATGTCATACCACTACCCCCAGGGGCAGTTAGTCAATGCAACTTACTCTTGGGTAGGTAAGGAGTCCTTACTTGTTATACACCTGTTGATTCCCTAGTTAATCTCTAGAATGAGGACATGGCCTGGACACTGGACTCTGGTATTCCAGGGAGCTGGGCTAATGTAGCAGGTGCAACTACAAACTGGACAAAACACTGTCCAGATCCTCTTTCAGTGCCTTTTAAAACACAAGTAATATGGGCACACAGTAGAAAAAAGCATGTGCTGGGATCCTGTGCAGTGAAAGAGCCAATGTATATTTCAGCAGGGAAAAGGGTCAGGGAAGACATGGGTGAAAGGGGATAAGGACAGAGAACGGTTCTTAAGGGTCAGATCAGTTTCTTGTAACAAGGTAAAGAACAAATTAACAAATTAGTTTCCTTTGCCCACGGACCAGGCTGTGTGTCTAAAGTTTTGAGTAAGAATCTAAAGGAATGCAGCCTTTGGAGAAACAATTTTCTGTATTATTGCCCATATGGAGAAAGGCCCTACAGATTTTCCCAAAGCCAGTGCCTTTGCGACCCCAAGTGATTTTCCCCACAGGGAGACTGGAAGTCACCCTTGTGTCCAGGACCTACTGTATGGAGCAAATAGAGCCACTGCAGCCTGGACATCCTTGTTCCACAATGTGTAGATGAACAAGAATGTAGGTTGGGAAGTGGTGATCACTATATAAAAAATAGGCATATGTTTGCATGGTTGGAGTCTGTTTACTGGAGGCCCCAAGCAGGGCCTCCAGTAAAGGGCCATGAGTGATCCATAAAACATTGCCAGGAGGGAGGTACATGTAGAGAAAGCCTTGCTCCAGCTTGCGCCTGAGCACTATAGGTACTGTTGGAGAAACAAAGGCCCTTGGTGACATTAGTGACCCTGAGATGGCTCATTTATGCATATATTTTACTTTATATACCATTAGTTCCATAAGAGATGGTGTAGTGGTTTGGGAGGTGGACTTAGACCTGGAAGATCCAGGTTCAAATTCCCCCTCAGCCATGAAACGTCCTAGGTGACCTTGGGTCAGTCACTTTCTCTCAGTCGAACCTACCTCACAGGGTTGTTGTGAGGACAAAAGAAGGGAAGCAGCTGTGTCTACTGCCCTGAGCTCTGTGGAGGAAGGGCGGTACAAAAATGTGGGGGGAGAATAAATAAATAAATAATAAATAAAACCCATATAAAATCTATATTAGCCTCTGTATAACCAAAAACTATTAGAAGGAAAATGTTAGCTGGAGATGTCTCTGTTTCAGAATGGTTTTGTCTCTGTGTTTAAGTCAAAGCCTAAGGGGGTGGGGGGTCTAGCCTCCCACCATAGCCTGAATTTTAACAGCTGGCAGAAAAACCTTTGCCTATCTGTTTGGAGAATTTTGTGCTCATCTAAGATGTTGTGTGATGGAAGAGTTTTGGTGTTAAAGAATTTTAGGAATGTGCCTTTCCTTTATCTTATCTGCTTAGCGGGGGGGGGGGAATCCTAGGATAAGCCTCCAAGGCAGCGACGGGTCTATTCAGACCTTCACGAGCTCTATAGCTGGCATAAGTCCCAGTGGACCTGGGCTACGGTATTGTAGCAGTGACTTTTTGGGGAACAACCAAAACCCAGGGGTCAGGTTGCTGGATGTAGGTACGAGAACAGAAGCAGTGAAAAGTCAGACAGAAAATCAAGAGACAGCAGGCATATTGAGGGTTTAGAGTGCAGAGAGAGAGACTGTTTTTACAAGCCTCTGAACTGCTCTTTTATTGTACTTTTGCAACATTAATTCAAGTTACATTCCGTTCTTAGATAGTGCCACATTGGAATTGCATACAGGGGCTAAGAACAATGGGTGCCTTTTTCCAAGTGCCGTATCAGCTATTTTCACACTGCGGCCTCAGGAACCTAGCACCCCCTTCAGCGTGCCGTAATGGGGGGAGGTTTGCCTGCCTTGCCATGTTACCAAAGCTGCAGTGCTCTTCTGCATAAGCATTAAAACACCACAGGTATTGGGTCCAGGAAGGGGATTAGGAGCAATGAATCATACTGGATCCCATCCCCTCCTTTCCAAGGCTGCAATGCCGTTTTTGTGTCCTCAGACATGCACCATTTAATGAGGTGACACAGGTTCGAGGAGACCAAGAGGCGAGCGGGAGGAATACAGGGGGCTAAAGGGAACTAATTCACCCTCCCAAGCCTCCTAATCCCCCCCCCCAATATAGTGCATGTCTTTTTGGTGCATCCGCAGAGGGGGAGGAAAATGACAGGATGGGTCTTAGTGGGAGACACTGAGAACTTTGGGCACCAACAACCCTGTGGAGCAAAGCCACGTAAGGGAAGAATGTCACACAATTATATCTACCTGGGCTAGCATTTCTCATACAAACTTTCTTGCAGAATTTTCACTACCGCTCCTCATCTGCGATGACTGCAATCCTCCAGTTAATCCTTTACTGGTTTAGCTTACGTCTGGCCAAGGGCGGATCCAGAGTTTGTGTTTGGAGGGGGGCCATGTGCAGTAGCTTAACTCCAGAGCCCAGGTCAACCCAGCAGATAGACCTGGGCTTCCGCCTGGACTTGGAGCCCTGCTCTACCTGCTAGGTAGAGCAGAGCTCCCAATTGAACCTGTGGCCTCCATGGCCAAGATTTGCTGTGTGGGTAGACCTGGGCTCCCAGTCTGACTGTTATGTTGGACCCAGTGGGTGCTCCCTTTTCTCCTGACTTTGCTCCCCATTCCAGCAGGTGCCATTAAATGTACATACAAGTTAAAGGCGTTTGGGTCCATAGAATTGGACATACCATCATTATAATACGAAATTTGTAATGCTCAGAATGGCACATTTGCATAGGATATTTTTCAGGGACTATAATCAGTGCATCTAATCCTGCAAGCCAGTCATAAAACACCACCTTCTTTTCTGGGGCTCAGCCCCCTATATTTCTAGCTTTGCATTTGACAGCAACACAGATCTCTCCTCTGTTGAATATGCCCAGAAAATAACCCTGCCCTCATATCATATTTAAATCAGACTCAAAACAAAGATGTAACTAATCAGTTACAAACACTTCCAAACAGGATCATTTAGCCAGATTTCTGCCCATACCATACTTAATGCATAAAGTACGTACAGGAGTGCACCAGCTCCTTTGAGAGCATCCAGGACAGAGTGGCAGAACAGGAAGTCACAGCTGGGGGGGAGGGAGAGTCACTCTGCCCCCCCCCAACACTAGGTGGCTCATAAAAAAAGCCTTGCAATTAAAAAAAAACAAAACCTGGATGTTGTCTGAGTGACATATCTCCTGATCATAGGATTAGCGCCATCTTAAAGAAGTCTTGTCTTTTGTTTATAACCTAAATTTCATTTTCTTGCAGGGATGTTGGCATGACATCTGCATAATATTGTACTTGTTTTTGACAGTGAGTATTACAATTCTCTCTATCTATATATCGTTGGATATTCAGGATGCCATCCTTCTCCCATTTGAAATAATGTGAGGGAATAAAAGGCAAGATCCATTAATTTTCCAGTGGGAACATACCCTCATAAATAAAATCTAGTTTTCCATTAATTTACACACTACAGTTAGGACTTTACTAGTATCAATGACACTGCTTGGGACTTTTAGTATTACTGGAATGCAAGAGAAACTATAGTACTGAATGCACAGACATCATCCATTTCAACTTAGCAAATTCACGAGCAAAGTCTATGAACTGGGCAATCCACCAAATACAGTAGTAAAACGTACATACAAATTCAAAATGCTCTGAGAAAGCAGGCTATTGGAAGCTCTCTTGACAGTTAATATTAGGGCTTATATGCCCAACAGGAAAAGGAAGATCTCCACATCTATTCCTATTGAGGCAACAGGAGAAGTTTACACTTATTTTTCAACTTCATCATGGCTCCCTTCACTTCTTCATTCCTCAGGGTATAGATGAGGGGATTGAGGGCAGGGGTGACCACCATGTAGAACACAGAAGCTATCTTGTCTCCTTGGGAAATGGAAAAAGGTTTAAGATACACATAGACACAAGGCACATAGAAGAGGCTGACTACCGTCAAGTGGGAGCCACAGGTGGAGAGAGCTTTCCTACCACCCTTCCCAAAACGGCCACAGAGAGTGGCCAGGATAGTGGCATATGAAATCAGCAAGGTCACAAAGCAAGGTAGAATTACAAGAGTGTCACTGAACACCAAGAGTATCTCTCCAACATAGATGTCTGCACAGGCCAGTTTGATCACTTGTGGGACATCACAGAAGAAATTGTCCAGGACATTTGGTCCACAGAATGGTAGCTGGTCAATGACCATAGTCTGGAAAATGCCATGAGCAAAAGCTCCTGTCCATGAAACTATGAGGAGACTGAGGCAACGCTGCCGGTCCATGATGGTTGTATACCTCAGTGGGTGGCAGATGGCCACATAGCGATCATAGGCCATGACAGTGAGGAGGATCATTTCTGAACCTGCAAAGAAGTGGAAGGTAAATATCTGGGTCATGCAGCCTCCATAAGAAATAGAGCTGCTGTGGTTCAGTAGGTCTTTCACTAGTTTTGGGGCAGCCACTGAGCCCAAAGATATGTCGAGGACAGACAAGTTGGCAAGGAAGAAATACATGGGGCAGTGAAAGAGCTTGGGCTCAAACCGCACAGTCACCACAATGAGCAAGTTGCCCAGAAGGATGGTGGTGTAGCAGATCATGACCACAGTTAAAAGCAGGAGCTCGGTTGAGCGGGAGCAGGAGAACAACAGGAAGACAAACTCTGTGACAGTGGTCCCATTCATCTCGACGGCTGGTTCTAGTGGGAGAAGCAAATAGGATACTGTTAGCCATCTGGGACTACAAAGAAAATGCACAAGTTCTTGTACGTAGTTTTGAGATTAAACTCCAGACTCCTGCATAGAACTCGTGTTACCACATTCAGTATTTCAGACCAAGTTTCAGAACTGCCAAAAGTGACCAAAGGAAAGGGACAAAGCTAATATAATAAAACACCTCCCCCCCTCCCCCCCACACACATACTTCCAACCAAAAGCCAGGCTGGGGTAAGTGAAAAACATCAAGCTTTAAATCTGGCTGGCAGCAAAAAAAAAAAAATCCCAAAGGGCGGTCAGCTAGTCTCAGACTGAACCCAGGAGTGCTGAGTAGGGTCAAAATCCAGAGTTGGAATCTGGAGCTTTGAAGGAAAAAACTGGAGACCTTCAAGGAAACAGGAATGGATGGAAGTGAGATGGGACAACATATTTGGCAATGACAACGCTAACAGCTTTAATACAAATAAATGTGATAATGACGAAGCGAAATACCTTCACATTTAAATAGTAGCCATGTATAAGCTTTGGCACCAGTCACCCTTTAAGCACAATCCTATGTGTATCTTACTTCTGAGTAGACACACATAGGATTGTGATGACAGAGTGCCCGGTGCCAAATCTCGCACACTTAATTCAGTAGGACTTACTCCCACTGTATGTACAGCCTTTGTTTATATTCCATTTTCAATATTGCCTCCAATATTGGAATGTTCATGTTGTCCTGAGCACTCTGTATATCAGAGTCGTTGGGAGTTACACTACCTGAATTAATTGCAGTGTAAATACAAACTGGTATTAAGAGTTTAAAAAAAGAACATAAACTCCTCTACAGCTCAAAATTCTTTTATTTAAAAAAAAGCAATTTCATCTTGTCAGTTGATATGGCATTTGGCTGTTCAAAATCTACCATTTCCATTCATTGTGTCAGCTTAGGTTCTATTATGATTTATTTTATTTTATTTTTAATGAAAGACACTTGAGTGATGCAAACTGAAAAGCAGCTCCTCAATACAATAGATTATCATTAGTACTAATAACACTAGCAGTATCCTTTCTGACTCATTGCCATAAATATATACCTATATACATTTAGACAGCCTGAAGGTGCAAAAAGAGGCACAACCAAAGAAAACGAACAAATTCAAGAGTCCACAAACTCAAAGGAGATAACTGCAATACTCACACTTGTTGCAATTGAAGGAGGATCTGGGGCAGGTAGCGTCCATCTCAGCGGTCAAGACTTCATTGCAAGGCAATCCTGCATATTCCAAACGTTGAGGTCTTTCGAGAAAGCTCAAATATGATGGAAGAAGGAGATGGAAAAAATGCAGGTGTGCAAGAGGAAACAGAGGGAGGTGGAAGATGGTGTGGTCTAGGATGTTGCTCTTATGAAAATGAGAGAACTGAGAGAGAATGAGAATAAGTTTCTCCATGCAACTATGCAAAGGGAGAATTGAACTGATAATTCATTCTCCCCTCCCCAATATCTTTCACCTCTTCTGGAAACTGGGAGGACGCAACCCTTCATGTTTCCCTTGTTATAGTACCCTTGCTATCTGGAGGTCTTTGCATTTCACCTGTATATTCAAAGTCTGTAGTCTTTTTTCTAAAGTCGATGAAGATGTCAGCATCCTGGACAGTGCCATCTGCTGTTCAGTCCCAAATGGGACAATTACAAATGAGAAAGATTTTGAAGCTCTTGTAAACAACATAACTTTTAAGCACCTGCGTACTTTTTTCAACTTCTTTTTCCAGAAGCTGGTGCAGGTCATTTATTTAATTTGTACACCACCCATCCTTAGGTGGCAAAACGTGGTTCCCTTCCCTTTTATCCTTACAACAACCCTGTAAGGTAGGCTAGGCTGAGAGAAAGCAGCTGATTCAGAATCACCTAACTGAGCATGAAACCAAACTTGGGTCTCTCTGGTCTAAGTCCAGTAATTTAGCCACAGCCTGATACAGGTTCGCTTTCAAAGCTTTTACTGGACCAGTGTTGCACTTCATGCAATAAATACATGCAAATGCAATGTGATCTTAACAAAGTGTTTAGTTTCTACAATTCAGCAGAGCAAAAAAGGGACGCCATTGGATGTTCATGGACGAATACATGCCAAAGCCACTATGAACAAACTCATCTGGAAGTCTCTTCAATCCACTGAGGAACTTGGGCATTAGGGGGATTTTTGGTGTTTTTCTAGAACCAAACATCTGGGAGATCCTTAAAGATGAGCAAGGGGACCCAAGATCTTCTCTAACCTGAAATAGGGCATTCATTTTACTACCAGCCCTTCTTCAGTGAGACTTCAGCAAGTGTGAAGAGATACCACCACAGAACCTGCTGTCTTTCCCACTCTGGGAATGGAAGTAGATGAAGAGATGGGTGGAAAGGGTGGCAGGGGAGAACCAGAACGTCTCCCAGAAAATGTTCTAGTCTATCACTCTCCTGCCTTCCACTTCTTCTTCCAAACCATTCAAACTTTCCTTTCCAAATCCAGGAGGCACATGAGAAGGTATGGGGTTGAGAAAGGTAGTGGATGTGAACTCATGACCAGGCTGTGCCACTTGCATGACTGATCCATAGCATGTTCACGCATCTGCCAAGACCCAGTAAGGCATTCACTGAACACCCCACCATGACCACTTGATGCAAGATGTCCAGGGACAAAAAACCCTCTGCTGCTGCTTCTAACCTTTCCTACCATTCATATTTTTATCTGTGAGAGACTGGGATCCTCCAGAGCTCCCTGTGGCAAGCAGGGATATGTGAAGGAATGAAAAACCTAGCTGCCTTGGGTCCCTTTGGAGAGAAAAGGCTGGGTATAAATGTAGTAAACAAACAAACAAATCAGTAAATGTACCTACTAGAAGGAGCATTGACATGAGGCTTCAGGTCCCCTGAACAGGAAGACCACCCTCTTGATGATAGGGCCAGGAAGGACCAAGGTATATTAACAGCAGCAAAAAGGGAGAAGGGTAGGATTTGGCTTCATGAGAGTGCCACTAAATCCACCCTCTCCCTCACTCATTCTAGTTGCCTTCTGCCCCCCTCTCCACCCAGACATGTCCCCATTCCTCCCACCCTATCCCTTCCATTTCGCATCCCCACTAAGATTCATCAGGACCTGTGAGTGCAGTCAGCTCTGCTGATTAGTGTGCCAAGCCATCAGTGATTATGCTCGTGGCCTCACAGCACTTGCCGAAAGAAGGCGAGTCTGCAGGCATCCTCCTCTTTCCTCCACTGGAATGCACATTCCACTGGTGGGATGGGAGATGGGGTAGGGCTGCCCCTTAAACCACAAGATCCCAATTCCAGCTAGAAAGCATTATATAATTTCAGCCAGTAGCTTAGGGTAGAGCTTCACAGCTACTTCTGCTGGAAGAGGGGGAGATATTATGTCTTGCTAGATCACAACAAATGTCCATCTAGTACAAATTATTCAACAGGGGTCAGGAAGGAGAGCTTTCCATAAAGCTAACAAGTGAAGCATAATGAGTAGTGCAATATTCTTATTACTTATTCCAATACTAGTAGCCTGAGAATTTTGATTCTGTCTCTTATGGTTTCATTTTCAGCCATGATAGCCACGTCCTGCAGGAATCCTTTCCTACTACCATCTCTGACTTGGAAGCCATCGTCCACCACGTCTTGTGGCATCAAATTATGCATGTTGAGAAGTCAATAGTTGTCATATGGTCAGGATCAACAGTTGTATAGCTAATAAGACACACATGTTTAATTTGTAATGGTTGTGACAGAGGATTCATTAATTCATCTTCCAGACAACACACCCTAACCCTAAGGGAACCTTCAGTGCTTTCAGTATGCATGTACCCTGGTTAGTATATTGCTAATGTCAATAAATTTTGCTGGGAGTGTTGGTGATTATCAAATATAGCCAATGGCATAGCTAGAAGAGGAGGGGGCTGAGATCCTTGCACACCACAGTGAAGTTCCCTGCAAAAGTGTGTGCTTTGCACCCTCTATCGCTGTAGGCAACCCTCAGTCTCGAAAGACTCTGGTATCGCGCTCTGAATGGTGGTTCTGGAACAGCGTCGAGTGTGGCTGAAAAGGCCAATTCGGGAGTGACAATCCCTTCCACACTGGGAGCAAGTGCAGTCTGTCCCTGGTCTGTCTCCCTGGCTAAGGGCCTTCCTTCTTTGCCTCTTTGCCTCAGACTGTTGGCCAAGTGTCTCTTCAAGCTGGGAAAGGCCATGCTGCACAGCCTGCCTCCAAGCAGGCCGCTCAGAGGCCAGGGTTTCCCACTTGTTGAGGTCCATTCCTAAGGCCTTCAGATCCCTCTTGCAGATGTCCTTGTATCGCAGCTGTGGTCTACCTGTTGGGGGGCTTTCCCTGCACAAGTTCTCCATAGAGGAGATCCTTTGGGATCCAGCCATCATCCATTCTCACGACATGACCGAGCCAATGCAGGCGTCTCTGTTTCAGCAGTGCATACATGGTAGGGATTCCAGCACGTTCCAGGACTGTGTTGTTTGGAACTTTGTCCTGCCAGGTGATGCCGAGGATGTGTCAGAGGCAGCGCATGTAGAAAGCATTCAGTTTCCTCTCCTGTTGTGAGTGAAGAGTCCATGACTCGCTGCAGTACAGAAGTGTACTCAGGATGCAAGCTCTGTAGACCTGGATCTTGGAATGTTCCTGGATCTTGGTATGTTCCTCTATCGCTATACAACTGAATATAATCAAAAGTATTGCATCCAAAAGCAAAAAGCTGGGACCAAACAATTCAGCAAAAAGGGATACATTTACGCAGATTTAAAATTACCAAGAACCTTGGGAGCCAAACTATTTATTTACTTATTGCATTTAATTCATTTCTTAAAGGAGTTTCACTGTTCTGTATAATTGCACTCAGCAGTTTATATAGAAAAAATGTCTCAAAACACAAAAGATCACTTTCTATAAAACTCAGTTTAAATAAAATAATTTGCAATATAACCAACAATGCACAAGTTGAGCCTCATTATTCGCGCGGGTTCCGTTCCAAGCACTCATGTGGATGGTAAAAAACACACTACAGCAAATCCATTTAAAAAACAAAGTTTCTTTGCTCTGGTGATTTAAAAACAGCCTTGCTGACCTTTGTGATGTAACATAAGAGTCATTAAGAAGACAATCCATCAATCAGTCATCCTCCAAGCACATAGAAAACTTCACTCAGCCCCTCCCTTCACCAATGCAGTGATCACCTTTCTTTCACCTGCTCAGGGGGAAGGGAGGGGTCGCCTGGGAGAGAGAAGGACTGATGGATTGTCAGCCAGCTGCTCTCTCTCTCTCTCTCTCTCTCTCTCTCTCATTAAGGAGGCTATTGTTAAAGGACTGTTCAGTTTTTTAAACTGATTTTAAAGGGATGCATTTTTACCCTTCTCCAGGGATCAGCACATTCCTTCTCATTTGCAGTGGCCATTTGTGTTGAGTCAACTCCCTGTATAAAAAAATCTGTGAATAAATAGGCTGGACCTGTACATCAATGCTTGTTAGTCTCACCTATTAATACTATTACAAGATACCTGGTAACACATGGTTAGGTCTCATATTCACAATATCACTTGCAGGGAAAGGAAGTTTCACATATCTACCACCTCTGAGGCAACAAGAGGCGTTTACACTTGTTTTTCAACTTCCCCATGGCTCCCTTCATTTCCTGGTTCCTCAAAGTGTAGATCAGGGGATTAAGGGCAGGTGTGACCACCGTGTAGATCACAGCAACCATTTTGTCTGCCTGGCTGTTGGAGGAGGGCTTCAAATACACAAAGATCATGGGTCCATAGTAAAGGCCAACTACCGTCAGGTGGGAACTGCAGGTGGACAGAGCCTTACTACCACCCTTCCCAAAACGGCCACCCAGGGTGGCCAGGATGATGGCATATGAAAGCAGCAAGATCAGAAAACTGGGTAGGGCTACCACAGCATCATTGACCACTATGAGTATCTCAGCAACATAGATGCCTGAACAAGCCAGCTTGATTAACTGTGGGACGTCACAGAAGAAATTATCCAACACATTTGATCCACAGTATGGTAACTGAGCCATTGTTACTGTCTGACAAATGCCATGAATGAGTCCCCCTGTCCAGCAAAGTAGGAGGAGACTGAAGCAACATTGGTGGTTAATGATGGTTGTGTATCTCAATGGGTGGCAGATGGCCACATACCGATCATAGGCCATGATAGAGAGGAGGAACATTTCTGTGCTGGCAGAGAAGTGGAAGAAAAGTATTTGTGACATGCAGCCTCCGTAAGAAATGGTGCCGCCACTATTCAGCAGGTCAGTCACTAGTTTTGGGGCAGCCAATGAGCCCAAAGTCATGTCAAGGAGGGACAGGTTGGAAAGGAACAAGTACATGGGGCACTGAAAGAGCCTGGGCACAGACCACACAGTCACCATAATAAGCAAGTTTCCCAGAAGGATGATGATGTAGCAGGTCAACACCACCGTTAAAAGGAAAAACTGAACAGGGCGTGAGCAGGAGAAGTCCAGGAGTACAAACTCTGTAACTGTGGACCCATTCATCTTGATGGCTGGTTCTAGTGGAAAAAACAAATGGGACACTGTTAATGCTCCAGGCCCTGGTCACCTCACTTACCATGGCATATTCTCTCCCTGAAACTCATAGAACCTCCAAATTATTTCTCTTGCAGCCCAATCAATCCTCATGTTTTGTTTTGTTTTTAATTTTAAAACATTTTTACCCTACCTTTCCAGCCCTATGTGAGGTCAAGGTGTCCAAAACATTGAAGCAGCTGAATATAAACAAATTTTCCAAAGTCAAAAAAAATAAGGATGGAACAAACAGGGAAAGAAATAGATTTTAAAAATTGTGTGTGGGGTATGCTTTTAGTTCCTTCTGCTAAACTTAAGAACTGCAGAGGATTTTGTAGGTTATGCAATCCACATAAATCTCTGCTTGTTGGAAATTTTTCTACTGTGTTTTCTGAGATTTGTCCACCTATTTCATAGCCTTGCAATGTTTAATGACGTTTTCATGATGCTGAATTCTAGAGTCCTAATGTCTGTCCCTGTGCTGTAGGTATGCAGGTGATGCTTTTCACAAAGCCTTGAGCTGCAATTTGAGCCACATTTTCTGGGAATGAGCCTCAATGGACAGAATGGGACTTACTTTTGAGTAGATTGTGCATAAGATAGTGCTCTCAGAGATTGGATTTTACATCAGTAGATGCTTTGGATGCTGAAGGTAGCAGCTCACAAGGTTACACTACCATTCCTCATAACCTGAACTTCTACGAGTAGTGATTTTCAATCCTCTTCCTCTCATGGCACACTGGCAAAGCACAACATGTGAGAGGGATCAGAAGATGAACATGAATCAGCAGTGCGATGAGGCTGCAAAGAAGGCAAATGCAATTTTAGCCTGCATTAGTAGAACCGTAGCTTCCAGGTCATGAGAAGTTGTGGTTCTGCTTTACTCTGCATTGGTTAGTCCTCACTTGGAGTACTGTGTCCAATTCTAGACAATCTTTAAGAAAGATGCAGCCAAACGGGAGTGGGTTCAGGGGAGAGTGACGAGGATGATCAGAGGGCTGGAGAACAAATCCTATGAGGAAAGGTTTAGGCAATTTGGTGAGTTCAGCCTGGAGAAGAGAAGGCTGAGAGGGGATTTGATAGTGCTCTTCAAATGCCCGAAGGGCTGTCATATGGAAGAAGGGGCACATTTGTTATCAACTGCCTTTGAGAGTAAAACTAGATCCAATCCGTACAAAGTGCAAGAGAAAAGATTCCGATTGGATATCAGGAAAAAAATTCCTGATGGAAAGAGCAGTTTGGCTGTGGAACAGATTTCCGAGGGAGGTGGTGAATTCTCCTTCACTGGAGATCTTCAAGCAGAGGTTTGACAAGCACCTGCTGAAGATGCTTTAGGAGGATTTCCTGCTACTGGTAGGGGGTTGGACTAGATGACCTTTTAGGTCCCTTCCAACTCTATGATTCTATAAAATTGTCAAGGTACACCACCAGTCTTTTGACAATGGGGTGAGTGGCTGCCATCCCCACATGGCCCTCTTAGTAAATTATATTTATGCAATAAATGAATTCCCCAAACTACCACGGCACACCTGTGGAACATTTGTGGCACACTAGTGTGCTGCAGCTTTGAAAATCCTTTCCTCTAAGGCTGATAAAAATGCAATGAATAACATGGAAAAGATCACTACTGCAGCAATCCTCTGGCACCCATGGTTCCAATAATGCTGATGACTGCTGCTACTTGGTTTGAATAGGCTTTTTTTCAGAACTGCACAGAAAGCTAAGCAGTTGTAGTGTCAATATAGGGAACTAGTAGCTTTAGTAGCAGTGGTGTAGCTAGAAGGGGTGCAATGCACAAAGTTTTGCAAGGAACCTCACCTCAGCATGCAAGTGGTCCCTCCCCTTCAGAGCCATTCTAGGTCACAAATGCTTCTGTTTTGCTCTCAGGGCCCAGAATGGCTCTGAAGGGGAGGGGTGAGGCCACTTTCATGGCTCCCTGCAAAACTTAGTGGTTTGTACTCCCACTAGCTACACCACTGCTTAGTGCCAGTCATTGCAATTCATAACATTAAACACAACCATACTGAAATGTGGCAATCATATGTTGACTATTCAGAACATGAACATGCAACAAAAAGAGACAAAATTCCATAAACGAGTAGACTCAAGAACAAAGAGCGCCAAATCTATAAGCATCCCAGCCATTCAATTCTGAGTAATTCAAAGTAGATTTGACGCAAATGTCTTCAGTGGCAGCTAGAAGCACATCATCCCTAAGCCATTCTGCATCCTCTACAGTCCTTCAAAACTACTCACCAGCATGAGAAAAAATGGAGCAAGAAATAAAGGAGTAAGGAGAAATGAAGGAAAGGAGTAAGCAAGGAGTAAGGAAAAGGAAAGAGTCAGAAACAGAAGGTGTTGTGGTCCAGAAGATCCATATGGAAACAAAGCAACTGAAGCATGACAATGAAAAATGTCCATCCATGCAAATGCAAATTGATTTTTTCAAGGACCAATATTGTTTCCCCCAAACCGATTTCAATGTTTCTTGAAACTAAGAGGAGGAATCCAGTTGAAATCTCCTTTATGTTATCCTCCCTCAATCCACAGTCTGTTGATTCCACCCACCATGAACAATGTCTGAGGTCCTGCCTTAGCAATGACACAATTGTCAACACCCTGGAGAGAGCTGCCTGCTCTCTGGTCCCAAACGGGGTAATTAAAATCTAAGGTGGTTTGGAACTTGTATGCAATAGGGATTATAAGGCCTGGGTGCAATCAAGGGCCTTTCCCCCCAGGTGTTGAGTTGAAGCCAGCAAAATTAGTAGTTTTGTGTATTTAATTTTTACCCCACCTTTCCACCAAGAATCTCAGTGTCGCATCAAAACTTCTGAGGCATATTTAAGGGTACCAAGAAGTACACGCCTTGTGAGATAGATACCACCTGGTATAAGGACACCTACTGAGCTCCATGACTGAGGAGGACCTCAACCTCTGTCTTTCCTGCAGTGGCGTCGCTAGGGGGTGCGGGCCATACCAGGTGACGTGCACGGGGGGGGGGTGACGCACACTGGGGGTGATGCAGTAGAATTGTGGTGGTTAGGAGCAACCCCATCATGTTATATACCGTAGGGTGTGGAATTTCAAGTGGAAGGCAATGCAAAAAACCAGATTGAAATATCACCTTTCTATCAAAGGTTATGGCCAAAAAACCGGAAACCAAAAAATGCATGGAGCGCTATGAAAAGTGAAAGTGAGCCGTATCACATGCTTACTTGTGAGTAGGCAAACTTGCCTTAGTGCATCAGAAAGGGCAGGCTGAGAGGAATCCAACAACACCAGAATGGTCCTGATCCAATGAATGAAGCCCCCAAAAACACCAGAGAAGGAAGTCCCTCCCTCTAAGCAGATGAATTTATTGAGCCCTATGGAAAATAAACTAAGCCTCATGGTTGTGTTTACTTGCAAGTAAGCAAACGTGCCTTGGCTGGTGTGGAAGATCAGGTGAAGGAGAGTCCAAGGCTACCAGAATGGTCCTGATCCTATGCACCTGGAGCTAAACAAGTGCTCCAGAAGGGAGCCTCCCCCCCACTAAAAAGTATCAAAACAGAAGCTTCAGCTGATAAGGTGAACCTTTTTGAGACTTACAAAGCAACGCGGATCCTGACAGTGATCTGGTTTAAACAGAAGTTATTAAATTGAACTGGGCACTGATTTTGGAGGGGGGGGGTGTTATTGCAGGCAGGCTATAGAGGAAATTCACTTAGTGGACCAGGGCTGGCTTCTGCTTATTTAATTATTTGTTTTACTTTCATTATTTATACTTATTTATTTTAATTTGCCTGATGATGTCACTTCCACCATGACATCACTTCTGGTGGGTCTTGGACCGATTGTCATTCTAAAAAGTGGGTCCCATTGCTAAATGTTTGAGAACTGCTGCAATAAGGTGTTAGTAAGTTGACACCCTTGGGGGAGGGTGTGACACCATTAGTGACCAAAATCACTTAAATCATAATTTGGAAGAAGAATACCATCATGTTATATATCAATCAATGCGTAATTTCATGCAGAATGTGTTCTATCTTTGTTCTATCAAAAGGTACAGCCAAAAAACCAGTGGGGGCGGAGTGATGGTACATCACCATGCCCACCACCTGGGGTATTGCCGCGCCCACTGCATGCGGGTGACATGCTGGCATCCCGCACCGGGTGACGCAAACCCTAGTGACGCCACTGCTCTCCTGGTCAAACTCCAAGACATTAGCCTCAACCCCACCCTGGCTCTCAGTTAAGGGTGTCATATGGCTAATATTTTTTCTCTTTTGCAGTGTCCACATGTGAATGCACAAGACTTGTAAATGAGTCTTCTGGGTCAGCACAGAAAGTTCCCTAGGAGAAATTCGAGAGCAGTCTAGGAAGAATATCAGGCTATCTGCAACAGCAGCTTAGAACAAGTCGGGTTGGAAGTCAAGTTTCAGGCAACCCAATCCTAACCTGTGCTGCAACAGGTAGGCCACCTGGCCTATGCTGTATCCAAAGCAGGGTTGGAGGTGACTGTGGGGCAACTTAGTGCAAGGGGATATTTTTTCCCTTACTCCAAGCACTGCTTCAGCCACTACAATGGGGCTATTCAGATATGGCCAGCTAAATTGTTAGGCCGAGCAGAACCATAATTAGGCCAGGCTGCTAAGGAGGATGATTAGGATGTGGCCTAAGTTCCTGATGTTGATCCCAAATCCCTCTGGGTCCAACCCACTCAGCGGTCCACCTGCCCTAGAATGACCACAAAACCCACCCACCCTCCTCAAACCCCCTCTCTGGCAGCATGAATATACCTTTGCCAGAGCTTGCTCCAGCATGGGGAGGCTTTATGGCACATTTGAGACACCCGGAAGACGGAACAAGGCTTGCACCAACTTACGCGCAATCTAAGATTGCTCCCTTAGTCCTCTAGGAAGATTGGGTAGAGAGGATGCTCTGTATATTTCTTGGAGGTAGAAGTATGGTGATATTTAGAGATGGGATTAATGAGAAGCAACATCACAGGGGCTGTGCTACTGCTTGTACAGCCATTCTCTAGTGGTCCTAATGCCTGGGGCTCCATAGCTAGTTGTCAGCCTGCAAGATATGTGCTGAAGCCAATTAGAGATCCAGTGAAGAACAAGAGCCTTCCCATTAAGTTCTGGCTGGCTCAAGGTAGCAAAAGACTCTCTGGAACTACTTTCTGCCTTTCAGACATTTAGCATATATTCAGTATCCTCTGTGATTACCAGATAACTGTGAAAGAGTGTAAGATAGCGGAATGTCTGACAGACAGCCTCTGAAAGGACTCTAGGGTGTCTTATCCATGTGCCCTCCCTACCCCTACTCACTTGAAGATTAAGGGGATCTTCTTACAAAGGACTGCTCAAACCATGAGCCAACTTAGCTGCAATAGCACTCCTAGACAAGGGCACAGTTTTAAAGGAGCCTCAACGAGCTGTGTAAGCGACTCTGCCCCCTCACATTTAGAGCCATTCTGGGCAGTGAGAGCAGAGGACCACTTTGCTCTCCCCACCTGGAATGGCTAGTGGGTCAAGAGACAACATGTGGTGGGTCACAATCTGGGCCCTGCCACTCGCCCGTGCTCTGGTTTGGTTCCAAATCGAAGCCATTTTGGATGCTGAATTACTCACCGGAAGGGTGAGGAGGACTCTTCTGGGTTGTGTGAGGTGGTCAACCCTCCCTACTGGCCTCTGCATGCTCAGATTGGCCTGCAGAAGTTTCCAAAACCCACTTTCCTGCCTTCTTCTTCCAAATCATTGAAATTTCCATTCCAAATCCAAGAGGCACATGAGGAGTTATGGAAAGCAAAGAGGTAGTGGAGGTGAACTCATGGTCAGGCTGTGCCTCTTGCATGGCTGGTCCATAGCATGTTTGGGCATCTGCCAAGGCGTAGGGACTAGTAGGGCATTCACTGAACAGACCACCATGACCACTTGATGCAAGGTGCCCAGGGGGGATGAATGCTCTGCTGTCACTTCTAACCTTTCCAAACATTAATGTTTTTGTCTGTGAGAAACTGGGATCCTTCAGAGCTTCCTGTGGTGTGCAGAGATATGTGAAGGTATGATAAAACATCGCACCAGAAA
Organism: Tiliqua scincoides; assembly: GCF_035046505.1. Taxonomy (NCBI): domain Eukaryota; kingdom Metazoa; phylum Chordata; class Lepidosauria; order Squamata; family Scincidae; genus Tiliqua; species Tiliqua scincoides. The sequence goes on along the minus strand of NC_089825.1, from coordinate 140,770,693 downwards.
GGCTGGGCAATATCCTGCGAAGTCAAGCTTTTTTCGAACCCACTTCTGTCGATGGGAGAGAGTGATGTCTATGGTCTAGCTTTGCTCTTTCTCAACAATAATTGCATCCATTTGGCCCTTTGTTTGCAACAGAAGAAACTGCTCAGTGCATGGCATGGTCCACTTGCCCATAAGGGTGTTTTGTTTTTTTTAAATGCAACTGAGTACCGGAATTCTGAAAAGCAACTAAAATGATTTCATTCTGGCTCAGATCCAGAGGACCTCCCATATAGATGGCAGAATTTAGTTTTGCATTTGCAGCACGAAGAAAGAATAGCCTAGAGTTGATGGAAGAAATGCAGGTGACAAGCATTTAAACATTGACACCTGATGTTGAGCACCTTTCTGGAGATCAGAAGGCCAGATCAGTAATGTGCCTACAGGAAGCAGCATTGGCATGAGGCCGCAGATCATCTGACTAGGAAGGCCACCCTTTTGATGTAGGGCCCGGAAGGAGTAAGGTGTATTAGTCTTGCACAGCACATTGAGGCTCCCTGCAAAACTGTGTGCACCACTTATAGCTATGCCACTGAATATAGCATAATCAAAAGTATTGCATCCAAAAGCAAAAAGCTAGGACCAAACAATTCAACAAAAAGGGATAAATTTACATAGATTTAAAATTATCCAAGAACCTTGGAAGCCAAACTTTTTATTTGCTTATTTGCATTTAATTAGTTTCTTAAAGGAGTATCATTTTCTGTATAATTGTACTCATTGCAGTTTATATAGAAACAATGTCTCAAAACACATAAGATCACTTCCTATAAAAATTCAGTTTAAATAAAATAATTTGCAATATAACCTACATCAATGCTTGTTAGTCTCACCTATTAATACCATTACAAGATACCTGGTAACACATGGTTAGGTCTCAGATTCACAATATCACTTACAGGGAGAGGAAGCTTCACATATCTATACCCTCTAAGGCAACAAGAGGCGTTTACACTTGTTTTTCAACTTCCTCATGGCCCCCTTCATTTCCTGGTTCCTCAAAGTGTAGATCAGGGGATTAAGGGCAGGTGTGACCACCATGTAGATCACAGCAACCATTTTGTCTGCCTGGGTGTTGGAGGAGGGCTTCATATACACAAAGATCATGGGTCCATAGTAAAGGCCAACTACCATCAGGTGGGAACTGCAGGTGGACAGAGCCTTACTACCACCCTTCCCAAAACGGCCACCCAGGGTGGCCAGGATCATGGCATACGAAAGCAGCAAAATCAGAAAGCTGGGTAGGGCTATCACAGCATCATTGACCACTATGAGTACCTCAGCAACATAGATGCCTGAACAAGCCAGCTTGATTAACTGTGGGATGTCACAGAAGAAATTATCCACCACATTGGATCCACAGTATGGTAACTGAGCCATTATTACTGTCTGACAAATGCTATGAATGAGTCCCCCAGTCCAGCAAAGTAAGAGGAGACTGAAGCAACGTTGAGGGTTGATGATGGTTGTGTATCTCAATGGGTGGCAGATGGCCACATAGCGATCATAGGCCATGATAGAGAGGAGGAACATTTCTGTGCTGGCAGAGAAGTGGAAGACAACTATTTGTGCCATGCAGCCTCCATAAGAAATGGTACCGCCACTGTTCAGCAGGTCAGTCACTAGTTTTGGGGCAGCCACTGAGCCCAAAGTCATATCAAGGAGGGACAGATTGGAAAGGAACAAGTACATGGGACATTGGAAGAGCCTGGACTCAGACCACACAGTCACCATAATAAGCAAGTTTCCCAGAAGGATGATGATGTAGCAGGTCAACACCACCATTAAAAGGAAAAACTGAACAGGGAGTGAGCAGGAGAAGTCCAGGAGTACAAATTCTGTAACTGTGGACCCATTCATTTTGATGGCTGGTTCTAGTGGGAAAAACAAATGGGACACTGTTAATGCTCCAGGCCCTGGTCACCTCACTTACCATGGCATATCCTCTTCCTGAAATTAATAGAACCTCCAAGTTCTTTCTCTTGCAGCCCAATCAATCCTCATATTTTGTTTTGTTTTTAATTTTAAAACATTTTTACCCTACCTTTCCACCCCTATGTGAGGTCAAGGTGTCCAAAGCATTGAACAAAGGCAACTGAATATAAACAAACCTTCCAAAGTCAAAACAATAAGGATGCAACAAACAGGGAAAGAAATAGATTTTAAAAATTGTGTGTGGGGTATGCTTTTAGTTCCTTCTGCTAAACTTAAGAACTGCAGAGGATTTTGTAGGTTATGCAATTCACAGAAGTCTCTGCTTGTTGGGAATTTTTCTACTGTGTTTTCTGAGATTTGTCCACCTATTTCATAGCCTTGCAATGTTTAATGACATTTTCATGGTGCTGAATTCTAGAGTCCTAATGTCTGTTCCTGTGTTGTATGTATGCAGGTGATGCTTTTCACAAAGGCTTGAGCTGCAATTTGAGCCACATTTTCTGGGAATAAGCCTCACTGGACAGAATGGGACTTACTTTTGAGTAGATTGTGCATAAGATAGTGCTCTCAGAGATTGGATTTTACATCAGTAGACGCTTTGGATGCCGAAGGTAGCAGCTCACAAGGTTACACTACCATTCCTCATAACCTGAACTTCTACGAGTAGCAATTTTCAATCCTCTTCCTCTCATGGCACACTGGCAAAGCACAACATGTGAGAGGGATCTTGGAGTTGCCATGGATCACAAGATGAACATGAATCAGCAGTGCAATGAGGCTGCAAAGAAGGCAAATGCAATTTTAGCCTGCATTAGTCGAACCATAGCTTCCAGGTCATGAGAAGTTGTGGTTCCCCTTTATTCTGCATTGGTTAGTCCTCACTTGGAGCACTGTGTCCAATTCTAGACAATCTTTAAAAAAGATGCAGCCAAATGGGAGTGGGTTCAGGGGAGAGTGACGAGGATGATCAGAGGGCTGGAGAACAAGTCCTATGAAGAAAGGTTTAGGCAACTTGGTGAGTTCAGCCTGGAGAAGAGAAGGCTGAGAGGGGATTTGATAGTGCTCTTCAAATACCTGAAGGGCTGTCATATGGAAGAAGGGGCACATTTGTTATCAACTGTCTTTGAGAGTAGAACTAGATCCAATCTGTACAAAGCACAAGAGAAAAGATTCTGATTGGATATCAGGAAAAAATTCCTGGCGGTAAGGGTGGTTCGGCAGTGGAACAGATTGCCGAGGGAGGTGGTGGATTCTCCTTCACTGATCACAGAGGTTTGACAAGTACCTGCTGGAGATGCTCTAGGAGGATTTCCTGCTACATGTAGGGGTAGGGCTAGATGACCTTTTAGGTCTTTCCAACTTTAGGATTTGGTGTCAAGGTACACCACCAGTCTTTTCACAATTGCAAAGGCACACCCTGCTGTGGGTGGATGGTTCACTCCCCCCCCCCATGGCCCTATTAGTAAATTATATTTATGTAATAAATGAATACATCCCCCAAACTCTTATGGCACACCTGCGGAACATATGTGGCACACTGGTTGAAAATCTTTTCCTCTTAGGCTGATAAAAATGTAATTAATAACATGGAAAAGATCACTACTGTAGCGGTCCTCAAACATCCATGGTCCAAATCATGCTGACGTTGGGTGCTACTTAGTTTGAATCGGCTTTTTTTCCAGAATGGCACAGAAAGCCAAGCATCTGTAGTGTCAATATAGGGAAGGCAGAAGCCACACTGCCTTCATAGCAGTGGTGTAGCTAGAGGTGTTGCAAAGCACAAAGTTTTGCAGGGAGCCTCACCACAGCATGCAAGTGGCCCCTCCCCTTCAGAGCCATTCTGGGCCACAAATGCCTCTGTTTTGCTCTCACAGCCCAGAATGGCTCTGAAGGGGAGTGGTGGGGCTGCTTTCATGCCACGGTGAGGCTCCCTGCAAAACATAGTGCTTTGCATCCCTGCTAGCTACACCACTGCTTAGTGCCAGTCATTGCAATTCATAACATTAAACACAACCATACTGAAACGTGGCAATCGTATGCTGGCAATTCAGAACACGAAGGGTGGTTGCAATAAAAAGAGGCAAAATTCCATAGACAAGCAGACTCAAGAATAAAGAGTGTCATTTCTGTAAGGTTCTGGGCAATTCAAAGCAGGTCTGCCACAGATACCTTCGGTAGCAGCTAGCAACACATTTGATCCTAAGCTGTCCTGCATCCTCTGCAGTCCTTCAAAACTACTCACCAGCATGAGAAAAAAAGAGTAAGGAATAACAGGTAAGGAAAAGGAAAGAGTCCGAAACAGAAGGTGTTGTGGTCCAGAGGATTCTTATGGAAACAGATAAAGAAACTGAGGCGTGAAAACAAAAGATGTCCCTCCATGCAAAAATTCTAAGTGATATTTTCACAGACAAATATCATCTCCCCCAAACCAGTTTCAACTTCTCTTGAAACAAAGAGGAGGAATCCTGTTGAAATCCCCTTTATATTATCCTCTCCACAATCCACAGTCTTTTGAATCCACCCACTGTGAACCATGCCTGAGGTCCCAACTTAGCAATGACACAAATGTCAACACCTTAGAGAGCGCTGCCTGCTCTCTGGTCCCAAACCGGTTAATTAAAATCTAAGGTGGTTTGGAACTTGTATGCAATAGGGATTATAAGGCCTGGGTGCTGTCAAGGGCCTTTTCCCCCTGGGTGTTGAGTTGAAGCCAAATTAGTAGTTTGAGTATTTAATTTTTACCCCACCTTTCCACCAAGGATCTCAGTGTCACATCAAATCTTCAGCACACATCTGAGGCATATTTGAGGGTTCAAAAAAGCAAACATCTTGTGAGATAGATAAGTGTGATAGTTACCACCAGGTCTAAGGACACCTACTGAGCTCCATGAGTGAGGAGGACATGAACCTGTCTCTCTCCTGGTCAAAGTTTGAGATATTAGCCTCTACTCCACCCTGGCTCTCAGTTAAGGTTGTCAGATGGTTACTCATGTCTCTTTTGCAGTGTCCACACGTGAATGCACAAGACTTGTAAATGAGTCTTCTGGGTCAGCACAGACAGTCCCCTAGGAGAAATTCTAGAGCAGTCCAAGAAGAATATCATGCTATCCGCATAAGCAGTTTGGAAGTCAAGTTTCGGGAAGCCCAATCCTAACCTGTGCTGGAACAGATAGGCCACCTGGCCTATGCTGTATCCAATGCAGGGCTGGAGGTGGCTGTGGTGCAACTTAGTGCAAGGAGATATTTTTTGCTTACCCCAAGTGCTGCCCCAGCCACTGCAATGGGGCTATTTGGATATGCACCAGCTAAATTGCTGGCACAGATCCAAGCAACCCATTGTTAGGCTGGACTGCTCGGAAGGATGGTTAGGATCTGGCTAAAGTGCTGGAAGCTGATCCCAAACCCCACCTGGGTCCAACCCACTCACAGGTCCACCTGCCCTAGAATGCCCACAAAACCACGCACCCTCCCCAAACCCCACTCTGGCAGCATGAACATGGAAGCTCTGGAAGCTTTGCCAGAGCTTGCTCCAGCATGTGGAGGCTTTATGGCTCATTTGAGACACCCGGAAGCCAGCTGAAGGCTTGCAACAGCTTACATGCCATGAAAGATTGCTCCCTTAGTGTTGGTTGGCAACCTTCAGTCTCGAAAGACTATGGTATAAGCCTATAGCACCCAGTATTCCCAGGCAGTCTCCCATCCAAGTACTAACCAGGCCTGACCCTGCTTAGCTTCCGAGATCAGATGAGCTCCCTTAGTCCTGTAGGAAGATTGGGTAGAGAGGATGCTCTGTATATTTCTTGGAGGTAGAAGTATGGTGATATTTAGAGATGGGATTAATGAGAAGCAACATCACAGGGGCTGTGCTACTGCTTGTACAGCCATTCTCTAGTGGTCCTAATGCCTGGGGCTCCATAGCTAGTTGTCAGCCTGCAAGATATGTGCTGAAGCCAATTAGAGATCCAGTGAAGAACAAGAGCCTTCCCATTAAGTTCTGGCTGGCTCAAGGTAGCAAAAGACTCTCTGGAACTACTTTCTGCCTTTCAGACATTTAGCATATATTCAGTATCCTCTGTGATTACCAGATAACTGTGAAAGAGTGTAAGATAGCGGAATGTCTGACAGACAGCCTCTGAAAGGACTCTAGGGTGTCTTATCCATGCGCCCTCCCTACCCCTACTCACTTGAAGATTAAGGGGATCCTCTTGCAAAGGACTCCTCCATAAACCAACCTGGCGGAAATAGCACTCGCAAACAAGGGCATTCTATTCTTATTGCTAGCATCTGTGAAGCCTCGGGTTTGCTATTTGAGGTCCTTTCACTGTAAGTGGAAGGATGTGGACTTGGGTCTTTTTGTATACACAACATGTGTTCTACTTTGAGCAATGGTCATTCCTTCTCCAGCCTACTTGGATATCTTTATCATTTATTTAGAATGTGGGTGGGCAAACGTTCAACTTTTGGGAGCCTGGACCTTTAACAGTTGTGTAGGAGAGAGAATTTCAGCACATTAAACACATTCCAGTAGTAGCCAGTTTCATACTGGATCATATCACAATATATCCACCAGCAAACAAGCAACAGTCAATTTTTACATAATTCACAAACAAAATGTACCAACAGTTTTAAAATAATATAACAACTGCAAATAATTCACAGGAATTTAGGGGTCATTTGCACAATACCTTTGCTAGGAAAAGGAAATTTCATTCCCTCTGATTAAGCAGGAAGCAAGAAACTTTTGCCTCAACTTCCTCATGGCTCCCTTCATATCTTGGTTCCTCAGTGTGTAGATCAGGGGATTAAGGGCAGGTGTGACCACCATGTACATAACAGAGGCCATCTTGTCCACCTGAGTGTTGGAGGAGGGCTTCAAATACACAAAGAACATAGGTCCATAGTAAAGGACAACTACCATCAGATGGGAGCTGCAGGTGGACAGAGCCTTCCTACCACCCTTCCCAAAGCGACCACACAGCATGGCCAGGATGATGGCGTAAGAAAGCAACAACATCAGAAAGCTGGGTAGGGCTATCACAGCATCATTGACCACTATGAGTATCTCAGCAACATAGATGCCTGAACAAGCCAGCTTGATTAACTGTGGGACGTCACAGAAGAAATTATCCAACACATTTGCCCCACAATATGGTAGCTGAGCCATTATTACCATCTGAAAAACGCCATGAATGAGTCCCCCTGTCCAGCAAAGTACGAGGAGACTGAAGCAACGTTGCTGGTTGATGATGGTTGTGTATCTCAGTGGGTGGCAGATGGCCACATAGCGATCATAGGCCATGACAGAGAGGAGGAACATTTCTGCAGTGCCAGAGAAGTGGAAGACAACTATTTGTGCCATGCAGCCTCCGTAAGAAATGGTGCTGCCACCGTTCAGCAGGTCAGTCACTAGTTTTGGGGCAGCCACTGAACCCAAAGTCATGTCAAGGAGGGACAGATTGGCAAGGAACAAATACATGGGGCACTGGAAGAGCCTGGGCTCAGACGACACAATCACCATGATAAGCGTGTTTCCCAGAAGGATGGTGATGTAGCAGGTCAACACCACCGTTAAAAGGAAGAGCTGAGCAGGGCGAGTGCATGAGAAGTCCAGGAATACAAACTCTGTAACTGTGGATCCATTCATCCTGATGGCTGGTTCAAGAAAGAAAAACAAGTAGGATGCTGTTAACTCTCAGTGCGCCGGTCACATTACCCCCCACCCCATATTCTTGTCCTGAAAATATTAATAGAATCCACAAATTCTTGCTCTTGCTGTCCAATCCTATGCTGGGTTGGCCTGCAGGGTGTACGGCCGCTGAGTCCAGAGGCTGCTTCATCCTGCTAGCTAGTTGGAGACTTGGCTGACTGGGAGAGGTAAGAAGAGTATTATTAACTTGTCCCCCACTGCCTAGTCTCCTCTGGGACTCCTCAAGGCTACACCAGTTGTCTTGCTGGTATAGCTTTGATTAGCCTTCTAGGGAGTGTCAGACTGGTGATGGGGGCATAGGATCCGGTAGGTGCCACTGCTCCTGACATCTGTCTCTGTCCTATCACAAACCTCCCCCATCCTGCCCCCAAGCTGCTCCTTAACTTAGTTCCCCACTGTCCAAGGTCCATTTGAGGCTGATCTGTGTCTCACTGTCAGTGGCATGTGGCCTTCTGGGTCATGCACCAGCGGCATCAGTCCACGGACCAGCAGAGAGACTGCTGTGATGCAGCCCACACTGTACCCTGGCGGCCTGTGTATTATGCAAATTTATTGCACAGGTAGGATTGGGCCCTTAGAGCCCAATCCTATGGGGCTTGTGCCGGAGCACTGTTGCAAATATGCTGTAAGGCACACCTGCGGCAGTCAGCACCAGCCCAGCGCATGCAAGCACCAGGTGGTGGAATGGTATGTTGGGGAAGGGAGGGAGGTGTTCTGGGGCAGGGAGAGGGTGGGTGGAAACTGGGGAAAGGGAAAAGGGGCGGGAGCTCAGCTGAAATGAAATTATATCGTGTGTACCACTGGTTTGATCTGAATATTAGGCAGCTCCACTTGTTACACAAAGATTTCCCACCTGCTCTTTGTACTGGAGTTCTGAAAGCAGATTCACAATATGGATTTAGACAGCGGATCTACTGAAACTGTTCAAGCCACAGCAGGTTCATCCCTTGTAACTGACTGTTTTATGTTAGCATGATGGGGCTGACCACAAGGCATCATAATGGTCTGCATGTAGCCCCATGCGCTCAGAAATCTGGCAAGCGGAGAGAAGACAGCTCATTGAAGCTGCCAGGACAATAATAATAATAATAATAATAATAATAATAATAATAATAATAATACAGGTATTTATATACCGCCTTTTTGGTCGTCAGATTTCTCCTCAGACTTTATTCAAGGCGGTTTACATAGGCAGGCTGATTAAATCCCCTTAGGGATTTTTACAATTGAAAGAAGGTTCTTTCTTTCAAGAACCACTACATTCAGGTGTTTCATTCCAATCTGGCTTCACATTCTGGCCTCCATCCTCCCACGCTCAGAGCAGATGGAATAGCTCGGCTTCAGCTTGTCAGCTGCTTCAAGGTCACACGGTGCCGGTTGCCTCGAACTGGTGACCTTCGGATGTTGTCTTCAGGCAAATGGAGGCTCTACCCTCTAGACCAGACCTCCTGCCCAGGACAACAGAGGCAGGGCTTCAGTAACAGTAACCGTTGCTCTAGCATCTGCTCTGCCATTTGGTCAGAGAGAGGCATCTGCCCTCCCCAGAGACATCAGTAGGGTTTGCAACACCCAGTGTGAAAGCTCATTGTGTCACCCCCATGTTGGACCGCCTCCTGTACCAGACCATATATAATAAAATAATAATATAAATTATAATAATTTACAATATCTTATGCACAGCCTCAATGCTGTGCATATACACTAGGGTTGCAGTAACCCCCATTTTATTTATTTATTTATTTATTTATTTATTTATTTATTTATTTATTTATTTATTTATTATATGTTTGTTTGTTTTATTCGTCACCCAACGAATCACTAACCAACAAAAAACCCAGTGGCCAACTTGATGACACTCACACAACTGAATATAAGTTCTAGTATTTGCTTTGATACATGCAAATGAGAGCTGACTCCTACTAACACCTTCTTGGTTCCCTGCAGTGTCGTAACAACACCTCATTGGATTTTGGAACAATCAGTCTCATTGGTCATCTTTTTAGTTGAGAAAATCCACTTTTTTGTTACTTAAGGCAGTTGTGTTTTCCTTTCCTGGTTATTTGTCCATAACTTTTAACAGAATACAAGTATTTAAACAAGGTTTGTTTCATTGCATTCTGCATGATATTTTATATTGAATAATGTATAACATTATGCATCAAATGATATATAACATTATGCCAGTGGTTCCCAAACTGGTGGGTCGTGACCCACCAGCCAATGAAGCACTCCTCTGGCCCCTTAATGGGTGGGGACAGAGGAATTGCAGTAACTTGATCCCCAGGATTATGCTGCTGCCAGGGAAAGAGGGGGGTTTCTGGCTTACCTGAAACCAGCCACAGGCTCCAGGGGGTGCCGTGAGTCCAGCAGACACATCCACAGGGCTCCCCAGTCTCAAAAATAATAAAAATCACAATTGAAAGCCACTTCTGGTTTCACGATTGGATGCTGGAAATGGCTTCTGATCACAATTTTTATTATTTTCAAGGCGAGAGGAGCCCTGCAGAAGCATCCGTGGGGCTCCCCACACTCCCCAGAGCCCATAAGCCAGAAGCTCTCCCCCCTTTCCCTGGCAGCAGCACAATTCTTGGGACTGTGTTGCTGCAATGCCCCCATGCCCTCAAAGACTTAAGTGGTTCTCTCCTTCTAAGGAGGACTTTGGGAACCACTGCATTATGGTATTATTCAAAAATACAAAGATTTCACAATTTTTGCTAGTAGTGGGTTCATGCCCCCCTCCCCAACTGCGTCACCCAGTGTGGTCCATTGGGTGACACACACCCTGCACACCCAAACCACAGTCTCTCCCACTCTTTCAGAAGGTCAATCTGAGAGTGGCCAATTGACTTTGAATGTAGGAGTGCTTGGCTACTCTGTCCAACTAGCCCTGGGTGAGGAATTTGTTCACCTACTTCAGACTGACCAAGAGAGTTGGTTGTAATTCAGCCAGGTGGTCCAAACTGGCACATAAGTGTGAGTTTTGGTACCGGGAGTAGGAATCAGTGCACATCTTGAAGAAGCAGAGTGGGCAAAGAGGACCAGGACCTGTCCCTACAGACTTCTTGGCTGGGAGATTCTGGCTGGAAACCCCTTGCCCACAAATGGTAAAGTCAAATTCAAAGGCCTAGTGGCATGGGAAGGGGAATCCAATCCAGGTCTTTCTCAAGACGTGGGGTTGACCTTCAAAGACCTGGGAGTGATGTTGATCAGTTGTGGTCATCATTAGCTTGGAACCAAGACAGGACACCCATAGTCAGTAACTGGTTATCTCCCCCAAGGAAGCTAGCTCACACCAAAGGGCTGGAAGGTTCTATTTGATAAGGCTGCTGCAAGTCTTTGTGTTTGATCAATACTTTATGGCCCTTTGCAACTCAATTTCACTTGTCCTGTGCTTTGTTAAGGAGTGTGGAAGGAAGACGGTCTTTGAATCAGTTCAATAAGATTCTGTAACAGTCCTTTCTCCTGCCATCAGCACAATGTGATCCCAAAAGGCATGTCCTGCATGCTATGGTGGCAAGGTGACCTGAAGGCAAACAGGAGGTAAGTACAAATATTTTGTACATACCTACACGTATGTCCTAGGGCCATGTTTGGGTCGCCATGTCAGATGAAAAGCACCCATTTTGGTGATGTACAACCAAGGACGGAAAAGTTTTTAAAAGAAGGGATAAGTTCTGGTGTGTGCCATTGGTGCTGGAACCATCTCTCCCACCTCCTCCTCGCACAATAGTTCTTTCCCTAAAATGCTCCCTTCCCTGGCCTGCCCTTGAACCACTCCTGCTGCTGACTTACCAACACCAGGGGATCTGGGAAGACCACTGCTGTTCTGCCGGCATCACTTGCTGTTTCTGGCAGAGACCCAGCAGAGCATCATGTTTTGCAATGCACCAAGTTGGACTGTGCTATCATAACATGAGTTCCATCAGCATAGGTTGGCAATAGGATTGGCTGAATGGCTGCAATCCTGCCCGTACTTACCTAGGAGTAAGACCCATTGACAATAAAAACATAAAAAAAAAAGACTCAGACTGCAATCCTAGTCACACTTACCAGGGAGTCAGCCCCACTGACGATAATGGGACTTACTCCAGAGTAGGCATGCATAGGATTGGGCACCAGTCCTATGCATGCCTACTCAGAAGTAAGCCCCATTATAGTCAATGGGGCTTACTCTCCGATAAGTGTGGCTAGGATTGCAGCCTGAGTCTTTTTTTGTTTTGTTTTGTTTTATTTAGCTATACTTCAATCAAAATCTTTGAGATTGTTTAATTTGAAAATGCTGAACTATTATTGGCTGGGAAAAAAAATAATTAACTGCAATAACATCCATATTGCTTATATTCTAACGGAAACTGAGAGTTTTTCTTTTAATATTTCTGTATTTATACACTGAATTCCTTATATAAAAGTTTATATTTATTGGTATATTTATACAGGCTCTCCAGTTTATTTCTAATTTGCATGCCTATATATGATACACGCTTCTCTGCATTCAATTTTCTTCATAACAAAGTCTTTAGTTTCTCCTTCACTATATTAACCAAACAAAACATCTTTGTTCCCCACCCCTTCATCTAATCCAGCCATTTTCAACCACTGTGCTGTGGCACGCTGCAAACGGTCTGCAGGTGTGCCGTGGGAGTTTGGGGGAGGGTCATTTATTAGTAGGGCCATTGGGGGATGTGAGCCCCTTACCAGCAGCATGGTGTGCCTTGTCAATGGTAAAAAATAAAAAAATAAAATTAGAAACTTGTTAATGTGCCTTGAGATGAAAAAGATTGAAAATCACTGTTCTAATCTATTAGACTAAAAATTAGGTCACAGTCTCATGAGTTTTTAAGAAAGAATGTTTAACATGGGTTTGTAATGAAATATGACAAAGTGCTGATGGCTAAAGAAAAACATGGGCAGTCAAAAATGCATAAATTGTTAAAATATGCCTCTACACTAGAACATGGTTATGATATTCCTGCCCTGCAAAACTTAGTGCTGTGCCCCCCCCCCCCGGGGAATAACACTGCCCATCAAGGCCAAACAAATACACACTTATACAAATATACACATATACACAAGGAACAGATTCAAGAGTCTACACCAGCGGTTCCCAAACTCCTTGGGAGTTTGTGAACTGGGGTGTTGTGGAGAGGCAAAGGCAGTACTTTTGCTGCTGGGGCTGATGGAGGGTTCTTGCCTTACCAATCCCTGCACCAACCTCTGGTAGTGTGGCGAGACCCATGGAGCTCTCTGCATGGCTCCCCAAGCCACTCTAATGGTAAAAAAGAGATCAGAAACCACTTCTGATTTCATGATTAAAAACCGGAGTGGTTTCCAATCCCATTTTTTAACTGAAAGAGAGGCTTAGGCAGCCCTGCAGAAGGCTCCACGGGGCTTGCTGCAGTCGCCCCCCCCCCCAGGCCGGTGGAGGGATCGGTAAGGTAAGAAAGCCCCAATCAGCCCCAGCAGCAGCTCAATCCTGGGGAATCACATTGCTGCCTTCCCCCTTCCTTCACACCTTCAGGAGCCAGAGGTAGGTCTTCTCAGATAGGGGCATCACGACACCCCAGTTTGAGAACCTCAGGTGTACACAGTCATAGAAATTGCTGCAGTACTCACCCTTGTTGTAGTTCACACTCAAAGGAGATTTGAGCTGGGTCACATCCATCTCAGTGATCAAAACACCATTGCAAGGCAATCCAGGATGCTACAAATTCTGTGGTCTTTCAAGAAGACTCAGAAATTATGGAGAAAGGGGACACAAGAAATCCAGGTGAGCAAATGTGAGAAATGGAGGTGGAAGATCAGATGGTCAAGGATGCTGCTCTTATGAAAATAAGAAAACAGAAAACTAGAATAAGTCTAAATTTCTCCATACAAGGATGCAAAGGGAGAATTAGAGTGAGAAGACTCTCACCCCAAAATCTTTCACCACCTCTGGAAAATGGGAGGACGCCATCCTTCGAGGTTCCCTGGATATTATCCTCCTGCAATCTGAGGACCTTGGATTTCTCACCCTCGGTATTCACAGCCTTTTCTAAAGGTTTTTTGCTCTTTTTCTGAAGTTGATGAAGACGTCAGCATGCAGGACGATGATGGCTGCTGTTCAGTCCCCAATGGGATAATTAGAAATGAATGAGATTTTGAAGTTCTTGTAAACAGTAGAAATTTACAGGGCCAGTTTGTTTTTTTTTCAACTGCTTTTCCACCTTGCAAGAAGAACCAACATCAGCAGAACTTCACGCAGTTCTTTTATGGGCAGCCCAGTCCTATGTTGGCCTCCACCATTGGTATGAGTATACGCACTGTCACAAATGTGCTATATAACCTCTTGCACCAGCACACAGGCCCATCCTACCAGCAGAAAGGCTTTGCACTGGTCTCCCACTACCATTTGGAGAACCTGCTGGAGAAGGACAGTGGGAGGGTGGAAGGGCAAAACCGGGTTGGGGAGGCGTTGTTTCTGGGATGGGGGAGGGCAGGGAGAATAGCTGCTCAGGCCTTTTGAGGAGGGTGGGGATGGCAGAAGAGGCCTCCACCATAGCCTATCCCCCTTCCAAACCTGAAGGCCTGACACAGGGCATCCCAGATTTACGCAAGGTATGGAACTGGTGTGGATCCAAGCAGCCCCACTGAGGCTACTGGGGCTTTACCCAGGGTAAAGGAATGAAGGTACCCCCTTACTTTGAGGAAACCTTCAGCAGCCACAATTCTCCTGCTGGATACAGCAGAGGCTGCACCAGTTCCATTGCATGACATCACAGGAATTTAGTTTGAACTGGCCTATTAATCTGTATCCCAACTGTCTTGCACAATCCTGCAGCAGTTCCCATACATACATGGGGAAAACCATGCTGATGAGTTAGTTTGAATCTTGTTTTTTTTACAACATCACAAAAAGTAAAGCAGTTGCAGGGCGCAATTCTCAGCATGGCTTCTGTAAGGGTAAGTCTTGCCTCACGAATCTTATAGAATTCTTTGAAAAGGTCAACAGGCATGTGGATGCGGGAGAACCCATGGACATTATATATCTGGACTTTCAGAAGGCGTTTGACACGGTCCCTCACCAAAGGCTACTGAAAAAACTCCACAGTCAGGGAATTAGAGGACAGGTCCTCTCATGGATTGAGAACTGGTTGGAGGCCAGGAAGCAGAGAGTGGTGTCAATGGGCAATTTTCACAATGGAGAGAGGTGAAAAGCGGTGTGCCCCAAGGATCTGTCCTGGGACCGGTGCTTTTCAACCTCTTCATAAATGACCTGGAGACAGGGTTGAGCAGTGAAGTGGCTGTTTGCAGACGACACCAAACTTTTCCAAGTGGTGAAGACCAGAAGTGATTGTGAGGAGCTCCAGAAGGATCTCTCCAGACTGGCAGAATGGGCAGCAAAATGGCAGATGCGCTTCAATGTCAGTAAGTGTAAAGTCATGCACATTGGGGCAAAAAATCAAAACTTTAGATATAGGCTGATGGGTTCTGAGCTGTCTGTGACAGATCAGGAGAGAGATCTTGGGGTGGTGGTGGACAGGTCGATGAAAGTGTCGACCCAATGTGCGGCGGCAGTGAAGAAGGCCAATTCTATGCTTGGGATCATTAGGAAGGGTATTGAGAACAAAACGGCTAGTATTATAATGCCGTTGTACAAATCTATGGTAAGGCCACACCTGGAGTATTGTGTCCAGTTCTGGTCACCGCATCTCAAAAAAGACATAGTGGAAATGGAAATGGTGCAAAAGAGAGTGACTAAGATGATTACGGTGCTGGGGCACTTTCCTTATGAGGAAAGGCTACGGCGTTTGGGCCTCTTCAGCCTAGAAAAGAGACGCCTGAGGGGGGACATGATTGAGACATACAAAATTATGCAGGGGATGGACAGAGTGGATAGGGAGATGCTCTTTACACTCTCACATAATACCAGAACCAGGGGACATCCACTAAAATTGAGTGTTGGGCGGGTTAGGACAGACAAAAGAAAATATTTCTTTACTCAGTGTGTGGTTGGTCTGTGGAACTCCTTGCCACAGGATGTGGTGCTGGCGTCTAGCCTAGACGCCTTTAAAAGGGGATTGGACAAGTTTCTGGAGGAAAAATCCATTATGGGTTACAAGCCATGATGTGTATGTGCAACCTCCTGATTTCAGAAATGGGCTATGTCAGAAGGCCAATGCAAGGGAGGGCACCAGGATGCAGGTCTCTTGTTATCTGGTATGCTCCCTGGGGCATTTGGTGGGCCGCTGTGAGATACAGGAAGCTGGACTAGATGGGCCTATGGCCTGGTCCAGTGGGGCTGTTCTTATGTTCTTAAATAGCTGGTACAGGTTTAAGGCGGCCCATTGGAGACCTGGAGGCCTGTGGGGTAGTAAGGAAAATAAAAGATTTTTAGTAAGTAAGGTAGTAAGTAAGTAAGGTAGTAAGGAAAATAAAAGATCCAGTGGGGCTGTTCTTATGTTCTTATGTTCAGTGCTTTCTAGCATTGGCATGGCAGTGCCAATGGGACATGTGCTGCATCCTGCAGTTGGGTGTCACTCACGGAGGCCTCCTCAAAGTAAGGGAATGTTTGTTCCCTTACCTCAGAGCTGCATTACCCTTATGCCAGTCCTGGAAAGCACTGACATAAGGGATTAGGATTGCGCCTGTAGTATCTTTATATGACCCTCTCTCTCTCTCTCTCTCTCTCTCTCTCTCTCTCTCTCTCTCTCTCTCTCTCTCTCTCTCTCTCTCTCTCTATATATATATATATATATATATATATATATATATATATGACCCTCTATATATAATCCTCACTCAATCCATGATCCTTTCATTCCATTCATTGTGAAAGTTGATCCCATGCTTCTAAGCCTGGGATTGGGGGTTGTTTGGCCAGTCCAGGAATGTGAAATTCCTCCCATGTGGTCCTCTAATTTTGCAGGTAGTGCAGGTTCGAAGGCAGGAGCATGACCATTAGTGCACACATTGAGGTCAGCGAAGGCAGGGCTGAACCACCCTTCAGTGGCCTATGAGGGGTTGGATGGGTTGTCTCTAACCTGGATTGCAGAAGCTGCCTGCAAGGCTCAGTGACATGGATTGGCCCTACAAGGTTCTGCAGTCTCAGCCCCTGTGTGAGGTTTTCAAGGATGACCTGGCACAGCCTGAACAGGGGTGTGGCTTGGAATCAGGTGGTGAGACTCAGCCCTGGGGCCAGGTGTATTCAGGCACCTCTCATAGGATCCAGCCTCAGCACTAGAGTTCATTAGCTGCAACAAGAGCTGCAGGTCTCATGATTTCTACGCATCCTTATATGTATTTGCTAATTAATAAAGTGGCCCATTCTCCCACACCTGTTATCTTGAGTTATCTCCCTACCTTCATTGGGAGGTGCACAAAATCTGTGGTCCTATCTTGGCATGGACCAAAATGTCAGGATCCTGGACAGCACTGCCTGCTGTTTCCTTCCTTACCTCTTGCAGGCCTTCTGATTGTCCCTGCCCCTGCATAGCATGCAGTGCAGACCTCCAGTGTATGGCTCCATACTTCACCTTGGTGGGGGAATATGATTAGGCTGCTAGAGTATGTCATACATTTGTGAGCAATGATCCTCTCCCCTCCAGCCCACTTCTATTTCTTTAGCATTTATTTAGAAGCAGATCTGAAAAAGCAAAGATATCATTCTAAATACAAAAGGCAGGCAAGTTAGAGCAGGGATGTCAAACTCATTTCATACAGAGGTATGGCATCACTATCAGGGTGTGGTGGGTGCGGGCCGCACCGGGTGACGCGCCAGGGGGGTGATGCACCCTGGGGGGAGGGTGCGCTAACTTCGTGGCTTTCAGAGCTACCCCGTCATGCCATACACCATTGGCTGTGGAATGGCCAGTGGAGTGCAAAGCAAAAAGCAGAATTGAAATAGCTCCTTTCATTCAAAAGTTTTGGCCAAAAAACCAGAAAGAAAAATGGATCCCTATGGAAAGTGAAAGTGAGCCGTATCGTGTGTTTACTCGTGAGTAGGTGCACTTTCCATAGTTCGTCAGAAAGGGCAGGCTGAGAAGAATCCAATGACACCTGAATGGTCTCAATCCAATGAATGCAGCCCCCAAAAACACAAGAAGGATTTCCCTGCCTCCTTCCCAGCTGCGAGTCTATTGAGCTGGAAACGCAATGACGTGGCCGCGTTTACTCCCAAGTAGGTGAACTTGCCTTAGTCCGTCAGAAAGGGCAGGCTGAGAGGACTCCAAGGATGTCAGAATGGTCCTGCTCCAATGAATGCAGCCTCCAAAACACCCGCGAAGTATGTCCCTGCCTCCCAGCTGCCCTATTGAGCTCTATGGAAAGCAAAGCAACCTCACAGTCGCGTTTACTCTCAAGTAGGCAGATGAGCCTTGGTTGGTGGTCAGGCCAGGCAACAGGGAATGTGAGGTCACCAAAATGGTCCTGATCCAATGGAGCTGCTCCAGAAGGCAACCTCCCGCCCCACCTAAAAAGGACCAAAAAGAGGCTTCAACTGGTAAGGCAGTGGTACTCAAACTTTACCTGCCCGTGGTTCCCTTGACCCCCATGGCTGTTGGCCATGACTCCCCATCATGTTCCTGAGGGCTGGAAGTGACATCATTAAACAGGAAGTGGCCAGAAATAATTATATTAAATATAATATTATAATATTATATTTATTATAATATAATATTAAATATTAAATATATATTAACTATATTAATACTAATTATATTAATCATATTAATTAAATGCAGATCTTAAAATATATTATTAATACACAGCAATATACATGCTTTGTAAATGATCAGCTGCTGATCACTGTTGGAGACAGGATGCTGGAGTAGGTAGATTTTGTCAGGTCCAGGAGGACTCATTTTTTTAAACTTTGTAAGCATACCAATAGAATTGTTTTATCAAATGAACTTTGTGAACAACTGGTCTGACCAACATTACACACACACACCCCTGTGGACCCCAATCCAACTAGTCATTTCTCCCATTCTCCTTGGATAGGATTGAACCATCTATTAATTTAATGAAATTAAATTTTTCCAGCAGCTGGTGGGGAAAACAAAAATAGACCATGAAAATATATCAGAGCTGATAAGGGTTTGGTTAGGAAGCTGGTTCGTCTCCTATACTAGGAGATGCACAGCTCAAGCCTATGCATGTCTACTCAGAAGTCAATTAGAGTCAATGGGGCTTACTCTCAGGAAAGTGTGGATAGGATTGGGCTGGCAATCACTTCATCAATGGCTGATAAGTATTCCCTTCAAATAGCAAGATTCATCACTTTAAAAATACAGCCTCTCCTCTTCAGTCAAACAACAAGATTAAGAAATCACTTTAAAAACAGTACCCTTTTTCTGCTCCTGGACAAGTAAAGTGTGTGCTTCTCTTCCTCCCCCCTTTGCCAACTGCATGGAGACGACTTTAAGACCCCTGGGAAGTGTTTTATTTGGGAAGGGGGAGGAAAGTGGGAAGGTTTGGAGATCAAAAGGTGGAAGTAGAAGAGGGAGGGGGTTGAACAGAGAGATTTCACTTTGATGAGAAAGGATCCCAGGCTGGGAACTAGGAACCAACCAGACAAGGATCAGCAAGGGTTAAGGACTGCAAGCCAAGCATGCTTGCTTGGAAGAGGGCAGGGAAGCCACTCTTGCAGCTGAGCAACTCCTGTTTCTTCTACTTTAAAAAAAAGTGAAGACCAGGGCCAGAAGAAGGGCTCATATTCTGCCCAGGGGTGTGACTGTATCCCTGTGAGAGGACATCCTGTGCCTCCCCTTTCAGTTCCTGGTGCCGCCCTAAGGAACCGTGCCTCACAGTTTGAATAACACTGTGGTAAGGGGAGTTTTCTATTTTGCACTTGCAAAGCCAGGTGGGTCTTTATCCTGATATGCTTGAAGTAGAAGAACTTTAAACTGGGCACTGGGGAGGGCTGGAAATCTCCCTGATTCTTTTTGGGGGGTTGTTATTGCAGGCAGACTACAGAGTAAGCCCCATTGACCACAATAGGACTTACTTCAGAGTAGATTCACTTGGTGGAACAGGACTGGCTCCCCCTTATTTAATTATTTATTTTATTTTAATTATTTATAATTATTTTAATTTGCTTGATGATGTCACTTCTGGCCATGACATCACTTCCAATGGGTCCTGGACAGATTTTCATTCTAAAAAGTGGGTCCCAGTGCTAAAAGTTTGAGAACTGCTACAAGTTTTCAAAATGACTAAAATCAGAATTTGGAGGAATAATACCATCATGTTATATATCAATCAATGCATAATTTAATGCAGAATGCAATGAAACAAACCACATTGAAATATCTGTGTTCTAACAAAAGGTACAGCCAAAAAACCAGTGTGGGTGGGGCGATGGCAAATCACCATCCTGGTGCATTGCCCCGCCCACTGCATGGGGTGACACGCAGACCTCCTGCACAGGGTGACGCGAATCCTAGTGATGCCACTGTACAGAAGGCTGAAGTTAGCATTCATGGTGCCTGCTGAGGGCTGGAAGTGACATCACTAAGCAGAAAGTGACAGCATGAAGCTGATGATAGCCAGAAATATATGCTGGCAACCTTCAGTCTCGAAAGACTCTGGTATCGTGCTCTGAGTGGTGGTTCTGGAACAGAATCTAGTGTGGCTGAAAAGGCCGATTCGGGAGTGACAATCCCTTCCACACTGGGGGCGAGAGTAGTGTGTCCCTGGTCTGTCTCCCTGGCTATGGGCCGCCCTTCTTTGACTCTTTGCCTCAATCTTTTGGCCAAGTGTCTCTTCAAACTGGGAGAGGCCATGCTGCACAGCCTGCCTCCCAGCGGGATGCTCAGAGGCCAAGGTTTCCCAACGGTTGAGGTCCAATCCTAAGGCATTCCGACCCCTCTTGCAGATATCCTTGGCTTCACCATGAGGTGAAGCCATGAGGCCATGAGGTGAAGTCTTCATGAGGAAGCCAGTTCAAGCCAGAAATAAGTTCAGAAAGAAACTCATTAGACAGAGAGACAGAAGAGAGAATGTGCAAATCTTGTCATATTTTCAAGATATGAGAGAGACCAATTATAAAGCTGGGAGAACCCAATTATAATGGGACTGGATAAATTGCTTCTGGGGGCCACATTCAGCCTGCAGGCCTTATATTTGACACCCCTGAGTTAGAGCAATAATGTTTCTGGGTGTGATAATGGGTGTGAGAGATGGACAATAAGAATGGCTGACTGAAGAATTGTGGGGTTGGAGAAAATTGTTACATATACCATGGACAACCAGAGTAAGCAATCGAGAAGTGCTGGACCATATAAAACTAGATACTTCAGTAGAAGCCAAAACTGTAAGACTACACTTTGGCCATGTCATGTGTGCAAATTCAGTAGAGAAGTCAATGATGTTAGGAGTGGTCAGTGGAACAAGAAGAAGGGGCAGGCAAAGAACATGCTGGTTCAACACCATCAACACAGATGCAAAGATTAATGTCCAACTACACAGCCCTACAAAATTGAGGGTCAGAAAAGTTTTTCCCAAACGTTATGGTGGTTTGATATGAATTTGGGGTGCCGATTTCAAAAATGGCATCCATTTTGCCCTATCACGTCTAGTTTTGGAGATATAGTATAACCTCATTAGTGAATGGTTCAAGCAGCTTTCTCATGAGGAAGCTGCTTGAACCATTCACTAAAGAGGCTATGCCGTATCTCCAAAACTAGACATGATAGTTCAAAACAGATGCCATTTTTGGAATCGGCAGCCCAATTATACCCAGGAATTGGTGTAACATTTAAGGAAGTAAACTGTGTGTTGGCCTGTGCTATTGAAAGAAGTTGTGCTTGACACAGTAGCATGGAGAGTTCTTGCCAACAAAGGGCACAATCCTAACCCCTTATATCAGTGCTTTCCAGCACTGGCATAGCGGTGCCAATGGGACATGTGCTGCATCCTGCAGTTGAGTGTCACTCACAGAGGCTTTCTCAAAGTAAGAGAATGTTTGTTCCCTTACCTTGGAGCTTCATTGCCCTTATGTCAGGGCTGGAAAGCACTGACATAAGGGGTTAGTATTGCGTCCAAAGTCGGCAAGAATCGGGCACAACTGAATGGATAAAACAGCAACAATATTTAGAATGGATCCATTACTGCTTTCATCATTGATCATTGCATTTTGCCCAGGATGAACTCAAGGAAGAACAGAGTACCACTAAAATAGTGTCCCTCCCGAGTCCTGGGAAGAGCTTCCACAATCAAGTGAAATGAAACTTCACACATTTACTCCCTATGAGGCAGGAGGAGGAGTTGACATTTGTCGTTCAACTTTCTCATGGCTCCCTTCATCTCTTGGTTCCTCAGAGTATAGATGAGGGGGTTGAGGGCAGGGATGACTACCATGTAGAACACAGAAGCCATTTTGTCCACCTGAGAGTCGGAGAAAGGCTTAAGATACACAAAAGCAACAGGCCCATAAAAAAGACCAACTACCATCAGGTGGGAGCTGCAGGTAGACAGAGCCTTCCTACCACCCTTCCCAAAGCGGCCACAGAAGGAGGCCAGGATGATGGCATATGAAACCAGCAAGGTCAGGCAATTAGGTAGAGTTATCAGGCCACCACTGACCAGCATGAGTTTCTCAACCACATAGATTTCTGCACAGGCCAGCTGGATTACCTGTGGGATGTCACAGAAGAAATTGTCCAGCACATTCGGTCCACAGAATGGTAGCTGGGCTATGACCACCATCTGGACAGTGGAATGAATGAAGGCTCCTGTCCAGCAAAATATCAGTAGACTGAAGCAGCGTTGTCGGTCCATAATGGCTGTATATCTCAATGGCTGGCAAATGGCCACGTAACGGTCATAGGCCATGAGAGTGAGGACAAACATCTCTGCACCCCCAAAGAGGTGCAGACCAAACAGCTGGGCCATACAACCACCATAGGAGATGACAGAACCACTGTTCAAGAGGCCGGTCACTAACTTTGGGGCAGCCACTGAACCCATAGACATGTCAATAATGGACAGATTGGCAAGGAAGAAATACATGGGGCTTTGATGGAGCTTGGGCTCAGACCACACAGTCACCATAATTAGGAAGTTTCCCAGAAGGACGGTGGTGTAGCAGGCCAAGACCAGGACCAAAAGAAGGAGCTGTGCAGTGTGGGAACAGGAGAAGCCCAGCAGAATGAACTCTGAGATGGTGGATCCATTCATGTTGATGGTTGGTTCTGGTGCAGTTTAAAAAAATGAAGTAAGTGAACAATATTCCAACCTGGACACAAATAGCCCATTTTTAACCATTTTATTCCAGTAATGTGTAACCTGACTTTCAATATTCTGTGCCCCCCCCCCCGAATTATGAATAAAATCAAGAAGTTTTTGTTCTTCTTTCTTTAGTTCTCAACTTCTAGACTCTTCCAGACTCCTTCCTCTTGTTACAACATACAAACAATGGTTTCAGGCCAATATTCATTGTTGTGTGTGCATGTCAAAATGGAAAGACAAAAAATAAACTTCTGTTAAAATAATTGAATTATTAGACCCATTAGTTTTATTTGCATCTCGTTGCTTATCAGGAACAATTTCATTATTTCTATTTGTCTTTTATTTTTTTTTACATTTTAATCTTTTTTACCCCCACGTTTCCAATATGGGCAACCCAATCCTATCCAGTACTGGCACAGCGGGTCTGCCAGGCCACACTGTATCCAGCATTGGATTTGGGCAGGCAGGAGGTCTCCTCAGGGTAAGATTACATTTGTTCTCTTACCTAAGGCTGCTCAATGGGGCTAGTTGAATCTATTTAGCTGGCACATAACTAAGTAACGCTGTGTAAAGCTGGCAGACCCGGGGTGGGGGTTAGGATGTAGCAGAGACCATTCCCGTCCTCTTTAGAGCCTGATCTTCCCCACCATTTCACTCTGCCCGACTCTAAAATACCCCTTCCCCATCTCTGGAATGCCCTCTCCCACCTCCCAGCCAGCTGTCGGGGGGTTCCAGTGCCCATGGGATGGCTCAGGACCTACCACTGGCAGCAGTTACTCGCTGGGTGCAAAAAAGCAGTCTACAACACCCATCGCCAGCGATACAGGCACTGTGGCAGTGGAGCCCTCCAATAGGATCCAGCTCTAAGGGAGAGCAAAGTGGTCAAAAATTGAATGAAAGCAATACAATAAAAACAAATGCTAACAACTCAAAACTGTAAGCAAGAGTAAAGAGAGTGGTAATTGACAGGTTGGAAAATAGGTTTGGGGGTTTTCTTCTTTGCTTCTGCTAAATCTATGAAGTGCAGAATATTTGGGAGGTTATGTAATTCATAGCTCAATCCTTTGGTTTCCCGTACCATAGCATTCAGCTACACCAAAACCTGCTGCACTGCATGCTATTGGCGGGGGGGGGGGGATCAGGAGACTTGTGAGGGGAAAGGGAAAGTATTTTCTCTTATCCCTTCATAAGCCCCTCCCGCACCAATGGGTCTCTTTGGATCTCTGCCAAGTCTTTAGGTGGCTCAAGTTTGAGGAGACAAAAGGTAGGTGTTGGCTTGCTCCATAGGGGACACCGTGTGGCTAGGGGTGGGAGAAAATTCTGATCACAAAATAAAAACACAAAATGCCACAATAAATAAAACTGTCTTATTTGTTTTTTATTTATTATGTAATGGGTTGGGTGCATGGGTAATGACTGTGGCTGCATCTGCTGATGCTATACTACCTTTATCACCTTCCGACTACAATGCACTTCTTTTTTGTTGGCAACCTTCAGTCTCAAAAGACTATGATATTGTGCTCTGAATGGTGGTTCTGGCACAGCATCTAGTGTGGCTGAAAAGGCCAATTCAGGAGTGACAATCCCTTCCACACTGGGGGCGAGTGTAGTGTGTCCCTGGTCTGTCTCCCTGGCTATGGGCCTTCCTTCTTTGACTCTTTGCCTCAGTCTGTTGGCCAAGTGTCTCTTCAAACTGGGAAAGGCCATGCTGCACAGCCTGCCTCCAAGTGGGCCGCTCAGAGGCCAGGGTTTCCCATCTGCACTTTTAAAGTGATTATAATGTGCATTTTGAACAAAAACATACATAACACAATTTTATGCACTTCTATCTTTGGAAAACACTAAAATCCACAAAAAATAAAACCTTTTTCTCCCACCTCTACATATGGCACAAGTCACCCATGCTGGTTACCATCCCCTCCTGTTTCTAACTTGCCCCTGCCCCCCCCCTTGTAGCATTTTGGTGCTACTTGGGAAGCAGCCCGAGATGCTGCATTAGCGTGGCAGAGAAGCCGTGGCAAGAATTAGACAACAGAGACAGGTTTCAGAGAGGTTGAAAGTGCTGGAAGCAGGAGCAAGAATGAAATCAAGGGAGAAGTGAAGTGAAGTCGCCCAGCTCCTGACCCAGCTTTTTATTAAGTCTCAAAACACATGATATAAGGTTACGTAATAGGGAAATTTCCACAAGGATGCTAAGATTCATACTGGCTGCCTACTAGCTAGTTCTAGCTTAACCACAAACACATTCCTAGATAAGATTCTCCTTCATAGCATTCTGCTGCTCACAGGCACAGAGTTCAATGACCCAACAAATTTTCAAGGTTGGTTGAGCGTGCTCAACTGCGCAGGCGTGCCTGTCTGTCCTTGATGCCAAATATGCTAAAACATTTTAAACCTTAGTGCCTGTGCATGTAAATACTACACCCCCTCATTTCACCCATTTATGCCCAACCCTCAATCCACTATGTCCACCCCACAAACTCATCACCTTTGAAAGGCCTTTGTCTTCCAGCCAACGCACGTGGGCTTCTGTGGCCTCTCCAGCAGCAATCTGGAAGCATGAAGCTATGCTTGCATCTTGATCACCATTTATGATGGCAGGAAAGTGAATTCTGCCAACCAGAATGCTAATTGGGCATCAGATCAGGCCATCATAAAAGTCCCTGATTGCTGGAAATGTTTCTACAATGACTTCTTAGATTCACAGCCTAATCCTATCCAACTTTCCAGTCCCAATGCTGCCACAATGTAGCTCCAAGGTGAGGGAACAAATGTTTGAAGCGGCCTCCGTGACTGACCCCACCACCACAGGATGTAGCACACACCCCCTCGGTCCAGCAGAATCAGTGCTGAAAAATTAGGATTGGGCTATCAACCTGGTAGTTCATGATTTTTGATAAGAGTTGAAATTTTCATGGTGCTGAATTAATTATATAGAGAGTCCTACAGCCTGATTCTGTCCTGAGATAGTGCTGGTCTCCTACACACTGCCTAGGGGACAGCCATCACAAACGTGGCATAAGGCAAGTCACAGTGACCAGGAGAAAGAAGACACTGGTGCAGAACCCAGCATTGGTAGGTGCTGGGCCTCCATGCTGGTCAGAAGACCACTAGGTGCCTGCAGCAGTAAGTTCTGCACCAAGTGATGGGGGGACATTTTGGGGTGGAGGAGGGTGGACAGAAGGCAGTACAGGTGGGGGAAGGTGGGGAGGAAGGTGGAGAGGGGGGAGGGGATGGCAATGGAAGCTGTTGCCAGATCCTATCCCCCTCTCATGACTGAAAGCCCTACATGAGTCTATTCAATTCTGCACCAGTCATTTCTGAGCGCCAGCAGTTCTGAGACTGCCGGGGCTCAGCACAAGGTAAGAGAACAACTGTTCCATTACCCCGATAAGACCTCCAGTTGCCTTCCTGGCCCCACAGAATACAGTAGCAACTGTTTGGCAACACTGTACAGTGAGGCGGGCAGCTTGTCTAATACAATTATCAGTGGCATAGCTAGAGGGGGTGCAAAGCACTCAGTTTTGCAGAGAGCCCCACAACAGCATGCAACAGCCCCTTACCCTCCCTTTTGGAGCTATTCCAGGCCATGAGAGCAAATGAAGGGGCCCCTTGCATGCCACGTTGAGGCTCCTGCAAAACTTAGTGCTTTGCACCCCTGATGCCACTGTTGCCAATTGTGCTGAGGACTGGTGCTCCTTAGCTTGAATAAGGTTTTTCAGAACTGCACAGAAAGCAAAGCAGTTGTAGTGTCAAGACAGGGAAGGCAGAATCCACCCCGCCTTAGCACGCAGTGCTTCGTAAGCCACTGAATTGAATTCATTATCAAATGGAATTCAATTATAAAATTATCCTCAACCAAAACAGCATACTTAAGACATGGCTATCATGGCTGTCAATTCAGAACTTGAATTGCGGTTGCAACAAAAAGGGCTGAGATCCCACAAACAGAAGGAACAGATTCAAGAATCAACAGCACCATTTCTGTTAAGTGGCATTTCTATAAGTTTGCTAGCCACTAGCCACTCGGTTCCAAGCAGTTCAAAGCAGATCCAGAGCAGATGCCTTTAAACTGCAGTTATCAGCATTCCGTTCCTAAGCCTGCTTGCATTCTCTAAGCTTTGCAAACTTCCAAAACTACTCACCAGCAGGGGAAAAGAAGAAACATGCAATGCCTGGTAAGCCAGAAGAAAGAGACAGAAACAGAAGATGTCGTGCTCCAGAGGATCCTTCTGAAAATGAATCAAAAAACTGAGACATGAAAATGAAAAATGTGCTCTATGAGAAATGCAATTATTTTCAAGGACAAATAGTGTTTCCCTCAAACCGATTTCAACTTAAAACTAAGAGGAAGACTCCTGTTGAAATCCCCTTTATATTACCCTCCTTTAATCCACAGCCATTTGATTCCACCCACTGAGAACAATGCCTGAGGTTCTGTCTTGGTGTTGACACAGATGTCAGCACCCTGGAGAGAGCTGCCTGCTCTTTGGTCCCAAATGAGGCAATTAAAATTGAAGACAGTTTGGAGCATGTTTATGCACTAGAGATTATAAGGTCTGGGTGCTGTCAAAGGCCTTTTCTCCCTGGGAGTCCAGCTGAAGCCAGCAAAATTAGTAGTTTGCGTATTTAATTTTTGCCCCACCTTTCATTAACGTAACTCAGAGCACAATCCTGACAACACACATCACTGGCGCAACTTGCGCCAGACTGGGAGCATCGTGAACATGCAGTAAAGCAAGTTTGAAACACTTCTGCAGTCAGGGAGACCAATGCAAGGGTTGCACTCCCCCTGCATTCAGATCTAGCCTGGCAGGGGTAAGTTTATCCTGGCTGAGGGCAGATGGCACAGGGGTTGGTGGTGGCAGAGCGGATAGTGTATGTTTTGGGGGGGGGGGGAAGTAGATGGGCCAGGCTTGGGAGGGGAGTGGGAGTGGCCTACTGACTTAGGCTGGATCCTAATTCTCCTCCCAGCCAGCACAGCATTACACCGGGCTGCTTGAATTTGTCTAGCCCCGTGTAGTGGCTGGGGATTACTCAGGATAAGGGGATATTTATCCCCTTACTCTGAGTTGTATGGCAGCCACCTCCTAACCTCTGCTGCATAAAGCACAGGCCACTTTGCCTGTTCCAGTACAGGCAGTGCACTTTCATCCCCTTCCCCTGGGGAAAGCCCCAAGCCCCACAATGGGGCTTCTCAAGTCTGTGCCAGCTATTTTGCCAGCTCAGGTTAGAAAGGCTCCATGTCAGGCCTTTCAGTTCAATACGAATGTCAGGAAATGGTGGAGCAGAGCTCCGCCAATCCCACACCCCTCCTGCCCCAGTAACTCTCCCTACCCTTGTTCCACCTTCCCAGGGGCTGCACTGCCACCCAGTGGTTTCACTTACCCACGGCAGCAGCATGTCCTCCTTCTGCCAGTACTGGGTAGATGCCTGACTGGTGCAGGCCCAGTGCTGGTGCTCCTTAATGGCCAGGTACCATAAACATGCTTTACGGCACATTTATGGCACCTGGCGCTGAAGCGCAGTGCTGGCACTGGGCCATTTCAGGATTGGACCTAAACTCATATTCCTGTATTTGACCATTCAACTGGTTAAGGTTCCCTGTCAAGCTATTGGTTCATCCAGCCCATTATAGTCTACTCTGATTGCTTGCAACTGAGAACCAGAGGCGGTTCTCATGAGGTGAAGGAGGTGGACTTTGAGCTTTGTGCATCAAAACATGTGGTCTATTTTGAGCAGAGTTCCTTCCCCCTCCAACCTACTTGGATTTCTGTGGAATTTATTTAGAATATCTATCGCTTTCATCATCAACCATTGCATTATACCCAGAGGTATAATGGCAGAACCTGAGGGGCACATGCCCTGGGTGTTATGGCAGGGGGCACATGACTGCCCCTAGGCTCCATGCAGTCATCTCCAGGTTCTCCCAAGGGGGTGAGGAGCTATTAGCTTTGTGTGCTCTGTTCTGGCTTCTGTGGTGGCTACCAGTCTCCACAGAAATTGGAATAGAACACTCAAAGCTGGCTGAGCCTCAACCTCCGGCAGAACCCTGAAGTGATGTAATGATATCATAAGATGTCATGATGTCACTAGATGTCATGACATCATAATGTCACAACATCACATGGTGTCATGGCGTCATTGCCTCAGGCGCTGGGGTGAATTCTTATGCCTCTGACTATACCCATGATGGAGAGTACTGCTGAAATATTTTTCCCCCTGGAATTGTGTGGAGAGCTTCCTGAATTCGGACACCGCATGCAAACAAAACTTTAGATTGTCAGATATCATGCGCTCTGATGCTGCTGAATTTGCAAACAGAATGCATGAGTTGAACATTCCAACAAATAAAACACTTTATTCAATTTCATGTTTATCTGAATACTTTGAAGCTTCTTTATGAATTTTGGTGAAGTTTTTTGAAAACGCTGCTATTTTGGCACAGCATCAGTAGTTTAGCTCAGTGGTTCCCAGACTTTTGGGCACCACAGTCCACTTCATGCTTCATGGTGGGTCACAACCCAGTGCTCGGTGCTGCACTGAAAAGCCTTCCTTGGAGTCCCTGGAGGCTGCTTGTGGGTTGTGCCTGACCATGACCCACTCATCTGGCCTCTGCAGGCCTCAGGAAGCCTCCTGGATATGACAGGAAGTCACAGAAGCGAACAGGAAATAAACCAGAAGTGGCTTCTGAGAACTGAAAGTTGCTTCTGGTCTCATCCAGGAGGCATTTTGAGGCTGGTGGAGTGAGCTGTGGGCCAGCAGGGTCAGGAAGCAAGCTCCAGGGACTCAGTGCAGCACTGAACATTGGGATGCAACCCACCCACGTCTCACAGTTGGAGGAACACTAGTTTAGCCACAGTTTATGCTACACAAGTCTATGCAGTTGTAAAATACTATGTGTATAATACTGCATTTGGTAATAGCATAGGGGATGTAAGAGAACTACAAAAGGTTTGATGATACCAAAAAAACTAAGGGCACAATCCTAACTTACACTGGAACAAACAGGCCAGCATGCATGCACTGTATCCAACGCAAGTTTCAAGCAACAAGAGGATCGGCCAGGGGCAAGGAGAAATGTTTCCCCTTACCTCGGGGAGAGCCACTGCAGTTCAAATGGGGCTACTCAGATCTGCTCCACCTCTGGAAGTGGCGCAAATCCGAGCAACCTAGGACTGCCCTGTGCCACCCGGGAATGGGACTAGGACGACAATGCTGGGCTGGTACGAGGGACTTGCATCAGCCCAATCCAATGTTCGGATTGGGCCCTTAGATCACCATTGAAATCAGAGCCTCTGGCAGCCCAATCCAAACCAGTGCTGGTGCAGCGGGGCCAAGTGCATCCAGTGCTCATCAGGAGCAGGCTGGAGATATTTTCTCCTTGACGCCAAGTAATGCCCCAGCCTGCCCAATGGGGCTACTTGGATCTGCACCATCTATTTAGCTGGCGTAAATCTGGGCAACCCAATGTAGGTCTTCTAGTCCTGGGAGAGGGGATAGGATACTGCAGAAGAGACCTACTCTGACCCTGCCTCCCCTTCCGGACCTGTCCCACCCCCAGTTCCACCTTCCCCCCACCCCATTACACCCCCCTTTCTGCCTCTGTTCTGCCCTCCCACTGCCTCTGCCACTCAGAGGTAAGGCCACTCAGAGCCTTACCTCTCCGCACAGGTTTCTGTTAGTTGGAATGCAGCACCAGCCTTTCCGCCTGTGCAACCTACATTAGAGTAGTTGCAAACATCCCTTGCAGCACATTTACTATAGGCTGGAACAGCATCGGCATTGGATTGTGCCTGGAATTGTATAAGAAATATTAAAAATTCCACAAACAGTTTTTGTGTTACAGTGTTATTTGTGCAGCTTCAAAACTAGATCATTATGAACTATTTGAAAGAATTTAGCATGACAAACACATTCAGTAGTAGCCAGTTTCATACTGAATCAAACTACAATATATCCACAAGCAAATGATCAGCAATCAATTTTTACGTAACCGAGAGCCCAATCCTATGCATGTCTACTCAAAAGTAAGTCTCATTACAGTCAATGGGGATTACTCCTAGGAAAGTGTTGATAGGATTGGGCTGTAAGAAACAAAATTAACAGTTTTAAAATGATTTAACAATTGCAAATAATTCACTGAAATTTAGAGTTCATTTGCACAATGCAACACTTTCACGCCCTTTGATCAAGAAGGAGGTGCATACACTTGTGTTTCAACTTCCCCATGGCCCCCTTCATTTCTTGGTTCCTCAGTGTGTAGATCAGAGGATTGAGGGCAGGTGTGACCACCATGTAGATAACAGAGGCCATCTTGTTCACCTGGGAGTTGGAGGAGGGCTGCAGGTACACAAAGATAACGGGTCCATAGAAGAGGCTATGTCAGGTGGGAGCTGCAAGTGGACAGAGCCTTCCTACTATCCTTTCCAAAACGGCCACACAGGGTGGCCAGGATGATGGCATATGAAAGCAGCAAGATCAGAAAGTTGGGTAGGGCTATCAAGGCACCATTGACCACTGTGACCATCTCGGCAACATAGACATCTGAACAGGCCAGCTCGATCAACTGTGGGATGTCACAGAAGAAATTATCCAACACATTTGCTCCACAATATGGTAGCTGAGCCACTATTACTGTCTGACAAATGCCATGAATGAGTCCCCCTGTCAAGCAAAGTAGGAGGAGACTGAAGCAACGTTGTGGGTTGATGATGGTTGTGTAATTCAGCAGATGGCAGATGGCCACATAGCGATCATAGGCCATGACAGTCAGGAGGAACATTTCTGTACTGGCAGAGAAGTGGAGGCCAAATATCTGGGCCATGCAGCCCCCATAAGATATGGTACTGCCACTGTTCAATAGATCGGTTGCTAGTTTTGGGGCGGCCACTGAGCCCATTGTCATGTCAAGGAGGGATAGATTGGAAAGGAACAAATACATGGGGGACTGGAAGAGCCTGGGCTCAGACCACACAGTCACCGTAATTAGCAAATTACCCAGAAGAATGGTGGCATAGCAGGTCAACACCAGCGTTAAAAGGTAGAACTGAGCAGAGCGGGAGAAGGAAAAGTTCAAGAATACAAACTCTGTAATGGAGGACCCATTCATCTTGATGGCTGGTCCTAGAAGAAAAACATGGGACACTGTTAACACTCCAGGCACTGGTCACATCACTTCCCACACCATATTCTCCTCCTGAAACTATTAAGAGTATCGACAAGTTCTTGCTCTTGCAGTCCAAACCTCTGCTGGGCTGGGCTGGGCTGGGCTGGGCTGCACGGTGCATGGCTGGTGACCCAGAGTCTGGTTCCTCCTGCTTACTAGATGGAAACTAGGCTAGCTGGGAGAGATAATAAAAGTTTTATTAATTTGTCCCCAAGTTACACTGCCCCACACTTATGTTTTCTTTCTGGCCTAATTTTTATTTGTGTGAAGTGTTGGATTGGTGATGGGGGCATAGGATCCAGGGGGTACCACTGCCCCTGAGATCTGTCTCTGTTCCATTTCTTTCTATTTGATCAATACTCTGTGACGCTTTTCAACCTAATTTCACTTGTCCTGTGCTTTATCAAGGAGTGTGGAAGGAAGACAGTCTTTGTATCTGTTCAGTAAGTTTCTGTTCTATATAGGAAGCAGTGGCATAGCTCGAGGGGTTGAAGTAAAAATATTTTTGCTTACATCCACCTAAGTCCTGGGCTACCTATGGGTCTCCTCGGATGTACAGTACCCATTTTAGAAAAGAGGGGAAATGTTTTAATAAGAGGGGATGATTTGCTACAAATCCACCCTTCCTGCTTCCTGCCAACCCACTGCTTCCTCACCTGCTCTCTTCCTTCCCCAGCCTGCGCATGAACCACTGTGCTGCTGACATACTGACCCTGGGGGATCTGGAGAGGCTGCTGCAGCACAGCCGGTACCACTTGCTTTCTCTGGCAGAGACCCAGTGGAGCGCTAGAGAGCACCCTGATTTGCAATTAACGAAGGCTGCAATCCTAACCACACTTTCCTGAGAGTAAGCCCCATTGAACAAAAGAGGACTTACTTCTGAGTAGACCTGGTTAGGACTGTGCTCTGAGTTGGGCTGCTGTGCTGTCAGAACCTGAGTTCCAGCAGCATAGCCTGGTGATAGGATTGTCGGAAAGGCTGCAATCCTATGTACACTTACCTAAGAGTAAGCCTCATTGACGATAATGGGCCTACCTTTTTAGTAGGCATGAGTAAGATTGGGCCTTGAGTCCGAAGATATTACCCCACCTTTCTTCCCGAAGGGACTCAAGACGGCTTACAACATATTAAAAACATAATTTAAAAACAAATAAAAACATATTAACACATCATAAAAAAACAGCAGTAAGAGTAAAAAATAGGTAAAAAGAGCATGTGTTGGCATCCTTTAGTCTCGGAAGACTATGGTGTCACGCTCTGGAACAGAGTGTTCTCTCCAGTGCGCGAAGCCTGGGTAAAGTAGGTATGGAGGATAGGCTGTTACCCAAGCAGCAAATCCCCCCTCTCCACATCGCTGAAATGGTCCAATGGAAAGGCAGAGGCCAATACGGTTGGTTCCAGCGGCGTCGCAGGAGTTGCCAGAACGTGACTGTGTTCAGCCATGAACTGCCTCAGGGACTCCGGCTCCGGATTTTGCCTCGAGGTTGACTCCTGAAGCCTTTTCTATAACTGGATGTAGCCACAAGGCAGTGGAGGTTTGGGATCAGAGTTTTCCTTCTCTCAGATGAGCTGCCTTCCCAGGCTAACGAGTCCCATCTACCCGGTGGCTGTTTAGTC
The DNA here is from genome assembly GCF_035046505.1 of Tiliqua scincoides. NCBI lineage: Eukaryota > Metazoa > Chordata > Lepidosauria > Squamata > Scincidae > Tiliqua > Tiliqua scincoides. The sequence continues at coordinate 140,737,022 of NC_089825.1, read as the reverse complement.
GCCTCTTACGACAAGTACAGCCAAACTGAGGGCCTATTCTTATCCCCAGCCCCCAGGGGATTAAAAAGAGCATAGAGCAGCAGCAAGTCATAAAAGAATCAGGCCTGTAAAAAATATTAAAAGATGTTAAAAAGATGTTAAAAGGCCGAGAACTCAGAAGGCCTGTTTAAACAGAAGGGTCTTCAGGCCTCGCCGAAAGGTCTCAAGAGAGGGAGCCATTCTTAAGTCAAGGGGAAGGGAGTTCCATAGCGTTGGTGCCACTACTGAGAAGGCCCTATTTCTTGCAGCCGCCCCACGTACCTCCCTAGGCGGCGGCACTTGTAAAAAGGCCTTCTCTGATGACCTAAGAGGACAAGCCGGATTGTACAGGAGCAGGCGATCTCTAAGATACCCTGGTCCAGCGCAGTATAGGGAACAAATAAGATAAGGGAACAAATGTTCCTATAACTTGAGGAAGCCTCTGTGACTGCTGCCCCACCACAAGATACAATGCATGCCCCATTGGTACAGCTGCATCAGCACTGGAAAATTGGATAGGATTGGGACCTTAGGGTCCGATCCTATCCATGTTTCCTGCACTGACGTAGCCATGCCAAAGGGGAACACACTGCATCCTATGTTGGTGGGGGCACTCACGGAGACCTCCCCAAGTTATGGGAATGTTTTTTTCTCTTATTCAGGGCTGCATTGTTCCTGCAGCGGTACTGGAAAGCTGCATAGGATTGCACCCTGAATTCTTATAAACAGGTTCATAGTTATATTTATACAGTCTCTCTATTTCTGAAATCTATACATATATATGGTACAGGCATCTTCGCGAATCAACTTTCAATTTTCTTCTTAATAAACTCATTAGTTTCTCCTTTATTATATGCGTCCACTCAAACGAAACATCTTTGCTTTTCCCCCCTTCATTTAATCCGTAGACTGCAAATTAGATCAACATCATTCAGGCATTCAGAAATGCATAAACTGTTGTTAAAATATACCTCCACCCTAGAACATCTCTATGATGCTGCGGCAAATGTATGCAAGATATTGGGCAATTATATTCCTTTGAGCATTTGGGAGAACTGTTGGAATAAGGAGCATAGATATTATCTAAATATGACTTTGCAGAAAAATCTGCTAAAAGGTCACATGAGATTGTGCACTACTCAGGTAAATAGAAATAAAATTAACAACTGCTTTCAGTCTGTCTCGTTGGCAGTGCCAAGTTTCTGAAGGAGATTGTTATAATATATGATTGAATTGTCCTGGTTCCAAGTGATATCGGAAGAAAAGTATAACAATACTTTTTAAAAAATTACATTATGGTGCTTTTTTAGTGTTCCCAAGTTGAATTTATATTGGGCTGAGCAATTTGTGTACCAGAGCCCTTGGGAGTTACACTGTCTGAGTTAATGATATTATAAATACGCACTGATATCAATAGTGAAAAAGAAAATAAACTCCTTCCTCTACAGCTCAAAATGTGTTTAATGAAAACAAAACACATTTAAACATTTCAATCATTTTGTTGGTTTAGGATCTACTTAAAAAAAAAAATGAAAATTATGTGAAGTGTTGCAAACAGAAAAGTAGCTTCTAAATGCAATAAATGATCCTTACACCAAAAACAGCACCCTTGGGGCACAAGCCTAACCAGGTCTACTCAGAAGTAAGTCCTATTGTGTTCAATGGGACTTACTCCCAGGAAAGTGAGGTTAGGATTGCAGACTTGGTAAGTCATGGACAAACACATAGACACATTTAGACTTTAAAACAACCTGTAGCTGCAAAAAATGGCTTAAGCAAGAAAACAGAAGCAACGGATTCAAGAGTTTACAAAGTCATAAAAATAACTGCAATACTCACTCTTGTCACGATCTAAGTAGGTTTGGGTCAGGTCCTATCCATCTCAGTGATCAAAACTTCATTGCAAAGCAATCCTGCATCCTCCAAATATTGTGGTCTCTCCAGAAGGCTCAGAAATGATGGAGAAAGGGAACTCAAGAAATCCAGGTGAACAAGGTGAGAGATGGAGGTGGAAGTTAGTGTGGTCAAGGATGCTACTCTTACGAAAATGAGAAATCAGAGAACTAAAATAAGACTAAGGACGCAATCCTAACCTATTTTCTAGCACTGACCTAGCCGCAATGCAGCCCCAAGGTAAAGTAACACACCTGCCCTTACCTTGAGGAGGCCCCCCTGACAGCCTTCCACTGCAAGATGCACAATGGCACAGCTATGTCAGTATTGGAAGGTTGGTTACGATTGAGCCCTTAGTTTCTCCATACAAGGATGCAAAGGGAGAATTAGAGTGAGAATACTCTCACCCCAGTATCTTTCACCACCTCTGGAAAATGGGAGGACGCCGCCCTTCGAGGTTCCCTGAATATAATCCTCCTGCAATTGGAGGACCTTGGATTTCTCACCCTCTGTATTCACAGCCTTTTCTAAAGGTTTTTTGCTCTTTTTCTGAAGTTGATGAAGACGTCAGCATGCTGGATGGTGCTGGCTGCTGTTCTGTCCCCAATGGGATAATTAGAAATGAATGAGATTTTGAAGTTCTTGTAAACAGTAAAACATTAGAGGGCCTGTTTGCTTTTATTCAAGTGCTTTTTCTCCTTACAAGAAGAACCAACATCAGCAGAAATTCACCCAGTTCTTTTATGGGCAGCCCAGTTCTATGTCGACCTCCACCATTGGTTTGAGTACATGCACTGTCACAAATCTGCTATATAACCTGTTGCACCAGCACACAGGCCCATCCTACCAGCAGAAAGACTTTGCCCTGGTCTCCCACTACCATTTGGAGACCAGCGCCTGCTGGAAAAGGACAGTGGGAGGGCAGGAGGGGCATGGGAAGGGCAAAACCGGGTTGGGGAGGCGTTGTTTCTGGGATGGGGGAGGGCAGGGAGAAGAACTGCTCAGGCCTTTGGAGGAGGGTGGGGATGGCAGAAGAGGCCTCCACCATAGCCTATCCCCCTTCCAAACCTGAAGGCCTGACACAGGACATCTCAGGTTTACACGAGGTATGGAACAGGTGTGGATCCAAGCAGCCCCACTGAGGCTACTGGGGCTTTTCCCAGGGTAAAGGAATGAAGGTACCCCTTTACTTTGAGGAAATCTTCAGCAGCCACAGTTTTCCTGCTGGATACAGCAGAGGCTGCACCAGTTCCATTGCATGACATCACAGGAATTTAGTTTGAACTGGCCTATTAATCTGTATCCCAACTGTCTTGCACGCTACATCAGGAGTCCCCATACATACATGGGGAAAACTGTGCTGATGAGTTAGTTTGAATCTTGTTTTTTTACAACATCACAGAAAGTAAGCAGATGGAGGGCGCTATCCTAACCGCTTACGTCAGTGCTTTCCAGCACTGGCATGGCAGTGCCAATGGGATATGTGCTGCAGCCTGCAGTTGGGTGGCACTCACGGAGGCCTCCTCAAAGTAAGGGAATGTTTGTTTCCTTACCTCTGAGCTGCATTACCCTTATGCCAGTCCTGAAAAGTACTGACATAAGGGGTTAGGATTGTGCCCGTAGTATCTTTATATGACCCTCTATATATAATCCTCACTCAATCCATGATCCTTTCATTTCATCCATTGTGAAAGCTGATCCCATGCTTCTAATCCTGGGACTGAGGGTTGTTTGGCCAGTCCAGGAATGTGAAATTCCTCCCATGTGGACCTCTAATTTGGCAGGTAGTGCAGGTTCAAAGGCAGGAGCATGACCATTAGTGAGCACCTTGAGGTCAGCGAAGGCAGGGCTGAACCACCCTTCAGTGGCCTAACAGTACGAGGGGTTGGATGGGTTGTCCCTAACCTGGATTGCAGAAGCTGCCTGCAAGGCTCAGTGACAAGGAGTGGCCCTACAAGATTCGGCAGCCTCAGCCCCTGTGTGAGGTTTTCAAGGATGACCTGGCACAGGTCCCTGTGCCAGGGAAATGTCAGGACCCTTGACAGCACTTCCTTCCTTCCCTCTTGCAGGCCTTTTGATTGCCCCTGCCCCAAACGTAGTATGCAGCGAGGCATCCAATGTGTGGTTACATACTTCACCTGAAGAATGGCTGACTGAAGAATTGTGGGGTTGGAGAAAATTATTACATATACCATGAACAACCAGAGTAAGTAATTGAGAAGTGCTGGACCATATAAAACTAGATACATCAGTAGAAGCCAAAATTGCAAGACTACACTTTGGCCATGTCGTGTGCAAATTCACTAGAGAAGTCAATGATGTTAGGAATGGTCAGTGGAACAAGAAGGAGGGGCAGGCAATGAACACGCTGGTTTGATACTGTCAGGCCTTTGACATCCCAAGCCCTGAATGTAAGGGCCTGGATGTAGCAGGAGGGGCCTTGATGTTCAGTCCCGGTGAACAAATGTAAACATTGGGACTGCGGCACTCTTATTGTAGTCACATGTGTCATGCGACTCTGGGGTGTGTGTGCAGAGTCACATAGGCTATGGTGGAGTGGTGCAATGCACCACTAGACAGCCAATCAGAGTGGGTCACAAGATTTTCTTGTGACTATGAGGTCACCCTACTCTGATTGGCTGGCCCCGGTATATATGGGGGCGAGAACAGACACCAAATGTGAGTTTGCTGTGGTGGAGTTCTGTGTGTCGTGCTGCTGGTTTGCGTTCTGCCTTGGACTGCCTTATCGTGACTGTGCTGTGCTGTGTCCCTGACTTCTGGTCTGTTTGACTGACTACTCTTCTGCCTGCTCCTTTTACCGATACATGCTTCTGCAACAAGCAAGCCTGGGTCTTTGTCGTTGGCTCTGTTTGGGATTGTCCGCTTCCTGTGCTACCTCCCTATGCTCCTGTACCACTCTACTACCGGGAAGGCAAGGGTCATCCTCCTCTGCCATCCTGACAGACACAATCAACACAGATGCAAAGATTAACATCCTACAATCGAAAGAAGTTGTGCTTGACAAGGTGGCATGGAGAGTTCTTGCCAATGAAGTCACCAAGAGTTGGGCACGACTGAATGGATAAAACAACAACAATATTTAGAATGGATCCAGTACTGCTTTCATCATCAATCATTGCATTTTGCCCAGGACAAACTCAAGGAAGAACAGAGTACCACTAAAATAGTGTCCCTCCCCAGTCCTGGGAAGAGCTTCCACAATCAAGTCAATGAAACTACACACATTTACTCCCTATGAGGCAGTAGGAGGAGTTGACATTTGTCGTTCAACTTTCTCATGGCTCCCTTCATCTCTTGGTTCCTCAGAGTATAGATCAGGGGGTTGAGGGCAGGGGTGACCACCATGTAGAACACAGAAGCCATTTTGTCCACCTGAGAATCAGAGAAAGGCTTAAGATACACAAAAGCAACAGGCCCGTAAAAGAGGCCAACTACCGTCAGGTGGGAGCTGCAGGTAGACAGACCCTTCCTACCACCCTTTCCAAAGCGGCCACAGAAGGAGGCCAGGATGATGACACATGAAACCAGCAAGGTCAGGCAGTTAGGTAGAGTTATCAGGCCACCACTGACCAGCATGAGTTTCTCAACCACATAGATTTCTGCACAGGCCAGCTGGATTACCTGTGGGATGTCACAGAAGAAATTGTCCAGCACATTCGGTCCACAGAATGGTAGCTGGTCTATGACCACCATCTGGACAGTGGAATGAATGAAGGCTCCTGTCCAGCAAAATATCAGTAGACTGAAGCAGCGTTGCCAGTCCATGATCATGGATAAAATCAAGAAGTTTTCGTTTTTCTTTCTTTAGTTCTCAACTTCTAGACTCTTCCAGGCTCCTTCCTCTTGTTCCAACATACAAACAATGGTTTCAAGCCAATATTCATTGTTGTGTGTGCATGTCAAAATGGAAAGACAAAAAATAAACTTGTGTTAAAATAATTGAATTATTAGACCACTTAGTTTTATTTGCATCTCGTTGCTTATCAGGACCAATTTCATTATTTCTATTTCTCTCTTTTTTTACATTTTTATCTTTTTTACCCCCACGTTTCCAACATGGGCAACCCAATCCTATCCAGTACTGGCACAGCGGGTTCGCCAGGCCACACTGTATCCAGCATTGGATTTGAGCAGGCAGGAGGTCTCAGGGTAATAACACTTGTTCCCTTACCCACCCCAGCTCAATGGGGCTAGTTGGATCCATTGAGCTGGTGCAGAACTAAGTAGCCCTGTGTAATTCTGGGAAACCGAGGATAGGGGTTAGAACGTAGCAGAGACCATCCTTACCCCCTCCTGGACCTGACCTTCTCCACCATTTCACGCTCCCCCACTCTAAAACACCCCTTCCATGTCTCTGGAATGCTCTCCCCCACATCCCAGCCACCTAGGCAAGCTATCCAGGGGCATCCAGTGCCCATGGGATGGCTTAGGACTTACCCTTGACAGCACTTATTCGCTGGGTGCAAAAATGCGCTCTGCAACACCCATCGCCAGTGCTTCAGCCACAGTGCCAGTGGAGCCGGGCAGCAGGATCATGCTCGAAGGGAGAACAAGGTGGTCAAAAATTGAATGAAAGCAATACAGTAAAAACACATGCTAAAAACTCAAAACTGTGAGCAAGAATACAGTGAACAGAGTGGTAAATAACAGGCTGGAAAATAGATTTGGGGGTTTTCTTCTTTGCTTCTGCTAATTCTATGAAGAGCAGAATATTTGGTAGGTTATGTAATTCATAGCCCAATCCTATGGTTTCCCCCACCATAGCATTCGGCTGCATCAAAACCTGCTGCACTGCATGCTATTGGGGGGGGGGGGCAATCAGGAGGCTTGGGAAGGGAAAGGGAAAGTATTTTCTCTTACCCCTTCATAAGCCCCTCCCCCACCAATGGGTCTCTTTGGAGCTCTGCCAAGTCTTTAGGTGGCTCAAGTTTGAGGAGACAAAAGGTAGGTGTTGGCTTGCTCCAGAGGGGACACCGTATGGCTAGGGGTGGGAGAAAATTCTGATCACAAAATAAAAACACAAAACGCCACAATAAATAAAACTGTCTTATTTGTTTTTTTTATTCATTATGTAATGGGCAGGGTGCATGGGTAATGACTGTGACTGCACCTGCTGACACTCTACCACCTCTATCACCTACCTACTATCCTTTAAAAGTGATTATGATTTATAATTATAATGTGTATTTTGAAAAACAAAAAACAAAAAAACATACATAGCACCATTTTCTGCACTTCTACCATTGGAAAACACTAAAAGCCACGCAAAAATAAAACCTTTTTCTCTCACCTCTACATATGGCACCTCCTGTCTCTGACATGCCCCTGGCCCTCCCCTCATTTCACCCAGTTATGCCCAATCCTCAATTCACTATGTCCACCCCACCAACTCAGCACCTTTGGCAGGCCTTTGTCTTCCAACCAACACGCACAGGTCCTCTGTGGCCTCTCCAGAAGTGATCTGCAAGCATGCAGCTATGCTTGCAACTTGATCACCATTTAGAATGGCAGGAAAGGGAATTCTGCCAACCAGAATGCTAACTGTGGTGGTGACAGCAGGGCATCAAATCAGGCCCTCATAAAAGTTCCTGATTGCGAGAAATGCTTCTACAGTAGCTTCTAAGATTCACAGTTCCGTCCTATCCAGCTTTCCAGTCCCAATGCAGCCACAATGTAGCTCCAAGGTGAGGGAACCAATGTTCCCTTCCTTTGAAGCGGTCTAATGACTGACCCCCCCACCACAGGATGCAGTGCACACCCCCTTGGTCCAGTAGAATCAGTGCTGAAAAGTTAGGATTGGGCCATCAGCCTGGTATTTCACGATTCTTAATGAGAGTTGAAATTATCATGATACTGAATTATATAGAAAGTCCTCTGGCCTGATTCTGTCCTGGGCTAATACTGGTCTCCTACACACTGCCTGGGAGACAGCCATCACAAACATGCTGTAAGACATGTCACAGTGACCAGGAGAAAGAAGGCACTGATGCAGAACCCAGCACTGGTAGGTGTTGGGCCTTCATGCCGGTCAGAAGACCAGCAGTAGCCTGCAGCAGGAAGTTCCACACCTCTCATGCTCATGCTGTAGCACATGCTCTGCATTCCATGTACTCTTCAATATCCAAGCATAGATTAAAGGGAACTGGAGGCACAGGGGATGTTTGGGCTGTTCAGCCAAGGCAGGTAGGAGTTTCCTGTAAGCCTCTACTGTGTACGGTCATGGATGGACTTGGATCCGCTCTTGCAGTGCAACTGGATTGATCGAGAAGTGAGACAACATTTTCAGTTTAGTTTGTCTAAGCCCAAGTCCTTTCCATTTGGAAAGGGACTGGCAGCCCAATCCTCTGCATGTCTACTCAGCAGTAAGTCCCATTAGAGTTAATGGGGCTTACTTCCAGGAAAGTGTGGATAGGATTGGGTTGTTAATTGCCTGCAGCGTCAACCATGTATTAACAGTTTTTAAGCTCATTATTAACAGTGAGGAACCCAGTTGAGACAGGCTGTCCCACAGTTCTGCCACTATGTTGATTGCCTCTGAACTGAATGTCACAATATTAGTAAGTATACAGTGGTTTAGCTCGTGGGAGGCAGGCAGTACCATGTGACACACTTGCGGACAGTGATACTATGAGTGGCCTAAACTGTGGATACTTTTGTATTTTTGAATCATGCCATCATGATATATATCCTTCAATAGGTAACTTAATGCAAAATGTAATGAAAAAAACTGTGTTATCTGTTTTCTGTCAAACATTCTAGCTAAATAACCAGGAAAGGAAAACACAACTGCTTTGTGTAAAACAAAAAGTGGATTTCTTAAACTCAAAACCAACCAATGAGACTTGGGGTGCAATCCTAACCAACTTTCCAGCACTGACTTAGCTGTGCCAATGTGGTGTGCACGGCATCCTGCAGTGGGGAGGCAGTCAAAGGGGCCTTTTCAGCATATGGGCAGGTTTGTTACCTTCCCTTGGGGCTGCATTGCAGCTAGGTCAGCGCTGGAAGGTTGGTTAGGATTGTGCCCTAATTGTTCCAAGAGCAAATGAGGTGTGATAAAACATCATGGAACCCATAAGTGTTAGTCTGAGTCAGCTCTAATTTCCATGGATCCGAACTCACACTAGCACTCCTATTCTTTTGTGTGTGTCAAGTTTGCCACTTGTTCTTTGTTGGTGACTGATTTGTTGGGTGACCTGGAATGTTGCATAGTAAAATAAATAAATAAATAAATAAATAAATAAATAAATAAATAAATAAATAAAGTTAATGGGGGTGACACTAACCCTAGTCATGTCACTAGTGGGACATTTGGGTGTCACTGGCTGAGTTGAAGTTAGTTTGTCACTTTTAAGTTAGTCACTCTTAAAGTGGACCCCAGAAGCTGGTGGGGACAGGATCACAAAGAAGGGGACATGTGGGGGAGGGGATAACATTGGGGACAGAAAGTTTCTTATCTTGGAAGGACGGAGATGAGTAGAGGAGCAATAGACTGAAGGATTCCTATTGGGGGTTATGAAATGAATTGTGAATTCTGGTGGAAATGGAGACTGGGAATAGGAGGAGGGGGTGAGAATAACTCTGAGAAAGTTTTACTATGTCAAGTTTATAATAATCACAGATTAAAAAAATGTTCTCATGGGTTTTGCTTATATGCAAGGTCTTTCAGGTCACACAGAATTCCTGCAGATTCCTGACTAGGAGGAGGGGTTGCAAGTTAATGTGGGGCATTGGGGACTTTGTGTGTTGTTGGTGCCTGCCTTAGATGACCTTAAAAGTGGGTTCCAATCATTAATGGTGGACTACAGGTCTATCCATGGTTATTAAGCATTCTGGCTACAGTAAACCTCCAGGTGAAGGGGCAGGATATCACAGGATATCACAGAGTACTAGCTGCAGAGACTTTCACCCCCTGCTTGTGGGGAAATGTTCAATGACTTTATTTTCTGGCCTTGATGATTATTCATTTCATGTCATGACTCCTACTGACAATAATTTTGTTGTATACAGGGGGCGGTGTCAAAAATGTATGGACCCTGGGTGTCCAATGACCTAGCCATGCATCTGCAAGTATAATCAGAGTCTCTGCATTGCCAGAAGACCAAGGTGGCAGGTTCCAGTGATATCAAAAGAACTCCTGCTCCACAATTGACTCCAGTGTTTTGTTTTTCGTGTCCTCCAATCAGTTTCACCACATTCTGAGAAACGTTTGCTTCAACAATAATGCAGGCAAAGAAATATTCTTTGAAAATCGGAACTGGCAACAGGTTTTGATATCTTCAACATAGTCATGTTCCTCAATCACTCTTTCCGTAGAGTCAGGGTAGGAAAGATGGACCCCTGGGCTCCTGAAGGAGAAGAGTTTGCCGTTAATGAAAGTGTCATTGTGTGGAAACAGAAGTTCGATCAGGTGGGAAGGATCTGAATGCATTTTCTGAGCTACAGTTGCATAGTTGTAGAAGAACTCAGAAGTACTCTTCAGCAGATGCCTGGGAATGCATATTCCTGTACATGATGTACTTAATCTGAAGCAAGCCCTATGGTATTCACTGGGATTTACTCTGGATCTGCCAGCCCTCTGTGGTTGAAGTGATGCAAGAGTAACACCTACAAATGTGGCTGACTTGTTATAATGTTTGTGCTTGTAGACTAGGATGAATAACATGGATAATATATGCCAAACTCTCATATGTGCAGGCATATGTTATCCATGCTCTTTTGTCCCCTTGTTTGTCCATCTCTTTCTATGAATTTTCAGGCTGAATTTGATTATGGTGCTGAGAAGAGGTGGTATGTAAAGGAACTAAAGGAAAACATCTGGGGACTGAAGGATTCTATATGTAGAACAATATTGTAAAGACCCTCATTGGAACTAACTAGGACAGCCCACCTATGTAAACCGTCTTGAGTAATATCTGATGAGAAGGGCCTTATATAAATACAGGTGTGTGCCACTTAATGACAGGGACACATTCCCTGATCCCTGTTATGCGATTAGGTCATTAAGCGAACATTCAGTCCAATCTATTGCCTTTGTTGTGTAAACAGACACCGCCTGCCAGACACTGCTGGCTGCACAGGCTACTGGAGACCGATGGCCTCTTCTTTGCATTAAGAGCCTCTCTGTTGTGTAGACAGAAACTCTGCTGCAGGCTATGGGAGATGCGATTGCCTCCTTAAGTGCACCTTCATTGTGCTTTGACCACCGTCATATATGCGATCGGTCATGAAGTGAACCGTTGTTAAGCAGCGCATGCCTGTATAGAAGTAAATCAATGCCTATAAGAGGTCAGAGGAGCTCATGAGCTGTGTGTCATAACTGTATTCTCGTGCAGAACAAACCAAACCAAACATCACAGCAATGAGAAAACAGTTGATTTCCATGCTAACCCTTTCTCCTTTGGAGTTTTTGGAAGATGCTGCCCCGATCGACATGTACTGAGAGCTGCCATCCTGGACAGACAAAGGTGGTACGCCAGGGGGAGCAGATCTGTTGCTATGACTGCGCTCAGTGCTCTGAATGGAGGATTTCCAGCCAGCTGGGTAAGTTAAGAAGGTGATGCTCCATCCAGTGGGTGTTCCAGAAGTTTGTGGAAATGAGCTGCTCAAAGGTCTTCCAGCACAATCTTTTCTTTCCCTGCACTAAGAGGAACTGTGGCGTCCAGGAACTTTTGTCCCCTTCCCCCGAGGAATGTCTCAGGTCCCGCGATGGGGCTTCTCATGTTTGCACCAGCTATTTTGCTGACACCGATGTGAGAACCTTCATGTCAATCTATTAGGTCGGACACAGAGGATAGGATCTGGCGGAGGAGGCCCCCAGAGATCATTATGCCTTGAAGAAACAGGCTGAAGGCCAAGATGGGAGAAATAGTCAACGTGATACAGTGCTGGTCCTGACATATCATGAGAGCTTTATTGTAGCATCCTGGTGAACTGAATGAGCTAAGAATCTGGATTTGCCTGGTGAGATTCTCCATTTACGTAAGACATTCCCTCTCTGCCTTAGCTGCAAGTGGGCATACTAATAATTATTGAAACAACAGCACAATCCCATGCACTTATATGCAAAAGTACCATTAAGCTCAGTGTGATGTGCTCCCAGGGAAGTGTTTATAGGATATCAATATGTTCCATTGAATTCAGTGGGACTTATTTCTGAGTAGTCATGCACAGGGTGATGTGAGAGCAGCAGTTCACAAACATTTTGGTTTCTGGAACCCTTTACACTCCTAAAAGGAGTCTCTGCATGCGTAGTGTCTTGGGTAGCCCTTGAGCACCTGTGCATATACAGAGTGCTGCAGCACTAAATGCCTTTTCTCAATGCAATCATCTTCCTGCTAATTATCTAAATCATTACCTTCTGTTAGAGAACTCCCAGGGATAATCTGAAGCTACTTGCAACATTCATAACAAAAACAGTGGATTGTAACTTGGGAGCTGAGGCTAAAATGCTCATTTAAGCTTTTGAAAAGCCAGCTGCAGGAGGCAGGTGTAGGGTATTCACTGCATACAGCCAGGTGTCTGTCGCTTGAGTATGAAGACCTCATGTGAGAAACTTGGCAGTGGGGATTCGCTCAGCCCCTCTACAGTCATTTCTCCTTGTGATTGATGATTGTGTTCATAGTGCCCCATGTATGGAAGTCACTGGAAATTGATTGAATGCTGTGGGGTTGAGGTTCAGACATGCTGCTGTTCAGATGGTCAACAGTGCTGCTGCTACTGCTGCAGCTGCCTTACGGTGTCATCAACAACTGCCACTCCAGGTGGGGTAGGAAGAAGAACACCCATCAGTCTCCAGACGTTACTATTGGTGTCTTTGCCTCTGTCTCAATTCTTCACCACAATGTTCTCTCTTTTAAAGAAACTCCAGATGTGTCTTCCGTGAAAGGAAAGTAAGTTGGGTTGTGGTTTGGATTAAAATTCAGTGTTGTAAATATAGAAAAATTACTCAGGATTACGTACTTTGGGACTGGTGGCAATAGGGGCAGAAGTGGTGGCATGAAGTTCAAGTTCACAAATGCAAAAAGACCCAAGCAACTAGAGAACTGGAATGTCAAGATGAACACTAAATATTGTTATTGTTATTATTGTCATTGTTGTTATTAACACTAGGCTACAACTCTTTTGATGAGCCATGCTCATTATTCTTGTGCGAAGAAGTTTTTTTGCAGGAAGGAACATAACATATGGTTATGTGAGCTGCAGCTGGTGCTCTAAAGTGGTTTTGCTAGTGGGTGTGCTTTCAAAGACATGTGGAAAAGGAACACACATGGAGGAAAGCTAATAGGCATGCAGGTTCGAGTGTGGTGGTCAATGGCACAATTTAGTGGAATGACACACAATAGCTATGGGGCACAATGGTGATGGTGTAACAATAGATCACTTTTATTGTGGGGATGATAATGCAACAGCAAAAATGTGCAGTCAAAATACAAAGCAATATAGTGTATCGGATATTTTCAACCTTTTTCAGCTCATGGCACAGTGTCAGGGATGTAAAATTGTAAAGACTCACCATGGGTTCTTGGACAAGGCACAACCAGCTGCCAGTCAGAGTGCCCACATCACCCAGGGGCCTAATAAATGACCCTCTCCAAATGTCCACGGCACACATGCAGATCATGCGTGGCACACCAATGTGCCACTCACACGGGTTGAAAATCGCTGCAGTGTATTCACTACTCACTCATACAACTCGGCATAATCATAAGCAGTTGCTAGGTCTGCAATCCCATAAACACTGACCACATGTTCATATCATACGTTGAATGCCTAGGGCTGATCTCAGGCCTCCCCCTTAAATGATTCCAACCTAGACAAGAGTCCTGGACTCAGACATGTCAAGGAGAACATGATGGAGGTGCTAATGGTGTCATCAACTTGGCTGCAAATGTGACAAGAAGCTGGAGAGGCTTAGTGAGTCACTGGCCAGGCTTGCCAAAGGTGATCTATCTGAATCTGCTGCAGGAGTTTGAAGAGTTGCAGGAATCATGGGGCTAATTTGCCAAGACTACTGGCCCAAAGTGATCCGGGCCTTGTGCTGATGGCACTTGCAATCCTTCAGCCCAAGGCTTGGGCTGCAGCGGTGCACAGGCCACCAGCACAAATGGCTGGAGCCCCTGAACGCAGAAGGAGTGCAGATCCCCTTCCAGAGCAGGTGGGTCAGCAGAGGAGGTGCTCCGAGGAAGGGTCAGGCTGGGAGGCATGTCGAGGGTGAACCTCAGTGACAGTGGTGGTGCCAGTAGGCTAAGCACCCAGACTGGGTCGAATGCAGTCGCTTGGATCTGCTCAGATCTATGTCAGCAGCAAAGCTGGTTTCTTAAAAGCCATAGAAGTTTAAAATGTAGAAATAGATCAAAAGAGGCAAAATGGATACTTGATTAGAGAGACACACTGTCCAATCCCATCCCCTGCCACTCTAAAGGTGGAGGTGCACACTGCATGCTCTAGGGGGAGCTTGAGGTTTCTGGTGGTGCAAACACAAGGTCGCCAGCCATTCACGCTCCATTGCATGTCCTGTCACTGCTTGTGTAGTGGAGAGGGATTCCAGTGGTGGAACACTTGCTCCATCAACAGAAGGTGCCCATAGGATTAGGCCTTAGGGCTGCATGGCTATTCACATTGACCTGGAAGTAAGCCCCATTGAACACAATGAGGAGACATGCATACGGTGGCAAAGTAAAGAATCATAGAATCTTAGAGCTGGAAAGACCTAAAGGGTCATCTAGTCCAACCCCTGCCTGGAAGCAGGAAATCCTCTTAAGAGTATCTCCAAAAAAAACAAACAAAAAAAAAAACACAACAGTTTTTAATGAAACAATCCCTGCACTATAAGGGGAACTGTTTGTCACTTTCTACCCTTGAAGGTCATCAAGGTATGAGCAAAGGGCTCTTCCATGACAGAAACAAAACACGCTACCTCTCAAGCCAGCCTTCCCTTCTCAGGAGTTGGGGAACTGAGGCTCCACTTTCCTCATTGGCTTGTTCCAGGAGAAGAAAATGTCATCCTGTTCAACCACCCATAGACTATGGGAAGATGAGTGGACACATCCAGTGGGCCAGGTGACCAGATCCCTTCTGACTTCTGTTCAGAAGGAACTAGTGTGATAGGGTTATATTATTTTCCATCTCTTTTTCTTGTTGGGCCATCAAAAGATGTTACCAGGAATTCCTTGCCTGTAACTGGGCTAGAAAGTTCAGAAAAGCAGAGCTGCATGTGGGCCCATCAACCTGATTTTAAGCACAATTAAGGGCTATGCAAAGAGCATGAAGCATTCCCATTCACCATATTGAATATGAACCAGAGCCTAAGACCATACGATTGTCTCATTTCAGCATAATTCCAAAGAACTTCCAGCATCTCCTTGCCATTAAGTTTGCCAGGTTTGAAATCGAGAAAGATGTCAACCTCTTGACAAACAAGACATTGAATTTTTTACCGGTTGAAAATGCTCACAATGCCAGGGGGTCCTGTTCTGGAACTATGGGTCTCCTTTTCACAGATCAAGGGCATCCCCTTAATTACGTCTGTAGCAAGGAAAAGGAGTTCCTTGTCATCATTGGGGGGCTCATTCCTCAAAATTTGAAGCTGATGCCCCACATCTTAAATATCTACAGGATCCCTCAGGTATGTATGTTTCATAATCAGGAGAGAGGTACGGCCACTAGGATTGCTAGGAGAGCAGACCATCTGGGCTACAACAAGTGAAGACAGAAGACTCTGCTCTGCCCATTTAGCACATAGCTTGGAGTCAAATGTTAATCAAATGTTGTGTGAGAATGTCAAAACCTGATTAAGTTTTTTAAAAACCACTTTAAGGAGGGAATAAATTGTACTGAATTAGCAGCAAATCTATGTGGGCAAAATATTTTCTCTAATACCTTACCTTGAGGAGGCCTCCATGAAAGCCCCACATTGCAGGATGTAGTGCATAATCCAATGACAGCTGAATCAAAACTGGTAAGTTGGACAGGATTGGGTCCTGAGAGCCCAAGCCTATGCCTGTCTACTCAGAAGTAAGTCCCATGATAGTCAATGACACTTGCTCCCAGGTTTGTGTGCGGAACGTGTGGAAAGGATTGTAGGCTGAATGACTAATCCTAATCCTCTTGATCATCCTGCCCAAAACACTACACCCAAAATTGAGACTTCCACATTTCCCATACAGGATAAAGTACAAAAAGATCTACTATATAACCTGCCAGGCATGTGAGAGAGGACCTTTTTATTTAGGAATAATGGGAGATGTTTGTCTGCCCTAAAAAGCTCATTGCCTTTCCCCTTAGCTTAATTATGGCTTCTTTGACTCTGCACTGAGTGACAGAACTCAGTTCCCGTCTCTGTACCAGATGGTCCCAAATGCAAGATCTCAGTACACTGAGATTGTTCGACTGATTAGACATTTCAAATGGAACTGGATTGGCCTCCTCGTTTCAGACAATGACACTGGAGAAACATTTCTGAGGACTCTCATTCCCAGGCTCCTCCAAAACAACATTTGTGTGGCTTTTACAGAAGTGGTTTTAGGACTAAAGATGTATTTGGAAGAGAAACCTGACCGTTTAATAGGAGTAAGATCTATTGTCTCTATGTCCAGGAGCAACGTGATTGTTGTTCATGGAGATTCACTATCTATGGAGAGTTTGCAATTTGTTCTAGCAGTGTATGAAAATACAAAGCAAGACCCAACAGAGAAGGTTTGGATCATGACATCTCAGTGGGATTTTGCAACCGTATTAAACTCGGTTCTATTCACACCCAAATCCTTCAATGGTACCTTGTCCTTCACACCCCACACAAAGGACGTGCCTGGATATGAAGACTTTCTTAAAGCAATAAATCCACATCAGCCTGCGTTTTCTTTCTTACAAAATTTTTGGTCAATTGCATTTCACTGTTCACTACCCATGTTCATCTGGGATCTACCAAACATAAGGAACTGCACTGGGGAGGAGAAGCTGAGCAGTCTCCCCAGTTCCGTATTTGAAATGAAGATGTCTGGTGAGAGCTACAGTATCTACAATGCTGCTCATGCCATAGCACATGCTCTGCATTCCATGTACTCTTCAATATCCAAGTATAGATTAAAGGGAACTGGGGATGTTTGGGCTGTTCAGCCATGGCAGGTAGGATTTTCCTGTAAGCCTCTACTGAGTACGGTCATGGATGGACTTGGATCCACTCTTGCAATGCAACTGGACTGAGCTAGAAGTTAGACAATATTTTCACTTTAATTTGTCTAAGCCTGAAGCCTTTCCATTTGGAAAGGGACTTAATTTAGAGGAGCAATAGATTGAAGGATTACTATTGGGGTTATTAAATGAATTGTGAATTCTGGTGGAAATGGGGACTGGGAATAGGAGGAGGGGGTGAGAATAACTCTGAGAAAGTATAACTATGTAAAGTTTATAATCATCACATACAAAAAAATGTTCTTGTGGGTTTTGCTTGTATGCAGTCTTTCAGGAAATGTTCACAGTATTTATTTTCTGGCCCTCATGATTATTCATTTCATGTCATGACTACTACTGAAAATAATTTTGTCATAAACAGGGGGAGGTGTCAAAAATGTATGGGCCCCAGGTGTCCAATGACCTAGCCATGCACCTCCATGTATAATCAGAGTCTCTTCATTGCCAGAAGGTCAAGCTTGCAAATTCCAGTGATTTCCAAAGAACTTCTACTCAACTGTTTACCCCGAGTATTCTTTTTCTTTTTCTCCAATCAGCTTCACCACTTTCTGAGAAACGTTCGCTTCAACAATAGTGCGGGCGAAGAAATATTCTTTGATAAAAATGGGGAACTGGCAACAGGTTTTGATATTGTCAGCACCATCACATTCCACAATCGGTCTTTCCATAGAGACAGGGTGGGAAAGGTGGACCCCTGGGCTCCTGAAGGAGAAGAGTTTGCCATTAATGGAAGTGCCATTGCGTGGAATCAGAAGTTTGAGCAGGTGGGAAGGATCTTGTATGTATTTCCTGAGCTATAGTTCCATAATTGCAGAAGAACATGGAAGTACTCTTCAGCAGATGTCTGGGAATTCATATTCCTGTGCATGCTGCACTTACTCTGAAGCAAGCCCTATGGCATTCACTGGGATTTACTCTGGATCTATCAGACTTCTGTGGTTATCATAACAGTGATGAAAGAATAACACGGACAAACGGGGCAGGCTTGTTATAATGAATAACATTAGAATAGGATGTAGAATAGGATGAATAACCATGGATAATACATGCAAAGCTCATGTATGCCCAGGCATATGATATCCATGCTCTTTTGTCTTTGTGTTTATCCATATCTTCCTATGAATTGTGAGGCTGAATTGAATATGGTGAAGAGGTGGTGCGTAGGGTAAGTAACCATGGAAGGAAAACATCTGGATTCATATATAGAACAATATTGTAAAGACACTTATTGGGTCTACAGCCTGCCTACGTAAACCACCTTGCTAATATCTGGCAAGAAACATATATAAATATAGAAGTAAATCAATCAGAATATGAGGTCAGAGGGGCACATGTCGAATATAGATGTTTACAGAAATGTGACTTATATGTCATTACTGTATTCTCGTGCAAAACAAACAAAACATTATAGCAATGAGAAAACAGTTGATTTCCATATTAAACCACTTTCCTTTGGTTTTTTTGAAGATGCTGCCCCGATCGACATGTACTGAGAGCTGCCATCCTGGACAGACAAAGGTGGTACGCCAGGGGGAGCAGATCTGTTGCTATGACTGTGCTCAGTGCTCTGAAGGGAGGATTTCCAGCCAGCTGGGTAAGTTAAGAAGGTGATGCTCCATCCAGTGGGTGTTCCAGAAGTTGGTGGAAATGAGCTGCTCAAAGGTCTTCCAGCCCAATCTTTTCTTTCCCAGCACTCAGAGGAACTGTGGCGTCCAGGAACTTTTGTCCCCTTCCCCCGAGGAATGTCTCAGGTCCCGCGATGGGGCTTCTCATGTTTGCACCAGCTATTTTGCTGGCACAGCTGTGAGAACCTTCATGTCAAGCTATTAGGTTGTACACAGAGGATAGGGTCTGGCGGAGGAGGCCTCTGCCGCTCCCACACCCCTCCCACCCCATCTTTTCCCCATTCCCCCCTTCCCCCGCTCAGAATGGAATCCCAAAACCGAAAGGCCATACCAATGCCTGGTGGTCCCACTTATCTCCACACAGTCACATGGCATTCTTCATCCAGAACTACCTACTCCAAGGGTGCTGTAAATGTGCTTTATAACATATTTACAGCACCGAGTGCCAGCACTAGAGCTCAGCACCGGTGCTATGAACCTTTAGGATTGGACCCTTAGGGCCCAATCCTCAATTCATAATACTGATGCAGTCAGTAAAGCAACAGTTCAGCAGAACGTATGGCCCAGTCCTATGGGACTGTTATGACAGTGGGGCAGGTGTCTATTGTTGTAAAAGGCCCAGTGATGGCGTGAAGCTGGTGCCACCACTGGGCCAAACCAAGCATCTGCTTCAAAGCAGCTGCAGATCCAGAACCACATTGCTTCAGGTGCCAGTAAGTCAGAAGTGGGGCATGTTGTGGATGAGGAGAGATCAGGCCAGGGAAGAGAGGAGGTGGATCTTGGTGGCAGCAACATGCACCAGGCTCTAATCCTTGAATCTTCCCTCGGAACACTCCCTGACTCTCCTCGGAAGTGCATCAGCAAAATGGAGGAGAAGACCTACAGGTGACAGTAAGTCAGAAGTGGGGCATGTTTTGAATGAGGAGAGATCAGGCCGGAGGAGTTTCAAGGGAAGAGAGGAGGTGGATCCTGCTGGCAACAACATGCACCTATACACAACTCTGCTGGCCGGCTGTTTGCCCCCCATGACAGCACACACTTCCTAGGCACAGCACAGCTGACTTTTGGGTAAAGCCTGATGCCAGATTTATTGAGGGTTGACATTCAAAGGATACCTGGATGTGTTACATACATGGATGGATGTAAAGAAACATTTGAGTGATTTCTTTTGTATGTATTAATTAGCACACTTCATCCTATGATTGACTGCACTGTTGCCATACAGCCTAAGGTGACACAGGCACACTTTGAACTGTTGAATCCCTGTATGTTTCTTTTAGATGCAGATCACTGCAGTGACTGCCCAGAGGACCAGCATCCAAGCGGGAACCAGGATCGCTGTATTCCCAAAGCCATCACTTTTTTGTCCTATGAAGAGCCCTTGGGAATCGTTCTGGCTTCTTCTGCTCTGCTGCTTTCCACCATCACACTTGTGCTCGTGTGGAGCTTCATTCAGCACAGGAACACCCCCATTGTCAAAGCCAACAACTGGAACATCACCTCTGCCCTGCTCTTCTCCCTGCTGTGTTGCTTCCTCTGCACATTTCTGTTCATTGGCCAGCCCAGAAAGGAATCCTGCATTCTCCGGCAGACCTTGTTTGCCATCACTTTCACTGGGGCTGTTTCTTCAGTGTTGGCCAAAACCCTCACTGTGGTCCTGGCATTCATGGCCACCAGACCAGCCAACAAGATGAGAAAATGGTTAGGGAAGAGATTGGCCAAGTCTGTCATCGTGGTGTGTTGTCTGATCCAAACTGGCCTCTGTGCAGCGTGGCTGGCAGTGTCTCCCCCCTTCCCAGAGCTTGACGCGCACTCCCTGATAGGTCAGATCATAATGCAGTGCAACGAAGGCTCAACCTTCATGTTCTCCACTGTACTGGGCTACATGGGATTTCTGGCCCTTGTCAGTTTTGTGGTGGCTTTTTTGGCCAGAAGGCTGCCTGATACTTTCAATGAGGCCAAGCTGATCACCTTCAGCATGTTAGTCTTTTGCAGTGTTTGGATGTCCTTTGTGCCAGCCTACCTGAGCACCAAGGGGAAATACATGGTGGCCGTGGAGGTCTTCTCCATCTTGGTCTCTAGTGCTGGATTGTTGGGTTTCATCTTTCTCCCCAAATTCTTCATTATTGTGTTGAGGCCCCAGCTGAACACCAAAGAGAATTTAGTAAGGAAAAAGAACTTTGTTACCTGACTGAAATGCTTGAGTACCTTCGTCCGTAGTATTGTGCATGAACCCCTTGAGATACGTCCATTGTTTTATAGAAACTCGTGTGACTTCCTTCTCTATTCCCAACTGTTCCTCTTGGACATTATCCTGAGATTCATTTCAACTTTCACCAATCTGACATTTCAGGGTCAAACTAATTTCTCGTTCCTCCCTTCTCCTCCAAAGTGCAATCATCTACTTTAGTTATCCTAAGCTGTTTGTAACTGCTCAAAAAATAATAAATGATTATGATGATGAACTGCTTCTTTAAATTGATTGATTGACAGCATTCATGTTCTCCAGCACCAAGGGGAAATACATGGTTGCCGTGGAGGTCTCCATCTTGGTCTCTTGCGCTGGATTGTTGGGTTTCATCTTTCTCCCGAAATTCTACATTATTGTGGTGAAATCTGAGCTGAACACCAGGGAGCAGATTATAAGGAAAAATAAATTTGATACCTGACTGACCTTCAATTTTCTTTTCATACTTCTCCTCCCATTCAAGTTTGTGCCTTGCAATTTTGTGCAATATTAACTTGTATTATATTTGTATTGCATTTAGCAGGTTGAAACCAGTGAGAATAGATAATAAATGAGGGTGAATTGACTCATTTTCCTCCCAGGTGCAGTAAAATGTGTTCACTGTTGATCCCTTCAGGAGATGAGACTTAGATATGCTTCTGTCGTGCACCTGACACTGACATCTGACTTGACAATAGAGAAAGAGATTTCTGTCCAGTAAGGCAGCTAGCGTGCCTGTATGGGCACGCTAGCAATGATTGCCAGGCTTATCCCCCTATCTGCTGGCAGCAGGGCTTTGCTGCCAGCTGATTGGCTGGCTGGCCCTGGGGGGTGGGACGTCTGAGCCTGATGCAGCGCACAGGCGCTAGACCCGGCTCAGTTCCATTCCTGGAAGTGACCGGGCAGGTCGCTTTTCCAGGAGCGGAGGAGAGGCTGCCCCACAACGGGGCTTGGAGCGTGGGGACCCACGCTTGCAGGCTCCCATCTGTAACGGCAGCGGGTAGCCTCTCTAGGGGGGGTGAGCTGCATGCTCTGCAATCGCTGCGGGGCGCGGAGGACGTGGAGCCCCATGGGCGACCACAGCGGGGATGACCCGTTGCGCGCTCTGCCCTAGCGGTATTAGCAGGGGGTTGCCCGTTGCGCACTCTGCCCTAGCGGTAACGTTAGAGGGTGGCCTGCTGCGCACCCTGCCTGTGGCGCTGCGGGGCGCAGCAGCTTCGCGCACCCCGGGAGTGGCGGCTGCGGGTGCCTCCCAGGAGGCCCTTGCCTGCCTGGGGCGCTCGGTTCAGGCTGCATTTTGGCGGCCATTGGGCGGGGCGCCTCGTGGCTGGGTGCCATTTTAGGCTCCTGCCTCATGGTGCGCCGCCATTTTACAAATTTAAAAATAGCCCGGCGGCCATTTTAGGAGCTTTGCATCCCAAGGGGCCTTTTCCTTTCCAGGGTTGGGCGGTCTACCAGCAACCAACATGCAATCACGGTGGGGCGAGACAAAGTGCTGCTGCGGCGTCACTGCTGGGATCGTGCCCTTTCGTGGGCTACCGTATTGTATACTGTCAAATTAGAACACAGGGAGTGGTGGGCCCCCATTGGGGATGTTCAGTCACCGGGGGGTTGACAAGGGGATGAAAGTTCGGAAGTTGGGCGGCAAGGCCGCAAAAAGAAAAAAGAAAAAAAAAGAAAAAAAATTGGTTCTAGCATGGCCCCCCCTCCCCTCCCTCCCTCCTTATTGGATGATGAGGAGTGAATGGCACAGTTGCAGGCCTTGGCTTGCTACGATGTGAGACAAAAAGGAAAGGCTTGTCGAAAGGCGAGGCAGGGGGAGGCTGAGGCTCGCCCGCATAGTCGCACACCCGGCGTGGAGGCCGCGGGCTCCGCACGCCTTATGGGCAGCGGAGGCATTTTAGGGTGGCCGCATGGCATGGGGGGCCGTAAGGGCCCATGGCCATTTTGTTACTAGGCAAGGGCCAGGCCTGGTTACTACTGGACAGGGAGAACACCTGGGAATTCTGGGTGTTTTAGGCTTATGCCACGGAGAATGCCTGGGAATTCTGGGTGTTGTAGGCTTATTCCCCAGACTTTGAGATTACAGTTGCCAAGTATTTTAGGGTGATTAGTGGGAACCACAGGTGCTCATCCCCAATGCCCAGATTCAATACTTCTGATCTATTTCACCTCCTGCGTAGTCAAATGCTCATGCCCACCTGACTTGTGCAGGATGTCAGATTTACATTTCCTCAGGAAATGTCCCTATTTTAAAGCCAGAAATGTCATTTTATTTGCATTCAGAGGGAAAACTGTTAGGCCCTTTCCCTCTTTGCATTCTTTGTGTTAAAATAGGTTATGATAAAACCAGCTCAATGATGTAATAGCACAAATCCATAAACCCTCTGTTTTAATAATATCCTTTTACATGAATCCCTGCAATCTTCTTGTATGGAAAGGGTTTCATTGTCGGTGGCAGTGAAGATTTTATAAGGCTAGGGTTTTCGCAATTACTCCTCATAGGTGGATGATGCCTTCAGTACCCTGCTTAACAGGTATGGCCAGGCTGCTACACATTTACCAGGTGTGGAGCTTTGTGCACATAGGCACAAATGTAATGGCTGGTGGTTTTGCAAGTATTAACCCACCTTCGTGGGTTAACCCACAAGTTATTAATCCACCTAATAAGTTTCCCTGCCTTTATTCCTTGAGAGCTGCTGCACATTTAACAGGCAGTAGGCACGTACAGATAGGCATAAAAAGTAAGGACCTTTTCAAGGCTTGTGGTTGGAATTGTTACCTCACCCACCTAATGGGTCCCCTGCCTCTAGTCCTTGAGAGCTGCTGCACATTTAACAGGTGCAGTAGCAATGTGCGAATAAGCACGAAAGAATGGCCTTTCCCAAGGCTTGTAGGTGGAATTATTTACTCACCCACCTAAGGGGTTCCCTGCCTTTATTCCTCGCGAGCTGCTACACATTTAACTGGAATAGGCACAAAAGTATGACCTTTCCCAAGGCTTGTGGGTGGAATTATTTACTCACCCACCTAATGGGGTCCCCGGCCTTTATTCCTCGAGAGCTGCTGCACATTTAACAGGTGCAGTAGCCATGTGCGGATAGGCACGAAAGAATGGCCTTTCCCAAGGCTTGTAGGTGGAATTATTTACTCACCCACCTAATGGGTTCCCTGCCTTTATTCCTCGAGAGCTGCTGCACATTTAACAGGTGCAGTAGCCATGTGCGGATAGGCACGAAAGAATGGCCTTTCCCAAGGTTTGTAGGTGGAATTACTTACTCACCCACCTAATGAGTTCCCTGCCTTTATTCCTCGAGAGCTGCTGCACATTTAACAGGTGCAGTAGCCATGTGCTGATAGGCACGAAAGAATGGCCTTTCCCAAGGCTTGTAGAGGAAGTATTTACTCACCCACCTAATGGGTTCCCTGCCTTTATTCCTCAAGATCTGCTGCACATTTAACAGGTGCTGTAGCCATGTGCGAATAGGCACGAAAGAATGGCCTTTCCCAAGGTTTGTGGGTGGAATTATTTATTCTCCCAGCTAATGGGGTCCCTGCCTTTATTCCTTGGGAGCTGCTGCACATTTAACAGGTGAAGTAGCCATGTGCGGATAGGCATGAAAGAATTGCCTTTCCCAAGGCTGGTAGGTGGAATTATTTACTCACCCACCTAATGGGTTCCCTGCCTTTATTCTTTGGGAGCTGCTGCACATTTAACAGGTGCAGTAGCCATGTGCGGATAGGCACGAAAGAATTGCCTTTCCCAAGGCTTGTAGGTGGAATTAATGACTCACCCACCTAATGGGGTCCCCTGCCTTTATCCCGGGGGAGCTGCTGCACATTTAACAGGGCAGTAGTCATGTGGGGATAGGCATTAAAAGAATGGCCTGTTCGCAAGGTTTGTGGGTGGAATTATTTACTCACCCACCTAATGGGTTCCCAGCCTTTATTCATTGAGAGCTGCTGCACATTAAGCAGGTGCAGTAGCCCTGTGCTGATGGGCACAACAGTAATGGCCTTTTCAGGCTTGCGGTTGGAATTATTAAATCAACCACCTGATGGGTTCCCTGTCTCTACTCCTCATAAGGAGAGGGTAGTGCTGCTGCACATTTGCCAGGGGCAGTAGCACTGTGCAGATAGGCACAACTGAATGGGGCCTTTCCCAAGGCTAGCGTTTTGGAACCTTTAACTCACCTACCTGTGGGGTGCCTGCCTTTATTCCTTGAGAGTACGGGGAGCAGCGCGGGCTCCATGTGCAGTGCCAGTGGGCGTGTGCAGCGCCAGGTTGGCGCGAGAGTACGGGGAGCAGTGCGGGCTCCATGTGCAGCGTCAGTGGGCATGTGCAGCGCCATGTGGACGCGAAGTGTCAGAGCCGCGTAGGCTCTGTTGGCAGCGCTTGGTGGGCGTATGCTGCGCCAGTGTTGGCGTGATGTGCAGTGCCAGGTGGGCACGATGTGTCAGAGCCGCGTAGGCTCTGTTGGCAGTGCTTGGAGGGCGTTTGCCGCGCCAGTGTCGGCGTGATGGGTAGGTGGGGTGTCCTAGTAAGGCAGACCAGGTCACTGACCGTGACTAGCCATGGGAGTGAGTATTAGAGCGGAGGAAGGATTCCTCCTTTCTCTTGGCCTGTTCAGTGAGCTTATCTCACGATGTGCTTCTTTTTCCAACAGGTCCGTGAAGGAGCTGCCCAGCCAGGGTCTTGATCTGCGGACACTCCATAGTTTTTTGGGCTCGGAAGCATGCCATGTCATCCAGTTTCGGCTCTCAGCTGGTGCTGGGTGTTGTTGCGCACGTTGACTGGTTGGCCAAGAGGGGTATGTGTTGGGCCAATTTTATCCTGGCCTTTTTGGAATACATTGCTATCAACCCCCTGCTGCAGGTAATCGTGGTACACTTATGACCTGGGTCAGAGGACGTCCATGTCCTTGAGGCTCCAGGCCCGCAAGGATTTTAACCTGTTAGTCCATCAGTTTCCCGGGATCACTATCCTGTGGTCTGACATGCTGCATAGGCGAGTTTGGCGGTGGGCGAGTGCGTTAAAAGAATTGAGGTAGCACGCAAAAGGGTCAATGCTTACCTGGGCAGGGTCGTCACGGAGCTTGGTGGAGCGGCTATCCATCATCCCAGTATTGGTTTTGAGGAGCCTGCTCTTTACCGGGGCTATGGAGTTTACCTTTCTCCTATGGGTTATGGGCGCTTTCTTTCAGAGTTGCAATAAGGCTTGAACCTCTTTTTGGGTGCAGGGAAGGCCAAGCGCTAGGCTGACCTCCCCTTGTGGCAGTAGAAGTGCGGGGTGGGTAGACAGAAGACCTTCTCCGGCGTCCAATCTAAGCCAGCAAGGGCGGGGGTGAACCAGAACCGCTCTTTGGATGCTTGTCCAGCTCGAGGAGGCAGGCTGGCTAGCCCCTGGTCTGAACTTTGGGGCCTTGCAAGGTGACCTGAAGGCAGAGTAGTTTGGCTGGCTTACCCTCTTTGGGCGACAGTGAAAGGTGGGCTTAATAACAATTGAGCTACGCCTGGAGTTGGGTGGATGCCCTATGAGACTGGGGGACGTAGACGGCTAGGCCGTTTCCCCCATTTAGAACCCCGCACTTAGTTTGGGTATTGTTTTCTATTTTGCCTTGTTGCGCTTGTTGTAAGTTAATAAAGTGGCCCATTTAATCCCATACCTGTTGTCGGCTGTATTTATTGGGGAATGCATGGTAAATGCAGGACGTTGAGGTGGTGCTACATTTGTGCCATCACAATTTCACTTATGGCAGTGGATAGCTAAATGGCACCCATTGAGGACCAGGGATGAGCTATCACGGGCCCTCAGGTCACAAACGAAGGTGTCTTGATGAGCTCACTCTACAAAAGTTCTCACAGGATTCTAGGGAAAGAACAGGTCTAGATTTTGGGTCATAGGAAACTTGATGTATTTCCTGTGACACTGAGCTCCAGGTGACATTGGTTCTTTCCTTCCCAGTCTGAAATGTGATGTTTTAGTTGACCAACAGCCTCAAAATCTCAATGAGTCTTGGATGGCTCTTTTCCACCTGCTTTCTACACCAGTATAACATGACTGTCAACACCCCCCCCCCCCAAAGTTATCTTCAATACTCAGGTTATTCTGAATCCACTGAATTCCCCATGGGCGGGGGGAACAGATACACAGCCACTTGCTACGGATCAGACAAACATTTTCTTTACCCCTGCAGATAGTCAAAAAAGTTCTGGTCTGCAATGACTTGTCCTATAATCATAATAATCCCTGCCTTCAGCTCCTGAAAGCACCAGGGGCAGACAGCAGCCACTGAAGAATCTCGTAACTAAAACCCTTGAATTCTCCTTGGGAGCTGGTGATCTGCTTCAATCCCTTTATAAAGCCTCTCTTCAAAACAATGTGCATCATGTAGATTTAGGAGGCTAAGCCTGCAATCCTAACCACACTTTCCTGAGAGGAAGCCCCATTGAACAAACGAGATCTTACTTCTGAGTAGACCTGGTTAGGATTGTGCCCTAACTGAAGATAACCTTCCTCAGTGGATGTTTGAGAGTCAGACATGGTGTAAAGGCCCTGTTCCCCTCACCCCTTTGGCTGTCAAATTGCACTTTGGAGTGCAATTGGGACAAGCGGGGCCTGTAGGGACAAGCGGGGCCTGTAGGGACAAGCGGGGCCTGTACAAGAGGGACGGGCTCCATTTGAACCAGAATGGAACCAGACTGCTGGCGCATAACATTAAAAAGGTGGCAGAGCAGCTTTTAAACTGATCCCTGGGGGAAGGCCGACAGGAGCCGAGGGGCATCCGGTTCAGGACTCCTCATCCCTATGGGATGAGGATGGGGAGGTTAGAGAACAACAAGACAAAGGCAGGGTAGGAGAAGAAATTGGGAAAGGTAGGGAGATGGGATGTGATAGACGGTTTGGCACAATGAGAGGATGCGGGGACAAAGGAGTGAATAAGCAGCCCATCCTGGGGCATTCCGTGTATAAATGCTTTTATGCGAATGCCCGAAGTCTACGAGCAAAGGTGGGAGAACTGGAATGTCTGGTGACAAGGGAAAATATTGACATAGTGGGCATAACGGAAACCTGGTGGAATGCGGAGAATCAGTGGGATACCGCAATCCCGGGCTATAAACTCTACAGGAGGGACAGGCAGGGGCGTGTTGGAGGTGGGGTGGCCCTTTATGTTAAGGAAGGGATAGAATCCAGCAAAGTAGAGATTGAAGGTGGGTCCGACTCCACCGTAGAATCTCTGTGGGTTAAATTACCAGGCTTGTGCAGCGATGTAATACTGGGGACGTGCTATCGTCCTCCAGACCAGAAATCTGATGGGGACCTTGAAATGAGGAAACAGATCAGGGAAGTGACAAGGAAGGACAGGGTTGTAATCATGGGGGACTTCAATTATCCTCATATTGACTGGGTCAATTTGTGTTCTGGTCACGATAAGGAAACTGGATTTCTTGACGTGCTGAATGACTGTGGCTTAGATCAGCTAGTCACGGAGCCCACCAGAGGACAGGTGACTCTGGATTTAATTTTGTGCGGTACGCAGGACCTGGTTAGAGATGTAAACGTTACTGAGCCATTGGGGAACAGTGATCATGCTGCGATCCGTTTTGACGTGCACGTTGGGGGAAGAATACCAGGCAAATCTCTAACAAAAACCCTTGACTTCCGACGGGCGGACTTCCCTCAAATGAGGAGGCTGGTTAGAAGGAGGTTGAAAGGGAGGGTAAAAAGAGTCCAGTCTCTCCAGAATGCATGGAGGCTGCTTAAAACAACAGTAATAGAGGCCCAGCAGAGGTGTATACCGCAAAGAAAGAAGGGTTCCACTAAATCCAGGAGGGTGCCCGCATGGCTAACCAGCCAAGTTAGAGAGGCTGTGAAGGGCAAGGAAGCTTCCTTCCGTAAATGGAAGTCTTGCCCTAATGAAGAGAATAAAAAGGAACATAAACTGTGGCAAAAGAAATGTAAGAAGGTGATAGGGGAGGCCAAGCGAGACTATGAGGAACGCATGGCCAGCAACATTAAGGGGAATAATAAAAGCTTCTTCAAATATGTTAGAAGCAGGAAACCTGCCAGAGAAGCGGTTGGCCCTCTGGATGGTGAGGGAGGGAAAGGGGAGATAAAAGGAGACTTAGAGATGGCAGAGAAATTAAATGAGTTCTTTGCATCTGTCTTCACGGCAGAAGACCTCGGGCAGATTCCGCTACCCGAACGGCCCCTCCTAACCGAGGAGTTAAGTCAGATAGAGGTTAAAAGAGAAGATGTTTCAGACCTCATTGATAAATTAAAGATCAATAAGTCACCGGGCCCTGATGGCATCCACCCAAGGGTTATTAAGGAATTGAAGAATGAAGTTGCAGATCTCTTGACTAAGGTATGCAACTTGTCCCTCAAAACGGCCACGGTGCCAGAAGATTGGAGGATAGCAAATGTCACGCCTATTTTTAAAAAGGGAAAGAGGGGGGACCCGGGAAACTATAGGCCGGTCAGCCTAACATCCATACCGGGTAAGATGGTGGAATGCCTCATCAAAGATAGGATCTCAAAACACACAGACGAACAGGCCTTGCTGAGGGAGAGTCAGCATGGCTTCTGTAAGGGTAAGTCTTGCCTCACGAACCTTATAGAATTCTTTGAAAAGGTCAACAGGCATGTGGATGCGGGAGAACCCGTGGACATTATATATCTGGACTTTCAGAAGGCGTTTGACACGGTCCCTCACCAAAGGCTACTGAAAAAACTCCACAGTCAGGGAATTAGAGGACAGGTCCTCTCGTGGATTGAGAACTGGTTGGAGGCCAGGAAGCAGAGAGTGGGTGTCAATGGGCAATTTTCACAATGGAGAGAGGTGAAAAGCGGTGTGCCCCAAGGATCTGTCCTGGGACCGGTGCTTTTCAACCTCTTCATAAATGACCTGGAGACAGGGTTGAGCAGTGAAGTGGCTAAGTTTGCAGACGACACCAAACTTTTCCGAGTGGTAAAGACCAGAAGTGATTGTGAGGAGCTCCAGAAGGATCTCTCCAGACTGGCAGAATGGGCAGCAAAATGGCAGATGCGCTTCAATGTCAGTAAGTGTAAAGTCATGCACATTGGGGCAAAAAATCAAAACTTTAGATATAGGCTGATGGGTTCTGAGCTGTCTGTGACAGATCAGGAGAGAGATCTTGGGGTGGTGGTGGACAGGTCGATGAAAGTGTCGACCCAATGTGCGGCGGCAGTGAAGAAGGCCAATTCTATGCTTGGGATCATTAGGAAGGGTATTGAGAACAAAACGGCTAGTATTATAATGCCGTTGTACAAATCGATGGTAAGGCCACACCTGGAGTATTGTGTCCAGTTCTGGTCGCCGCATCTCAAAAAAGACATAGTGGAAATGGAAAAGGTGCAAAAGAGAGCGACTAAGATGATTACGGGGCTGGGGCACCTTCCTTATGAGGAAAGGCTACGGCGTTTGGGCCTCTTCAGCCTAGAAAAGAGACGCCTGAGGGGGGACATGATTGAGACATACAAAATTATGCAGGGGATGGACAGAGTGGATAGGGAGATGCTCTTTACACTCTCACATAATACCAGAACCAGGGGACATCCACTAAAATTGAGTGTTGGGCGGGTTAGGACAGACAAAAGAAAATATTTCTTTACTCAGCGTGTGGTCGGTCTGTGGAACTCCTTGCCACAGGATGTGGTGCTGGCGTCTAGCCTAGACGCCTTTAAAAGGGGATTGGACGAGTTTCTGGAGGAAAAATCCATTATGGGGTACAAGCCATGATGTGTATGCGCAACCTCCTGATTTTAGGAATGGGTTAAGTCAGAATGCCAGATGTAGGGGAGAGCACCAGGATGAGGTCTCTTGTTATCTGGTGTGCTCCCTGGGGCATTTGGTGGGCCGCTGTGAGATACAGGAAGCTGGACTAGATGGGCCTACGGCCTGATCCAGTGGGGCTTTTCTTATGTTCTTATGTTCTTATGTCAAGGTGAGTTCCATAGTTTTGTTTCTTTGTTTGCAAAGGCAGATGGTTGTGTGGCCCCAGCACTGCAAGTGTCCGTGTCGCCTTGAGAGTCTTTGAGTGCAATTGAGACTGAGACCAAGACATGCTCCTGTTCAGGCTGATATGCTCCTGTTCGTTGCTGCTGCTGCTGCTTTTGCTTCTGCCTCATGTTGCCAGCAAGAACTCTAAATCCAGCTGGGGTCTGCTGCCCGACATTCAACGCAGCCTCCGAGATTCTTCTTCCGATGATCTTGTCATTGGCGAATTTGTCCCCCTCTGTGTTGCTGCACTGAAGGAGGTTTCTTTCCGCAAAACTCCAGATGTGTCTTCACTGGAGGCTTAGTAAGTAGCTCTCTTCTGCTTGAAAGATGTACCAAGGGCCACATTGGCAGTCTGGTTCTCCTGCTTCCCATGTATGGTTGTGTGGTCGTAGCGCTGTGAGCATCCATGTCACCACGAATGTCTTTGAGTGCAGTTTGGATGGTGGCCTCCTTTTCTCAACC
This sequence comes from Tiliqua scincoides, assembly GCF_035046505.1. Lineage (NCBI taxonomy): Eukaryota > Metazoa > Chordata > Lepidosauria > Squamata > Scincidae > Tiliqua > Tiliqua scincoides. Next base: position 140,705,562 of record NC_089825.1, on the reverse strand, counting down.
CCATCTGTGCAGCTGTGTGTGTGTTCATTTTAATTCTCCTAGTTGCCCTGATAAGTAGCCTTGAGCCCCTGTGGTTTCTCTGAGTTGATGGGGAGATTTGAGTCTGGGCTACTGGTAGCCAAACACAACCCTGTAGTATCTGCTTAATGCTGGATTCCCACAGTTTTCTCTTTCTTTGAGTGAAAGGCAGAAACATCCCCAATTATTGAGTTGAACTGATAATCTGCTCTTCGTTAAAACCAAGGCACAATGGGGTTTCTCTAGTCTGTGCCAGCTATTTTGCTAGTGCAGACCCAAAAGACTCTGTGTCAGGCTTTCCTACTCCATAAGAAAGTCAGGATTTGGTGGAGCAGAGCTCTGCCAATCCCGCCCCCAGCCCCAGTTCCTCCTCCCACCCCATCCTCCCCCACACTTGTTCCTTCCTCTCCCCAGAGACTGCACTGCCACCTGGTGGTTTCACTCACCCATTGCAGTGGCACGTCCTCCTTCTGCCAGTACTGGGTAGATGCCTGACTGGTGCAGGCCCAGTGCTGGTGCTCCTTAATGGCCAGGTACCATAAGCATGCTTTACGGCATGTTTACGGCACCTGGTGCTAAAGTTCAGAGCTGGCGCTGGGCCATTTCAGGAATGGGCCTGAACTCATATCCCTGTAGCTGACCCCTGGGGGCTGGGGGCTAAGAATAGGCCCTCAGTTTGGCTGTAGTCGTAAGAGGCAACTAAATAGCCACCGGGTAGATGGGACTCGTCAGCCTGGGAAGGCAGCCCATCTGAGAGAAGGAAAACTCTGATCCCAAACCTCCACTGCCTTGTGGCTACATCCAGTTATGGAAAAGGCTTCAGGAGTCAACCTCGAGGCAAAATCCGGAGCCGGAGTCCCTGAGGCAGTTCATGGCTGAACACAGTCACGTTCTGGCAACTCCTGCGACGCCGCTGGAACCAACTGTATTGGCCTCTGCCTTTCCATTGGACTATTCCAGCGACGTGGAGAGGGGGGATTTGCTGCATGGGTAACAGCCTATCCTCCATACCTACTTTACCCAGGCTTCGCGCACTGGAGAGGACACTCTGTTCCAGAACCACCATTCAGAGCACGATACCATAGTCTTCTGAGACTGAAGGATGCCAACTGTCGCTGACTATTCAACTGGTTAAGCTTCCCCATCAAGCTATTGGTTCATCCTGCCCATTATAGTCTACTCTGATTGCTTGCAACTGAGAACCAGAGGCGGTTCTCAGGAGGTGAAGGAGATGGACTTTGAGCTTTGTGCATCAAAACATGTGGTCTATTTTGAGCAGAGTTCCTTCCCCCTCCAACCCACTTGGATTTCTGTACAATTTAGTTAGAACATCTATCGCTTTTGTCATCAACCACTGCATTATACCCACAGGTATAATGGCAGAGCCTGAGGGGTACATGCCCTGGGTGTTGTGGCAGGGGGGGCGCATGACTGCCCCTGGGTTCCATGCAGTCATCTCCAGGTTCTCCCAAGGGGGTGAGGAGCCATTAGCTTTGCGTGCTCCATTCTGGCTTCTGTGGTGGCTACCAGTCTCCACAGAAATTGGAATAGAACGCTCAAAGCTGGCTGAGCCTCAACCTCCAGGCAGAACCCTGAAGTGACATCATGATGTCACAACATCACATGGTGTCATGGTGCCATTGCCCCGGGCGCTGGGGTGAATTGTTTTGCCTTTGTCTGTACCCACAATGATGAGAACTCAAGGAAGAGGAGAGTACTGCTGAATCCCCCCCCCCCCCGGAATTGTGTGGAGAGCGTCCCGAATTCGGACACCGCATGCAATCAAAACTTTGGATTGTCAGACGTCATGTGCTCTGATGCTGCTGAATTTGCAAACAGAATGCATGAATTGAACATTCCAACAAATAAAGCACTCAACACTGTGTAACAAAGTTCAATTTCATGTTTATCTGAATATTTTGAAGTTTTTTATGAATTTTGGTAAAGTTTTTTTTGAAAATGCTGCTATTTTGGCACAGCATCAGTAGTTTAGCTCAGTGGTTCCCAGACTTTTGGGCACCACAGTCCTCTTCATGCTTCATGGTGGGTCACAACCCAGTGCTCAGTGCTGCACTGAAAAGCCTTCCTTGGAGTCCCTGGAGGCTGCTTGTGGGTTGTGCCTGCCCATGACCCACTCATCTGGCCCCTGCAGGCCTCAGGAAGCCTCCTGGATGTGACAGGAAGTCACAGAAGCGAACAGGAAATAAACCAGAAGTGGCTTCTGAGAACTGAAAGTTGCTTCTGGTCTCATCCAGGAGGCATTTTGAGGCTGGTGGAGTGAGCTGTGGGCCAGCAGGGTCAGGAAGCAAGCTCCAGGGACTCAGTGCAGCACTGAACATTGGGATGCAACCCACCCACATCCCACAGTTTGACAAACACTGGTTTAGCCACAGTTTACACTACACAAGTCTATGCAGTTGTAAAATACTATGTGTATAATACTGCATTTGGCAATAGGATGGGGGATGTAAGAGAACTACAAAAGCTTTGATGATACCAAAAAAACTAAGGGCGCAATCCTAACTTACACTGGAACAAGCAGGCCAGCATGCATGCACTGTATCCAGCGCAAGTTTCAGGCAACGAGAGGATCGGCCAGGGGCAAGGAGAAATGTTTCCCTTACCTCGGGGAGAGCCACTGCAGTCCAAATGGGGCTACTCAGATCTGCTCCACATCTGGAGGTGGCGCAAATCCAAGCAACCTGGGACTGCCCTGGGCCACCTGGGAATGGGACTAGGATCTGGCATAACTGCAGGATCCTGGCCCCGCCTCACGCTCCCTGCCCATGGCCCCGCCTGCCTCCCCCACCCCAAAATGCCTCTCTTCTGCTTCCTCCCTGCCCTCCCACACACCCCCAGACCCCTTTGCCAGCCTGGAGGGACCGGTGCAAACTTACCCTGCTGTGGCTGGATCCAGCACTGGGAGGCCGACACAAGTCCCTTGCGCCAACCTCCCTGCAGTTGTGTCAGTGCGAAAGTGCCTTATGGCACTTTTGCGACAACGCTGGGCTGGTACGAGTGACTTGCATCAGCCCAACCCAATGTTCGGTTTGGGCCCTAAGATCACCATTGAAATCTGAGCCTCTGGCAGCCCAATCCAAACCAGTGCTGGTACAGCAGAGCCAAATGTATCCAGTGCTCCTCAGGAGCAGGCTGGAGATATTTTCTCCTTGACGACAAGTAATGCCCCAGCCTGCCCAATGGGGCTACTTGGATCTGCACCATCTATTTAGCTGGCGTAAATCTGGGCAACCCAATGTAGGTCTTCTAGTCCTGGGAGAGGGGATAGGATACTGCAGAAGAGACCTACTCTGACCCTGCCTCCCCTTCCGGACCTGTCCCACCCCCAGTTCCACCTTCCCCCCACCCCATTACACCCCCCTTTCTGCCTCTGTTCTGCCCTCCCACTGCCTCTGCCACTCAGAAGTAAGGCCACTCAGAGCCTTATCTCTCCGCACAGGTTTCTGTTAGTTGGAATGCAGCACCAGCCTTTCCACCTGTGCAACCTACATTAGAATAGTCCAAACATGCTTATGGAATGTTTACTATAGGCTGGAACAGCATCGGCATTGGATTGTGCCTGGAATTGTATAAAAATATTAAAAATTCCACAAACAGTTTTTGTGTTACAGTGTTATTTGTGCAGCTTCAAAACTATATAATTATGAACTATTTGAAAGAATTTAGCATGACAAACACATTCAGTAGTAGCCAGTTTCATACTGAATCAAACTACAATATATCCACAAGCAAATGATCAGCAAACATTTTTTACGTAACTGAGAGCCCAATCCTATGCGTGTCTACTCAAAAATAAGTCTCATTACAGTAAATGGGGATTACTGCTAGGAAAGTGTTGATAGGATTGGGCTGTAAGAAACAAAATTAACAGTTTTAAAATGATTTAACAATTGCAAATAATTCGCTGAAATTTAGAGTTCATTTGCACAATGCAACACTTTCACTCCCTTTGATCAAGAAGGAGGCATGTAAACTTTTGTTTCAACTTCCCCATGGCCCCCTTCATTTCTTGGTTCCTCAGCGTGTAGATCAGAGGATTGAGGGCAGGTGTGACCACCATGTAGATAACAGAGGCCATCTTGTTCACATGGGAGTTGGAGGAGGGCTGCATGTACACAAAGATAATGGGACCATAGAAGAGGCAAACTACAGTCAGGTGGGAGCTGCAAGTGGACAGAGCCTTCCTACTATCCTTTCCAAAATGGCCACACAGTGTGGCCAGGATGATGGCATATGAAAGCAGCAAGATCAGAAAGCCAGGTAGGGTTATCACGGCATCACTAACAACTATGACCGTCTAGGCAACATAGACATCTGAACAGGCCAGCTTGATCAACTGTGGGATGTCACAGAAGAAATTATCCAACACATTTGCTCCACAATATGGTAGCTGAGCCATTATTACTGCCTGACAAATGCCATGAATGAGTCCCCCTGTCAAGCAAAGTAGGAGGAGACTGAAGCAGCATTGTGGGTTGATGATGGTTGTGTACTTCAGAGGGTGACAGATGGCCACATAGCGATCATAGGCCATGACAGCAAGGAGGAACATTTCCGCACTGGCAGAGAAGTGGAGGCCAAATATCTGGGCCATGCAACCCCCATAAGAAATGGTACTGCCACTGTTCAATAGATCGGTTGCTAGTTTTGGGGCGGCCACTGAGCCCATTGTCATGTCAAGGAGGGATAGATTGGAAAGGAACAAATACATGGGGCACTGGAAGAGCCTGGGCTCAGACCACACAGTCACCGTAATTAGCAAATTACCCAGAAGAACGGTGGCATAGCAGGTCAACACCAGCGTTAAAAGGTAGAACTGAGCAGAGCGGGAGAAGGAAAAGTTCAAGAATACAAACTCTGTAATGGAGGACCCATTCATCTTGATGGCTGGTGCTAGAGGAAAAACAAATGGGACACTGTTAACACTCCAGGCACTGGTCACATCACTTCCCACACCATATTCTCCTCCTGAAACTACTAATTGAATCAACAAGTTCTTGCTCTTGCAGTCCAAACCTCTGCAGGGCTGGTCTGGGCTGGGCTGGCCTGCACGGTGCATGGCTGGTGACCCAGAGTCTGCTTCCTCCTGCTTACTAGATGAAAACTAGGCTAGCTGGGAGAGATAAGAAAAGTTTTATTAACTTGTCCCCAAGTTACACTGCCCCACACTTATGCTGTCTTTCTGGCCTAATTTTTATTAGCTTTTTGTGAAGTGTTGGATTGGTGATTTATTTATTTATTTATTTATACAGGTATTTATATACCACCTTTCTTTGGTCGTCAGATTTCTCCTCAGACTTTAATCCAAGGTGGTTTACATAGGCAGGCTGTTCTAAACCCCCGTAGGGATTTTTACAATTGAATAGTTCTAGACTTTCATAGAACTCCTCGTTCGAGCTGGATTCCTTCACGGTCTGGCCTCTCTCTCGCCCTTCGCCTCCCATGCTCCACTTGACGGCAACTCCTCTCATAGGATCCAGGGGGTACCACTGCCCCTGATATCTGTCTGTGTTCCATTCCTTTCTATTTGATCAATACTTTGTGACCCTTTTCAACCTAATTTCACTTGTCCTGTGCTTTGTGAAGGAGTGTGGAAGCAAGACAGTCTTTCTATCTGTTCAGTAAGTTTCTGTTCGATATAGGAAGCAGTGGCATAGCTAGAGGGGTTGAAGTAAAAATATTTTTGCTTACCTCCACTTAAGTCCTAGGCCACCTATGGGTCTCCTCAGACGAGCAGCACCCATTTTGGAAAAGAGGGGAAATATTTTATAAGAGGGGGTGATTTGCTACAAATCCACCCTTCCTGCTTCCTCCCAACCCACTGCTTCCTCACCTGCTCTCCTCCTTCCCCGGCCTGCGCATGAACCACTGTGCTGCTGACATACTGACCCTGGGGGATCTGGAGAGGCTGCTGCAGCACAGCCGATACCACTTGCTTTCTCTGGCAGAGACCCAGTGGAGCCCTAGAGAGCACCCTGATTTGCAATTAACGAAGGCTGCAATCCTAACCACACTTTCCTGAGAGCAAGCCCCATTGAACAAAATAGGACTTACTTCTGAGTAGACCTGGTTAGGATTATTTTAAAAAAATGAAAATTATGTGAAGTGTTGCAAACAGAAAAGTAGCTTCTAAATGCAATAAATGATCCTTACACCAAAAACAGCACCCCTAGGGCACAAGCCTAACCAGGTCTACTCAAAGTAAGCCCTACTGTGTTCAATGGGACATACTCCCAGGGAAGTGAGGTTAGGATTGCAGCCTTGGTGAGTCATGGACAAACACATACACATTTAGACTTTAAAACAACCTGTAGCTGCAAAAGTGGCTTAAGCAAGAAAACAGAAGCAACAGATTCAAGAGTTTACAAAGTCATAAAAATAACTGCAATACTCACTCTTGTCACGCGCTAAGTAGATTTGGGTTGGGTCCTATCCATCTCAGTGATCAAAACTTCATTGCAAAGCAATCCTGCATCCTCCAAATATTGTGGTCTCTCCAGAAGGCTCAGAAATGATGGAGAAAGGGAACTCAAGAAATCCAGGTGAGCAAGGTGAGAGATGGAGGTGGAAGTTAGTGTGGTCGAGGATGCTACTCTTACGAAAATGAGAAATCAGAGAACTAGAATAAGACTAAGGACGCAATCCTAACCAACTTTCTAGCACTGATCTAGCCGCAATGCAGCCCCAAGATAAGGTAACACACCTGCCCTTACCTTGAGGAGGCCTCCCTGACAGCCTTCCACTGCAAGATGCACAATGGTACAGCTATGTCAGTGCTGGAAGGTTGGTTAGGATGATGATGATGATGATGATGATGATGATGATGATTAACAGTATTTATATACCGCTTTTCAACTAAAAGTTCACAAAGCGGTTTACAGAGAAAAATCAAATAACTAATGGCTCCCTGTCCCAAAAGGGCTCACAATCTAAAAAGATGCAAAAAGAACACCAGCAGACAGCCACTTGAACAGACACTGCTGGACTGAGCCCTTTGTTTCTCCATACAAGGATGCAAAGGGAGAATTAGAGTGAGAATACTCTCACCCCAATACCTCACCCAATATCACCCCATTTTCCACCTCTGGAAAATGGGAGGACACTGCCCTTCAAGGTTCCCTGGATATCATCCTCCTGCAATCTGAGGACCTTGGATTTCTCACTCTCTGTATTCGTTGCCTTTTCTAAAGGCTTTTTGCTTTTTTTCTGAAGTTGATGAAGACATCAGTATGCTGGACGGTGCTGACTGTTGTTCAGTCCCAAATGGAATAATTACAAATGAATAAGGTTTTGAAGTTCTCATTAACAACAGAACTTTAGAACTTCTGTGTACTTTTTTTCCAGTGCTTTGTCTACATCAGCAGAAGTTGATGCCGTTCATTCATCTAAATCAGTGGTGCCCAAACTTTTGGCAGGAGGGCCATATCACCTGACTGACACTGTGTTGGGGGCCAGGGAAAAAGGAATTAATTTACATTTAAAATTGGAATAAATTTACATACATTTACATAAATGAATATATTAGAGATGGGACTTATATGAATGAATGAAGGTCTCACGATAGTTCACGGCCTATAAAAGGCCTTGCACAAAGCAAGGCTGGCCTTTCCTATGTTGCCACTGATGCTTCACAGATGTGAAACAGCAAGCAGTGGAGGGAGCCCTAGGCCCGCAACTTGCACGAGAGAGTTGGCCCTTGTGCTGAGAGCAATCGCATTGGACCAGCGTGGGCTCCAACAAGTTTTTTGGTGGGCCAGAGGCTCATTGGAGACTTGGGGGCTCCTTACGTGACAGATTGGGGGTCCAAGAGGGTCACAAATGGCCCCCAGGCAAGGATTTGAGCACCTCTGATCTAAATTGTAACCCACCCATCCTTAGTGTGCAAAACTACCCAGAAAGCTAAGCTAGCTGAGAGAAAGAAACTGGCCCAAAGTCCCCTAGCTGAGCAAGAATTTGAATCTAAGACCCCAGTCCTCATAAATCCTTGGCTTCGGTTTCCTTTGCTACATCAGAACGCAGCTCTACTGTCTTTAGTGCTCATACTGTGGTATGTACAGTGAACTGCAGATTTTAGCATCCTCTGGGATTTCCAGATAACTGTGAAAGAGTAGGGCAGCCTGATCCGAAGCTTCCCAGCGCTACAGGCTACAGCAGCGCTGAAATGGCCACAGGACCAAGGACCATTGGTCCTGCAGGAACAAGGAAGCCACTGGAGGTCTCCTCGTGGGAAGGGGACATTTCACCCCTTACCCTAAGCAAAGCCCCCGCCCCCGACCCCACAATGCAGTTACTTGAGTCTATGTCAGATAAACCACTGGTGCAGACTTCAGAAGCCCCATGTCAGGCTTTCGAGACAGAGCAGAGGATACTGCAGAGGAGGCCTCCACCAGTCCAACCCCCCTCCTGGGTCGGTCCCTCCACCGTTTCGCCCTCTCCCACCCTCTTCCGCCCAGGAATGCGTCCCCCACACCCTCCCACCATCCTCTCCATGCCATCCAGCGCTTACCTGATTGACGGTGGCAGTTGGGCCTTCCTTTGTGGCCCTGGCAGGGTGACGCAGGCCTCCCTGCTGGTGCCACTTACTCAAAGGGTGCTACAAACATGCTTTGCAACAGGTTTGTGACACCTAGCTCTGGTGGTACGAGTGTACCACCAACACACAAGCCCATAGGATTCGGCCCTGAGACAGCAGAAGACCATCTAACAGAGTACCTCTTACTCAAGTGTGCCCTGTCCATGTACTCTCCCTGCCTCCACTCCCTGGAACATTAAAAGAATTATCTCTTGCTAGGAACTCCTTCAATTCATGAGCCAGCCTGGGCGCCTGCCAGCCTGCTTCCTGGTGCTCCTACTATTGCCGTACAGGTCAGCTTGATCACTTATGGGATGTGCAGTGCAATCCTAACCCCCAGGATAGTCCAGCACAAGTCACTTGTGCTGATCCGGGGGTGTCACAAACATGCCGTAAGACACGTTTGCACCAACTTTAGAGTCAGAGAGGCTAGCGCAAGGAGTTGCGTTGGCCTCTCCATATGGGATCCAGGCCTGGTGGGGAAAGTTTGTGTTGGCCGAGCTCGGGGTCGGGGGGCAGGTGTGGGGAGGCCAGGGAAGAGGCGAGGAGGAGGTGTTTCAGGGGAGGGAGTGTGGTGGGCATTCCCGGGCTGGGCAGGTGGGGAGTGGGAGGCAGACCATTCCTGGGTGACGAGAAGCAACCTGTTCAGAGGCTTTCATCATCAATCATTGCAGTATGCCTGGGATGATGAGAACTCAAGGGAGAGAAAGATTTTGCTTCCCCTAGAACTGGGTGAAGAGTTTCCAGGATATTATATTGCATATGACACTGGGTACACAATCCACTCTGATGCTGCTGAATTTGCAAGTGTTGTACATGCTTTGGACAACAAATAATGAAATTGTTTGTGTAGGTTCAAAATCATGTAACAATGAATCATAGATTTTTGAAATAATTTAGCATGACACATTCAGTAATAACATTTCATATTGAATCATATTGCAAGATAATATCTACCAGCAAACTATCATCAGTCACTGAAAAAATAAAGCAATAAAATTACTTGCAAATAATTCATTTAGGGCCCAAATGCACAGCAATGCATTTGTTAGGGAAATGAAATTTCACTCCCTCTGAAGAAGCAGGAGGCATTGACACTTGTTTTTCAACTTCCCCATGGCTCCTTTCACCTGTTGGTTTCTCAGAGTGTAGATCAGAGGATTGAGGGCAGGGCTGACCACCATGTAGAATACAGAGGCCATTTTGTCCACCTGGGAGTCGGAGGAGGGCTTCATGTACACAAAGAAAATGGGTCCATAGAAGAGACCAACTACCATTAGATGAGAGCTGCAGGTGGACAGAGCCTTCCTACCACCTTTCCCAAAACGACTACAGATGGCGGCCAGGATGGTGGCATATGAAACAAGCAAGAGCAGAAAGGAGGGTACAGTTACTAGCCCGTCACTTACTATCAAGACTATCTCATCAGCATAGGTTTCTGAACAGGCCAGCTTAATTACCTGTGGGATGTCACAATAGAAATTATCCAAGACATTCGCTCCACAATATGGTAATGGGGCCATGACCACTACTTGGACAATGCCGTGAATGAGTCCTCCTATCCAGCAAAACATGAGGAGACTGAAGCAACATTGTTGGTTCATGATGGTTGTGTATCTCAGTGGGTGGCAGATGGCCACATAGCGATCATAGGCCATGACAGTGAGGAGGAAAGCTTCTGAACCTCCAAAGAAGTGTTGGCTACATATCAGGGCCATGCAACCTCCAAAAGAAATGGTTCCCTCATAAGAACATAAGAACAGCCCCACTGGATCAGGCCATAGGCCCATCTAGTCCAGCTTCCTGTATCTCACAGTGGCCCACCAAATGCCCCAGGGAGCACACCAGATAACAAGAGACCTCATCCTGGTGCCCTCCCCTACATCTGGCATTCTGACTTAACCCATTTCTAAAATCAGGAGGTTGCGCATACACATCATGGCTTGTACCCCATAATGGATTTTTCCTCCAGAAACGTGTCCAAGAGCATCTCCCTATCCACTCTGTCCATTCCCTGCATAATTTTGTATGTCTCAATCATGTCCCCCCTCAAGCGTCTCTTTTCTAGGCTGAAGAGGCCCAAACGCCGTAGCCTTTCCTCATAAGGAAGGTGCCCCAGCCCCGTAATCATCTTAGTCGCTCTCTTTTGCACCTTTTCCATTTCCACTATGTCTTTTTTGAGATGCGGCGACCAGAACTGGACACAATACTCCAGGTGTGGCCTTACCATAGATTTGTACAACGGCATTATAATACTAGCCGTTTTGTTCTCAATACCTTTTCTAATGATCCCAAGCATAGAATTGGCCTTCTTCACTGCCACCGCACATTGGGTCGACACTTTCATCGACCTGTCCACCACCACCCCAAGATCTCTCTCCTGATCTGTCACAGACAGCTCAGAACCCATCAGCCTATATCTAAAGTTTTGATTTTTAGCCCCAATGTGCATGACTTTACACTTACTGACATTGAAGCGCATCTGCCATTTTGCTGCCCATTCTGCCAGTCTGGAGAGATCCTTCTGGAGCTCCTCACAATCACTTCTGGTCTTCACCACTCGGAAAAGTTTGGTGTCATCTGCAAACTTAGCCACTTCACTGCTCACCCCTGTCTCCAGGTAATTTATGAAGAGGTTGAAAAGCACCGGTCCCAGGACAGATCCTTGGGGCACACCGCTTTTCACCTCTCTCCATTGTGAAAATTGCCCATTGACACCCACTCTCTGCTTCCTGGCCTCCAACCAGTTCTCAATCCACGAGAGGACCTGTCCTCTAATTCCCTGACTGTGGAGTTTTTTCAGTAGCCTTTGGTGAGGGAACGTGTCAAACGCCTTCTGAAAATCCAGATATATAATGTCCACGGGTTCTCCCGCATCCACGTGCCTGTTGACCTTTTCAAAGAATTCTATAAGGTTCGTGAGGCAAGACTTACCCTTACAGAAGCCATGCTGACTCTCCCTCAGCAAGGCCTGTTCGTCTATGTGTTTTGAGATCCTATCTTTGATGAGGCATTCCACCATCTTACCCGGTATGGATGTTAGGCTGACCGGCCTATAGTTTCCCGGGTCCCCCCTCTTTCCCTTTTTAAAAATAGGCGTGACATTTGCTATCCTCCAATCTCCTAGCACCATCGCCGTTTTGAGGGACAAGTTGCATACCTTAGTCAAGAGATCTGCAACTTCATTCTTCAATTCCTTAATAACTCTTGGGTGGATGCCATCAGGGCCCGGTGACTTATTGATCTTTAATTTATCAATGAGGTCTGAAACATCTTCTCTTTTAACCTCTATCTGACTTAACTCCTCGGTCAGGAGGGGCCGTTCGGGCAGCGGTATCTGCCCGAGGTCTTCTGCCGTGAAGACAGATGCAAAGAACTCATTTAATTTCTCTGCCATCTCTAAGTCTCCTTTTATCTCCCCTTTCCCTCCCTCACCATCCAGAGGGCCAACCGCTACTCTGGCGGGTTTCCTGCTTCTAACATATTTGAAGAAGCTTTTATTATTCCCCTTAATGTTGCTGGCCATGCGTTCCTCATAGTCTCTCTTGGCCTCCCATATCACCTTCTTACATTTCTTTTGCCACAGTTTATGTTCCTTTTTATTCTCCTCATTAGGGCAAGACTTCCATTTATGGAAGGAAGCTTCCTTGCCCTTTACAGCCTCTCTAACTTGGCTGATTAGCCATGCGGGCACCCTCCTGGATTTAGTGGAACCCTTCTTTCTTTGCGGTATACACCTCTGCTGGGCCTCTATTACTGTTGTTTTAAGCAGCCTCCATGCACTCTGGAGAGATTGGACTCTTTTTACCCTCCCTTTCAACCTCCTTCTAACCAGCCTCCTCATTTGAGGGAAGTCCGCCCGTCGGAAGTCAAGGGTTTTTGTTAGAGATTTGCCTGGTATTCTTCCCCCAACGTGCACGTCAAAACGGATCGCAGCATGATCACTGTTCCCCAATGGCTCAGTAACGTTTACATCTCTAACCAGGTCCTGCGTACCGCACAATATTAAATCCAGAGTCACCTGTCCTCTGGTGGGCTCCGTGACTAGCTGATCTAAGCCACAGTCATTTAGCACGTCAAGAAATCCGGTTTCCTTATCGTGACCAGAACACAAATTGACCCAGTCAATATGAGGATAATTGGTCCCCCATGATTACAACCCTGTCCCTCCTTGTCACCTCCCTGATCTGTTTCCTCATTTCAAGGTCCCCATCAGATTTCTGGTCTGGAGGACGATAGTACGCCCCCAGTATTACATCGCTGCACAAGCCTGGTAATTTAACCCAGAGATTCTACAGTGGAGTCGGACCCACCTTCAATCTCTACTTTGCTGGAATCTATCCCTTCCTTAACATAAAGGGCCACCCCACATCCAACATGCCCCTGCCTGTCCCTCCTGTAGAGTTTATAGCCCGGGATTGCGGTATCCCACTGATTCTCCACATTCCACCAGGTTTCCGTTATGCCCACTATGTCAGTGTTTTCCCTTGTCACCAGACATTCCAGTTCTCCCACCTTTGCTCATAGACTTCGGGCATTCGCATAAAAGCATTTATACATGGAATGCCCCAGGATGGGCTGCTTATTTGCTCCTTTGTCCCCGCATCCTCTCATTGTGCCAAATCGTCTATCACATCCCATCACCCTACCTTTCCCAATTTCTTCTCCTACCCTGCCTGTCATGTTGTTCTCTAACCTTCCCATTCTCATTCCATAGGGATGAGGAGTCCCGAACCAGATGCCCCTCGGCTCCTGTCGGCCTTCCCCCAGGGATCAGTTTAAAAGCTGCTCTGCCACCTTTTTAATGTTATGCGCCAGCAGTCTGGTTCCATTCTGGTTCAAATGGAGCCCGTCCCTCTTGTACAGGCCCCGCTTGTCCCAAAACGTTCCCCAGTGCCTAATGAATCTAAACCCCTCCTCCCTACACCACCGTCTCATCCACGCATTGAGACCCCTGATCTCCGCCTGCCTAGCTGGCCCTGCACGTGGAACAGGTAGCACTTCAGAGAACGCTACCTTTGAGGTCCTGGCTTTCAGCTTCCTGCCTAAAAGCCTAAATTTGGCCTCCAGGACCTCCCAGCTACACTTGCCCACATTGTTGGTGCCGACATGCACCACAGCCGCTACCTCTCCCCCAGCACTGTCTACTAGCCTGTCTAGACGAGAAGTGATATCCGCAACCTTCGCACCAGGCAGGCAAGTCACCATGCGGTCCTCACATCCATCGCAAACCCCCCTCTCTATGTTTCTAATAATCGAATCCCCCACTACAAGAAGCCCCCGACCCCCCTCCCGCTGAGGAGTATCCCGAGTGCGCTCGGATACGGGCCCTTCCCCTGGAGAAGGGATCCCCCCAAGGGGATTGTTTCCCTCCTCTCCAGGATGACATCATCCAGTCCCGAGACTTCCCACCCGGGCAGCCGAGGAGCTGCACGCCTTAGGTTGGGACGAAGCCTGATCATCCCCGGAAGTATCCCCACAGTCCTCCTCTGCCTGCCTGCGCTTCTCCAGGTCGGCTACCAAGGCTTCAAGGGAGCGGACGCGTTCCCTGAGACCCTGGAGCTCCTTGCACCGAGGACACACCCATGACTTATGCCCCAGAGGCATATAATCATACATGTGGCACTCGATGCAGAACACTGGATAGCCCCCACCCTGCTGCTGGCTGTCTGACTGCATAGCTTTTTTATTGTTGTTGTTTTATTTAGGGGTCCTTTTAAAAACCGTACACTGGATAGCAGCCCTCTTCTCAAGTGAAGAGGAAGGGCAGTGTATGGGGCCCTGGCCTCCTCGCCCTGCTGCTGAACTCGCCCAGATGCTAAACTCTCGTGCCTTACCTGGCACTTAGTTCCCGAGGCACTGGGTTCCCAGAGGCCACACGCATCTGCAGAGAGCCTCACGCGATGGCCTGCCTAGTTTTATACTCCTGGCTGGCTCCTCCTCCCTCCTTCCTTCCTGATTGAAAGGGGGCTGGCCTTCCCAGGTGAGTTTACAAAAGCTCAGGAAGGCAAACGGCTGCTGATGGGCGTGACCTACTCTGCAGGCTCCTGAATGGACTGCTTGGATTAGCCTAATGGGGCTCTTAATGGGTTGGGAATTGGCCCTTCCTAGGTTCTTTCCTTCCTAGTTCTGTTCTCTTAGGCTGGACTGTTAGGCTGGACTCACGACTGGACTGATAATATAATATTATCAGACTGGACTTAGGCTGGACTGTTAGGCTGGACTCTTAGGCTGGACTCACGAGTAGGACTCTGCTCCTGCTCAGAGTAGACCTATGTACCTCCCTTAGGTGCTACTTTCAATTTTGATTTAAGGTTGATTTAAAGGTAAGGTTAAGGTTAGAAGACAGGGAGTTAGAAAGACAAAGCGTTAGAATGAGTACACTTACCTCCTCCTCCTGCTCCTCCTCCTCGCCTTCTTCAAAACTCAGAGGTCTCCTTGCCTTCTCCTCGCCCAGATGCTAAACTCTCATGCCTTACCTGGCACTTAGTTCCCGAGGCACTTGGTTCCCAGAGGCCACATGCGTCTGCAGAGGCCCTCACTGTTCAACAGGTCAGTCACTAGTTTTGGGGATGCTATAGAGCCCAATGACATATCAAGGAGGGACAGATTTGCAAGGAACAAATACATGGGGCACTGAAAGAGCCTGGACTCAGTCCACACCGTCACTATGATAAGCGTGTTTCCCAGAAGGATGGTGATGTAGCAGGTCATGACCAGAGTTAGAAGGATGAACTGAGCAGAGCGAGAGCAGGAAAAGTCCAGGAAGACAAACATTGTAACTGTGGACTCATTCATCTTGATGGCTGCTTCTACTCTAGTGGAACACTGTTAACGCTTGCAGGTCCAGCTCACCTCACAAAACCTAGTAAGCTTCCCCTTCTGGAGCTAGGAATAGAATTCACAAGTTCTTACTCTTACTTTCAAGAACAAGATTCTTATTCCCTTGTTCGAATCCCTGCTTTGCAATGAAAGTTGGTGAAGCTTGGCCAGTAACTGTTTTACGAATGCCCCACTGATTGCTTGCAGCTGTGAAGCAGAAGCCTTGCTATTTGAAATCATTTCACCATATACTGAAGGTGTTGGACTTGGGACTTTGTGTATACAAAACCCGTGTTCTGCTTTGAGCAATGTTCCTTCCTCCTAGGAGCAGGAGAAGTCCAGGAAGACATACTTTATAATGGCGAACCGATTCATCTTGTTGGCTGTTTCAAGAGAGAAAAAACAAATAGGATATTTTCAGACTTTTTTGGTTGGAGTTCAGCTGTTTCTGTTTACAAGCTTTTGAGGTTCTAGACTACATTCCTTGCAAGTTGGATCTTGACAAAACATCAGGGAGATCAACCTTGCATGGAATGTGGTCTAGAACCTCAGAAACTTGTAATTACAAAGAAATAGGATACCTTTAACACTCTAGGCCAGGGTGTCAAACTGAAGGTCAGAGAGCCGAATGAGGCCCACGAGAGCCCTTTATGCAGCCCTCAGGCTCTCCCAGCACCACCATCAGATACTCTCAGCTGCTAAGCTGTGCTGAGGAGTCACTGCTGAAAGGGCAGCCATGTGATAATTGAACTCTTGAACATATCTTGAAAATATGACCAAGAATTGCATATTTTCTCTTCCGTCAGTTGTGGTTGATGACCTGCTTCATGACATCACTTCCTGCTTCATGACATTGGGCCTTCAGCAAGCCTCATGAATGTTATTCAACCCACTGTATAATATGAGTTTGACACCTCTGCAATAAGCCAGTGATTTTCAATCTTTTCTCATCTCATGGCAGGCTGCCAAGGAACTAAAATTGTCAAGGTACATCACAGTGCTGGTGGGGGGTTCACTTCCCCCAATGGCTCTACTAATAAAATAACCCTCCTTGAAACTCTCATGGCACACCTGCAGACCATTTGCAGCACATCAGTGTGCCAGCATAGTGGTTGAAAATCACAGCTCTAGACCCTGGTCACCTCACCTCCCACACCATATTATCTTCTTGGAACTTTTAATAGAATCCACAAGTTCTTGTTCTTGCAACCCAGTCCTCGGCTGGGCTGCGCTGCACGGTGCATGGCTGATGAACCGTAATTGAACATCCAAAATTGAACCATAATAACATCCAAATTGAAAGTTTTAATTTTTACCATTACTGTATTAACACACAATTCCTTGTATAAAGGAAGTAATATTTATACACTCTCTCCAGTATGTTTCTAAATGGTATGCCTGTTCCCTACCCCGAGGAGACTTCCCGTCACCTTCTCACCTGCACAGCTGGTGGCAGAACCACAGATTAGGATTCGGCTGCCTGGTAAATAGAAATGAAATTAATAACTACTTTCAGTCTGTTTGCAATTCCAAGCTTCTCCAGGAGATTGTAATAATATACAATGGAGTTGTCTTGTTGCCAAGTGATATCTGATAATAGGAAGAATAATGGAAAAGATTTTACTTTACTTTTTCAGTGTTACCAAGTTGAATTGATATTTTGCTAAGATATTGAGTTCTAGAATCCTTAGGGGCTGCGCTGTCTCAGTTAATAATATTGTAAATATGCACTAAATAGTGAAAAAGAAAATAAATTCATTCCTTGATAGCTCAAAAAAACAAAAACAAAAAAAGCAATTTCCATACATATTTATCCAGTTATGGTGTTTAGATTTTCATCTGTTATTTTTATTATTTTATTTTTACCAGAACCCTCTCTCTTTCCTGCTGGTTTCACATATGGAAAGTGTTTTCTCAGTAATTTAACTATGGCAAAATCATCTTAGGTTTTGTGCAGTCCCCTTTCGGGCGCAGTCCTAACCAACTTTCCAGGACCGAGATAAGGGCGATGCAGCTCCGAGATAAGGGAACAAGCATTCCCTTACCTTGAGGACACCTCCATGACTGCCCCCAACTGCAGCATATGCCCCACTAGCTCAGCCATGTCAGTGCTGGAAAGTTGGTTGGGATTTGGGCCTTAATTCGTCTTTTCTAATTAGTCATTTCTAAGAAGACTACAGGGTGGGCCATAATTTGGACAAATTTGGTTGGAGTTAGGGAATGTGCTTATGAATGTATTCCAGGACAGGGTGCATTTCCCCCACAGTTCGATCGCTGATTTTCAGGGCATTCTTATGCATGTCTACACTTACAAGAAAGTTAGTTCAGATGGGGTTACTTCCAGGCAAATGTGCCTCAAATTGCATCTAATAACTATAAACATTCCATCACTTTACAGTACGTTTGTGATGGCTGCTGCCAGGGCTGCACACTTAAGACTAGTGCTGTGGCCCTGGGGATAGGGCCATTAACTTATGCATGAATGTAACAAATCCAATAGTTTCAGGGAAGTTGCACTAGGTTTTGACCACTGAAAGCAGCTCATTCACATTTTTCTCACTTCCAAACCAACTTCACTCCTTTCTGAAAAATGTTCACTTCAACAATAGTGTCGGGGAAGAAATATTCTTTGATGAAAACATGGATTTGGCAGCTCCATATGACATCATGAACACAGTCACATATCCCAATAAGTCCTTTCATAGAATCCGTGTTGGACGGATGGACCCCTGGGCTCCTGCAGGAAAAGAGTTCACCATCAACAGAAGTGCCATAGTGTGGAATCACAAGTACAACCAAGTGAGGATTTCTATTATCTTCCTGAATTGTAGAATCCACAGCAGAAAAAGATCAGAGGAAGGTTGTGCTCTGACCCAGAACCCTTCATTCTCGGTGCTGTTGTTGTCTCAGGCCCTGTTGCACCATGGTATTTTGAGTGTCACAGAGACTCTTTCAATCCCTCCTAGAACCTCTGTGGGTAAATAGGTTGAACTCAACATGACAGAACACAGGAAGAAATGGCTGGTTTCAGGTTCTCAATGTGATGCTTTTCTACCTGTTGATAGATGCTTCCACAGTCCACATGTGTTGACAGTTGTCCTCCTGGACACAGCAGGATTGTTTGTCAGGGTGCCCAGGTGTGTTGCTATGACTGCGCTCAGTGCTCTGAAGATAGCATCTCGGTCCAGACAGGTAAGTAAAAGAATACAAAGTGACATCAACTCCTGCTGCCTCCACGCCCCTGTTCCTCCCCCTCTTCACCCAGTTTTGCCACTAACCACCTCTCCCCACCCACCATCCTATCCATCACCTCCCCCCACTGCGACCTTACTAGGTTCTGCAGGGTCTGTTTGGCTGAGCTGCAGCACTGCTGCCTCATGACACAGCGCTCATAAAAATGGCCACCAATGGAGTGCTGCCTGCTCTGTTGGCCGCCATTTTCCAGCAGTGGATGTGCCTTCCACCGTCGTAAGAGGCTCCATGTGACAGCCCAATCCTGGCGATGAAAGGCCTGCTATAATCCATAGAGCAGAATATGACAATATTTAAATAACGGTATGTGGAACTATAACTAAATAAAATTACAAACTGTGTGCAAGTTCTCCTGTACTATATTTGCATGAATTTGCTTGTTATTTCCAGATGCAGAAGATTGCCACAAGTGCCCAGAAGATCACCACCCAAACAGGAAGCAGGATCAGTGCATCCCTAAAACAATAACTTACTTGTCGAGTCAAGAGCCCTTGGGAACTACATTGATTTCCTTGGCTCTCTTCTTTTCTGCAGTCACTGGAATAGTGATGTGGGTCTTCATTCAACACCACGATACTCCCATAGTCAAGGCCAACAACTGGAGCATCACCTGTGCCCTCCTCTGCTCTCTGCTGCTTTGCTTCCTCTGCTCCTTTCTGTTCATTGGCCAGCCTGGGAGGGTGACCTGCCTTCTCCGCCAAACCATGTTTGGCATCATCTTCTCCATTGCTGTTTCCTGTGTGTTGGCCAAAACCCTCACCGTGGTGGTGGCCTTCATGGCCACTAAGCCAGGAAACAGGATGAGGAAATGGGTAGGGAAGAGGCTGGCAGTGTCGGTCATCATACTCTCTACTCTTACTCAGAGTGGCATCTGTGCAGTGTGGCTGACCACGTCTCCCCCCTTCCCAGAATCAGACATGCGTTCTCAGCCCACTCAGATCATAGTGCAATGCAACGAAGGTGCACCCACCATGTTCTACACTGTGCTTGGCTACATGGGCTTTCTGGCCATCATCAGCTTTGCCGTGGCTTTCTTTGCCAGAAAACTGCCAGATACTTTCAATGAAGCCAAGCTGATCACCTTCAGCATGCTGGTGTTTTGCAGTGTCTGGGTATCATTTATCCCGGCCTACTTGAGCACCAAGGGGAAATACATGGTGGCCGTGGAGATCTTCTCCATCTTGGCCTCCAGTGCTGGATTGCTGGGTTGCATCTTCATCCCTAAAATCTACATTATTGTTCTGAAGCCTGAACTGAATACCAGAAAACAGCTAGTAAGGAAAAAGGATTTTGCTACCTGACTGAACTTCTCTTTCTTCTTATTTGTCTCGTTATTTTCCCCCTCACTTTTATGGTTTGTCTTTTAAAAAAATTGTTAAGTCCAACTACTTTGATGTTTGTAAAACACTTTGGAACATGCATAATAATAATAATAATAATCAGGGCTTTTTTTGTAATGGAACGCACCGGAACGGCATTCCGGCACCTTTTTTCCCCCTCCTCTCTGCCCCCACCTTTTTTCCCCCCTGCCTGCACCACCCCGCTCTGCACTGCTGGCTAGGGAGGGATTCGAACCTCCAACCTTGTGCTCCACAGCCCAGCACTCTCTCCATTAGGCTATAGGAAAGCCTATTGTCAGAGTGTTCAGAACTAATATATAATGTCTTCAGCCCAGCTGGTGGCTATCAGTGCCTCAAGTATTAGTTCCAAACACTTTGAATCTAACACCTCTGGTGGCTCAGTGGTTAAATTATAGGTCTTTGGAGCAAGAGGCTTGGGGTTCAAATCCCACTGAGGAATAATTTTTTTTTTTTTTTTTAAGGTGGGAAGGTGCTCCATGGCTGCAAAATATAAAGGTTGGTTGCTAGTTGCCAAAAGGGGTCCAGTTGAGGCTGCAAAACTCCTCAAAGTTCAGTCCCAGGCAGGCTCTTTTTTAACTTTTTTTTTTTTTAAGTTCCAGTTAGGACTTAACCCACAGTTAAGCTCCTGGAGTGAGCCCCCTGCTGGAGGCTGTGGGTTAAGTCCTACCTGGGACTTAAAAAAAAAAAAGTTAAAAAAAGAGCCTGCCTGGGACTGAACTTTGAGGAATTTTGCAGCCTCAACTGGCCCCCCTTTTGGCAACTAGCAACCAACCTTTATATTTTGCAGCCGTGGAGCACCTTCCCACCTTAAAAAAAAAAAAAATTCCTCAGTGGGATTTGAACCCCAGGACTCCAGCTCCACAGATCTATAATTTAACCACTGAGCCACCAGAGGTCTTAAGTTCAAAGTGTTTGGAACTAACACTTGAGGCACTGATGGCCACCAGCTGGGCTGAAGACCTTATATATTTGTTCTGAACACTTTAACTACTGTATAGGCTTTCCTATAGCCCAATGGAGAGAGTTTCCTATAGCCCAATGGAGCACCTCCCCACCTAAAAAAAAATGGGGTGTTTCACTCCAGCTGTGGCAGGAGTGCTTTTGCTACCAGGGAGCTCACACGGGATGGACGTGTGTGTGTGTGTGTGTGTGTGTGTGTGCGCGCATGCGCATGTATAAAAAATGGTTTAAAAATAAATAAATAAATAAAAAGTGAGTTCCTGCACCTATTTTTTTTTACAAAAAAGCACTGATAATAATAATAATA
Organism: Tiliqua scincoides; assembly: GCF_035046505.1. Taxonomy (NCBI): domain Eukaryota; kingdom Metazoa; phylum Chordata; class Lepidosauria; order Squamata; family Scincidae; genus Tiliqua; species Tiliqua scincoides. Next base: position 140,684,249 of record NC_089825.1, on the reverse strand, counting down.
ATAATAATAATAATAATAATAATAATAATAATAACAACAACAACAACAACAACAACAACAACAACAACAACAACAACAACAACAGGTATTTATATACTGCCTTTCTTGGTATTTATTCAAGACTTTATTCAAGGCGGTTTACATAGGCAGGCTTTATTAAATCCCTTATTAAATAGGGATTTTTACAATTTCAAAGAATGTTCTTTCTTTCAAGAACGACTACATTCAAGGTGTTTCAATTCTGATCTGACTTCACTTTCTGGCCTCTATCCTCCCACGCTCAGAGCAGATGGAATTGCTCGGCTTCAGCTTATCAGCTGCTCCAAGGTCGCACGGTGCCAGTGGCCTCGAACTGGCAACCTTGTGGATGTTATCTTCAGGCAGACGGAGGCTCTAGACCAGACCTCCTGCATGCATTTAGTACATTAGAAAAGGTTCCTCATGTGTCATTTTTTTTGCCCAATTATTGTTCCACTAGAGCCCTGCTCTTAACCTGATGAAAAAGAATGTGTATACACACACAAGCAGACACAGAGATAGAGATAGATAGATAGATAGATAGATAGATAGAGAGAGAGAGAGAGAGAGAGAGAGAGAGAGAGAGAGAGAGGTTGATTACCCCTTTTCTGGAATTCCAAAACCCAGAATGTTCCAAAGTCTGAGTCTTTCGCATGCTGACAAGACCTTGGTGGGAACAGCACAAGACGTGCTGGGCCACAACCCAGCCAGGGAAGCCAGGCAGCACAGCACAAGGGGGAGGCTGCTACCAAGCAGAGGATCCTGGCCATGCTGCTGCAACCACTGGCATCCCATCCCTTTGCCACCAGGCTGCCTCCCTTTAGCCCTGCTTGGCTACAGTGCTCTTCCACCAGGTCAATGGACAGCCATTTCAGCCAATGGGAGTGAGCCTTCTGGGTGTGACAGGGCCAAACACCTCCCATTGCCTTCAGTGGCATCTCCTTTCGTTCAGTTTCACGCAGGGTTTTTGTGATGCATAGGCAGCTCTTTCACACTTCTAAAATGAGACTGGAAGAATCATGATCCTGATATAAAGTCCATCTTTCTTTCAATTAAACATGATTTAGAAGAGAATTTCCATTAAAAGATAATTTCAGTGTAAGTAAATTGCAATGAGCCTGGCATGTGTGTCTTGAATCAGTATTGCTGGGTAGGTACTAAAGGCCTGGGTGCCTCGAAAAAGGCCACTGCTGATCCTGGAGAGTGCTTTTGGGTGGTAATGGCAGGGGGACTTTCATGGGCCCAGCCGGGCAGGAGATGCTCCAGGGTGGGGAGGTTGCAAAGGGTCTCCTGAAATAAAGACAGGCAGCTGGTAGCTTCAAAATACAGCAACACAGAAATGTTTGTACTTCAACAGATTTGTTGGTCTTCAAGTGGTGTGTGTGTGTGTGTGTGTGTGTGTGTGTGTGTGTGTGTGTGTGTGTGTGTGTTATGAGATAGAGGCTACAATCCTGTTGACACTTACCTAAGAGAAAGCCTTGTTGACTATAATGGGACTTACCTCTGAGCTTCCTCAACCCCTTTTCTGATGTTATTGAGAAAGCATTATTGGCATTTGATGGAATTAAGCATGGAGTCAGGATGGGATAGCTTAAAAGAGGAGAAAAGACAGCAGCTGGCTCTCTCCTCCAGCGTAGCACTGGAGGACTAAGTGGGAATTTATATGTGATAGGAAGTAATGTCCACTGAAGGCCATGCTTGAAACTGATATATGCATTATTTAATAAATTGTGGCTCTAACATCCTATAAGTGCCTTGTCTTCTGTGATTTATTGGAGGTGTGCAGGCAATTCATAAAGTAAACCACAACTTTGTGGAAAAATGAAACCTTTCCCCATCTTTTGAAAACAAGTCTTGAGACTCTCAGTGTTTTGTGGAGAGTGTTAATGTCCCGGAACACACTCCAGCACTCTGTGTGGGTAGCAAGCTGGACAGCAGAATTTCAGAACATGGGATTCTGAAATAGCCAGCAATCTCCAGCAAAGAGCACCTCAATGAGGTCAGGGTATGTAGAGAAAGTGAACTTGTTCATCTAATACATGGAGTAAGACTACAATTGAAAAACCCCACATTGCAGGTTCGTCCCTAAATACTACCAGCATGCCCTTGCATTTCTCTTTGCCATCAATGAGATCAACAAGAATGCCAAGCCGATGCCCAATGCCACGCTAGGTCACCAGATGTTGGACAATTCTTTTAATGCAAGAAGAACCTCTTGGAACACTCTGGAACTCCTCTTCAGCAAAGTGAAACTTTCCAATTACAACTGTGTCAGGGGGAAGAAGTTAATGGCTGCGATTGGTGGGCTCACTTCTCAAAACTCCATGCAGAAGGCCAACATCTTGAATGCCTACAAAATCCCACAGGTATGTGTCTTCATAGGCATGTTTCTTCACAGGTGTGCACTTTCAATGCAGAGAAGTGGAGATCTGCTTCCAGTACCCTACCTGTACCCCCTCCAAGTGTGGAAGTTGACAGGACTACTCAGCAGAAGCTGCTGTCATTACAAATTCTGTGGGCTTCTTGGAATGACAGGGCCATGGCCTTATAATTCTAGTACGGTTTGCTTCACCTCATTACAGAGCATGAGCCCACTGTACTTTAAGCCATGAGTCAGACATGAGTCAATGCAATTCCTCTCATAGTTGCTTAGCATTCACTCCATAGTATAATTTTATGTGTGTATCAGTGCTCTCTGCTCCAATAGCAAGTTTTTGAAGGGTACATCTGTTGGAGTAGTGTTTTCTCTGAATGTAAGAAGAAATACACTGTTTAATAATGAAGGAATACATTTCTCGCTTTAAAAATATTTGTCTCCCTGACTAGCTGAGCTATGGCGCTTTTGACCCCATGTTGAGTGATAAAATTCAGTTCCCCCTTTTCACCCGGATGATTCCAAACAAAAGCCTTCAGTATGCTGGAATTGTTCAATTGCTTAATCATTTTGGATGGAATTAGATTGGCCTTTTCATACCAGATGATGACAATGGAGAAAATTTTCACCGAACACTGAGACTGAGTCTCCTCCAGAAAAATATTTGCTGCTGCACTGGTGCTCTGCACGCTTAGGATTGGGCCATCAGTTTAGTGGGAAGAGACCTCACATCTTAAGTATCTACAAGATTCCACAGGTACATGCGATCATCCATAGCTTCAGGACACACAGCCCACACTGTACCCAGTGCTGGGTGTGAGCAGGCTGAAGGTCTCCTTAGTGTAAGAGAACGTTTGTGGCACTAGGTTTGCAACACCCAGCACCAGCTGCTGCACTGGTGCTCTGCACACTTAGGATTGGGCCGTCAGTTTAAAGGGAGGATTCCACTGGGGTTGGAAGGCTCTTGCAAAGCAGGTGTTTTCCTCTTGCATATCTCCATCTCTGTTATAAATGAGCCATGAAAAGCAGGAAAAACAATGGCAGCAATGTGCACAGAAAGGTTTTAGCAAGCACCCCAACCCCTTCTTGTTGCTCTGCTCCTAAATCTCACCTGTATAAACTGCTTTTTTTTTGGGGGGGGGAAGTAATTGAGGTTCCCAAAGCGGCCACAGAAGGAGGCCAGGATGATGACATATGAAACCAGCAGGGTCAGGCAGTTAGGTAGTTATCAGGCCACCACTGACCAGCATGAGTTTCTCAACCACATAGATTTCTGCACAGGCCAGCTTGATTACCTGTGGGATGTCACAGAAGAAATTGTCCAGCACATTCGGTCCACAGAATGGTAGCTAGGCTATGACCACCATCTGGACAGTGGAATGAATGAAGGCTCCTGTCCAGCAAAATATCAGTAGACTGAAGCAGCGTTGCTGGTCCATGATGGCTGTATATCTCAATGGGTGGCAAATGGCCACGTAACAGTCGTAGGCCATGAGAGTGAGGACAAACATCTCTGCACCCCCAAAGAGGTGCAGACCAAACAGCTGGCCATACAACCACCATAGGAGATGACAGAACCACTGTTCAAGAGGCCGGTCACTAACTTTGGGGCAGCCACTGAACCCAGAGACATGTCAATAATGGACAGATTGGCAAGGAAGAAATACATGGGGCTTTGATGGAGCTTGGGCTCAGACCACACAGTCATCATAATTAATAATAATAAATAATAATAACAGGTATTTATATACCGCCTTTCTTGGTATTTAATCAAGACTTTATTCAAGGCGGTTTACATAGGCAGGATTTTATTTAAATCCCTTATTAAATAGGGATTTTTACAATTTGAAAGAAGATTCTTTCTTTCAAGAACCACTACATTCAGGTGTTTCATTCCGATCTGGCTTCACATTCTGGCCTCCATCCTCCCACGCTCAGAGCAGATGTAATAGCTCGGCTTCAGCTTGTCAGCTGCTTCAAGGTCACACGGTGCCGGTGGCCTCGAACTGGCGACCTTGTGGATGGTATCTTCAGGCAAATGGAGGATCTACCCTCTAGACCAGACCTCCTGCCCTAATTAGGAAGATTCCCCAGAAGGGAGGTGGTGTAGCAGGCCAAGACCAGGACAAAAAGAAGGAGCTGTGCAGTGTGGGAACAGGAGAAGTCCATCCATTCATGCTGATGTTTGGTTCTGGTGCAGTTTAAAAAAAAATGGAGGAAGTGAGCAATATTCCAACCTGGACACAAATAGCCCATTTTAAATCATTTTAGTCCAGTAATGTATTACCTGACTTTCAATGTATCATGCTGTGCCACCGCCCCAAATTATGAATAAAATCAAGACGTTTTCGTGCTTCTTTCTTTAGTTCTCAAATTCTAGACGCTTCCAGGCTCCTTCCTCTCGTTACAACATACAAACAATGGTTTCAAGCCAATATTCATTGTTGTGTGTGCATGTCAAAATGGAAAGACGAAAAATAAACTTGTGTTAAAATAATTGAATTATTAGACCCATTAGTTTTATTTGCATCTCGTTGCTTATCAGGACCAATTTCATTATTTCTGCAAACCAGAATGCTAACTGTGGTTAGGATGCCCTAACAGCAGGGCATCAAATCAGGCCATCCTAAAAGTTTTATATATTATATAGAGAGTCGTCTGGTTCATTATTTATATGAATTATATAGAGAGTCCTCTGGCCTGATTCTGTCCTGGGCTAGTACTGGTGTCCTACACACTGCCTGGGAGACAGCCATCACAAACATGCTGTAAGACATGTCACAGTGACCAGGAGAAAAAAGGCACTGATGCAGAACCCAGCACTGGTAGGTGCTGGGCCTTCATGCCGGTCAGAAGACCAGCAGTAGCCTGCAGCAGGAAGTTCCACACCTCTCATGCTCATGCTGTAGCACATGCTCTGCATTCCATGTACTCTTCAATATCCAAGCATAGATTGAAGGGAACTAGAGGCACAGGGGATGTTTGGGCTGTTCAGCCAAGGCAGGTACGATTTTCCTGTAAGCCTCTACTGTGTACGGTCACGGATGGACTTGGATCCACTCTTGCAATGCAACTGGACTGAGCGAGAAGTGAGACAACATTTTCAGTTTAGTTTGTCTAAACCAAAGTCCTTTCCATTTGGAAAGGGACTGGCAGCCCAATCCTCTGCATGTCTACTCAGCAGTAAGTCCCATTAGAGTCAATGGGGCTTACTTCCAGGAAAGTGTGGATAGGATTGGGTTGTTAATTGCCTGCAGTGTCAACCATGTATTAACCGTTTTTAAGCTCATTCTTAACAGTGAGGAACCCAGTTGAGACAGGCTATCCCTCAGTTCTGCCACTATGTTGATTACCTCTGAACTGAATGTCACAATGTTAGTATGTCTACAGTGGTTTAGCTCGTGGGAGGCAGGCAGTACCATGTGACACACTCAGGGATGGTGATACTATGAGTGGCCTAAACTGTGGATACTTTTGTATTTTTGAATCATGCCATCATGATATACATCCTTCGATAGGTAACTTAATGCAAAATGTAATGAAACTGTAACGTGTTTCAATGAAAATGTAATGTGTTATCTGTTTTCTGTCAAACATTCTAGCCAAATAACCAGAAAAGGAAAACACAACTGCCTTATGTAACAAAAAGTTGATTTCTTTAACTCAGAACCAACCAATGAGACTTGGGGTGCAATCCTAACCAACTTTCCAGCACTGACTTAGCAGTGCCAATGTGGCGTGCACGGCATCCTGCAGTGGGGAGGCAGTCAAAGGGGCCTCTTCAGCATATGGGCATGTTTGTTACCTTCCCTTGGGGCTGCATTGCAGCTAGGTCAGTGCTGAAAAGTTGGTTAGGATTGTGCCCTAATTGTTCCAAGAACAAATGAGGTGTGATAAAACAGCATGGAACCCATCAGTGTTAGTCTGAGTCAGCTCTAATTTCCATGGATCAGAACTCACACTAGCACTCCTATTCTTTTGTGTGTGTCAAGTTTGCCACTTGTTCTTTGTTGGTGACTGATTTGTTGGGTGACCTGGAATGTTGCATAGTAAAATAAATAAATAAATAAAGTTAATGGGGGTGACACTATCCCTAGTCATGTCACTAGTGGGACGTTTGGGTGCTGTTAGTCACTGGCGGAGTTGAACTTAGTTTGTCACTTTTAAGTTAGTCACTCTTAAAGGGGACCCCGGAAGCTGGTGGGGACTGGATCAAAAGAAGGGGACATGTGGGGGAGGGGATAACATTGGGGATGGAATGTTTCTTATTTTGAAAGGACAGAGATGAGTAGAGGAGCAATAGACTGAAGGATTCCTATTGGGGGTTATGAAATGAATTGTGAATTCTGGTGGAAATGGGGACTGGGAATAGGAGGAGGCTGAGATAATAACTCTGAGAAAGTTTTACTATGTCAAGTTTATAATAATCACAGATTAAAAATGTTCTCGTGGGTTTTGCTTCCATGCAAGTTCTTTCAGGTCACACGGAATTCCTGCAGCTTGTTGACTAGGAGGAGGGGTAGCAAGTTAATGTGGGGCATTGGGGACTTTGTTGTTGTTGTTTGTGGACTTTGTTTGTGTTGTTGGTGCCTGCCTTAGATGACTTTAAAAGTGGGTTCCAAACATTAATGGTGGACTACAGGTCTATCCGTGGTTATTAACCGTTCTGGCTACAGTGAAACTACAGCTGCAGGGGCAGGATATCACAGAGTACTAGCTGCAGAGACTTTTACCCCCTGCTGGGGGGGGGGGAATGTTCAATGCCTTTATTTTCTGGCTTTGATGATTATTCATTTCATGTCATGACTCCTACTGAAAATAATTTTGTCGTATACAGGGGGCCGTGTCAAAAATGTATGGGCCCTTGGTGTCCAATGACCTAGCCATGCATCTGCATGTATAATCACAGTCTCTGCATTGCCTGAAGGCCAAGGTGGCAGGTTCCAGTGATATCAAAAGAACTCCTGCTCCACAATTGACCCCAGTGTTTTGTCGTTCTTGTCCTCCAATCAGCTTCACCACTTTCTGAGAAACGTTCGCTTCAACAATAACGCAGCCGAAGAAATATTCTTTGAAAATGGGGAACTGGCAACAGGTTTTGATATTGTCAACATAGTCACGTTCCTCAATCACTCTTTCCGTAGAGTCAGGATAGGAAAGATGGACCCCTGGGCTCCTGAAGGAGAAGAGTTTGCCATTAATGGAAGTGTCATTGTGTGGAATCAGAAGTTTGATCAGGTGGGAAGGATCTGAATGCATTTTCTGAGCTACAGTTGCATAGTTGTAGAAGAACTCAGAAGTATTCTTCAGTAGATGGCTGGGAATGCATATTCCTCTACATGATGTACTTACTCTGAAGCAAGCCCCATGGTATTCACTGGGATTTACTCTGGATCTGCCAGCCCTCTGTGGTTATAGTGATGCAAGAGTAACACCTACAAATGTGGCTGACTTGTTATAATGTTTGTGCTTGTAGACTAGGATGAATAACATGGTTAATATATGCCAAACTCTCATATGTGCAGGCATATGTTATCCATGCTCTTTAGTCCCATTGTTTGTCCATCTCTTCCTATGAATTTTCAGACTGAATTGATTATGGTGATGAGAAGAGGTGGTATGTAAAGGAACTAAAGGAAAACAACTGGGGACTCAAGGATTCTATATGTAGAACAATATTGTAAAGACCCTCATTGGAACTAACTAGGACAGCCCACATATGTAAACCATCTTGAGTAATATCTGATGAGAAAGGCCTTAGGTGCGCGCCACTTAATGACAGGGATACATTCCCTGATCCCTGTTACGTGATTAGGTCATTAAGTGAACATTCAGTCCAATCAATTGCCTTTGTTGTGTAAACAGACACCCCCTGCCAGACACTAGCTGGCTGCACAGGCTACGGGAGACAGATGGCCTCTTCTTTGCATTAAGAGCCTCTCTTGTGTAGACAGACACTCTGCTGCAGGCTATGGGAGAGGCAATTGCCTCCTTAAGAGCATCTTCATTGTACTTTGACCACCGTCATATATGCAATCAGTCATGAAGTGAACCGTTGTTAAGCAGCGCATGCCTGTATAGAAGTAAATCGATACCTATAAGTCAGAGGAGCTCATGAGGTGTGTGTCATAACTGTATTCTCGTGCAGAACAAACCAAACCAAACATCACAGCAATGAGAAAACAGTTGATTTCCATGCTAACCCTTTCTCCTTCAGGGACGGTGATGCTCCATCCAATCAGTGTTCCAGAAGTTTGTGGAAATGAGCTGCTCAAAGGACTTTCAGCCCAATCTTTTCTTTCCCAGCACTCAGAGGAACTGTGGCGTCCAGGAACTTTTGTCCCCTTCCCCTGAGGAATGTCTTAGGTCCTGCTATGGTGCTTCTCATGTTTGCACCAGCTATTTTGCTTGCACCGATGTGAGAACCTTCATGTTAAGCTATTAGGTCGGACACAGAGGATAGGATCTGGCGGAGGAGGCCTCAGAGATCATTAGGCCTTGAAGGAACAGGCTGATGGCCAAGATGGGAGAAATAGTCAACGTGATACAGTGCTGGTCCTGACATATCATGAGAGCTTTATTGTAGCATCCTGGTGAACTGAATGAGCTGAGAATCTGGATTTGCCTGGTGAGATTCTCCATTTACGTAAGACATTCGCTCTCTGCCTTAGCTGCAAGTGGGCATACTAATAATTATTGTAACAACAGCACAATCCCATGCTGTTTATGCAAAAGTACCATTAAGCTCAATGTGATGTGCTCCCTGGGAAGTGTTTATAGGATATCAATATGTTCCATTGAATTCAGTGGGACTTATTTCTGAGTAGTCATGCACAGGGAGATGGGAGAGCAGCAGTTCACAAACATTTTGGTTTCTGGAACCCTTTACACTCCTAAAAGGAGCCTCTGCATGTGTAGTGTCTTGGGTAGCCCCTGGACACCCTGCTTGGGTAGCCCCTGAGCACCTGTTCATTTACAGAGTGCTGCAGCACCAAATGCCTTGCAGACATTTGAAAAGGTTTCTCAATGCAATCATCTTCCTGGTAATTATCTAAATCATTGCCTTCCGTTAGAGAAGTCCCAGGGATAATCTGAAGCTACTTGCAACATTCATAACAAAAACAGTGGACTGTACCTCGGGAGCTGAAGATATGTTCATTTAAGCTTTTGAAAAGCCAGCTACACGAGGCAGGTGTAGGGTATTCACTGCATACAGCCAGGTGTCTGTCGCTTGAGTATGAAGACCTCGTGTGAGAAACTTGGCAGTGGGGATTCGCTCAGCCCCTCTACGGTCATTTCTCCTCATGGCTGATGATTGTGTTCATGGTGCCTCGTGTATGGAAGTCATTGGAAATTGGTTGAATGCTGTGGGGCTGAGGTTCAGATATGCTGCTGTTCAGATGGTGCTGCTGCTACTGCTGCAGCTGCCTTACGGTGTCATCAACAACTGCCACTTCAGGGGGGGGTGGCAGAAGAGCAGCTATCGGTCTCCGGACATAACTATTGCTGTCTTTGCCTCTCTCGCAATTGTTGATCAGAAAGATCTCTCTTTTAACGAAACTCCAGATGTGTCTTCCCTGGAAGGAAAGTAAGTTGGGTTGTGGTTTGGATTAAAATTCAGTGTTGTAAATATAGAAAAATTACTCAGGATTACGTACTTTGGGACTGTTGGCATTTTATGATGACCTGGCCACCACTATCAAGAAGATCCTCGTAAAAGAGCCATTGTTCATCTTCGGCGACTTCAATGCCAGAGTTGGTGCTGATAACAGTTCATGGCCCACTTGCTTAGGTCAGTTTGGCACTGGGAGGATGAACGAAAATGGCCAACGCCTGCTAGAGTTTTGCTGTCATCACGGTCTCTGTGTCAGCAACACATTCTTCAACACAAAGCCCCAACATAGAGTCTCTTGGAGACATCCAAGATCAAAGCACTGGCACCAGCTCGACCTGATCCTCACCAGACGCTCCAGCCTTCCCAGCATCAAGATCACATGCAGTTATCATGGTGCTACCTGCGACACTGACCACTCCCTGGTGTGCAGCAGAGTGAAACTGCAAGCAAAGCGACTGTATCACACGAAAAAGGAAGGAAGACCTCGCATTGATACCAGCAAGACCCGGGATCAGAGAAAAGTGGAGGAATTTGCACAAGTGCTTGAGGAATCTCGTCCAGGCCCGGCCGACGCAAACGCATCCAACAGATGGGAACATTTCAAGAATACCGTTTACAACACCGCCTTGTCCATATTCGGCAAGAAGACCAACAAGGCGGCAGACTGGTTTGAAGCCCACTCTGAGGAGTTGACACCAGTCATTGAGGAAAAGAGGAGAGCTCAAGCAGCATACAAGGCCTGTCCCAGTGAGCGCAACCTGCAGGTCCTCCGAACTGCTAGCAACAAAGTCCAACAGACTGCCAGGAGATGTGCTAACGACTACTGGCTCCAGCTCTGTTCCAAGATACAGATAGCAGCTGACACGGGCAACATCAAGGGGATGTATGATGGTATCAAGCAGGCCCTAGGTCCAACACAGAGGAAAATTACCCCTCTGAAGTCTGCCACAGGCGAGGTCATCCAGGATCGGGCGCAGCAGATGGAACGCTGGGTGCAGCACTACTCTGAGCTATATTCCAGAGAAAATGTAGTCACCGAAGAAGCACTGAACAACATTGAATGCCTGCCTGTGCTGGAAGAGCTTGACAGTGAACCAACTCTAGAAGAACTTCACGTGGCCCTGGACTCCCTTGCCTTTGGCAAGGCACCTGGAAAAGACAGCATCCCTGCTGAAGTCCTAAAATGCTGCAAAGAGATCATCGTCACTGAGCTGCATGAAATCCTCTGTCTCTGCTGGAGAGAAGGTGGAGTACCTCAAGACATGAGGGATGCAAACATCATCACGCTGTACAAGAACAAAGGTGACAGGGGTGACTGTAACAACTACCGCGGCATCTCTCTCCTTAGCGTTGTAGGAAAGCTGTTTGCCCGAGTTGTACTAAAGAGGCTCCAGGTACTTGCAGAGAGCGTCTATCCAGAATCGCAGTGTGGATTCCGAGCCAACAGGTCCACCACTGATATGGTATTCTCCCTTAGACAACTGCAGGAGAAATGCAGGGAACGACAGCCACTCTTTATAGCTTTCATAGATCTCACAAAGGCTTTCGACCTGGTCAGCAGAGACGGCCTCTTCAAGATTCTCCCCAAGATTGGATGTCCACCCAGGCTCCTCAGCATCATCAGATCTTTCCACAAGGACATGAAGGGCACTGTTGTCTTTGATGGCTCCACATCAGACCCTTTTGACATCCGAAGCGGAGTGAAGCAGGGCTGTGTTCTTGCATCAACCTTGTTTGGGATCTTCTTCGCTGTCCTGCTGAAGCAGGCCTTTGGAACTGCAACAGAAGGCATCTATCTCCGGACCAGATCAGACGGAAAGCTCTTCAACCTCTCCAGACTGAGAGCAAAATCCAAAGTCCAGCTGAAATGTCTGCGTGACTTCCTCTTTGCCGACGATGCAGCTGTCACTACCCACTCTGCCAAAGATCTCCAGCAGCTCATGGATCGTTTTAGCAAGGCCTGCCAAGATTTTGGACTGACAATCAGCCTGAAGAAAACACAGGTCATGGTTCAGGATGTGGACTCACCTCCCTGCATTACAATCTCTGAGCATGAACTGAAGGTTGTCCATGACTTTGTGTACCTTGGCTCAACGATCTCCGACACTCTTTCTCTCGATACCGAGCTAAACAAGCGCATCGGTAAAGCAGCTATCACATTTTCCAGACTCACAAAGAGAGTCTGGTCCAACAAGAAGCTGATGGAACATACCAAGATCCAGGTCTACAGAGCTTGCGTCCTGAGTACACTTCTGTACTGCAGCGAGTCATGGACTCTTCGCTCACAACAGGAGAGGAAACTGAGCGCTTTCCACATGCGCTGCCTCCGACGCATCCTCGGCATCACCTGGCAGGACAAAGTTCCAAACAACACAGTCCTGGAACGTGCTGGAATCCCTAGCATGTATTCACTGCTGAAACAGAGACGCCTGCGTTGGCTTGGTCATGTCGTGAGAATGGATGATGGCCGGATCCCAAAGGATCTCCTCTATGGAGAACTCGTGCAAGGAAAGCGCCCTACAGGTAGACCACAGCTGCGATACAAGGACATCTGCAAGAGGGATCTGAAGGCCTTAGGGATGGACCTCAACAAGTGGGAAACCCTGGCCTCTGAGCGGCCCGCTTGGAGGCAGGCTGTGCAGCATGGCCTTTCCCAGTTTGAAGAGACACTTTGCCAACAGTCTGAGGCTAAGAGGCAAAGAAGGAAGGCCCATAGCCAGGGAGACAGACCAGGGACAGACTGCACTTGCTCCTGGTGTGGAAGGGATTGTCACTCCCGGATTGGCCTTTTCAGCCACACTAGACGCTGTGCCAGAACCACCTTTCAGAGCGCGATACCATAGTCTTTCGAGACTGAAGGTTGCCAATACAAACTGGGCATAGCAAGATATAGAAAGTCCATAAAAGCAAAGCTGCATGAGGGCCCATCAACTTGATTTTAAGCACGAGTAAGGACTATGCAAAGAGCATGAAGCATTCCCATTCACCATATTGAATATGAACCAGAGCCTAAGATCACGTGATTGTCTCATTTCAGCGCAATTCCCAAGTACTTCCATTGTTTCTTTGCCATGAAGTTTGCCAGGTTCGAAATCGAGAAAGATGTCAACCTCTTGACTAACAAGACAATGAATTCTTTATTGATTGAAAACGCTTACAATGCCAGTGGGTCCTGTTTTGGAACTATGCGTCTCCTTTTCACAGGTCAGGGGCATCCCCTTAATTACGTCTGTAGCAAGGAAAAGGAGCTCATTGTCATCATTGGGGGGCTCATTCCTCAGAACTCGAAGCTGATGCCTCACATCTTAAATATCTACAGGATCCCACAGGTATGTGTGTCCCATAATCTCGAGAGAGGTAAGGCCACTAGGATTGCTAGGAGAGCAGACCATCTGGGCTACAACAAGTGAAGACAGAAGACTCTGCTCTGCCCATTTAGCGCATAGCTTGGAGTCAAATGTTAATCAAGTGTTGTGTGAGAATGTCAAAACCTGATTAAGTTTTTAAAAAACCACTTTAAGGAGGGAATAAATTGTACTGAATTAGCAGCAAATCTATGTGGGCAAAATATTTTCTCCAATACCTTACCTTGAGGAGGCCTCAATGAAAGCCCCACATTGCAGGATGTAGTGCATAATCCAATGACAGCTGAATCAAAGCTGGAAAGTTGGACAGGATTGGGTCCTGACAGCCAAACCTATGCCTGTCTACTCAGTAGTAAGTCCCATGATAGTCAATGACACTTGCTCCCAGGAAAGTGCGGAGAGGTTTGTAGGCTGAATGACTAATCCTAATCCTCTTGGTCATCCTGCCCAAAACACTACACCCCAGAAAATGGAGACTTCCACATTTTCCATACAGGATAAAGTACAAAAAGATCTACTATATAACCTGCCAGGCATGTGAAAGAGGACCTTTTTATTTAGGAATAATGGGAGATATTTGTCTGCCCTAAAAAGCTCCTTGTCTTTCCCCTTAGCTCAATTATGACTTCTTTGACTCTGCACTGAGTGACAGAACTCAGTTCCTTTCTCTGTACCAGATGGTCCCAAATGCAAGATCTCAGATCACTGGGATTGTTCGACTGATTAGACATTTCAAATGGAACTGGATTGGACTCCTCATTTCAGACGATGACACTGGAGAAACATTTCTGAGGACTCTCCTTCCCAGGCTCCTCCAAAACAACATTTGTGTGGCTTTTACAGAAGTTCTTTCAGCACCAAAGACGTTTTTGGAAGAGAACAAACCGTTTTATGACCATTTAGAAGGCATAAGATCTATTGTCTCTATGTCCAGGAGCAACGTGATTGTTGTTCATGGAGATTCACGACCTATGGAGAGTTTGAGAGTGATTCTAGCATTTTATGAAAATGCAAAGCAAGACCCAACAGAGAAGGTTTGGATCATGACATCTCAGTGGGATTTTGCAACAATATTCAACCCGCTTTTTTTCACACCCAAATCCTTCAATGGTACCATGTCATTCACACTCCACACAAAGGACGTGCCTGGATATGAAGACTTCCTTAAGGCAATAAATCCACATCAGCCTGCGTTTTCTTTCTTATATAATTTTTGGTCAATTGCATTTCACTGTTCATTCCCCACGTTCAACTGGTATCTACCAAACACAGGGAACTGCACTGGGGAGGAGAAGCTGAGCAGTCTCCCCAGTTTCGTATTTGAAATGAAAATGTCTGGTGAGAGCTACAATATCTACAATGCTGTTCATGCCATAGCACATGCTCTGCATTCCATGTACTCTTCAATATCCAAGCATAGATTAAAGGGAATTGGAGGCACAGGGGATGTTTGGGCTGTTCCGCCATGGCAGGTAGGATTTTCCTGTAAGCCTCTACTGTGTATAGTCTCCCCTGCATTCCCATGGATGGACTTGGATCCACTCTTGCAATGCAACTGGACTGAGCAAGAAGTGAGACAATATTTTCACTTTAGTTTGTCTAAGCCCGAGTCCTTTCCATTTGGAAAGGGACTTAATTTAGAGGAGCAATAGATTGAAGGATTACTATTGGGGTTATTAAATGAATTGTGAATTCTGGTGGAAATGGGGACTGGGAATAGGAGGAGGGGGTGAGAATAACTCTGAGAAAGTTTAAGTATGTAAAGTTTATAATCATCACACAGAAAAAAATTTTCTCGTGGGTTTTGCTTGTATGCAGTCTTTCAGGAAATGTTCACAATATTTATTTTCTGGCCCTGATGAATAATGAATAATTATTATTCATTTCATGTCATGACGCCTACTGAAAATAATTTTGTCATATACAGGGGGAGGTGTCAAAAATGTACGGGCTCCAAGTGTCCAATGACCTAGCCATGCGCCTCCATGTATAATCACAGTCTCTTCATTGCCAGAAGGTCAAGTTCGCAGATTCCAGTGATTTCAAAAGAAATTCTACTCAACTGTTTACCCCTGAGTTTTCTTTTTCTTTTTCTCTAATCAGCTTCACCACTTTCTGAGAAACGTTCGCTTCAACAATAGTGCGGGCGAAGAAATATTCTTTCATAAAAATGGGGAACTGGCAACAGGTTTTGATATTGTCAACACCATCACATTCCACAATCTGTCTTTTCATAGAATCAGGGTGGGAAAGGTGGACTCCTGGGGTCCTGAAGGAGAAGAGTTTGCCATTAATGGAAGCGCCATTGTGTGGAATCAGAAGTTTGAGCAGGTGAGAAGGATCTTGTATGTATTTCCTGAGCTATAGTTCCATAATTGCAGAAGAACATGGAAGTACTCTTCAGCAGATGTCTGGGAATTCATATTCCTGTGCATGCTGCACTTACTCTGAAGCAAGCCCTATGGCATTCACTGGGATTTACTCTGGATCTGTCAGACTTCTGTGGTTATCATAACAGTGATGCAAGAATAACACGGACAAATGGGGCAGGCTTGTTATAATGAATAACATTAGAATAGGATGTAGAATAGGATGAATAACCATGGACAATACATGCAAAGCTCATGTATGCCCAAGCATATGATATCTATGCTCTTTTGTCTTTGTGTTTATCCATATCTTCCAATGAATTGTGAGGCTGAATTGAATATGATGAAGAGGTGGTACGTAGGGTAAGTAACCATGGAAGGAAAACATCTGGATTCATATATAGAACAATATTGTAAAGACACTTATTGGGTCTATAGCCTGCCTACGTAAACCACCTTGAGTAATATCTGGCAAGAAACATATACAAATATAGAAGTAAATCAATCAGTATATGAGGTCAAAGGAGCACATGTTGAATACATATGTTTACAGAAATGTGACTTATATATCATTACTGCATTCTTGTGCAAAACAAACAAAACATTATAGCAATGAGAAAACAGTTGATTTCCTTATCAAACCACTTACCTTTGGGTTTTTGGAAGATGCTGCCCCGATCGACATGTACTGAGAGCTGCCATCCTGGTCAGTCAAAGGTGGTACGCCAGGGGGAGCAGATTTGTTGCTATGACTGTGCTCAGTGCTCTGAAGGGAGGATTTCCAGCCAGCTGGGTAAGTGAAGAAGGTGATGCTCCATCCAATCGGCATTACGATTTGTTTGTGGAATTTGTGGAAATTGTGGAAATGAGCTGCTCAAAGGTCTTCCAGCCCAATCTTTTCTTTCCCAGCACTCAGAGGAACTGTGGCGTCCAGGAACTTTTGTTCCCTTCCCCTGAGGAATGTCTCAGGTCCCACTATGCGGCTTCTCATGTTTGCACCAGCTATTTTGCTGGCACAGCTATGAGAACCTTCATGTCACGCTATTAGGTTGGACACAGAGGATAGGATCTGGCAGAGGAGGCCTCTGCCGCTCCCACTCCCCTCCCACTCCATCTTTTCCCCCTTCCCCCACTCAGAATGCCATTCCAAAACCTAAAGGCCATACCACTGCCTGGTGGTCCCACTTATCTCCACACAGTCACATGGCATTCTTCATCCAGAACTACCTACTCTAAGGTAGGTATTCTAAAGCTATAAATGTGCTTTACGACATGTTTACAACACCCAGTGCCTGCACTGCAGCTCAGCACCAGTGCTATGAACCTTTAGGATTGGACCCTTAGAGCCCAATCCTAAATTCATCATACTGATGCAGTCAGTAAAGCAACAATTCAGCAGAACATATGGCCCAGTCCTATGGGACTGTTATGACAGTGGGGCAGGTGTCTAATGTTGTCAAAGGCCCAGTGATGGCGTGAAGCTGGTGCCACCACTGGACCAAACCAACCATCTGCTTCAAAGCAGCTGCACATCCGGAACCACATTGCTGCAGATGCCGGTAAGTCAGAAGTGGGGCATGTTGTGGATGAGGAGAGATCAGGCCAGGGGAGAGAGGAGGTGGATCCTGTGGCAGCAACAGGCACCACGCTCTAATCCTTGGTCCGTTCCTGGAAACACTCCCTGACTCTCCTCGGAAATGCATCAGCAAAATGGAGGAGGAGACATACAGGTGACTGGGCAGCCGATACGCAACTCTGCTGGCAGACTGTTTGCCCCCCCATGAGAGCACACACTTCCTAGGCACAGCTGACCTTTGGGTAAAGCCTGATGCCAGTTTTACTGAGGGTTGACATTCAAAGTCACCTGGATGTGTTACATACATGGATGGATGCAAAGAAACATTTGAGTGAGTGATTTCTTTTGTATGTATTAATTAGCACACTTCATCCTATGATTGACTGCACTGTTGCCAGACAGCCTAAGGTGACACAGGCACACTTTGAACTGTTGAATCCCTGCATGTTTCTTTTAGATGCAGATCACTGCAGTGACTGCCCAGAGGACCAGCATCCAAGCAGGAACCAGGATCACTGTATTCCCAAAGGCAGAACCTTTTTGTCCTATGAAGAGCCCTTGGGAATCATTCTGGCTTCTTCTGCTCTGCTGCTCACCACCATCACACTTGTGCTCATGCGGAGCTTCATTCAGCACAGGAACACCCCCATTTTCAAAGCCAACAACTGGAACATCACCTGTGCCCTGCTGTTCTCCCTGCTGTGTTGCTTCCTCTGCACATTTCTGTTCATTGGCCAGCCCAGAAAGGAATCCTGCGTTCTCCGGCAGACCTTGTTTGCCATCACTTTCACTGGGGCTGTTTCTTCAGTGTTGGCCAAAACCCTCACTGTGGTCCTGGCCTTCATGGCCACCAGACCAGCCAACAGGATGAGAAAATGGTTAGGGAAGAGATTGCTTATGTCTGTCATTGTGGTGTGTTGTCTGATTCAAACTGGCCTCTGTGCAGCATGGCTGGCAGTGTCTCCCCCCTTCCCAGAGCTTAACGCGCACTCCCTGATAGGTCAGATCATAGTGCAGTGCAATGAAGGCTCAACCTTCATGTTCTCCATTGTTCTGGGCTACATGGGATTTCTTGCCCTTGTCAGTTTTTTGGTGGCTTTTTTGGCCAGAAGACTGCCTGATACTTTCAATGAGGCCAAGCTGATCACCTTCAGCATGTTAGTCTTTTGCAGTGTCTGGGTGTCCTTTGTGCCAGCCTACCTGAGCACCAAGGGGAAATACATGGTGGCCGTGGAGGTCTTCTCCATCTTGGTCTCTAGTACTGGATTGTTGGGTTTCATCTTTCTCCCCAAATTCTTCATTATTGTGTTGAGGCCCCAGCTGAACACCAAGGAGAACTTAGTAAGGAAAAAGAACTTTGTTACCTGACTGAATTGCTTGAGTACCTTCATCCGTAGCATTGTGCATGAACCCCTTGAGATATGTCCATTGTTTTATAGAAACTCATGTGATTAATGTCGGCAATGACCTGTCCTATAATCATAATAACCCCTGCCTTCAGCTCCTGAAAGCACCAGGGCCAGACAGCAGCCACTGAAAAATCTCGTAACCAAAACCCTTGAATTCTCCTTGGGAGCTGGTGATCTGCTTCAATCCCTTTATAAAGCCTCTCTTCAAAACAATGTGTATCATGTAGATTTAGGTGGCTAAGCCTGCAATACCAACCACACTTTCCTGAGAGGAAGCCCCATTGAACAAAAGAGAACTTACTTCTGAGTAGACCTGGTTAGGATTGTGCCCTAACTGAAGATAACCTTCCTCAGTGGATGTCTGAGAGTCAGACATGGTGTAAAGGCCCTCTTTCCCTCACCCCTTTGGCTGTCAAGGTTGTTTCCATAGTTTTGTGTTTTTGTTTGCAAAGGCCGATGGTTGTGTGGCCCCAGCACTGCAAGTGTCCGTGTCACCTTGAGAGTCTTTGAGCGCAACTGAGACTGAGACCAAGATATGCTCCTGTTCAGGCTGTTCTCGTTGCTACTGCTGCTGCTTTTGCTTCTGCCTCATGTTGTCAGCAAGAACTCTAAATCCAGTTGGGGTCTGCTGCCCGACATTCAACGCAGCCTCCAAGATTCTTCTTCCGATGATCTTGTCATTGGCGAATTTGTCCCCCTCCGTGTTGCTGAACTGAAGGAGGTTTCTTTCAGCAAAACTCTGGATGTGTCTTCACTGGAGGTTTAGTAAGTAGCTCTCTTCTGCTTGAAAGATGTACGTAGGGCTACACTGGCAGTCTGGTTCTCCTGCTTCCCATGTTTGGTTGGGTGGTCATAGCGCTGTGAGCATCCATGTCACCACGAATGCCTTTGAGTGCAGTTTGGATGGTGGCCTCCTTTTCTCAGCCCCATTCGTGCAGCTGTGTGTGTTCATTTTAATTCTCCTAGTTGCCCTGATAAGTAGCCTGGAGTCCATGTGGTTTCTCTGAGTTGATGGGGAGAGCTTTGTCACTTATAATAGATTTGAGTCTGGGCTACTGGTATCCAAACACAACCCTGTAGTATCTGCTTCATGCTGGATTCCCACAGTTTTTCTCTTTCTTTGTGTGGGAGGCAGAAACATCCCCAATTATTGAGTTGAACTGATTGAGTTGAACTGAATTATTCAGTTGAACTGAACTTCGTTAAAACCAAGGCACAGTTTCCAGTGTGGTAGTGAACCTGTGTCTGGTCAGTTCCAGTGCAGACTGGAGGCTGGGAGTGCATGATAGATTCCTGAGATGTTCAAGAGAGTCATACCACATATTGAAATCCGTATGGATGTCCTATTAGACCTGATCATCACTTAAATACTCGTCTCCTGACAGGGATGTTTCCAGATCATTTTCTTTCCCCACTGATTTCTGTAGTAAAGAAAAGGTGTAGAAGGGAGGGGGGGAACTCTAAAAATAATTTAGATAATGATAAAGTATGAGAGATAATAATAGAAAGAAAACTAGAATTTCAAGGAGAACACCAGTCTAGAACCTTGTCCTTCATATACTAGCTTTCTGCCTGCGTGGATTTTATTTTTGTACAGAGGTGCATATGAAGTGGCACAGCCAGGCACAGAATTATTTCTGTACTGAGAACTACATCTGGTCTAAGAGGCAGGAAGGCAGTGAGGATCTGTCAGGCTGCTGTCAGAACAAAAACCACCCCCAACACCAACGCCCCACCCCATAGGTTGGTATCTTGCGTGTCTGTGTGTTCATTGATTTAATCACCTGTTCCTTAATTGTAAAATTTACTGATTCGCTTGGACTCTGGGCAGATTACAGCAGTGACTAACAAATGTATCTGATCAACTGCATCCCTCAAAAGATTCAAAATCAGATTTAGGAAATGGAAAAGATGTGGGGAAACAGCAGCAGACAAAAGTAATATAGTAACCATCTGTAACGTCCATGGCGGGAGGAGGCCCCTGCCTTGGGGTCGGTACCGAGCGCGAGGGGCTTACCAGGTTGAGGCGTGGTGGTTGGCGGTGAATTAATGAACGGGAAGCATGTAGGGCAGCTTTACACAGATGGTTTAATTAAGTCAACCTCTTTGCATTCATGGGGGCTCGTTACTTCACGGCCCCCCTCAGTCTAGGCTGACTGGTGTCATCATCGTCGGAGCGGCTCAGGACCCGGTCCTTCCGGTTCTTTGGAGATTGTAGCCCCGGCCTCCCGGCCCGAGTCCCTTGGCCCTGCGCCCTGGCTCTGGAGGGCACTGCCCTGGTTCTCCGGAGTCAGGCTGGCTGGCCTTGGGAGGGCCCACGGTACCTTGTTGTTGGCTCCCTTCTCAGTTAGTCCCCCTGGGTTGTAGTAAGCATTTAACGTCCGTCTTGACAACCACCTCTCTCCAGGGTACGTCCTCTGGGTCTGTGCAGGCCCTGGGTCAGGGAGGACTCTGCCCCAGCCTCCTCTCTGTAGAGCTGACCGCAGCCCCCTTCCTATGGAGGCCTTTTTCCTTTTCCTTTGGCCTGGGTCGCCTTCTCCCACTGGCTTCCCTCTGGACTTTCACCCCTCTGGAGAGGAGCGACCCCCCTCCTCCCTCTCCAGCTCCCTTATGAGGCTTACCTCTGGTCTGTCTAACCCCACCCTTCCTGCCCACATGTCTTCCTGCTCCCAGCTGTTCCCTGTCCCTACCCCCATGTAGGTGTCCTGCATGGGTCCCCAGTCCTGCTGACACTCAGGGCTTACTCCCGAGGAGGCCTTGACTCCCGAGGAGACCGCTTTGCCCAGGGAACTCCTGGCCACCTGGGCTGGGTCCAGGTGACACCATCTTTTAACAATGACAGCGTATTTATGAAGGTTTTGCCCTAGTGCTGCATATACACAGTAACAGCTTCTAAGAGTCAGAAAGGCCATGGTGGGTACATTAATCCAGCAATGTGCATTGGAACCTAACACTGCATGTAAATCTCATTGCAGCATCATTCCCAAGTACTACCATCATGTCCTGGCCTTGGCATCTGCTGTGAGTGAGATCAACAAGGATGCCAGCCTCTTACCCAATAGCACGTTGGGATGCAAGATCTATGAAAATGCTTACAAAGCCTTAGGAACCAGCTTTGGAACAATGTCCCTCCTTCTTACAGGACAGGGAGACCCCCTGAACTGGTGGGAACAGGAAGCCGGTGGCCATCATTGGAGGGCTCACCCCCCCAAAACACCAAGCAGATACCCCATATCCTACATATCTATAAGATGCCACAGGTATGTGTAATTGTCTAGATGGAGAGGTGCAACTCCAAAGAAATGAGATATTCCTCATCTCTTGGTTCAAAGCTAACTGCACTATCTATTCCAACACACACCTTCAAATGTTGATGCCTTCTCTCTAAAAGCACTTTAAGAAAGGGGGATCAGAATGGGATAATGGCAGAGGTGAGTAATTAACCTGTTCTCTGCTCACATCATATACAAATTAGCCGAGTGTTAAACTCTTTATTTGGAAAAGTATGGGGGGAGGGGGCTTTGGGGTGAAGAAGCTCTAAGAAACCAAGGATCCCAAAATTCAGACTTTTGCACCAACTGTAGAGTGCCTTTTGCCATAAGCACCAAGGCAGTTCCCATGCAGAAGGATTTATTGACCTGATTTTACAGCACTGCAAGGCCATTCTTATAAGTACCAGAGCTATTACTGCAACACTCCGCTGAGTTGCTTTGGTGAACCAAAGTTGCCTCTGATCTCTTTATCCCTTGATAGTTTGGGTGAAAAGAGACATCTTCTGGGCCTTGGCAGAAGAAAGAGAGAAGAAACCAAAACAAGTGGAGAAGAAAAGGAAGATGAAAAAAGATCTGCCCTTTTTGGATTCTGCATTAGGGGATTCTGCATTATTTTTTGGTGACATCTTTATGTGACTGAAACACATCAATATTCAATAATTTTTTTTGCCTTTATCACGTATTTGAGGCATTCTCTCTTTCTGAACTTGAACAGTAGCGAGAAATGTGTGAATATTCCATATTATCATCCCACCCACCCTCAACCCAATTTAACCTGCTGTGCCTTTAAGATGGAGCATCGGACAGTGGAATCCTATGCATGTGTTCTCAGAAGTAAACCCCATTCGGTTCAGAGGGACTGGCTCCCACATAAGTCCATATTGGATTGCAAGGCCCTACTAGCCTGTCATTGACTAGGTGCAATGTGACCAGCCACTCTGAATGTATCTTTATCTCCATTCCTATGGATTATCATAATACAAGGGATCCATATTCCAAAATGAGGAAGGAGCAGTGTTCTTTAGTATTGTGTGGTATCACGTCCAAGGTGCAGAATTCATGGGTTTTTAGCCTAATATATACAAGAAGATCAAATACTATGAGACCAAACTTCTCCCTTGTTTGTCATTTGTAATTTGTATTCAGGATTAATGATAAATTTTTCATGCTAAAGAAGCCATTCTTTTCCTTCTTAGATGATTTATGGCTCGCTTGATCCTGCTCTGAGCGATAAAACTCGATTTCCATCTCTTTATCGGATGGTCCCCCATGAAACTGATCAGTATGCTGGGATTGTTGCACTGCTCAAGCATTTTGGATGGACCTGGATTGGCCTCATTGTTTCTGAAGATGGCAGTGGGGAAAGGTTATTGAGGACTCTCATTCCTCAGCTCCTCCAGAGCAATATCTGTCTTGTTTTTAAGGAAATTATTCCAACCCTGAAGTCATACTGGATGGAAGTAAAGCAGTTATATGAAAATATAGAAAGAATTAGTTTACTCTCTTATTGACCCCAATGAATGTGATTCTTGTTCATGCGCTTTCACGGTCTGTGGACTGTTTACGAAGGGCTCTAATTATAAATTAACATTTTTTTTAACCACTCAACCCTTGGTGGCTGCTTGGTGGGTCTACTGGTGATTACGCTCATTTGTGGTCTCATCCCATCACAGATCAAATGGTTCCACAGCAGCATGGCCAGAGGTAAGAAGGTGGCAGGAGAGAGGCACTGACTGTTGTTTTTTCCCCTTTGTTGACTATTTGATCTCATGACTATTGGAGCAGTCTTACCTGTGTCCCTGGAAGTTTCAGTTCAAATATTGCCTCTGTCAAAAACTCAGGTGTCCATTCATGCCAATGGTTCTCATTTGCAAGGGCACTGTTTCTCAAACTGGACTGGGACCCACTAGGTGGGTCATGAGCAAATTTCAGATGGGTCACCATTCATTCCAGTATTTTAGACATTCCAGTATATTAGACTTGGTGCCATCATGGTGTGTGACTGCATTTGGAGAGATCTGTACTTTTAACTGGCTGCAATGTATATGCTTTTAACAATGATAGTAAATGGGGCTTACTCCTGGGTAAGTGTGGATAGGGTTGCAGACTAGGATTGTTACAAAAATTTTCCTGCTTGATGATGTCACTTCCAGCTTAATGACATCACTTCCAGTGGGTCCCAGATAGACTGTCATTATAAAAAGTGGGTCCTGGGCTAAAATGTTTGAGAACCACTGTGCGAGGGTATATCTTAAATCTCGGTTCCTGCTAACTGTCAAGAATGTTTATTCTATTAATAGAATAATTAACGCACATCCTATTTTACAAAATATAAAATGATGAGAAGTGGAGGGAGATGAAAGCAGGGCACCTTTAAGAGCCTTTGGACACCTTTTAAAAATATCAGTATGAATTTCTCGAGTGACTGTCCTTCAGGTGTCCATTGCTGCCCCTTCCAACTCCTAGAAACTAAATCTCAATGCAAAGTACAAGTCTGGCCCAAGACCTTTTAGCATATGAGATGAAGTGCCAAATGTTATATCCCCCCTTAACCAGTGATGCTCCAGTCTTTGCTCTTCTAATTTCCTGGATTGGAAAAGGAAGAGTGGAGAAGAGTGTAGTGGGTAGAGGGTCTCCCTCTTTTAATTCAGTGAGTGGGTGGAGGAGGAGGATCAGGGACAGCGAGTGGGTCATCAGGGACAAAGTGAGCGCCTTTGCCCCTTAGTGCCTGTTTCGATCTGCGTAATGGATGTGCCAGCCTTCAGTGGATAAATGCATTTGAACTTTTATGGAGTCATGAAAGTGTGTGTGTGTGAACTATAATACGATGCAGAATTGCATACTGCCACATCAAAATGTTGCAGCCAACAAGGCTCATTTTGGACCACTGACCTTGTAGGACAATTTTGTGTGTTGGTTTCTAGTATCCTTTGGACCTGAAAAGGCAAGTGTCCTCCTTGCTTTTAAACAGAACAGGCTGTTGCAGAATAAAGACAGTACACAGCAGCTGGAAGGGGGCCTCTTTGGCAATGTCTAGGCGCATGCAGTGGATGCTCAGCAATCATTTTGGAAATGTCATCAGGAGTGTTCAGTCAGTGTGCCAGCAGGCTCCTAGTTCCATCTGTGAAGTGTTGGAGGCTGTAGTTCTCATGTCTCTGTCAGAGACAGGGGCAGGGAGCGGGAGTGTCTGCATCACTCCCAGTCTACAGTATGGGAATATTGCTCTTGCTTTACCACTTACATATAGACAAGAGCTGGGGGGACTCCAAGCTGGTGAATAGGGCTGGAGCAAAACCTTGTGACATCCAAGGTGGTGGGCCTCATTTTATGAAGACTTTTTTACCCTGCCTTTTCCACCACCGCCACCTCTGTGGGTGCCCAGGGTCGCTTACACAGCAGTGAACAATGTTTTCATTATAAAACAATATATAAAAAATCAGGGCAGCAATAAAATGGCCAAGTGCCAGAGGCCACAGCACAAAACTCATAAAAGTGTCAAGAGTAGATCAAAATGTAAAATATGGGAACACAGAAATGCAGCAGCACAGCATAAAGGCAGCAAAAAATGATGATAAACAATAAAGGGCAGCAAGCAAAGGTGGTAACAAAAGCGGATATAAAACATCAAGAAAACACAGTAACCCCCCCCCCCCCAATCCCCACCACAACTCCACACTGCATAAATGCTAGGAGCCATGTTCAAGGGGAGGGGACAGTTCGCAATTGATAAGAGAGGGAGTTCACAGCTACCACTTTCCATCCAGGAGCAGCTGTGGGGCCAGGAGGACTCTCAAACTGCCCCAGCTCCTGTACAGGGAACGTTATCACATTGAGAAACAAAGCAATTGTTTACTGCTTGTATTGTGGATTTCTAGTCCAAGAGGACCCCTGTTTTCTTTCTGGATTTAATGTCAGCTTATGAACCCATCCTAGACAATGCTCTAGCACCCTCCCCCCCAGTATTTGGTGGAAAAAAGTGAGTTGGGTATCATCTGCATACTGATGGTACCCCATTCCAAACCCCAGATGTCCTCTCCCAGAGGTTGCATGCAGATGTTAAACAGGAAGGGGAACCAAATAAACCCCTGCAGCACCCTGCATGACCACAGCCAGGGTGTCAAACAGGCCTTCTCCAGCACCACCCAATGGGACCTGTCAGCAGGAAAGAGTGGAACCTTTGCAAAACCGTGCCTCTCAGCCCTAATCTGGCCAACCAACAGGGATACACTCCCCCCCCCCCCGTCCAGTCCCTGGATCAGGTCACTCACCAGGGTGACTCAGGCCATCTCCATTCTGAAGTAAAACAGAAAGAGATCCAGATAATCTGTTTTGTCCGTGGCCCTCTGGAGCTAACACTAACGCCTGCTCCATCATCTTGCCCAGAAAAGGGAGGATTGAAACAAATGCTGTGTCCCCTCCTTGACTAGATCTGCTCTAGTTCCTCTTCCCATTCCTTACATTGGAAAAGGGAGACACTGTAGCCTGCCACTTTTCCTCTCCTCCACACTTCCTCTTCCTTTTCCTGTCCTGGTAATGGAGAAGGAATAGTGGAGATGAGTGGGTGGATGGAGTTGGGTGCCCCTCTGCCAATCTGCTACTGGATGCCACTGCCTCAGTTATCCTAATGAATGTGCCAGCTCCTCTGGAGGGGACTTATTTCGTGCATTTATTTATTAGAACCCCATGAGGTCCACCAATCAGATCACAGTGTAAAATAGTGTTTGGGTGTGTGTGTAAGCAACCCCCTACTGCAGCCCACGAGCCATACACTCATGACTAGCATTTTACAAGTATAGATCTACATATGGCAGCCTGACCCTATCCAACTTTCCAGCACCAAAGCAACAGCCATGCAGCCCTGTGGTAAGGAAACAAACATTCCCTTAGCTTGAGGAGGTCTCCATGACTGCCCCCCCACCGGAGAATGGAACATGCACCAGCTTGTCACCGCTGCATAGGTGCTGAAAAATTGGTTAGGATTAGGCTGTAAATTATTACAGATTAGGATTTAATCCAAAACTAAAATTGCCCCCCCCCCAGTGCACAATGACTGAGTTGAAGGAAACATTTAAACACATATTTTACAGCTGAGGAATATTCAAAGGTATGAAAGAAGAAGCTAATTAGTACATGCCCAATTATGAATAAGTTTTGAGGAACAGTAAATTATGAAAAAAAAAAAAAATCAAATTTTACAACTGGGTGTAGCTGAGGATCAGCGAGTAAATCCCATCTGCTTGTTTACGTATCTTTGATTTGTAGTGCACTCATTCCAAAAATTTTGGGGGCAGATACTATTTCCCTTCTTCACCCCCTCCCAAGCTTTTAATTCCATTAAGCCACTTCTGCCCAACGTTGCATATATGCAACAGGGATCAAATGTGTACTCCTGTGTGCTGGGCAGAAACTAGAACACAACAGCAACACTCATTCAGAGGGACAGCGTAGGTAATCTTTGCAGGAAAAAAATCAAAATATTTTTACCTTTTAAAAAGCATTTTTAACTATTTAAAACCCACTAAAATAATGGGTTGGGTTCAATCAATTCTAACAACATAGTCGGAGTTTTCAAATTGCATAAACTGTTTCTCGGGGTGGCTGTTCTAGACATGCACGTCTTCTTCTTCCTCTTTTAAGATAACAACGTATGAGGAATGAGGAAATGATACTAAGTTCTCATCTGCAGTTGTTTCTAACTTTAGCGCATGGGAAGAAATGCATTCAGCTGGTGCAGAGGTCTGAGTGATGTATTTTCATTGGTCAAAACTTGCTTTCCTGCATATCCAGATTTTTGTGTTAAGCACACTGAATTTAGGAGTGCAGCAAATTCTGTTCTGGGATAGCTGCAAAACATGTCAGAACTCTGAATTTGTACAACTTGTGCATTTGCTATATCAGAGTATTGTTTGCAGGACAGACTGATCCCAGCATAGGTCACCTTTCACATCCCGTGTTTCAGGAATTTGAGTGTGTGACCTCCCTAGACTAGACTGAAAACAATTGCACTGCAGTGCTCTGCATGAAAGCTCTGTCCATGGTGCTGAAACCAAGGGGGCTGTTTCAGATGCCCAGCTCATCTCTCGAGGTTGAAGGTCATCGGATGGTTTGCTCATTTGCCCATAGGAGATGGACTGTTGTCTCATGTTCTGTTTGTTTTCTCATCCTCTCTCCCTCCCCCATATTCCCTTCATAGGAAAGCACCGGCGCATTCTTGGTTTTATAGGTTGCTTTGCAGCTGGGGTATTCCTTGGTGCCTGCATTATGCACATGGTGGCCGACGCATTGGGGGACATCCAAGAAGAAATTAAAAAGCTACAGCAGCCAGTGAGTTGCCAACAATAAGAGCCTTCTAGATTTGAATTTTGTTGGGGCGTTTTGTTGGTATTCTGCAGATCTAGTTTTTGCTTTCCCCTGAATTGCCTCAATAATTATAAGTGCTGTTTCACTCAACTGGGAAGTGGTTAGGGGACAGGGAAACCTGCCATTAATGTTAAAATTTTGAACTGGGAATGGCAGAAAAGTTCGCTCTTCAAAAAGATGAGCTCAGATTTTGAAGATGTGCCAGGCAGGTTTAAACTGGTGTCAAAGTGATTTCACTTGCCTAAACTCAAGGGGGTTGTATCCAAGGAATGCTACTTGTGACTTCATCCCACTGAAATGAATGGGACTGAAGTTGGCCATGAATAACTTGTCTCAGTGATGGTGCTTGGCCGGGATTTGTATTCTTTGAATACAGCCTAATGTCTTTGTGCCACTCCTATTCTCGAAATGCGTCTAGTTCTGCCCTTGTGTTTACACTCAGGGGAACTTTTCACAGAAGCATAACAGTACCTCTGAAGACGACGACTCTGACGTAAGTGCTCCATCTCTTGAGCACACCTTTTCATGCCTCTTGGGGGTTATTGAGAGGAGGTTGGGATGCAGCTACTGTGATAGATGGATTGGGGATTTTTGCACACTGGGGAAAAGGAATAGAACAAATTGTCTTCCTGGATTCTACCCAGGAAAGGCCCGTCTATGAAGCTAGTTTCCTCAGGCAGCCAATTGGCAGAGGAAAGTCACTGCCTTCTGTCCACTTTGCTGCCTCCTCCTCATGTTCACTCTTTTGGAAAAGAAAGAGGAGGAAAAAAGGAGAGGATTGAGGTAGACTAAAATTCAGTTACTGTGTTAAGCTTGCACTGGAAATGGTGGGATATTTGAGGACTGCAATTTCAGGCTCCCTTGCTGATGTGTGCTCGTCCTCTCTGTGAGTGTACCATGCCCCACTCAAATATTTGTCTTAAGTTTTTGCATGAAAATATTGACGTCAAAGCAAAACCTGATCTGAAAATGGGCAACTTGGCAGACAGGCAACTTATTTGAAAAAGAATTATTGATCATGTAGCACATCTGCAGTCCCTTTTGATAGATGCCCTGAACTGGAGCTACTTTGCAACAGACTGTCTTCTTGCAGGGATACACCCGAATAGCATACTCATTCTTCAAAAGGGAGACATGAGCAAGAGATGTGCATGGTTGTACATGGAGGAAATATATACACAGCGGTGGGAATGCAGTCACGTCCAATATGCCAATAACACCAGTATGCCAATCTTTAATGCTTTAATGCTAAGAATGAGCCCTGAATATAATAGGCTGCAGTAGACATGGTAAGGATTGCTGCATTCTTGTCCATGCATCTAACGACCCTTGGTTGCCACCTACCGGTGTAATCTTAATTTTACAACCCATTGGGTTTTTTTTTTTAGCAAAGCAGAACAGTGACCAGTGCAGTGACCAGTCTTAACTGCTAATTTGGTCTTAACCTATGTTGTGAAATATCTTCAGGCTCCAGTACAGTCAAGGTTAAAAAAAAGGGGGGGGCTATAGGTGCTGGTCAGTAGGAAAAGACACAGTTCCACTGTCGGGATTGGACTAGTTGACCAATTAGGCCCCTTCCAACTCTATGATTTTATAAAATGGCTGCTGTTGGCGCAACTGTCGGCAGACATTTTGGGAGCGCTGCCACAAGAGGGAACAGTGCTCCCCATCTGATGACAAACCTGCCAGCAGCAGGGGCAGGGAGGAAGCAAAATGGGGCCTGGAAGGGGAGGAATGAGATCCAAGGAGGCTCCGGGATGGGGAGAATGGATAGGACTGGGTCCAAAGTGCTTTATTCAAGGGGCAGATGGGGCTCGTTCACCTTAGGTTTTGTGCTGGCACCATTTATTACTGTTTTAAGAAGACTGCATGTTGAGCTGTAATTTGGAGAGTGTTGGGGGAGTGGACCTGTGGGTTTCATCAAGAGTATCCTGCATTTCCCCCTTAGTTCAATCACTAAATATATTCAACATTCAACATAGGAAACTAAGGGCCCAATCCTATCCAACTTTCCAGCTCCGGTGTAGCCACAATGCAGCCCCGTGGTAAGGGAACAAATGTTCCCAAACCTTGAGAAGAGCCCAGTGATTATCCCTCCACCACAGGATGCAGCACACACCCCACTGACACAACAGCACCGGCACTGGAAAATGGGATAGGATTCAGTCCTAAAACAGCACAGGAAATATGGTAAATATTAGAGCCCATCAGACATGAAGAGCCTGGGAGATTAGAAACAGCTTCATCTGCAACCAGAAAGCATATTTGAAGATGTGAGAGGCATATAGGAAAGAATATTGTTTAAAAGGGGCTCCTCTCCCTGCATCCTGTCACCCTGTTCACCTTGGACTGAAGGAGTGCCCAGTGGGTGCCATCCCTTGATGAGTGCAGCAAATAAGGGCTGAACCCTATCCAATTTTCCAGTGTCGGTGCTGCTGTGCCTGTGGGATATGCACTGCTTCCTGTGTAGGGGAGGCAGTCTTGGAGGCCTCCTGAAGGTAGAGGAACATTTGTTCCCTTACCTCGGGGCTGCATTGTGGCTGCCCCAGTGCTGGAAAGTTGGACAGGACTGGGCCGCAAAACAGGCCGACATGGAGAAGGGAACTCTTTCAAAGACCAGATTCAAAGATATGAGAAGCTTTTGATGGAAATCTCAGCCACGGATTACATTTTTGCACAGTTTCTTCTTCTTAGGATGACTAGAAGATACAAATAATTTACGTTGGTTTGAATTTATACATCATAGAAAAGTAAGAAAGAGGCTTTAAGTGTTAGCTAGTCAGATATTTTCTAGAAAAAGTCAAATGTCAAAGAAATTGCATTCCAGCTTGTTCTTGATCATTGACCCGAGTTCATTTCTTTCTTCCTCTCCTCCAAGACAGCTTCACTCCTTTCTGAAAAACATTCATTTCAACAATAGTGCTGGGGATGAAATATTTTTTGATGAAAATATGGATTTTGCTGCTCCGTTTGATATCATGAACACAGTCACTTATCCCAATAAGTCCTTTCATAGAATCTGCGTGGGAAAGATGGATCCCTGGGCTTCTGAAGGAAAAGAGTTCACTATCAACCAAAGTGCCATAGTGTGGAATCACAGGTTTAAGCAGCTGGGAAACACTAGCATGTTTCTAAAGTATACAATCCCCAGTTCAAAAAGAACAGAGAAAGGCTCTTGCCTTTTCTCCCTTCCCGTTCCCTTCTCTGATTTCAACTTTTCAGGGATGACTCTATGCCAAGAGGTTGAACAGTTGCCCTCATGCTAAGAGCAGTTGCATCAGGCCAATGCAGACTCCAGCAAGTCTCTGGATGGTCAGAGGCTCATTGGACACTGGGGGCTCCCTGGGAGCCAAATTGGGAGTCCCCAAAGGTCATAAGTGGCCCCTGGGCTGGGGTTTGGGCACCCCTGGTCTAGAGGGACCATGTCTCTAGCACAACAATTTCCAACCCTTTTCACCTTATGGCACACTGACAATGCAGTGAAGTTGTCAAGGCATACTATCAGTTTTTTGAGAGTTGACAAGGCACCTCATGCGGCTGATGGGGGGCTCATATCCCCAATGGCCCCACAAATAAGTGACCCTCTCCCAAATTCCTGCAGCATACCTATGGACCGTTCATGACACGCTAATGTGCCATGTCACACTGGTTGAAAAATCACTGGTCTAGCAGATGGTATAAGTTCATATGGCTGGTGAGGCTGAACTGCAAATGGAAAACAGAGCAGAGAGTAAAAGATAAAACAAAATGTAAAATGTAGAAAGACAAATCAAAAGGCTAGTAAATCACAGAGAACATTGCTGTGAACATTGATTGCTCCATAGATATTCACTATGGATTAGTCATTAGTGTGTTCTTGTGTAAAATGGATGGGAACCTCACTTTGTGGAGCTGCAGAAAAGAAACAGATGATCTCCACTCTCAACCCCATCCCTTCTACTTACTGACAGATGCTTCCACACTCCACATGTGTGGAGAGTTGCCTTCCTGGACACAGCAGGATTGTTCGTCAGGGTGCTCAGGTGTGTTGCTATGACTGCGCTCAGTGCTCTGAAGATAGCATCTCGGTCCAGACAGGTAAGTAAAAGAATACAAAGGGACATCAACACCTGCTGCCTCCATGCCCCTGGTCCTCCCCCTCCTCACCCGGTTTTGCCAGTAGCCACCCCTCCCCACCCCCCACCCCCACACCCGCTCCTATCCATCACCTGCCCCCACTGCGACCTTACTTGATTCTGCAGAGTTTGTTTGGCTGAGCTGCAGCACTGCTGTCTCTCTTGTTTCCGCACTGTCCAATGAACACTCGAGACAACAGACATGGGAGAAAGGGCCACTTTATTTCTCATTAGCAAAAGAAGCAGAGGCTGAGACCTGCAGCATCCGAGGCAGCGAAAGCCCCTGTGGTGCGGGAGGGACCTCTGGGCGGTACCAGAAACCTCTGCACCCAGGCGGGCATGCACCCGACTCCTAGTCGCGCCCCGCTGCTGGGCGGCATGTCTCATCCATGTCTATCCCTTAAGGGCAAGGCAGCTGGACCGCGGACTGCGCCAACTCAAGCCGCTGAGCCTCTGTGCCCGCGGTCCCAGTCAGGGCCCCGTCTACGTCCTCGTGCCGCCAAGCCCCTGAGGACTGAAATAGGGTTCCGCCCTGCCTATGCCGCCTGAAGGTGCATGCCAAAAGTCCCATTCATGCCTCCTAACCCGCACCACCTGCACTCTTAAAGTGACCAATGGCAGCTTGCAAACAGGAGGAGTGTAACCCCCTGGCCCACAACAGTCTGGGGTAGGCGGAAAAACTGCCTGTCCGTCAGCCAATCTTGGCAGGCAGCAAAAAATTCCTACCCAGCCCCAAACGGCGACCAGTTAAACTCAGACTGCCTCCAGGGCGGGCGGGCGGGCGGGCGGGCAGGTATTCCCACAGTGCTCACGTGCAAAAAAGGAAGAGGGCTGGGTCTCATGCCCTTTTAAAAGGTCTGCTGTAGCTGCCAGACCCAGCCCCTTTCTCCTACCCCTTGGGGAGGGACTCTTGTGTCCTGGCCAGGACAAACAAACTCCGATCACCTTTTAATTGGGCGATTGGGAGAAGCAGCACTCACAAAATGGCCACCAACGGAGTGCTACGTACTCTGCTGGCAGCCACCTTATGACAGAGGATGTGTCTTCTGCTGTCATAAGCAGCTCCACGTGACAGCCCAATCCTGGTGATGAAAGGTTTGCCATAATCCATAGAGAGAATATGACAATACTTACATAACAGTATGTGTATATATAACTAACGGCATAATCCTAACCCCTTATGTCAGTGCTTTCCAGCACTGACCTAAGGGCAATGCAGCTCCAAGATAAGGGAACAAACATTCCCTTCCTATGAGGAGGACTCCGTGAGTGACACCCAACTGCAGGATGCAGCACACATCCCATTGGCACCACTATGCCAGTGCTGGAAAGCACTGACATAAGGGGTTAGGATTGCACAATCAATAAAATCACAAACTGTGTGCAAGTTCTACTGTACTATATTTGCATGAATTTGCTTGTTATTTCCAGATGCAGAAGAATGCCACAAGTGCCCAGAAGATCACCACCCAAACAGGAAGCAGGATCAGTGCATCCCTAAAAGAATAACTTACTTGTCGAGTCAAGAGCCCTTGGGAACTACATTGATTTCCTAGGCTCTCTTCTTTTCTGCAGTCACTGGAATAGTGATGTGGGTCTTCATTCAATACCATGATACTCCCATAGTCAAGGCCAACAACTGGAGCATCACCTGTGCCCTCCTCTGCTCTCTGCTGCTTTGCTTCCTCTGCTCCTTTCTGTTCATTGGCCAGCCTGGGAGGGTGACCTGCCTTCTCCGCCAAACCATGTTTGGCATCATCTACTCCATTGCTGTTTCTTGTGTGTTGGCCAAAACCCTCACCGTGGTGGTGGCCTTCATGGCCACCAAGCCTGGACACAGGATGAGGAAATGGGTCAGGAAAAGACTGGCAGTGTCAGTCATCAAACTCTCTTCTCTGACTCAGAGTGCCATCTGTGCAGTGTGGCTGACCACGTCTCCCCCCTTCCCAGAATCAGACATGCATTCTCAGCCCACTCAGATCATAGTGCAATGCAACGAAGGTGCACCCACCATGTTCTACACTGTGCTTGGCTACATGGGCTTTCTGGCCATCATCAGCTTTGCTGTGGCTTTCTTTGCCAGAAAACTGCCAGATACTTTCAATGAAGCCAAGCTGATCACCTTCAGCATGCTGGTGTTTTGCAGTGTCTGGGTATCATTTATCCCAGCCTACTTGAGCACCAAGGGGAAATACATGGTGGCCGTGGAGATCTTCTCCATCTTGGCCTCCAGTGCTGGACTGCTGGGTTGCATCTTCATCCCTAAAGTCTACATTATTGTACTGAGGCCTGAGTTGAACACCAAAGAACAGCTAGTAAGGAAAAAGTAATTTTGGTCCCTCCCTAAATTCTTCCTTTCCTCTTATCACTGTTGCACTTTCCGTATTGTGCATTATCTTGTTTAAGGCTATAGGCCATGTGCAAAATCCGGTCCACCTTTATGCTTGTAAAGCACCTCATAGTCAAAAGATATTCAATGGTGATGTTGAATGAAACCATCTTTCTATAAACATTATTCTATTAACTAAAGCAAATGAAACTTGTCCTTCTGTTTGATGGGAAGTTAAATTGAGGGCTGAGCTGATGTTGCCACTCAAAAGTTGCACTTTGCCACTCAAAAGCCACCTTCCGCTTTTGTTTCAGCATAGGAAAGGCAGGAAACAAACGTTTAAAATAAATAATTAATAGGCAACAAAAAGGTTTGTAGTGCCTCATTGTTCCATGGAAGTTCCTCGGGAGAGAAAATTGGTGGGCTCACAGACTCATGGAAAAAAGCAAACATTCGGGCAGCCCAATTCCACAGAGAGCCCACGGCAGCAGATCTCACACTCTAGTGCTGTTATGTCCTCTTAACCATGTCACAAAAGCTGTGGCGATGTTGTGAACTTCCAGATGCTCAGCTGGAACAGATAAGTCAGAGGTGGAAGGAAGTTGTGGGTCGTGAGGGCAGGTTATCGTTTGGGGGAGGATTGAGGGAAGATTGGCTGGAACAGGTTGGATAGGTTGTGCAAGCAGCACCAGGTGTAGCAATTGGTCTGGACTGAAGTATGTGGCAAGCACAGCCGGGGGTGGGGGGGGCCTGGGAGCAGCAGGCCATGGCAGCACCCTGATGCACACCAGCGGGACAAAAACCACAGGTCACATCCCACAGGGATCATTTTTCCATTGGGGAAGCTCTTTGCAGTGGCACTCCTCCCTCCCAGCAATTGTCAGGACCCCCTGCATGTGCCACTCCTGCACACTACCTTGTCTAGTGAGAGGAATGGCATACATGGTACCGCCCCTAGAGGACCCTGCCTCTCATCCATCAGGCCCTTCTTACAGATGTGTCCTGCATCCAGGCGTGCCAGCTGGAGCCAGCTCTTCAGCCCCAGGATCCAGTCCCAACCCGGAAGAGCATCCCCTTCCTCCGGAAATTCCTGATGGCCCTCCACTACCTGGGGACTGAAAGCTGCCAGGGGTCATCACATGTCAATACAGGAACTAATTATCTACCAGTTGATCTGTTGATGAGTTCCTCAATGCCAGCTTCCTGCACCTGTCTGTCTATGTCACCTTCCTCACTGCTATGGCATAGCTGCATCACCTGCATTAAGAATAATATGGCGTTGTGGTGTTTCTCAAATTCATCTCCATTGCTGATGTGACACATGTGGGTATATCCACTCCACCTGATGTGCCCAGGATGAACTGCAACAGACATCAGCAGCACACCCTGAATGTCTAGGCAACCTGTGATGCCTGGGGATTCTTCACCAGCATCACTGCCAAGTTCCCTGGCAGCATCCATGGTGCCCAGGTTCTTGACACTTCTGCCATCAAGGCCACCATGGCATCATGGCAAGAGGGGAAGAGCCGGCTCCTAGGTAGGTGTGGGGACTTGGAGTTGGAGGGCCGTAAAGTCACATGGTGATAGCCAGCTGCCTCCAACTTAACCATGGCTACCCCCATGGCCTTAGTCCATGATGCCTTATGTGATGGAGCCCCCAAGGCCTATGGACAGGTTCAACATGGCATATCATCCATGACTTTGGTGTGTGGGTTTGGGATGCTGAAGATATTCTTCTGGTGCCTGCAAATATCCAGGGGGCTTCTGATGAGGACCAAGGTCACCAAGGTGTTTGTGCCATGTTCCACAGTATGGCCTGCAGAAGAACACAAAAGCCCTGGCTGATGGGGAAGGGGGCTCAAGCCCATGGACATCGCACCTACTGATGCAAAGCCAGCCCAGCAGTTCCTGGGGCATTGCCATCCAGGAGCCCATCACAGCCCAGTATATTAGCTAGTGAAGGTGAGTGCAAAGTGGGCCAGGGACTGCACCACGCCAGGGACAAACCCTCCCTCCTAGGGCCCATAGAGAGCCTTATGAGAGGGAGGCACCCACCTACCCAAGAAAGGCCCCAGAAAGACCCAAGAAGCAGGGCAGGGATCGGATTTGGCACTGCCGTACTCCGTGACAAACCCATGGAATACCCTCATGCTGCTGGGATTGCACTAGCATCTCAT
This sequence comes from Tiliqua scincoides, assembly GCF_035046505.1. Taxonomy (NCBI): domain Eukaryota; kingdom Metazoa; phylum Chordata; class Lepidosauria; order Squamata; family Scincidae; genus Tiliqua; species Tiliqua scincoides. The sequence goes on along the minus strand of NC_089825.1, from coordinate 140,647,270 downwards.
CTGTGTTTGATACGCGGTGGTGCAGCATTTTGGCTGGCACTAGGTCTACGTCTGTCAGCAAAAACTCTTCTGCCAGTAGAATGCTGGCAGGGCTCCTTTATACCAGCTTGTCTCACATACAGGATCGGGTTGTTTGCATTTTCTATGCTAGGCAAAAAGCTAAATGAAAAATATGAAAAGAAATAAGTACGATCTCAATACTGTATTTCACTTATCCTGTTATCTGGGGTGACTTTTTGGTTGGCTGGCTAACAGTGGTCGACTTCCCCAGCCCCACACTCCAGGTCCGTGATGGCTCCCCCGCAAGATGCTGCCACCGCCCTGTGCTCGAATCCACACACCCCCACTCATGGAATCGCTACAGAGCCTCGCACAACTCCAGGACGAACCAAGGAGGGCATCTGAGGTTTCCCTGCATGTTCGACCACGTCTGGAGTCTCAGTAAGGCTTCTGCGTGGTCCTGGAGGCATGCAGAGCTTTACATCTGGCCATTAGCCCTTTTCAGTGAATGGTAGGTCCACTACTGCTGGCTAAAAGCCACAGATGGAAAGCCAAGCTGGTCACCTGTGGTCACTTCTTCCTCCTAGTTCCACTGTTCTCATGCTAGTCTAAATCAATTCAGAAACTTCTACTCAATACCCATCATGCAATGCGTCTGGCCCCTGGCTGTATAGCCAACAGACATAACTTCTTGAGTTTTGAAGAGAACTGAGCAAGTTGGAAATGGCAATTCTCAACCCTGTAATTCGGATAATTATACTTATCTAGCTCCAAAAGTCCCATGGCTAACCAGAGACCACAAGCAGAATTCAAAACAGAAACAGATGAATCCATCCCAGGAGCTGATGAGGCACTCCATCTATGAAGGCTGGTTCCAAAGCAACCTGTCAGCTACCAGCTTCTTCAAGGTAAATTGGAGGCAGGCAAGGAAGGATCAACTGAATGTTTGAGACTCCAGGTGGGGAATTGGGTGCAGCAGTGTCTTGGTTTTAGGAGCCTCTTTCAAGACTGATTCTTGTGGCAATTGCGCAGTTGGTGTGTGTCGCACAACAAACATCGACTGGTTTAGCTGTGGACAAGAACTGCGGGCAGATGGCATTGCTGCTGCTCCTTTTGCTGCCTCACGTTTTTTGCAAGCACCAGGACTACCAATGTGGCTGGAGGCCAAGGTCTCCAACTCCTATTGAGGTTTCTCCAGATGAAATACTGATTGCTGAATTTGTCTCTCTTTTCCTTAACTTTTGGGATGAGTTCCACTTTAGTACACGCCCACTTTTCTCACAAAGTGGCATGTAAGTAGTTCCTCAGTGTGTGAAAATGGACATTCTCAATATTTCTGTGACTAGAAGGGGGAAAGTCGTCATTATCTTTGATCTCGTTATAATGGGGCCATTTAATGCCAATGAATCCAACTGCATTCCCCAATATAAACCCTCCATTAATTGTAATATGAAAAAAGATTGTCTGAACTGTATCAACCAAGGCTCAGAGAATATACTGACAGCACAATCCTATGCATGTCTGCTTAGAAGTAAATTCCATTGTGCTCAACTGGGCTTACTCATAGGAAAGTGTGTATAGGATTGCAGCCTTATTGTGCAGCATACACTGGTCAAATTTCAGAGGAATCAGATGCGGAGCGTTTGAGGTGCAGAAGTTTAAAAATGTGCATTGACTTTCAATATCATGCAGTGATGGCTAGATATGTAGTTTCTGGAAATGCTGAAGCCAGGGGTTCTCTGCTCTCGTTTTTGCTCAGTTTCAGACTTAGCGTCTTCCCTCCTCCTCTTCCCTCCTCCTGGCCTCCACTCCTCCCCAGTCTAGAGTCTTCTGCATTAGGGCTCCCGTTTCTCCAGTGCCATCCTTTCCAGAACTCGGGACCTTGGTGGCCACTCCTTGGTAATAGCCCTCTTCCCCTCACAAAGCTCCCCCAGTCTCTAGGGCAGGGGTGTCAAACATAAGGCCCAGGGGCCGGATGTGGCCCCCGGAAGCTTTTTATCTGGACCTCAGTCTCTCAGCTTCTGAGGTGTTACTGCTGAAAAGGCGGTCCACATGAAAATTGGGCTCTCCCAAATCTTGAGATATGATCAAGATTTGCGTACTTTCTCTTCTGTCATTTGCAGTTAATGAGTTTTTATATGAGAACAGGGTCTGATTTCTGACCATTAGTTGATTAATAATGTCACTATCTGCTTAATGACATCACTGCCGGCCCTCAGCTAGAGCCCTGAATGCTAACTTCGGCCCTCTGTATGAAACGAGTTTGACACCCCTGCTCTCGGGTGCCTGCCCTCCTCTCTACATCAGGCCACGCCCATTGCCTTGTAGTGTTCATCTGTTTCTCCTTCCTGCTACCACTGCCCCACCTTCTCTTCCTCTGCGCTTCTCATCACTCCAGTTTAGTAGCGACTTCTCATCCCCCTCCTTCTTTTCCTTTGCTTCCCCAATGGTGCCTGTCCCATTCTTGCCTCTTAGCCTCCACCTCATCCTTCTTTCCTTTCCAATGATGTACCAATGTTCTAAAGCAGGAGTGGCTGACCTTTGCCACATGTGCCGCTAGTGGCACGTGGACACTTTCCAAGTGGCACTCACAAAGTCGCCATGCATTTCTGAAAAACATGTAAATCGTAACAAAGAAAGCATTGCAGCAGTTGATGGTTTGCTTGCTTCCTTGGCAACTCCTTACACAGCATGCCCCCAAGTTTCTAACACTGTAATGGGTCCATTCAGGGCAGCCACGCCCACTCCTCTTGGTTTGCTCTAGTTGGAAAATGGGAGAAGGGGAGGAAAAGAATGACAGACAGGACAGAAAACCAATAGGGCGGATGCCAGTGAGTTGCATTCCGCCAACTGGTGGGTTACTTTCTTACCTGAGAAGGCCGGTATTGGTAGAGCACTGAAAAGGCAAGGGGAGGCTGTAGAAGGCGGCAGGGACGGAATGGGGTGGTGTCAACAAGAAGGCGGTGGTGCCAACCAGAGATGACCAACAAGATCAGCAAAGCCCAGTTTGGCAAAGATCACATCTTCAGAAAAATCATCTGCAAAGAGATCCTGGCTAAGATCATCTCTGAGGATGAAAAGATGGGCAGGCAGAGGGAGGCTCCGCTGTGCAGAAGGGCAATGAACATACATTACATGCACCTTGGAACAAGTCCTGCTGGGCTGGACTCAGGGTTGATGCAGGCCACCTTTCTGGTCTCAGTCAGATGACTTTAGAAAGCACCAGACAGCACTCCCAGCCTTCTGGCTGCGTACCTTCTGGCACTGGGAGATATACTGCCCTTAAATTTGGAGGCTCTAATAGCTCTACTTCTCTGTCATGGTAATCGCTAAAAGTAACATTAAAGTGGAGTTGCACAATGAAGATTCTCTACATAAAATATGGCATGGAGTATGTTGCGGGTTGGCCATCCCTGTTCTAAAGGATCAAAATACAAAAGACCTACTATGAGATATTAAGTACTACAAGTCGCAGTGCCTAGTAGCTATACCTTAGTTCAGAGATACTGTGCTTGTCTACATGTACAAGGTCTAATATTCAACGAGCATACTTCTTTACAGCTTAGTACCTCAGAACTTCCACCATGTCTCTGTTTTTTGGTTTGCCATAAGTGAGATCAACACAAATTCCAACCTTTTACCCAACAACTCACTGAGTTACACAATCTCCCTAAATGCTTACAATGAAAAGGGATCCTGTGCTGGCACCATGGAAGTTCTTTTCTCAGCATTTCAGAATCCCCTCAATTACAATTGTGGAATGAAAGTCCAGCTAAGGGCTATCATTGGAGGACTCACCACTTATAACGCCAGGCAGATGCCCCACATTGTCAATCTCTATAGGATACCACAGGTATGTGCCTTCATCTCTGTGTATATTTTCAAGCAATGGAAAAGTTAGGGAAGGCAAACATGCTGTATTCCTACATATGTCTCACCCAAACTGATGGGCCAAAAGACTCTGTTTTGCTCTTTTTGCTTAGCATTGGTCATTCATGTTTCAATCAGGTTCTAATTACACTTTGCATGAGAATGTGTGCATACTGGGTATTAGAGTTAGGTTACTTTCTAGTTAGAAAACCAGAAGCTAAGCTCTTCTGCTACCAGCAATGTGTCAACTGGTAGTGTTCATAACATGTGCCAGCCTTCATTTTGTACACTAAGGGGAGGGGGAAAATTGGAGAAATTGGTAGTAAAGAAGCAGTGGGCAGGGAAAGAAAGTACAACCTGCCCATTTTCTATGCCAAATCCTGAACCCTTTAAAAATTTTAATTGGACTCTGACATGTGACATTGTGCATAAGGTATAATTAGTACTCCAGTAATCCTGCCCAGACTACAGCATCAGAAGTCTCCACAATATTTGCTGGACAATGAAACACAAATTGAAATCAAGGGACACAATTGCTATTTGCAGACTGTGAATGGTTCTTAGCTCTGAAAATATCCCTGGCATTCCTTTTAGCTCAGTTACGGCTCCTTTGATCCGGCCTTAAGTGACAAAACTCAGTTCCCCTCCTTATACCGGATGATCCCAAATGAAAAGGCTCAGTACGATGGGATTGTGCAGCTGCTTCAGCATTTTGGATGGACCTGGGTTGGCTTCATTGTCTCAGATGACGACAGCGGAGAGACCTTTGGGCGGATCCTCAAGCCCAGGCTCCTCCAGAGCCACATTTGCATTGCTTTTAGGGAAGTTGTTCCAACGCTCAAGTCCTTCTGGGGAGAAATGGAGAAGAAGATTCATGATCAACTGGAACGAACACGTTCTACCATCTCCTCAGCCAAAAGCAACGTGATTCTCGTTCATGGGGGGTTTCGTTCCATGCAGGGTTTACACAAGATTCTATCAACAAGTGAACATGATGAAATGAAACCAATAGAGAGGGTTTGGATCATAACAGCTCACTGGGATTTCTCTTCCGTATTCCATCTGGATCTGTTCACACCACAGTCCTTCAATGGCACTTTGTCCTTTGCACTCCACACAAATGAAATGGCAGGATATGCAGATTTTCTTGAGACATTATATCTTAAAGAATTTCATCAATTTCTGTTCCAGAGTTTCTGGTCAAATATGTTTTACTGTTCATTGCCTTTAGTTGGTCAATATATACCAGCAGGAAAACGCTGCACGGGGAGGGAAAAGTTGAGCAGCCTCCCCAAGTCCATATTTGAAACAGGAGTGCCTGGTCATAGTTATGGCATCTACAATTCTGTTTATGCTCTGGCACATGCGCTCCATGCCATAGATTCATCGAGGTCAAAACAGAAATTGATGGGAGATGGAGGTTCATGGGACTTCAGGGATGTTCATCCGTGGCAGGTAGAGTGGATACTCCTATTAATTCAGTTTAATAAGAAACGTCATACAGGTCCAGCCCTGTTATACATGGATTTTTTATACACGGATTTGACTCAACACAAATGGCCACTGCAGATGAGAAGGAATGTGCTGATCCCTGGAGAAGGGGAAAAACGCATCCCTTTAAATTCAGTTTAAAAAACTGACCAGTCCTTTAACAATAGACTCCTTAATGAGAGAGAGAGAGAGAGAGAGAGAGAGAGAGAGAGAGAGCGAGAGAGCGAGAGAGCGAGAGGGCAGCTGGCTGACAATCCATCAATCCTTCTCTCTCCAGGCGACCCCTCCCTTACCCTTGAGCATGTGAAAGAAAGGTAATCACTTTGCATTGGTAAAAGGAGGGACTGAGTAAAGCACCTTTGGAAGCCCTTGCAGGACGACTGATTAATGGATTGTCTTCTTAATGACTCTTATCTTACATCACAAAGGTCAGCAAGGTTTTTTTTTAAATCACCAGAGCAAAGAAACTTGGTTTTTTGCATTGATTTGCTATAGTGCGTTTTTTACCTTCTGTGTGAGTGCTTGGAACAGAACCCACACAAATAATGAGGCTCAACCTGTAATTGGCAAGAGTACCTTGCCCTACTGCAGATATTACCAGCACCCTCTCTCTTTCCTGCTGGTTTCACATATGGCAAAAATGGAAGTGTTTTCTCAGTCATTTAACTAGGACTGGCAAAATCATCTTAGGTTTTGTGCAGTCCCCTTTCGGGCGCAGTCCTAACCAACTTTCCAGGACCGAGATAAGGGCAATGCAGCTCCGAGGTAAGGGAACAAGCATTCCCTTACCTTGAGGACGCCTCCATGACTGCCCCCAACTGCAGCATATGCCACACTGGCACAGCCATGTCAGTGCTGGAAAGTTGGTTGGGATTTGGGCCTTAATTAGTCTTCTCTAATGAGTCATTTCTAAGAAGACTACAGGGTGGGCCATAATTTGGATGAAATTGGTGGGAGTTAGGGAGCGTGCTTATGAATGTCATCCAGGACATTGTGCATTTCCCCCACAGTTCAATCACTGATTTTCAGGGCATTCTTATGCATGTCTCCACTTACAAGAAAGTTAGACTGAGTTCAGATGGGGTTACTTCCAGGCAAATGTGCCTCAAATTGCATCTAATAACTATAAACATTCCATCACTTTACAGTATGTTTGTGATGGCTGCTGCCAGGGCCGCACACTTAAGACTAGTGCTGTGGCCCTGGGGATAGGGCCATTAACTTATGCGCGAATGTAACAAATCAAATAGTTTCAGGGAAGCTGCACTAGGTTTTGACCACTGAAAGCAGCTCATTCACATTTTTCTCACTTCCAAGCTAGCTTCACACCTTTCTGAAAAACACCCACTTCAACAACAGTGTCGGGGAAGAAATATTCTTTGATGAAAACATGGATTTGGCAGCTCCATATGACATCATGAACACTGTCACATATCCCAATAAGTCCTTTCATAGAATCCGTGTTGGACGGATGGACCCCTGGGCTCCTGCAGGAAAAGAGTTCACCATCAACAGAAGTGCCATAGTGTGGAATCACAAGTACAACCAAGTGAGGATTTCTATTATCTTCCTGAATTGTAGAATCCACAGCAGAAAAAGATCAGAGGAAGGGTGTGCTCTGATCCAGAACACTTCATTCTCAGTGCTGTTGTTGTCTCAGGCCCTGTTGCACCATGGTATTTTGAGTGTCACAGAGACTCTTTCAATCCCTCTTAGAACCTCTGTGGGTAAATAGGTTGAACTCAACATGACAGAACACAGGAAGAAATGGCTGGTTTCAGGTTCTCAATGTGATGCTTTTCGACTTGTTGATAGATACTTCCACAGTCCACATGTGTTGACAGTTGTCCTCCTGGACACAGCAGGATTGTTCGTCAGGGTGCCCAGGTGTGTTGCTATGACTGCGCTCAGTGCTCTGAAGATAGCATCTCGGTCCAGACAGGTAAGTAAAAGAGTACAAAGGGACATCAACTCCTGCTGCCTCCACGCCCCTGTTCCTCCCCCTCTTCACCCAGTTTTGCCACTAACCACCTCTCCCCATCCACCATCCTATCCATCACCTCCCCCCACTGAACACCTTACTAGGTTCTGCAGGGTCTGTTTGGCTGAGCTGCAGCACTGCTGCCTCATGACGCAGCGCTCATAAAAATGGCCACCAATGGAGTGCTGCCTGCTCTGTTGGCCGCCATTTTCCAAAAGTGGATGTGCCTTCCACCGTCGTAAGAGGCTCCACATGACAGCCCAATCCTGGTGATGAAAGGCTTGCCATAATCCATAGAGCAGAATATGACAATATTTAAATAACGGTATGTGGAACTATAACTAAATAAAATTACAAACTGTGTGCAAGTTCTCCTGTACTATATTTGTATGAATTTGCTTGTTATTTCCAGATGCAGAAGATTGCCACAAGTGCCCAGAAGATCACCACCCAAACAGGAAGCAGGATCAGTGCATCCCTAAAACAATAACTTACTTGTCGAGTCAAGAGCCCTTGGGAATTACACTGATTTCCTTGGCTCTCTTCTTTTCTGCAGTCACTGGAATAGTGATGTGGGTCTTCATTCAACACCAGGATACTCCCATAGTCAAGGCCAACAACTGGAGCATCACCTGTGCCCTCCTCTGCTCTCTGCTGCTTTGCTTCCTCTGCTCCTTTCTGTTCATTGGCCAGCCTGGGAGGGTGACCTGCCTTCTCCGCCAAACCGTGTTTGGCATCATCTTCTCCATTGCTGTTTCCTGTGTGTTGGCCAAAACCCTCACTGTGGTGGTGGCCTTCATGGCCACCAAGCCTGGAAACAGGATGAGGAAATGGGTCGGGAAGAGGCTGGCAGTGTCAGTCATCATACTCTCTTCTCTGACTCAGAGTGCCATCTGTGCAGTGTGGCTGACCACGTCTCCCCCCTTCCCAGAATCAGATATGCGTTCTCAGCCCACTCAGATCATAGTGCAATGCAACGAAGGTGCACCCACCATGTTCTACACTGTGCTTGGCTACATGGGCTTTCTGGCCATCATCAGCTTTGCCGTGGCTTTCTTTGCCAGAAAACTGCCTGATACTTTCAATGAAGCCAAGCTGATCACCTTCAGCATGCTGGTGTTTTGCAGTGTCTGGGTATCATTTATCCCGGCCTACTTGAGCACCAAGGGGAAATACATGGTGGCCGTGGAGATCTTCTCCATCTTGGCCTCCAGTGCTGGATTGCTGGGTTGCATCTTCATCCCTAAAGTCTACATTATTGTACTGAAGCCTGAACTGAATAGCAGGCAACAGCTAGTAAGGAAAAAGGATTTTGCTACCTGACTGAACTTCTCTTTCTTCTTACTTGCCTCATTATTTCCCCCCTCACTTTTATGGTTTGTCTTTTAAAAAAATTGTAAAGTCCTACTACTTTGATGCTTGTAAAACGCTTTGCAACATGTATGCATTTAATACATTAGAAAAGTTTCCTCATATGTCATTTTTTTGCCCAATTATTGTTCCAGCAGAGCCCTGCTCTTAACTTGATGAAAAAGAATGTGTGTACACACACAAGTAAACACACACACACACACACACACACACACACACACACACAGAGAGAGAGAGAGAGAGAGAGAGAACCCTGCTTTGCTAGAGTGCTCTTCAACCCGGTCAATGGACAGCCATTTCAACCAATGGGAGTGAGCCTTCTGGGTGTGACAGGGCCAAACACCTCCCATTGCCTTCAGTGGCATCTCCTTTCGTTCAGTTTCACGCAGGGTTTTTGTGATGCACAGGCAGCTCTTTCACACTGCTAAAATGACACTGGAAGAATCATGATCCTGATATAAAGTCCATCTTTCTTTCAATTAAATGTGATTTAGAAGAGAATTTCCATTAAAAGATAATTTCAGTGTAAGTAAAAATTGCAATGAGCCTGGCATGTGTGTCTTGAATCAGTATTGCTGGGTAGGTACTAAAGGCCTGGGTGCCTCGAAAGAGGCCACTGCTGATCCCGGAGAGTGCCTTTGGGTGGTAATGGCAGGGGGACTTTCATGGGCCCAGTCGGGCAGGAGATGCTCCAGGGTGGGGAGTTTGCAAAGAGTCTCCTGAAATAAAGACAGGCAGCTGGTAGCTTCAAAATACAGTGACACAGAAATGTTTGCACTTCAACATATTTGTTGTTCTTCAAGTGGTGTGTGTGTGTGTGTGTGTGTGTGTGTGTGTGTGTGTGTGTGTGTGTTATGACATAGAGGCTGCAATCCTGTTGACACTTACCCAAGAGAAAGCCTTGTTGACTATAATGGGACTTACCTCTGAGCTTCCTCAACCCCTTTTCTGATGTTATTGAGAAAGCATTATTGGCATTTCATGGAATTAAGCATGGAGTCAGGATGGGATAGCTTAAAAGGGGAGAAAAGACAGAAGCTGGCTCTCTCCTCCAGCGTAGGAGTCAGCACTGAAGTGGGAATTTATATGTGATAGGAAGTAATGTCCACTGCAGGGCATGCTTGAAATGGATATGTGCATTATTTAATAAATTGTGGCTCTACTATCCTATAAGTACCTTGTCTTCTGTGATTTATTGGAGGTGTGCAGGCAATTCATAAAGTAAACCACAACTTGGTGGAAAAATGAAACCTTTCCCCATCTTTTGAAAACAAGTCTTGAGACTCTCAGTGTTTTGTGGAGAGTGTTAATGTCCCGGAACACACTCCAGCACTCTGTGTGGGTAGCAAGCTGGACAGCAGAATGTCAGAACATGGGATTCTGAAATAACCAGCAATCTCCAGCAAAGAGCACCTCAATGAGGTCAGGGTACGTAGAGAAAGTGAACTTGTTCATCTAATACATGGAGTAAGACTACATTTGAAAAACCTCACATTGCAGGTTCGTGCCTAAATACTACCAGCATGCCCTTGCATTTCTCTTTGCCATCAATGAGATCAACAAGAATGCCAAGCTGATGCCCAATGCCACGCTAGGACACCAGATGTTGGACAATTCTTTTAATTCAAGAAGAACCTCATGGAACACTCTGGAATTCCTCTTTAGCAAAGTGAAACTTTCCAATTACAACTGTGTCAGGGGGAAGAAGTTAATGGCTGCGATTGGTGGGCTCACTTCTGAAAACTCCGTGCAGATGGCCAACATCTTGAATGCCTACAAAATCCCACAGGTATGTGTCTTCATAGGCATGTTTCTTCACAGGTGTGCACCTTCAATGCAGAGAAGTGGAGATCTGCTTCCAGTACCCTACCTGTACCCCCTCCAAGTGTGGAAGTTGACAGGACTACTCAGCAGAAGCTGCTGTCATTACAAATTCTGTGGACTTCTTGTGGCTTCAAGCCACTGCCTTGTGGCTACATCCAGTTGTGGAAAAGGCTTCAGGAGTCAACCTTGAGGCAAAATCAGGAGCCGGAGTCCCTCAGGCAGTTCGTGGCTGCACACAGTCACATTCTGGCAACTCCTGCGACGCCGCTGGAACCAACCGTATTGGCTTCTGCCTTTCCATTGGATTATTCCAGCGATGTGGAGAGGGGGGATTTGCTGCATGGGTAACAGCCTATCCTCCATACCTGCTTTACCCAGGCTTCGCGCACTGGAGAGGACACTCCAACTTCGCCATATGGCGTTGGCACAACACGGGAAGCAGCAGTTACCGGTTATAAGTCTTCGCTCGATTGGCGTAGGGCATGATGCCAGGGGCTGCTTCTGACGGTGGGAGAGATCATTGCATCTCATTGGGCAGCTACCGCCCGCCTTAAGCTGGGCAGTCCCCAGCCAGTAAGGTGTTGCCTTGCCACGGTCCATTAACCTCACGGGGTGCGTGGGGTTTAGGGTGAAAACCGACAAGCGGTCGACAACTCTGCACAGAAAACAGAAAACAGAAAACTCCTGCCCTAAAGCTGGGCACCTGGAACGTAAGGACAATGACACTTGGCTTCTCTGATGACCTGCAAACAATAGACGATGCACGCAAAACAGCTGTCATCGACATGGAGCTGAGCAGACTGCAGATGGACATCGTCGCCCTTCAAGAGACTAGGCTGCCAGATTCCGGATCTGTCAAGGAGCGAAATTTCTCATTTTTCTGGCAGGGAAAACCACCAAACGAAACCAGGAAACATGGTGTTGGCTTTGCAGTCAGAAATACCCTGTTGAAATCCATCATCCCACCTACTGTGGGAAGTGAAAGAATTTTGTCCCTGCAGCTCCAGTCATCAGCAGGACCTATCACTCTCATCAGTGCCTATGCACCGACTCTGTCGTCTCCAGCAGAAGCCAAAGACAAATTCTATGATGACCTGGCCACCACTGTCAAGAAAATCCCTGTAAAAGAGCCATTGTTCATCCTCGGCGATTTCAATGCTAGAGTTGGTGCTGATAACAGTTCATGGCCCACTTGCTTAGGTCAGTTTGGCACTGGGAAGATGAACGAAAATGGCCAACGCCTGCTAGAGTTTTGCTGTCATCACGGTCTCTGTGTCAGCAACACGTTCTTCAACACAAAGCCCCAACATAGAGTCTCTTGGAGACATCCAAGATCAAAGCACTGGCACCAGCTCGACCTGATCCTCACCAGACGCTCCAGCCTTCCCAGCATCAAGATCACACGCAGTTATCATGGTGCTGCCTGCGACACTGACCACTCGCTGGTGTGCAGCAGAGTGAAACTGCAAACAAAGCGACTGTATCACACGAAAAAGGAAGGAAGACCTCGCATTGATACGAGCAAGACCCGGGATCAGAGAAAAGTGGAGGAATTTGCACAAGCGCTTGAGGAATCTCTTCCAGGCCCGGTCGATGCAAACGCATTCAACAGATGGGAACATTTCAAGAATGCCATTTACAACAACGCCTTGTCCATATTTGGCAAGAAGACCAACAAGACGGCAGACTGGTTTGAAGCCCACTCTGAGGAGTTGACACCAGTCATTGAGGAAAAGAGGAGAGCTCAAGCAGCACACAAGGCCTGTCCCAGTGAGCGCAACCTGCAGGTCCTCCGAGCTGCTCGCAGCAAAGTCCAGCAGACTGCCAGGAGATGTGCTAACGACTACTGGCTCCAGCTCTGTTCCGAGATACAGATAGCAGCTGACACGGGCAACATCAAGGGGATGTATGATGGTATCAAGCAGGCCCTAGGTCCAACACAGAAGAAAATTGCCCCTCTGAAGTCTGCCGCAGGTGAGGTCATCCAGGATCGGGCGCAGCAGATGGAACGCTGGGTGCAGCACTACTCTGAGCTATATTCCAGAGAAAATGTAGTCACTGAAGAAGCGCTGAACAACATTGAGTGCCTGCCTGTGCTGGAGGAGCTTGACAGTGAACCAACCCTAGAAGAACTTCACGTGGCCCTGGACTCCCTTGCCTTTGGCAAGGCACCTGGAAAAGACAGCATCCCTGCTGAAGTCCTAAAGTGCTGCAAAGAGATCATAGTCACTGAGCTGCATGAAATACTTTGTCTCTGCTGGAGAGAAGGTGGAGTACCTCAAGACATGAGGGATGCAAACATCATCACGCTGTACAAGAACAAAGGCGACAGGGGTGACTGCAACAACTACCACGGCATCTCTCTCCTTAGCGTTGTAGGAAAGTTGTTTGCCCGAGTTGCACTAAAGAGGCTCCAGGTACTTGCAGAGAGCGTTTATCCAGAATCACAGTGCGGATTCCAAGCCAACAGGTCCACCACTGATATGGTATTCTCCCTTAGACAACTGGAGGAGAAATGCAGGGAACAAAGACAGCCACTCTTTATAGCCTTCATAGATCTCACGAAGGCTTTTGACCTGGTCAGCAGGGATGGCCTCTTCAAGATTCTCCCCAAGATTGGATGTCCACCCAGGCTCCTCAGCATCATCAGATCCTTCCACAAGGACATGAAGGGCACTGTTGTCTTTGATGGCTCCACATCAGACCCCTTTGACATCCGAAGTGGCGTGAAGCAGGGCTGTGTTCTTGCACCAACCTTGTTTGGGATCTTCTTTGCTGTCCTGCTGAAGCAGGCCTTTGGAACTACAACAGAAGGCATCTATCTCCGGACCAGATCAGATGGACAGCTCTTCAACCTCTCCAGACTGAGAGCAAAGTCCAAAGTCCAGCTGAAATGTCTGCGTGACTTCCTCTTTGCCGACGATGCAGCTATCACTACCCACTCTGCCAAAGATCTCCAGCAGCTCATGGATTGTTTTAGCAAGGCCTGCCAAGATTTTGGACTGACAATCAGCCTGAAGAAAACACAGGTCATGGTTCAGGATGTGGACTCACCTCCCTGCATTACAATCTCTGCACATGAATTGGAAGTTGTCCATGACTTTGTGTACCTTGGCTCAACGATCTCCGACACTCTTTCTCTCGATACCGAGCTAAACAAACGCATTGGTAAAGCAGCTACCACATTTTCCAGACTCACAAAGAGAGTCTGGTCCAACAAGAAGTTGATGGAACATACCAAGATCCAGGTCTACAGAGCTTGCGTCCTGAGTACACTTCTGTACTGCAGCGAGTCATGGACTCTTCACTCACAACAGGAGAGGAAACTGAATGCTTTCCACATGCGCTGCCTCCGACGTATTCTCGGCATCACCTGGCAGGACAAAGTTCCAAACAACACAGTCCTGGAACGTGCTGGAATCCCTAGCATGTATGCACTACTGAAACAGAGACGCCTGCGTTGGCTCGGTCATGTCGTGAGAATGGATGATGGCCGGATCCCAAAGGATCTCCTCTATGGAGAACTTGTGCAAGGAAAGCGCCCTACAGGTAGACCACAGCTGCGATACAAGGACATCTGCAAGAGGGATCTGAAGGCCTTAGGAGTGGACCTCAACAAGTGGGAAACCCTGGCCTCTTAGCGGCCCGCTTTGAGGCAGGCTGTGCAACATGGCCTTTCCCAGTTTGAAGAGACACTTGGCCAACAGTCTGAGGCTAAGAGGCAAAGAAGGAAGGCCCATAGCCAGGGAGACAGACCAGGGACAGACTGCACTTGCTCCCGGTGTGGAAGGGATTGTCACTCCCGAATTGGCCTTTTCAGCCACACTAGACGCTGTTCCAGAACCACCTTTCAGAGTGCGATACCATAGTCTTTCAAGACTGAAGGTTGCCAACTACTAAGGGCTTCTTGGAATGACAGGGCCATGGCCTCATAATTCTAGTACGGTTTGCTTCACCTCATTACAGAGCATGAGCCCACTGTACTTTAAGCCATGAGTCAGACATGAGTCAAAGCAATTCCTCTCATAGTTGCTTAGCATTCACTCCATGATATAATCTTATGTGTGTATCAGTGCTCTCTGCTCCAATAGCAAGTTTTTGAAGGGTATATCTGTTGGAGTAGTGTTTTCTCTGAATCTAAGAAGAAATACACTGTTTAATAACGAAGGAATACATTTCTCACTTTAAAAAAATTCATCTCCCTGAGCTGAGCTATGGCGCTTTTGACCCCGTGTTGAGTGATAAAATTCAGTTCCCCCTTTTCACCCGGATGATTCCAAACAAAAGCCTTCAGTATGCTGGAATTGTTCAATTGCTTAATCATTTTGGATGGAATTGGATTGGCCTTTTCATACCAGATGACGACAATGGAGAAAATTTTCACTGAACACTGAGACCGAGGTTCAGTGCTGCTGCACTGGTGCTCTGCACGTTTAGGATTGGGCCATCAGTTTAATGGGAAGAGACCTCTGGGGTTGGGAAGCACTTGCAAAGCAGGTGTTTTCCTCTTGCATATCTCCATCTCTGTTATAAAGGAGCCATGAAAAGCAGGAAAACCACTGACAGCAATGTGCACAGAAAAGGTTTTAGCAAGCACCCACAACCCCTTCTTGTTGCTCTGCTCCTAAATCTCACCTGTATAAACTGCTTTTCGGGGGGGAGGAAGAAATTGAGGTTCTGAGACTTGCATTTGCAGATAACTGAATTAGATCATTGGTAATCCTTTCCTGAGAACCATATCACAAAGCCCAGGCAGCCCACTCCTAACCTGTGCTGGAGCAAGCAGGCCAACTGGTGTGTGTTGTATCCAATGCAGGTGAGGAGGTGGCTGTGGTGCAACTTGGAGAAAACAAATATCTATCCCCTTACCCCATGTCACGCACCACCACCATTCTGATCTATGCCAGTGAAATCTGGCCAAGTTGATCACCTTCAGCATGTTGGTCTTTTGCAGTGTTAGGGTGTCCTTTGTCCCAGCATAACTGAGCACCAGGGGGAAATATATGGTGGCAGTGGAGATCTTCTCCATCTTGGCTTCCAGTGCTGGGCTACTAGGATGCATTTTTCTAATGTTCTGAGACCTAAACTAAATACCAGAGAGCAGCTGGTAAGACACAAACATCTGCAGCACTAACTAATGTTCCCAGTTCATCACACACCTTCCCCCTCCCCGTCTCTATGTAATCCTACAGACAAGTTGTGTCTTCATCATAGTTGGAAAACAATCTAGTACGTCTTAAGCAGTCACCAGTCTGATCAGTGTTTTACACTGGCACCCCCCAAAGAAGCACACGAGACACAGGCTTGGAATGATTTAAACTTTATTAATAAACAACAAACCTGCAGCAGGGAGAAATTTATCTGAAGTCCCCCAGTGTGCTGGCATCTAATAGCTTGGGGAAAATGGCACTGGCCATCTACCTCCCCCTGACCCCAATAGGATGTCACATCCTGGCTCAAGGTGTCACTCAACCGAGGACTGAGTTATCCTATCACGGCCAACCCCAAAGGGTCGAGGCACCAGGCCAGCACAGACCCACACTGGAAAACCTTGTGTAAGCCTTTGCTCGAACCGCACCAGCCAGCCTCATCAACCCGGGCAAATGTTGTCAGAGCAGTTCTGGCTTACCCCTTGGCCTTGCTAACCTCAGCATGTACGCCGGCCCCTGCTCCTGGCTACCCAGCCAGCACGCCACCTGCCACACGGGGAGGGGGGGTAACCTAGCACTTAAGCCCCACCACCCCAAGTAAAAACCCAACAGGCTCTGCAGACCCTGCTGCAGGTGAAACAGAAAAATATCGGCCCCAGTCATAGATAGATGTACTCTGTGAGAACATGATCTCAGGGTGAAAGATGCGGTTCCACCTTGTCTGAACTTTATCCACCTCAGGTATGCATAGATCTTGTGCCTGGAGATGTCAACTACAAGAGATCTGACAGCCCCAAGCCAGACCCTTCTGGGAAGCATGTCTGACCAGATTATGACAATTCCTGATAGCCAGCTGTGAGTCAGAGCAAGATCCCTACAGACCAGTAGCCTGAAGGACAACGAGGTCCTCTGGCGCAGGTCATTCTCACTAAAGTGTATTAACAGTACCTGAGCGGGTGTCCTGGAATCCAGAAAGTTCACACAGCAAAGGGAGTAGCTGGCCCCAGAGCATACATCTCTTGGAAGCCCACTAGGTCTCCGCCATGTTGCCCAAGTCGAGCTGGGTGCCAAATTCCAAGGCCGCTGCCCTCTTCCTCACCCAAAACACAATGGAGTGTCCAATAAGAACAGAAGAATGATGCGGACACAGGTGGGGAATGCTCAGCAGCGACCTGAAAATACAGAAAGGAGTGTAAGTAACCTGAATCTGTAACCTAAGACCTGTAACAGTACACCTTAAGTGTCCATCACACTGGGCAAACTAACTAGGAATTATCACACCAATCCCTGACCAGGCCGCAGCCATGGCCCCCACATGGGACGCCCATCACACCGGGCACCCAAACACTCACTCAGTGGTACCTATCACACCAGGTACCGTTCATCCACAGGCCAGGCCAGCACATAGCCTATTGGCCTAGTACTTACTTAGGTAGAACTTAGAAGCGACCAACCTCCACTGGCCGATGCATTAATATCCACTGGTGAAAGACTAATACTGCTGCAACAGATGCTGCCCCAATTCTGAATGAATGCAGCCCACCCATGTAGGGTGCTGTATACCAACCAGCCACTGCAAGGCAAATACTGGTCAATGAAGGCCTACTTCACTTGCAAATGTAGCCCTTACAGTGTGCTGAATATTTGCCAGCCACTGCCAGGTAACCAGGGGCCAATGAAGTCTTCTTTCACTCACAAAAACCTATTCCTATAAAGAGTGCTAAATGCCCACCAGCTACTTCCTGGAAACCATTGGCAACTAAAGGACATCACTTGTAAGTGTAGTCCCATATAGGGGAATGAAACTCTCTGGATACCGCCAGGCAAACGGACCAATGAAGACCCATTTTCCTTGCAAATTTTACCGCATCTAGGGTACTGAATGCCCGCCAGCCATTCAGTATGCTCACCGGCTACTGCTGGGCAACTATATGCTAGTAAATGCCTACTTCACTAACAAACGTAGTCCCATATAGGATGCTGAATACTTGCTGGCTATTGCCAGGCAACTATGGGCAGTAAAGCCTACTTCACTTGCAAATAGGGTGCTGAAAGCTTGGTGGCTACTGCCATGCAACCAAGGACCAATAAAGGCCTTCTTCATTTACAAATGTAGGCCCTTATAGGGTGCTCAGTGCCCACCAGCTACTGCCGGACAAACATGGGCAAATAAATGCACCTGCAGATATAGCCCCAGAGAGGGTTCTGAATGCTCGCTGGCTGCTGCCAGGCAACTATGGGCCAGTAAAGGCTTATTTCACTTGTTAATGTAGTCCCATATACTGTGCTGAATGCTTGCTGGCTACTGCCATGAAAACATGGGCCAATAAAGTAATATTGAACCTACAAAGGAACTCCTATATAGGGTGCCAAATGCTTGCCACCTATTGCCAGGCAACTATGGGCCAAATATAGCCTCAGATAGGGGGCTGAACTGTCATTAGCTACTGCCAGGCAATTATGGGCCGTTGAAGGCCTGCTTCACCTACAAAGGTAGCCCCATACAGAGTGCTGAAAAGAGAGTGGCACTGCCAGGCAACCAGGGGCTATTGAAAGGTTGGACTAAACAACTTACAAATGTAGTCCAAAATAGGGTGCTGAATGCTTGCTGGTCACTGCCAGACAACCATGGGCCCATGAAGGCCTAATCTACTTGCTGGCATAGCCTGTGGCATAGCTAATGATCATGTAGCCCAGTGCCAAGCTCAAAATGTTGCCCTGGAAGTGAAGTCACAACCGGAAGTGACATCACGCCAGGCTTTTTAAAAAGTGAACATTGGGGGGAAACCTGCCTCCTCCCCCCAGCAGCTCACCACCCACTTGTTCTGCAGCCTCCCTCCGGTCAGTGGCATAGCTAAGGCATCAATCTCCTAGCTGGGGTCAAAGAAGATTTTGTAAACCCCTGCATAATAAAATCAAATTTAATTAAATAAATAACAAGGTATTGGTCAAGCTAAGACTGACCTAAACTTATGGGCAAGTGATGAAGGAATGGGAGCATTCTGATGCAAAATACAGAGAATGTGACTGATCAATCCCCTATACATATCTAATCTTGCTGCTCAGGAACATGTTTTGCCATAGTAAGGAAGACCAAACAAAGGAGTCTATGAGACCTGAGCCTCCATCTAATGGTCTGAGTAATGTCAAGCAAGCATGGTGTGCAGTAAGTAAGCTGCTGCTATTATTATGAAATGAAAATGTCTGGCCAGAGCTATGGTATCTACAATGCCTTGTATGCTGTAGCACATACTCTCCATGTTATGTATTCCTCTAAATCCAAGCAGGAAGCAGTGGGCTATGGAGGCCTTTGGAACTTTCAGAAAATTCAGCCGTGGCAGGTGGGAATAATTTCTCCATCTGTACTATAAAGATCAAGAAGTATGTAGAGACACTATCCTTTCCCGGGATGAACTCAAGGATCTTGTTATTGGATTCAATAATAGGTTGTCTGAAACACTGCTAATGTGAAATTTGGAAAAAAAAAAAAAAAGATGTCCTGGTGAACAATTGTGTTTTATTATTTCTGAAGAGGAGATTAAAATAATGTTGCCTTCTAATGTTAAGATTATAGTTTAGCATAATAACTAAAAAAATGGTGAATTTTAACACTTGTCCCAGTTTATTCATTGGTTTCTCCTCCAATCTAGCTTCACTTCTTTCTGAAAAATGTCCACTTCAACAATAGTGCAGGAGAGCAAATATCCTTTGGTGAGAATGGGGTGTTGGAAGCTGGATATGATATCATCAATTTGGTTGCATTTACCAATAAATCCTTCCATAAAGTCAAAGTTGGAAAGATGTTCCACCAGGCTCCTGGAGGAAAAGAGTTTGCCATTAATGAAAGTGCCATTGTGTGGAATCACAGGTTTAATCAGGTAGAAAGAGCCATTACTGTAGGTAATGAACCATTACTGTAGAAAGAACCAAACTGTAGGTTTTACAGTTGCAAGTTGTAATCCAGGTTGTTGGGTAACTGTTGAGATACTCTTGGCTGCTCTTATAAAGCTGGTGGAGCTAGTTGATGGTGGTATTTGCAATATGATATACAGTCAACCTGCATCTTATTCAAGGGTTACATTCCAGAGTCGGCATGTAAAGCTAAAATTGCACATACTCAAAATTACCTTGCAAATCCTTATATAAATAAAATATAATCCTTTATATATATATATATATATATATATATAAAAGTATAAAAATACTGTCTCTTAAAAAACTATGATTGGTATGTGAGAAGTAGACCGACAGAGAGAACAGCAGCTTCAGTCTCCAATGTCAGGCTCACTCTGGGGTATGCATTTAGTAAGTGGAATTGCAGGTGGTGAAGAGTCTGCAGTGTTTAAACTGTTTTCCTCTGATCTTTTTTTTTTTTTTTTTTTTTTTTTTTTGCCAAGTGCATGTAATATACTTAAAGAGCTATTGGAATGATTTTTGATAATCAACTGCACATGTCTTTAAATGCATAATTTGGCCCTTGCATGCTTTTTGGATATTTTTCACATAGGAGCCAAGGGGGCAGATGGGTCAGAATTGGGGCTGCACTGGGGGAAAAGTAAAAAGTCCTTTTTCTTTACATTACCCCCCTGATGCAGATTGTCCCCAATCTGACACCTCCTGGCTACAGACACCAAAGATCTGGAAAGGAACAATCTACTCATTTACTGCATTGTGTAGTTTGAACCTCAGAAACCATATGAAGTGCTTAAAATTTGCTCTATGAATGTGACATATTCAGACATTGCTCTCAAACATGCTACTTTTAAAAGCAGAAAAGTGCAGGGAAACAGTCTACTGTCGCCTTGTAGCTCTCCCCAGAGTGCTTCAGGAGGTCTAATTCCAATTCATTGGGAAATGAGTAGAGGGCCTATGCATTACTGCTACAGGAGTGCATATATCTGTAACTGCATTAGGGTGGCTGATGGTATAAGTATCATGAAGCAATATGACAATTCTCCCCAGAAAACCTCTTCTGTTATTTTTAGGTGCTGCCCCAATCCACATGTGTTGAGAGTTGTCGTCCTGGCCAGAGCAGAGTGGTTCGTCAGGGGGAGCCAGTTTGTTGCTATGACTGTGCTCAGTGCTCTGAAGGGAGGATTTCAAGCCAGATGGGTAAGTAAACGCATTCAAAGCTAAATGGGGAGGATATTCCGATGTTTGTATAAGTGATGTGCGGAAAGGACTGGTTCATATAGGCATAAATGCCTGCAATCACAGTGATCACACAAATGGATGAATGATGGGCCAATTCTACCCTCTCTTTCCTCTGCTGGAATATGTGTTGTGGTGGCAGAAAAAGAGGATAGGATTGGGCCAAAAAGCACTTTACGTTAGGCTCAGAGTTCCTGGGCTAAGATCACTTATGGAATGTTTTGGTCAAATGGTGAATTTAATCTCAATCTTCCAGGGCCTTATTCTACCCACTGCACTACACTGCCTCTCAGGTTTGCAAGCTTTCTGAAGCTGTTCCTTGTGGTCAGTTTTACTAGGTATGTGTTGCACTATTTCCAGAGCAATGCTATGTCCATAGAAATGTGTGATGCTGAATTAATTAGCTGAATTGGGACATGCCAGCTCCTATTCCACTGGTAAAACAGGAAATTCTGTATTATTTATTTATTTATTTACTCCAAAATGAAAAGAAGAGATCTCACACTTGGAGAGAGCATGGGGATATGATGAATATGATTTTTAATTAATGCTTTGTTTATTGTTTCTATGGTATACAACTTATGAAGTCTGATCATGATTCTCTGTCCATGCAGTATCATTATAATGCCAAAGTCAGCTAAACAAAATCAAGCCCTGAACGTTAATCTGTTATCGGAATAAAAAGGTAAAGTAAAAGTTTCCCCTGCACAGTTGTGGTGCTCAACTCCATCTCAAAGCCGAAATAGCCGGCGTTGTCCGTAGATGTCTTTTGTGGTGATGCGGCCAGCGTGACTAAACGCCGAAGCACACGGAACTCTGTTATCTTCCCACTGCAGTGGTACCTGCTTATCTACTTGCATTTAGATGCTTTTGAGCAAGTAACAGGAGGTCACCCTGTACCTCAGCAACAGGGTCTTGAACTCCTGGGCTGCCGACCTTCCAGCCAACAGTCTAGTGTTTTTAACCACTCAGCCACCACACCTCATGCTCTTGGACTACTAGTGATATTGACCACAGGCCATGTGTGTGATTCATCTTGTATTGGTCCAATGGAATGTTTCATACCATTCAGGGTCAACCTAGTTGGCAACCTTCAGTCTTGAAAGACTATGGTATCACGCTCTGAAAGGTGGTTCTGGAACAGCGTCTAGTGTGGCTGAAAAGGCCAATTCGGGAGTAACAATCCCTTCCACACTGGGAGCAAGTGCAGTCTGTCCCTGGCCTGTCTCCCTGGCTATGGGCCTTCCTTCTTTGCCTCTTAGCCTCAGACTGTTGGCCAAGTGTCTCTTCAAACTGGGAAAGGCCATGTTGCACAGCCTGCCTCCAAGCAGACCGCTCAGAGGCCAGGGTTTCCCACTTGTTGAGGTCCACTCCTAAGGCCTTCAGATCCCTCTTGCAGATGTCCTTGTATCGCAGCTGTGGTCTACCTGTAGGGCGCTTTCCTTGCACGAGTTCTCCATAGAGGAGATCCTTTGGGATCCGGCCATCATCTAGTCTCACGACATGACCGAGCCAACGCAGGCGTCTCTGTTTCAGTAGTGCATACATGCTAGGGGTTCCAGCACGTTCCAGGACTGTGTTGTTTGAAACTTTGTCCTGCCAGGTGATGCCGAGAATACGTCGGAGGCAGCGCATGTGGAAAGCATTCAGTTTCCTCTCCTGTTGTGAGTGAAGAGTCCATGACTCGCTGCAGTACAGAAGTGTACTCAGGACGCAAGCTCTGTAGACCTGGATCTTGGTATGTTCCGTCAACTTCTTGTTGGACCAGACTCTCTTTGTGAGTCTGGAAAACGTGGTAGCTGCTTTACCAATGCGTTTGTTTAGCTTGGTATCGAGAGAAAGAGGGTCAACCTACCATAAGACTAAGGCACTGATGCCACTAGGCTAAGCAGGTAAGATGACCCATGCACATTTTGACATGTTAAAACAGTGTCCTCGTTGTTCAGATGCAGATCATTGTGACAAGTGTCCAGAAGACCAGTATCCAGACAGCAACCAGGACCGATGTGTCCCCAAAATCATAACGTTTTTGTCCTATGAAGAGCCCTTGGGAAACATCTTGTCTTCTTCTGCTCTGTTCTTTTCTTTGGTCACGCTTGTGGTGATGGGGAGCTTCATTCAGCACCGGATGACTCCAATAGTCAAAGCCAACAACTGGAGCATTACTTGCACCCTGCTCTTTGCTTTGCTGCTTTGCTTTCTATGTTCCTTTGTGTTCATTGGCTGTCCTGGGAAAGTGTCCTGCATTCTCCGGCAAACCTGGTTTGCCATCGCTTTCACTGGGGCCGTTTCCTCAGTGTTGGCCAAAACCATCACTGTGGTTCTGGCTTTTGTGGCTACAAAGCCAGGAAACCACATAAGGAAATGGGTGGGGAAGAGACTGGCGGCGTCCATTGTCGTTCTCTGTTCTCTTACACAAACCGGCCTCTGTGCAGTGTGGCTGGCCACCTCTCCCCCCTTTCCAGAGTCTGACATGCATTCTCAGATGGGCCAAATCCTCATGCAATGCAATGAAGGCTCTAATATCATGTTCCACATTGTCTTGAGCTATGTGGGGTTCCTGGCCATCATCAGTTTCACTGTGGCTTTCTTAGGCAGGACATTGCCTGATACTTTTAATGAGGCCAAGCTGATCACCTTCAGCATGTTGGTCTTTTGCAGTGTCTGGGTGTCCTTTGTGCCAACCTACCTAAGCACCAAGGGGAAATACATGGTGGCCGTGGAGATCTTCTCCATCTTGACCTCTAGTGCTGGATTGTTGAGTTTTATCTTTCTCCCCAAACTCTACATTTTTGTGGTGAAGCCTGAGCTGAACACCAGGGAACAGCTAGTGCAGAAAAAGAATTTTAGCACTTGATTGATCACCTCCAATCTTTTTAAGCCTCTCTCTCCTCCCATTCAATATGGTGCCTTTTCTTTTATCCCAATGTTAACCAAAGGCTGTGGACAAGCTTGTGTCTCTTGTTATGGCTGTAAAACATTTAGGAGGTTTCAACCGTACAAGGAATAAACAAGGATGAACTGACCTTTCAGACTTGCTTATTAGCACTGACCCATTTCTCTCACAATAGCAGCAAAAGGGATTCTTTTCTTTAGTTCTCCAAACAACAGTTGTGAAGATAATTTGTTGTGAAGCATTCATAGATTCCACTTAGACTGTAAATTGGTCCAACTGTTAGATATGGAAGAATCAGAGATGTCATTAAAGAGTTGCCTTATTTTTGCGGGTGCAGGTACTCTGCTAGTATCCGTAACATCACTGACACAGCTGAGCAGGCTGCCTCCTTGTGACAATGGCTGTCTGATGACAGCCTTGCATCACCTCCACATCCAAAAAGTCATCCGTTCCCACTTTGTCCACCCAATTGGGGGGGCACGTACATGGGGAGTCCAGGTGCTCACTCCTTGCATAACCTTGGTACAGGTTACACGGAATTTGCAACTCAGCCACTGTCTTTCACTACAGCTGGAACTCTGCCACCACCATGGAATGCGGCTCATGCTCTATTGGTGTCCCTCCATCTGCGTGTGTGTGGGGGGAGTAGGTAGGGTTGGGCTGACTCTCTCTGAATTCTGAGTGGCTTTTACATCTCACTCCATTATGACTATCTCAGTTGGCCCCATGATTTTCAGTTTTTCCAGTTATCCCCAATCCCCGCCATTCATTTCATTCATTCACTGCCTCAGTGCAGAAGAGTTCATGGCTGTGGATCAAGCAGACATGTTTCTTACACTTTGCAAAGATCTGAGAAGGCTGCTAGGAAGGACGATAATGATCTATGCAGTAATGATCATAATTACTGTAATCAGGAAGTGAATACTCCAACAGCTAAAGAAAGACTCCTTCCCACTTGAACAACAAAAGCCACTGCTGAGGAGCTGATGACATGCTCAGCAACATCTACAAAGGTTCCTTGCAAAAGGACTTGTTCCTTGCAGCCCAGTTTTTTCTCTTCGGCAGGTGCGAGAGTGCTTTGAAAGCGACTGATGATGCTTGGCTAATTGAACAAATGGACGTGGCCATCAACCTGCTGGGTGTTTACGGGACAATGAAGGAGATCATCCTAGACTGGGGACCAAATGTCTTTGGACTCAGAGTGATGTCTTTGCTGCTGCACCTGTATCGTGTTTCTGGCAATAATTGTAACCCCAGGTGGGGTGTCCTGCCAGAAACGGAAAGCGCAGTACTTAGTCCAATGCAAGATCTCATCATTGGTGAATTTCTTTCCTTCGTTGTTGTACATTCAAAGGAACTACCATTTAATGAACCTCCAATTACTGCTTTTCATCATTAGTAAGTTCTTTTATTGTTTGAAATGATACCCCAGGAGAATACTTGATTAAAAGTCTTGTAGTGTGATTACAGCCAAAGAATTCCTTTTCCAAGAATGTCTAATTGTCTTGCTGAGGGCTGGAAGTGACATCATTAAGCAGATGATGGCCAGAAATAAGCAAATTGTTTTCGCGTAGGAGCTCATTAGCTGCAGATGACAGAGGAGAAAATATGCAAATCTTAATCTTATTTTCAAGATATGGGAGAGCCCAATTTTCATGTGGGTTACCCTTCCAGCATTGCCACTTCTGCCAAGGCATTGCTGCCCACCTCAGCAGCTGAGAGGAGCTCTGCCAAATACTGCCTCAGTAGAGGCAGCACTGCTGAAAGGGTGGCACTGGGACAGCCCAATTATCACATGGGCCAGATCAAGAGCTTCTGTGGGCCCTATCTGTGGGCCCTGTGGGCCTTAGGTTTATTATTATTATTATTATTATTATTATTATTATTATTATTATTATTATTATTATTATTATTATTATTATTAATAATAATAATAATAATAATAATAATAATAATAATAATAATAATAATAAAAATAAAAATAAAAATACAGGTATTTCTATACTGCCTTTCTTGGTCCTCAGATTTCTTCTTAGACTTTATTCAAGGCGGTTTACATAGGCAGGCAATTTAAATCCCCGTAGGGATTTTTACATTTTGAAAGAAGGTTTCTATCTTTCAAGAAACCACAACAATCAGATGTTTCTTCCGTGATCTGGTTGCACATTCTGGCCTCCATCCTCCCACGCTCAGAGCAGATGGAATAGCTCGGCTCAGCTTGTCAGCTGCTTCAAGGTCGCACAGTGCCGGTGGCCTCGAACTGGTGACCTTCGGATGTTATCTTCAGGCAAATGGAGGCTCAACCCTCTAGACCAGACCTCCTGCCCACCCCTGGTTAACACCCCTGGTTTAGCCAGTTGGCCACTTCTGGCAGGAACAGTACAGGTTTGGGGCTAGGAACAGGGATCTCATGTGCATCTATGGTATGTAAGGGCCTCAGGGGAAGCAAATACCCATCTCCAGGTGCTGTCTTGGGGATGCTGGCTGGTGATCCTTAAGGCCTGAATTGCCAGGTGCATCCTAAATGCTTCCCAGCTTGGGATGAGCTGAGCAATTTGGCTGCCTTGACCCTGTTTCCAGGGATTGGTGGGGAATCAGAGGTTGGCTTGAGCTGATCGCTGGTTGGAGCCAGGGTGCTAATACCCCAAGGGGCACACGAACACCTGCATCTGACTCCCTCAGGGTAGATGTCCAGACCAAAGGGGGATGGGAGGAGCTCCCCAGTCAGGATCCACAGCATGATTAAGTTGAACGAATTCTGTCAGCAATGAAGTGGCCCAATTTATTGGATCTTGTCTCATGCAATTTGTGGTGGGTGCTTGTGCAATGCCCAGTGTGCATACAGTCCCTCAACATGGCTTATGTGTTCTGCTGGTGAACAGGAGGGATCAGCCACAACACATTCCATCACCAGCTTTAGCAAGAGAGGAAATTGGCACCATCCAGAGTTAAAGCCTGGAAGAACTACTGCCACCTCAGTGTCGAGCCTGGTGATATTTTTTTTAAAGAAAAGTTTAAGGTGCTTCCAAGAAGCTCTAATGATCATAAAACTTGACCTGAGACTAACGATAGTCCATCGTACATACAGTATTTGCTCATTTTCCCCAATGAAAATTGTGCCGGCTCAGGGTGCAGTTAGGATTGCACCCTTCACGTTGCATGCAAACAGGATCCTTTAAGTTCTCTGCTTCTGTCAAGGAGATTTTGACCGGGAGGAGGAATTTGCATCTGGAAGAGGCTTCTGTAGCCACACACTTAGCGTAAGCTATTGATCATCAAAAGTCAAAGATTGTTTATTGTATTAGCTAATAGCCATCACAATAAGATAAAACATGTAAATCCAAAAATACATCAAAGATACAAACAATGATAAAATGATAAAATTAGGTCAAAAGGCACATACACCCATCATATTAAGGAATCTCCTTTACAATCTACCGCTATTTCCCCCAGGTAGTTGGCACGAATAGTTCTGGCAGCTTTGGCAAACAGCGCCACGCTATAGGTGACCGATGGGTCATAATCGGAAAGTAACCAATACAATTTCGTAGGTGTGTTCTCCCCTTGAAGGGTAGCCAAAATAGGCTTCAAAAATCTTATCCTAGGATTTTGATAAATGACAATGAAGCAAGTAATGTACAATATCTTCAATCTGTCCTGCTCTGCAAATACAAAGCCTCAAATGCCTGGGAATGGACATATATCTGCCATCTAGAACTGCAGTTGGCATGGTTTGAAAACGCAGTTCAGTGAACGCCTTTCTCAAGGAGGCAAAGGTTAGTGAATATAAATATTGCACTCTTGAGTGACTTGGTTTCAAGAAACAGTACAACTGGGATAAATTTGAAGATCTTACTATATCTAAATCCTGATCATTATCCAGTTTAAACATCCATTCCCTTAGCATTTGTTTTATTTCAGAAAAGACAAAAATGTCAGTAGAAAGGGCTTTAGATTTTAGGAGCATTTGCACCTGAGTGGCCCAGCCTCCTCTTCTCCACTGCTCAGCCAAATAAAGTTTAGGAAGATGATTTTCCGACATGTCCAGGACTCTCTTGTAATAAGAAATTATAGCTATGGCAGCCCTGGCCTTAATAGATACCATACCTGTCTCCATTCTAAGAAAAGCTGCCGGAGTAGATGGTGGAACAGCTAAAATGTGCCTCAAAAATTTATTTTGAGCAACTTCGGGAATATATATGTTGTTCTGTTTAATACCCCAGATCTCTGTACCATATAACATTTGGGAAATTACTCTCCCCGCGAAAACCTTTAAAGCTGGAATTATCAAGTTGCCTCCTCTAGAATGGAAAAATTTTAATAAGGCATAACTTGATTTTTGTGCTAAAGTTTTGACATTCTGAAGTTGGAATTTCCAGCTGTTTCTTTCGTCGAAAAGCTATTGAACATTTAGTAACTATGAATATATATATGTGCGCCTTTCTACGGTGCTGGTAAGTCAAAATCACATCTTTTTTTGGCTGCTGGGAAAAAAAGATAAGGGGGGAGGAGAAGAGAGGAACCCAGGAGTAAAAGCAGTCATGTTAGCAGTCACTGGAGACTCAGGACATTTGCACCAGCAGCTCCCAAGTGCCTGATGGTAGCACCCCTCTCGTGCCATTGTAAATGGACTAACAGTAGCAGATCGCGAGATTCACTGCCATAAATGTGTGATCGAACTGACCTTTTGTCTATACTAGTGGCATAGCTAAGGAGGTTGAGGGGGTAGCAGTTGCACCAGGCATCAAGCTTTAGGGGGGCAACAAGTTGAGGTTGACACTAGTGACCAAATTGTGAAAGTCTTTGTGAAAAATGGTATGTATGAATAACACCATCATGTTATATATCTTTGGAAAGGTAATTTAATGCAGAATGCAATGAAGCAAACCGCATTGGAATAGCTGTATTCTATCAAAAGTTATGGCCGATTAACTAAAAAATGAAAAACCTTATGGTACAAAAAATGGATTTTATTAACTCAAAACTGACCTATGAGACTAATTGTTCTGAGAGCCAATGACATGTTATCATGATACAGCATGAAACCAATAAGGTGATAATATGAGTCAGCTCTCATTTCCATGTACCATAATATAGTTACCCCTGCTAACTGGGTAAAAAGGCACTTTTTCAAGTGGTCCCTTCATATATATCAGCGGAGAGAATAACCATCCCTCTTCACCCCAGTGATGGAGATTTTAAAGGGTTAACCTAACTTCTCTCAGATGAGAAAAACAACCAAAATTAGGAGCCAAAGCAGTGACTAGTGTTGCTGTTAAAAACAGGATAGGAAAGCCATTATGTCAAGTTGACCTGCACAAAAGAACATGTATGTCATAGTGTCCCAAGAAGTAAAATTCCAGACTCTTGTGTAATCAAAGTTGCAGGCCAGAAACTTCTCCATAAATGGGTAACAGACTTCCCAGTTAGGGCTGGAACCATGCACCAGTATGCCCAATAAGGAAGTGGAAGTCACATGCAATATCACATGGGTCCGTTGTTTGTTACAGAGTACAAGTAAGAAGGTCTGGGTGTGGTTCTCTGAGAAACAAAGGAACCAGCCAAAAGGGTAAACCTTCTGTATCCAACCTGGATCCAACCTGAATCTGAAATCTGTTTCTAATCTGTAAATAGCTGTAAATAAAAGCCTACATTTTGAAATCTAAAGGCTTTATGACTGTTTAGCATTGCGTAAGAGAACGAATCCTAAAATATTTCCATCACCAGCATAGTGTCTTGAACCAATCAGGGGCATACTTTTTATTTATTTACTTAAATAAATTTGATTTTGTCTGGTGTGGGGCTACAAATCTCTGACCCCAGTTAGAAGTTTGATGCCTTAGTTATGCCACTGATTGGGGGGAGGCAGCAGAGCAAGTGGGTGGCAAGCTGCTGGGGGGAGAAGGCAGGTTTTCTCCCAATATTCACTTTTTAAAAAACTCAGGCATGACGTCACTTCTGGTTGTGACGTCACTTCTGGGTCAATATTTTGAGCTTGGCACCAGGCTACATGATCATTAGCTACGCCACTGGTCTATACAATGAAAATAGGAATCATGTGCATATTAAGTAAGGGAAATTGTCATTGCAGCTTTGTTCCAAAAAATACCACCAACTCCTGAGCTTTGTATTTGCAATCAATGAAATCAACGAGAATGCTGACCTCTTGCCCAACAAGACACTGGGATTTCAGATCGGAAAGAGTGCCACCAATTCAATGGGGACCTGTTTAGGCACTATGGATCTCCTTTATGGAAGGCAAGGGAAAATTCTGAATCACCAGTGCGGCAGGGTACAGAAGTTATTGGCCATCATTGGAGGGCTGACGTCCCACAATGCCAATCAGATGCCCCACATCTTAAGGGTCTACAAGATTCCACAGGTATGTGCTTTCTTTCACAGGTACAGGCCCAATCATTAGGTAAGGTAGAGGAACAGATGCGTTTGTGTTTTTACTGCCCCCTCCCAAAAGTGGTCAAAGGACTCTGATCTAGCTACTTAGGGCTAATTCCTAGAAATGACTTGGGCGCCAGCTCAGGAGGGTCGAAAACGTACCATAAGACATGTTTGTGCTTCCTTGAGAGGAAGCCAGGCTGGCGCTCCAAGAAGCACTGGCCTGCAGGGGCTGACGGAAGCCTCTGCACTTGCTTCCTCTCTGAGGCTTGCATTGGCCGGCTGGGCCGACACAAGCAGCAAAGGTAGGCAGGGAAAGGAGGTGGGGGGAGGCTGGGGGAGGTGTTCCTGGGCAGGGGGAGGGCAGGCGGGGGCAAAGAATGGGAGTTGGGGCTGGGGTTCGGCAGCTGTCCCGGATCCCAACCCCCGTTCGCAGGGAGAACAGAGCAGCTTCAAGCCACCACTCTCCTTGGACTTCTGCCACCACAAGAGAAGCAGTTTTTTGGGGGTGGGGGGATTTGGGGGCAGAGAAGCAGTTACAAGAATTTTATTTTTTCTCATTTTTGCACATCATCTTCTCCATTAGGAATCTATCACAATTCTACCATCTTCTTTGCCCATCACTTTCACATTAGTTGAACACTTGAGTTGAACTCCATGGGGAAGGGAAATATTCTAGATTGAAGTCTTGGGAACTGAAAGGTTGAAATATTTACTCTCATTTCTTTCCTGCTGAAATTTTCCCCTTCCAAACTTGCACCCCAATTTTGCCACTCTTCCTCCAAAATCTCTGCACAACCTACTTTTGTGGTAGAAAACACAAAATTGAGGATATGGGATTTGCATTTGCAGGAAGCATGTAATTAACTCTTTTGCAAGTATAGCACTGTTTTGGTTTTGGTTTTTTTGTTTTTTTTAAAATACACCTTTGTCTATAAAATATAACTTGGAGATGACACACAGAGAGTTCACTCTATCTTGTCTTATTTGCAACAATATAGTTGCCTTTCCTCTGAGCTTAGTCAGGGTTCAATCCTATCCAACCTTTCAGCCTGGATGCAGCCTGGCCAACAGGGCACATGCTGCATCCTGCTGTGGGGGAACAGTCATGGAGGCCACCTCAGTAAGGGAGAATTTGTTCCCTTACCTCAGTGCTGCATATGCTGCATCAGTGCTGGAAAGCTGAATAGGATTGGGCCCTTAGTGAGCACTTGGCTCTATAATGAGTGATGCAATTCAGTCCCCTCCTCTCTTCCAGATAGTTGCAAATGAAAACCCTCCATACTCTGGGATAGTTGATCTGCTGGCGCATTTTGGATGGACCTGGGTTGGACTCCTGGTTTCTGATGATGAGGCTGGAGAAACCTTCTTGCGCATTCTGGCACCCAGGTTGCTCCAACACAGTATTTGCTTTGCTTTTCGGGAAATGATTCCAGCACTGAAGACTTACTGGTCAAAAGAAACACCACTTTATAAACTACACAAAATGAGTGTAGACAACGGACATGAGTCACTATGACGCTTTCCTTGAGACAATAAATCCTTATGTGTCTTGGCTCCCCTTCATCTTTCTTTTCTGCGCCTTTTCTTTTCTTTTCTGGGCCTTTGCATTCCAGTGTAACTTCCCTCTGGAGATCTCTTTGAAAGGCCAAGGAGATGTACTGGACGGGAGAAGCTGAGCAGCCTCCCTTCAGTTGTGTTTGAAGTGGAAATGCCTGGTGTCAGCTACAGTATCTACAATGCTGCTTATGCTGTGGCACATGTGCTCCATGCTATCTGTTCATCCAAGTCCAGTAAGAAAGCAACAAGAGGCACAAGCGCATGGAATCTTCACCATGTTCACCCATGGCGAGTAGGCTGGCACTCTCTTGTCCTTCCATGTTGTAAAGACACTTTAATTGAGTGAGACAAATTTCATCTTCTGAGCAAGTTTAGAAAATCGCAGCAAAACTCCTCCTTTCTGTTATTTACCTGCCAAACCTAAATCAATGCAGGGTCCTGAAGAGTTCAATGCAGGGTACAGAAGAGATCAGTGCAGGGTAGTTTTTAGTGCTGCTGTATCTGGAAGGAACACCTTCTTGTTCGTTCATCGTACAGGATATGAGCTCTGGGTCTGCAGTTAACAGAAGGCAGGCCTTTTGTGGGTAAGAAAGTAAGAAGAGCCCCGCTGGATCAGGCCACAGACCCATCTAGTCCAGCTTCCTGTATCTCAGAGTGGCCCACCAAATGCTTCAGGGAACACACAAGACAACAGACACAACCTGTGTCCTCGTGCCCTCCCCTGCACCTGGCAATCAGTATTGATCCTTTCTCCTGTTTGCCCTCATTTATTCTACACCTGCCTAAGAAAGTTAGGTAAACCAGGGCTGGTCTATCAGTGAGGCCAGCTTAAATCTTCAGACAGCAGATTGGTGGGGAGTACTTATCTTCATGCACCAGCCTGACTCCACTGCCGCCCTTTCTCTTTCCACTCCCTGGACTGGAAAAGAGGATGGGAGACAGAGAGGAGGAGGGAATGTGGAGAAGAGGGCTAGAACATGGGAGCACAGGAGAAGCAGAGGCTGGCAGGCCACCTCAAAAGTCAGGATGTCTTGGGCTAGCCCTGACTGAAAGTTCATTTTGCCTTGGGGATAGTAACACTTAGCAATAAGTATACTTAGCAGTCAGAAGCAATGGTGTGTCACTGCACAGAGGTGTAAAGAGTCCAAAAGATGCCTGCAGATTACACATAATTGCATCAGCCTTTTATCCTCTACCACTTGCCCCTTTTCACTTCTTTCCCTTCCTCCCAACCAGCTTCACTCCTTTCTGAGAAACCTCCACTTCAAAAATAGTGCTGGGGAAGAAATAGTTTTGGATGAAGATGGAAAGTTTCCAGCCAGATATGATATCATCAACACCATCACCTTCCACAACAAATCTTACTGCAAAGTCCATGTTGGAAGGATGGACCCCCAGGCTCCTGCAGGAAAAGAGTTCAGCTTGAATGAAAATGCCATTGTGTGGCATCCCAAGTTTCACCAGGTGGGGATCCTTAGTCGGAGGAACGATGTGAATGCTCAGAAGACTTGAAATTAAGACATCGCTTTGAAACTTGCCACACTGACAGATGGTATCATGAGCTCTTGTTTGAGAGAAGACCGTGGTCTATTCCGTTCCTACTGATCCATGCTTAAGAGAGGCACATGTAAAAAAGAAAAGCTTTCCAGCAGGTCACCCTATTTGCATAGCCCAATCCGATGCCAGGCTAGGCTACCGGCTGGAGCACTTTACGATATCAGAACAGAGTTCTGCTGTCACAGAATGGCTGCTGACAGTGCGCAGAGCACTCCTCGGGTGGCCATTTTGCTCCCAAATGGCTCTGCACACTGTCAGTGGTCATTTTGTGTTAGCAGAACTCTGTTCCGGTATTTTAAAGTGCTCCAGCCAGCTGAATTTCCAAGAGGCATTAGTGCTGCCTGTCTGTTGACGGACTCCACCACAGTTGGCAGAGCACATAAGGCAGCAGTGGTGGCAGGGAGGGGGTGAACTGGGTGGGGTGGGGGAAACGGGGTGGGGAGACTGCGAGAGGGATGGATCTCGTGGCAACTGCATGCACCAGATCCTATCTTCCCCTTTTCAACCCTTCCTGCCTCCTTTCTGTCTTTGGTCTTCAACCAGCTAAAGAGGGAGGAGAAATAAGAGCAGCCAGGCACAGCAGTGTTAAATGTAAATATCTAGTACTGTCCCTTTAAGAGATTTGAGACAAAAAGAGGGTGCAGGCATAGCAGTTGCTAAATCCAGGAAGTTCACAGGAGAAAGGAGGGATACAGAGTGCCAGTTCCAGGAAATGTCCATGTCTTCAAAAACTTGGGGCCTTTAATGTGGGGACAGGTGTTTATGGGAGATTTATGAGGGGGACTCCCTAGTGATGGTGAGGGAACAAAGCAGACCTGAGAAGTCCTGAATGTCCAAATGGATCTGTCCAGGCAGGTTCAGAGTCCACATGCTCAGGGCAGAGACCTGTCATCCTGTAAAATGTCATGGGCACATTCTCTCTCTCTCTCTCTCTCTCTCTCTCTGACTGTCTCCTAACAAAGAAAAGTAACCATTGGATATACAACATCATTTCCTTTCCTCCTGCTTTTTCTTAGTTGCCTCCTCAATCCACTTGTGTTGAGAGTTGCCATCCTGGGCAGAATAAGATGGTTCTTCTGGAAAAGCAGATTTGTTGCTATGGTTGTGTTCAGTGCTCTGAAGGGAGGATTTCAATCCAGGCAGGTAAGAAACAGGCAGAACTACAAAGGAAAGATGTGGAAAGGATTGGTTGCATATTTGTTTTCATCACATGATGAACTTCCATCTGTGAATGGACTGTCAGAAACAGAGCACCCCAGACAGACTGCTCATCTTGAAGCAGAGACAACTCTTGCAGAGGGAGTCCAGACACGTGTCTACAAGTCTACCATTCTGTTCTGCAGAGAAATCAAGTGAGGAGCACGATGTGTGAATTCTGCTGGAAGCTCCTAATCTTTCTTTCTGACAAGTACATGGACTAAGAGGAAGCTTCTTCCTTCATGCACTTGTGTCTCACAGAACCCCTTGAAAAATACTGAGAAACAAAACGCATCTGTGAGCGCAATAAGAGGGGCTCCATTCGTTATGAGTTTGCTTCTGGGTGCCCTTTAAAGTACTAGGTTTCACCTTTAAAGTCCTAAACAGCTTGGGGAGTGGGAATCCAAAGAATTGCCTTCACCCGATCTCTAGTTCTGTCCAAAAATCTTCTGGGGAGATGCTTTTGCACCTTCCCCTCCAATCTACAGGTCGACTGATTGGGATTAGCAGCAGGGCCTTCTCAGTGGTGACTCCCTTCCTGTCTTTCTGAGAACATATAATTCCATGAATCTTTATTTTCTATTTTCCTGCTATGCATATTTGTTAAAAAAAAACACGTCAAACCACCAACCAGTGGCATAGCTAGCAAGGGGCACGGGGGCGGTCCACCCCAGTTACCTCCCTTGGGGTAGTTGACACCACAAATGAACCAACATTGCTAACGTTGTGGAGGTTTCAAATAACCCCATCATGCTATATACCGTTGGATGTGGAATTTCCAGCAGAATGCAATGCAAAAAACCAGAATAAAATATCTCCTTTTCATCAAATGTTGTGCCCCCAAAAATGGAAAACAAAAAATGCATGGAGTCCTATGGAAAGCGAAACTGAGCCATATTACATGTTTACTCGCAAATAGGCAAACTTGCCTTAGTCCATCGGAATGGGCAGGCTGAGAGGAATCCGCCAACACCAGAATGGTTCCTATCCAATGAAAGCAACCCCAAAAAACACCCAAGAAGGAAGTCCCTCCCTCCAAGCAGACCAACGTATTGAGCCCTATGGAAAGTGAAAATAAACCACACAGTCGTGTTTACTTGTGAGTAAGCAAACGTGCCTTGGCTGCTGGTCAAGTCAGGCACAGGGAAATGCAAGGCTAGCAGCAATACCCCAATCTGATGAAAGTAGAGCTCAAAAAATGCTCCAGAAGGCAGCACCCCCCTCCCAAGAATAAAACAGAGGCTTCAGCTGGTAAGGTCAATTTTTATTTGTTTTTAGACTTGCAAAGCCAGGTGGGTCCTGATAGTGATATGCTTGCAATAGAAGAACTTACACTGAACTGGACACTGGGGAGGGCTGAAAATCTCACTGATATTTCTGTGGGGGTGGGGGTATTATTGCAGGCAGGCTACAGAGAAAATTCACCTGGTGAAACAGGGCTGGCTTCCCATTATTTAATTATTTGTTTTTCTTTAATTTAATTATTTATAATTATTTTATTTTGCTTGATGATATCACTTCCAACCATGACATCACTTCCGGTTGGCGATGGGGGTGCATCTTGGGTGAGGAGGAGGAATAACAGGGAATGTTGGGGAGCAACTGTGCCAGGCAGTAGGGTAGATTCGGTGACATGCTGGATGCCCCATTTTTCTGCTCTCTCTGCCCCTTGGCTATCCATGGACTTGTGCCAACAATATAGCTGCCATAGATCCAGGTAGACCCATAGGTGATCAGGCAGCCTATCAGAGGTAAGTAAAAAATAGTAATTAAAGATTTAAAAAAATTACTTACCTCCTGCAGCATGCAGTAGCATGCAACATTTGCTGAATGAAGTACAGTTGCATTCTATAACATGGAGGGGGATAGAACTGGGCCATTACTTATGTCCAGGTGAAATATTGTGATGATCCTTTGGTAGAAATACTGATGAGTTCTGATGGTATTGAAGTCTGAAAGCTTCAAGACTAGTTTAGTGATTTCCTTTTGAAAACTTTTCACTGATAGAAATTGAAAGGACTCTGTTGTAATTTTCTACTCTGTGCTACATTTCATGCAACACCTACACTAGACTGTTATCACTGAATTACAGAGGACAGGCATCCACTTTTTAAAATACTGAGACTTCTCCACTTCTTCCCAGATGCAGAGAATTGTCACGTGTGCCCTGAGGGTCAGCATCCAAACAAGAACCAGGATTGCTGTATCCCCAAATCTATAACCTTCCTTTCCTATGAAGAGCCCTTAGGAATTACTTTGGCTTTGTTTGCTCTTTTCCTTTCTCTGGTCACAGTTTTGGTGACGTGGAGCTTCATAAAGCACCAAAATACTCCCATTGTCAAGGCCAACAACTGGGGCATCACCTGTGCCTTGCTCGCTTCTCTGCTGCTTTGCTTTCTCTGCCCCTTTTTCTTCATGGGGAGGCCTGGGACAGTGACCTGCCTTCTCCGTCAAACACTGTTTGGCATCATTTTCTCCATTGCCATTTCTTGTGTGTTGGCCAAAACCATCACTGTCATTGTGGCCTTCATGGCCACCAAGCCAGGAAACAGGATGAGGAAGTGGGTAGGGAAGAGGCTGGCCGTGTCAGTCATTGCTCCCTGTAGTCTTATTCAAGCTGTCATCTGTGCTGCGTGGCTTGCAATGTCCCCACCATTCCCAGAATTAGACAGGCACTCCCAGATCAGTCAGATCACAGTGCAGTGCAACGAAGGCTCAGACCTCATGTTCTATCTAGTCCTGAGCTACCTGGGGCTTCTGGCCATCATCAGCTTCACTGTGGCTTTCTTAGCCAGGACATTGCCTGATGTGTTTAATGAGACCAAGCTGATCACCTTCAGCATGCTGGTCTTTTGCAGTGTTTGGGTGTCCTTTGTCCCAGCATATCTGAGCACCAGGGGGAAATATATGGTGGCCGTGGAGATCTTCTCCATCTTGGCTTCCAGTGCTGGGCTACTAGGATGCATTTTTCTCGCCAAGTGCTATATTATTGTACTGAGACCTAACCTAAATACCAGAGAGCAGCTGGTAAGACACAAACATCTGCAGCACTAACTAATGTTCCCAGTTCATCACACACCTCCCACCCCCAGTCTCTATATAATCCTACGGACAAGTTGTGTCTTCTTCATAGTTGGAAAATAATCTAGGCTGTCTTAAGCAATCAACAGTCTGATCAGTGTTTTCTGGTGGTTTCTATGCATACAAATACTAATCTCAAGCAGAGCGGCAGATGTGTACGTCGCATTGTTGGTCAGTTTGGACAGTGCATCTCAATTCAAGGAGGAGGAACATAGGTATGTACATCTCCCCCACCCCCATAGCACACCCACACCTAATTGTACAGGCAGGTGGTTCAACTCAACTGCTGCTCTAGGTACAGATTAAGTATTACTTAGTACTACAAAGTCACAGGTCCTGAAGCAACTTCAGTTTGGCTTTCTTGGCAAGTCGGTTTTCTGCTACTTCCATGAGTCCATGTCGCACTTTCAGCAGGCTTGCATTTCTCAGTGATAGAGGTCCTTTGTCCCAAGGAAAGGGGAATAACATGGTGGTTGTAAACATCTTGTTCTCCTCGGCCTGTGGTGCTGACTGAGAGCCCAATCCTGAGCTTGTCCTGCTGGCATACCGCAAGTGCAGAGTGTTGCAAATGTTCCATAAGTCACACCTCTGACACTTTGCACTGGGTCAGTCCTGGCACCGACCCAGCCCCAGTCTGTGATAAATGCCGCTCCAGCCATGTGCCACCTAGAGCAAAGGAAAAGCTCCAAGCGGCAGTGAGGTTCATCAGGGTGAGGAGGAAGGTGTTCAGGGGTGGGAAGAGGGCAGGGGCATGGTGGGAGGGGGAGGAACTGGGGCGGGAGGAAAGTGGGACTGGCAGAGCTGTGTTCCACCAGATCCAGAACTCTGCCTTGGGCCTTCTGTCCTGACATGGAGCCTTTCAACTATGCGCTGGCAAAATAGCCAGCACAGACCTGAGAAGCCCCATTGCAGGGCTTGGGGCTTTACCCAGCAGAAAAGGAACAAAAGGTCCCAAGACCTCCAACTGCTTCCTTGCGTCCACTTTGGCACTGCTGCTCCAGAGGGCTCCGGGAAGCTTGGGATTGGTCTGTTAGTGAACTGAATGTTCCTGAAGCTTCTACTGAGACTACAGCAGAACAGTGAAAAGTGGCCAATGACAAAACAGCACTGAGTTGCATGACTGACTTCCTCCTTTCTTCTCACCCTTCCCTACTCCCCATTCTAAGAATACAAGGCGCCATAGTCATGCCTGCTTTTCCTCTGTTAATTGCTCTGTAGGTTACATGCTTTTGAAAAACAGTAAAACCTGATGACCTGAATCCATGGATGATTTTGCTACTGAGTGTCATCAGGTGGAAGTCCAATGAAAGGAACTCTGCCCTTCTTTTCCCATTATGGTGCAGAGGGAAGATCTGCACAAGTAAAGAGAAGGCAGCATCCAAGATACCACTGTTTTTACTATGGAAGGGTAAAGACATAACACAAAATGCAGGAAGAAACAAGGGTCATATGAGTAGAGCAGTTGCGTCAAACAGCCCAATCCTATCCCAACTGTCACACATGCAGGACATGCTTTCTGCTGACAGAAGCATCAAGATCCAGGTGGAAGTGCTTGGATCTGGTATGCATCATGCAGTGTCATTGTGCTTGCCTATGATGCTGGTGAGCACAACGAAGTCACCAGTGTAGTCGCTGGCAGTCGTGTGAATAGGCCGCTGTCCAGTCATGCCAGGTGAGTCAGCAGGGGGCAGGTGGCGGGAGGGATGACGGATGTAGGGGGAGGAACAGGCAAATTTCTGAATGAGGAGAGGTCAGGGAAGGAGGTAGAATGTGGGCAGGAAGGTGTAGCCCTCATGTGTGGCCATGTCCTCTCCTCCTTCCCTCTCCCTTATTCTCCTCAGTTCTGCACCAGAAAAAATAGAGGAAACCCAAAGGGAAACCAGAGATTCATTCCCAGGGTAAGGGAATGAATGAACAAAATGAAACATCACCCATTTCAGGGCCAGGATATCTCCAAGTGGTCGCAAAAATAAAATGTTAACTGAAGTGATTTGGGGGTGTGTGACTAGAGGCCATAGATGGGAATCTGGTCATCAGTGATCTCCTTCCTTCTCTCCTCTTCCTCTTTCTTGCAGAATTTTCAGGCCAATCAGCACCCATTCTGAAAGTTTTCCTCAACACTTAACATCCACTGAATGTTGTGACTCATCAAGAAATGAAAGGCCTGTGGATCAAGCATTTTTTAGCTTTGCAAAGAACTGAGATGTTAGGAAGGGCAGTTATAAACCCTGCAATTATCACAGTCACTGTCATTAAGTTCTGGAAGTCCCATGGCTAACACCAAGTCACTTGCAAAACAAATAACAAAAAGAGGTGGATTCACTTGAGGAACTGGTAATGCTCCTTCCCCCAATCTATAATTACTCATTTCAAAAAACAGTGACACAGTCTTGGAGACAGTCAGGTCTCTTTCTACAGATGTTTGAGAATTCAGGTTGGCATCTGTGCAAAGAGTGTTGAATTATTAGGGGATTCAGGGGAGGTTGGAAGCAGCATTTCAGGTTGCTGCTTGTGGGGGTAGAGTTGTCAGGTGCGTATGCCACATTCAATATGCTCATCTCGGATGGAAAGCAAGATTTGCTACCAGTCACACCAATGTCATTTCTGCTGTTCCTTTTTCTGATTCAGCTGCCTCACACCACTTGCCAGAATCAGGGCTACAGATGTGGTTGGCAGCCCAGACCTCGGACTCGTATCTATGGCTCTCCAGAGGATCTGTTCGTTGCTGAATTTGTCTCTCTTTTTCTTCCCATATGGGACGAGTTCCAGTTCAGTACAATTCCACCTTTGTTACTCAACGGCTGGTAAGTAGTACCTAAATATTTGAAAAGTGAACTTCTGTCCAAGTGAAAAGTCTGATCAAATATCCTCCTGTACATTCAGAAAAAAAATACTTCATTACCCTAGAAAAAAATTATATGTGCAGTTACATCTGTATACTTAATGTGGATAATTCAAATGGCATTCCTTAAATGAAGGGGTCCAATGAAGCCGACTCCCAGGAAAGGTTGTATATAAGATTGCCGCCTACGTGCATCTGATTCCTGTCTGGCAGGAGAGAAGCAGCTTTCTCTGGTTCGCACCTCTTCTCTCCTCTTTCTTTACACTCTGAGTAAGACTCAGTTGGCTGCTGTCAAAAGTGGTGGTAAGCCTGGATGTGTGGGACACCAATGGGCTTGACCCATTTGCCTCAAG
Source organism: Tiliqua scincoides (assembly GCF_035046505.1). NCBI lineage: Eukaryota > Metazoa > Chordata > Lepidosauria > Squamata > Scincidae > Tiliqua > Tiliqua scincoides. The sequence continues at coordinate 140,606,553 of NC_089825.1, read as the reverse complement.
CTCCTTGAGAAGTAATCTCTTAGTCAACGTGATCATCAGAGCATCAGAGCTGGTGATCTGGAGGCATGAATTCTGCTCCACCTCCTTGGAAATGGAAGTCACCTCCTCATAGCCATTCTACATTCCATTAGCTTGCCAGATTCTTAAATGTACAGGACAATGTGGTTCTTTCTATCTTCCTGTGGATTTTACTATGATGAATCAGCTTCATCCTTTTCACCCCCTTTTCTCTCCTTAACCTGACAATAAACTTTTTGATTCTGATGTTGTGGAGTTTTTAGACCATTGCCCCTAAAGACTCAGGAGTCTGACTTCTTAAGAGCAGCATCTGTTTTGTCCATGCTATTCGGTGGTGGGGACTGAACTGCACCATCACTTCTGGCAGCAGTGACTGGGGGGGGGGATTTGTCCTTTTATCTTCAGCAAACTATTTCATGAAATGTTTATCTACTTAAAAATCCAGTTTGAACTTGTAGTGTGCATCACTGGCATAGCTGAAGGGAGAGCAAAGCACAAATTTTGCAGGGAGCCTCACTGCGAGATGTGAGCAGACCCACTGCCATTCAGAGCCATTCTAGGTCACAAGAGCAAAACAGAGGCAACTTAGTACTTTGCAGCCCCTGTGGTGTGGATAACTGTTGAATTGGTGGAAGTGAACGTTAATTAAGGTGACCAGACATCCTGGTTTGACTGGAGCAGTCCTCAATTCTGCATGCATTCCAAAGTATTTGGATATTGTGTGTTTCTTTTTATTCATTAATTAGTTAATACATATATTTAAGAGCCCATTTTAAAAGCCCATTTTAAAAGCCCATGTCATCTACACGGGATCAAGACAGAGTATATCCAGTTCAAACCAATGGATCTAAAGCATCACAGCCTCAAAATGTTTGTAAGTTTAATATGGTTGTTAAAGGTCTTGAGTAAACAAAAAAAGGGAAACACAAGTACAAATGCTCTAACTTGCATAAGGCATATGAAGACGTTTGCACTGCACCGCCCCACTGACTGGTATATCAGAAATAACTTCTCACCATGAAAAACGACACTGGTTGTACAGAAATTCAGAAGTTGTGCATGTCAGAACCCTAACACTCCCTGAAATCTCCTTTGCAGCATAGTGCCTAACAACTACCACCATGTCCTTGCCTTTTGGTTTGCCATGAGTGAGATCAACAGGAATCCTCACCTCTTACCCAACAGCTCACTGAGTTACACCTTCTATCTAACTGTTTTCAATGCAAAAGGATCCTGCGCTGGCACAATGGAAGTTCTTTTCTCAAGACTTCAGAGTCCTCTCAATTACAACTGTGAGAAGAAAGACAAGCTAAGGGCCATCATTGGAGGGCTCACCCCTTATAACTCCAGGCAGATGCCTCAGATCTTAAATCTCTACAAGATACCTCAGGTATGTGTCTTTACCCATAAGTATTGGTGCAACAGGTGGAAGCCTCACAACACAATCCTATGCATGTCTACTCAGAAGTAAGTCTCATTGAATTCAATGGGATTTACTCACAGGACAATGTTTATAGGATTACAGCCTTGGGGGTGGAAAACCTCTCTTTAGTCCGAAGCATGTTTCCCATCAAGATTTATGCGTTAAAATGGCTCTGCTCTGTTTAGCCCACAACATGTTAGATATTCAGGTATTCATCATCAGGTATTAAATAATGCAGTACCTGAATTTCTGTGTATAATGTGTATTAGAGCCCTGGTGCCTTTTTTTTTTACCAAGCAGAATCTAATCTCCTTTGCTGTGTTGCTTGAGAAGCCCTTTTATTTCTTTTTATTTTGAGCCCCATTTTCACATGCATGTGGTGCTGGGTGCCTCCCAAGAGAGCATGACCCAAGCCAGTAGTGTGCCTTGAAGCAGGACTGATGGCAAGAGGTCTCAGATCCTCCAGGCCTCCTTTGGTTCAGGCTACAGGCAACTATAAAAAGATCCTGCCTTCTGCTGCAGCCCAAATTCCAGGAACCCGTCTTCTTCTTTGTCTCTCACCCATAGCTTCTCTCCTCTCCCCCTCCTTCCTGGCTCCTGCTGGACTCCAGCCCCAGTTCTCCCTGGGAAACCCCTAACACGTTTCGGCCTTTCTTTGGAATCCTGAGGGGGGGGGGGAAGATACAAGTGAATTTTTAGTAGAGAAACTGTAAGTAGGGAAAGAGCTCAGCACATATCACCCAATTCTCTGCTCCAAATCCCTATTTCTAAACGTTTTAAAAGTATTAATTAGACTCTGAGATGTGAAATTATGCATAAAATATAATTAGGACTCCAGTAGTCCTGTGCAGACTGCAGCATCAGAAGTCTCCACAATATTTGCTGGACAATGAACACAAATTGAAATCAAACTTCTATTGTGTCACACATTTGGGGGCATCGATCGACATTTGCAGATTGTGAAAGATTGTACTGTGCTCTGAAAATATCCCTGGCATTCCCTTCAGCTCAGTTACGGCTCCTTTGATCCAGCCTTAAGTTCCCCTCCTTATACCGGATGATCCCAAATGAAAAGGCTCAGTATGTTGGGATTGTGCAGCTGCTTCGGCATTTCGGATGGACCTGGGTTGGCCTCATTGTCTCAGATGATGACAGTGGAGAGACCTTTGGGCGGATCCTCAAGCCCAGGCTCCTCCAGAGCCACATTTGCATCGCTTTTAGGGAAGTTGTTCCAACGCTCAAGTCCTTCTGGGGAGAAATGGAGAAGCAGATTCATGACCAACTGGAACGAACACGTTCTACCATCTCCTCAGCCAAATGCAATGTGATTCTTGTTCATGGGGGTTTACGCTCTATGGAGGGTTTGCGTAAGATTTTGTCAAAAAGTGAACGTGATGAAATGAAACCAATAGAGAGGGTTTGGATCATAACAGCTCACTGGGATTTCTCTTCCGTATTCCATCTGGATCTGTTCACACCACAGTCCTTCAACGGCACTTTGTCCTTTTCACTGCACAGAAATGTCGTGGCAGGATATCAGGGGATCCTTGAGAAAATAAATCTTAACAATTTTAATCTTTATCACTTCAAACTCTTCTGGTCTACTGTATTTCACTGTTCTGTACCTTCAATTGGTCTACATAGACCAGGAACAGAAGATTGCACTGGGGAGGAGAAATTGAGCAGCCTGCCCAAGTCCATCTTTGAAATGAAAATGTCTGGGCAGAGCTATGGTATCTACAATGCTGTTTATGCTGTAGCGCATGCTCTCCATGCCATGGAGTCATCAAAGTCCAAACAGAAACTGAAGGGGGATGGAGGCACATGGGATCTTCGGAATGTCCAGCGGTGGCAGGTAGGGTGGATTCTCTTGGCAATTGCAACTGTCTGGGAAAATTGAAGTTGTCACCAGGTATGTTATGGATAGCACTCTCCATGTATGCTGCTCCTTTCACAGGTTGCAAAAATGGGGTGTTGTTTGGAAGCATTACTGAGACCTGCAAAACTACCACACCTTTTTGGGGGTCAGTACACAAATTCTTCTTGATTCACTGCTGATCTGACCAGTGACTGGTTCCTGTTGGCAACCACATTCTGACCTCTAATCTACCTATGTTGTTTCACATCTTCAGGCCCCAGTACAGTCAAGGTTAAAAAGGGGGGGGGCTATGGGTCAAATGTAAAAAAAAATTAGGCCCCTTCCAACTTTATGATTCTATAAAATGGCTGCTGTTGGCGCAACTGTCGGCAGACATCCCACAAGAGGGAGCAGTGCTCCCCATCTGTTGACAAACCTGCTAGCAGCAGGGGCAGGGAGGAAGCAAAATGGGGCCTGGAAGGGGAGGAATGAGATGCAAGGAGGCTCCGGGATGGGGAGAATGGATAGGACTGGGTCCAAAGTGCTTTATTCAAGGGGCAGATGGGGCTTGTTCACCTTAGGTTTTGTGCTGGCACCATTTATTACTGTTTTAAGAAGACTGCATGTTGAGCTGTAATTTGGAGAGTGTTGGGGGAGTGGACCTGTGGGTTTCATCAAGAGTATCCTGCATTTCCCCCTTAGTTCAATCACTAAATATATTCAACATTCAACATGGAAACTAAGGGCCCAATCCTATCCAACTTTCCAGCTCTGGTGTAGCCACAATGCAGCCCCGTGGTAAGGGAACAAATGTTCCCAAACCTTGAGAAGAGCCCAGTGATTATCCCTCCACCACAGGATGCAGCACACACCCCACTGACACAACAGCACCAGCCCTGGAAAATGGAATAGGATTCGGCCCTAAAACAGCACAGGAAATATAGTAAATATTAGAACCCATCAGACATGAAGAGCCTGGGAGATTAGAAACAGCTTCACCTGCAACCAGAAAGCATATTTGAAGATGTGAGAGGCATATAGGAAAGAACATTGTTTAATTGGGGCTCCTCTCCCTGCATCCTGTCACCCTGTTCACCTTGGGCTGAAGGAGTGCCCAGCGGGTGCCATCCCTTGATGAGTGCAGCGAATAAGGGCTGAACCCTATCCAATTTTCCAGTGTCGGTGCTGCTGTGCCTATGGGATATGCACTGCTTCCTGTGTAGGGGGGGCAGTCTTGGAGCCTCCTCAAGGTAGAGGAACATTTGTTCCCTTACCTTGGGGCTGCATTGTGGCTGCCCCAGTGCTGGAAAGTTGGACAGGACTGGGCCGCAAAACAGGCCGACATGGAGAAGGGAACTCTTTCAAATGACCAGATTCAAAGATATGAGAAGCTTTTGATGGAAATCTCAGCCACGGATTACATTTTTGCACAGTTTCTTCTTCTTAGATACAAATAATTTACTGGAAGATACAAATAATTTACGTTGGTTTGAATTTATACGTCATAGAAAAGTAAGAAAGAGGCTTTAAGCGTTAGCTAGTCAGATATTTTCTAGAAAAAGTCAAATGTCAAAGAAATTGCATTCCAGCTTGTTCTTGATCATTGACCCGAGTTCATTTCTTTCTTCCTCTCCTCCAAGACAGCTTCACTCCTTTCTGAAAAACATTCATTTCAACAATAGTGCTGGGGATGAAATATTTTTTGATGAAAATATGGATTTTGCTGCTCCGTTTGATATCATGAACACAATCACTTATCCCAATAAGTCCTTTCATAGAATCTCCGTGGGAAAGATGGATCCCTGGGCTTCTGAAGGAGGAGAGTTCACTATCTACCAAAGTGCCATAGTGTGGAATCACAAGTTTAAGCAGGTGGGAAACACTAGCATGTTTCTAAAGTATACAATCCCCAGTTCAAAAAGAACAGAGAAAGGCTCTTGCCTTTTCTCCCTTCCCATTCCCTACTCTGATTTCAACTTTTCAGGGATGACTCTATGCCAAGAGGTTGAACAGTTGCCCTCATGCTAAGAGCAGTTGCATCAGGCCAATGCAGACTCCAGCAAGTCTCTGGACGGCCAGAGGCTCATTGGACACTGGGGGCTCCCTGGAAGACAAATTGGGAGTCCCCAAGGGTCACAAGTGGCCCCTGGGCTGGGGTTTGGGCACCCCTGGTCTAGAGGGACCATGTATCTAGCACAACGATTTTCAACCCTTTTCACCTTATGGCACACTGACAATGCAGTGAAGTTGTCAAGGCATACTATCAGTTTTTTGAGAGTTGACAAGGCACCTCATGTGGCTGATGGGGGGCTCATATCCCCAATCGCCGCACAAATAAGTGACCCTCTCCCAAATTCCTGCAGCATACCTATGGACCGTTCATGACACGCTAATGTGCCATGTCACACTGGTTGAAAAATCACTGGTCTGGCAGATGGTCTAGCAGTTCATATGGCTGGTGAGGCTGAACTGCAAATGGAAAACAGAGCAGAGAGTAAAAGATAAAACAAAATGTAAAATGTAGAAAGACAAATCAAAAGGCTAGTAAATCACAGAGAACATTGCTGTAAACACTGATTGCTCCATAGATATTCACTATGGATTAGTCATTAGTGTGTTCTTGTGTAAAATGGATGGGAACCTCACTTTGTGGAGCTGAGGAAAAGAAACAGATGATCTCCTCTCTCAACCCCATCCCTTCTACTTACTGACAGATGCTTCCACACTCCACATGTGTGGAGAGTTGCCTTCCTGGACACAGCAGGATTGTTCGTCAGGGTGCTCAGGTGTGTTGCTATGACTGCGCTCAGTGCTCTGAAGATAGCATCTCGGTCCAGACAGGTAAGTAAAAGAATACAAAGGGACATCAACCCCTGCTGCCTCCATGCCCCTGATCCTCCCCCTCCTCACCCGGTTTTGCCAGTAGCCACCCCTCCCCACCCCCACTCCCCCCACTCCTAATCATCACCTCCCCCCACTGAGACCTTACTTGATTCTGCAGAGTCTGTTTGGCTGAGCTGCAGCACTGCTGCCTCTCTTGTTTCCGCACTGTCCAATGAACACTCAAGACAACAGATATGGGAGAAAGGACCAGTTTATTTCACATTAGCAAGAGAAGCAGAGTCTGAGACCTGCAGCATCCAAGGCAGCGAAAGCCCCTGTGGTGCGGGGAGGGACCTCTGGGCGGTACCAGAAACCTCTGCCCCCAGGCGGGCATGCACCCGACTCCAAGTCGCGCCCCGCTGCTGGGTGGCGTGTCTCATCCATGTCTATCCCTTAAGGGGAAGGCAGCCGGGCCGCGGACTGCGCCACCTCGAGCCGCTGAGCCTCTGAGGTGTGCCCGCGGTCCCAGTCAGGGCCCCGTCTACGTCCTCGTGCCGCCGAGCCCCTGAGGACTGAAATAGGGTTCCGCCCTGCCTATGCCGCCTGAAGGTGCATGCCAAAAGTCCCATTCACGCCTCCTAACCCGCACCACCTGCCCTCTTAAAGTGACCAATGGCAGCTTGCAAACAGGAGGAGTGTAACCCTCTGGCCCACAACAGTCTGGGGTAGGCGAAAAAACTGCCTATCCTTCAGTCAATCTTGGCAGGCAGCAAAAAATTCCTACCCGGCCCCAAATGGCAACCAGTTAAACTCAGACTGCCTCCAGGGCGGGCGGGTGGGTATTCCCACGTTGCCCACATGCAAAGAAGGAAGAGGGTTGGGTCTTGTGCCCTTTTAAAAGGTCTGCTGTAGCTGCCAGACCCAGCCCCTTTCTCCTCCCTCTTGGGGAGGGACTCTCGTGTCCTGGCCAGGACAAACAAACTCCGATCACCTTTTAATTGGGCGGTCGGGAGAAGCAGCACTCACAAAATGGCCACCAACGGAGTGCTACGTACTCTGCTGGCAGCCACCTTATGACAGAGGATGTGTCTTCTGCTGTCATAAGCAGCTCCACGCAACAGCCCAATCCTGGTGATGAAAGGTTTGCCATAATCCATAGAGAGAATATGACAATACTTACATAACAGTATGTGTATATAACGTTACCCTGCACATGCCTGATCTTGTCTGATCTTAGAAGCTAAGCACGGTCAGGCCTGGTTAGTACTTGGATGGGAGACCGCCTGGGAATACCTGGTGCTGTAGGCTTATACCATAGTCTTTCGAGACTGAAGGTTGCCTACCAACCAACAACAACAAACAGCACAATCCTAACCCCTTATGTCATTGCTTTCCAGCACGGATATAAGGGCAATGCAGCTCCAAGATAAGGGAACAAACATTCCCTTCCTTTGAGGAGGACTCCGTGAGTGACACCCAACTGCAGGATGCAGCACACGTCCCATTGGCACCACTATGCCAGCGCTGGAAAGCACTGACATAAGGGGTTAGGATTGCACACTCAATAAAATCACAAACTGTGTGCAAGTTCTCCTGTACTATATTTGTATGAATTTATTTGTTATTTCCAGATGCAGAAGAATGCCACAAGTGCCCAGAAGATCACCACCCAAACAGGAAACAGGATCAGTGCATCCCTAAAACAATAACTTACTTGTCGAGTCAAGAGCCCTTGGGAATTACATTGATTTCCTTGGCTCTCTTCTTTTCTGCAGTCACTGGAATAGTGATGTGGGTCTTCATTCAACACCACGATACTCCCATAGTCAAGGCCAACAACTGGAGCATCACCTGTGCCCTCCTCTGCTCTCTGCTGCTTTGTTTCCTCTGCTCCTTTCTGTTCATTGGCCAGCCTGGGAGGGTGACCTGCCTTCTCCGCCAAAGCGTGTTTGGCATCATCTTCTCCATTGCTGTTTCCTGTGTGTTGGCCAAAACCCTCACCGTGGTGGTGGCCTTCATGGCCACCAAGCCAGGAAACAGGATGAGAAAATGGGTCGGGAAGAGGCTGGCAGTGTCGTTCATCATACTCTCTTCTCTGACTCAGAGTGGCATCTGTGCAGTGTGGCTGACCACGTCTCCCCCCTTCCCAGAATCAGATATGCGTTCTCAGCCCACTCAGATCATAGTGCAATGCAACGAAGGTGCACCCACCATGTTCTACACTGTGCTTGGCTACATGGGCTTTCTGGCCATCATCAGCTTTGCCGTGGCTTTCTTTGCCAGAAAACTGCCAGATACTTTCAATGAAGCCAAGCTGATCATCTTCAGCATGCTGGTGTTTTGCAGTGTCTGGGTATCATTTATCCCGGCCTACTTGAGCACCAAGGGGAAATACATGGTGGCCGTGGAGATCTTCTCCATCTTGGCCTCCAGTGCTGGACTGCTGGGTTGCATCTTCATCCCTAAAGTCTACATTATTGTACTGAGGCCTGAGTTGAACACCAAAGAACAGCTAGTAAGGAAAAAGTAATTTTGGTCCTTACCTAAATTCTTCCTTTCCTCTTATCACTGTTGCACTTTCCATATTGTCTATTATCTTGTTTAAGGCTATAGGCCATGTGCAAAATCCGGTCCACCTTTATGCTTGTGAAGCACCTCATAGTCAAAAGATAATCAATGGTGATGTTGAATGAAGCCATCTCTCTATAAACATTACTCTATTAACTAAACTTTTTCCTTTTGTTTGATGGGAAGTTAAATTGAGGGCTGAGCTGAAGTTGCCACTCAAAAGTTGCACTTTGCCACTCAAAAGCCACCTTCCGCTTTTGTTTCAGCATAGGAAAGGCAGGATACAAACGTTTAAAATAAATAATTCACAGGCAACAAAAAGATTTGTAGTGCCTCACTGTTTCATGGAAGTTCCTCGGGAGAGAAAATTGGTGGGCTCACAGACTCATGGAAAAAAGCAGTCGGGCAGCCCAATTCCATAGAGAGCCCACAGCAGCAGATCTCACACTCTAGTGCTGTTATGTCCTCTTAACCATGTCACAAAAGCTGTGGCAATGTTGTGAACTTCCAGATGCACAGCTGGAACAGATAAGTCACAGGTGGAAGGAAGTTGTGGGTCGTGAAGGCAGGTTATGGTTTGGGGGAGGATTGAGGGAAGATTGGCTGGAACAGGTTGGATAGGTTGTGCAAGCAGCACCAGGTGTAGCAATTGGTCTGGACTGAAGTATGTGGCTAGCACAGCCGGGGGGGCTGGGGGGTGGGCTGGGAGCAGCAGGCCATGGCAGCACCCTGATGCACACCAGCGGGACAAAAAATACAGGTCACATCCCATGGGGCTCGTTTTTACATTGGGGAAGCTCTTTGCAGTGGCACTCCTCCCTCTCATCAATTGCCCGGACCCCCTGCATGTGCCACTCCTGCACACTACCTCGTCGAGCGAGAGGAATGGCATACATGGTACCACCCCTAGAGGACCCTGCCTCTCATCCATCAGGCCCTTCTTACAGATGTGTCCTGCATCCAGGCGTACCAGCTGGATAGGGGACTGTGCCAGCTCTTCAGCCCCAGGATCCAGTCTGTCCCATTCTTGCCTCTTAGCCTCCACGTCATCCTTCTTTCCTTTCCAGTGATGTACCAATGTTCTAGCAGGCGTTGGCCAACGCCTGCTAGAGTTTTGCTGTCATCACAGTCTCTGTGTCAGCAACACGTTCTTCAACACAAAGCCCCAACATAGAGTCTCTTGGAGACATCCAAGATCAAAGCACTGGCACCAGCTCGACCTGATCCTCACCAGACGCTCCAGCCTTCCCAGCATCAAGATCACACGCAGTTATCATGGTGCTGCCTGCGACACTGACCACTCCCTGGTGTGCAGCAGAGTGAAACTGCAAACAAAGCGACTGTATCACACGAAAAAGGAAGGAAGACCTCACATTGATACCAGCAAGACCCGGGATCAGAGAAAAGTGGAGGAATTTGCACAAGCGCTTGAGGAATCTCTTCCAGGACCGGCCGACGCAAACACATCCAACAGATGGGAACATTTCAAGAATACCGTTTACAACACCGCCTTGTCCATATTCGGCAAGAAGACCAACAAGGTGGCAGACTGGTTTGAAGCCCACTCTGAGGAGTTGACACCAGTCATTGAGGAAAAGAGGAGAGCTCAAGCAGCATACAAGGTCTGTCCCAGTGAGCGCAACCTGCAGGTCCTCCGAACTGCCTGCAGCAAAGTCCAACAGACTGCCAGGAGATGTGCTAACGACTACTGGCTCCAGCTCTATTCCGAGATACAGATAGCAGCTGACACGGGCAACATCAAGGGGATGTATGATGGTATCAAGCAGGCCCTAGGTCCAACACAGAAGAAAATTGCCCCTCTGAAGTCTGCCACAGGCGAGGTCATCCAGGATCGGGCGCAGCAGATGGAACGCTGGGTGCAGCACTACTCTGAGCTATATTCCAGAGAAAATGTAGTCACCGAAGAAGCACTGAACAACATTGAGTGCCTGCCTGTGCTGGAAGAGCTTGACAGTGAACCAACCCTAGAAGAACTTCACGTGGCCCTGGACTCCCTTGCCTTTGGCAAGGCACCTGGAAAAGACAGCATCCCTGCTGAAGTCCTAAAATGCTGCAAAGAGATCATCGTCACTGAGCTGCATGAAATCCTCTGTCTCTGCTGGAGAGAAGGTGGAGTACCTCAAGACATGAGGGATGCAAACATCATCACGCTGTACAAGAACAAAGGTGACAGGGGTGACTGCAACAACTACCGCGGCATCTCTCTCCTTAGCGTTGTAGGAAAGCTGTTTGCCCGAGTTGTACTAAAGAGGCTCCAGGTACTTGCAGAGAGCGTCTATCCAGAATCGCAGTGTGGATTCCGAGCCAACAGGTCCACCACTGATATGGTATTCTCCCTTAGACAACTGCAGGAGAAATGCAGGGAACTAGCCTTCATAGATGTCACAAAGGCTTTCGACCTGGTCAGCAGAGACAGCCTCTTCAAGATTCTCCCCAAGATTGGATGTCCACCCAGGCTCCTCAGCATCATCAGATCTTTCCACAAGGACATGAAGGGCACTGTTGTCTTCGATGGCTCCACATCAGACCCTTTTGACATCCGAAGAGGAGTAAAGCAGGGCTGTGTTCTTGCACCAACCTTGTTTGGGATTTTCTTCGCTGTCCTGCTGAAGCAGGCCTTTGGAACTGCAACAGAAGGCATCTATCTCCGGACCAGATCAGACGGAAAGCTCTTCAACCTCTCCAGACTGAGAGCAAAATCCAAAGTCCAGCTGAAATGTCTGCGTGACTTCCTCTTTGCCGACAATGCAGCTGTCACTACCCACTCTGCCAAAGATCTCCAGCAGCTCATGGATCGTTTTAGCAAGGCCTGCCAAGATTTTGGACTGACAATCAGCCTGAAGAAAACACAGGTCATGGTTCAGGATGTGGACTCACCTCCCTGCATTACAATCTCTGAACATGAACTGGAGGTTGTCCATGACTTTGTGTACCTTGGCTCAACGATCTCCGACACTCTTTCTCTCGATACCGAGCTAAACAAGCGCATCGGTAAAGCAGCTACCATGTTTTCCAGACTCACAAAGAGAGTCTGGTCCAACAAGAAGCTGACGGAACATACCAAGATCCAGGTCTACAGAGCTTGCATCCTGAGTACACTTCTGTACTGCAGCGAGTCATGGACTCTTCGCTCACAACAGGAGAGGAAACTGAGCGCTTTCCACATGCACTGCCTCCGACGCATCCTCGGCATCACCTGGCAGGACAAAGTTCCAAACAACACAGTCCTGGAACGTGCTGGAATCCCTAGCATGTATTCACTGCTGAAACAGAGACGCCTGCGTTGGCTTGGGCATGTCGTGAGAATGGATGATGGCCGGATCCCAAAGGATCTCCTCTATGGAGAACTCGTGCAAGGAAAGCGCCCTACAGGTAGACCACAGCTGCGATACAAGGACATCTGCAAGAGGGATCTGAAGGCCTTAGGAGTGGACCTCAACAAGTGGGAAACCCTGGCCTCTTAGCGGCCCGCTTTGAGGCAGGCTGTGCAACATGGCCTTTCCCAGTTTGAAGAGACACTTGGCCAACAGTCTGAGGCTAAGAGGCAAAGAAGGAAGGCCCATAGCCAGGGAGACAGACCAGGGACAGACTGCACTTGCTCCCGGTGTGGAAGGGATTGTCACTCCCGGATTGGCCTTTTCAGCCACACTAGACGCTGTTCCAGAACCACCTTTCAGAGTCTTTCGAGACTGAAGGTTGCCAATAAAAAAAATAATAACCAATGTTCTAAAGCAGGAGTGGCTGACCTGTGCCACATGTGCCGCTAGTGGCACGTGGACACTTTCCAAGTGGCACTCACAAAGTCACCATGCATTTCTGAAAAACATGTAAATCATAACAAAGAAAGCATTGCAGCAGTTGATGGTTTGCTTGCTTCCTTTGCAACTCCTTACACAGCATGCCCCCAAGTTTCTAACACCGTAATGGGTCCATTCAGGGCAGCCTCGCCTACTCTTCTTGGTTTGCTCTAGTTGGGAGAAGGGGAGGAAAAGAATGACGGACAGGACAGAAAACCAATAGGGCGGATGCCAGTGAGTTGCATTCCGCCAACTGGTAGGTTACTTTCCTACTTGAGAAGGCCGGTATTGGTAGAGCACTGAAAAGGCAAGGGGTGGCTGTAGAAGGTGGCAGGGACGGAATGGGGTGGTGACAACGAGAAGGTGGTGGTGCCAACGAGAGATGACCAACAAGATCAGCAAAGCCCAGTTCGGCAAAGATCACATCTTCAGAAAAACCATCTGCAAAGAGATCCTGGCTAAGGTCATCTTTGAGGATGAGAAGATGGGCAGGCAGAGGGAGGCTGCAAAGTACAACCTGCCAATTTTCTATGCCAAATCCTGAACCCTTTAAAAATTTTAATTGGACTCTGACATGTGGCATTGTGCATAAGGTATAATTAGTACTCCAATAATCCTGCCCAGACTACAGCATCAGAAGTCTCCACAATATTTGCTGGACAATGAAACACAAATTGAAATCAAACTTCTATTGCGTCACACGTCAAGGGACACAATTGCTATTTGCAGATTGTGAATGGTTCTTAGCTCTGAAAATATCCCTGGCATTCCCTTCAGCTCAGCTACGGCTCCTTTGATCCAGCCTTAAGTGACAAAACTCAGTTCCCCTCCTTATACCGGATGATCCCAAATGAAAAGGCTCAGTACGATGGGATTGTGCAGCTGCTTCAGCATTTCGGATGGACCTGGGTTGGCCTCATTGTCTCAGATGACGACAGCGGAGAGACCTTTGGGCGGATCCTCAAGTCCAGGCTCCTCCAGAGCCACATTTGCATCGCTTTTAGGGAAGTTGTTCCAACACTCAAGTCCTTCTGGGGAGAAATGGAGAAGCAGATTCATGACCAACTGGAACGAACACGTTCTACCATCTCCTCAGCCAAAAGCAATGTGATTCTCGTTCATGGGGTGTTTGCCCAAGATTCTGTCAAAACGTGAACGTGATGCAATGAAACCAATAGAGAGGGTTTGGATCATAACAGCTCACTGGGATTTCTCTTCTGTGTTCCATCTGGATCTGTTCACACCACAGTCTTTCAATGGCACTTTGTCCTTTGCACTCCACACAAATGAAATGGCAGGATATGCAGATTTTCTTGAGACATTATATCTTAAAGAATTTCATCAATTTCTGTTCCAGCTTTTCTGGTTCAGTATGTTTTACTGTCCATTGCCTTTATTTGGTCAATATATACCAGCAGGAAAACGCTGCACGGGGAGGGAAAAGATGAGCAGCCTTCCCAGGTCCATATTTGAAACAGGAGTGCCTGGTCATAGTTATGGCATCTACAATTCTGTTTATGCTCTGGCACATGCGCTCCATGCCATAGATTCATCGAGGTCAAAACAGAAATTGATGGGAGATGGAGGTTCATGGGACTTCAGGGATGTTCAGCCGTGGCAGGTAGAGTGGATTCTCCTATTAATTCAGTTTAAAAAGAAACGTCATACAGGTCCAGCCTTGTTATACGTGGATGTTTTTATACACAGATTTTACAACACAAATTGCCACTGCAGATGAGAAGGAATGTGCTGATCCCTGGAGAAGGGGAAAAACGCATCCCTTTAAATTCAGTTTAAAAAACTGATCAGTCCTTTAACAATAGCCTCCTTAATGAGAGAGAGAGAGAGAGAGAGGGCAGCTGGCTGGCAATCCATCAATCCTTCTCTCTCCAGGCGACCCCTCCCTTCCCCCTGAGCATGTGAAAGAAAGGTAATCACTTTGCATTGGTGAAAGGAGGGACTGAGTGAAGCCCTTGCAGGATGACTGCTTGATGGATTGTCTTCTGAATGACTCTTATCTTACATCACAAAGGTCAGCAAGGTTGTTTTTAAATCACCAGAGCAAAGAAACTTTGTTTTTTGCATTGATTTGCTATAGTGCGTTTTTTACCTTCTATGTGAGTGCTTGGAACAGAACCCACACAAATAATGAGGCTCAACCTGTAATTGGCAAGAGTACCTTGCCCTACTGCAGATATTACCAGCGCCCTCTCTCTTTCCTGCTGGTTTCACATATGGCATAAATGTTTTCTCAGTAATTTAACTAGGACTGGCAAAATCATTTAGGTTTTGTGCAGTCCCCTTTCGGGCGCAGTCCTAACCAACTTTCCAGGACCGAGATAATGGTGATGCAGCTCCGAGGTAAGGGAACAAACATTCCCTTACCTTGAGGACACCTCCATGACTGCAGACGCGTGTGGCCTCTGGGAACCAAGTGCCTCAGGAACTAAGTGCCAGGTAAGGCACAAGAGTTTAGCATCTGGGCAAGGAGACCTCTGAGTTTTGGAGAAGGAGAGGAGGAGGAGGAGCAGGAGGAGGAGGTAAGTGTACTCATTCTAACGCTTTGTCTTTCTAACTCCCTGTCTTCTAACCTTAACCTTACCTTTAAAGCAACCTTAAATCAAAATTGAAAGTTAGCACCTAAGGGAGGTACATAGGGCTACTCTGAGCAGGAGCAGAGTCTTACTCGTGAGTAAGAGCAGAGTCCTACTCGTGAGTAAGAGCCCAAGGGTCAGGCATTTAAATCAAAGTTGAAAGTTAGGTGCACCTAAGGTAGCACTTAATCGAAGGAAGGGAGGAGGATAAAGTGGAAAGCAGGTTTTTCTACTTGTTTAAATTAAACCTATACTTAACCCAGGTTAAACCTAATCTAAGTTAGAACATAACCTAAACAGGTCAGTAAATTGGGACACAGGATCTAGAGAGCAATAAATAATTAAACAAACCCAAATAAAAACTAGCTTGAGGTTACAAAAACAGTCCAGCCTAACAGAACAGAACTAGGAGGGAAAGGACCTAGGAAGGGCCAATTCCCAACCCATTAAGAGCCCCATTAGGCTAATCCAAGCAGTCCATTCAGGAGCCTGCAGAGTAGGTCACGCCCATCAGCAGCCATTTGCCTTCCTGAGCTTTTGTAAACTCACCTGGGAAGGCCAGCCCCCCTTTCAATCAGGAAGGAAGGAGGGGGGAGGAGCCAGCCAGGAGTATAAAGCTAGGCAGGCCATTGTGTGAGGCTCTCTGCAGACGCGTGTGGCCTCTGGGAACCCAGTGCCTCGGGAACTAAGTGCCAGGTAAGGCACAAGAGTTTAGCATCTGGGCGAGTTCAGCAGCAGGGCGAGGAGGCCAGGGCCCCAGACACTGCCCTTCCTCTTCCCTTGAGAAGAGGGCTGCTATCCAGTGTACGGTTTTTAAAAGGACCCCTAAATAAAACAACAACAACAACAACAAAAAAGCTATGCAGTCAGACAGCCAGCAGCAGGGTGGGGGCTATCCAGTGTTCTGCATCGAGTGCCACATGTATGATTATATGCCTCTGGGGCATAAGTCATGGGTGTGTCCTCGGTGCAAGGAGCTCTAGGCTCTCAGGGAACGCGTCCACTCCCTTGAAGCCTTGGTGGCCGACCTGGAGAAGCGCAGGCAGCCAGAGGAGGACCGTGGGGAGACTTCTGGGGACGATCAGGCTTCGTCCCAACCTCAGGCGTGCAGCTCCTTGGCTGCCCGGGTGGGAAGTCTCGGGACTGGAGGACGTCATCCTGGAGAGGAGGGAAACAATCCCCTAGGGGGGATCCCTTCTCCAGGGGATGGGCCCGTATCCGAGCGCACTCGGGATACTCCTCGGCGGGAGGGGGGTCGGGGCCTTCTTGTAGTGGGGGATTCAATTATTAGAAAAATAGAGAGGGGGGTTTGCGATGGATGTGAGGACCGCATGGTGACTTGCCTGCCTGGTGCGAAGGTTGCGGACATCACTTCTCGTCTAGACAGGCTAGTAGACAGTGCTGGGGGAGAGGTAGCGGCTGTGGTGCATGTCGGCACCAACGACGTGGGCAAGTGTAGCTGGGAGGTCCTGGAGGCCAAATTTAGGCTTTTAGGCAGGAAGCTGAAAGCCAGGACCTCAAAGGTAGCGTTCTCTGAAGTGCTACCTGTTCCACGCGCAGGGCCAGCTAGGCAGGCGGAGATCAGGGGTCTCAATGCGTGGATGAGACGGTGGTGTAGGGAGGAGGGGTTTAGATTCGTTAGGCACTGGGGAACGTTTTGGGACAAGCGGGGCCTGTACA
Organism: Tiliqua scincoides; assembly: GCF_035046505.1. Classification (NCBI taxonomy): domain Eukaryota; kingdom Metazoa; phylum Chordata; class Lepidosauria; order Squamata; family Scincidae; genus Tiliqua; species Tiliqua scincoides. Next base: position 140,589,771 of record NC_089825.1, on the reverse strand, counting down.
AGAGGGACGGGCGCCATTTGAGCCAGAATGGAACCAGACTGCTGGCGCATAACATTAAAAAGGTGGCAGAGCAGCTTTTAAACTGATCCCTGGGGGAAGGCCGACAGGAGCCGAGGGGCATCCAGTTCGGGACTCCTCATCCCTATGGGATGAGGATGGGGAGGTTAGAGAACAACAAGACAAAGGCAGGGTAGGAGAAGAAATTGGGAAAGGTAGGGTGATGGGATGTGATAGACGGTTTGGCACAATGAGAGGATGCGGGGACAAAGGAGCGAATAAGCAGCCCATCCTGGGGCATTCCGTGTATAAATGCTTTTATGCGAATGCCCGAAGTCTACGAGCAAAGGTGGGAGAACTGGAATGTCTGGTGACAAGGGAAAATATTGACATAGTGGGCATAACGGAAACCTGGTGGAATGCGGAGAATCAGTGGGATACTGCAATCCCGGGCTATAAACTCTACAGGAGGGACAGGCAGGGGCGTGTTGGAGGTGGGGTGGCCCTTTATGTTAAGGAAGGGATAGAATCCAGCAAAGTAGAGATTGAAGGTGGGTCCGACTCCACTGTAGAATCTCTGTGGGTTAAATTACCAGGCTTGTGCAGCGATGTAATACTGGGGGCGTGCTATCGTCCTCCAGACCAGAAATCTGATGGGGACCTTGAAATGAGGAAACAGATCAGGGAGGTGACAAGGAGGGACAGGGTTGTAATCATGGGGGACTTCAATTATCCTCATATTGACTGGGTCAATTTGTGTTCTGGTCACGATAAGGAAACCGGATTTCTTGACGTGCTAAATGACTGTGGCTTAGATCAGCTAGTCACGGAGCCCACCAGAGGACAGGTGACTCTGGATTTAATTTTGTGCGGTACGCAGGACCTGGTTAGAGATGTAAACGTTACTGAGCCATTGGGGAACAGTGATCATGCTGCGATCCGTTTTGACGTGCACGTTGGGGGAAGAATACCAGGCAAATCTCTCACAAAAACCCTTGACTTCCGACGGGCGGACTTCCCTCAAATGAGGAGGCTGGTTAGAAGGAGGTTGAAAGGGAGGGTAAAAAGAGTCCAGTCTCTCCAGAGTGCATGGAGGCTGCTTAAAACAACAGTAATAGAGGCCCAGCAGAGGTGTATACCGCAAAGAAAGAAGGGTTCCACTAAATCCAGGAGAGTGTCAGCATGGCTAACCAGCCAAGTTAGAGAGGCTGTGAAGGGCAAGGAAGCTTCCTTCCGTAAATGGAAGTCTTGCCCTAATGAAGAGAATAAAAAGGAACATAAACTGTGGCAAAAGAAATGTAAGAAGGTGATAGGGGAGGCCAAGCGAAACTATGAGGAACGCATGGCCAGCAACATTAAGGGGAATAATAAAAGCTTCTTCAAATATGTTAGAAGCAGGAAACCCGCCAGAGAAGCGGTTGGCCCTCTGGATGGTGAGGGAGGGAAAGGGGAGATAAAAGGAGACTTAGAGATGGCAGAGAAATTAAATGAGTCCTTTGCATCTGTCTTCACGGCAGAAGACCTCGGGCAGATACCGCTGCCCGAACGGCCCCTCCTGACCGAGAAGTTAAGTCAGATAGAGGTTAAAAGAGAAGATGTTTCAGACCTCATTGATAAATTAAAGATCAATAAGTCACCGGGCCCTGATGGCATCCACCCAAGGGTTATTAAGGAATTGAAGAATGAAGTTGCAGATCTCTTGACTAAGGTATGCAACTTGTCCCTCAAAACGGCCACGGTGCCAGAAGATTGGAGGATAGCAAATGTCATGCCTATTTTTAAAAAGGGAAAGAGGGGGGACCCGGGAAACTATAGGCCGGTCAGCCTAACATCCATACCGGGTAAGATGGTGGAATGCCTCATCAAAGTATTGGCAACCTTCAGTCTCGAAAGACTATGGTATCGCGCTCTGAAATGTGGTTCTGCCAGCTGGAGCCTCATCAAAGATAGGATCTCAAAACACATAGACGAACAGGCCTTGCTGAGGGAGAGTCAGCATGGCTTCTGTAAGGGTAAGTCTTGCCTCACAAACCTTATAGAATTCTTTGAAAAGGTCAACAGGCATGTGGATGCGGGAGAACCCATGGACATTATATATCTGGACTTTCAGAAGGCGTTTGACACGGTCCCTCACCAAAGGCTACTGAAAAAACTCCACAGTCAGGGAATTAGAGGACAGGTCCTCTCGTAGATTGAGAACTGGTTGGAGGCCAGGAAGCAGAGAGTGGGTGTCAATGGGCAATTTTCACAATGGAGAGAGGTGAAAAGCGGTGTGCCCCAAGGATCTGTCCTGGGACCGGTGCTTTTCAACCTCTTCATAAATGACCTGGAGACAGGGTTGAGCAGTGAAGTGGCTAAGTTTGCAGACGACACCAAACTTTTCCGAGTGGTAAAGACCAGAAGTGATTGTGAGGAGCTCCAGAAGGATCTCTCCAGACTGGCAGAATGGGCAGCAAAATGGCAGATGCGCTTCAATGTCAGTAAGTGTAAAGTCATGCACATTGGGGCAAAAAATCAAAACTTTAGATATAGGCTGATGGGTTCTGAGCTGTCTGTGACAGATCAGGAGAGAGATCTTGGGGTGGTGGTGGACAGGTCGATGAAAGTGTCGACCCAATGTGCGGTGGCAGTGAAGAAGGCCAATTCTATGCTTGGGATCATTAGGAAAGGTATTGAGAACAAAATGGTTAGTATTATAATGCCGTTGTACAAATCGATGGTAAGGCCACACCTGGAGTATTGTGTCCAGTTCTGGTCGCCGCATTTCAAAAAAGACATAGTGAAAATGGAAAAGGTGCAAAAGAGAGCGACTAAGATGATTACGGGGCTGGGGCACCTTCCTTATGATGAAAGGCTACGGCGTTTGGGCCTCTTCAGCCTAGAAAAGAGACGCCTGAGGGGGGACATGATTGAGACATACAAAATTATGCAGGGGATGGACAGAGTGGATAGGGAGATGCTCTTTACACTCTCACATAATACCAGAACCAGGGGACATCCACTAAAATTGAGTGTTGGGTGGGTTAGGACAGACAAAAGAAAATATTTCTTTACTCAGCGCGTGGTCGGTCTGTGGAACTCCTTGCCACAGGATGTGGTGCTGGCGTCTAGCCTAGACGCCTTTAAAAGGGGATTGGACAAGTTTCTGGAGGAAAAATCCATTATGGGGTACAAGCCATGATGTGTATGCGCAACCTCCTGATTTTAGGAATGGGTTAAGTCAGAATGCCAGATGTAGGGGAGAGCACCAGGATGAGGTCTCTTGTTATCTGGTGTGCTCCCTGGGGCATTTGGTGGGCCGCTGTGAGATACAGGAAGCTGGACTAGATGGGCCTATGGCCTGATCCAGTGGGGCTGTTCTTATGTTCTTATGTTCTTATGACTGCCCCCATCTGCAGCATATGCCCCACTAGCTCAGCCATGTCAGTGCTGGAAATTTGGTTGGGATTTGGGCCTTAATTTGTCTTTTCTAATTAGTCATTTCTAAGAAGACTACAGGGTGGGCCATAATTTCGACAAATTTGGTCGGAGTTAGGGAGCGTGCTTATGAATGTCATCCAGGACGTGGTGCATTTCCCCCACAGTTCGATCACTGATTTTCAGGGCATTCTTATGCATGTCTACACTTACAGGAAAGTTAGACTGCGTTCAGTTGGGGTTACTTCCAGGCAAATGTGCCTCAAATTGCATCTAATAACTATAAACATTCCATCACTTTACAGTACGTTTGTGATGGCTGCTGCCAGGGCCGAACACTGAAGACTAGTGCTTTGGCCCTGGGGATAGGGCCATTAACTTATGCGCGAATGTAACAAATCCAAGAGTTTCAGGAAAGTTGCACTAGGATTTGACCACTGAAAGCAGCTCATTCACATTTTTCTCACTTCCAAACTAGCTTCACTCCTTTCTGAAAAAGGTTCACTTCAACAATAGTGTCGGGGAAGAAATATTTGATATAGATTTTTAGGGTTAACCTAACTTCTCTCAGAGGAGGAACATTAGGAAAAAGCATGACTAGTGTTTTTCTGTTAAAAACAGGGTAGAAAATGTCAAGATGACCTGCAGAGAGAGAAAAACATGTGTGTCATAGCTTTCCCAAAAGGAACATTCCAGGGTCTTGAGAAATCAAAGTTACAGGCCAGAACTTCTCCATACATGGCTAACAGACTTCCCAGTTAGGGCTAGAACCATGCACCAGTATGCCAAATAAGGAGAGGGAAATGACATGTATATCACATGGGTCACTTGTTTTTCACAGAGTACAAGTAAAGGAGTTTTGGGTGTTGTTTGGGGAGGAATCAATGGTCCACCACGGGGTAACTTCGAACCTGTATCCATCCTAATCTATTCCTAATCTGTAAAAGAGCATGGAAATAAACTTTCTATACGCTTTTAAATGAGTCTGTGTCTGCTTAGCATTTTACCCAGAGACCAAGTCCCAGAAATCTCTCTATCAGTTGGCTGACCCAGATGGGACTCTGGTTGTTCTCTGCTAAGCAGTTAGAGAAAAATAAAAACAAAAATCAAGCAACTTAAATTGGAAAAGACATGGGATACAGTTTCTGATGATTTCTCCCCTGATTGCACATGTCTACTGGTGTGAGTGGTGCAAGCAGGTAAGTATGTGAAAGTGTTGTCTAAGTGTCTGTCTGTCTGGTCGACCAGAGGTTGCTGCAGTGGAGCTGCAGTGGAGTTGTTGCAGTGGAGCTGCAGTGGAGTTGCTGCATGAGGGTGTGGACCTCAAGGTAAGTACAGGGTACAGAAGTACAGTAATGTACAAGGTACCTACCACAAGGTAAGTACAGGGTACAATAGGAGCAGGTGTCCTTGTTTGGTACCTTAAGTAAACCTTGTTGGGTAAATAAGGGCCCTTGGGGACAATTGTGTGTATCCCCGGTGATTTTACTGTCTGGGTAAGGCAGGTTCCAGTTCTGGGGGTGGCTAGAACTGTGGTGTAACAGGTAAAGATTGTCTGGACCCTTGTGTGTGGTAGACATACCTGTGGGAAAGTTAGTAAGCAATTTTTAATTAGTGCTCACTGTCTTTTTAGAGACAGAGAAAGAGTTTAAATTTGTAAATATTAGAGTGATGCTTTGTTATTCAAGCAGTTTCTGTAATAAAAAGTTCGCCTTAACAGCTTAGCAACTTGACAGTTCTCCTAACATAGTCAGTGAATCTGCTTCCTGTCTAAGGCTATGTTGTTTAAGCCAGAGTGATTTAACAGAGCTGTGTGCTTTTGTGTGCTAGTTAAAAAGAAATGGGGCAAAGTAAGAATTTAGGAGGAGCGAATACGCGGAAAGTTAAGTTAAAAGGGACAGTGTGCCCATTGTTGATTCAACAATGAGATCTAACAGAAGTTAGTACCTGAAGTGATAAGGCTGTCGTGGCATCTGAAGAGAAGAGAGGTAAGATTGTATTGTGAGTGTGCTTTCAGTGTTGGAAACCTCGGAATGGAGGGAAGTCTGAAGTAAGTATGAAATGTTTAATTCTTTTGCATGTACATTAGAACTGTAAATTATAAGCATGTGTAATGTGAAATATACTATTTATAGGTGTATATGTGTATAAAGTGAGTGATGTGTTTGGAGTGTTTTAAACATGTGTGAGGTGTGAGAATGAGAGTGATAAAGTAAGTATAATACATGCTGTAGTATTATGAGGTGCTCTTTGTCAAAGTTCTTCCCTCACAGGAATTGCTAATTGTTATGCAAACGTTAGTAAGCGTCACTTCCAAAGTGACAGTGAGCTTAAGTAATGAACTCATTATGATTTTGACTTTATGCTGCCTGTTTATTTCATTTTTCTTTGCTTCATGTTGTCTATCACATGTGCCTTATCTCCTATTGTCTAAATAGGTTATGTAAATTTCTCTAATTCCTCTAGTTGCAATTAGTGCTTCTAGTTGACTTCTAGGTAAAGTCAGCTACGTTAACAGCAGTGAGTTTTTTAGAACAGTGAGTGAAATCACTCCAGTTTTCAGCCTGGCCAGGCGAGGGAAATCTGAGTTAATTTCCCTAGTTTATAAATGTATGTTTATTTTTTTAGGACTTTAGAAAGTCCTAAGTTTTTTCAGTTTAAATGTTAAAAGTTTTTCTTATATGTGTTCTAAGCAAAGGTTAAGCTAAAATGGTCTGTCTGGGTGTTGACCAGTTGTTTGGCAATTTCCCAGACTGGTTGCGTAGGCTCCCTGTGGCAGCTATTTTAAACTATGATCTGCTCGGTTCGGGTAAGAATTTTTCTTTTCTGCGCAGTCTATGACTTATTCAGTGTTTAATCTTAAATGTGCGCCAGTGTGTGTGTCATAGGTAATGCTGTCCAGCCATAACTTTGTACTGAAAAAAAAAAAAATTAAAAGGATTTTACTTGCAAGTAAAATAATGCTTAAAATGATTTTTTTAAAGGCTGCACCTCAAGTTACTAGTCCACAAAGAGGATTTTGGTAGCTTGCTGAACAGCAAGGCAAGATTCTGAACTTTTGTTCCCAATAGACAATGAACCAACATGGTAAAGGGATTTTTACTTGTTGAGTACCTGAGTTGCAAGAAGTTGTAAGGGAAGCAGATGATGGGGGTGTCTGAAACCCTTGAGGACAGAGTCTTCCCTCAGTGGGGCTAAAAGCAATTTGCAAAGCTATCCCCTTAGTTTCCCCTTCCCATTGGAGGTCTACAGTTGCATTCCACTCTGGTAGGTTCCTGGCAGTCTACGGAAGTGCCACCTTGTCACCTTCCGTGGGTTGTAGGTTCCTTGCAGCTAGGAATGCAAGCCCTTCTGTGTTGTTGGGTTACTTTGGTTCAGGCTTTGCAATGCTACCAAGTCTAAACCATACATATTCATGACACCCTCCTCTGCTGACTGAACCTGAATGAATCTCATAGTTGTTTGCAGTGCTGCAGTAAGATCTGCTTTGTCTTTACCCTGTAACACAGACTGTTGTAGCCCCTGCCTGCCTTGCAAGTGGCTGCATCTCTTCTGGCTTTCCTACAACCGTGATCTTGGGTGGGAAGTGTCAGTGTTGGTGAGCTATGTTGCTAGGTGGGTGATGGCACTGGTTTTCTCTCTTCCTATGCTAAATACATCTTTGTACCTAACCTAGGTACTGATGGGATTTAGAGCTGCAGTGCATGCCAGTGAGTCTGTATTCTGGGAGAGCTTGATGGGCAATTGCATACCTCTCTGCAATGAAGTATCCCCATTTTTATAGAAAGAAAAAAACAACGCTAGTCCCCTAAAGTTCCTTGGCTTGGCTAGCTCAGCTGATGTTTCTCAGTCCCAACCTCTGCTTTCTGTGTCCAAGTCCCAGAACTGTCCCCTTACTCTCCAATCCTCAAACCCAAACTTTTCTACAGCGTCACTGTCATGGGCACAACAGCAGCCAGAGCTGTGGTAGCAGATTGCTAGCAAGTTCTTGTAGATGGCTTTTGCTGTAAAGCAAGGTGAAGCCAGCCACCAGCAGTGCGATTGATGCAACATTGTGCAAGTGGGCTGTGCAGTAGTATGCCTAGGTGTGCAGAAACTTGGAATCCCTGCAAAAAGCAGGATAGCTCCAAAGGTGAGCCCCACCAAAAGGAGGTTAAGGAGTCCCACCAGTAAATTCTGGACCAGGGACCAGCACCGCACATGCCCAGCAGTCCAGAGACCCTCGTAGATCTAAAGCCCTTTCTTAGCATAGAGAGGAGGTGGCAGCGAGGAGACCTCTGGAATGCCTTTGTGCTCCAAGGACCCTGAATCGATCCTTTCAGCGCGTGTGTCTAATCCCATGGCAGCTTCTTTTCTAGCTGCACTCCGAACCTGAGTTCTGTACCCAGTCCCCAAAGACAGTCCTACTTCCTTTCTTATCCCTTGGAATTTTTTATCCCTTGCTTTCTAGGCTGTGTCTCTATTGTGTGTATCCTTTGCCAGTTGCTCAGGTGCTGATTTTGGAAAAGGGTAAATTAATTTGTGTGCATTTATGAAAGCTAATGTTGCAAAAATGCAAGGCTCAAATAGTTTGTATGTTTAGTTACTACTATAGCTACCTTCAGCCTTGAAAGACTATGATATCGCATTAAGAACATAAGAACATAAGAACAGCCCCACTGGATCAGGCCTTAGGCCCATCTAGTCCAGCTTCTCGTATCTCACAGCGGCCCACCAAATGCCCCAGGGAGCACACCAGATAACAAGAGACCTCATCCTGGTGCCCTCCCCTGCATCTGGCATTCTGACTTAACCCATTCCTAAAATCAGGAGGTTGCGCATACACATCATGGCTTGTACCCCATAATGGATTTTTCCTCCAGAAACTTGTCCAATCCCCTTTTAAAGGTGTCTAGGCTAGACGCCAGCACCACATCCTGTGGCAAGGAGTTCCACAGACCGACCACACGCTGAGTAAAGAAATATTTTCTTTTGTCTGTCCTAACCCGCCCAACACTCAATTTTAGTGGATGTCCCCTGGTTCTGGTATAATGTGAGAGTGTAAAGAGCATCTCCCTATCCACTCTGTCCATTCCCTGCATAATTTTGTATGTCTCAATCATGTCCCCCCTCAAGCGTCTCTTTTCTAGGCTGAAGAGGCTCAAATGCCATAGCCTTTCCTCATAAGGAAGGTGCCCCAGCCCCGTAATCATCTTAGTTGCTCTTTTGCACATTTCCATTTCCACTATGTCTTTTTTGAGATGCGGCGACGAGAACTGGACACAATACTCCAGGTGTGGCCTTACCATCAATTTGTACAACGGCATTATAATACTAACCGTTTTGTTCTCGATAACCTTCCTAATGATCCCAAGCATAGAATTGGCCTTCTTCACTGCCGCCGCACATTGTGTCGACACTTTCATCGACCTGTCCACCACCACCCCAAGATCTCTCTCCTGATCTGTCACAGACAGCTCAGAACCCATCAGCCTATATCTAAAGTTTTGATTTTTTGCCCCAATGTGCATGACTTTACACTTACTGACATTGAAGCGCATCTGCCATTTTGCTGCCCATTCTGCCAGTCTGGAGAGATCCTTCTGGAGCTCCTCACAATCACTTCTGGTCTTCACCACTTGGAAAAGTTTGGTGTCATCTGCAAACTTAGCCACCTCACTGCTCAACCCTGTCTCCAGGTCATTTATGAAGAGGTTGAAAAGCACCGGTCCCAGGACAGATCCTTGGGGCACACCACTTTTCACCTCTCTCCATTGTGAAAATTGCCCATTGACACCCACTCTCTGCTTCCTGGCCTCCCACCAGTTCTCAATCCACGAGAGGACCTGTCCTCTAATTCCCTGACTGTGGAGTTTTTTCAGTAGCAACATTGCTACTGGTGCCCTTCTGAAGGGCATTCTGGTGCATTCTGAATACTGGTGCATTCTGAAGGGTGGTTCTAGAACAGTGTCTAGTGTGGCCAAAAAGCCAATTCAGGAGTAACAATCCCTTCTATACTAGGAGCAAGTGTGGTCTGTTCCTGGTCTGTCTCCCTGGCTGTGGGTCTTTTTTTTTTTTTTTTTTTTTTTTGCCTCTTTGCCTCAGTCTGTTGGCAAAGTGTCTCTTCAAACGGAGAGAGGCCATGCTGTGTAGCCTGTCTCCAAGCGGGCTGCTTGGAGGCCAGGGTTTCTCATTTTTTAAGGTCTATTCCTAAGGCTTTTAGATTCCTTTTGCAATTTCTATCAAAAGGTACCTTTGTGTTGAAAGTGCACAACAGTATAAATATGTGTTATAATAGTAAGTGTCTGTGTAAGCTAACTAAAGGGAAAAAATTTTTTGGAGCACATTCCAATTGTGATATAAATGAGGAATGAATGAGCCTGATCATCTTATTCATTCTTAATAAAAGAATTGAAATAATAATTAGAAAGGTGATGATCTCTTAAAAAAGAAAAAATTTCCTTGCTATGCTACTTTATTGTCATCTTAGTTAAAGTTCAAATGGTAACCCCTTCCAGTTCTCTTCTGGTACCTAGGTGGCCTATTCTATTAGTGTGCCACTGTGCTGTTATGGTGTTTATGATGCTGCCATCAGAAGGACGCTTCTGCTGGCAGTATAAAGTTGATTAAGTATTAAATGGAGTAAGTAATTTTGCTGTGTTTTGCCATTTAGCATATGTGTGTTTTCGTTTGTATTTTCTTTTATTGTCTACCATGTATAATAACATGCTTATCAGGTATATGTAAAGGAAGGTTGAGAGAAATCTGCAAATGCAGGAGCAAGGTGATTTGAGTGGATAATTCTTAAAATAATGGAATAAAAATATATACCTCAACGTTCCAAGGTCAAACAAGCAGCACTATACATTTACAAAGTACAAAGGGAATAAGTTTAGGTGAGTTTGTTTTGATCTGTATGTTCTATTTCTTATAAGTTTATTTGAATGCTCGCAATAACAGAGGCTTGTATGTAAAACAAAGTTTTTTTATTATCTAAGTTCTGTGCTGAAGTTCTAGGAAATAAGTCAAAAGTTTCTAGGAAGTTGGCCAAGATTGCTCAGAGAAAAGAAAAAAAAATGAGTTCCTTTTTGTTTCAAAGTTTAAACTGAAGCCTGCAAGGCCATACGAAAAAAAAAAGTGAAATGTTTTCTGTCTTCTTACCTTGTTAATTTGTAGAGAGCTTATTATTTTCCAGGTAACCCAAGTGCTTATGTTTGAGGAAATAATCATGAAGCGTGAGAGCTATCCATTTGAAATAAACTACTACCTGCACACAGTAAACATGAAATGAACTTTGTGACTTTGTTTGGAAAGAAGGATTACTAAAATAGTTAATGTCCTATGGAGCATTACTTTGAACTTTTCCAACGAACTACTTTAAACCATGGACTTTTCCAAATGATTTCTTAATGGACTGTTTCTTTAATGATTACAACTGTGTTTGTAGTCTGGTGTGATGTGATGTTTGAAATGTGTTTTTTACTGTTCCAACATTTTTCACATTTCATATTTCATGATTGTTCATTATGTTGATTTGTATTATGTTTTGCAATATTGTTGTTTTCTTACTGATATATGAATGTGTAAGAGTTAAAATTGTTATTGTTTGATTCTAATCAATCAAAAGAGCAATGAGAGAAAAATACGCGAAGAAGACATAAACATGGTTAACCTATTGCACACCTATTACACCTAGTTGAAGGTAATGAAATCTAAAGACACTGCAAGTGTGGGTAAATGTAGGTAAAAGGGGAAGCTCTTAAGTGTTTCCCTATTTCCCAGAGAAGTGTTTTGCAGGACATTCCTTATTAGTTGAGTGTGAGTGAAGTAATTAAGGTCTAGCCATAGTAAAACATAACTAGTAGAAACTAGGTTTTAAAAAGTCAACCTATACAAAGGTATGAATTTCTTTTCATAAAGTCCTATAAAGTTTTTTTCTAGGGTTAGCAAACACTTCTAGAGTATCTCTACATGAGAAAGCATTTTCATATAGCTTTAGTTAGGTACACTATTCACAAATAAAGTGGTCTGTCAGTATTATTTAAAGTTAAAAGAATAAATTTGCAAAGTCTAAAGTACTTCTTTTACAGAATATTACTCTTTTAAAGAGTTGTTATAGTGTGCATTTGAGCATTGTGTCGGCCATAAAATGAGCTAGCTTCTAACTAAGGCACTGATCTAAAGACAACTTATGTCTGAAGAGACTTGGGTTGGCTTAGATAACAAGGCCTTTGAAGTAAGCAGACATAGATGCATAGCATCAGGTGACACGGATGCTCGTTGCATGAGCAAAGTATGAGCAAAATATACATGGTGTGACAAATGTAGAAGTACTACTAAATCAAATATTGAAATTACATATTGATTCACTAAGGATATTGCACTTTATGCAAGGAAACATGTGTTTAAACATATATCTCAGTTACTGCTATCAATAGCAGCTTTGCATGTTACAAGAAATTGGGAAAGGTAGGGTGACGGGATGTGATAGACGGTTTGGCACAATGAGAGGATGCGGGGACAAAGGAGCAAATAAGCAGCCCATCCTGGGGCATTCCGTGTATAAATGCTTTTATGCGAATGCCCGAAGTCTACGAGCAAAGGTGGGAGAACTGGAATGTCTGGTGACAAGGGAAAATATTGACATAGTGGGCATAACGGAAACCTGGTGGAATGCGGAGAATCAGTGGGATACTGCAATCCCGGGCTATAAACTCTACAGGAGGGACAGGCAGGGGCGTGTTGGAGGTGGGGTGGCCGTTTATGTTAAGGAAGGGATAGAATCCAGCAAAGTAGAGATTGAAGGTGGGTCCGACTCCACTGTAGAATCTCTGTGGGTTAAATTACCAGGCTTGTGCAGCGATGTAATACTGGGGGCGTGCTATCGTCCTCCAGACCAGAAATCTGATGGGGACCTTGAAATGAGGAAACAGATCAGGGAGGTGACAAGGAGGGACAGGGTTGTAATCATGGGGGACTTCAATTATCCTCATATTGACTGGGTCAATTTGTGTTCTGGTCACGATAAGGAAACCGGATTTCTTGACGTGCTAAATGACTGTGGCTTAGATCAGCTAGTCACGGAGCCCACCAGAGGACAGGTGACTCTGGATTTAATTTTGTGCGGTAAGCAGAACCTGATTAGAGATGTAAACGTTACTGAGCCATTGGGGAACAGCGATCATGCTGCGATCCGTTTTGACGTGCACGTTGGGGGAAGAATACCAGGCAAATCTCTCACAAAAACCCTTGACTTCCGACGGGCAGACTTCCCTCAAATGAGGAGGCTGGTTAGAAGGAGGTTGAAAGGGAGGGTAAAAAGAGTCCAATCTCTCCAGAGTGCATGGAGGCTGCTTAAAACAACAGTAATAGAGGCCCAGCAGAGGTGTATACCGCAAAGAAAGAAGGGTTCCACTAAATCCAGGAGGGTGCCCGCATGGCTAACCAGCCAAGTTAGAGAGGCTGTGAAGGGCAAAGAAGCTTCCTTCCGTAAATGGAAGTCTTGCCCTAATGAGGAGAATAAAAAGGAACATAAACTGTGGCAAAAGAAATGTAAGAAGGTGATACTGGAGGCCAAGCGAGACTATGAGGAACGCATGGCCAGCAACATTAAGGGGAATAATAAAAGCTTCTTCAAATATGTTAGAAGCAGGAAACCCGCCAGAGAAGCGGTTGGCCCTCTGGATGGTGAGGGAGGGAAAGGGGAGATAAAAGGAGACTTAGAGATGGCAGAGAAATTAAATGAGTCCTTTGCATCTGTCTTCACGGCAGAAGACCTCGGGCAGATACCGCTGCCTGAACGGCCCCTCCTGACCGAGGAGTTAAGTCAGATAGAGGTTAAAAGAGAAGATGTTTCAGACCTCATTGATAAATTAAAGATCAATAAGTCACCGGGCCCTGATGGCATCCACCCAAGGGTTATTAAGGAATTGAAGAATGAAGTTGCAAATCTCTTGACTAAGGTATGCAACTTGTCCCTCAAAACGGCCACGGTGCCAGAAGATTGGAGGATAGCAAATGTCACGCCTATTTTTAAAAAGGGAAAGAGGGGGGACCCGGGAAACTATAGGCCGGTCAGCCTAACATCCATACCGGGTAAGATGGTGGAATGCCTCATCAAAGATAGGATCTCAAAACACATAGACGAACAGGCCTTGCTGAGGGAGAGTCAGCATGGCTTCTGTAAGGGTAAGTCTTGCCTCACAAACCTTATAGAATTCTTTGAAAAGGTCAACAGGCATGTGGATGCGGGAGAACCCGTGGACATTATATATCTGGACTTTCAGAAGGCGTTTGACACGGTCCCTCACCAAAGGCTACTGAAAAAACTCCACAATCAGGGAATTAGAGGACAGGTCCTCTCGTGGATTGAGAACTGGTTGGAGGCCAGGAAGCAGAGAGTGGGTGTCAATGGGCTATTTTCACAATGGAGAGAGGTGAAAAGCGGTGTGCCCCAAGGATCTGTCCTGGGACCGGTGCTTTTCAACCTCTTCATAAATGACCTGGAGACAGGGTTGAGCAGTGAAGTGGCTAAGTTTGCAGACAACACCAAACTTTTCCGAGTGGTAAAGACCAGAAGTGATTGTGAGGAGCTCCAGAAGGATCTCTCCAGACTGGCAGAATGGGCAGCAAAATGGCAGATGTGCTTCAATGTCAGTAAGTGTAAAGTCATGCACATTGGGGCAAAAAGCAAAACTTTAGATATAGGCTGATGGGTTCTGAGCTGTCTGTGACAGATCAGGAGAGAGATCTTGGGGTGGTGGTGGACAGGTCGATGAAAGTGTCGATCCAATGTGCGGTGGCAGTGAAGAAGGCCAATTCTTTGCTTGGGATCATTAGGAAGGGTATTAACCCCTGCTAATTGGGTAAGAGGCACTTTTTCAAGTGGGTGCTCCTCTTTTTAGCAGGGGGAGAGTAACTGTCCCACCTCACCCGAGCAGTGTCTTTTCTAGTGGCTGTCTGCTGGTGTTCTTTTTGCATCTTTTTAGATTGTGAGCCCTTTTGGGACAGGGAGCCATTAGTTGTTTGATTTTTCTCTGTAAACCGCTTTGTGAACTTTTAGTTGAAAAGCGGTATATAAATACTGTTAATAATAATAATAATAATAATATTGAGAACAAAACGGCTAGTATTATAATGCCGTTGTACAAATTGATGGTAAGGCCACACCTGGAGTATTGTGTCCAGTTCTGGTCGCCGCATCTCAAAAAAGACATAGTGGAAATGGAAAAGGTGCAAAAGAGAGTGACTAAGATGATTACTGGGCTGGGGCACCTTCCTTATGAGGAAAGGCTATGGCGTTTGGGCCTCTTCAGCCTAGAAAAGAGATGCTTGAGGGGGGACATGATTGAGACATACAAAGTTATGCAGGGAATAGACAGAGTGGATAGGGAGATGCTCTTTACACTCTCACATAATACCAGAACCAGGGGACATCCACTAAAATTGAGTGTTGGGCGGGTTAGGACAGACAAAAGAAAATATTTCTTTACTCAGCGTGTGGTCGGTCTGTGGAACTCCTTGCCACAGGATGTGGTGCTGGCGTCTAGCCTAGATGTCTTTAAAAGGGGATTGGACAAGTTTCTGGAGGAAAAATCCATTATGGGGTACAAGCCATGATGTGTATGCGCAACCTCCTGATTTTAGGAATGGGTTAAGTCAGAATGCCAGATGTAGGGGAGGGCACCAGGATGAGGTCTCTTGTTATCTGGTGTGCTCCCTGGGGCATTTGGTGGGCCGCTGTGAGATACGGGAAGCTGGACTAGATGGGCCTATGGCCTGATCCAGTGGGGCTGTTCTTATGTTCATATGTTCTTATGTTAAGAGATTTCCTAAAAGTTGCATTGTATTCCTTAAGCTACACCATTGATATAGCAACTCTCTTTCTTGCTATATTTTCTGTCATCATGACAGGTTCTCTTTCATAGTTAGTCTCCCAAGTATCAAGAATGTACCCTTCCAAGGCACAGCAAGACACTAGAGTTAGTAAGGCTTCAATACCAAAGAGTTAAGGTGCACTTAGGAAAGTGTAGTTAAAACTGATTGTTTTAGTTAAATATATACATACAGTTGCAGAACATGAAGAAGCAAATGTACCAACATAACAAAGGCATAGCAAAGAAGTTCAAACAAACATGTATGTCCCCAAATCAGTAGTATAAGGGTGTGACCAAAATAAACACCGAAATGTTTATTGGTCAAGAAAAAAAGAAGGATTGATATAGATTTTTAGGGTTAACCTAACTTCTCTCAGAGGAGGAACATTAGGAAAAAGCATGACTAGTGTTTTTCTGTTAAAAACAGGGTAGAAAATGTCAAGATGACCTGCTGAGAGAGAAAAACATGTGCGTCATAGCTTTCCCAAAAGGAACATTCCAGGGTCTTGAGAAATCAAAGTTACAGGCCAGAACTTCTCCATACATGGCTAACAGACTTCCCAGTTAGGGCTAGAACCATGCACCAGTATGCCAAATAAGGAGAGGGAAATGACATGTATATCACATGGGTCACTTGTTTTTCACAGAGTATAAGTAAAGGAGTTTTGGGTGTTGTTTGGGGAGGAATCAATGGTCCACCACGGGGTAACTTCGAACCTGTATCCATCCTAATCTATTCCTAATCTGTAAAATAGCATGGAAATAAACTTTCTATACGCTTTTAAATGAGTCTGTGTCTGCTTAGCATTTTACCCAGAGACCAAGTCCCAGAAATCTCTCTATCATATTCTTTGATGAAAACATGGATTTGGCAGCTCCATATGATATCATGAACACAGTCACATATCCCAATAAGTCCTTTCATAGAATCCATGTTGGACGGATGGACCCCTGGGCTCCTGCAGGAAAAGAGTTCACTATCAACAGAAGTGCCATAGTGTGGAATCACAAGTACAACCAAGTGAGGATTTCTATTATCTTCCTGAATTGTAGTATCCACAGCAGAAAAAGATCAGAGGAAGGGTGTGCTCTGACACAGAACACTTCATTCTTGGTGCTGTTGTTGTCTCAGGCCCTGTTGCACCATGGTATTTTGAGTGTCACAGAGACTCTTTCAATCCCCGTTAGAACCTCAGTGGATAAATAGGTTGAACTCAACATGACAGAACACAGGAAGAAATGGCTGGTTTCAGGTTCTCAATGTGATGCTTTTCTATTTCTTGATAGATGCTTCCACAGTCCACATGTGTTGACAGTTGTCCTCCTGGACACAGCAGGATTGTTCGTCAGGGTGCCCAGGTGTGTTGCTATGACTGCGCTCAGTGCTCTGAAGATAGCATCTCGGTCCAGACAGGTAAGTAAAAGAGTACAAAGGGACATCAACTCCTGCTGCCTCCACGCCCCTGTTCCTCCCCCTCTTCACCCAGTTTTGCCACTAACCACCTCTCCCCACTCACCCTCCTATCCATCACCTGCCCCCACTGCTACCTTACTTGGTTCTGCAGCGTCAGTTTGGCTGAGCTGCAGCACTGCTGCCTCATGAAGCAGACCTCATAAAAATGGCCACCAATGGAGTGCTGCCTGCTCGGTTGGCCGCCATTTTCTAAGAGTGGATGTGCCTTCCACCGTCGTAAGAGGCTCCATGTGACAGACCAATCCTGGTGATGAAAGGCTTGCTATAAACCATAGAGCAGAGTATGACAATATTTAAATAATTGTATGTGGAACTATAACTAAATAAAATCACAAACTGTATGCAAGATCTCCTGTACTATATTTGCATGAATTTGCTTGTTATTTCCAGATGCAGAAGAATGCCACAAGTGCCCAGAAGATCACCACCCAAACAGGAAACAGGATCAGTGCATCCCTAAAAGAATAACTTACTTGTCGAGTCAAGAGCCCTTGGGAATTACACTGATTTCCTTGGCTCTCTTCTTTTCTGCAGTCACTGGAATAGTGATGTGGGTCTTCATTCAACACCACGATACTCCCATATTCAAGGCCAACAACTGGAGCATCACCTGTGCCCTCCTCTGCTCTCTGCTGCTTTGCTTCCTCTGCTCCTTTCTGTTCATTGGCCAGCCTGGGAGGATGACCTGCCTTCTCCGCCAAAGCGTGTTTGGCATCATCTTCTCCATTGCTGTTTCCTGTGTTTTGGCCAAAACCCTCACTGTGGTGGTGGCCTTCATGGCCACCAAGCCAGGAAACAGGATGAGGAAATGGGTAGGGAAGAGGCTGGCAGTGTCAGTCATCATACTTCTTCTCTTACTCAGAGTGCCATCTGTGCAGTGTGGCTGACCATGTCTCCCCCCTTCCCAGAATCAGACATGCGTTCTCAGCCCACTCAGATCATAGTGCAATGCAACGAAGGTGCACCCACAATGTTCTGCATTGTGCTTGGCTACATGGGCTTTCTGGCCATCATCAGCTTTGCCGTGGCTTTCTTTGCCAGAAAACTGCCAGATACTTTCAATGAAGCCAAGCTGATCACCTTCAGCTTGCTGGTGTTTTGCAGTGTCTGGGTATCATTTATCCCGGCCTACTTGAGCACCAAGGAGAAATACATGGTGGCGGTGGAGATCTTCTCCATCTTGGCCTCCAGTGCTGGATTGCTGGGTTGCATCTTCATCCCTAAAATCTACATTATTGTTCTGAAGCCTGAACTGAATACCAGGGAGCAGCTAGTAAGGAAAAAGGATTTTGCTACCTGACTGAACTTCTCTTTCTTCTTACTTGTCTCATTATTTTCCCCCTCACTTTTATGGTTTGTCTTTAAAAAAATTGTTAAGTCCAACTACTTTGATATTTGTAAAATACTTTGGAACATGTTTGCATTTAGTGCATTAGAAAAGGTTCCTCATATGTCATTTTTTTGCCCAATTATTGTTCCAGCAGAACCCTGCTCTTAATTTGATGAAAAAGAATGTGTATACACACACAAGCAAACACAGAGATAGAGAGAGAGAGAGAGAGAGAGAGAGAGAGAGAGAGAGAGAGAGAGATCAAGGTCATGCTTGAAACTGATATATGCATTATTTAATAAATTGTGGCTCTACCATCCTATAAGTGCCTTGTCTTCTGTGATTTATTGGAGGTGTGCAGTCAATTCATAAAGTTAACCACAACTTTGTGGAAAAATGAAACTTTTCCCCACCTTTTGAAAACAAGTCTTGAGACTCTCAGTGTTTTCTGGAGAGTGTTAATGTCCCGGAACACACTCCAGCACTCTGTGTGGGTAGCAAGCTGGACAGCAGAATTTCAGAACATGGGATTCTGAAATAACCAGCAATCTCCAGCAAAGAGCACCTCAATGAGATCAAGGTATGGAAAGAAAATGAACTTTTTCATCTAATCCATGCAGTAAGACTACATTTGAAAAGCCCCACATTGCAGGTTCGTGCCTAAATACTACCAGCATGCCCTTGCATTTCTCTTTGCCATCAATGAGATCAACAAGAATGCCAAGCCGATGCCCAATGCCACGCTAGGACACCAGATGTTGGACAATTCTTTTGATGCAAGAAAAACCTCTTGGAACACTCTGGAACTCCTCTTCAGCAAAGTGAAACTTTCCAATTACAACTGTGTCAGGGGGAAGAAGTTAATGGCTGCGATTGGTGGGCTCACTTCTCAAAACTCCATGCAGAAGGCCAACATCTTGAATGCCTACAAAATCCCACAGGTATGTGTCTTCATAGGCATGTTTCTTCACAGGTGTGCACCTTCAATGAGAGAAGTGGAGATCTGCTTCCAGTACCCTACCTGTACCCCCTCCAAGTGTGGAAGTTGACAGGACTACTCAGCAGAAGCTGCTGTCATTACAAATTCTGTGGGCTTCTTGGAATGACAGGGCCATGGGCTTATAATTCTAGTACAGTTTGCTTCACCTCATTACAGAGCATGAGCCCACTGTACTTTAAGCCATGAGTCAGACATGAGTCAAAGAAATTCCTCTCATAGTTGCTTAGTATTCACTCCATGGTATAATTTTATATGGGCAGGAGGTCTGGTCTAGAGGGTTGAGCCTCCATTTGCCTGAAGATAGTATCCGAAGGTCTGAAGTATCCAAAGGTAGTATCCGAAGGTCGCTAGTTTGAGGCCACCAGCACCGTGCGACCTTGAAGCAACAGACAAGCAGAGCCGAGTTATTCCATCTGCTCTGAGCGTGGGAGGATGGAGGCCAGAATGTGCAATCAGATAAAGAAAGAAACATCTGAATGTTGTGGTTTGAATGTAAAAATCCCTACGGGGATTTAAATTTGCCTGCCTATGTAAACTGCCTTGAATAAATTCCAAGGAGAAATCTGAGGACCAAGAAAGGCGGTATAGAAATACCTGTATTATTATTATTATTATTATTATTATTATTATTATTATTATTATTATTATTTTATGTGTGTATCAGTGCTCTCTGCTCCAATAGCAAGTTTTTGAATGGTATATCTGTTGGAGTAGTGTTTTCTCTGAATGTAAGAAGAAATACACTGTTTAATAATGAAGGAATACATTTCTCGCTTTAAAAAAATTTGTCTCCCTGACCTGAGCTATGGCGCTTTTGACCCCGTGTTGAGTGATAAAATTCAGTTCCCCCTTTTCACCCGGATGATTCCAAATGAAAGCCTTCAGTATGCTGGAATTGTTCAATTGCTTAGGATTGGGCCATCAATTTAGTGGGAAGAGACCTCACATCTTAAGTATCTACAAGATTCCACAGGTATGTATGATCATCCATAGCTTCAGGACACACAGCCCACACTGTACCCAGTGCTGGGTTTGAGCAGGCTGGAGGTTTCCTCAGTGTAAGAGAAAGTTTGTGGCACTAGGTTTGCAACACCCAGCACCAGCTGCTGCACTGGTGCTCTGCACGCTTAGGATTGGGCCATCAGTTTAATGGGAAGAGACCTCTGGGGTTGGGAAGCACTTGCAAAGCAGGTGTTTTCCTCTTGCATATCTCCATCTCTGTTATAAATGAGCCATGAAAAACAGGAAAACCACTGGCAGCAATGTGCAGAGAAAGGTTTTAGCAAGCACCCCCAACCCCTTCTTGTTGCTCTGCTCCTAAATCTCACCTGTATAAACTGCTTTTCGGGGGGGGGGGGAGGAAGTAATTGAGGTTCTGAGACTTCCATTTGCAGATAACTGAATTAGTTCATTGGTAATCCTTTCCTGAGAAAACATATCACAAAGACCAGGCAGCCCAATCCTAACCTGTGCTGGAGCAGGCAGGCCAACTGGCATGTGCTGTATCTAGTGCAGGTGAGGAGGTGGCTGTGGTGCAACTTGGAGAAAACAAATATCTATCCCCTTACCCCATGTCACGCACCAGCCACCCTTTATGGGGCTATTCTGATCTATGCCAGTGAAATCTGGCCAAGTTGATCACCTTCAGCATGTTGGTCTTTTGCAGTGTTTGGGTGTCCTTTGTCCCAGCATATCTGAGCACCAGGGGGAAATATATGGTGGCAGTGGAGATCTCCTCCATCTTGGCTTCCAGTGCTGGGCTACTAGGATGCATTTTTCTCCCCAAGTGTTATATTAATGTACTGAGACCTAACCTAAATACCAGAGAGCAGCTGGTAAGACACAAACATCTGCAGCACTAACTAATGTTCCCAGTTCATCACACACCTCCCCCCTCTCCGTCTCTATGTAATCCTACGGATAAGTTGTGTCTTCATCATAGTTGGAAAACAATCTAGTACGTCTTAAGCAGTCACCAGTCTGATCAGTGTTTTACACTGGCACCCCCCAAAGAAGCACACAAGACACAGGCTTGGAATGATTTAAACTTTAGTAATAAACAACAAACCTGCAGCAGGGAGAAATTTATCTGAAGTCCCCCAGCATGCTGGCATCTAATAGCTTGGGGAAAATGGCGCTGGCCATCTACCTTCCCCTGACCCCAATAGGGTGTCACATCCTGGCTCAAGGTGTCACTCAATCGAGGACTGAGTTATCCTATCACGGCCAACCCCAAAGGGTCGAGGCACCAGGCCAGCACAGACCCACACTGGAAAACCTTGTGTAAGCCTTTGCTCGAACCACACCAGCCAGCCTCATCAACCCGGGCAAATGTTGTCAGAGCAGTTCTGGCTTACCCCTTGGCCTTGCTAACCTCAGCATGTACGCCGGCCCCTGCTCCTGGCTACCCAGCCAGCACGCCACCTGCCACATGGGGGGGTAACCTAGCACTTAAGCCCCACCACCCCAGGTAAAAACCCAACAGGCTCCGCAGACCCTGCTGCAGGTGAAACAGAAAAATATCGGCCCCAGTCATAGAAAGATGTACTCTGTGAGAACATGATGGCATGGTGGAAGATGAGGTTCCACCTTGTCTGGACATTATCCACCTCAGGTATGCATAGATCTTGTGCCTGGAGATGTCAACTACAAGAGGGCTGACAGCCCCAAGCCAGACCTTTCTGGGGAGCATGTCTGACCAGATTATGACAATTCCTGATAGCCAGCTGTGAGTCAGAACAAGATGCCTACAGACCAGTAGCCTGAAGGACAACGAGGTCCTCTGGTGCAAGTCATTCTCACTAAAGTATATTAACAGTACCTGAGCGGGTGTCCTGGAATCCAGAAAGTTCACACAGCAAAGGGAGTAGCTGGCCCCAGAGCATGTATCTCTTGGAAGCCCACTAGATCTCCGCCATGCCGCCCAAGTCGAGCTGGGTGCCAAATTCCAAGGCCGCTGCCCTCTTCCTTGCCCAAAACACAATGGAGTGTCCAATAAGAACATAAGAATGATGCGGACACAGGTGGGGAACGCTCAGCAGCAACCTGAAAATACAGAAAGGAGTGTAAGTAACCTGAATCTGTAACCTAAGACCTGTAACAGTACACCTTAAGTGTCCATCACACTGGGCAAAAGAACTAGGAACTATCACACCAGTCCCTGACCAGGCAGCAGCCATGGCCCCCACATGGGACGCCCATCACACCGGGCACCCAAACACTCACTCAGTGGTACCTATCACACCAGGTTCTGTTCATCCGCAGGCCAGGCCAGCACATAGCCTATTGGCCTAGTACTTACTTAGGTAGAACTTAGAAGCGACCAACCTCCACTGGCCAATGCATTAATATCCACTGGTGAAAGACTAATACTGCTGCAACAGATGCTGCCCCAATTCTGAATGAATGCAGCCCACCCATGTAGGGTGCTGAATACTAACCAGCCACTGCAAGGCAAACACTGGTCAATGAAGGCCTACTTCACTTGCAAATGTAGCCCATACAGTGTGCTGAATGCTTGCCAGCCACTGCCAGGTAACCAGGGGCCAATGAAGTCCTCTTTCACTCACAGAAACCTACTCCTATAAGGAGTGCTAAATGACTACCAGCTATTTCCTGGTGACCATTGGCATCTAAAGGACATCACTTGTAAGTGTAGCCCCATATAGGGGAATGAAACTCTCTGGTTACCGCCAGGCAAACATGGACCAATGAAGACCTATTTTACTTGCAAATTTTGCCACATCTAGGGTACTGAATGCCCACCAGCCACTGCCTGCCAAACATTGACCAATAAATACCATTTTCACTTGCAAACATAGCCCCATATTGAGTGCTGAATGCTCGCCAGCTACCACCAGGCAACTATATGCTAGTAAATGCCTACTTCACTTTCAAATGTAGTCCCATATAGGGTGCGGAATACTTGCTGGCTATTGCCAGGCAACTATGGGCAGTAAAGCCTACTTCACTTGCAAATAGGGTGCTGAAACTTGGTGGCTACTGCCATGCAACCAAGGACCAATAAAGGCCTTCTTCATTTACAAATGTAGACCCATATAGGGTGCTGAATGCCCAGCAGCTACTGCAGGACAAACATGGGCAAATAAATGCACCTGCAAATATAGCCCCAGAGAGGGTTCTGAAAGCTCGCTGGCTGCTGCCAGGCAACTATGGGCCAGTAAAGGCTTATTTCACTTGTTAATGTAGTCCCATATACTGTGCCGAATACTTGCTGGCTACTGCAATGAAAACATGGGCCAATAAAGTAATATTGAACCTACAAAGGAACTCCTATATAGGGTGTCAAATGCTTGCCAGCTATTGCCAGGCAACTATGGGCCAAATATAGCCTCAGATAGGGGGCTGAACTGTCATCAGCTACTGCCAGGCAATTATGGGCCTTTGAAGGCCTGCTTCACCTACAAAGGTAGCCCCATACAGAGTGCTGAAAATAGAGTGGCACTGCCAGGCAACCAGGGGCTACTGAAAGGTTGGACTAAACAACTTACAAATGTAGTCCAAAATAGGGCGCTGAATGCTTGCTGGTCACTGCCAGACAACCATGGGCCCATGTAGGTCTAATGTACTTGCTGGCATAGGCTGTGGTGTAGCTAACAATCGTGTAGCCCGGTGCCAAGCTCAAAATGTTGCCCTGGAAGTGAAGTCACAACCGGAAGTGACATCACACCCAGGCTTTTAAAAAGTGAAAATTGGGGGGAAACCTGCCTCCTTCCCCCAGCAGTTCACCACCCACTTGTTCTGCAGCCTCCCTCCGGTCAGTGGCATACCTAAGGAATCAATCTGCTAGCCGGGGTCAAAGAAGATTTTGTAGCCCCCCGCATGATAAAATCAAATTTAATTAAATAAATAAAAAGTTTGGTTCCATGCTGTGTCACAAGAACATCTCATTGGCACTCAGAACATTCAGACTCCGGTCAGTTTGGAGTTAAGCAAATCCACTTTATGTGACTCACTTCAAACACTCAGGGCGCAATCCTCACCCCCTTGCCAGTTCTGAGGAAAGGCAACAAAGATGCCCCTACCTTGAGGAGGCCTCCATAGCTGCCCCCCCAACTGCAGGGTGCAGCACATGCCCCACTGGCACAGCTATGTCAGTGCTGAAAAGACCTGAATGGTTCAGAGTCAGGTCATCCAGGACTCTCCCTGCTCCATGTTACCTCTTTCTCAGAAGTGTCAGCTTGGAAGAGCTGTGACAGGGAGCTTGCCAGATCGGTGCAGACTGAAGCCAGACAGCCTGCCAGCCCCAGCAACAGCTGCACCACAGCCCTCAGTTCCAAAAGGCAGCCCACTGCCTGCCTGTGTTCCCACCTTTGCCACATGTGCTGAGGGGGAGGGGCAGTGCAAATGGCGGCGGGGCTGCAAGGGCCCGACCAGAATTATCCCCGTCTAGTAGGACTAAGATCTAGTCTCTCTGTGTCCAAAAGCAACATGATTGTTGTTCATGGAGATTCACGACCTATGGAGAGTTTGTGAAAATGGGGCTATGGAGAGTACTTTATGAAAATGCAAAGCAAGACCCAACAGAGAAGGTTTGGATCATGACATCTCAGGGGGATTTTGCAACAGTATTCCACCCACTTTTGTTCACACCCAAATCCTTCAGTGGCACCTTGTCTCTCATACTCCACGCAAACCATGTGCCAGGATAGGAAGATTTCCTTAAGGCAATAAATCCGGATCAGCCTATGTTTTCTTTCTTGTATAGTGTCTGGTCAGTTGCATTTGAGTGTTCATTCCCCACATTTAACTGGTATCTGCCAAGCACATGCTCTCCATTCCATGTACTCTTCCATTTCCAAGCACAGATTAAAGGGAAATGGATGCACAGGGGATGTTTGGGAAGGTGGGAGTGACAGACAAACAAACCAGGCAGGGGGCAGACAGCGGACACTTTCGGGGACTCCATGAGCACACCGTAAGCATTGCAGGGAGAGGGGCGGGACTGGTAGAGCTCTGCTCTACAGGATCAAGAACACGGCATCGGGCATCCTGGTCTGACATGGGACCTCTCAACTTTGCACTGGCTATTTTGCAGGCACATACTTGGAACTCAGGATGCAGCGGTTGCCTTTAGGTGCTGCTGCTCCTCTGGATGTCCAGCAGCTCAAGATTGGGCTCTAAGGGTACAATCCTAACCCCTTTCCAGCACTGGCATAGTGGTGCCAATGGGACGTGTGCTACATCCTGCAGTTGGGTGTCACTCATGGAGGCCTCCTCAAAGTCCGGGAACTCAGAGCTGCATTGCCCTTATGTCAGTGCTGGAAAGCACTGATGTAAGGGGTTCGGATTGCGCCCTAAACCTCCTCCACCTGATGATCACCACCCACCCGCCCAACATTAAACATTAGGTCCTACATGTGCAGGAATCTTCACACACACACACACACACACACACACACACACAGCGCTTCTTCAGCTTTGCAGACATCTGAAAAAGTTTCTCAATGTGATCATCTGCCTGGTCATTATCGAAATCATTGCCTTCCGTTAGAGAAGTCCCAGAGATAATCTGAAGCCACCTTCAAAATTCATAACAAAAACAGCTGAATCCACTTGGGAGCTGAGGATAAAATGTGCACTTCAGCTTTTGAAAAGCCATCTACCCGAGGCAGATGTAGGGTATTCACTGCATACAGCCAGGTGTCTGTCGCTTGAGTATGAAGACCTCATGTAAGAAACTTGGCAGTGGGGATTCGCTCAGCCCCTCTACGGTCATTTCTCCTCATGACTGATGATTGTGTTCATGGTGCCTCATGTGTGAACGTCACTGGAAATTGGTTGTATGCTGTGGGGCTGAGGTTCAGACATGCTGCTGTTCAGATGGTCAAAAGTGCTGCTGCTTCTGCTGCAGCTGCCTTACGGTGTCATGAACAACTGCCACTCCATGTGGGGTAGGCAGAAGAACACCCATCAGTCTCCAGATGTTACTATTGGTGTCTTTTCCTCTGTCTTAATTCTTCGCCACAAAGATCTCTCTTTTAAAGAAACTCCAGATGTGTCTTCCCTGAAAGGACAGTAAGTTGAGTTGTCGTTTTGATGTCTAGTAATTCTGATTAAAATCAGTGTTATAAGTATAGAAAAATTCCTTGGGATTACATACTTTTGAACTGGTGGCAATAGTGGGGGCAGTAGAGGTGGCTTGGAGTGAGTTCAAGTTCACATATACCAAAAGACCCCTGCACCTAGAGAACTAGAATGTCAGGGTGAACACAAGGCTAGAACTTGTTCGATGTTCCCTGCTCATTATCCTTGTGCGGAGAACTTTTTTTGCAGGAAGGAACAGAACATTTGGTTATGTGAGCTGCAGCCTGTGCACTAAAGTGGTTTTGCTAGTGGGTGTGCTTTTAAAGACACATGGAACATGACCACACATGGAGGAAAGCTAATAGGCCTGCATGTTCAAGTGTGGTAGTCAATGGCACAACTTAGTGGAATGACACACAAGAGCTATGAGACACAAAGATGACTGGGTAAAACTACATCACTTTTATTATGGGGATAATAATGCAATAGCAGAAATGTAGAGTCAAAATAAAAAGAAATACAATGTATTGGATATTTTCAACCTTTTTCAGCTCATGGCACACTGTCAGGGGTGTACAATTGTAAAGACTCACCATGGGTTCTTGGACAAGGCACACCCAGCTGCCAGTCAGAGTGCCCACATTCCCCAGTGGCCTAATAAATGACCCTCCCCAAACGTCCACGGCACACATGCAGACTGTGTGTGGCACACCAATGTGCCACTCACATGGGTTGAAAATCGCTGCAGTGTATTCACTACTCACTCATACAACTTGGCATAATCTTAAGCAGTTGCTAGGGCTGCAATCCCATAAACACTGACCACATGTTCATATCATACGTTGAATGCTTGGGGCTGATCTTAGGCCTCCCCCTTAAATGATTCCAACCTAGGCAAGAGTCCTGGACTCAGACATGTCAAGGAGAACATGATGGAGGTGCTAATTGTGTCATCCACTTGGCTGCAAATGTGACAAGAAGCTAGAGAGGCTTAGTGAGTCACTGGCCAGACTTGCCAAAGGTGATCTATCTGCATCTGCTACAGGAATTTGAAGAGTTGCAGGAATCATGGGGCTAATTTGCCAAGACTACTGGCCCAGTGTGATCCGGGCCTTGTGCTGATTGCACTTGCAACCCTTCAGCCCAAGGCTTGGGCTGCAGCGGTGCACAGGCCACCAGCACAAATGGTTGGAGGTCCCTGAACGCGAAAGGAGTGCAGATCCCATTCCAGAGCAGGTGGGTCAGCAGAGGAGGTGCTCCGAGGAAGGATCGGTCTGGGAGGCATGTCGAGGGTGAGCCTCAGTGACAGTGGTGGTGCCAGAATGCTAAGCCCCCAGACTGGGTCGAATGCAGTCGCTTGGATCTACTCAGATCTATGTCAGCAGCAAAGCTGATTTCTTAAAAGCTGGAAGAGTTTAAAATGTAGAGGGAAATAGATCAAAAGAGGCAAAATGGATACTTGATTAGAGAGACACAGTGTCCAATCCCATCCCCTGCCACTCTAAAAGGTGGAGGTGCACACTGCATGCTCTGGGGGGAGCTTGAGGTTTCTGGTGGTGCACACACACGGTCACCAACCATTCACGCTGGTGGCTCCATTGCATGCACTGTCACTGCTTCTGTAGTGGAGAGGGATTCCAGTGGTGGAGCACGAGCTCCATCAACAGAAGGTGCCCATAGGATTGGGCCTTAGGGCTGCATGGCTATTCACATTGACCTGGAAGTAAGCCCCATTGAACACAATGAGGAGACATGCATACTGTGGCAAAGTAAAGAATCATAGAATCTTAGAGCAGGAGAGACCTAAAGCGTCATCTAGTCCAAACCCCTGCCTGGAAGCAGGAAATCCTCTTAGAGCATCTCCAAAATAAAACAAAACCAGTTTTGAATGAAACAATCCCTGCACTGTAAGGGGATCTGTTTGTCACTTTCTGCCCTTCAAGGTCATCTAGGCATGAGCAAAGGGCTCTTCCATGACAGAAACAAAACACGCTACCTCTCAATCCAGCCTTCCCTTCTCAGGAGTTGGGGAACTGAGGCTCCACTTTCCTCATTGGCTTGTTCCAGGAGAAGAAACTTGTCATCCTATTCAACCACCCATAAACTATGGGAAGATGAGCTGACACATCCAGCGGGCCAGGTGACCAGCTCCCTTTTGACATTTGTTCAGAAGGAACTAGTGTGATAGGGTTATATTATTTTCCACCTCTTTTTCTTGTTGGGCCATCAAAAGATGTTACTAGGAATTCCTTGCCTGTAACTGGGCATAGCGAGAGATAGAAAGTTCATAAAAGCAGAGCTGCATGTGGGGCCATCAACCTGATTTTAAGCACAAGTAAGGGCTATGCAAAGAGCATGGAGCATTCCCTTTCACCATATTGAATATAAACCAGAGTTAAGACTACATGATTTTCTCATTTCAGAATAATTCCGAAGTACTTCCATCGTCTCTTTGCTATGATGTTTGCCAGGTTCGAAATCAAGAATGATGTCAACCTCTTGACAAACAAGACATTGAATTTTTTAATGATTGAAAATGCTAAGAATGCCAGGGGGGCCTGTTTTGGAACTATGCGTCTCCTTTTCACAGGTCAGGGGCATCCCCTTAATTACATCTGCAGCAAGGAAAAGAAGCTCATTGTCATCATTGGAGGGCTCATGCCTCAGAACTCAAAGTTCATGCCTCACATCTTAAATATCTTCAGGATCCCACAGGTATGTGTGTTCCCTAATCTAGAGAGAGGTACAGACACTAGGACTGCTAGGAGACCAGACCATATGGGCTACAACAACTAGAAGACAGAAGACTCTTCTCTGTCCATTTAGCACAGAGTTGGAATCAAATGTTAATCAAGTGTTGTGTGAAAATGTCAAAACCTGATTAAGTTCTTAAAAAACCACTTTAAGGAGGGAATAATTTGTACTGAATTAGCAGCAAATCTATGTGGGCAAAATATTTTCTCCACTACCTTCCCTCGAGGAGGCCTCCGTGAATGCCCCACACTGCAGGATGCAGTGCATAGCACAATGACAGCTGAATCAAAGCTGGAAAGTTGGACAGGATTGGGTCCTGAGAGCCCAATCCCATGCCTGTCTACTCAGAAGTAAGTCCCATGATAGTCAATGGAGCTTACTCCCAGGAAAGTGTGGACAGAATTGGAGTCTGAATGAATTATCCTAAGCCTCTTGGTCATCCTGCCCAAAACACTACACCCCAGAAAACAGAGACTTCCAAATTTTTCTTACAGGATCAAGTAGAAAAAACTCTACTATATAACCTGCCAGGCATTTGAGAGAGGACCTTTTTATTTAGCAATAATCAGATGTTTGTCTGCCCTAAAAAGCTCATTCTCTTTCCCCTTAGCTCAATTATGGCTTCCTTGACTCTTCACTGAGTGACAGAACACAGTTCCCTTCCCTCTACCAGATGGTCCCAAATGCAAGATCTCAGTACACTGGGATTGTTCAACTGATTAGACATTTCAAATGGAACTGGATTGGTGTCCTTGTTTCAGACAATGACACTGGAGAAACATTTCTGAGGACTCTCATTCCCAGGTTCCTCCAGAACAACATTTGTGTGGCTTTTACGAAGGAAATTCCGGAAACAAAGATGTTAGGGAATGAATCCATGCCCATTTTAGACCATATATCAGGAATAGGATCTATTCTCTCTGCATCCAAAAGCAACGTGACTGTTGTTCATGGAGATTCACGATGTATGGAAAGTTTGCGATTCCTTCTAACATATTATGAAAATATAAAGCAAGACCCAAGGGAGAATGTTTGGATCATGACATCTCAGTGGGATTTTGCAACCGTATTAAACCCGCTTTTCTTCACACCCAAATCCTTCAATGGTACCTTGTCCTTCGCACTACACACAAAGGATGTGCCAAGATATGAAAACTTCCTTAAGGCAATAAATCCGTATCGGTCTGTGTTTCCTTGGTCGTATAATTTCTGGTCAGTTGCATTTAAGTGTTCTTTCCCCACATTTAGCTTGTATGTACCAGACTCAGGGATCTGCACTGGGGAGGAGAATCTGAGCAGTCTCCCTAGTTCTATATTTGAAATGAAAATGTCTGGTGAGAGCTACAATATCTACAATGCTGTTCATGCCGTAGCACATGCTCTCCATTCCATGTACTCTTCAATATCCAAGCATCAATTAAAGGGAACTGGACGCACAGGGGATGTTTGGGCTGTTCAGCCATGGCAGGTAGGAGTTTCCTGTAAGCCTCTACTGTGTACGGTCACGGATGGACTTGGATCCACTGTTGCAATGCAACTGGACTGAGCGAGAAGTAAGACAACATTTTCAGTTTAGTTTGTCTAAGCCCAAGTCCTTTCCATTTGGAAAGGGACTGGCAGCCCAATCATCTGCATGTCTACGCAGTAGTAAGTCCCATTAGAGTCAATGGGGCTTACTTCCAGGAAAGTGTGGCTAGGATTGGGTTGTTAATTGCCTGCAGCGTCAGCCATGTATTAACCGTTTTTAAGGTCATTCTTAACAGTGAGGAACCCATTTGAGACAGGCTGTCCCTCAGTTCTGCTACTATGTTGATTGCCTCAGAACTGAATGTCACAATATTAGTATGTCTACAGTGGTTTAGCTCATGGGAGGCAGGCAGTACCATGTGACGCACTCGGGGACGGTGATACTATGAGTGGCCTAAACTGTGGATACTTTTGTGTTTTTAAATCATGCCATCATGATATATATCCTTCGATAGGTAACTTAATGCAAAATGTAATGAAACAAACCATGTTATCTGTTTTCTGTCAAACATTCTAGCCAAATAACCAGGAAAGGAAAACACAACTGTTTTGTGTAAAACAAAAAGTGGGTTTCTTTAACTCAAAACTAACCAATGAGACTTGGGGTGCAATCCTAACCAACTTTCCAGCACTGACTTAGCTGTGCCAATGTGGCGTGCACAGCATCCTGCAGTGGGGAGGCAGTCAAAGGGGCCTCTTCAACATATGGGCAGGTTTGTTACCTTACCTTGGGGCTGCATTGCAGCTAGGTCAGTGCTGGAAAGTTGGTTAGGATTGTGCCCTAATTGTTGCAAGAGCAAGTGAGGTGTGATAAAACAGCATGGAACCCGTAAGTGTTAGTCTGAGTCAGCTCTAATTTCCATGGATGAGAACTCACACTAGCACTCCTATTCTTTTGTGTGTGTCATCAAGTTTGCCACTTGTTCTTTGTTGGTGACTGATTTGTTGGGTGACCTGGAATGTTGTATAGTAAAATAAATAAATAAATAAATAAATAAATAAATAAAGTTAATGGGGTTGACACTAAGCCTCGTCATGACACTAGTGGGACGTTTGGGTGGTGTTAGTCACTGGCTGAGTTGGACTGTCACTTTTACATTAGTCACTCTTAAAGTGGACCCCAGAAGCTGTTGGGGACAGGATCACAAAGAAGAGGACATGTGGGGAAGGGAATAACATTGGGGATGGAAAGATAATAATCACAGATTAAAAAATGTTCTCGTGGGTTTTGCTTATATGTAAAGTCATTCAGGTCATACAGAATTCCTGCAGCTTGTTGACTAGGAGGAGGGGTTGCAAGTTAATGTGGGACATTGGGGACTTTGTGTGTTGTTGGTGACTGCCTTAGATGACTTTAAAAGTGGGTTCCAAACATTAATGGTGGAACAGGTCTATCCGTGGTTATTAACCATTCTGGCTACATTGAACCTCCAGTTGCAGGGGCAGGATATCACAGAGTACTAGGTGCAGAGACTTTCACCCCCTGCTTGTGGTGAAATGTTCAATGACTTTATTTTCTGGCCCTGATTATTATTCATTTCATGTCATGACTCCTACTGAAAATGATTTTGTCATATAGAGGGGGTGGTGTCAAAAATGTATGGGCCCCGGGTGTCCAATGACCTAGCCATGCATCTGCATGTATAATCACAGTCTCTGCATTGCCAGAAGGTCAAGGTGGCTGATTCTAGTGATATCAAAAGAACTCCTGCTCCACAAGTGACCCCAGTGTTTTATTTTTCTTGTCCTCCAATCAGCTTCACCACTTTCTGAGAAACGTTCGCTTCAACAATAACGCAGGCGAAGAAATATTCTTTGAAAATGGGGAAGTGGCAACAGGTTTTGATATCGTCAACACAGTCACATTCCTCAATCACTCTTTCCGTAGATTCAGGGTAGGAAAGATGGACCCTTGGGCTCCCGAAGGAGAAGAGTTTGCTGTTAATGGAAGCGCCATTGTGTGGAATCACAAGTTTGATCAGGTGGGAAGGATCTGAATACATTTTCTGAGCTATAGTTCCATAGTTGTAGAAGAACTCAGAAGTACTCTTCAGCAGATGCCTGGGAATGCATATTCCTTTACATGATGCAGTTACTCTGAAGCAAGCCCTATGGTATTCACTGGGATTTACTCTGGATCTGTCAGCCTTCTGTGGTTATCATAACAGTGATGCAAGAATGACACCTACAAATGTGGCTGACTTGTTATAATGTTTGTGCTTGTAGACTAGGATAAATAACCATGGATAATATATGCAAAGCTATCATATGTGCAGGCATTTGTTATCCAAGCAGCAAAGAGATCTTTCTTCTCTGCTACCATTGCGTCTGCTGACAACCGTTCAGTAGAGCTGTTCCGTGTGGTGCGAGGCCTCCTCCATCAGGCCCCTCCAGAAGACCAGGAGGAACACACGGTCGGCCGCTGTGATGTGTTTGCAAAACATTTTGCAGATAAAATAGATCTTATTCGTCACGATTTGGATGCCACATTGACAATATCTGAAGATGTCCCCTTGGCAACTGCTTGTTCGATGTTGTGGGATTCTTTTCAGCTTGTACAGCCTGAGGATGTGGATAGACTCCTTTGGAGTGTGAGGCCATCTGCCTGCCTGCTTGACCCTTGCCCAGCTTGGCTGATAAGAGCTGCCTGGGGTGGACTGGCTGAGTGGACAGGGAGGGTGGTCAACTCTTCTTTGATGGAGGGGACGCTGCCATGTGCTTTGAAACAGGCAGTGGTTTGCCCCCTCCTGAAGAAGCCCTCCCTGGATTCCACTGTATTGGAAAGCTAACGGCCAGTCTCCAACATCCCGTTTCTGGGCAAGGTAATTGAGTGAGTGGTGACGTCTCAACTTCAGAGGGTCTTGGATGAAGCGGATTACCTGGATCCTTTTCAATCTGGTTTCAGGCCGGGCTTTGGGATGGAGACTGCCTTGGTCGCCTTGGTGGATGACCTACGCCAGGGACTGGACAGAGGGAATGCGTCCCTGTTGGTCCTGCTGGACCTCTTAGCAGCTCTCAATACCATCGACCATGGTATCCTTCTGGGCCGATTGGCTGAGTTGGGAGTTGGAGGCACTGTTTTGTGGTGGTTTTGCTCCTACTTGGAGGGTCGATCCCAGATGGTGGTGCTGGGGGATGCCTGTTCAATACCCTGGCCCTTGAGGTACGGGGTGCCACAGGGTTCAATTCTGTCCCCCATGCTATTTAACATCTACATGAAACCGCTGGGAGAGGTCATCCGTGGGTTTGGAGTGGGGTGCCATCAATATGTCGATGACACCCAGCTCTATCTCTCCTTTCCTCCAGACTCCAGAGTGGTGGTTGAGGACCTGGAGCGCTGTCTGGAGGCAGTGAGGATCTGGATGGGGGCTAACAAGCTGAAATTAAATCCGAATAAGACAGAGGCTCTCCTGGTTTGGAAATCCTCGATGCAGGTGCTGGACTATCGACTTGCACTGAATGGGGTTGCACTCCCCCTGAAGGAGCAGGTCCGCAGGTTGGGCGTCCACCTGGACTCGCAGCTGCTCCTGGATTCCCAGCTGGCAGCTGAGGCTAGGGGGGCCTATGCTCGGTTTCAGCTGGTGCGCCAGCTGTGGCCGTACTTGGATCGTGCAGACCTGGCCACGGTGATCCATGCCACGGTGACACCGAGGTTAGATTATTGTAATGTGCTTTATGTGGGGCTGCCCTTGAAGATGGTTCAGAAACTGCAATTAGTGCAGAATGCGGTGGCCCGTGTAGTTACTGGAGGTAGGCAGTTTGACTCTGTCAGCCTGCTTCTCCAGTGGCTGCATTGGCTGCCCATTCATTTCCGGACCCAATTCAAGGTGTTGGTTTTGACCTTTAAAACCTTATACTTCTCTGGGCCAGGGTATCTTAGAGAACACCTACTTCTGTACAATCCGGCTCGTCCTCTTAGGTCATCAGAGAAGGCCTTTTTACAGGTGCCACCACCTAAGGAGGTATGTGGAGCGGTGGCAAGAAATAGGGCCTTCTCAGTAGTGGCACCAACGTTATGGAACTCCCTTCCCCTTGACTTAAGAATGGCTCCCTCTCTTGAGACTTTTCGGCGAGGCCTGAAGACTCTTCTGTTTAAACAAGCCTTCTGAGATCTTGGCCTTTTTAACATCTTTTCAACATCTTTTAGTATTTTTTGCAGGCCTGATTCTTTTATGATTTGCTGCTCTATGCTCTTTTTACCTGACTACTGTTTTTTCTGATATGTGTTAATGTGTTAATATGCTTCTATTTGTTTTTAAATTCTGTTTTAATCTGATTTTAACCTGTTGTAAGCCGCCTTCGGGGAGAAAGGCAGGGTAAAAATAAAGTTGTTGTTGTTGTTGTTGTTGTTGTTGTTTGCCAAACTCTCATATGTGCAGGAATATGTTATCCATGCTCTTTTGTCCATGTCTTCCTATGAATATTCAGGCTGAATTGTTTATGGTGATGAGAAAAGGTGGTATGTAAAGCAACTAAAGGAAAACTTCTGGAGACTGAAGGATTCTATATATAGAACAATATTGTAAAGACCCTCTTTGGAACTAACTAGCAAAGCCCTCCTATGAAAATCGTCTTGAGTAATATCTGATGAGAAAGGCCTTATATAAATACAGGTGTGCACCACTTAAAGACAGGGATACATTCCCTGATCCATTTTATGCGATTAGGTCATTCAGTGAACATTCAGTCCAATCTAATGTTTTTGTTGTGTAAACAGACACCCCCTGCCAGACACTAGCTGGCTACACAGGCTACTGGAGACAGATGGCCTCTTCTTTGCATTAAGAGCCTCTCTGTTTTGTAGACAGACACTGTGCTGCAGGCTACGGGAGATGCGATTGCCTCCTTAAGACCACCTTCATTGTGCTTTGTCATATATGCGATCAGTCATGAAGTGAACCATTGTTAAGCGTCACATGCCTGTATAGAAGTAAATTGATACATATAAGAGGTCAGAAGAGCTCATGAGCTGTGTGTCATAACTGTATTCACGTGTAGAACAAACCAAACCAAACATCACAGCAATGAGAAAACAGTTGATTTCCATGCTAACCCTTTTTCCTTTGGGGTTTTTGGAAGATGCTGCCCCGATCGACATGTACTGAGAGCTGCCATCCTGGACAGACAAAGGTGGTACGCCAGGGGGAGCAGATCTGTTGCTATGACTGTGCTCAGTGCTCTGAAGGGAGGATTTCCAGCCAGCTGGGTAAGTGAAGAAGGTGATGCTCCATCCAATCGGTGTTCCAGAAGTTTGTGGAAATGAGCTGCTCAAAGGACTTCCAGCCCAACCTTTTCTTTCCCAGCACTCAAAGGAACTGTGAGGTCAAGGAACTTTTGTCCCCTTCCCCCTAGGACTGTGTCAGTTCCCACTCTGGGGTTTCTCATGTTTGCACCAGCTATTTTGCTGGCACAGCTGTGAGAAACTTCAAGTCAAGCTATTAGTTCGGACAGAGAGGAAAGGATCTGGTGGAGGAGGCCTCTGCCGCTCCCACACCCCTCCCACCCCATCTCCTCCCCCATTCCCCCTTCCCCTGCTCAGAACGCCATCCCAAAACCGAAAGGCCATACCACTGCCTGGTGGACCCACTTATCTCCACGCAGTCACCTGGCATTCTTCATCCAGCACTTCCTACTCCAAGGGTGCTGAAAATGTGCTTTACAACAAGTTTACAACACCCAGTGCCAGCACTGGAGATCAGCACTGGTGCGATGAACCTTTAGGATTGGACCCTGAGGGCCCAATCCTCAATTCATAATACTGATGCAGTCAGTAAAGCAGCAATTCAGCAGAACGTATGGCCCAGTCCTATAGGACTGTTATGACAGTGGGGCAGGTGTTTACTTTTGTCAAAGGCCCAGTGATGGCATGAAGCTGGTGTCACCACTGGGCCAAACCAAGCCTCAGCTTCAAAGCAACTGCAGATCCAGAACGACATTGCTGCAGATGCTGTTAAGTCAGAAGTGGGGGCATGTTGTGGGTGAGGAGAGATCAGGCCAGGGAAGAAAGGAGGTGGATCCTGGTGGCAGCAACATGCACCAGGATCTAATCCTTGAACCTTGCCTCGGAATACTCCCTGACTCTCCCCGGAAGTGCATCAGCAAAATGGAGGAGGAGACCTACAGGTGACTGGGCAGACTATACGCAACTCTGCTGGCCAACTGTTTGCCCCCCATGACAGCACACACTTCCTAGGCACAGCACAGCTGACCTTTGGGTAAAGCCTGATGAAAGTTTTACTGAGGGTTGACATTCAAAGGATACCTGGATGTGTTACATACATGGATGGGTGCAAAGAACCATTTGAGTGAGTGATTTCTTTTCTATGTATTAATTAGCACACTTCATACTATGATTGACTGCACTGTTGCCAGACAGGCTGAGTTGACGCAAATGCACTTTGAACTGTTGAATCCCTGTGTGTTTCTTTTAGATACAGATCATTGCAGTGACTGCCCAGAGGACCAGCATCCAAATGGGAACCAGGATCTCTGTATTCCCAAAGTCATAACTTTTTTGTCCTATGAAGAGCCCTTGGGCATCATTCTGGCTTCTTCTGCTCTGCTGCTCTCCACGATCACACTTGTGCTCGTGCGGAGCTTCATTCAGCTCAGGAACACTCCCATTGTCAAAGCCAACAACTGGAACATCACCTGTGCCCTGCTGTTCTCCCTGCTGTGTTGCTTCCTCTGCACATTTCTGTTCATTGGCCAGCCCAGAAAGGAATCCTGCATTCTCCGGCAGACTTTGTTTGCCGTCACCTTCACTGGGGCAGTTTCTTCAGTCTTGGCCAAAACGCTCACTGTGGTCCTGGCCTTCATGGCCACCAGACCAGCCAACAGGATGAGGAAATGGTTAGGGAAGAGATTGGCCATGTCCGTCATCGTGGTGTGTTGTCTGATTCAAACTGGCCTCTGTGCAGCGTGGCTGGCAGTGTCTCCCCCCTTCCCAGAGCTTGACGCGCACTCCCTGATAGGTCAGATCATAGTGCAGTGCAACGAAGGCTCAGCCTTCATGTTCTCCATTGTTCTGGGCTACATGGGATTTCTGGCCCTTGTCAGTTTTGTGGTGGCTTTTTTGGCCAGAAGACTGCCTGATACTTTCAATGAGGCCAAGCTGATCACCTTCAGCATGTTAGTCTTTTGCAGTGTTTGGGTGTCCTTTGTGCCAGCCTACCTGAGCACCAAAGGGAAATACATGGTGGCTGTGGAGGTCTTCTCCATCTTGGTCTCTAGTGCTGGATTGTTGGGGTTCATCTTTCTCCCCAAATTCTTCATTATTGTGTTGAGGCCCCAGCTGAACACCAAGGAGAACTTAGTAAGGAAGAAGAATTTTGTTACCTGACTGAATTACTTGAGTACCTTCGTCCGTAGTATTGTGGATGAACCCCTTGAGATATGTCCATTGTTTTATAGAAACTCGTGTGACTTCCTTCTATATTCCCAGCTATTCCTCTTGGATGTAATCCTGAGATTCATTTCAACTTTCACCAATCTGACATTTCAGGGTCCATCTAATTTCTCGTTCCTTCCTTCTCCTCCAAAGTGCAATCATCTACTTTAGTTATCCTAAGCTGCTTGTAACTGCTTAAAAAATAATAAATGATTATGATGATGGTGAACTGCATCTTTAAATTGATTGATTGATTGATTATCAGTTATTGCTTGTACCACTCCCTGATAGGTCAGATCATAGTGCAGTGCTTCGAAGGCTCAACCTTCATGTTCTCCAGCACCAAGGGGAAATACATGGTTGCCGTGGAGATCTCCATCTTGGTCTCTTATGCTGGATTGTTGGGTTTCATCTTTCTCCCCAAATTCTACATTATTGTGGTGAAATCTGAGCTGAACACCAGGAAGCAGATTGTAAGGAAAAATAAATTTGGTACCTGACTGGCCTTCTTTTTTTCTTTTCATACTTCTCCTCCCATTCAAGTTTGTGCCTTGCAATTTTGTGCAATGTAAACTTGTATTATATTTGTATTGCATTTAGCAGATTGAAACCAGTGAGAATAGATCATAAATGAGGGTGAATTGACTCATTTTCCTCCCAGTTGCAGTAAAATGTGTTCTCTGTTCATCCCTTCGGGAGATGAGACTTAGATGTGCTTCTGTCACGCACCTGACACTGACATCTGACCTGACAATAGAGAAAGAGATTTCTATCCAGTAATGCAGGACGTTGAGGTGGTGCAACATTTGTGCCATCACAATATGGCAGTGGATAGCTAAATAGCATCCGTTTATTATTATTATTATTATTATTATTATTATTATTATTATTATTATTATTATTATTATTATTATTATTATTATTAACAGTATTTATATACCGCTTTTCAACTAAAAGTTCACAAAGCGGTTTACAGAGAAAAATCAAATAACTAAATGGCTCCCTGTCCCAAAAGGGCTCACAATCTAAAAGATGCAAATGATTACCAGCAGACAGCCACTAGAACAGAGAGTGCTGGGGTGAGGTGGGCCAGTTACTCTCCCCCTGCTAATTTAGGACCAGGGATGAGTTATCATGGGCCCTCAGGTCACAAACGAAGGTGTCTTAATGAGCTCTCTCCACAAAATTTCTCACAGGATTCTAGGGGAAGAGCAGGTCCAGATTTTGGGTCATAGGAAACTTGATGTCTTTCCTGTGACTTTGAGCTCCATGTGACATTGGTTCATTCCTTCCCAGTCTGAAATGTGATGTTTTATTTGACCAAGAGCCTCAAAATCTCAGTGAGTGATGGATGGCTCCTTTCCACCTACTTTCTACACCAGTGTAACATGTCTGTCAACACCCCCCCCCCCCCAAAAAAAAAAGGTATCTTCAATGAAGACTCGGAGTCACATTTCCAGGGTTCAGGAAGGAAGCAAAGCCACTTTTTCGAGCCTGCCCTCCTTCTTTTTTTAACCTCTCCTTTTGCCCAGTACAAAGATCAGTTGTGTAAACATTGCAAGCTTGCTTTTCCATTGTGCTGAATCAGGATAGTTTACTGAACATTTACTGAACGTCACGTTGTTTGCTCATAATCAGGACATGCTCAAAGTGTACTTCAAGCGGTGGGGTACGTGTTCTTGCTGGACTGCCATGTCAGCAAAGAGTGAGGTTCAGTATTTTTCCTATACATTTGCTTCTCCTCCCCTTTTTTGTTTTATTTTTCATGGGGCGGGCAATACCCTTGTAGGCGCTTGTGGAGCAAGTCTAAGCCTTGTCGGCTAAGTAAAAGAGTCCTGGGCCGGTGTTGTGGGGTCAGAAAGCACATTGTGTGACACAATTAGGGGATACATTGAATAAAGCAACAGCTTATGATTAGAATGGCTATTCCAAAAATCCCATACCCAAAGGTCTGTCTAAGCCATGCACAGTTTGGTAGCCATCCTTTAAGCCAATCCCAAAACCTGCTAAAGCCTTCATCTTGTTGTATTTGTGCAGTAAGATTTTTTAGCTCTTCAAGTCATTCCTCTGTACTGCGGCTGTTATCAGTTAGATTAAAGCAGCACATATTTTAAAATGTTGAACATCCATGATGATGTTTAAATAACAGGAAATCAATGGCTGCTCAATTGTCCAGAATTGCCTCACGTAATTCATGTTGTTCTGTATTTAATAAAGCTATCGCTTGAGAGGTGGCATTAATGGCCTTTACAGCATAACAAGCTAATTTGCTTAATTATCTAGCGTTGCCCACCGCTAGTGCTGGGATTCCTATTAGGGAGGTTGCCAATGAAATATACTCGGCTTTACTTAACAATTTTACATTTGAATCACAATCATTGTGGAGTGTTAGAGCATGTTTGGCTCGAGCAATTGGCTTAGGAGGTTACATTATTACAAAACGACTAAGGCAGCACTCTGTGCCATTGGTTAGATTGGCTGGAATAAAGTTAAAGGTCCTGCTTCCACATGTAAAAAACCATCCCTTGGGCAACATGGTATGTTTGTACACAAAGGAGACATTCTGAAAGTTGGAGCAATTGAGTTGTGGGCCTGGGGGTTGATAGCAGAGTTTAGAACAGTTAACAAACCGGGCACAGGTAGCATTGAAAGCAGTCACATATGGTGTATTTAAGGACAATGCATCCAGAGGCAATTCCTTAATTGGTTCTCCCCATTGGAGGTATCCTTCATACCCCTGGCTTGTTAAATTGGTATTAGTAAGATTTTGTAATAGCCAGGCATCATTTAGCAGTTTATCATGAAGCAGCAGTTTACCGGTTATAAGTCTTCGCTCGATTGGCGTAGAGCATGACGCCAGGGGCTGCTTCCGACGGTGGGAGAGATCATTGCATCTCATTGGGCAGCTACCGCCCGCCTTAAGCTGGGCAGTCCCCAGCCAGTAAGGTGTTGCCTCGCCACGGTCCGTTAACCTCATGGGGTGCGTGGGGTTTAGGGTGAAAACCGACAAGCGGATCGACAACTCTGCACCATGCAACAGAAAACAGAAAACTACTGCCCTAAAGCTGGGCACCTGGAACGTTAGGACAATGACACCTGGCTTCTCTGATGACCTGCAAGAAATAGACGACGCACGCAAAACAGCTGTCATCGACATGGAGCTGAGCAGACTGCAGATGGACATTGTCGCCCTTCAAGAGACTAGGCTGCCAGATTCCGGATCTGTCAAGGAGAGAAATTTCTCATTTTTCTGGCAGGGAAAACCACCAAACGAAACCAGGGAACATGGCGTTGGCTTTGCGGTCAGAAATACCCTGCTGAAATCCATCATCCCACCTACTGTGGGAAGTGAAAGAATTTTGTCCCTGCAGCTCCAGTCATCAGCAGGACCTATCACTCTCATCAGTGCTTATGCACCGACTCTGTCGTCTCCAGCAGAAGCCAAAGACAAATTCTATGATGACCTGGCCACCACTGTCAAGAAAATCCCTGTAAAAGAGCCATTGTTCATCCTCGGCGATTTCAATGCTAGAGTTGGTGCTGATAACAGTTCATGGCCCACTTGCTTAGGTCAGTTTGGCACTGGGAGGATGAACGAAAATGGCCAACGCCTGCTAGAGTTTTGCTGTCATCACGGTCTCTGTGTCAGCAACACATTCTTCAACACAAAGCCCCAACATAGAGTCTCTTGGAGACATCCAAGATCAAAGCACTGGCACCAGCTCGACCTGATCCTCACCAGACGCTCCAGCCTTCCCAGCATCAAGATCACACGCAGTTATCATGGTGCTGCCTGCGACACTGACCACTCCCTGGTGTGCAGCAGAGTGAAACTGCAAACAAAGCGACTGTATCACACGAAAAAGGAAGGAAGACCTCGCATTGATACCAGCAAGACCCGGGATCAGAGAAAAGTGGAGGAATTTGCACAAGCGCTTGAGGAATCTCTTCCAGGCCCGGCCGACGCAAACGCATCCAGCAGATTGGAACATTTCAAGAATACCGTTTACAACACCGCCTTGTCCATATTCGGCAAGAAGACCAACAAGGCGGCAGACTGGTTTGAAGCCCACTCTGAGGAGTTGACACCAGTCATTGAGGAAAAGAGGAGAGCTCAAGCAGCATACAAGGTCTGTCCCAGTGAGCGCAACCTGCAGGTCCTCCGAACTGCTCGCAGCAAAGTCCAACAGACTGCCAGGAGATGTGCTAACGACTACTGGCTCCAGCTCTGTTCCGAGATACAGATAGCAGCTGACACGGGCAACATCAAGGGGATGTATGATGGTATCAAGCAGGCCCTAGGTCCAACACAGAAGAAAATTGCCCCTCTGAAGTCTGCCACAGGCGAGGTCATCCAGGATCGGGCGCAGCAGATGGAACGCTGGGTGCAGCACTACTCTGAGCTATATTCCAGAGAAAATGTAGTCACCGAAGAAGCACTGAACAACATTGAGTGCCTGCCTGTGCTGGAAGAGCTTGACAGTGAACCAACCCTAGAAGAACTTCACGTGGCCCTGGACTCCCTTGCCTTTGGCAAGGCACCTGGAAAAGACAGCATCCCTGCTGAAGTCCTAAAATGCTGCAAAGAGATCATCGTCACTGAGCTGCATGAAATCCTCTGTCTCTGCTGGAGAGAAGGTGGAGTACCTCAAGACATGAGGGATGCAAACATCATCACGCTGTACAAGAACAAAGGTGACAGGGGTGACTGCAACAACTACCGCGGCATCTCTCTCCTTAGCATTGTAGGAAAGCTGTTTGCCCGAGTTGTACTAAAGAGGCTCCAGGTACTTGCAGAGAGCGTCTATCCAGAATCGCAGTGTGGATTCCGAGCCAACAGGTCCACCACTGATATGGTATTCTCCCTTAGACAACTGCAGGAGAAATGCAGGGAACAACGACAGCCACTCTTTATAGCCTTCATAGATCTCACAAAGGCTTTTGACCTGGTCAGCAGAGACGGCCTCTTCAAGATTCTCCCCAAGATTGGATGTCCACCCAGGCTCCTCAGCATCATCAGATCCTTCCACAAGGACATGAAGGGCACTGTTGTCTTCGATGGCTCCACATCAGACCCTTTTGACATCTGAAGCGGAGTGAAGCAGGGCTGTGCTCTTGCACCAACCTTGTTTGGGATTTTCTTCGCTGTCCTGCTGAAGCAGGCCTTTGGAACTGCAACAGAAGGCATCTATCTCTGGACCAGATCAGACGGAAAGCTCTTCAACCTCTCCAGACTGAGAGCAAAATCCAAAGTCCAGCTGAAATGTCTGCGTGACTTCCTCTTTGCCGACGATGCAGCTGTCACTACCCACTCTGCCAAAGATCTCCAGCAGCTCATGGATCGTTTTAGCAAGGCCTGCCAAGATTTTGGACTGACAATCAGCCTGAAGAAAACACAAGTCATGGTTCAGGATGTGGACTCACCTCCCTGCATTACAATCTCTGAGCATGAACTGGAGGTTGTCCATGACTTTGTGTAGCTTGGCTCAACGATCTCCGACACTCATTCTCTCGATACCAAGCTAAACAAGCGCATCGGTAAAGCAGCTACCACGTTTTCCAGACTCACAAAGAGAGTCTGGTCCAACAAGAAGCTGACGGAACATACCAAGATCCAGGTCTACAGAGCTTGCGTCCTGAGTACACTTCTGTACTGCAGCGAGTCATGGACTCTTCGCCCACAACAGGAGAGGAAACTGAGCGCTTTCCACATGCGCTGCCTCCGACGCATCCTCGGCATCACCTGGCAGGACAAAGTTCCAAACAACACAGTCCTGGAACGTGCTGGAATCCCTAGCATGTATTCACTGCTGAAACAGAGACGCCTGCGTTGGCTTGGTCATGTCGTGAGAATGGATGATGGCCGGATCCCAAAGGATCTCCTCTATGG
The DNA here is from genome assembly GCF_035046505.1 of Tiliqua scincoides. Classification (NCBI taxonomy): domain Eukaryota; kingdom Metazoa; phylum Chordata; class Lepidosauria; order Squamata; family Scincidae; genus Tiliqua; species Tiliqua scincoides. Next base: position 140,546,090 of record NC_089825.1, on the reverse strand, counting down.
AGAACTCGTGCAAGGAAAGCGCCCTACAGGTAGACCACAGCTGCGATACAAGGACATCTGCAAGAGGGATCTGAAGGCCTTAGGGATGGACCTCAACAAGTGGGAAACCCTGGCCTCTGAGCGGCCCGCTTGGAGGCAGGCTGTGCAGCATGGCCTTTCCCAGTTTGAAGAGACACTTGGCCAACAGTCTGAGGCTAAGAGGCAAAGAAGGAAGGCCCATAGCCAGGGAGACAGGCCAGGGACAGACTGCACTTGCTCCCGGTGTGGAAGGGATTGTCACTCCCGGATTGGCCTTTTCAGCCACACTAGACGCTGTGCCAGAACCACCTTTCAGAGCGTGATACCATAGTCTTTCGAGACTGAAGGTTGCCAATACAAGGCATCATTATTTATATTGCCTGGTTGATGGCACACAGGAATCAGGCATGTCCCAAATAAATCCCCTGCAGCGAATTCAGTGGACAGACAGAAGTGTGAAGTGTTAACAATCTGAGTGAGGCGCTCCCATAAATTATATTTTATACACTTGTTGACCAGCCCCCAGCGGGATCACTAACAATAGTAGAAAACACATCATTAACACCATTGAGTTTTTTGTAACCTCAGCCATCATTGCTAGAAGCAGTTTTTCAGGGGTTTCTGTTCACCGGATGTCATCAGCTGCCTTTGGGCCTTCGATGTCGGCACCTTCAGATCTCCCCAGGTTATGGGATGAACCTCCTGTTGGGGTCTTTTGGTTGGCCATCTGTTCCTTGGTTGCTCCTGTAGTCTCAGTGTCATCTGGAAGTTGGGGATCAAATTCTCCAGGCCCCGATTCCATGACATCCTTAGCTGGCTGCACACACCGCGCTTGTACCCAAAGCATTCCTGTGGAAGTAAGCACAGCAGCATAGCCTCGCCCCCAAGTTTCCAATGGGGTTGGGCCTTTCCATTCTGGGTCTGGCAGTTGTCTATAATAAACCATGTGTCAGGGTAATGGTTTCATGACTCCTTCATGTCTTTCGTGAGGAGTAAACCCTTCTGCATTTAATGTTAAAAAATTTAAAGTATATAATAAAGTATAGAGTGTTTCCTGAATATGTATTGGCCCAAATGAACCATGTCTCATATCCCCCGTTTTTAATTGTTTAAATAAGAGGGCTTTAATAGATCAGTGGGTGTGCTCTACAATAGCTTGACCTGTAGAGTTATAAGGGATGCCGTGTTTAAGAATAATATTCCAGGTTGTGCAAAAGGAAAGAAGCTCCTTTGAAGTATAAGCTGGAGCGTTGTCTGTTTTTAGTGTAGCTGGTTTCCCCATTTTACACTGCATGTAAAAGGTGGGCAATCACATGTTTGGTGGTTTCCTTTTTAAAGGGAGAAGCCCAAACATAGCCAGAATAGGTATCAATAGACATGTAAATAGGGTTTGAATTCAGGAACATGAGTAACGTCCATTTGCCATAATTAGTTTGTATGGGTCCTGCGGGGATTTACTGCATGCGGGAACAAAGAGAGTGCTTGAGAGCAATGAGGACAAGCATGGACAATTGTTTGTGCTTGTGATAAGGGAATTAAGAATTGTTTCAATAACATTTTTGCAGATTGATGGGAGAAGGTGTGACTAGCTATGGGATAAGAGAATCAAGCATTCACTGATGAAATAGGGAGGCTTCTAAGAGCCTGATCAGCTCTGTCATTTCCTTCAGATAAGAAGCCCAGAGGCTGGCTATGACTATGAATGTGGGCAGCAAAATAAGGTTGGGTTTGGTTTTGAAGCAAATTCTGCAAAGTGAGAAACAGGCTTAATAAATTGTAATCAAGCTGGGATGTAATGCACACTAGGGGTAGATGTTCTAAAAGATTGTAGACATACTGGGTGTCCACTATTAAATTAAAAGGCTGATCACTCATGAACTTGAAAGCCATAAAAACAACAGCTAATTCAACTCTGTGGGCAGAGGTTTGGAGGCTTGCTGACTCTGGGTTTTTGTTGAGAACCCACACCTAGCCAGACAACATCTGGACAAAGGAAATGTACAAAGATGAAGGGGGTGGGGTGGGGAGAGAAGAGCCCACTTGTTTGTTTATTGGACTAGCATGCTACAAAGGAATGCAACTCTCTTTGAAAATGACCGTTTTTTTCTATATTTAAGCACTGCTTTCCGGTTTTAGAATTTTGTTGTAGAGCAGCAGTGAGGAGGGTGGCCTTATGACTTTGATTACCTATATTGTGACAAGTTTTTATCATATCAGCCAGCACTAAGTCTCTTACTGCAGTCAAGGGTTGGAGTGCTTTCCTGCAATCTTCATTTGCATTATCTATTGCTAGTTTTAACAGCAATTCTTCACCTGCCTCGGGATTTTCTACTTGCTTAGTAATTGCCTCCTGGAGGTGATTTACAAAATCCACATATGGTTCTGCAGCTCCCTGCCAGACTGTTGCAAAAGACTTCCCGGGCTTGCCGGAACCTTGTGCGATGCCCATAGGGCACAATTAGCTGTCTCATTCAAATACTGGTTTCCTAATTGCACTTGCATGTCTGTGGTGCTAAACTGTCCTTCCCCTGCTTTCAGGGCTTCTCTGGCCATGGCTTCCATGACTGAAGCCTGCCTGTGAGGGGTAGTTTCTGACTGTTCTTTCTTTTCTAGAGGAGCTGGGGCAGAGGGGGGAGGAACATAAGCTAGTGGGGGGAGATTTTCTTTAGGAGGGGGATTGCTTATTTTTTCCTCTTGTTCCTGTAACTCTGGCTGCAGAGCACATCATCTAATGCCTTCAAGACAGAGATGCCATGCATGAAGGACCTGAATGGGGGCTCGTGGTTCTGCATGTAATGCCCCTCCAATTTGGTCCTAGTCTTTTATCCTAAAAGTGCCTCCCTCGGGATACCAGGGGCACTGCTCCCCAACGGTATGAACTAATGCTGTAACCTCCCGGGAGGGAACAGGATGCTGAGCCTTGTGAAGGAGGAATTGCAAATCATTGCGATGCTGGACTTGAGCCGCCGACAGGGATGCCCCCATACTTACCGGGATCCGAGGATGCGAGGACAAGTCTGAAATCCTTGCCAGGCGTGGTAAGCTGGTTTGGGATGTCCCGGGTCCCTGTTCGGGCACCAGATGAAGCAATGAAGACTTGGAGTCACATTTCCAGGGTTCAGGAAGGAAGCGAAGCTGCTTTTCTGAGCCTGCCCTCCTTCTTTTATTGACCTCCCCTTTTGCCCAGTACAAAGGTCAGTTGTGTAAACATTGCAAGCTTACTTTTCCATTGAGCTGAATCAGGATTGTTTACCGAACGTCACGCTGTTTGCTCATGATCAGGACGTGCTCAAAGTGTGCTTCAAGCAGGGGGGGGGGAGCAAATGTGCTTGCCGGACTGCCACGTCAGCAAAGAGTGAGGTTCAGTATTTTTCCTATACATTTGCTTCACTTCAATACTCAGGTTATTCTGAATCCACTGAATTCCCCATGGGGGGGAACAGACACACAACCATTGGCTGCGAATCAGACAAACATGTTCTCTTTACACCTGCAGATAGTCAAAAAAGTTCTGGTCTGCAATGACCCGTCCTATAATTCGAAAAATCCCTGACTTTAGCTCATGAAAGCATGAGGGGCAGACAGCAGCCACTTAAGGATCTTGTAACTAAAACCCTTGAATTCTCCTTGGGATGTTCTGATGTGCAACATTTGTGCCATCACAATTTCACTTATGGCAGTGGATAGCTAAATGGCACCCATTTAGGACCAGGGATGAGCCATCACAGGCCCTCAGCTCCCAAACGAAGGTGTCTTGATGAGCTCACTCCACAAAAGTTCTCACAGGATTCTAGGGGAAGAATAGATCTAGAATTTGGCTCATAGGAAACTGGATGTCTTTCCTGTGACACTGAGCTCCATGTGACATTGGTTCATTCCTTCCCAGTCTGAAGTGTGATGTTTTAGTTGACCAACAGCCTCAAAATCTCAGTGAGTCATGGATGGCTCCTTTCCACCTGCTTTCTACGCCAGTACCCTGCACATGCCTGATCTTGTCTGATCTCAGAAGCTAAGCAGTGTCAGGCCAGGTTAGTACTTGGATGGGAGACCACCTGGGAATACCGGGTGCTGTATGCTCGTACCATAGTCTTTCGAGACTGAAGGTTACCAACCATGACATGTCTGTCAACACTCCCCCCCCAAAGTTATCTTCAATACTCTGGTTATTCTGAATCCACTGAATTCCCCATGGGGGGGGGAACAGAATCACAACCATTGGCTATGAATCAGACAAACATGTTTTCTTTACCCTTGCAGATAGTCAAAAAAAGTTCTGGTCATAAGAACATAAGAACAGCCCCACTGAATCAGGCCATAGGCCCATCTAGTCCAGTTTCCTGTATCTCACAGCAGCCCACCAAATGCCCCAGGCAGCACACCAGATAACAAGAGACCTCATCCTGGTGCCCTCCCTTGCATCTGGCATTCTGACATAACCCATTTCTAAAATCAGGAGGTTGCACATACACATCATTGCTTATAACCCATAATGGATTTTTCCTCCAGAAACTCGTCCAATCCCCTTTTAAAGGCGTCTAGGGTAGATGCCAGCACCACATCCTGTGGCAAGGAGTTCCACAGACCGACCACAAGCTGAGTAAAGAAATATTTTCTTTTGTCTGTCCTAACCTGCCCAACACTCAATTTTAGTGGATGTCCCCTGGTTCTGGTATTATGTGACAGTGTAAAGAGCATCTCCCTATCCACTCTGTCCATCCCCTGCATAATTTTGTATGTCTCAATCATGTCCCCCCTCAGGCATCTCTTTTCTAGGCTGAAGAGGCCCAAACGCCGTAGCCTTTCCTCATAAGGAAGGTGCCCCAGCCCCGTAATCATCTTAGTCGCTCTCTTTTGCACCTTTTCCATTTCCACTATGTCTTTTTTGAGATGCGGTGACCAGAACTGGACACAATACTCCAGGTGTGGCGTTACCATCGATTTGTACAACGGTATTATAATACTAGCCGTTTTGTTCTCAATACCCTTCCTAATGATCCCAAGCATAGAATTGGCCTTCTTCACTACCGCCGCACATTGAGTCGACACTTTCATCGACCTGTCCACCACCACCCCAAGATCTCTCTCCTGATCTGTCACAGACAGCTCAGAACCCATCAGCCTATATCTAAAGTTTTGATATTTTGCCCCAATGTGCATGACTTTACACTTACTGACATTGAAGCGCATCTGCCATTTTGCTGCCCATTCTGCCAGTCTGGAGAGATCCTTCTGGAGCTCCTCACAATCACTTCTGGTCTTCACCACTCGGAAAAGTTTGGTGTCATCTGCAAACTTAGCCACCTCACTGCTCAACCCTGTCTCCAGGTCATTTATGAAGAGGTTGAAAAGCACCGGTCCCAGGACAGATCCTTGGGGCACACCACTTTTCACCTCTCTCCATTGTGAAAATTGCCCATTGACAACCACTCTCTGCTTCCTGGCCTCCAACCAGTTCTCAATCCATGAGAGGACCTGTCCTCTAATTCCCTGACTGTGGAGTTTTTTCAGTAGCCTTTGGTGAGGGACTGTGTCAAACACCTTCTGAAAGTCCAAATATATAATGTCCCAAATCCACATGCCTATTGACCTTTTCAAAGAATTCTATAAGGTTCGTGAGGCAAGACTTACCCTTACAGAAGCCATGCTGACTCTCCCTCAGCAAGGCCTGTTCGTCTATGTGTTTTGAGATCCTATCTTTGATGAGGCATTCCACCATCTTACCCGGTATGGATGTTAGGCTGACCGGCCTATAGTTTCCCGGGTCCCCCCTCTTTCCCTTTTTAAAAATAGGCGTGACATTTGCTATCCTCCAATCTTCTGGCACTGTGGTCATTTTGAGGGACAAGTTGCATAACTTAGTCAAGAGATCTGCAACTTCATTCTTCAATTCCTTAATAACTCTTGGTTTATTGGACTGCAATGACCTGTCCTGTAATTATAATAATCACTGCCTTCAGCTCCTGAAAGCACCAGGGGCAGACAGCAGCCACTGAAGAATTTTGTAACTAAAAATCTTGAATTCTCCTTGGGAGCTGGTGATCTGCTTCAATCCCTTTATAAAGCCTCTCTTCAAAACAATGGGCATCATGTAGATTTAGGAGGCTATGGCTGCAATCCTGACCACACTTTCCTGAGAGTATGCCCCATTGAACAAAATAGAACATACTGGTAGACCTGGTTAGGATTGTGCCCTAACTGAAGATAACATTCCACAGTGGATGATTGAGAGTCAGACATGGTGTAAAGGTCCTGTATCCCTCACCCCTTTGGCTGTCAAGTTTGTTTCCATAGTTTTGTTTCTTTGTTTGCAAAGGCCGATGGTTTTGTGGCCCCAGCACTGCAAGAGTGCTGCACCTTGAGAGTCTTTGAGCGCAATTGAGACTGAGACCAAGATATGCTCCTGTTCAGGCTGTTCTCGTTGCTGCTTCTGCTGCTTTTGCTTCTGCCTCATGTTGTCAGCAAGAACTCTAAATCCAGTTGGGTTCTGCTTCCCAACATTCAATGCAGCCTCCAAGATTCTTCTGATGATGATCTTGTCATTGGCGAATTTGTCCCTCTCCGTGTTGCTGAACTGAAGGAGGTTTCTTTCAGCAAAACTCCGTATGTGTCTTCACTGGAGGCTTAGTAAGTAGCTCTATTTTGCTTGAAAGTTGTACCAAGGGCCACACTGGCAGTCTGGTTCTCCTGCTTCCCATGTATGGTTGTGTGGTCATAGCGCTGTGAGCATCCATGTCACCACGAATGCCTTTGAGTGCAGTTTGGATGGTGGCCTCCTTTTCTCAGCCCCATCCATTCAGCTGTGTGTGTTCATTTTAATTCTCCTAGTTGCCCTGATTAGTAGCCTGGAGTCCTTGTGATTTCTCTGAGGTGATGGGGAGAGCTTTGCAACTAAAAATAGATTTGAATCTTGGCTACTGGTATCCAAACACCACCCTATAGTATCTGCTTAATGCTGGATTCCCACAGTTTTTCTCCTTTGAGTGAGAGGCAGAAATATCCCCAATTATTGAGTTGAACTGATAATCTGCACTTCGTTAAAACCAAGGCACAGTTTCCAATGTGGTAGTGAACCTGTGTCTGGTCAGTTCCAGTGCAGACTGGAGGCTGGGACTGCGTGATAGATTCCTGAGAAGTTCAAGAGAGTCACACCACATATTGAAATCCGTATGGACGTCCTTTTAGACCTGATCAGCACTGAGGCTAAATACTCTTCTCCTGACAGGGACGTTTCTGATCATTTTCTTTCCCCATTGATTTCTGTAGTAAAGTAAAGGTGTAGAAGGGAGTGGGGAAACTCTAAAAATATTTTAGATAATGATAAAGTATGAGAGATAATAATAGAAAGAAAACTAGAATTTCAAGGAGGACACCAGTCTAGAACCCTTGTCCTTCATATACTAGCTTTCTGCATGCGTGGATTTTATTTTTGTACAGAGGAGCATATGAGGTGGTACATCCAGGCACAGAATTATTTCTGTACTGAGAAATACATCTGGTCTAAGAGGCAAGAAGGCAGTGAGGATCTGTCAGGCTGCTGTCAGAACAAAAACCACCCACCCCATAGGTTGGCATCTTGAGTGTGTGTTTATTGATTGAATCATCTGTTCCTTAATTGTAAAATTTACTGATTCGTTTGGACTCTGGGCAGATTACAGCAGTGACCAACAAATGTACCTGATCAACTGCATCCCTCAAAAGGTTCAAAATCTGTTTTAGGAAATGGAAAAGATGTGGGGAAACAGCGGCAGACCAAAGTAATATAGCAACCATCTTTTCACAATGACAGAGTATTTTATGAAGGTTTTGCCCTAGTGCTGCATCTACACAGTGACTAGCATGCCAGTGACACAGGGGTGTGCCGTGGTGGGGAGGCAGATGAGACAGAGCCTCCCCACTGGAGTTCTTTGAGAAGCTCCACCGCCATGTGAAGTGCCCAAGGACCCACAACCCACACACTCTGTACATGGGTTGTGGATGTTTGGGTGCCTCTTATGGCATCAACGCTTTTTGAAGATCTCCGGTAGGGAGGCTCTGCCTCACCTGCCTCCCCACCCACTTCACATTCCTTCGGTAACAGCTTCTAAGAGTCAGAAAGACCATGGTGGGTACATTAATCCAGAAATGTGCATTGGGACCTCACACTGCATGTAAATATCATTTCAGCATAATTCTCAAGTACTACCACCATGTCCTGGCCTTGGTATTTGCTGTGAGTGAGATCAACAAGGATGCCAGCCTCTTACCCAATAGCACGTTGGGATACAAGATCTTTGAAAATGCTTACAATGCCTTAGGAACCAGCTTTGGAAAAATGTCCCTCCTTTTTGCAGGACAGGGGAATCCCCTGAACTACCACTGTGGTGGGAACAGGAACCTAGTGGCCATCATTGGCGGGCTCACCCCCCAAAACACCAAGCAGATGCCCCATATCCTACATATCTATAAGATGCCACAGGTGTGTGCAATTGTCTAGATGGAGAGGTGCAACTCCAAAGAAATGAGATATTCCTCATCTCTTGGTTCAAAGCTAACTGCACTATCTATTTGAACACACACATTCCAATGTTGATGCCTTCTTTCTAAAAGCACTTTAAGAAAGGGGGATCAGAATGGGATAATGGCAGAGGTGAGGAATTAACCTGTTCTCTGCTCACATCATATACAAATTAGCTGAGTGTTAAACTCTTCATTTAGAAAAGTATGGGGGAGGGGGCTTTGGGGTGAAGAAGCTGCAAGAAACCAGGGATCCCAAAATTCAGGCTTTTGCACCAACTGTAGAGTGTCTTTTGCCATAAGCACCAAGGGAGTTCCCCGGCAGAAGGATTTATTGCCCTGATTTTACAACACTGCAAGGCCATTCTTATAAGTACCAGAGCTATTACTACAACACTCCACTGAGTTGCTTTGGTGAACCAAAGGTGCCTCTGATCTCTTGGTTCTTGATAGTTGGGGTGAAAAGAGACATCTTCTGGTCCTTGGCAGAAGAAAGAGAGAAGAAACCAAAGCAAGTGGAGAAGAAAAGGAAGACGAAAAAAGACCTGCCCTTTTTGGATTCTGCATTAGGGGAGAGGTTTCTTGATGACATCTCTATGTGACTGAAACACATCAATATTCAATAATTTTTTGCCTTTAGCACGTATTTGAGGCGTTCTCTCTTTCAGAACTTGTAGAGAGAAATATGTGAGTATTCCATATTATATTCCCACCCACCTTCAACCCAATCTAACCTGCTGTGCCTTTAAGATGGAGCATTGGACAGTGCAATCCTATTCCTGTGTTCTCAGAAGTAAATCCCATTCGGTTCAGATGGACTGGCTCCCACCTAAGTGCATATTGGATTGCCAGGCCATACTAGTCTGTCACTGACTAGGTGCAATGTGACCAGCCACTTTGAATGTATCTTTATCTCCATTCCTATGGATGTTCCAAGATGAGGAAGGAGCAGTGTTCTTTAGTATCATGTAGTATCACGTCCAGGGTGCAGAATCCTTGGATTTTTAGCCTAATATATACAAGAAGATCAAATACCATGAGAACAAACTTCTGCCTTGTTTGTCATTTATATTCAGGATTAATGGTCAATGTGTCATGTCAAAGAAACCATTCCTTTCCTTCTTAGATGATTTATGGCTCCCTTGATCCTGCGTTGAGCGATAAAACTCGATTTCCATCTCTTTATCGGATGGTCCCCAATGAAAATGATCAGTATGCTGGGATTGTTGCACTGCTCAAGCAGTTTGGATGGACCTGGGTTGGCCTCATTGTTTCTGAAGATGACAGTGGGGAAAGGTTATTGAGGACTCTCATTCCTCAGCTCCTCCAGAGCAATATCTGTCTTGCTATTAAGGAAATTATTCCAACCCTGAAGTCATACTGGATGGAAGTAAAGCACTTATATGAAAATACAGAAAGAATTAGTTCTACTCTCTTATTGACCCAAATTAAGGTGATTCTCGTTCAAGCGCTTTCACGGTCTGTGGACTGTTTACGAAGGGCTCTATTTATAAATGAACATTTTTTAAACCACACAACCCAGACAATTTGGATAGTAACAGCTCAGTGGGATTTTGAAACGCTGTTCAATTGGGTCTTGAACAGCCATTAAATCTTTTAATGGCACCTTGTTCTACACACCACACACAAATGATGTAGCAGGATATGAACATTTCCTGGAGACATTAAACCCTTTTCATTTTAGACTTTATTCCATACATGAGTTTTGGTCTGTTGCATTTCAGTGTTTGTATAACGGGTACACACCAGGCAGGAAAATCTGCACAAGGAAGGAGAAGCTGAGAAATGCCCTGGGATCCCGCTTTGAAATGAAAATGTCTGGCCAGAGCTATGGTATCTACAATGCCGTGTATGCTGTAGCACAGGGGTTTCCAAAGTTTTTGGCAGGAGGGCCACATCATCTCTCTGACACTGTGTCGGGGGCCAAATTAATTAACATCTCTAATTTGAATAAATTTACATAAATGAATATATTAAAGATGAACTTATATGGATGAATGAAGGTCTTGCAATAGCTCAAGGCCTATGAAAGGCCTTGCACAAAGCAAGGCTGGCCTTTCCTCTCACATCACAGATGTGAAACAACAAGCAGTGGAGGGAGCCCTCATCCCACAGCTCACTTGAGAGGCCAAACAGTTGCCCTCATGCTGAGAGCAGTTGCATCGGGCCAGTGTGGGTTTCAATAAATCTCAGGAGGGCCAGAGGCTCATTGGAGACTAGGGGCTCCCTGAGGGCCGCATTGAGAGGCCTTGAGGGCCGCAAGTGGCCCCCGGGCCGGGGTTTGGGCACCCCTGCTGTAGCACATGCTCTCCATGTGATGTATTCCTCTAAATCCAAGCAGGAAGCAATGGGCTATGGAGGCCTTCGGAACTTTCCGAAAATTCAGCCATGGCAGGTGGGAATAATTTCTCCATCTGTAGTATAAAAATCAAGAAGTATGTAGAGACATTACACCTTCGCGGGATGAACTCAAGGATCTTGTTATTGGAGTCAATAATAGGTTGTCTGAAACACTGCTAATGTGAAATTTGGAAGAAAAAAAAAAGATGTCCTGGTGAACAATTGTGTTTTATGATTTCTGAAGAGGAGATTAAAATAATGTTGCCTTCTAATGTTAAGATTATAGTTTAGCATAATAACTAAAAAAACTGTGAATTTTAACGACTTGTCCCAGTTTATTCCTTGGTTTGTCCTCCAATCTAGCTTAACTTCTTTCTGAAAAATGTCCACTTCAACAATAGTGCAGGAGAGCAAATATCCTTTGATGAGAATGGGGAGTTGGAAGCTGGATATGATATCATCAATTTGGTTGCATTTACCAATAAATCCTTCCATAAAGTCAAAGTTGGAAAGATGTTCCACCAGGCTCCTGGAGGAAAAGAGTTTGCCATTAATGAAAGTGCCCTTGTGTGGAATCACAGGTTTAATCAGGTAGAAAGAACCATTACTGTAGGTAATGAACCATTACTGTAGAAAGAACCAAACTGTAGGTTTTACAGTTGCAAGTTGTAATCCAGGTTGTTGGGTAACTATTGAGATACTCTTGGCTGCTCTTATAAAGCTGGTGGAGCTAGTTGATGGTGGCATTTGCAATATGATATACAGTTAACCTGCATCTTATTCAAGGGTTACATTCCAGAGTTGGCATGTAAAGCTAAAATTGCACATACTCAAAATTACCTTGCAAATCCTTATATTAATAAAATATAATCCTATATATATATATATATATATATATATATATATATATATATATATATATATATATATATATATATATATATATATAATTTTTATATACTATAAAAAGTATAAAAATACTGTCTCTTTAAAAACTATGATTGGTATGTGAGAAGTGAGACCAAGAGAGAACAGCAGCTTCAGTCTCCAATGTCAGGCTCACTCTGTCAGGCTTTGCTTTTCTGGAAATGATTCCAGCACTGAAGACTTACTTGTCAAAAGAAACACCGTTTTATAAACTACACAACATGAGTGTTGTTCTGTCACTGACCGACAGCAAAGTGATCCTCGTTCATGGGAATTCACAGATCACGGAGGGTTTACGGCTGATTCTGTACAGCAGTGAAGTTCTTCAGAAGAATCCAATGGAGAAGGTTTGGATCATCACAGCTCAGTGGGATTTTTCAACCGTAATAAGATTGTTCACATTCACACCCAGATCTTTCAATGGCACCTTGTCTTTTGCACTCCACACAATGGACATGAGTCACTATGATGCTTTCCTTGAGACAATAAATCCCTATGGGTCTTGGCTCCCCTTCATCCATCTTTTCTGGGCCTTTTCTTTTCTTTTCTTTTCTTTTCTGGGCCTTTGCATTCCGGTGTAACTTCCCTATGGAGATCTCTTTGAAGGAGATTGTACTGGACGGGAGAAGCTGAGCAGCCTCCCTTCAGCTGTGTTTGAATTGGGAATGCCTGGTGTCAGCTACAGTATCTACAATGCTGCTTATGCTGTGGCACATGTGCTCCATGCTATCTATCCATCAAAGTCCAGTAAGAAAGCAACAAGAGGCACAAGCGCATGGAATCTGCACCATGTTCACCCATGGCAAGTAGGCTGGCACTCTCTTGTCCTTCCATGTTGTAAAGAAACTTTGAGTTAGACAAATTTCATCTTCTGAGCAAGTTTAGAAAATCGCAGCAAAACTCCTCCTTTCTGTTATTTACCTGCCAAACCTAAATCAATGCAGGGTACAGAAGAGTTCAATGCAAGGTCCAGAAGAGATCAGTGCAGGGTAGTTTTTAGTGCTGCTGTATCTGGAAGGAACACCTTCTTGTTCATTCATCGTACAGGATCAGGCCACAGACCCATCTAGTCCAGCTTCCTGTATTTCAGAGTGGCCCACTCTGTTCATTCTGTTCATTCTGTTCTGGCCCACGATGTTCATTCATCGTACAGGATATGAGCTCTGGGTCTGCAGTTAACAGAAGGCAGGCCTTTTGTGGGTAAGAAAGTAAGAAGAGCCCCGCTGGATCAGGCCACAGACCCATCTAGTCCAGCTTCCTGTATTTCAGAGTGGCCCACCAAATGCTTCAGGGAACACACAAGACAACAGACACAACCTGTGTCCTGGTGCCCTCCCCTGCACCTGGCAATCAGTATTGATCCTTTCTCCTGTTTGCCTTCATTTATTCTACAGCTGCCAATGAAAGTTAGGTAAACCAGGGCAGGTCTATCAGTGAGGCCAACTTAAAGCTTCAGACAGCAGATTGGTGGGGAGTACCCATCTCCATGCACCAGCCTGACTCCACTGCCGCCCTTTCTCTTTCCACTCCCTGGACTGGAAAAGACGATGGGAGACAAAGAGAAGGAGGGAATGTGGAGAAGAGGGCTAGAACATGGGAGCTCAGGAGAAGCAGAGGCTGGCAGGCCACCTCAAAAGGCAGGAGGTCTTGGGCTAGCCCTGACTGAAAGTTCATTTTGCCTTGGGGATAGTAACACTTAGCAATAAGTATACTTAGCAGTCAGAAGCATTGGTGTGTCACTGCACAGAGGTGTAAACAACAACAACAAGATATTTATATACCGCTTTTCAACAAAAAGTTCACAAAGCGGTTTACAGAGAAAATCAAATATCTAATGGCTCCCTGTCCCAAAAGGGCTCACAATCTAAAAAGATGCAACACCAGCAGACAGCCACTAGAAAAGACACTGCTGGGGTGAGGTGGGCCAGTTACCCTCCCCCTGCTAAATAAAAGAGGAGCACCCACTTGAAAAAGCGCCTCTTAACCAGTTAGCAGAGTCCAAAAGAGTCCAAAAGATGCCTGCAGATTACACATAATTGCATCAGCCCTTTATCCTCTACCACTTGCCCCTTTTCACTTCTTTCCCTTCCTCCCAACCAGCTTCATTCCTTTCTGGGAAACCTCCGCTTCAAAAATAGTGCTGGGGAAGAAATAGTTTTGGATGAAGATGGAAAGTTTCCGGCCAGATATGATATCATCAACACCATCACCTTCCAAAACAAATCTTACCGCAAAGTCCATGTTGGAAGGATGGACCCCCAGGTTCCTGCAGGAAAAGAGTTCACCTTTAATAGAAATGCCATTGTGTGGCATCCCAAGTTTCACCAGGTGGGGATCCTTAGTCGGAGGAACGATGTGAATGCTCAGAAGACTTGAAATTAAGACATCGCTTTGAAACTTGCCACACTGACAGATGGTATCATGAGCTCTTGTTTCAGAGAAGACCCTGGTCTATCCGGTTCCTACTGATCCATGCTAAAGAGAGGCACATGTAAAAAAGAAAAGCTTTCCAGCAGGTCATCCTATTTGCATAGCCCAATCCGATGCCAGGCTAGGCTACCGGCTGGAGTACTTTGCGATATCAGAACAGAGTTCTGCTGTCACAGAATGGCTGCTGACAGTGCGCAGAGCACTCCTCGGGTGGCCATTTCACTCCCAAATGGCTCTGCGCACTGTCAGTGGTCATTTTGTGTTAGCAGAACTCTGTTCCGGTATTGTAAAGCGCTCCAGCCAGCTGAATTTCCAAGAGGCATTAGTGCTGCCTGTCTGTTGACGGACTGCATCACAGTTGGCAGAGCACATAAGGCAGCAGTGGTGGCAGGGAGGGGGTGAACTGGGTGGGGGAAACAGGGGGTGGGGAGACTGCGAGAGGGATGGATCTCCTGGCAACTGCATGCACCAGATCCTATCTTCCCCTTTTCAACCCTTCCTGCCTCCTTTCTGTCTTTGGTCTTCAACCAGCTAAAGAGGGAGGAGAAAGAAGAGCAGCCAGGCACAGCAGTGTTAAATGTAAATATCTAGTACTGTCCCTTTAAGAGATTTGAGACAAAAAGAGGGTGCAGGCATAGCAGTTGCTAAATCCAGGAAGTTCACAGGAGAAAGGAGGGATACAGAGTGCCAGTTCCAGGAAATGTCCATGTCTTCAAAAACTTGGGGCCTTTAATGTGGGGGACAAGTGTTTATGGGAGATTTATGAGGGGGACTCCCTAGTGATGCTGAGGGAACAAAAGAGACTTGAGAAGTCCTGAATGTCCAAATGGATCTGTCCAGGCAGGTTCCGAGTCCACATGCTCCGTCTAACCAAAGTCCCAACAGAATGAAATCAGAACTGCCCATTATGATTTACTGTTCATGGCAAAAGCACTGCACATCTCTATTCTGGATTGCAAGCGACTCAGGGCAGAGACCTGTCATCCTGTAAAATGTCATGGGCACATCTCTCCCTCTCTCCCTCTCTCCCTCTCTCCCTCTCTCTCTCTCTCTCTGTGTGTGTGTGTGTGTGTGTGTGTGACTGTCTCCTAACAATGAAAAGTAACCATTGGATATACAACATCATTTCCTTTCCTCCTGCTTTTTCTTAGTTGCTTCCTCAATCCACTTGTGTTGAGAGTTGCCATCCTGGGCAGAATAAGATGGTTCTGCAGGAAAAGCAGATTTGTTGCTATGGTTGTGTTCAATGCTCTGAAGGGAGGATTTCAATCCAGGCAGGTAAGAAGCAGGCAGAGCGACAAAGGAAAGACGTGGAAAGGATTGGTTGGCATATTTGTTTTCATCTCTTGATGGGCATCACATGATGAACTTCCATCTGTGAATGGGCTCTCAGAGACAGAGCACCCCAGACAGACTGCTCAGATTGAAGCAGAGACAACTCTTGCAGAGGGAGTCCAGACACGTGCCTACAAGTCTGCCATTCTATTCTGCAGAGAAATCAAGTGAGGAGCACGGATGTGTGAATTATGCTGGAAGCTCCTAATCTTTCTTTCTGACAAGTACATGGACTAAGAGAAAGCTTCTTCCTGCATGCACTTGCGTCTCACAGAACCCCTTGAAAAATACTGAGAAACAAAACACATCTGTGAGAGCAATAAGAGGGGCTCCGTTCATTATGAGTTTGCTTCTGGGTGCACTTTAAAGTACTAGGATTCACCTTTAAAGTCCTAAACAGCTTGGGGAGTGGGTATCCAAAGTATTGCCTTCACCCCATCTCTAGATCTGTCCAAAAATCTTCTGGGGAGATGCTTTTGCACCTTCCCCTCCTATCTGAAGGTCGACTGATTGGGATGTGCAGGAGGGCCTTCTCAGTGGTCACTCCCTTCCTGTCTTTCTGAGAACTTATAATTCCATGAAGTTTTATTTTCTACATTTTCTTGCTATGCATATTTGTTCATAAAAACCTCAAACCACCAACCAATGGCATAGCTAGCGAGGGGCAGGAGGGCGGTCCACCCCAGGTACAAAGGGAGCTTGGGGTGGGGTGACATCACAAATGAACCAACGTCGCTAACATTGCGGAGGTTTCGAATAACCCCATCATGCTATATACCATTGGATGTGGAATTTCCAGCAGAAAGCAATGTAGAAAACCAGAGTAAAATATCTCCTTTTCATCAAACGTTGTGCCCAAAAACATGGAAAACAAAAAATGCATGGAGTCCTATGGAAAGTGAAACTGACTCATATTACATGTTTACTCGCAAATAGGCAAACTTGCCTTAGTCCATCGGAATGGGTAGGCTGAAACGAATCCACCTGCACCAGAATGGTTCCTATCCAATGAAAGCAACCCCCAAAAAACACCCAAGAAGGAAGTCCCTCCCTCCAAGCAGACCAATGCATTGAGCCCTATGGAAAGTTAAAGTAAGCCACACGGTCGTGTTTACTTGTGAGTAAGCAAAGGTGCCTTGGCTGCTGGTCAAGTCAGGCACAGGGAAATGCAAGGCTAGCAGCAATGCCCCAATCTGATGAAAGTGGAGCTCAAAATATGCTCCAGAAGGCAGCACCCCCCTCCCAAGAATAAAACGGAGGCTTCAGCTGGTAAGGTCAATTTTTATTTTTTTTTAGACTTGCAAAGCCAGGTGGGTCCTGATAGTGATATGCTTGCAATAGAAGAACTTGCACTGAACTGGGCACTGAGGAGGGCTGAAAATCTCACTGATACTTTGTGTATGTGTGTGTGTGGGGGGGTTATTTCAGGCAGGCTACAGAGAAAATTTACCTGGTGAAACAGGGCTGGCTTCCCATTATTTAATTTTTTGTTTTTCTTTAATTTAATTATTTATAATTATTTTATTTTGCTTAATGGTGTCACTTCCAACCATGACGTCACTTCTGGTTGGCGGTGGGGGTGCATCTTGGGTGGGGAGGAGGAATAACAGGGAATGTTGGGGAGCTGCTGTGCCTGGGAGTAGGGTAGATTTGGTGACATGCTGGATGCCCCATTTTTCTTCTCTCTCTGCCCCTTGGCTGTCCATGGACTTGTGCCAACAATATAGCTGCCATAGACAAGGTAGACCCCTAGGTGGTCAGGCAGCCTACCAGAGGTAAGTAAAAGAGTAATTAAAGATTTAAAAAATTTACTTGCCTCCTGAAGCATGTAGTAGCAAACAACATTTGCTGCATGTAGTACAGTTGCATTCTATAACATGGAGGGGGTAGAATTGGGCCATTACTTATGTCCAGGTGAAATATTGTGATGATCCTTTGGTAGAAACACTGATGATTTCTGATGGTATTGAAGTCTGAAAGCTTCAAGAGTAGTTTTGTGATTTCCCTTTGAAAACTTTTCACTGATAGAAATTGAAAGGACTCTGTTGTAGTGTTTCTACTCTGTGCTACATTTCATGCCACACCTACACTAGGCTGTTATCACTGAATTACAGAGGACAGGCATCCACTTTTTAAAATACTGAGACTCCTCCACTTCTCCCCAGATGCAGAAGATTGTCACGTGTGCCCTGAGGGTCAGCATCCAAACAAGAACCAGCATCAGTGTATCCCCAAATCCAGGGCTTTTTTTGTAATGGAACGTGGGGTAACTGCGTTCCTGTACCTTTTTTCAGGGGCCCCTCCCCTTTGGAGGCATTCCAGGAGGCATTTGCTGGGTGGGCAGGTGCCTGGCCCCTGGCTGATCGCACCCCTCCTGCCCCCGTCTCCAAGCTCTTGCTCCTGAGCCCAGCCCGCCTCCCCTCCCCCTGCGCTCTGCTTTTGGCGCAGCTTCCAAGCTGGTGGAGAGCGCGGGGGACACGTGCCCAAGGAGGAGGACGATGACTGACAGCCAGCCAGCCAGGGAAACTGTGGCTGCTGCACCCATGGAACACACAGTTACTGGCTTGGCGGAGGAGGAGGGGAAGGAAGCTGGCTGGTGCAGCCCCATGTGAGCCTAGGTGTGTCTACTCAGAAGTAAGTCTCACTGTGCTCAGTGGGGCTTGGTCCTGGGAAAGGGTGCATAAACTTGCAGCCTGAGAGCCCTAGCCTATGTATGTCTACTCAGAAGTAAGTTCTGATTATATAGATTATATTCTGGTATTATATAATTCATCTATTTTACAACTCATCTTTTGTGTTTATTCTTCTGCTCCCCCCTTGTGTGCTTATATTGCGCATTCATTGTTATCTGATCACATATTTCTCTTTTTTTTTTTTTTGCACCAATCATGTTTCATTGTCTTGAGCCAATAGAGGGTGTGTGACCACATGATTTTTGATCCATAACTTGTTTATTAATCAATTAATTAACCCATCTTTTGTGCCCCCTCTCCCCTGTGTGCTATTTGATTTGGGTTCAAACAAATCTGTAGAGTGATTCTATGTAATCATTTTTTTTATATTTTGCCTTCATCAATTGTTTTAACCAATATTTATTAAATGTTTTAAAAGTTTTAATTAAATTTTTTGGTTGTTACATATTTGCAAATACATGCAACAAGCCTTGATATAATCCTTGGTGTGCGCTCCCGAGGTGGTCCGTCTCTTTTTGTTTTTCTCTCTTGAAGATCTCCCCTCATTATCTAGTTCTTAAGTAGTTGGGGAATGGGGATTTAAAGAGAGGGAAATGAAATGAATACATAAATAAAATATATAAATAAATAAAATACATTATATATATATATATATATATATATATATATATATATATATATATATATATATATATATATATATATATATATATATAATATTTTATTTTAAATAAATTGAAAAATAAACAAATAAATGATTAACAAGTTGTGAGTTCCTGCACCTTTTTTTTTTTTTTTTTTAAACAAAAAAAGCACTGCCCAAAAACCAGGATCAGTGCATCCCCAAACATATAACCTTCCGCTCCTATGAAGAGCCCTTGGGAATTACTTTGGCTTCGTTTGCTCTTCTCCTTTCTCTGGTCACAGTTTTGGTGATGTGGAGCTTCATAAAGCACCAAAATACTCCCATTGTCAAGGCCAACAACTGGGGCATCGCCTGTGCCTTGCTCGCTTCTCTGTTACTTGCCTTTCTCTGCCCCTTTCTCTTCATTGGGAGGCCTGGGAGAGTGACCTGCCTTTTCCGTCAAACACTGTTTGGCATCATTTTCTCCATTGCCATTTCTTGTGTGTTGGCCAAAACCGTCACTGTCGTTGTGGCCTTCATGGCCACCAAGCCAGGAAACAGGATGAGGAAGTGGGTAGGGAAGAGGCTGGCCGTGTCAGCCATTGCTCCCTGTAGTCTTATTCAAGCTGTCATCTGTGCTGCGTGGCTTGCAATCTCCCCACCATTCCCAGAATTAGACAGGCACTCCAAGATCCGTCAGATCACAGTGCAGTGCAACAAAGGCTCAGACCTCATGTTCTATCTAGTCCTGAGCTACCTGGGGCTTCTGGCCATCATCAGCTTCACTGTGGCTTTCTTAGCCAGGACATTGCCTGATGCGTTTAATGAGGCCAAGCTGATCACCTTCAGCATGCTGGTCTTTTGCAGTGTTTGGGTGTCCTTTGTCCCAGCATATCTGAGCACCAGGGGGAAATATATGGTGGCCGTGGAGATCTTCTCCATCTTGGCTTCCAGTGCTGGGCTACTAGGATGCATTTTTCTCGCCAAGTGCTATATTATTGTACTGAGACCTAACTTAAATACCAGAGAGCAGCTGGTAAGACACAAACGTCTGCAGCACTAAGGTTCCCAGTTCATCACACACCTTCCACCTCCAGTCTCTATGTAATCCTACAGACAAGTTGTGTCTTCTTCATAGTTGGAAAATAATCTAGGACGTCTTAAGCAATCAACAGTGTGATCAGTGTTTTCTGGTGGGTTCTATGCATACAAATACTAATCTCAAGCAGAGCGGCAGATGTGTAGGTCGCATTGTTGATCAGTTTGGACAATGCATCTCAATTCAAGGAGGAGGAACATAGGTATGTACATCTCCCCCACCCCTATAGCACACCCACACCTAATTGTACAGGCAGGTGGTTCAACTCAACTGCTGCTGTTGTTGTTGGTAACCTTCAGTCTCGAGAGACTATGGTATCGCGCTCTGAAAGGTGGTTTTGGAACATTGTCTAGTGTGGCTGAAAAGGCCAATTTGGGAGTGACAATCCCTTCCACAACGGGAGCAAGTGCAGTCTGTCCCTGGTCTGTCTCCCTGGCTATGGGCCTTCCTTCTTTGCCTCTTAGCCTCATACTGTTGGCAAAGTGTCTCTTCAAACTGGGAAAGGCCATGCTGCACAGCCTGCCTCCAAGCGGGCCGCTCAGAGGCCAGGGTTTCCCACTTGTTGAGGTCCACTCCTAAGGACTTCAGATCCCTCTTGCAGATGTCCTTGTATCGCAGCTGTGGTCTACCTGTAGGGCGCTTTCCTTGCACGAGTTCTCCATAGAGGAGATCCTTTGGGATCCGGCCATCATCCATTCTCACGACATGACCGAGCCAACGCAGGCATCTCTGTTTCAGCAGTGCATACATGCTAGGGATTCCAGCACGTTCCAGGACTGTGTTGTTTGGAACTTTGTCCTGCCAGGTGATGCCGAGGATGCGTCGGAGGCAGCGCATGTGGAAAGCGTTCAGTTTCCTCTCCTGTTTTGAGCAAAGAGTCCATGACTCGCTGCAGTACAGAAGTGTACTCAGGACGCAAGCTCTGTAGACCTGGATCTTGGTATGTTCTGTCAGCTTCTTGTTGGACCAGACTCTCTTTGTGAGTCTGGAAAATGTGGTAGCTGCTTTACCGATGTGTTTCTTTAGTTTGGTATCGAGAGAAAGAGTGTCAGAGATCGTTGAGCCAAGGTACACAAAGTCACGGACAACCTCCAGTTCATGCACAGAGATTGTAATGCAGGGAGGTGAGTCCACATCCTGAACCATGACCTGTGTTTTCTTCAGGCTGATTGTCAGTCCAAAATCTTGGCAGGCCTTGCTAAAACTATCCATGAGCTGCTGGAGATCTTTGGCAGAGTGGGTAGTGACAGCTGCATCGTCGGCAAAGAGGAAGTCACACAGACATTTCAGCTGGACTTTGGACTTTGCTCTCAGTCTGGAGAGGTTGAAGAGCTTTCCGTCTGATCTGGTCTGGAGATAGATGCCTTCTGTTGCGGTTCCAAAGGCCTGCTTCAGCAGGACAGCGAAGAAAACCCCAAACAAGGTTGGTGCAAGAACACAGCCCTGCTTCACTCCGCTTCGGATGTCAAAGGGGTCTGATGTGGAGCCGTCGAAGACAACAGTGCCCTTCATGTCCTTGTGGAAGGATCTGATGATGCTGATGATGCTGATGACTGCTGCTGTAGGTGCAGATTAAATATTACTCAGTGCTACAAAGCCACAGGTCCTGAAGCAACTTCAGTTTGGCTTTCTTGGCAAGTCGGTTTTCTGCTACTTCCATGAGTCCATGTTGCACTTTCAGCAGGCTTGCATTTCTCAGTGATAGAGGTCCTTTGTCCCAAGGAAAGTGGAATAACATGGTGGTTGTAAACATCTTGTTCTCCTTGGCCTGTGGTGCTGACTGAGAGCCCAGTCCTGAGCTTGTCCTGCCGGCATACCGCAGGTGCAGAGTGTTGCAAATGTTCCATAAGTCACACCTCTGACACTTTGCACCGGGTCAGTCCTGGCACCGACCCAGTGCCAGTCTGTGATAAGTACCGCTCCAGCCATGTGCCACCTGGAGCAAAGGAAAAGCTCCAAGCGGCAGTGAGATTCATCAGGGTGAGGAGGAAGGTGTTCAGGGGTGGGAAGAGGGCAGGGGCATGGTGGGAGGGGGAGGAACTGGGGCGGGAGGAAAGTGCGACTGGCAGAGCTGTGTTCCACCAGATCCAGAACTCTGCCTTGGGCCTTCTGTCCTGACATGGAGTCTTTCAACTATGCGCTGGCAAAATAGCCAGCACAGACTTGAGAAGCCCCATTACAGGGCTTGGGGCTTTACCCAGGAGAAAAGGAACAAAAGGTCCCAAGACCTCCAACTGCTTCCTTGCGTCCACTTTGGCACTGCTGCTCCAGCGGGCTCCGGGAAGCTTGGGATTGGTCTGTTAGTGAACTGAATGTTCCTAAAGCTTCTACTGAGACTACAGCAGAACAGTGAAAAGTGGCCAATGACAAAACAGCATTGAGTTGCATGACTGGCTTCCTCCTTTCTTCTCACCCTTCCCTACTCCCCATTCAAAGAATACAAGGTGCCATAGTCATGCCTGCTTTTCCACTGTTAATTGCTCCGTAGGTGACATGCTTTTGAAAAACAGTAAATCCTGATGACCTGAATCCATGGATGATTTTGCTACTGAGTGTCATCAGTTGGAAGTCCAATGAAAGGAACTCTGCCCTTCTTTTCCCATTATGGTGCAGAGGGAAGATCTACACAAGTAAAAAGAAGGCAGCATCCAAGATACCACTGTTTTTACTATGGAAGGGTCAAGACATAACACAAAATGCAGGAAGAAACAAGGGTCCTATGAGTAGAGCAGTTGCGTCAAACAGCCCAATCCTATCCCAGGACATGCTTTCTGCTGACAGAAGCATCAAGATCCAGGTGGAAGTGCTTGGATCTGGTATGCATCATGCAATGTCATTGTGCTTGCCTATGATGCTAGTGAGCTGGCAGTCGTGTGAATAGGCCGCTGTCCAGTCATGCCAGGTGAGTCAGCAGGGGGCAGGTGGCGGGAGGGATGACGGATGTAGGGGGAGGAACAGGCAAATTTCTGAATGAGGAGAGGTCAGGGGTAGAATGTGGGCAGGAAGGGGTGGCCCTCATGTGTGGCCATGTCCTATCCTCCTTCCCTCTCCCTTATTCTCCTCAGTTCTGCACCAGAAAAAATAAAGGAAACCCAAAGGGAAACCAGAGATTTTCCCCAGGGTAAGGAAATGAATGAACGAAATGAAACATCACCCATTTCAGGGCCAGGATATCTCCAAGTGGTCGCAAAATAAAATGCTAACTGAAGTGATTGGGGTGTGTGTGTGTGACTAGAGGCCATAGATGGAAATCTGGTCATTGGTGATCTCCTTCCTTCTTACTCTCTTCCTCTTTCTTTCAGAATTTTCATGCCAATCAGCACCCATTCTGAAAGTTTTCCTCAACATCCACTGAATGTTGTGACCCATCAAGAAATGAAAGGCCTGTGGATCAAACATTTTTTAGCTTTGCAAAGAACTGAAATGTTAGGATGGGCAGTTTTAAACCCTGCAATTATCACAGTCACTGTCATTAAGTTCTGGAAGTCCCATGGCTAACACCAAGTCACTTGCAAAATAAATAACAAAAAGAGAAGGATTCACTTGAGAAACTGGTAATACTCCTTCCCCCAATCTATAACGACTCATTTCAAAAACCGTTTACACAGTCTTGGAGACAGTCAGGTCTCTTTCTACAGATGTTCGAGAATTCAGGTTGGAATCTGTGCAAAGTGTGTTGAATTATTAGGGGATTCAGGGGAGGTTGGAAGCAGCATTTCAGGTTGCTGCTTGTGGGGGTAGAGTTGTCAGGTGCGTATGCCACATTCAATATGCTCACCTCGGATGGAAAGCAAGATTTGCTACCAGTCACACCAATGCCATTTCTGCTGTTCCTTTTTCTGATTCATCTGCCTCACACCACTTGCCAGAATCAGGGCTACAGATGTGGTTGGCAGCCCAGACCTCGGACTCGTATCTATGGCTCTCCAGAGGATCTGTTCGTTGCTGAATTTGTCTCTCTTTTTCTTCCCATATGGGACGAGTTCCAGTTTAGTACAATTCCACCTTTGTTACTAAATGGCTAGTAAGTAGTACCTAAATATTTGAAAAGTGAACTTCTGTCCAAGTGAAAAGTCTGATCAAATATCTCCTGTACATTCAGAAAAAAAAACACTTCATTACCCTAGAACAGGGGTCAGCAACCTGTGGCTCTAGAGCCGCATGTGGCTCTTTCAGCTGTCTGCTGCGGCTCCTCCCGGTGAAAGTGGCAAAGGGGTTAACAGGAGGCACCTGTGTTGGGAGTGCAGGCTGCTTCCCTCCGCTCCCTGAGCTCACTGCCCTCCTCTCCCTTCACCCCCACCTGCCCCGCATTGGTTTCCCTTTTCAATTTTGCCCTCTCTGCAGGCTTAAGCTCCCTATTTTTCCCTTCACCAACTCTCCAGCAGGCTCAGCCAATCAGCATCCAGCAGGCTCCTGGCTTTTTCTGTTGGAATGGCTCAGGGCCCTTCACTGGCTGATCACCAGCCAATCCTGTGCTGACCTCCTCCTCAGCCATTGCAAGCCCTTGCAGCCCGACTTTCCTTGAGCAGGTCCCCACTCAGTGCAAGGAGAGGCTTTTCCTCTACAGCAGAGGAAACATCCTGTGTGTCTACTCAGTAGTAAGCCCCATTACAGCAGATGAAGCTTACTCCCAGGAAAGGGTGCCTGGGATGGCAGCCTTGAAGCCTGCTCAAGGCCAAATGCAAGGATGGGTGAGTGGGAGCCCGCGCAGGTCTGTTCAAGTGTAAGCCCCGATGTAGTCCCTGGGCTACTCCCAGGAAGGTGTGCAGGGCTGTAGCCTCAGCCTCCTCCTGTGCAGGTCTACTCACAAGTAGTCAGTGAGGCTTCCTCCCAGGAAGGTGTGGAGAGGACTGCAACCTGAGAGCTCCAACCAACTTGTCTGCTCAGAAGTCCCATTGTAGCCAATGGGGCTTACTCCCAGGACAGTGTGGAGAGGGTTGCAACATGAGTGAGGGAGGGCAGGCAGGCAGGCAGGCAGGGCAGAAGCTGGCCTGTGGCTGCCCCCCCTTCTTCTCTTCCCCACCTCTGGAGTCTGTGTCCTTTTGTCCTTCCAGCAGGTTGCCTCTGGAAGGTGGGGGGGGAGTTCTTTAGTATCCATGTAAGATAAGCAGATGTCATAACCACCATATGTACTGGAATCCTGGAAGATCTGGTGAGGAGGTAGATGTGGTGCCAGCAGTGGCCCCTTTAAGGGTAAGTCCTGGGCATCCAGCAGAGTGTGCTGCACAGCTGCAGCCACTTGAAGGCAATAGGGCCCTCAGGGATATAACAGGCACCTGAGGAAGGGGGTGTGGGTTGTAGAAGGTGTGCAGGTTGGAGAGGAGACTGACTGGGCTTATTGATTTTGACTTGGATACTCTGACTGATTTGACTGACTGACTTTGGAATCTGATCTTGGACTGTGACTTGGCTTATTGACTTTGGACTCTGCCCTGGATACTCTGACTGACTTTGTGACTAATGGACTGCTGGAGACACTGGAGTTTGGTGTGTGGCTGCTGTGCCCTAGACCTGCTGAGGACCAAGGGGCTGCTGTAGTGGTGGGAGGCTGCTGGCTGGAGAGAGGACCTCTGCAGGTTGAACAAGTGAGATACCCTGAAGGTGGGGTCCAGTGGGACTACAGGGCAGAACCAGGGTCATTTGTTGGGGAAAAGAAGGGGAGCTAATTTACTTAAAGTGGGCATAATTCTCCAGGCAGAGAATGGCCTTGGAATCAGGCAAAACACCATAGAGGACCAGGTGTCTGAAAACACAGGGTAAGAATGTATGACAAAACTAACTAAAAGCTACAAGAGGGGGCTACATTATAAAAATGGGACCTATAAGAGCATAAAGGTAAAAAAAAAACTATATATGCAGTATTATCTTCATTTCAGATGTCAAAAGGGTTTTGTGGCTCCTGAGGTTTTTTTCCTCTGGAAAACGGGTCCAAATGGCTCTTTGAGTGTTTAAGGTTGCCGACCCCTGCCCTAGAACAAATTATATGAGTGCAGTTACATCTGTATACTTAATGTAGATAATTCAAATGGCATTCCTTAAACAAGGTATTTTTTTAGATTATGGCTAGTGGTGTTTGTTTTTTTTTTTTCATTTTACTAACTCCATTTTGATGCTTGATTATCTTGCTAAAGCCGTTGGAGGCAAACTTACCTAGCACTGATTACATGATTAATATTTACATACTACTTTTCAACAAGGGAAGATCACAAAATCATTCTTTTTGGATCAAATGGTCCTGATCCTATGAATACTTGTCCAGGAATCTTCCTAACCATGCAAATGTATGCATGTTTATTCAGAAGGAGGGTCCAATGAAGCTGACTCCCAGGAAAGGTTGTATATAAGATTGCAGCCTACATGCATCTGACTCCTGTCTGGCAGGAGAGAAGCAGCTTTCTCTGGTTCGCACCTCTTCTCTCCTCTTTCTTTACACTCTGAGTAAGACTCAGTTGGCTGCTGTCAAAAGTGGTAAGCCTGGATGTGTGGGACACCAATGGGCTTGACCCATTTGCCTCAAGCTCCTTGAGAAGTAATCTTAGTCAACGTGATCATCAGAGCCGGTGATCTGGAGGCATGAATTCTGCTCCACCTCCTTGGAAATGGAAGTCACCTCCTCATAGCCATTCTACATTCCATTAGCTTGCCAGATTCTTAAATGTACAGGACAATATGGTTCTTTCTATCTTCCTGTGGATTTTACTATGACGAATCAGCTTCATCCTTTTCTTCCCCTTTTGTCTCCTTAACCTGACAATAAACTTTTTGATTATGATGTTCTGGAGTTTTTAGTCCATTGCCCCAAAAGACTCAGGAGTCTGACTTCTTAAGAGCAGAATCTGTTTTGTCCATGCTATTGGGGGGTGGGGACTGAACTGCACCATCACTTCTGGCAGCAGTGACTGGGGGTGGGGGAGGATTTGTCCTTTTATCTTCAACAAACTCTTTCATGAACATAAGAACATAAGAACAGCCCCACTGGATCAGGCCATAGGCCCATCTAGTCCAGCTTCCTGTATCTCACAGCGGCCCACCAAATGCCCCAGGGAGCACACCAGATAACAAGAGACCTCATCCTGGTGCTCTCCCCTACATCTGGCATTCTGACTTAACCCATTCCTAAAATCAGGAGGTTGCGCATACACATCATGGCTTGTACCCCATAATGGATTTTTCCTCCAGAAACTCGTCCAATCCCCTTTTAAAGGCGTCTAGGCTAGACGCCAGCACCACATCCTGTGGCAAGGAGTTCCACAGACCGACCACGCGCTGAGTAAAGAAATATTTTCCTTTGTCTGTCCTAACCCGCCCAACACTCAATTTTAGTGGATGTCCCCTGGTTCTGGTATTATGTGAGAGTGTAAAGAGCATCTCCCTATCCACTCTGTCCATCCCCTGCATAATTTTGTATGTCTCAATCATGTCCCCCCTCAAGCGTCTCTTTTCTAGGCTGAAGAGGCCCAAACGCCGTAGCCTTTCCTCATAAGGAAGGTGCCCCAGCCCCGTAATCATCTTAGTCGCTCTCTTTTGCACCTTTTCCATTTCCACTATGTCTTTTTTGAGATGCGGCGACCAGAACTGGACACAATACTCCAGGTGTGGCCTTACCATCGATTTGTACAACGGCATTATAATACTAACCGTTTTGTTCTCAATACCCTTCCTAATGATCCCAAGCATAGAATTGGCCTTCTTCACTGCCGCCGCACATTGTGTCGACACTTTCATCGACCTGTCCACCACCACCCCAAGATCTCTCTCCTGATCTGTCACAGACAGCTCAGAACCCATCAGCCTATATCTAAAGTTTTGATTTTTTGCCCCAATGTGCATGACTTTACACTTACTGACATTGAAGCGCATCTGCCATTTTGCTGCCCATTCTGCCAGTCTGGAGAGATCCTTCTGGAGCTCCTCACAATCACTTCTGGTCTTTACCACTCGGAAAAGTTTGGTGTCGTCTGCAAACTTAGCCACTTCACTGCTCAACCCTGTCTCCAGGTCATTTATGAAGAGGTTGAAAAGCACCGGTCCCAGGACAGATCCTTGGGGCACACCGCTTTTCACCTCTCTCCATTGTGAAAATTGCCCATTGACACCCACTCTCTGCTTCCTGGCCTCCAACCAGTTCTCAATCCACGAGAGGACCTGTCCTCTAATTCCCTGACTGTGGAGTTTTTTCAGTAGCCTTTGGTGAGGGACCGTGTCAAACGCCTTCTGAAAGTCCAGATATATAATGTCCACGGGTTCTCCCGCATCCACATGCCTGTTGACCTTTTCAAAGAATTCTATAAGGTTTGTGAGGCAAGACTTACCCTTACAGAAGCCATGCTGACTCTCCCTCAGCAAGGCCTGTTTGTCTATGTGTTTTGAGATCCTATCTTTGATGAGGCATTCCACCATCTTACCCGGTATGGATGTTAGGCTGACCGGCCTATAGTTTCCCGGGTCCCCCCTCTTTCCCTTTTTAAAAATAGGTGTGACATTTGCTATCCTCCAATCTTCTGGTACCGTGGCCGTTTTGAGGGACAAGTTGCATACCTTAGTCAAGAGATCTGCAACTTCATTCTTCAATTCCTTAATAACCCTTGGGTGTATGCCATCAGGGCCCGGTGACTTATTGATCTTTAATTTATCAATGAGGTCTGAAACATCTTCTCTTTTAACCTCTATCTGACTTAACTCCTCGGTCAGGAGGGGCCGTTCGGGCAGCGGTATCTGCCCGAGGTCTTCTGCCGTGAAGACAGATGCAAAGAACTCATTTAATTTCTCTGCCATCTCTAAGTCTCCTTTTATCTCCCCTTTCCCTCCCTCACCATCCAGAGGGCCAACCGCTTCTCTGGCGGGTTTCCTGCTTCTAACATATTTGAAGAAGCTTTTATTATTCCCCTTAATGTTGCTGGCCATGCGTTCCTCATAGTCTCGCTTGGCCTCCCCTATCACCTTCTTACATTTCTTTTGCCACAGTTTATGTTCCTTTTTATTCTCTTCATCAGGGCAAGACTTCCATTTACGGAAGGAAGCTTCCTTGCCCTTCACAGCCTCTCTAACTTGGCTGGTTAGTAGATTAACATTTCATGAATTAGATGAAATGTTTATCTACTTAAAAATCCAGTTTGAACATGTAGTGTGCATCACTGGCATAGCTGGAGGGAGAGCAAAGCACAAATTTTGCAGGGAGCCTCACTGCGAGATGTGAGCAGACCCACTGCCATTCAGAGCCATTCTGGGTCACAAGAGCAAAACAGAGGCAACTTAGTACTTTGCAGCCCCTGTGGTGTGGATAACTGTTGAATTGGTGGAAGTGAATGTTAATTAAGGTGACCAGACATCCTGGTTTGACTGGAGCAGTCCTCAATTCTGCATGCATTCCAAAGTATTTGGATATTGTGTGTTTCTTTTTATTCATTAATTAGTTAATACATATAATTAAGATATTCATTTTAAAAGCCCATGTCATTTATATGGGATCAGGACAGTGTACATCCAGTTCAAACCAATGGATCCAAAGCATCACAGCCTCAAAAAGTTTGTAAGTTTAATATGGTTGTTAAAGGTCTTGAGTAAACAAAAAAAGGGAAACACAAGTACAAATGCTCTAACTTGCTTAAGGCATATGAAGACGTTTGCACTGCACCGCCCCACTGACTGGTATATCAGAAATAACTTCTCACCATGAAAAACGACACTGGTTGTACAGAAATTCAGAAGTTGTGCATGTCAGAACCCTAACACTCCCTGAAATCTCCTTTGCAGCATAGTGCCTAACAACTACCACCATGTCCTTGCCTTTTGGTTTGCCATGAGTGAGATCAACAGGAATCCTCACCTCTTACCCAACAGCTCACTGAGTTACACATTCTATCTAACTGTTTTCAATGCAAAAGGATCCTGCGCTGGCACAATGGAAGTTTTTTTCTCAAGACTTCAGAGTCCTCTCAATTACAACTGTGAGAAGAAAGACAAGCTAAGGGCCATCATTGGAGGGCTCACCCCTTATAACTCCAGGCAGATGCCTCAGATCTTAAATCTCTACAAGATACCTCAGGTATGTGTCTTTACCCATAAGTATTGGTGCAACAGGTGGGAGCCTCACAACACAATCCTATGCATGTCTACTCAGAAGTAAGTCTCATTGAATTCAATGGGATTTACTCACAGGACAATGTTTATAGGATTACAGCCTTGGGGGTGGAAAACCTCTCTTTAGTCCGAAGCATGTTTCCCATCAAGATTTATGCATTAAAATGGCTCTGCTCTGTTTAGCCCACAACATGTTAGATATTCAGGTATTCATCATCAGGTATTAAATAATGCAGTGCCTGAATTTCTGTTTATATTGTGTATTAGAGCCCTGGTGCTTTTTTTTTTTTTTACCAAGCAGAATCTAATCTCCTTTGCTCTGTTGCTTGAGAAGCACTTTTATTTCTTTTTTATTTTGAGCCCCATTTTCACATGCATGTGGTGCTGGGTGCCTCCCAAGGGAGCATGACCCAAGCCAGTAGTGTGCCTTGAAGCAGGACTGATGGCAAGAGGTCTCAGATCCTCCAGGCCTCCTTTGGTTCAGGCTACAGACAACTATAAAAAGATCCTGCCTTCAGCTGCAGCCCAAATTCCAGGAACCCGTCTTCTTCTTTGTCTCTCACCCATAGCTTCTCTCCTCTCCCCCTCCTTCCTGGCTCCTGCTGGACTCCAGCCCCAGTTCTCCCTGGAAAACCCCTAACATGTGTTGGCCTTTCTTTGGAATCCTGAGGGGGGGAAGATACAAGTGAATTTTTAGTAGAGAAACTGTAAGTAAGGAAAGGGCTAAGCACATATCACCCAATTCTCTGCTCCAAATCCCTATTCCTAAACGTTTTAATAATATTAATTAGACTCTGAGATGTGAAATTATGCATAAAATATAATTAGGACTCCAGTAGTCCTGCACAGACTGCAGCATCAGAAGTCTCCACAATATTTGCTGGACAATGAACACAAATTGAAATCAAACTTCTATTGCGTCACACATTTGGGGGCATCGATCGACATTTGCAGATTGTGAAAGATTCTACTGTGCTCTGAAAATATCCCTGGCATTCCCTTCAGCTCAGCTACGACTCCTTTGATCCAGCCTTAAGTGACAAAACTCAGTTCCCCTCCTTATACCGGATGATCCCAAATGAAAAGGCTCAGTACGATGGGATTGTGTAGCTGCTTCGGCATTTCGGATGGACCTGGGTTGGCCTCATTGTCTCAGATGACGACAGCGGAGGGACCTTTGGGAGGATCCTCAAGTCCAGGCTCCTCCAGAGCCACATTTGCATAGCTTTTAGGGAAGTTGTTCCAACGCTCAAGTCCTTCTGGGGAGAAATGGAGAAGCAGATTCATGACCAACTGGAACGAATACGTTCTACCATCTCCTCAGCCAAAAGCAACGTGATTCTTGTTCATGGGGGTTTACGCTCTATGGAGGGTTTGTGTAAGATTCTGTCAAAAAGTGAATGTGATGAAATGAAACCAATAGAGAGGGTCTGGATCATAACAGCTCACTGGGATTTCTCTTCCGTATTCCATTTGGATCTGTTCACACCACAGTCCTTCAATGGCACTTTGTCCTTTTCACTGCACAGAAAGGCAGCTAGCATGCCTGTATGGGCACGCTAGCGCTGATTGCCACGCTAAACCCCCTATCAGCCGGCAGCAGGGCTTGCTGCCAGCTGATTGACTGGCTGGCCTTGGGGGGCGGGACAACTGACCCTGATCTAGCGCGCAGGCGCTAGACCCGGCTCAGTTCCGTTCCTGGAAGCGACCAAGCAGGTCGCTTATCCAGGAGCGGAGAGAGGCTGCCCCACGACGGGGCTTGAGGCGCGGAGATATGCGCTTGCAGGCTCCCGTCACTTCGGGCAGTGGGTAGCCTCTCTTGAGCTGCGCACTCTGCGACCTTAGCTCCGGGGCTTGGCATCGGAGCGGCCCCGTGAGAGCTCGAGGGGGCATCCTGTTGCGCGCTCTGCAGACGCCGTCAGGGGGGTGACCCGCTGCGCGCTCTGCAGGGTGCTATCGAAGGGGGAGGCCCGCTGTGCGCTCTGTCCGAGCGGCAGCGGTAGGGGGCGGCCCGCTGCGCACTCTGCCAGCCGCGGGGCTGCAGCGCTTCGCGGATCTGCGCACCCCGCGGCTGCGGGTGCAATTTGGGGGGTCCGGTGGGGCGGCAGGCGCCCGTGGTGGGCGGCCACCCCGCGTTCCTCCTGGGGCGGGCCTGCCTGTTGGGGCGCATTTTGGCTGCCATTGGGGGGGTGCCTCGTGTCTGGGCGCCATTTTGGGCCCTGCCTCGTGGTGCTCCGCCATTTTGATTATTTAATTACAGCCTGTCGGCCATTTTGTGCGCCCCAACTGCCAAAAAGGGTCTCTTATTTTTAGAGTTGGGCAACTTCAAGTCACAGCGGTCTGCTGACACAGCGCAGAAGGCCAAGATTCCGGACTGCTGAGGCATATCGTATCCAGTTAAAACTTAAAGCACAGGGGGCGGGGGGCCCCACTGGGGATATTCCTTCACTTGGGGGGTGGACATGGGGAAGAAGGCCCAGAAGTCGGGTGGCAAGGCCACCAAAAAGGCAGCGTCAGCTTGGCCTATTCACTCCCCTCCCTCATCATCAGATGAGGAAGATCAAATGGCTGAGTTGCGTGCCTTAATGGCTCGCTATGACGCACGCAAAAAGGAGAAGGCCCTTCGCAAGGCAGGGCAGGGTGATGGGGGCTCCAGCTCAAAGATGGAACCCGTGCCCTGTAGATCAGGTCGGCTGAATAAAGGGGCCTCTCTCCCTCCCCGACAGGCTCATGTTCTGGAGGACAAGCACGTTACTGTCGAGGAGGGCGAGGAGCAGGAAGGCAACACCCTAGAAGCTCAGGAGGAGGTCGTCTGTCCTGTTAAAAGGCCCCGGCCACAGGCTTATAGTGGCTGCGGTGGGCAAGGTGAGCCGTGGGCGGGCTTTGTCCATGATACGGAGGCTGCGTGGGTGGATAAGGAGGGCATTCCCTGGGCATCCAGCAGGCCTGCACCAGACCAGCCCTGGTCTCCGTGGGGGCCTCCTTCCTTCTGGCAGGGTCCCAATTACCCACAATACCCCTGGGCCCTGGGTTGGACATATCCATGTCACAAATCTCGGCCCAGGGCCAGCAAGGCAGCCCCCCAGTGTGGTCATTGTCCTGCTACGGCCGACACGGAGTTGGGCCAGCAGGATGGGGACTGGGAGGATGATTCCTTTGGGTTGGTGATGAAGAGGGAAAAGCCTACGGTTTCGTATGGCATCATCGCCATCCCTCTGGGCTCTCACCTCGCTATGTCTGTCAAGGAGCAGATATGGCGGGGGGACTTTGTGGACATGTTCAGTCTCCTTCACATCGAGCCTGAGCCTACCCCCAAAGTGGGAGACCCTGTGCGTGACGAGGAAACCGTCAGGCAGAGGAAAATAGACAAGAACTGGACCAATTGGCTGAATGGGTTCATTGTCTATGCTGGGGTCACTGTCCAGTTGTACCCCAAAAAGGCGGGGAAGCTATTCAAATATCTGGATATCATCCATCGCGCCTTGCGCGATCATGCTGGTGCGGCTTGGATGTCTTATGACCGGCAATTCCGCATCAGAGCCACGCAGGATCCATCTTTGGACTGGACTATACCCCAGTGGGAACTCTGGGTACAGTTAGTCCTGCCGGCTTGGGCAGCGTTGGGGGATAGGGCGGATAGCGGGCATTTGATTGCTCGTTCCAGACCCGAGCAGCCTTTGGCACCTGAGGGTGCGCAGTGGGTTCAATCCCCCCGCGCATGCTTTCAATTTAATGCCACGGGAAAATGCAACAGGCCAGGATGTTCCTTTTCCCATGGCTGCCCCATGTGTGGGGCTGGACATCCCGTGGCAAAATGTCCACGAATCAGTGGTCCCAGGCAAGGTTTTCGCCCCTTCCGTGGAAAAAAGCCTGGTGGTGGACCCTCAGCTGGTGTTGGCAAGGGGCCCAACACCAATTAAGATTCCCTCCTTGGTTTACTGGCTGCAATTTTATTTGGATCGTTCTGCAGCCAGATTGTTGTTTGAGGGTTTCCAGTTTGGTTTCAGGATCCAAGCCCCGCCTCCAGTTAGGCCCACGTTCGCACACAACCTCCGGTCAGTGACTGGCATGGAGGAGGTGGTGCGAGTAAAAATAGCCAAGGAGGTACAAGCGGGTAGAGTAGTTGGACCGTTTGCTGCTCCTCCGTTGAGGAACTTGCAGGTTTCCCCCCTGGGTGTGGTGCCTAAGAAAGCCCAGGGCCAATTTAGACTGATTCACCACCTGTCCTTTCCAGAGGGTTCCTCTGTAAACGACGGGATACCGTCCCACTTGTGTTCAGTCAGATATACTTCTTTGGATGAGGCGGTTGCCCGCCTCAAGAAGTGTGGCCCTGGGGCCTTGATGGCCAAGGCGGATATTCAGTCCGCCTTTAGATTGCTTCCTGTGCACCCCCAGGATTTCTGTCAGTTGGGTTTCCAGTTTGAGGGTGGTTATTATGTCGATAGAGCATTGCCTATGGGGTGTTCTATCTCCTGTTCGGTTTTTGAGTCGTTCAGCACGTTTTTGGAATGGACTGTGCGTTTCAGAACTGGGTTGCAATCCACTGCCCACTACTTGGATGATTTCCTGTTTATGGGACCATCTGGGTCAGGTGTCTGTGCTCGGCTCCTGGGTGACTTTACAGCGCTGTGCGAGCAGCTGGGGGTCCCCCTGGCACACGAGAAGACTGAGGGCCCCCTTAGCAAGCTTACCTTTTTAGGTATCGAGTTGGACTCGGTTACGCAGACCAGCCGCCTGCCAAGGGACAAATTAGATAATCTTATCGCAATGCTGACTAGCGCCCTAGGGTCTAGCAAGTTGACATTGAGGGAATTACAAAGTCTAGTGGGGCATCTTAACTTTGCATGTAAGGTCATTGCCCCCGGCAGGGCCTTTGTGCGCAGGTTATGTGATGCCATGGCGGGGCTACGGCGCCCGACTCACAGACTGCATGTGACACTTGGTATGAGGGAGGACCTGGAGCTGTGGCTGGAGTTTTTGAAAGATTTAAACGGGATCTCCTTTTGGAGATCTGTACAGTTGATTGAGGCCGAGCTCCAGGTTCATTCTGATGCCGCGGGAGGCTTGGGATTTGGTGTGTTTTTTTGAGGACGCTGGTGTGCTGCCCCCTGGCCACGGGTGTGGGCCCAGGAGGGGATCACCAGGGACTTGACATTTTTGGAGCTCTTCCCGATTGTCGTGGCTGTCCATTTGTGGGCTGGGGAGTTTGCCAACTCTAAAGTTCGCTTTTGGTGTGATAATCTGGCCGTGGTCCACATAGTAAACATGCAGACCTCCAAATCCCCCCGGGTTATGAATCTGGTTAGAGTCTTTGTTAAACAGTGCCTTGCTATCAACACTGTTTTCTCAGCCAGACATGTGCCTGGGATTGAGAATAGCATTGCCGACGCTCTCTCTCGTTTTCAGGAGGAGCGCTTTCGGATGCTTGCCCCCGAGGCAAGGCAGGATCCGGATCCCATGCCCCCATGGCTCTGGGGACTTGGTATGATGAGGCCCAGGAGGCCATATGGGCATCGCTGGCTCCATCCACCCGCGCCAGTTATTTGAGTAAGTCCCTTGAATTTGGTGCCTTTTGCAGGTCGGCTGGGGCTCTAGAGCAGGGAACATTTCCGGCCCACACTCTTATGCAGTTCATTTTGGGTCTGCATAATAGGGGGTTATCCAGCAAATCTATGTCAGTTTATTTGGCAGCCATCTCCTTCCAGTCCCAGGCCTGTGGTATTCAGGATCCTACCAAGGATTTTAGGGTGCGTAAGATGGTGGATGGTTTTGGCCGGCAATTCCCCACAGGTGCAGACAAGCGCCTGCCCATCACGCACACCATTTTACAGGGGTTACACATACAGTTTGTTGCCATGTGTTCCCCAACCTACGAGTCGCTGTTGTTTAGGGCAGTGACTCTGGTACTGTTTTATGGGGCGTTTCGCCCTGGTGAGGTTTTGGTACGGTCACGGTTTGCCCCCACTGACAGAGTCCTTCAGTGGGGGGACTGTGTGTTAAGGCCCGGGAGTTTATCCCTCCATTTGCGAGTGTCCAAAACGGACCAGTTAGGGCGTGGGCAGTGGATTCATTTGAAACAGGCTACGAGCCGGTGTCTTTGTCCAGTATCTCTCATGGAACAGTACTGTTCAACGGCGCATGCGGGAGTGGGCCCGCTTTTTCGCCATGAGGACCGTTCCCCCCTTACCCTTTACCAGTTTCGGGTCATTTTTAAAAGAGCGCTGGGTCAATTAGGCCTGAGGCCTGAATTGTTCGGGCTGCATTCATTTAGGATTGGGGCAGCATCCATGGCTGCCAGCATGGGTTTCTCCCCCCAGGGCATCAGGGGCATCGGTAGATGGCGCTCTGGTGTCTTTAAATACTACGTCCGTTGAGGTGCCGCAAGGGCTCCGTGTGCAACGCCAGTGGGCATGTGCAGCGCCAGGAGGGCGCAACGTGTGTAGTGCCGTATGGCACGATGTGTCAGAGCCGCGTAGGCTCTGCTGGCAGCGCTTGGAGGGCGTCTGCCGCGCCAGTGTCGGCGCTGGGGGTAGGTGGGGTCCTGTAAGTTAAGGCGGACCAGGTCACTGTCCGTGACTGGCCACGGGAGTGAGTATTAGAGCGGGGGAAGGATTCCTCCCCTTTTTCTTGGCCTGTCCAGTGAGCTTATCTCACAATGTGCTTCCTTTTCCCACAGGTCCGCGAAGGAGCTGCCCAGCCAGGGTCTTGATCTGCGGACACTCCATAGTTTTTTGGGCCCGGAAGCATGCCATGTCATCCGGTTTCGGCTCTCAGCTGGCGCTGGGTGATGTTGCGCACATTGATTGGTTGGCCAAGAGGGGTATGTGTTGGGGCCAATTTTTCCCAGCCATTTTGGAGTACATTGCTGTTAACTCCCTGCCGCAGGTAATCGTGGTGCACTTGGGCGAAAATGACTTGGGTCAGAGGACGTCCATGTCCTTGAGGCTCCAGGCCCGCAAGGATTTTGACTCATTAGTCCGTCAGTTTCCCGGGATCTCTATCCTGTGGTCTGACATGCTGCCTAGGAGAATTTGGCGCTGGGTGAGTTGTGTAAAAAGAATTGAGGTAGCACGAAAGAGGGTCAACGCTTACCTGGGCAGGGTCGTCACGGAGCTTGGTGGAGCGGCTATCCATCATCCCAGCATTGCTTTTGAGGAGCCTGCTCTTTACCGTGGCGATGGGGTTCACCTTTCTCCTATGGGTTATGGGCGCTTTCTTTCAGAGTTGCAACAAGGCTTGGCCCTCTTTTTGGGTGTAGGGAAGGCCAAGCGCGAGGCTGACCTCCCCTTGTGGCGGTAGAAGTGCGGGGTGGGTAGACAGAAGACCTTCTCCGGCGTCCAATCTAAGCCAGCAAGGGCAGGGGTGAGCCAGAACCGCTCTTTGGATGCTTGTCTGGCTCGAGGAGGCAGGCTGGCTAGCCCCTGGTCTGAACTTTGGGGCCTTGCAGGGGTGACCTGAAGGCAGAGTAGTTCGGCTGGCTTACCCTCTTTGGGCGACAGTGAAAGGCGGGCTTAATAACAATTGAGCTACGCCTGAAGTTGGGTGGACGCCCCATGAGACTGGGGGACGTAGACGGCTAGGCCGTTTCCCCCATTTAGAACCCCGCACTTAGTTTGGGTATTGTTGCCTATTTTGCCTTGTTGCGCTTGTTGTAAGTTAATAAAGTGGCCCATTTAATCCCATACCTGCTGTCGGCTGTATTTATTGGGGAATGCGTGGTAAATGACATGGCAGGATATCAGGGGATCCTTGAGAAAATAAATCTTAACAATTTTAATCTTTATCACTTCAAACTCTTCTGGTCTACTGTATTTCACTGTTCTGTACCTTCAATTGGTCTACATAGACCAGGAACAGAAGATTGCACTGGGGAGGAGAAATTGAGCAGCCTGCCCAAGTCCATCTTTGAAATGAAAATGTCTGGGCAGAGCTATGGTATCTACAATGCTGTTTATGCTGTAGCGCATGCTCTCCATGCCATGGAGTCATCAAAGTCCAAACAGAAGCTGATGGGGGATGGAGGCACATGGGATCTTCGGAATGTCCAGCGGTGGCAGGTAGGGTGGATTCTCTTGGCAATTGCAACTGTCTGGGAGAATTGATGTTGTCACCAGGTATGTTATGGATCGCACTCTCCATGTGTGCTGCTCCTTTCACAGGTTGCAAAAATGGGGTGTTGTTTGGAAGCTTTACTGAGACCTGCAAAACTACCACAGCTTTTTGGGGGCAGCATACAAATTCTTCTTGATTCACTGCTGATCTGACCAGTGACTGGTTCCTGTTGGCAACCACATTCTGACCTCTAATCTACCTATGTTGTGAAATATCTTCAGGCCCCAATACAGTCAAGGTTAAAAAGGGGGGGCTATAGGTGCTGGTGAGTAGGAAAAGAAACAGTTCCACTGTCGGGATTGGACTAGTTGACCAATCAGGCCCCTTCCAACTCTATGATTCGATAAAATGGCTGCTGTTGGCACAACTGTTGGCAGACATTTTGGGAGCGCTGCCACAAGAGGGAGCAGTGCTCCCCATCTGTTGACAAACCTGCCAGCAGCAGGGGCAGGCAGGAAGCGCAATGGTGCCTGGAAAGGGAGGAATGAGATGCAAGGATGCTCCGGGATGGGGAGAATTGATAGGACTGGGTCCAAAGTGCTTTATTCAAGGGGCAGGTGGGGCTCGTTCACCTTAGGTTTTGTGCTGGCACCATTTATTACTGTTTTTAGAAGACTGCATGTTGAGCTGTAATTTGGAAAGTTTTGGGGGAGTGGACCTGTGGGTTTCATCAAGAGTATCCTGCATTTCCCCCTTAGTTCAATCACTAAATATATTCAACATTCAACATGGAAACTAAGGGCCCAATCCTATCCAACTTTCCAGCTCCGGTGTAGCCACAATGCAGCCCCGTGGTAAGGGAACAAATGTTCCCAAACCTTGAGAAGACCCCAGTGATTATCCCTCCACCACAGGATGCAGCACACACCCCACTGACACAACAGCACCGGCACTGGAAAATGGAATAGGATTCAGTCCTAAAACAGCACAGGAAATATGGTAAATATTAGAGCCCATCAGATATGAAGAGCCTGGGAGATTAGAAACAGCTTCACCTGCAACCAGAAAGCATATTTGAAGATGTGAGAGGCATATAGGAAAGAACACTGTTTAAATGGGGCTCCTCTCCCTGCATCCCTGTCACCCTGCTCACCTTGGTCTGAAGGAGTGCCCAGCTGGTGCCATCCCATGATGAGTGCAGCGAATAAGGGCAAAACCCTATTCAATTTTCCAGTGTCGGTGCTGCTGTGCCTATGGGATATGCACTGCTTCCTGTGTAGGGGAGGCAGTCTTGGAGGCCTCTTCAAGGTAGAGGAACATTTGTTCCCTTACCTTGGAGCTGCATTGTGGCTGCCCCAGTGCTGGAATGTTGGACAGGACTGGGCCGCAAAACAGGCCGACATGGAGAAGGGAACTCTTTCAAATGACCAGTTTCAAAGATATGAGAAGCTTTTGATGGAAATCTCAGCCACGGATTACATTTTTGCACAGTTTCTTCTTCTTAGGATGACTGGAAGATACAAATAATTTACGTTGGTTTGAATTTATACATCATAGAAAAGTAAGAAAGAGGCTTTAAGCGTTAGCTAGTCAGATATTTTCTAGAAAAAGTCAAATGTCAAAGAAATTGCATTCCAGCTTGTTCTTGATCATTGACCCGAGTTCATTTCTTTCTTCCTCTCCTCCAAGACAGCTTCACTCCTTTCTGAAAAACATTCATTTCAACAATAGTGCTGGGGATGAAATATTTTTTGATGAAAATATGGATTTTGCTGCTCCGTTTGATATCATGAACACAGTCACTTATCCCAATAAGTCCTTTCATAGAATCTGCGTGGGAAAGATGGATCCCTGGGCTTCTGAAGGAAAAGAGTTCACTATCAACCAAAGTGCCATAGTGTGGAATCACAAGTTTAAGCAGGTGGGAAACACTAGCATGTTTC
This sequence comes from Tiliqua scincoides, assembly GCF_035046505.1. Lineage (NCBI taxonomy): Eukaryota > Metazoa > Chordata > Lepidosauria > Squamata > Scincidae > Tiliqua > Tiliqua scincoides. Next base: position 140,506,034 of record NC_089825.1, on the reverse strand, counting down.
TAAAGTATACAATCCCCAGTTCAAAAAGAACAGAGAAAGGCTCTTGCCTTTTCTCCCTTCCCGTTCCCTTCTCTGATTTCAACTTTTCAGGGATGACTCTATGTCAAGAGGTTGAACAGTTGCCCTCATGCTAAGAGCAGTTGCATCAGGCCAATGCAGATTCCAGCAAGTCTCTGGATGGCCAGAGGCTCATTGGACACTGGGGGCTCCCTGGGGGCCAAACTGGTCGCAAGTGGCCCCTGTGCTGGGGTTTGGGCACCCCTGGTCTAGAGGGACCATGTATCTAGCACAACAATTTTCAACCCTTTTCACCTTATGGCACACTGACAATGCACTGAAGTTGTCAAGGCATACTATCAGTTTTTTGAGAGTTGACGAGGCACCTCATGCGACTGATGGGGGGCTCATATCCCCAATGGCCCCACAAATAAGTGACCCTCTCCCAAATTCCTGCAGCATACCTATGGACCATTCATGACACGCTAATGTGCCATGTCACACTGGTTGAAAAATCACTGGTCTAGCAGATGGTATAAGTTCATATGGCTGGTGAGGCTGAACTGCAAATGGAAAACAGAGCAGAGAGTAAAAGATAAAACAAAATGTAAAATGTAGAAAGACAAATCAAAAGGCTAGTAAATCACAGAGAACATTGCTGTGAACATTGATTGCTCCATAGACATTCACTATGGATTAGTCATTAGTGTGTTCTTGTGTAAAATGGATGGGAACCTCACTTTGTGGAGCTGCGGAAAAGAAACAGATGATCTCCACTCTCAACCCCATCCCTTCTACTTACTGACAGATGCTTCCGCACTCCACATGTGTGGAGAGTTGTCCTCCTGGACACAGCAGGATTGTTCGTCAGGGTGCTCAGGTGTGTTGCTGTGACTGCGCTCAGTGCTCTGAAGATGGCATCTCGGTCCAGACAGGTAAGTAAAAGAATACAAAGGGACATCAACTCCTGCTGCCTCCATGCCCCTGATCCTCCCCCTTCTCACCCGATTTTGCCAGTAGCCACCCCTCCCCACCCCCCACTCCCCCCGCTCCTATCCATCACCTCCCCCCACTGCGACCTTACTTGGTTCTGCAGGGTCTGTTTGGCTGAGCTGCAGCACTGCTGCCTCTTTTGTACCTCTAGAAGCAGCGCTCACAAAATGGCCACCAACTGAGTGCTGCGTACTCTGCTGGCAGCCACCTTACGACAGAGGATGTGTCTTCGGCTGTCATAAGCAGCTCCATGCGACAGCCCAATCCTGGTGATGAAAGTTTTACCATAATCAATAGAGAGAATATGACAATATTATTATTATTATTATTATTATTATTATTATTATTATTATTATTATTATTATTATTATTAACAACAGTATTTACATACTGCTTTTCAACTAAAAGTTCACTTTTATACTTACATACCAGTATTACATATCAATACTTTCCAGCACTGACATAGGGCAATGCAGCTCCAAGATAAGGGAACAAACATTCCCTTCCTTTGAGGAGGACTCCGTGAGTGACACCCAACTGCAGGATGCAGCACACGTCCCATTGGCACCACTATGCCAGTGCTGGAAAGCACTGACATAAGGGGTTAGGATTGCACACTCAATAAAATCACAAACTGTATGCAAGTTCTCCTGTACTATATTTGTATGAATTTGCTTGTTATTTCCAGATGCAGAAGAATGCCACAAGTGCCCAGAAGATCACCACCCAAACAGGAAGCAGGATCAGTGCATCCCTAAAAGAATAACTTACTTGTCAAGTCAAGAGCCCTTGGGAATTACATTGATTTCCTTGGCTCTCTTCTTCTCTGCAGTCACTGGAATAGTGATGTGGGTCTTCATTCAACACCACGATACTCCCATAGTTAAGGCCAACAACTGGAGCATCACCTGTGCCCTCCTCTGCTCTCTGCTGCTTTGCTTCCTCTGCTCCTTTCTGTTCATTGGCCAGCCTGGGAGGGTGACCTGCCTTCTCCACCAAAGCGTGTTTGGCATCATCTTCTCCATTGCTGTTTCCTGTGTTTTGGCCAAAACCCTCACTGTGGTGGTGGCCTTCATGGCCACCAAGCCAGGAAACAGGATGAGGAAATGGGTAGGGAAGAGGCTGGCAGTGTCAGTCATCATACTCTCTTCTCTGACTCAGAGTGGCATCTGTGCAGTGTGGTTGACCACGTCTCCCCCCTTCCCAGAATCAGACATGAATTCTCAGCCCACTCAGATCATAGTGCAATGCAACGAAGGTGCACCCACCATGTTCTACACTGTGCTTGGCTACATGGGCTTTCTGGCCATCATCAGCTTTGCTGTGGCTTTCTTTGCCAGAAAACTGCCTGATACTTTCAATGAAGCCAAGCTGATCACCTTCAGCATGCTGGTGTTTTGCAGTGTCTGGGTATCATTTATCCCGGCCTACTTGAGCACCACGGGGAAATACATGGTGGCCGTGGAGATCTTCTCCATCTTGGCCTCCAGTGCTGGATTGCTGGGTTGCATCTTCATCCCTAAAGTCTACATTATTGTACTGAGGCCTGAGTTGAACACCAAAGAACAGCTAGTAAGGAAAAAGTAATTTTGGTCCCTCCCTAAATTCTTCCTTTCCTCTTATCACTGTTGCACTTTCCATATTGTCTATTATCTTGTTTAAGGCTATAGGCAAAATCTGGTCCACCTTTATGCTTGTGAAGCACCTCATACTCAAAAGATAATCAATGGTGATGTTGAATGAAGCCATCTCTCTATAAACATTACTCTATTAACTAAAGCAAATGAAACCTTTTCCTTCTGTTTGATGGGAAGTTATATTGAGGGCTGAGCTGAAGTTGCCACTCAAAAGTTGCACTTTGCCACTCAAAAGCCACGTTCGGTTTTGCTTCAGCATAGGAAAGGCAGGATACAAATGTTTAAAATAAATAATTCGCAGGCAACAAAAAGATTTGTAGTGCCTCCTTGTTCCATGGAAGGTCCTCGGGAGAGAAAATTGGTGGGCTCACAGACTCATGGAAAAAAGCAGTTGGGCAGCCCAATTCCATAGAGAGCCCACGGCAGCAGATCTCACACTCTAGTGCTGTTATGTCCTCTTAACCATGTCACAAAAGCTGTGGCGATGTTGTGAACTTCCAGATGCACAGCTGGAACAGATAAGTCAGAGGTGGAAGGAAGTTGTGGATCGTGAGGGCAGGTTATGGTTTGGGGAGGATTGAGGGAAGATTGGCTGGAACAGGTTGGATAGGTTGTGCAAGCAGCACCAGGTGTAGCAATTGGTCTGGACTGAAGTATGTAGCCACCACATACGGGGGGGGGGGGGAGCTGGGAGCAGCAGGCCATGGCAGCACCCTGATGCACACCAGCAGGACAAAAACCACAGGTCACATCCCACGGGGCTCATTTTTCCATTGGGGAAGCTCTTTGCAGTGGCACTCCTCCCTCCCAGCAATTGTCAGGACCCCCTGCATGTGCCACTCTTGCACACTACCTCGTCGAGAGAGAGGAAGGGCATACATGCTACCGCTCCTAGAGGACCCTGCCTCTCATCCATCAGGCCCTTCTTACACATGTGTCCTGCATTCAGGCGTACCAGCTGGAGCCAGCTCTTCAGCCCCAGGATCCAGTCCCAACCCGGAAGAGCATCCCCTTCCTCCGGAAATTCCTGATGGCCCTCCACTACCTGGGGACTGAAAGCTTCCAGGGGTCATCACATGTCAACATAGGAACTGCTTAATTATCTACCAGTTGATGTGTTCCTCAAGGCCAAGTTCCTGCACATGTCCGTCTATGACACCTTCCTCACTGTTGCGGCATAGCTGCATCACCTCCGTAAGAATACTATGGCATTGTGGTGTTTCTCAAATTCATCTCCATTGATGATGATGATGATGATGATGATGATGATGATGATGATAATAAACTTTATTTATATCCCGCCCTTCTCCCCGAAAGGGACCCAGGGCGGCTTACAATATATTAAAAACAGATTAAAAACATAATTTAACCACAAATAAAAACATATTAAAACACATTAATAGATACCCATAAAAACAGTAGTCAGATAAAAAGCCAGATAAAAAGAGCAAAATGCAGCAAATCATAGAGGAATCAGGCCTGTAAAAATACTAAGAAGATATAGAAAAGATGTTAAAAAAGGCCATGAACTCAGAAGGCTTGTTTAAACAAAAAGGTCTTCAGGCCTCGCCGAAAAGTCTCAAGAGAGGGAGCCATTCTCAAATCAAGGGGAAGGGAGTTCCATAACGTTGGTGTCACTACTGAGAAGGCCCTATTTCTTGCCACCGCCCCATGTACCTCCTTAGGCGGCGGCACTTGTAAAAAGCCTTTCTCTGATGACATAAGAGGACGAGCCGGATTGTATGGGAATAGGCGATCTCTAAGATATCCTGGCCCAGAGCAGTATAGGGCTTTAAAGGTCAAAACCAGCACCTTGAATTGGGCCCATAAACGAATGGGCAGCCAATGCAGCCGCTGGAGAAGCGGTCTGACAGGGTCGAACCGTCTAGCTCCAGTGACCACACGGGCCGCCGCATTCTGCACTAATTGCAGTTTCCGAACCGTCTTCAGGGGCAGCCCCACATAAAGTGCGTTACAGTAATCTAACCTCGATGTCACTGTGGCATGGATCACCGTGTCCAGGTCTGCACAATCCAAGTACGGCCGCAGCTGGCGCACCAGCCGAAGCTGAGCGAAGGCCCCCCTAGCCACAACCGCCACCTGGAAATCCAGGAGCAGCTGTGAATCTAGGTGGATCCCCAAGCTGCAGACCTGCTCCTTCAGAGGGAGGCCTGAAACCAGATTGAAAAGGATCCAGATAATCTGCTTCATCCAAGACCCTCTGGAGTTGGGCCGCCACCACCCGCTCAATTACCTTGCCCAGATGTGACACATGTGGGTATATCCGCTCCACCCGATGTGCCCAGGATGAACTGCAACAGACATCAGCAGCACACCCTGAATGTCTAAGCAACCTGTGATGCCTGGGGACTCTTCACCACCATCACTGCCAAGTTCCTTGGCAGCATCCATGATGCCCAGGTTTTCAGCACCTCGGCCATCAAGGCCACCTTGGCATCATGGCCAGAGAGGAATGGCTGGCTCCTAGGTAGGTGTTGGGACTTGGGGTTGGAGGGCCATACAGTCACATGGTGATAGCCAGCTGCCTCCATCTTAACCATGGCTACCCCCATGGCCTTAGTCCATGATGCCTTATGTGATGGAGCCCCCAAGGCCTATGGCCAGGTTCAACATGGCATACCATCCATGACTGTGGTGTGTGGGTTTGGGATGCTGAAGATGTTCTTCTGGTGCCTGCAACTATCCAGGGGGCTTCGGATGAGGACCAAGGTCGCCAAGGTGTTTGTGCCATGTTCCACAGTATGGCCTGCAGAAGAACACAGCAGCCCTGGCTGATGGGGAAGGGGGCTCAGGGCTGTCGTATACTTGTCGTACACTCCCAGGGTTTTGGGTGCTCAGAGTTCTTGGTTCTTGAACCCTAGAGCCTCAAGGACCCCTGTTCGGTAGAACTGCCACCACCCTGTATGTGCCAGTGTCTCTTTTCAGGGACCCTGAGACCCTCGAGGCTTAATTCTATCCCTTGCAGGCACTGAGTACTTTCTTTAATTTAAAGCCTCAGATCTCAAGTTACTAGTCCTCGATGAGTATTTGGTAGCTTGCTGAACGGCTAGGCAGGATTCTGAAACTTTGTCCCCAACAGACAATGAACAACTTAGTAAAAGGATTTTTACTTTATGAAGTACATAAGGTTACATAAAGTTACAAAAGGCAGCAAATACTAGAGGCAAGAAACTTCTAGGAAATATCTCAGCATTAAAATAATAGAGCTAACTGGCTATCTCTATTATTCCCTAACTCTCACCTGGTCAGCTTCTGTTGTAGATCTTCAGCCCCAGTTACCTATGAGGCCACATGGCCCTGGCGGGGCAGGATGAGCACCCACCACCTTTCCCACCAAGAGACAAAGACCAAAGAATAAGAGACAAGACACCCCTTTGGGCTTTGTTCTTATACATCCCATGCTACAGGATGAGTTGACTCTGTACTTTTTTGAACTGACCAATCAGAACTCTTGGGGACAAAATCTTCTCAAAGTGGGGCTGGATGCTAGCCCTCTTAGTTCTCCCCCTCCCCACTGGGGATTCATGGGTGCCTCTCGGTCTGCTGAGGTGCTACATTATCACCTTTCATTGAGTTGTAAATTCCTTGCAGCTAGGATACAAGCCACTTCTATGTTACTGGGTTACTTTGGTTCAAGCTTTGCAATGCTACTAGGCCTAAACTGCACATATTCATGACAAGGGTCATGGACATCCCACCCACCGATGCAAAGACAGCCCAGCAGTTCCTGGGGCACTGCCATTCAGGAGCCCATCACAGCCCAGTACATTAGCTAGTGAAGGTGAATGCAAAGTGGGCCAGGGACTGCACCACCCCAGGGACAAACCCTCCCTCCTAGGGCCCATAGAGAGCCCTATGAGAGGGAGGCACCCACCTACCCAAGAAAGGCCTCAGAAAGACCCAAGAAGCGGGACAGGGATCAGATTTGGCACTGCTGTACTCCGTGACAAACCCATGGAATACTCTCATGCTGCTGGGATTGCACTAGCATCTCATCTGTGTTTGATACGCGGTGGTGCAGCATTTTGGCTGGCACTAGGTCTACGTCTGTCAGCAGAAACTGTCTTCTGCCTGCAGAGTGCTGGCAGGGCTCCCTTTATACCAGCTTGTCTCACATACAAAATCGGGTTGTTAGCATTTTTTATGCTAGGCAAAAAGCTAAATGCAAAATATGAAAAGAAATAAGTACGATCTCAATACTGTATTTCACTTATCCTGTTATCTGGGGTGACTTTTTGGTTGGCTGGCTAACAGTGGTGGACTTCCCCAGCCCCACGCTCAGGGTCAAGGTCCGTGATGGCTCCCCCGCAAGATGCTGCCACCGCCCTGTGCTCGAATCCACACACCCCCCACTCATGGGATCGCTACAGAGCCTCGCACAACTCCAGGACAAACCAAGGAGGGCATCTGAGGTTTCCCCGCATGTCCGACCACGTCTGGAGTCTCAGTAAGGCTTCTGCGTGGTCCTAGAGGCATGCAGAGCTTTGCATCTGGCCATTAGCCCTTTTCAGTGAATGGTAGGTCCACTGCTGCTGGCTAAAAGCCACAGATGGAAAGCCAAGCTGGTCACCTGTTGGTCACTTCTTCCTCCTATTTCCACTGTTCTCATGCTAGTCTAAATCAATTCAGAAACTTCTACTCAATACCCATCATGCAGTGCGTCTGGCCCCTGGCTGTATAGCCAACAGACATAACTTCTTGAGTTTTGAAGAGAACTGAGCAAGTTGGAAATGGCAATTCTCAACCCTGTAATTCAGATAATTATACTTATCTAGCTCCAAAAGTCCCATGGCTAACCAGAGACCACAAGCAGAATTCAAAACAGAAACAGATGAATCCATCTCAGGAGCTGATGAGGCACTCCATCTATGAAGGCTGGTTCCAAAGCAACCTGCCAGCTACCAGCTTCTTCAAGGTAAATTGGAGGCAGGCAAGGAAGGATCAACTGAACGTTTGAGACTCCAGGTGGGGAATTGGGTGCAGCAGTGTCTTGGTTTTAGGAGCCTATTTCAAGACTGATTCTTGTGGCGATTGCGCAGTTGGTGTGTATCGCACAACAAATATCGACCGGTTTAGCTGTGGACAAGAACTGCGGGCAGATGGCATTGCTGCTGCTCCTTTTGCTGCCTCATGTTTTCTGCAAGCACCAGGAGTACCAATGTGGCTGGAGGCCGAGGTCTCCAAATCCTATAAAGGCTTCTCCAGATAAAATACCAATTGCTGAATTTGTCTCTCTTTTCCTTAACTTTTGGGATGAGTTCCACTTTAGAACACGCCCACTTTTCTCACAAAGTGGCATGTAAGTAGTTCTTCAGTGTGTGAAAATGGACGTTCTCAATATTTCTGTGAATAGAAGGGGGAAAGTCTTCATTATCTTTGACCTCGTTATAATGGGGCCATTTAATGCCAATGAATCCAACTGCATTCCCCATTATAAACACTCCATTAATTGTAACATGAAAAAATATTGTCTGAACTGTATCAACCAAGGCTCAGAGAATAGACTGACAGCACAATCCTATGCATGTCTGCTTAGAAGTAAGTTCCATTGTGCTCAACTGGGCTTACTCATAGGAAAGTGTGTATAGGATTGCAGCCTTATTGTGCACCGTACACTGGTCAAATTTCAGAGGAATCAGATGCGGAGCGTTTGAGGTGCAGAAGTTTAAAAATGTGCATTGACTTTCAATATCATGCAGTGATGGCTAGATATGTAGTTTCTGGAAATGCTGAAGCCAGGGGTTCTCTGCTCTCGTTTTTGCTCAGTTTCAGACTTTGCTTCTTCCCTCCTCCTCTTCCCTCCTCCTGGCCTCCACTCCTTCCCAGTCTGGAGTCTTCTGCATTAGGGCTCCCGTTTCTCCAGTGCCATCCTTTGCAGAACTCAGGACCTTGGTGGCCACTCCTTGGTAATAGCCCTCTTCCCCTCTCAAACTCCCCGAGTCTCTAGGGCAGGGGTGTCAAACATAACGCCCAGGGGCCGGATGTTGCCCCCGGAAGCTTTTTATCTGGCCCTCAGGCTCTCAGCTGCTGAGGTGTTACCAGCGAAATGGCAGCCCACATGAAAATTGGGCTCTCCCAAATCTTGAGATATGATCAAGATTTGCGTACTTCCTCTTCTGTCATTTGCAGTTAATGAGTTTTTATATGAGAACAGGGTCTGATTTCTGACCATTAGCTGCTAATGACGTCACTTTCTGCTTAATGACATCACTTCTGGCCCTCAGCTAGAGCCCTGAATGCTAACTTTGGCCCTCTGTATGAAACGATTTGGACACCCCTGCTCTCGGGTGCCTGCCCTCCTCTCTACATCAGGCCACGCCCATTGCCTTGTAGTGTTCATCTGTTTCTCCTTCCTGCTACCACTGCCCCACCTTCTCTTCCTCTGCCCTTCTTCTCATCACTCCAGTTTAGTAGCAACGTCTCTCCCCCTCCTTCTTTTCCTTTGCTTCCCCAATGGTGCCTGTCCCATTCTTGCCTCTTAGCCTCCACCTCATCCTTCTTTCCTTTCCAATGATGTACCAATGTTCTAAAGCAGGAGTGGCTGACCTGTGGCACATGTGCCACTAGTGGCACGTGGGCACTTTCCAAGTGGCACTCACAAAGTCGCCATGCATTTCTGAAAAACATGTAAATCATAACAAAGAAAGCATTGCAGCAGTTGATGGTTTGCTTGCTTCCTTGGCAACTCCTTACACAGCATGCCCCCAAGTTTCTAACACCATAATGGGTCCATTCAGGGCAGCCATGCCCACTCCTCTTGGTTTGCTCTAGTTGGAAAATGGGAGAAGGGGAGGAAAAGAATGACGGACAGGACAGAAAACCAGTAGGGCAGATGCCAGTGAGTTGCATTCCGCCAACTGGTGGGTTCCTTTCTTACCTGAGAAGGCCGTTATTGGTAGAGCACTGAAAAGGCAAGGGGTGACTGTAGAAGGCGGCAGGGACGGAATGGGGTGGTGTCAAAAAGAAGGCGGTGGTGCCAACCAGAGATGACCAACAAGATCAGCAAAGCCCAGTTTGGCAAAGATCACATCTTCAGAAAAATCATCTGCAAAGAGATCCTGGCTAAGATCATCTTTGATGAGAAGATGGGCAGGCAGAGGGAGGCTCCACTGTGCAGAAGGGCAATGAACATACATTACATGCACCTTGGAACAAGTCCTGCTGGGCTGGACTCAGGGTTGATGCAGGCCACCTTCCTGGTCTCAGTCAGATGACTTTAGAAATCACCAGACATCACTCCCAGCCTTCTGGTTTTGTACCTTCTGGCACTGGGAGATATACTGCCCTTAAATTTGGAGGCTCTAATAGCTCTACTTATCTGTCATGGTAATCGCTAAAAGTGACTTTAAGGTGGAGTTGCACAATGAAGATTCTCTACATAAAACATGGCATGGGGTATGCTGCGGGTTGGCCATCCCTGTTCTAAAGGATCAAAATTCAAAAGACCTACTATGAGATATTAAGTATTACAAACCTCAGTGCCTAGTAGCTATACCTTAGTTCAGAGGTACTGTGCTTGTCTACATGTACAAGGTCTAATATTCAACGAGCATACTTCTTTACAGCTTAGTACCTCAGAACTTCCACCATGTCTCTGTTTTTTGGTTTGCCATAAGTGAGATCAACACAAATTCCAAACTTTTACCCAACAACTCACTGAGTTACACAATCTGCCTAAATGCTTACAATGAAAAGGGATCCTGTGCTGGCACCATGGAAGTTCTTTTCTCAGGATTTCAGAATCCCCTCAATTACAATTGTGGAATGAAAGTCAAGCTAAGGGCTATCATTGGAGGACTCACCACTTATAACGCCAGGCAGATGCCCCACATTGTCAATCTCTACAGGATACCACAGGTATGTGCCTTCATCTCTGTGTATATTTTCAAGCAATGGAAACGTTAGGGAAGGCAAGCATGTTGTATTTCTACATATGTCTCACCCAAATTGGGGCCAAAAGACTCTGTTGTGCTCTCTTTGCTTAGCATTGGTCATTCATGTTTCAATTAGGTTCTAATTACACTTTGCATGAGAATGTGTGCATTCTGGGTATTAGAGTTAGGTTGCTTTCTAGTTAGAAAACCAGAAGCTAAGCTCTTCTGCTACCAGCAATGTGTCAACTGGTAGTGTTCATAACATGTGCTGGCCTTCATTTTGTACACTAAGGGGAGGGGGAAAATTGAAGAAATTGGTAGTAAAGAAGCAATGGACAGGGAAAGTACAACCTGCCCATTTTCTATGCCAAATCCTGAACCCTTTAAAAATTTTAATTGGACTCTGACATGTGGCATTGTGCATAAGGTATAATTAGTACTCCAGTAATCCTGGCCAGACTACAGCATCAGAAGTCTCCACAATATTTGCTGGACAATGAAACACACATTGAAATCAAACTTCTATTGTGTCACACATCAAGGAACACAATTGATATTTGCAGACTGTGGATGGTTCTTAGCTCTGAAAATATCCCTGGCATTCCCTTTAGCTCAGTTACGGCTCCTTTGATCCGGCATTAAGTGACAAAGCTCAGTTCCCCTCCTTATACCGGATGATCCCAAATGAAAAGGCTCAGTACGATGGGATTGTGCAGCTGCTTCGGCATTTTGGATGGACCTGGGTTGGCCTCATTGTCTCAGATGACGACAGCGGAGAGACCTTTGGGCGGATCCTCAAGCCCAGGCTCCTCCAGAGCCACATTTGCATCGCTTTTAGGGAAGTTGTTCCAACGCTCAAGTCCTTCTGGGGAGAAATGGAAAAGCAGATTCATGACCAACTGGAACGAACACGTTGTGCCATCTCCTCAGCCAAAAGCAACGTTATTCTTGTTCATGGGGGTTTACGCTCTATGGAGGGTTTGCGCAAGATTCTGTCAAAAAGTGAACGTGATGAAATGAAACCAATAGAGAGGGTCTGGATCATAACAGCTCACTGGGATTTCTCTTCTGTATTCCATCTGGATCTATTCACACCACAATCTTTCAATGGCACTTTGTCCTTTGCACTCCACACAAATGAAATGGCAGGATATGCAGATTTTCTTGAGGCATTATATCTTAAAGAATTTCATCAATTTCTGTTCCAGATTTTCTGGTCCAGTATGTTTTACTGTTCGTTGCCTTTAGTTGGTCAATATATACCAGCAGGAAAACCCTGCACGGGGAGGGAAAAGATGAGCAGCCTCCCCAAGTCCATATTTGAAACAGGAGTGCCTGGTCATAGTTATGGCATCTACAATTCTGTTTATGCTCTGGCACATGCGCTCCATGCCATAGATTCATCGAGGTCAAAACAGAAATTGATGGGAGATGGAGGTTCATGGGACTTCAGGAATGTTCATCCGTGGCAGGTAGAGTGGATTCTCCTATTAATTCAGTTTAATAAGAGACGTCATACAGGTCCAGCCTTGAAATACACAGATTTTTTATACACGGATTTGTCTCAACACAAGTGGCCACTGCAGATGAGAAGGAATGTGCTGATCCCTGGAGAAGGGGAAAAACGCATCCCTAAGCTGAAGCCGAGCTATTTCCATCTGCTCTGAACGTGGGAGGATGGAGGCCAGAATGTGAAGCCAGATCAGAATGAAACACGTTGAATGTAGTGGTTCTTGAAAGAAAGAACCTTCTTTCAAATTGTAAAAATCCCTATTTAATAAAGGGATTTAAAATAAAGCCTGCCTATGTAAACCGCCTTGAATAAAGACCAAGAAAGGCGATATATAAATACCTGTTTATTATTATTATTATTATTATTATTATTATTATTATTATTATTATTATTATTATTATTATTACACGGATTTGACTCAACACAAAAGGCCACTGCAGATGAGAAGGAGTGTGCTGATCCCTGGAGAAGGGGAAAAACGCATCCCTTTAAATTCAGTTTAAAAAACTGACCAGTCCTTTAACTGTAGCCTCCTTAATGAGAGAGAGAGAGAGAGAGAAAGAGAAAGAGAGAGAGAGGGCAGCTGGCTGACAATCCATCAATCCTTCTCTCTCCAGGCGACCCCTCCCTTCCCCCTGAGCATGTAAAAGAAAGGTAATCACTTTGCATTGGTGAAGGGAGGGATTGAGTGAAGTGCCTTTATAAGCCCTTGCAGGATGAATGATTGATGGATTGTCTTCTTAATGACTCTTATCTTACATCACAAAGGTCAGCAAGGTTGTTTTTAAATCACCAGAGCAAAGAAACTTTGTTTTTTGCATTGATTTGCTATAGTGCGTTTTTTACCTTCTATGTGAGTGCTTGGAACAGAACCCACGCAAATAATGAGGCTCAACCTGTAATTGGCAAGAGTACCTTGTCCTACTGCAGATATTACCAGCACCCTCTCTCTTTCCTGCTGGTTTCACATATGGCAAAAATGGAAGTGTCTTCTCAGTAATTTAACTAGGACTGGCAAAATCATCTTAGGTTTTATGCAGTCCCCTTTCGGGCGCAGTCCTAACCAACTTTCCAGGACCGAGATCAGGGCGATGCAGCTCCGAGGTAAGGGAACAAGCATTCCCTCCATGACTGCCCCCAACTGCAGCATATGCCCCACTAGCTCAGCCATGTCAGTGCTGGAAATTTGGTTGGGATTTGGGCCTTAATTAGTCTTCTCTAATGAGTCATTTCTAAGAAGACTACAGGGTGGGCCATAATTTGGATGAAATTGGTGGGAGTTAGGGAGTGTGCTTATGAATGTCATCCAGGAGGTGGTGCATTTCCCCCACAGTTCGATCAGGGCATTCTTATGCATCTCTACACTTACAAGAAAGTTAGACTGAGTTCAGATGGGGTCACCAGGCAAATGTGCCTCAAATTGCATCTAATAACTATAAACATTCCATCACTTTACAGTACGTTTGTGATGGCTGCTGCCAGGGCCGCACACTTAAGATTAATGCTATGGCCCTGGGGATAGGGCCATTAACTTATGCGCGAATGTAACAAATCCAATAGTTTCAGGGAAGTTGCACTAGGTTTTGACCACTGAACGCAGCTCATTCACATTTTTCTCACTCGAAACTAGCTTCACTCCTTTCTGAAAAATGTTCACTTCAACAATAGTGTCGGGGAAGAAATATTCTTTGATGAAAACATGGATTTGGCAGCTCCATATGATATCATGAACACAGTCACATATCCTAATAAGTCCTTTCATAGAATCCATGTTGGACGGATGGACCCCTGGGCTCCTGCAGGAAAAGAGTTCACCATCAACAGAAGTGCCATAGTGTGGAATCACAAGTACAACCAAGTGAGGATTTCTATTATCTTCCTGAATTGTAGAATCCACAGCAGAAAAAGATCAGAGGAAGGGTGTGCTCTGACCCAGAACCCTCCATTCTCAGTGCTATTTTTGTTTCAGGCCCTGTTGTACCATGGTATTTTGAGTGTCACAGAGACTCCATCAGTCCCTCTTAGAACCTCCGTGGGTAAATAGGTTGAACTCAACATGACAGAAAACAGGAAGAAATGGCTGGTTTCAGCTTCTCAATATGATGCTTTTCTACTTGTTGATAGATGCTTCCACAGTCCACATGTGTTGACAGTTGTCCTCCTGGACACAGCAGGATTGTTCGTCAGGGTGCCCAGGTGTGTTGCTATGACTGTGCTCAGTGCTCTGAAGATAGCATCTCGGTCCAGACAGGTAAGTAAAAGAGTACAAAGTGACATCAACTCCTGCTGCCTCCACGCCCCTGTTCCTCCCCCTCTTCACCCAGTTTTGCCACTAACCACCTCTCCCCACCCACCCTCCTATCCATCACCTGCCCCCACTGCTACCTTACTTGGTTCTGCAGCATCTGTTTGGCTGAGCTGCAGCACTACTGCCTCATGACGCAGCGCTCATAAAAATGGCCACCAATGGAGTGCTGCCTGCTCTGTTGGCCACCATTTTCCAAAAGTGGATGTGCCTTCCACCGTCGTAAGAGGCTCCACGTGACAGACCAATCCTGGTGATGAAAGGCTTGCTATAATCCATAGAGCAGAATATGACAATATTTAAATAACGGTATGTGGAACTATAACTAAATAAAATCACAAACTGTGTGCAAGTTCTCCTGTACTATATTTGCATGAATTTGCTTGTTATTTCCAGATGCAGAAGAATGCCACAAGTGCCCAGAAGATCACCACCCAAACAGGAAGCAGGATCAGTGCATCCCTAAAACAATAACTTACTTGTCGAGTCAAGAGCCCTTGGGAATTACACTGATTTCCTTGGCTCTCTTCTTTTCTGCAGTCACTGGAATAGTGATGTGGGTCTTCATTCAACACCACGATACTCCCATAGTCAAGGCCAACAACTGGAGCATCACCTGTGCCCTCCTCTGTTCTCTGCTGCTTTGCTTCCTCTGCTCCTTTCTGTTCATTGGCCAGCCTGGGAGGGTGACCTGCCTTCTCCGCCAAACCGTGTTTGGCATCATCTTCTCCATTGCTGTTTCCTGTGTTTTGGCCAAAACCCTCACTGTGGTGGTGGCCTTCATGGCCACCAAGCCAGGAAACAGGATGAGGAAATGGGTCGGGAAGAGGCTGGCAGTGTCAGTCATCATACTCTCTTCTCTGACTCAGAGTGCCATCTGTGCAGTGTGGCTGACCACGTCTCCCCCCTTCCCAGAATCAGACATGAATTCTCAGCCCACTCAGATCATAGTGCAATGCAACGAAGGTTCACCCACCGTGTTCTACACTGTGCTTGGCTACATGGGCTTTCTGGCCATCATCAGCTTTGCCGTGGCTTTCTTTGCCAGAAAACTGCCAGATACTTTCAATGAAGCCAAGCTGATCACCTTCAGCATGCTGGTGTTTTGCAGTTTCTGGGTATCATTTATTTGATACCTACTTGAGCACCAAGGGGAAATACATGGTGGCCGTGGAGATCTTCTCCATCTTGGCCTCCAGTGCTGGATTGCTGGGTTGCATCTTCATCCCTAAAGTCTACATTATTGTACTGAGGCCTGAGTTGAACACCAAAGAACAGCTAGTAAGGAAAAAGTAATTTTGGTCCTTACCTAAATTCTTCCTTTCCTCTTATCACTGTTGCACTTTCCTTATTGTCTATTATCTTGTTTAAGGCTATAGGCAAAATCTGGTCCACCTTTATGCTTGTTTAGCACCTCATAGTCAAAAGATAATCAATGGTGATGTTGAATGAAGCCATCTCTCTATAAACATTACTCTATTAACTAAAGCAAATGAAACTTTTCCTTCTGTTTGATGGAAAGTTATATTGAGGGCTGAGCTGAAGTTGCCACTCAAAAATTGCACTCTGCCACTCAAAAGCCACCTTCCGCTTTTGTTTCAGCATAGGAAAGGCAGGATACAAATGTTTAAAATAAATAATTCGCAGGCAACAAAAAGATTTGTAGTGCTTCCTTGTTCCATGGAAGTTCTTCAGGAGAGAAAATTGGTGGGCTCACAGACTCATGGAAAAAAGCAGTTGGGCAGCCCAATTCCATAGAGAGCCCACGGCAGCAGATCTCACACTCTAGTGCTGTTATGTCCTCTTAACCATGTCACAAAAGCTGTGGCGATGTTGTGAACTTCCAGATGCACAGCTGGAACAGATAAGTCAGAGGTGGAAGGAAGTTGTGGGTCGTGAGGGCAGGTTATGGTTTGGGGAGGATTGAGGGAAGATTGGCTGGAACAGGTTGGATAGGTTGTGCAAGCAGCACCAGGTGTAGCAATTGGTCTGGACTGAAGTATGTAGCCACCACATACGGGGGGGGGGGGGGGAGCTGGGAGCAGCAGGCCATGGCAGCACCCTGATGCACACCAGCAGGACAAAAAACATTGGTCACATCCCACGGGGCTCATTTTTCCATTGGGGAAGCTCTTTGCAGTGGCACTCCTCCCTCCCAGCAATTGTCAGGACCCCCTGCATGTGCCACTCCTGCACACTACCTCGTTGAGCGAGAGGAATGGCATACATGGTACCGCCCCTAGAGGACCCTGCCTCTCATCCATCAGGCCCTTCTTACAGATGTGTCCTGCATCCAGGCGTACCAGCTGGATAGGGACTGTGCCAGCTCTTCAGCCCCAGGATCCAGTCTCAACCCGGAAGAGCATCCCCTTCCTCCGGAAATTCCTGATGGCCCTCCACTACCTGGGGACTGAAAGCTTCCAGGGGTCATCACATGTCAATACAGGAACTGCCTAATTATCTACCAGTTGATGTGTTGATGAGTTTTGCAATGCCAACTTCCTGCACCTGTCTGTCTATGTCACTTTCCTCACTGCTGTCGCATAGCTGCATCACCTGCATTAAGAATACTATGGCGTTGTGGTGTTTCTCAAATTCATCTCCATTGTTGATGTGACACATGTGGGTATATCCACTCCACCTGATGTGCCCAGGATGAACTGCAACAGACATCAGCAGCACACCCTGAATGTCTAGGCAACCTGTGATGCCTGGGGACTCTTCACCACCATCACTGCCAAGTTCCTTGGCAGCATCCATGGTGCCCAGGTTTTCAACAGCTCTGCCATCAAGTCCACCTTGGCATCATGGCCAGAGAGGAATGGCTGGCTCCTAGGTAGGTGTTGGGACTTGGGTTTGGAGGGCCATTCAGTCACATGGTGATAGCCAGCTGCCTCCATCTTAACCATGGCTACCCCCTTGGCCTTAGTCCATGATGCCTTATGTGATGGAGCCTCCAAGGCCTATGGCCAGGTTCAACATGGCGTACCATCCATGACTGTGATGTGTGTTTGGGATGCTGAAGATGTTCTTCTGGTGCCTGCAACTATCCAGGGGGCTTCTGATGAGGACCAAGGTCGCCAAGGTGTTTGTGCCATGTTCCACAGTATGGCCTGCAGAAGAACACAGCAGCCCTGGCTGATGGGGAAGGGGGCTCAGGGCTGTCGTATACTTGTCATACACTCCCAGGGTTTTGGGTGCTCAGAGTTCTTGGTTCTTGAACCCTAGAGCCTCAAGGACCCCTGTGCGGTAGAACTGCCACCACTCTGTATGTGCCAGTGTCTCTGTCCAGGGACCCTGAGACCCTCGAGGTTTAATTCTATCCCTTGCAGGCACTGAGTACTTTCTTTAATTTAAAGCCTCAGACCTCAAGTTACTAGTCCTCGATGAGTATTTGGTAGCTTGCTGAATGGCTAGGCAGGATTCTGAACCTTTGTCCCCAACAGACAATGAACAACTTAGTAAAAGGAATTTTACTTTATGAAGTACATAAGGTTACATAAAGTTCCAAAAGGCAGCAAATACTAGAGGCATGAAACTTCTAGGAAATATCTCAGCATTAAAATAATAAAGCTAACTGGCTATCTCTATTATTCCCTAACTCTCACCTGGGTCAGCTTCTGTTGTAGATCTTCAGCCCCAGTTACCTATGAGGCCACATGGCCCTGGTGGGGCAGGATGAGCACCCACCACCTTTCCCACCAAGAGACAAAGACCAAAGAATAAGAGACAAGACACCCCTTTGGGCTTTGTTCTTATACTTCTCATGCTACAGGATGAGGTGACTCTGTACTTTTTTGAACTGACCAATCAGAACTCTTGGGGACAGAATCTTCTCAAAGTGGGGCTGGATGCTAGCCCTCTTAGTTCTCCCCCTCCCCACTGGGGATTCATGGGTGCCTCTCGGTCTGCTGAGGTGTACATTATCACCTTTCATTGAGTTGTAAATTCCTTGCAGCTAGGATACAAGCCTATAGCCAGGGAGACAGACTAGGGACAGACTGCACTTGCTCCCGGTGTGGAAGGGACTGTCACTCCCGAATCGGCCTTTTCAGCCACACTAGATGCTGTTCCAGAACCACCTTTCAGAGCGCGATACCAGAGTCTTTCGAGACTGAAGTTTGCCAACATGGAGGATGCAAGCCACTTCTATGTTACTGGGTTACTTTGGTTCAGGCTTTGCAATGCAACTAGGCCTAAACTGCACATATTCATGACAAGGGCCATGGACATCCCACCCACCGATGCAAAGCCAGCCCAGCAGTTCCTGGGGCACTGCCATCCAGGAGCCCATCACAGCCCAGTACATTAGCTAGTGAAGGTGAGTGCAAAGTGGGCCAGGGACTACACCACCCCAGGGACAAACCCACCCTCCTAGGGCCCATAGAGAGCGCTATGAGAGGAAGGCACCCATCTACCCAAGAAAGGCCTCAGAAAGACCCAAGAAGCGGGGCAGGAATCGGATTTGGCACTGCCGTACTCCGTGACAAACCCATGGAATGCCCTCATGCTGCTGGGATTGCACTAGTATCTCGTCTGTGTTTGATACGCGGTGGTGCAGCATTTTGGCAGGCACTAGGTCTACGTCTGTCAGCAGAAACTGTCTTCTGCCAGCAGAGTGCTGGCAGGGCTCCTTTATACCAGCTTGTCTCACACATAGGATCGGGTTGTTAGCATTTTCTATGCTAGGCAAAAAGCTAAATGCAAAATATGAAAAGAAATAAGTACGATCTCAATACCATATTTCACTTATCCTGTTATCTGGGGTGACTTTTTGGTTGGCTGGCTAACAGTGGTGGACTTCCCCAGCCCCACGCTCAGGGTCAAGGTCCATGATGGCTCCCCCGCAAGATGCTGCCACCGCCCTGTGCTCAAATCCACACACCCCCCCTACTCATGGGATCGCTACAGAGCCTCGCACAACTCCAGGACGAACCAAGGAGGGCATCTGAGGTTTCCCTGCATGTTCGACCACGTCTGGAGTCTCAGTAAGGCTTCTGCGTGGTCCTGGAAGCATGCAGAGCTTTGCATCTGGCCATTAGCCCTTTTCAGTGAATGGTAGGTCCACTACTGCTGGCTAAATGCCACAGATGGAAATCCAAACTGGTCACCTGTGGTCACTTCTTCCTCCTATTTCCACTGTTCTCATGCTAGTCTAAATCAATTCAGAAACTTCTACTCAATACCCATCATGCAGTGCGTCTGGCCCCTGGCTGTATAGCCAACAGACATAACTTCTTGAGTTTTGAAGAGAACTGAGCAAGTTGGAAATGGCAATTCTCAACCCTGTAATTCGGATAATTATACTTATCTAGCTCCAAAAGTCCCATGGCTAACCAGAGACCACAAGCAGAATTCAAAACAGAAACAGATGAATCCATCCCAGGAGCTGATGAGGCACTCCATCTATGAAGGCTGGTTCCAAAGCAACCTGTCAGCTACCAGCTTCTTCAAGGTAAATTGGAGGCAGGCAAGAAAGGATCAACTGAATGTTTGAGACTCCAGGTGGGGAATTGGGTGCAGCAGTGTCTTGGTTTTAGGAGCCTCTTTCAAGACTGATTCTTGTGGCAATTGTGCAGTTGGTGTGTGTCGCACAACAAACTTTGACCGGTTTAGCTGTGGACAAGAACTGCGGGCAGATGGCATTGCTGCTGCTCCTTTTGCTGCCTCACGTTTTTTGCAAGCACCAGGACTACCAATGTGGCTGGAGGCCAAGGTCTCCAACTCCTATTGAGGTTTCTCCAGATGAAATACTGATTGCTGAATTTGTCTCTATTTACCTTAACTTTTGGGATGAGTTCCACTTTAGTACACGCCCACTTTTCTCACAAAGTGGCATGTAAGTAGTTCCTCAGTGTGTGAAAATGGACATTCTCAATATTTCTGTGACTAGAAGGGGGAAAGTCGTCATTATATTTGATCTTGTTATAATGGGGCCATTTAATGTCGATGAATCCAACTGCATTCCCCATTATAAACACTCCATTAATTGTAATATGAAAAAAGATTGTCTGAACTGTATCAACCAAGGCTCAGAGAATATACTGACAGCACAATCCTATGCATGTCTGCTTAGAAGTAAATTCCATTGTGCTCAACTGGGCTTACTCCTAGGAAAGTGTGTATAGGATTGCAGCCTTATTGTGCAGCATACACTGGTCAAATTTCAGAGGAATCAGATGCGGAGCGTTTGAGGTGCAGAAGTTTAAAAATGTGCATTGACTTTCAATATCATGCAGTGATGGCTAGATATGTAGTTTCTGGAAATGCTGAAGCCAGGGGTTCTCTGCTCTCGTTTTTGCTCAGTTTCAGACATTGCTTCTTCCCTCCTCCTCTTCCCTCCTCCTGGCCTCCACTCCTCCCCAGTCTAGAGTCTTCTGCATTAGGGCTCCCGTTTCTCCAGTGCCATCCTTTGCAGAACTCGGGACCTTGGTGGCCACTCCTTGGTAATAGCCCTCTTCCCCTCACAAAGCTCCCCCAGTCTCTAGGGCAGGGGTGTCAAACATAAGGCCCAGGGGCCGGATGTGGCCCCCGGAAGCTTTTTATCTGGACCTCAGTCTCTCAGCTTCTGAGGTGTTACTGCTGAAAAGGCGGTCCACATGAAAATTGGGCTCTCCCAAATCTTGAGATATGATCAAGATTTGCGTACTTTCTCTTCTGTCATTTGCAGTTAATGAGTTTTTATATGAGAACAGGGTCTGATTTCTGACCATTAGTTGATTAATAATGTCACTATCTGCTTAATGACATCACTTCTGGCCCTCAGCTAGAGCCCTGAATGCTAACTTCGGCCCTCTGTATGAAATGAGTTTGACACCCCTGCTCTCGGGTGCCTGCCCTCCTCTCTACATCAGGCCACGCCCATTGCCTTGTAGTGTTCATCTGTTTCTCCTTCCTGCTACCACTGCCCCACCTTCTCTTCCTCTGCGCTTCTCATCACTCCAGTTTAGTAGCAACTTCTCTCCCCCCTCCTTCTTTTCCTTTGCTTCCCCAATGGTGCCTGTCCCATTCTTGCCTCTTAGCCTCCACCTCATCCTTCTTTCCTTTCCAATGATGTACCAATGTTCTAAAGCAGGAGTGGCTGACCTGTGGCACATGTGCCGCTAGTGGCACGTGGACACTTTCCAAGTGGCACTCACAAAGTCGCCATGCATTTCTGAAAAACATGTAAATCATAACAAAGAAAGCATTGCAGCAGTTGATGGTTTGCTTGCTTCCTTGGCAACTCCTTACACAGCATGCCCCCAAGTTTCTAACACCATAATGGGTCCATTCAGGGCAGCCACGCCCACTCCTCTTGGTTTGCTCTAGTTGGAAAATGGGAGAAGGGGAGGAAAAGAATGACGGACAGGACAGAAAACCAATAGGGCGGATGCCAGTGAGTTGCATTCCGCCAACTGGTGGGTTACTTTCTTACCTGAGAAGGCCGGTATTGGTAGAGCACTGAAAAGGCAAGGGGTGGCTGTAGAAGGTGGCAGGGATGGAATGGGGTGGTGCCAATGAGAAGGTGGTGGTGCCAACGAGAGACGTCCAACACGATCAGCAAAGCCCAGTTTGGCAAAGATCACATCTTCAGAAAAACCATCTGCAAAGAGATCCTGGCTAAGATCATCTTTGAGGATGAGGAGTTGGGCAGGCAGAGGGAGGCTCCACTGTGCAGAAGGGCAATGAACATACATTACATGCGCCTTGAAACAAGTCCTGCTGGGCTGGACTCAGGGTTGATGCAGGCCACCTTTCTGGTCTCAGTCAGATGACTTTAGAAAGCACCAGACAGCACTCCCAGACTTCTTGCTTTGTACCTTCTGGCACTGGGAGATATACTGCCCTTAAATTTGGAGGCTCTAATAGCTCTACTTATCTGTCATGGTAATCGCTAAAAGTGACATTAAAGTGGAGTTGCACAATGAAGATTCTCTACATAAAATATGGCATGGGGTATGCTGCGGGTTGGCCATCCCTGTTCTAAAGGATCAAAATACAAAAGACCTACTATGAGATTCACGATCGCCCCCTTTAAGGAGGTGATCAAAGTTTGTTATGCCTGACCAGGACACGAGAGCCCCTCCCCAAGGGGGAGGTGTAGGGGGCTGGGTTGGGCAGCTACGGTGGTCCTTTAAAAAGGGACGAGACCCAGCCCTCTTCCTCTTTGTGCACGTGGGCACTGTGGGAATACCCACCCGCCCGCCCTAGAGACAGTCTGAGTTTAACTGGTCGCTGTTCGGGGCCGGGTAGGAATTTTTTGCTGCCTGCCAAGATTGGCCAATGGGCAGGCAGTTTTTTCGCCTACCCCAGACTGTTAAGGGCTTGGGGTTACACCCCCCTGTTTACAAACTGCCATTGTTCACTTTAAGAGGGCAGGTGGTGCGGGTTTGGAGGCGTGAATGGGACTCTGGCATGCACCTTCAGGCGGCTCAGGCAGGGCAGAACCCTATTTCAGTCCTCAGGGGCTTGGTGGCACGAGGACTTGGACGGGGCCCTGGCCGGGATCGCAGGTCCCACCTCAGAGGCTCAGCGGCTCGAGGTGGCGCAGGCTGCGGTCCAGCTGCCTTCCCCTTAAGGGATAGACATGGATGAGACGCGCCGTCCCAGCAGCGGGGCACGACTCAGAGTCGGGTGCATGCCCGCCTGGGGGGCAGAGGTTTCTGGTACCGCCCAGAGGTCCCCTCCCCGCACCACAAGGGGCTTTCGCTGCCTCGGATACTGCAGGTCTTAGCCTCTGCTCCTCTGGTTTATGTTCAATAAAGTGGCCCTTTCTTCCATATCTGTTGTCTCGAGTGTTCATTGGACAGTGCGGAAACAAATTATTACAAACCTCAGTGCCTAGTAGCTATACCTTAGTTCAGAGATACTATGCTTGTCTACACGTACAAGGTCTAATATTCAACGAGCATACTTCTTTATAGCTTAGTGCCTCAGAACTTCCACCATGTCTCTGTTTTTTGGTTTGCCATAAGTGAGATCAACACAAATTCCAACCTTTTACCCAACAACTCACTGAGTTACACAATCTCCCTAAATGCTTACAATGCAAAAGGATCCTGTGCTGGCACCATGGAAGTTCTTTTCTCAGCATTTCAGAATCCCCTCAATTACAATTGTGGAACAAAAGTCAAGCTAAGGGCTATCATTGGAGGACTCACCACTTATAACGCCAGGCAGATGCCCCACATTGTCAATCTCTATAGGATACCACAGGTATGTGCCTTCATCTATGTGTATATTTTCAAGCAATGGAAAAGTTAGGGAAGGCAAACACGCTGTATTTCTACATATGTCTCACCCAAATTGGGGCCAAAAGACTCTGTTGTGCTCTCTTTGCTTAGCTTTGGTCATTCATGTTTCAATCAGGTTCTAATTACACTTTGCATGAGAATGTGTGCATACAGGATATTAGATTAGGTTGCTTTCTAGTTAGAAAACCAGAAGCTAAGCCCTTCTGCTACCAGCAATGTGTCAACTGGTAGTGTTCATAACATGTGCAGGCCATCATTTTGTACACTGAGGGGAAGGGAAAAATGGGAGAAATTGGTAGTAAAGAAGCAATGGGCAGGGAAAGAAAGTACAACCTGCCCATTTTCTATGCCAAATCCTGAACCCTTTAAAAATTTTAATTGGACTCTGACATGTGGCATTGTGCATAAGGTATAATTAGTACTCCAGTAATCCTGCCCAGACTGCAGCATCAGAAGTCTCCACAATATTTGCTGGGCAATGAAACACAAATTGAAATCAAACTTCTATTGTGTCACACATTTGGGGCATCGATTGACATTTGCAGAATGGTTCTTAGCTCTGAAAATATCCCTGGCATTCCCTTTAGCTCAGCTACGGCTCCTTTGATCCCGCATTAAGTGACAAAACTCAGTTCCCCTCCTTATACCGGATGATCCCAAATGAAAAGGCTCAGTACGATGGGATTGTGCAGCTGCTTCGGCATTTTGGATGGACCTGGGTTGGCCTCATTGTCTCAGATGACGACAGCGGAGAGACCTTTGGGCGGATCCTCAAGCCCAGGCTCCTCCAGAGCCACATTTGCATCGCTTTTAGGGAAGTTGTTCCAACACTCAAGTCCTTCTGGGGAGAAATGGAAAAGCAGATTCATGATCAACTGGAACGAACACGTTCTACCATCTCCTCAGCCAAAAGCAACGTGATTCTCGTTCATGGGGGGTTTCGTTCCATGGAGGGTTTACGCAAGATTCTGTCAAAAAGTGAACGTGATGAAATGAAACCAATAGAGAGGGTTTGGATCATAACAGCTCACTGGGATTTCTCTTCTGTATTCCATCTGGATCTATTCACACCACAATCTTTCAATGGCACTTTGTCCTTTGCACTCCACACAAATGAAATGGCAGGATATGCAGATTTTCTTGAGACATTATATTTTAAAGAATTTCATCAATTTCTGTTCCAGATTTTCTGGTCCAATATGTTTTACTGTTCATTGCCTTTAGTTGCTCAATATAAACCAGCAGGACAATGCTGCACGGGGAGGGAAAAGTTGAGCAGCCTTCCCAAGTCCATATTTGAAACAGGAATGGCTGGTCATAGTTATGGCATCTACAATTCTGTTTATGCTCTGGTACATGCACTCCATGCCATAGATTCATCGAGGTCAAAACAGAAATTGATGGGAGATGGAGGTTCATGGGACTTCAGGGATGTTCAGCCGTGGCAGGTAGAGTGGATTCTCCTATTAATTCAGTTTAATAAGAAACGTCATACAGGTCCAGCCTTGTTATTCATGGACTTTTTATACACGGATTTGACTCAACACAAATGGCCACTGCAGATGAGAAAGAATGTGCTGATCCCTGGAGAAGGGGAAAAACGCATCCCTTTAAATTCAGTTTAAAAAACTGACCAGTCCTTTAACAATAGCCTCCTTAATAAGAGAGAGAGAGAGAGGGCAGCTGGCTGACAATCCATCAATCCTTCTCTCTCCAGGGGACCCCTCCCTTCCCCCTGAGCATGTGAAAGAAAGGTAATCACTTTGCATTGGTGAAGGGAGGGACTGAGTGAAGCACCTTTGTAAGCCCTTGCAGGACAACGGATTAATGGATTGTCTTCTTAATGATTCTTATCTTACATCACAAAGGTCAGCAAGGTTGTTTTTAAATCGCCAGAGCAAAGAAACTTGGTTTTTTGCATTGATTTGCTATAGTGCATTTTTTACCTTCTATGTGAGTGCTTGGAACAGAACCCACACAAATAATGAGGCTCAACCTGTAATTGGCAAGAGTACCTTGCCCTACTGCAGATATTACTAGCACCCTCTCTCTTTCTTGCTGGTTTCACATATGGCAAAAATGGAAGTGTTTTCTCAGTCATTTAACTAGGACTGGCAAAATCATCTTAGGTTTTGTGCAGTCCCCTTTCGGGCGCAGTCCTAACCAACTTTCCAGGACCGAGATCAGGGCGATGCAGCTCCGAGGTAAGGGAACAAGCATTCCCTTACCTTGAGGACGCCTCCATGACTGCCCCCAAATGCAGCATATGCCCCACTGGCACAACCATGTCAGTGCTGGAAAGTTGGTTGGGATTTCGGCCTTAATTCGTCTTCTCTAATGAGTCATTTCTAAGAAGACTACAGGGTGGGCCATAATTTGGACAAAATTGGTTGGAGTTTGGGAGTGTGCTTATGAATGTCATCCAGGACATGGTGCATTTCCCCCACAGTTCGATCACTGATTCTCAGGGCATTCTTATGCATGTCTACATTTACAGGAATGTTAGACTGAGTTCAGATGGGGTTACTTCCAGGCAAATGTGCCTCAAATGGCATCTAATAACTATAAACATTCCATCACTTTACAGTACGTTTGTGATGGCTGCTGCCAGGGCCGCACACTTAAGACTAGTGCTATGGCCCTGGGGATAGGGCCATTAACTTATGTGCGAATGTAACAAATCCAATAGTTTCAGGGAAGTTGCACTAGGTTTTGACCACTGAAAGCAGCTCATTCACATTTTTCTCACTTCCAAACTAGCTTCACTCCTTTCTGAAAAATGTTCACTTCAACAATAGTGTCGGGGAAGAAATATTCTTTGATGAAAACATGGATTTGGCAGCTCCATATGACATCATGAACACAGTCACATATCCCAATAAGTCCTTTCATAGAATCCGTGTTGGACGGATGGACCCCTGGGCTCCTGCAGGAAAAGAGTTCACCATCAACAGAAGTGCCATAGTGTGGAATCACAAGTACAACCAAGTGAGGATTTCTATTATCTTCCTGAATTGTAGAATCCACAGCAGAAAAAGATCAGAGGAAGGGTGTGCTCTGATCCAGAACACTTCATTCTCAGTGCTGTTGTTGTCTCAGGCCCTGTTGCACCATGGTATTTTGAGTGTCACAGAGACTCTTTCAATCCCTCTTAGAACCTCCGTGGGTAAATAGGTTGAACTCAACATGACAGAACACAGGAAGAAATGGCTGGTTTCAGGTTCTCAATGTGATGCTTTTCTACCTGTTGATAGATGCTTCCACAGTCCACATGTGTTGACAGTTGTCCTCCTGGACACAGCAGGATTGTTCGTCAGGGTGCCCAGGTGTGTTGCTATGACTGTGCTCAGTGCTCTGAAGATAGCATCTCGGTCCAGACAGGTAAGTAAAAGAGTACAAAGTGACATCAACTCCTGCTGCCTCCACGCCCCTGTTCCTCCCCCTCTTCACCCAGTTTTGCCACTAACCACCTCTCCCCACCTTCCCTCCTATCCATCACCTGCCCCCACAGCTACCTTACTAGGTTCTGCAGGGCCTGTTTGGCTGAGCTGCAGCACTGCTGCCTCATGACGCAGCGCTCATAAAAATGGCCACCAATGGAGTGCTGCCTGCTCTGTTGGCCGCTATTTTCCAAAAGCGGATGCACCTTCCACCATCATAAGAGGCTTCACGTGACAGACCAATCCTGGTGATGAAAGGCTTGCTATAATCCATAGAGCAGAATATGACAATATTTAAATAACGGTATGTGGAAATATAACTAAATAAAATCACAAACTGTATGCAAGTTCTCCTGTACTATATTTTCATGAATTTGCTTGTTATTGCCAGTTGCAGAAGAATGCCACAAGTGCCCAGAAGATCACCACCCAAACAGGAAGCAGGATCAGTGCATCCCTAAAACAATAACTTACTTGTCGAGTCAAGAGCCCTTGGGAATTACACTGATTTCCTTGGCTCTCTTCTTTTCTGCAGTCACTGGAATAGTGATGTGGGTCTTCATTCAACACCACGATACTCCCATAGTCAAGGCCAACAACTGGAGCATCACCTGTGCCCTCCTCTGCTCTCTGCTGCTTTGCTTCCTCTGCTCCTTTCTGTTCATTGGCCAGCCTGGGAGGGTGACATGCCTTCTCCGCCAAAGCATGTTTGGCATCATCTTCTCCATTGCTGTTTCCTGTGTGTTGGCCAAAACCCTCACTGTGGTGGTGGCCTTCATGGCCACTAAGCCAGGAAACAGGATGAGGAAATGGGTAGGGAAAAGACTGGCAGTGTCGGTCATCATACTCTCTTCTCTGACTCAGAGTGGCATCTGTGCAGTATGGCTGACCACGTCTCCCCCCTTCCCAGAATCAGACATGCATTCTCAATCCACTCAGATCATATTGCAATGCAATGAAGGTGCACCCACCATGTTCTACACTGTGCTTTGCTACACGGGCTTTCTGGCCATCATCAGCTTTGCCGTGGCTTTCTTTGCCAGAAAACTGCCAGATACTTTCAATGAAGCCAAGCTGATCACCTTCAGCATGCTGGTGTTTTGCAGTGTCTGGGTATCATTTATCCCGGCCTACTTGAGCACCAAGGGGAAATATATGGTGGCCGTGGAGATCTTCTCCATCTTGGCCTCCAGTGCTGGATTGCTGGGTTGCATCTTCATCCCTAAAATCTACATTATTGTTCTGAAGCCTGAACTGAATACCAGGGAACAGCTAGTAAGGAAAAAGGATTTTGCTACCTGACTGAACTTCTCTTTCTTCTTACTTGCCTCATTATTTCCCCCCTCACTTTTATGGTTTGTCTTTTAAAAAAATTGTTAAGTCCAACTACTTTGATGTTTGTAAAACACTTTGGAACATGCATGCATTTAATACATTAGAAAAGTTTCCTCATATGTCATTTTTTTTTGCCCAATTATTGTTCCAGCAGAGCCCTGCTTTTAACTTGATGAAAAAGAATGTGCATACACACACAAGCAAACACAGAGATAGATAGATAGATAGATAGATAGATAGATAGATAGATAGATAGATAGATAGAGAGAGAGAGAGAGAGAGAGAGAGAGAGAGAGAGGTTGATTACCCCTTATCTGGAATTCCAAAATCCAGAATGTTCCAAAATCTGAGTCTTTCGCATGCTGACAGGACCTTGGTGGGAATAGCACAAAACGTGCAAAGGGAGTAGCTGGCCCCAGAGCATACATCTCTTCAAAGCCCACGAGATCTCCGCCATGTCACCCAAGTCGAGCTGGGTGCCAAATTCCAAGGCTGCTGCCCTCTTCCTCGCCCAAAACACAGTGTAGTGTCCAATAAGAACATAAGAATGATGCGGACACAGGTGGGGAACACTGAGCAACGACCTGAAAATACAGAAAGGAGTGTAAGTAACCTGAATCTGTAACCTAAGACCTGTAACAGTACGCCTTAAGTGTCCATCACACTGTGCAAAAGAACTAGGAACTATCACACCAGTCCCTGACCAGGCCGCAGCCATGGCCCCCACATTGGACGCCCATCACACCGGGCACCCAAACACTCACTCAGTGGTACCTATCACACCAGGTTCTGTTCATCCGCAGGCCAGGCCAGCACATAGCCTATTGGCCTAGTACTTTCTTAGGTAGAACTTAGAAGCGACCAACCTCCACTGGCTGATGCATTAATATCCACTGGTGAAAGACTAATACTGCTGCAACAGATGCTGCCCCAATTCTGAATGAATGCAGCCCACCCATGTAGGGTGCTGAATACCAACCAGCCACTGCAAGGCAAACACTGGGCAATGAAGGCCTACTTCACTTGCAAATGTAGCCCATACAGTGTGCTGAATGCTTGCCAGCCACTGCCAGGTAACCAGGGGCCAATGAAGTCCTCTTTCACTCACAAAAACCTATTCCTACAAAGAGTGCTAAATGCCCACCAGCTACTTCCTGGAAACCATTGGCAACTAAAGGACATCACTTGTAAGTGTAGCCCCATATAGGGGAATGAAACTCTCTGGTTACTGCCAGGCAAACACGGACCAATGAAGACCTATTTTACTTGCAAATTCTGCTGCATCTAGGGTCCTGAATGCCCACCAGCCACTGCCTGCCAAACATTGGCCAATAAATACCATTTTCACTTGCAAACATAGCCCCATATAGGGTTCTGAATGCTCGCCGGCTACTGCCGGGCAACTATATGCTAGTAAATGCCTACTTCACTTACAAATGTAGTCCCATATAGGGTGCTGAATACTTGCTGGCTACTGCCTTGCAACCATGGACCAATAAAGGCCTTCTTCATTTACAAATGTAGACCCACATAGAGTGCTGAATGCCCGGCAGCTACTGCCGGACAAACATGGGCAAATAAATGCACCTGCAGATATAGCCCCAGAGAGGGTTCTGAATGCTCGCTGGCTGCTGCCAGGCAACTATGGGCCAGTATAGGCTTATTTCACTTGTTAATGTAGTCCCATATACTGTGCTGAATGCTTGCTGGCTACTGCAATGAAAACATGGGCCAATAAAGTAATATTAAACCTACAAAGCAACTCCTGTATAGGGTGCCAAATGCTTGCCAGCTATTGCCAGGCAACTATGGGCCAAATATAGCCTCAGATAGGGTGCTGAACTGTCATTAGCTACTGCCAGGCAATTATGGGCCGTTGAAGGCCTGCTTCACCTACAAAGGTAGCCCCATACAGAGTGCTGAAAATAGAGTGGCACTGCCAGGCAACCAGGGGCTATTGAAAGGTTGGACTAAACAACTTACAAATGTAGTCCAAAATAGGGTGCTGAATGCTTGCTGGTCACTGCCAGACAACCATGGGCCCAAGAAGGCCTAATCTACTTGCTGGCATAGCCTGTGGTGTAGCTAATGATCATGTAACCTAGTGCCAAGCTCAAAATGTTGCCCTGGAAGTGAAGTCACAACCGGAAGTGACATCACACCTAGGCTTTTTAAAAAGTGAAAATTGGGCGGAAACCTGCCTCCTCCCCCCAGCAGCTCATCACCCACTTGCTCTGCTGCCTCCCCCCAGTCAGTGGCATAGCTAAGGCATCAATCTGATAGCTGGGGTCAAAGAAGATTTTGTAGGCCCCACATGATAAAAACAAATTTAATTAAATAAATAAAAAGTTATTGGTTCCATGCTGTATCATAAGAATATCTCATTGGCACTCAGAACAATCAGACTCAGGTCAGTTTGGAGTTAAGCAAATCCACTTTTTGTTCTACAAGACAGTTGTGCTTTCATTTTCTGGTAAATTGGCCATAACTTTTGATAGAATACAGATATTCCAATCTGGTTTGTTTAACTGCATTCTGCATTAAATTACCTTTCCAATGATATATAATATGATGGTATTAGTTATACATAGCAAGATTTTCACAATTTTGGTCACTAGTGTTAAGTTCAGCTTGTTGCCCCCCTAAAGCTTGATGCCCGGTGCAACTGCTACACCCTGCACCCCCTTAGCTATGCCACTGGGCATAGCCCATATAAGATTGGAATGAATTAACCACCTGAATGCAATTTGGTCATGAGTGGCCTGAGCTAAGACTGACCTAAACTTATGGGGAAATAGTGAAGGAATGGGAGCATTCTGATGCAAAATACAGAGAATGTGACCGATCAATCCCCTATACATATCTAATCTTGCTGCTCAGGAACATGTTTTGCCATAGTAAGGAAGACCAAACAAAGGAGTCTATGAGACCTGAGCCTCCATCTAATGGTCTTAGTAATGTCAAGCAAGCATGGTGTGCAGTAAGTAAGCTGCTGCTATGATTCTGATTCTGATTATGATTATTAAAAACACTGTAAATTAAAGGGCATGTCCCCAATCATGTGTGTAGAAATCTTCATTGATGATTAAGGAGTAACCTGTAGCCCTTCTGACAATCCAGGAGTGCTGACTGAGTTTACAAAACATTTGAGAGTGCTGTATAAAGACATACGCAGCCAGTGATAGCAATGACACTATTCTGGGCCAAAGGAGTGGCAAACAAACCACCCTGATATCAATGCCTTCCCAAGGGACCACTTAGGACCCAGTCCTATCCAATCCTCCAGCACCACTGCTGCTGCAATGCAGCCCTGAAGAAAGGAAACAAATGTTCCCCTATCTGGAGGAGGCCTCCATGACTGCTCCCCCACTGCAGGGTGCAGTGGGTGTCTTATTGGCACGGCTGCACCAGCGCTGGAAAACCAGACAGGACCTGGCCCTTCTTTATTTCTCAGATGCTATACTACCTTTACTTGAAGGAGCTCAGGGTAATG
Source organism: Tiliqua scincoides (assembly GCF_035046505.1). NCBI lineage: Eukaryota > Metazoa > Chordata > Lepidosauria > Squamata > Scincidae > Tiliqua > Tiliqua scincoides. The sequence goes on along the minus strand of NC_089825.1, from coordinate 140,474,190 downwards.
CACATGGTTCTGTCTCTCCCTTGTCCCCTACAGCAACACTGTGAGTGAGGTTAAACTGAGAGACAATGACTTGCCAAAGTCACCCCAAAAGTATCATGGCCAAGCAGGGGCTGACCTGGATCTTCAAGATCCAGCCCCTCCCCAGAGCCACCACCCCTCAGGCTCTCTGGTTCCAATATTCAAATAGATCCTAATTTTTCCCCAGGGAGGTCTCTCCCCATAAATGAAGCAAGAAATGACATACAAAGAGGGTTTGAAAGGGGCTGTGCAACCCTCATGATCTGACTTTCCTGATTTGGATTTGCTTTGCCTTGCAGAAGTTCAGAGGTGGCCTCACTCCAATGAGCAGTTCCAAGCAGGCCTGTATCCTCTTGCAGAGACAGGCAGCCTCCTTAACCTGTCCCCTTATTCCCTGGACATCATATCATCTACCCAGGAAGCCTTTATTCACTGATCACTCCCTGGCCGCTGCAGTTGGACAAGCTGGGTGGGGAGAGGAAGCAACTGGGGCAGCACAAGCAGCACACACAGGCCTTCCTCATACTGACACACACTCACATAGAAGCTTTAAGAATCCACACATTTGTTCACTATGTAGAACAACCTAACAGTAAATTCTAAGTTCCCCCTTTAATATATATGCCACCTTTTGTCATCTGATATTACTCTATAGTTGTATGCCAATAAATTCACATATTAAGAGTAAGCAGTGGGAGGTCAACTTGTGTCTCTGCAAAGATGAATGCTTGTGCTGCCAAAGGGGAGGGAAGCGGCCAGGCAGAAACAAGCACAGCAAATGGGAAAGTTCCTAAGAAGTCTACGCGGCCTGTGATCAGGACCCTCCCCAGGCTGGAGGAGGAAAGAGCCAGGAGCTCAGCTCCTCAGAGGGAGTGGACTCGCCCAGGACAAAAGTGGCTGCCTGAGGAGAAAGCCAAGAGGCAACTGGCAAGTGGCTGCCATGAAGAGCACCGGGAAAGGAGGAGCTTGTTAAGGGCAAAAAGGCACGAGCAGGCAAAGAAAACACTGCCAGCAATTGAAGAGAAGTGAAGGGGACAGAAAAGTGCCAGAAAAAAGGGACACCGAGGCAGGAGGGCAGGGCTGGTGCAGAAGCTGGTTCACCTGGCTGTGACCAGACTGTTAGCAAGAGCTAGTTTTGTAGCACTGACAGAAGGTGACAGAATGGATAGGATAAATGCTTAAAAGAGTGTTATGCTATTATGGCAAATGTTTAGAAGCTCAGATGCTTACAAAAAGCTTAAAAGCTAGTCTCTGCTTCAACCAGGTCTGAAAACTGCAGGCTGGCAGCTAGATTTGGCAGAATGTCAGGAAGCTCTTGGCAGCATACCAAGGCATCAGATAACAGTTCCAAACAATGCGCACATTGAAGGCACTGTCTTGTGAAAAGGGAGGATGAGAGAGGGAAACTCCCAAGTCATCTCAAGCTCCTTGCTTGTAAACAGAGAACAATGAGCAAATGAAAACCCTTGGCCAAAAGCATTTTTGCAGATTTAAAATCATAATGCTTTGAGGTTTCCTTTCTAAACCAAAAAGACAGTCTCATATACATAAATTAAACACTGGGAGAGCTATTTAGTGGGTATTATACCAAAAGCATCTTAGCAAGTGCTAAAAAGATTACTATGATTGCTTGCTTGCCAATAATTCTTCAATATTTAATAGTTAGTGTCTTTAAGAGTGTAATCAACATATATATAAAGGCATGGTAGTATGAAAGTGAGTTTTAACTGTTAGAATGTTTAATAAAAATACACAGAATAGTAAAAAGCTATTAGATTCTATTATTAGAAATGCTTAAGCCACCAGTCTCAAATGCAACCTTGGCAGAGGCAGATGTCTTGGCAAAAGCATTCCTAAGCCTGTATCTCTGAGACCTTGAGAACTCAAAGACTTGCAGAATTTGTTGCATCTCAGATAGACTTTTGGCAACTGCTTATGGACAGAGCAGGGAAAGTACACGGCTCTGCAACATTTTGGTGAGAGAGGCTTATCTGTTGACAGGTGAAATAGGATTTTCTAACAAACAGAGATACAGACACCTGCAGAACCAGCTAGACAGAAGATAACAGAAATATCTATGAGAGCCTTTGTCTGGGCTACAAGAGACTGTAGAGGGAGCTATAATTTGGTCAAAGTAAAAGAGAAAGTTTTCTGAAAGCAATCCTTTTTACAATAAGGATTTAGTTTGTCTTGTATTAAATAAATTACACTGTACATCCAAAGGTAACAGGTCACATACAGGGAATCACAACATGGAATAGAGGAAAGTCAGAGAGCTCAGCTTAAACAAAGTTTGGCAGAGAGCCCCATGGTGTCTAGCAGAAGGAATGTAAGAGATAAACAGATGGCTCCTAGCCAAGGCCATCCAAGTTAAGGATGCCAAGAAATAAGTACAAGGACATGCCAAAAGCCAGTTCTGAATATAATTGAGGTTACAGTGCAGGGACAGACTGCACTTGCTCCCAGTGTGGAAGGGATTGTCACTCCCGAATTGGCCTCTTCAGCCACACTAGACGCCGTTCCAGAACCACCTTTCAGAGCGCGATACCATAGTCTTTCGAGACTGAAGGTTGCCAACAACACAGCGCACTCTACTGGTACTTGGAAACAAAGTTTTCTATATGTTTAAATGTATGGTATTGCCTTATTTGAAACCTGTAACTTGAAACCAACCAATCAAATGTTTGTAAGGCTATCTCCGGCCAACCCAGAGCAAGCCCCATCTATGATGTCAAACTCCAGCCAATGGAAAGTGCAAAACTCCTCAAACAAAGGAGCCAAAATGAAATATAAGGGAGAGGTTCAGACTGGGAAAATTGCTCTCACTGCTTCAGACTGGAGTCCCTTGAGATGCCTGTTGCTGGCAAAGAAATAAAGCTTGCAGACGATCACCAGTCTTGCCTACTGAGTTTGCTTTTGAATCTTGCAACACCTTGCAACAGCACCAGTTACTACACTTTATACCTGCCTAGACTGACTTGGATTTATTTTTGGGCACCACTGGAGGTGCTCGTGACTGACTTCAAACACTCAGGGCACAATCCTCACCCCCTTTTCAGCTTTGAGGAAAGGGAACAAAGATGGCCCTAACTTGAGGAGGCCTCCATAGCTGCCCCCCCAACTGCAGGGTGCAGCACATGCCCCACTGGCACAGCTATGTCAGTGCTGGAAAGACCTAAATGGTTCCGATTCAGGTCATCCAGGACTCTCCCTGCTCCATGTTACCTCTTTCTCAGAAGTGTCAGCTTGGAAGAGCTGTGACAGGGAGCTTGCCAGATCGGTGCAGACTGAAGCCAGACAGCCTGCCAGCCCCAGCAACAGCTGCACCACAGCCCTCAGTTCCAAAAGGCAGCCCACTGCCTGCCTGTGTTCCCACCTTTGCCACATGTGCTGAGGGGGAGGGGCAGTGCAAATGGCGGCGGGGCTGCAAGGGCCCCACCAGGATTATTCCCGTCTAGTAGGACTAAGATCTATTCTCTCTGCGTCCAAAAGCAACATGATTGTTCTTCAGGGAGATTCACGACCTACGGAGAGTTTGCGATTGATTTGTCAGGGTTAGAACATAACCCAGGTTATATTTGCAGGCCTGAATAAGGTAGGGCCTAATGTTTGTGAAGTGCTGAGTCACCAGGACTCAGGTGTAGAGTGAGCCAGCTGATGAGGCATGTAGCATGAGACAGGGTGTGGAGACACCACCCATCCTGATTCGTGCACAGAGCTTTATAAGAGACTGTGAGAGCCCTCATGTGTGGTTCGTTGGTGGTCATGTGTGTTGTATGTTTTGCTGTCTCTGCTTTGTTTTGCTTTGCTGCTGCTATTATTGTAAATTTGTAAATACAGACTGAAATGGTGATGGATTTCCTTGCGTCTGTGTACTCTCTGCGTTGTGGGCTGTGTCCTTGAAGCTGCATTTCGCTGGACAACCAGATAAGGAGCTACTCCCTCCTCGACAAGATTCTAGTACTTTATGAAGATGCAAAGCAAGACCCAACAGAGAAGGTTTGGATCATGACATCTCAGGGGGATTTTGCAACAGTATTCCACCCGCTTTTATTCACACCCAAATCTTTCAATGGCACCTTGTCTCTCATACTCCACACAAACCATGTGCCAGGATAGGAAGATTTCCTTAAGGCAATAAATCCGTATCAGCCTATTTTTTCTTTCTTGTATAGTGTCTGGTCAGTTCCATTTGAGTGTTCATTCCCCACATTTAACTGGTATCTACCAAGCACTGCACTGGGAACTGCACTGGAGAGGAGAAACTGAGCCGTCTCCCCAGTTCTGTATTTGAAATGAAAATGTCTGGTGAGAGCTACAGTATCTACAATGCTGCTCATGCTGTAGCACATGCTCTCCATTCCATGTACTCTTCAATATCCAAGAACAGATTAAAGGGAAATGGAGGCACAGGAGATGTCTGGGAAGGTGGGAGTGACAGACAAACAAACCAGGCAGGGGGCAGACAGTGGACACTTTCGGGGACTCCCTGAGCACACCGTAAGCATTGCAGGGAGAGGGGCGGGACTGGTGGAGCTCTGCTCCGCTGGATCAAGAACACTGCATCGGGCATCCTGGTCTGACATGGGACCTCTCAACTCTGCACCGGCTATTTTGCAGGCACATACTTGGAACTCAGGATGCAGCGGTTGCCTTTAGGTGCTGCTGCTCCTCTGGATGTCCAGCAGCTCAAGATTGGGCTCTAAGGGCGCAATCCTAACCCCTTATGTCAGTGCTTTCCAGCACTGGCACAGCGGTGCCAATGGGACGTGTGCTGCATCCTGCAGTTGGGTGTCACTCATGGAGCCCTCCTCAAAGTCCGGGAATGTTTGTTCCCTTACCTCAGAGCTGAATTGCCCTTATGTTGGTGCTGACGTAAGGGGTTAGGATTGCGTCCTAAACCTCCTCCCCCTGTGACGTAAGCACTGACGTAAGCACTGACTTAAGGGGTTAGGATTGCGTCCTAAACCTCCTCCACCTGTTGATCACCACCCACCCATCCAACACGAAACATTAGGTCCTACATGTGTAGGGCTCTTCACACTCACACACAGCTTCTTCAGCCTTGCAGACATCTGAAAAAGTTTCTCAATGTGATCATCTGCCTGGTCATTATCGAAATCACTGCCTTCCGTTAGAGAAGTCCCAGGGATAATCTGAAGCCACCTTCAAAATTCATAACAAAAACAGCTGAATTCACTCGGGAGCTGAGGATAAAATGTGCACTTCAGCTTTTGAAAAGCCAGCTACACGAGGCAGGTGTAGGGTATTCACTGCATACAGCCAGGTGTCTGTCGCTTGAGTATGAAGACCTCATGTGAGAAACTTGGCAGTGGGGCTTTGCTCAGCCCCTCTATGGTCATTTCTCCTCGTGACTGATGATTGTGTTCATGGTGCCTCGTGTGTGGAAGTCACTGGAAATTGGTTGAATGCTGTGGGGCTGAGGTTCAGACATGCTGCTGTTCAGATGGTCAACAGTGCTGCTGCTGCAACTGCCTTACAGTGTCATCAGCAACTGCCTTACAGTGTCGTCAACAACTGCCAGTCCAGGTGGGGTAGGCAGAAGAACACCCATCTGTCTCCAGACGTAACTATTGGTGTCTTTGCCTCTTTCGGTACTGTTGAGCAGAAAGATCTCTCTTTTAAAGAAACTCCAGATGTATCTTCCCTGGAAAGACTGTAAGTTGGGTTGTGGTTTTGATGTCTAGTAATTCTGATTAAAATCAGTGTTGTAAATATAGAAAAATTCCTTGGGATTACATACTTAGGGACTGGTGGCAATAGTGGGGGCACTAGAGGTGGCTTGGAGTGAGTTCAAGTTCAATATACCAAAAGACCCCTGCACCTAGAGAACTAGGATGTCAGGGTGAACACTAGTCTTGAACTCATTTGATGTTCCCTGCTCATTATCCTTGTGTGGAGAAGTTTTTTTGTAGGAAGGAACAGAACATTTGGTTATGTGAGCTGCAGCCGGTGCACTAAAGTGGTTTGCTAGTGGGTGTGCTTTTAAAGACACGTGGAACATGACCACACATGGAGGAAAGCTAATAGGCCTGCAGGTTTGAGTGTGAAGGTCAATGGCACAACAGTGGAATGACACACAAGAGCTATGGGGCACAATGGTGAGGGTGTAACAATAGATCACTTTTATTGTGGGGATAATAATGCAACAGCAAAAATGTGCATTCAAAATACAAAGCAATACAGTGTATCGGATATTTTCAATCTTTTTCAGCTCATGGCACACTGTCAGGGGTGTAAAATTGTAAAGACTCACCATGGGTTCTTGGACAAGGCACACCCAGCTGCCAGTCAGAGTGCCCACATCCCCCAGTGGCCTAATAAATGACCCTCCCCAAACGTCCACGGCACACATGCAGACCGTGCGTGACACACCAATGTGCCACTCACAGGGGTTGAAAATTGCTGCAGTGTATTCACTACTCACTCATACAACTCGGCCTAATCATAAGCAGTTGCTAGGGCTGCAATCCCATAAACACTGACCACATGTTCATATCATATGTTGAATGCTTGAGGCTGATCTCAGGCCTCCCCCTTAAATGATTCCAACCTAGACAAGAGTCCTGGACTCAGACATGTCAAGGGGAACATGATGGAGGTGCTGATTGTGTCCTCAACTTGGTTGCAAATGTGACAAGAAGCTAGAGAGGCTTAGTGAGTCACTGGCCAGGCTTGTTAAAGGTGATCTATCTGTATCTGTATCTGCTACAGGAGTTTGAAGAGTTGTAGGAATCATGGGGCGAATTTGCCAAGACTACTGGCCTGTGTGATCCGGGCCTTGTGCTGTTGGCACTTGCAATCCTTCAGCCCAAGGTTTGGGCTGAGGCGGTGCACAGGCCCCCAGCACAAATGGCTGGAGGCCCCTGAATGCGGAAGGAGTGCAGATCCCATTCCAGAGCAGGCGGGTCAGCAGAGGAAGGTCAGAGGAAGGATCAGGCTGGGAGGCATGTTGAGGGAGAGCCTCAGTGACAGTGGTGGTGCCAGTAGGCTAAGCCCCCAGACCGGGTCGAATGCAGTCACTTGGATCTATGTCAGCAACAAAGCTGGTTTCTTAAAAGCTGGAAGAGTTTAAAATGCAGAAGGAAATAGATCAAAAGAGGCAAAATGGATACTTGATTAGAGAGACTTTGTCCAATCCCATCCCCTGCCACTCTCAAAGGTGGAGGTGCACACTGCATGCTCTGGGGGGAGCTTGAGGTTTCTGGTGGTGCACACACACGGTTGCCAGCCATTCACACTGGTGGCTCCATTGCATGCACTGTCACTGCTTGTGTAGTGGAGAGGGATTCCAGTAATGGAACACTTGCTCAATCAACAGAAGGTGCCCATAGGATTGGGCCTTAGGGCTGCATGGCTATTCACATTGATCTGGAAGTAAGCTCCATTGAACACAATGAGGAGACATGCATACAGTGGCAAAGTAAAGAATAATAGAATCTTAGAGCTGGAAAGACCTAAAGTGTCATCTAGTCCAAACCCCTGCCTCCAAGTAGGAAATCCTCTTAGAGCATCTTCAAAATAAAACAAAACCAGTTTTTAATGAAACAATCCCTGAACTATAAGGGGATCTGTTTGTCACTTTCTACCCTTGAAGGTCATCTAGGCATGAGCAAAGGGCTCTTCCATGACAGAAACAAAACCTCTCAAGCCAGCCTTCCCTTCTCAGGAGTTGGGGAACTGAGACTCCACTTTCCTCATTGGCTTGTTCCAGGAGAAGAAAATGTCATCCTGTTCAACCACCCATAAACTATGGGAAGATGAATGGACACATCCAGCGGGACAGGTGACCAGATCCCTTCTGACTTTTGTTCAGAAGGAACTAGTGTTATAGGATTATATTATTTTCCATCTCTTTTCCTTGTTGGGCATCAAAGTATGTTACCAGGAATTCCTTGCCTGTAACTGAGCATAGTGAGAGCTAGAAAGTTCATAAAAGCAGAGCTGCATGTGGGGCCATCAACCTGATTTTAAGCACAAGTAAGGGCTATGCAAAGAGCATGAAGCATTCCCATTCACCATACTGAATATGAACCAGAGCCTAAGACTACATGATTGTATCATTTCAGCGTAATTCCGAAGTACTTCCATCGTCTCTTTGCCATGATGTTTGCCAGCTTCGAAATCGAGAAAGATGTCAACCTCTTGACAAACAAGACATTGAATTTTTTATCGATTGAAAACGCTAACAATGCCAGGGGGGCCTGTTCTGGAACTATGGGTCTCCTTTTCACAGGTCAGGGGCATCCACTTAATTACGTCTGCAGCAAGGAAAAGGAGCTCATTGTCGTCATTGGGGGGCTCATTCCTCAGAACTCAAAGTTGATGTCCCACATCTTCAATATCTACAGGATCCCACAGGTATGTGTGTTCCCTAATCTAGAGAGAGGTACAGACACTAGGATTGCTAGGAGAGCAGACAATCTGGGCTACAACAAGTGAAGACAGAAGACTCTTCTCTATCCATTTAGCACAGAGTTGGAATCAAATGTTAATCAAGTGATGTGTGAAAATGTCAAAACCTGATTAAGTTCTTAAAAAACCACTTTAAGGAGGGAATAATTTGTACTGAATTAGCGGCAAATGTATGTGGGCAAAATATTTTCTCCAGTACCTTCCCTTGAGGAAGCCTCCATGAATGCTCCACACTGCAGGATGCAGTGCATAACACATTGACAGCGGAATTAAAGCTGGAAAGTTGGATAGGAGTGGGTTCTGAGAGCCCAGTCCTATGCCTGTCTACTCAGAAGTAAATCCCATGATAGTCAATAGAGCTTACTCCCAGGAAAGTGTGGACAGAATTGGAGCCTGAATGAATTATCCTAAGCCTCTTGGTCATCCTGCCCAAAACACTACACCCCAGAAAATGGAGACTTCCAAATTTTTGTTACAGGTTCAAGTACAAAAAACTCTACTATATAACCTGCCAGGCATTTGAGAGAGGACCTTTTTATTTAGCAATCATCAGAAGTTTCTCTGCCCTAAAAAGCTCCTTGTCTTTCCCCTTAGCTCAATTATGACTTCTTTGACTCTGCACTGAGTGACAGAGCTCAGTTCCCTTCTCTCTACCAGATGATCCCAAATGCAAGATCTCAGTACACTGGGATTGTTCGACTGATTCGGCATTTCAAATGGAACTGGATCGGCCTCCTCGTTTCAGACAATGACACTGGAGAAACATTTCTGAGGACTCTCATTCCCAGGCTCCTCCAAAACAACATTTGTGTGGCTTTTACAGAAGTTCTTTCAGGACCAAAGACGTATGTGGAAGTGACCCAACCCTTTCATGACTGTTTAGAAGGCATAAGATCTATTGTCTCTATGTCCAGGAGCAACGTGATTGTTGTTCATGGAGAGTCACGATCTATGGAGAGTTTGCAATTGATTCTAGCATTTTATGAAAAAGCAAAGCAAGACCCAACAGAGAAAGTTTGGATCATGACATCTCAGTGGGATTTTGCAACAGTATCCAACCCGGTTCTATTCACACCCAAATCCTTCAATGGTACCTTGTCATTCACACCCCACACAAAGGACGTGCCTGGATATCAAGACTTCCTTGAGGCAATAAATCCAAATCAGCCTGTGTTTTCTTTCATACATATGTTTTGGTCAGTTGCATTTAGTTGTTCACTCTGGTATCTTACTCTTACCAAGTTCAACTGGTATCTACCAGACACAGGGAACTGCACTGATGAGGAGAAGCTGAGCAGTCTCCCCAGGTCCGTATTTGAAATGAAAATGTCCGGTGAGAGCTACAATATCTACAATGCTGCTCATGCCGTAGCACATGCTCTCCAATCCATGTACTCTTCAATATCCAAGCATAGATTAAAGGGAACTGGAGGCACAGGGGATGTTTGGGCTGTTCAGCCATGGCAGGTAGGATTTTCCTGTAAGCCTCTAATGTGTACGGTCACCCCTGCATTCCCATGGATGGACTTGGATCCACTCTTGCAATGCAACTGGACTGAGCGAGAAGTGAGACAATATTTTCACTTTAGTTTGCCTAAGCCCGAGTCCTTTCCATTTGGAAGGGGGCTTAATTTAGAGGAGCAATAGATTGAAGGATTACTATTGGGGTTATTAAATGAATTGTGAATTCTGGTGGAAATGGGGACTGGGTGTAGGAGGAGGGGGTGAGAATAACTCTGAGAAAGTTTAACTATGTAAAGTTTATAATCATCACATAGAAAAAAATGTTCTCATAGGTTTTGTTTGTATGCAGTCTTTCAGGAAATGTTCACAATATTTATTTTCTGGCCATGATTATTATTCATTTCATGTCATGACTACTACTGAAAATAATTATGTCATATACAGGGGGAGGTGTCAATAATTTATGGGCCCCAGGAGTCCAATGACCTAGCCATGCGCCTGCAGTCTCAGGCTGCAATCACAGTCTCTTCAGTGCCAGAAAGTCAAGGTTGCAGATTCCAGTGATATCAAAAGAACTCCTGCTCAACAGTTTACCCCTATTATTTTTCTTTTTCTCCAATCAGCTTCACCACTTTCTGAGAAATGTTCGCTTCAACAATAGTGCGGGCGAAGAAATATTCTTTGATAAAAATGGGGAACAGGCAACAGGTTTTGATATTGTCAACACCATCACATTCCACAACCTGTCTTTCCAAAGAATCCGGGTGGGAAAGGTGGACCCCTGGGCTCCTGAAGGAGAAGAGTTTGCCGTTAATGGAAGCGCCATTGTGTGGAATCAGAAGTCTTAGCAGGTGGGAAGGATCTTTTATGTAATTGCTGAGCTATAGTTCCACAGTTGCAGAAGAACATGGAAGTACCCTTCAGCAGATGTCTGGGAATTAATCTTCCAGTGTATGCTGCACTTACTCTGAAGCAAGCCCTATGGTGTTGTTGGCAACCTTCAGTCTCGAGAGACTATGGTATTGCGCTCTGAAAGGTGGTTTTGGAACATCATCTAGTGTGGCTGAAAAGGCCAATTCAGGAGTGACAATCCCTTCCGCAACGGGAGCAAGTGCAGTCTGTCCCTGGTCTGTCTCCCTGGCTATGGGCCTTCCTTCTTTGCCCCTTTGCCTCAGACTGTTGGCCAAGTGTCTCTTCAAACTGGGAAAGGCCATGCTGCACAGCCTGCCTCCAAGCGGGCCGCTCAGAGGCCAGGGTTTCCCACTTGTTGAGGTCCACTCCTAAGGCCTTCAGATCCCTCTTGCAGATGTCCTTGTATCGCAGCTGTGGTCTACCTGTAGGGCGCTTTCCTTGCACAAGTTCTCCATAGAGGAGATCCTTTGGGATCCGGCCATCATCCATTCTCACGACATGACCGAGCCAACGCAGGCGTCTCTGTTTCAGCAGTGCATACATGCTAGGGATTCCAGCATGTTCCAGGACTGTGTTGTTTGGAACTTTGTCCTGCCAGGTGATGCCGAGAATGCGTCGGAGGCAGCGCAAATGGAAAGCGTTCAGTTTCCTCTCCTGTTGTGAGAGAAGAGTCCATGACTCGCTGCAGTACAGAAGTGTACTCAGGACGCAAGCTCTGTAGACCTGGATCTTGGTATGTTCCGTCAGCTTCTTGTTGGACCAGACTCTCTTTGTGAGTCTGGAAAACATGGTAGCTGCTTTACCAATGCATTTGTTTAGTTTGGTATCCAGAGAAAGAATGTCAGATATCGTTGAGCCAAGGTACACAAAGTCATGGACAACCTCCAGTTCATGCATAGAGATTGTAATGCAGGGAGGTGAGTCCACATCCTGAACCATGACCTGTGTTTTCTTCAGGCTGATCCTCAGTCCAAAATCTTGTCAGGCCTTGCTAAAACGATCCATGAGCTGCTGGAGATCTTTGGCAGAGTGGGTAGTGACAGCTGCATCGTCGGCAAAGAGGAAGTCACGCAGACATTTCAGCTGGACTTTGGACTTTGCTCTCAGTCTGGAGAGGTTGAAGAGCTTTCCGTCTGATCTGGTCCGGAGATAGATGCCTTCTGTTGCGGTTCCAAAGGCCTGCTTCAGCAGGATAGCGAAGAAAATCCCAAACAAGATTGGTGCAAGAACACAGCCCTGCTTCATGCCGCTTCGGATGTCAAAGGGGTCTGATGTGGAGCCGTCGAAGACAACAGTGCCCTTCATGTCCTTGTGGAAGGATCTGATGATGCTGAGGAGCCTGGGTGGACATCCAATCTTGGGGAGAATCTTGAAGAGGCCATCCCTGCTGACCAAGTCGAAGGCCTTTGTGAGATCTATGAAGGCTATAAAGAGTGGCTGTCACTGTTCCCTGAATTTCTCCTGCAGTTGTCTAAGGGAGATTACCATATCAGTGGTGAACCTGTTGGCTCGGAATCCGCACTGTGATTCTGGATAAATGCTCTCTGCAAGTACCTGGAACCTCTTTAGTGCAACTCGGGAAAACAACTTTCCTACAACGCTAAGGAGAGAGATGCCATGGTAGTTATTGCAGTCACCCCTGTCACCTTTGTTCTTGTACAGCGTGATGATGTTTGCATCCCTCATGTCTTGAGGTACTCCACCTTCTCTCCAGCAGAGACAGAGGATTTCATGCAGCTCAGTGACGATGATCTCTTTGCAGCACTTTAGGACTTCAGCAGGGATGCTGTCTTTCCAAGGTGCCTTGCCAAAGGCAAGGGAGTCCAGGGCCACGTGAAATTCTTCTAGGGTTGGTTCACTGTCAAGCTCCTCCAGCACAGGCAGGCACTCAATGTTGTTCAGCGCTTCTTCGGTGACTACATTTTCTCTGGAATGTAGCTCAGAGTAGTGCTGCACCCAGCGTTCCATCTGCTGCGTCCGATCCTGGATGACCTCGCCTGTGGCAGACTTCAGAGGGGCAATTTTCTTCTGTGTTGGACCTAGGGCCTGCTTGATACCATCATACATCCCCTTGATGTTGCCCGTGTCAGCTGCTATCTGTATCTCGGAATAGAGCTGGAGCCAGTAGTCATTAGCACATCTCCTGGCAGTCTGCTGGACTTTGCTGCGAGCAGCTCGGAGGACCTGCAGGTTGCGCTCACTGGGACAGGGCTTGTATGCTGCTTGAGCTCTCCTCTTTTCCTCAATGACTGGTGTCAACTCCTCAGAATAGGCTTCAAACCAATCTGCCGTCTTGTTGATCTTCTTGCTAAATATAGACAAGGTGTTGTTGTAAACGGCATTCTTGAAATGTTCCCATCTGTTGGATGCGTTTGCATCGACCGGGCCTGGAAGAGATTCCTCAACCTCTCGTGCAAATTCCTCCACTTTTCTCTGATCCCGGGTCTTGCTGGTATCAATGCAAGGTCTTCCTTCCTTTTTCGTGTGGTACAGTCGCTTTGTTTGCAGTTTCACTCTGCTGCACACCAGGGAATGGTCGGTGTCGCAAGCAGCACCCTGATAGCTGCGCGTGATCTTGATGCTGGGAAGGCTGGAGCGTCTGGTGAGAATCAGGTCGAGCTGGTGCCAGTGCTTTGATCTTGGGTGTCTCCAGGAGACTCTATGTTGGGGCTTTGTGTTGAAGAATGTGTTGCTGACACAGAGACCGTGAAGACAGCAAAACTCTAGCAGGCGTTGGCCATTTTCGTTCATCTTCCCAGTGCCAAACTGACCTAAGCAAGTGGGCCACGAACCGTTATCAGCATCAACTCTAGCATTGAAATCGCCGAGGATGAACAATGGCTCTTTTACAGGGATCTTCTTGATAGTGGTGGCCAGGTCATCATAGAATTTGTCTTTGGCTTCTGCTGGAGACGACAGAGTCGGTGCATAAGCACTGATGAGAGTGACAGGTCCTGCTGATGACTGGAGCTGCAGGGACAAAATTCTTTCACTTCCCACAGTAGGTGGGATGATGGATTTCAGCAAGGTATTTCAGCAGGGTAAGCCCTATGGTACTCACTGGGATTTACTCTGGATCTGCCAGACTTCTGTGGTTATCATAACAGTGATGCAAGAATAACACAGACAAATGGGGCAGGTTTGTTGTAATGCTTGTGCTTGTAGAATAGGATGAATAACCATGGATAATACATGCAAAGCTCATGTATGCCCAGGCATATGTTATCCATGCTCTTTTGTCTGTGTGTTTAACCATATCTTCCTATGAATTGAGAGGGTGAATTGAATATGGTGAAGAGGTGGTACGTAGGGTAAGTAGCCATGGAAGGAAAACATCTTGATTCATAAATAGAACAATGTTGAAAAGACACTTATTGGGTCTACAGCCTGCCTACGTAAACCACCTTGAGTAATATCAGGCATGAAACATATATAGGAGTAAATTAATCAGTATATGAGGTCAGAGGAGCACATGTCGAATATAGATGTTTACAGAAACGTGACTTATATGTTATTACTGTATTCTCAGTACCAAACCAAACCAAACATCACAGCAATGAGAAAACAGTTGATTTCCATATTAAACAATTAATTAATCTTAATTAATTAATATTAAATTAATTTAATATTAAACATATTAAACAATTTCCTTTGGGGTTTTTTGAAGATGCCGCCCCGATCGACATGCACTGAGAGCTGCCATCCTGGACAGACAAAGGTGGTACGCCAGGGGGAGCAGATCTGTTGCTATGACTGTGCTCAGTGCTCTGAAGGGAGGATTTCCAGCCAGCTGGGTGAGTGAAGAAGGTGATGCTCCATCCAATCGGTGTGCCAGAAGTTTGTGGAAATGAGCTGCTCAAAGGTCTTCCAGCCCAATCTTTTATTTCCCAGCACTCAGAGGAACTGTGGCATCCAGGAACTTTTGTCCCCTCCCCCGAGGAATGTCTCAGGTCCCGCGATGGGGCTTCTCATGTTTGCACCAGCTATTTTGCTGGCACAGATGTGAGAACCTTCATGTCAAGCTATTAGGTTGGACACAGAGGATAGGATCTGGCGGTGGAGGCCTCTGCCACTCCCACACCCCTCCCACCCCATCTCTTCCCCAATTCCCCCTTCCCCCGCTCAGAATGCCATCCCAAAACCGAAAGGCCATACTACTGCCTTATGGTCCCACTTATCTCCACGCAGTCACATGGCATTCTTCATCTGGCACCACCTACTCCAAGGGTGCCGTAAATGTGCTTTACGACATGTTCACAACACCCAGTGCCAGCACTGGAGCTCAGCACCACTGCTATGAACCTTTAGGATTGGACTCTTAGGGCCCAATCCTAAATTCATCATACTGATGCAGTCAGTAAAGCAACAATTCAACAGAGCATATGGCCCAGTCCTATGGGACTGTTATGACAGTGGGGCAGGTGTCTACTGTTGTCAAAGGCTCAGTGATGGCATGAAGCTGGTGTCACCACTGGGCCAAACCAAGCATCTGCTTCAAAGCAGCTGCAGATCCGGAACCACATTGCTGCATATGCCGGTAAGTCATGCCGGGGCATGTTGTGGATGAGGAGAGATCAGGCCAGGGGAGAGAGGAGGTGGATCCTGGTGGCAGCAACACGCACCAGGTTCTAATCCTTGAACCTTGCCTCGGAATACTCCCTGACTCTCCTCGGAAGTGCATCAGCAAAATGGAGGAGGAGACCTATAGGTGACTGGGCAGCCTATACACAACTCTGCTGGCTGGCTGTTTTCCCCCCATGACAGCACACACTTCCTAGGCACAGCACAGCTGACATTTGGGTAAAGCCTTATGCCAGATTTAGTGAGGGTTGACATTCAAAGGATAGCTAGATATGTTACATACATGGATGTAGACAAAGAAACATTTGAGTGAGTGATTTCTTTTGTATGTATTCATTAGCACACTTCATCCTATGATTGTACTGCACTGTTGCCAGACAGGCTCAGGTGACGCAAGTACACTTTGAACTGTTGAATCCCTGCATTTTTCTTTTAGATGCAGATCACTGCAGTGACTGCCCAGAGGACCAGCATCCAAGCGGGAACCAGGATCACTGTATCCCCAAAGCCAGAACCTTTTTGTCCTATGAAGAGCCCTTGGGAATCGTTCTGGCTTCTTCTGCTCTGCTGCTCTCCACTATCACACTTGTGCTCGTGTGGAGCTTCATTCAGCACAGGAACACCCCCATTGTCAAAGCCAACAACTGGAACATCACCTGTGCCCTGCTCTTCTCCCTGCTGTGTTGCTTCCTCTGCACATTTCTGTTCATTGGCCAGCCCAGAAAGGAATCCTGCATTCTCCGGCAGACCTTGTTTACCATCACTTTCACTGGGGCAGTTTCTTCAGTGCTGGCCAAAACCCTCACTGTGGTCCTGGCCTTCATGGCCACCACAACAGCCAACAGGATGAGAAAATGTTTAGGGAAGAGATTGGCCATGTCTGTCATTGTGGTGTGTTGTCTGATCCAAACTGGCCTCTGTGCAGCCTGGCTGGCAGTGTCTCCCCCCTTCCCAGAGCTTGACGCACACTCCCTGATAGGTCGGATCATAGTGCAGTGCAACGAAGGCTCAGACTTCATGTTCTTCATTGTTCTGGGCTACATGGGATTTCTCGCCCTTGTCAGTTTTGTGGTGGCTTTTTTGGCGAGAAGGCTGCCTGATACTTTCAATGAAGCCAAACTGATCACCTTCAGCATGTTAGTCTTTTGCAGTGTTTGAGTGTCCTTTGTGCCAGCCTACTTGAGCACCAAGGGGAAATACATGGTGGCCGTGGAGGTCTTCTCCATCTTGGTCTCTAGTGCTGGATTGTTGAGTTCCATCTTTCTCCCCAAATTCTTCATTATTGTGTTGAGGCCCCAGCTGAACACCAAGGAGAACTTAGTAAGGAAAAAGAATGTTGTTACCTGACTGAATTGCTTGAGTACCTTCGTCCATATCATTGTGCATGAACCCCTTGAGATACGTCCATTGTTTTATAGAAACTCGTGTGACTTCCTTCTCTATTCCCAACTGTTCCTCTTGGACATAATCCTGAGATTCATTTCAACTTCCACCAACCTGACATTTCAGGGTCAGCCTAATTTCTCATTCCTCCCTTCTCCTCCAAATTGCAATCATCTACTTTAGTTATCCTAAGCTGTCTGTAACTGCTCAAAAAATAATAAATTTTTATGATGATGTCCTGAACTTTTGGCCCTCTATTTACCCAGCACCCCCCCCCAATAAAGACACAGGCAAGGGCATATGGTACAAAGGGCCACTTTATTAACTATTTAAATATACTTAAGATTGCAACAGGGCCTAACAAACAAGTCATGCGGGTTCTACATGGGGGAAACAGAGCTGCCCGTCTATTTCCCCCTATAGTGATTTGGGCGACCACACCAGACTCTGGGCAGCATCAGTACAAGCCTGCCGCCCCCTTCGTTGTCACTCCGAAGGGGCAGGATGGCAGGCTAGCTCAGGCCACCTGAGCGAACCCGCAGTGCGCCTTTACCACCAGGCCGAGGTTCATCCAGCCTGCGTCACCCAGCCAGGAATGCCAGCGTGACCAAGCGTGGAGTCCACCCGGCCTAGGACCCCTCCTAAATCCTGCCAGCTTGGGGCACACAAACACCGAGTGCTGGTCATTCCACTGCCCGCAGACATGTGCAAAAATGCAGTCTACCTTGCTGCACCACCCTGTGGAGGTAAACTCATAGCAGGAGCGGGGGGGGGGTAAACCCAATGCACTCCTGACATCCCTGCCACAGTCCCGGTCGTACTCCGAGCCATCAAATGCCCACTATCGGATTGATCACCTAAATTAGACTGGGCCGGCAGGATAATTTGGACCCGCAATTCCCACTGTGGAACCTGCCAGTCGAGGGCGGGGTACTGCGAAGCACGAAAACGAAAATACACAAGCCAGGCCACACCCACATATTCGCGGAAAGCCCTGTGGATAATATCCAGGTACTTAAAAAGCGCAGTTGCCCTTGCTGGCTGCATTTGGATAACTACTGCAGCATAAATAATGTCTCCATTTAACCAATTATTCCAATTTTTATCCATTTTCTGCCTTCATGCCACTTTGGGGTCAGGCGCTGGGTCACCCACCTTCAAGGCTGGCTCAGGTTCCTTATGCAATAAACTAAACACATCAACAAACTCACCCCACCAATTTTTTCTTTAACTGCCAAGGCGAGGTGACCACCCAAAGGCAGGGCCACATCCCCATAAGCCACTCGCGGAGGCTCATTGACGCTTCCATGGCTCCCTGAGGAAAAACCCCATACGGGACATTGGCATAAGGGGCGAGGCTATAAGGGACACCAGAGACCAGGGAAAGCCCGTAAATGGAAGAGCGGCAGCTCCGGTCCGCCCCACCTGGGCTGCTGGCGCCTCTGGGGAGATCCCAGGTTGCTGCCATATTCCTGGTGAATACGGAAAAGGGGGGGGCTTGCGGCACCTGAGAATAACCCCAAGCTGGCCAATAGGGCGTCGGAGCCGAAGGTGCCATCGCTGGGGCACTCACTCCTTCTCGTTCATCCCATACTCCAGCCCAAGCTGTGCTATCCATCTGCCCACTCTCACCCATTGGAGGCCTGGGCACTGCCTGGGAAGATGCCCCTTGCGAATGCTGCTGCTCATCAGGGCCCGATGCCTGTGCCTGAACAACTGGAGGTCCAGCTGGAGCCTGTCGCTCAAGAGGCGTCTCCAAAGCGGTGAATCTGGAAGAGAGGATTTGCATGAGCTTCGCACCAGGCCCCTTCCTGGTAGACCTCCGACTGGGGGGGAGCACCTGAACTGCCACCACCATCGCCCAAGCCAGCCTCACGCATTGCTTTCTCCTCCTCGAGCACCTCTCCCCCCTCCCCCATGCAACCAGGACCCGCAACTCAACTGTATCATCCTCCTCATCCAAGGAAGAAGCTGGTGCGGGACTGGGGGGGACGCTTAGGGGCCTTCCCCCCAGATTTCTTGTTTCTCTTAGGCATACTCATGATTGAACAACTGGGGGGCCCACTGCTAACTAACCTATCACCCCTACAATACTTGCAATTCAAGTGCTCTAATATTCTCCTTCCACCTGTTCCTATTTATGTCTTTATCTCTAATTTCCTTTATGTAAAGGACACCGCAAAACTGTTATCCAAATCCAGGTCTCCCATCCAAGCCGGAACCACAGCTAACCCTGCTCAGCTTTGTTTATGCTTAAGTGTCAGCACCACACAGCCACCAGGCCTCACAGCCAAGCAAAGGAGGCAACATACACAAAACTGCACGTCTGCGCTATGAGCGGGGACGGTGAACTGCCCAGCGCCGCCCACAAGCCCCAATCACAGGCAGGAGGGCAAGTGGGGACGAAAACCAAGCAGGCAGCCCGTTCCTTGCAGCCACCCCACTCAACCGGCAGGGCGAAGGGCAGGCTTAGGCACGAACCTGCCCAAGCGCAGTCCCTAGGTGCCCCAGTGCTGGCTGCCCGAACTGCCCATGGTAAGCCTCAGAAGAGGGCAGGCGGTCAGGCAGGCGACCACGGCCCAGTCCGCAACGTGACCTGTGTCAGGGAGGTCTTTCTCTGATCGCTGCCTGGTCCTGTCTGCGCGGGCTTCCCGAGCAGCCTGCATGTGGCCTCAATCCAATTCGCTACCAGCCAATAGGCTGTGGGGCTAGCAGCTGCTGTGCCTCGTGCAGGGGCAGGGCAAACGTGGTGGCGCATTAATTCACGTGCCACCAGAATTACGATAATCCATTGGAATGGAGATAAAGATACATTCAAAGTGGCTGGTCACATTGCACCTAGTCAATGACAGGCTAGTAGGGCCTTGCAATGCAATATGAACTTATGTGGGAGCCAGTCCCTCTGAACCGAATGGGGTTTACTTCTGAGAACACACGCATAGGATTGCACTGTCCGATGCTCCATCTTAAAGGCATAGCAGGTTAGACTGGGTTGAGGGTGGGTGGGATGATAATATAGAATAATCACATATTTCTCTCAACTGTTCAAGTTCAGAAAGAGAGAACGCCTCAAATATGTGCTAAAGGCAAAAGATTTATTGAATATTGATGTGCTTCAGTCACATAAAGATGCTAGCAAAAAACCTCTCCCCGAACGCAGAATCCAAATAAAGAGTTTAACACTTGGCTAATTTGTATATGATGTGAGCAGTGAACAGGTTAATTCCTCACCTCTGCCATTATCCCATTCTGATCCCCCTTTCTTAAAGTGCTTTTTGAAAGAAGGCATCAACATTGGAATGTGTGTGTTGGAATAGATAGTGCAGTTAGCTTTGAACCAAGAGATGAGGAATATCTCATTTCTTTGGAGTTGCACCTCTCCATCTAGACAATTACACTTACCTGTGGCATCTTATAGATATGTAGGATATGGGGCATCTGCTTGGTGTTTTGGGGGGTGAGCCCGCCAATGATGGCCACTAGCTTCCTGTTCCCACCACAGTGGTAGTTCAGGGGATTCCCCTGTCCTGCAAAAAGGAGGGACATTGTTCCAAAGCTGGTTCCTAAGGCATTGTAAGCATTTTCATAGATCTTGCATCCCAACGTGCTATTGGGTAAGAGGCTGGCATCCTTGTTGATCTCACTCACAGCAAATGCCAAGGCCAGGACATGGTGGTAGTACTTGAGAATTATGCTGCAATGAGATTGACATGTAGTGTGAGGTCCCAATGCACATTGCTGGATTAATGTACCCACCATGGCCTTTCTGACTCTTTGAAGCTGTTACCGAAGGGACATGAAGTGGGTGGGGAGGCAGGTGAGGCAGAGCCTCCCTACCGGAATTCTTCTAAAAGCGTTGATGCCATAAGAGGCACCAAACACCCACAACCCCTGTACAGAGCGTGTGGGTTGTGCGTCCTTGGGCACCAAACTTGACGGTGGAGCTTTTCAAAGAACTCCAGTGGGGAGGCTCTGTCTCATCTGCCTCCCCACCACTGCACACCCCTGTGTCACTGGCATGCTAGTCACTGTGTATGTGCAGCACTCGGGCAAAACCTTCATAAATATTCTGTCATTGTTCAAAGATGGCTACTGTATTACTTTTGCCTGCCGCTGTCTCCCCACATCTTTTCCATATCCTAAATCAGATTTTGACTCTTTTGAGGGATGCAGTTGATCAGATACATTTGTTGGTCACTGCTGTAATCTGCCCAGAGTCCAAACGAATCAGTAAATTTTACAATTAAGGTACAGGTGATTAAATCAATAAACACTCAAGTTGCCAACCTATGGGGTGGGGCATTGGTGGTGGTTTTTGTTCTTACAGCAGTCTGACAGATCCTCACTGCCTTCCTGCCTCTTAGACCAGATGTAGTTCTCAGTACAGAAATAATTCTGTGCCTGGCTGTGCCACTTCATACGCTCCTCTGTACAAAAATAAAATCCATGCATGCAGAAAGCTAGTATATGAAGGACAAGGGTTCTAGACTGGTGTTCTCCTTGAAATTCTAGTTTTCTTTCTTGTATTATCTCTCATACTTTATCATTATCTAAAATATTTTTAGAGTTTCCCCCTCCCTTCTACACCTTTTCTTTACTACAGAAATCAATGGGGAAAGAAAATGATCAGAAACGTCCCTGTCAGGAGACGAGTATTTAGTCTCAGTGCTGATCAGGTCTAACAGGACGGCAATATGGATTTCAGTATGTGGTGTGACTCTCTTGAATATCTCTGGAATCTATCATGCAGTCCCAACCCACAGTCTGCACTGGAACCGACCAGACACAGGTTCACTACCACACTGGAAACTGTGCCTTGGTTTTAACGAAGAGCAGATTATCAGTTCAACTCAATAATTGGGGGTGTTTCTGCCTCTCTATCAAAGGAGAAAAACTGTGGGAATCCATCATGAAGCAGACACCACAGGGTTGTGTTTGGATACCAGTAGCCCAGACTCAAATCTATGATTAGTTACAAAGCTCTCCCCATCACCTCAGAGAAACCACAGGGACTCCAGGCTACTTATCAGGGCAACTATGAGAATTAAAATGAACACACACAGCTGCATGGATGGGGCTGAAAAAGGGAGGCCACCATCCAAACTGCACTCAAAGGCATTTGTGGTGACATGGATGCTCACAGCGCTATGACCACACAACCATACATGGGAAGCAGGAGAACCAGACTCCCAGTGTAGCCCTACGTACATCTTTCAAGCAGAAGAGAGCTACTTACTAAGCCTCCAGTGAAGACACATCCGGAGTTTTGCTGAAAGAAACCTCCTTCAGTTCAGCAACACGGAGGGGGGGGGGAAACTTGCCAATGACAAGATCATCGGAAGAAGAATCTCGGAGGCTGCGTTGAATGTTGGGCAGCAGACCCCAACTGGATTTAGAGTTCTTGCTGACAACATGAGGCAGAAGCAAAAGCAGCAGCAGTAGCAACGAGAATAGCCTGAAGAGGAGCATATCTTGGTCTCAGTCTCAATTGCGCTCCAAGACTCTCAATGCGACATGGACACTTGCAGTGCTGGGGCCACACAACCATCAGCCTTTGCAAACAAAACCACGAAACTATGGAACCCACCTTGACAGCCAAAGGGGTGAGGGAAACAGGGCCTTTACACCATGTCTAACTCTCAAACATCCACTGAGGAAGGTTATCTTAAGTTAGGGCACAATCCTAACCAGGTCTTCTCAGAAGTAAGTTCTATTTTTTTAATGGGGCTTACTCTCAGGAAAGTGTGGTCAGGATTGCAGCCTTAGCCTCCAAAATCTACATGATGCACATTGTTTTGAAGAGAGGCTTTATAAAGGGATTGAAGCAGATCACAAGCTCCCAAGGAGAATTCAAGGGTTTTAGTTACGAGATTCTTCAGTGGCTGCTGTCTGCCCCTGGTGCTTTGAGGAGCTGAAGGCAGGGGTTATTATAATTACAGGACAGGTCATTGCAGACCAGGACTTTTTTGACTATCTGCAGGGGTAAAGAAAATATGTTTGTCTGATCCATAGCAAGTGGTTGTGTGTCTGTTCCCCCCCATGGGGAATTCAGTGGATTCAGAATATCCTGAGTATTGAACATAACTTTGGGAGGGGGGGAGTGTTGTCAGACATGTTATACTGGTGTAGAAAGCAGGTGGAAAGGAGCTATCCATGACTCATTGAGATTGTGAGGCTCTTGGTCAACTAAAACATCACATTTCAGACTGGGAAGGAATGAACCATTGTCACATGGAGCTCAGTGTCACAGAAAATGCATCCAGTTTCCTATGAGCCAAATTCTAGACCTGTTCTTCCCCTAGAATCCCGTGAGAAATTTTGTGGAGTGAGCTCATCAAGACACCTTCATTTGTGACCTGAGGGCCCATGATTGCTCATCCCTGGTCCTCAATTGGTGCTATTTAGCTATCTACTGCCATAAGTGAAATTGTGATGGCACGAATGTTGCACCACCTCAGCGTCCTGCATTACTGGACAGAAATCTCTTTCTCTATTGTCAGGTCAGATGTCAGTGTCAGGTGTGTGACAGAAGGATATCTAAGTCTCATCTCCAAAAGGGATCAGCAGATAACACATTTTACTGCACCTGAGAGGAAAATGAGTCAATTCATCCTCATTTATTATCTATTCTCACTGGTTTCAACCTGCTAAATGCAATACAAATATAATACAAGTTTATATTGCAGAAAATTGCAAGGCAGAAACTTGAGTAGGAGGAGAAGTATGAAAAGAAAACAGAAGGCCAGTCAGGTACCAAATGTATTTTTCCTTACAATCTGCTTCCTGGTGCTCAGCTCAGATTTCACCACAATAATGTAGAATTAGGGGAGAAAGATGAAACCCAACAATCCAGCACAAGAGTCCAAGATGACCTCCACGGCAACCATGTATTTACCCTTGCGAGCATGTTGCGAGCTGCTGCACTGCTCTTCGTGTCCAGGCACGGGCCGCTGATCCTGGAGCTCTGCTGCTGGCTTGGCACGGGAAAGCTGCACAGCTGTTTGATGTTTCTGTGCCTCACGGCCGAAGCACTATCACCCTCGGAGATAAAAGGAAGACTCAAAGGCAGGGGTTCTCCACCACACCTCACCTTTACTATATACAGATAGATACAAAGTCCAAGTAACATAAACGATACACGATCCACTCTCCAACCAACGTAGCCTCCGGCTCACAATGCTCTGCTTCTCCCACACAGTTGCTTGCCTCTGCTGGACATTTATATTTCATGCAGCCAATCAGGGCATGAGGAATACTGCACAGTCATGCTGACTGTGCAGCTGGTGCCACACACACACACACTCACATGCAATCACCTGATGCAATATCATCCGATATTGCATCAGCATGGAGCTCCCAGGATGCTGTGCACTCCTGGTTTGGCCAAGGCTTCAGGCCTGATACTGTGCAGCCAGTAAATTACCAATCAGGTCTGGGGTTCAACCGTGACAGAGCTGGAGAACATGAAGGCTGAGCCTTCGTTGCACTGCACGATGATCTGACCTATTAGGGAGTGGTTCAAGCAATAACTGACAATCAATCAATCAATCAATCAATCAATCAATCAATTTAAAGATGCAGTTCACCATCATCATAATCATTTATTAATTTTTGAGCAGTTACAAACCGCTTAGGATAACTAAAGTAGATGATTGCACTTTGGAGGAGAAGGGAGGAACGAGAAATTAGATTGACCCTGAAATGTCAGGTTGGTGAAAGTTGAAATGAAACTCAGGATTATGTCCAAGGGGAACAGTTGGAAATAGAGAAGGAAGTCACATGAGTTTCTATAAAACAGTGGACATATATCAAGGGGTTCATGCACAATGCTATGGACAAAGGTACTCAAGCAATTCAGTCAGGTAACAAAGTTCTTTTTCCTTACTAAGTTCTCCTTGGTGTTCAGCTGGGGCCTCAACACAATAATGAAGAATTTGGGGAGAAAGATGAAACCCAACAATCCAGCACTAGAGACCAAGATGGAGAAGACCTCCACTGCCACCATGTACTTCCCCTTGGTGCTCAGGTAGGCTGGCACAAAGGACACCCAAACACTGCAAAAGACTAACATGCTGAAGGTGATCAGCTTGGCCTCATTGAAAGTATCAGGCAGTCTTCTGGCCAAAAAAGCCACCACAAAACTGACAAGGGCGAGAAATCCCATGTAGCCCAGAACAATGGAGAACATGAAGGTTGAGCCTTCGTTGCACTGCACTATGATCTGACCTATCAGGGAGTGCGCGTCAAGCTCTGGGAAGGGGGGAGACACTGCCAGCCAGGCTGCACAGAGGCCAGTTTGGATCAGACAACACACCACGATGACGGACATGGCCAATCTCTTCCCTAACCATTTCCTCATCCTGTTAGCTGGACTGGTGGCCATGAAGGCCAGGACCACAGTGAGGGTTTTGGCCAGCACTGAAGAAACAGCCCCAGTGAAGGTGACGGCAAACAAGGTCTGCCGGAGAACGCAGGATTCCTTTCTGGGCTGGCCAATGAACAGAAATGTGCAGAGGAAGCAACACAGCAGGGAGAACAGCAGGGCACATGTGATGTTCCAGTTGTTGGCTTTGACAATGGGGGTGTTCCTGTGCTGAATGAAGCTCCACACGAGCACAAGTGTGATGGTGGAGAGCAGCAGAGCAGAAGAAGCCAGAACGATTCCCAAGGGCTCTTCATAGGACAAAAAAGTGATGGCTTTGGGAATACAGCGATCCTGGTTCGCATTTGGATGCTGGTCCTCTGGGCAGTCACTGCAGTGATCTGCATCTAAAAGAAAAATGCAGGGATTCAACAGTTCAAAGTGTACTTGCGTCACCTGAGGCAACCGTGCAGTACAATCATAGTATGAAGCTTGCTAATTAATACATGCAAAAGAGATCCATCACTCAAATGTTTCTTTGCATCCATTCATGTAAGTAACACATCCAGGTATCCTTTGAATGTTAACCCTCAGTAAAACTGGCAACAGGCTTTACCGAAAGGTCAGATGTGCTGTGCCTAGGAAGTGTCTGCTGTCATGAGGGGCAAACAGCTGACCAGCTGGAGTTGCGTATTGGCTGCCCAGTCACCTGTAGGTCTCCTCCTCCATTTTGCTGATGCACTTCTGGGGAGAGACAGGGAGAATTCCGTGGCAAGTTTCAAGGATTAGAGCCTGGTGCATGTTGCTGCCAGCAGGATCCACCTCCTCTATTCCCTTGAAACTCCTCCGGCCTGATCTCTCCTCATCCACAACATGCCCCACTTCTGTCTTACCGGCATCTGCAACAATGTGGTTCCGGATCTGCAGCTGCTTTGAAGCAGATACTTGGTTTGGCCCAGTGGTGGCACCAGCTTCACGCCATCACTGGGCCTTTGACAACAGTAGACACCTGCCCCACTGTCATAACAGTCCCATAGGACTGGGCCATATTTTCAGCTGAATTGCTGCTTTACTGACTGCATCAGCATTATGAATGTAAGATTGGGCCCTCAGGGTCCAATCCTAAAGGTTCATAGCACCGGTGCTGAGTTCCAGTGCTGGCACTGGGTGTTGTAAACATGTTGTAAAGCACATTTATGGCACCCTTGGAGTATGTAGTGCCGGATGAAGAATGCCATGTGACTGCGTGGAGATAAGTGGGACCACCAGGAAGTGGTATGGCCTTTTGGTTTTGGGATGGCGTTCTGAGCGGGGGAAGGGGGGATTGGGGGAAGTGATGGGGTGGGAGGGGTGTGGGAGTGGCAGAGGCCTCCTCTGACATGAAGGTTCTCACATCTGTGCCAGCAAAATAGCT
The DNA here is from genome assembly GCF_035046505.1 of Tiliqua scincoides. Classification (NCBI taxonomy): domain Eukaryota; kingdom Metazoa; phylum Chordata; class Lepidosauria; order Squamata; family Scincidae; genus Tiliqua; species Tiliqua scincoides. The sequence goes on along the minus strand of NC_089825.1, from coordinate 140,447,620 downwards.
GGTGCAAACATGAGAAACCCCATAGTGGGACCTGAGACATTCCAAGGGGGAAGGGGACAAAAGTTCCTGGACGCCACAGTTCCTCTTAGTGCAGGGAAAGAAAAGATTGTGCTGGAAGACCTTTGAGCAGCTCATTTCCACAAACTTCTGGAACACCCACTGGATGGAACATCACCTTCTTCACTTACCCAGCTGGCTGGAAATCCTCCCTTCAGAGCACTGAGCACAGTCATAGCAACAGATCTGCTCCCCCTGGCGTACCATCTTTGTCTGTCCAGGATGGCAGCTCTCAGTACATGTCGATCGGGGCAGCATCTTCAAAAAACCCCAAAGGAGAAAGGGTTAGCATGGAAATCAACTGTTTTCTCATTGCTGTGATGTTTGGTTTGGTTTGTTCTGCACGAGAATACAGTTATGACACACAGCTCCTGAGCTCTTCTGACCTCTAATAGGTATCAATTTACTTCTATACAGGCGTGCGCCACTTAACAACAATTCACATAATGACTGATCGCATATATGACGGTGGTTAAAGCACAATGAAGGTGCTCTTAAGGAGGCAATCGCATCTCCCATAGCCTGCAGCAGAGTGTCTGTCTACACAACAGAGAGTATCTTAATGCAAACAAGAGGCCATCTGTCTCCGGTAGCCTGTTCAGCCAGCTAGTGTCTGGCAGGGGGTGTCTGTTTACACAACAAAGGCAATAGATTGTACTGAATGTTCACTTAATGACCTAACCATGTAACAGGGATCAGGGAATGTGTCCCTGTCATTAAGTGGCGCACACCTGCATTTATATCAGGCCCTTCTCATCAGATATTATTCAAGATGGTTTACATAGGTGGGCTGTCCTAGTTAGTTCCAATGAGGGTCTTCACAATATTGTTCTACATATAGAATCCTTCAGTCCCCAGATGTTTTCCTTTAGTTCCTTTACATACCACCTCTTCTCATCACCATAATCAATTCAGCCTGAAAATTCATGGGAAGAGATGGACAAACAAGGGGACAAAAGAGCATGGATAACATATGCCTGTACATATGAGAGTTTGGCAAATATAATAATAATAATAATAATAATAATAATAATAATAATAATAATAATAATAATAATAATAATAATAATAATAATAGTAACTACTTTATTTTTACCCTGCCTTTCTCCCCGAAGGGACTCGTGGCGGATTACAATATGTTAAAATCAGATTAAAACAGAATTTAAAAACAAATAGAAGCATATCAACACATTAACACATTTCAGAAAAAAACAGTAGTTAGATTAAAAAAAAATTAGGTAAAAAGAACATAGAGTGGCAAATCATGAAAGAATCAGGCCTGTAAAAAATACTAAAAGATGTGGAAAAGATGTTAGAAAGACCAAGATCTCAGAATGCTTGTTTAAACAAAAGAGTCTTCAGGCCTCGCCGAAAAGTCTCAAGAGAGGGAGCCATTCTTAAGTCAAGGGGAAGGGAATTCCATAACGTTGGTGCCACTACTGAGAAGGCCCTATTTCTTGCTGCTGCCCCACGTAACTCCCTAGGCAGCGGCACTTGTAAAAAGGCCTTCTCTGATGACCTAAGAAGATGAGTCGGATTGTATGGAAGTAGGCGATCTCTAAAATACCCTGGCCCAGAGCAGTATAGGGTTTTAAAGGTCAAAACCAGCACCTTGAATTGGGCCCGGAAACGAATGGGCAGCCAATGCAGCTGCTGGAGAAGCGGGCTGACAGAGTCAAACCACCTACCTCCAGTAACTATGCGGGCCGCCGCATTCTGCACTAGTTGCAGTTTCCGAACCGTCTTCAAGGGCAGCCTCACAGAAAGCGCGTTACAATAATCTAACCTTGATGTCACCATGGCATGGATCACCATGGCCAGGTCTGCACGATCCAAGTACGGCCGCAGCTGGCGCACCAGCCAAAGCTGAGCGAAGGGCCCCCTAGCTGCAGCAGCCAGCTGGGAATCCAGGAGAAGCTGCAAGTCCAGGTGGACCCCCAAGCTGCGGACTTGCTCCTTCAGGGGGAGTGCAACCCCATTCAGTGCAAGCCGGTAGTCTAGCACCTGCATCGAGGATTTCCGAACCAGGAGAGCCTCTGTCTTATCTGGATTTAATTTCAGCTTGTTAGCCCCCATCCAGATCCTCACTGCCTCCAGACAGCGCTCCAGGCCCTCAACCGCCACCCTGGAGTCTGGAGGAAAGGAAAGATAGAGCTGGGTGTCATCGGCATATTGATGGCACCCCACTCAAAACCCCCGGATGACCTCTCCCAGCGGTCATGTAGGTGTTAAATAGCATGGGGGACAGAATTGAACCCTGTGGCACCCCACACTTCAAGGACCAGGCTGTTGAACAGGCATCCCCCAGCACCACCATCTGAGTCCGACCCTCTAAGTACGAGCGAAACCACCGCAAAACAGTTCCTCCAACTCAGCCGATTGTCCCAGAAGGATACCATGGTCAATGGTATCAAAAGCCGCTGAGAGGTCCAGCAGGACCAACAGGGACGCACTCCCCCTGTCTGGTCCCTGGCATAGGTCATTCACCAAGGTGACCAAGGTGGTTTCCGTCCCAAAGCCTGGCCTGAAACCAGATTGAAAAGGATCCAGATAATCCGCTTCATCCAAGACCCTCAGGAGTTGAGACGCCACCACCTGCTCAATTACCTTGCCCAGAATTGGGATGTTGGAGACTGGCCAGTAGCTGTCTAATACAGTGGAATCCAGGGAGGGCTTCTTCAGGAGGGGGCGAACCACTGCTTGTTTCAAAGCACATGGCAGCGTCCCCTCCATCAAAGAAGAGTTGACCACCCTCCCTGTCCGCTCAGCCAGTCCACCCTGGGCAGCTCTTATCAGCCAAACCGGGCAAGGGTCAAGCAGGCAGGCAGATGGCCTCACACTCCAAAGGAGTCTGTCCACATCCTCAGGCTGCACAAGTTGAAAAGAATCCCACAACACTGGATAAGCAGTTGCCAAGGGGACATCTTCAGACATTGTCAATGTGGCATCCAAGTTGTGATGAATACGATGGATTTTATCTGCAAAATGTTGTGCAAACACATCACAGTGGCCGGCCGTGTGTTCCTCCTGGTCTACTGGAGGGGCCTGATGGAGGAGGCCCCGTACCACACAGAACGGCTCTGCTGGATGGTTGTCAGCAGATGCAATGGTAGCAGAAAAGAAAGATCTCTTCGCAGCTACCACCGCCACGGAATAGGCTCTGTAATGAGCTCTACTCCATGTCTGATCTGATTCATCACAAGTTTTCTGCCACCGTCACTGTAGACCTCTGCCCTGCCGCTTCATCATTCGCAGCTCCTCAGTGAACCAAGGAGCCGCTCCGAGTCTGCGACGTGGCAGAGGTCGTTCTGGAGCAATCTCATCTACTGCCCTGGTCATTTCCCCATTCCGGAGGTCAACCAGGGCTTTGGCAGTGGGAAAATCCTCCAGAGCCCTCAGGAATCCTCAGGATCCATTAGCCTCCAGGGGCGGACCATAGAAAACGGTCCCCCGCCTCTGCGGAGGTAGGAAGACGCAACAAGCCTATACCCTACTAGGAAGTGATCTGTCCATGATAACGGAGTGATCTTGATCTCCTCTACATCCAGATCCCTACCCCTGTGCCCAGCTGTAAACACCAGGTCCAGCACGTGTCCTGCAGAATGTGTTGGGGCCAGGATCTTCTGGGACAGGCCCGTGGTTGACATGGCAGCCATGAAATCCTGAGCTGCATCTGCTGCAGGGGCCTCGGCATGAACATTGAAGTCCCCCAGCACTAGTAGGCGGGGGGCCTCCAATGCTACCCCCGAGATCACCCTGGTCAGCTCAGGCAGGGAGACTGTTGGGCAGTAGGGCGGGCGGTACACCAACAGAATCCCAATCCTGTCTGGCCCTCTCAACACAACATGCAGGCACTCGAACCCAGCAAACTGCTGGACAAGGCACCTGGCAAGGGAGATGGACTCACGATAGACCATTGCAACTGCCCCTCCCCGTCCCTGCAATCTTGGCTGCTGCAAAACCTGGAAAACTGGTGGACAAATTTCAGAGAGACTAACTCGTCCCTCCATGTCCAACCAGGTCTCCGTAATACATTCCAGGTCGGCTTTCTCATCCAGGATTAAATCCCGGTTATTCATGGTTATCCATGGTTATTCATCCTAATCTACAAGCACAAACAGTATAACAAGTCAATCACATTTGTAAGTGTTACTCTTGCATCACTGTTATGATCATCACAGAAGGCTGCCAGATCCAGAGTAAATCCCAGTGAATGCCATAGGGCTTGCTTCAGAGTAAGTGCATCATGTACAGGAATATGCATTCCCAGGCATCTGCTAAAGAGTACTTCTGAGTTCCTCTACAACTATGGAACTATAGCTCAGAAAATGCATTCAGAACCTTCCCACCTGATCAAACTTCTGATTCCACACAATGGCGCTTCCATTAACGGCAAACTCTTCTCCTTCAGGAGCCCAGGGGTCCATCTTTCCTACTCTAACTCTACGGAAAGAGTGATTGTGGAATGTGATGGTGTTGACAATATCAAAACCTGTGGCCAGTTTCCCATTTTTATCAAAGAATATTTCTTCGCCCGCACTATTGTTTAAGCGAACATTTCTCAGAAAGTTGTGAAGCTGATTGGAGGAAAAGAAAAAGAATACTCAGGGGTAAACAGTTGAGCAGGAGTTCTTTTGATATCACTGGAATCTGGGACCTTGACCTTCTGGCACTGAAGAGACTGTGATTATACATGCAGGCGCATTGCTAGGTCATTGGACACTTGGAGCCCATACATTTTTGACACCTCTGCCTGTTTATGACAAAATTATTTTCAGTAGTAGTCATGACATGAAATAAATAATAATCAGGGCCAGAAAATAAATACTGTGAACATTTCCTGAAAGACTGCATACAAGAAAAAACCTATGAGAACATTTTTTTCTATGTGATGATTATAAACTCTACATGCTTAAACTTTCTCAGAGTTAATCTCACCCCCTCCTCCTATTCCCAGTCCCCATTTCCACCAGAATTCACAATTCATTTAATAACCCCAATAGTAATCCTTCAATTTATTGCTCCTCTAAATTAAGTCCCTTTCCAAATGGAAAGGACTCGGGCTTAGGCAAACTAAAGTGAAAATATTGTCTCACTTCTCGCTCAGTCCAGTTGCATTGCAAGAGTGGATCCAAGTCCATCCATGGGAATGCAGGGGTGACCGTACATATTAAAGGCTTACAGGAAAATCCTACCTGCCATGGCTGAACAGCCCAAACATCCCCTGTGCCTCCAGTTCCCTTTAATCTATGCTTGGATATTGAAGAGTACATGGAATGCAGAGCATGTGCTATGGCATGAGCAGCATTGTAGATACTGTAGCTCTCATCGGACATTTTCATTTCAAATATGGAACTGGGGAGATTGCTTAGCTTCTCCTCCCCAGTGCAGTTCCCTGTGTTTGGTAGATACCTGTTGAACTTGGGGAGTGAACACCAAAATGCAACTGACCAAAAATCATATAAGAAAGAAAACACAGGCTGATGTGGATTTATTGCCTTAAGGAAGTCTTCATATCCAGGCACGTCCTTTGTGTGGAATGTGAATGACAAGGTACCATTGAAGGATTTGGGTGTGAATAGAACCGGGTTGGATACTGTTGCAAAATCCCACTGAGATGTCATGATCCAAACCTTCTCTGTTGGGTCTTGCATTGCATTTTCATACACTGCTAGAGCCAATCGCAAACTCTCCATAGATCGTAAATCTCCATGAACAACAATCACGTTGCTCCTGGACATAGAGACAATAGATCTTACTCCTTCTATATGGTCATGCAAGGCTTGGTTATATTCCAAGAACGTCTTTGGTCCTGAAAGAACTTCTGTAAAAGCCACACAAATGTTGTTCTGGAGGAGCCTCGGAATGAGAGTCCTCAGAAATGTTTCTCCAGTGTCATTGTCTGAAACGAGGAGGCCAATCCAGTTCCATTTGAAATGTCGAATCAGTCGAACAATCCCAGTGTACTGAGATCTTGCATTTGGGACCATCTGGTAGAGGGAAGGGAACTGAGTTCTGTCACCCAGTGCAGAGTCAAAGAAGCCATAACTGAGCTAAGGGAAAAGGCAATGAGATTTTTAGGGCAGAAAAACATCTCCCATTATTCCTAAATAAAAAGGTCCTCCCTCACATGCCTGGCAAGTTATATAGTAGATCTTTTTGTGCTTTATCCTCTACGGAAAATGCGCAAGTCTCAATTTTCTGGGGCGCAGCGTTTTGGGCAGGATGACCAAGAGGATTAGGATTAGTCATTCAGCCTACAATCCTTTCCGCACTTTCCTGGGAGCAAGTGTCATTGACTATCATGGGACTTACTTCTGAGTAGACAGGCATAGGCTTGGGCTCTCAGGACCCAATCCTGTCCAACTTTCCAGCTTTGATTCAGGTGTCATTGGATTATGCACTACATCCTGCAATGTGGGGCTTTCATGGAGGCCTCCTCAAGGTAAGGTATTGGAGAAAATATTTTTCCCACATAGATTTGCTGCTAATTCAGTACAATTTATTCCCTCCTTAAAGTGGCTTTTTAAAAACATAATCAGGTTTTGACATTTTCACACAATAATTGATTAACATTTGACTCCAAGCTATGTGCTAAATGGGCAGAGCAGAGTCTTCTGACCGCACTTGTTGTAACCCAGATGGTCTGCTCTCCTAGAAATCCTAGTGGCTGTACATCTCTCTAGATTATGGGACACACATAGCTGTGGGATCCTGTAGATACTGAAGATGTGGGGCATCAGCATTCCAAGCTATGTGCTATATGGGCAGAGCGGTCTTCTGTCCTCTTATAGCCCAGATGGTCTACTTTCCTAGCAATCCTAGTGGCAGTAACTCTCTCCTGATTATGAAACATACATACCTGTGGGATCCTGTAGATATTTAAGATGTGGGGCATCAGCTTTGAATTTTGAGGAATGAGCCCCCCAATGACGACAATAAGTTCCTTTTCCTTGCTGCAGACATAATTAAGGGGATGCCCTTGATCTGTGAAAAGGAGACACATAGTTCCAGAACAGGACCCCCTGGCATTGTAAATGTTTCTAGTCGGTAAAAAATTCAATGTTTTGTTTGTCAAGAGGTTGACATCTTTCTTGATTTCAAAACTGGCAAATTTCATGGCAAAGAGACAATGGAAGTACTTTGGAATTGTGCTGAAATGAGACAATCATGTAGTCTTAGGCTCTGGTTCATATTCAATATGGTGAATGGGAATGCTCCATGCTCTTTGCATAGCCCTTACTCGTGCTTAAAATCAGGTTGATGGGCCCACATGCAGCTCTGCTTTTATGAACTTTCTAGCTCTCGCTATGCCCAGTTACAGGCAAGGAATTCCTGGTAACATCTTTTGATGGCCCAACAAGAAAAAGAGATGGAAAATAACATAACCCTATCACACTAGTTCCTTCTGAACAAAAGTCAGAAGGGATCTGGTCACCTGGCCCGCTGGATATGTCCACTCATCTTCCCATAGTAGATGGGTGGTTGAACAGGATGACAAGTTTCTTCTCCTGGAACAAGCCAATGAGGAAAGTGGAGCCTCAGTTCCCCAACTCCTGAGAAGGGAAGGCTGGCTTGAGAGGTAACGTGTTTTGTTTCTATCATGGAACGGCTTTTTGCTCATGCCTTAATGACCTTCAAGGGTAGAAAGTGACAAACAGATCCCCTTATAGTGCATGGAATGTTTCATTCAAAATTGGTTTTGTTTTATTTTGGAGATGCTCTAAGAGGATTTCCTGCTTCCAGGCAGGGGTTTGGACTAGATGACACTTTAGGTCTTTCCAGCTCTAAGATTCTACGATTCTTTACTTTGCCACTGTATGCATGTCTCCTCATTGTGTCCAATGGGGCTTACTTCCAGGTCAATGTGAATAGCCATGCAGCCCTAAGGCCTAATCCTATGGGCACCTTCTGTTGATGGAGCTAGGGCATGTAATGGAGCCACCAGTGTGAATGGCTGGCAATCGTGTGTGTGCATCACCAGAAACTTCAAGCTCCCCCCAGAGCATGCAGTGTGCACCTCCACCTTTTAGAGTGGCAGGAGATGGGATTGGACTGTGCGTCTCTCTAATCAAGTATCCATTTTGCCTCTTTTGATCTATTTCCTTCTACATTTTAAACTCCTCTGGCTTTTAAGAAACCCGCTTTGCTGCTGACATAGATCTGAGTAGACCCATGCGACTTGTATAGACCCAGTCTGGGGGCTTTGCATACTGGCCCCACCACTGTCACTGAGGCTCACCCTCGACATGCCTCCCAGCCTGATCCTTCCTCGGAGCACCTCCTCTGCTTACCCACCTGCCCTGGAATGGGATCTGCACTCCTTCTGCGTTCAGGGGCTCCAGCCATTTGTGCCTTGGGCTGAAGAATTGCAAGTGCAATCAGCACAAAGCCTGGATCACACTGGGCCAGTAGTCTTGGCAAACTAGCCCCATGATTCCTGCAATCTTCAAACTCCTGTAGCAGGTACAGATACAGATAGATCACCTTTGGCAAGCCTGGCCAGTGACTCACTAAGCCTCTCTAGCTTCTTGTCACATTTGCGGCCAAGTTGATGACACAGTTAGCACCTCCATCATGTTCTCCTTGACATATCTGAGTCCAGGACTCTTGTCTAGGTTGGAATCATTTAAGGGGAGACCTGAGATCAGCCCCAGGCATTCAACATATGATATGAACATGTGGTCAGTGTTTATGGGATTGCAGCCCTAGCAACTGCTTAAGATTATGCTTAAGATTATGCCGAGTTTTATGAGTGAGTAGTGAATACACTGCAGCGATTTTCAACCCATCTGAGTGGCATTGGTGTGCCACGCACGATCTGCATGCGTGCCGTGGACGTTTGCGGAGGGTCATTTATTAGGCCATTGGGTGATGTGGGCACTCTGACTGGCAGCTGGGTGTGCCTTGTCCAAGAACCCATGGTGAGTCTTTACAATTTTACACCCCTGACAGTGTGCCTTGAGCTGAAAAAGGTTGAAAATATCCCATATACTGTATTGCTTTGTATTTTGAATGCACATTTTTGCTGTTGCATTATTAACCTCACAATAAAAGTGATCTATTGTTACACTGTCACCATTGTGCCCCATAGCTCTTGTGTGTCATTCCACTAAGTTGTGCCACTAAGTTGTGCCATTGACCACCACACTCAAACCTGCATGCCTATTAGCTTTCCTCCATGTGTGTTCCTTTTCCACATGTCTTTAAGAGCACACCCACTAGCAAAACCACTTTAGAGTACCGGCTGCAGCTCACATAACCCAATCTTATGTTCCTTCCTGCAAAAAACTTCTCCGCACAAGGATAATGAGCAGGGCACATTGAAAGAGTTATAGCCTAATAATAATAATAATAATAATAATAATAATAATAATAATAATAATAATAATAATAATAATAATAATAATATTTATTTAGTGTTCATCTTGACCTTCCAGTTCTCTAGTTGCCGGGGTCTTTTTGCATATGTGAACTTGAACTTCATGCCACCACTACTGCCCCTATTTCCACCAGTCCCAAAGTATGTAATCCCGAATAATTTTTCTATATTTGTAACACTGAATTTTAATCCAAACCACAACCCAACTTACGTTCCTTTCAGGGAAGACACATCTGGAGTTTCTTTAAAAGAGAGATCTTTCTGCTCAACAGTACCGAAAGAGGCAAAGACACCAATAGTTACGTCTGGAGACAGATGGGTGTTCTTCTGCCTACCCCACCTGGACTGGCAGTTGTTGACAACACTGTAAGGCAGTTGCAGCAGCAGCACTGTAGACCATCTGAACAGCAGCATGTCTGAACCTCAGCCCCACAGCATTCTACCAATTTCCAGTGACTTTCACACATGAGGCACCATGAACACAATCATCAGTCACGAGGAGAAATGACCGTAGAGGGGCTGAGCGAATCCCAACTGCCAAGTTTCTCACATGAGGTCTTCATACTCAAGCGACACACACCTGGCTGTATGCAGTGAATACCCGACATCTGCCTCGTGCAGCTGGCTTTTCAAAAGCTGAAGTGCACATTTTATCCTCAGCTCCTGAGTGGATTCAGCTGTTTTTGTTATGAATTTTGAAGGTGGCCTCAGATTATCCCTGGGACTTCTCTAACGGAAGGCAGTGATTTAGATAATTACCAGGAAGATGATTGCATTGAGAAACCTTTTCAAATGTCTGCAAGGCATTTGGTGCTGCAGCACTCTGTAAATGCACAGGTGCTCAGGGGCTACCCGAGACAATACGCATGCAGAGACTCCTTTTAGGAGTGTAAAGGGTTCCAGAAACCAAAATGTTTGTGAACTGCTGCTCTTCCGTCACCCTGTGCATGACTACTCAGAAATAAGTCCCACTGAATTCAATGGAACTTATTGATATCCTATAAACACTTCCCTGGGAGTACATCACATTGAGCTTAATGGTACTTTTACATATACGTGCATGGGATTGTGCTGTTGTTTCAATAATTATTATTATGCCCACTTGCAGCTAAGGCAGAGAGGGAAAGTCTTACGTAAATGGAGATTCTCCCCAGGCAAATCCAGATTCTTAGCTCATTCAGTTCACCAGGATGCTACAGTAAAGCTCTCATGATATGTTAGGACCAGCACTGTATCACTTTGACTATTTCACCCATCTTGGCCATCAGCCTGTTTCTTCAAGGCATAATGATCTCACAATGTTGCATGTTCATCAGGACAAGCAGGAAATCACAATAAATAAATTTTCCTAAAGATCCAGTTCACCATCATTATAATCATTTATTATTTTTTGAGCAGTTAGAATTTGCAAATGGCTTAGGATAACAAAAGCAGATGACTGCACTTTGGAGGAGAAGGGAGGAATAAGAAATTAGATTGACCCTAAAATGTCAAATTGGTGCAAAATGAATCTCAGAATTATGTCCAAGGAGGAACAGCTGGGAATATTGAAGGAAGTCACATGAATTTCTATTTTAAAAAATGGACATATCTCAAGGGTTTTCTGCACAATGCTATGGACAAAGGTACTCAAGTACGCCTGTCAGGTAACAACATTCTTTTTCCTTTCTAAATTCTCCTTGGTGTTCAGCTGGGGCCTCACCACAGTAATGAAGAATTTGGGGAGAAAGATGAAACCCAACAATTCATCACTAGAGACCAAGATGGAGAAGACCTCCACGGCCACCATGTATTTCCCCTTGGTACTCAGGTAGGTTGGCACAAAGGACACCCAAACACGGCAAAGCACCAACATGCTGAAAGTGATCAGCCTAATTGAAAGTATTAGGCAACCTTCTGGTTAAAAAGCCACCACAAAGCTGGCAAGGGCCAGATATCCCATATAGCCCAGAACAATAGAGAACATGAAGACTGAGACTTCGTTGCACTGCACTATGATCTGACCTATCAGGGAGGGCGCGTCAAGCTCTGGGAAGGGGGGTGACACTGCCAGCCACGCTGCACAGAGTCCAGTTTGAATCAGACAACACACCACGATGACAGACATGGCCAAACTCTTCCCTAACCATTTTCTCATTCTGTTAGCTGGTATGGTGGCCATGAAGGAGAGGACCACAGTGAGGGTTTTGGCCAACACTGAAGAAACATATTGCTGTGCCTAGGAAGTGCCTGCTGTCATGGCGGGAGGCAATCAGAGAGCCAGCAGGAGTTAAGTGTATAGGCTGCCCAGTCACCTGTAGGTCTCCTCCTCCATTTTGCTGATGCGCTTCCGAGGAGAGTCAAGGAGTATTCCAAGGCAAGGTTCAAGGATTAGAGCCTGGTGCATGTTGCTGCCACCAGGATCCACCTCCTCTCTTGCCTGCCCTGATCTCTCCTCATTCACAACATGCCCCATTTCTGACATACCGGATTCTGCAGCAATGTGGTTCCAGATCTGCAGCTGCTTTGAAGCAGATGCTTGGTTTGGCCCAGTGGTGACACCAGCTTCACGCCATCACTGAGCCTTTGACAACAGTAGACACCTGCCCCATAGGACTGGGCCATATGTTCAGCTGAATTGCTGCTTTACTGACTGCATCAGCATTATGAATGTAGGATTGGGCCCTCAGGGTCCAATCCTAAAGGTTCCTAGCACTGGTGCTGAGTTCCAGGGCTGGCACTGGGTGTTGTAAACATGTTGTAAAGCACATTTACGGCACCCTGGGAGTAGGTAGTGCCGTATGAAGAATGCCATGTGACTGCGTGGAGATAACTGGAAACACCAGGCAGTGGTATGGCCTTTCGGTTTTGGGATGGCATTCTGAGCAGGGGAATTGGGGAAGTGATGGGGTGGGAGGGGTGTGGGAGTGGCGGAGGCCTCCTCCGCCAGATCCCATCCTCTGTGTACAACCTAATAGCTTGACATGAAGGTTCTCACATCTGTGCCAGCAAAATAGCTGGTGCAAACATGAGAAGCCCCATAGTAGGACCTGAGACATTCCTCGGGGGAAGGGGACAAAAGTTCCTGGATGCCACAGTTCCTCTGAGTGCTGGGAAAGAAAAGATTGGGCTGGAAGACCTTTGAGCAGCTCATTTCCACAAACTTCTGGAACACAGATTGGATGGAGCATCACCTTCTTCACTTACCCAGCTGGCTGGAAATCCTCCCTTCAGAGCACTGAGCACAGTCATAGCAACAGATCTGCTCCCCCTGGCATACCACCTTTGTCTGTCCAGGATGGCAGCTCTCAGTACATGTCAATCGGGGCAGCATCTTCAAAAAACTCCAAAGGAGAAAGGGTTAGCATGGAAATCAACTGTTTTCTCATTGCTGTGATGTTTGGTTTGTTCTGCATGAGAATACAGTTATGACACACAGCTCATGAGCTCCTCTGACCTTTTATAGTTATTGATTTACTTCTATACAGGCATGCGCTGCCTAACAACAGTTCACTTAATGACTGATCACATATATGACGGTGGTCAAAGCACAATGACGGTGCTCTTAAGGAGGCAATCACATCTCCCGTAGCCTGCAGCAGAGTGTCTGTCTACACAACAGAGAGTATCTTAATGCAAACAAGAGGCCATCTGTCTCCAGTAGCCTTTGCAGCCAGCTAGTGTCTGGCAGGGCATGTCCGTTTACATAACAAAGGCAATAGATTGCACTGAATGTTCACTTAATGACCTAATCACATAACACGGATTAGGGAACGTATCCCTGTCATTACGTGGCTCACACCTGTATTTATATAATGCCTTTCTCATCTGATATTACTCAAGACAGTTTACACAGGTGGGCTGTCCTAGTTAGTTCCAATGAGGGTCTTTACAATATTGTTCTATATATAGAATTCTTCAGTCTCCAGATGTTTTCCTTTAGTTCCTTTACGTACCACCTCTTCTCATCACCATAATCAATTCAGCCTGAAAATTCATAGAAAGAGATGGACAAACAAGGGGACAAAAGAACATGGAGAACTTTTGCCTGCACATATGAGAATTTTGCATATATTATCCATGTTATTCATCCTAGTCTACAAGCACAAACATTATAACAAGTCAGCCACATTTGTAGGTGTTACTCTTGTATTACTGTTATGATAATCACAGAAGGATGGCAGATCCAGAGAAAATCCCAGTGAATACCTTAGGGCTTGCTTCAGAGTAAGTGCATCTTATACAGGAATATGCATTCCTAGGCATCTGCTGAGTTCTTCTACAACTATGGAACTTCTTGTTGGCATCCCTCCGTCTCGGAAGACCATGGTGTCACGCTCTGAATGGTGGTTCTAGAACAGACTGTCCTCTCCAGTGCACTAAGCCTGGGTAAAGTAGGTATGGAGGATAGGCTGTTACCCATGCAGCAAATCCCCCCTCTCCACGTCGCTGAAATGGTCCAATGGAAAGGCAGAGTCCAATACGGTTGGTTCCAGCGATGTCGCAGGAGTTTCCAGAACGTAACTGTGTTCAGCCATGAACTGCCTCAGGGACTCTGGCTCCTGATTTTGTCTCGAGGTTGACTCCTGAAGCCTTTTCCATAACTGGATGTAGCCACAAGGCAGTGGAGGTTTGGGATCAGAGTTTTCCTTCTTCCACTTTTCCATAGTGGAAACTATGGAACTATAGCTCAGAAAATGCATTCAGATCCTTCCCACCTGATAAAACTTCTGTTTCCACACAATGACACTTCCATTAAAGGCAAACTCTTCTCCTTCAGCAGCCCAGGGGTCCATCCTTCCTACGCTGACTCTACGGAAAGAGCAATTGAGGAACATGACTGTGTTGACGATATCAAAAGATGCTGCCACTTCCCCATTTTCAAAGAATTTTTCTTTGCCTGTGTTATTGTTGAAGCGAATGTTTCTCAGAAAGTGGTGAAGCTGATTGGAGGACAAGAAAAATAAAACACTGGGGTCAATTGTGGAGCAGGAGTTCTTTTGAGATCACTGGAATCTACCACCTTGAACTTCTGGCAATGCAGAGACTGTGATTATACATGCAGGCGCATAGCTAGGTCATTGGACATTTGGAGCGCATACTTTTTTGACACCTCCCCCTGTATACGACAAAATTATTTTCAATAGTAGTCATGACATGAAATGAATAATAATCAAGGCCAGAAAATAAAGGCATTGAGCATTTTCCCACAAGCAGGGGGTGAAAGTCTCTGCACCTAGTACTCTGTGAAATCCTGCCCCTGTACCTGGAGGTTCAATGTAGCGAGAATGTTTAATAACCACGGATAGACCTGTAGTCCACCATTAATGTTTGGAACTCTTGCACCAGTTCACTCTGGTGCTCCGTCAGCCACTTCCCGAACTGGACCAAGTCAGAAGGGCCCAGTTGCTGGCGGTCGGGAAGGGGGCCATACCCTGCTGGCCTCCAGCAGGATCTGAGTCACGGTGCCAGATGTGAGGCCTCCCTGTGGGGGAAAGGGAGGGCCCGCCCGGCCTTTCCAAGGGGGACCCCCTTGTGGAGGCCTCAGACTAGTTCCCCAGAAGAAAGGGGGGTTGCATCACCTGGCTCCCCCTCTTTGGGCTGGCAGCATTTGCCAGAGTCAGGAGCAGGGGCTGCTGTCAGCAGATCCTCCTGCCTGCTCTTCTAATTCCCAACTGCCTTGTCATCCCTGGCCTCCAGGTTTATGTAGGGCAGTCCCCTCCCCTTTGGCCCCTCCCCTTCCCTCACAGGAATGGTACAAAAAGGACCTGTCTCTGGGACTGCCCTCGCCTGGGATTACCACCACTCCTCCCCTTCCTCTCTCCGTTTCCCTCCCACCTCCTCTCACCTGGAGCTGCCAGGGTTGCTCCTGAGATGGCTGGGAAGGCTGCTGCCTCTACTCTGATCTCTGCCTTTGGGTGGTGGGCTGGCCCTGCCCACCTGGGTCCTGTAGCTCTACAGATGAAGTCGGGAGATCCAGCTGTGGGCTCCCAATCTTACAGCCTGGTGCCCTGCCTGGCAAGGCAGGCCCCGTCTGGCTGGGCGAGGGAGTGCTCCCTTTCTCCCCTGAGGTGGGGGAGGGGTGGCTGCCCAGCAGCTGAATGACCTGTGTCCTGTCTCCCCCTCCCTCCTCCAAGGTGGAGGGAGAAGCGGGGGATTTGGCACGCAGTGTTCCTCTGCTGCACTTTGCCGCCCACAGGAGTGCTCAGGCCGCATATTGGGAGGTGGCCCCATGTTCCACTGGCTTCCTCCCTGATCCTCTGACCCAGAAGTCCTGTCCCTGGGTAAGTTGTGGACCTGTGGGAGGAGGGGAACCCCAACACACACACCCCCGTGAGAGTGGTGATGGGGTCTCAGCAACCCTGTCTTCGAACAGGCGAGAGAGGCAGTCAGCATTACAGTGCAGCACGCCCTTGTGGTGCCGGATTGAGAAGAAGAAGGGCAGCAGGGCCAGGTACCTGCGAAGCACTCTGTCATTGTGGTCCTTGACTCAATGGATCCACTGGAGGGGTGCATGGTCCATCACAAGGACAAAAGGATTAGCGGTCAGGTAATAGCGCTAGGCAGTAATGGCCCACTTCACGGCCAAAGCTTCTCGTTCAATGGAGGCGTACCGCCGCTTGGCGGGTTGCAGCTTTCGACTAAGATATGCTTCAGGCCGCTCTCCTTCAGGATACTCCTGTACCAGGACCACGCCCAGTCCTATCAACAAGGCGTCAGCCTGTATGACAAAGGGCCCACTAATATCCGGGCTGTGTAGAACTGGGTCCCCTAGGAGGGTCTCTCAGAGGTCCTCGAAGGCCCGGTGGGCTCAGACAGTCCACAGGATCAGGTTCTGAGCAGGCCCCTTTAGCAAATCGGTCAGGGGGCTGGCACGGGAGACAAAGTGGGGGATGAAACGGCTATAGTATCCAGTGAGCCTGAGAAATTGTCACTGCTGCCTCCATGTTCAGAGTGGAGGGCAAGTCTTCAAGGCATACACCTTCTCGGGTTGGGGCACGAGCCAGCCTTGTGTCCCAGGAAATGGAGAGCTGTTTTTCCTAACAGGCTCTTCTTGGGGTTAGCCCTTAGCCCTGCTTCGCGTAGGGCTGCCTGGACCTTTTGGAAATGACCCAAGTGCTCCTCCTGGTTTCTGCAGAAGATCAGGATGTCATCAATGTATGCAACACAAAACATCTGGCAGGACCTCAACACACAGTCACCCAAACGTTGGAATGTCGCAGCTGCCCCGTGCAGTCCGAAAGGTGTGACCGTGAAATAAAAGAGCCCCTGGGGGTGGCGAAGGCGGTCTTCTCCCGGTCCTGGTGTCAGAGGGGCAGTTGCCAATATCCTTTTGTAAGATCCAGGGAGGACAGGTATTGGGTTTCTCCTACCTGGTCCAACAGGACTTCTGCCCATGGCATGGGGTACGCATCAATTTTGGCCCTTCTATTCACCTCTCAAAAATCAATGCAGAAGTAGATAGTGCCGTCTGGTTTGGGTACTAGCACGATGGGGCTGTGCCATTCACTGTGCAAAGGTTCAATCACGCTGAGGTGTAGCATGTCCTCCACTTCTTGATTCACCACCTCCCATCGTTTCCACAGAAGTGGTCTCCATACAGTCTGGACCACCGCCCCTACTTCCGTCGGTATCTCGTGCTGTATGATATGAGTCCAACCTGGGGTCATTGAAAACCCCTCAGGGAAGTCTTCTAAAAGGGTCCTCAGCTGGGTCATTTGGTGTTCTGACAAAGTAGCCCCAAATGAGGGCAGTGTCGGCGCAGCCAGGTCCCAGGACCAGGGTGATGGGAAACGGTCCCCTCCAGGGTCCTCCGGGTTGGTTTGGGAAGAGGGCCCCATGTACCAGGACCTGGTCCTTGTTCTGGAAGGAACATACCTGGGTGGTGCAGTTGTAGTAGTGCTTCTGTTGGTCCTGGGTGCGTTGCAGGTTCTTTTGAGCCAAGACATGGGCCGTCTCTAAAGTCTCTCAGGGTCGGGTCATGTACTCCCCTACAGGTAGGGATGGGGCCGATGATGACGGAGCCCATCCATCTCAGAGTATCGCAAGCAGGCTGTGGGGCTGATGGCCATATAGCAGGTCAAAAGGAGCGAGGCCGGTCAAGGCTTGGGGGGTCTCTCGGACGGCGAAGAGGATCGCATCCAGATACAAGTCCCACCAGGTGGGTCGGTCAAGGGCCAACTTCTGAATCATTGCCTTAAGGGTCTGATTGAAACCTTCCACTAAGCCATAGGTTTGGGGGTGGTAGATGGCCGTGAACCTTTGTTTGATGCCCAAGGTTTGACACAATGCCTTTAGCACCCGTGATGTGAAGGGTCTCCCTCTCTCAGTCAGTACCACACTGGGGAGCCCCACCTGGGCAAACAGGTGCATCAGGGCTTTCGTGACACCAGAGGCCTGCATCCCCCACAAAAGTACAACCTCTGGATAGCGGGATGCATAGTCCATCACGACCAATGCGTAACGGTGCCCACTAACGGTCCTTGGCCCTACAAAGTCCATATCAATGTACTCTAATGGTGTGCCAACCACCGGCAAAGGGCACAAGGGGGCCTGGGGTGATCGTGGAGCATTTCCCTTCTGACAAGTAGTGCAGATGCAGCAATGGGCCTAGGCGTCGGGGACCAAAGTGGGTCAGAAAAAATAGCGCAAAGCCTGGCCCACCATTTTCCATGACCTCGGGTGTCCGGCCCAGTCGGCATCATGGGCAAAGTGCAAGACCAGTGGCCTAAACTCATGGGGGACAACCAGCTGTTTGTCAAAGCCGCCTTTTTCCCGGGAAGGTGCCACCCGCCACCAGAGCCCCACCTCCCTCTCAATCCGGGGAAAGTGGTCTGCCTGCCTGGCGTCAATTACCTGCCCTTCATTCACTGCGGCATTGTCCTGGAGGTCGGCCATGGTTGGATCTTCTTCTTGCGCCTGACGGAACCGGGGGTCGGTGGCCAGTCCCTCTGCGGGGGTGTTGGGTAGCAACTCTGGTGGCATTGCCCAAGTCGAGGGTCCTTCGCCTGGGTCTTCCTCTTCCATGGCCAGAACAGTTCACTTGGCCTGTTCTATGGCATGCCGCACACCAGACTGTGGAAGGTCAGTGTGTCCCAGCCCAGAAGAATGGGGTAGGTCAGTTCTTCCATTTGTACCAACTTGACCTCATTGTCCTGGTCCTGGTAGCGCAGAGTTACCTTCACCACCAGGAGGTGCTGGGTATGTCAGTGTAGGCAGGCCACAATCATCCAGCAGAGTACTGGGAGGTCAGCAGGTAGGAGGTGAGCCTGAATCATTGAAACAGCACTGCCCGAGTCCAGGAAGGCCATCAATTGCCTTTGTCCCAGGCTGACTTTCATGACTAGGGGTGCCAGGCGTACTGGTCTGGCTCACCCTTCACCTGCCGCCATCAAGGTAAGGTCACATTCCATGAACAGACAGTCATGCTTGTAATGCCCCATCTGCCCGCAGATGTAGCAGGGGCAACACCGTGCCTCCTCCACCGGTCTTCCAGTGATGTCCGGCAGAGAGGGCAGCAGTCCCTGGGGTCTGGGCCTGGGAGACCTAACTGGGGAAGGCAGGGGGGCCATGACACTCTCTGTGTCAGTCCTCGCCCTTGGAGACACGGCTCCACCCGTGGGCAGGCCATAGAAGCAACCACGAGGGCCAGGGTGGGCCTGTCCATCAAGAGGGGGGCAGGAGTCGCCCCAGCACCTGCAGCACCTTGTGTTTCACTCCGAGGGTCTCGATGGCCTTCGGCAGCCTCGGCATCTAGGAAGTTCTCAAAGAGCTTCATTGCAGTCACCAGGTCAGCGGGGTGGTGTCGGCTAACCCATAGTCAGCCTCTGAGGGCATCACATGATACACTTGGTCGAGTACCATCTTGTCCACGATGGTATGGCCCTCTTCAGTGGTGGGCTTCATCCACCTCTGGGCTGCTTCTCGCATCTCGGCAATGATGGCCCAGCGCCGACTTCCCTGGATATACCGGATGTCACAAAACCGGAGGCGGAAGAAGTCCTCTGATATTCCGTAACGGTCCAACAGGGCGTCCTTCAACCTTTCGAAGTTCGCTAGGTCTTCAGGCGGTGTTGCCTTTCACATGGAGGCTGCTTATCCTGTTAGATAAGGGCCCAAAATGTAAGTCCATTGCATGCGTGGCCAACGGGCCAACGTGGAAGTCCTCTCAAATATGGTCAAATAAGTCTCTATGTCGTCCTCTGGCAAGAGTCGGGAAAACTTGAACTGCAGAGTTCCACCTGGAGCGGCAGCGGCAGTGCTGTCAGCCATCCCAGCCGCAAGCCCGTCCTCGATTTTCTACAGGAGCGCGGCTTCATCCGTCCGAGACTGGCGGTATAGCTCTTGCACCAGTTCACTCTGGTGCTCCATCAGCCACTTCCTGAACTGGGCCAAGTCAAAAGGGTCTGACAACGCTGGCGGTCAAGATGGGGGCCGTACCTTGCTGGCCTCCGGCGGGATCTGAGTCACGGCGCCAGATGTGAGGCCTCCCTGTGGGGGAAGGGGAGGGCCCGCCCGGCCTTTCCAAGGCGGACCCCCTTGTGGAGGCCTCAGATTAGTTCCCCAGAAGAAAGGGGGGTTGCATCACCTGGCTCCCCCTCTTTGGGCTGGCAGCATTTGCCAGAGTCAGGAGCAGGGGCTGCTGTCAGCAGATCCTCCTGACTGCTCTTCTAATTCTCAACTGCCTTGTCATCCCTGGCCTCCAGGTTTATGTAAGGCAGACCCCTCCCCTTTGGCCCCTCCCCTTCCCTCACAGGGATGGTACAAAAAGGGCCTGTCTCTGGGACTGTCCTCGCCTGGGATTACCACCACTCCTCCCCTTTCTCTCTCCGTTTCCCTCCCACCTCCTCTCACCTGGAGCTGCCAGGGTTGCTCCTGAGATGGCTGGGAAGGCTGCTGCCTCTGCTCTGATCTCTGCCTTTGGGTGGTGGGCTGGCCCTGCCCACCTGGGTCCTGTAGCTCTACAGGTGACGTCAGGAAGTCCAGCTGTGTGCTCCCGATGTCACAGCCAGGTGCCCTGCCCGGCAAGGCAGGCCCCAGCCAGCTGGGCGAGGGAGTGCTCCCCTTCTCCCCTGAGGCGGGGGAGGGGCGGCTGCCCAGCAGCCAAATGGCTTGCATCCTGTATCCCCCCTCCCTCCTCCAAGGCGGAGGGAGAAGCGGGGGGTTCGGCACGCAGTGTTCCTCTGCTGCACTTTGCCACCCACAGGAATGCCCAGGCTGCATATGGGGAGGTGGCCCCATGTTCCACTGGCTTCCTCCCTGATCCTCTGACCCTGAAGACCTCTCCCTGGGTAAGTTGTGGACCTGTGGGAGGAGGGGAACCCTGACAATTGTATACAACAGAATATGTCTTGTATCATTACTACAGCTTTCACGAAAAATATTCATTAGAAATATCTCTGGTTCAAATGGTATAACACATTTAAAAATAATTTGGATATTCATATGTACTTTTCTCCAGAATTCTTATGCCTTAGAACAGAGCCACCACATGTGGTAAAAAGATCCTTTCGCCTCCTTACATTTCCAGCATTTATTGCATGTACCAGGATACATTTTTGCCAGCCTATCTGGAGGTAGGTACCATCTATAAAAGATTTTATAGGTATTCTCTTTCATCATTGTTGCTTTGATTATCTTCATATTTCTTTTCCAGATCTGTTGCCAATTGTTCACTGTTATATTGTGCCCAATATTCTTTGCCCACAGGATCATCACCTCTTTTACAGACTCATCTTCCATTTTCATGTTTAACAAATATTGGTACATCTTCTTAATATAGTGTTCCTCATTTGATAAGAACATTTTATCAAATTCTTTCTCCACTGTGTAAACTCCTTCTTTTTTATCTTCCATCCATCTTGTTTTAACTTGTAATTCTGTCAGCCATTCCAATTTAATCCCTTTCTCCAATAACTCTTCTTTAATAAAAATCTGCTTTATCGTCTAATAAGTTGTCATATCTCTTATTTTGTGATTCCCATATCCAAATTGGCTTTGCATTAATTTCTAGTGGTTTGACCCATCTCGGGATTTTCCCATAACCTTTATATCTTATTTGTTCCCAAGCAAATAACAGTGCCCTTCATATCAAATGTTGTTAAAAGTAACTGTGGTATTTAGCTTTATTGTAAATCATAACGGAATGGGGACCAATCTGCAGATCATGTAATTCTAGTTCCAACTCTCTAGATTTTTCCAATTCTGCCCAGTCTTTTATCCAGTTCATTGCTGCTACATAATAATACATTTCCCAATTAGGCATTCCAAGGCCAGCTTGCTCTTTAGCATCTTGCAATAGTTTCATCTTCACTCTTGCTTTTTTTCCTTGCCAAATAAAGTTGGCCAGAACTTTATTCAATTCTTGGAAAAATGATTTCTTTAATATCACTGGAATTGTCTGGAATAAAAATAGTAGTTTCGGAAACACGTTTGTTTTTATTGTTGCTATTCTCCCCAGCAACGATAATTTCAATCTATTCCATCTTTTTAAATCATTCTTAATCTCCATCATTAACTTTAAATAGTTATTTTCCATCAATGCACTGGGTTTGTCTGTCAAGATAATAACCAGATATTTAACTTTATTTGTAATATTAATACCAAATTCTTGTATTTGCTGTTTCCCTTGTTTTCTAATATTTTTCACTAATAGTTTCGTTTTATCATAATTTATCTTCAGTCCTGCCATTTCTCCATATTCTGTCATCTATCAAATATTTTAAGGACTGCTTTGGATCCTCAAAAATGAAAGTAAGATCATCTGCATATGCCTGGATCTTAAATTCTTCTTTTTGGACCTTCACTCCAACAATTCTTTCATCTCTTCTTACTATGTTGTTCAATACTTCCAAAGTTAAAATAAATAATAATGGAGATAAAGGACATCCTTGTCTTGTTCCCTGTTGGATTTCTAACTTTCTTGTTATATTACCTTTTATCTTTATTCTCACTGTCTGTTTTGTGTATATCTTCTCTATTATCTTTATAAACTTTGCTCCAAAATTCATCTGATACATTTGTTGTATCATAACATTCCAGTTTACTCTGTCAAATGCTTTATGTGCATCTACAAAGATTAATCCTAATTTCTTCTCTGGGTGTGCCTCAAAATATTCTATTCTATCAATAATAACTCTCACATTATTTTTTAGGTGTCGTTTTGGTAAGTAGCCCGTTTGATGTTGATGTATTATTTGTAGCAGGACTCTCTTTAATCTTCCAGCTAATATTGATGCAAAGATCTTATAATCCGTATTTAAAAGAGAGATCGGTCTATAATTTCTAATTTCTTTCTTTTCCGTGTCTGTGTATTAGCATAATTAATGCTTCTTTCCATGAGTCCGGTATACTTCCAGTTTCCCAGATATCATTAACCAAATTCTTGAATGGTAATTGTATAATCTCTTCAAATATAGTATTCAGCCAGAATTGCGTCTGGTTCAGGAGATTTCTGATTTTTCTGTCTTTTAATTGCTTCTGTTAATTCTTGCATGGAAATTTCTTGATCCAGAATTTGTTTCTGTTCTGAGGTCAGTTTTAGCATATTATTTTTTAATAGGTAATCCTTTTGCAAGTTAGGATCTATATTCTTCTTCTTATATAATTGTTGATAGAATTTTTCTATTATAAATTTAACTTCTGAAGATTTATGCTTCCCAATTCAATTTTCATCTATCAAACTGCTTATAAAGTTCCTCTGTCATTCTTTTTTTCAGTCTGTGTGCTAACCATCTTCCAGGTTTATTTGCATTTTTGAAATAATTCTGTTTAATTAGCTTTAATTTTTTCTCAATTTCTTCCATTTGTATAATTCTAATCTCATGTTGAAGTCTTTGTATTTTAGCATTTAATTCTTCTCTAGATGGATTCTCTTGGAACTCCTGCTCCTTCTTCTTCAATTTTAAGATTAGTTCTTTGATACGTTGATTATCCCTCTCTTTTTTCCTTGCTGAAAATTTCATCATAATTCCTCTAAAATATGCTTTGCTTGTATCCCAGATAATTTGTGGTCTTATTTCTGGGTGATTATTTATTTTAAGAAACCAACTCATTTCTTTTCTTTCATATCAGCATTGTTCCAGAACCCTTTCCTTTGAGATTTATTAAATTTTAAACTAATTGGATTATGATCCGCAAAGGTGCTTGGTAATATTTCTGCTTTGAATATATCTGTCATTGCTGTAATCCAACACATATCTATTCTGGACCATACTTTATGATGTGTTGAAAAGTGAGCATATTACTGTTTTCCTGGATTCTGAACTCTCCATGTGTCAATCAGATTAAGTTCTTCTACCAATCATAAAAAAGATTTAGGTAAGCTTTCTTTTTCCTCTTACTTGATCTATCTAAATTCATGTCAAACGTTGAATTAAAATCACCCAGCAAAATCAGATCATATTCATTCAAATGAGCCAATTTTCTATGCAATTTTTCATAAAATTTTTCACGTGAGTCATTTGGAGCATATATACTTACCACTAATAATTTCTTTTCCAGATATGTAATTTCTACTCTCAATATTCTGCTGTCTTCATCTACTTAAATCAATTTTGGATTCAACCAAGGTTTAATATATAAGGCTAAGCCTTTTTCTTCTTTTTTGTTTCTGCTGTATAAAAAAGTTTGCCTAATTTCTTATTTTGTAGAAGTTTCCAATCTTCCATCACCCAAGCCAGCCTCATGCATTGCTTTCTCCATCTCAAGCGTCTCCCCCCACCAAGCAACCAGGACCCGCAGCTCAGCTGTATTATCCTCCTCATCCAAGGAAGAAGCTGGTGCGAGATGGGGGGCGCTTTGGGGCCTTCCCCCAGATTTCTTGTTTCTCTTAGGCATACTTACGATTGAACAACTGGGGGGGGCACTGCTAACTAACCTATCACCCCTACAATACTTACAATTACTATTAAAGTACTCCAATGTTCTCCTTCCACCTGTCCCTATTTAATTATCTATTTCTTATTTCACTTTTTTAAAAAAATTATATTTAATCACAACTTATTAAAAAAAATTTAAATTTTATCCCCCTTTTTATTTATTCAACTTTTTTAAAAATTTTAATTATGCAAAGGACACAGCAACGATTATCCAAATCTAGGTCTCCCATCCAAACCAGGACCACAGCTGACCCTGCTTAGCTTCATTTATGGTTGAGCGTCAACACCACTCAGCCACCAGGCCTCATAGCCAAGTGCAAAGGACATAGCAAAACTGCTAACCAATTCTAGGTCACCCATCTACTTTTGGACCATAGCTGACCCTGCTTAGCTTTACTCAACACTGAGCATCAACACTGCTCAGCCACCAGCCCACACTGCCAAGTGTGCAAAGGAATATACAGAAAAACACTGGAGAGGATAAATGCCCAGCACCACCCGCAAGCCCCAATCACAGGCAGGAGGGCGCGCAGGGATGAAAGTGCTCAGTGCCCTTGCTGGCAGGCGCAACAAGCAGCTGGCAAGGAGCCCAGGCAGGGCGCTCCAGTGACCCCAATGAAAGCAGGCACCAGCCGCAGCCACACGCTCCTACGGGGCGCCTGCAATGAAGCAGGCGGCCTGTTCCGCACAGGCACCCCACACAAACGGCAGGGCGGAGGGCAAGCTCAGGCACAGACCTGCCAAAGCAGAGACGCCAGGCACCCCAGCGCTGGCTGCCCAAACCACCCGTGGGAGGCGGGGGGGAGGTCAGGCACTCAGCGGCTCCCGCTGAGTGCAGCTGGTAGCTGCATGCGTCTGCCTCTCAGCCCGCAAACAGGGAGCCTGAGTCCACCCTCGCACTAGCCACAGGCGCACCAACCCCACCAGAGGCAGGGGAGCACCAGCTGCGCACACGTAGCCAAAGAGGGGCACAGCCGAACTGCAGCCCCTGCAAGGAAAGCCCCCCGCAGCCCAGCCAAGAAGCCCAACCTGGGCACCACCACCAACAGCTCACTGCCCCAGGTGAGCTAACAGAAGGCAGGCGGGCGGGCAGGCGCCCACAGCTGAATCCGCTGGGCTCGGGGACACAGCAACGTGGCCTGTGTTGGGGAGTAGCGCAAAGGAGGTCCTCCTCTGATCGCTGCCTGGTCCCGACTGCTCGGGCTTCTCCGAGCAGCCTGCACATGGCCTCACACCAATTAGCCCCCAGCCAATCAGCTGCGAGGCTGGCCCCTCCTGTGCCTCCTATGGGGGCAGGGCAAACGCCGGTGGTGCACTAATTCACATGCCATGGGAATAAGTTGAACACTTAAGTTGAACTCCATGGGGAAGGGGAAAAAAAGACAATATTCTCGAGTGAAGTCTTGGGCACTGAAAGGTTTAAATATTTTCTCTCATTTCTTTTCTGCTCAAATTTTCCCCTTCCAAACTTGCACCCCTGTTTTGCCACTCTTCCTCCAAAATCTCTGCACAACCTACTTTTGAGGTAGAAAACACAAAATTGAGGATATGGGATTTGCGTTTGCAGGTAGCATGTAATTAACTCTATTGCAAGTATAGCACTTGCAAGTATAGAACTTTAAAAAAAACAAAACCTTTGTCTATAAAATATAACTTGGAGAGGAGACACACAGAGTTCACTCTATCTTGTCTTATTTGCAACAATATAGTTGCCTTTCCTCTGAGCTTAGTTAGGGCCCAATCCTATCCAACCTTTCAGCTGGATGCAGGTCAGACACAGAGGATAGTACGCCAGAGGATAGAGGTGGTATGCTAGGGGGAGCAGATCTGTTGCTACGACTGTGCTCAGTGCGCTGAAGGGAGGATTTCCAGCCAGCTGGGTAAGTGAAGAAGGTGATGCTCCATCCAATCGGTGTTCCAGAAGTTGGTGGAAAGGAGCTGCTCAAAGATCTTCCAGCCCAATCTTTTCTTTCCCAGCACTCAGAGGAACTGTGGTGTCCAGGAACTTTTGTCCCCTTCCCCCTTGGAATGTCTCAGGTCCCGCGATGGGGCTTCTCATGTTTGCACCAGCTATTTTGCTGGCACAGATGTGAGAACCTTCATGCCAAGCTATTAGGTCGGACATAGAGGATGGAATCTGGCAGAGGAGGCCTCAGAGAACTTTATGCCTTGAAGAACAGACCGATGGCCAAGATGGAAGAAACAGTCAACGTGACTGGTCCTGACATATCATGAGAGCTTTATTGTAGCATCCTGGTGAACTGAATGAGCTAAGAATCTGGATTTGCCTGCGGAGATTCTCCATTTACGTAAGACATTCGCTCTCTGCCTTAGCTGCAAGTGGGCATACTAATAATTATTGAAACAACAGCACAATCCCATGCATGTATATGCAAAAGTACCATTAAGCTCAATGTGATGTGCCTCCAGGGAAGTGTTTATAGGATATCAATATGTTCCATTGAATTCAGTGGGACTTATTTCTGAGTAGTCATGCACAGGGTGTTGTGAGAGCAGCAGTTCACAAACATTTTGGTTTCTGGAACCCTTTACACTCCTAAAAGGAGTCTCTGCATGTGTAGTGTCTCGGGTAGCCCCTGAGCACTTGTGCATTTACAGAGTGCTGCAGCACCAAATGCCTTGCAGACATTTGAAAAGGTTTCTCAATGTAATCATCTTCCTGGTAATTATCTAAATTATTGCCTTCCGTTAGAGAACTCCCAGGGATAATCTGAAGCTACTTGCAACATTCATAACAAAAACAGTGGACTGTACCTTGGGAGCTGAGGATAAAATGTTCATTTAAGCTATTGAAAAGCCAGCTGCACGAGGCAGATGTCGGGTATTCACTACATACAGCCAGGTGTGTGTCGCTTGAGTATGAAGACCTCATGTGAGAAACGTGGCAGTGGAGATTCGCTCAGCCCCTCTACAGTCATTTCTGCTCGTGACTGATGATTGTGTTCATGGTGCCTCGTGTATGGAAGTCACTGGAAATTGGTTGAATGCTGTGGCGCTGAGGTTCAGACATGCTGCTGTTCAGATGGTCTACAGTGCTGCTGCTACTGCTGCAGCTGCCTTACGGTGTCATCAACCACTGCCACTCCAGGGGGGGTTGGCAGAAGAGCAGCTATCGGTCTCCAGACATAACTATTGCTGTCTTTGCCTCTCTCGCAATTGTTGATCAGAAAGATCTCTCTTTTAAAGAAACTCCAGATGTGTCTTCCCTGGAAGGAAAGTAAGTTGGGTTGTGGTTGGGAGTAAAATTCAGTGTATAAAATAATCCTTTATATATAATTTTATTTATATATAAAATAGAGAGAACAGCAGCTTCAGTTTCCAATGTCAGGCTCACTCTGGGGTACGCATTTAGTAAGTGGAATTGCAGGTGGTGAATAGTCTGTTGTGTTTAAACTGTTTTCCTCTGATCTTTTTTTTTGCCGAGTGCATGTAATATACTTAAAGAGCTATTGGATTTATTTTTGATAATCAACTGCACATGTCTTTAAATGCATAATTTGGCCCTTGCATGCTTTTTGGATATTTTTCACATAGGAGCCAAGGGGACAGATGGGTCTGAATTGGGGCTGCACTGGGGGAAAAGTAAAAAAGTCCCTTTTCTTTACATCACCCTCCTGATGCAGATTGCCCCCCAATCTGACACCTCCTGGTTACAGACACCAGTGATCTGGAAAGGGACAATCTACTCATTTAATGCATTGTGTAGTTGTAAACCATATGAAGTACTTAAAATCTGCTCTATGAATGTGACATATTCAGACACTACTCTCAAACATGTTACTTTTAAAAGCAGAAGAGTGCAGGGAAACAGTCTACTGTCGCCTTGCAGCTCTCCCCAGAGTGCTTCAGGAGGTCTAATTCCAATTCATTGGGAAGTGAGTAGAGGGACTATGCATTCCCACTACATGAGTGCATATATCTGTAACTGCATTGGGGTGGCTGATGGTATAAGTATCATGGAGCAATATGACAATTCTCCCCAGAAAACCTCTTCTGTTGTTTTGAGGTGCTGCCCCAATCCACATGTGCTGAGAGTTGTCGTCCTGGCCAGAGCAGAGTGGTTCATCAGGAGAAGCCAGTTTGTTGCTATGACTGTGCTCAGTGCTCTGAAGGGAGGATTTCAAGCCAGATGGGTAAGTAAACGCATTCAAAGCTAAATGGGGAGGACATTCCGACATTTGTATAAGTGATCTGCGGAAAGGACAGGTTCATATAGGCATAAATGCCTGCAATCACAGTGATCACACAAATGGGTGAATGATGGGCCAATTCTACCCTCTCTTTCCTCTGCTGGAATATGTGTTGTGCCGGCAGAAAAAGAGGATAGGATTGGGCCGAAAAGCACTTTACGTTAGGCTCAGAGTTCCTGGGCTAAGATCACTTATGAAATGTTTTGGAAAAAAGGTGAATTTAATCTCGATCTTCCAGGGCCTTGTTCTACCCACTGCACTACACTGCCTCTCAGGTTTGCAAGCTTTCTGAAGTTGTTCCTTGTGGTCAGTTTTACTAGGTATATGTTGCATTATTTCCAGAGGAATGCTATGTCCATAGAAATGTGTGATGCTGAATTAATTAGCTGAACTGGGACATGCTAGCTCCTATTCCACTGGTAAAACAGGAAATTCTATATTATTTATTTATTTATTTACTCCAAAATGAAAAGAAGAGATCTCACACTTGGAGAGAGCAGGGGGATATGATGAATATGATTTTTAATTAATGCTTTGTTCATTGTTTCTATGGTATACTACAACTTATGAAGTCTAATCATGATTCTCTGTCCATGCTGTATCATTATAATGCCAAACTCAGCTAAACAAAATTAAGCCCTGAACGTTAATCTGTTATCAGAATAAAAAGGTAAGGTAAAGGTTACCTGCACAGTCGTGGTGCTCATCTCCATCTCAAAGCCAAGGGAGCCGGCGTTGTCCGAAGACGTCTTCTGTGGTCATGTGGCCAGCGTGACTAAACGCCGAAGCACACAGAACTCTGTTATCTTCCCACTGAAGTTGCACCTGCTTATCTACTTGCATTTAGATGCTTTTGAACTGCTAGGTTGGCAGGAGCTGAGGCAAGTAACAGGAGGTCACCCTGTAACTCAGCACCGGGGTCTTGAACTCCTGGGCTGCCGACCTTCCAGCCAACAGTCTAGTGTTTTTAACCACTCAGCCACCACAACTTATGCTATTGGACCACTAGTGATATTGACCACAGGCCATGTGTGTGATTCAACTTGTATTGGTCCAATGGCATGTTTCATACCATTCAGGGTCAACCTACCATAAGAGTAAAACACTGATGCCACTAGGCTAAGCAGGTAAGATGACCCATGCACATTTTGACATGTTAAAACAGTGTCCTCGTTGTTCAGATGCAGATCATTGTGACAAGTGTCCAGAAGACCAGTATCCAGACAGCAACCAGGACCGATGTGTCCCCCAAATCATAACATTTTTGTCCTATGAAGAGCCCTTGGGAAACATCTTATCTTCTTCTGCCCTGTTCTTTTCTTTGGTCACGCTCGTGGTGATGGGGAGCTTCATTCAGCACCGGATGACTCCAATAGTCAAAGCCAACAACTGGAGCATTACTTGCACCCTGCTCTTTGCTTTGCTGCTTTGCTTTCTATGTTCCTTTGTGTTCACTGGCTGTCCTGGGAAAGTGTCCTGCATTCTCCGGCAAACCTGGTTTGCCATCGCTTTCACTGGGGCTCTTTCCTCAGTGTTGGCCAAAACCATCACTGTGGTTCTGGCCTTTGTGGCTACAAAGCCAGGAAACCACATAAGGAAATGTGTGGGGAAGAGACTGGCGGTGTCCATTGTCGTTCTCTGTTCTCTTACGCAAACTGGCCTCTGTGCAGTATGGCTGGCCACCTCCCCCCTTTCCAGAGTCTGACATGCATTCTCAAATGGGCCAGATCCTCATGCAATGCAATGAAGGCTCTAATATCATGTTCTACATTGTCTTGAGCTACATGGGGTTCCTGGCCATCATCAGTTTCACTGTGGCTTTCTTAGCCAGGACATTGCCTGATACTTTTAATGAGGCCAAGCTGATCACCTTCAGCATGTTGGTCTTTTGCAGTGTCTGGGTGTCCTTTGTCCCAACCTACCTAAGCACCAAGGGGAAATACATGGTGGCCGTGGAGATCGTCTCCATCTTGACCTCTAGTGCTGGATTGTTGAGTTTTATCTTTCTCCCCAAACTCTACATTATTGTGGTGAAGCCTGAGCTGAACACCAGGGAACAGCTAGTGCAGAAAAAGAATTTTAGCACTTGATTGATCACCTCCAATCTTTTTAAGCCTCTCTCTCCTCCCATTCAATATGGTGCCTTTTCTTTTATCCCAATGTTAACCTAAGGCTGTGGACAAGCTTGTGTCTGTTGCTATGGCTGTAAAACATTTAGGAGGTTTCAACCGTACAAGGAATAAACAAGGATGAACTGACTTTTCAGACTTGCTTATTAGCCCTGACCCATTTCTCTCACAATAGCAGCAAAAAGGATTCTTTTCTTTAGTTCTCCAAACAACAGTTGTGAAGATAATTTGTTGTGAAGCATTCATACTTGTAGATTCCACTTAGATTGTAAATTGGTCCAACTGTTAGATATGGAAGAATCAGAGATGTCATTAAAGAGCTGCCTTATTTTTGCGGGTGCAGGTACTCTGCTAGTATCCGTAACATCACTGACACAGCTGAGCAGGCTGCCTCCTTGTGACAATGGCTGTCTGATGACAGCCTTGCATCACCTCCACATGCAAAAAGTCATCCATTCCCACTTTGTCCACCCAATTGGGGGGGGGCACGTACATGGGGAGTCCAGGTGCTCACCCCTTGCATAACCTTGGCACAGGTTACATGGAATTTGCAACTCAGCCACTGTCTTTCACTGCAGCTGGAACTCTGCCACCACCATGGAATGCGGCTCATGCTCTATTGGTGGTCCTGCAGCTTGGGGGTCCACCTGGACTCGCAGCTGCTCCTGGTTTCCTAGGTGGCAGCTGTGGCAAGGGGGGCCTTCACTCAGCTTCGGCTGGTGCGCCAGCTGCGGCCGTACTTGGATCGTGCAGACCTGGCCACAGTGATCCATGCCTCGGTGACATCGAGATTAGATTACTGTAACGCGCTCTATGTGGGGCTGCCCTTGAAGACGGTTCGGAAACTGCAACTAGTGCAGAATGCGGCGGCCCGTGTGGTTACTGGAGGTAGGCGGTTCGACTCTGTCAGTCCGCTTCTCCAGCAGCTGCACTGGCTGCCCATTCGTTTCCGGGCCCAATTCAAGGTGCTTGTATTGACCTTTAAAGCCCTATACTGCTCTGGACCAGGGTATCTTAGAGATCGCCTACTCCCGTACAATCCGGCTCATCCTCTTAGGTCATCAGAGAAGGCCTTTTTACAAATGCTGCCGCCTAGGGAGGTACGTGGGGCTGCTGCAAGAAATAGGGCCTTCTCAGTAGTGGCACCAATGCTATGGAACTCCCTTCCCCCTGACTTAAGAATGGCTCCCTCTCTTGAGACCTTTTGGCGAGGCCTGAAGACCCTTCTGTTTAAACAGGCCTTCTGAGTTCTTGGCCTTTTAACATCTTTTTAACATCTTTTAATATTTTTTACAGGCCTGATTCTTTTATGACTTGCTGCTGCTCTATGCTCTTTTTACCTATTTTTTTACTCTGACTGCTGTTTTTTATGATGTGTTAATATGTTTTTATTTGTTTTTAAATTATGTTTTTAATATGTTGTAAGCAGCCTTGAGTCCCTTCGGGGAGAAAGGCGGGGTAAAAATAAAGTTGTTATTATTATTATTATCAGGAAGTGAATACTCCAACAGCTAAAGAAAGACTCCTTCCCACTTGAACAACAAAAGCCACTGCACCTCTGAGGAGCTGATGACATGCTCAGCAACATCTACAAAGGCTCCTTGCAAAAGGACTAGTTCCTTGCACCCAGTTTTTCCACTTCGGCAGATGCAAGAGTGCTTTGAAAGCGACTGATGATGCTTGGCTAATTGAATAAATGGACGTGGCCATCAACCTGCTGGGTATTTACAGGACAATGAAGGAGATCATCCTAGACTGGGGACAAAATGTCTTTGGACTCAGAGTGCTGTCTTTGCTGTTGCACCTGTATCATGTTTCTGGTAGTCATGTTAGCAGTCACTGGAGACTCAGGACATTTGCACCAGCAGCTCCCAAGTGCCTGATGGTAGCACCCCTCTCATACCATTGTAAATGGACTAACAGTAGCAGATTGTGAGATCCACTGCCATAAATGTGTGATCGAACTGACCTTTTGTCTATACTAGTGGCATAGCTAAGGAGGTTGAGGGGGTAGCAGTTGCACCAGGCATCAAGCTTCAGGGGGGCAACAAGTTGAGGTTGACACTAGTGACCAAATTGTGAAAGTCTTGGTATGTATGAATAACACCATCATGTTATATATCATTGGAAAGGTAATTTAATGCTGAATGCAATGAAGCAAATCACATTGGAATATCTTTATTCTATCAAAGGTTATGGCCGATTAACTAAAAAATGAAAAACCTTATGGTACAAAAAATGAGTTTTATTAACTCAAAACTGACCTATGAGACTAATTGTTCTGAGAGCCAATGACATGTTATCATGATACAGCATGAAACCAATAAGGTGATAATATGAGTCAGCTCTTATTTCCATGTACCATAATATAGTTACCCCTGCTAACTGGGTAAAAAGGCACTTTTTCAAGTGGTGCCCCTCTTATATATATATCAGCGGGGAGAGAATAACCATCCCTCTTCACCCCAGTGATGGAGATTTTAAAGGGTTAACCTAACCTCTCAGATGAGAAAAACGACCAAAATTAGGAGCCAAAGCAGTGACTAGTGTTGCTGTTAAAAACAGGATAGGAAAGCCATTATGCCAAGTTGACCTGCACAAAAGAACATGTACGTCATAATGTCCCAAGAAGTAAAATTCCAGACTCCTGTGTAATCAAAGTTGCAGGCCAGAAACTTCTCCATAAATGGGTAACAGACTTCCCAGTTAGGGCTGGAACCATGCACCAGTATGCCCAATAAGGAAGTGGAAGTCACATGCAATATCACATGGGTCCGTTGTTTGTTACAGAGTACAAGTAAGAAGGTCTGGGTGTGGTTCTCTGAGAAACAAAGGAACCAGCCAAAAGGGTAAACCTTCTGTATCCAACCTGTATCCAACCTGAATCTGAAATCTGTTTCTAATCTGTAAATAGCTGTAAATAAAAGCCTACATTTTGAAATCTAAAGGCTTTATGACTGTTTAGCATTGCGTCAGAGAACGAATCCTAAAATATTTCCATCACCAGCAGAGTGTCTTGAACCAATCAGGGGCACACGTTTTATTTATTTACTTAAATAAATTTGACTTTGTCTGGTGTGGGGCTACAAATCTCTGACCCCAGGTAGCAGACTGATGCCTTAGTTATGCCACTGATTGGGGGGAGGCAGCAGTGCAAGTGGGTGGCAAGCTGCTGGGGGGAGAAGGCAGGTTTTCTCCCAATATTCACTTTTTAAAAAACTCGGGCATGACGTCACTTCTGGTTGTGACGTCACTTCTGGGTCAATATTTTGAGCTTGGCACCAGGCTACATGATCATTAGCTACGCCACTGGTCTATACAATGAAAATAGGAATCACGTGCATATTAACTAAGAGAAATTGTCATTGCAGCTTTGTTCCAAAAAATACCACCAACTCCTGAGCTTTGTATTTGCAATCAATGAAATCAACGAGAATGCTGACCTCTTACCCAACAAGACACTGGGATTTCGGATTGGAGAGAGTGCCACCAATTCAATGGGGTCCTGTTTAGGCACTATGGATCTCCTTTTTGGAAGGCAAGGGAAAATTCTGAATCACCAGTGCGGTAGGGTACAGAAGTTATTGGCCATCATTGGAGGGCTGACGTCCCACAATGCCAACCAGATGCCCCACATCTTAAAGGTCTACAAGATTCCACAGGTATGTGCTTTCTTTCATAGGTACAGGCCCAATCATTAGGTAAGGTAGAGGAACAGATGCATTTGTGTTTTTACTGCCCCCTCCCGAAAGTGGTCAAAGGACTCTGATCTAGCTACTTAGGGCTAATTCCTAGAAATGACTTGGGCGCCAGCCCAGGAGGGTCGGAAACGTACCATAAGACATGTTTGTGCTTCCTTGAGAGGAAGCCAGGCTGGCGCTCCAAGAAGCACTGGCCTGCAGGGGCTGACGGAAGCCTCTGCACTTGCTTCCTCTCTGAGGCTTGCATTGGCCAGCTGGGCCGACACAAGCAGCAAAGGTAGGCAGGGAAAGGAGGTGGGGGGGCTGGGGGAGGTGTTCCTGGGCAGGGGGAGGGCAGACGGGGGCAAGGAATGGGAGTTGGGGCTGGGGTTCGGCAGCTGTCCCGGATCCTAACCCCCGTTCGCAGGGAGAACAGAGCAACTTCAAGCCACCACTCTCCTTGGACTTCTGCCACCACAAGAGAAGCAGTTTTTTTTGGGGGGGGGGGGATTTTGGAGCAGAGAAGCAGTTACAAGAATTTTATTTCTTTCATTTTTGCACATCATCTTCTCCATTAGGAATCTATCACAATTCTACCATCTTCTTTGCCCATCAGGTTCACAGTAGTTGAACACTTGAGTTGCTCCATGGGGAAGGGGGGAAAAAAGACAATATTCTAGAGTGAAGTCTTTGGCACTGAAGGGTTTAAATATTTTCTCTCATTTCTTTCCTGCTGAAATTTTCCCCTTCCAAACTTGCACCCCTGTTTTGCCACTCTTCCTCCAAAATCTCTGCACAACCTACTTTTGTGGTAGAAAACACAAAATTGAGGATATGGGATTTGCATTTGCAGGAGGCATGTAATTAACTCTATTGCAAGTATAGCACTGTTTGTTTTGGTTTTTTTGTTTTTTTTAAAATACACCTTTGTCTATAAAATATAACTTGGAGATGACACACAGAGAGTTCACTCTATCTTGTCTTATTTGCAACAATATAATTGCCTTTCCTCTGAGCTTAGTTAGGGCTCAATCCTATCCAACCTTTCAGCCTGGATGCAGCCCTGCCAACGGGGCACATGCTGCATCCTGCTGTGGGGGAACAGTCATGGAGGCCACCTCAGTAAGGGAGAATTTGTTCCTTTACCTCAGTGCTGCATATGCTGCATCAGTGCTGGAAAGCTGGATAGGACTGGACCCTGAGTGAGCACTTGGCTCTACAATGAGTGATGCAATTCAGTCCCCTCCTCTCTTCCAGATAGTTGCAAATGAAAACCCTCCATACTCTGGGATAGTTGATCTGCTGGCGCATTTTGGATGGACCTGGATTGGACTCCTGGTTTCTGATGATGAGACTGGAGAAACCTTCTTGCACATTCTGACACCCAGGTTGCTCCAACACAGTATTTGCTTTGCTTTTTGGGAAATGATTCCAGCACTGAAGACTTACTGGTCAAAAGAAGCACCGGTTTATAAACTACACAAAATGAGTGTTGTTCTGTCACTGACCGACAGCAAAGTGATCCTCCTTCATGGGAATTCACAGATCATGGAGGGTTTACGGCTGATTCTGTACAGCAGTGAAGTTCTTCAGAAGAATCCATTGGAGAAGGTTTGGATCATCACAGCTTAGTGGGATTTTTCAACCATAATAAGATTGTTCACATTCACACCCAAATCTTTCAATGGCACCTTGTCTTTTGCACTCCACACAACGGACATGAGTCACTATGACGCTTTCCTTGAGACAATAAATCCCTATGGGTCTTGGCTCCCCTTCGTCTTTCTTTTCTGGGCCTTTTCTTATCTTTTCTTTTCTGGGCCTTTGCATTTCAGTGTAAATTCCCTCTGGAGATCTCTTTGAAAGGCCAAGCAGATTGTACTGGACGG
Organism: Tiliqua scincoides; assembly: GCF_035046505.1. Lineage (NCBI taxonomy): Eukaryota > Metazoa > Chordata > Lepidosauria > Squamata > Scincidae > Tiliqua > Tiliqua scincoides. Next base: position 140,411,414 of record NC_089825.1, on the reverse strand, counting down.
GAAAAGCTGAGCAGCCTCCCTTAAGTTGTTTTGAAGTGGGAATGCCTGGTGTCAGCTACAGTATCTACAATGCTGCTTATGCTGTGGCACATGTGCTCCATGCTATCTATCCATCAAAGTCCAGTAAGAAAGCAACAAGAGACACAAGCGCATGGAATCTTCACCATGTTCACCCATGGCGAGTAGGCTGGCACTCTCTTGTCCTTCCATGTTGTAAAGACACTTTGAGTTAGACAAATTTCATCTTCTGAGCATGTTTAGAAAATCGCAGCAAAACTCCTCCTTTCTGTTATTTACCTGCCAAACCTAAATCAATGCAGGGTCCTGAAGAGTTCAATGCAGGGTCCAGAAGAAATCAGTGCAGGGTAGTTTTTAGTGCTGCTGTATTTGGAAGGAACACCTTCTTGTTCATTCATCATACAGGATATGAGCTCTGAGTCTGCAGTTAACAGAAGGCAGGCCTTTTGTGGGTAAGAAAGTAAGAAGAGCCCTGCTGGATCAGGCCACAGACCCATCTAGTCCAGCTTCCTGTATCTCAGAGTGGCCCGCCAAATGCTTCAGGAAACACACAAGACAACAAACACAACCTGTGTCCTGGTGCCCTCCCCTGCACCTGGCAATCAGTATTGATCGTTTCTCCTGTTTGACTTCATTTATTCTACAGCTGCCAATGAAAGTTAGGTAAACCAGGGCTGGTCTATCAGTGAGGCCAGCTTAAATCTTCAGGCAGCAGATTGGTGAGGAGTACCCATCTTCATGCACCAGCCTGACTCCACTGCCGCCCTTTCTCTTTCCACTCCCTGGACTGGAAAAGAGGATGGGAGACAGAGAGGAGGAGGGAATGTGGAGAAGAGGGCTAGAACATGGGAGCTCAGGAGAAGCAGAGGCTGGCAGGCCACCTCAAAAGGCAGGAGGTCTTGGGCTAGCCCTGGCTGAAAGTTCATTTTGCCTTGTGGATGGAAACACTTAGCAATAAGTGTACTTAGCAGTCAGAAGCATTGGTGTGTCACTGCACAGAGGTGTAAAGAGTCCAAAAGATGCCTGCAGATTACACATAATTGCATCAGCCTTTTATCCTCCACCACTTGCCCCTTTTCACTTCTTTCCCTTCCTCCCAACCAGCTTCACTCCTTTCTGAGAAAGCTCCGCTTCAACAATAGTGCTGGGGAAGAAATAGTTTTGGATGAAGATGGAAAGTTTCCAGCCAGATATGATATCATCAGCACCATCACCTTCCACAATAAATCTTACTGCAAAGTTCATGTTGGAAGGATGGACCCCCAGGTTCCTGCAGGAAAAGAATTCATCTGGAATGAAAATGCCATTGTGTGGCATCCCAAGTTTCACCAGGTGGGGATCCTTAGTCGGAGGAACGATGTGAATGCGCAGCAGACTTGCAATTAATACATCGCTTTGAAACTTGCCACACTGACAGATGGTATCATGAGCTCTTGTTTCAGAGAAGACCCTGGTCTATCCGGTTCCTACTGATCCATGCTTAAGAGAGGCACATGTAAAAAAGAAAAGCTTTCCAGCAGGTCATCCTATTTGCATAGCCCAATCCGATGCCAGGCTAGGCTACCGGCTGGAGCACTTTGCGATATCAGAACAGAGTTCTGCTGTCACAGAATGGCTGCTGACAGTGCGCAGAGCACTGCTTGGGTGGCCATTCTGCTCCCAAATGGCTCTGCGCACTGTCAGTGGTCATTTTGTGTTAGCGGAACTCTGTTCCGGTATTGTAAAGCGCTCCAGCCAGCTGAATTTCCACGAGGCATTAGTGCTGCCTGTCTGTTGACGGACTCCACCACAGTTGGCAGAGCACATAAGGCAGCAGTGGTGGCAGGGAGGGGGTGAACTGGGTGGGGTGGGGGAAACAGGGGGTGGGGAGGCTGTGAGAGGGATGGATCTCATGGCAACTGCATGCACCAGATCCTATCTTCCCCTTTTCAACCCTTCCTGCCTCCTTTCTGTCTTTGGTCTTCAATCAGCTAAAGAGGGAGGAGAAAGAAGAGCACCCAGGCACAGCAGTGTTAAATGTAAATATCTAGTACTGTCCCTTTAAGAGATTTGAGACAAAAAGAGGGTGCAGGCATAGCAGTTGCTAAATCCAGGAAGTTCACAGGAGAAAGGAGGGATACAGAGTGCCAGTTCCAGGAAATGTCCATGTCTTCAAAAACTTGGGGCCTTTAATGTGGGGGACAAGTGTTTATGGGAGATTTATGAGGGGGACTCCCTAGTGATGCTGAGGGAACAAAAGAGACTTGAGAAGTCCTGAATGTCCAAATGGATCTGTCCAGGCAGGTTCCGAGTCCACATGCTCCGTCTAACCAAAGTCCCAACAGAATGAAATCAGAACTGCCCATTATGATTTACTGTTCATGGCAAAAGCACTGCACATCTCTATTCTGGATTGCAAGCGACTCAGGGCAGAGACCTGTCATCCTGTAAAATGTCATGGGCACATTCTCTCTCTCTCTCTCTCTCTCTCTCTCTCTCTCTCTCTCTCTCTCTCTCTCTCTCTCTCTCTCTCTCTGACTGTCTCCTAACAAAGAAAAGTAACCATTGGATATACAACATCATTTCCTTTCCTCCTGCTTTTTCTTAGTTGCCTCCTCAATCCACTTGTGTTGAGAGTTGCCATCCTGGGCAGAATAAGATGGTTCTTCTGGAAAAGCAGATTTGTTGCTATGGTTGTGTTCAGTGCTCTGAAGGGAGGATTTCAATCCAGGCAGGTAAGAAACAGGCAGAACTACAAAGGAAAGATGTGGAAAGGATTGGTTGGCATATTTGTTTTCATCACATGATGAACTTCCATCTGTGAATGGGCTCTCAGAGACAGAGCACCCCAGACAGACCAAGTGAGGAGCACGATGTGTGAATTCTGCTGGAAGCTCCTAATCTTTCTTTCTAACAAGTACATGGACTAAGAGGAAGCTTCTTCCTTCATGCACTTGTGTCTCACAGAACCCCTTGAAAAATACTGAGAAACAAAACGCATCTGTGAGCGCAATAAGAGGGGCTCCATTCATTATGAGTTTGCTTCTGGGTGCCCTTTAAAGTACTAGGTTTCACCTTTAAAGTCCTAAACAGCTTGGGGAGTGGGAATCCAAAGAATTGCCTTCACCCAATCTCTAGTTCTGTCCAAAAATCTTCTGGGGAGATGCTTTTGCACCTTCCCCTCCAATCTACAGGTCGACTGATTGGGATTTGCAGGAGGGCCTTCTCAGTGGTGACTCCCTTCCTGTCTTTCTGAGAACTTATAATTCCATGAAGCTTTATTTTCTATTTTCCTGCTATGCATATTTGTTAAAAAAACACGTCAAACCACCAACCAGTGGCATAGCTAGCAAGGGGCAGGGGGGCGGTCCACCCCAGTTACCTCCCTTGGGGTAGTTGACACCACAAATGAACCAACATTGCTAACGTTGTGGAGGTTTCAAATAACCCCATCATGCTATATACCGTTGGATGTGGAATTTCCAGCAGAATGCAATGCAAAAAACCGGAATAAAATATCTCCTTTTCATCAAACGTTGTGCCCCCAAAAATGGAAAACAAAAAATGCATGGAGTCCTATGGAAAGCGAAACTGAGCCATATTGCACGTTTACTCGCAAATAGGCAAACTTGCCTTAGTCCATCGGAATGGGCAGGCTGAGAGGAATCCGCCAACACCAGAATGGTTCCTATCCAATGAAAGCAACCCCAAAAAACACCCAAGAAGGAAGTCCCTCCCTCCAAGCAGACCAACGTATTGAGCCCTATGGAAAGTGAAAATAAGCCACACGGTCATGTTTACTTGTGAGTAAGCAAACGTGCCTTGGCTGCTGGTCAAGTCAGGCACAGGGAAATGCAAGGCTAGCAGCAATACCCCAATCTGATGAAAGTAGAGCTCAAAAAATGCTCCAGAAGGCAGCACCCCCCTCCCAAGAATAAAACAGAGGCTTCAGCTGGTAAGGTCAATTTTTATTTGTTTTTAGACTTGCAAAGCCAAGTGGGTCCTGATAGTGATATGCTTGCAATAGAAGAACTTACACTGAACTGGGCACTGGGGAGCGCTGAAAATCTCACTGATATTTCTGTGGGGGTGGGGGTATTATTGCAGGCAGGCTACAGAGAAAATTCACCTGGTGAAACAGGGCTGGCTTCCCATTATTTAATTATTTGTTTTTCTTTAATTTAATTATTTATAATTATTTTACTTTGCTTGATGATATTACTTCCAACCATGACATCACTTCCGGTTGGCGATGGGGGTGCATCTGGGGTGGGGAGGAGGAATAACAGGGAATGTTGGGGAGCAACTGTGCCGGGCAGTAGGGTAGATTCGGTGACATGCTGGATGCCCCATTTTTCTGCTCTCTCTGCCCCTTGGCTATCCATGGACTTGTGCCAACAATATAGCTGCCATAGATCCAGGTAGACCCCTAGGTGATCAGGCAGCCTATCAGAGGTAAGTAAAAAATAGTAATTAAAGATTTAAAAAAATTACTTACCTCCTGCAGAATGCGGTAGCATGCAACATTTGCTGCATGTAGTACAGTTGCATTCTGTAACATGGAGGGGGATAGAATTGGGCCATTACTTAATGTCCAGGTGAAATATTGTGATGATCTTTTGGTAGAAACACTGATGATGGTATTGAAGTCTGAAAGCTTCAAGACTAGTTTAGTGATTTCCTTTTGAAAACTTTTCACTGATAGAAATTGAAAGGACTCTGTTGTAATTTTCTACCCTCGTGCTACATTTCATGCCACACCTATACTAGGCTGCTATCACTGAATTGCAGAGGACAGGCATCCACTTTTTAAAATACAGAGATTTCTCCACTTCTTCCCAGATGCAGAGGATTGTCACGTGTGCCCTGAGGGTCAGCATCCAAACAAGAACCAGGATTGCTGTATCCCCAAATCTATAACCTTCCTTTCCTATGAAGAGCCCTTGGGAATTACTTTGGCTTCGTTTGCTCTTCTCCTTTCTCTGGTCACAGTTTTGGTGACGTGGAGCTTCATAAAGCACCAAAATACTCCCATTGTCAAGGCCAACAACTGGGGCATCGCCTGTGCCTTGCTCGCTTCTCTGTTGCTTGGCTTTCTCTGCCCCTTTTTCTTCATTGGGAGGCCTGGGACAGTGACCTGCCTTCTCCGTCAAACACTGTTTGGCATCATTTTCTCCATTGCCATTTCTTGTGTGTTGGCCAAAACTGTCACTGTCATTGTGGCCTTCATGGCCACCAAGCCAGGAAACAGGATGAGGAAGTGGGTAGGGAAGAGGTTGGCCGTGTCAGTCATTGCTCCCTGTAGTCTTATTCAAGCTGTCATCTGTGCTGCGTGGCTTGCAATGTCCCCACCATTCCCAGAATTAGACAGGCACTCCCAGATCAGTCATATCACAGTGCAGTGCAACGAAGGCTCAGACCTCATGTTCTATCTAGTCCTGAGCTACCTGGGGCTTCTGGCCATCATCAGCTTCACTGTGGCTTTCTTAGCCAGGACATTGCCTGATGCATTTAATGGCCAAGCTGATCACCTTCAGCATGCTGGTCTTTTGCAGTGTTTGGGTGTCCTTTGTCCCAACATATCTGAGCACCAGGGGGAAATATATGGTGGCTGTGGAGATCTTCTCCATCTTGGCTTCTAGTGCTGGGCTACTAGGATGCATTTTTCTTGCCAAGTGCTATATTATTGTACTGAGACCTAACCTAACTACCAGAGAGCAGCTGGTAAGACACAAACATCTGCAGCACTAACTAATGTTCCCAGTTCATCACACACCTCCCACCCCCAGTCTCTATGTAATCCTACGGACAAGTTGTGTCTTCTTCATAGTTGGAAAATAATCTAGGCTGTCTTAAGCAATCAACAGTCTAATCAGTGTTTTCTGGTGGTTTCTATGCATACAAATACTAATCTCAAGCAGAGCGGCAGATGTGTAGGTCGCATTGTTGGTCAGTTTGGACAGTGCATCTCAATTCAAGGAGGAGGAACATAGGTATGTACATCTCCCTCACCCCCATAGCACACCCACACCTAATTGTACAGGCAGGTGGTTCAACTCAACTGCTGCTCTAGGTACAGATTAAGTATTACTTAGTACTACAAAGTCACAGGTCCTGAAGCAACTTCAGTTTGGCTTTCTTGGCAAGTCGGTTTTCTGCTGCTTCCATGAATCCATGTTGCACTTTCAGCAGGCTTGCATTTCTCAGTGATAGAGGTCCTTTGTCCCAAGGAAAGGGGAATAACATGGTGGTTGTAAACATCTTGTTCTCCTTGGCCTGTGGTGCTGACTGAGAGCCCAGTCCTGAGCTTGTCCTGCCGGCATACCGCAGGGCAGAGTGTTGCAAATGTTCCATAAGTCACACCTCTGACACTTTGCACTGGGTCAGTCCTGGCACCGACCCAGCCCCAGTCTGTGATGAGTGCTGCTCCAGCCATGTGCCACCTGGAGCAAAGGAAAAGCTCCAAGGGGCAGTGAGGTTCATCAGGGTGAGGAGGAAGGTGTTCAGGGGTGGGAAGAGGGCAGGGGGATGGTGGGAGGGGGAGGAACTGGGGCGGGAGGAAAGTGCGACTGGCAGAGCTGTGTTCCACCAGATCCAGAACTCTGCCTTGGGCCTTCTGTCCTGACATGGAGCCTTTCAACTATGCGCTGGCAAAATAGCCAGCACAGACCTGAGAAGCCCCATTGCAGGGCTTGGGGCTTTACCCAGGAGAAAAGGAACAAAAGGTCCCAAGACCTCCAAGTGCTTCCTTGCGTCCACATTGGCACTGCTGCTCCAGCGGGCTCCGGGAAGCTTGGGATTGGTCTGTTAGTGAACTGAATGTTCCTAAAGCTTCTACTGAGACTACAGCAGAACAGTGAAAAGTGGCCAATGACAAAACAGCACTGAGTTGCATGACTGACTTCCTCCTTTCTTCTCACCCTTCCCTACTCCCCATTCTAAGAATACAAGGCGCCATAGTCATGCCTGCTTTTCCTCTGTTAATTGCTCCGTAGGTTACATGCTTTTGAAAAACAGTAAAAGAGTGTCATCAGTTGGAAGTCCAATGAAAGGAATTCTGCCCTTCTTTTCCCATTATGGTGCAGAGAGAAGATCTACACAAGTAAAGAGAAGGCAGCATCCAAGATACCACTGTTTTTACTATGGAAGGGTAAAGACATAACACAAAATGCAGGAAGAAACAAGGGTCATATGAGTAGAGCAGTTGCGTCAAACAGCCCAATCCTATCCCAACTGTCACACATGCAGGACATGCTTTCTGCTGACAGAAGCATCAAGATCCAGGTGGAAGTGCTTGGATCTGGTATGCATCATGCAGTGTCATTGTGCTTGCCTATGATGCTGGTGAGCACAACGAAGTCACCAGTGTAGTCGCTGGCAGTCGTGTGAATAGGCCGCTGTCCAGTCATGCCAGGTGAGTCAGCAGGGGGCAGGTGGCGGGAGGGATGACGGAGGTAGGGGGAGGAACAGGCAAATTTCTGAATGAGGAGAGGTCAGGGAAGGAGGTAGAGTGTGGGCAGGAAGGTGTGGCCCTCATGTGTGGCCATGTCCTCTCCTCCTTCCCTCTCCCTTATTCTCCTCAGTTCTGCACCAGAAAAAATAGAGGAAACCCAAAGGGAAACCAGAGATTCATTCCCAGGGTAAGGGAATGAATGAACAAAATGAAACATCACCCATTTCAGGGCCAGGATATCTCCAAGTGGTCGCAAAAATAAAATGTTAACTGAAGTGATTTGGGGGGAGGGGGTGACTAGAGGCCATAGATGGGCATCTGGTCATCAGTGATCTCCTTCCTTCTCTCCTCTTCCTCTTTCTTGCAGAATTTTCAGGCCAATCAGCACCCATTCTGAAAGTTTTCCTCAACACTTAACATCCACTGAATGTTGTGACCCATCAAGAAATGAAAGGCCTGTGGATCAAGCATTTTTTAGCTTTGCAAAGAACTGAGATGTTAGGAAGGGCAGTTATAAACCCTGCAATTATCACAGTCACTGTCATTAAGTTCTGGAAGTCCCATGGCTAACACCAAGTCACTTGCAAAACAAATAACAAAAAGAGGTGGATTCACCTGAGGAACTGGTAATGCTCCTTCCCCCAATCTATAATTACTCATTTCAAAAAACGGTGACACAGTCTTGGAGACAGTCAGGTCTCTTTCTACAGATGTTTGAGAATTCAGGTTGGAATCTGTGCAAAGAGTGTTGAATTATTAGGGGATTCAGGGGAGGTTGGAAGCAGCATTTCAGGTTGCTGCTTGTGGGGGTAGAGTTGTCAGGTGCGTATGCCACATTCAGTATGCTCATCTCGGATGGAAAGCAAGATTTGCTACCAGTCACACCAATGTCATTTCTGCTGTTCCTTTTTCTGATTCAGCTGCCTCACACCACTTGCCAGAATCAGGGCTACAGATGTGGTTGGCAGCCCAGACCTCGGACTCGTATCTATGGCTCTCCAGAGGATCTGTTCGTTGCTGAATTTGTCTCTCTTTTTCTTCCCATATGGGACGAGTTCCAGTTTAGTACAATTCCACCTTTGTTACTCAACGGCTAGTAAGTAGTACCTAAATATTTGAAAAGTGAACTTCTGTCCAAGTGAAAAGTCTGATCAAATATCCTCCTGTACATTCAGAAAAAAATACTTCATTACCCTAGAACAAATTATATGTGCAGTTACATCTGTATACTTAATGTGGATAATTCAAATGGCATTCCTAAAATGAAGGGGTCCAATGAAGCCGACTCCCAGGAAAGGTTGTATATAAGATTGCTGCCTACGTGCATCTGACTCCTGTCTGGCAGGAGAGAAGCAGCTTTCTCTGGTTCGCACCTCTTCTCTCCTCTTTCTTTACACTCTGAGTAAGACTCAGTTGGCTGCTGTCAAAAGTGGTGGTAAGCCTGGATGTGTGGGACACCAATGGGCTTGACCCATTTGCCTCAAGCTCCTTGAGAAGTAATCTCTTAGTCAACGTGATCATCAGACCATCAGAGCTGGTGATCTGGAGGCATGAATTCTGCTCCACCTCCTTGGAAATGGAAGTCACCTCCTCATAGCCATTCTACATTCCATTAGCTTGCCAGATTCTTAAATGTACAGGACAATGTGGTTCTTTCTATCTTCCTGTGGATTTTACTATGATGAATCGGCTTCATCCTTTTCACCCCCTTGTCTCTCCTTAACCTGACAATAAACTCTTTGATTCTGATGTTGTGGAGTTTTTAGACCATTGCCCCTAAAGACTCAGGAGTCTGACTTCTTAAGAGCAGCATCTGTTTTGTCCATGCTATTCGGTGGTGGGGACTGAACTGCACCATCACTTCTGGCAGCAGTGAATGGGGGGGGGGTTTGTCCTTTTATCTTCAGCAAACTCTTTCATGAAATGTTTATCTACTTAAAAATCCAGTTTGAACTTGTAGTGTGCATCACTGGCATAGCTGAAGGGAGAGCAAAGCACTAATTTGCAGGGAGCCTCACTGCAAGATGTGAGCAGACCCACTCCCATTCAGAGCCATTCTGGGTCACAAGAGCAAAACAGAGGCAACTTAGTACTTTGCAGCCCCTGTGGTGTGGATAACTGTTGAATTGGTGGAAGTGAACGTTAATTAAGGTGACCAGACATCCTGGTTTGACTGGAGCAGTCCTCAATTCTGCATGCATTCCAAAGTATTTGGATATTGTGTGTTTCTTTTTATTCATTAATTAGTGAATACATATATTTAAGATAGTCATTTTAAAAGCCCATGTCATCTACACGGGATCAAGACAGAGTATATCCAGTTCAAACCAATGGATCCAAAGCATCACAGCCTCAAAATGTTTGTAAGTTTAATATGGTTGTTAAATGTCTTGAGTAAACAAAAAAAGGGAAATACAAGTACAAATGCTCTAACTTGCATAAGGCATATGAAGACGTTTGCACTGCACCGCCCCACTGACTGGTGTATCAGAAATAACTTCTCACCATGAAAAACGACACTGGTTGTACAGAAATTCAGAAGTTGTGCATGTCAGAACCCTAACACTCCCTGAAATCTCCTTTGCAGCATAGTGCCTAACAACTACCACCATGTCCTTGCCTTTTGGTTTGCCATGAGTGAGATCAGCAGGAATCCTCACCTCTTACCCAACAGCTCACTGAGTTACACCTTCTATCTAACTGTTTTCAATGCAAAAGGATCCTGCGCTGGCACGATGGAAGTTCTTTTCTCAAGACTTCAGAGTCCTCTCAATTACAACTGTGAGAAGAAAGACAAGCTAAGGGCCATTATTGGAGGGCTCACCCCTTATAACTCCAGGCAGATGCCTCAGATCTTAAATCTCTACAAGATACCTCAGGTATGTGTCTTTACCCATAAGTATTGGTGCAACAGGTGGAAGCCTAACAACACAATCCTATGCATGTCTACTCAGAAGTAAGTCTCATTGAATTCAATGGGATTTACTCACAGGACAATGTTTATAGGATTACAGCCTTGGGGGTGGAAAACCTCTCTTTAGTCCGAAGCATATTTCCCATCAAGATTTATGACTTAAAATGGTTCTGTTCTGTTTAGGCCACAACATGTTAGATATTCAGGTATTCATCATCAGGTATTAAATAATGCAGTACCTGAATTTCTGTGTATAATGTGTATTAGAGCCCTGGTGCCATTTTTTTTTTTACCAAGCAGAATCTAATCTCCTTTGCTGTGTTGCTTGAGAAGCCCTTTTATTTCTTTTTATTTTGAGCCCCATTTGCACATGCATGTGGTGCTGGGTGCCTCCCAAGAGAGCATGACCCAAGTCAGTAGTGTGCCTTGAAGCAGGACTGATGGCAAGATGTCTCAGATCCTCCAGGCCTCCTTTGGTTCAGGCTACAGGAAACTATAAAAAGATCCTGCCTTCTGCTGCAGCCCAAATTCCAGGAACCCGTCTTCTTCTTTGTCTCTCACCCATAGCTTCTCTCCTCTCCCCCTCCTTCCTGGCTCCTGCTGGACTCCAGCCCCAGTTCTCCCTGGGAAACCCCTAACATGTTTCGGCCTTTCTTTGGAATCCTGAGGGGGGGGGAAGATACAAGTGAATTTTTAGTAGAGAAACTGTAAGTAGGGAAAGAGCTAAGCACACATCACCCAATTCTCTGCTCCAAATCCCTATTCCTAAATGTTTTAAAAGTATTAATTAGACTCTGAGATGTGAAATTATGCATAAAATATAATTAGGACTCCAGTAGTCCTGTGCAGACTGCAGCATCAGAAGTCTCCACAATATTTGCTGGACAATGAACACAAATTGAAATCAAACTTCTATTGCGTCACACATTTGGGGCATCGATCGACATTTGCAGATGGTGAAAGATTGTACTGTGCTCTGAAAATATCCCTGGCATTCCCTTCAGCTCAGTTACGGCTCCATTGATCCAGCCTTAAGTGACAAAACTCAGTTCCCCTCCTTATACCGGATGATCCCAAATGAAAAGGCTCAGTACGTTGGGATTGTGCAGCTGCTTCGGCATTTCGGATGGACCTGGGTTGGCCTCATTGTCTCAGATGACGACAGTGGAGAGACCTTTGGGCGGATCCTCAAGCCCAGGCTCCTCCAGAGCCACATTTGCATCGCTTTTAGGGAAGTTGTTCCAACACTCAAGTCCTTCTGGGGAGAAATGGAGAAGCAGATTCATGACCAACTGGAACGAACACGTTCTACCATCTCCTCAGCCAAATGCAATGTGATTCTTGTTCATGGGGGTTTACGCTCTATGGAGGGTTTGCGCAAGATTCTGTCAAAAAGTGAACGTGATGAAATGAAACCAATAGAGAGGGTTTGGATCATAACAGCTCACTGGGATTTCTCTTCCGTATTCCATCTGGATCTGTTCACACCACAGTCCTTCAACGGCACTTTGTCCTTTTCACTGCACAGAAATGACGTGGCAGGATATCAGGGGATCCTTGAGAAAATAAATCTTAACAATTTTAATCTTTATCACTTCAAACTCTTCTGGTCTACTGTATTTCACTGTTCTGTACCTTCAATTGGTCTACATAGACCAGGAACAGAAGATTGCACTGGGGAGGAGAAATTGAGCAGCCTGCCCAAGTCCATCTTTGAAATGAAAATGTCTGGGCAGAGCTATGGTATCTACAATGCTGTTTATGCTGTAGCGCATGCTCTCCATGCCATGGAGTCATCAAAGTCCAAACAGAAACTGAAGGGGGATGGAGGCACATGGGATCTTCAGAATGTCCAGCGGTGGCAGGTAGGGTGGATTCTCTTGGCAATTGCAACTGTCTGGGAGAATTGATGTTGTCACCAGGTATGTTATGGATAGCACTCTCCATGTATGCTGCTCCTTTCACAGGTTGCAAAAATGGGGTGTTGTTTGGAAGCGTTACTGAGACCTGCAAAACTACCACACCTTTTTGGGGGGCAGTAAACAAATTCTTCTTGATTCACTGCTGATCTGACCAGTGACTGGTTCCTGTTGGCAACCACATTCTGACCTCTAATCTACCTATGTTGTGAAATATCTTCAGGCCCCAGTACAGTCAAGGTTAAAAAAAGGGGGAGGGGGCTGTAGGTGCTGGTCAGTAGGAAAAGAAACAGTTCCACTGTCGGGATTGGACTAGTTGACCCTTTAGGCCCCTTCCAACTTTATGATTCTATAAAATGGCTGCTGTTGGCGCAACTGTCGGCAGACATCCCACAAGAGGGAGCAGTGCTCCCCATCTGTTGACAGACCTGCTAGCAGCAGGGGCAGGGAGGAAGCAAAATGGGGCCTGGAAGGGGAGGAATGAGATCCAAGGAGGCTCCGGGATGGGGAGAATGGATAGGACTGGGTCCAAAGTGCTTTATTCAAGGGGCAGATGGGGCTCGTTCACCTTAGGTTTTGTGCTGGCACCATTTATTACTGTTTTAAGAAGACTGCATGTTGAGCTGTAATTTGGAGAGTTTTGGGGGAGTGGACCTGTGGGTTTCATCAAGACTATCCTGCATTTCCCCCTTAGTTCAATCACTAAATATATTCAACATTCAGCATAGAAAACTAAGGGCCCAATCCTATCCAACTTTCCAGCTCTGGTGTAGCCACAATGCAGCCCCGTGGTAAGGGAACAAATGTTCCCAAACCTTGAGAAGAGCCCAGTGATTATCCCTCCACCACAGGATGCAGCACACACCCCACTGACACAACAGCACCAGCCCTGGAAAATGGGATAGGATTCAGCCCTAAAACAGCACAGGAAATATGGTAAATATTAGAGCCCATCAGACATGAAGAGCCTGGGAGATTAGAAACAGCTTCACCTGCAACCAGAAAGCATATTTGAAGATGTGAGAGGCATATAGGAAAGAACATTGTTTAAATGGGGCTCCTCTCCCTGCATCCCTGTCACCCTGCTCACCTTGGACTGAAGGAGTGCCCAGCGGGTGCCATCCCATTATGAGTATAAAGGCTGAACCCTATCCAATTGTCCAGTGTCGGTGCTGCTGTGCCTGTGGGATATGCACTGCTTGCTGTGTAGGGGAGGCAGTCTTGGAGGCCTCCTCAAGGTAGAGGAACATTTGTTCCCTTACCTCGGGGCTGCATTGTGGCTGCCCCAGTGCTGGAAAGTTGGACAGGACTGGGCCGCAAAACAGGCCGACATGGAGAAGGGAACTCTTTCAAATGACCAGATTCAAAGATATGAGAAGCTTTTGATGGAAATCTCAGCCACGGATTACAGTTTCTTCTTCTTAGGATGACTGGAAGATACAAATAATTTACGTTGGTTTGAATTTATATGTCGTAGAAAAGTAAGAAAGAGGCTTTAAGCGTTAGCTAGTCAGATATTTTCTAGAAAAAGTCAAATGTCAAAGAAATTGCATTCCAGCTTGTTCTTGATCATTGACCCGAGTTCATTTCTTTCTTCCTCTCCTCCAAGACAGCTTCACTCCTTTCTGAAAAACATTCATTTCAACAATAGTGCTGGGGATGAAATATTTTTTGATGAAAATATGGATTTTGCTGCTCCGTTTGATATCATGAACACAGTCACTTATCCCAATAAGTCCTTTCATAGAATCTGCGTGGGAAAGATGGATCCCTGGGCTTCTGAAGGAAAAGAGTTCACTATCAACCAAAGTGCCATAGTGTGGAATCACAAGTTTAAGCAGGTGGGAAACACTAGCATGTTTCTAAAGTATACAATCCCCAGTTCAAAAAGAACAGAGAAAGGCTCTTGCCTTTTCTCCCTTCCCGTTCCCTTCTCTGATTTCAACTTTTCAGGGATGACTCTATGCCAAGAGGTTGAACAGTTGCCCTCATGCTAAGAGCAGTTGCATCAGGCCAATGCAGACTCCAGCAAGTCTCCAGATGGCCAGAGGCTCATTGGACACTGGGGGCTCCCTGGGGGCCAAATTGGGAGTCCCCAAAGATCATAAGTGGCCCCTGGGCTGGGGTTTGGGCACCCCTGGTCTAGAGGGACCATGTATCTAGCACAACAATTTTCAACCCTTTTCACCTTATGGCACACTGACAATGCACTGAAGTTGTCAAGGCATACTATCAGTTTTTTGAGAGTTGACAAGGCACCTCATGCGGCTGATGGGGGGCTCATATCCCCAATGGCCCCACAAATAAGTGACCCTCTCCCAAATTCCTGCAGCATACCTATGGACCATTCATGACACGCTAATGTGCCATGTCACACTGGTTGAAAAATCACTGGTCTAGCAGATGGTATAAGTTCATATGGCTGGTGAGGCTGAACTGCAAATGGAAAACAGAGCAGAGAGTAAAAGATAAAACAAAATGTAAAATGTAGAAAGACAAATCAAAAGGCTAGTAAATCACAGAGAACATTGCTGTGAACATTGATTGCTCCATAGACATTCACTATGGATTAGTCATTAGTGTGTTCTTGTGTAAAATGGATGGGAACTTCACTTTGTGGAGCTGAGGAAAAGAAACAGATGATCTCCACTCTCAACCCCATCCCTTCTACTTACTGACAGATGCTTCCACAGTCCACATGTGTGGAGAGTTGCCTTCCTGGACACAGCAGGATTGTTCGTCAGGGTGCTCAGGTGTGTTGCTATGACTGCGCTCAGTGCTCTGAAGACAGCATCTCGGTCCAGACAGGTAAGTAAAAGAATACAAAGGGACATCAACACCTGCTGCCTCCATGCCCCTGTTCCTCCCCCTCCTCACCCGGTTTTGCCAGTAGCCACCCCTCCCCACCCCCCACACCCGCTCCTATCCATCACCTCCCCCCACTGCGACCTTACTTGATTCTGCAGAGTCTGTTTGGCTGAGCTGCAGCACTGCTGCCTCTCTTGTTTCCACACTGTCCAATGAACACTCAAGACAACAGATATGGGAGAAAGGACCACTTTATTTCACATTAGCAAGAGAAGCAGAGGCTGAGACCTGCAGCATCCGAGGCAGCGAAAGCCCCTGTGGTGCAGGGAGGTACCTCTGGGCAGTACCAGAAACCTCTGCCCCCAGGCGGGCATGCACCCGACTCCAAGTCGCGCCCCGCTGCTGGGCAGCGTGTCTCATCCATGTCTATCCCTTAAGGGGAAGGCAGCCGGGCCGCGGACTGTGCCTCCTTGAGCCGCTGAGCCTCTGAGGTGTGCCCGCGGTCCCAGCCAGGGCCCTGTCTACATCCTCGTGCCGCCGAGCCCCTGAGGACTGAAATAGGGTTCCTCCCTGCCTATGCCACCTGAAGGTGCATGCCAAAAGTCCCATTCACGCCTCCTAACCTGCACCACCTGCCCTCTTAAAGTGACCAATGGCAGCTTGCAAACAGGAGGAGTGTAACCCCCTGGCCCACAACAGTCTGGGGTAGGCGAAAAAACTGCCTGTCCGTCAGCCAATCTTGGCAGGCAGCAAAAAATTCCTACCCGGCCCCAAATGGTGACCAGTTAAACTCAGACTGCCTTCAGGGCGGGCGGGTGGGCGGGCGGGCGGGTGGGCGGGCGGGTATTCCCACGTTGCCCACGTGCAAAGAAGGAAGAGGGCTGGGTCTCGTGCCCTTTTAAAAGGTCTGCTGTAGCTGCCAGACCCAGCCCCTTTCTCCTCCCCCATGGGGAGAGACTCTTGTGTCCTGGCCAGGACAAACAAACTCCGATCACCTTTTAATTGGGCGATTGGGAGAAGCAGCGCTCACAAAATGGCCACCAATGGAGTGCTACGTACTCTGCTGGCAGCCACCTTACGACAGAGGATATGTCTTCTGCTGTCATAAGCAGCTTCACGCAACAGCCCAATCCTGGTGATGAAAGGTTTGCCATAATCCATAGAGAGAATATGACAATACTTACATACTAGTATGTGGATATATAACTAACGGCACAATCCTAACCCCTTATGTCAGTGCTTTCCAGCACTGACATAAGGGCAATGCAGTTCCAAGATAAGGGAACAAACATTCCCTTCCTTTGAGGAGGACTCCGTGAGTGACACCCAACTGCAGGATGCAGCACACGTCCCATTGGCACTGCTATGCCAGTGCTGGAAAGCACTGGCATAAGGGGTAAGGACTGCACACTCAATAAAATCACAAACTGTGTGCAAGTTCTCCTGTAATATATTTTCATGAATTTGCTTGTTATTTCCAGATGCAGAAGAATGCCACAAGTGCCCAGAAGATCACCACCCAAACAGGAAGCAGGATCAGTGCATCCCTAAAAGAATAACTTACTTGTCATGTCAAGAGCCCTTGGGAATTACATTGATTTCCTTGGCTCTCTTCTTTTCTGCAGTCACTGGAATAGTGATGTGGGTCTTCATTCAACACCACGATACTCCCATAGTCAAGGCCAACAACTGGAGCATCACCTGTGCCCTCCTCTGCTCTCTGCTGCTTTGCTTCCTCTGCTCCTTTCTGTTCATTGGCCAGCCTGGGAGGTTGACCTGCCTTCTCCGCCAAAGCGTGTTTGGCATCATCTTCTCCATTGCTGTTTCCTGTGTGTTGGCCAAAACCCTCACCGTGGTGGTGGCCTTCATGGCCACCAAGCCAGGAAACAGGATGAGGAAATGGGTAGGGAAGAGGCTGGCAGTGTCAGTCATCATACTCTCTTCTCTGACTCAGAGTGCCATCTGTGCAGTGTGGCTGACCACGTCTCCCCCCTTCCCAGAATCAGACATGCGTTCTCAGCCCACTCAAATCATAGTGCAATGCAACGAAGGTGCACCCACCATGTTCTACACTGTGCTTGGCTACATGGGCTTTCTGGCCATCATCAGCTTTGCCGCGGCTTTCTTTGCCAGAAAACTGCCTGATACTTTCAATGAAGCCAAGCTGATCACCTTCAGCATGCTGGTGTTTTGCAGTGTCTGGGTATCATTTATCCCGGCCTACTTGAGCACCAAGGGGAAATACATGGTGGCTGTGGAGATCTTCTCCATCTTGGCCTCCAGTGCTGGATTGCTGGGTTGCATCTTCATCCCTAAAGTCTACATTATTGTACTGAGGCCTGAGTTGAACACCAAAGAGCAGCTAGTAAGGAAAAAGTAATTTTGGTCCTGACATAAATTCTTCCTTTCCTCTTATCACTGTTGCACTTTCCGTATTGTCTATTATCTTGTTTAAGGCTATAGGCCATGTGCAAAATCCGGTCCACCTTTATGCTTGTGAAGCACCTCATAGTCAAAAGATAATCAATGGTGATGTTGAATGAAGCCATCTCTCTATAAACATTACTCTATTAACTAAAGCAAATGAAACTTTTCCTTCTGTTTGATGGGAAGTTAAATTGAGGGCTGAGCTGAAGTTGCCACTCAAAAGTTGCACTCTGCCACTCAAAAGCCACCTTCCACTTTTGTTTCAGCATAGGAAAGGCAGGATACAAATGTTTAAAATAAATAATTCACAGGCAACAAAAAGATTTGAAGTGCCTCATTGTTCCATGGAAGTTCCTCGGGAGAGAAAATTGGTGGGCTCACAGACTCATGGATAAAAGCAAACATTCGGGCAGCCCAATTCCATAGAGAGCCCACGGCAGCAGATCTCACACTCTAGTGCTGTTATGTCCTCTTAACCATGTCACAAAAGCTGTGGCGATGTTGTGAACTTCCAGATGCTCAGCTGGAACAGATAAGTCAGAGGTGGAAGGAAGTTGTGGGTTGTGAGGGCAGGTCATGGTTTGGGGGAGGATTGATCGAAGATTGGCTGGAACAGGTTGGATAGGTTGTGCAAGCAGCACCAAGTGTAGCAATTGGTCTGGACTGAAGTATGTGGCAAGCACAGCCGGGGGTGGGGGGAAGCTGGGAGCAGCAGGCCATGGCAGCACCCTGATGCAAACCAGCGGGACAATAAACACAGGTCACATCCCACGGGGCTCATTTTTCCATTGGGGAAGCTCTTTGCAGTGGCACTCCTCCCTCCCAGCAATTGTCAGGACCCCCTGCATGTGCCACTCCTGCACACTACCTCGTCGAGCGAGAGGAATGGCATACATGGTACCACCCCTAGAGGACCCTGCCTCTCATCCATCAGGCCCTTCTTACAGATGTGTCCTGCATCCAGGCGTGCCAGCTGGAGCCAGCTCTTCAGCCCCAGGATCCAGTCCCAACCCGGAAGAGCACCCCCTTCCTCCAGAAATTCCTGATGGCCCTCCACTACCTGGGGACTGAAAGCTTCCAGGGGTCATCACATGTCAATACAGGAACTGCCTAATTATCTACCAGTTGATCTGTTGATGAGTTTTGCAATGCCAACTTCCTGCACCTGTCTGTCTATGTCACCTTCCTCACTGCTGTGGCATAGCTGCATCACCTGCATTAAGAATACTATGGCGTTGTGGTGTTTCTCGAATTCATCTCCATTGTTGATGTGACACATGTGGGTATATCAACTCCACCTACATCTTAACCATGGCTACCCCCATGGCCTTAGTCCATGATGCCTTATGTGATGGAGCCCCCAAGGCCTATGGCCAGGTTCAACATGGCATACAATCTATGACTGTGGTGTGTGGGTTTGGGATGCGGAAGATATTCTTCTGGTGCCTGCAACTATCCAGGGGGCTTCTGATGAGGACCAAGGTCGCCAAGGTGTTTGTGCCATGTTCCACAGTATGGCCTGCAGAAGAACACAGCAGCCCTGGCTGATGGGGAAGGGGGCTCAAGGCCATGGACATCCCACCCACCGATGCAAAGACAGCCCAGCAGTTCCTGGTGCACTGCCATCCAGGAGCCCATCACAGCCCAGTACATTAGCTAGTGAAGGTGAGTGCAAAGTGAGCCAGGGACTGCACCACCCCAGGGACAAACCCTCCCTCCTAGGGCCCTTAGAGAGCCCTATGAGAGGCAGGCACCCACCTACCCAAGAAAGGCCCCAGAGAGACCCAAGAAGCAGGGCAGGGATCGGATTTGGCACTGCCGTACTCCGTGACAAACCCATGGAATACCCTCATGCTGCTGGGATTGCACTAGCATCTCGTCTGTGTTTGATACGCGGTGGTGCAGCATTTTGGCTGGAACGAGGTCTACGTCTGTCAGCAGAAACTGTCTTCTGCCAGCAGAATGCTGGCAGGGCTCCCTTTATGCCAGCTTGTCTCACACATAGGATCGGGTTGTTAGCATTTTCTATGCTAGGCAAAAAGCTAAATGCAAAATATGAAAAGAAATAAGTACGATCTCAATACCATATTTCACTTATCCTGTTATCTGGGGTGACTTTTTGGTTGGCTGGCTAACAGTGGTGGACTTCCCCAGCCCCAGCTCAGGGTAAAGGTTCGTGATCACTCCCCCGTAAGATGCTGCCACCACCCTGTGCTCGAATCCACATACCCCCCACTCATGGGATCGCTACAGAGCCTCGCACAACTCCAGGACAAACCAAGGAAGGCAAGTGAGGTTTCCCCGCATGTCCGACCACGTCTGGAGTCTCAGTAAGGCTTCTGCATGGTCCTAGAGGCATGCAGAGCTTTGCATCTGGCCATTAGCCCTTTTCAGTGAATGGTAGGTCCACTGCTGCTGGCTAAAAGCCACAGATGGAAAGCCAAGCTGGTCACCTGTGGTCACTTCTTCCTCCTAGTTCCACTGTTCTCATGCTAGTCTAAATCAATTCAGAAACTTCTGCTCAATACCCATCATGCAGTGCGTCTGGCCCCTGGCTGTATAGCCAACAGACATAACTTCTTGAGTTTTGAAGAGAACTGAGCAAGTTGGAAATGGCAATTCTCAACCCTGTAATTCAGATAATTATATTTATCTAGCTCCAAAAGTCCCATGGCTAACCAGAGACCACAAGCAGAATTCAAAACAGAAACAGATGAATCCATCCCTGGAACTGATGAGGCACTCCATCTATGAAGGCTGGTTCCAAAGCAACCTGTCAGCTACCAGCTTCTTCAAGGTAAATTGGAGGCAGGCAAGGAAGGATCAACTGAATGTTTGAGACTCCAGGTGGGGAATTGGGTGCAGCAGTGTCTTGGTTTTAGGAGCCTCTTTGAAGACTGATTCTTGTGGCGATAGCGCAGTTGGTGTGTGTCACACAAGAAACATCGACCGGTTTAGATGTGGACAAGAACTGCGGGCAGATGGCATTGCTGCTGCTCCTTTTGCTGCCTCATGTTTTCTGCAAGCACCAGGACTACCAATGTGGCTGGAGGTCAAGGTCTCCAACTCCTATTGAGGCTTCTCCAGATAAAATACCGATTGCTGAATTTGTCTCTCTTTTCCTGAACCTTTGGGATGAGTTCCACTTTAGAACACGACCACTTTTCTCACAAAGTGGCTTGTAAGTAGTTCCTCAGTGTGTGAGAATGGACATTCTCAATATTTCTGTGACTAGAAGGGGGAAAGTCGTCATTATCTTTGAGCTCGTTATAATGGGACCATTTAATGCCAATGAATCCAACTGCATTCCCCATTATAAGCACTCCATTAATTGTAATATGAAAAAATATTGTCTGAACTGTATCAACCAAGGCTCAGAGAATATACTGACAGCACAATCTTATGCATGTCTGCTTATAAATAAGTTCCATTGTGCTCAACTGGGCTTACTCCTAGGAAAGTGTGTATAGGATTGCAGCCTTATTGTGCACCGTACACTGGTCAAATTTCAGAGGAATCAGATGCGGAGCGTTTGAGGTGCAGAAGTTTAAAAATGTGCATTGACTTTCAATATCATGCAGTGATGGCTAGATATGTAGTTTCTGGAAATGCTGAAGCCAGGGGTTCTCTGCTCTCATTTTTGCTCAGTTTCAGACTTAGCGTCTTCCCTCCTCCTCTTCCCTCCTCCTGGCCTCCACTCCTTCCCAGTCTAGAGTCTTCTGCATTAGGGCTCCCATTTCTCCAGTGCCATCCTTTGCAGAACTCGGGACCTTGGTTGCCACTCCTTGGTAATAGCCCTCTTCCCCTCTCAAACTCCTCCAGTCTCTAGGGCAGGGGTGTCAAACATAAGGCCCAGGGGACGGATGTGGCCCCGGAAGCTTTTTATCTGGATCTCAGTCTCTCAGCTTCTGAGGTGTTATCACTGAAAAGGCGGTCCACATGAAAATTGGGCTCTCCCAAATCTGGAGATATGATCAAGATTTGCGTACTTTCTCTTCTGTCATTTGCAGTTAATGAGTTTTTATATGAGAACAGGGTCTGATTTCTGACCATTAGTTGATTAATGATGTCACTTTCTGCCTAATGACATCACTTCCAGCCCTCAGCTAGAGCCCTGAATGCTAACTTCGGCCCTCTGTATGAAACGAGTTTGACACCCCTGCTCTCGGGTGCCTGCCCTCCTCTCTACATCAGGCCACACCCATTGCCTTGTAGTGTTCATCTGTTTCTCCTTCCTGCTGTCACTGCCCCACCTTCTCTTCCTCTGCCCTTCTTCTCATCCCCCCTCCTTCTTTTCCTTTGCTTCCCCAATGGTGCCTGTCCCATTCTTGCCTCTTAGCCTCCACCTCATCCTTCTTTCCTTTCCAATGATGTACCAATGTTCTAAAGCAGGAGTGGCTGACCTGTGCCACATATGCCGCTAGTGGCACGTGGACACTTTCCAAGTGGCACTCACAAAGTCGCCATGCATTTCTGAAAAACATGTAAATCATAACAAAGAAAGCATTGCAGCAGTTGATGGTTTGCTTGCTTCCTTGGCAACTCCTTACACAGCATGCCCCCAAGTTTCTAACACCATAATGGGTCCATTCAGGGCAGCCACACCTACTCTTCTTGGTTTGCTCTAGTTGGAAAATGGGAGAAGGGGAGGAAAAGAATGACGGACAGGACAGAAAACCAATAGGGCAGATGCCAGTGAGTTGCATTCCGCCAACTGGTGGGTTCCTTTCCTACCTGAGAAGGCCGGTATTGGTAGAGCACTGAAAAGGCAAGGGGTGGCTGTAGAAGGCGGCAGGGACGGAATGGGGTGGTGCCAACAAGAAGGCGGTGGTGCCAACCAGAGATGACCAACAAGATCAGCAAAGCCCAGTTTGGCAAAGATCACATCTTCAGAAAAATCATCTGCAAAGAGATCCTGGCTAAGATCATCTTTGAGGATGAGAAGATGGGCAGGCAGAGGGAGGCTCCACTGTGCAGAAGGGCAATGAACATACATTACATGCACCTTGGAACAAATCCTGCTGGGCTGGACTCAGGGTTGATGCAGGCCACCTTCCTGGTCTCAATCAGATGACTTTAGAAAGCACCAGACAGCACTCCCAGCCTTCTGGCTGTGTACCTTCTGGCACTGGGAGATATACTGCCCTTAAATTTGGAGGCTCTAACAGCTCTACTTATCTGTCATGGTAATCGCTAAAAGTGACATTAAGGTGGAGTTGCACAATGAAGATTCTCTACATAAAATATGGCATGGGGTATGCTGCGGGTTGGCCATCCCTGTTCTAAAGGATCAAAATACAAAAGACCTACTATGAGATATTAAGTACTACAAACTGCAGTGCCTATTAGCTATATCTTAGTTCAGAGATACTGTGCTTGTCTACACGTACAAGGTCTAATATTCAACGAGCATACTTCTTTATAGCTTAGTGCCTCAGAACTTCCACCATGTCTCTGTTTTTTGGTTTGCCATAAGTGAGATCAACACAAATTCCAACCTTTTACCCAACAACTCACTGAGTTACACAATCTCCCTAAATGCTTACAATGCAAAAGGATCCTGTGCTGGCACCATGGAAGTTCTTTTCTCAGGATTTCAGAATCCCCTCAATTACAATTGTGGAACAAAAGTCAAGCTAAGGGCTATCATTGGAGGACTCACCACTTATAACGCCAGGCAGATGCCCCACATTGTCAATCTCTACAGGATACCACAGGTATGTGCCTTCATCTCTGTGCATATTTTCAAGCAATGGAAAAGTTAGGGAAGGCAAGCATGCTGTATTTCTACATATGTCTCACCCAAACCGATGGGCCAAAAGACTCTGTTGTGCTCTCTTTGCTTAGCATTGGTCATTCATGTTTCAATCAGGTTCTAATTACACTTTGCATGAGAATGTGTGCATACTGGGTAATAGATTTAGGTTGCTTTCTAGTTAGAAAACCAGAAGCTAAGCTCTTCTGCTAATAATACTAATAATACTAATACTAATACTAATACTAATACTAATACTAATACTAATACTAATACTAATAATAATAATAATAGTACAGGTATTTATATACCGCCTTTCTTGGTCGTCAGATTTCTCCTCAGACTTTAATTCAAGACAGTAGGGATTTTTACAATTAAAGAAAGGTTCTATCTTTCAAGAACCACACAACATTTCAGATGGAACTTTTGCGGTCTGTTATCACTTTCTGGCCTCCTCCCACACAGGCTGACAAGCAGCTCCTTCCGAAGAGCAGGTGGAATAACTCAGTTCAGCTTGTCAGCTGCTTCAAGGTCTCACCGTTGATGGTGCCGGTGGCCTCGAACCGGCGACCTTCAGATGTTATCTTCAGGCAGTTGGAGGCTCAGCCCTCTAGACCAGACCTCCTGCCCTCCTGCTACCAGCAATGTGTCAACTGGTAGTGTTCATAACATGTGCCGGCCTTCATTTTGTACACTAAGGGGAGGGGGAACATTGGAGTAATTGGTAGTAAAGAAGCAATGGGCAGGGAAGGAAAGTACAACCTGCCCATTTTCTATGCCAAATCCTGAACCCTTTAAAAATTTTAATTGGACTCTGACATGTGGCATTGTGCATAAGATATAATTAGCACTCCAGTAATCCTGCCCAGTCAGCAGTATCAGAAATCTCCACAATATTTGCTGGACAATGAACACAAATTAAAATCATACTTCTATTGTGTCACACATCAAGGGACGCAATTGCTATCTGCAGATTGTGAATGGTTTTTAGCTCTGAAAATATCCCTGGCATTCCTTTTAGCTCAGCTACGGCTCCTTTGATCCCGCATTAAGTGACAAAACTCAGTTCCCCTCCTTATACCGGATGATCCCAAATGAAAAGGCTCAGTACGATGGGATTGTGCAGCTGCTTCGGCATTTTGGATGGACCTGGGTTGGCCTCGTTGTCTCAGATGACGACAGCGGAGCGACCTTCTGGCGGATTCTCAAGCCCAGGCTCCTCCAGAGCCACATTTGCATTGCTTTTAGGGAAGTTGTTCCAACGCTCAAGTCCTTCTGGGGAGAAATGGAAAAGCAGATTCATGACCAACTGGAACGAACACGTTCTACCATCTCCTCAGCCAAAAGCAACGTGACTCTCGTTCATGGGGGGCTTCGTTCCATGGAGGGTTTGCGCAAGATTCTGTCCAAAAGTGAACATAATGAAATGAAACCAATAGAGAGGGTTTGGATCATAACAGCTCACTGGGATTTCTCTTCCGTATTCCATCTGGATCTGTTCACACCACAGTCCTTCAATGGCACTTTGTCCTTTGCACTCCACACAAATGAAATGGCAGGATATGCAGATTTTCTTGAGACATTATATCTTAAAGAATTTCATCATGTTGAGCTCCAGCTCTTCTGGATCCTAGTATTTCACTGTTCATTGCCTTTAGCTGACAAATATGTTCCAGCAGGAAAACGCTGCACTGGGAGGGAAAAATTGAGTAGCCTTCCCAAGTCCATATTTGATACAGGAATGCCTGGTCATAGTTATGGCATCTACAATTCTGTTTATGCTCTGGCACATGCACTCCATGCCATATATTCATTGAAGTCAAAGCAGAAATTGATGGGAGATAGAGGTTCATGGGACTTCAGGGATGTTCACCCATGGCAGGTAGAGTGGATTCTCCTATTAATTCAGTTTAATAAGAAGCGTCATACAGGTCCAGCCTTGTTATAAATGGATTTTTTATACACAAATTTGACTCAACATGAATGGCCACTGCAAATGAGAAGGAATGTGCTGATCCCTGGAGAAGGGGAAAAATGCATCCCTTTAAATTCAGTTTAAAAAACTGACCAGTCCTTAAACAATAGCTTCCTTAATGAGAGAGAGAGAGAGAGAGAGAGAGAGAGAGAGAGAGAGAGAGAGGGCAGCTGGCTGACAATCCATCAATCCTTCTCTCTCCAGGTGACCCCTCCCTTCCCCCTGAGCATGTGAAAGGAAGGTAATCACTTTGCATTGGTGAAGGGAGGGATTGAGTGAAGCGCCTTTGTAAGCCCATGCAGGACGACTGATTGATGGATTGTCTTCTTAATGACTCTTATCTTACATCACAAAGGTCAGCAAGGCTGTTTTTAAATCACCAGAGCAAAGAAACTTGGTTTTTTACTTTGATTTGCTATAGTGAGTTTTTTACATTCTATGTGAGTGCTTGGAACAGAACCCACGCAAATAATGAGGCTCAACTTGAAATTGGCAAGAGTACCTTGCCCTACTGCAGATATTACCGGCATCCTCTCTCTTTCCTGCTGGTTTCACATATGGCAAAAATGGAAGTGTTTTCTCAGTCATTTAACTAGCACTGGCAAAATCATCTTAGGTTTTGTGCACTCCCCTTTTGGGCGCAGTTCTAACCAACTTTCCAGGACCAAGATCAGGGCGATGCAGCTCCGAGGTAAGGGAACAAGCATTCCCTTACCTTGAGGATGCCTCCATGACTGCCCCCAACTGCAGCGTATGCCCCGCTGGCACAGCCATGTCAGTGCTGGAAAGTTGGTTAGGATTTGGGCCTTAATTCGTCTTCTCTAATTAGTCATTTCTAAGAAGACTACAGGGTGGGCCATAATTTGGACAAATTTGGTCGGAGTTAGGGAGTGTGTTTATGAATGTCATCCAGGACGTGGTGCATTTCCCCCACAGTCCGATCACTGATTTTCAGGGCATTCTTATGCATGTCTACACTTACAGGAAAGTTAGACTGCATTCAGTTGGGGTTACTTCCAGGCAAATGTGCCTCAGGTTGCAGTCTAATAACAATAAACATTAAATCACTTTTGGTACTTTTGTGATGGCTGCTGCCAGGGTCGCACACCTGAGACTGGTACTGTGGCCCTGGAAGATTGGGCCATTACCTTATGTGCGAATTTAACAAATCAAAGAGTTTCAGGGAAGTTGCACTAGGTTTTGACCACTGAAAGCAGCTCATTCACATTTTTCTCACTTCCAAACTAGCTTCACTCCTTTCTGAAAAATGTTCACTTCAACAATAGTGTCGGGGAAGAAATATTCTTTGATGAAAACATGGATTTGGCAGCTCCATATGATATCATGAACACAGTCACATATCCCAATAAGTCCTTTCATAGAATCCGTGTTGGACAGATGGACCCCTGGGCTCCTGCAGGAAAAGAGTTCACCATCAACAGAAGTGCCATAGTGTGGAATCACAAGTACAACCAAGTGAGGATTTCTATTATCTTCCTGAATCATAGAATCCACAGCAGAAAAAGATCAGAGGAGGGTTGTGCTCTGACCCAGAACCCTTCATTCTCGGTGCTGTTGTTGTCTCAGGCCCTGTTGCACCATGGTATTTTGAGTGTCACAGAGACTCTTTCAATCCCTCCTAGAACCTCCGTGGGTAAATAGGTTGAACTCAACATGACAGAACACAGGAAGAAATGGCTGGTTTCAGGTTCTCAATGTGATGCTTTTCTACTTGTTGATAGATGCTTCCACAGTCCACATGTGTTGACAGTTGTCCTCCTGGACACAGCAGGATTGTTCGTCAGGGTGCCCAGGTGTGTTGCTATGACTGCGCTCAGTGCTCTGAAGATAGCATCTCGGTCCAGACAGGTAAGTAAAAGAGTACAAAGTGACATCAACTCCTGCTGCCTCCACGCCCCTGTTCCTCGCCCTCTTCACTCAGTTTTGCAACTAACCACCTCTCCCCACCCACCCTCCTATCCATCACCTCCCCCCACTGCTACCTTACTAGGTTCT
Organism: Tiliqua scincoides; assembly: GCF_035046505.1. Lineage (NCBI taxonomy): Eukaryota > Metazoa > Chordata > Lepidosauria > Squamata > Scincidae > Tiliqua > Tiliqua scincoides. The sequence goes on along the minus strand of NC_089825.1, from coordinate 140,384,150 downwards.
GCAGGGTCTGTTTGGCTGAGCTGCAGCACTGCTGCCACATGAAGCAGTGCTCATAAAAATGGCCACCAATGGAGTTCTGTCTGCTCTGTTGGCCGCCATTTTCCAGAAGTGGATGTGCCTTCCACCATCGTAAGAGGCTCCACGTGACAGCCCAATCCTGGTGACGAAAGGCTTGCCATAATCCATAGAGCAGAATATGATAATATTTAAATAACGGTATGTGGAACTATAACTAAATAAAATCACAAACTGTGTGCAAGTTCTCCTGTACTATATTTGCATGAATTTGCTTGTTATTTCCAGATGCAGAAGAATGCCACAAGTGCCCAGAAGATCAGCACCCAAACAGGAAGCAGGATCAGTGCATCCCTAAAACAAAAACTTACTTGTCATGTCAAGAGCCCTTGGGAATTACATTGATTTCCTTGGCTCTCTTCTTTTCTGCAGTCACTGGAATAGTGATGTGGGTCTTCATTCAACACCACGATACTCCCATAGTCAAGGCCAACAACTGGAGCATCACCTGTGCCCTCCTCTGCTCTCTGCTGCTTTGCTTCCTCTGCTCCTTTCTGTTCATTGGCCAGCCTGGGAAGGTGACCTGCCTTCTCCGTCAAACCCTGTTTGGCATCATCTTCTCCATTGCTGTTTCCTGTGTTTTGGCCAAAACCCTCACTGTGGCGGTGGCCTTCATGGCCACCAAGCCTGGAAACAGGATGAGGAAATGGGTAGGGAAAAGACTGGCAGTGTCGGTCATCATACTCTCTACTCTTACTCAGAGTGCCATCTGTGCAGTGTGGCTGACCACGTCTCCCCCCTTCCCAGAATCAGACATGCGTTCTCAATCCACTCAGATCATAGTGCAATGCAACGAAGGTTCACCCACCATGTTCTACACTGTGCTTGGCTACATGGGCTTTCTGGCCATCATCAGCTTTGCTGTGGCTTTCTTTGCCAGAAAACTGCCAGATACTTTCAATGAAGCCAAGCTGATCACCTTCAGCATGCTGGTGTTTTGCAGTGTCTGGGTATCATTTATCCCGGCCTACTTGAGCACCAAGGGGAAATACATGGTGGCCGTGGAGATCTTCTCCATCTTGGCCTCCAGTGCTGGATTGCTAGGTTGCATCTTCATCCCTAAAATCTACATTATTGTTCTGAAGCCTGAACTGAATACCAGGGAACAGCTAGTAAGGAAAAAGGATTTTGCTACCTGACTGAACTTCTCTTTCTTCTTATTTGTCTCGTTATTTTCCCCCTCACTTTTATGGTTTGTCTTTTAAAAAAATTGTGAAGTCCAACTACTTTGATGTTTGGAACATGCATAATAATAATAACAACAACAACAACAACAACAACAACAACAACAACAACAACAACAACAACAACAACAACAACAACAACAGGTATTTATATACTGCCTTTCTTGGTCTTTATTCAAGACTTTATTCAAGGCGGTTTACATAGGCAGGCTTTATTAAATCCCTTATTAAATAGGGGTTTTTACAATTTCAAAGAAGGTTCTTTCTTTCAAGAACGATTCAAGGTGTTTCAATTCCGATCTGGCTTCACATTCTGGCCTCCATCCTCCCACGCTCAGAGCAGATGGAATTGCTCGGCTTCAGCTTGTCAGCTGCTCCAAGGTCGCACGGTGCCGGTGGCCTCGAACTGGCGACCTTGTGGATGTTAGCTTCAGGCAGACGGAGGCTCTACCCTCTAGACCAGACCTCCTCCATGCATTTAGTACATTAGAAAAGGTTCCTCATATGTCATTTTTTTTGCCCAATTATTGTTCCAGTAGAGCCCTGCTCTTAACCTGATGAAAAAGAATGTGTATACACACACAAGCAAACACAGAGATAGATAGATAGATAGATAGATAGAGAGAGAGAGAGAGAGAGAGAGAGAGAGAGAGAGAGAGAGAGAGGTTGATTACCCCTTATCTGGAATTCCAAAGTCCAGAATGTTCCAAAGTCTGAGTCTTTCGCATGCTGACAGGACCTTGGTGGGAGTAGCACAAGACGTGCCAGGGCACAATCCAGCCAGGGAAGCCAGGCAGCACAGCACTAACTAGGACAGCCCACCTATGTAAACCGTCTTGAGTAATATCTGATGAGAAAGGCCTTATATAAATACAGGTGTGTGCCACTTAATGACAGGGACACATTCCCTGATCCCTGTTACGTGATTAGGTCATTAAGTGAACATTCAGTCCAATCTATTGCCTTTGTTGTGTAAACAGACACCGCCTGCCAGACACCGCTGGCTGCACAGGCTACTGGAGACAGATGGCCTCTTCTTTGCATTAAGAGCCTCTCTGTTGTGTAGAAAGACACTCTGCTGCAGGCTACGGGAGATGCGATTGCCTCCTTAAGAGCACCTTCATTGCGCTTTGACCACCGTCATATATGCGATCAGTCATGAAGTGAACCGTTGTTAAGTGGCGCATGCCTGTATAGAAGTAAATAAATACGTATAAGAGGTCAGAGGAGCTCATGAGATTTGTGTCATAACTGTATTCTCGTGCAGAACAAACCAAACCAAACATCACAGCAATGAGAAAACAGTTGATTTCCATGCTAACCCTTTCTCCTTTGGGGTTTTTTGAAGATGCTGCCCCGATCGACATGTACTGAGAGCTGCCATCCTGGACAGACAAAGGTGGTGCACCAGGGGGAGCAGATCTGTTGCTATGACTGTGCTCAGTGCTCTGAAGGGAGGATTTCCAGCCAGCTGGGTAAGTGAAGAAGGTGATGCTCCATCCAATCGGTGTTCCAGATGTTGGTGGAAATGAGCTGCTCAAAGGTCTTCCAGCCCAATCTTTTCTTTCCCAGCACTCAGAGGAACTGTGGTGTCCAGGAACTTTTGTCCCCTTCCCCCGAGGAATGTCTCAGGTCCCGCGATGGGGCTTCTCATGTTTGCACCAGCTATTTTGCTGACACCGATGTGAGAACCTTCATGTCAAGCTATGAGGTCGGACACAGAGGATAGGATCTGGCGGAGGAGGCCTCAGAGATCATTATGCCTTGAAGAAACAGGCTGATGGCCAAGATGGGAGAAATAGTCAACGTGATACAGTGCTGGTCCTGACATAACATGAGAGCTTTATTGTAGCATCCTGGTGAACTGAATGAGCTATGAATCTGGATTTGCCTGGTGAGATTCTCCATTTATGTGACACATTCCCTCTCTGCCTTAGCTGCAAGTGCATACTAATAATTATTGAAACAACAGCACAATCCCATGCATGTATATGCAAAAGTACCATTAAGCTCAATGTGATGTGCTCCCAGGGAAGTGTTTATAGGATGTCAATATGTTCCATTGAATTCAGTGGGACTTATTTCTGAGGCTAAGAGGCAAAGAAGGAAGGCCCATAGCCAGGGAGACAGACCAGGGACAGACTGCACTTGCTCCCAGTGTGGAAGGGATTGTCACTCCCAAATTGGCCTTTTCAGCCACACTAGATGCTGTTCCAGAACCACCTTTCAGAGCGCGATACCATAGTCTTTCGAGACTGAAGGTTGCCAACAACAATATTTCTGAGTAGTCATGCACAGGGTTATGTGAGAGCAGCAGTTCATAAATATTTTGGTTTCTGGAACCCTTTACTCTCCTAATAGGAGTCTCTGCATGTGTAGTGTCTCGGGTAGCCCCTGAGGACCTGTGCATTTACAGAGTGCTGCAGCACCAAAGGCCTTGCAGACATTTGAAAAGGTTTCTCAATGCAATCATCTTCCTGGTAATTATCTAAATCACTGCCTTCCGTTAGAGAACTCTCAGGGATAATTTGAAGCTACTTGCAACATTCATAACAAAAACAGTGGACTGTACCTCGGGAGCTGAGGATAAAATGTTCATTTAAGCTTTTGAAAAGCCAGCTACACGAGGCAGGTGTAGGGTATTCACTGCATACAGCCAGGTGTCTGTCGCTTGAGTGTGAAGACCTCGTGTGAGAAACTTGGCAGTGGGGATTCGCTCAGCCCCTCTATGGTCATTTCTCCTCATGACTGATGATTGTGTTTATGGTGCTTCATGTGTGAAAGTCACTGGAAATTGGTAGAATGCTGTGGGGCTGAGGTTCAGACATGCTGCTGTTCAGATGGTCAACAGTGCTGCTGCTGCAGCTGCCTTATGGTGTCATCAACCACTGCCACTCCAGGAGGCGTTGGCAGAAGAGCAGCTATCCGTCTTCGGACATAATTATTGCTGTCTTTGCCTCTCTCGCAATTGTTGATCAGAAAGATCTCTCTTTTAAAGAAACTCCAGATGTGTCTTCCCAGAAAGGAAGGTAAGTTGGGTTGTGGTTTGGATTAAAATTCAGTGTTGTAAATATAGAAAAATTACTCAGGATTACATACTTTGGGACTGGTGGCAATAGGGGCAGAAGTGGTGGCATGAAGTTCAAGTTCACAAATGCAAAAAGACCCCAGCAACTAGAGAACTGGAATGTCAAGATGAACACTAAATAATGTTATTGTTATTATTGTTATTGTTGTTATTAACACTAGGCTAGACCTCTTTCGATGAGCCATGCTCATTATCCTTGTGCAAAGAAGTTTTTTTGCAGGAAGGAACATAGCATTTGGTTATGTGAGCTGCAGCCGGTGCTCTAAAGTGGTTTTGCTAGTGGGTGTGCTTTTAAAGACACGTGGAAAAGGAACACACATGGAGGAAAGCTAATAGGCATGCAGGTTTGAGTGTGCTGGTCAATGGCACAACTTAGTGGAATGACACACAAGACCTATGGGGCACAATGGTGATGGTGTAACAATAGATCACTTTTATTGTGGAGATAATAATGCAACAGCAAAAATGTGCAGTCAAAATACAAAGCAATACAGTGTATCAGATATTTTCAACCTTTTTCAGCTCATGGCACACTGTCAGGGGTGTAAAATTGTAAAGACTCACCATGGGTTCTTGGACAAGGCACACCCAGCTGCCTGTCAGATTTCCCACATCACCCAATGGCCTAATAAATGATCCTCCCCAAATGGCCATGGAACACATGCAGATCATGCGTGGCACACCAATGTGCCACTCACAGGGGTTGAAAATTGCTGCAGTGTATTCACTACTCACTCATACAACTCTGCCTAATCATAAGCAGTTGCTAGGGCTGCAATCCCATAAACACTGACCACATGTTCCTATTATATGTTGAATTCTTGGGGCTGATCTCAGGCCTCCGCCTTAAAAGATTCCAACCTAGACAAGAGTCCTCGACTCAGACATGTCAAGGAGAACATGATGGAGGTGCTAATTGTGTCATCAACAAGGCTGCAAATGTGAGAAGAAGCTAGAGAGGCTTAGTGAGTCACTGGCCAGGCTTGCCAAAGGTGATCTATCTGTATCTCCTACAGGAGTTTGAAGAGTTGCAGGAATCATGGGGCTAATTTGCCAAGACTACTGGCCCAGTGTGATCTGGGCCTTGGGCTGACTGCACTTGCAATCCTTCAGCCCAAGGCACAAATGGCTGGAGCCCCTGAACGCGGAAGGAGTGCAGATCCCATTCCAGAGCAGGTGGGTCAGCAGAGGAGGTGCTCCGAGGAAGGATCAGGCTGGGAGGCATGTCGAGCGTGAGCCTCAGTGACAGTGGTTGTGCCAGTATGCTAAGCCCCCAGACTGGGTCGAATGCTGTTGCTTGGAGCTATCTATGTCAGATCTATGACAGCAGCAAAGTTGGTTTCTTAAAAGCCAGAGAAGTTTAAAATGTAGAAGGAAACAGATCACAAGAGGCAAAATGGATACTTGATTAGAGAGACACACTGTCCAATTCCATCCCCTGCCACTCTAAAAAGTGGAGGTGCACACTGCATGCTCTGGGGGGAGCTTGAGGTTTCTGGTGGTGCACACACATTCATGCTCCATTGCATGCACTGTCACTGCTTCTGTAGTGGAGAGGGATTCCAGTGGTGGAACACTTGCTCCATCAACAGAAGGTGTCCATAGGATTAGGCCTTAGGGCTGCATGGCTATTCACATTGACCTGGAAGTAAGCCCCATTGAACACAATGAGGAGACATGCATATGGTGGCAAAGTAGAATCTTAGAGCTGGAAAGGACCTAAAGTGTCATCTAGTCCAAACCCCTGCCTGGAAGCAGGAAATCCTCTAGAGCATCTCCAAAATAAAACAAAACCAGTTTTTAATGAAACATTCCCTGCACTATAAGGGGATCTGTTTGTCACTTTCTACCCTTGAAGGGCATCAAGGCATGAGCAAAAAGCCGTTCCATGATAGAAACAAAACACGTTACCTCTCAAGCCAGCCTTCCCTTCTCAGGAGTTGGGGAACTGAGGCTCCACTTTCCTCATTGGCTTGTTCCAGGAGAAGAAACTTGTCATCCTGTTCAACCACCCATAGACTATGGGAAGATGAGTGGACACATCCAGCGGGCCAGGTGACCAGATCCCTTCTGACTTTTGTTCAGAAGGAACTAGTGTGATAGGGTTATATTATTTTCCATCTCTTTTTCTTGTTTGGCAATCAAAAGATGTTACCAGGAATTCCTTGCCTGTAACTGGACATAGAGAGAGTTAGAAAGTTCATAAAAGCAGAGCTGCATGTGGGGCCATCAACCTGATTTTAAGCACGAGTAAGGGCTATGCAAAGAGCATGAAGCATTCCCATTCACCATACTGAATATGAACCAGAGCCTAAGACAACATGATTGTCTCATTTCAGCATAATTCCGAAGAACTTCCAGCATCTCTTTGCCATGAAGTTTGCCAGGTTCGAAATTGAGAAAGATGTCGACCTCTTGACTAACAAGACAATGAAATTTTTATTTATTCAAAACGCTTACAATGCCAGGGGGTCCTGTTTTGGAACTATGCGTCTCCTTTTCACAGATGAGGGGCATCCCCTTAATTACATCTGCAGCAAGGAAAAGGAGCTCATTGTCATCATTGGGGGGCTCATTCCTCAAAATTTGAAGCTGATGCCTCACATCTTAAATATCTACAGGATCCCACAGGTATGTATGTTTCATAATCAGGAGAAAGGTACGGCCACTAGGATTGCTAAGAGAGCAGACAATCTGGGCTACAACAAGTGCAGTCAGAAGACTCTGCTCTGCCCATTTAGCACATAGCTTGGAGTCAAATGTTAATCAAGTGTTGTACGAAAATGTCAAAACCTGATTAAGTTTTTAAAAAACCACTTTAAGGAGGGAATAAATTGTACTGAATTAGCAGCAAATCTATGTGGGCAAAATATTTTCTCCAATAATAATAATAATAATAATAATAATAATAATAATAATAATAATAATAATAATAATAATAATAATAACAGTATTTATATACCACTTTTCAACTAAAGTTCACAAGTACCTTACCTTGAGGAGGCCTCCATGAAAGCCCCACATTGCAGGATGTAGTGCATAATCCAATGACAGCTGAATCAAAACTGGAAAGTTGGACAGGATTGGGTCCTGAGAGCCCAAGCCTATGCCTGTCTACTCAGAAGTAAGTCCCATGATAGTCAATGACACTTGCTCCCAGGAAAGTGCGGAAAGGATTGTAGGCTGAATGACTAATCCTAATCCTCTTGGTCATCTTGCCCAAAACACTACACCCAAAACTGAGACTTCCACATTTTCCATACAGGATAAAGTACAAAAGGATCTACTATATAACCTGCCAGGCATGTGAGAGAGGACCTTTTTATTTAGGAATAATGGGAGATGTTTGTCTGCCCTAAAAAGCTCATTGCCTTTCCACTTAGCTCAATTATGGCTTCTTTGACTCTGCACTGAGTGACAGAACTCAGTTCCCTTCTCTGTACCAGATGGTCCCAAATGCAAGATCTCAGTACACTGGGATTGTTCGACTGATTAGACATTTCAAATGGGACTGGATTGGCCTCCTCATTTCAGACAATGACACTGGAGAAACATTTCTGAGGACTCTCATTCCCAGGCTCCTCCAAAACAACATTTGTGTGGCTTTTACCGAAGTTCTTTCAGAACTAAAGACATTTGTGGAAGAGAACGAACCCTTTTATGACCGTTTAGAAGGAGTAAGATCTATTGTCTCTTTGTCCAGGAGTAACGTGATTGTTGTTCATGGAGATTCACAATCTATGGAGAGTTTGCGATTTGTTCTAGCATTGTATGAAAATGCAAAGCAAAACCCAACAGAGAAGGTTTGGATCATGACATCTCAGTGGGATTTTGCAACCGTATTAAACCCACTTTTATTCACACCCAAATCCTTCAATGGTACCTTGTCCTTCACACCCCACACAAAGGACGTGCCTGGATATGAAGACTTCCTTAAGGCAATAAATCCACATCAGCCTGCATTTTCTTTCTCATACGAGTTTTGGTCAATTGCATTTCGGTGTTCACTCCCCACGTTCAACTGCTATTTACCAAAGACAGGGAACTGCACTGGGGAGGAGAAGCTGAGCAGTCTCCCCAGTTCCATATTTGAAATGAAAATGTCTGATGAGAGCTACAGTATCTACAATGCTGCTCATGCCGTAGCACATGCTCTGCATTCCATGTACTCTTCAATATCCAAGCATAGATTAAAGGGAACTGGAGGCACAGGGGATGTTTGGGCTGTTCAGCCATGGCAGGTAGGATTTTCCTGCAAGCCTCTACTGTGTACAGTCAAGGATGGACTTGGATCCACTCTTGCAATGCAACTGGACTGAGCGAGAAGTGAGACAATATTTTCACTTTAGTTTGTCCATTTGGAAAGGGACTTAATTTAGAGGAGCAATAGATTGAAGGATTATTATTGGGGTTATTAAATGAATTGTGAATTCTGGTGGAAACGGGGACTGGGAATAGGAGGAGGGGTGAGAATAACTCTGAGAAAGTTTAACTAAGCAAAGTTTATAATCATCACATACAAAAAAATGTTCTTGTGGGTTTTGCTTGTATGCAGTCTTTCAGGAAATGTTCACAGTATTTATTTTCTGGCCCTGATTATTCTACATTTCATGTCATGACTACTACTGAAAATAATTATGTCATATACAGGGGGAGGTGTCAAAAATGTATGGGCCCCGGGTGTCCAATGACCTAGCCATGCGCCTCCATGTATAATCAGAGTCTCTTCATTGCCAGAAGGTCAAGGTCACAGATTCCAGTGATTTCAAAAGAACTTCTGCTCAACTGTTTACCCCTAAGTATTATTTTTCTTTTTCTCCAATCAGCTTCACCACTTTCTGAGAAATGTTCGCTTCAACAACAGTGCGGGCGAAGAAATATTCTTTGATAAAAATGGGGAACTGGCAACAGGTTTTGATATCGTCAACACCATCACATTCCACAATCTGTCTTTAAATAGAGCCAGGGTGGGAAAGGTGGACCCCTGGGCTCCTGAAGGAGAAGAGTTTGCCGTTAATGGAAGCGCCATTGTGTGGAATCAGAAGTTTGAGCAGGTGGGAAGGATCTTGTATGTATTTCCTGAGCTATAGTTCCATAATTGCAGAAGAACAGGGAAGTACTCTTCAGCAGATGTCTGGGAATTCATATTCCTGTGCATGCTGCACTTACTCTGAAGCAAGCCCTATGGCATTCACTGGGATTTACTCTGGATCTGTCAGACTTCTGTGGTTATCATAACAGTGATGCAAGAATAACACGGACAAATTGGGCAGGCTTGTTATAATGAATAACATTAGAATTGGATGTAGAATAGGATGAATAACCATGGATAATACATGCAAAGCTCATGTATGCCCAGGCATATGATATCTATGCTCTTTTGTCTTTGTGTTTATCCATATCTTCCTATGAATTGTGAGGCTGAATTGAATATGGTGAAGAGGTGGTACGTCAGGTAAGTAACCATGGAAGGAAAACATCTGGATTCATATATAGAACAATATTGTAAAGACACTTATTGGGTCTACAGCCTGCCTACGTAAACCACCTTCAGTAATATCTGGCAAGAAACATATATAAATATAGAAGTAAATCAATCAGAATACAAGGTTAGGGGAGCACATGTCAAATATAGATGTGACATATATGTCATTACTGAATTCTCGTGCAAAACAAACCAAACATTATAGCAATGAGAAAGTTGATTTCCATATTAAACCACTTTCCTTTGGGTTTTTTGAAGATGCTGCCCGGATCGACATGTACTGAGAGCTGCCATCCTGGACATACAAAGGTGGTACGCCAGGGGGAGCAGATCTGTTGCTATGATTGTGCTCAGTGCTCTGAAGGGAGGATTTCCAGCCAGCTGGGTAAGTGAAGAAGGTGATGCTCCATCCAATCGGTGTTCCAGAAGTTTGTGGAAATGAGCTGCTCAAAGGTCTTCCAGCCCAATCTTTTCTTTCCCAGCACTCAGAGGAACTGTGGCGTCCAGGAACTTTTGTCCCCTTCCCCCGAGGAATGTCTCAGGTCCCGCTATGGGGCTTCTCATGTTTGCACCAGCTATTTTGCTGGCACCGATGTGAGAACCTTCATGTCAAGCTATTAGGTCATACACAGAGGATAGAATCTGGTGGATGAGGCCTCTGCCACTCCCACTCCCCTCCCACCCCATCTCTTCCCCAATTCCCCCGCTCAGAATAGAATCTCAAAACCAAAAGGCCATACCACTATCTGGTGGTCCCACTTATATCCACACAGTCACATGGCATTCTTCATCCAGAACTACCTACTCCAAGGGTGCCGTAAATGTGCTTTACGACATATTTACAGCACCCAGTGCCAGCACTGGAGCTCAGCACCGATGCTATGAGCCTATAGGATTGGACCCTTAGGGCTCAATCCTCAATTCATCATACTGATGCAGTCAGTAAAGCAACAGTTCAGCAGAAAGTATGGCCCAGTCCTATGGGACTGTTATGACAGTGGGGCAGGTGTCTACTGTTGCCAAAGGCTCAGTGATGGCATGAAGTTGGTGCCACCACTGGGCCAAACCAAGCATCTGCTTCAAAGCAGCTGCAGATCCGGAACCTCATTGCTTCAGGTGCCAGTATGTCAGAAGTAGGGCATGTTGTGGATGAGGAGAGATCAGGCCAGGGAAGAGAGGAGGTGGATCTTGGTGGCAGCAACATGCACCAGGTTCTAATCCTTGAACCTTGCCTTGGAATACTCCCTGACTCTCCTCGGAAGTGCATCAGCAAAATGGAGGAGGAGACCTACAGGTGAATGGGCAGCCTATACGCAACTCTGCTGGCCTGCAATTTGCCCCCCATGATGCCAGTTTTACTGAGGGTTGACATTCAAAGGATACCTGGATGTTTTACAAACATGGATGGATGCAAAGAAAAATTTAAGTGAGTGATTTCTTTTGTATGTATTAATTAGCACACTTCATCCTATGATTGACTGCACTGTTGCCAGACAGGCTCAGGTGACACAAATGCACTTTGAACTGTTGAATCCCTGCATGTTTCTTTTAGATGCAGATCATTGCAGTGACTGCCCAGAGGACCAGCATCCAAGCAGGAACCAGGATCGCTGTATTCCCAAATCCATCACTTTTTTGTCCTATGAAGAGCCCCTGGGAATCACTCTGGCTTCTTCTGCTCTGCTGCTCTCCACCATCACACTTGTGCTCGTGTGGAGCTTCATTCAGCACAGGAACACCCCCATTGTCAAAGCCAACAACTGGAACATCACCTGTGCCCTGCTCTTCTCCCTGCTGTATTGCTTCCTCTGCACATTTCTGTTCATTGGCCAGCCCAGAAAGGAATCCTGCGTTCTCCGGCAGACCTTGTTTGCCATCACCTTCACTGGGGCAGTTTCTTCAGTGTTGGCCAAAACCCTCACTGTGGTCCTGGCCTTCATGGCCACCAGACCAGCCAACAGGATGAGAAAATGGTTAGGGAAGAGATTGGCCATGTCCGTCATTGTGGTGTGTTGTCTGAATCAAACTGGCCTCTGTGCAGCGTGGCTGGCAGTGTCTCCCCCCTTCCCAGAGTTTGACGTGCACTCCCTGATAGGTCAGATCATAGTGCAGTGCAATGAAGGCTCAGCCTTCATGTTCTCCATTGTTCTGGGCTACATGGGATTCCTGGCCCTTGTCAGTGTTTTGGTGGCTTTTTTGGCCAGAAGGCTGCCTGATACTTTCAATGAGGCCAAGCTGATCACCTTCAGCATGTTAGTCTTTTGCAGTGTTTGGGTGTCCTTTGTGCCAGCCTACCTGAGCACCAAGGGGAAGTACATGGTGGCCGTGGAGGTCTTCTCCATCTTGGTCTCTAGTGCTGGATTGTTGGGTTTCATCTTTATCCCCAAATTCTTCATTATTGTGTTGAGGCCCCAGCTGAACACCAAAGAGAACTTAGTAAGGAAAAAGAACTTTGTTACCTGACTGAATTGCTTGAGTACCTCGTCCGCAGCATTGTGCATGAACCCCTTGAGATATGTCCATTGTTTTATAGAAACTCGTGTGACTTCCTTCTCTATTCCCAACTGTTCCTCTTGGACAAAATCTTGAGGTTCATTTCAACTTTCACCAATCAGACATTTCAGGGTCCATCTAATTTCTCATTCCTTCCTTTTCCTCCAAAGTGCAATAATCTACTTTAGTTATCCTAAGCTGTCTGTAACTGCTCAAAAAATAATAAATGATTATGATGATGGTGAACTGCATCTTTAAATTGATTGATTGATTGACAGCCTTCATGTTCTCCAGCACCAAGGGGAAATACATGGTTGCCGTGGAGGTCTCCATCTTGGTCTCTAGTGCTGGATTGTTGGATTTCATCTTTCTCCCCAAATTCTACATTATTGTGGTCAAATCTGAGCTGAACACCAGGGAGCAGATTATAAGGAAAAATAAACTGGGTACCTGGCTGGCCTTCAATTTTCTTTTCATACTTCTCCCTTTCAAGTTTGTGCCTTGCAATTTTGTGCAATATTAACTTGTATTATATTTGTATTGCATTTAGCAGGTTGAAACCAGTGAGAATAGATAATAAATGAGGGTGAATTCACTCATTTTCCTCCCAGGTGCAGTAAAATGTGTTCACTATTGATGCCTTCAGCAGATGAGTCTTAGATATCCTTCTGTCATGCACCTGACACTGACATCTGACCTGACAATAGAGAAAGAGATTTCTATCCAGTAATGCAGGACGTTGAGGTGGTGCAACATTTGTGCCATCACAATTTCACTTATGGCAGTGGATAGCTAAATGGCACCCATTTAGGACCAGGGATGAGCGATCACGGGCCCTCAGGTCACAAACAAAGGTGTCTTGATGAGCTCACTCCACAAAAGTTCTCACAGGATTCTAGGGAAAGAACAGGTCTAGATTTTGGGTCATAGGAAACTTGATGTATTTCCTGTGACATTGAGCTCCAGGTGACATTGGTTCATTCCTTCCCAGTCTGAAATGTGATGTTTTAGTTGACCAACAGCCTCAAAATCTCAATGAGTCTTGGATGGCTCTTTTCCACCTGCTTTCTACATGTCTGTCAACACCCCCCCCCCCCCAAGTTATCTTCAATACTCAGGTTATTCTGAATCCACTGAATTCCCCATGGGGGGGAACAGACACACAACCACTTGCTATGGATCAGACAAACATATTTTCTTTACCCCTGCAGATAGTCAAAAAAGTTCTGGTCTGCAATGACCTGTCCTATAATCATAATAATCCCTGCCTTCAGCTCCTGAAAGCACCAGGGTCAGACAGCATCCACTTAAGGATCTTGTAACTAAAACCCTTGAATTCTCCTTGAGAGCTGGTGATCTGCTTCAATCCCTTTATAAAGCCTCTCTTCAAAACAATGTGCATCATGTAGATTTAAGAGGCTAAGCCTGCAATCCTAACCACACTTTCCTGAGAGGAAGCCCCATTGAACAAAACAGAACATACTTCTGAGTAGACCTGGTTAGGATTGTGCCCTAGCTGAAGCTAACCTTCCTCAGTGGATGTCAGAGAGTCAGACATGGTGTGAAGGCCCTGTTTCCCTCACCCCTTTGGCTGTCAAGGTGGGTTCCATAGTTTTGTTTCTTTGTTTGCAAAGGCCGATGGTTGTGTGGCCCCAGCACTGCAAGTGTCCGTGTCACCTTGAAAGTCTTTGAGCGCAATTGAGACTGAGACCAAGATATGCTCCTGTTCAGGCTGTTCTCATTGCTGCTGCTGCTGCTTTTGCTTCTGCCTCATGTTGTCAGCAAGAACTCTAAATCCAGTTGGGGTCTGCTGCCCGACATTCAACACAGCCTCCAAGATTCTTCTTCCGATGATCTTGTCATTGGCAAGTTTCCCCCCCCCCTCCGTGTTGCTGAACTGAAGGAGGTTTCTTTCAGCAAAACTCCGGATGTGTCTTCACTGGAGGCTTAGTAAGTAGCTCTCTTCTGCTTGAAAGATGTACCAAGGGCCGTATTGGCAGTCTGGTTCTCCTGCTTCCCATGTATGGTTGGGTGGTCATAGCCCTGTGAGCATCCGTGTCACCACAAATGTCTTTGAGTGCAGTTTGGATTGTGGCCTCCTTTTTTCAGCCCCATCCATGCAGCTCTGTGTGTTCATTTTAATTCTCCTAGTTGCCCTGATAAGTAGCCTGGAGTCCCTGTGGTTTCTCTGAGTTGATGGGGAGAGCTTTGTCACTAATAATAGATTTGGGTCTGGGCTACTGGTATCCAAACACAACCCTGTAGTATCTGCTTCATGCTGGATTCCTACAGTTTTTCTCTTTCTTTGAGTGGGAGGCAGAAACATCCCCAATTATTGAGTTGAACTGATAATTTGCTCTTCATTAAAACCAAGGCACAATGGGGACGGTGCTGACTGCTGTTCAGTCCCAAATGGGATAATTACAAATGAATAAGGTTTTGAAGTTCTCCTAAACAACAGAACTTTAGAGGGTCTGTACTTTTTTTTCCAGTGCTTTGTCTACATCAGCAGAAGTCGATGCACTTCATCCATCTAAATCAGTGGTGTCCAAACTTTTTGGCAGGAGGGCCACATCATCTGTCTGACACTGTGTCTGACACTGAGACAAGTCTTAATGGGGACACTTTCTGAGTCACCTGGAGCATTTTCATGACTCGAAAAGACTCGAGTCACAAGTCTTTTTGATACATGTGTCAGGTGCAAAAAAGGGCTGATGCTGGTGTGTGTGTGTGTGTGTGTGTGTGTGTGTGTGTGTGTGTGTGTGTGTGTGAGTTCTCTTTAAACATTCTCCTGACATCCCTGCCCATCTGTAAACAAGGTGGGAGGGGAGGGGACGGACTGCGTGAGAGTGGAGACAGAAGCGGCAAGAGGGAGGAGGGTCATGTGCAGCAGCTGAGAGGCTTACCAGGACAACCCAATCCTTTGCAGCTGTACTCAGAAGTAGTTCCACTGCAGTTGGGCATTCAATGGGGCTTCCTCCCCACAAGTAACAACGGAGCTCACAGCAGCCATGCAATTGGAAAGCATGATCTCTATGAATCTCCCCTACCCCACTTCCCAGCCTCCTTTTTCCCTAGGCTTATTCAGCCAGTCCTAAGACAAGAACCCCCTTTAGTTCCTCCTCTTGATCTCCCTCATTCAAAGAAACAAATCAGACCTCCCATCCTTCATCCAATGATCATCAGTTCCTTCTTATTAGAGATTCCAATTAGAATCCAATTCCAATTCCTATTAGAGATTCCAATGTGCGGCGGCAGTAAAGAAGGCCAATTCTATGCTTGGGATCGTTAGAAAAGGTATTGAGAACAAAATGGCTAATATTACAATGCCATTGTACAAATCGATGGTAAGGCCACACCTGGAGTATTGTGTCCAGTTCTGGTCGCCACATCTCAAAAAGGATATAGTGGAAATGGAAAAGGTGCAAAAGAGAGCGACTAAGATGGTTATGGGGCTGGGGCACCTTCCTTATGAGGAAAGGCTAAGGCTAAGGCTGCATGCTTCTCTCAGAGGACCTGACTCACCTTGCCACAGATATTCCCAGCAAGGCAGCTACCTGAATATGTTGACAGGTTCCTAAGATTGCAGATGGTCCTTGTACATTTCCTTGGCCACCACACCACTGTTAGAGCTGTGCTATAGGCAGCCATCAAATGGAGCCAGGAACCAAGGACCACAGGAGACAATCCTTGTCCAAGCAAAGTCCCAGCCTGATCAGGAAGCCATTGTGGAGGACAATGGAAGCCTTCCTGTGGAGGACAGCCAATGCCCATCCTGTGTGGGATTGCTTGGGAACATATCATTGCCTAGGGCAGTGCTTCTCAAACTGTGGATCGGGACCCAATATGTGCTCACAATCCAATTTCAGGTGGGTCCCCATTCATTTCAATATTTTATTTTTAATATATTAGATTTGATGCTACCATGGTATGTGACTGCATTTGAGAAATGTTACACCCTGGCCTCTGAGCAGCCCGCTTGGTGGCAGGCTGTGCAGCATGGCCTTTCCCAGTTTGAAGGGACACTTGGCCAACAGTCTGAGGCAAAGAGGCAAAGAAGGAAGGCCCATAGCCAGGGAGACAGACCAGGGACAGATTGCACTTGCTCCTGGAGTGGAAGGGACTGTCACTCCCAAAGCGGCCTTTTCAGCCACACTAGACGCTGTTCCAGAACCACCTTTCAGAGCACGATACCAGAGTCTTTCGAGACTGAAGGTTGCCAACACATACAGATCTGTACCTTGAACAGGCTACTATATATATATGCTTTTAACAATATAGTAAATGGGACTTACTCCTAGATAAGTGTGGGTAGGATTGCAGCCTAGGATTGTTGAAAATGATCCTGCTTGATGACATCACTTCCAGTCATGACATCACTTCCGGTGGGTCCTGACAAATTCTCATTCTAAAAAGTGGGTCCCAGTGCTAAAAGTTTGAGAACCACTGGCCTAGGAAGATGATCCAACCGGTACCACTGTCGGCTCACCACACAAGGCACCTGCACATTGCTGGCTCTCACCCTGGCAGTTCCACTGATCACAATATCAACTATTTATCATGTGATGATAAATAATTTTTCCTGAATCATCTTTCTTCAATAAGCAAGCAAACAAATAAACCTCCCCTTCCCATTTTTAGACCAGCACTGCAGCTTTCCCTCACAGGATCTGTGACCCAGTTATGCCAAAGGGGCTCCTTACGTGACAGATTGGGGGTCCAAGAGGGCCACAAATGGCCCCCAGGCAAGGATTTGGGCATCTCTGATCTAAATTGTATCCCACCCATCCTTGGTGTACAAAACTACCCAGAAAGCTAAGCTAGCTGAGAGAAAGAAACTGGCCCAAAGTCACCTAGCTGAGCAAGAATTTGAATCTAGGACCAGTCCTAGATCCAGTCCTCATAAATCCTTGGCTTAGGTTTCCTTTGCTACATCAGAATGCAGCTCTGCTGTCATTAGTGCTCATACTGTGGTATGTACAGTGAACTGCAGATTTTAGCATCCTCTGGGATTTCCAGATAACTGTGAAAGAGTAGGGCAGCCTGATCCGAAGTTTCCCAGCGCTACAGGCTACAGCAGCGCTGAAATGGCCACAGGACCAAGGACCATTGGTCCTGCAGGACCAAGGAAGCCACTGGAGGTCTCCTCGTGGGAAGGGGACATTTCACCCCTTACCCTGAGCAAAGCCCCAGCCCCCGCAATGCGGTTACTTGAGTCTATGTCAGATAAACCAGTGGTGCAGACTTCAGAAGCCCCACGTCAGGCTTTCGAGACAGAGCAGAGGATACTGCGGAGGAGGCCTCCACCAGTCCAGCCCCCCTCCTGGGTCGGTCCCTCCACCGTTTCTCCCTCTCCCACCCTCTTCCGCCCAGGAATGCTTCCCCCACACCCTCCCACCATCCTCTCCATGCCATCCAGCGCTTACCTGATTGACGGTGGCAGCTGGGCCTTCCTTCGTGGCCCTGGCAGGGTGACGCAGGCCTCCCTGCTGGTGCCACTTACTCAAAGGGTGCTACAAACATGCTTTGCAACAGGTTTGTGACACCTAGCTCTGGTGGTACAAGTGTACCACCAACACACAAGCCCATAGGATGTGGCCCTGAGACAGCAGAAGACCATCTACTCGTAAAAAAGTACCTCTTACTCAAGTGTGCCCTGTCCATGTAGTCTCCCTGCCTCCACTCACTGGAACATTAAAAGAATTAACTCTTGCTAGGAACTCCTTCAATTCATGAGTCAGTCTGGGCGCCTGCCAGCCTACTTCCTGGTGCTCCTACTATTGCTGTAGAGGTCAGCTTGATCACTTATGGGATGTGCAGTGCAATCCTAACCCCCAGGATAGTCCAGCACAAGTCACTTGTGCTGATCCGGGGGTGTCACAAACATGCTGTAAGGCACGTCTGCACCAACTTTAGAGTCAGAGAGGCTAGCACAAGGAGTTGCGTTGGCCTCCCCATATGGGATCCAGGCCTGGCAGTGTAAGCTTGTGTTGGCTGAGCTTGGAGGAGGTATTTCGGGGGGGAGGGACGGTGGTGGGCATTCCCGGGCTGGGCAGGCGGGGAGCGGGAGGCAGACCATTCCCGGGTGGCAGGAAGCAGCCTCTGCTTTGTTCTATTCAGATGGTTTTCATCATCAATCATTGCAGTGTGCCTGGGATGATGAGAACTCAAGGGAGAAGAAGGATTTGCTGAAAGATTTTGCTTCCCCCCAGAACTGGGTGAAGAGTTTCCAGGATATTATATTGCATATGACACTGGGTACACAATCCACTCTGATGCTGCTGAATTTGCAAGTGTTGTACATGCTTTGGACAACAAATAATGAAATTGTTTGTGTAGGTTCAAAATCATATAACAATGAATCATAGACTTTTGAAATAATTTAGCATGACACATTCAGTAATAACATTTCATATTGAATCATATTACAAGATCATATCTACCAGCAAACTATCATCAGTCGCTGAAAAAATAAAGCAATAAAATTACTTGCAAATAATTCGTTTAGGGCCCAAATGCACAGTAATGCATTTGTTAGGGAAAGGAAATTTCACTCCCTCTGAGGAAACAGGAGCCTTCTACACCTGTTTTTCAACTTCCCCATGGCTCCTTTCACCTCTTGGTTTCTCAGAGTGTAGATCAGAGGATTGAGGGCAGGGGTGACCACCATGTAGAATACGGAGGCCATTTTGTCCACCTGGGAGTTGGAGGAGGGCTTCATGTACACAAAGAAAATGGGTCCATAGAAGAGACCAACTACCATCAGATGAGAGCTGCAGGTAGACAGAGCCTTACTACCACCTTTCCCAAAACGACTACAGATGGTGGCCAGGATGGTGGTATATGAAACCAGCAAGGCCAGAAGGGAGGGTACCAGTAGTACGCCATCACTTACTATCAAGAGTATCTCATCAACATAGGTTTCTGAACAGGCCAGCTTAATTACCTGTGGGGTGTCACAATATAAATTATCCAAGACATTCGCTCCACAATATGATAATGGGGCCATGACCACTACTTGGACAATGCTGTGAATGAGTCCTCCTGTCCAGCAAAATATGAGAAGACTGAAGCAACATTGTTGGTTCATGATGGTTGTGTATCTTAGTGGGTGGCAGATGGCCACATAGCGATCATAGGCCATGACAGTGAGGAGGAAAGTTTCTGAACCTCCAAGAAAGTGTTGGCTACATATCTGGGCCATGCAACCTCCAAAAGAAATGGTTCCCTCACTGTTCAACAGGTCAGTCACTAGTTTTGGAGATGCTATAGAGCCCAATGACATATCAAGGAGGGACAGATTTGCAAGGAACAAATACATGGGGCACTGAAAGAGCCTGGACTCAGTCCACACCATCAATATGATAAGCGTGTTTCCCAGAAGGATGGTGATGTAGCAGGTCATGACCAGAGTTAGAAGGATGAACTGAGCAGAGCGAGAGCAGGAGAAGTCCAGGAAGACAAACATTGTAACTGTGGACTCATTCATCTTGATGGCTGCTTCTACTCTAGTGGAACACTGTTAACCCTTGCAGGTCCAGATCACCTCACAAAACTTAGTAGCTTCCCCTTCTGGAGCTAGGAATAGAATTCACAAGTTCTTACTCTTACTTTCAAGAACAAGATTCTTATTCCCTTGTTCGAATCCCTGCTTTGCAATGAAAGTTGGTGAAGCTTGGCCAGTAACTGTTTTACGAATGCCCCACTGATTGCTTGCAGCTGTGAAGCAGAAGCCTTGCTATTTGAAATCATTTCACCATACACTGAAGGTGCTGGACTTGGAACTTTGTGTATGCAAAACCCGTGTTCTACTTTGAGCAATGTTCCTTCCTCCTAGGAGCAGGAGAAGTCCAGGAAGACATACTTTATAATGGTGAAGTGATTCATCTTGTTGGCTGTTTCAAGAGAGAAAAAACAAATAGGATATTTTCAGACGTTTGTGGTCGGGGTTCAGCTGTTTCTATTTACAAGCTTCTGAGGTTCTAGACTATATTCCATGCAAGTTGGATCTTGAGAAAACATCAGGGAGATCAAACTTGCATGGAAGGTAGTCTAGAACCTCAGAAACTTGTAATTACAAAGAAATAGGATACCTTTAACACTCTAGGCCAGGGTGTCAAACTGAAGGCCAGAGAGCCGAATTAGGCCCACGAGAGCCCTTTATGCAGCCCTCAGGCTGTCCCAGCACCACCATCAGCTACTCTCAGCTGCTAAGCTGTGCTGAGGAGTCACTGCTGAAAGGGCAGCCATGTGATAATTGAACTCTCACATATCTTGAAAATATGACCAAGAATTGCATAGTTTCTCTTCCGTCAGTTGTGGTTGATGACCTGCTTCATGACATCACTTCCTGCTTCATGACATCGGGCCTTCAGCAAGCCTCATGAATGCTATTCAACCCACTGTATAATATGAGTTTGACACCTCTGCAATAAGCCAGTGATTTTCAATCTTTTCTCATCTCATGGCACGCTGCCAAGGCACTAAAATTGTCAAGGCACATCACACCGCTGGTGGAGGGGTTCACATCCCCAAATGGCTCTACTAATAAAATAACCCTCCTTGAAACTCTCATGGCACACCTGCAGACCATTTGCAGCACATCAGTGTGCCTCGGCATACTGGTTGAAAATCACAGCTCTAGACCCTGGTCACCTCACCTCCCACACCATATTATCTTCTTGGAACTTTCAATAGAATCCACAAGTTCTTGCTCTTGCAGCCCAGTCCTCTGCTAGGCTTGCCTGCACGGTGCATGGCTGCTGAACCAGAGTCTGTTTCATCCTGCAGGCTAGCTGGAAAGTAGGCTAGCTGAGAGACCTAAGTAATGAGAAGTCTTATTAGCTTGTTCCCCGCTGCCTGGTCTCCTTTGGGTCTCCTCAAGGTTACACCAGCCATCTTGCTGGTGTAGCTTTCTTTAGCCTTTCAGGTGCTGTTGGATCAGTGATGGGGACACAGGATCCAGCAGATACCACTGCCCCTGAGATCTGTCCCAGTCCCGTCACGATCCTCCTCTGTCCTGTCTCCAAGCTGCTCCTGAACTTCTTTCTTCACTGCCCTGGGTCCACCAGAGGCTGACCTGTATAGCATTGTCAGGGCATGAGGCCTTCTGGGCCTTGCCCTGACAGTATCACTCTGTAAACCAGCAGAGATGTTGCTGTGATTGTAACCCATATGGTACCCTGGCTGCCTGTGTCACCTTATGACCTTAGGTGACCTCACCTGGTGACCTTATGGTGCATATAAAATTCGAAGGATTCTATTGAGTCAAAGGATAGGATTGGGCCCTTAAGTGTCTAGACCCAACATCAGGCTCCTGTCTCGCATTACTACATACAATTACTTCAGCCCAAAATTCAGGGCAGGGTGATCACTTCAAATAAAGTGCTGGTGAGGCAGAATGGGGTATCAATGAAATTATATCACAAGTGCCACTGGCCTGATCAGAATATTTGGAAGCTTCATGTGTTGCACAAAGGTTTCCAGCTGATCTTGTTGCTGGAGTTCTGAAGGCAGATCCTGCATAGGACTGGGCACTAAAAGGCTTTGGTTACTTTTTATCCAAATATAGTTCAGTAAATATCTTTGCCAAGTTTAATTTGGAAATGCTGAACTATGATTGGTCAATGCCGAAGAAAAAATCAAACCGTAATAACATCCAAATTGAAGGTTTTAATTTTTACCATTACTGTATTAACACACTGAATTCCTTGTATATAGGAAGTAATATTTATACAGTCTCTCCAGTATATTTCTAATTGTATGCCTGTTCCGCACCCCGAGGAGACTTCCAGTCACCTCCTCACCTGCGTAGCTGGTGGTAGAAGCACAGATTAGGATGCCTGGTAAATAGAAATAAAATTAATAACTACTTTCAGTCTGTTTGCAATTCCAAACAGGAATGAAGCTTCTCCAGGAGATTGTAATAATATACAATGGAGTTGTCTTGTTGCCAAGTGATATCTGATAATAGGAAGAATAATGGAAAAGGTTTTACTTTACTTTTTCAGTGTTACCAAGTTGAGTTGATATTGTGCTGAGATATTGAGTACTAGAATCCTTAGGGGTTGCGCTGCCTCAGTTAATAATATTGTAAATATGCACTAAATAGTGAAAAAGAAAATAAATTCATTCCTTGATAGCTCAAAAAAATAAAAAAACAATTTCAAAAAAACACAATTTCCATACATAATTATCCAGTTACGGTGTTTAGATTTTCATCTGTTATTTTTATTATTTTACCCATTTCAATCATTATGTTGGTTGAGGTTGAATTTTTCAAAATGAAAATCCCTTAGAGTGTTGCACAAATTTTTATTTTTTTGAAGTGTTGGACTGGTGATGAGGGCATAGGATCCAGGGGGTACCACTGCTCCTGAGATCTGTCTCTGTTCCATTTCTTTCTATTTGAGGGTCTATACTCTGTGAGCCTTTTCAACCTAATTTCACTTGTCCTGTGCTTTGTGAAGGAGTGTGGAAGGAAGACGGTCTTTGTATCTCTTCAGTAAGTTTCTGTTCTATATAGGAAGCAGTGGCCTAGCTAGAGGGGTTGCAAAGCACGAAGTTTTGCAGGGAGCCTCACCGTGGCGTAGAAGTGGTCCCTCCCCCTCCGCTTCTGAGCTGTTCCAGGCTGAGAGAGCAAAATGGAGCTGCTGCCTCCGTTTTGCTCTCATGACCCAGAACGGCTCCAGAGGGAAGGGGGAGGGGTCGCTCCCTGCAAACTTAGTGCTTTGCACTCCCTTCAGGTATGCCACAGATGTTAAACAATTATTTGCTTTCCATGCAGAAATAGTTTCAAATGCAGACCTAGTAGATCTCGTATGCTTCACCACAGTGGGAGACAGGCAGCCCAATCCTGAGATGCCCAGAGCGCCCAGGCTCAGCGGCACCGAGGAGGGCTGCCACTGAATCTTGCGCAACCGTGGGTGGCACCTCGGGAGAAGGGAACATTTGTCCCCTTTCCCTGAGTAAGGTAAGCAGCCCCGCAATGGGGCTACTAGGTAAAGGTGCTTGTGTAGGGGGCGCAGCCCTGCACGAGCGCCAAGGATCCTGCGGAGTGCAGCTCCGCGGATCCTCCTCCCTCCCTCCCCTTGGCACGTCTCCCTACGCCTTCTCTCTGCCCCCCCACCAGCCTCCCCCCTCCCCTGAACGCCTCCTCCCACCCCCGTCCCCACCCCCGCCTACCTTTCCGCAGTTCAGCAGTCCGGGAGACTGCCGAGCCGCAGAACCTGGGCGAACTCCACATGCTAGCCTGGCACTGGCCGGCACTGAGCTAGCATGGGGGGAGCCTGGCAGTGAGCTCTGCAAATGTGCCTTATGGCATGCTTGCGACTGTGCTAGGCGGCATAGACCCGTGCCGCCAACCACAGGATTGGGCTCTGAGGCTCCAGCCCTATCCCCCATGCCAGCAGTTCTCAAACCTTCAGCACCAGAACCCTCTTTTTAGAATGAGAATCTGTCAAAACCCACTGGAAGTGATGTCGTGACTGGAAGTGACATCATCGAGCAGGAACATTTTTAACAATCCTAGGCTGCAATCCTACCCGCACTTACCCAGGAGTAAGTCCCATTGACTATCATTGTTAAAAGCATATACATAGTAGCATGTTAAAAGTACGCATTCCAATTCCCAGATGCAGTCGCCTCCCATGGGAGCATCAAGTCTAATAAATTAAAAATAAAATGTGCATTGAAATGAAAGGGGAACCACCTGAAATGGGCTCATGACTCACCTAGTGGGTCCAGACCCACAGTTTGAGAAACACTGCCCTATGCAGATGCAACGCAATCCAAAAAGGCACATGCTGCATTCTATAGCGGCAGGTTGATCTGAAGGCAAATAGGAGGTAAGTAAAAAGATTTTTGCTTACATCCACCTAAGTCCTGGGCTACCTATGGGTCTCCTCGGACGTACAGTACCCATTTTGGAAAAGAGGGAAAATGTTTTATAAGAGGGGATGATTTGCTACTAATCCACCCTTCCTGCTTCCTCCCAACCCACTGCTTCCTCACCTGCTCTCTTCCTTCCCCGGCCTGTGCATGAACCACTGTGCTGCTGACATAATGACCCTGGAGGATCTGGAGAGGCTGCTGTAGCACAGCCGGTACCACTTGCTTTCTCTGGCAGAGACCCAGTGGAGCGCTAGAGAGCACCCTGATTTGCAATTAACGAAGGCTGCAATCCTAACCACACTTTCCTGAGAGTAAGCCCCATTGAACAAAAGAGGACTTACTTCTGAGTAGACCTGGTTAGGACTGTGCTCTGAGTTGGGCTGCTGTGCTGTCAGAACCTGAGTTCCAGCAGCATAGCCTGGTGATAGGATTGGCGGAAAGGCTGCAATCCTATCTACACTTACCTAAGAGTAAGCCTCATTGACTATAATGGGCCTACCTTTTTAGTAGGCATGAGTAAGATTGGTCCCTGAGTCCGAAGATAAGGGAACAAATGTTCCCATAACTTGAGGAAGCCTCTGTGACTGCTGCCCCACCACAAGATGCAATGCATGCCCCATTGGTACAGCTGCACCAGCACTGGAAAACTGGATAGGATTGGGCCCTTAGGGTCCGATCCTATCCATGTTTCCTGCACTGACGTAGCCATGCCACACACTGCATCCTATGTTGGTGGGGGCAGTCACGGAGACCTCCCCAAGATATGGGAATGTTTGTTCCCTTATTCAGGGCTGCATTGTTCCTGCAGTGGTGCTGGAAAGTTGGATAGGATTGCACCCGGAATTCTTATAAACAGGTTCACAGTTATATTTATACAGTCTCTATTTCTGGAATGTATACGTATATATGCTACAGGCATCTTCGTGAATCAACATTCAATTTTATTCTTAATAAACTCATTAGTTTCTCCTTTATTATCTGGGTCCACTCAAATGAACCATCTTTGCTTTTTCCCCCTTCATTTAATCCGTAGACTGCAAATTAGATCAACGGTCTCATGAGTGTTTAAGAAAGTATGTTTGAAATGGGGCTGGAATGAAATATCACGAAGTACAACATTCAGGCATTCAGAAATGCATAAATTGTTGTTAAAATATGCCACCAACCTAGAACATCTCTATGATGCTACGGCAAATGTATGCAAGATATTGGGCAATAATATTCCTTTGAGCATTTGGGAGAACTGTTGGAATAAGGAGCATAGATATTCTCTAAATATGACTTTGCAGAAAAATCTGCTAAAAGGTCACATGAGATTGTGCACTACTCAGGTAAACAGAAATAAAATTAACAACTGCTTTCAGTCTGTCTCGTTGGCAGTGCCAAGTTTCTGAAGGAGATTGTTATAATATATGATTGAATTGTCCTGGTTCAAAGTGATATTGGAAGAAAAATATAACAATAATTTTTAGAAAATTACATTATGGTGCTTTTTAGTGTTCCCAAGTTGAATTTATATTGGGCTGAGCAATTTGTGTACCAGAATCCTTGGGAGTTACACTGTCTGAGTTAATGATATTATAAATACGCACTGATATCAATAGTGAAAAAGAAAATAAACTCCTTCCTCTACAGCTCAAAATGTGCTAAATGAAAACAAAACACAACTTCCATACTTTATCCGCTCGGTTACAGGGTTTGATTTTTCATTGATCATTTTTATCAGTTTAAACATTTCAATCATTTTGTTGGTTTAGGATCTTTTTAAAAAAAAATGAAACTTATGTGAAGTGTTGCAAACAGAAAAGTAGCTTCTAAATGCAATAAATGATCCTTACACCAAAAACAGCACCCTTAGGGCACAAGCCTAACCAGGTCTTCTCAGAAGTAAGTCCTATTGTGTTCAATGGGACTTACTCCCAGGAAAGTGAGGTTAGGATTGCAGCCTTGGTGAGTCATAGACTGATTACGGGGCTGGGGCACCTTCCTTATGAGGAAAGGCTACAGCGTTTGGGCCTCTTCAGCCTAGAAAAGAGACGCTTGAGGGGGGACATTATTGAGACATACAAAATTATGCAGGGGATGGACAGAGTGGATAGGGAGATGCTCTTTACACTCTCACATAATACCAGAACCAGGGGACATCCACTAAAATTGAGTGTTGGGCGGGTTAGGACAGACAAAAAAAATATTTCTTTACTCAGCGCGTGGTCGGTCTGTGGAACTCCTTGCCACAGGATGTGGTGCTGGCGTCTAGCCTAGACGCCTTTAAAAGTGAATTGGACGAGTTTCTGGAGGAAAAATCCATTATGGGGTACAAGCCATGATGTGTATGCGCAACCTCCTGATTTTAGGAATGGGTTAAGTCAGAATGCCAGATGTAGGGGAGAGCACCAGGACGAGGTCTCTTGTTATCTGGTGTGCTCCCTGGGGCATTTGGTGGGCCGCTGTGAGATACAGGAAGCTGGACTAGATGGGCCTATGGCCTGATCCAGTGGGGCTGTTCTTATGTTCTTATGTTCTTATAGACACATTTAGACTTGAAAACAACCTGTAGCTGCAAAAAATGGCTTAAGCAAGAAAACAGAAGCAACAGATTCAAGAGTTTACAAAGTCATAAAAATAACTGCAATACTCACTCTTGTCACGATCTAAGTAGGTTTGGGTCAGGTCCTACCCATCTCAGTGATCAAAAATTCATTGCAAAGCAATCCTGCATCCTTCAAATATTGTGGTCTCTCCAGAAGGCTCAGAAATGATGGAGAAAGGGAACTCAAGAAATCCAGGTGAACAAGGTGAGAGATGGAGGTGGAAGTTAGTGTGGTCGAAGATGCTACTCTTATGAAAATGAGAAATCAGAGAACTAGAATAAGACTAAGGACGCAATCCTAACCAACCAACGCAATCCTAGCACTGACCTAGCCCCAATGCAACCCCAGGCAAAGTCCCTGAGGCAGTCCATGGCTGAACACAGTCACGTTCTGGCAACTCCTGCGACGTCGCTGGAACCAACCGTATTGGCCTCTGCCTTTCCATTGGACCGTTTCAGCGACGTGGAGAGGGGGGATTTGCTGCATGGGTAACAGCCTATCCTCCATACCTACTTTACCCAGGCTTCGCGCACTGGACAGGACACTTTGTTCCAGAACCACCATTCAGAGCGTGACACCATAGTCTTCCGAGACTGAAGGATGCCAACAATAAAGTATTCATAGCCTTTTCTAAAGGCCTTTTGCTTTTTTTCTAAAGTTGAAGGGGCGGGATTTCCAGTACCCCTAAAGGGGACCCCTAAGGGGGCAGGATTTCTGGTAAAGAGGGGCGGGACTTCCGCTGTCAAAGATAGTTTGAAATGAAGTATGTACTATATACTACTACTCACAACCTAACCAACTTTCTAGCACTGACCTAGCTGCAATGCAGCCCCAAGGTAAGGTAACACACTTGCCCTGACCTTGAGGAGGCCACCTTGACAGCCTTCCACTGCAAGATGCACAATGGCACAGCTATATCAGTGCTGGAAGGTTGGTTAGGATTGAGCCCTTAGTTTCTCCATACAAGGATGCAAAGGGAGAATTAGAGTGAGAATACTCTCACCCAATATCTCACCCAATATCACCCCATTTTCCATCTCTGTAAAATGGGAGGGCACTGCCCTTCGAGGTTCCCTGGATATAATCCTCCTGCAATCTGAGGACCTTGGATTTCTCACCCTGGGTATTCATAGTCTTTTCTAAAGGCCTTTTGCTCTTTTTCTAAAGTTGATGAAGACTTGCTGGACGGTGCTGGCTGCTGTTCTGTCCCCAATGGGATAATTAGAAATGAAAGAGATTTTGAAGTTCTTGTAAACAGTAGAACTTTAGAGGGCCTGTTTGCTTTTTTTCAAGAGCTTTTTCAAGTGCGGGAAGGGCATGGGAAGGGCAAAACTGGGTTGGGGAGGTGTTGTTTCTGGGCTGGGGGAGGGCAGGGAGAAGAGCTGCTCAGGCATTTTGAGGAGGGTGGGGATGGCAGAAGAGGACTCCACCATAGCCTATCCCCCTTCCAAATCTGAAGGCCTGACACAGGACATCCCAGATTTGCACGAGGTATGGAACTGATGTGGATCCAAGCAGCCCCACTGAGGCTACTGGGGCTTTACCCAGGGTAAAGGAATGAAGGTACCCCTTTACTCTGAGGAAACCTTCAGCAGCCACAGTTTTCCTGCTGGATACAGCAGAGGCTGCACCAGTTCCATTGCATGACATCACAGGAATTTAGTTTGAACTGGCCTATTAATCTGTATCCCAACTGTCTTGCACACTACTGCAGCAGTCCCCATACATATGTTCCCGAATGAACACACACACGGTTCTTTGGGTTTTTGGAGAGGCAAACAAACAGGCGACAGGAGAATTCAAAGGACTTCTAACGTTTTACTCATTTGCAAACGGGGCCTTCCACAAACACACACACGTGGAGAGACCTGAACAATTACAATGATGCTGGTTTTATAGGATAGACTAGGTAGGGGAGGGGGGACAAAAGAGCACACAAAGAGAGCAAAACACATCCATGGCAAGCATGGGAAAAATAACAGACCAACAGTCCCACAAACATTTGGTTTGGTTATCAGATCAACATCTTGATCCTCAGGATGTTCAGGAGGGCAATTTGATAAGCATTGCCCTAAAATTGTAAACGCAATTTGTTTACAGATATATCCATTACAAAGGATCTGGTACTCTATGCATCCCTTTTATTTGTTTATGGCTCTTATTTATGACTTTCTGTTTACCCTTGTGAACATACCACAGTTAGCCTGTTCTCTAAGAGGGATTTTTAGATGCTGGCTTTTGGTCAGAGAAGAGCCTTATGGGTGAACTGGGCATCTTGGGATATTTCTATATTGTGAGCTCAGCATATTGTTATCAGTTTCCCTCCTGATAAACAACAAGGTAAACAGAAAGTCAAATTAGCTTGGTAAACTTGGGCTGAACAAAACAAAAAATACATCAACACACATTTTACTTTGTTAGGAATCATAAATCCAGACCACTTTTAGGTATACCAGGGTGGTGTAGTTTTAGTTCACTTTCTGCAGAGCATTCTGAATACACAAGGGCAAAGAGTGAATTTAAAGTGCAAACATAGCTACTTGTCTGGGTGTCTGGTCTGTGAGCAGCCTGTACACCCTGGAGAGTGACTCTATCTTTGGGTGCTCAGGAGAGTAACTATTTGCTAGCCAAACTCTCTTAGTTTTTAAGGATATTGAAAGGTTGCTTACATGTAGGCAGAATGTTTGGAGATAAATGTGAAAGTCAGGGTATGAATGGAGGGAATTCCCTTAATCACCCAGGATGTAGGTAAACTGGGCCAGCAGTGTCAGCTAAAATGCATATTAGCTCTTTGGTGCCAGAGCCTGTCTAGCAACTTTTAAGTGAGGTTTACCTAAATTAATGCGAAATACAGGCATAATCCAAAGTTTTGGTACAAAATACAGAAGTTACTGGAATTACATTCAGGAAAGCAAACACAAACTGAAGATACAATGGAAAATAATAGAATGAATAGAAAATAAAAATGCTACATTAAAACAACTTCATCCAAAGAAATCATACATGCTCATAACAGCTCATTATTTATCTGCCGTGAGTCCCTTCAGCAGGTCCAACTCTAACATATCTTTCAGCATCAGGTGAGCAAGGTGTTCTTCATCTTCCAGCAGCTGTCTTCTAGGCGACGTTGTGTGTAGTCAGGGACCTGACAAGTTGGTACCTCCTGTGTTGAATCTCCATCTGGGGGTGTATGGCGAGGGACCGGTGTATCTTCGATCTTGCCCTCGCTTCTTTCAGTGGGTGCACACAGGTTGAGGAAAAGAGGTCTGGTCTCTTTCACAGCCAAGTTGCCTCCACCATTTGTCTCAGTTCAGAGGAGCACAGGCAGGAACCGTCTTCAGGTCTGAACCAGCATTGGTTGGAAGTTAGGTACATGTAGCACTGGACTTGCGTGAGCTTGTCCAGTGGATGTGTTGGTTGGAGTTAGCTGCACTGACCCTGCTTTGGGAGCTCACTGCAGATGATAATGGTAAAGCCCTCATGATTTCTGAGTATAAAGCAGAAAAGAAAAGTTAGCAAAGCAAAACACATACTCAAGGGGACAATGTGGTTTCTTAAGCAGTGCATTTCAGGGTACACTTTCTCTGCGTTGGAACACATTTGAGACATCTCAAAAGGAGATATTGGAAATGGAAAAGGTACAAAAGATCACTAAGGTGATTGCTGGGCTGGGGCACCTCCCCTATGAGGAATGGCCACAGCGCCTGAGCTCCCTTAGCCCAGCAAAGAGACACCTGAGGGGGAACATGATTGAGACATACAAAATCATGCATGGGGAGGACAAAGTGGACAGAGAGATGCTCTCCGTGCACTCTCACATAACACCAGAACCAGGGGACATCCACTCAAAATTGAGTGTGGGGAGAGATAGGATAGACAAAAGAAAATATTTGTTCACTCCATGTGTGGTAGGTCTGTGGAACTCCCCACCACAGGATGTGGTGACGGCATCCGGCCTGGATGCCTTCAAAAGGGGACCGGACAAGTTTCTGGAGGAAAATCCATCACGGGCCACAAGCCATCATGTGTATGTGCACCCTCCTGATTTTAGAAATGGGCTATGTCAGATGCAAGGGAGGGCACCAGGATGCAAGTCTCCTGCCACTAGGTGTGCTCCCTGGGGCAACCGGCGAAGCCGCTGTGAGATACAAGAAGCTGGACCAGATGGGCCTATGGCCTGATCCAGGGGGCTGTTTCTCATGTGGTCACAGACACAATGCTGGTCATTTTGTTGGAACATAATACAGGTTAGTGACAGAGGCTTATTTAGTTGTGTCCCTACATTCAAACAGTTAAACACAACCAGCATGGCTATTAGCACTTGGAATAAATTAAAGTTATTTTTGATACTTGTTACCACAACTTTTTAGTTAACTTGATCTTAGATGTTTAGGTCCTTTCTTTGTTTTCTCACCCTCCTTTATCTAGACACTCCTGTTGATATCAGACATTCAGATACTGCACCTACTTCAGACTCTTTTAGTTGCTTTGGTCTCAAACAAAGATAAGATGCAACAATTTACTAAACATAGGAAACTTAAAACATTGTGAGAATAGCAGTTCAGGGAGTGCAATATTGGAATAGAGGCAATTTGCTAGCTTTAAACCTGCACACAGACATTGATTTACAACAGACAATAAACAACAATACATATTTTTGGGGAAGGGGGCTTCCTGTATTTTTATCTAACCTCCTCGAAATACAATTGCGTGATTTGGCCCCTCCCACTATTGGCTATGTCTGGTACTTTTACTTTGGTCAGTTTCTCTTAGCTCAAAGTTCCGTTGGTCAGGCCATGTGGCTCTTGATTCCATTTTCTCTCTCTCTCTCTCTCTTTCTTGGACTGTTCAACCTTAAAGGGCTGGTGTTGTTACAGAACTCTGCACATGGCCTGCTTGTTGGTTGGTTTGCTGTAGGAACTAGAGAAGAGGTAATAACAGTACAAAAATACAAATACAGTACAAATACAGTAGCAGAAAGACACTGTGTTGACTTTGCTTACATTCTTGTTGAGCACAAAAGGTTAGGTGTTTTAACACATTCTCCACAGAGAAAGTAAACCAGTTGTCCAGGGCTACCTCTGATTGAGTGCAATTTCTTACCATTAAGACAGAGGAAAACTGGAACACATCATGAGCTTTACACACTACAGTCAGCCAAATCTGATTTTTTTTTTCCAACTTTTGCTTTTGTTTCTTTTCTTATTCACAACTGTTTTGATTCCCTGGGAGCTGGAGAGAACCTGGGTTTTTCCTTCAAGGAGGACTCAAGTTGGTTCTGCAAACACTTGCACAGCTCATTCCTCTTCGCTTTTCTCTCTTTCTCCCTTTTTTTTTTTTTCTTAACATATACGTAGAATTAAGAGAATGCAAAATATTAATTGCACCACAATGGTTTTTACAATGCAGTGAAATCTTAACATTAAGAGATTATTTGCTGAGGAACTGTAACCCTTGAACATATTCATCATTGATGGAACAAAACGTTTTGTCCAATTACCTTAGGGTTATTCTTCATGTTCCCTTCCTCTTGGATGAGGGGGGGGTTTGTGTGAAAATAAAGTATATTTGATAAGAGTACTCTTACATGTTTAAAAACAGAAAAAAAGGAACCATGGTACCAAAAATGGTAATGAGCTCAATATACAAAAATAATAAAAATTGTTGCAACGAATATCAGGCCTATTACAGAAAGGAAGTCATGTGGGCTTCAGATAGACTTCACTATAAGTCAAAAACAAACAAGAACAAAGACAGACAAAGCGCTTCTTTCATACCACACACACACATCCAACAAACATATAGAACATTTTAGTATTTATATGTATATAAGCAGAGAACATAAGTAGAATTAAAAGAATTTGTCATGATAATCTTTCCATTAGAAAAAGAAATACTTGATTAGTATTAAACCAAACTAAAATATATACAGATATAGGCGTCAGGGCTTAGATCCTGTAAAGGAAATGAGATTAAGTAAATTTGTCCTCTGGAGGGCAAATGCTGTTTTCTTTGTCTTTACTTGTTGCTGAAACAAAAAGGGTTAAAACAAAAGATAGCCATCCCAAAGTTAGGCATTAGAGGCTTTCCTTTTTTTTTTGGCTACTATTTTGCACTCTGTGCATGCCTTGAGGCACAAAGGCTAGGAGGGGTTCTCCAGCTTTCCCTTCTTTTGGGGAGGGGGAACACACAGACTTCCTGCATTGCACACTTGTGAAATCCAAAAGTTATTAAGAATGATTAAAGGTTGTATTTAAAGAGAAACACACTTTTGACAATTGTCTAGGTTGGTTGCAGCTGCAATTAGTCTTTTTTAGTTACCTGAATAGGCAGGAAGCAAATCATGGTTATTATTGTAGCTGGAAACTATACTTTGGGGTCTCTCTAAATCAATCTGAGCATTTTTAGCTTGTATTCTGGCCCCTAGGATCTCACTGACTCAGTTTTGCTGATCTATGTAATGGGCACATGTATTGTTTTGCAGGCTGTGTTTCTAAGCAAACACGCAGTGTAGTTTGCTTAGAAGTTTGCTTTTTCAATGCACTTAATAGTAAGTGCCTTAAAAAACACTAAGTTCAAATGAGCCTGATCCTGAGCACCCATGAACAAGACAGCGAATTGTATCTTGTCTCTCAGACAAGGGAAGACAGAACACATATGAAATTGCCAAGCAGATAGAAGAGAGGGATGTCATGAACACTGAGGGGAAGGGGCAGGCAAGCAGAACACTGAGTACTTTGGAGGAGAGAAGGGAGGGGGCCTTGTTGAAACTCAGGAAAGATCCAGTGTCTAATGCCTTCCTGAAACTAGTGAGACCTGGTTAAAAACATATGCCAGAACCACCATCCAGAGTGCGATACCATAGTCTTCCGAGACTGAAGGTTGCCAACAATACCAACTGCTGGCCTTTGAAATTCTGAGTTGGCCAGTAATGCGCCCATTCAGAAGGGTGGGGTTTCCTCTTCCCAGAGACTCAAAGTTATCCAATATGCATTTCAAAGGGTTTCTTCGTCCGGGCCCAGGCTCTGAGTGCCTCATCTTAATTGTCACACAGGCTGGCCTCCTGTGTCTCAGCTGGGTCCGGCTGGGAGCTGGGAGCCAGGTCTCAGCTGGACCGGCTGCCCAAAACAGTGACCCACTCATGGCCAATCCTTCAAAACCTGGGGGTTTGCTGCCTTGACACACACACACACTCATATTCTCATTCGTATCTCAGTCACACAACACTCAGTCAGGCAGAGAACCACATGGCCTTGCTCTGAAGCCACGGAGATAGGCGCACACACACAGCAAAATGTACAATAATATACAAATATGTACAGTAATTCAAACACAATCAGCAATATGTATGTACAGTAATACAAACACAATCACCCTCCCCACTGAGGCTTCACACTAAAACCTCCCACAGAGAATTCTCACCTAAGCGCACTGTACTTTTCCGCGGGCGAAGTTCCGTTCTCCTGGGCTCTTTCTTGCAGAGAAGGAGACGGTCAGATTCAGAGACAACCCAGCGCCAGGAAGCACACAAGGGGTGCAGGAGCCGACTCACTTTACCTTCTGGCGGTGCGCTGTCCCCTGCAGTGACTTCGTCTCGATCCCCGCAGAGCCTTGCCTTCCAATCCGAGTCGAGACACCAAAAACTGTTCCCGAATGAACACACACACGGTTCTTTGGGATTTTGGAGAGGCAAACAAACAGGCGACAGGAGAATTCAAAGGACTTCTAACGTTTTACTCATTTGCAAACGGGGCCTTCCACAAACACACACACGTGGAGAGACCTGAACAATTACAATGATGCTGGTTTTATAGGATAGACTAGGTAGGGGAGGGGGGACAAAAGAGCACACAAAGAGAGCAAAACACATCCATGGCAAGCATGGGAAAAATAACAGACCAACAGTCCCACAAACATTTGGTTTGGTTATCAGATCAACATCTTGATCCTCAGGATGTTCAGGAGGGCAATTCGATACGCATTGCCCTAAAATTGTAAACGCAATTTGTTTACAGATATATCCATTACAAAGGATCTGGTACTCTATGCATCCCTTTTATTTGTTTATGGCTCTTATTTATGACTTTCTGTTTACCCTTGTGAACATACCACAGTTAGCCTGTTCTCTAAGAGGGATTTTTAGATGCTGACTTTTGGTCAGAGAAGAGCCTTATGGGTGAACTGGGCATCTTGGGATATTTCTATATTGTGAGCTCAGCATATTGTTATCACATACATGGGGAAAATCCATGATGAGTTAGTTTGAATCTTGTTTTTTTACAACATCACAAAAAGTAAAGCAGATGTAGGGCGCAATCCTAACCGCTTACATCAGTGCTTTCCAGCACTGGCATGGCAGTGCCAATGGGACATGTGCTGCATCCTGCAGTTGGGTGGCACTCACGGAGGCCTCCTCAAAGGAAGGGAATGTTTGTTTCCTTACCTCAGAGCTGCATTACCCTTATGCCAGTCCTGGAAAGCACTGACATAAGGGGTTAGGATTGCGCCAGTAGTATCTTTATATGACCTTCTATATATAATCCTCACTCAATCCATGATCCTTTCATTTCATCCATTTTGAAAACTGATCCCATGCATCTAATCCTGGGATTGGGGATTATTTGGCCAGTCCAGGAATATGAAATTCCTCCCATGTGGACCTCTAATTTTGCAGGTGGTGCAGGTTCAAAGACAGGAGCCTGACCATTAGTGTGCACCTTGAGGTCAGCGAAGGCAGGGCTGAACCACCCTTCAGTGGCCTAACAGTATGAGGGGTTGGATGGGTTGTCCCTAACCTGGATTGCAGAAGCTGCCTGCAAGGCTCAGTGACATGGAGTGGCCCTACAAGGTTCGGCAGCCTCAGCCCCTGTGTGAGGTTTTCAAGGAAGACCTGACACAGCCTGAATAGAGGTGTGGCTTGGAATCAGGTGGTGAGACTTGGCCCTGGGGCCAGGTGTATTCAGGCACCTCTCATAGGATCCAGCCTCCACACTAGATTTCATTAGCTGCATTAAGAGCTCCAGATCTCATGATTTCTACATATCCTTATATCTATTTGTTAATGAATAAAGTGGCCCGTTCTCCCACACCTGTTGTCTCGAGTGCTCATTGGAAGGTACGCAAACAACAAAATCTGTGGTCCTATCTTGGCATGGATCAAAATGTCAGGACCCTTGACAGCACTTCCTTCCTTACCTCTTGCAGGCCTTTTGATTGCCCCTGCCCCAAACGTAGTATGCAGCGAGGCATCCAATGTGTGGTTACATACTTCGCCTTGGTGGGGGGGTGGAATCTGATTGGGTTATTATGTAAATATTGGTTCTCCTTTGAGCAATGATCCTCTCCCCTCCAGCTCACTTCAATTTCTTTATTTAGAAAAAGATCTGAAAAAGCAAAGATATCACTCTGCATACAAAAGGCAGACAAGTTAGAGCAGGGATGTCAAACTCCTCAAACTCTTTTCATACAGAGGGCCGGTTAGCATTCATGGTGCCTCCTGAGGGCTGGAGGTGACATCACTAAGCATAAAGTGACATCATGAAGCAGATGAAATCCAGAAACAAGCACTTGGTTCTCACAAAGAAACTCATTAGGCAGAGAGAAAGAAGAGAAAAGTGCAAATCTTGGTCATGTTTTCAATGTATGAGAGAAGCCAATTATAAAGCTGGGAGAACCCAGTTTATAGAATAAATTGCTTCTGGGGGCCACATTCAGCCTTATGTTTGACACCCCTGAGTTAGAGCAATAACGTTTCTGGGTGTGAGAATGGGCGTGAGAGATGGACAATAAGAATGGCTGACTGAAGAATTGTGCGGTTGGAGAAAATTGTTACATATACCATGGACAAGCAGAGTAAGCAATCGAGAAGTGCTGGACCATATAAAATTAGATACATCAGTAGAAGCCAAAATGGCAAGACTACACTTTGGCCATGCCATGTGCGCAAATTCACTAGAGAAGTCAATGATGTTAGGAGTGGTCAGTGGAACAAGAAGGAGGGGCAGGCAAAGAACATGCTGGTTTGACACTGTCAGGCCTTTGACATCCCAGGCCCTGAATTGTTGTAAGCCAGGATGTGGCAGGAGGGGCCTTGATGTCCAGACCCAGTGAACAAATGTAAACATTGGGACTGCAGCACTGTTATTGTAATCAGTTGCACCTGTGTTAGGTGGGAGTCATGTGACTCTGGGGTGTGTGTGCAGTCACGTAGGCTATGGTGGAGTGGTGCAATGCACCACTGGACAGCCAATCAGAGTGGGTCACAAGATTGTCTTGTGACTATGAAGTCACCCTACTCTGATTGGCTGGCCCCGGTACATATGGGGGTGAGAACAGACACCAAATGTGGGTTTGCTGTGGTGGAGTTCAGTGTGTCGTGCTGCTGGTTTGTGTTCTGCCTTGGACTGCCTTATCGTGACTGTGCCATGCTGTGTCCCTGACTTCTGGTCCGTTTGACTGACTACTCTTCTGCCTGCTCCTTTTACCAATACATGCTTCTGCAACAAACAAGCCTGGGTCTGTGTCGTTGGCTCTGTTTGGGATTGTCCGCTTCCTGTGCTACCTCCCTACGCTCCCGTGCCACTCTACTACCAGGAAGGCAAGGGTCATCATCCCCTGCCATCCTGACAGACACCATCAGCACAGATGCAAAGATTAATATCCTACCATCGTAAGAAGTTGTGTTTGACATAAGATCATAAGAACAGCCCCACTGAATCAGGCCATAGGCCCATCTAGTCCAGCTTCCTGTATCTCACAGCGGCCCACCAAATGCCCCAGAGAGCACACCAGATAACCTCATCCTGGTGCCCTCCCTTGCACTGGCATTCTGACATAGCCCATTTCTAAAATCAGGAGGTTGCACATACACATCGTGGCTTATAACCCGTAATGGATTTTTCCTCCAGAAACTTGTCCAATCCCCTTTTAAAGGCCTCCGGACCAGATGCCATCACCACATCCTGCGGCAAGGCGTTCCACAGACCAACCACACGCTGAGTAAAGAAATATTTTCTTTTGTCTGTTCTAACTCTCTCAACACTCAATTTTAGTGGATGTCCCCTGGTTCTGGTGTTATGTGAGAGTGTAAAGGTGAAAGTGAGAGTGACAAGGGGGCATGGAGAGTTCTTGCCAAGAAGTCGGCAAGAATCGGGCACAACTGAATGGATAAAACAACAACAATATTTAGAATGGATCCAGTACTGCTTTCATCATCGATCATTGCATTTTGCCCAGGATGAACTCAAGGAAGAACAGAGTACCACTAAAAGAGTGTCCCTCCCGAGTCCTGGGAAGAGCTTCCACAATCAAGTCAATGAAACTACACACATTTACTCCCTATGAGGCAGGAGGAGGAGTTGACATTTGTCGTTCAACTTTCTCATGGCTCCCTTCATCTCTTGGTTCCTCAGAGTATAGATGAGGGGGTTGAGGGCAGGGGTGACCACCATGTAGAACACAGAAGCCATTTTGTCCACCTGAGAGTTGGAGAAAGGCTTAAGATACACAAAAACAACAGGCCCGTAAAGGAGGCCAACTACCGTCAGGTGGGAGCTGCAGGTAGACAGAGCCTTCCTACCACCCTTCCCAAAGCAGCCACAGAAGGAGGCCAGGATGATGACATATGAAACCAGCAAGGTCAGGCAGTTCGGTAGAGTTATCAGGCCTCCCCTCATTTCACCCAGTTATGCCCAATCCTCAATTCACTATGTCCACCCCACCAACTCAGCACCTTTGGCAGGCCTTTGTCTTCCAACCAACACGAGCAGGTCCTCTATGGCCTCTCCAGCAGTGATCTGGAAGCATGCAGCTATGCTTGCAACTTGATCACCATTTAGAATGGCAGGAAAGGGAATTCTGCAAACCAGAATGCTAACTGTGGTGGTGACAGCAGGGCATCAAATCAGGCCATCATAAAAGTTCCTGATTGTGAGAAATAGTACAGTATTCTTAGTAGTACAATTCTACAGTAGCTTCTAAGATTCACAGTCCAGTTCTATCCAACTTTCCAGTCCCAATGCAGCCACAATGTAGCTCCAAGGTGAGGGAACCAATGTTCCCTTCCTTTGAAGCAGTCTAATGACTGACCCCACCACCACAGGATGCAGTGCACACCCCCTTGGTCCAGTAGAATCAGTGCTGAAAAGTTAGAGTTGGGCTGTCAGCCTGGTATTTCATGATTCTGAATAAGAGTTGAAATTTTCATGATGCTGAATTATATAGAGAGTCGTCTGGCCTGATTCTGTCCTGGGCTAGTACTGGTCTCCTACAAACTGCCTGGGAGACAGCCATCACAAACATGCTGTAAGACATGTCACAGTGACCAGGAGAAAGAAGGCACTGGTAGGTGCTGGGCCTTCATGCCGGTCAGAAGACCAGCAGTAGCCTGCAGCAGGAAGTTCCACCCCTCTCATGCTCATGCTGTAGCACGTGCTCTGCATTCCATGTACTCTTCAATATCCAAGCATAGATTAAAGGGAACTGGAGGCACAGGGGATGTTTGGGCTGTTCAGCCATGGCAGGTAGGAGTTTCCTGGAAGCCTCTACTGTGTAAGGTCACGGATGGACTAGGATCCACTCTTGCAATGCAACTGGACTGAGCGAGAAGTGAGACAACATTTTCAGTTTAGTTTGTCTAAGCCCAAGTCCTTTCCATTTGAAAAGGGACTGGCAGCCCAATCCTCTGCATGTCTACTCAGCAGTAAGTCCATTAGAGTTAATGGGGCTTAATTCCAGGAAAGTGTGGATAGGATTGGGTTGTTAATTGCCTGCAGCGTCAACCATGTATTAACAGTTTTTAAGCTCATTATTAACAGTGAGGAACCCAGTTGAGACAGGCTGTCCCTCAGTTCTGCCACTATGTGGATTACCTCTGAACTGAATGTCACAATGTTAGTATGTCTACATTGGTTCAGCTCGTGGGAGGCAGGCAGTACCATGTGACACACTCAGGGATGGTGATACTATGAGTGGCCTAAACTGTGGATATTTTTGTATTTTTGAATCATGCTGTCATGATATATATCCTTCGATAGGTAACAATGCAAAATGTAATGAAACTGTAATGTGTTTCAATGAAAATGTAATGAAACTGTAATGTATACAATGAAAATGTAATGTGTTATCTGTTTTCTGTCAAACATTCTAGCCAAATAACCAGAAAAGGAAAACACAACTGCCTTATGTAACAAAAAGTGGATTTCTTTCACTCAAAACCAACCAATGAGACTTGGGGTGCAATCCTAACCAACTTTCCAGCACTGACGTAGCTGTGCCAATGTGGCGTGCCCGGCATCCTGCAGTGACGAGGCGGTCAAAGGGGCCTCTTCAACATACGGGCATGTTTGTTACCTTCCCTTGGGGCTGCATTGCAGCTAGGTCAGTGCTGGAAGGTTGGTTAGGATTGTGCCCTAATTGTTCCAAGAGCAAATGAGGTGTGATAAAACAGCATGGAACCCATAAGTGTTAGTCTGAGTCAGCTCTAATTTCCATGGATCAGAACTCACACCAGCACTCCTATTCTTTTGTGTGTGTCAAGTATGCCACTTGTTCTTTGTTGTTGACATTTGTTGGGTGACCTGGAATGTTGCATAGTAAAATAAATAAATAAATAAATAAATAAATAAATAAATAAATAAATAAATAAATAAATAAATAAAGTTAATGGGGGTGACACTAACCCTAGTCATGTCACTAGTGGGACGTTTGGGTGGTGTTAGTCACTGGCTGAGTTGAAGTTAGTTTGTCACTTTTAAGTTAGTCACTCTTAAAGTGGACCCCAGAAGCTGGTGGGGACAGGATCACAAAGAGGGGAGCATGTGGGGGAGGGGATAACATTGGGGATGGAAAGTTTTTTATCTTGGAAGGACGGAGATGAGTAGTGGAGCAATAGACTGAAGGATTACTATTGGGGGTTATTAAATGAATTGTGAGTTCTGGTGGAAATGGGGACTGGGAATAGGAGGAGGGGTGAGAATAACTCTGAGAAAGTTTTACTATGTAAAGTTTATAATAATCACAGATTAAAAAATGTTCTCGTGGGTTTTGCTTGCATGCAAGGTCTTTCAGGTCACACAGAATTCCTGCAGCTTGTTGACTAGGAGGTGGGGTTGCAAGTTAATGTGGGGCATTGGGGACTTTGTGTGTTGTTGGTGACTGCCTTAGATGACTTTAAAAGTGGGTTCCAAACATTAATGGTGGACTGCAGGTCTATCCATGGTTATTAACCATTCTGGCTACAGTGAACCTCCAGGTGCAGGGGCAGGATATCACAGAGTCTGCAGAGACTTTTACCCCCTGCTGCTTGGGGGGGGGGGGGAATGTTCAATGCCT
The DNA here is from genome assembly GCF_035046505.1 of Tiliqua scincoides. NCBI lineage: Eukaryota > Metazoa > Chordata > Lepidosauria > Squamata > Scincidae > Tiliqua > Tiliqua scincoides. Next base: position 140,343,011 of record NC_089825.1, on the reverse strand, counting down.
TTATTTTCTGGCCTTGATGATTATTCATTTCATGTCATGACTCCTACTGAAAATAATTTTGTTGTATACAGGGGGCAGTGTCAAAAATGTATGGGCCCCGGGTCTCCAATGACCTAGCCATGCATCTGCAAGTATAATCACAGTCTATGCATTGCCAGAAGGCCAAGGTGGCAGGTTCCAGTGATCTCAAGAGAACTCCTGCTCCACAATTGACCCCAGTGTTTTATTTTTCTTGTCCTCCAATTAGCTTCACCACTTTCTGAGAAACTTTCGCTTCAACAATAACGCAGGCGAAGAAATATTCTTTGAAAATGGGGAACTGGCAACAGTTTTCGATATCGTCAACATAGTCACGTTCCTCAATCACTCTTTCCGTAGATTCAGGGTAGGAAAGATGGACCCCTGGGCTCCTGAAGGAAAAGAGTTTACCGTTAATGGAATTGTCATTGTGTGGTAAAAGAAGTTCGATCAGGTGGGAAGGATCTGAATGCATTTTCTGAGCTACAGTTGCATAGTTGTAGAAGAACTCAGAAGTACTCTTCAGCAGATGCCTGGGAATGCATATTCCTGTACATTATGCACTTACTCTGAAGCAAGCCCTATGGTATTCACTGGGATTTACTCTGGATCTGCCAGTCCTTTGTGGTTATAGTGGTGCAAGAGTAACACCTAAATGTGGCTGACATGTTATAATGTTTATGCTTGTAGACTAGGATGAATAACATGGATATTATACGCCAAACTCTCATATGTGCAGGCATATGTTATCCATGCTCTTTTGTCCCCTTGTTTGTCCATCTCTTCCCATGAATTTTCAGGCTGAATTGATTACGGTGATGAGAAGAGGTGGTATGTAAAGGAACTAAAGGAAAACATCTGGGGACTGAAGGATTCTATATGTAGAACAATATTGTAAAGACCCTCATTGGAACTAACTAGGACAGCCCACCTATGTAAACCGTCTTGAGTAATATCTGATGAGAAGGGCCTTATATAAATACAGGTGTGTGCCACTTAATGACAGGGACACGTTCCCTGATCCCTGTTATGCGATTAGGTCATTAAGCAAACATTCAGTCCAATCTATTGCCTTTGTTGTGTAAACAGACACCCCCTGCCAGACAGTAGCTGGCTGTGCAGGCTACTGGAGACAGATGGCCTCTTCTTTGCATTAAGAGCCTCTCTGTTGTGTAGACAGACACTCTGCTGCAGGCTACGGGAGATGCGATTGCCTCCTTAAGAGCACCTTCATTGTGCTTTGACCACCGTCATATATGCGATCAGTCATGAAGTGAACTGTTGTTAGGCAGCGCATGCCTTTATAGAAGTAAATCAATGCCTATAAGAGGTCAGAGGAGCTCATGAGATGTGTGTCATAACTGTATTCTTGTGCAGAACAAACCAAACCAAACATCACAGCAATGAGAAAACAGTTGATTTCCATGCTGACCCTTTCTCCTTTGGGTTTTTTTTGAAGATGCTGCCCCGATCGATATGTACTGAGAGCTGCCATCCTGGACAGACAAAGGTGGTACGCCAGGGGGAGCAGATCTGTTGCTATGACTGTGCTCAGTGCTCTGAAGGGAGGATTTCCAGCCAGCTGGGTAAGTGAAGAAGGTGCAGCTCCATCCAATTGGTGTTCCAGAAGTTTGTGGAAAGGAGCTGCTGAAAGGACTTCCAGCCCAATCTTTTCTTTCCCAGCACTCAGAGGAACTGTGGCATCAAGGAACTTTTGTCCCCTTCCCCCGAGGAATGTCTCAGGTCCCGCGATGGGGCTTCTCATGTTTGCACCAGCTATTTTGCTGACACCGATGTGAGAACCTTCATGTCAAGCTATTAGGTTGGACACAGAGGGTAGGATCTGGTGGAGGAGGCCTCAGAGATAATTATGCCTTGAAGAAACAGGCTTATGGCCAAGATGGGAGAAATAGTCAACGTGATACAGTACTGGTCCTGACATATCATGAGAGCTTTATTGTAGCATCCTGGTGAACTGAATGAGCTAAGAATCTGGATTTGCCTGGGGAGATTCTCCATTTACATAAGACATTCACTCTCTGCCTTAGCTGCAAGTGGGCATACTAATAATTATTGAAACAACAGCACAATCCCATGCATGTATCTGCAAATGTACCATTAAGCTCAAAGTGATGTGCCTCCAGGGAAGTGTTTATAGGTTATCAATATGTTCCATTGAATTCAGTGGGACTTATTTCTGAGCAGTCATGCACAGGGTGTTGTGAGAGCAGCAGTTCACAAACATTTTGGTTTCTGGAATCCTTTACACTCCTAAAAGGAGTCTCTGCATGCGTAGTGTCTCGGGTAGCCCCTGAGGACCTGTGCATTTACAGAGTGCTGCAGCACCAAATGCCTTGCAGACATTTGAAAAGCTTTCTCAATGTAATCATCTTCCTGGTAATTATCTAAATCACTGCCTTCCGTTAGAGAACTCCCGGGGATAATCTGAAGCTACTTGCAACATTCATAACAAAAACACTGGACTATACCTGGAGTCCAAAACACAAAACACAAAAACACAGTACAGTACCTGGACTGTAACACTGGAGCTGAGGATATGTTCATTTAAGCTTTTGAAAAGCCAGCTACACAAGGCAGGTGTAGGGTATTCACTGCATACAGCCAGGTGTCTGTCGCTTGAGTATGAAGACCTCATGTGAGAAACTTGGCAGTGGGGATTCGCTCAGCCCCTCTATGGTCATTACTCCTCATGACTGATGATTGTGTTCATGGTGCCTCGTGTGTGGAAGTCACTGGAAATTGGTAGAATGCTGTGGGGTTGAGGTTCAGACATGCTGCTGTTCAGATGGTCAACAGTGCTGCTGCTGCAACTGCCTTACGGTGTCAGCAACCACTGCCACTACAGGTGGCGGCAGAAGAGCAGCTATCCGTCTTCGGACATAACTATTGCTGTCTTTGCCTCTCTCGGAATTTTTGAGCACAAAGATCTCTCTTTTAAAGAAACTCCAGATGTGTCTTCCCTGAATGGAATGTAAGTTGGGTTGTGGTTTGGATTAAAATTCAGTGTTGTAAATATAGAAAAATTACTCAGGATTACGTACTTTGGGACTGGTGGAAATAGGGGCAGAAGTGGTGGCATGAAGTTCAAGTTCACAAATGCAAAAAGACCCCAGCAACTAGAGAACTGGAATGTCAAGATGGACACTAAATAAATATTATTATTATTATTGAAAATTGCTGCAGTGTATTCACTACTCACTCATACAACTCGGCATAATCTTAAGCAGTTGCTAGGCCTGCAATCCCATAAACACTTACCACATGTTCATATCATACCTTGAATGCTTGGGGCTGATCTCAGGCCTCCCCCTTAAAAGATTCCAACCTAGACAAGAGTCCTGGACTCAGACATGTCAAGGAGAACATGATGGAGGTGCTAATGGTGTTATCAACTTGGCTGCAAATGTGAGAAGAAGCTAGAGAGGCTTAGTGAGTCACTGGCCAGGCTTGCCAGCCTTATCTGCATCTGCTATAGGAGTTTGAAGAGTTGCAGTGGGGCTAGTTTGCCAAGACTACTGGCCCAGTGTGATCCGGGCCTTGTGCTGACTGCACTTCAGCCCAATCCATCAGCCCAAGGCTTGGGCTGCAGTGGTGCACAGGCCCCCAGCACAAATGACTGGAGCCCCTGAATGCGGAAGGAGTGCAGATCCCATTCCTGAGCAGGTGGATCAGCAGAGGAGGTGCTCCCAGGAAGGGTCAGGCTGGGAGGCATGTTGAGGGTGAACTTCAGTGACAGTGGTGGTGCCAGAATGCTAAGCCCCCAGACTGGAACAAATGCAGGTGCTTGGATCTACTCAGATCTATGACAGCAGCAAAGCTGGTTTCTTAAAAGTCAGAGAAGTTTAAAATGTAGAAGGAAATAGATCAAAAGAGGCAAAATGGATACTTGATTAGAGATGCGCACAGTCCAATCCCATCCCCTGCCACTCTAAAAGGGGGAGGTGCACACTGCATGCTCTGGGGGGAGTTGAGTTTTCTGGTGGTGCACACGCACGATCGCCAGCCATTCACGCTCCATTGCATGCACTGTCACTGCTTCTGTAGTGGAGAGGGATTCCAGTGGTGGAACACTTGCTCCAGCAACAGAAGGTGCCCATAGGATTAGGCGTTAGGACTGCATGGCTATTCACATTGACCTGGAAGTAAGCCCCATTGAACACAATGAGGAGACATGCATACTGTGGCAAAGTAAAGAATCATAGAATCTTAGAGCTGGAAAGGACCTAAAGGGTCATCTAGTCCAAACCCCTGCCTGGAAGCAGAAAATCCGCTTAGAGCATCTCCAAAATAAAACAAAACCAGTTTTTAATGAAACAATCCCTGCACTATAAGGGGATCTGTTTGTCACTTTCTACCCTTCAAGGTCATCTAGGCATGAGCAAAGGGCTCTTCCATGACAGAAACAAAACACGCTACCTCTCAAGCCAGCCTTCCCTTCTCAGGAGTTGGGGAACTGAGGCTCCACTTTCTTCATTGGCTTGTTCCAGGAGAAGAAAATGTCATCCTGTTCAACCACCCATAAACTATGGGAAGATTAGTGGACACATCCAGTGGGCCAGGTGACCAGATCCCTTCTGACTTTTGTACAGAAGGAACTAGTGTGATAGGGTTATATTACTGTCAATCTCTTTTTCTTGTTGGGCCATCAAAAGATGTTACCAGGAATTCCTTGCCTGTAACTGGGCATAGCGAGACCTAGAAAGTTCATAAAGCAGAGCTGCATGTGGGCCCATCAACCTGATTTTAAGCACAAGTAAGGGCTATGCAAAGATCATGGAGCATTCCCATTCACCATACTGAATATGAACCAGAGCCTAAGACTACATGATTGTCTCATTTCAGCATAATTCCCAAGTACTTCCATCGTCACTTTGCCATGATGTTTGCCAGTTTCGAAATCAAGAAAGATGTCAACCTCTTGACAAACAAGACAATGAATTTTTTATCGATTGAAAATGCTTACAATGCCAGGGGGTCCTGTTTGGGAACTATGAATCTCCTTTTCACACGTCAGGGGCATCTCTTTAATTACGTCTGTAGCAAGGATAAGGAACTCATTGTCATCATTGGGGGGCTCATTCCTCAAAATTTGAAGCTGATGCCTCACATCTTAAATATCTACAGGATCCCACAGGTAGGTATGTTTCATAATCAGGAGAGAGGTACGGCCACTAGGATTGCTAGGAGAGCAGACCATCTGGGCTACAACAAGTGCGGTCAGAAGACTCTGCTCTGCCCATTGAATGCATAGCTTGGAGTCAAATGTTGATCAAGTGTTGTGTGAGGATGTCAAAACCTGATTAAGTTTTTTAAAAACCACTTTAAGGAGGGAATAAGTTGTACTGAATTAGCAGCAAATCTATGTGGGCAAAATATTTTCTCTAATACCTTACCTTGAGGAGGCCTCCATGAAAGCCCCACCTTGCAGGATGTAGTGCATAATCCAATGACAGCTGAATCAAAACTGGAAAGTTGGACAGGATTGGGTCCTGACAGCCGAACCTATGCCTTTCTAATCAGAAGTAAGTCCCATGATAGTCAATGACACTTGCTCCCAGGAAAGTGTGGAAAGGATTGTAGGCTGAATGACTAATCCTAATCCTCTTGGTCATCCTGCCCAAAACACTACACCCAAAATTGAGACTTCCACATTTTCCATACAGGATAAAGTACAAAAAGATCTACTATATAACCTGCCAGGCATGTGAGGGAGGACCTTTTTAATTAGGAATAATGGGAGATGTTTGTCTGCCCTAAAAAGCTCATTGCCTTTCCCCTTAGCTCAATTATGGCTTCTTTGACTCTGCACTGAGTGACAGAACTCAGTTCCCTTCTCTGTACCAGATGGTCCCAAATGCAAGATCTCAGTACACTGGGATTGTTCGACTGATTAGACATTTCAAATGGGACTGGATTGGCCTCCTCGTTTCAGACAATGACACTGGAGAAACATTTCTGAGGACTCTCATTTCCAGTTTCCTCCAGAACAACATTTGTGTGGCTTTTACAGAAGTTCTTTCAAGACTAAAGACGTATGTGGAAGAGAGCGAAACCTTTCATGGACATTTAGTAGGAGTAAGATCTATTGTCTCTATGTCCAGGAGCAATGTGATTGTTGTTCATGGAGATTTACGATCTATGGAGAGTTTGAAAGTGATTCTAGCATTGTATGAAAATGTAAGGCAAGACTCAACAGAGAAGGTTTGGATCATGACATCTCAGTGGGATTTTGCAACCGTATTCAACCCGGTTTTATTCACACCCAAAACCTTCAATGGTACCTTGTCATTCACACTCCACACAAAGGACGTGCCTGGATATGAAGACTTCCTTAAGGCAATAAATCCACATCAGCCTGCATTTTCTTTCTCATACAAGTTTTGGTTATTTGCATTTCGGTGTTCACTCCCCACGTTCAACTGCTATTTACCAAAGACAGGGAACTGCACTGGGGAGGAGAAGCTGAGCAATCTCCCCAGTTCCGTATTTGAAATGAAAATGTCTGATGAGAGCTACAGTATCTACAATGCTGCTCATGCTGTAGTACATGCTCTACATTCCATGTACTCTTCAATATCTAGGCATAAAGGGAACTGGAGGCACAGGGGATGTTTGGGCTGTTCAGCCATGGCAGGTAGGATTTTCCTGCAAGCCTCTACTGTGTACAGTCATGGATGGACTTGGATCCACTCATGCAAAGCAACTGGACTGAGCGAGAAGTGAGACAATATTTTCACTTTAGTTTGTCTAAGCCCGAGTCCTTTCCATTTGGAAAGGGACTTAATTTAGAGGAGCAATAGATTGAAGGATTACTAAAGAGATCCGACTCTTAGTGCAAAAGAGAGCGACTAAGATGATTACGGGGTGCAAAAGAGAGCGAGTGCAAAAGAGAGCGACTTGCAAAAGTGCAAAGAGAGCGAGTGCAAAAGAGAGCGAGTGCAAAAGAGAGCGACTTAGTGCAAAAGAGAGCGACTAAGATGATTACGGGGCTGGGGCACCTTCCTTATGAGGAAAGGCTACGGCGTTTGGGCCTCTTCAGCCTAGAAAAGAGACGCTTGAGGGGGGACATGATTGAGACATACAAAATTATGCAGGGGATGGACAGAGTGGATAGGGAGATGCTCTTTACACTCTCACACAATACCAGAACCAGGGGACATCCACTAAAATTGAGTGTTGGGCGGGTTAGGACAGACAAAAGAAAATATTTCTTTACTCAGCGCGTGGTCGGTCTGTGGAACTCCTTGCCACAGGATGTGGTGCTGGCGTCTAGCCTAGACGCCTTTAAAAGGGGATTGGACGAGTTTCTGGAGGAAAAATCCATTATGGGGTACAAGCCATGATGTGTATGCGCAACCTCCTGATTTTAGGAATGGGTTAAGTCAGAATGCCAGATGTAGGGGAGGGCACCAGGATGAGGTCTCTTGTTATCTGGTGTGCTCCCTGGGGCATTTGGTGGGCCGCTGTGAGATACAGGAAGCTGGACTAGATGGGCCTATGGCCTGATCCAGTGGGGCTGTTCTTATGTTCTTATGTTCTTATTGGGGTTATTAAATGAATTGTGAATTCTGGTGGAAATGGGGACTGGGAATAGGAGGAGGGGGTGAGAATAACTCTGAGAAAGTTTAACTATGTAAAGTTTATAATCATCACATACAAAAAAATGTTCTCGTGGGTTTTGCTTGCATGCAGTCTTTTCAGGAAATGTTCACAGTATTTATTTTCTGGCCCTGATTATTATTCATTTCATGTCATGACTACTACTGAAAATAATTTTGTCATATACAGGGGGAGGTGTCAAAAATGAATGGGCCCCAGGTGTCCAATGACTTAGCCATGCGCCTCCATGTATAATCAGAGTCTCTTCATTGCCAGAAGGTCAAGGTCGCAGATTCCAGTGATTTCAAAAGAACTTTTACTCAATTGTTTACCCCTAAGTATTATTTTTCTTTTTCTCCAATCAGCTTCACCACTTTCTGAGAAACATTCGCTTCAACAATAGTGCAGGCGAAGAAATATTCTTTGATAAAAAAGGGGAACTGGCAACAGGTTTTGATATTGTCAACACCATCACACTCCACAATCTGTCTTTAAATAGAGCCAGGGTGGGAAAGGTGGACCCCTGGGCTCCTGAAGGAGAAGAGTTTGCCGTTAATGGAAGCGCCATTGTGTGGAATCAGAAGTTTGAGCAGGTGGGAAGGATCTTGTATGTATTTCCTGAGCTATAGTTCCATAATTGCAGAAGAACAGGGAAGTATTCTTCAGCAGATGTCTGGGAATTCATATTCCTGTGCATGCCGCACTTACTCTGAGGCAAGCCCTATGGCATTCACTGGGATTTATTCTGGATCTGCCAGACTTCTGTGGTTATCATAACAGTGATGCAAGAATAACACGGACAAATGGGGCAGGCTTGCTATAATGAATAACATTAGAATAGGATGTAGAATAGGATGAATAACCATGGATAATACATGCAAAGCTCATGTATGCCCAGGCATATGATATCTATGCTCTTTTGTCTTTGTGTTTATCCATATCTTCCTATGAATTGTGAGGCTGAATTGAATATGGTGAAGAGGTGGTACGTCAGGTAAGTAACCATGGAAGGAAAACATCTGGATTCATATATAGAACAATATTGTAAAGACACTTATTAGGTCTACAGCCTGCCTACGTAAACCACCTTGAGTAATATCTGGCAAGAAACATATATAAATATAGAAGTAAATCAATCAGAATATGAGGTCAGAGGAGCACATGTCAAATATAGATGTGACTTATATGTCATTACTGAATTCTCGTGCAAAACAAACCAAACATTATAGCAATGAGAAAGTTGATGTCCATATTAAACCACTTTCCTTTGGGTTTTTTGAAGATGCTGCCCCGATCGACATGTACTGAGAGCTGCCATCCTGGACAGACAAAGGTGGTACGCCAGGGGGAGCAGATCTGTTGCTATGAATGCGCTCAGTGCTCTGAAGGGAGGATTTCCAGCCAGCTGGGTAAGTGAAGAAGGTGGTGCTCCATCCAGTGGGTGTTCCAGAAGTTTGTGGAAATGAGCTGCTCAAAGGTCTTCCAGCCCAATCTTTTCTTTCCCAGCACTCAGAGGAACTGTGGCGTCCAGGAACTTTTGTCCCCTTCCCCCGAGGAATGTCTCAGGTCCCGCGATGGCTATTTTGCTGGCACCGATGTGAGAACCTTCATGTCAAGCTATTAGGTCGGACACAGAGGATGGGATCAGGCAGAGGAGGCCTCCGCTGCTCCCACCCCCCTCCCACCCCATCTCTTCCCCAATTCCCCTGCTCAGAATATCATCCCAAAACTGAAAGGACATACCACTGCCTGGTGGTCCCACTTATCTCCACGCAGTCACATGGCATTCTTCATCCAGAACTACCTACTCCAAGGGTGACGAAAATGTGCTTTACGACATGTTTACAACACCCAGTGCCAGTCCTGGATCTCAGCACTGGTGCTATGAACCTTTGGGATTGGACCCTTAGGGCCCAATCCTCAATTCATCATACTGATGCAGTCAGTAAAGCAACAGTTCAGCAGAACATATGGCCCAGTCCTATGGGACTGTTATGACAGTGGGGCAGGTGTCTACTGTTGTCAAAGGCCCAGTGATGGCGTGAAGCTGGTGCCACCACTGGGCCAAACCAAGCATCTGCTTCAAAGCAGCTGCAGATCTGGAACCTCATTGCTGCAGATGCCGGTAAGTCAGAAGTGGGGCATGTTGTGCATGAGGAGAGATCAGGTCAGGGAAGAGAGGAGGTGGATCCTGGTGGCAGCAACATGCACCAGGATCTAATCCTTGAAACTTGCCTCGGAATACTCCCTGACTCTCCTCGGAAGCGCATCAGCAAAATGGAGGAGGAGACCTACAGGTGAATGGGCAGCCTATACACAACTGTGCTGGCTGACTGTTTGCCCCCCATGACAGCACACACTTCCTAGGCACTGCACAGCTGATCTTTGGGTAAAGCCTGATGCCAGTTTTACTGAGGGTTGACATTCAAAGGATACCTGGATATGTTACAAACATGGATGGATGCAAAGAAACATTTGAGTGATGGATTTCTTTTGTATGTATTAATTAGCACACTTCATCCTATGATTGACTGCACTTTTGCCAGACAGCCTAAGGTGACACAGGCATACTTGGAACTGTTGAATCCCTGCATGTTTCTGCAGTGACTGTCCAGAGGACCAGCATCCAAGCGGGAACCAGGATCACTGTATCCCCAAAGTCATAACCTTTTTGTCCTATGAAGAGCCCTTGGGAATCGTTCTGGCTTCTTCTGCTCTGCTGCTCTCCACTATCACACTTGTGCTCGTGTGGAGCTTCATTCAGCACAGGAACACCCCCATTGTCAAAGCCAACAACTGGAACATCACCTGTTCTACTGTTCTCCCTGCTGTGTTGCTTCCTCTGCACATTTCTGTTCATTGGCCAGCCCAGAAAGGAATCCTGCATTCTCCGGCAGACCTTGTTTGCCATCACCTTCACTGGGGCTGTTTCTTCAGTGTTGGCCAAAACCCTCACTGTGGTCCTGGCCTTCATGGCCACCAGACCAGCCAACAGGATGAGAAAATTGTTAGGGAAGAGATTGGCCATGTCTGTCATCATGGTGTGTTGCCTGATTCAAACCGGCCTCTGTGCAGCATTGCTGGCAGTGTCTCCCCCCTTCCCAGAGCTTGATGCACACTCCCTGATAGGTCAGATCATAGTGCAATGCAATGAAGGCTCAACGTTCATGTTCTCCATTGTTCTGGGCTACATAGGATTTCTGGCCCTTGTCAGTTTTTTGGTGGCTTTTTTGGCCAGAAGACTGCCTGATACGTTCAATTAGGCCAAGCTGATCACCTTCAGCATGTTAGTCTTTTGCAGTGCTTGGGTGTCCTTTGTGCCAACCTACCTGAGATCCAAGGGGAAATACATGGTGGCTGTGGAGGTCTTCTCCATCTTGGTCTCTAGTGCTGGATTGTTGGGTTTCATCTTTCTCCCCAAATTCTTCATTATTGTGTTGAGGCCCCAGCTTAACACCAAGGAGAACTTAGTAAGGAAAAAGAACTTTGTTACCTGACTGAATTGCTTGAGTACCTTCATCCATAGCATTGTGCATGAACCACTTGAGATACGTCCATTGTATTATAGGAACTCATGTGACTTCCTTCTATATTCCCAACTGTTCCTCTTGGACATAATCCTAGGATTCATTTCAACTTTCACCAATCAGACATTTCAGGGTCAATCTAATTTCTTGTTCTTCCCTCCTACTCCAAAGTGCAATCATCTACTTTAGTTATCCTAAGCTGTTTGTAACTGCTCAAAAAATAATAAATGATTATGATGATGGTGAACTGCATCTTTAAATTGATTGATTGATTGACAGCCTTCATGTTCTCCAGCATCAAGGGGAAATACATGGTGGTCATGGAGGTCTTCTCCATCTTGGTCTCTTGTGCTGGATTGTTGGGTTTCATCTTTCTCCCCAAATTCTACATTATTGTGATGAAATCTGAGCTGAACACCAGGGAGCAGATTATAAGGAAAAAATATATTTGGTACCTGACTGGCCTTCTATTTTCTTTTCATACTTCTCCTTCCATTCAAGTTTGTACCTTGCAATTTTGTGCAATATTAACTTGTATTATATTTGTATTGCATTTAGCAGGTTGAAACCAGTGAGATTAGATAATAAATGAGGGTGAATTGACTCATTTTCCTCCCAGGTGCAGTAAAATGTGTTCACTGTTGATCCCTTCAGGAGATGAGACTTAGATATGCTTCTGTCACGCATCTGACCTGACAATAGAGAAAGAGATTTCTATCCAGTAATGCAGGATGTTGAGGTGGTGCAACATTTGTGCCATCCCAATTTCACTTATGGCAGTGGATAGCTAAATGGCACCCATTTAGCACCAGGGATGAGCAATCATGGGCCCTCAGCTCCCAAATGAAGGTGTCTTGATGAGCTCACTCCATAAAAGTTCTCACAGGATTCTAGGGGAAGAACAGGTCTAGAATTTGGGTCATAGAAATCTGATGTATTTCCTGTGACATTGAGCTCCAGGTGACATTGGTTCATTCCTTCCCATTCTGAAATGTGATGTTTTAGTTGACCAACAGCCTCAAAATCTCCATTTAAATTTTAACCATCCATTAAAATTTTTTTTTTTCTTTCACATTTTTACACCTGCCTTCCTCCATGGAGCTCAGGGTGGGGTACATAGTTTCTTCCAGGGATGGGAACTCGAGTAAGTTACTCAATTCTGAGTTGCAAAAATCAGCATTTTTCACTGACTCATGTACACTCAAGTCACGCACATGGAAGATTCCACAAAACACTTGAGTCAAGGGCCCCTTAACTCGGCACTCATCCCTATGCATGCAGACTCAGGTCTGACTGGGTATGCTTGCTTACTGTTTTAGCGGCATGAAAAAACATTGTGGGGCCATCATTCAGGCTGAGGGAGTAGCAGGGAAGGGTTAATATTAGATTTTGCGTTCGAGCAGGAGGTGGGGAGGTGGGAACGGGCTCTCTTGCCCATCTAAGAACATAAACATATAAGAACAGCCCCACTGGATCAGGGCCATAGGCCCATTTAGTCCAGCTTCCTGTATCCCACAGCGGCCCAGGGAGCACACCAGATAACAAGAAACCTGCATCCTGGTGCCCTCCCTTGCATCTGGCATTCTGACATAGCCCATTTCTAAAATCAGGACATTGCACATACACATCATGGCTTGTAACCCATAATGGATTTTTTCCTCCAGAAACTTGTCCAATTCCCTTTTAAAGGCATCCAAGGCAGATGCCATCACCACACCCTGTGGCAAGGAGTTCCACAGACCGACCACACGCTGAGTAAAGTAATATTTTCTTTTGTCTGTCCTAACCCGCCCAACACTCAATTTTAGTGGATGTCCCCTGGTTCTGGTGTTATGTGAGAGTGTAAAGAGCATCTCTCTATCCACTCTGTCCATCCCCTGCATAATTTTGTATGTCTCAATCATGTCCCCCCTCAGGCGTCTCTTTTCTAGGCTGAAGAGGCCCAAACGCCTTAGCCTTTCCTCATAAGGAAGGTGCCCCAGCCCCGTAATCAACTTAGTCGCTCTCTTTTGCACCTTTTCCATTTCCACTATGTCTTTTTTGAGATGCGGCGACCAGAACTGGACACAATACTCCAGGTGTGGCCTTACCATAGATTTGTACAACGGCATTATAATATTAGCCGTTTTGTTCTCAATACGCTTCCTAATGATCCCAAGCATAGAATTGGCCTTCTTTACTGCCGCCGCACATTGGGTCGACACTTTCATCGACCTGTCCACCACCACCCCAAGATCTCTCTCCTGATCTGTCACAGACAGCTCAGAACCAATCAGCCTATATCTAAAGTTTTGATTTTATGCCCCAATGTGCATGACTTTACACTTACTGACATTGAAGCGCATCTGCCATTTTGCTGCCCATTCTGCCAGTCTGTAGAGATCTTTCTGGAGCTCCTCACAATCACTTCTGGTCTTCACCACTCAGAAAAGTTTGGTGTTGTCTACAAACTTAGCCACCTCACTGCTCAACCCTGTCTCCAGGTCATTTATGAAGAGGTTGAAAAGCACCGGTCGCAGGACAGATCCTTGGGGCACATAGCTTTTCACCTCTCTCCATTGTGAAAATTGCCCATTGACACCCACTCTCTGCTTCCTGGCCTCCAACCAGTTCTCAGACCATGAGAGGACCTGTCCTCTAATTCCCTGACTGTGGAGTTTTTTCAATAGCCTTTGGTGAGGGACCATGTTGAACGCCTTCTGAAAGTCCAGATAGATAATGTCCATGGGTTCTCCCACATCCACATGCCTGTTGACCTTTTCAAAGAATTCTATAAGGTTGGTGAGGCAAGACTTACCCTTACAGAAGCCATGCTGACTCTCCCTCAGCAAGGCCTGTTCGTCAAGGCCTCCCTCAGCAAGGCCTGTTGTGAATGAGAGATGCCAGCCTCCGTCATTCACTGAGTGCTAAATACTGGCAGAACTCACATGAAACCTCCACCTGAGATCAAGTAGAGCACCAATGAGTGCGCAGAATGGGGTTCCTTTGTGCCAGTATTAAAATGCAGTGTGGGGGATTTTTGCAGGAGCTTGCCCAAGGCTTTACAGGCTCTGTTGAATCACTTTGGCTGCAGCAGAGTTTGGGGTTTAAATCAAACAAATGCACACATTCAAATATATTATCTATAAACATTTGGTTTCATTTATTCTCTGCTCTTTCTCCAGAAAGTTTAGACCTAACACCTCAGCTCTGTTCCCTTGACCAAATGGAAATCCTCAACATGGAAAGGGAAGGCCAGGATTGTGCCTACAGGCCTCACCTCCACCCATTCATTAGTTCTTCAGCACAAAGCCAACAGATGTTCGGCTGGGGGGAACAAGGCTATAATTGCACAGAAGCTTCCCCATCCAGGCCCTGTGCAGCTCAGACCTGCAGCATCTACAACAAAACTACATTATGGGCCTGGGATAGAAATGGCTCACCTGTAGACACCTTTTGCTTTAGACACTTTGGCTGCCCAAGCAACAGAAGCATGGAAAGCTTCTCCAGAAAAGGAAGGGACTTTTCCCTCCAGGGATTCTATCTGTGGACCCATGGAACTCTCCTGTGACCCTATTGCCACATTTCAGCTACATGGATGTGCAGAAGAAGCACATTCAAGATTACCTGTCAAAGCTGAGCTGCGGGTCATCATCAAGTCATCCCCACTGAGGTCAAGCTAATGGTCAGTAAAGACCATCAATCCTTAGGCAAAGTCCCAGCCTGAGTGAGAAAGGCATCTTCCTGTTGAGAAGAACCAGTGACCAGCCAGGGTGTGCAAAGCACTGAAGCATCTGATACTGCTTCACTGCCCATGGAGATGCTCCAATCTGTAGTCTCACCTTCCCTCCATCACCCTCTGCCACCTCCTTCACCTCTGCCTTTCAGCCAAAGACAGCCTCTGTTCAACTGTGTTTTACAATTGTTTGCGTAAGACTTTCCCAGGCCAATATGCGGGCTGCAAGTGCCAGCATCAAATGTCATAGTCCAGCGGCTCCCCACTGACCAGCCTTCCTTTTCAGCTAGGTCACCTGAATAGGGCACCTACTATACATTTCACCTCTGCCCTCTTTAGGGTTTCCACTATGTGGTTAGGTATACTTCCAAATATCTGGGCCCATAGCTACCTATGAGCTGTGCTATAGGCAGCCATCAAATGGAGCCAGGAGCCAGGAACCAAGGACCACAGGAGACAATCCTTGTCCAAGCAAAGTCCCAGCCTGATCAGGAAGCCATTGAGGAGGACAATGGAAGCCTTCTTGTGGAGGACAGCCAATGGCCATCCTGTGTGGGATTGCTTGGGAACATATCATTGCCTAGGGCAGTGTTTCTCAAACTGTGGATCGGGACCCATTAGGTGCTCACAATCCAATTTCAGGTGGGTTCCCATTCATTTCAATATTTTATTTTTAATATATTAGATTTGATGCTACCATGGTATGTGACTGCATTTGAGAAATGTTACAGATCTGTACCTTGAACAGGCTACGATATATATGCTTTTAACAATATAGTAAATGGGACTTACTCCTGGATAAGTGTGGGTAGGATTGCAGCCTAGGATTGTTGAAAATTGCCCTGCTTGAGGACATCACTTCCAGTCATGACATCACTTCCGGTGGGTCCTGACAAATTCTCATTCTAAAAAGTGGGTCCCAGTGCTAAAAGTTTGAGAACCACTGGCCTAGGAAGATGATCCAACCGGTACCACTGTCGGCTCACCACACAAGGCACCTGCACATTGCTGGCTCTCACCCTGGCAGTTCCACTGATCACAATATCCTCATCAACTATTTATCATGTGATGATAAATAATTATTTCTGAATCATCTTTCTTCAATAAGCAAGCAAATAAATAAACCTCTCCTTCCCATTTTTAGACCAGCACTGCAGCTTTCCCTCACAGGATCTGTGACCCAGTTATGCCAAAGGGGCTCCTTACGTGAAAGATTGGGGGTTCAAGAGGGCCACAAATGGCCCCCAGGCAAGGATTTGGGCACCTCTGATCTAAATTGTATCCCACCCATCCTTGGTGTGTAAAACCACCCAGAAAGCTAAGCTAGCTGAGAGAAAGAAACTGGCCCAAAGTCCCCTAGCTGAGCAAGAATTTGAATCTAAGACCCCAGTCCTCATAAATCCTTGGCTTAGGTTTCCTTTGCTACATCAGAACGCAGCTCTGCTGTCATTAGTGCTCATACTGTGGTATGTACAGTGAACTGCAGATTTTAGCATCCTCTGGGATTTCCAGATAACTGTGAAAGAGTAGGGCAGCCTGATCCGAAGCTTCCCAGCGCTACAGGCTACAGCGGCGCTGAAATGGCCACCACCGTATCCTGCAGGGCCAAGGAAGCCACTGGAGGTCTCCTCGTGGGAAGGGGACATTTCACCCCTTACCCTGAGCAAAGCCCCAGCCCCCGCAATGCGGTTAGAGTCTATGTCAGATTAATCACTGGTGCAGACTTCAGAAGCCCCATGTCAGGCTTTCGAGACAGAGCAGAGGATACTGCAGAGGAGGCCTCCACCAGTCCAACCCCCCTCCTGGGTCGGTCCCTCCACCGTTTCGCCCTCGCCCACCCTCTTCCGCCCAGGAATGCTTCCCCCACACCCTCCCACCATCCTCTCCATGCCATCCAGCGCTTACCTGATTGACGGTGGCAGCTGGGCCTTCCTTCGTGGCCCTGGCAGGGTGACGCAGGCCTCCCTGCTGGTGCCACTTACTCAAAGGGTGCTACAAACATGCTTTGCAACAGGTTCGTGACACCTAGCTCTGGTGGTATGAGTGTACCACCAACACACAAGCCCATAGGATTTGGCCCTGAGACAGCAGAAGACCATCTAACAGAGTACCTCTTACTCAAGTGTGCCCTGTCCATGTACTCTCCCTGCCTCCACTCACTGGAACATTAAAAGAATTATCTCTTGCTAGGAACTCCTTCAATTCATGAGCCAGCCTGGGCGCCTGCCAGCCTGCTTCCTGGTGCTCCTACTATTGCCGTACAGGTCAGCTTGATCACTTATGGGATGTGCAGTGCAATCCTAACCCCCAGGATAGTCCAGCACAAGTTACTTGTGCTGATCCGGGGGTGTCACAAACATGCCGTAAGACACGTCTGCACCAACTTTAGAGTCAGAGAGGCTAGCACAAGGAGTTGCGTTGGCCTCCCCCTACGGGATCCAGGCCTGGCAGGGTAAGTTTGTGTTGGTTGAGCTCTGAGTCAGGGGGCGGGTGTGGGGAGGCCATGGAAGAGGCGAGGAGGAGGTGTTTTGGGGGAGGGTGGGTGGTGGGCATTCCCGGGCTGGGCAGGCGGGGAGCGGGAGGCAGACCATTCCCAGGTGGCAAGAAGCAGCCTGTTCAGAGGCTTTCATCATCAATCATTGCACTATGCCTGGGATGATGAGAACTCAAGGGAGAGAAAGATTTTGCTTCCCCTAGAACTGGGTGAAGAGTTTCCAGGATATTATATTGAGTATGACACTGGGTACACAATCCACTCTGATGCTGCTGAATTTGCAAGTGTTGTACATGCTTTGGACAACAAATAATGAAATTGTTTGTGTAGGTTCAAAATCATATAACAATGAATCACAGACTTTTGAAATAATTTAGCATAACACATTCAGTAATAACATTTCATATTGAATCATATTGCATGATAATATCTACCAGCAAACTATCATCAGTCGCTGAAAAAATAAAGCAATAAAATTACTTGCAAATAATTCTTTTAGGGCCCAAATGCACAGCAATGCATTCGTTAGGGAAAGGAAATTTCACTTCCTCTGAGGAAACAGGAGCCTTCTACACTTGTTTTTCAACTTCCCCATGGCTCCTTTCACCTCTTGGTTCCTCAGAGTGTAGATCAGAGGATTGAGGGCAGGGGTGACCACCATGTAGAATACGGAGGCCATTTTGTCCACCTGGGAGTTGGAGGAGGGCTTCATGTACATGAAGAAAATGGGTCCATAGAAGAGACCAACTACCATCAGATGAGAGTTGCAGGTGGACAGAGCCTTACTACCACCTTTCCCAAAACGACTACAGATGGCGGCCAGGATGGTGGCATATGAAACAAGCAAGAGCAGAAAGGAGGGTACAGTTACTAGCCCATCACTTACTATCAAGACTATCTCATCAACATAGGTTTCGTAACAGGCCAGCTTAATTACCTGTGGGATATCACAATAGAAATTATCCAAGACATTTGCTCCACAATATGGTAATGGGGCCATGACCACTACTTGGACAATGCCGTGAATGAGTCCTCCTATCCAGCAAAATACGAGGAGACAGAAGCAACATTGTTGGTTCATGATGGTTGTGTATCTTAGTGGGTGGCAGATGGCCACATAGCGATCATAGGTCATGACAGTGAGGAGGAAAGCTTCTGAACCTCCAAAGAAGTGTTGGCTAGATATCTGGGCCATGCAACCTCCAAAAGAAATGGTTCCCTCACTGTTCAACAGGTCAGTCACTAGTTTTGGGGATGCTATAGAGCCCAATGACATATCAAGGAGGGACAGATTTGCAAGGAACAAATACATGGGGCACTGAAAGAGCCTGGACTCAGTCCACACCGTCACTATGATAAGCGTGTTTCCCAGAAGGATGGTGATGTAGCAGGTCATGACCAGAGTTAGAAGGATGAACTGAGCAGAGCGAGAGCAGGAAAAGTCCAGGAAGACAAACATTGTAACTGTGGACTCATTCATCTTGATGGCTGCTTCTACTCTAGTGGAACACTGTTAATGCTTGCAGGTCCAGCTCACATCACAAAACCTAGTAGCTTCCCCTTCTGGAGCTAGGAATAGAATTCACAAGTTCTTACTCTTACTTTCAAGAACAAGATTCTTATTCCCTTGTTCGAATCCCTGCTTTGCAATGAAAGTTGGTGAAGCTTGGCCAGTAACTGTTTTACGAATGCCCCACTGATTGCTTGCAGCTGTGAAGCAGAAGCCTTGCTATTTGAAATCATTTCACCATACACTGAAGGTGTTGGACTTGGGACTTTGTGTAGACAAAACCTGTGTTCTGCTTTGAGCAATGTTCCTTCCTCCTAGGAGCAGGAGAAGTCCAGGAAGACATACTTTATAATGGTGAAGCGATTCATCTTGTTGGCTGTTTCAAGAGAGAAAAAACAAATAGGATATTTTCAGACGTTTGTGGTCGGAGTTCAGCTGTTTCTGTTTACAAGCTTCTGAGGTTCTAGACTACATTCCATGCAAGTTGGATCTTGACAAAACATCAGGGAGATCAAACTTGCATGGAATGTGGTCTAGAACCTCAGAAACTTGTAATTACAAAGAAATAGGATACCTTTAACACTCTAGGCCAGGGTGACACACTGAAGGCCAGAGAGCCGAATTAGGCCCACGAGAGCCCTTTATGCAGCCCTCAGGCTCTCCCAGCACCACCATCAGCTACTCTCAGCTGCTAAGCTGTGCTGAGGAGTCACTGCTGAAAGGGCAGCCGTGTGATAATTGAGCTCTCACATGTCTTGAAAATATGACCAAGAATTGCATATTTTTTCTTCCGTCAGTTGTGGTTGATGACCTGCTTCATGACATCACTTCCTGCTTCATGACATCGGGCCTTCAGCAAGCCTCATGAATGCTATTCAACCCACTGTATAATATGTGTTTGACACCTCTGCAATAAGCCAGTGATTTCCAATCTTTTCTCATCTCATGGCACGCTGCCAAGGCACTAAAGTTGTCAAGGCACATCACACCACCGATGGGGGGTTCACATCCCCGAATGGCTCTACTAATAAAATAACCCTCCTTGAAACTCTCATGGCACACCTGCAGACCATCTGCAGCACATCAGTGTTCCTCGGCATACTGGTTGAAAATCACAGCTCTAGACCCTGGTCACCTCACCTCCCACACCATATTATCTTCTTGGAACTTTCAATAGAATCCACAAGTTCTTGCTCTTGCAGCCCAGTCCTCTGCTAGGCTTGCCTGCACGGTGCATGGCTGCTGAGCCAGAGTCTGTCTCATTCTGCAGGCTAGCTGGAAAGTAGGCTAGCTGAGAGACCTAAGTAATGAGAAGTCTTATTAGCTTGTTCCCCACTGCCTGGTCTCCTTTGGGTCTCCTCAAGGTTACACCAGCCACCTTGCTGGTGTAGCTTTCTTTAGCCTTTCAGGTGCTGTTGGATCAGTGATGGGGACACAGGATCCAGCAGATACCACTGCCCCTGAGATCTGTCCCTGTCCCTTCACGATCC
The DNA here is from genome assembly GCF_035046505.1 of Tiliqua scincoides. Lineage (NCBI taxonomy): Eukaryota > Metazoa > Chordata > Lepidosauria > Squamata > Scincidae > Tiliqua > Tiliqua scincoides. The sequence continues at coordinate 140,322,637 of NC_089825.1, read as the reverse complement.
TCCCCAGTCCTGTCTCCAAGCTGCTCCTGAACTTCTTTCTTCACTGCCCAGGGTCCACCAGAGGCTGACTTGTGTAGCATTGTCAGGGCATGAGGCCTTCTGGGCCTTGCCCTGACGTTATCACACTGTAAACCAGCAGAGATGTTGCTGTGATCGAAACCCATATGGTACCCTGGCTGCCTGTGTGTTAGGTCACCTTATGGTGCATATAGGACTCAAAGGATTCTATTGAGTCTAAGGATAGGATTGGACCCTTAAGTGTCTAGACCCAACATCAGGCTCCTGTCTCGCATTACTACATACAATTACTTCTGCCCAAAATTCAGGGCAGGGTGATCACTTCAAATAAAGTGTTGGTGAGGTAGGATGGGGTATCAATGTAATTATGTCACACGTACCAATGGCCTGATTAGAATATTTGGAAGCTTCATGTGTTGCACAAAGGTTTCCAGCTGATCTTGTTGCTGGAGTTCTGAAGTCAGATCCTGCATAGGACTGGGCACTAAAGGGCTTTGGTTACTTTTTATCCAAATATAGTTCAGTAAATATCTTTGCCAAGTTTAATTTGGAAATGCTGAACTAGGATTGGTCAATGCTGAAGAAAAAATCAAACCGTAATAACATCCAAATTGAAAGTTTTAATTTTTACCATTACTGTATTAACACACTGAATTCCTTGTATAAAGGAAGTAATATTCATAAAGTCTCTCCAGTATATTTCCAAATTGTATGCCTATTCCCTACCCCAAGGAGACTTCCAGTCACCTCCTCAACTGCGTAGCTGATGGTAGAAGCACAGATTAGGGTTCGGCTGCCTGGTAAATAGAAATAAAATTAATTACTTTCAGTCTGTTTGCAATTCCAAACTTCTCCAGGAGATTGTAATAATATACAATGGAGTTGTCTTGTTACCAAGTGATATCTGATAATAGGAAGAATAATGGAAAAGATTTTACTTTCCTTTACTTTTTCAGTGTTACCAAGTTGAATTGATATTGTGCTGAGATATTGAGTACTAGAATCCTTAGGGGTTGCGCTGCCTCAGTTAATAATATTGTAAATATGCACTAAATAGTGAAAAAGAAAATAAATTCATTCCTTGATAGCTCAAAAAAAATAAAAAACAATTTCAAAAAAACACAATTTCCATACATAATTATCCAGTTACGGTGTTTAGATTTTCATCTGTTACTTTTATTATTTTACCCGTTTCAATCATTATGTTGGTTGACATTCAGTTTTTTAAAATGAAAATCCCTTAGAGTGTTGCACAAATTTTCATTTTTGTGTAGTGTTGGATTGGTGATGGGGACATAGGATCCAGGGGGTACCACTGCCCCTGAGATCTGTCTCTGTTCCATTTCTTTCTATTTGAGGGTCTATACTCTGTGAGCCTTTTCAACCTAATTTCACTTGTCCTGTGCTTTGTGAAGGAGTGTGGAAGGAAGACGGTCTTTGTATCTGTTCAGTAAGTTTCTGTTCTATATAGGAAGCAGTGGCCTAGCTAGAGGGGTTGCAAAGCACGAAGTTTTGCAGGGAGCCTCACCGTGGCGTAGAAGTGGTCCCTCCCCCTCCGCTTCTGAGCTGTTCCAGGCTGTGAGAGCAGCGATATTGGAAGAAAAATATAACAATAATTTTTAGAAAATTACATTATGGTGCTTTTTTAGTGTTCCCAAGTTGAATTTATATTGGGCTGAGCAATTTCTGTACCAGAATCCTTGGGAGTTACACTGTCTGAATTAATGATATTATAAATACGCACTGAAATCAATAGTGAAAAAGAAAATAAACTCCTTCCTCTACAGCTCAAAATGTGCTTAATGAAAACAAAACACAACTTCCATACTTTATCCACTCGGTTACAGGGTTTGATTTTTCATCGATCATTTTTATCAGTTTAACTTACTCAGTTTAAACATTTCAATCATTTTGTTGGTTTAGGATCTATTTTAAAAAAAATGAAACTTATGTGAAGTTTTGCAAACAGAAAAGTATCTTCTAAATGCAATAAATGATCCTTACACCAAAAACAGCACCCTTAGGGCACAAGCCTAACCAGGTCTACTCAGAAGTAAGTCCTATTGTGTTCAATGGGACTTACTCTCAGGAAAGTGAGGTTAGGATTGCAGCCTTGGTGAGTCACGGACAAACACATATACACAGTTAGACTTTAAAACAACCTGTAGCTGCAAAAAATGGCTTAAGCAAGAAAACAGAAGCAACAGATTCAAGAGTTTACAAAGTCATAAAAATAGCTGCAATACTCACTCTTGTCATGATCTAAGTAGGTTTGGGTCAGGTCCTATCCATCTCAGTGATCAAAAATTCATTGAAAAGCAATCCTGCATCCTCCAAATATTGTGGTCTCTCCAGAAGGCTCAGAAATGATGGAGAACGGGAACTCAAGAAATCCAGGTGAGCAAGGTGAGAGATGGAGGTGGAAGTTACTGTGCTCGAGGATGCTACTCTTAAGAAAAGGAGAAATCAGAGAACTACATAAGAACATAAGAACATAAGAACAGCCCCACTGGATCAGGCCACAGGCCCATCTAGTCCAGCTTCCTGTATCTCACAGTGGCCCACCAAATGCCCCAGGGAGCACACCAGATAACAAGAGACCTCATCCTGGTGCCCTCCCCTGCATCTGGCATTCTGACATAACCCATTTCTAAAATCAGGAGGTTGCGCATACACATCATGGCTTGTACCCCATATTGGATTTTTCCTCCAGAAACTGGTCCAATCCCTTTTTAAAGGCGTCTAGGCTAGACGCCAGCACCACATCCTGTGGCAAGGAGTTCCACAGACCGACCACACGCTGAGTAAAGAAATATTTTCTTCTGTCTGTCCTAACCCGCCCAACACTCAATTTTAGTCGATGTCCCCTGGTTCTGGTATTATGTGAGAGTGTAAAGAGCATCTCCCTATCCACTCTGTCCATTCCCTGCATAATTTTGTATGTCTCAATCATGTCCCCCCTCAGGCGTCTCTTTTCTAGGCTGAAGAGGCCCAAACTCCGTAGCCTTTCCTCATAAGGAAGCTGCCCCAGCCCCGTAATCATCTTAGTTGCTCTCTTTTGCACCTTTTCCATTTCCACTATGTCTTTTTTGAGATGCGGCGACCAGAACTGGACACAATACTCCAGGTGTGGCCTTACCATAGATTTGTACAACGGCATTATAATACTAGCTGTTTTTTTCTCAATACCCTTCCTAATGATCCCAAGCATAGAATTGGCCTTCTTCACTGCCGCCGCACATTGGGTCGACACTTTCATCGACCTGTCCACCACCACCCCAAGATCTCTCTCCTGATCTGTCACAGACAGCTCAGAACCAATCAGCCTATATCTAAAGTTTTGATTTTTTGCCCCAATGTGCATGACTTTACACTTACTGACATTGAAGTGCATCTGCCATTTTGCTGCCTATTCTGCCAGTCTGGAGAGATCCTTCTGGAGCTCCTCAGAATCACTTCTGGTCTTCACCACTCGGAAAAGTTTGGTGTCGTCTGCAAACTTAGCCACTTCACTGCTCAACCCTGTCTCCAGGTCATTTATGAAGAGGTTGAAAAGCACCAGTCCCAGGACAGATCCTTGGGGCACACCGCTTAGTCAAGAGATCTGCAACTTCGTTCTTCAATTCTTCATTCTTCAATTCCTTAATAACTCTTGGGTGGATGCCATCAGGGCCTGGTGACTTATTGATCTTTAATTTATCAATGAGGTCTGAAACATCATCTCTTTTAACCTCTATCTGACTTAACTCCTCGGTTAGGAGGGGCCGTTCGGGCAGCAGTATCTGCCCAAGATCTTCTGCCGTGAAGACAGATGCAAAGAACTCATTTAATTTCTCTGCCATCTCTAAGTCTCCTTTTATCTCCCCTTTCCCTCCCTCACCATCCAGAGGGCCAACCGCTTCTCTGGCGGGTTTCCTGCTTCTAACATATTTGAAGAAGCTTTTATTATTCCCCTTAATGTTGCCGGCCATGCGTTCCTCATAGTCTCGCTTGGCCTCCAGTATCACCTTCTTACATTTCTTTTGCCACAGTTTATGTTCCTTTTTATTCTCCTCATTAGGGCAAGTCTTCCATTTATGGAAGGAAGCTTCCTTGCCCTTCACAGCCTCTCTAACTTGGCTGGTTAGCCATGCGGGCACCCTCCTGGATTTAGTGAAACCCTTCTTTCTTTGTGGTATACACCTCTGCTGGGCCTCTATTACTGTTGTTTTAAGCAGCCTCCATGCACTCTGGAGAGATTGGACTCTTTTTACCCTCCCTTTCAACCTCCTTCTAACCAGCCTCCTCATTTGAGGGAAGTCCGCCCGTCGGAAGTCAAGGGTTTTTGTGAGAGATTTGCCTGGTATTCTTCCCCCAACGTGCACGTCAAAACGGATCGCAGCATGATCACTGTTCCCCAATGGCTCAGGAACGTTTACATCTCTAACCAGGTCCTGCGTACCACATAATATTAAATCCAGAGTCACCTGTCCTCTGGTGGGCTCCGTGACTAGCTGATCTAAGCCACAGTCATTTAGCACGTCAAGAAATCCGGTTTCCTTATCGTGACCAGAACACAAATTGACCCAGTCAATATGAGGATAATTGAAGTCCCCCATGATTACAACCCTGTCCCTCCTTGTCACCTCCCTGATCTGTTTCCTCATTTCAAGGTCCCCATCAGATTTCTGGTCTGGAGGACAATAGCATGCCCCCAGTATTACATCGCTGCACAAGCCTGGTAATTTAACCCACAGAGATTCTACGGTGGAGTCGGACCCACCTTCAATCTCTACTTTGCTGGATTCTATCCCTTCCTTAACATAAAGGGCCACCCCACCTCCAACACGCCCCTGCCTGTCCCTCCTGTAGAGTTTATAGCCCGGGATTGCGGTATCCCACTGATTCTCCGCATTCCACCAGGTTTCCGTTATGCCCACTATGTCAATATTTTCCCTTGTCACCAGACATTCCAGTTCTCCCACCTTTGCTCGTAGACTTCGGGCATTCGCATAAAAGCATTTGTACACAGAATGCCCCAGGATGCGCTGCTTATTCGCTCCTTTGTCTCCGCATCCTCTCATTGTGCCAAACCGTCTATCACATCCCATCACACTACCTTTCCCAATTTCTTCTCCTACTCTGCCTTTGTCTTGTTGTTCTCTAACCTCCCCATCCTCATCCCATAGGGATGAGGAGTCCTGAACCTGATGCCCCTCGGCTCCTGTCGGCCTTCCCCCAGGGATCAGTTTAAAAGCTGCTCTGCCACCTTTTTAATGTTATGCGCCAGCAGTCTGGTTCCATTCTGGTTCAAGTGGAGCCCGTCCCTCTTGTACAGGCCCTGCTTGTCCCAAAACATTCCCCAGTGCCTAACGAATCTAAACCCCTCCTTCCTACACCACCGTCTCATCCACGCATTGAGACCCCTGATCTCCGCCTGCCTAGCTGGCCCTGCACGTGGTACAGGTAGCACTTCAGAGAACGCTACCTTTGAGGTCCTGGCTTTCAGCTTCCTGCCTGAAAGCCTAAATTTGGCCTCCAGGACCTCCCAGCTACACTTGCCCACGTCGTTGGTGCCGACATGCACCACAGCCGCTACCTCTCCCCCAGCACTGTCTACTAGCCTGTCTAGACGAGAAGTGAGGTCCGCAACCTTCGTACCAGGCAGGCAAGTCACCATGCGGTCCTCACATCCATCGCAAACCCCCCTCTCTATGTTTCTAATAATCGAATCCCCCACTACAAGAAGCCCCCGACACCCCTCCCACCGAGGAGTATCCCGAGTGCACTCGGATATGGGCCCATCCCCTGGAGAAGGGGAACTAGAATAAGACTAAGGACGCAATCCTAACCAACCAACGCAATCCCAGTACTGACCTAGCCACAATGCAGCCCCAAGGTAAGGTAACACACCTGCCCCTACCTTGAGGAGGCCCCCTTGACAGCCTTCCACTGCAAGATGCACAATGGCACAGCTATGTCAGTGCTGGAAGGTTGGTTAGGATTGAGCCCTTAGTTTCTCCATATAAGGATGGAAAGGGAGAATTAGAGTGAGAAGACTCTCACCCCAGTATCTTTCACAACTCTGGAAAATGGGAGGAGGACGCCCTTTAAGGTTCCCTGGATATTATCCTCCTGCAATCTGAGGACCTTGGATTTCTCACCCTGTGTATTCATAGTCTTTTCTAAAGGCCTTTTGCTCTTTTTCTGAAGTTGATGAAGATGTCAGCATGCTGGATGGTGCTGGCTGCTGTTCAGTCCCCAATGGGATAATTAGAAATGAAAGAGATTTTGAAGTTCTTGTAAACAGTAGAACATTAGAGGGCCTGTTTGCTTTTATTCAAGTGCTTTTTCTCCTTGCAAGAAGAACCAACATCAGCAGAACTTCATGCAGTTCTTTTATGCAGCCCAGTTCTATGTCGACCTCTACCATTGGTATGAGTACACACACTGTCACAAATGTCACAAATTATGCAGGGGATGGACAGAGTGGATAGGGAGATGCTCTTTACACTCTCACATAATACCAGAACCAGGGGACATCCACTAAAATTGAGTGTTGGGCGGGTTAGGACAGACAAAAGAAAATATTTCTTTACTCAGCGTGTGGTCGGTCTGTGGAACTCCTTGCCACAGGATGTGGTGCTGGCGTCTAGCCTAGACGCCTTTAAAAGGGGATTGGATGAGTTTCTGGAGGAAAAATCCATTATGGGGTACAAGCCATGATGTGTATGCGCAACCTCCTGATTTTAGGAATGGGTTAAGTCAGAATGCCAGATGTAGGGGAGAGCACCAGGATGAGGTCTCTTGTTATCTGGTGTGCTCCCTGGGGCATTTGGTGGGCCGCTGTGAGATACAGGAAGCTGGACTAGATGGGCCTATGGCCTGATCCAGTGGGGCTGTTCTTATGTTCTTATGTTCTTATGTGCTATATAACCTGTTGCGCCAGCACACAGGCCCGTCCTACCAGCAGAAAGACTTTACCCTGGTCTCCCACTACCATTTGGAGACCAGCGCCTGCTGGAAAAGGACAGTGGGAGGGCGGGAGGGCATGGGAAGGGCAAAACCGGGTTGGGGATGTGTTGTTTCTGGGCTGGGGGAGGGCAGGGAAAAGAACTGCTCAGGCCTTTGGAGGAGGGTGGGGATGGCAGAGGAGGCCTCCACCATATCCTATCCCCCTTCCAAATCTGAAGGCCTAACACAGGGCATCCCAGATTTATGCAAGGTATGGAATTGGTGTGGATCCAAGCAGCCCCACTGAGGCTACTGGGGCTTTACCCAGGGTAAGGAATGAAGGTACCCCCGTACTTTGGGGAAACCTTCAGTAGCCACAGTTCTCCTGCTGGATACAGCAGAGGCTGCACCAGTTCCATTGCATGACATCACAGGAATTTAGTTTGAACTGGCCTATTAATCTGTATCCCAACTGTCCTGCACACCACTGCAGCAGTCCCCATACATACATGGGGAAAATCGTGCTGATGAGTTAGTTTGAATCTTTTTTTTTACATCACAAAAAGTAAAGCAGATGTAGGGCGCTATCCTAAACCCTTATGTCAGTGCTTCCCATCACTGGCATGGCAGTGCCAATGGGACACGTGCTGCATCCTGCAGTTGGGTGTCACTCATGGAGTTCTCCTCAAAGTAAGGGAATGTTTGTTCCCTTACCTCAGAGCTGCATTGCCCTTATGTCAATGCTGGAAAGCACTGACATAAGGGATTAGGATTGCACCAGTAGTATCTTTATATGACCCTCTATATATAATCCTCACTCAATCCATGATCCTTTCATTTCATCCATTGTGAAAGCTGATCCCATGCTTCTAAGCCTGGGATTGGGGATTGTTTGGCCAGACCAGGAATGTGAAATTCCTCCCATGTGGACCTCTAATTTTGCGGGTAGTGCAGGTTCAAAGGCAGGAGCATGACCATTCGTGTGCACCTTGAGGTCAGCGAAGGCAGGGCTGAACCACCCTTCAGTGGCCTAACAGTATGAGGGGTTGGATGGGTTGTCCCTAACCTAGATTGCAGAAGCTGCCTGCAAGGCTCAGTGACATGGAGTGGCCCTACAAGGTTCTGCAGCCTCAGCCCCTGTGTGAGGTTTTCAAGGATGACCTGGCACAGCCTGAACAGGGGTGTGGCTTGGAATCAGGTGGTGAGACTCAGCCCTGGGGCCAGGTGTATTCAGGCACCTCTCATAAGATCCAGCCTCCGCACTAGAGTTCATTAGCTGCATTAAGAGCTGCAGGTCTCATGATTTCTACATATCCTTATATCTATTTGCTAATTGATAAAGTGGCCCATTCTCCCGTACCTGTTGTCTCGAGTGCTCATTGGGAGGTGCACAAAGTCTGTGGTCCAATCTTGGCATGGACCAAAATGTCAGGACCCTTGACAGCACTTCCTTCCTTACCTCTTGCAGGCCTTTTGATTGCCCCTGCCCCAAACATAGTATGCAGCGCAGGCATCCAATGTGTGGCTCCATACTTCACTTTGGTGGGGTGGGTGGGAATCTGATTGGGTTGTTATGTAAATATTGGTTCTCCTTTGAGTACTGATCCTCTCCCCCCCAGTCCGTTTCTACTTCTTTATTTAGAAAAAGATCTGAAAAAGCAAAGATACCACTCTGCATACAAAAGGCAGACAAGTTAGAGCAGGGACTTCAAACTCCTCAAACTCTTTTCATACGAAGGGCTGGTTAGCATTCATGGTACCTACTGAGGGCTGGAGGTGACATCACTAAGCATAAAGTGACATCATGAAGCAGAAGAAATCCAGAAACAAGCACTTGGTTCTCACAAAGAAACTCATTACACAGAGAGACAGAAGAGAAAGTACAAATCTTGGTCATGTTTTCAAGGTATGAGAGAATCCAATTATAAAGCTGGGAGAACCCAGTTTATAGAATAAATTGCTTCTGGGGGCCGCATTCAGCCTGCGGGCCTTATGTTTGACACCCCTGAGTTAGAGCAATAACGTTTATGGGTGTGGGAATGGGTGTGAGAGATGGACAATAAGAATGGCTGACTGAAGAATTGTGGGGTTGGAGAAAATTGTTACATATACCCAGGGCTTTTTTTATAATGGAACACACCTGAACGGCGTTCCGGCAACTTTTTTTTCCCTCCTCCCTGCCCCACTTTTTTCCGTGCCTGCACCACCCCGCCCCTCCTCCCCTCCTCCCTGCCCCCACCTTTTTTCCCTGCATGCACCACCCTGCCCCGCACTGCTGGCTAGAGAGGGATTTGAACCTCCAACCTTGTGCTCCACAGCCCAGCACTCTCTCCATTGGGCTATAGGAAAGCCTATTGTTAGAGTGTTCAGAACTAATATATAAGATCTTGAGCCCAGCTAGTGGCCATCAGTGCCTCAAGTATTAGTTCCAAACACCTTGAGCCTAAAAGCTCTTATGGCTAGGGGTTCAAATCCCTACGAGGATTTTTTTTTTTTTTTTTAGGTGGGAAGGTGCTCCATGGCTGCAAAATATAAAGGTTGGTTGCTAGTTGCCAAAAGGGGGGCCAGTTGAGGCTGCAAAACTCCTCAAAGTTCAGTCCCAGGCAGGCTTTTTTTGACCTTTTTTTTTTTTAAAGTCCCAGGTAGGACTTAACCCACAGTTAAGCTCCTGGAGTGAGCTGCCTGCTGGAGGCTGTGGGTTAAGTCCTACCTGGGACTTAAAAAAAAAAAAGTCAAAAAGAGCCTGCCTGGGACTGAACTTTGAGGAGTATATTAGTTCTGAACACTTTAACAATAGGCTTTCCTATAGCCCAATGGAGAGAGTTTCCTATAGCCCAATGGAGCACCTCCCCACCTAAAAAAAATGGGGTGTTTCACTCCAGCTGTGGCAGGAGTGCTTTTGCTATCAGAGAGCTCACACGGGATGGGTGTGTGCGTGTGCGTGTGTGCGTGTGTGTGTAAAAAATGGTTTAAAAATAAATAAATAAATAAATAAATAAATAAATAAATAAATAAAAGAAGTTGAGAGTTCCTGCATTTTTTTTTTTACAAAAAAGCACTGCATATACCTTGGACAACCAGAGTAAGCAATTGAGAAGTGCTGGACCATATAAAATTAGATACATCAGTAGAAGCCAAAATTGCAAGACTACACTTTGGCCATGTCGTGTGCAAATCCACTAGAGAAGTCAATGATGTTAGGAATGGTCAGTGGAACAAGAAGGAGGGGCAGGCAAAGAACATGCTGGTTCGACACTGTCAGGCCTTTGACATCCCAGGCCCTGAATTGTTGTAAGCCAGGATGTGGCAGGAGGGGCCTTGATGTCCAGGCCCAGTGAACAAATGTAAACATTGGGACTGCAGCACTGTTATTGTAATCAGTTGCACCTGTATTAGGTGGGAGTCATGTGACTCTGGGATGTGTGTGCAGAGTCACATAGGCTGTGGTGGAGTGGTGCAATGCACCACTGGACAGCCAATCAGAGTGGGTCACAAGATTGTCTTGTGACTATGAGGTCACCCTACTCTGATTGGCTGGCCCCGGTACATATGGGGGTGAGAACAGACACCAAATGTGGGTTTGCTGTGGTGGAGTTCAGTGTGTCGTGCTGCTGGTTTGTGTTCTGCCTTGGACTGCCTTATCATGACTGTGCCGTGCTGTGTCCCTGACTTCTGGTCCGTTTGACTGACAACTCTTCCGCCTGCTCCTTTTACCAATACATGCTTCTGCAACAAACAAGCCTGGGTCTGTGTCGTTGGCTCTGTTTGGGATTGTCCGCTTCCTGTGCTACCTCCCTACGCTCCCGTGCCACTCTACTACCGGGAAGGCAAGGGTCATCCTCCCCTGCCATCCTGACAGACACTATCAACACAGATGCAAAGATTAACATCCTACAATCGAAAGAAGTTGTGCTTGACATAAGAACATAAGAATAGCCCCACTAGATCAGGCTATAGGCCCATCTAGTCCAGCTTCCTGTATCTCACAGCGGCCCACCAAATGCCCCAGAGAGCACACCAGATAACCTCATCCTGGTGCTCTCCCTTGCACTAGCATTCTGACATAGCCCATTTTTAAAATCAGGAGGTTGCGCATACACATCATGTCTTGTAGCCCGTAATGGATTTTTCCTCCAGAAACTTGTCCAATCCCCTTTTAAAGGCAACCAGACCAGATGCCATCACCACATCCTGTGGCAAGGAGTTCCACAGACCAACCACACGCTGAGTAAAGAAATATTTTCTTTTGTCTGTTCTAACTCTCTCAACACTCAATTTTAGTGGATGTCCCCTGGTTCTGGTGTTATGTGAGAGTGTAAAGGTGAAAGTGAGAGTGACAAGGGGGCATGGAGAGTTCTTGCCAACAAAGTCGTCAAGAGTTGGGCATGACACAATGGATAAAACAGCAACAATATTTAGAATGGATCCATTACTGCTTTCATCATTGATCATTGCATTTTGCCCAGGATGAACTCAAGGAAGAACAGAGTACCACTAAAATAGTGTCCCTCCCAAGTCCTGGGAAGAGCTTCCACAATCAAGTGAAATAAAACTACACACATTTACTCCCTATAAGGCAGTAGGAGGAGCTGACATTTGTCATTCAACTTTCTCATGGCTCCCTTCATCTCTTGGTTCCTCAGAGTATAGATGAGGGGGTTGAGGGCAGGGGTGACCACCATGTAGAACACAGAAGCCATTTTGTCCACCTGAGAGTTGGAGAAAGGCTTAAGATACACAAAAACAACAGGCCCGTAAAGGAGGCCAACTACCGTCAGGTGGGAGCTGCAGGTAGACAGAGCCTTCCTACCACCCTTCCCAAAGCAGCCACAGAAGGAGGCCAGGATGATGACATATGAAACCAGCAAGGTCAGGCAGTTAGGTAGAGTTATCAGGCCACCACTGACCAGCATGAATTTCTCAACCACATAGATTTCTGCACAGGCCAGCTTGATTACCTGTGGGATGTCACAGAAGAAATTGTCCAGCTCATTCGGTCCACAGAATGGTAGCTTGGCTATGACCACCATCTGGACAGTGGAATGAATGAAGGCTCCTGTCCAGCAAAATATCAGTAGACTGAAGCAGCGTTGCCAGTCCATGATGGCTGTATATCTCAGTGGCTGGCAAATGGCCACGTAACGGTCGTAGGCCATGAGAGTGAGGACAAACATCTCTGCACCCCCAAAGAGGTGAAGACCAAACAGCTGGGCCATACAACCACCATAGGAGATGACAGAACCACTGTTCAAGAGGTTGGTCACTAACTTTGGGGCAGCCACTGAACCCAGAGACATGTCAATAATGGACAGATTGGCAAGGAAGAAATACATTGGGGCTTGATGGAGCTTGGCTCAGACCACACACTCACCATAATTAGGAAGTTTCCCAGAAGGGCGGTAGTGTGGCAGGCCAAGACCAGCACCAAAAGAGAGAGCTGTGCAGTGTGGGATCAGGAGAAGCCCATCCATTTATGTTGATGTTTGGTTCTGGTGCAGGTATAAAAATATCGAGTAAGTGAACAATATTCCAACCTGTACACAAATAGCCCAATTTTAATCATTTTATTCCAGTAATGTGTAAGCTGTCTTTCAATATGCTGTGCCTCCCCCCCCTCCAGAATTATGAATAAAATCAAGAAGTTTTCGTTCTTCTTTCTTTAGTTCTCAACTTCTAGACTCTTCTCCTTGTTACAACATACAAACAATGGTTTCAAGCCAATATTCATTGTTGTGTGTGCATGTCAAAATGGAACGATAATAAACTTGTGTTAAAATAATTGAATTATTAGATCAATTAGTTTTATTTGCATCTCGTTGCTTATCAGGACCAATTTCATTATTTCTATTTCTCTCTTTCTTTACATTTTTATCTTTTTATCCCCACGTTTCCAATATGGGCAACCCAATCCTATCCAGTACTGGCACAGCGGATTTGCCAGGCCACACTGTAACCGGCGTGGATTTGGGCAGGCAGGAGGTCTCAGGGTAATAACACTTGTTCCCTTACCCTCGCCAGCTCAATGGGGCTAGTTGGATCCGTTGAGCTGGTGCAGAACTAAGTAGCCCTGTGTAATGCTGGGAAACCGAGGATAGGGGTTAGAATGTAGCAGAGACCATCCTCACCCCCGCCCGGGCCTGATCTTCCCCACCATTTCACTCTCCCCCACTCTAAAACACCCCTTCCCTGTCTCTCCCCCACATCCCAGCCACCTAGGCAAGCTGTTCAGGGGCATCCAGTGCCCATGGGATGGCTCAGGACTTACCCTTGACAGCACTTATTCGCTGGCTGCAAAAAAAGTGCTAAGCAACACCCAGCGCTGTGACAGCGCTACAGCCCCAGTGCCAGTGGAGCCCGGCAGCAGGATCATGCTCGAAGGGAGAACAAGGTGGTCAAAAATTGAATGAAAGCAACACAATAAAAACAAATGCTAACAACTCAAAACTGTGAGCAAGAATACAGTGAACAGAGTGGTAAATAACAGGCTGGTAATTATTCCAAAATAATCAGATACTAATTCACTTCCCCAGAAGAGATGCCCACCTTTGGAAATCTAAAGAAACAATACTTCGGTCCCTTTCCCAACTTTTGAACTTTCAGGTTGCTCATTCGGATATAAAGTTCTTTTATTTCTTACCCACCCAGTCAACGTATAAAAGACTTTTCCTTGACTTCTGCTCAGCAAGTGTGCCCCAGCAGATATTTCACGCAGCACAAAGGCTCAGAAGATTTGATATCCTTCCTCAGCGTGTTTTTAAAGAGCTAGGCATCAGATCATTAATCAGGAAAAAAGCTAAGCGTGCAGAAGTCAACATCACTGGGGAGACAGATATGCCAACAACAGGCAATTCAGATCTTCATGGTATAGCACCTGCAAGACAAGCTACTGTGAAGGATAGATATCAAGTACATGGGCGTGATGAACTGGAGGATCTGAAGATAAGATTGGATAGCCTCTTAGAACAAAGTAGACAACCCATCCATGGACATGAAGGAAAAGATCTGGTATCTGAGATGACAAGTGAGGCGAGTGAGCCGATGGAGTCTGATATCTCAATAGGACTGAGTCCACCATCTAAAAAGCTGTCAAATTCTATTATAAAAGCTGCTAATATGGTCCAAGACTCTATGGCAAAGGAAATGTTCTTTGGAAAACCGCAAGGGAACTTTAGTCTCCCTTTAACAACCAAAGTGGGAGAAATGACTAATCGTCCAGGACTGCTGCTGGTTCCAGACCCTCACTTCAACAACGTAACAGCTCTTCTTGCCCCAGATTTGCTTCATTCACCATACAACTCACAGCCTCTAAATGAGGGGGTAGATTAAGAACATGCCAAAGAACATTCTTTAAGGACTCTTCTGCCCAGCTCTGAAGAGCTTTCAATCTCTGATAATGCCCCTCAAGGTTTGTCCTCTGACCCCTCACAAATAATGAAGCCATTTGCAAAATCTGATTCTTTCAACTGTAATATAAGCTCCCAGCTTGCCTCAACTGGATGTGGATGAGGTCAAGCTGACTAGGGAGGCCCTGGAGGCATTCAGAGTCTTACCTCATCAGGAACAACGACAGACTATACAGAAAGTGGAAATGCTCTGGAAGGAGCTGTCAGATATGATGCAGACCACACATCCCCCTATTTCATGTGAGAGCACATCTTCTCCACGGGACTCTCCAATGGTTTCTTGAGACATAGATCCTTCTCTGAGGGTGACCTATCAGACTGAGATGTATCAGGAGTCCCCAGTCAGGGGAAGCATGCCTTACTCCCCCTCTCTTGGGGGCTCTCCCTCTACAGTGCCACCTCCTGTTGGCTCAGCCTGGGCTTTTGAGTGTGAGAAACAGCCTTTTAACCATCTGCTTCCTCCACCAAAAGAGGCCATCGCTAGCGAACACTGCTGTTTAGATGATAAAATGGAGGGTGTGGTGATGGAGATGCCCATTACACCTATTCAAATTAAACAGCAACCTGCCTCTACTGCTTTAGAGGAACCCATGGCACAACCCTCTTAGCTTTCAACAGTGGATATCCTACCAAGCCAACAACCATTGATCCATCCTGTTCCTGATGGAACTCTAGCCATAGCAGCAACAGGCAATGCTCTAGAAGAGACAAATCTGCTGGATCGATTGGAAACCAAGCTAAGTTTGCCGGAGATCATTATGCTTGAGCCAGAGCCACAACCACCTGCCTCAAGCATGCAGAGGGGCTCAGAAATTCAAATTCCCTTAATTCCATCAGACTGACTGCTTCCACATCGACTCCCTGAAGCCCTCCAAGGTCAACTGAAAATCCTGTCTTGGAATATTGCTGGCTGGTCAGCAAAGTCATGGGAGAAAGTGCTAGATGAAATCCTAAGGGATAGAGATGTTATATTGCTACAGGAAACATGGGCTACCTTACCCATTGAGTTTGAAGGGTTCTCCGTAACATCTCTCCCAGCGCGGAAGAGCGCAGCGAAAGGTCATCCTGCTGGCGGTCTCGCCATATTAGTGAAACCAGTTTTTAAGCATGAGTTGTTGTTTATGGCCGATAGCTATTGTAAAATCCAGGCAATTAAGCTGAGGTTGCCACACCAAAGCCTTATGGTTATAAATGTGTACATGCCACCTGTCAACGACAAAGCGGCAACCGAAAAGCAATGGGTATATTTTAGTGGCATATTTAATGAATTGATTGGCAAATTTCTTTCTCTCATGCCAATAATTTCTGCGGATTTTAATTCCAGGGTGGGACACAATAACGACATCTTCCATCACATCTTACATCTGCCTATTGATATGACCTTACCAGAGCTCTGTCTCTTTGGAAGGCAGTCGGAAGACAGAACAATTAATGAGGCTGGGCTTCTTTTGGCTAAATTCTGTATTACCAACGGCCTCACTTGGTTAAATGGCCTAGATTATCTGGGGGACAAAGGAGAGTATACCCATATCTCAACCAGAGGTATGAGTGTTATTGACTACATTCTGGTTCCCTTTTATTTTCTCCCACAGATAGTGAATTTTAGAGTTGGATACCCACAGTCTAGTGACCATTTACCCTTAATATGTGATTTGGCCTACTCCTCAGATTGCCACCACAATTCCCACTCTCAGGTGGAGGACGGTCACCCTGACATAATTAAAAGAATTAAATGGGATGCAGCCACTAAAGAGTCCTTTCGTGCACTACTACAAACTGAGGACATGGTCCAGTTGTCTACTTTAGATCCAGATAACCAACTAGGGATTGTGACCTTATTCGAGGTTTTAATATCAACTCTCCAGAACAAACTGGGCTGGATACCTCCACCTCAAAAAACAGAGGGCGGGAGAAAGAATTTTGCCAAGCTTGAGCAGATTTGCTTGACACTGAAGTTTGCTGTATGCAATGCTTACAAAAAATTTCGAGAAACTAATAGTAGATTAAATTTACTACAATATTTTAAGCTGTCTGCCCAACTCAAAGAAGCTATCAAAACCTCGTTACACCACAATGCAACAGCGAGATGGTCACGTTTAATTAAATCTGTGAGATCTAAAAACGTCAAGATTTTTTGGCAAATTATATCAGGCTGTTTCTATAAAAACTCATTTGGTTTCACAGCAATTCCAGCTAAAATGTGGGAAGCACATTTTAAATCCATCTTCTGTGATGAAACTAAACCTATCTCCATTGTTAATATGCCACTCCCACTAGATCTACCTGATTGGTCTGCAGTCTCAGTGGATGAAGCTCTCTCACTCATTAATCAGTTAAAGCTGGGTAAAGCAGCAGGACCAGACTCAATTCCTCCTGATATTTATAAAGAAGCACCAGCGTGGTGGGCCCCAATAATCACAGAACTTTTCACTAGAATTGATAAGTTTGGGGTACTTCCGGACATTTGGACTAGATCTATCTTGGTTCCCATCTTCAAAAAAGGGGATAAAAAACTTCCCCCCAGCCAATCAGCCTCTTAGACCTGGCAGGGAAAATGTACGCCTCCCATTTACTTAAGAAACTTTCTGTCTGGATTTCGGACCATAACATCATAGGCCCAGAGCAAGCAGGTTTTAGGCCAAATAAGTCTGCAATTGATCAGTGTGTGGCACTATCCCACCTAATCTCCAAACAAAGGACTCAAAATAAATCCCGACTATATGTGGCTTTTTTAGATTTAAAGTCGGCCTTTGATTCCATAGATAGAGATAGACTCTGGGATAAACTTGAGAAGATGGGAGTGGACAAAAGGCTATTAATATTAATTCGTGCCCTTCATTTAAACACCTCATGCCAAGTGAAATTATCTCCGAGGGGCGGCCTCTCGGCCCCAATTCCAATCAACAAGGGGGTCAAGCAGGGGTGCATTCTTGCTCCCACCCTGTTCAATCTCTTCATCAATGATCTGGCTCCCTATCTAGCAAACTTTGACGGGCATTCCCCCAAATTAGCTTCAATGGCTATCCCTCTTCTTTTGTATGCTGATGACATGGCCCTGATATCCCGAACTAAAATAGGATTAAGGAGACTGGTTAACGCCTGCATAGAATATTTTACCAACAATGCCCTCCAGCTAAACTATGAAAAGTCCAAGATTGTGGTGTTTGGACACTCTTGGAAACCACAGTCCTGGTTTTTCAATGGTAAATCAATACAACAAGTCAAGGAATTTCAGTATCTTGGTCTCCGGTTTCACTACCGGCTTTTCTGGTCTTCCCATCGTCTTACAGTAATCAACTCATCCAAACTAGCTGTTCAGGCTATTACTCGTTTTTTCTTCTCTTGGGGTAACTCATTCATTCCAGCTGCTCTCCAGGCTTTTAATGCCAAAGTTACACCTCAAATTTTGTATGGCATTCCTGTTTGGATGCCAGCATTAAATGACTCAATTGAAAAGATCCATTCTAATTTTCTATACAAGATCTTAGGTGTACCGCATTGCATTCCCTTCGCGGCACTTTGCCTGGAGACAGGCCAATATAGGCTGGAGTTTCTAGCTTGGTCCAGTTTCTTAAAATACTGGGCCAAAGTGTGCTTCAGGGCTGACCAAAACCCATTGTTAAAGGGATTATTGACTGACTCGCTGTTGTCTCCTTGCTTAGCTCTATTCAATAAGAAAATTAGACAAATGGATCTCGAGGAAGATCTACAAGCAGCTGCTACACTTGAGGTTTCTATCAGGCTCTTGACAACAAGACTGACATAGAAAGGCAAGAGATTTTGGCTGCAGCACAAAAAAAATGTTCACCCCTAAATTTCCATCTTAACAATACTTTTGGTAAACAACCAAAGTACCTGACCTTCTTAGAGTGCCCCTTTGCAAGGAGGGCTTTTACATTAGCCTGATGCAACGTGTTGCCTTCTAATGACCTACTTGGTAGGTTTAGAAATGCCCCGAAAGAAGAACGAGTTTGCAATTGTGGCCTCAGAGAGGTAGACTCTCTTCCACACATTGTTCTGCGTTGTGCTTTTAATCAAGTGCTCAGAGATCAGCATCTCCCCTCGTTGTCAGGAAACAAAAAAGGTCTCTCTGAGATCACCTCTTTACAACTTTTGCTGGCAGATGAATTCGAATTTGTGACCCTTCCAGTTGCTAAATTTTTACATTTGAGCAACATGAAACGGGCTAAGCTGCTGGTTCTAAGCAACTAGGAGTAACTGTGTAAGCAAATTGTTGTGTTTTAACCCTTATTCTTATCTCTCTTTTAACATATACCTTCATACATGACAGTTTGGAGTTATTAGTTGTAAAACTATATGCCTAATAAAGGTTTGTTGTATGTTGTTGTATATTGTATGTTGTAACAGGCTGGAAAATAGATTTGGGGGTTTTCTTCTTTGCTTCTGCTAAATCTATGAAGAGCAGAATAGGTAGGTTAAGTAATTCATAGCCCAACTCTATTGTTTCCCCCACCATAGCATTCGGCTGCATCAAAACCTGCTGCACTGCATGTTATTGGGGGGGGGGGCAATCAGGAGGCTTTGGAAGGGAAAGGGAAAGTATTTTCCCTTACCCCTTCATAAGCCCCTCCCCCACCAGTGGGTCTCTTTGGACCTCTGCCAGGTCTTTAGTTTGGCTCAAGTTTGAGGAGACAAAAGGTAGGTGTAGGCTTGCTCCAGAAGGGCCACCATATGGCTAGAGGTGGAAGAAAATTCTGATCACAAAATAAAAACACAAAACGCCACTTTCTGCACTCCTCATCGTAGTAAAAAAACAATAAATAAAACTGTATTATTTGTTTTTTTTAATTCATTATGTAATGGGCAGGGTGCATGGCTAATGACTGTGACTGCACCTGCTACCACCTATATCACCTTCCTATGACCCTTTAAAAGTGATTATGATTTATAATTATAATGTTTATTTTGAACAAAAATATACATAACACCATTTTCTGCACTTCTACCATTGGAAAACACTAAAAGCCACACACACACACAAAACTTTTTCTCCCACCTCTACATATGGCACAAGTCACCCATGCTGGCTACCATCCCCTCCTGTCTCTGATATGCCCCTGGCCCTCCCCTCATTTCACCCAGTTATGCCCAATCCTCAATTCACTATGTCCACCCCACCAACTCAGCACCTTTGGCAGGCCTTTGTCTTCCAACCAACACGAGCAGGTCCTCTGTGGCCTCTCCAGCAGTGATCTGGAAGCATGCAGCTATGCTTGCAACTTGGTCACCATTTAGAATGGCAGGAAAGGGAATTCTGCCAACCAGAATGCTAACTGTGGTGGTGACAGCAGGGCATCAAATCAGGCCATCCTAAAAGTTCATGATTGTGAGAAATGCTTCTACAGTAGCTTCTAAGATTCACAGTCCAGTTCTATCCAACTTTCCAGTCCCAATGCAGCCACAATGCAGCTCCAAGGTGAGGGAACCAATGTTCCCTTCCTTTGAAGTGGTCTAATGACTGACCCCACCACCACAGGATGCAGTGCACACCCCATTGGTCCAGTAGAATCAGTGCTGAAAAGTTAGGATTGGGCTGTCTGCTGGTATTTCATGATTCTGAATGAGAGTTGAAATTTTCATGATGCTGAATTATATAGAAAGTCCTCTGGCCTGATTCTGTCCTGGGCTAGTACTGGTCTCCTACACACTGCCTGGGAGACAGCCATCACAAACATGCTGTAAGACTTGTCACAGTGACCAGGAGAAACAAGGCACTGATGCAGAACCCAGCACTGGTAGGTGCTGGGCCTTCATGCCGCTCAGAAGACCAGCAGTAGCCTGCAGCAGGAAGTTCCACACCTCTCATGCTCATGCTGTAGCACATGCTCTGCATTCCATGTACTCTTCAATATCCAAGCATAGATTAAAGGGAACTGGAGGCACCTGGGATGTTTGGGCTGTTCAGCCAAGGCAGGTAGGATTTTCCTGTAAGCCTCTACTGGGTACGGTCACGGATGGACTTGGATCCACTGTTGCAATGCAGCTGGGCTGAGCAAGAAGCGAGACAGCATTTTCAGTTTAGTTTGTCTAAGCCCAAGTCCTTTCCATTTGAAAAGGGACTGGCAGCCCAATCCTCTGCATGTCTACTCAGCAGTAAGTCCCATTAGAGTCAATGGGGCTTACTTCCAGGAAAGTGTGGATAGGATTGGGTTGTTAATTGCCTGCAGCGTCAACCATGTATTAACCGTTTTTAAGCTCATTCTTAACAGTGAGGAACCCGGTTGAGACAGGCTGTCCCTCAGTTCTGCCACTATGTTGATTGCCTCTGAACTGAATGTCACAATGTTAGTATGTCTACAGTGGTTTAGCTCGTGGGAGGCAGGCAGTACCATGTGACACACTCAATGACGGTGATACTATGAGTGGCCTAAACTGTGGATACTTTTGTATTTTTGAATCATGCCGTCATGATATATATCCTTCGATGGGTAACTTAATGCAAAATGTAATGAAACAAACCGTGTTATCTGTTTTCTGTCAAACATTCTAGCCAAATAACCAGAAAAGGAAAACGCAACTGCCTTATGTAACAAAAAGTGGATTTCTTAAAATCAAAACCAACCAATGAGACTTGGGGTGCAATCCTAACCAACTTTCCAGCACTGACTTAGCTGTGCCAATGTGGTGTGCATGGCATCCTGCAGTGGGGAGGAAGTCAAAGGGGCCTCTTCAGCATATGGGCATGTTTGTTACCTTACCTTGGGGCTGCATTGCAGCTAGGTCAGTGCTGGAAGGTTGGTTAGGATTGTGCCCTAATTGTTCCAAGAGCAAATGAGGTGTGATAAAACAGCATGGAACCCATAAGTGTTAGTCCGAGTCAGCTCTAATTTCCATGGATCAGAACTCACACTAGCACTCCTATTCTTTTGTGTGTGTCAAGTTTGCCACTTGTTCTTTGTTGGTTAGTAAATTGTTGGGTGACCTGGAAAGTTGCATAGTAAAATAAATAAATAAATAAAGTTAATGGGGGTGACACTAACCGTAGTCATGTCACTAGTGGGACGTTTGGGTGCTGTTAGTCATTGGCTGAGTTGAGGTTAGTTTGTCACTTTTAAGTTATTCACTCTTAAAGTGGACCCCAGAAGCTGGTGGGGACAGGATCACAAAGAAGGGGACATGTGGGGGAGGGGATAACATTGGGGATGGAAAGTTTCTTATCTTGGAAGGACGGAAGATGAGTAGTGGAGCAATAGACTGAAGGATTACTATTGGGGGTTATTAAATGAATTGTGAGTTCTGGTGGAAATGGGAATAGGAGGAGGGGGTGAGAATAACTCTGAGAAAGTTTTACTATGTCAAGTTTATAATAATTACAGATAAAAAATGTTCTCGTGGGTTTTGCTTGCATGCAAGTTCTTTCAGGTCACACGGAATTCCTGCAGCTTGTTGACTAGGAGTGGTTGCAAGTTAATGTGGGGCATTGGGGACTTTGTGTGCTGTTGGTGACTGCCTTAGATGACTTTAAAAGTGGGTTCCAAACATTAATGGTGGACTGCAGGTCTATCCATGGTTATTAACCATTCTGGCTACAGTGAACCTCCAGGTGCAGGGGCAGGATATTACAGAGTACTAGCTGTAGAGACTTTTACCCCCTGCTGCTTGGGGGGGGGGGATGTTCAATGCCTTTATTTTCTGGCATTGATGATTATTCATTTCATGTCATGACTCCTACTGAAAATAATTTTGTCATATACAGGGGGCCGTGTCAAAAATGTATGGGCCCTGGGTGTCCAATGACCTAGCCATGCATCTGCAAGTATAATCAGAGTCTCTGCATTGCCTGAAGGTCAAGGTGGCAGGTTCCAGTGATATCAAAAGAACTCCTGCTCCACAATTGACTCCAGTGTTTTGTTTTTCTTGTCCTCTAATCAGCTTCACCACTTTCTGAGAAACGTTCGCTTCAACAATAACGCAGGCGAAGAAATATTCTTTGAAAATGGGGAATTGGCAACAGGTTTTGATATCTTCAACACAGTCATGTTCCTCATTCACTCTTTCCGTAGATTCAGGGTAGGAAAGATGGACCCCTGGGCTCCTGAAGGAGGAGAGTTTGCCATTAATGGAAGCGTCATTGTGTGGAAACAGAAGTTCGATCAGGTGGGAAGGATCTGAATGCATTTTCTGAGCTACAGTTGCATAGTTGTAGAAGAACTCAGAAGTACTCTTCAGTAGATTCCTGGGAATGCATATTCCTGTACATGATGCACTTACTCTGAAGCAAGCCCTATGGTATTCACTGGGATTTACTCTGGATCTGCCAGCCCTCTGTGGTTATAGTGATGCAAGAGTAACACCTAAATGTGGCTGACTTGTTATAATGTTTATGCTTGTAGACTAGGATGAATAACATGGATAATATACGCCAAACTCTCATATGTGCAGGCATATGTTATCCATGCTCTTTTGTCCCCTTGTTTGTCCATCTCTTCCCATGAATTTTCAGGCTGAATTGATTACGGTGATGAGAAGAGGTTATATGTAAAGGAACTAAAGGAAAACATCTGGGGACTGAAGGATTCTATATGTAGAACAATATTGTAAAGACCCTCATTGGAACTAACTAGGACAGCCCACCTATGTAAACCATCTTGAGTAATATCTGATGAGAAGGGCCTTATATAAATACAGGTGTGCGCCACTTAATGACAGGGACACGTTCCCTGATCCCTGTTATGCGATTAGGTCATTAAGCGAACATTCAGTCCAATCTATTGCCTTTGTTGTGTAAACAGACACCCCCTGCCAGACAGTAGCTAGCTGCACAGGCTACTGGAGACAGATGGCCTCTTCTTTGCATTAAGAGCCTCTCTGTTGTGTAGACAGACACTCTGCTGCAGGCTACGGGAGATGCGATTGCCTCCTTAAGAGCACCTTCATTGTACTTTGACCACCGTCATATATGCGATCAGTCATGAAGTGAACCGTTGTTAAGCGGCACATGCCTGTATAGAAGTAAATCAATACCTATAAGAGGTTAGAGGAGCTCATGAGATGTGTGTCATAACTGTATTCTTGTGCAGAACAAACCAAACCAAATATCACAGCAATGAGAAAACAGTTGATTTCCATGCTAACCCTTTCTCCTTTGGGTTTTTTTGAAGATGCTGCCCCGATCAACATGTACTGAGAGCTGCCATCCTGGACAGACAAAGGTGGTACGCCAGGGGGAGCAGATCTGTTGCTATGATTGTGCTCAGTGCTCTGAAGGGAGGATTTCCAGCCAGCTGGGTAAGTGAAGAAGGTGATGCTCCATCCAATCGGTGTTCCAGAAATTTGTGGAAAGGAGCTGCTCAAAGGTCTTCCAGCCCAATCTTTTCTTTCCCAGCACTCAGAGGAACTGTGGCATCCAGGAACATTTGTCCCCTTTCCCTGAGGAATGTCTCCGGCCCCGCGATGGGGCTTCTCATGTTTGCACCAGCTATTTTGCTGGCACCGATGTGAGAACCTTCATGCCAAGCTATTAGGTCGGACACAGAGGATAGGATCTGGCGGAGGAGGCCTCAGAGATCATTATGCCTTGAAGAAACAGGCTGATGGCCAAGATGGGAGAAATAGTCAACGTGATACAGTGCTGGTTCTGACATATCATGAGAGCTTTATTGTAGCATCCTGGTGAACTGAATGAGCTAAGAATCTGGATTTGCCTGGTGAGATTCTCCATTTACGTAAGACATTCCCTCTCTGCCTTAGCTGCAAGTGGGCATACTAATAATTATTGAAACAACAGCACAATCCCATGCATGTATATGCAAAAGTACCATTAAGCTCAATGTGATGTGCTCCCAGGGAAGTGTTTATAGGATGTCAATATGTTCCATTGAATTCAGTGGGACTTATTTCTGAGTAGTCATGCACAGGGTGATGTGAGAGCAGCAGTTCACAAACATTTTGGTTTCTGGAACCCTTTACCCTCCTAAAAGGAGTCTCTGCATGTGTAGTGTCTCGGGTAGCCCCTGAGCACCTGTGCATTTACAGAGTGCTGCAGCACCAAATGCCTTGCAGACATTTGAAAAGCTTTCTCAATGCAATCATCTTCCTGGTAATTATCTAAATCATTGCCTTCCATTAGAGAACTCCCAGGGATAATCTGAAGCTACTTGCAACATTCATAACAAATACAGTGGACTGTACCTCGGGAGCTGAGGATAAAATGTTCATTTAAGCTTTTGAAAAGCCAGCTGCACGAGGCAGATGTCGGGTATTCACTGCATACAGCCATGTGTCTGTCGCCTGAGTATGAAGACCTCATGTGAGAAACTTGGCAGTGGGGATTCGCTCAGCCCCTCTACGGTCATTTCTCCTCGTGACTGATGATTGTGTTCATAGTGCCTCCTGTGTGGAAGTCACTGGAAATTGGTAGAATGCTGTGGGGCTGAGGTTCAGACATGCTGCTGTTCAGATGGTCAACAGTGCTGCTGCTACTGCTGCCTTATGGTGTCATCAACCACTGCCACTCCAGGGGGCGTTGGCAGAAGAGAAGCTATCAGTCTCCAGACATAACTATTGCTGTCTTTGCCTCTCTCGCAATTGTTCACCAGAAAGATCTCTCTTTTAAACAAACTCCAGATGTGTTTTCCCTGAAAGGAAGGTAAGTTGTGTTGTGGTTTGGATTAAAATTCGGTGTTGTAAATATAGAAAAATTACTCAGGATTACATACTTTGGGACTGGTGGAAATAGGGGCAGAAGTGGTGGCATGAAGTTCAAGTTCACATGTGCAAAAAGACCCAAGCAACTAGAGAACTGGAATGTCAAGATGGACACTAAATATTGTTATTGCTATTATTGTTATTGTTGTTATTAACACTAGGCTAGACCTCTTTCAATGAGCCATGCTCATTATCCTTGTGCGAAGAAGTTTTTTTTTTTGCAGGAAGGAACATAGCATTTGGTTATGTGAGCTGCAGCCGGTGCTCTAAAGTGGTTTTGCTAGTGGGTGTACTTTTAAAGACATGTGGAACAGGAACACACATGGAGGAAAGCTAATAGGCATGCAGGTTCGAGTGTGGTGGTCAATAGCACAACTTAGTGGAATGACACACAAGAGCTCTGGGGCACAATGGTGACAGTGTAACAATAGATCACTTTTATTGTGGGGATAATAATGCAACAGCAAAAATGTGCAGTCAAAATACAAAGCAATACAGTGTATCAAATATTTTCAACCTTTTTCCGCTCATGGCACACTGTCAGGGGTGTAAAATAGTAAAGACTCGCCATGGGTTCTTGGACAAGGCACACCCAGCTGCCAGTTAGAGTGCCCACATCACCCAGGGGCCTAATAAATGACCCTCCCCAAATGTCCAGGGCACACATGCAGACCGTGCGTGGCACACCAATGTGCCACTCACACGGGTTGAAAATCGCTGCAGTGTATTCACTACTCACTCATACAACTCGGCATCATCATAAGCAGTTGCTAGGGCTGCAATCCCATAAACACTGACCACATGTTCATATCATGCCTTGAATGCTTGGGGCTGATCTCAGGCCTCCCTCTTAAAAGATTCCAACCTAGACAAGAGTCCTCGACTCAGATATGTCAAGGAGAACATGATGGAGGTGCTAATGGTGTCATCAACTTGGCTGCAAATGTGAGAAGAAGCTAGAGAGGCTTAGTGAGTCACTGGCCAGGCTTGCCAGCCTTATCTGCATCTGCTATAGCAGTTTGAAGAGTTGCAGGAATCATGGGGCTAGTTTGCCAAGACTACTGGCCCAGTGTGATCCGGGCCTTGTGCTGACTGCACTTCAGCCCAATCCTTCAGCCCAAGGCTTGGGCTGCAGTGGTGCACAGGCCCCCAGCACAAATGACTGGAGCCCCTGAACGCAGAAGGAGTGCAGATCCCATTCCAGAGCAGGTGGGTCAGCAGAGGTGGTGCTCCGAAGAAGGGTCAGGCTGGGAGGCATGTCGCGAGTGAGCCTCAGTGACAGTGGGGATGCCAGTATGCTAAGCCCCCAGACTGGGTCGAATGCAGTCGCTTGGATCTACTCAGATCTATGTCAGCAGCAAAGCTGGTTTCTTAAAAGCCGGAAGAGTTTAAAATGTAGAGGGAAATAGATCAAAAGAGGCAAAATGGATACTTGATTAGAGAGACGCACAGTCCAATTCCATCCCCTGCCACTCTAAAAGGTGGAGGTGCACACTGCATTCTCTGGGGGCAGCTTGAGGTTTCAGGTGATGCACACACACGGTCACCAACCATTCATGATGGTGGCTCCATTGCATGCACTGTCACTGCTTCTGTAGTGGAGAGGGATTCCAGTGGTGGAACACGAGCTCCATCAACAGAAGGTGCCATAGGATTAGGCCTTAGGGCTGCATGGCTATTCACATTGACCTGGAAGTAAGCCCCATTGAACACAATGAGGAGGCATGCATATGGTGGCAAAGTAAAGAATAATACAATCTTAGAGCTGGAAAGGACCTAAAGGGTCATCTAGTCCAAACCCCTGCCTGTAAGCAGGAAATCCTCTTAGAGCATCTCCAAAATAAAACAAAACTGGTTTTTAATGAAACAATCCCTGCACTATAAGGGGATCTGTTTGTCACTTTCTACCCTTGAAGGTCATCAAGGCATGAGCAAAAAGCCGTTCCATGATAGAAACAAAACACGTTACCTCTGAAGCCAGCCTTCCCTTCTCAGGAGTTGGGGAACTGAGGCTCCACTTTCCTCATTGGCTTGTTCCAAGAGAAGAAAATGTCATCCTGTTCAACCACCCATAGACTAAGGGAAGATGAGTGGAGACATCCAGCGGGCCAGGTGACCAGATCCCTTCGGACTTCTGTTCAGAAGGAACTAGTGTGATAGGGTTATATTATTGTCCATCTCTTTTTCTTGTTGGGCCATCAAAAGATGTTACCAGGAATTCTTTGCCTGTAACTGGGCATAGTGAGACCTAGAAAGTTCAGAAAAGCAGAGCTGCATGTGAACCCATCAACCTGATTTTAAGCACGAGTAAGGGCTATGCAAAGAGCATGAAGCGTTCCCATTCACCATATTGAATATGAACCAGAGCCTAAGACTACATGATTGTCTCATTTCAGCCTAATTCCGAAGAACTTCCAGCATCTCTTTGCCATGATGTTTGCCAGGTTCGAAATCGAGAAAGATGTCAACCTCTATACAAACAAGACAATGAATTTTTTATTGATTGAAAACGCTTACAATGCCAGGGGGTCCTGTTCTGGAACTATGCATCTCCTTTTCACAGATCAAGGGCATCCCCTTAATTACGTCTGTAGCAAGGAAAAGGAGCTCATTGTCATCATTGGGGGGCTCATTCCTCAAAATTTGAAGCTGATGCCTCACATCTTAAATATCTACAGGATCCCACAGGTATGTGTGTTTCATAATCAGGAGAGAGGTACAGCCACTAGGATTGCTAAGAGAGCAGACAATCTGGGCTACAACAAGTGAAGACAGAAGACTCTGCTCTGCCCATTTAGCACATAGCTTGGAGTCAAATGTTAATCAAGTGTTGTGTGAGAATGTCAAAACCTGATTAAGTTTTTTAAAAACCACTTTAAGGTGGGAATAAATTGTACTGAATTAGCAGCAAATCTATGTGGGCAAAATATTTTCTCCAATACCTTCCCTTGAGGAGGCCTCCATGAAAGCCCCACATTGCAGGATGTAGTGCATAATCCAATGACACCTGAATCAAAACTGGAAAGTTGGACAGGATTGGGTCCTGAGAGCCCAAGCCTATACCTGTCTACTCAGAAGTAAGTCCCATGATAGTCAATGACACTTGCTCCCAGGAAAGTGCGGAAAGGATTGTAGGCTGAATGACTAATCCTAATCCTCTTGGTCATCCTGCCCAAAACACTACACCCAAAATTGAGACTTCCACATTTTCCATACAGGATAAAGTACAAAAGGATCTACTATATAACCTGCAAGGGATGTGAGAGAGGACCTTTTTATTTAGGAATAATGGGAGATGTTTGTCTGCCCTAAAAAGCTCATTGCCTTTCCCCTTAGCTCAATTATGGCTTCTTTGACTCTGCACTGAATGACAGAACTCAGTTCCCTTCTCTCTACCAGATGGTCCCAAATGCAAGATCTCAGTACACTGGGATTGTTCGACTGATTAGACATTTCAAATGGAACTGGATTGGCCTCCTCGTTTCAGACAATGACACTGGAGAAACATTTCTGAGGACTCTCATTCCCAGGCTCCTCCAAAACAACATTTGTGTGGCTTTTACAGAAGTTCTTTCAGGACTAAAGATGTATGTGGAAGAGACCAAACCCTTTTATGACCGTTTAGAAGGAGTAAGATCTATTGTATCTATGTCCAGGAGCAACGTGATTGTTGTTCATGGAGATTCACAATCTATGGAGAGTTTGCGATTTGTTCTAGCACTGTATGAAAATGAAAAGGAATGCCCAACAGAGAAGGTTTGGATCATGACATCTCAGTGGGATTTTGCAACTGTATTAAACCCGATTTTATTCACACCCAAATCCTTCAATGGTACCTTGTCCTTCACACCCCACACAAAGGACGTGCCTGGATATGAAGACATCCTTAAAGCAATAAATCCACATCAGCCTCCATTTTCTTTCTTATACGAGTTTTGGTCAATTGCATTTCGGTGTTCACTCCCCACGTTCAACTGCTATCTACCAAACTCAGGGAACTGCACTGGGGAGGAGAAGCTGAGCAGTCTCCCCAGTTCTGTATTTGAAATGAAAATGTCTGGTGAGAGCTACAGTATCTACAATGCTGCTCATGCTGTAGCACATGCTCTGCATTCCATGTATTCTTCAATATCCAGGCATAAGTTAAAGGGAACTGGAGGCACAGGAGATGTTTGGGCTGTTCAGCCATGGCAGGTAGGATTTTCCTGTAAGCCTCTACTGTGTATGGTCTCCCCTGCATTCCCATGGATGGACTTGGATCCACTCTTGCAATGCAACTGGACTGAGCGAGAAGTGAGACAATATTTTCACGTTAGTTTGTCTAAGCCCGAGTCCTTTCCATTTGGAAAGGGGCTTAATTTAGAGGAGCAATAGATTGAACGATTACTATTGGGGTTATTAAATGTATTGTAAATTCTGGTGGAAATGGGGACTGGGTGTAGGAGGAGGGGGTTAGAATAACTCTGAGAAAGAATGACAATGTAAACTTTATAATCATCACATACAAAAAAATGTTCTTGTGGGTTTTGCTTGCATGCAGTCTTTCAGGAAATGTTCACAGTATTTATTTTCTGGCCCTGATTATTATTCATTTCATGTCATGACTACTACTGAAAATAATTTTGTCATATACAGGGTGAGGTGTCAAAAATGTATGGGCCCCTGGTGTCCATTGACCTAGCCATGCCCCTCCTTGTATAATCAGAGTCTCTTCATTGCCAGAAGGTCAAGGTTGCAGATTCCAGTGATTTCAAAAGAACTTCTACTCAACTGTATACCCCTGTGTATTCTTATTCTTTTTCTCCAATCAGCTTCACCACTTTCTGAGAAACATTCGCTTCAACAATAGTGCGGGCGAAGAAATATTCTTTGATAAAAAAGGGGAACTGGCAGCAGGTTTTGATATTGTCAACACCATCACATTCCACAATCAGTCTTTCCATAGAGTCAGGGTGGGAAAGGTGGACCCCTGGGCTCCTGAAGGAGAAGAGTTTGCAGCCATTGTGTGGAATCAGAAGTTTGAACAGGTGGGAAGGATCTTGTATGTATTTCCTGAGCTATAGTTCCATAATTGCAGAAGAACATGGAAGTACTCTTCAGCAGATGTCTGGGAATTCATATTCCTGTGCATGCTGCACTTACACGGAAGCAAGCCCTATGGCATTCACTGGGATTTATTCTGGATCTGTCAGACTTCTGTGGTTATCATAACAGTGAAGCAAGAATAACACGGACAAATGGGGCAGGCTTGTTTTAATGAATAACATTAGAATAGGATGTAGAATAGGATGAATAACCATGGATAATACATGCAAAGCTCATGTATGCCCAGGCATATGATATCTATGCTCTTTTGTCTTTGTGTTTATCCATATCTTCCTATGAATTGTGAGGCTGAATTGAATATGGTGAAGAGGTGGTACGTCAGGTAAGTAACCATGGAAGGAAAACATCTGGATTCATATATAGAACAATATTGTAAAGACAATTATTGGGTCTACAGCCTGCCTACGTAAACCACCTTGAGTAATATCTGGCAAGAAACATATATAAATATAGAAGTAAATCAATCAGAATATGAGGTCAGAGGAGCACATGTCAAATATAGATGTGACTTATATGTCATTACTGAATTCTCGTGCAAAACAAACCAAACATTATAGCAATGAGAAAACAGTTGATTTCCATGCTAATCCTTTCTCCTTTGGGGTTTTTTGAAGATGCCACCCCGATCGACATGTACTGAGAGCTGCCATCCTGGACAGACAAAGGTGGTACGCCGGGGGGAGCAGATTTGTTGCTATGATTGTGCTCAGTGCTCTGAAGGGAGGATTTCCAGCCAGCTGGGTAAGTGAAGAAGGTGCAGCTCCATCCAATCGGTGTTCCAGAAGTTTGTGGAAATGAGCTGCTCAAAGGTCTTCCAGCCCAATCTTTTCTTTCCCAGCACTCAGAGGAACTGTGGCATCCAGGAACGTTTGTCCCCTTCCCGCGAGGAATGTCTCAGGTCCCGCTATGGGGCTTCTCATGTTTGCACCAGCTATTTTGCTGGCACAGATGTGAGAACCTTCATGTCAAGCTATTAGGTTGGACACAGAGGGTAGGATCTGGTGGAGGAGGCCTCTGCCGCTCCCACTCCCCTCCCACCCCATCTCTTCCCCCTTCCCCACTCAGAACACCATCCCAAAACCGAAAGGCCTTACCACTGCCTGGTTGTCCCACTTATCTCCACGCAGTCACATGGCATTCTTCATCCAGAACTACCTACTCCGAGGGTGCCGTAAATGTGCTTTACGACAAGTTTACAACACCCAGAGCCAGTACTGGAGCTCAGCACCAGTGCTATGAACCTTTTGCATTGGACCCTTAGGGCCCAATCCTCAATTCATCATACTGATGCAGTCAGTAAAGCAACAATTCAGCAGAATGTATGGCCCAGTCCTATGGGACTGTTATGACAGTGGGGCAGGTGTCTACTGTTGTCAAAGGCCCAATGATGGCGTGAAGCTGGTGCCACCACTGGGCCAAACCAAGCATCTGCTTCAAAGCAGCTGCAGATCCGGAACCACATTGCTGCAGATGCCGGTAAGTCAGAAGTGTGGGCTTGTTGTCGATGAGGAGGTGGATCTTGGTGGCAGCAACATGCACCAGGCTCTAATCCTTGAACCTTGCCTCGGAATACTCCCTGACTCTCTTCGGAAGTGCATCAGCAAAATGGAGGAGGAGACCTACAGGTGACTGGGCAGCCTATACGCAACTCTGCTGCCCGGCTGTTTGCCCCCCATGACAGCGCACATTTCCTAGGCACAGCACAGCTGACCTTTGGGTAAAGCCTGATGCCAGTTTTACTGAGGGTTGACATTCAAAGGATACCTGGATGTGTTACAAACATGGATGGATGCAAAGAAACATTTGAGTGAATGATTTCTTTTGTATGTATTAAATAGCAGACTTCATCCTATGATTGACTGCACTGTTGCCAGACAGCCTAAGGTGACACAGGCACACTTTGAATTGTTGAATCCCTGCATGTTTCTTTTAGATGCAGATCACTGCAGTGACTGCCCAGAGGACCAGCATCCAAGCAGGAACCAGGATCGCTGTATTCCCAAAATCATAACCTTTTTGTCCTGTGAAGAGCCCTTGGGAATCGCTCTGGCTTCTTCTGCTCTGCTGCTCTCCACCGTCACACTTGTGCTCACGTGGAGCTTCATTCAGCACAGGAACACCCCCATTGTCAAAGCCAACAACTGGAACATCACCTGTGCCCTGCTGTTCTCCCTGCTGTGTTGCTTCCTCTGCACATTTCTGTTCATTGGCTAGCCCAGAAAGGCATCCTGCATTCTCCGGCAGACCTTGTTTGCCATCACCTTCACTGGGGCTGTTTCTTCAGTGTTGGCCAAAACCCTCACTGTGGTCCTGGCCTTCATGGCCACCAGACCAGCCAACAGGATGAGGAAATGGTTAGAGAAGAGATTGGCCATGTCTGTCATCGTGTTGTGTTGCCTGATCCAAACTGGCCTCTGTGCAGCGTGGCTGGCAGTGTCTCACCCCTTCCCAGAGCTTGACGTGCACTCCCTGATAGGTCAAATCATAGTGCAGTGCAACGAAGGCTCAGTTTTCATGTTCTCCATTGTTCTGGGCTACATGGGATTTCTGGCCCTTGTCAGTTTTGTGGTGGCTTTTTTGGCCAGAAGGCTGCCTGATACTTTCAATGAGGCCAAGCTGATCACCTTCAGCATGTTAGTCTTTTGCAGTGTTTGGGTGTCCTTTGTGCCAGCCTACCTGAGCAGCAAGGGGAAATACATGGTGGCCATGGAGGTCTTCTCCATTTTGATCTCTAGTGCCGGATTGTTGGGTTTCATCTTTCTCCCCAAATTCTTCATTATTGTGTTGAGGCCCCAGCTGAACACCAAAGAGAAATTAGTAAGGAAAAAGAACTTTGTTACCTGACTGAATTGCTTGAATACCTTCGTCCGTAGCATTGTGCATGAACCCCTTGAGATATCTCCATTGTTTTATAGGAACTCGTGTGAGTTCTATATTCCCCTTGGATATAATCCTGAGATTCATTTCAACTTTCACCAATCTGACATTTCAGGGTCAATCTAATTTCTCTTTCCTCCCTTCTCCTCCAAAGTACAATCATCTACTTTAGTTATCCTAAGCGGTTTGTAACTGCTCAAAAAATAATAAATGATTATGATGATGGTGAACTGCTTCTTTAAATTGATTGAGTGATTGATTGATTGATTGACAGCCTTCATGTTCTCCAGCACCAAGGGGAAATACATGGTTGCCGTGGAGGTCTCCATCTTGGTCTCTTGTGCTGGATTGTTGGGTTTCATCTTTCTCCCCAAATTCTACATTATTGTGGTGAAATCTGAGCTGAGCACCAGGAAGCAGATTGTAAGGAAAAATACATTTGGTACCTGACTGGCCTTCATTCTTTTCATACTTCTCCTCCCATACAAGTTTGTGCCTTGCAATTTTGTGCAATGTTAACTTGTATTATATTTGTATTGCATTTAGCAGGTTGAAACCAGTGAGAATAGATAATAAATGAGGGTGAATTTACTCATTTTCTTCCCAGGTGCAGTAAAATGTGTTCACTGTTGATCCCTTCAGGAGATGAGACTTAGATATGCTTCTGTCACGCACCTAACACTGACATCTGACCTGACAATAGAGAAAGAGATTTCTATCCAGTAATGCAGGACGTTGAGGTGGTGCAACATTTGTGCCATCACAATTTCACTTAAGGTAGTGGATAGTTAATAGCACCCATAGAGGACCAGGGATGAGCGATCACGGGCCCTCAGGTCACAAACGAAGGTGTCTTGATCAGCTCACTCCACAAAATTTCTCACAGGATTCTAGGGGAAGAACAGGTCCAGATTTTGGGTCATAGGAAACTTGATGTCTTTCCTGTGACATTGAGCTCCAGGTGACATTGATTCATTCCTTCCCAGTCGGAAATGTGATGTTTTAGTTGACCAACAGCCTCAAAATCTCAATGAGTCATGGATGGCTTTTTCCACCTGCTTTCTACATCAGTATAACTTGTCTGTCAACACCCCCCTCCCCCCCAAAAAAAAGTTATCTTCAATACTCAGGTTATTCTGAATCCACTGAATTCCCCATGGGGGGGAACAGACACTCAACCACTTGCTACGGATCAGACAAACATATTTTCTTTACCCCTGCAGATAGTCAAAAAAGTTCTGGTCTGCAATGACCTGTCCTATAATCATAATAATCCCTGCCTTCAGCTCCTGAAAGCACCAGGAGCAGACAGCAGCCACTTAAGGATCTTGTAACTAAAACCCTTGAATTCTCCTTGGGAGCTGGTGATCTGCTTCAATCCCTTTATAAAGCCTCTCTTCAAAACAATGTGCATCATGTAGATTTAAGAGGCTAAGCCTGCAATCCTAACCACACTTTCCTGAGAGGAAGCCCCATTGAACAAAACAGAACATACTTCTGAGTAGACCTGGTTAGGATTGTGCCCTAGCTGAAGATAACCTTCCTCAGTGGATGTTTGAGAGTCAGACATGGTGTAAAGGCCCTGTTTCCCTCACCCCTTTGGCTGTCAAGGTGGGTTCCATAGTTTTGTTTCTTTGTTTGCAAAGGCCGATGGTTGTGTGGCCCCAGCACTTCAAGTGTCCCTGTCACCTTGAGAATCTTTGAGCACAATTGAGACTGAGACCAAGATATGCTCCTGTTCAGGCTGATATGCTCCTGTTTGTGTTGCTGCTGCTGCTGCTGCTGCTTTTGCTTCTGCCCCATGTTGTCAGCAAGAACTCTAAATCCAGTTGGGGTCTGCTGCCCAACATTAAACGCAGACTCCAAGATTCTTCTTCCGATGAACTTGCCATTGGCGAATTTGTCCTCCTCCGTGTTGCTGAACAGAAGGAGGTTTCTTTCAGCAAATCTCCGGATGTGTCTTCACTGGAGGCTTAGTAAGTAGCTCTCTTCTGCTTGAAAGATGTACGTACCAAGCGCCACATTGGCAGTCTGGTTCTCCTGCTTCCCATGTATGGTTGTGTGGTCATAGCGCTATGAGCATCCATGTCACCACAAATGTTTTTGAGTGCACTTTGGGTGGTGGCCTCCTTTTCTCAGCCCCATCCATGCAGCTGTGTGTGTTCATTTTAATTCTCCTAGTTGCCCTGATAAGTAGCCTGGAGTCCCTGTGGTTTCACTGAGGTGATGGGGAGAGCTTTGTCACTAATAATAGATTTGAGTCTGGGCTACTGGTATCCAAACACAATCCTGTAGTATCTGCTTCATGCTGGATTCCTACAGTTTTTCTCTTTCTTTGAGTGGGAGGCAGAAACATCCCCAATTATTGAGTTGAACTGATAATCTGCTCTTCGTTAAAACCAAGGCACAATGGGGATGGTGCTGACTGCTGTTCAGTCCCAAATGGGATAATTACAAATGAATAAGGTTTTGAAGTTCTCCTAAACAACAGAACTTTAGAGGGTCTGTACTTTTTTCCAGTGCTTTGTCTACATACATCAGCAGAAGTCGACGCACTTCATTTTCATGACTCAAAAAGGCTCGAGTCACAAGTCTTTTTGATACATGTGTCAGGTGCAAAAAAGGTCTGATGCTGGTGTGTGTGTGTGTGTGTGTGTGCGTGCGTGCGTGCGTGCGTGCGTGTGTGTGTGAGTTCTCTTTAAACATTCTCCTGACGTCCCTGCCCATCTGTAAACAAGGTGGGAGGGGAGAGGACGGACTGCGTGAGAGTGGAGACAGCAGCGGCAAGAGGGAGGAGGGTCATGTGCAGCAACTGAGAGGCTTACCAGGACAACCCAATCCTTTGCAGCTGTACTCAGAAGTAGTTCCACTGCAGCTGGGCATTCAATGGGGCTTCCTCCCCACAAGTAACAACGGAGCTCACAGCAGCCATGCAATTGGAAAGCATGATCTCTATGAATCTCCCCTACCCCACTTCCCTGCCTCCTTTTTCCCTGGGCTTATTCAGCCAGTCCTAAGAAAAGAACCCCCTTTAGTTCCTCCTCTTGGTCTCCCTCATTCAAAGAAGCAAATCAGACTTCCCATCCTTCATCCAATGATCATCAGTTCCTTCCTATTAGAGATTCCAATTAGAATCCAATTCCAATTTCTATTAGAGATTCCAATGTGCAGCGGCAGTGAAGAAGGTCAATTCTATGCTTGGGATAATTAGAAAAGGTATTGAGAACAAAATGGCTAATATTATAATGCTGCTGTACGAATCGATGGTAAGGCCACACCTGGAGTATTGTGTCCAGTTCTTGTCGCCACATCTCAAAAAGGATATAGTGGAAATGGAAAAGTTGCAAAAGAGAGTGACTAAGATGATTACGGGGCTGGGGCACCTTCCTTATGAGGAAAGGCTATGGCGTTTGGGACTCTTCAGCCTAGAAAAGAGGCGCCTGAGGGGGGACATGATTGAGACATACAAAATTACGCATGGAAAGGATAAAGTGGATAGAGAGATGCTCTTTACACTCTCACATAACACCAGAACCAGGGGACATCCACTAAAATTGAGTGTTGGGAGGGTTAGGACAGACAAAAGAAAATATTTCTTTACTCAGCGTGTGGTCGGTCTGTGGAACTTCTTGCCACAGGGTGTGGTGATGGCATCTGATCTGGATGCCTTTAAAAGGGGACAAGTTTCTGGAGGAAAAATCCATTATGGGTTACAAGCCATGATGTGTATGTGCAATGTCCTGATTTTAGAAATGGGCTATGTCAGAATGCCAATGCAAGGGAGGGCACCAGGATGCAGGTCTCTTGTTATCTGGAGTGCTCCCTGGGCCGCTGTGGGATACAGGAAGCTGGACTAGATGGGCCTATGGCCCTGATCCAGCGCGGCTGTTCTTATATGTTTATGTTCTTATGTACTTAGATGGGCAAGAGAGCCCATTCCCACCTCCCCACCTCCTGCTCGAATGCAAAAGCTAATATTAACCCTTCCCTGCTTCCTGGCTGGAACTTCCCTGCTGCTCGCTCAGTCTGAATGATGGCCCCACAAGGTTTTTTCATGCCGCTAAAACAGTAAGCAAGCATACCCAGTCAGACTTGAGTCTGCATGTGTAGGGATGAGTGCCGAGTTAAGGGGCCCTTGACTCAAGCGTTTTGTGGAATCTTCCATGTGCGTGACTTGAGTGTACATGAGTCAGTGAAAAACGCTGATTTTTGCGACTCATAATTGAGTCACTTACTCGAGTTCCCATCCCTGGAAGAAACTATGTACCCAACCCTGAGCTCCATGGAGGAAGGGAGGTGTAAAAATGAGAAAAGAAAAAAAAATTTAAATGGATGGTGCAGGAAAGGGAAGTGAGGTAGAGATGGTGATTTGCTTAAGGGCATCCATTGAGTTTCACACCTGAAACACAGATATGCATTTGCATTCTTTGTGTTCAGGCTGCATTTGACCATGAGGTCTGGAAACAGCTTTTACTGGAGCAAAAGTGTGGAACATGGATGGGGCTCTCTGGCATTATAAGCAGAATCAGTCTCTGAGATGTGGATTCCCAGAGCCCAGTCATTGGGGAGGTGCTCCTTATTGTCCACATATATTTGTGTGTGTGGGGGGGGGGGGTGGATGGGAGATCTGATTCTCTGCAAGAGTTGAGTTACACTAATTGAATGAAAGATTGTTATAGGAATGAGTCACGCAGGACATTTTCTGCCTCATTTCTCCAACCACCTTCACATCCTCCTGCTGAGGCCCCAAATTGGAGACTGCATTTCCTTTGGCACTCTTGTGAATGAGAGATGCCAGCCTCCGTCATTCACTGAGTGCTAAATACTGGCACAACTCACATGAAACCTCCGCCTGAGATCAAGTAGAGCACCAATGAGTGTGCAGAATGGGGTTCCTTTGTGCCAGTATTAAAATGCAGTGTGGGGGATTTTTGCAGGAGCTTGCCCAGGGCTTTACAGTCTCTGTTGAATCACTTTGGCTGCAGCAGAGTTTGGGGTTTAAATCAAACAAATGCACACATTCAAATATATTATCTATAAACATTTGGTTTCATTTATTCTCTGCTCTTTCTCCAGAAAGTTTAGACCTAACATCTCAGCTCTGTTCCCTTGACCAAATGGAAATCCTCAACATGGAAAGGGAAGGCCAGGATTGTGCCTACAGGCCTCACCTCCACCCATTCATTAGTTCTTCAGCACAAAGCCAACATATGTTCGGTTGGGGGGAACAAGGCTATAATTGCACAGAAGCTTCCCCATCCAGGCCCTGTGCAGCTCAGACCTGCAGCATCTACAACAAAACTACATTATGGGCCTAGGATAGAAATGGCTCACCTGTAGACACCTTTTGCTTTAGACACTTTGGCTGCCCAAGCAACAGAAGCATGGAAAGCTTCTCCAGAAAAGGAAGGGACTTTTCCCTCCAGGGATTCTATCTGTGGACCCGTGGAACTCTCCTGTGACCCTATTGCCACATTTCAGCTACATGGATGTGCAGAAGAAGCACATTCAAGATTACCTGTCAAAGCTGAGCTGCGGGTCATCATCAAGTCATCCCCACTGAGGTCAAGCTAATGGTCAGTAAAGACCATCAATCCTTAGGCAAAGTCCCAGCCTGAGTGAGAAAGGCATCTTCCTGTTGAGAAGAACCAGTGACCAGCCAGGGTGTGCAAAGCACTGAAGCATCTGATACTGCTTCACTGCCCATGGAGATGCTCCAATCTGTAGTCTCACCTTCCCTCCAGCACACTCTGCCACCTCCTTCACCTCTGTCTTTCAGCCAAAGACAGCCTCTGTTCAACTGTGTTTTACAATTGTTTGCTTAAGACTTTCCCTGGCCAATATGCGGGCTGCAAGTGCCAGCATCAAATGTCATAGCCCCGCGGCTCCCCATTGACCAGCCTTCCTTTTCTGCTAGGTCGCCTGAATAGGGCACCTACTATACATTTCACCTCTGCCCTCTTTAGGGTTTCCACTATGTGGTTAGGTATACTTCCAAATATCTGGGCCCATAACAAATGGGCTTAATCTGGGCTTTTACAGAAGTTGTTTTAGGAATAAAGATGTATTTGGAAGAGAAACTTGATCGTTTAATAAGAGTAAGATCTATTGTCTCTATGTCCAGGAGCAACGTGATTGTTGTTCATGGAGATTCACTATCTATGGAGAGTTTGCGATTTGTTCTAGCAGTGTATGAAAATGGAAAGCAAGACCCAACAGAGAAGGTTTGGATCATGACATCTCAGTGGGATTTTGCAACCGTATTAAACCGGCTTTTATTCACACCCAAATCCTTCAATGGTACCTTGTCCTTCACACCCCACACAAAGGACGTGCCTGGATATGAAGACTTCCTTAAGGCAATAAATCCACATCAGCCTGCGTTTTCTTTCTTATATAAGTTTTGGTCAGTTGCATTTTGGTGTTCATTCCCCACGTTCAACTGGTATCTACCAAACACAGGGAACTGCACTGGGGAGGAGAAGCTGAGCAGTCTCCCCAGTTCCGTATTTGAAATGAAAATGTCTGGTGAGAGCTACAGTATCTACAATGCTGCTCATGCCGTAGCACATGCTCTGCATTCCATGTACTCTTCAATACTCTTTCAAGCAAAAATTAAAGGGAACTGGAGGCACAGGGGATGCTTGGGCTGTTCAGCAATGGCAGGTAGCATTTTCCTGTAAGCCTCTACTGTGTACGGTCACGGATGGACTTGGATCCACTCTTGCAATGCAACTGGACTGAGCGAGAAGTGAGACAACATTTTCAGTTTAGTTTGTCTAAGCCCTAGTCCTTTCCATTTGGAAAGGGACTTAATTTAGAGGAGCAATAGATTGAACGATTACTATTGGGGTTATTAAATGTATTGTAAATTCTGGTGGAAATGGGGACTGGGTGTAGGAGGAGGGGGTTAGAATAACTCTGAGAAAGAATGACAATGTAAACTTTATAATCATCACATACAAAGAAATTTTCTCATGGGTTTTGCTTGAATGCAGTCCTTTAGGAAATGTTCACAGTATTTCTTTTCTGGCCCTGATTATTATCCATTTCATGTCATGACTACTACTGAAATTAATTTTGTCATATACAGGGAGAGGTGTCAAAAATGTATGGGCCCCAGGTGTCCAATGACCTAGCCATGCGCCTCCATGTATAAACAGAGTCTCTTCATTGCCAGAAGGTCAAGGTCGCAGATTCCAGTGATTTCAAAAGAACTTGTGCTCAACTGTTTACCCCTGTGTATTATTTTTCTTTTTCTCCAATCAGCTTCACCACTTTCTGAGAAATGTTAGCTTCAACAATAGTGCAGGCGAAGAAATATTCTTTGATAAAAATGGGAAACTGGCAACAGGTTTTGATATTGTCAACACCATCACATTCCACAATCTGTCTTTCCATAGAGTCAGGGTAGGAAAGCTGGACCCCTGGGCTCCTGAAGGAGAAGAGTTTGCCGTTAATTGAAGCGCCATTGTGTGGAATCAGAAGTTTGAGCAGGTGGGAAGGATCTTGTATGTATTTCCTGAGCTATAGTTCCATAATTGCAGAAGAACATGGAAATACTCTTTAGCAGATGTCTGGGAATTCATATTCCTGTGCATGCAGCACTTGTTCTGAAGCAAGCCCTATGGCATTCACTGGAATTTATTCTGGATCTGTCAGACTTCTGTGGTTATCATAACAGTGATGCAAGAATAACACGGACAAATGGGGCAGGCTTGTTATAATGCATAACATTAGAATAAGATGCAGAATAGGATAAATAACCATGGATAATACATGCAAAGCTCATGTATGCCCAGGCATATGATATCTATGCTCTTTTGTCTTTGTGTTTATCCATATCTTCCTTTGAATTGTGAGGCTGAATTGAATATGGTGAAGAGGTGGTATTCAGGGGAAGTAACCAAGGAAGGAAAACATCTGGATTCATATATAGAACAATATTGTAAAGACACTTATTGGGTCTACAGCCTGCCTACGTAAACCACCTTGAGTAATATCTGGCAAGAAACATATATAAATACAAAAGTAAATCAACTAGAATATGAGGTCAGAGGGGCACATGTCGAATATAGATGTGACTTATATGTCATTACTGTATTCTCGTGCAAAACAAACCAAACATTATATCAATGAGAAAACAGTTGATTTCCATATTAAACCACTTTCCTTTGGGTTTATTGAAGAGGCTGCCCCGATCGACATGTACTGAGAGCTGCCATCCTGGACAGACAAAGGTGGTACACCAGGGGGAGCAGATCTGTTGCTATGATTGTGCTCAGTGCTCTGAAGGGAGGATTTCCAGCCAGCCGGGTAAGTGAAGAAGGTGATGCTCCATCCAATTGGTGTTCCAGAAGTTTGTGGAAATGAGCTGCTCAAAGGTCTTCCAGCCCAATCTTTTCTTTCCCAGCACTCAGAGGAACTGTGGCGTCCAGGAACTTTTGTTCCCTTCCCCCGAGGAATGTCTCAAGTCCTGCTATGGGGCATCTCATGTTTGCACCAGCTATTTTGATGGCACTGATGTGAGAAGCTTCATGTCAAGCTATTAGGTTGGGCACAGGGGATAGGATCTGGCGGAGGAGGCCTCTGCCACTCCCACACCCTTCACACCCCATCTCTTCCCCATCCTCCTTCCCCCGCTCTGAACGCCATCCCAAAACTGAAAGGCCATACCACTGCCAGGTGGTCCCACTTATCTCCATGCAGTCACATGGCATTTTTCAT
The DNA here is from genome assembly GCF_035046505.1 of Tiliqua scincoides. Lineage (NCBI taxonomy): Eukaryota > Metazoa > Chordata > Lepidosauria > Squamata > Scincidae > Tiliqua > Tiliqua scincoides. Next base: position 140,280,905 of record NC_089825.1, on the reverse strand, counting down.
CAAGAACTACCTACTGCAGGGGTGCCGTAAATGTGCTTGACAACATGTTTATAACACCCAGTGCCAGCACTGGAAATCAGCACCGGTGCTATGAACCTTTAGGATTGGACCCTTAGTGCCCAATCCTAAATTCATCATACTGATGCAGTCAGTAAAGCAACAATTCAGCAGAACGTATGGCCCAGTCCTATGGGACTGTTATGACAGTGGGGCAGGTGTCTACTGTTGTCAAAGGCTCAGTGATGGCATGAAGTTGGTGCCACCACTGGGCCAAACCAAGCATCTGCTTCAAAGCAGCTGCAGATCCGGAACCTCATTGCTTCAGGTGCCAGTAAGTCAGAAGTAGGGCATGTTGTGGATGAGGAGAGATCAGGCCAGGGAAGAGAGGAGGTGGATCCTGGTGGCAGCAACATGCACCAGGCTCTAATCCTTGAACCTTGCCTCGGAATACTCCCTGACTCCTCTCGGAAGCGCATTAGCAAAATGGAGGAGGAGACCTACAGGTGACTGGGCAGCCTATACGCAACTCTGCTGCCCGGCTGTTTGCCCCCCATGACAGCACACACTTCCTAGGCACAGCACAGCTGACCTTTGGGTAAAGCCTGATGCCAGTTTTACTGAGGGTTGACATTCAAAGGATACCTGGATGTGTTACAAACATGGATGGATGCAAAGAAACATTTGAGTGAGTGACTTCTTTTGTATGTATTAAATAGCAGACTTCATCCTATGATTGACTGCACTCTTGCCATACAGCCTAAGGTGACACAGGCAAACACTGAACTGTTGAATCGCTGCATGTTTCTTTTAGATGCAGATCATTGTAGTGACTGCCCAAAGGACCAGCATCCAAGCAGGAACCAGGATCACTGTATCCCCAAAGTCATCACTTTTTTGTCCTATGAAGAGCGCTTGGGAATCGTTCTGGCTTCTTCTGCTCTGCTGCTCTCCACCATCACACTTGTGCTCGTGTGGAGCTTCATTCAGCACAGGAACACCCCCATTGTCAAAGCCAACAACTGGAATATCACCTGTGCCCTGCTGTTCTCCCTGCTGTGTTGCTTCCTCTGCACATTTCTGTTCATTGACCAGCCCAGAAAGGAATCCTGCATTCTCCGGCAGACCTTGTTTGCCATCACCTTCACTGGGGCTGTTTCTTCAGTGTTGGCCAAAACCCTCACTGTGGTCCTGGCCTTCATGGCCACCAGACCAGCCAACAGGATGAGGAAATGGTTAGGGAAGAGATTGGCCATGTCCGTCATCGTGGTGTGTTGTCTGATTCAAACTGGCCTCTGTGCAGCGTGGCTGGCAGTGTCTCACCCCTTCCCAGAGCTTGACGCGCACTCCCTGATAGCTCAGATCATAGTGCAGTGCAACGAAGGCTCAGCCTTCATGTTCTCCATTGTTCTGGGCTACATGGGATTTCTGGCCCTTGTCAGTTTTGTGGTGGCTTTTTTGGCCAGAAGGCTGCCTGATACTTTCAATGAGGCCAAGCTGATCACCTTCAGCATGTTAGTCTTTTGCAGTGTTTGGGTGTCATTTGTGCCAGCCTACCTGAGCACCAAGGGGAAATACATGGTGGCCGTGGAGGTCTTCTCCATCTTGGTCTCTAGTGCTGGATTGTTGAGTTCCATCTTTCTCCCCAAATTCTACATTATTGTGTTGAGGCCCCAGCTGAACACCAAGGAGAACTTAGAAAGGAAGAAGAATTTTGTTACCTGACGGAATTGCTTGAGTACCTTCGTCTGTAGCATTGTGCATGAACCCCTTGAGATATGTCTATTGTTTTATAGGAACTTATGTGACTTTCTTCTCTATTCCCAACTGTTCCTCTTGAACATAATCCTGAGATTCATTTCAACTTCCACCAATCTGAAATTTCAGGGTCCATCTAATTTCTCGTTCCTCCCTTCTCCTCCAAAGTGCAATAATCTACTTTAGCTGTTTGCAACTGCTCAAAAAATAATAAATGATTATAATGATGGTGAAGTGCATCTTTAAATTGATTGATTGATTGACAGCCTTTAAGTTCTCCAGCTCCAAGGGGAAATACATGGTTGCCGTGGAGGTCTCCATCTTGGTCTCTTGTGCTGGATTGTTGGGTTTCATCTTTCTCCCCAAATTCTACATTATTGTGGTGAAATCTGAGCTGAACCCCAGGAAGCAGATTATAAGGAAAAATAAATTGGGTACCTGACTGGCCTTCAATTTTCTTTTCATACTTCTCCCATTCAAGTTTATGCCTTGCAATTTTGTGCAATATTAACTTGTATTATATTTGTATTGCATTTAGCAGGTTGAAACCAGTGAGAATAGATAATAAATGAGGATGAATTGACTCATTTTCCTCCCAGATGCAGCAAAATGTGACTGTGCAGTAATTCTCATGCTGTGATTGGCTGCAGGAAATATAAATGTCCAGCAGAGGCAAGCAAGTGTGTGGGAGAAGCAGAGCATTGTGAGCCGGAGGCTACATTGGTTGGAAGAGTGGATCGTGTACCGTTGTACTACTTGGACATTGTAAATATCTGTACATACAGTAAAGGAGGTGTGGTGGAGAACTTCTGCCTCTGAGTCTTCCTTGTTGCCGGGGGTGATTGTGGTTCGGCCGTGAGGCACAGAAACATCAAACAGCTGTGCATAGCTGCTTGCAACAGGTTATGGGCCCAGCACACAACAGCTTATAAGCTCAGAGCACAGAACTTTAATTTACGTTTGCTGTGCCAAGTCTTGCCCTAACCAAAACACCCCGGTGAGTCTGCTGAGCATCGTTTATCTCAGGGACCTTCGTACAGAACTGCATGATGGCAGCAGTCCAAGGATATCCACTGACGAGGCTGAATGAGCACAATTACAGGGGCTGGGCTGTGAAAATGAAAGCCCTGCTTGTGAAACAGTCGCTGTGGGCAGTGGTGGACACTGCGGAGCTTGATGAGGACAGCGAGGAAATGACCAACGCAAATGAGCAAGCCCTGGCCACAATCATATTGGGTCTGGAAGACTCTCAGCTTCTCCACATCCGTGGCTTGGAGTCAGCACACCAGTGCTGGAATGCACTCCGTGCGGTGTATGTGTCTGACTCAGCCATGTCGAAGGTCAGCCTAACGAGAAGGCTGTACCATAAGCGCCTGGAACCTGGCACGAGCATGACTGAGCATTTACGTGCCATGAGGCAGCTATGCACCGACCTAGAGGAATGAGGACTTCAAATTTCAGAACTGCAACAAGTGTTCATAATTTTATCTTCCCTCGACAAATCGTATGACACGATGGCAACAACCTTGGAAGCCCTCCCAGAGCGGCAGCTAACTCTGTCCTACCTAACCGGCAGGTTGATGGAGGAGGAAATGAAGAGGGCTGATAACCGCCGGGAGCGTGGGCTAACTACCAAGGCATCTACAGCGAGGGAGGATGTTCCACTTAAAGCAGCTGTCCAGGGAAATGGAGAGAGCCCTGGAGTGTTTGTTGTGCGGCGTTGCTATGCCTGCGGATCCACACGGCATCTATGACATGAGTGTCCCTCTCTGAAAGATCGCTTTGCAGGGAGGAAAGATACCAGGCGGAGGAGGGGCGGCAAGAGCTCCGACGTGTCTGTCGTTCAGCTGGTGGAGCAGGAGAGCGAGCACGAGTGGCTGCTAGACAGCGGCGCCAGCCAGCATGTGGCCTGCCAGAAAGAACTGTTTACATTCCTGCAACCAACTTCAAAAGCTACTGTACATTTAGCTAATGGACTCAACTTCCCAGTGCAGGGAGAGGGCACAGTGAAGGTGCTGGGATTTGATGGGTCTGTATGCAATGTATTGTATGTACCTGAACTCAGACATAATTTACTGAGTGTTGCTGTGTTAAACAGAAAGGGGTATTGTGTAACATTTGACCAAGGGAAATGTAAAATTTCGCATGGTGATAAGGTCTGTGCACAAGGCACAGAAAGAGGTGGCCTTTACGTACTTGACAGTACACTATTTGAAGGTGCCACAAACCTCTGCAGAAATGAGGCAGAGCATGACAGTTGCTGTCACGTTTGGCACAGGAGACTGGGACATCTGTCCTATGCTGTGCTAGAAAGGATGGTGCAGAACGCCAGTGGCATAAAATTAGAGGAATGCCAAAGGTACCTTGATTGCCAAACCTGTAAAAAGGTAAAATCAAAGGCCTGTCCTGTCAACAAGAAGAGTGACAGACAAACGGACAGAATGTTTCAAGTGGTATCAGCAGATTTGATAGGGCCACTTGATACGTCCGTGGGGGGAGCAAAATACGCTCTGACTTTGATCGATCACCATTCCCGGTTCAGTTTCTGTTTTCCACTTAAAAGTAAGTCTGACAGCAGTCAGCGCATACGTGAGTGGGCAAGGTTCATGGAACAAAAATATGCCAGAAAGGTTGCGGAATTGCAGACCGACCGAGGCACAGAATTCACATGTGCAGAATTGGAAAATTGGCTAAAAGCACAGGGCATATGTCACAGGCTAACAAACAGGGGAGTGCCTGCAGAAAACGGGATGGTAGAAAGACGCAATGGGTTATTGCAAACAAAAATGAATGCATTGTTGTCAGACGCGAATCTGGGCAGACGTTATTGGGCTGAGGCCATGCAGACCACAAACTATCTAATTAATCGTCTGTGGACGTCTGGAATTGGCAAGACACCGTATGAGGCTTTATACGGTAAACCCCCGTCTCTTAGACACCTCCACACTTTCGGTGTGTCCTCCTGGGTCCAAAACCCCAAGGGACAGAAAGCTGGGAGTGGAACGGAAAAGCTAACGTTTCTGGGTTACGAAACAGGCTCAAAAGCGTACCGTTTCTGTGACAGGGGTTGTAAATTAACAATTTCCCGATCAGCTGTATTTAATGAGTCGGAGGGGTGGAACAGACTTTCAGCCAGAGAACCAGAGCAAAGCACAGTAATTTTGCCTGTAGCGCCATCCGGTGATCTGCCAAAGTTGACAGATAACAGCAGGCTGGAGGGGCTGAGTGCTGAGCAGAGGCAAAGCGACGATTTAACCCTAAAAATGGCGAAATTAGAGCCAGACTCCGAGGAAGCAAGTAAATCTGACATACCGAGGTGTTCAGAAAGGGCAAATAAGGGAATGCCTCCCAAAAGGTATGGTTATGATGGAGAGGAAACAAATTTTGTCACAGTATGTAATGTGAAAACACCAAAAGCAATTGTAAAGTGTAAAGAAATGCATTGCATGCCCTGGAAAAGAAAATGTAAACCAACGTGTGTAACAAGCTATGAAAAATGTAAATGAAATATTGAAATGTACCCACTGTAATGTAAATGTTGCCATGCTGGAGGAAAATGTAATTATGAATGTAAATGAACTGCACAGCCAGAAATTAGGAGGGGTGTCACGGGTTGAACCCCAGACCTGACTGGTAATTTACTGGCTGCACAGTAACAGGCCTGAAGCCTTGGCCAAACCAGGAGTATACAGCATCCTGGGAGCTCCGTGCTGATGCAATATCTGGTGATATTGCATCAGGTGATTTCATGTGAGTGTATGTGCGTGTGGCAGCAACAGCACAGTCAGCATGAATGTGCAGTAATCCTCATGCTGTGATTGGCTGCAGGAAATATAAATGTCCAGCAGAGGCAAGCAAGTGTGTGGGAGAAGCAGAGCATTGTGAGCCGGAGTCTACGTTGGTTGGAAGAGTGGATCGTGTACCGTTGTACTACTTGGACATTGTAAATATCTGTACATACAGTAAAGGAGGTGTGGTGGAGAACTTCTGCCTCTGAGTCTTCCTTGTTGCCGGGGGTGATTGTGGTTCGGCCGTGAGGCACAGAAACGTCAAACAGCTGTGCATAGCTGCTTGCAACAGTATGTCTACAGTGGTTTAGCTCGTGGGAGGCAGGCAGTACCATGTGAGACACTCAGGGATGGTGATACTATGAGTGGCCTAAACTGTGGATACTTTTGTATTTTTGAAACATGCCGTCATGATATATATCCTTCGATGGGTAACTGAATGCAAAATGTAATGAAACAAATCGTGTTCTCTGTTTTCTGTCAAACATTCTAGCCAAATAACCAGAAAAGGAAAACTCAACTGCCTTATGTAATAAAAGTGGATTTCATTAACTCAGAACTAACCAATGAGACTTGGGGTGCACAGGCTACTGGAGACAGATGGCCTCTTCTTTGCATTAAGAGCCTCTCTTGTGTAGACAGACACTCTGCTGCAGGCTACGGGAGATGCAATTGCCTCCTTAAGAGCACCTTCATTGTGCTTTGACCACCGTCATATATGCGATCAGTCATGAAATGAACCGTTGTTAAGTGGTGCATGCCTGTATAGAAGTAAATCAATACCTATAAGAGGTCAGAGGAGCTCATGAGATGTGTGTCATAACTGTATTCTCGTGCAGAACAAACCAAACCAAACATCACAGCAATGAGAAAACAGTTGATTTCCATGCTAACCCTTTCTCCTTTATGGTTTTTTGAAGATGCTGCCCCGATCGACATGTACTGAGAGCTGCCATCCTGGACAGACAAAGGTGGTACGCCAGGGGGAGCAGATCTGTTGCTATGACTGTGCTCAGTGCTCTGAAGGGAAGATTTCCAGTCAGCTGGGTGAGTGAAGAAGGTGATGCTCCATCCAATTGGTGTTCCAGAAGTTTGTGGAAATGAGCTGCTCAAAGGTCTTCCAGCGCAATCTTTTCGTTCCCAGCACTCAGAGGAACTGTGGCATCCAGGAACATTTGTCCCCTTCCCCTGAGGAATGTCTCAAGTCCCACTATGCGGCTTCTCATGTTTGCACCAGCTATTTTGCTGGCACCGATGTGAGAACCTTCATGTCAAGCTATTAGGTTGGACAAAGAGGATAGGTTCTGGTGAAGGAGGCCTTAGAGATCATTATGCCTTGAAGAAACAGGCTGATGGCCAAGATGGGAGAAATAGTCAACGTGATACAGTGCTGGTCCTGACATATCATGAGAGCTTTATTGTAGCATCCTGGTGAACTGAATGAGCTAAGAATCTGGATTTGCCTGGTGGGATTCTTCATTTATGTAACACATTCCCTCTCTGCCTTAGCTGCAAGTGGGCATACTAATAATTATTGAAACAACAGCACAATCCCATGCATGTATATGCAAAAGTACCATTAAGCTCAATGTGATGTGCTCCCAGGGAAGTGTTTATAGGATATCAGTATGTTCCATTGAATTCAGTGGGACTTATTTCTGAGTAGTCATGCACATGGGCATCATAGAATGACCTGGACACCAATGTCAAGAAAATCCCTGTAAAAGAGCCATTGTTCATCCTCGGCGATTTCAATGCTAGAGTTGGTGCTGATAACAGTTCATGGACCACTTGCTTAGGTCAGTTTGGCACTGGGAGGATGAACGAAAATGGCCAACGCCTGCTAGAGTTTTGCTGTCATCAAGGTCTCTGTGTCAGCAACATGTTCTTCAACACAAAGCCCCAACATAGAGTCTCTTGGAGACATCCAAGATCAAAGCACTGGCACCAGCTCGACCTGATCCTCACCAGATGCTCCAGCCTTCCCAGCATCAAGATCACACGCAGTTATCATGGTGCTGCCTGCGACACTGACCACTCCCTGGTGTGCAGCAGAGTGAAACTGCGAACAAAGCGACTGTATCACACGAAAAAGGAAGGAAGACCTCGCATTGATACCAGCAAGACCCGGTATCAGAGAAAAGTGGAGGAATTTGCACAAGCGCTTGAGGAATCTCTTCCAGGCCCGGCTGAAGCAAATGCATCCAACAGATGGGAACATTTCAAGAATACCGTTTACAACACTGCATTGTCCATATTCGGCAAGAAGACCAACAAGGCGGCAGACTGGTTTGAAGCCCACTCTGAGGAGTTGACACCAGTCATTGAGGAAAAGAGGAGAGCTCAAGCAGCATACAAGGCCTGTCCCAGTGAGCGCAACCTGCAGGTCCTCCGAACTGCTCGCAGCAAAGTCCAACAGACTGCCAGGAGATGTGCTAACGACTACTGGCTCCAGCTCTGTTCTGAGATACAGATAGCAGCTGACACAGGCAACATTAAGGGGATGTATGATGGTATCAAGCAGGCCCTAGGTCCAACACAGAGGAAAATTGCCCCTCTGAAGTCTGCCACAGGCGAGGTCATCCAGGATCGGGCGCAGCAGATGGAACGCTGGGTGCAGCACTACTCTGAGCTATATTCCAGAGAAAATGTAGTCACCGAAGAAGCACTGAACAACATTGAGTGCCTGCCTCTGCTGGAAGAGCTTGACAGTGAACCAACCCTAGAAGAACTTCACGTGGCCCTGGACTCCCTTGCCTTTGGCAAGGCACCTGGAAAAGACAGCATCCCTGCTGAAGTCCTAAAATGCTGCAAAGAGATCATCGTCACTGAACTGCATGAAATCCTCTGTCTCTGCTGGAGAGAAGGTGGAGTACCTCAAGACATGAGGGATGCAAACATCATCATGCTGTACAAGAACAAAGGTGACAGGGGTGACTGCAACAACTACCGCGGCATCTCTCTCCTTAGCATTGTAGGAAAGCTGTTTGCCCGAGTTCCACTAAAGAGGCTCCAGGTACTTGCAGAGAGCGTCTATCCAGAATCACAGTGCGGATTCCGAGCCAACAGGTCCACCACTGATATGGTATTCTCCCTTAGACAACTGCAGGAGAAATGCAGGGAACAACGACAGCCACTCTTTATAGCCTTCATAGATCTCACAAAGGCTTTCTACCTGGTCAGCAAGATGGCCTCTTCAAGATTCTCCACAATTGGATGTCCACCCAGGCTCCTCAGCATCATCAGATCTTTCCACAAGGATATGAAGGGCACTGTTGTCTTCGATGGCTCCACATCAGACCCTTTTGACATCCGAAGCAGAGTGAAGCAGGGCTGTGTTCTTGCGCCAACCTTGTTTGTGATTTTCTTCGCTGTCCTGCTGAAGCAGACCTTTGGAACTGCAACAGAAGGCATCTATCTCTGGACCAGATCAGATGGAAAGCTCTTCAACCTCTCCAGACTCAGAGCAAAATCCAAAGTCCAGCTGAAATGTCTGCGTGACTTCCTCTTTGCCGACGATGCAGCTGTCACTACCCACTCTGCCAAAGATCTCAAGCAGCTCATGGATTGTTTTAGCAAGGCCTGCCAAGATTTTGGACTGACAATCAGCCTGAAGAAAACACAGGTCATGGTTCAGGATGTGGACTCACCTCCCTGCATTACAATCTCTGCGCATGAACTGGAGGTTGTCCATGACTTTGTGTACCTTGGCTCAACAATCCCTGACACTCTTTCTCTCGATACCGATCTAAACAAGCGCATCGGTAAAGCAGCTACCATGTTTTCCAGACTCACAAAGAGAGTCTGGTCCAACAAGAAGCTGACGGAACATACCAAGATTCAGGTCTATAGAGCTTGTGTCCTGAGTACAGTTCTGTACTGCAGCGAGTCATGGACTCTTAGCTCACAACAGGAGAGGAAACTGAGTGCTTTCCACATGCGCTGCCTCCGACGCATCCTCGGCATCACCTGGCAGGACAAAGTTCCAAACAACACAGTCCTGGAACGAACTGGAATCCCTAGCATGTATTCACTGCTGAAACAGAGACGCCTGCATTGGCTTGGTCATGTCGTGAGAATGGATGATGGCCGGATCCCAAAGGATCTCCTCTATGGAGAACTCGTGCAAGGAAAGTGCCCTACAGGTAGACCACAGCTGTGATACAAGGACATCTGCAAGAGGGATCTGAAGGCCTTAGGGATGGACCTCAACAAGTGGGAAACCCTGGCCTCTGAGCGGCCCGCTTGGAAGCAGGCTGTGCAACATGGCCTTTCCCAGTTTGAAGAGACACTTTGCCAACAGTCTGAGGCTAAGAGGCAAAGAAGGAAGGCCCATAGCCAGGGAGACAGACCAGGGACAGACTGCACTTGCTCCCAGTGTGGAAGGGATTGTCACTCCCGGATTGGCCTTTTCAGCCACACTAGACGCTGTGCCAGAACCACCTTTCAGAGCACGATACAATAGTCTTTCGAGACTGAAGGTTGCCAATACATACATAGGGTGATGTGAGAGCAGCAGTTCACAAACATTTTGGTTTCTGGAACCCTTTACTTTCCTAATAGGAGTCTCTGCATGTGTAGTGTCTCGAGTAGCCCCTGAGCACCTGTGCATTTACAGAGTGCTGCAGCACCAAATGCCTTGCAGACATTTGAAAAGATTTCTCAATGCAATCATCTTCCTGTTAATTATATAAATCACTGCCTTCCGTTGGAGAACTCCCATGATAATCTGAAGCTACTTGCAACATTCATAACAAAAACAGTGGACTGTATCTTGGGAGCTGAGGATAAAATGTTCATTTAAGCTTTTGAAAAGCCAGCTACATGAGGCAGGTGTAGGGTATTCACTGCATACAGCCAGGTGTCTGTCGCTTGAGTATGAAGACCTCATGTGAGAAACTTGGCAGTGGGGATTCGCTCAGCCCCTCTACGGTCATTTCTGCTCATGACTGATGATTGTGTTCATGGTGCCTCGTGTATGGAAGTCACTGGAAATTGGTAGAATGCTGTGGGGCTGAGGTTCAGACATGCTGCTGTTCAGATGGTCAACAGTGCTGCTGCTACTGCTGCAGCTGCCTTATGGTGTCATCAACCACTGCCACTCCAGGGTGGGTTGGCAGAAGAGTAGCTATCGGTCTCCGGACATAACTATTGCTGTCTTTGCCTCACTCGCAATTTTTGAGCACAAAGATCTCTCTTTTAAAGAAACTCCAGATGTGTCTTCCGTGGAAGGAAAGTAAGTTGGGTTGTGGTTTCGATTAAAATTCAGTGTTGTAAATATAGAAAAATTACTCAGGATTACGTACTTTGGGACTGTTGGCAATAGGGGCAGAAGTGGTGGCATGAAGTTCAAGTTCACAAATGCAAAAAGACCCCAGCAACTAGAAAACTGGAATGTCAAGATGAACACTAAATATTGTTATTGTTATTGTTGTTATTGTTGTTAAAACTGGGCTAGACCTCTTTCGATGAGCCATGCTCATTATCCTTGTGCGAAGAAGTTTTTTTGCAGGAAGGAACATGACATTTGGTTATGTGAGCTGCAGCCGGTGCTCTAAAGTGGTTTTGCTAGTGGGTGTGCTTTTAAAGACACGTGGAACAGCAACACACATGGAGGAAAACTAAGAGGCATGCAGGTTCGAGTGTGGTGGTCATTGGCACAACTTAGTGGAATGACACACAAGAGCTCTGGGGCACAATGGTGACGGTGTAACAATAGATCACTTTTATTGTGGGGATAATAATGCAACAGCAAAAATATGCAGTCAAAATACAAAGCCACACAGTGTATCGGATATTTTCAACCTTTTTCAGCTTATGGCACACTGTCAGGGGTGTAAAATTGTAAAGACTCACCATGGGTTCTTGGACAAGGCACACCCAGCTGCCAGTTAGAGTGCCCACATCACCCAGGGGCCTAATAAAAGACCCTCCCCAAATGTTGATGGCACACATGCAGATCATGTGTGGCACACCAATGTGCCACTCACATGGGTTGAAAATTGCTGCAGTGTATTCACTACTCACTCATACAACTCGGCCTAATCATAAGCAGTTGCTAGGGCTGCAATCCCATAAACACTTACCACATGTTCATATCATACGTTCAATGCTTGGGGCTGATCTCAGGCCACCCCCTTAAAAGATTCCAATATAAACAAGAGTCCTGGACTCAGACATGTCAAGGAGAACATGATGGAGGTGCTATCTGTGTCGTCAGCTAGGCTGCATAAGAACATAAGAACAGCCCCACTGGATCAGGCCATAGGCCCATCTAGTCCAGCTTCCTGTATCTCACAGCGGCCCACCAAATGCCCCAGGGAGCACACCAGATAACAAGAGACCTCTTCCTGGAGCCCTCCCTTGCATCTGGCATTCTGACATAGCCCATTTCTAAAATCAGGAGGTTGCGCATACACATCATGGCTTGTACCCCATAATGGATTTTTCCTCCAGAAACTTGTCCAATCCCCTTTTAAAGGCGTCTAGGCTAGACGCCATCACCACACCCTGTGGCAAGGAGTTCCACAGACTGACCACACGCTGAGTAAAGAAATATTTTCTTTTGTCTGTCCTAACCTGCCCAACACTCAATTTTAGTGGATGTCCCCTGGTTCTGGTATTATGTGAGAGTGTAAAGAGCATCTCCCTATCCACTCTTTTTTGAGATGCGGCGACCAGAACTGGACACAATACTCCAGGTGTGGCCTTACAATGTACAATTTGTACAATGGCATTATAATACTAGCCGTTTTGTTCTCAGTACCCTTCCTAATGATCCCAAGCATAGAATTGGCCTTCTTCACTGCCGCCGCACATTGGGTCGACACTTTCATCGACCTGTCCACCACCACCCCAAGATCTCTCTCCTGATCTGTCACAGACAGCTCAGAACCCATCAGCCTATATCTAAAGTTTTGATTTTTTGCCCCAATGTGCATGACTTTACACTTACTGACATTGAAGCGCATCTGCCATTTTGCTGCCCATTCTGCCAGTCTGGAGAGATCCTTCTGGAGCTCCTCAGAATCACTTCTGGTCTTCACTACTAGGAAAAGTTTGGTGTCGTCTGCAAACTTAGCCACTTCACTGCTCAACCCTTTCTCCAGGTCATTTATGAAGAGGTTGAAAAGCACCAGTCCCAGGACAGATCCTTGGGGCACACCGCTTTTCACCTCTCTCCATTGTGAAAATTGCCCATTGACTCCCACTCTCTGCTTCCTGGCCTCCAACCAGTTCTCAATCCACGAGAGGACCTGTCCTCTTATTCCCTGACTGTGGAGTTTTTTCAGTAGTCTTTGGTGAGGGACCGTGTCAAACGCCTTCTGAAAGTCCAGATATATAATGTCCATGGGTTCTCCCGCATCCACATGCCTGTTGACCTTTTCAAAGAATTCTATAAGGTTCGTGAGGCAAGACTTACCCTTACAGAAGCCATGCTGACTCTCCCTCAGCAAGGCCTGTTCGTCTATGTGTTTTGAGATCCTATCTTTGATGAGGCATTCCACCATCTTACCCTGTATGGATGTTAGGCTGACCGGCCTATAGTTTCCCGGGTCCCCCCTCTTTCCCTTTTTAAAAATAGGCGTGACATTTGCTATCCTCCAATCTTCTGGCACCGTGGCCGTTTTGAGGGACAAGTTGCATATTTTAGTCAAGAGGCCTGCAACTTCATTCTTCAATTCCTTAATAACTCTTGGGTGGCTGCCATCAGGGCCCGGTGACTTATTGATCTTTAATTTATCAATGAGGTCTGAAACATCTTCTCTTTTAACCTCTATCTGACTTAACTCCTCGGTTAGGAGGGGCCGTTCAGGCAGCGGTATCTGCCCGAGGTCTTCTGCCGTGAAGACAGATGCAAAGAACTCATTTAATTTCTCTGCCATCTCTAAGTCTCCTTTTATCTCCCCTTTCCCTCCCTCACCATCCAGAGGGCCAACCGCTTCTCTGGCGGGTTTCCTGCTTCTAACATATTTGAAGAAGCTTTTATTATTCCCCTTAATGTTGCCGGCCATGCGTTCCTCATAGTCTCGCTTGGCCTCCAGTATCACCTTCTTACATTTCTTTTGCCACAGTTTATGTTCCTTTTTATTCTCTTCATTAGGGCAAGACTTCCATTTACGGAAGGAAGCTTCCTTGCCCTTCACAGCCTCTCTAACTTGGCTGGTTAACCATGCGGGCACCCTCCTGGATTTAGTGGAACCCTTCTTTCTTTGCAGTATACACCTCTGCTGGGCCTCTATTACTGTTGTTTTAAGCAGCTTCCATGCACTCTGGAGAGATTGGACTCTTTTTACCCTCCCTTTCAACCTCCTTCTAACCAGCCTCCTCATCTGAGGGAAGTCCGCCCGTCGGAAGTCAAGGGTTTTTGTTAGAGATTTGCCTGGTATTCTTCCCCCAACGTGCACGTCAAAACGGATCGCAGCATGATCACTGTTCCCCAATGGCTCAGTAACGTTTACATCTCTCACCAGGTCCTGCGTACCGCACAATATTAAATCCAGAGTCACTTGTCTTCTGGTGGGCTCCGCGACTAGCTGCTCTAAGCCACAGTCATTTATCACGTCAAGAAATCCGGTTTCCTTATCGTGACCAGAACACAAATTGACCCAATCAATATGAGGATAATTGAAGTCCCCCATGATTGCAACCCTGTCCCTCCTTGTCACCTCCCTGATCTGTTTCCTCATTTCAAGGTCCCCATCCGATTTCTGGTCTGGAGGACGATAGCACGCCCCCAGTATTACATCGCTGCACAAGCCTGGTAATTTAACCCACAGAGATTCTACGGTGGAGTCGGACCCACCTTCAATCTCTACTTTGCTGGATTCTATCCCTTCCTTAACATAAACGGCCACCCCACCTCCAACACGCACCTGCCTGTCCCTCCTGTAGAGTTTATAGCCTGGGATTGCAGTATCCCACTGATTCTCCGCATTCCACCAGGTTTCCGTTATGCCCACTATGTCCCCTTGTCACCAGACATTCCAGTTCTCCCACCTTTGCTCGTAGACTTCGGGCATTCGCATAAAAGCATTTGTACACGGAATGCCCCAGGATGCGCTGCTTATTCGCTCCTTTGTCCCCGCATCCTCTCATTGTGCCAAACCGTCTATCACATTCCATCACGCTACCTTTCCCAATTTCTTCTCCTACTCTGCCTTTGTCTTGTTGTTCTCTAACCTCCCCATCCTCATCCCATAGGGATGAGGAGTCCCAAACTGGATGCCCCTCGGCTCCTGTAGGCCTTCCCCCAGGGATCAGTTTAAAAGCTGCTCTGCCACCTTTTTAATGTTATGCGCCAGCAGTCTGGTTCCATTCTGGTTCAAGTGGAGCCCGTCCCTCTTGTACAGGCCCCGCTTGTCCCAAAAAGTTCCCCAGTGCCTAACGAATCTAAACCCCTCCTCCCTACACCACCATCTCATCCACGCATTGAGACCCCTGATCTCCACCTGCCTAGCTGGCCCTGCGCGTGGAACAGGTAGCACTTCAGAGAACGCTACCTTTGAGGTCCTGGCTTTCAGCTTCCTGCCTAAAAGCCTAAATTTGGCCTCCAGGACCTCCCAGCTACACTTGCCCACGTCGTTGGTGCCGACATGCACCACAGCTGCTACCTCTCCCCCAGCACTGTCTACTAGCCTGTCTAGACAAGAAGTGATGTCCGCAACCTTCGCACCAGGCAGGCAAGTCACCATGCGGTCCTCACATCCGTCGCAAACCCCCCTCTCTATGTTTCTAATAATTGAATCCCCCACTACAAGAAGCCCCCGACCTCCCTCCCGCCGAGGAGTATCCCGAGTGCGTTCGGATACGGGCCCATCCCCTGGAGAAGGGGTCCCCCCTAGGGGATTGTTTCCCTCCTCTCCAGGATGACATCCTCCAGTCCCGAGACTTCCCACCCGGGCAGCCGAGGAGCTGCACGCCTGAGGTTGGGACGAAGCCTGATCGTCCCCAGAAGTCTCCCCACTGTCCTCCTCTGCCTGCCTGCGCTTCTCCAGGTCGGCCACCAAGGCTTCAAGGGAGCGGACGCGTTCCCTGAGACCCTGGAGCTCCTTGCACCAAGGACACACCCATGACTTATGCCCCAGAGGCATATAATCATACATGTGGCACTCGTTGCAGAACACTGGATAGCCCCCACCCTGCTGCTGGCTGTCTGACTGCATAGCTTTTGTTGTTGTTGTTGTTGTTGTTGTTGTTGTTGTTGTTGTTGTTGTTGTTGTTTTATTTAGGGGTCCTTTTATAAACCCTACACTGGATAGCAGCCCTCTTCTCAAGGGAAGAGAAGGGCAGTGTATGGGGCCCTGGCCTCCTCGCCCTGCTGCTGAACTCGCCCAGATGCTAAACTCTCGTGCCTTACCTGGCACTTAGTTCCTGAGGCACTTGGTTCCCAGAGGCCACACACGTCTGGAGAGGGCCGCACACGTCTGCCAATGTGACAAGTAGCTAAAGAGGCTTAGTGAGTCACTGGCCAGGCTTGCCAAAGGTGATCTATCTGTACCTGCTACAGGAGTTTGAAGAGTTGCAGGAATCATGAGGCTAATTTGCCAAGACTACTGACACAGTGTGATCTGGGCCTTGTGCTGATTGCACTTGCAATCCTTCAGCTCAAGGCACAAATGGCTGGAGCCCCTGAACGCGGAAGGAGTGCAGATCCCCTTCCAGAGCAGGAGGCTCTGGGTCAAATGCAGTTGCTTGGATCTACTCAGATCTATGTCAGCAGCAAAGCTGGTTTCTTAAAAGCCAGAAAAATTTTAAAATGTAGAAGGAAATAGATCAAAAGAGGCAAAATGGATACTTGGTTAGAGAGACACACTGTCCAATCCCATCCCCTGCCACTCTAAAAGGTGGAGGTGCACACTGCATGCTCTGGGGGGAGCTTGAGGTTTCTGGTGGTGCACACACACGGTTGCCAGCCATTCACGCTAGTGGCTCCATTGCATGCACTGTCACTGCTTCTGTAGTATCCAGCGGGCCGGGTGACCAGATCCCTACTGACTTTTGTTCAGAAGGAACTAGTGTGATAGGGTTATTTTATTTTCCATCTCTTTTTCTTGTTGGGCATCGAAAGATGTTACTAGGAATTCCTTGCCTATAACTGGGCATAGCGAGAGATAGAAAGTTCAGAAAAGCAGAGCTGCATGTGGGGCCATCAACCTGATTTTAAGCACGAGTAAGGGCTATGCAAAGAGCATGAAGCATTCCCATTCACCATATTGAATATGAACCAGAGCCTAAGACTACATGATTGTCTCATTTCAGTATAATTCCGAAGTCCTTCCATCTTCTCTTTGCCATGATGTTTGCCAGGTTTGAAATCGGGAAAGATGTCAACCTCTTGACAAACAAGACATTGAAATTTTTACCGACTGGAAACATTTACAATGCCAGGGGGTCCTGTTATGGAACTATGAGTCTCCTTTTCACAGAACAGGGGCATCCCCTTAATTATGTATGTAGCAAGGAAAAGGAACTCATTGTCATCATTGGGGGGCTCATTCCGCAAAACTCGAAGCTGATGCCTCACATCTTAAATATCTATAGGATCCCACAGGTATGTATGTTTCATAATCAGGAGAGAGGTATGGCCACTAGGATTGCTAGGAAAGTAGACCATCTGGGCTATAAGAAGACAGAAGACCGCTCTGCCCATTTAGCACATAGCTTGGAATGCTGATGCCCCACATCTTCAATATCTACAGGATCCCACAGCTATGTGTGTCCCATAATCTAGAGAGATGTACAACCACTAGGAATTCTAGGAGAGCAGACTATCTGGGCTACAACAAGTGCGGACAGAAGACTCTGCTCTGCCCATTTAGAGCATAGCTTGGAGTCAAATGTTAATCAAGTGTTGTGTGAGAATGTCAAAACCTGATTAAGTTTTTTAAAAACCACTCTAAGGAGGGAATAAATTGTACTGAATTAGCAGCAAATCTATGTGGGCAAAATATTTTCTCCAATACCTGACCTTGAGGAGGCCTCGATGTAAGCCCCACATTGCAGGATGTAGTGCATAATCCAATGACAGCTGAATCAAAGGTGGAAAGTTGGACAGGATTGGGTCCTGAGAGCCCAACCTATGCCTGTCTACTCAGAAGTAAGTCCCATTATAGTCAATGACACTTGCTCCCAGGAAAGTGTGGAAAGGATTGTAGTCTGAATGACTAATCCTAATCCTCTTGGTCATCCTGCCCAAAACGCTGCACCCCAGAAAATTGAGACTTGCGCATTTTCCATAGAGGATAAAGCACAAAAAGATCTACTTTATAACTTGCCAGGCATGTGAGAGAGGACCTTTTTATTTAGGAATAATGGGAGATGTTTGTCTGCCCTAAAAATCTCATTGCCTTTCCCCTTAGCTCAGTTATGGCTTCTTTGACTCTGCACTGGGTGACAGAACACAGTTCAGTTCCCTCTACCAGATGGTCCCAAATGCAAGATCTCAGTACACTGGGATTGTTCGACTGATTCAACATTTCAAATGGAACTGGATTGGCCTCCTCGTTTCAGACAATGACACTGGAGAAACATTTCTGAGGACTCTCCTTCCCAGGTTCATCCCGAACAACATTTGTGTGGCTTTTACAGAAGTTCTTTCAGAACCAAAGACATTATTGGAAAAGAACCAACACTTACTTGACCGTTTAGGAGGAGTAAGATCTATTGTCTCTATGTCCAGGAGCAACGTGGTTGTTGTTCATGGAGATTCACGATCTATGGAGAGTTTGCGATTTGTTCTAGCAGTGCGTGAAATTGCAAAGAAAGATCCAATAGAGAAGGTTTGGATCATGACATCTCAGTGGGATTTTGCAACAGTTTTCAACCCGGTTCTATTCACACCCAAATCCTTCAATGGTACCTTGTCATTCAGAGTCCATACAAACGACGTGCCTAGATATGAAGACTTCCTTAAGGCAATAAATCCACATCAGCCTGCGTTTTCTTTCTTATATAATTTTTGGTCAATGGTATTTGAGTGTTCACTCCCCAAGTTTAACTGGTACCTACCAAACACAGGGAACTGCACTGGGGAGGAGAAGCTGAGCAGTCTCCCCAGTTCCATATTTGAAATGAAAATGTCCGGTGAGAGCTACAGTATCTACAATGCTGTTTATGCCATAGCACATGCTCTGCATTCCATGTACTCTTCAATATCCAAGCAAAAATTAAAGGGAACTGGACGCACAGGGGATGCTTGGGCTGTTCAGCAATGGCAGGTAGGATTTTGCTGTAAGCCTCTACTGTGTATGGTCACCCCTGCATTCCCATGGATGGACTTGGATCCACTCTTGCAGTGCAACTGGATGAAGCTAGAAGTGAGACAATATTTTCACTTTAGTTTGTCTAAGCCTGAGTCCTTTCCCTTTGGAAAGGGACTTAATTTAGAGGAGCAATAGATTGAAGGATTACTATTGGGGTTATTAATTGTATTGTAAATTCTGGTGGAAATGGGGACTGGGAATAAGAGGAGGGGGTGAGAATAACTCTGAGAAAGTTTAACTATGTAAAGTTTATAATCATCACATAGAAAAAAATGTTCTTGTGGGTTTTGCTTGTATGCAGTCTTTCAGGAAATGTTCACAGTATTTATTTTCTGGCCCTGATTATTATTTATTTCATGTCTTGACTACTACTGAAAATAATTTTGTCATAAACAGGGGGAGGTGTCAAAAATGTATGAGCTCCAAGTGTCCAATGACCTAGCTATGCGCCTGCATGTATAAACACAGTCTCTGCATTGCCAGAAGTTCAAGGTGGCAGATTCCAGTGATATCAAAAGAACTCCTGCTCAACAGTTTACCCCTATTCTTTTTCTTTTTCTCCAATCAGCTTCACCATTTTCTGAGAAAAGTTCGCTTCAACAATAGTGCGGGCGAAGAAATATTCTTTGATAAAAATGGGGAACTGGGGGCAGGTTTTGATATTGTCAACACCATCACATTCCACAATCTGTCTTTCCATAGAATCAGGGTGGGAAAGGTGGACCCCTGGGCTCCTGAAGGAGAAGAGTTTGCCATTAATGGAAGTGCCATTGTGTGGAATCAGAAGTTTGATCACGTGAGAAGGATCTTGTTTATATTTACTGAGCTATAGTTCCACAGTTGCAGAAGAACATGGAAGTACTCTTCAGCAGATATGTGGAAATTCATATTCCAGTGCATGCAGCACTTACTCTGAAGCAAGCCCTATGGCATTCACTGGGATTTACACTGGATCTGCCAGCCTTCTGTGGTTATCATAACAGTGATGTAAGAGTAACACCTACAAATGGGGCAGGCTTGTTTTAATGTTTTCGCTTGTAGAATAGGATGAATAACCATGGATAATACATGCAAAGCTCATGTATGCCCAGGCATATGATATCTATGCTCTTTTGTCTTTGTGTTTATCCATATCTTCCTATGAATTGTGAGGCTGAATTGAATATGGTGAAGGGACGGTACGTAGGGTAAGTAACCAAGGAGGGAAAACATCTTGATTCATATATAGAACAATGTTGAAAAGACACTTATTGGTTCTACAGCCTGCCTACGTAAACCACCTTGAGTAATATCTGGCAAGAAACATATATAAATATAGAAATAAATCAATCAGTATATGAGGTCAGAGGAGCACATGTCAAATATAGATGTGACTTATATGTCATTACTGAATTCTTGTGCAAAACAAACCAAACATCACAGCAATGAGAAAACAGTTGATTTCCATAATAAATCACTTTCCTTTGGGGTTTTTTGAAGATGCTGCCCCGATCGACATGTACTGAGAGCTGCCATCCTGGACAGACAAAGGTAGTATGCCAGGGGGAGCAGATCTGTTGCTATGACTGTGCTCAGTGCTCTGAAGGGAGGATTTCCAGCCAGCTGGGTAAGTGAAGAAGGTGATGCTCCATCCAATCGGTGTTCCAGAAGTTGGTGGAAATGAGCTGCTCAAAGGTCTTCCAGCCCAATCTTTTCTTTCCCAGCACTCAGAGGAACTGTGGCGTCCAGGATCTTTTGTCCCCTTCCCCCGAGGAATGTCTCAGGTCCCACTATGGGGCTTCTCATGTTTGCACCAGCTATTTTGCTGGCACAGATGTGAGAACCTTCATGTCAAGCTATTAGGCCGGACACAGAGGATGGGATCTGGCGTAGGAGGCCTCTGCCGCTCCCACACCCCTCCCACCCCATCTCTTCCCCAATTCCCCCGCTCAGAACACCATCCCAAAACCAAAAAGCCATACCACTGCCTTATGGTCCCACTTATCTCCACGCAGTCACATGGCATTCTTTATCCAGAACTACCTACTCCAAGGGTGCCGAAAATGTGCTTTATGACATGTTTACAGCACCCAGTACCGGCGCTGGAGCTCAGCACCGGTGCTATGAACCTTTAGGATTGGACCCTTAGGGCCCAATCCTAAATTCATAATGCTGATGCAGTCAGTAAAGCAACAATTCAGCAGAACGTATGGCCCAGTCCTATGGGACTGTTATGACAGTGGGGCAGGTGTCTACTGTTGTCAAAGGCCCAGTGATGGCGTTAAGCTGGTACCACCTCTGGGCCGAACCAAGCATCTGCTTCAAAGCAGCTGCAGATCCAGAACCACATTGCTGCAGATGCCGGTAAGTCAGAAGTGGGGCATGTTGTGGGTGAGGAGAGATCAGGCCAGGGAAGAGAGGAGGTGGATCCTGGTGGCAGCAACATGCACCAGGCTCTAATCCTTGAAACTTGCCTCGGAATACTCCCTGACTCTCCTCGGAAGCGCATTAGCAAAAGGGAGGAGGAGACCTACAGGTGACTGGGCAGCCTATACGCAACTCTGCTGCCCGGCTGTTTGCCCCCCATGACAGCACACACTTTCTAGGCACAGCACAGCTGACCTTTGGGTAAAGCCTGATGCCAGTTTTATTGAGGGTTGACATTCAAAGGATACCTGGATGTGTTACAAACATGGATTGATGCAAAGAACCATTTGAGTGAGTGATTTCTTTTGTATGTATTCATTAGCACACTTCATCCTATGATTGTACTGCACTGTTGCCAGACAGGCTCAGGTGACGCAAGTGTACTTTGAACTGTTGAATCCATGCATGTTTCTTTTAGATGCAGATCACTGCAGTGACTGCCCAGAGGACCAGCATCCAATCAGGAACCAGGATCGCTGTATTCCCAAAGCCATAACCTTTTTGTCCTATGAAGAGCCCTTGGGAATCGTTCTGGCTTTTTCTGCTCTGCTGCTCTCCACCATCACACTTGTGCTTGTGTGGAGCTTCATTCAGCACAGGAACACCCCCATTGTCAAAGCCAACAACTGGAACATCACCTGTGCCCTGCTGTTCTCCCTGCTGTGTTGCTTCCTCTGCACATTTCTGTTCATTGGCCAGCCCAGAAAGGAATCCTGCATTCTCCGGCAGACCTTGTTTGCCATCACCTTCACTGGGGCTGTTTCTTCAGTGTTGGCCAAAACCCTCACTGTGGTCCTGGCCTTCATGGCCACCAGACCAGCTAACAGGATGAGGAAATATTTAGGGAAGAGATTGGCCATGTCCGTCATTGTGGTGTGTTGTCTGATTCAAACTGGCCTCTGTGCAGCGTGGCTGGCAGTGTCTCACCCCTTCCCAGAGCTTGACGCGCACTCCCTGATAGGTCAGATCATAGTGCAGTGCAATGAAGGCTCAGCCTTCATGTTCTCCATTGTTCTGGGCTACATGGGATTTCTGGCCCTTGTCAGTTTTGTGGTGGCTTTTTTGGCCAGAAGGCTGCCTGATACTTTCAATGAGGCCAAGCTGATCACCTTCAGCATGTTAGTCTTTTGCAGTGTTTGGGTATCCTTTGTGCCAGCCTACCTGAGCACCAAGGGGAAATACATGGTGGCCGTGGAGGTCTTCTCCATCTTGGTCTCTAGTGCTGGATTGTTGGGTTTCATCTTTCTCCCCAAATTCTTCATTATTGTGTTGAGGCCCCAGCTGAACACCAAGGAGAACTTAGTAAGGAAAAAGAACTTTGTTACATGACTGAATTGCTTGAGTACCTTCGTCCATAGCATTGTGCATGAACCCCTTCATATATGTCCATTATTTTATAGAAACTCATTTGACTTCCTTCTATATTCCCAACTGTTCCTCTTGGACGTAATCCTGAGATTCATTTCAACTTTCACCAATCTGACATTTCAGGGTCAATCCAATTTCTCGTTCCTTCCTTCTCCTCCAAAGTGTAATCATCTGCTTTAGTTATCCTAAGCTGTTTGTAACTGCTCAAAAAATAATAAATGATTATGATGATGGTGAACTGCTTCTTTAAATTGATTGATTGATTGATTGATTGACAGCCTTCATGTTCTCCAGCACCAAGGGGAAATACATGGTTGCCGTGGAGGTCTCCATCTTGGTCTCCTGTGCTGGATTGTTGGGTTTCATCTTTCTCTCCAAAATCTACGTTATTGTGGTGAAATCTGAGCTTAACATCAGGGAGCAGATTATAAGGAAAAATAAATTTGGTACCTGACTGGCCTTCATTCTTTTCATACTTCTCCTCCCATACAAGTTTGTGCCTTGCAATTTTGTGCAATATTAACTTGTATTATATTTGTATTGCATTTAGCAGGTTGAAACCAGTGAGAATAGATAATAAATGAGGGTGAATTGACTCATTTTCTTCCCAGGTGCAGTAAAATGTGTTCACTATTGATGCCTTCAGCAGATGAGTCTTAGATATCCTTCTGTCACGCACCTGACACTGACATCTGACCTGACAATAGAGAAAGAGATTTCTATCCAGTAATGCAGGACGTTGAGGTGGTGCAACATTTGTGCCATCACAATTTCACTTATGGCAGTGGATAGCTAAATGGCACACATTTAGGACCAGGGATGAGCAATCACGGGCCCTCAGGTCACAAATGAAGGTGTCTTGATGAGCTCATTCCACAAAAATTCTCACAGGATTCTAGGGGAAGAACAGGTCTAGAATTTGGGTCATAGGAAACTTGATGTATTTCCAGTGACACTGAGCTCCATGTGACATTGGTTCATTCCTTCCCAGTCGGAAATGTGATGTTTTAGTTCACCAACAGCCTCAAAATCTCAATGAGTCATGGATGGCTCCTTTCTATGCCAGTATGACATGTCTGTCAACACCCCCCCCTCCAAAGTTATCTTCAATACTCCGGTTATTCTGAATCCACTGAATTCCCCATGGGGGGAACAGACACACAACCACTTGCTACGGATCAGACAAACATGTTTTCTTTACTCCTGCAGATAGTCAAAAAAGTTCTGGTCTGCAATGACCTATCCTGTAATTCTAATAATCACTGCCTTCAGCTCCTGAAAGCACCAGGGGCAGACAGCAGCCACTTAAGGATCTTGTAACTAAAACCCTTGAATTCTCCTTGGGAGCTGGTGATCTGCTTCAATCCCTTTATAAAGCCTCTCTTCAAAACAATGTGCATCATGTAGATTTAGGAGGCTAAGGTGCGACTCCAAAGAAATGAGATATTCCTCATCTCTTGATTCAAAGCTAACTGCACTATCTATTCAAACACACACATTCCAATGTTGATGCCTTCTTTCTAAAAGCACTTTAAGAAAGGGGGATCAGAATGGGATAATGGCAGAGGTGAGTAATTAACATGTTCTCTGCTCACATCATATAAACATTAGCAGAGAGTTAAACTCTTTATTTGCAAAAGTATGGGGGGAGGGGGCTTTGGGATGAAGAAGCTGCAAGAAACCAGGAATCTCAAAATTCAGAGATTTTGCACCAATTTTGCACCAACTGCAGATTGCCTTTTGCCATAAGCACCAAGGGAGTTCCCAGGCAGAAGGATTTATTGACCTGATTTTACAACACTGCAAGGCCATCCTTATAAGTACAAGAGCTATTACTGCAACAGTCCACTGAGTTGCTTTGGTGAACCAAAGGTGCCTCTGATCTCTTGGTCCTTGATAGTTGGGGTGAAAAGAAACATCTTCTGGGCCTTGGCAGAAGAAAGAGAGAAGCCATAGCAGGTGGGGAAGTAAAGGAAGATAAAAAAAGACCTGCCCTTTTTGGATCCTGCATTAGGGGGAGTTTTTTTGCTGACATCTCTCTCTGTGCATTTTTTTTCTAATGGAACGCACCGGAATGGCGTTCCTGCACTTTTTTTATGCAGCCCCCCTCCCCCACAGGGAAAAATGAATGGAGCCCTATGGAAAGTGAAAGTAAGCCATAGCGCGTGTTTACTCGTGAGTAGGTGTACTTGCCATAGTCCATTGGAAAGGGCAGGCTGAGAGGAATCCAAGGACACCAGAATGGCCCCAAATCCAATGAATGCAGCCTCCCAAAAACACCCGAGAAGGTCCCATCCCTCCCAGCTGCAAGTCTGAGCCAGAAAGGAAGCCACGTGGCCGCGTTTACTTGCTAGTAGTCTGTCGGAAAGGGCAGCTGAGAGGACTCCAAGGACGTCAGAATGGTCCTGATCCAATGAATGCAGCCCCCAAAAACACAAAAGGGAGAAGGAGGTCCCTGCCACCCTCCCAGCTGCAGTCTATTGAGCTGTATGGAAAGCAAGCAGCCTCACATCGTGTTTACTTGTGAGTAGGCAGACATTCCTTGGCTGTTGGCCAGGCCAGGGGAAGGGGAATGTGAGGACACCAGGATGGTCCCAATCCCATGGAGTTGGAGATACTCCAGAAAGCAACCTCTCCTTCGCCCCCCCCCCACTAAAAAGGACAAAAAGAGGCTTCAGGTGGTAAGGGGAAAGTTTTCTATTTTGCACTTACAAAGCCAGGAGGGTCTTTATCTTGATCTGTCTGAAATAGAAGAACTTTAAACTGGGCCCTGGGGAGGGCTGGAAATCTCACTGATTCTTTTTTTTTTGGGGGGGGGGGGTTATTGGAGGCAGGCTACAGAGTAAGCTCCATTGACCACTATGGGACTTACTTCAGAGTAGACATGCATAGGAGTGGGCTCACAGGCTGCAATCCTACCCACACTTTCCTGAGAGTAAGCCCCATTGACCACAATAGGACTTCAGAGTAGACATGCATAGGATTGGGCTCACAGGCTGCAATCCTACCCACACTTTCCTGGGAGTAAGCCCCATTGACTCTTATGGGACTTACTTCTGAGTAGACATGCATAGGAGTGGACACTCAGGCTGCAATCCTGTCCTCACTTTCCTGGGAGTAAGGTCCATTGACTACAGTGGGACTTGCTCCTGAGTAGACATGCATAGACTGAGGCTCTTGGTCTGCATTTGTCCAGTGCATTTGTCTCCCCCTCCATGCACTTTTCTTCTGCAGCATCCAGGTTGATCTGCTTGTCTTCTTTATCCCAGTCTGTTTCTGCAGCAGGTGCTGGCCTGGCAAGCCCGGCCCTAACCAACTTTCCCGCACCCATCCAGCCACCCATCAGCCCAATCCTGTCCTGGGAGTAAGCCTCACTGACTCTAATGGGACTGACTTCTGAGTAGACATGCCTAGGATTGGTCATCACCACATCTTGTGGCTGCAAATTCTATACATGTGTGTAGAAGAACTTTCTTTGGACTGTTCTGAATCTGTTGCCCTCAATTCAGTGGCTGAATTTTAGGAGTTGGAACACTGAGTGTCTGTGGAACTCCTTGCCTCAGGACATGGTGATAAATACAGTGGATAGGGGGATGCTGTTTTCCCCCTCACAGAACACCAGAACCAGGGGATGTCCACTCACACTGAATGCCTGTGGAACTCCTGGCCACAGGATGTGGTGATAGTGGGCAGGGGGATGTTCTTTTCTTTGCACCAATCATGTTTCAATGTCTTGAGCCAATAGAGGGTGTGTGACCACATGATTTTTGATCCATAACTTGTTTATTAATCAATTAATTAACCCATCTTTTGTGCCCCCTCTCCCCTGTGTGCTAACTGATTTGGGTTCAAACAAATCTGTAGAGTGATGCAGTGTAATCATTTTTTATATTTTGCCTTCATCAATTGTTTTAACCAATATTTATTAAATGTTTTAAAAGTTTTAATTAATTTTTTTGGTTGTTACATATTTGCAAATACATGCAACAAGCCTTGATATAATCCTTAGTGTGCACTCCCAAGGTGGTCTGTCTCTTTTTGTTCTTCTCTCTTGAAGATCTCCCCTCATTTTCTAGTTCTTAAGTAGTTGGGGAATGGGGATTTAAAGAGAAATGAGATGAATACATAAATGAAATAAATAAATAAAAGGTTTATTTTATTTTAAATAAATAAAATATTTATATTTTTATATATATAATAAAATATTTTATTTTAAATAAATTTAAAAATAAATAAATAAATAAAAGATTAACAAGTCGTGAGTTCCTGCACCTTTTTTTTTTTTTTACAAAAAAGCACTGTCTCTATGTGACTGAAACACATCAATATTCAATAAAGTTTTTGCCTTGAGCACGTATTTGAGTTGTTCTCGCTTTCTGAACTTGAACAGTAGAGAGAGATATGTGATTATTCCATATTATCATCCCACCCACCCTCAACTCAATCTAACCTGCTGTGCCTTTAAGTTGGAGCATTGGACAGTGGAATCCTATGCGTAAAGTAAAGTAAACCCCATTGGGTTCAGAGGGACTGGCTCCCACCTAAGTGCATATTGGATTGCCAGGCCATACTAGTCTGTGGACTGTTTAAGAAGGGTTCTATTTATAAATGAACATTTTTTAAACCACTCAACTCTTGGTGGCTGCTTGGTGGGTCTACTGGTGATTACGCTCATTTGTGGTTTCATCCCATCACAGATCAAATGGTTCCACAGCAACACAGCAAACTAGACTGGGACCCACTAGTAGGAATTTGTAGAGTGAATTTCTAGAATGATCCTTCAGGTGTCCATTGCTCCCCCTTCCAACTCCTAGAAACTAAATTTCAATGCAAGGTGCAAGTTTGGCCCAAGACCTTTTAGCATATGAGATGATGTGCCAAATGCTATATCCCCCCCCTTAACCTGTGATGGGGGACACTCCAAGCCAAGGACGTTGGAGTTGGAGCTCTGCCACCCAAACTCCTTTATTTTTATTCCCTACGTTGTTTTTGGACTCTGTTCTTTACAAACGATCTATCTGAGAGCTTGTAAATCTTGCGGTGCCTATTTTGCCTGCCATTAGACTCCCCCGAGCTCATTATTAGGAGTTTAACAGGCTCAGCTGGATGTTTACTTCTCTATATCCTCCTGACTCGTGAGTGACTTTTTTCACTGGATTTTTACTTCTTTGTTTCCTAAATAGATGGGGGGAAAGAGAACATTTTCTCCAGAGGATGTGGAACCTGATTCAACTCCCCATTTTAAACAAACCAGATTGGAGACATTTTTCTCCTTGTCTCAGCCTTCTGGAGCTGAAGCGGCATTATTGAGTTTTCCATCTTCCCCCTCCCCCCATCCAGTTCCTTCGACGTTGCCTCCTGCTTCTAACAACCTTGATAGAAATAAGCAGTATTCTCCCACATCCTCATTTGAAGCAGATAAATCGCATGAACTTGGTAATTTATTGATGCAGCAGTCTCATTATTGCTGCAACAGTCTCAGCATTCTCTTCTAACCTCTCGTACGGTTAGTATGATTTTTTTCTCAAACTGAGATCATAGTGGGACTCTTAAAGAAACTACACCATACTATTAACTCATTGCAGTTGAATACTCCTTGCTGCTACAAGGAATCAAAGAAACTTTATGCAGACTCCTCATGCAAGCACTCACTTTCACCAATGTGAGAGAGTAAAACTGTTCAACTGATTTATGAACCTAACTGCATTGCAATTATAATTCCTCAACATGGAGGAAACCGCCCTGACTGGGGCAGATTAAGTCAAGCCAAAAGACATCTGGCCTCTCTACTGGGGACAACTTTTTCCTCTATTGATCTTCGGAAAATTGAAAAACTGTTCCCCACTAGCTCCATGGATAGGCTTTTGCTATACTTTTCTTCCATTCATATCCCGAAGCGGTTGTTCTGGTGTGCAGGAGCCTTAAGGAGACATGTAATTTTCATCCAAAGACACTTCAGGAACATCCAAGTCATGAGCCTTCTTCCATCTTTTTCCTGTAAGCATGAATCTAGGACGCTGATCTCTCCTACAACCCCTAACCAGAAGTCCTCCTGGAAATCTCCTTCGTCCTCTCCAGTTGTGATCGACCCTTCAGAATGTTTAACAGCTTCTAATCTCTCTCTCCTCCAAATGGAAATGGATTGTCCTAACCTCCAGGGAAAGGCTCCTGAAAATTCTGCTCAATCACCATGTGCTTCCAACTCTCAAACTTCTTCTGTGACTTTAAACCCTTTGACTAAACCCACTGCTTCTCCCGCTCCAGCCAGTTCTACTTATGCCTGTAAGGATTGTATTTCCTTATCTCCTTTCCCAATGTGTAATTCTATTACTTCATTATACCCTAATTGTATAGTGGAAAATTGCTCCTACCCTAGTTCTTTTCTGTTAGTGGATGCAGCAGCCCAATCTATACCTCCTCTAAATTTTGATTTTATAAGCTCTGATTCTCAAGGGCCTTTGCCGACCTCTGATGCGGCCAAAATTTCACCTAATTTTCCTTCCTCCATGCAGGTCCTTTCTCCTAATCCTTCTATTCACCCATTTGTTGAACCAAGTAATTCTAATTGTAGCCCGCCTGTGGCTACGGACTCCTCACCTGCTATTATAATACCTGATCATTTATCAAACCCCAACCCTTCTGGTTGACTAACCACTACTGGTTGGGCTGCTTTACCCTTAGTTACTCCTTTCAAATTAATTTCTTGGAATATTGCTGGCTGGAGAAACAAAATAATGGACCTAGATTTTTATAATTACCTTTCATCTTTTGATTTAATTTTTCTTCAAGAAACATGGTCATCAACTCCCCTTCATATGCCAGAATTTATCTCATATTCCTTACCAGCTTTTAAAACTAACATGAGTGGCCGTCCTTGTGCGGGCCTTTGCTGTTTTTTAAAGTCTTCACTTGGGTATCTAAATTCTTTATCTACACAGTCCTCTTTTTTTCCAAGCTTTTCTCCTTTTAATTAAAAATACCCAAATATTAGTTCTTAATGTATGTGTCCCACCCTCCCATCCTGACTGTTTCTTGCTTTGGGATGATATTAAATCTTTATATCAGATTACCTTAAATCTAACCCCTTTGTGCTTTTATTACTTTTGGGAGATTTTAATTCCAGGTTGGGCTCTGACAATGTAGCATTAGCTCAGCATATGAACTGGGACCCCGAAGGTTTTATTCCTCCGGAATTCCAAGGACCTAGATTGTCTATGGACCCCTTATTTAATGGCTATACTTCTTATTTGGTAGACCTTTGTCTTGAATTCAACTTGTATATTTTAAATGGCTCCATCGCAAATGATATTCCAGGCAGAATGACCCATTTTTCTTATAAAGGGGCCAGTGTCCTGGATTATATCCTTATTTCCTCAGATATTTTTATTTATATTTTACATTTTACTGTCGATCAACGGCCAGATAGTGATCACTTGCCAACTCTTTTGAATTTGTCTCTTACCCCTTTTCCCGAGGAGCAAAATCCTCCTCTCACATATACATCTCACAGTCTCAGATGGTCTACTAAATTTGAAGAGGCCTTTAAAAACTGGTCCAGAACGAGTGAGGTTATGGATCTCAACTTGGAGTTATCTGAGACTCAATCCCCTTCCACCGCCATTGCACTTTATGAGCTGCTTACTCAGTCACTGGTCCAGTCATTGAGATTGCCTCGGGTTTTGACTATACATTCTCACCCCCCTTCTTGGTTTGATGCTGAGTGCTGGGCCGCCAAGAAATACATCAGGCAATTTTTCCACTCTGTATCCCGTGATCCTTCTCCAGAAATGCTTAGAACTTTTTTCCTACTTAAAAAACTTGTGGCAGTTTCTTTGAATATAAGAAACATGTATTTGCCTAAAACAATTGGAATTTACTTTATAATGCAATTCATTCCAACAATCGTAAGCTTTTCTGGTCCTTGGTTTCAGGTACCCCTGCTAATTGGGTAAGAGGCACTTTTTCAAGTGGGTGCTCCTTTTTTTAGCAGGGGGAGAGTAACTGGCCCACCTCACCTCAGCACTGTCTGTTCTAGTGGCTGTCTGCTGGTATTCATTTGCATTTTTTTAGATTGTGAGCCCTTGGGACAGGGAGCCATTTAGCTGTTTGATTTTTCTCTGTAAACCACTTTGTGAACTTTTAGTTGAAAAGCGGTATATAAATACTTTTAATAATAATAATAATACTCACTCTCAATCAAGTCCTATATCCCCTTTTCTCATTTCTTCTTCCACTTGGATCACTTATTATTCAAAAGTCTTTTCTGCTCCAGACCTGGATATTAACTATTCTTCTTGCCCTCCTGATTTGCCGGAGTGGTCACCCGTTTTGCCTTCTGAAATTATGGAGCTTATCAGCTCCTTGAAATATGGGAAAGCTCCTGGCCCAGATGAAATTCCAGCTGAGTTTCTTATTAATAATCCCTTACGGTGGTCCACTCCTTTGTCCAATTTATTTACATTACTCAATAAATCTGGTCTAATTCCTGCTACTTGGCTAGCCTCTGTAACAGTTCCAATTTTCAAGAAAGGAGGCCCTGCCTTTCCCAACTACTATAGACCAATCAGTCTCCTTTCATTCATCAGGAAGTTGTATTCCAGGTATCTTTTAAATAAATTGACATCCTGGGCTGATTCAATAGGTCTCCCAGGTAGGGAACAAATTGGTTTCTGGCCGGGATCCTCCACTGTAGATCATATATTTACTATTTCCTTTTTAGCTAGCAAGTATTCTGTCCATCATGGGGGGGAGCGTAAGGACAACCCGTCCAACCCCCCACATTCCCTGAGCTGCTAAGCAGTGGTTGGTTGTCCACCTTCGCTCTTGCAAGGGCCATAGTCCGGGGCTGGCTCCACAGTCCACCGGCCCCTGCTAAAGCGAGTGACCGGGCGGCGGCCCCGCAGTGCACCCCCCACTGTGGTGCCCCAACCTCTGGACTGGCAAGCCCGAGACCAGGGCGGCAGCCCCACAGCACACCCCCAGCTGCAGTCCCCTGACCTGCCCCCTACAGCCCGTACTCAACATGCTGGGTAAGTGGCACCGCCTGGCCCCACTACATGGGACCTGGGCCAAGCGGCCCAGGATGCTCCTGCTCCGGAGGGAAATGAGGGCAAGGGAGCGGGGAGCGCGATCAAGGGAAGCAGGAAAAACCCTCAATGGCTGGGTCCGCGGGCACCGTGGGAAAATGTTGCAGGGGGGAAATGCAGGGGGGGGATGGAACTGGCAAACCGACCCAGGCACGTGAAAAGCCCAAAAATTCCCCCAGACCCCACCTTACCACAGTATGGCGCACCAGCAGCATGCTGGAACTCAGGACCTGTTGCTATTCCCACGGTGCCCACTTGCACAAGGAGGAAGAGGGCTGGGTCTCGTCCCCTTTTAAAAGGTCCGCTGTAGCTGGCAGACCCAGCCCCCTTCACCTCCCCCTTGGGGAGGGACTCTTATGTCCAGGCCAGGCCAATCAAACTCTGATCACCTCTTTAATTGGGCAATCGGGATTGCTCTTCTAATTTCCTGCATTGGAAAAGGAAGTGTGGAGAATAGCATAAGAACATAAAAACATAAGAACAGCCCCACTGGGTCAGGCCATAGGCCCATCTAGTCCAGCTTCCTGTATCTCACAGCGGCCCACCAAATGCCCCAGGGAGCACACCAGAAAACAAGAGACCTCATCCTGGTGCCCTCCCTTGCATTGGCATTCTGACATAGCCCATTTCTAAAATCAGGAGGTTGCGCATAAACATCATGGCTTGTACCCCATAATGGATTTTTCCTCCAGAAACTTGTCCAATCCCCTTTTAAAGACATCTAGGATAGACACCAGCACAACATCCTGTGGCAAGGAGTTCCACAGACCGACCACACACTGAGTAAAGAAATATTTCCTTTTGTCTGTCCTAACCCACCCAACACTCAATTTTAGTGGATGTCCCCTGGTTCTGGTATTATGTGAGAGTGTAAAGAGCATCTCCCTATCCACTCTGTCCATCCCCTGCATAATTTTGTATGTCTCAATCATGTCCCCCCTCAGGCTTCTCTTTTCTAGGCTGAAGAGGCCCAAACGCCGTAGCCTTTCCTCATAAGGAAGGTGCCCCAGCCCCGTAATCATCTTAGTTGCTCTCTTTTGCACCTTTTCCATTTCCACTATGTCTTTTTTGAGATGCGGCGACCAGAACTGGACACAATACTCCAGGTGTGGCCTTACCATAGATTTGTACAACGGCATTATAATACTAGCCGTTTTGTTCTCAATACCCTTCCTAATGATCCCAAGCATAGAATTGGCCTTCTTCACTGCCGCCACACATTGGGTCAACACTTTCATCGACCTGTCCACCACCACCCCAAGATCTCTCTCCTGTTCTGTCACAGACAGCTCAGAACCCATCAGCCTATATCTAAAGTTTTGATTTTTTGCCCCAATGTGCATGACTTTACACTTACTGACATTGAAGCGCATCTGCCATTTTGCTGCCTATTCTGCCAGTCTGGAGAGATCCTTCTGGAGCTCCTCAGAATCACTTCTGGTCTTCACCACTAGGAAAAGTTTGGTGTCGTCTGCAAACTTAGCCACTTCACTGCTCAACCCTGTCTCCAGGTCATTTATGAAGAGGTTGAAAAGCACCGGTCCCAGGACAGATCCTTGGGGCACACCGCTTTTCACCTCTCTCCATTGTGAAAATTGCCCATTGACACCCACTCTCTGCTTCCTGGCCTCCAACCAGTTCTCAATCCATGAGAGGACCTGTCCTCTAATTCCCTGACTGTGGAGTTTTTTCAGTAGCCTTTGGTGAGGGACCGTGTCAAACGCCTTCTGAAAGTCCAGATATATAATGTCCACGGGTTCTCCCGCATCCACATGCCTTGTTGACCTTTTCAAAGGATTCTATAAGGTTTGTGAGGCAAGACGTACCCTTACAGAAGCCATGCTGACTCTCCCTCAGCAAGGCCTGTTCGTCTATGTGTTTTGAGATCCTATCTTTGATGAGGCATTCCACATCTTACCCTGTATGGATGTTAGGCTGACCGGCCTACAGTTTCCCGGGTCCCCCCTCTTTCCCTTTTTAAAGATAGGCTTGACATTTGCTATCCTCCAATCTTCTGGCACCGTGGCCATTTTGAGGGACAAGTTGCATACATTAGTCAAGAGATCTGCAACTTCATTCTTCAATTCCTTAATAACTCTTGGGTGGATGCCATCAGGGCCCGGTGACTTATTGATCTTTAATTTATCAATGAGGTCTGAAACATCTCCTCTTTTAACCTCTATCTGACTTAACTCCTCAGTTAGGAGGGGCCGTTCGGGCAGCGGTATCTGCCCAAGTTCTTCTGCCGTGAAGACAGATGCAAAGAACTCATTTAATTTCTCTGCCATCTCTAAGTCTCCTTTTATCTCCCCTTTCCCTCCCTCACCATCCAGAGGGCCAACCGCTTCTCTGGCGGGTTTCCTGCTTCCAACATATTTGAAGAAGCTTTTATTATTCGCCTTAATGTTGCTGGCCATGCGTTCCACATAGTCTCGCTTGGCCTCCCGTATCACCTTCTTACATTTCTTTTGCCACAGTTTATGTTCCTTTTTACTCTCCTCATTAGGGCAAGACTTCCATTTACGGAAGGAAGCTTCCTTGCCCTTCACAGCCTCTCTAACTTGGCTGGTTAGCCATGCGGGCACCCTCCTGGATTTAGTGGAATCCTTCTTTCTTTGCGGTATACACCTCTGCTGGGCCTTTATTACTGTTGTTTTAAGCAGCCCCTATGCACTCTGGAGAGATTGGACTCCTTTTACCCTCCCTTTCAACCTCCTTCTAACCAGCCTCCTCATTTGGGAGAAGTCTGCCAGTCGGAAGTCAAGGGTTTTTGTGAGAGATTTGCCTGGTATTCTTCCCCCAACGTGCATGTCAAAACGGATCGCAGCATGATCACTGTTCCCCAATGGCTCAGTAACATTTACATCTCTCACCAGGTCCTGCGTAATGCACAATATTAAATCCAGAGTCACCTGTCCTCTGGTGGGCTCCGTGACTAGCTGCTCTAAGCCACAGTCATTTAGCACGTCAAGAAATCCGGTTTCCTTATCGTGACCATAACACAAATTGACCCAGTCAATGGGTCAATGGGCTCAATGAGTCAATGGGTCAATGAGCATCATGGGCTAGAGTGTCTCCCATTTTTAACTCAGTGAGTGGGTGGAGGAGGAGGATCAGGGAAAGTGAGTGGGTCATCAGGGACAAGGTGAGCGCCTTTGCCACCTTAGTGCCTTTTTTGATCTTTATAATGGATGTGCCAGTCTTGAGTGGATAAATGCATTTTAACTTTTGTGGAGTCATGGAAGTGTGTGTGTGAACTATAATACGACACAAAATTGCAGACTGCCACGTCGAAATGTTGCAGCCAACAAGGCTCAGTTTGGACCACTGACCTTGTAGGACAATTTTGTGTGTTGGTTTCTAGTATCCTTTGAACCTGAAAAGGCAAGTGTCCTCCTTGCTTTTGAACAGAACAGGCTGTTGCAAAATCAAGACAGTACACAGCAGCTGGAAGGGGCCTCTTTGGCAATGTCTAGGCACAAGCAGTCGATGCTCAGCAATGATTTTGAAAATGTCATCAGGAGTGTTCAGTCAGTGTGCCAGCAGGCTCCTAGTTCCATCTGTGAAGTGTTGGAGGCTGCAGTTCTCATGTCTCTGTCAGAGACTGGGGCGGGGAGGGGGAGTGTATGCATCACTCCCAGTCTGCAGTATGGGAATATTACTCTTGCTTTACCACTTACATATAGACAAGAGCTGGGGGGGGGGGGGGACACGACTCACAACTTGTGAATAGGGCTGGCGCAAAACCTTCTAACACCCAAGGTGGTGGGCCTCATTTTATGAATACATTTTTACCCTGGTTACAGATTCTGAATAGTACAGGTTCTACAATACAGAATACAGGTTCTGTAATAACCAGAACAATCCTAACCAACTTTCCAGCACTGACTTAGCTGTGCCAATGTGGCGTGCACGGCATCCTGCAGTGGGGAGGCAGTAAAGGGGCCTCTTCAACATACGGGCATGTTTGTTACCTTAACTTGGGGCTGCATTGCAGCTAGGTCAGTGCTGGAAGGTTGGTTAGGATTGTGCCCTAATTGTTCCTAGAGCAAATGAGGTGTGATAAAACAGCATGGAACCCATAAGTGTTAGTCTGAGTCAGTTCTAATTTCCATGGATCAGAACTCACACTAGCACTCCTATTCTTTTGTGTGTGTCATCACGTTTGCCACTTGTTCTTTGTTGGTGACAGATTTGTTGGGTGACCTGGAATGTTGTATAGTAAAATAAATAAATAAATAAATTGAATGGGGGTGACACTAACCCTAGTCATGTCACTAGTGGGATGTTTGGGTGGTGTTAGTCACTGGCTGAGTTGAAGTCTGTTTGTCACTTTTAAGTTAGTCACTCTTAAAGTGGACAGAAGCTGGTGGGGACAGGATCACAAAGAGGGGGACATGTGGGGGAGGGGATAACATTGGGGATGGAAAGTTTCTTATCTTAGAAGAACATAAGAACAGCCCCACTGGATTAGGCCATCAGCCCATCTAGTCCAGCTTCCTGTATCTCACAGTGGCCCACCAAATGCCCAGGGAGCACACCAGATAACAAGAGACCTCATCCTGGTGCCCTCCCTTGCATCTGGCATTATGACATAACCCATTACTAAAATCAGGAGGTTGCGCATACACATCATGGCTTGTACCCCGTAATGGATTTTTCCTCCAAAAAATTGTCCAATCCCCTTTTAAAGGCACCTGTCCTCTGGTGGGCTCCGTGACTAGCTGTTCTAAGCCACAGTCATTTAGCACGTCAAGAAATCCGGTCTCCTTTTTGTGACCAGAACACAAATTGACCCAGTCTATAAGAGGATAATTGAAGTCCCCCATGATTACAACCCTGTCCCTCCTTGTCATCTCCCTGATCTGTTTCCTCATTTCAAGGTCCCCATCCGATTTCTTGTCTGGAGGACGATAGCACACCCCCAGTATTAAATCGCTGCACAAGCCTGGTAATTTAACCCACAGAGATTCTACGGTGGAGTCGGACCCACCTTCAATCTCTACTTTGCTGGATTCTATCACTTCCTTAACATAAATGGCCACCCCACCTCCAACACGCCCCTGCCTGTCCCTCCTGTAGAGTTTATAGCCCGGGATTGTGGTATCCCACTGATTCTCCGCATTCCACCAGGTTTCCATTATGCCCACTATGTCAATGTTTTCCCTTGTCACCAGACATTCCAGTTCTCCCATCTTTGCTCGGAGACTTCGGGCATTCACATAAAAGCATTTGTACACGGAATGCCTCAGGATGGGCTGCTTATTCGCTCCTTTGTCCCCGCATCCTCTCCTTGTGCCAAACTGTCCATCACATCCCATCATGCTACCTTTCCCAATTTCTTCTCCTACTCTGCCTTTGTCTTGTTGTTCTCTAACCTCCCCATCCTCGTCCCATAGGGATGAGGAGTCCCGAACCGGATGCCCCTCGGCTCCTGTATCTCACAGTGGCCCACCAAATGCCCCAGGGAGCACACAAGATAACAAGAGACCTCATCCTGGTGCCCTCCCTTGCACCTGACATTCTGACATAACCCATTCCTAAAATCAGGAGGTTGCGCATACACATCATGGCTTGTACCCTGTAATGGAGTTTTCCTCCAGAAACTTGTCCAAACCCCTTTTAAAGGCATCCAGGCTAGACGACATCACCACATCCTGTGGCAAGGAGTTCCACAGACCGACCACAAGCTGAGTAAAGAAATATTTTCTTTTGTCTGTTCTAACTCACGGGACACAATACTCCAGGTGTGGCCTTACCATCGATTTGTACAACGGCATTATAATACTAGCCGTTTTGTTCTCAATACCTTTCCTAATGATCCCAAGCATAGAATTGGCCTTCTTCACTGCTGCCGCACATTGGGTCGACACTTTCATCGACTTGTCCACCACCACCTCAAGATCTCTCTCCTGATCTGTCACAGACAGCTCAGAACCCATCAGCCTATATGTGAAGTTTTGATTTTTTGCCCCAATGTGCATGACTTCACACTTACTGACATTGAAACGCACCTGCCATTTTGCTGCCCATTCTGCCAGTCTGGAGAGATCCTTCTGGAGCTCCTCACAAAGATCCTTCTGTTAGATCCTACTAAGTTCTCATCTGCAGTTGTTTCTAACTTTAGGGCATGGGAAGAAATGCATTCAGCTGGTGCAGGGGTCTGAGTGATGCACTTTTACTTTTGAAGATGTGCCAGGCAGGTTTAAACTGGTGTCAAAGTGATTTCACTTGCCTAAACTCAAGGGGGTTGTATCCAAGGAATGCTACTTGTGACTTCATCGCACTGAAATGCATGGAACTGAAGTTGGCCATGAATAACTTGTCTCAGTGATGGTGCTTGGCCAGGATTCATATTCCTTGGATACAATCTGATGTCTTTGTGCCACTCCTATTCTCGAAATGCATCTAATTCTGCCCTTGTGTTTACACTCAGGGGAACTTTTCACAGAAGCATAACAGTACCTCTGAAGATGACAACTCTGACATAAATGCTCCATCTCTTGAGCACACCTCTTCATGCATCTTGGGGGTTATTGAGAAGAGGTTGGGATGCAGCTACTGTGATGGATGGATTGGGGATTTTGCACACTGGGGGAAAGGAACTACTTTGCAACTGACTGTCTTCTTGCAGGGATACACCCAAATAGCATACTCATTCTGCAAAAGAGAGACATGAGCAAGAGATGTATGGTTGTACATGGAGGAAATATATACACAGCAGTGGGAATGCAGTCACTACCAATATGCCAATAACACCAATATGCCAATCTATAAGAATTAGCCCTAAATATAATAGGCTGCAGTAGACACGGTAAGGATTGCTGCGTTCTTGTCCATGCATCGAATGACCCTTGGTCACCACCTACTGGTGTAATCTTAATTTTACAACCTATTGGTTTTTTTTTAGCAAAGCAGAACAGTGACCAGTTGCTTTAGTCTTAACTGCTAGTTTTAATTCATGCTTCTGGCAAGTGAATGGGGGTTCACTTACCAGACCCTACCCCACTGAGGTTTGAAAGACACACGTACACAGTTGTATTAAAAAAAAAAAAAAAGATAGACAGTTTAAGCTAGTTGTTTAGTTCATTTATTTCTAGGAGAAAACCTATCCTGCCATTCTAAAATTAAAAATAAAATGCAGTGAAGCAGGGGAAAGAACAAGCAAGAATAAAAAGTAGAAAAGAAAAGAGAATCATAAAGCATTTCAGGCCCTGGGCTAGTAGCAGAGGGAAATGGAACTGGATAGTAATTTCTTTCTCTCTTTTCCACACAACAGGGATACCCATTTGGTGAACTAATCATCTCACTGGGCTTTTTCCTGGTGTTCTTTATTGAAAGCATCGTGCTTCAGTGCTGCCCCAGGGCTGTGCATTCCCATGGCGACCACGAAAGTCATGCCGATCACAAGAGTGGACCAGAATCCCACAGCTCTTTCCGGGCGTTTGTGCTCTTTATTTCGCTCTCCTTCCATTCCGTCTTTGAGGGTTTGGCCATTGGAGTGCAGAAGGAGGAAGTGGCTGCCATTCAGCTTTGCTTAGCAGTGCTAATCCACAAGGCCATTGTGGTCTTCAGCTTGGCCATGAAGTTGGTGCAGAGTGGCACTGATGCCCGCTGGAGACTCCTGTATTTGGTGGTGTTCGCTCTGATGTCTCCTGCTGGCATTGGGGTGGGCATTGGGGTGCTTTCCAATGGTAATGGGAGCAGCCTGGCTCAGGCTGTGCTGGAGGGAGTGGCAGCAGGCACCTTCCTCTATGTCACCTTCCTGGAGATACTCCCCTATGAGCTGCGCTCACATGAAAGCCTCCTTGCAAAGTTCTTCTTCATTGGCCTTGGTTTCTCTGTCATGGCCGTCATTGCCATTTGAGCATAAAGGGCTGCCAATGCTGGTGTCATCAAGGGAACCCATCAACATCATCTCAAACCTAAAAAGTTGTATCCCTAAAAAGTTGATACAATTATGTTGTATCCCTAATTCACTAAGCAGAAAAAAGCAGCAGCCAATGGGTACTGAACTGCCAGACTGCATCGAAAAGGTGAATATCTGCACAATCAGAATGACTTTCATTAAAAAAATATCCAATTGAACTTGCTAATTTCTACTCTACTGTGGTAAGTTGACAATAATTCAGCACACGTCCAGTGTCATCACTTCCACTGACCTCAACTGTGGACCTGTGAGCCACTATTTTCCAACAAAGGAATTACAAAGAAAAAGTTGAGAAACTGCTGAGTTTGAATTTGTCAGGAAATTTGACTGCGATGGATTCGTTTGAAGAAAGGTGAAGCTTTTGTGTCTCATTTCATTGTGAAATAACTTACAGTACAATCCTATCTACATTCCCACCCCACCACTCCAGCTGCACCACCAAAGCACCTATTCCATCCTGTGGGGGGGGGGGGGAGGGATAATCCTGGAGGTCTCCTCTACTTAAGGGAACATTTGCCTGGTAAGCCTCTGCTATCATTATGGGTCTCCTCTGACCTGTTCCATCAATTTTGCTTGCTCAAACCTGGAAAAGTGGATTGAGGCCAGAAAGGGGGATAGGATATCAGTAGTGCTATTGTAATCAACACTGCCCCTTTCCTGGTCTCAAAAAACACCCCCCCTGACTCTGTCTCCACCTTGTTCCTCCTACTCTCTGTTCTGCTCACCCCAGCCCACCCCCAGTGCCATTGTACTGGTGCCAGGGCTGTTCAGGAGACCACTAGCATGTAGCTGTGGTCACTTACTACTTGTGGCAGTGGCCTGGCTGTGCTGAATGGTGGATCGTGCTTTGTGACTGCTGTAAAAGGCATGGTATACACCTGGAATGCAAATTCAGGCAGAGCAACTGGCCCATAGGATTGGACCATTAGTTCAGCCAAATTTCATGCATTTGATCTCATGGAAGAAGAATCATTCACTGCATGAGGGATCTGAAATCAGCCTCATCCTCCTGGAAGTGATCTGGGTGTGAATAAGGAGTAACCTTAATCTCCTCCACCTGTGGATCACCAGACACCCAGCCAACAATAAACACTAAGTCCTAAATATGTAGGGCTGTTCTCTCTCTCTCTCTCTCTCTCTCTCACACACACACACACACACACTCAGCTTCTTCAAAGTTGCAAACATTTGAAAAAGTTTCTCAATGTGTTCATCTGCACGGTAGTTATCCAAATAATCGCTTTCAGTTAGAGAAGTCCCAGGGATAATCTGAAGCCACCTTCAAAACTCATAACAAAAACTGACTCCACCTCAGGAGCTGAGGATAAAATGTGCTCCATCTGTGCTTCAGTTTTTGAAGAGCCAGCTATGCCCTGCAGCTCTGAGGTATTCTCTGTAAACAGCAGATTATCTATTGCTCGACTGTGAAGACTTCAAGGGAGAAACTTTGCAGTGGTGGTTTGCTGAGCTCCTCTAGGGTCATTTGTCCACGTGATTGATGGTTGTGTTTGTATTCATAGGAAAGACTGAGGTTCATATATGCTCCTGTTCAGATTGTCAGCATTGATGCTGCTTCTGCTGCTGCTGCTGCCTCATGGGGTCAGCAACAACTGCCACTCCAGGTGGGGTTGGCAAAAGAGCACCCATCAGTCTCCAGCCATTACTATTGCTGTCTTTGCTTCCCTCTTGCTTTTTGATCAGAAAGATCACTTTTTTAAAGAAACTCCAGATGTGCCTTCCCTGGAAGGAAAGTGTTGGGTTGCGGTTTTGGTGTCGAGTAATTCTGATTAAAATCAGTTTTGTAAATACAGAAAAAATTCCTTGGGATTTGGGACTGGTGGCAATAGTGGGAGCAGTAGTGGTGGCATGGAGTGAGGTCATGTTCACATGAGTCAAAAGAC
Source organism: Tiliqua scincoides (assembly GCF_035046505.1). Taxonomy (NCBI): domain Eukaryota; kingdom Metazoa; phylum Chordata; class Lepidosauria; order Squamata; family Scincidae; genus Tiliqua; species Tiliqua scincoides. Next base: position 140,239,406 of record NC_089825.1, on the reverse strand, counting down.
CCCTGCACCTAGAGAAGTGGAACGTCAAGATGAACACTAGGCTAGAACTCGTTTGATGTGCCATGCTAATTATCCTTGTGCAGAGACTTTGTTTTCCAGGAAGAAATACAACATTTGGTTATGTGAGCTGCAAGAGTGCATTCACTAGTCACTCATACAAGTGACAAGAGCCTTTAGCCCAAGGCTTGGCTGCAGCAGTGCCCAGGCCACCAGCACCAATATGCTATGCCCCCTGAATGGATTGAACGCGTCCCCCTGGACCTACTCAGATTTATGTCAGCAGAAGAAGCTGGCATAGATCTAAGTAGGCCACCTGGGGACCATGGTGCTGCAGAGTAGGTACGTTTAAACGTTCTTAACTTACTTTTCCACCACTTCCTGATCCCTGGTCAGCCCATAGTATACAGTGGAGGCTGTGTCAACATCACTGCCTGTTCTGGGCTGGCCTTGGATAGACTCAAGCACTAAGTTATCTCCTGATTTAAAGGTGGGTGCAAAAGGTGAAAAATCATGAGTTCAGCTTCCCTTCGGAAAACAAAATCCTCACGCATGAAATTGAGCTTTCCCCAGCTGTCTAACATTCATCATGGAAGCCCTTGAGTAGCCCTCAGCCTTTTCCTAGCGGTTATCGCTCTGCCTTAGCATAAAATGTGGGAGGCAGTTTTGTAAAAGCTTCCTTTCATGCCTTTCCTCCCATTCAGCAGAAACCCATCAACCTCAGCATGGAGGCTGGTTGCATCTTCTGCCAACTGTGGGTTTCCCTGACCTTCCCTGCATGATACCACAGGCCAAACCCCTTGGAGCATTTGGCCAAAAGCCATCTTCCAGAGTGTGAGGATGAAACCATGAGCTCTCAACTAGACAGGTTGATGGTTTCTTATAAACCAGAAGAGTTTAGAGGGGGGGGGAGCTACAGCCTGGGCAACAAGACGCAGATTTTATGAGCTCCATCTGACCTTCAGCTTCGGGTACCCCTTCAAGGCTTTCAAGGGTCTATTTCTGGCTAGGAAAAGCCAGGAAAGTGCTTGAGACTTGAGGTTAGCAAACCCTTGGGGAAAGCAACCTCTAGGTTTGGGTAGAACCTGTCTCTTCAGCAACGAAGTGAAGTAACTCTATCAGCCATTAACTGGCAGATGCAACCTGGATTCCTGCCCTCCCCCTATCACCTGGACTGCAGCTCTAAGGAAGGAGAAAATGCCTGGAGACCTGGAGACAGGGTTGAGCAGTGAAGTGGCTAAGTTTGCAGACGACACCAAACTTTTCCGAGTGGTAAAGACCAGAAGTGATTGTGAGGAGCTCCAGAAGGATCTCTCCAGACTGGCAGAATGGGCAGCAAAATGGCAGATGCGCTTCAATGTCAGTAAGTGTAAAGTCATGCACATTGGGGCAAAAAATCAAAACTTTAGATATAGGCTGATGGGTTCTGAGCTGTCTGTGACAGATCAGGAGAGAGATCTTGGGGTGGTGGTGGACAGGTCGATGAAAGTGTCGACCCAATGTGCGGCGGCAGTGAAGAAGGCCAATTCTATGCTTGGGATCATTAGGAAGGGTATTGAGAACAAAACGGCTAATATTATAATGCCGTTGTACAAATCGATGGTAAGGCCACACCTGGAGTATTGTGTCCAGTTCTGGTCGCCGCATCTCAAAAAAGACATAGTGGAAATGGAAAAGGTGCAAAAGAGAGCGACTAAGCTGATTACGGGGCTGGGGCACCTTCCTTATGAGGAAAGGCTACGGCGTTTGGGCCTCTTCAGCCTAGAAAAGAGACGCTTGAGGGGGGACATGATTGAGACATATAAAATTATGCAGGGGATGGACAGAGTGGATAGGGAGATGCTCTTTACACTCTCACATAATACCAGAACCAGGGGACATCCACTAAAATTGAGTGTTGGGCGGGTTAGGACAGACAAAAGAAAATATTTCTTTACTCAGCGCGTGGTCAGTCTGTGGAACTCCTTGCCACAGGATGTGGTGCTGGCGTCTAGCCTAGATGCCTTTAAAAGGGGATTGGACGAGTTTCTGGAGGAAAAATCCATTATGGGGTACAAGCCATGATGTGTATGCGCAACCTCCTGATTTTAGGAATGGGTTAAGTCAGAATGCCAGATGTAGGGGAGAGCACCAGGACGAGGTCTCTTGTTATCTGGTGTGCTCCCTGGGGCATTTGGTGGGCCGCTGTGAGATACAGGAAGCTGGACTAGATGGGCCTATGGCCTGATCCAGTGGGGCTGTTCTTATGTTCTTATGTTCTTATGCTCCGGGCAGTTTTTCTAATCTACCATCAAGAGGAGTGAGTACAGCTTTTGAAATTCGGTGTCTTTGAAGAGGTGGCTGAACAGAAGGCAAGTAGTTGCTTAAAGATTCTGAGGGGATTTTATTACTGGATCAATTATAAATTAAATTGAAAGAGATGGACGAGACGGCAAAGGAGACACATGAAAAGGTCAACAGAAATCAGAAAGAGGTGAACAGGATGAAAGAACAAGTAAAAAGTGACCAGGTAAAGATTGAGCAACTCACCCAAAGTGTTGAAACCGCAGAACAAAGAAACCAAATGCTAGAAAGAAACGTGATGCTGCTGGAGCTTGAACAGGCGAGATACATGTTGCGCATTCAGAATTATCCAGAAGGAAAATAAGAAGATATTAGATCAACAATTATTCATTGGCTGGGAGAGCAATGAATGAGCAATGAATGAGCAACTGAGTTTGAGACAGAACTTCTTGTAGGAGGATTACATGAAAATCAAAGCAGAAATATTACCAAACACCTTTGCGGATCATAATACAATTAGTTTAAAGCTTAATAAATCTCAAAGGAAAGGGTTCTGGAACATCACTGATATGAAAGAAAAGAAATGAGTTGTTTTTTAAAAATAAATAATCACCCAGAAATAAGACCACAAATTATCTGGGATGCAAAGCATATTTTAGAGGAATTATGATGAAATTTTCAGCAAGGAAAAAAAAGAGGGATAATCAACGTGTCAAAGAACTAATCTTAAAATTGAAGAAGAAGGAGCAGGAGTTCCAAGAGAATCCATCTAGAGAAGAATTAAATGCTAAAATACAAAGACTTCAACATGAGATTAGAATTATACAAATGGAAGAAATTGAGAAAAAATTAAAACTAATTAAACAGAATTATTTCAAAAATGCAAATAAACCTGGAAGGTGGTTAGCACATAGACTGAAAAAAGAATGACAGAGGAACTTTATAAGCAGTATGATAGATGAAAATGGAATTGAGAAGCATAAATCTTCAGAAGTTAAATTTATAATAGAAAAATTCTTTAAGCAATTACATAAGAAGAAGAATATAGATCCTAACTGGCAAAAGGATTACCTATTAAAAAATAATATGCTAAAACTGACCTCAGAACAGAAACAAATTCTGGATCAAGAAATTTCCATGCAAGAATTAACAGAAACAATTAAAAAACAGAAAAATCAGAAATCTCCTGAACCAGACGCAATTCCGACTGAATACTATAAGATATTGGAAAAGATTATACAATTACCATTCAAGAATTTGGTTAATGACATCTGGGAAACTGGAAGTATGCCGGACTCATGGAAAGAAGCATTAATTACGCCAATACACAGACACAGAAAAGAAAGAAATTAGAAATTATAGCTAATTAATAATTTCACCACTTTCTGAGAAACGTTCACTTCAACAATAACGCAGGCAAAGAAATATTGTTTGAAAATGGAGAAGTGGCAACAGGTTTTGATATCGTCAACACAGTCACATTCCTCAATCACTCTTTCCCTAGAGTCAGGGTAGGAAGGATGGACCCCTGGGCTCCTGAAGGAGAAGAGTTTGCCGTTAATGGAAGTGTCATTGTGTGGAAACAGAAGTTTGATCAGCTGGGAAGGATATTGAATGCATTTTCTAAGCTATAGTTCCATAGTTGTAGTACTCAGAAGTACTTTTCAGCAGATGCCTGGGAATGCATATTCCTGTACAAGATGCACTTACTCTGAAGCAAGCCCTAAGGTATTCACTGGGATTTTCTCTGGATCTGCCATCCTTCTGTGATTATCATAACAGTGATACAAGAGTAACACCTACAAATGTGGCTGACCTGTTATAATATTTGTGCTTGTAGACAAGGATGAATAACCATGGATAATATATTCCAAACTCTCATAAGTGCAGTCATATGTTATCCATGCTCTTTTGTCCCCTTGTTTGTCCATCTCATTCTATGAATTTTCAGGCTGAATTGATTATGGTGATGAGAAGAGGTGGTATGTAAAGGAACTAAAGGAAAACATCTGGATACTGAAGGATTATATATATAGAACAATATTGTAAAGACCCTCATTGGAACTAACTAGGACAGCCCACCTATGTAAACTGTCTTGAGTAATATCTGATGAGAAAGGCCTTATATGAATACAGGTGTGCGCCACTTAATGACAGGGATACGTTCCCTGATCAATGTTATGTGATTAGGTCATTAAGTGAACATTCAGTCCAATCTATTGCCTTTGTTATGTAAACAGACATGCCCTGCCAGACACTAGCTGGCTGCACAGGCTACTGGAGATAGATGGCCTCTTTTTTGCATTAAGAGCCTCTCTGTTGGGTAGACAGACACTCTGCTGCAGGCTACGGGAGATGCGATTGCCTCCTTCAGAGCACCGTCATTGTGCTTTGACCACCGTCATATATGCAGTCAGTCATTAAGTGAACTGTTAAGCGGCACATGCCTGTATAGAAGTAAACTGATAACTGTAAGAGGTCAGAGGAGCTCATGAGCTATGTCTCATTACTGTATTCTTGTGCAGAACAAACCAAACCAAACATCACAGCAATGAGGAAACAGTTGATTTCCATGCTAACCCTTTCTCCTTTGGAGTTTTTTGAAGATGCTGCCCCGATCGACATGTACTGAGAGCTGCCATCCTGGACAGACAAAGGTGGTATGCCAGGGGGAGCAGATCTGTTGCTATGATTGTGCTCAGTGCTCTGAAGGGAGGATTTCCAGCCAGCTGGGTAAGTGAAGAAAGTGATGCTCCATCCAATCGGTGTTCCAGAAGTTTGTGGAAATGAGCTGCTCATGAGGAGGCCTCCGCCACTCCCACACCCCTCCCACCCCATCACTTCCCCAATTCCCCCTCTCAGAATGCCATCACAAAACCGAAAGGCCATACCACTGCCTGGTGGTCCCACTTATCTCCACATACTCACATGGCATTCTTCATCCAGCACTACCTACTCCAAAGGTGCCAAAAATGTGCTTTACGACATGTTTACAACACCCAGTGCCGGCGCTGGAGCTCAGTACCGGTGCTAGGAACCTTTAGGATTGGACCCTGAGGGCCCAATCCTCAATTCATCATACTGATGCAGTCAGTAAAGCAGCAATTCAGCAGAGCATATGTCCCAGTCCTATGGGACTGTTATGACAGTGGGGCAGGTGTCTACTGTTGTCAAAGGCCCAGTGATGGCGTGAAGCTGGTGCCACCACTGGGCCAAACCAAGCATCTGCTTCAAAGCAGCTGCAGATCTGGAACCTCAGTGCTGCAGATGCCGGTAAGTCAGAAGTGGGGCATGTTGTGGGTGAGGAGAGATCAGGCTAGGGGAGAGAGGAGATGGATCCTGGTGGCAGCAACATGCACCTATACGCAACACTTGCTGGCCAGCTGTTTGCCCCCCATGACAGAACACACTTCCTAGGCACAGCACTGCACAGCTGACCTTTGGGTAAAGCCTGATGCCAGAATTACTGAGGGTTAACATTCAAAGGATAATTCAACATGCACCAGGATCTGATACTTGAACATTGCCTCGGAATACTCCCTGACTCTCCTTGGATATGAAGCAGCAAAATGGTGGAGACCTAAAGGTGATTGGGCAGCCTATACACTTAACTCCTTCTGGCTCTCTGATTGCCCCCTGCCATGACAGCAGGTACTTCCTAGGCACAGCAATAGGTTTCTTCAGTGTTGGCCAAAACCCTCACTGTGGTCCTGGCCTTCATGGCCACCAGACCAGCCAACAGGATGAGAAAATGGTTAGGGAAGAGATTGGCCATGTCCGTCATTGTGGTGTGTTGTCTGATCCAAACTGGCCTCTGTGCAGCGTGGCTGGCAGTGTCTCCCCCCTTCCCAGAGCTTGACGCGCACTCCCTGATAGGTCAGATCATAGTGCAGTGCAACGAAGGCTCAGTCTTCATGTTCTCTATTGTTCTGGGCTATATGGGATTTCTGACCCTTGCCAGCTTTGTGGTGGCTTTTTTAACCAGAAGACTGCCTGATACTTTCAATGAGGCCAAGCTGATCACTTTCAGCTTGTTGGTGTTTTGCAGTGTTCGGGTGTCCTTTGTGCCAGCCTACCTGAGCACCAAGGGGAAATACATGGTGGCCGTGGAGGTCTTCTCCATCTTGGTCTCTAGTGCTGGATTGTTGGGTTTCATCTTTCTCCCCAAATTCTTCATTATTGTGTTGAGGCCCCAGCTGAACACCAAGGAGAATTTAGTAAGGAAAAAGAATGTTGTTACCTGACAGGCGTACTTGAGTACCTTTGTCCATAGCATTGTGCAGAAAACCCTTGAGATATGTCCATTTTTTAAAATAGAAATTCATGTGACTTCCTTCAATATTCCCAGCTGTTCCTCCTTGGACATAATTCTGAGATTCATTTTGCACCAATTTGACATTTTATGGTCAATCTAATTTCTCATTCCTCCCTTCTCCTCCAAAGTGCAGTCATCTGTTTTTGTTATCCTAAGCCATTTGCAAATTCTAACTGCTAATTGGGGAAGAGGCACTTTTTCAAGTGGGTGCTCCTTTTTTAGCAGGGGGAGAGTAACTGGCCCACCTCACCCCAGCAGTGTCTGTTCTAGTGGCTGCCTGCTGGTATTCTTTTGCATCTTTTTAGATTGTGAGCCCTTTTGGGACAGGGAGCCATTTAGTTATTTGATTTTTCTCTGTTAACCACTTTGTGAACTTTTAGTTGAAAAGCGGTATATAAATACTGTTGTTAATAATAATAATAATAATAATAATAATAATAATAATAATAATAATAATAATAATAATAATAATAATAAATGATTATAATGATGGTGAACTGAATCTTTAGGTAAATGTATTTATTTATTGTGATTTCCTGCTTGTCCTGATGAACATGCAACACTCAGAGATCATCATGCCTTGAAGCAACAGGCTGAAGGCCAAGATGGGAGAAATAGTCAAAGTGATACAGTGCTGGTCCTGACATATCATGAGAGCTTTATTGTAGCATCCTGGTGAACTGAATGAGCTAAGAATCTGGATTTGCCTGGGGAGATTCTCCATTTACATAAGACATTCGCTCTCTGCCTTAGCTGCAAGTGGGCATACTAATAATTATTGAAACAACAGCACAATCCCATGCATGAATATGCAAAAGTACCATTAAGCTCAAAGTGATGTACTCCCAGGGAAGTGTTTATAGGATATCAATATGTTCCATTGAATTCAGTGGGACTTATTTCTGAGTAGTCATGCACAGGGTGATGTGAAGCAGCAGTTCACAAACATTTTGGTTTCTGGAACCCTTTACAGTCCTAAAAAGAGTCTCTGCATGTGTAGTGTCTCGGGTAGCCCCTGAGCACCTGTGCATTTACAGAGTGCTGCAGCACCAAATGCCTTGCAGACATTTGAAAAGCTTTCTCAATGCAATCATCTTCCTGGTAATTAACTAAATCACTGCCTTCTGTTAGAGACGTCCCAGGGATAATCTGAGGCCACCTTCAAAATTCATAACAAAAACAGCTGACTCCACTCGGGAGCTGAGGATAAAATGCTCATTTAAGCTTTTGAAAAGCCATCTACACGAGGCAGATGTCGGGTATTCACTGCATACAGCCAGGTGTGTGTCGCTTGAGTATGAAGACCTCATGTGAGAAACTTGGCAGTGGAGATTCGCTCAGCCCCTCTACAGTCATTTCTGCTCGTGATTGATGATTGTGTTCATAGTCCCTCATGTATGGAAGTCATTGGAAATAGGTTGAATACTGTGGGGGTGAGGTTCAGATATGCTGCTGTTCAGATGGTCAACAGTGCTGCTGCTACTGCTGCAGCTGCCTTATGGAGCCATCAACCACTGCCACTCCAGGTGGGGATGGCAGAAGAGCACCCATCCGTCTCCAGACGTTAGTGTTGGAGTCTTTGCCTCTTTCGCACTTCTTGATCAGAAAGAGCTCTCTTTTAACGAAACTCCAGATGTGTCTTCCCTGGGAGGAAAGTAAGTTGGGTTGTGGTTTGGATTAAAATTCAGAGTTACAAATATAGAAAAATTACTCGAGATTACATACTTTGGGACTGGTGGAAATAGGGGCAGTAGTGGTGGCATGAAGTTCAAGTTCACATATGCAAAAAGACCCCGGCAACTAGAGAACTGGAAGGTCAAGATGAACACTAAATATTGTTATTGTTATTATTGTTATTATTAACACTAGGCTATAACACTTTCCATGTGCCCTGCTCATTATCCTTGTGCGGAGAAGTTTTTTTGCAGGAAGGAACATAAGATTTGGTTATGTGAGCTGTAGCCGGTGCTCTAAAGTGGTTTTGCTAGTGGGTGTGCTTTTAAAGATGTGTGGAAAAGGAACACACATGGAGGAAAGCTAATAGGCATGCAGGTTTGAGTGTGGTGGTGAATGGCACAACTTAGTGGCACAACTTAGTGGAATGACACACAAGAGCTATGGGGCACAGTGGTGACAGTGTAACAATAGATCACTTTTATTGTGGGGTTAATAGTGCAACAGCAAAAATGTGCAGTCAAAATACAAAGCAATACAGTATATGGGATATTTTCAACCTTTTTTCAGCTCATGGCACACTGTCAGGGGTGTAAAATTGTAAAGACTCACCATGGGTTCTTGGACAAGGCACACCCAGCTGCCAGTCAGAGTGCCCACATCACCCAATGGACTAATAAATGACCCTCCCCAAATGTCCACGGCACACATGCAGACCAAGTGTGGCACACCAATGTGCCACTCAGATGGGTTGAAAATCGCTGCAGTGTATTCACTACTCACTCATACAACTAGGCATCATCATAAGCGGTTGCTAGGGCTGCAATCCCATAAACACTGACCACATGTTCATATCATACGTTGAATGCTTGGGGCTGATCTCAGGCCTCCCCCCTAAATGATTCCAACCTAGACAAGAGTCCTGGACTCAGACATGTCAAGGAGAACATGATGGAGGTGATAACTGTGTCATCAACTTGGCTGCTAATGTGACAAGAAGCTAGAGAGGCTTAGTGAATCACTGGCCAGGCTTGTCAAAGGTGATCTATCTGTACCTGATACAGGAATTTGAAGAGTTGCAGGAATCATGGGGCTAGTTTGCCAAGGCTACTGACCCAGTGCTATCTGGGCCTTGTGCTGATTGCACTTGCAATCCTTCAGCCCAAGGCTTGAGCTTCAGCAGTGCACAGGCCCCCAGCACAAATGGCTGGAGCCCCTGAACGCGGAAGGAGTGCAGATCCCCTTCCAGAGCAGGAGGGTCAGCAGAGGAGGTGCTCCGAGGAAGGATCAGGCTGGGAGGCATGTCGAGGGTGTGCCTCAGTGACAGTGGTGGTGCCAGAATGCTAAGCCCCCAGTCTGGGTTGAATGCAGTCGCTTGGATCTGCTCAGATCTATGTCAGCAACAAAGCTGGTTTCTTAAAAGCCGGAAGAGTTTAAAATGTAGAAGGAAATAGATCAAAAGAGGCAAAATGGATACTTGGTTAGAGAGACACACTGTCCAATCCCATCCCCTGCCACTCTAAAAGGTGGAGGTGCACACTGCATGCTCAGGGGGGAGCTTGAGGTTTCTGGTGCTGCACACACACGGTTGCCAGCCATTCACGCTGGTGGCTCCATTGCATGCACTGTCACTGTTTCTGTAGTGGAGAGGGATTCCAGTGGTGGAACACGAGCTCCATCTACGGAAGGTGCCCATAGGATTAGGCCTTAGGGCTGCATGGCTATTCACATTGACATGGAAGTAAGCCCCATTGAACACAATGAGGAGACATGCATATGGTGGCAAAGTAAAGAATCATAGAATCTTAGAGCTGGAGAGACCTAAAGGGTCATCTAGTCCAACCCCTGCCTGGAAGCAGGAAATCCTCTTAGAGCATCTCCAAAAAAAAACAAAAAACCAGTTTTTAATGAAACATTCCCTGCACTATAAGGGGATCTGTTTGCCCCTTTCTACCCTTGAAGGTCATCAAGGTATGAGCAAAAAGCCATTCCATGATAGAAACAAAACACGTTACCTCTGAAGCCAGCCTTCCCTTCTCAGGAGTTGGGGAACTGAGGCTCCACTTTCTTCATTGGCTTGTTCCAGAAGAAAAAAACTTAACCCATAAACTATTGGAAGATGACTGGACATATCCAGCGGGCCAGGTGACCAGATCCCTACTGACTTTTGTTCAGCAGGAACTAGTGTGATAGGGTTATTTTATTTTCCATCTCTTTTTCTTGTTGGGCCATCGAAAGATGTTACTAGGAATTCCTTGCCTGTAACTGGGCATAGCGAGAGATAGAAAGTTCAGAAAAGTAGAGCTGCATGTGGGCCCATCAACCTGATTTTAAGCACGAGTAAGAGCTATGCAAAGAGCATGAAGCATTCCCATTCACCATACTGAATATGAACCAGAGCCTAAGACTACATGATTGTCTCATTTCAGCATAATTCCGAAGTCCTTCCATCTTCTCTTTGCCATGATGTTTGCCAGGTTCGAAATCGGGAAAGATGTCAACCTCTTGACAAACAAGACATTGTATTTTTTACCGACTGGAAACATTTACAATGCCAGGGGGTCCTGTTCTGGAACTATGGGTCTCCTTTTCACAGATCAAGGGCATCCCCTTAATTATGTCTGTAGCATGGAAAAGGAACTCATTGTCATCATTGGGGGGCTCATTCCTCAAAACTCGAAGCTGATGCCTCACATCTTAAATATCTATAGGATCCCACAGGTTTGTATGTTTCATAATCAGGAGAGAGGTATGACGACTACGATTGCTAGGAAAGTTGACCATCTGGGCTATAAGAAGACAGAAGACCACTCTGACCATTTAGCACATAGCTTGCAATGCTGATGCCCCACATCTTCAATATCTACAGGATCCCACAGCTATGTGTGTCCCATAATCTAGAGAGATATACAACCACTAGGAATTCTAGGAGAGCAGACCATCTTGGCTACAACAAGTGCGGACAGAACTGCTCTGCCCATTTAGCACGTACCTTGGAATCAAATATTAATCAATTGTTGTACGAAAATGTCAAAACCTGATTAAGTTTTTAAAAAGCCACTTTAAGGAGGGAATAAATTGTACTGAATTAGCAGCAAATCTATGTGGGCAAAATATTTTCTCCAATTCCTTACCTTGAGGAGGCCTCAATGTAAGCCCCACATTGCAGGATGTAGTGCATAATCCAATGACAGCTGAATCAAAGCTGGAAAGTTGGACAGGATTGGGTCCTGAGAGCCCAACCTATGCCTGTCTACTCGAAGTAAGTCCCATTATAGTCAATGACACTTGCTCCCAGGAAAGTGTGGAAAGGATTGTAGTCTGAATGACTAATCATAATCCTCTTGGTCATCCTGCCCAAAACGCTGCGCCCCAGAAAATTGAGGCTTGAGCATTTTCCGTACAGGATAAAGCACAAAAAGATCTACTATATAGCTTGCCAGGCATATGAGAAAGGACCTTTTTATTTAGGAATAATGGGAGATGTTTGTCTGCCCTAAAAATCTCATTGCCTTTCCCCTTAGCTCAGTTATGGCTTCTTTGACTCTGCATTGAGTGACAGAACTCAGTTCCCTTCCCTATACCAGATGGTCCCAAATGCAAGATCTCAGTACACTGGGATTGTTCGACTGATTAGACATTTCAAATGGAACTGGATTGGCCTCCTCGTTTCAGACAATGACACTGGAGAAACATTTCTGAGGACTCTCATTCCCAAGTTCGTCCAGAACAACATTTGTGTGGCTTTTACAGAAGTTCTTTCAGAACCAAAGACGTTATTGGAAAAGAACCAACACTTACTTGACCGTTTAGGAGGAGTAAGATCTATTGTCTCTATGTCCAGGAGCAACGTCATTATTGTTCATGGAGATTCACGATCTATGGAGAGTTTGCGATTTGTTCTAGCAATGCTTGAAATTGCAAAGAAAGACCCAATAGAGAAGGTTTGGATCATGACATCTCAGTGGGATTTTGCAACAGTTTTCAACCTGGTTCTATTCACACCCAAATCCTTCAATGGTACCTTGTCATTCAGAGTCCACCTAAACGACGTGCCTGGATATGAAGACTTCCTTAAGGCAATAAATCCACATCAACCTGCGTTTTCTTTCTTATATAATTTTTGGTCAGTTGCATTTTGGTGTTCACTCCCCACGTTCAACTGGTATCTACCAAACACAGGGAACTGCACTGGGGAGGAGAAGCTGAGCAGTCTCCCCAGTTCCATATTTGAAATGAAAATGTCCGGTGAGAGCTACAGTACCTACAATGCTGTTTATGCCATAGCACATGCTCTGCATTCCATGTACTCTTCAATATCCAAGCAAAAATTAAAGGGAACTGGACGCACAGGGGATGTTTGGGCTGTTCAGCAATGGAAGGTAGGATTTTCCTGTAAGCCTCTAATGTGTATGGTCACCCCTGCATTCCCATGGATGGACTTGGATCCACTCTTGCAATGCAACTGGACTAAGCTAGAAGTGAGACAATATTTTCACTTTAGTTTGTCTAAGCCCAAGTCCTTTCCATTTGGAAAGGGACTTAATTTAGAGGAGCAATAGACTGAAGGATTACTATTGGGGTTATTAAATGTATTGTGAATTCTGGTGGAAATGGGGACTGGGAATAGGAGGAGGGGGTGAGAATAACTCTGAGAAAGTTTAACTATGTAAAGTTTATAATCATCACATACAAAAAAATGTTCTTGTGGGTTTTGCTTGTATGCAGTCTTTCAGAAGGGTTTTGCTTTCTTTCAGTCTTTCAGAAATGTTCACAGTATTTATTTTCTGGCCCTGATTATTATTCATTTCATGTCATGACTACTACTGAAAATAATGTTGTCATAAACAGGGGGAGGTGTCAAAAATGTATGAGCTCCAAGTGTCCAATGACCTAGCTATGCGCCTGCATGTATAAACACGGTCTCTGCATTGCCAGAAGTTCAAGGTGGCAGATTCCAGTGATATCAAAAGAACTCCTGCTCAACAGTTTACCCCTATTCTTTTTCTTTTTCTCCAATCAGCTTCACCATTTTCTGAGAAAAGTTCGCTTCAACAATAGTGCGGGCGAAGAAATATTCTTTGATAAAAATGGGGACCTGGCAACAGGTTTTGATATTGTCAACACCATCACATTCCACAATCTGTCTTTCCATAGAATCAGGGTGGGAAAGGTGGACCCCTGGGCTCCTGAAGGAGAAGAGTTTGCCATTAATGGAAGTGCCATTGTGTGGAATCAGAAGTTTGATCAGGTGAGAAGGATCTTGTATGTATTTGCTGAGCTATAGTTCCACAGTTGCAGAAGAACATGGAAGTACTCTTCAGCAGATATGTGGAAATTCATATTCCAGTGCATGCAGCACTTACTCTGAAGCAAGCCCTATGGCATTCACTGGGATTTACACTGGATCTGCCAGCCTTCTGTGGTTATCATAACAGTGATGCAAGAGTAATACCTACAAATGGGGCAGGCTTGTTTTAATGTTTTCGCTTGTAGAATAGGATGAATAACCATGGATAATACATGCAAAGCTCATGTATGCCCAGGCATATGATATCTATGCTCTTTTGTCTTTGTGTTTATCCATATCTTCCTATGAATATTGAGGCTGAATTGCATATGGTGAAGGGACGGTACGTAGGGTAAGTAACCAAGGAGGGAAAACATCTTGTTTCATATATAGAACAATGTTGAAAAGACACTTATTGGGTCTACAGCCTGCCTACGTAAACCACCTTGAGTAATATCTGGCAAGAAACATATATAAATATAGAAATAAATCAATCAGTATATGAGGTCAGAGGAGCACATGTCAAATATAGATGTGACTTATATGTCATTACTGTATTCTCGTGCAAAACAAACCAAACATCACAGCAATGAGAAAACAGTTGATTTCCATAATAAACCACTTTCCTTTGGGGTTTTTTGAAGATGCTGCCCCAATCGACATGTACTGAGAGCTGCCATCCTGGGCAGACAAAGGTGGTACGCCAGGGGGAGCAGATCTGTTGCTATGACTGTGCTCAGTGCTCTGAAGGGAGGATTTCCAGCCAGCTGGGTAAGTGAAGAAGGTGATGCTCCATCCAATCGGTGTTCCAGAAGTTTGAGGAAATGAGCTGCTCAAAGGTGTTCCAGCCCAATCTTTTCTTTCCCAGCACTCAGAGGAACTGTGGCGTCCAGGAACTTTTGTCCCCTTCCCCCGAGGAATGTCTCAGGTCCCGCAATGGGGCTTCTCATGTTTGCACCAGCTATTTTGCTGGCACAGATGTGAGAACCTTCATGTCAAGCTATTAGGCCGGACGCAGAGGATGGGATCTGGCGTAGGAGGCCTCTGCCGCTCCCACACCCCTCCCACCCCATCACTTCCCCAATTCCCCCACTCAGAACACCATCCCAAAACCGAAAGGCCATACCACTGCCTTATGGTCCCACTTATCTCCACGCTGTCACATGGCATTCTTTATCCAGCACTACCTACTCCAAGGGTGCCGAAAATGTGCTTGACGACATGTTTACAGCACCCAGTGCCGGCACTGGAGCTCAGCACCGGTGCTATGAACCTTTAGGATTGGACCCTTAGGGCCCAATCCTAAATTCATAATGCTGATGCAGTCAGTAAAGCAACAATTCAGCAGAGCATATGGCCCAGTCCTATGGGACTGTTATGACAGTGGGGCAGGTGTCTACTGTTGTCAAAGGCCCAGTGATGGTGTGAAGCTGGTGCCACCACTGGGCCAAACCAAGCATCTGCTTCAAAGCAGCTGCAGATCCAGAACCTCATTGCTTCAGGTGCTAGTAAGTCAGAAGTGGGGCATGTGGTGGATGAGGAGAGATCAGGCCAGGGAAGAGAGGAGGTGGATCCTGGTGGCAACAACATGCACCTATACACAACTCTTGCTGGCCGGCTGTTTGCCCCCCATGACAGCACACACTTCCTAGGCACAGCATAGCTGACCTTTGTGTAAAGCCTGATGCCAGTTTTACTGAGGGTTGACATTCAAAGGATACCTGGATGTGTTACTTACATGAATGGATGCAAAGAAACATTTGAGTGAGTGATTTCTTTTGTATGTCTTTTGTATTTCTTTACCCCTGCTAATTGGGTAAGAGGCACTTTTTCAATTGGGTGCTCCTTTTTTAGCAGGGGGAGAGTAACTGGCCCATCTCACCCCAGCACTGTCTGTTCTAGTGGCTGTCTGCTGGTATTCATTTGCATTTTTTTAGATTGTGAGCCCTTGGGACAGGGAGCCATTTAGTTATTTGATTTTTCTCTGTAAACCGCTTTGTGAACTTTTAGTTGAAAAGCGGTATATAAATACTGTTAATAATAATGTTAATAAATGTATTAATTAGCACACTTCATCCTATGATTAAACTGCACTGTTGCCAGACAGGCTGAAGTGACGCAAGTACACTTGGAACTGTTGAATCCCTGCATGTTTCTTTTAGATGCAGATCACTGCAGTGACTGCCCAGAGGACCAGCATCCAAGTGGGAACCAGGATCGCTGTATTCCCAAAGCCATAACCTTTTTGTCCTATGAAGAGCCCTTGGGAATCGTTCTGGCTTTTTCTGCTCTGCTGCTCTCCACCATCACACTTGTGCTCGTGTGGAGCTTCATTCAGCACAGGAACACCCCTATTGTCAAAGCCAACAACTGGAACATCACCTGTGCCCTGCTGTTCTCCCTGCTGTGTTGCTTCCTCTGCACATTTCTGTTCATTGGCCAGCCCAGAAAGGAATCCTGCATTCTCCGGCAGACCTTGTTTGCCATCACCTTCACTGGGGCTGTTTCTTCAGTGTTGGCCAAAACCCTCACTGTGGTCCTGGCCTTCATGGCCACCAGACCAGCCAACAGGATGAGGAAATGGTTAGGGAAGAGATTGGCTATGTCTGTCATCGTGGTGTGTTGTCTGATTGAAACTGGCCTCTGTGCAGCGTGGCTGGCAGTGTCTCCCCCCTTCCCAGAGCTTGACGCGCACTCCCTGATAGGTCAGATCATAGTGCAGTGCAACGAAGGCTCAGTCTTCATGTTCTCCATTGTTCTGGGCTACATGGGATTTCTGGCCCTTGTCAGTTTTGTGGTGGCTTTTTTGGCCAGAAGGCTGCCTGATACTTTCAATGAGGCCAAGCTGATCACCTTCAGCATGCTAGTCTTTTGCAGTGTTTGGGTGTCCTTTGTGCCAGCCTACCTGAGTACCAAGGGGAAATACATGGTGGCCGTGGAGGTCTTCTCCATCTTGGTCTCTAGTGCTGGATTGTTGGGTTTCATCTTTCTCCCCAAATTCTTCATTATTGTGTTGAGGCCCCAGCTGAACACCAAGGAGAACTTAGTAAGGAAAAAGAATTTTTTTACCTGACTGAATTGCTTGAATACCTTTGTCCATAGCATTGTGCATGAACCCCTTCATTTATGTCCATTGTTTTATAGAAACTCATTTGACTTCCTTCTATATTCCCAACTGTTCCTCTTGGACGTAATCCTGAGATTCGTTTCAACTTCCACCAATCTGACATTTCAGGGTCAATCTAACTTCTCGTTCCTCCCTTCTCCTCCAAAGTGCAATCATCTACTTTAGTTTTCCTATGGTGTTTGTAATTGCTCAAAAAATAATAAGTGATTATGATGATGGTGAATTGCATCTTTAAATTGATTGCTTGATTGTCAGTTATTGCTTATACCACTCCCTGATAGGTCAGATCATAGTGCAGTGCAACGAACAACTGGAATGTCTGGTGAGAAGGGAAAACATTGACATAGTGGGCATAACGGAAACCTTGTGGAATGCGGAGAATCAGTGGGATACCACAATTCCGGGTTATAAACTCTATAGGAGGGACAGGGAGGGGTGTGTTGGAGGTGGGGTGGCCATTTATGTTAAGGAAGGGATAGAATCCAGCAATGTAGACATTGAAGGTGGGTCCAACTCCACCGTAGAATCTCTGTGGGTTAAATTACTTGGCCTGAGGAGCATACTCGGGGCATACTATCTACTATCGTCCTCCAGACCAGAAGGGGACCTTGAAATGAGGAAACAGATCAGGGAGGTGACAAGGAGGGACAGGGTTGTAATCATGGGGGACTTCAATTATCCTCATATTGACTGTGTCAATTTGTGTTCTGGTCACGAAAAGGAGACCGGATTCCTTGACATGCTAAATGACTGTGCCTTAGAGCAGCTAGTCATGGAGCCCACCAGAGGACAGGTGACTCTGGATTTAATATTGTGCAGTACTCAAGACCTGGTTAGAGATATCAATGTTATGGAGCAGTTGGGGAACAGTGATCTTGCTGCGATCCGTTTTGACATGGATGTCGGGGGAAGAATACCAGGCAAACCTCTCACAAAAACCCTTGACTTCCGACAGGCAGACTTCCCTCAAATGAGGAGGTTGGTTAGATGGAGGTTTAAAGGGAAGGTAAAAAGAGTCCAATCTCTCCAGAGTGCATGGAGGCTGCTTAACACAACAGTAATAGAGGCCCAGCAGAGGTGTATACCTCAAAGAAAGAAGGGCTCCACTAAATCCAGGAGGTTGCCCGTATGGCTAACCAGCAAAGTTAGAGAAGCTGTAAAGGGCAAGGAAGCTTCCTTCCATAAATGGAAGTCTTGCCCTAATGAGGAGAATAAAAAGGAACATAAACTGTGGCAAAAGAAATGTAAGAAGGTGATACAGGAGGCCAAGAGAGAATATGAGGAACTCATGGCCAGCAACATTAAGGCAAATAATAAAAGCTTCTTCAAATATGTTAGAAGCAGGAAACCCACCAGAGAAGCGGTTGGCCCTCTGGATGGTGAGGGAGGGAAAGGGGAGATAAAAGGAGATTTAGAGATGTCAGAGAAATTAAATGAGTTCTTTGCATCTGTCTTCACGGCAGAAGACCTTGGGCAGATACCGCTGCCGGAACGGCCCCTCGTGACCAAGGAATTAAGTCTGATAGAGGTTAAAAGAGAAGATGTTTCAGACCTGATTGATAAATTAAAGATCAATAAGTCACCGGGCCTTGATGGCATCCAACCAAGAGTTACTACGGAATTGAAGAATGAAGTTGCTGATCTCTTGACTAAAATATGCAACTCGTCCCTCAAAATGGCCACGGTGCCAGAAGAGTGGAGGATAGCAAATGTCATGCCGATCTTTAAAAAGGGAAAGAGGGGGAACCCAGGAAATTATAGGTCAGTCAGCCTAACATCTATACCGGGTAAGATGGTGGAATGCTTCATCAAAGATAGCATCTCAAAACACATAGACAAACAGGCTTTGCTGATGGAGAATCAGCATAGATTCTGTAAGGGGAAGTCTTGCCTCACAAAACTTTAAGAATTCTTTGAAAAGGTCAACAGGTGTGTGGATGCGGAAGAACCCATGGACATTATACGTATATCTGGACTTTCAGAAGGCGTTCAACACGGTCCCTCAGCAAAGGCTACTGAAAAAACTCCACAGTCAGGGAATTAGAGGACAGGTCCTTTCATGGATTAAAAACTGGTTGAAGACCAGGAAACACAGAGTGGGTGTCAATGGGCAATTTTCACAATGGAGAGAAGTGAAAAGCGGAGTGCCCCAAGGATCTGTCCTGGGATCGGTGCTTTTCAACCTCTTCATAAATGACCTGGAGACAGGGGTGAGCAGTGAGGTGGCAAAGTTTGCAGAGGACACCAAACTTTTCCGAGTGGTGAAGTCCAGAAGTGATTGTGAGGTGCTCCAGAAGGATCTCTCCAGACTGGCAAAATGGGCAGCAAAATGGCAGATGCGTTTCAATGTAAGTAAGTGTAAGATCATGCACATTGGGGCAAAAAATCAAAACTTCACATACAGGCTGATGGGTTCTGGGCTGTCTTTGAGAGATCAGGAGAGAGATCTTGGGGTGGTGGTGGAAAGGTTGATGAAAGTGTCGACCCAATGTGCGGCGGCAGTGAAGAAGGCCAATTCTATGCTTGGGATCATTAGAAAAGGTATTGAGAACAAAACGGCTAATATTAAAATGCCGTTGTACAAATCTATGGTAAGGCCACACCTGGAGTATTGTGTCCAGTTCTGGTCGCCGCATCTCAAAAAAGACATAGTGGAAATGGAAAAGGTGCAAAAGAGAGCGACTAAGATGATTACTAGGCTAGGGCACCTTCCTTATGAGGAAAGGCTACGGAGTTTGGGCCTCTTCAGCCTAGAAAAGAGACACCTCAGTGGGGACATGATTGAGACATACAAAATTATGCAGGGGATGGACAGAGTGGATAAAGAGATGCTCTTTACACTCTCATATAACACCAGAACTAGGGGACATCCACTAAAATTGAGTGTTGGGAGGGTTAGAATAGACAAAAGAAAATATTTCTTTACTCAGCATGTGGTTGGTCTGTGGAACTCCTTGCCACAGGATGTAGTGACGGCATCTGGCCTAGATGCCTTTAAAAGGGGATTTAACAAGTTTCTGGAGGAAAAATCCATTACGGGCTACAAGCCATGATGTATATGTACAACCTCCTGATTTTAGAAATGGGCTATGTCAGACGCAAGGAAGGGCACCAGGATGAGGTCTCTCGTTATCTGGTGTGTTCCCTGGGGCATTTGGTGGGCTGCTGTGAGATAAAGGACTAGATGGGCCTATGGCCTGATCCAGTGGGGCTGTTCTTATGTTCATATGAAGGCTCAGCCTTCATGTTCTCCAGCACCAAGGGGAAATACATGGTTGCCGTGGAGGTCTCCATCTTGGTCTCCTGTGCTGGATTCTTGGGTTTCATCTTTTCCCCCAAATTCTACATTATTGTGGTCAAATCTGAGCTCAACTCCAGGGAGCAGATTGTAAGGAAAAATAAATTTGGTACCTTACTGGCCTTCTATTTTCTTTACATACTTCTCCTCCTACTCAAGTTTGTGCCTTGCAATTTTTTGCAATATAAACTTGCACTATATTTGTATTGCATTTAGCAGGTTGAAACCAGTGAGAATAGATAATAAATGAGGGTGAATTGACTCATTTTCCTCCCAGACGCAGTAAAATGTGTTCTCTGTTGATCCCTTCGGGCGATGAGGTTTAGATATGTTTCTGTCACGCACCTGACTCTGACATCTGACCTGACAATAGAGAAAGAGATTTCTATCCAGTAATGCAGGACGTAGAGGTGGTGCAACATTTGTGCTATCCCAACTTCACTTATGGCAGTGGATAGCTAAATGGCACCCATTTAGGACCGGGGATGAGCGATCACGGGCCCTCAGTTCCCAGACGAAGATGTCTTGATGAGCTCACTCCACAAAAGTTCTCACAGGATTCTAGGGGAAGAACAGGTCTAGAATTTGGGTCATAGGAAACTGGATGTATTTCCTGTGACATTGAGCTCCGGGTGACATTGTTTCATTCCTTCCCAGTCGGAAATGTGATGTTTTAGTTGACCAACAGCCTCAAAATCTCAATGAGTCATGGATGGCTCTTTTCCACCTGCTTTCTACACCAGTATAACATGTCTGTCAACACCCCCCCCCCGCCCAAAGTTATCTTCAATACTCAGGTTATTCTGAATCCGCTGAATTCCCCATGGGGGGGGGGGACAGACACACAACCACTTGCTACGGATCAGACAAACATGTTTTCTTTACCCCTGCAGATAGTCAAAAAAGTTCTGGTCTGCAATGACCTGTCCTGTAGTCATAATAATCCCTGCCTTCAGCTCCTGAAAGCACCAGAGGCAGACAGCAGCCACTTAAGGATCTCGTAACGAAAACCCTTGAATTCTCCTTGGGAGCTGGTGATCTGCTTCAATCCCTTTATAAAGCCTCTCTTCAAAACAATGTGCATCATGTAGATTTAGGAGGCTAAGCCTGCAATCCTAACCACACTTTCCTGAGAGGAAGCCCCATTGAACAAAAGAGAACTTACTTCTGAGTAGACCTGGTTAGGATTGTGCCCTAACTGAAGATAACCTTCCTCAGTGGATGTCTGAGAGTCAGACATGGTGTGAAGGCCCTGTTTCCCTCACCCCTTTGGCTGTCAAGGTGGGTTCCATAGTTTTGTTTCTTAGTTTGCAAAGGAAGATTGTTGTGTGGCCCCAGCACTGCAAGTGTCCATGTCACCTTGAGAGTCTTTAAGTGCAATTGAGACTGAGACCAAGACATGCTCCTGTTCAGGCTGATATGCTCCTGTTCGTTGCTGCTGCTGCTGCTTTTGCTTCTGCCTCATGTTGTCAGCAAGAACTCTAAATCCAGCTGGGGTCTGCTGCCCGACATTCAACGCAGCCTCCAAGATTCTTCTTCCATTGATCTTGTCATTGGCGAATTTGTCCCCCTCCGTGTTGCTGAACTGAAGGAGGTTTCTTTCAGCAAAACTCCGGATGTGTCTTCACTGGAGGCTTAGTAAGTAGCTCTCCTCTGCTTGAAAGATCTACCAAGTGCCACATTGGCAGTCTGGTTCTCCTGCTTCCCATGTATGGTTGTGTGGTCATAGCGCTGTGAGCATCCATGTCACCACGAATGTCTTTGAGTGCAGTTTGGATGGTGGCCTCCTTTTCTCAGCCCCATCCGTGCAGCTGTGTGTGTTCATTTTAATTCTCCTAGTTGCCCTGATAAGTAGCCTGGAGTCCCTGTGTTTTCTCTGAGGTGATGGGAAGAGCTTTGTCACTTATAATAGATTTGAGTCTGGGCTACTGGTATCCAAACACAACCCTGTAGTATCTGCTTCATGCTGGATTTCTCTTTCTTTGAGTGAGAGGCAGAAACATCCCCAATTATTGAGTTGAACTGATATCTGCTCTTCGTTAAAACCAAGGCACAATGGGGCTTCTCGAATCTGTGCCAGCTATTTTGCTAGTGCAGACCCAAAAGACTCTGTGTCAGGCTTTCCTACTCCATAAGAAAGTCAGGATATGGTGGAGCAGAGCTCTGCCAATCCCGCGCCGGCCCCACTTCCTCCTCCCACCCCATCCTCCCCCACACTTGTTCCTTCCTCTCCTCAGAGGCTGCACTGCCACCCGCTGGTTTCACTCACCCACAGCAGTGACTCGTCCTCCTTCTGCCAGTACTGGGTCGATGCCTGACTGGTGCAGGCCCAGTGCTGGTGCTCCTTAATGGCCAGGTACCATAAACATGCTTTACGGCACGTTTACGCCACCTGGCGCTAAAGTTCAGAGCTGGCTCTGGGCCATTTCAGGATTGGGCCTGAACTCATATCCCTGTAGCTGACTATTCAACTGGTTGAGCTTCCCTGTCAAGCTATTGGTTCATCCAGCCCATTATAGTCTACTCTGATTGCTTGCAACTGAGAACCAGAGGCGGTTCTCAGGAGGTGAAGGAGGTGGACTTTGAGCTTTGTGCATCAAAACATGTGGTCTATTTTGAGCAGAGTTCCTTCCCCCTCCAACCCACTTGGATTTCTGTAGAATTTATTTAGAACATCTATCGCTTTCATCATCAACAATTGCATTGTACCCAGAGGTATAATGGCAGAGCCTGAGGGGCACATGCCCTGGGTGTTATGGCAGGGGGGGGCGCATGACTGCCCCTGGGCTCCATGCAGTCATCTCCAGGTTCTCCCAAGGGGGTGAGGAGCCATTAGCTTTGCGTGCTCCATTCTGGCTTCCGTGGTGGCTACCAGTCTCCACAGAAATTGGAATAGAACGCTCAAAGCTGGCTGAGCCTCAACCCCCAGGCAGAACCCTGAAGTGACATCATGACATCACAAATGTCATGATGTCACTAGGTGTCATGACATCATAATGTCACTGCATCATATGGTGTCATGGCGCCATTGCCCCGGGCGCTGGGGTGAATTGTTTTGCCTTTGTCTGTACCCACAATGATGAGAACTCAAGGAAGAGGAGAGTACTGCAGAATTCCCCCCCCCCAGAATTGTGTGGAGAGCATCCCGAATTTGGACACCGCATGCAATCAAAACTTTGGATTGTCAGACGTCATGCGCTCTGATGCTGCTGAATTTGCAAACAGAATGCTTGAATTGAACATTCCAACAAATAAAGCACTTAACACTGTGTAACAAAGTTCAATTTCATGTTTAATAATTTGAAGCTTTTTATGAATTTTGGTAAAGTTTTTTGAAAACGCTGCTATTTTGGCACTGCATCAGTAGTTTAGCTCAGTGGTTCCCAGACTTTTGGGCACCACAATCCACTTCATGCTTCATGGTGGGTCACAACCCCGTGCTCAGTGCTGCACTGAAAAGCCTTCCTTGGAGTCCCTTGAGGCTGCTTCTGGGTTGTGCCTGACCATGACCCACTCATCTGGCCCCTGCAGGCCTCAGGAAGCCTCCTGGATGTGACAGGAAGTCACAGAAGCGAACAGGAAATAAACCAGAAGTGGCTTCTGAGAACTGAAAGTTGCTTCTGGTCTCATCCAGGAGGCATTTTGAGGCTGGTGGAGTGAGCTGTGGGCCAGCAGGGTCAGGAAGCAAGCTCCAGGGACTCAGTGCAGCACTGAACATTGGGATGCAACCCACCCACGTCCCACAGTTGGAGGAACACTAGTTTAGCCACAGTTTATGCTACACAAGTCTATGCAGTTGTAAAATACTATGTGTATAATACTGCATTTGGTAATAGCATAGGGGATGTAAGAGAACTACAAAAGCTTTGATGATACCAAAAAAACTAAGGGCACAATCCTAACTTGCACTGGAACAAACAGGCCAGCATGCATGCACTGTATCCAGTGCAAGTTTCAAGCAACAAGAGGATCGGCCAGGGGCAAGGAGAAATGTTTCCCCTTACCTCGGGGAGAGCCACTGCAGTTCAAATGGGGCTACTCAGATCAGCTCCACCTCTGGAAGTGGCGCAAATCCGAGCAACCTAGGACTGCCCTGGGCCACCCGGGAATGGGACTAGGATGACAATGCTGGGCTGGTACGAGGGACTTGCATCAGCCCAACCCAATGTTCGGATTGGGCCCTTAGATCACCATTGAAATCAGAGCCTCTGGCAGCCCAATCCAAACCAGTGCTGGTGCAGCGGGGCCAAGTGTATCCAGTGCTCATCAGGAGCAGGCTGGAGATATTTTCTCCTTGACGCCAAGTAATGCCCCAGCCTGCCCAATGGGGCTACTTGAGTCTGCACCATCTATTTAGCTGGCGTAAATCTGGGCAACCCAATGTAGGTCTTCTAGTCCTGGGAGAGGGGATAGGATACTGCAGAAGAGACCTACTCTGACCCCGCCTCCCCTTCCGGACCTGTCCCACCCCCAGTTCCACCTTCCCCCCACCCCATTACACCCCCCTTACTGCCTCTGTTCTGCCCTCCCACTGCCTCTGCCACTCAGAGGTAAGGCCACTCAGAGCCTTACCTCTCCGCTCAGGTTTCTGTTAGTTGGAATGCAGCACCAGCCTTTCCACCTGTGCAACCTACATTAGAGTAGTTGCAAACGTGCTTATGGAACTTTTACCATAGCCTGGAACAGCTTCAGCGTTGGATTGTGCTCAGAATTGTAAAAGAAATATTAAAAATTCCACAAACAGTTTTTGTGTTACAGTGTTATTTGTGCAGCTTCAAAACGACATAATTATGAAATATTTGAAAGAATTTAGCATGACAAACACATTCAGTAGTAGCCAGTTTCAAACTGAATCAAACTACAATATATATACAAGCAAACGATCAGCAATCAATTCTTACATAACTGAGAGCCCAATCCTATGCATGCCTACTCAAAAGTAAGTCTCATTACAGTCAATGGGGATTACTCCTAGGAAAGTGTTGATTGGATTGGGCTGTAAGAAACAAAATTAACAGTTTTAAAATGATTTAACAATTGCAAATAATTCGCTGAAATTTAGAGTTCATTTGCACAATGCAACATTTTCACTCCCTTTGATCAAGAAGGAGGCGTGTAAACTTTTGTTTCAACTTCCCCATGGCCCCCTTCATTTCTTGGTTCCTCAGCGTGTAGATCAGAGGATTGAGGGCAGGGGTGACCACCATGTAGATAACAGAGGCCATCTTGTTCACCTGGGAGTTGGAGGAGGGCTGCAGGTACACAAAGATAACGGGTCCATAGAAGAGGCAAACTACAGTCAGGTGGGAGCTGCAAGTGGACAGAGCCTTCCTACTATCCTTTCCAAAACGGCCACACAGGGTGGCCAGGATGATGGCATACGAAAGCAGCAAGATCAGAAAGTTGGGTAGGGCTATCAAGGCACCATTGACCACTGTGACCATCTCGGCAACATAGACATCTGAACAGGCCAGCTCGATCAACTGTGGGATGTCACAGAAGAAATTATCCAACACATTTGCTCCACAATATGGTAGCTGAGCCACTATTACTGTCTGACAAATGCCATGAATGAGTCCCCCTGTCAAGCAAAGTAGAAGGAGACTGAAGCAGCGTTGTGGGTTGATGATGGTTGTGTAATTCAGCGGGTGGCAGATGGCCACATAGCGATCATAGGCCATGACAGTCAGGAGGAACATTTCCGTACTGGCAGAGAAGTGGAGGCCAAATATCTGGGCCATGCAGCCCCCATAAGATATGGTACTGCCACTGTTCAATAGATCGGTTGCTAGTTTTGGGGCGGCCACTGAGCCCATTGTCATGTCAAGGAGGGATAGATTGGAAAGGAACAAATACATGGGGGACTGGAAGAGCCTGGGCTCAGACCACACAGTCACCGTAATTAGCAAATTACCTAGAAGAACAGTGGCATAGCAGGTCAACACCAGTGTTAAAAGGTAGAACTGAGCAGAGCGGGAGAAGGAAAAGTTCAAGAATACAAACTCTGTAATGGAGGACCCATTCATCTTGATGGCTGGTGCTAGAGGAAAAACAAATGGGACACTGTTAACACTCCAGGCACTGGTCACATCACTGCCCCTGAGATCTGTCTCTGTTCCATTTCTTTCTATTTGATCAATACTCTGTGACCCTTTTCAACCTAATTTCACTTGTCCTGTGCTTTATCAAGGAGTGTGGAAGGAAGACAGGAAGGCCGACAGGAGCCGAGGGGCATCCGGTTCGGGACTCCTCATCCCTATGGGATGAGGATGGGGAGGTTAGAAAACAACAAGACAAAGGCAGGGTAGGAGAAGAAATTGGGAAAGGTAGGGAGATGGGATGTGATAGACAGTTTGGCACAATGAGAGGATGCGGGGACAAAGGAGCGAATAAGCAGCCCATCCTGGGGCATTCCGTGTATAATTGCTTTTATGCGAATGCCCGAAGTCTACGACCAAAGGTGGGAGAACTGGAATGTCTGGTGACAAGGGAAAATATTGACATAGTGGGCATAACGGAAACCTGGTGGAATGCGGAGAATCAGTGGGATACCGCAATCCCGGGCTATAAACTCTACAGGAGGGACAGGCAGGGGCGTGTTGGAGGTGGGGTGGCCCTTTATGTTAAGGAAGGGATAGAATCCAGCAAAGTAGAGATTGAAGGTGGGTCCGACTCCACCGTAGAATCTCTGTGGGTTAAATTACCAGGCTTGAGCAGCGATGTAATACTGGGGGTGTGCTATCGCCCTCCAGACCAGAAATCTGATGGGGACCTTGAAATGAGGAAACAGATCAGGGAGGTGACAAGGAAGGACAGGGTTGTAATCATGGGGGACTTCAATTATCCTCATATTGACTGGGTCAATTTGTGTTCTGGTCACGATAAGGAAACCGGATTTCTTGACGTGCTAAATGACTGTGGCTTAGATCAGCTAGTCACGGAGCCCACCAGAGGACAGGTGACTCTGGATTTAATTTTGTGCGGTACGCAGGACCTGGTTAGAGATGTAAACGTTACTGAGCCATTGGGGAACAGTGATCATGCTGCGATCCGTTTTGACGTGCACGTTGGGGGAGGAATACCAGGCAAATCTCTAACAAAAACCCTTGACTTCCGACGGGCGGACTTCCCTCAAATGAGGAGGCTGGTTAGAAGGAGGCTGAAAGGGAGGGTAAAAAGAGTCCAGTCTCTCCAGAGTGCATGGAGGCTGCTTAAAACAACAGTAATAGAGGCCCAGCAGAGGTGTATACCGCAAAGAAAGAAGGGTTCCACTAAATCCAGGAGAGTGCCCGCATGGCTAACCAGCCAAGTTAGAGAGGCTGTGAAGGGCAAGGAAGCTTCCTTCCGTAAATGGAAGTCTTGCCCTAATGAAGAGAATAAAAAGGAACATAAACTGTGGCAAAAGAAATGTAAGAAGGTGATAGGGGAGGCCAAGCGAGACTATGAGGAACGCATGGCCAGCAACATTAAGGGGAATAATAAAAGCTTCTTCAAATATGTTAGAAGCAGGAAACTCGCCAGAGAAGCGGTTGGCCCTCTGGATGGTGAGGGAGGGAAAGGGGAGATAAAAGGAGACTTAGAGATGGCAGAGAAATTAAATGAGTTCTTTGCATCTGTCTTCACGGCAGAAGACCTCGGGCAGATACCGCTGCCCAAACGGCCCCTTCTAACCGAGGAGTTAAGTCAGATAGAGGTTAAAAGAGAAGATGTTTCAGACCTCATTGATAAATTAAAGATCAATAAGTCACCGGGCCCTGATGGCATACACCCAAGGGTTATTAAGGAATTGAAGAATGAAGTTGCAGATCTCTTGACTAAGGTATGCAACTTGTCCCTCAAAACGGCCACGGTGCCAGAAGATTGGAGGATAGCAAATGTCACGCCTATTTTTAAAAAGGGAAAGAGGGGGGACCCGGGAAACTATAGGCCGGTCAGCCTAACATCTATACCGGGTAAGATGGTGGAATGCCTCATCAAAGATAGGATCTCAAAACACATAGACGAACAGGCCTTGCTGAGGGAGAGTCAGCATGGCTTCTGTAAGGGTAAGTCTTGCCTCACAAACCTTATAGAATTCTTTGAAAAGGTCAACAGGCATGTGGATGCGGGAGAACCCGTGGACATTATATATCTGGACTTTCAGAAGGCGTTTGACACGGTCCCTCACCAAAGGTTACTGAAAAAACTCCACAGTCAGGGAATTAGAGGACAGGTCCTCTCCTGGATTGAGAACTGGTTGGAGGCCAGGAAGCAGAGAGTGGGTGTCAATGGGCAATTTTCACAATGGAGAGAGGTGAAAAGCGGTGTGCCCCAAGGATCTGTCCTGGGACCGGTGCTTTTCAACCTCTTCATAAATGACCTGGAGACAGGGTTGAGCAGTGAAGTGGCTAAGTTTGCAGATGACACCAAACTTTTCCGAGTGGTAAAGACCAGAAGTGATTGTGAGGAGCTCCAGAAGGATCTCTCCAGACTGGCAGAATGGGCAGCAAAATGGCAGATGCGCTTCAATGTCAGTAAGTGTAAAGTCATGCACATTGGGGCAAAAAATCAAAACTTCACATATAGGCTGATGGGTTCTGAGCTGTCTGTGACAGATCAGGAGAGAGATCTTGGGGTGGTGGTGGACAGGTCGATGAAAGTGTCGACCCAATGTGCGGCGGCAGTGAAGAAGGCCAATTCTATGCTTGGGATCATTAGGAAGGGTATTGAGAACAAAACGGTTAGTATTATAATGCCGTTGTACAAATCTATGGTAAGGCCACACCTGGAGTATTGTGTCCAGTTCTGGTCGCCGCATCTCAAAAAAGACATAGTGGAAATGGAAAAGGTGCAAAAGAGAGCAACTAAGATGATTACGGGGCTGGGGCACCTTCCTTATGAGGAAAGGCTACGGCGTTTGGGCCTCTTCAGCCTAGAAAAGAGACGCTTGAGGGGGGACATGATTGAGACATACAAAATTATGCAGGGGATGGACAGAGTGGATAGGGAGATGCTTTTTACACTCTCACATAATACCAGAACCAGGGGACATCCACTAAAATTGAGTGTTGGGCGGGTTAGGACAGACAAAAGAAAATATTTCTTTACTCAGCGCGTGGTCGGTCTGTGGAACTCCTTGCCACAGGATGTGGTGCTGGCGTCTAGCCTAGACGCCTTTAAAAGGGGATTGGACGAGTTTCTGGAGGAAAAATCCATCATGGGGTACAAGCCATGATGTGTATGCGCAACCTCCTGATTTTAGGAATGGGTTAAGTCAGAATGCCAGATGTAGGGGAGAGCACCAGGATGAGGTCTCTTGTTATCTGGTGTGCTCCCTGGGGCATTTGGTGGGCCGCTGTGAGATACAGGAAGCTGGACTAGATGGGCCTATGGCCTGATCCAGTGGGGCTGTTCTTATGTTCTTATGTTCTTATGTTCTTAAGACAGTCTTTGTATCTGTTCAGTAAGTTTCTGTTCTATATAGGAAGCAGTGGCATAGCTCGAGGGGTCGAAGTAAAAATATTTTTGCTTACATCCACCTAAGTCCTGGGCTACTTATGTGTCTCCTCAGATGTACAGTACCCATTTTAGAAAAGAGGGGAAATGTTTTATAAGAGGGGATGATTTGCTACTAATCCACCCTTCCTGCTTCCTCCCAACCCACTGCTTCCTCACCTGCTCTCTTCCTTCCCCGGCCTGTGCATGAACCACTGTGCTGCTGACATACTGACCCTGGGGGATCTGGAGAGGCTGCAGCAGCACAGCCGGTACCACTTGCTTTCTCTGGCAGAGACCCAGTGGAGCACTAGAGAGCACCTTGATTTGCAATGAACGAAGGCTGCAATCCTAACCACACTTTCCTGAGAGTAAGCCCCATTGAACAAAAGAGGACTTACTTCTGAGTAGACCTGGTTAGGACTGTGCTCTGAGTTGGGCTGCTGTGCTGTCAGAACCTGAGTTCCAGCAGCATAGCCTGGTGATAAGATTGGCGGAAACGCTGCAATCCTATCTACACTTATCTAAGAGTAAGCCTCATTGACGATAATGGGCCTAACTTTTTAGTAGGCATCAGTAAGATTGGGCCCTGAGTCCGAAGATAAGGGAACAAATGTTCCCATACCTTGAGGAAGCCTCTGTTACTGCTGCCCCACCACAAGATGCGGTGCATGCCCCATTGGTACAGCTGCACCAGCACTGGAAAATTGGATAGGATTGGGCCCTTAGGGTCCGGTCCTATCCATGTTTCCTGCACTGACGTAGCCATGCCACACACTGCATCCTATGTTGGTGGGGGCACTCACGGAGACCTCCCCAAGATATGGGAATGTTTGTTCTCTTATTCAGGGCTGCATTGTTCCTGCAATGGTGCTGGAAAGTTGGATAGGATTGCACCCTGAATTCTTGTAAACAGGTTCATAGTTATATTTATACAGTCTCTCTATTTCTGAAATCTATACATAGTCAACATGTCAACAAAACCTTTATTAGGCATAAACATTTGATAGGTGAGAACTCTGTAAAATCTATACATATATATGGTACAGGCATCTTCGCGAATCAGCATTCAATTTTCTTCTTAATAAACTCATTAGTTTCTCCTTTATTATCTGGGTCCACTCAAACGAAACATATTTGCTTTTCCCCCCTTCATTTAATCCGTAGACTGCAAATTAGATCAACAACATTCAGGCATTCAGAAATGCATAAACTGTTGTTAAAATATACCACCACCCGAGAACAACTCTATGATGCTACGGCAAATGTATGCAAGATATTGGGCAATAATATTCCTTTGAGCATTTGGGAGAACTGTTGGAATAAGGAGCATAGATATTCTCTAAATATGACTTTGCAGAAAAATCTGCTAAAAGGTCACATGAGATTGTGCACTACTCAGGTAAATAGAAATAAAATTAACAACTGCTTTTAGTCTGTCTCGTTGGCAGTGCCAAGTTTCTGAAGGAGATTGTTATAATATATGATTGAATTGTTCTGGACCCAAGTTATATCGGAAGAAAAATATAACAATACTTTTTTAAAAATTTAGAAAATTACATTATGGTGCTTTTTTAGTGTTCCCAAGTTGAATTTATATTGGGCTGAGCAATTTGTGTACCAGAACCCTTGGGAGTTACACTGTCTGAGTTAATGATATTATAAATATGCACTGATATCAATAGTGAAAAAGAAAATAAACTCCTTCCTCTACAGCTCAAAATGTGTTTAATGAAAACAAAACACAACTTCCATAATTTATCCATTATAGGGTTTGATTTTTCATTTATCATTTTTATCAGTTTAAACATTTCAATCATTTTGTTGGTTTAGGGTCTACTTTTAAAAAAATGAAAATTATGTGAAGTGTTGCAAACAGAAAAGTAGCTTCTAAATGCAATAAATGATCCTTATGTGTTCAATGGGACTTACTCCCAGGAAAGTGAGGTTAGGATTGCAGCAATGGTAAGTCATGCACAAACACATAGACACATTTAGACTTTAAAACAACCTGTAGCTGCAAAAAATGGCTTAAGCAAGAAAACAGAAGCAACGGATTCGAGAGTTTACAAAGTCATAAAAATAACTGCAATACTCACTCTTGTCATGCTCTGTGTAGATTTGGGTCAGGTCCTATCCATCTCAGTGATCAAAAATTCATTGCAAAGCAATCCTGCATCCTCCAAATATTGTGGTCTCTCAAGAAGGCTCAGAAATGACGGAGAAAGGAAACTCAAGAAATCCAGGTGAGCAAGGTGAGAGATGCAGGTGGAAGTTAGCGTGGTCGAAGATGCTACTCTTACGAAAATGAGAAATCAGAGAACTAGAATAAGACTAAGGACACAATCCTAACCTCTTTTCTAGCATTGACCTAGCTGCAATGCAGCCCCAACACCTGCCCTTACCTTGAGGAGCCCCCCTGACAGCTTCTCCACTGCAAGATGCACAATGGCACAGCTATGTCAGTATTGGAAGGTTGGTTAGAACTGAGCCCTTAGTTTCTCCATACAATGATGCAAAGGGAGAATTAGAGTGAGAAGACTCTCACCCCAATATCTTTCACACCTCTGGAAAATGGGAGGATGCAGCCCTTCGAGGTTCCCGGAATATAATCCTCCTGCAATCTGAGGACCTTGGATTTCTCACCCTCTGTATTCATAGCCTTTTCTAAAGACTTTTTGCTCTTTTTCTGAAGATGATGAAGACGTCAGCATGCTGGATGGTGCTGGCTGCTTTCCAGTCCCCAATGGGATAATTAGAAATGAATGAGATTTTGAAGTTCTTGTAAACAGTAAAACATTAGAGGGCCTGTTTGCTTTTATTCAAGTGCTTTTTCTCCTTGCAAGAAGAACCAACATCAGCAGAACTTCATGCAGTTCTTTTATGGGCAGCCCAGTTCTATGTCGACCTCCACCATTGGTATGAGTACATGAACTGTCACAAATGTGCTGTATAACCTGTTGCACCAGCACACAGGCCCATCCTACCAGCAGAAAGACTTTGCACTGGTCTCCCACTACCATTTGGAGACCAGCGCCTGCTGGAGAAGGATAGTGGGAGGGCGGGAGGGCATGGGAAGGGCAAAACCGGGTTGGGGAGGCGTTGTTTCTGGGCTGGGGGAGGGCAGGGAGAAGAACTGCTCAGGCCTTTTGAGGAGGGTGGGGATGGCAGAGGAGGCCTCCACCATAGCCTATCCCCCTTCCAAACCTGAAGGCCTGACACAGGGCATCCCAGATTTATACGAGGTATGGAACTGGTGTGGATCCAAGCAGCCCCACTGAGGCTACTGGGGCTTTACCCAGGGTAAGGAATGAAGGTACCCCCTTACTTTGAGGAAACCTTCAGCAGCCACAGTTTTCCTGCTGGATACAGCAGAGGCTGCACCAGTTCCATTGCATGACATCACAGGAATTTAATTTGAACTGGCCTATTAATCTGTATCCCAACTGTCTTGCACACCACTGCAGCAGTCCCCATACATACATGGGGAAAACTGTGCTGATGAGTTAGTTTGAATCTTGTTTTTTTACATCATCACAAAAAGTAAAGCAGATGTAGGGCACAATCCTAACCCCTTACGTCAGTGCTTTCCAGCACTGGCATGGCAGTGCCAATGGGACATGTGCTGCATCCTGCAGTTGGGTGTCACTCACGGAGGCCTCCTCAAAGTAAGGGAGTGTTTGTTCCCTGACCTCAGAGCTGCAATGCCCTTCTGCCAGTCCTGGAAAGTACTGACATAAGGGGTTAGGATTGCACCCGTAGTATCTTTATATGACCCTCTATATATAATCCTCACTCAATCCATGATCCTTTCATTTCATCCATTGTGAAGCTGATCCCATGCTTCTAAGTCTGGGATTGGCGTTGTTTGGCCAGTCCAGGAATGTGAAATTCCTCCCCTGTGGACCTCTTGGTCACTTTAATTTTGCAGGTAGTGCAGGTTCAAAGGCAGGAGCATGACCATTAGTGTGCATCTTGAGGTCAGCGAAGGCAGGGCTGAACCCAATTCCATCCCTCAGTGGCAGCGATATGGCAGGGTGGATGGGTTGTCCCTGGCCTGGATTGCCGGAGCTACCTCAAAGGTTCAGTGGCATGGAGTGGCCCTGTGTGGCCCGGCTGCCTTGGCCCCTTGCGGGGTTGACAAGGATAACCTGGCACAGCCTGAACAGGGGTGTGGCTTGGAATCAGGTGGTCAGACTCAGCCCTGGGGCCAGGTGTATTCAGGCATCTCTCATAGGATCCAGCCTCAGCACTAGAGTTCATTAGCTGCATTAAGAGCTGCAGGTCTCATGATTTCTACATATCCTTATATCTATTTGTTAATTAATAAGCTCCTGGAGTGAGCTGCCTGCTAGAAGCTGTGGGTTAAGTCCTACCTGGGACTTAAAAAAAAAAAAAGTCAAAAAAGAGCCTGCCTGGGACTGAACTTTGAGGAGTATATTAGTTCTGAACACTTTAACAAAAGGCTTTCCTATAGCCCAATGGAGAGAGTTTCCTATAGCCCAATGGAGCACCTCCCCACCTAAAAAAAATGGGGTGTTTCACTCCAGCTGTGGCAGGAGTGCTTTTGCTATCAGGGAGCTCACATGGGATGGGTGTGTGTGTGTGTGTGTGTAAAATGGTTTAAAAATAAATAAATAAATAAATAAAAGAAGTTGTCAGTTCCTGCACCTTTTCTTTCTTTCTTTCTTTCTTTCTTTCTTTCTTTCTTTCTTTCTTTCTTTCTTTCTTTCTTTCTTTCTTTCTTTCTTTTTTTTTTTTTACAAAAAAAGCACTGCATATACCATGGACAACCAGAGTAAGCAATCAAGAAGTGCTGGACCATATAAAATTAGACACATCAGTAGAAGCCAAAATTGCAAGACTCACTTTGGCCATGTCGTGTGCAAATCCACTAGAGAAGTCAATGATGTTAGGAATGGTCAGTGGAACAAGAAGGAGGGGCAGGCAAAGAACATGCTGGTTTGACACTGTCAAGCCTTTAGCATCCCAGGCCCTGAATTGTTGTAACCCAGGATGTGGCAGGAGGGACCTTGATGTCCA
Organism: Tiliqua scincoides; assembly: GCF_035046505.1. Taxonomy (NCBI): domain Eukaryota; kingdom Metazoa; phylum Chordata; class Lepidosauria; order Squamata; family Scincidae; genus Tiliqua; species Tiliqua scincoides. The sequence continues at coordinate 140,204,905 of NC_089825.1, read as the reverse complement.
GACCCGGTGAACAAATGTAAACATTGGGACTGCAGCACTGTTATTGTAATCAGTTGCACCTGTGTTAGGTGGGAGTCATGTGACTGGGATGTGTGTGCAGAGTCATGTAGGCTATGGTGGAGTAGTGCAATGCACCACTGGACAGCCAATCAGAGTGGGTCACAAGATTGTCTTGTGACTATGAAGTCACCCTACTCTGATTGGCTGGCCCCAGTACATATGGGGGTGAGAACAGACACCAAATGTGGGTTTGCTGTGGTGGAGTTCTGTGTGTCTTGCTGCTGGTTTGTGGACTGCCTTATCGTGACTGTGCCATGCTATATCCCTGACTTCTGGTCTGTTTGACTGACAACTCTTCTGCCTGCTCCTTTTACCAATACATGCTTCTGCAACAAACAAGCCTGGGTCTGTGTCGTTGGCTCTGTTTGGGATTGTCCGCTTCCTGTGCTACCTCCCTACGCTCCCGTGCCACTCTACTACCAGGAAGGAAAGGGTCATCCTCCCCTGCCATCCTGACAGACACTATCAACACAGATGCAAAGATTAACATCCTACAATCGAAAGAAGTTGTGCTTGACATAAGAACATAAGAACAGCCCGACTAGATCAGGCTATAGGCCCATCTAGTCCAGCTTCCTGTATCTCACAGCAGCCCACCAAATGCCCCAGAGAGCACACCAGATAACTGCTTCCTGGTGCCCTCCCTTGCACTGGCATTCTGACATAGCCCATTTCTAAAATCAGGAGGTTGCACATACACATCATGGCTTGTAACCCATAATGAATTTTTCCTCCAGAAACTTGTCCAATCCCCTTTTAAAGGCAACCATACCAGATTCCATCACCACATCCTGTGGCAAGGAGTTCCACAGACCAACCACACACTGAGTAAAGAAATATTTTTTTTGTCTGTTCTAACTCTCTCAACACTCAATTTTAGTGGATGTCCCCTGGTTTTGGTGTTATGTGAGAGTGTAAAGGTGAAAGTGAGAGTGACAACGGGGCATGGAGAGTTCTTGCCAATGAAGTCACCAAGAGTTGGGCACAACTGAATGGATAAAACAACAACAATATTTAGAATGGATCCATTACTGCTTTCATCATCGATCATTGCATTTTGCCCAGGATGAACTCAAGGAAGAACAGAGTACCACTAAAATAGTGTCCCTCCCAAGTCCTGGGAAGAGCTTCCACAATCAAGTGAAATGAAACTTCAGACACTTACTCCCTATGAGGCAGTAGGAGGAGTTGACATTTGTCGTTCAACTTTCTCATGGCTCCCTTCATCTCTTGGTTCCTCAGAGTATAGATGAGGGGGTTGAGGGCAGGGGTGACTACCATGTAGAACACAGAAGCCATTTTGTCCACCTGAGAATCAGAGAAAGGCTTAAGATACACAAAAGCAACAGGCCCGTAAAAAAGACCAACTGCCGACAGGTGGCAGCTGCAGGTTGACAGAGCCTTCCTACCACCCTTCCCAAAGTGGCCACAGAAGGAGGCCAGGATGATGACATATGAAACCAGCAAGGTCAGGCAGTTAGGTAGAGTTATCAGGCCACCACTGACCAGCATGAGTTTCTCAACCAGATAGATTTCTGCACAGGCCAGCTGGATTACCTGTGGGATGTCACAGAAGAAATTGTCCAGCACATTCGGTCCACAGAATGGTAGCTGGGCTATGACCACCATCTGGACAGTGGAATGAATGAAGGCTCCTGTCCAGCAAAATATCAGTAGACTGAAGCAGCGTTGCCGGACCATGATGGCTGTATATCTCAGTGGCTGGCAAATGGCCACGTAACGGTCGTACGCCATGACAGTGAGGACAAACATCCCTGCACCCCCAAAGAGGTGCAGACCAAACAGCTGGGCCATACAACCACCATAGGAGATGACAGAACCACTGTTCAAGAGGTCGGTCACTAACTTTGGGGCAGCCACTGAACCCATAGACATGTCAATAATGGACAGATTGGCAAGGAAGAAATACATGGGGGCTTGATGGAGCTTGGCTCAGACCACACAGTCACCATAATTAGGAAGATTCCCCAGAAGGACGGTGGTGTAGCAGGCCAAGACCAGGACAAAAAGAAGGAGCTGTGCAGTGTGGGAGCAGGAGAAGCCCAGCAGAATGAACTCTGAGATGGTGGATCCATTCATGTTCTGGTGCAGTGTAAAAAAATGAAGTAAGTGAACAATATTCCAACCTGGACACAAATAGCCCATTTTTAATCATTTTATTCCAGTAATGTGTAACCTGACTTTCAATATGCTGTGCCTCCCCCCCCCCCCCGGAATTATGGATAATATCAAGATGTTTTCGTTCTTCTTTCTTTAGTTCTCAACTTCTAGACTCTTCCAGACTCCTTCCTCTTGTTCCAACATACAAACAATGGTTTCAGGCCAATATTCATTGTTGTGTGTGCATGTCAAAATGGAAAGATAAAAATAAACTTGTGTTAAAATAATTGCATTATTAGACCAATTAGTTTTATTTGCATCTCGTTGCTTATCAGGACCAATTTCATTATTTCTATTTGTCTTTTTTTTTTTACATTTTAATCTTTTTTACCCCCACGTTTCCAATATGGGCAACCCAATCCTATCCAGTACTGGCACAGCGGGTTCGCCAGGCCACACTGTATCCAGCATTGGATTTGGGCAGGCAGGAGGTCTCAGGGTAATAACACTTGTTCCCTTACCCACACCAGCTCAATGGGGCTAGTTGGATCCATTGAACTGGTGCTGAACTAAGTAGCCCTGTGTAATGCTGGGAAACCGAGGATAGGGGTTAGAACGTAGCAGAGACTATCCCCACTCCCTCCCGGGCCTGATCTTCCCCACCATTTCACTCTCCCCCACTCTAAAACACCCCTTCCCTGTCTCTGGAATGCTCTCCCCCACATCCCAGCCACCTAGGCAAGCTGTTCTGGGGCATCCAGTGCCCAAGGGATGGCTCAGGACTTACCCTTGACAGCACTTATTCACTGGGTGCAAAAAAGCACTCTACAACACCCATTGCCAGTGCTACAGCCACAGTGCCAGTGGAGCCCAGCAGCAGGATCATGCTCGAAGGGAGAACAAGGTGGTCAAAAATTGAATGAAAGCAACACAATAAAAACACAATAAAAATACAATAACAACAAATGCTAAAAACTCAGAACTGTGAGCAAGAATACAGTGAACAGAGTGGTAAATAACAGGCTGGAAAATAGATTTGCGGGTTTTCTTCTTTGCTTCTGCTAAATCTATGAAGAGCAGAATATTTAGTAGGTTATGTAATTCATAGCCCAATCCTATGTTTTCCCCCACCATAGCATTCGGCTGCATCAAAACTTGCTGCACTGCATGCTATGGGGGGGGGGCAATCAGGAGGCTTGGGAAGGGAAAGTATTTTCCCTTATCCCTTCATAAGCCCCTCCCCCACCAATGGGTCTCTTTGGAGCTCTGCCAAGTCTTTAGGTGGCTCAAGTTCGAGGAGACAAATGGTAGGTGTTGGCTTGCTCCAGAAGGGCCACCATATGGCTAGAGGTGGGAGAAAATTCTGTTCACAAACTAAAAACACAAAATGCCACTTTTTGCACTTCTCATTGTAGTAAAAAACAATAAATCTGCAAACAATAAATAAAACTGTCTTATTTGATTTTTTTATTCATTATGTAATGGGCAGGGTGCATGGGTAATGACTGTGACTGCACCTGCTGACACTCTACCACCTATATCAACTACCTACTATCCTTTAAAAGTGATTATGATTTATCATTATAATGTGTATTTTGAAAAAAAACAAAACATACATAACACCATTTTCTGCACTTCTACCATTGGAAAACACTAAAAGCCACACAAAAATAAAACCTTTTTCTCCCACCTCTACATATGGCACCTCCTGTCTCTGACATGCCCCTGGCCCTCCCCTCATTTCACCAATTCTCAATTCACTATGTCCACCAAACCAACTCAACACCTTTGGCAGGCCTTTGTCTTCCAACCAACACGCACAGGTCCTCTGTGGCCTCTCCAGCAGTGATCTGGAAGCATGCAGCTATGCTTGCAACTTGATCACCATTTAGAATGGCAGGAAAGGGAATTCTGCCAACCAGAATGCTAACTGTGGTGGTGACAGCAGGGCATCAAATCAGGCCATCCTAAAAGTTCCTGATTGCGAGAAATGCTTCTACAGCAGCTTCTAAGATTCACTGTCCAGTCCTATCCAACTTTCCAGTCCCAATGCAGCCACAATGTAGCTCCAAAGTAAGGGAACCAATGTTCCCTTCCTTTGAAGCGGTCTAATGACTGACCCCCACCACCACAGGATGCAGTGCACACCCCCTTGGTCCAGTCAGTGCTGAAAAGTTAGGATTGGGCTGTCAGCCTGGTATTTCATGATTCTGAATGAGAGTTGAAATTATCATGATGCTGAATTATATAGAGAGTCCTCTGGCCTGATGCTGTCCTGGGCTAGTACTGGTCTCCTACACACTGCCTGGGAGACAGCCATCACAAACATGCTGTAAGACATGTCACAGTGACCAGGAGAAAGAAGGCACTGATGCAGAACCCAGCACTGGTAGGTGCTGGGCCTTCATGCCGCTCAGAAGACCAGCAGTAGCCTGCAGCAGGAAGTTCCACACCTCTCATGCTCATGCTGTAGCACATGCTCTGCATTCCATGTACTCTTCAATATCCAAGCATAGATTAAAGGGAACTGGAGGCACCGGGGATGTTTGGGCTGTTCAGCCATGGCAGGTAGGGTTTTCCTGTAAGCCTCAACTGTGTATGGTCACGGATGGACTTGTATCCACTGTTGCAATGCAGCTGGACTGAGCGAGAAGTGAGACAACATTTTCAGTTTAGTTTGTCTAAGCCCAAGTCCTTTCTATTTGGAAAGGAACTGGCAGCCCAATCCTCTGCATGTCTACTCAGCAGTAAGTTCCATTAGAGTCAATGGGGCTTACTTCCAGGAAAGTGTGGGTAGGATTGGGCTGTTAATTGCATGCAGCATCAACCATGTATTAACCGTTTTTAAGTTCATTCTTAACATTGAGGAACTCAGTTGAGACAGGTTGTCCCTCAGTTCTGCTATTATGTTGATTGCCTCTGAACTGAATGTCACAATCTTAGTATGTCTACAGTGGTTTAGCTCGTGGGAAGCAGGCAGTACCATGTGACACACTCGGGGATGGTGATACTGTGAGTGGCCTAAACTGTGGATACTTTTGTATTTTTGAATCATGCCGTCATGATATATATCCTTCAATAGGTAACAACGAAAATGTAATGAAACAAACCGTGTTATCTGTTTTCTGTCAAACATTCTAGCCAAATAACCAGAAAAGGAAAACACAACTGCCTTAAGTTTCAAAAAGTGGATTTCTTTAACTCAAAACCAACCAATGAGACTTGGGGTGCAATCCTAACCAACTTTCCAGCACTGACTTAGCAGTGCCAATGTGGTGTGCACGGCATCCTGCAGTGGGGAGGCAGTCAAAGGGGCCTCTTCAGCATATGGGCATGTTTGTTACCTTCCCTTGGGGCTTCATTGCAGCTAGGTCAGTGCAGGAAAATTGGTTAGTTTTGTGCCCTAATTGTTCCAAGAGCAAATGCGGTGTGATAAAACAGCATGGAACCCATAAGTGTTAGTCTGAGTCAGCTCTAATTTCCATGGATCAGAACTCACACTAGCACTCCTTTTGTGTGTGTTAAGTTTGCCACTTGTTCTTTGTTGGTGACCAATTTGTTGGGTGACCTGGAATGTTGTATAGTAAAATAAATAAATAAATAAATAAAGTTAATGGGGCTGACACTAACCCTAGTCATGTCACCAGTGGGATGTTGGGGGGTGTTAGTCATTGGCTGAGTTGAAGTTAGTTTGTCACTTTTAAGTTAGTCACTCTTAAAGTGGACCCCAGAAGCTGGTGGGGACATGATCACAAAGAAGGGGACATGTGGGGGAGGGGTTAACATTGGGGATGGAAAGTTTCTTATCTTGGAAGGACGGAAGATGAGTAGTGGAGCAATAGACTGAAGGATTACTACTGGGGGTTATTAAATGAATTGTGAGTTCTGGTGGAAATGGGGACTGGGAATAGGAGGAGGGGTGAGAATAACTCTGAGAAAGTTTTACTATGTCAAGTTTATAATAATCACAGATAAAAAAATGTTCTCGTGGGTTTTGCTTGCATGCAAGTTCTTTCAGGTCACACGGAATTCCTGCAGCTTGTTGACAAGGAGGAGGGGTTGCAAGTTAATGTGGGGCATTGGGGACTTTGTGTGCTGTTGGTGACTGCCTTAGATGACTTTAAAAGTGGGTTCCAAACATTAATTGGGGACTGCAGGTCTATCCATGGTTATTAACCATTCTGGCTACATTGAACCTCCAGGTGCAGGGGCAGGATATCACAGAGTACTAGCTGCAGAGACTTTCACCCCCTGCTTGGGGGCGGGGAATGTTCAATGCCTTTATTTTCTGGCCTTGATGATTATTCATTTCATGTCATGACTCCTACTGAAAATAATTTTGTCATATACAGGGGGCCGTGTCAAAAATGTATGGGCCCCGGGTGTCCAATGACCTAGCCATGCATCTGAAAGTATAATCAGAGTCTCTGCATTGCCTGAAGGCCAAGGTGGCAGGTTCCTGTGATCTCAAAAGAACTCCTGCTCCACAATTGACCCCAGTGTTTTGTTTTTCTTGTCCTCCAATCAGCTTCACCACTTTCTGAGAAACTTTCGCTTCAACAATAACGCAGGCGAAGAAATATTATTTGAAAATGGGGAACTGGCAACACGTTTTGATATCGTCAACACAGTCACGTTCCTCAATCACTCTTTCCGTAGAGTCAGGGTAGGAAAGATGGACCCCTGGGCTCCTGAAGGAAATGAGTTTGCCGTTAATGGAAGTGTCATTGTGTGGAAAAAGAAGTTTGATCAGGTGGGAAGGATCTGAATGCATTTTCTGATCTACAGTTGCATAGTTGTAGAAGAACTCAGTAGTACTCTTCAGTAGATGCCTGGGAATGCATATTCCTGTACATGATGCACTTACTCTGAAGTAAGCCCTATGGTATTCACTGGGATTTACTCTGGATCTGCCAGCCCTCTGTGGTTATAGTGATGCAAGAGTAACACCTAAATGTGGCTGACTTGTTATAATGTTTATGCTTGACTAGGATGAATAACATGGATAATATACGCCAAACTCTCATATGTGCAGGCATATGTTATCCATGCTCTTTTGTCCCCTTGTTTGTCCATCTCTTCCCATGAATTTTCAGGCTGAATTGATTATGGTTATGAGAAGAGGTTATATGTAAAGGAACTAAAGGAAAACATCTGGGGACTGAAGGATTCTATATGTAGAACAATATTGTAAAGACCCTCATTGGAACTAACTAGGACAGCCCACCTATGTAAACCGTCTTGAGTAATATTCAAGACACGTTCCCTGATCCCCGTTACGTGATTAGGTCATTAAGTGAACATTCAGTCCAATGTATTGCCTTTGTTGTGTAAACAGACACCGCCTGCCAGACAGTAGCTGGCTGCACAGGCTACTGGAGACAGATGGCCTTTTCTTTGCATTAATAGCCTCTCTGTTGTGTAGACAGACACTCTGCTGCAGGCTGCGTAAGATGCGATTGCCTCCTTAAGAGCACCTTCAATGTACTTTGACCACCGTCATATATGCGATCAGTCATGAAGTGAACTGTTGTTAAGCGGCACATGCCTGTATAGAAGTAAATCAATACCTATAAGAGGTCAGAGGAGCTCATGAGATGTGTGTCATAACTGTATTCTCGTGCAGAACAAACCAAACATTATAGCAATGAGAAAACAGTTGATTTCCATGCTAACCCTTTCTCCTTTGGGGTTTTTTGAAGATGCTGCCCCAATCAACATGTACTGAGAGCTGCCATCCTGGACAGACAAAGGTGGTACGCCAGGGGGAGCAGATCTGTTGCTATGACTGTGCTCAGTGCTCTGAAGGGAGGATTTCCAGCCAGCTGGGTAAGTGAAGAAGGTGATGCTCCATCCAATCGGTGTTCCAGAAGTTGGTGGAAATGAGCTGCTGAAAGGTCTTCCAGCCCAATCTTTTCTTTCCCAGCACTCAGAGGAACTGTGGCATCAAGGAACTTTTGTCCCCTTCCCCCTTGGAATGACTCAGGTTCCGCTATGGTGCTTCTCATGTTTGCACCAGCTATTTTGCTGGCACCGATGTGAGAACCTTCATGTCAAGCTATTAGGTTGGATACAGAGGGTAGGATCTGGTGGAGGAGGCCTCAGAGATCATTATGCCTTGAAGAAACAGGCTGAAGGCCAAGATGGGAGAAATAGTCAACGTGATACAGTGCTGGTCCTGACATATCATGAGAGCTTTATTGTAACATCCTGGTGAACTGAATGAGCTAAGAATCTGGATTTGCCTGGTGAGATTCTCCATTTATGTAAGACATTCACTCTCTGCCTTAGCTGCAAGTGGGCATACTATTAATTATTGAAACAACAGCACAATCCCATGCATGTATATACAAAAGTACCATTAAGCTCAATGTGATGTACTCTCAGGGAAGTGTTTATAGGATGTCAATATGTTCCATTGAATTCAGTGGGACTTATTTCTGAGTAGTCATGCACAGGGTGATGTGAGAGCAGCAGTTCACAAACATTTTGGTTTCTGGAACCCTTTACACTCCTAAAAGGAGTCTCTGCATGCGTAGTGTCTCGGGTAGCCCCTGAGGACCTGTGCATTTACAGAGTGTTGTAGCATCAAATGCCTTGCAGACATTTGAAAAGGTTTCTCAATGTAATCATCTTCCTGGTAATTATCTAAATTATTGCCTTCTGTTAGAGAAGTCCCAGGGATAATCTGAAGCTACTTGCAACATTCATAACAAAAACAGTGGACTGTACCTCGGGAGCTGAGGATAAAATGTTCATTTAAGCTTTTGAAAAACCAGCTGCACGAGGCAGATGTCGGGTATTCACTGCATACAGCCAGGTGTCTGTCGCTTGAGTATGAAGACCTCATGTGAGAAACTTGGCAGTGGGGAGTCGCTCAGCCCCTCTACGGTCATTTCTCCTCATGACTGATGATTGTGTTTATGGTGCCTCGTGTGTGGAAGTCACTGCAAATTGGTAGAATGCTGTGGGGCTGAGGTTCAGACATGCTGCTGTTCAGATGGTCAACAGTGCTGCTGCTACTGCTGCCTTATGGTGTCATCAACCACTGCCACTCCAGGGGGCGTTGGCAGAAGAGCAGCTATCCATCTTCGGACATAACTGTTGCTGTCTTTGCCTCTCTCGCAATTGTTTAAGAGAAAGATCTCTCTTTTAAAGAAACTCCAGATGTGTCTTCCCTGAAAGGAAGGTAATTTGGGTTGTGGTTTGGATTAAAATTCAGTGTTGTAAATATAGAAAAATTACTCGAGATTACATACTTTGGGACTGGTGGAAATAGGGGCAGAAGTGGTGGCATGAAGTTCAAGTTCACAAATGCAAAAAGACCCCAGCAACTAGAGAACTGGAATGTCAAGATGGACACTAAATACTGTTATTGTTATTATTGTTATTGTTGTTATTAACACTAGGCTAGACGTCTTTCGATGAGCCATGCTCATTATCCTTGTGCAAAGAAGTTTTTTTTGCAGGAAGGATCATAACATTTGGTTATGTGAGCTGCAGCCGGTGCTCTAAAGTGGTTTTGCTAGTGGGTGTGCTTTTAAAGACAAGTGGAACAGGAACTCACATGGAGGAATGCTAATAGGCATGCAGGTTCGAGTGTGGCGGTCTACAGCACAACTTAGTGGAATGACACACAAGAGCTACAGGGCACAATGGTGGCAAACAATAGATCACTTTTATTGTGGGGATAATAATGCAACAGCAAAAATGTGCAGTCAAAATACAAAGCAATACAGTGTATCGGATATTTTCAACCTTTTTCAGCTCATGGCACACTGTCAGGGGTGTAAAATTGTAAAGACTCACCATGGGTTCTTGGACAAGGCACACCCAGCTGCCAGTCAGAGTGCCCACATCACCCAGGGGCCTAATAAATGACACTCCCCAAATGTCCACGGCACACATGCAGATGATGCATGTCACACCAATGTGCCACTCACATGGGCTGAAAATAGCTGCAGTGTATTCACTACTATGTTCTTATTTGTTTTTAAATTATGTTTCTAATATGTTGTAAGCCACCTTGAGTCCCTTCGGGGAGAACGGCGGGGTAAAAATAAAGTTGTTGTTGTTGTTGTTGTTGTTGTTGTTGTTGTTGTTGTTGTTGTTGTTGTTGTTGTTGTTGTTGTTATTATTATTACTCACTCATACAACTCATAATCTTAAGCAGTTGCTAGGGCTGCAATCCCATAAACACTGCCCACATGTTCATATCATACGTTGAGTGCTTGGGGCTGATCTCAGGCCTCCCCCTTAAATGATTCCAACCTAGAAAAGAGTCCTGGACTCAGACATGTCAAGGAGAACATGATGGAGGTGCTAACTGTGTCATCAACTTGGCTGCAAATGTGAGAAGAAGCTAGAGAGGCTTAGTGAGTCACTGGCCAGGCTTGCCGAAGGTGCTCTAACTGTATCTGCTACAGGAGTTTGAAGAGTTGCAGGAATCATGGGGCTAGTTTGCCAAGACTACTGGCCCAGTGTGATCCAGGCCTTGTGCTGATGGCACTTGCAATCCTTCAGCCCAAGGCTTGGGCTGCAGCGGTGCCCAGGCCACCAGCACAAATGGCTGGAGCCCCTGAACGCAAAAGGAGTGCAGATCCCATTCCAGAGCAGGTGGGTCAGCAGAGGAGGTGCTCCCAGGAAGGATCAGGCTGGGAGGCATGTCGAGGGTGTGCCTCAGTGACAGTGGTGGTGCCAGGATGCTAAGCCCCAGACTGGGTCGAATGCAGGTGCTTGGATCTACTCAGATCTATGACAGCAGCAAAGCTGGTTTCTTAAAAGCCAGAGAAGTTTAAAATGTAGAAGGAAAAAGATCAAAAGACGCAAAATGGATACTTGATTAGAGAGACGCACAGTCCAATTCCATCCTCTGCCACTCTAAAAGATGGAGGTGCACACTGCATGCTCTGGGGGGGGGACCTTGAGGTTTCTGGTGGTGCACACACACGGTCACCAATCATTCACGCTGGTGGCTCCATTGCATGCACTGTCACTGCTTCTGTAGTGGAGAGGGATTCCAGTGGTGGAACACTTGCTCCATCAACAGAAGGTGCCCATAAGATTAGGCCTTAGGGCTGCATGGCTATTCACATTGACCTGGTATTAAGCCCCATTGAACACGATGAGGAGACATGTATACGGTGGCAAAATAAAGAATCATAGAATCTTAGAGCTGGAAAGGACCTAAAGGGTCATCTAGCCCAAATCCCTGCCTGGAAGCAGGAAATCCGCTTAGAGCATCTCCAAAATAAAACAAAACCAGTTTTTAATGAAACAATCCCTGCACTATAAGGGGATTTGTTTGTCACTTTATACCCTTGAAGGTCATCAAGGTATGAGCAAAGGGCTCTTCCATGATAGAAACAAAACACGCTACCTCTCAAGCCAGCCTTCCCTTCTCAGGAGTTGGGGAACTGAGGCTCCACTTTCCTCATTGGCTTGTTCCATGAGAAGATAATGTCATCCTGTTCAACCACCCATAGACTATGGGAAGATGAGTGGACACATTCAGCGGGCCAGGTGACCAGATCCCTTCTGACTTTTGTTCAGAAGGAACTAGTGTGATAGGGTTATATTATTTTCCATCTCTTTTTCTTGTTGGGCCATCAAAAGATGTTACCAGGAATTCCTTGCCTGTAACTGGGCATAGCGAGAGCTAGAAAGTTCAAAAAAGCAGAGCTGCATGTGGGCCCATCAACCTGATTTTAAGCACGAGTAAGGGCTATGCAAAGAGCATGAAGCATTCCCATTCACCATACTGAATATGAACCAGAGCCTAAGACTACATGATTGTCTCCTTTCAGCCTAATTCCGAAGAACTTCCAGCATCCCCTTGCCATGAAGTTTGCCAGCTTCGAAATCGAGAAAGATGTCAACCTCTTGAGAAACAAGACATTGAATTTTTTATTTATTGAAAATGCTAACAATGCCAGGGGCTCCTGTTCTGGAACTATGGGTCTCCTTTTCCCAGATCAGGGGCATCCCCTTAATTACATCTGTAGCAAGGAAAATGAGATCATTGTCGTCATTGGGGGGCTCATTCCTCAAAATTTGAAGCTGATGCCTCACATCTTAAATATCTACAGGATCCCACAGGTATGTATCTTTCATAATCAGGAGAGAGGTACAGCCACTAGGATTGCTAGGAGAGCAGACAATCTGGGCTACAACAAGTGGAGACAGAAAACTCTGCTCTGCGCATTTAGCGCATAGCTTGGAGTCAAATGTTTGTTTCCGCACTGTCCAATGAACACTCGAGACAACAGATATGGAAGAAAGGGCCACTTTATTGTACATTAGCAAGAGAAGCAGAGTCTGAGACCTGGAGTATCCGAGTCAGCGAAAGCCCCTGTGGTGCGGGGAAGGACCTCTGGGCGGTACCAGAAACTTCTGCCCCCAGGCGGGCATGCACCCGACTCCGAGTCGCGCCCCGCTGCTGGGACAGCATGTCTCATCCATGTCTATCCCTTAAGGGGAAGGCAGCCGGACCGCAGACTGCGCCACCTCGAGCCGCTGAGACTCTGAGGAGTGCCCCGTGATCCCGGCCAGGGCCCCCTCTAAGTCCTCATGCCGCCAAGCCCCTGAGGACTGAAATAGGGTTCTGCCCTGCCTATGCCGCCTGAAGGTGCATGCCAGAGTCCCATTCATGCCTCCTAACCCGCACCACCTGCCACAAGGAGGGGTCAGCCTAGTGCTTGACCCCCCCACTCCCAAACATGGGAAGAAGCAACTTAAGGCTGCCCTGCAGGTCCTTAAAAAAGATGTCTGCGCCTTCCTCTGACAAATGAACACTGTTGCCCCTGTACATGTAAGGTAGTGAGAACACAAACACAGGATGCATGACCACCCTGCCACCAGCGCGAGACACCAAGTTGCCAGTGCTCCTGGTAACTTTCCTGTACATCCTCTCAACCTTAGCGCAGCAGAAAGCCCCCCGCCACACATGACGCTGCAAGAAATCCGACCAAACCAAGGTGGTCTCCGGTAGCCAACCCATAAGGGTGGTGATGTCCTCATGAGCTCTGTTCATCAGAGACAGACTGGACATCCTGCAAAGGTCATTTTCTCCCAGGTGGAGCACCAAAATGTCCGGTGGGGGGTTCACATTCAGGAACTCCATCAATGCGGGCAGCAGCTGGCCCCATCTCATGCCCCTCTTGGCTAACCAAGCAACCTGCACTGCCGGGCTGAGGCCCAGATTCGCTCCGAGGGGGGTAGCAGCCGCCCTCTTGCGGGCCCAAAAGATAATGGAGTGGCCGCAGATTAACACGCGTATCGGGCTATCATTGCGTCCTACAAGATGAAAACAGAGATGTTATTGCAAGGTATCCACTTTTACGCTGCTCCCCCCACAGATGGGGTACGCCCGGATGCTATATGCATCATTTGTGCACGTAGCACCTGTAGGTTGACGAACACCAACGACCGATCCTTTGTATGTCCTCCCTTGACAGCCCTAATGCAGCTGCTGCAGAGGCTGCGCCAATGCGAAGGGAATGTAAGCCAAACTCCCTAGGCTGCAGCCCTAAAACCCCCAGCACTCATGAGAAAATTGCCCGAAACTGGAACAGCGTGAGAGGAGAACCATCTCTATGCTGGAACAGGGCCCCTGAACGCTCCCCCGAGAGTGCAAAATACTCCCTTAACGCTGCAACTGGGCACAATGGCATTCCTACCACCTCCTTAAGGGTCACCGAGCAACCGATGCCCCTTTGATCTGTCTTAGACCGTCTTATGTTAATTGAGACTCCTCCGGGTACCCAGGTTAGGTCCTCCCTCCGGAGGGCCCGCGCAGATTGATCAGTCTTGCTTTTTGCCAGGAACTCGCTGGGACAAAAAGCGCCAAAGAAGGCTGTAAGCAATGCGGCCCTGAAAAGTTGAACCTCACATGGTGACGAACAAAGGGTCGTGAAGGTCCCTACTATACCCCTGAGCAACTCTGGCATGATGGGGCGCCTGTGGTCCCAGACGGGGGTGTTTTCCTAGCGAAGCCCTCTAACATCCTCCGCACTCTGAAGTCTTGAGTGAAATCAGGGTAGCCCCTGTTTTTGAAACAAAAGCTATGGCAGACATGAAGCCCGGGAGGGAGCTAACCACCCTTCTAGACCGCTGCAGGTGGAGAAGGAAAAGCAGCAGGTGCTCAACCGGTGCCGGCCATAGGCTGGGCATGCCGGCTGGCAGTCTAAAATCAGCGAACTCCATTACCTTCCGGGAGTAGCCCCTCTGCGTGCTGGGCACCAGTGAGGCGCATATGACCTCGTTTACTTCTGTAAGCCAAGGGCCCAGAGCCAAGGAGGCATGTGGTCCGGGGATGGCGCCGCCCCAGGGACAAGTTCCCGAAATCAGTCCTCCTGAAATCGAGACAAAGCATCCGCGATGCAATTCTCAACCCCTGGAACGTGCTGAGCTACAAAAAGAGCATTGATGCGCAAGCATTGCAAGACAAACTGACGCACAAGCCTCATGACCCGGGGGATTTGGAAGACATTGAGTTCACTACTGCCACCACTGCCTGGTTGTCGCACCAAAAATGCACCGAGGCGTTCTGGAACTCACCAGCCCAGATGTGCACCGCCACCACTATCGGGAAAAGCTCCAGGAAAGTAAGGTCGGCCGTGATGCCGACCTGTGCCCAGCTCTGCGGCCACGGCGTGGCGCACCATCGGCCACGGAAAAAGATGCCAAAACCAAAACCTCCCGCTGCGTCTGAGTGCACCTGCAAGTCAGCCTTGAGCAGTTGCTCAGAACACCAAAATGAGACCCCGTTGAATTCCACCAGGAAATGGAGCCAGACAACCATGTCTTCCTGCATGGCCGTTGTGACCCGCACCCTGTGGTGAGTCGAGCGCAACCCCGCCATGGCCTCGCACAATCTACGCAGGAAAGCCCTCCCTGGCGCGACCACCCTGCAAGCAAAATTCAGGTGCCCTACCAGCGCCTGCAACTCCCGCAGCGTAACCTTCTTCGCTTGTATAACCGCCTGCAATCTGGACACCAGCGCTGTCAACTTGTCACTTGGGAGCCTGCTTGCCGCCGCCACCAAGTCAAGCTCGATGCCCAGAAAGGTCATGCGCGAAGAGGGGCCCTTCATCTTGTTCCGCACCAGTGGGACCCCTAAATCGCGCGTCAGGGCCTCAAAAGTGGTGAGCAGCCTCTGACACTGACCTGTGCCTGCTGGGCCCATAAAAATAAAGTCATCGAGATAATGCGCGGTAGTTCGCGCTCCGCACCGCTTCCGGAGGGCCCACTCCAGCATTGTACTAAAGCGTTCGAAAGTGGCACAACTCAGCGAACACCCCATTGGGAGTGACCGATCCAGATATAACTGGCCCTGGAAGGCAAAGCCCAGCAGGCAAAAATATGCAGGATGCACCAGAAGCAGGCGGAAAGCGGACTCGATATCACATTTAGCCATCAGCGCACCTAGGCCACAGCATCTCAATATGCGTACTGCTTGGTCAATAGACGTGTAGTAGACCGTGCAGTACTGGTTGGGGATTCCGTCATTCACCGATGTCCCTTTGGGATAGGACAAATGGTGAATGAGGCGGTATTCCCCTGGGGCCTTCTTAGGCACCACCCCCAGCGGAGAAACCTTAAGGTCAGGCAAAGGGGGAGTAGGAAAAGGGCCCAAAACTCGCCCTAAACCCACCTCCTTGGCAATCTTCCTCTGGACTATGTCCTCCATGCCCGTGACTGACTTCAGGTTTTGAGCTAAGCTCACACCCTTGGGATGTGGTGAGTGTATACGGAAACCCTGATTGAAACCCTCCCACAAGAATTCCACTGCAGCGCGATCAGGGTATTCGCGCAGCAGCTCAGCCAACATCGGCAGCTTAATCGGACTTGGCCCCTTTGGTAGTGGAAGTGTCACCTGCCCCACCTCCCTTCTTCTGCCCTGAGCCTCGGCGCCTAGATCTCCTGTCGCGGTAACCCCTCGGGCATGAGGTGATCGGATGGCCTGCACCGCACAGTCCACAGTTGTGTAGGAAGGTACAACTGGATCTGGGACAATAACCTGACGATGCATATTCATAGCAAGCACGCGGGGGTTGAACCCATCGGCCCGGCGTTCCCGCCTGCGGCGGCCCTGCTGGGCGTGAATTGCTGCTCCTGGCAATCAGGTGGCCGCTATCTGAACGCTCTCCCACGGCAGCACCTCCCGCCATCACAAGTTGCATCCACAACTCAGAGTTCGTCCTTTCCCACGAAAGCTGGGGATTATTTCCCATGCACATGCGGAATTGCTCATCATATGCCAACCAACCTGATCCCGAGTATCCCCGAAAGGCCCTGTGAATCAAGTCCAGGTACTTTGCCAGTGCCGGGCCTTTGGACAGATCTCTCTGCAGTACTACCCCCATGTAGATGGTAAACTCTGCTAGCCAATTAGTCCAATTCCGATCGATTTTAGGCTTATGCACTATCTGATGTTCCCTATTGCACTCCCCTGGCCTGATCTCAGGCTCTGGCTTCCTGTGGAGAAGGCTGAAGAGGTCCACATACTCACCCTTCCATATCTTTTCTTTAACTGCCGGGGCCAGATGATCCCCAAGTGGAAGGGCCTCCTCCCCATATGGCATAGGGGGAAGGGGGGAGCCCCTTGAACTGCCGCCTTGGAAGCTGGTGACGATAGCGGCCATGCACCAGCTGCCAGCCCAGCCCCGCTCTGCACAGGCAGCCCAGCATGCCAGGCTTGGGCTGTATTGGCCAGCTGTGGCGCTGAGTAAGCCTCACCTTGCACCTGAGGGAGCTTGCCTGGCATTGCAACCCCCGCAGCCAGCTGCGCGCTCACACCTAGGGCGCTGTCCTGTGCCTGAAAGGGGCCCGGATGCAACACCGCCCCTGCCTGTTGGGTAAGAACAGCTGGCGCCGTACCACCTTGCTGATATGCAGCCTGCTGGGCAGTCCCTCCCTGTGGGGAGGCAGGCTGTCTGCCCTCCAGCAGTTGCGTAGATACTGACAAGCAGCGGGGCTGTGTAGTCTCCACCACGGCCAGGACGAGTGCAGGCTGAGGCAATCCTGGTTGCCCTTCTGGGCCGTCCAATACAGACCCTGGACGCCCACATTGGTTGTGCAGGACAGGGTAACCTCCCCAGACTTCAGCAATTCCCGCCAAGCCTCTCCCTTCATACTCACCCATGTTGACCTGGGCCCCCATGTTGGGACTGGGCACTGCAACAGAAGCGGATGGAGCCACTGCTGCATCGCTGTCTGCAGAGGCCTCTGGCAATTCCCCCGCCGGAGTCAAAGCTGGGCCTATGGCAGGCCTCTCATCCTCAGCCAGCGTCGCCGCCGCCACCGGCCTGCAGCCCTCCAAAACTGTAAGCCTGCCCAAAATCCCTTGCAGGATATCGGACAGGGAGGAGCACGCCCACTTCTCAGGTGGGGCATTGACCCCCACTGGGGGAGTAACTGATGAAGGCACCATCTCCCCTTGCAATGCCATGACCTGTGCAGCTATGTTATCCAGGCCTGTCGTGGGGACCACCTGCCCCGCCGTAGAAGCCCCCGTGCTCCCAGCAGGCAATGCAGCAGCGGGCGCCTTGTGGTTGGCTCTACACTGGGACCTATGCATGTTGAAGAGAGATTTGAGCAAAGAAACAAAGGGCTAACCTTGCAAGCCAAAAGTCTGCTGAAAAGTCCCAACTGCTGCTATTCGCAAGTACGCTGGAAAGCACTACTGATGCTATTCCCACAGTGCCCACTTGCACAAAGAGGAAGAGGGCTGGGTCTCGTCCCCTTTTAAAGGACCACCATAGCTGCCCGACCCAGCCCCTTTGTCTCCCCCTTGGGGAGGGACTCTCGTGTGCTGGCCAGGAAAAACAAACTCCGACCACCTCTTTAAAGGGGGCGATCGGGATAATCAAGTGTTGTGTGAGAATGTCAAAACCTGATTAAGTTTTTTAAAAGCCACTTTAAGGAGGGAATAAATTGTACTGAATTAGCAGCAAATCTATGTGGGCAAAATATTTTCTCCAATTCCTTACCTTGAGGAGGCCTCCATGAAAGCCGCACATTGCAGGATGTAGTGCATAATCCAATGACAGCTGAATCAAAGCTGGAAAGTTGGACAGGATTGGGTCCTGAGAGCCCAAGCCTATGCCTGTCTACTCAGAAGTAAGTCCCATGATAGTCAATGACACTTGCTCCCAGGAAAGTGCAGAAAGGATTGTAGGCTGAAAGACTAATCCTAATCCTCTTGGTCATCCTGCCCAAAACACTACACCCAAAATTGAGACTTCCACAGGCAGGAGGTCTGGTCTAGAGGGTAGAGCCTCCATCTGCCTGAAAATAACATCCACAAGGTCGCCAGTTCTAGGCCACTGGCACCGTGCGACCTTGAAGCAGCTGACAAGCTAAAGCCGAGCTATTTCCATCTGCTATGAGCGTGGGAGGATGGAGACCAGAATGTGAAGCCAGATCAGAATGAAACACCTTGAATGTAGTGGTTCTTGAAAGAAAGAACCTTCTTTCAAATTGTAAAAATCACTATTTAATAAGAGATTTAAATAAAGCCTGCCTATGTAAACTGCCTTGAATAAAGTCTTGAATAAAGACAAAGAAAGGCGGTATATAAATACCTGTTGTTGTTGTTGTTGTTGTTGTTGTTGTTGTTGTTGTTGTTGTTGTTATTATTATTTTCCATACAGGATAAAGTACAAAAAGATCTACTATATAACCTGCCAGGCATGTGAGAGAGGACCTTTTTATTTAGGAATAATGGGAGATGTTTGTCTGCCCTAAAAAGCTCATTGCCTTTCCCCTTAGCTCAATTATGGCTTCTTTGACTCTGCATTGAGTGACAGAACTCAGTTCCCTTCTCTGTACCAGATGGTCCCAAATGCAAGATCTCAGTACACTGGGATTGTTCAACTGATTAGACATTTCAGACAATGACACTGGAGAAACATTTCTGAGGACTCTCATTCCCAGGCTCCTCCAAAACAACATTTGTGTGGCTTTTACAGAAGTTCTTTCAGGACTAAAGACGTTTGTGGAAGAGAACCAACCCTTTTATGACCATTTAGAAGGAGTAAGATCTATTGTCTCTATGTCCAGGAGCAACGTGATTGTTGTTCATGGAGATTTACTATCTATGGAGAGTTTGAAAGTGATTCTAGCATTTTATGAAAATGCAAAGCAAGACCCAACAGAGAAGGTTTGGATCATGACATCTCAGTGGGATTTTGCAACTGTATTAAACCCGCTTTTATTCACACCCATATCCTTAAGTGGTACCTTATCATTCACACTCCACACAAAGGACGTGCCTGGATATGAAGACTTCCTTAAGGCAATAAATCCACATCAGCCTGTGTTTTCTTTCTTATATAATTTTTGGTCAATTGCATTTCGGTGTTCACTCCCCACGTTCAACTGGTACCTACCAAACACAGGGAACTGCACTGGGGAGGAGAAGCTGAGCAGTCTCCCCAGTTCCAGATTTGAAATGAAAATGTCTGGTGAGAACTAAAATATCTACAATGCTGTTCATGCCGTAGCACATGCTCTGCATTCCATGTAATCTTCAATATCCAAGCATCAATTAAAGGGAACTGGAGGCAAAGGGGATGTTTGGGCTGTTCAGCCATGGCAGGTAGGATTTTCCTGTAAGCCTCTACTGTGTATGGTCTCCCCTGCATTCCCATGGATGGACTTGGATCCACTCTTGCAATGCAACTGGACTGAGCGAGAAGTGAGACAATATTTTCACTTTAGTTTGTCTAAGCCCGAGTCCTTTCCATTTGGAAAGGGACTTAATTTAGAGGAGCAATACATTGAAGGTTTACTATTGGGGTTATTAAATGAATTGTGAATTCTGGTGGAAATGGGGACTGGGAATAGGAGGAGGGGGTGAGAATAACTCTGAGAAAGTTTAACTATGTAAAGTTTATAATCATCACATACAAAAAAAATGTTCTTGTGGGTTTTGCTTGCATGCAGTCTTTTCAGGAAATGTTCACAGTATTTATTTTCTGGCCCTGATTATTATTTATTTCATGTCATGACTACTACTGAAAATAATTTTCTCATATACAGGGGGAGGTGTCAAAAATGTATGGGCCCCGGGTGTCCAATGACCTAGCCATGCGCCTGCATGTATAATCAGAGTCTCTTCATTGCCAGAAGGTCAAGGTCGCAGATTCCAATGATTTCAAAAGAACTTCTACTCAACTGTTCACCCCTGAGTATTATTTTTCTCCAATCAGCTTCACCACTTTCCGAGAAACGTTCGCTTCAACAATAGTGTGGGCGAAGAAATATTCTTTGATAAAAATGGGGAACTGGCAACAGGTTTTGATATTGTCAACACCATCACATTCCACAATCTGTTTTGCAGCACCAAATGCCTTGCAGACATTTGAAAAGCTTTCTCAATGCAATCATCTTCCTGGTAATTATCTAAATCACTGCCTTCCATTAGATATGTCCCAGGGATAATCTGAAGCCACCTTCAAAATTCATAACAAAAACAGTGGACTGTATCTCGGGAGCTGAGGATAAAATGATCATTTAAGCTTTTGAAAAGCCAGCTACACGAGGCAGGTGTAGGGTATTCACTGCATACAGCCAGGTGTCTGTCGCTTGAGTATGAAGACCTCATGTGAGAAACTTGGCAGTGGGGATTTGCTCAGCCCCTCTATGGTCATTTCTCCTCGTGACTGATGATTATGTTCATGGTGCCTCATGTATGGAAGTCACTGGAAATTGTTTGAATGCTGTGGCGCTGAGGTTCAGACATGCTGCTGTTCAGATTGTCAACAGTGCTGCTGCTACTGCTGCAGCTGCCTTATGGTGTCAGCAACAACTGCCACTCCAGGGGGGGTTGGCAGAAGAGCAGCTATCAGTCTCCGGACATAACTATTGCTGTCTTTGCCTCTCTCGCAATTGTTGAGCAGAAAGATCTCTCTTTTAAAGAAACTCCAGATGTGTCTTCCCTGGAAGGAAAGTAAGTTGGGTTGTGGTTTGGATTAAAATTCAGTGTTGTAAATATAGAAAAATTACTCAGGATTATGTACTTTGGGACTGGTGGCAATAGGGGCAGAAGTGGTGGCATGAAGTTCAAGTTCACAAATGCAAAAAGACCCCAGCAACTAGAGAACTGGAATGTCCAGATGAACACTAAATATTGTTATTGTTGTTGTTGTTATTAACACTAGGCTAGAACTCCTTTCGATGAGCCATGCTCATTATCCTTGTGTGGAGAAGTTTTTTTGCAGGAAGGAACATAACATTTGGTTATGTGAGCTGCAGCCGGTGCTCTAAAGTAGTTTTGCTAGTGGGTCTGCTTTTAAAGACAAGTGGAAAAGGAACTCACATGGAGGAATGCTAATAGGCATGCAGGTTTGAGTGTGGTGGTCAATGGCACAACTTAGTGGAATGACACACAAGAGCTCTGGGGCACAATGGTGACCGTGTAACAAAAGATCACTTTTATTGTGGGGATAATAATGCAACAGCAAAAATGTGCAGTCAATATACAAAGCAATACAGTGTATCGGATATTTTCAACCTTTTTCAGCTCATGGCACAGTGTCAGGGGTGTAAAATTGTAAAGGCTCACCATGGGATCTTGGACAAGGCACACCCAGCTGCCAGTCAGAGTGCCCACATCACCCAATGGCCTAATAAATGACCCTCCCCAAATGTCCATGGCACACATGCAGATCATGCGTGGCACACCAATGTGCCAATCACACGGGCTGAAAATCGCTGCAGTGTATTAACTACTCACTCATACAACTCGGCATCATCATAAGCAGTTGCTAGGGTTGCAATCCTATAAACACTTACCACATGTTCCTATCATACGTTGAATCCTTGGGGCTGATCTCAGGCCTCCCCCTTAAAAGATTCCAACCTAGACAAGAGTCCTGGACTCTGACCCAGTGTGATCAGTGTGATCCCAGTACTGACCCAGTGTGATCTGGACCTTGTGCTGACTGCACTTCAGCCCAATCCTTCAGCCCAAGGCTTGGGCTGCAGTTGTGCACAGACCCCCAGCACAAATGGCTGGAGCCCCTAACACGGAAGGAGTGCAGATCCCATTCCAGAGCAGGTGGGTCAACAGAGGAGGTGCTCCCAGGAAGGATCAGGCTGTGAGGCATGTCAAGGGTGTGCCTCAGTGACAGTGGTGGTGCCAGGATGCTAAGCCCCAGACTGGGTCGAATGCAGGTGCTTGGATCTACTCAGATCTATGACAGCAGCAAAGCTGGTTTCTTAAAAGCCAGAGAAGTTTAAAATGTAGAAGGAAAAAGATCAAAAGACGCAAAATGGATACTTGATTAGAGAGACGCACAGTCCAATCCCATCCTCTGCCACTCTAAAAGATGGAGGTGCACACTGCATGCTCTGGGGGGGGACCTTGAGGTTTCTGGTGGTGCACACACACGGTCACCAATCATTCACGCTGGTGGCTCCATTGCATGCACTGTCACTGCTTCTGTAGTGGAGAGGGATTCCAGTGGTGGAACACTTGCTCCATCAACAGAAGGTGCCCATAAGATTAGGCCTTAGGGCTGCATGGCTATTCACATTGACCTGGAATTAAGCCCCATTGAACATGATGAGGAGACATGTATACGGTGGCAAAATAAAGAATCATAGAATCTTAGAGCTGGAAAGGACCTAAAGGGTCATCTAGCCCAAACCCCTGCCTGGAAGCAGGAAATCAGCTTAGAGCATCTCCAAAATAAAACAAAACCAGTTTTTAATGAAACATTCCCTGCACTATAAGGGGATCTGTTTGTCACTTTCAACCCTTGAAGGTCATCAAGGTATGAGCAAAGGGCTCTTCCATGATAGAAACAAAACACGCTACCTCTCAAGCCAGCCTTCCCTTCTCAGGAGTTGGGGAACTGAGGCTCCACTTTCCTTATTGGCTTGTTCCAGGAGAAGAAAATGTCATACTATTCAACCACCCATAGACTATGGGAAGATGAGTGGAGACATCCAGCGGGCCAGGTGACCAGATCCCTTCGGACTTCTGTTCAGAAGGAACTAGTGTGATAGGGTTATATTATTTTCCATCTCTTTTTCTTGTTGGGCCATCAAAAGATGTTACCAGGAATTCCTTGCCTGTAACTGGGCATAGCGAGAGCTAGAAGGTTCATAAAAGCAGAGCTTCATGTGGGCCCATCAACCTGATTTTAAGCACAAGTTAGGGCTATGCAAAGCACATGAAACATTTCCATTCACCTTACTGAATATGAACCAGAGCCTAAGACTACATGATGGTCTCATTTCAGCATAGTTCCGAAGTACTTCCAGCGTCTCTTTGCCATGAAGTTTGCCAGTTTCGAAATCGAGAAAGATGTCAACCTCTTGACTAACAAGACATTGAATTTTTTACCGATTGAAAACGCTAACAATGCCGGGGGGTCCTGTTTTGGAACTATGCGTCTCCTTTTCACAGATCAGGGGCATCCCCTTAATTACATCTGTAGCAAGGAAAAGGAACTCATTGTCATCATTGGGGGGCTCATTCCTCAAAATTTGAAGCTGATGCCTCACATCTTAAATATCTACAGGATCCCACAGGTATATATGTTTCATAATCAGGAGAGAGGTATGGCCACTATTATTGCTAGGAGAGCAGACAATCTGGGTTACAACAAGTGTGGACAGAAGACTCTGCTCTGCGCATTTAGCGCATAGCTTGGAGTCAAATGTTAATCAAGTTTTGTGTGAGAATGTCAAAACCTGATTACGTTTTTTAAAAACCACTTTAAGGAGGGAATAAATTGTACTGCATTAGAAGCAAATCTATGTGGGCAAAATATTTTCTCCAATACCTTACCTTAAGGAGGCCTCCATGAAAGCCCCACATTGCAGGATGCAGTGCATAATTCAATGACAGCTGAATCAAAACTAGAAAGTTGGACAGCATTGGGTCCTGAGAGCCCAAACCCATGCCTGTCTACTCAGAAGTTAGTCCCATGATAGTCAATGACACTTGCTCCCAGGAAAGTGCGGAAAGGATTGTAGGCTTAATGACTAATCCTAATCCTAATCCTCTTGGTCATCCTGCCCAAAACACTACACCCCAGAAAACTGAGACTTCCACATTTTCCATACAGGATAAAGTACAAAAAGATCTACTATATAACCTGCCAGGCGTGTGAGAGAGGACATTTTTATTTAGGAATAATGGGAGATATTTGTCTACCCTAAGAAGCTCCTTGTCTTTCCCCTTAGCTCAATTATGGCTTCCTTGACTCTTCACTGAGTGACAGAACTCAGTTCCCTTCTCTCTACCAGATGGTCCCAAATGCAAGATCTCAGTACACTGGGATTGTTCGACTGATTAGACATTTCAAATGGAACTGGATTGGCCTCCTCGTTTCAGACAATGACACTGGAGAAACATTTCTGAGGACTCTCATTCCCAGGCTCCTCCAAAACAACATTTGTGTGGCTTTTACAGAAGTTCTTTCAGGACCAAAGACATATGTGGAAGGGAACCAACCCTTTCATGACCATTTACTAGGAGTAAGATCTATTGTCTCTATGTCCAGGAGCAAAGTGATTGTTGTTCATGGAGATTCACGATCTATGGAGAGTTTGCGATTGGTTCTAGCAGTGTATGAAAATGGAGAGCAAGACCCAACAGAGAAGGTTTGGATCATGACATCTCAGTGGGATTTTGCAACGGTATTAAACCCGCTTTTATTCACACCCAAATCCTTCAATGGTACCTTGTCCTTCACACCCCACACAAAGGACGTGCCTGGATATGAAGACTTCCTTAAGGCAATAAATCCACATCAACCTGCGTTTTCTTTCTTATATAAATTTTGGTCCATTGCATTTTGGTGTTCATTCCCCAAGTTCAACAGGTATCTACCAAACACAGGGAACTGCACTGGGGAGGAGAAGCTGAGCAGTCTCCCCAGTTCTATATTTGAAATGAAAATGTCTGGTGAGAGCTACAGTATCTACAATGCTGCTCATGCTGTAGCACATGCTCTGCATTCCATGTACTCTTCAATATCCAAGCATCAATTAAAGGGAAATGGAGGCACAGGGGATGTTTGGGCTGTTCAACCATGGAAGGTAGGATTTTCCTGTAAGCCTCTACTGTGTACGGTCTCCCCTGCATTCCCATGGATGGACTTGGATCCACTCTTGCAATGCAACTGGACTGAGCTAGAAGTGAGACAATATTTTCACTTTAGTTTGTCTAAGCCTGAGTCCTTTCCATTTGGAAAGGGACTTAATTTAGAGGAGCAATAGATTGAAGGATTACTGTTGGGGTTATTAAATGTATTGTGAATTCTGGTGGAAATGGGGACTGGGAATAGGAGGAGGGGGTGAGAATAACTCTCAGAAAGTTTAAGTATGTAAAGTGTATAATCATCACATACAAAAAAAAGTTCTCGTGGGTTTTGCTTGCATGCAGTCTTTCAGGAAATGTTCACAGTATTTATTTTCTGGCCATGAATATTATTCATTTCATATCATGACTACTACTGAAAATAATTTTCTCATATACAGGGGGAGGTGTCAAAAATGTATGGGCCCCAGGTGTCCAATGACCTAGCCATGCGCCTCCATGCATAATCAGAGTCTCTTCATTGCCAGAAGGTCAAGGTCGCAGATTCCAGTGATTTCAAAAGAACTTCTACTCAACTGTTTACCCCTGTGTATTATTTTTCTTTTTCTCCAATCAGCTTCACCACTTTCTGAGAAACGTTCACTTCAACAATAGTGCGGGCGAAGAAATATTCTTTGATAAAAATGGGGAACTGGCAACAGGTTTTGATATTGTCAACACCATCACATTCCACCATCTGTCTTTCCAAAGAATCAGGGTGGGAAAGGTGGACCCCTGGGCTCCTGAAGGAGAAGAGTTTGCCGTTAATGGAAGCGCCATTGTGTGGAATCAGAAGTTTGAGCAGGTGGAAGGATCTTGTATGTATTTCCTGAGCTATAGTTCCATAATTGCAGAAGAACATGGAAGTACTCTTCAGCAGATGTCTGGGAATTCATATTCCTGTGTATGCTGCACTTACTCTGAAGCAAGCCCTATGGCTTTAACTTCTGTGGTTATCATAACAGTAATGCAAGAATAACACAGACAAATGGGGCAGACTTGCTATAATGAATAACATTAGAATAGGATGTAGAATAGGATGAATAACCATGGATAATACATGCAAAGCTCATGTATGCCCAGGCATATGTTATCCGTGCTCTTTTGTCTTTGTGTTTATCCATATCTTCCTATGAATTGTGAGGCTAAATTGAATATGGTGAAGAGGTGGTATGTACGGGATGTAACCATGGAAGGAAAACATCTGGATTCATACATAGAACAATATTGTAAAGACACTTATTGGTTCTACAGCCTGCCTACATAAACCACCTTGAGTAATATCTGGCAAGAAACATATATAAATATAGAAGTAAATCAATCAGAATATGAGGTCAGAGGAGCACATGTCAAATATAGATGTGACTTATATGTCATTACTGTATTCTCGTGCAAAACAAACCAAACATTATAACAATGAGAAAACAGTTGATTTCCATATTAAACTACTTTCCTTTGGATTTTTGGAAGATGCTGCCTCAATCGACATGTACTGAGAGCTGCCATCCTGGACAGACAAAGGTGGTACGCCAGGGGGAGCAGATCTGTTGCTATGACTGTGCTCAGTGCTCTGAAGGGAGGATTTCCAGCCAGCTGGGTAAGTGAAGAAGGTGATGCTCCATCTAATCGTTGTTCCAGAAGTTGGTGGAAATGAGCTGCTCAAAGGTCTTCCAGCCCAATCTTTTCTTTCCCAGCACTCAGAGGAACTGTGGCGTCCAGGAACTTTTGTCCCCTTCCCCCGAGGAATGTCTCAGGTCCCGCTATGGGGCTTCTCATGTTTGCACTAGCTATTTTGCTGGCACTGATGTGAGAACCTTCATGTCAAGCTATTAGGTTGGACACAGAGGATAGGGTCTGGCGGAGGCGGCCTCTGCCGCTCCCACACCCCTCCCACCCCATCTCTTCCCCCTTCCCTCGCTCAGAACTCCATCCCAAAACTGAAAGGCCATACCACTGTCTGGTGGTCCCACTTATCTCCATGCAGTCACATGGCATTCTTCATCCTGCACTACCTACTCCAAGGGTGCCGTAAATGTGCTTTACAACATGTTTACAGCACCCAGTGCCAGCACTGCAGCTCAGCACTGGTGCTAGGAACCTTTAGGATTGGACCCTTAGGGCCCAATCCTCAATTCATCATACTGATGCAGTCAGTAAAGCAACAATTCAGCAGAACATATGGCCCAGTCCTATGGGACTGTTATGATAGTGAGGCAGGTGTCTACTGTTGTCAAAGGCCCAGTGATGGCGTGAAGCTGGTGCCACCACTGGGCCAAACCAAGCATCTGCTTCAAAGCAGCTGCAGATCCGGAACCACATTGCTGCAGATGCCGGTAAGTCAGAAGTGGGTCATGTTGTGGATGAGGAGCGATCAGGTCAGGGGAGAGAGGAGGTGGATCCTGGTGGCAGCAACATGCACCAGGCTCTAATCCTTGAACCTTGCCTCGGAATACTCCCTGACTCTCCTCGGAAGCGCATCAGCAAAATGGAGGAGGAGACCAACAGGTAACTGGGCAGCCTATACACTACTCTGCTGACCGACTGTTCTCCGCCCATGAGAGCACACACTTCCTAAGCACAGCACAGCTTACCTTTGGGTAAAGCCTGATGCCAGTTTTACTGAGGGTTGACATTCAAAGGATACCTGGATGTGTTACATACATGGATGGATGCAAAGAAACATTTGAGTGAGTGATTTCTTTTGTATGTATTCATTAGCACACTTCATCCTATGATTGCACTGCACTGTTGCCAGACAGGCTCAGGTGATGCAAGTACACTTGGAACTGTTGAATCCCTGCATGTTTCTTTTAGATGCAGATCACTGCAGTGACTGCCCAGAGGACCAGCATCCAAATGGGAACCAGGATCACTGTATTCCCAAAGCCATCACTTTTTTGTCCTATGAAGAGCCCTTGGGAATTGTTCTAGCTTCTTCTGCTCTGCTGCTCTCCACCATCACACTTGTGCTCATGCGGAGCTTCATTCAGCACAGGAACACCCCCATTGTCAAAGCCAACAACTGGAACATCACCTGTGCCCTGCTGTTCTCCCTGCTGTGTTGCTTCCTCTGCACATTTCTGTTCATTGGCCAGCCCAGAAAGGAATCCTGCATTCTCCGGCAGACCTTGTTTGCCATCACTTTCACTGGGGCTGTTTCTTCAGTGTTGGCCAAAACCCTCACTGTGGTCCTGGCCTTCATGGCCACCAGACCAGCCAACAGGATGAGGAAATGGTTAGAGAAGAGATTGGCCATGTCCGTCATTGTGGTGTGTTGTCTGATTCAAACTGGCCTCTGTGCAGCATGGCTGGCAGTGTACCCCCCCCTTCCCAGAGCTTGACGCACACTCCCTGATAGGTCAGATCATAGTGCAGTGCAACGAAGGCTCTGCCTTCATGTTCTCCATTGTTCTGGGCTACATGGGATTTCTGGCCCATGTCAGTTTTGTGGTGGCTTTTTTGGCCAGAAGACTGCCTGATACTTTCAATGAGGCCAAGCTGATCACCTTCAGCATGTTAGTCTTTTGCAGTGTTTGGGTGTCCTTTGTGCCAGCCTACCTGAGCACCAAGGGGAAATACATGGTGGCCGTGGAGGTTTTCTCCATCTTGGTCTCTAGTGCTGGATTGTTGGGTTTCATCTTTCTCCCCAAATTCTTCATTATTTTGTTGAGGCCCCAGCTGAACACCAAGGAGAACTTAGTAAGGAAAAAGAATTTTGTTACCTGACTGAATTGCTTGAGTATCTTCGTCCATAGCATTGTGCATGAACCCCTTGAGATACATCCATTGTTTTATAGAAACTCGTGTGACTTCCTTCTATATTCCCAACTGTTCCTCTTGGACATAATCCTGAGATTCATTTCAACTTTCACCAATCTGACATTTCAGGGTCCATCTAATTTCTCATTCCTTCCTTCTCCTCCAAAGTGCAATCATCTACTTTAGTTATCCTAAGCTGTTTGTAACTGCTCAAAAAGTAATAAATGATTATGATGATGGTGAACTGCTTCTTTAAATTGATTGATTGACAGCCTTCATGTTCTCCAGCACGAAGGAGAAATACATGGTGGTCATGGAGGTCTTCTCCATCTTGGTCTCTTGTGCTGGATTGTTGGGTTTCATCTTTCTCCCCAAATTCTACATTATTGTGGTGAAATCTGAGCTGAACACCAGGGAGCAGATTATAAGGAAAAATAAATTGGGTACCTGACTGGCCTTCTATTTTCTTTTCATACTTCTCCTCCCTTTCAAGTTTGTGCCTTGCAATTTTGTGCAATATTAACTTGTATTATATTTGTATTGCATTTAGCAGGTTGAAACCAGTGAGAATAGATAATAAATGAGGGTGAATTGACTCATTTTCCTCCCAGATGCAGTAAAATATGTTCTCTGTTGATCCTTTCGGGAGATGAGAGGTAGATATGCTTCTGTCACGCACCTGACACTGACATCTGACCTGACAATAGAGAAAGAGTTTTCTATCCAGTAATGCAGGACGTTGAGATGGTGCAACATTTGTGTCATCACAATTTCACTTATGGCAGTGGATAGCTAAGTGGCACCCAGTTAGGACCAGGGATGAGTGATCATGGGCCCTCAGGTCACAAACGAAGGTGTCTTGATGAGCTCACTCCACAAAAGTTCTCATAGGATTCTAGGGGAAGGACAGGTCTAGATTCTGGGTCATAGGAAACTTGATGTATTTCCTGTGACATTGAGCTCAAGGTGACATTGAGCTCCATGGTTCATTCCTTCCCAGTCGGAAATGTGATGTTTTTGTTGACCAACAGCCTCAAAATCTCAATGAGTCATGGATGGCTCTTTTCCACCTGCTTTCTACACCAGTATAACATGTCTGTCAACACCCCCCCCCCCAAAGTTATCTTCAATACTCAGGTTATTCTGAATCCACTGAATTCCCCATGGGGGGGAGGGAACAGACACACAACCATTGGCTGCGAATCAGATAAACATGTTTTCTTTACCCTTGCAGATAGTCAAAAAAGTTCTGGTCTGCAATGACCTGTCCTGTAATCAAAATAATAAGGGGGCGATCGTTGGGGCCTCATCTTGGCAGCCATTGGGGGGACGCCTTGTGGCTGGGCACCATTTTAGGTCCCTGCCTCGTGGCGTGCCGCCATTTTGAAATTTTATAAAAAAAATTTGGCTGGCGGCCATTTTGAGGGCTTTAACTGCCCTAGGGTTTTTGAATTGCAGAGTTGGGCGACTTCCAGTCAGCGGGCTCCAGTCACCTCGTAAAGGGCAGGAAACTGTGCTGCTGCAGAGGCGCTGCCACGACTGTCCTCTTTCCGGATTGTTCCCTTTCAACCCCCAGTAAAAAATTAGAACACAGGGGGTGGTGGGCCCCTACTGGGATATTTCTTCACAGGGGGGTGGACATGGGGAAGAAAGCCCAGAAGTCGGGTGGCAAGGCTGCCAAAAAGGCAGTTCCAGCTTGGCCTCTCCCCTCCCCTCCCTCATCGTCGGATGAGGAGGATCAAATGGCAGAGTTGCGGGCTGTAATGGCTCGCTATGATGCGCAAAATTAAGAGAAGGCCCTTCGCAAGGCGGGGCAGGGTGATGGGGGCTCCAGCTCCAGGGCAGTCCCCGTACCTCGCAGATCAGGTAGGATGAGTAAAGGGGCCTCTATCCCTCCCCGGCAGGTTCATGTTCTGGAGGATAAGCACATTACTGTCGAGGAGGGCGAGGCGCAGGATGGCAACACCCTAGAAGCGGAGGAGGTGGTGGTCCGTCCTGTTAAAAGGCCTCGGCCACAGGCTTATAGTGGCTGCGGTGGGCAAGGTGAGCGGTGGGTGGGCTTTGCTCACAATGCAGAGTTTGTGTGGGAAGACAAGGAAGGCATTCCTTGGCCACCTAGCCGGGCTGCACCAGATCAGCCCTGGTCTCCTTGGGGGCCTCCTTCCTTCTGGCAGGGGCCCAATTACCCCCAGTACCCCTGGGCCCTGGGTTGGACATATTCCTGTCCCAAATCTGGTCCCAGGGCCAGCAGGGCATCCCCCCCCCAGTGTGGTCATTATCCTGCCATGGCTGACACAGAGTTGGACCAGCAGGATGTGGACTGGGGGGATGAGTCATTGGGATTGGTGGTGGAGAGGGAGAAGCCTACGGTTTCGTATGGTATCATCGCCATCCCTCTGGGCTCTCACCTCGCCATGTCGGTCAAGGAGAAGATATGGCGGGGTGACTTTGTGGACATGTTCAGTCTCCTTCACATTGAGCCTGAGCCTACCCCCAAAGTGGGAGACCCTGTGCATGACAAGGAAACCGTCAGGCAGAGGAAGATAGACAAGAATTGGACCAATTGGCTGAATGGGTTCATTGTCTATGCTGGGGTCACTGTCCAGTTGCACCCCAAAAAGGCGGGGAAACTATTCAAATACCTGGATATTATTCATCGCGCTTTGCGTGATCATGCTGGTGCGGCTTGGATGGCTTATGACCGTCAATTTCGCATCAGAGCCGCGCAGGACCCATCTTTGGACTGGACTATACCCCAGTGGGAACTCTGGGTGCAGTTAGTCCTGCCGGCTAGGGCAACGTTGGGGGATAGGGCGGATAGCGGGCATTTGATTGCTCGTTCCAGACCCAAGCAGCCTGCGTCACCTGAGGGTGTGCAGGGGGGTCAAACCCCTCGCGCTTGCTTCCAATTTAATGCCATGGGCAAATGCAACAGGCTGGGATGTTCGTTTTCCCATGGCTACCCCATGTGTGGGGCTGGGCATCCCATGGCAAAATGTCCACGGATCAGTGGACCACGGCAAGGTTTCCGCCCCTTCCATGGGAAAAAGCCGGGTGGTGGACCCTCAACTGGTGTTGGCAAAGGGCCCGACGTCAATTGAGATTCCCTCCTTGGTTTACTGGCTGCAATTTTATATGGATCGTTCTGCAGCCAGAGTATTGTTTGAGGGTTTTCAGCTTGGTTTCAAGATCCTAGCCCCGCCTCCAGTTAGCCCCACGTTCGCTCGCAACCTTCGGTCAGTGACTGGCATGGAGGAGGTGGTGCGAGGTAAAAATAGCCAAGGAGTTAGAAGCGGGTAGAGTAGCTGGACCGTTTGCGGTTCCTCAGTGGAGGAATTGCAGGTATCCCCCCTGGGTGTGGTGCCTAAAAAAGCCCAGGGCCAATTTAGACTGATTCACCACCTGTCCTTTCTGGAGGGTTCCTCCATAAATGACAGGATACTGACCTACCGGTGTTCAGTCAGATACACTTCTTTAGACGAGGTGGATGCCTGCCTCAAGAAGTGTGGCCCTGGGGCCTTGATGGCCAAGGCAGATATTCAGTCTGCCTTTTGATTGCTTCTAGTGCACCCCCAGGATTTCTGCCAGACAATAGGGCATTGCCAATGGGATGTTCAATTTCCTGTTCAGTTTTTGAGGCATCCAGTACATTTTTGGAATGGACTGTGCGTTTCAGAACTGGGTTACGATCCACTGCCCACTACTTTTTATGGGACCATCTGGGTCTGGCGTCTGTGCTCGGCTCCTGGGTGACTTTACAGCACTGTGTGAGCAGCTGGGGGTCCCCCTGGCACACGAGAAGACAGAGGGCCCCCCTTGGCAAGATCACCTTTCAGGTATCGAGTTGGACTCGGTTACACAGACCAACCGCCTGCCAAGGGACAAATTAGATAATCTGATAGGGATGTTGACTAGTGCCCTAGGGTCCAGCAAGTTAAAATTGTGGGAGTTTTTGAAAGATTTCAACAGGATCTCCCCCCCCGGTTATGAATCTGGTTAGAGTCTTTGTCAAACAGTGTCTTGCTATCACCACTGTTTTATCAGCCAGACATGTGCCTGGGCTTGAAAATAGCATAGCCGACGCTCTCCATCGATTTCAGGGGGAACGCTTTCGGCTGCTAGCCCCGAGGCCAGGCTGGATCAGGATCCCAGGCCCCCACGGCTGCTTTGGTTAGGTCACGGTTTGCCCCCACTGACAGAGTCCTTCAGTGGGGGGACTGTGTGTCACGGTCTGGGAGTTTATCCCTCCATAACGTACCAGTTAGGGCATGGGCAGTGGATTCAGTTGTAACAGGCTCTGAGCCGGTGTCTTTGTCCAGTATCTGTCAGGGAACAGTGCTGCTTAATGGCTCCTGCAGGGGTGGGCCCGCTATTCCACCACGAGGATCGTCCCCCCCTTCCCTTCTACCATTTTCGGGCCATTTTTTAAAAGAGCGCTGTCTCAATTAGGCCTGAGGCCTGAATTGTTTGGGCTGCATTCCTTTAGGATTGGGGCAGCATCCATTGCGGCCAGCATTGGTTTCTCCCCCCAGGGCATCAGGCGCATCGGTAGATGGCGCTCTGTTGCCTTTAAATACTACGTGCGTAAAGGTGCCGCCAGGGCTCCGTGTGCAACGCCAGTGGGTGCAATGTGTGCACTGCCAGGTTGGCACGATGTGTTAGAGCCATGTAGGCTCTGTTGGCAGTGCTCAGTGAGTGTGTGCTGCGTCAGTGTTGGCGAGATGTGTCAGAGCCGAGTAGGCTCTGTTGGCAGCGCTCAGTGAGCGTGTGCTGCGTCAGTGTTGGCGAGATGTGTCAGAGCAGAGTAGGCTCTGTTGGCAGCGCTCAGAGGGCGTGTGCCGCGCCAGTGTTGGCGAGATGTGTCAGAGCCGCGTAGGCTCTGTTGGCAGCGCTTGGTGGGCATGTGCCGCGCCAGTGTCGGCGTGATGGGTAGGTGGGGTGTCCTGTAAGTTTAGGTAAGGCGGACCAGGTCACTGACCATGACTGGCCATGGGGGTGAGCATTAGAGCAGAGGAAGGATTCCTCCTTTCTCTTGGCCTGTCCAGTGAGCTTATCTCACGATGTGCTTCTTTTTCCCACAGGTCTGCGAAGGAGCTGCCCAGCCAGGGTCTTGATCTGTGGACACTCCATAGTTTTTTGGGCTCGGAAGCATGCCAGGTCATCCAGTTTCGGCTCTCAGCTGGCGCTGGGTGATGTTGCGCACATTGATTGGTTGGCCAAGAGGGGTATGTGTTGGGGCCAATTTTTCCTGGCCTTTTTGGAGTACATTGCTGTCAACCCCCTGCCGCAGGTAATCGTGGTACACTTGGGCGAAAATGACCTGGGTCAGAGGACGTCCATGTCCTTGAGGCTCCAGGCCCGCAAGGATTTTGACTCATTAGTCCATCGGTTTCCCAGGATCACTATCCTGTGGTCTGACATGCTGCCTAGGTGAGTTTGGCGGTGGGCGAGTTGTGTTAAAAGAATTGAGGTAGCACGCAAAAGGGTCAACGCTTACCTGGGCAGGGTCGTCACGGAGCTTGGATGAGCGGCTATCCATCATCCCAGTATTGGTTTTGAGGAGCCTGCTCTTTACCGTGGCGATGGAGTTCACCTTTCTCCTACGGTTTATGGGTGCTTTCTTTCAGAGTTGCAACAAGGCTTGAACCTCTTTTTGGGTGCAGGGAAGGTCAAGCGCTAGGTTGACCTCCCCTTGTGGCATTAGAAGTGTGGAGTGGGTAGACAGAAGACCTTCTCCGGCGTCCAATCTAAGCCAGCAAGGGCAGGGGTGAACCAGAACCGCTCTTTGGATGCTTGTCTGACTCGAGGAAGCAGGCTGGCTAGCCCCTGGTCTGAACTTTGGGGCCTTGCAGGGGTGACCTGAAGGCAGAGTAGTTTGGCTGGCTTACCCTCTTTGGGCGACAGTGAAAGGTGGGCTTAATAACAATTGAGCTACGCCTGGAGTTGGGTGGACGCCCGATGAGACTGGGGGACGTAGACGGCTAGGCCATTTCCCCCATTTAGAACCCCGCACTTAGTTTGGGTATTGTTTCCTATTTTGCCTTGTTGCGCTTGTTGTAAGTTAATAAAATGGCCCATTTAATCCCATACCTGTTGTCGGCTGTATTTATTGGGGAATGCATGGTAACTCTAAATCCAGTTGGGGTCTGCTGCCCGACATTCAACGCAGCCTCCGAGATTCTTCTTCCGATGATCTTGTCATTGGCGAATTTGTCCCCCTCCGTGTTGTTGAAGGAGGTTTCTTTCAGCAAAACTCTGGATGTGTCTTCACTGGAGGTTTAGTAAGTAGCTCTCTTATGCTTGAAAGATGTACCAAGGGGGGGCACATTGGCAGTCTGGTTCTCCTGCTTCCCATGTATGGTTGTGTGGTCATAGCGCTGTGAGCATCCATGTCACCACAAATGTCTTTGAGTGCAGTTTGGATGGTGGCCTCCTTTTCTCAACCCCATCTGTGCAGCTGTGTGTGTTCATTTTAATTCTCCTAGTTGCCCTGATAAGTAGCCTGGAGTCCCTGTGGTTTCTCTGAGGTGATGGGGAGAGCTTTGTCACTAATAATAGATTTGAGTCTGGGCTACTGGTATCCAAACACAACCCTTTAGTATCTGCTTCATGCTGGATTCCCACAGTTTTTCTCTTTCTTTGAGTGAGAGGCAGAAACATCCCCAATTATTGAGTTGAACTGATAATCTGCTCTTCGTTAAAACCAAGGCACAATGGGGACGGTGCTGACTGCTGTTCAGTCCCAAATGGATAGTTACAAATGAATAAGGTTTTGAAGTTCTCCTAAACAACAGAACTTTAGAGGGTCTGTGTACTTTTTTTCCAGTGCTTTGTCTACATCAGCAGAAGTCGACGCACTTCATTCATCTAAATCAGTGGTGTCCAAACTTTTTGGCAGGAGGGCCACATCATCTGTCTGACACTGTCACAAGTCTTAATGAGGACACTTTCTGAGTCACCTGGAGCGTTTTCATGACTCGAAAAGACTCGAGTCACAAGTCTTTTTGATACATGTGTCAGGAGCAAAAAAGGGCTGATGCTGGTGTGTGTGTGTGTGTGTGTGTGTGTGTGTGTGTGTGTGTGTGTGTGTGTGTGTGTGTGTGTGAGTTCTCTTTAAACATTCTCCTGACATCCCTGCCCATCTGTAAACAAGGTGGGAGGGGATGGGACGGACTGTGCGTGAGAGTGGAGACAGAAGCAGCAAGAGGGAGGCGGGTCATGTGCAGCAGCTGAGAGGCCTACCAGGACAACCCAATCCATTGCAGCTGTACTCAGAAGTAGTTGCACTGCAGTTGGGCATTCAATGGGGCTTCCTCCCCACAAGTAACAACGGAGCTCACAGCAGCCATGCAATTGGAAAGCATGATCTCTATGAATCTCCCCTACCCCACTTCCCTGCCTCCTTTTTCCCTGGGCTTATTCACCCAGTCCTAAGAAAAGAACCCCCTTTAGTTCCTCCTCTTGGTCTTCCTCATTCAAAGAAACAAATCAGACCTCCCATCCTTCATCCAATGATCATCGGTTCCTTCCTATTAGAGATTCCAATTAGAATCCAATTCCAATTCCTATTAGAGACTCCAATGTGTGGCGGCAGTAAAGAAGGCCAATTCTATGCTTGGGATCATTAGAAAAGGTATTGAGAACAAAACGGCTAATATTATAATGCCGTTGTACAAATCGATGGTAAGGCCACACCTGGAGTGTTGTGTCCAGTTCTGGTTGCCACATCTCAAAAAGGACATAGTGGAAATGGAAAAGGTGCAAAAGAGAGCGACTAAGATGATTACGGGGCTAGGGCACCTTCCTTATGAGGAACGGCTACAGTGTTTGGGCCTCTTCAGCCTAGAAAAGAGACGCCTGAGGGGGACATGATTGAGACATACAAAATTATGCATGGGAAGGATAAAGTGGATAGAGAGATGCTCTTTACACTCTCACATAACACCAGAACCAGGGGACATGCACTAAAATTGAATGTTGGGAGTGTTAGGACAGACAAAAGAAAATATTTCTTTACTCAGTGTGTGGTCGGTCTGTGGAACTCCTTGCCACAGGATGTGGTGATGGCATCTGGCCTGGATGCCTTTAAAAGGGGATTGGACAAGTTTCTGGAGGAAAAATCCATTACAAGCCATGATGTGTATGCTCAACCTCCTGATTTTAGAAATGGGCTATGTCAGAATGCCAATGCAAGGGAGGGCACCAGGATGCAGGTCTCTTGTTATCTGGTGTGCTTCCTGGGCCGCTGTGGGATACAGGAAACTGGACTAGATGGGCCTATGGCCCTGATCCAGTGGGGCTGTTCTTATATGTTTATGTTCTTATGTCCTTAGATGGGCAAGATAAGAACATGTTTATGTTCTTATGTCCTTAGATGGGCAAGATAGTTCCCACCTCCCCACCTCCTGCTCAAATGCAAAAGCTAATATTAACCCTTCCCTGTCTCCTGGCTGGAACTTCCCTGCTGCTCGCTCAGTTTGAATGATGGCCCCACAAGGTTTTTTCATGCCGCTGAAACAGTAAGCAAGCATACCCAGTCAGACTTGAGTCTGCATGCGTAGGGATGAGTGCCGAGTTAAGGGGCCCTTGACTCAAGCATTTTGTGGAATCTTGCATGTGCGTGACTTGAGTGTACATGAGTCAGAGAAAAATGCTGATTTTTGCAACTCAGACTTGAGTCACTTACTCGAGTTCCCATCCCTGGAAGAAACTATGTACCCCACCCTGAGCTCCATGGAGGAAGGGAGGTGTAAAAATGAGAAAAGAAAAAAAAAATTAAATGGATGGTGCAAGAAAGGGAAGTGAGGTAGAGATGGTGATTTGCTTAAGGGCATCCATTGAGTTTCACACCTGAAACACAGATATGCATTTGCATTCTTTGTGTTCAGGCTGCATTTGACCATGAGGTCTGGAAACAGCTTTTACTGGAGTAAAAGTGTGGAACATGGATGGGGCTCTCTGGCATTATAAGCAGAATCAGTCTCTGAGATGTGGATTCCCAGAGCCCAGTCACTGGGGAGGTGCTCCTTATTGTCCACATATATTTGTGTGTGTGGGGGGGGGGGTGGGTGGATGGGAGATCTGGTTCTCTGCAAGAGTTGAGTTTCACTAAGTGAATGAAAGATTGTTATAGGAATGAGTCATGCAGGACATTTTCTGCCTCATTTCTCCAACCACCTTCACATCCTCCTGCTGAGGCCCCAAATTGGGGACTGCATTTCCTTTGGCACTCTTGTGAATGAGAGATGCCAGCCTCCGTCATTCACTGAGTGCTAAATACTGGCAGAACTCACATGAAACCTCCGCCTGAGATCAAGTAGAGCACCAATGAGTGTGCAGAATGGGGTTCCTTTGTGCCAGTATTAAAATGCAGTGTGGGGGATTTTTGCAGGAGCTTGCCCAGGGCTTTACAGTCTCTGTTGAATCACTTTGGCTGCAGCAGAGTTTGGGGTTTAAATGAAACAAATGCACACATTCAAATATATTATCAGTAGTATAAGGGACCCACCTTCTGTCAAAATACCGGAACCACGTGACCGGATGCGGAAACCCCTCCCCCCCGCCCCCGGAAGCACGTGACCGGATGCGGAAATACGTCAGCGGAAACCACGCCCCGGAAGGGGTGGAGGGTGGGCATGTGACCCCTCTAGGAACTCCTCACGAGACCCCTGACCACGTGGTGGAGGTTTCAGAACGGCAGGACCAGGGGGGAGGGTGGCGCCCGAAGGGCGCCATTTTCTGCGCCGCCCCCCGGAAATGGGGTGCCATGTGACCCCTGTAGGAACGCCCCTCGGGACCCCGGACCAATAGGAGGGGGTTTTAGGGACCACGGGACCGCTGCGTGGTGTGGAGGGTGGTCCCGAGGATATGCCAGGGCATGTCTGGACGAGGGGGGAAATTTAAACCGCCGGGGAGAGGGGAGAAACCCTCTTTCTTTTGCAACCAGTAGAGACTTACCACAACAAACAAGCAAAAATAAATAAAAATAAAATAAAAATGGAGAGACCCGTGGAACTTGACTTGCCAGAGTGTTTAGGGACGACAATCAATTTTTATAATCTGGAGCCAGAGCAAGGTGTTGCAACAATAGACTGGGCTGCATATTTGAATCACGGCGAACAACTGAGTGAGAATGCGACAGCCACAGTCACAGCCACTGTGGAAAATGCACCGGTCTCTTCCCTAGAGACACCCAAGAGGCCTACAGAGCCAAGCAACCATGCAGCAGCCCCACAGCGAAAAAAGCAGAGGAAGCGTTATCACAGTACCAGCTCAGACGATTATGAAAAACCCTCTCTACACCTTATGTACAAGCTTGCCTTAAACGAAGAAAGCCGCTGTTACCCATCTGTCCCATGCAGGTGTGATAAAAACGAGAACAATGTTGGACAGCATGATGCTGTGGAATCTTTGAAAGCCAAGAATGCACAGGTAAGATTCTTTTGGAGTTGTGAACAAAAAAAAAAAAAAAATGTTTTAGGATGTGTGAATAGTTCTGAAAGAGAGGTCTAATCAATTTTAAATTATTTTAAGGAACCACCTGTGGAGAAAGAGGGCCCCAGCTTACCTGAGAACAGACAGTATTTGGTAGGTGACCTTCTGGGGGTGGGGTGTGGAGGGGGGGGTTTGGTTATATTTTAAAGAAAATTTAATATTTGGCTAAAAATATTTTGCAGGATCTTTTAGAAAAACAAGAATCTTTCGTTACACTGAGACATCTGTTAGGACTGCAATTGACAGAAGCGGATAATGTCCTACCAAGAAACTTCTCAAGTGCAACACGTGGAATAGCCAGAGCAGTTGTTCACAGCGTGCTGAAATTGTGCTTACAGAACTACTTACATGAGCTGTGTCAAGGCTGCCAGGTGAATGCCCCTGGGCAGCTAGCACATGAGTGTGTCAACTGGAGATGGTCTGATATTGACACAATGCTGAGAGAACTGTGTTGGAACTTGAATGTACCCGCCATACTGCATCTTATTTTAATGCTTGGTTTTACAATGCACTGTCTAGATGTGGATTGTGAAACAATCCAATACACACTGTCCCTCATTGAAACAGTGCACAAGGCGCCAGAACCCCAAAAAATGTTATACAAGATTTTAAAATTATCAGATCAGAGGTTTGTACAGCACATGCAGCATATCACGGGGAGAATGAATTATCATAGATTCCTTGTGAAATGATTGACTTTTAAATATTGCTGTGTTTTAGATTTTTGTAGCCACTGTACATTTTTTTATGTTGTATGTGTAAAAGCAGGAATAAAAAGATTTATTTCAATTTAGCATTCTGTAGTTACTATAGTATTTTTTATGTTCTATGTGTAAAAAGCAGGAATAAAAAAAAAAGTTTTGTTTCAAAACAGGCTGGCTGGTCACAGGGTGTGGAAAACCAGCACAGGCCTCCATTTAAACAGAGTGATTTAATCAATTCAAACCTAAGGAAACAGTTTAGCAGCTGGCTGGTCACAGGGTGTGGAAAACCAGCACAGGCCTCCATTTAAACAGTGATTTAATCAATTCAAACCTAAGGAAACAGTTTAGCAGCACACCTTCCCCAAGCTCACATGCTCATTAACAACCTGAAGCTGCTTGGATTTGGGGGGTGGTTGGGTGGGCGGCTCTGATCTTTTCTTTGCAGGAGCTGGGGGTAGGCGGAGACCACTCCCAGAATTCTGAGCAAGCAGCCAGAGGAGCAGCCAATCATAGGAGGCCAGGCAGAGAGCCATATAAGCACCGATCTCAGCCACCATCTTCCTCTCTCCACCTGAACCTGGGCAGACAGACGTATCTCCCACACAGGTGAGTATATACAGACCTCCATCTTGGGTGGCAAGCCCTGTGGTTGTTTATGCTGGAAGGGGGCGGGGCGGGGCGGGGCGGGGTGGGGTGGATGTTTGGTGGGGCATGGGGTTTGCTAAATGCAGTTTGTTTGTTTTTTCCCATTTTGCTGGGGTCAGCCTGGTTGCTAGCTGTGCTCCCTTGAATCTGTGTAGCTGTTTTGGGGGAAAGCTGTCTGCATTCTGGATAAATTCTCTGTTTAGTTTTCTGAGTGAGGCTTGCATTTGTGAGCCTGGCCGCCATCTTGGGTGGCAAAGCATGTGCTTGCTTTTGCTGGAAGGGGGCGGGGTGGGGTGGATGTTTGGTGGGGCATGGGGTTTGCTAAATGCAGTTTGTTTGTTTTTTCCCGTTTTGCTGGGGTCAGCCTGGTTGCTAGCTGTGCTCCCTTGAAACTGGGTAGCTGTTTTGGGGGAAAGCTGTCTGCATTCTGGATAAATTCCCTGTTTAGTTTTCTGAGTGAGGCTTGCATTTGTGAGCCTGGCCGCCATCTTGGGTGGCAAAGCATATGCTTGCTTTTGCTGGAAGGGGGCGGGGTGGGGTGGATGTTTGGTGGGGCATGGGGTTTGCTAAATGCAGTTTGTTTGTTTTTTCCCGTTTTGCTGGGGTCAGCCTGGTTGCTAGCTGTGCTCCCTTGAATCTGGGTAGCTGTTTTGGGGGAAAGCTGTCTGCATTCTGGATAAATTCCCTGTTTATAGATTTAGTTTTCTGAGTGAGGCTTGCATTTGTGAGCCTGGCCGCCATCTTGGGTGGCAAAGCATGTGCTTGCTTTTGCTGGAAGGGGGCGGGGTGGGGGTGGATGTTTGGTGGGGCGTGGGGTTTGCTAAATGCAGTTTGTTTTTTCCTCTTTTTGCTATGGCAAGACTGGTTTAATGTCCTGTTTATAAAATGTTTATATATGTTTATAAATGTTATAAATGTTTATAAAATGTCCTGTTTATAGATTTAGTTTTCTGAATGGGGCTTGCATCTATGTGATGTGCCTGAAATCATTGTCTGTTTGTTAAATCTTGAATGTTTTTTTTCAAGTATTTACTACCCAGGTGACTGTGAAAATGGCAGAGCAAGGAGGCTTCACGGAATCACAGATGGCTGGTAGGTATTCTTGATTATTAGTCTGAAATTGCATCTTTTTTAAAATAAATAAAAAATAGAAATAAAAATGGCAATCAATGTCTATTCTCTTCCCTGACTCAGCATGGTTGGATGAACCCATGTTAGGAGAGGCAGCCCCATCCAGCATTCCCCAGAGAGGTAATTCCTACTGTTTAAAGCTAAAAAGAAAAAGAAAAAAAGGGGGGGGGAGGCCCTTTTCTTGTTTCACAAAACACTAAAGCTCTTTCCCCCCCCCAGATCCAATGCCACCAAGACAACCAAGACACACAGTGGCCCTAGGTAAGGATCCTTGACCCAGGCCATGATTTTGCTCTGCATGCAGGCCTGTGTTCACACCCGTTTAGGGATAGTCCATTTTTAAATTTTTGTTGTTCTTTCTTTCAGATACTGCTGCAACCCCCAGAACAATCTGTGCACCCATGGGACATTATACCTTCCACAGAGGTACCCATACACCCGCCCCTGTTTTAAATACAGTTTTTCCAGTGCATTGAGACAGATGTTTAAAATAAAATAATTAAAAATTTAATGTCCTGATGTTTGTTTTCCAGGGGAAGGCTCTAAGGCTGTGAGACCAAAATCACACACCAACACCAGCCCCCAGAGAGGTAAGTCCTTTTAAAAAGCGCATTTTTAAAAATGTTTTTTCCCCAACAGCCTCCTATTGTCCTTTGGAAAGGTTTCTTAATGTGCTCTTTTTCCCTACAGCTGCCAACCCTCAAAAACGTGCCGTAACACAGAGCACATGTGAAGATGAGCCCCCGTGTAAAAAGGCTACTGACACTACCCCACTGCCAAGCATCAGCCATGAGCAAATGGAGACAGGATACATGTTTTCAGACTGCAGGAACGCCATACAGGAAAGAGAACGCTACCTCACCTCTTTGATCACAACACAAGTTTCAGCATTGAATGCCCGTTTGAAAGAACACTGGTCTAGATTCATAGCTGGGACTCTGGAAAAGGCTGAGCTTGTAGCATTCCTAGAAGAAATTAAACATGTCCAAATTTACCCAGGGGTTCTGAGCCAAATTGGGGCAGGGGTCCAACCCACACCAGAAA
This sequence comes from Tiliqua scincoides, assembly GCF_035046505.1. Taxonomy (NCBI): domain Eukaryota; kingdom Metazoa; phylum Chordata; class Lepidosauria; order Squamata; family Scincidae; genus Tiliqua; species Tiliqua scincoides. The sequence continues at coordinate 140,161,846 of NC_089825.1, read as the reverse complement.
ACCTGGTTGTTGATCAAGGACTCCCTGATTCAGTGGAATCTGATGACACCGGTTCTCCTTCCCCAGAGCTACCAGCCTCTCCAACAACATCTCACAGCTCTGAACCAGATCACGAACCCCCACATGTTCCAGAAACACAGGGTCCTGCTTCAGGAACATCTCACAGTGCTGAATCAGATTCCGATAATGACCCCTCAAAAGTCTATCTGGAGAGGGTGAATCGGTGGGAGTGGCATGCCCCCCATTTACCAGTTTTCCGAATTGGAATGTCTTTTCGGTTTCAAAACCTTGAGCAACTGGGCCACCCCCTTCTGGTGCAAGAGGCAATAAGCAATTGTATTCAACAGCTATTTGATGAATTAAATGGCCTCTTGCAAGATGGCGATCTGGTTCAGATGTGCCTAGAAGGTGGGGGGTTAAATGACCCACTCTTTTCTGTTAGAAGGCATAGAGGGGCTCTGAGTGCTCAAGATTTTTTGAACCAAATCTCACATCTTATGCAGAGCAACACTGAGATTCATCTTGATGGTACACTACGCCTCATAGTGAGTGTAATCAGAAATAAGGGGGGGTGTGGTAGACGCGTGGTCAGCTCTATACTCTATAGCCAAATCATACATAAAAAGCGGCGCCACCTTGTGGACCTTGGTAACATTGGTGATAACCTGTGTTTTGGGGGAAGTCTTCTAGCAGTCCTAGCACCTGGGAAAACTGTAACACAGTTAATGCAGGACACCCGACAAATGTATGACGAGTTGTGTATTACGCCTCAGCAAAAGTTAATGTTAACAGATGTGCCAATCTTTGAACGCCATTTACACGTGAATATCGGGGTGGTCATACACGGCAATAAAGGGTGGGGTATTTTTAGAACAGGGCCCCCTATATATCCTAAGTCCTGCTTTCTGCTGCTGCACGATGACCACTATTATGGGATCCTAAACATGAAAGGGTTCTTTGGTAGAAAAAATTACTGCACTCTGTGTGGAAATGCTTATACCCATACGCACAACTGTGCATATCGCTGCCGTTTATGTTTGGAACCCCAGTGTGCACCGGGCAAAGCACAACGCTGTGACACTTGTAAATTATTAGCAAAATCTGCACGCTGCCTGGCAAGACATAAAGAACTGGCAGCTGAGAACAAGATAGATTGTGGTGCTAAAATTATGTGTGACACCTGTGAGGCATATCTCCCTAGAAAACACAGATGCACAGTAAAGTGCTGCAAGCAATGCCAAGAACCGCTTGGCCCTATAAAGAGTCACCAGTGCTTCATGCCCCCTCTTAAGGAAGTTGAGGTATCAGAACGGTATATCTTTTATGATTTTGAATGCTCTCAAGATACAGGTACCCATGTAGTCAACTACATTTTTGCAATGGGTATGGAGGAAAAAGATACCTGGGAGTTCAAAGGGGAGGGGTGCATTTCTGCCTTTGTTAAAACGTTTATTGACAAAAAGTTCAAGAACTACACCTTTTTGGCCCATAACGCCAAAGGTTATGATTCTTATTTTGTAGTTCGGGAACTACTGGCTGAAAAAATGGACATAGATCTCATTGTGCAGGGGGGCAAGCTGATGTGTGTGGCCGTAAAACGACTGGGCATAAGGTTTATAGATAGTTTAAACTTTCTTCCCATGAAGCTGTCAAAACTCCCACAGGCTATGGGGTTTGAGGGGTGTAAAGGATTTTTCCCACATTTTTTTAACACTGCTGAAAACAGCACTTATGTGGGAACTTTTCCTGATAAAAAATATTATGGGCCTGAAAATATGATGCCAGGTGAGAAGAAGGATTTTCTCTCCTGGTATGAGGAGAACAAAAATAACACTTTTGATCTCCAGAGAGAGCTTGCGCACTATTGCCAGCAGGATGTAAAAATATTGAGGAAGGCCTGCCTCTTGTACAGGGAGGAAATCCTAGCTATGACTAAAGGAGAGGGTAAGAATGAGGGCATAGATCCTTTCCAGTTGTTGACACTTGCTAGTGTTTGTATGGCCATGTTTAGATACATGTTCCTAAAAAAAGAAACTATTGCTCTTCTCCCCTGGGACAATTACCACAGACAGACAAAGAGATTTTCCACTCTGGCCATACAGTGGCTTCAGTATCTTGAACATAAAGAAGGAATTGAGATCAGGCATGCTCTAAAAGGAGGTGAACACCAGGTGGGGAGCTATTTTCTGGATGGGTTTGCAGTTGTCCAGGGCAGGCCAACTGCCTTTGAATTTAACGGCTGTTTTTTTCATGGGTGTCCTAATTGTTACAATGAGAATGCTAGAAACCCCATGACTGGTACAAGCTTTCGTGACCTCCATTACAAAACCCAATTTAAAGCAGCCGATCTCAAAAACAAGGGGTTTGATGTCAGGACCATTTGGGAGCATGAGTGGCACCAGATGTGTCAAACAGATGCTGAGCTTAGGGGGTTTCTAAGTGAAAAAAAATTCCCACAGGCTTTAAAACCCTGGGATGCGCTTTTTGGGGGCAGAACCAATGCCATAACTTTGTATTATAAGCCTACAGATGGTGAAGAGATCTGTTATTATGATTTCACAAGTTTATACCCCTTTGTCAATAAGACTAAACTTTATCCAATTGGGCATCCAGAAATCATATTTAATAATTTTGGACCTCTCTCTGACTACTTTGGTCTTGTGAAAACTAGAGTGCTCCCTCCAAGAGGTCTCTTTTTCCCAGTATTACCAGTGAGGGTGGGGGAGAAACTCATGTTTCCTCTGTGCCGCACATGCGCAGAGGCTAGGCAGCAGGAACCGTGCCACCACACAGATGACGAAAGAGCCCTAGAAGGCACATGGTGCAGTGTGGAGTTAATGAAGGCTATAGAAAAGGGGTACACAGTTTTGGAAATTTTAGAAATATGGCATTTTGAAAACAAATCTGAGGATCTGTTTTCAGATTACATTAAAATGCACTTGCGCCAGAAACAGGAGGCTTCAGGGTACCCAGGGTGGTGTACAGATGTGGAGAAACAAAACAAATATATTAATGATTACTATGAGAGAGAAGGGATTCAATTACGCCCGGATCATATCGCTGTGAACCCAGCAAAGCGTCAAATAGCAAAACTGTTTCTAAACTCTTTGTGGGGGAAGTTTGCACAGCGTTCAAACCTTCTGAATACCACCATTGTGAGGGACCCTACGGAGCTCATGGGTTATGCCTTTTCTCCAGACTATGAAGTCTCAGGCTTTGAAATTATTGATGATGAAACTGTGAGTGTATCGTGGCGCCATGCTAAGGAGCGTTTTACACTGTCTGGGAAAACTAATGTTTTGATAGGGGCTTTTACAACTGCATATGCCCGGTTGGAGCTTTATAACCTGTTAGACAGGTTACAGGAGAGGTGTCTGTACCATGACACAGACTCTGTGATATTTGTACACCGCCCAGGGGCGTGGTGCCCTCCCTTAGGCGACTATTTAGGGGATCTGACAAGCGAGATCCCGCCACATGAGCGTATCACAGAGTTTGTTTCATCTGGACCGAAGACATATGCTTATTCTTTATATCCTTCTCAAAAACTGTCCATGAAGGTTAAAGGAATAACACTGACATCGGCTAATTCAGAGCATGTAAATTTTCATAGCCTGAAACAGATGGTTCTGGACTACGGGTCAAATCCTAAAGAAATTGTTGTACAGCAAATGGGTATTTTGAGAAATAAAAAGCAGTGGAATATTGAAACAGGGCCCCTAAAGAAAACACTAAAGGTAGTATATGACAAGAGGGTTCTGGTAAAAGATTTCAAAACCCTGCCTTACGGCTTTTAAGATGGATGTGCGCTGGAGGCACCCGTTTTCAGCCATTCTAGCTGGGCCTAGCCACTGCGGGAAAACATACTTTATAAAAAATATGCTGGATAATGCTGATACTGTGTTTTCTGTTATGGCTGAAAATATTATTTGGTGCTACAGCTGCTGGCAACCTGTGTACAAAGAACTCCTGTGTAAATACCCCCATATTCGCTTCACGGAGGGCCTTCCGGAATCCTTCAGTGATGACCAGTTGCTCCCCCCAAATAAAGTGAACTTTGTCATATTGGATGATCTAATGACCTCTGCTTCTAACAGCGCGGAAATTGGCGACGTCTTTACAAAATATGTACATCACCGTAATCTAAGTGTTTTTCTCATCACACAGAATATATTCTGCCAGGGGAAAACCAGTCGCACGATCACCCTAAATGCAAAATATATGGTACTGTTCAAAAACCCCAGGGATAAACTACAGGTCGTAACGCTGGCCCGCCAGATGTACCCAGGAAACAGTAAGTTTTTCATGGAGAGTTTCCAGGATGCAACCACCAAGCCTTATGGTTATCTATTGGTGGATTTGTGCGCAACCACCCCGGAAGCTTACAGACTAAGAACGGGGTTGTTTCCCCCTGATTGGCCTGTTGTATATATTATGAAAAAAACCACAACCCATAACAAAAGGAGGTGACTTAAGCACCTGGCTTCTCACTTGTAACTGCCCGCCAGCCCACAACATGTCTAACTGCGTTAAGAGAAATCTGCCCCTTTTAAAACTGCTGATCAAGGCTTCCCCGCGCCAGAGACACTTCATTCTGTCTCATGCTTCATGTGACTTAATTTCTGCCATCTCAGAAATAGCGCTCAATACTTTAAAAGGCAACGTACCTCTATCTGCCCGGCAGATATCAGTGTTGAGAAAAAAACGTGCGTTTATCAAAAGACTGAGCAATAAAAGGCTGTCTTTGAAAAGAAAGAAGCAGCTTGTTAAGCAGTCGGGCGGTTTTCTTGGCCCCTTACTAAGTTTTGCTATTCCACTAATAACTGGCCTTTTAACTAGCCAGTAATGGAGTATGCTGAAAAAATGTACCTTGTGCCTAGCCACCAGCTAGAGCAACTCAAGGCACCTACTCCACGAGAGGAAAACATCAGGGCTGCAGCCATGTATTCCTTAGATGGTGAAATGCAAGGTGTTCTTCAGAGGCGGGATTTGTCCCAGGACGAGAAAGCTAAACAATATACTGCACTGCTTCAAAAATACCTGGTCCATGTCAAACAGGCTGACGCTGAAAAGGAAAAACTCAGTTTGTTTTTACCATCAGCCACTGAGCCCGGTGCTGTTGCTGCAGAATCCCCTGCAACTCACGCAGGTATCTTTCATGAGGTCTTGGACAGCCTGCCTGCCCGATTTAAGAACAAAGCGCGGCTGCTGTTAAACAAAATGAAGCAGAATCAAAGTATTTCATCCTGGGATGAAAAAGGTGCTTTTGTTTACAGAGGGGAACCTGTTCCTGGTTCCAATATGCTGGACTTGGTGAAGGGGATCACCCAGCTTCATGCTCTGCCTGCCCGGCGCATCCCTAAAGGATGGGATTTATTTCTCCAGGCCATGGCTGAACTTAATGTTCCATCCACAGTTGTTGGGAATCCCACCATCAAGGACATTTTGGAACACATGAAAAATCCAGGCCCTGTTACAGAGTTGCCACAGGTGCCCACCCCATCCAGGAGATCTTCTAGAAAGCAAAGACAATCTAACACCCTTAATTGGCTCAGCTTATGAATAAAATAAGCTTTTAACTCCACCCCCACTGCCTTTGCCTTGTTATTAACAAACAAACAAATAAACCAGACACATAAATTTCATTTTTAAGCCAGGGGGGGGCACTTTATTGAGAAACACGGCCATGAAAATCATTACAGGAGACACATGTCTGGGCATGTTGAAAAACACAGGGGGCAGATCGGTGCATGTTCCTCTCCTTTTTTACAAATTGCACCACCATCTGGTCATTCCTTGGTAAATCATCAGAATACAGTTCTTGAATCTGTTTAAAACTCCGGCCCCTACAGCGCTGGTCCAGAAAAAACACACAGTGGTACCCACAGGTCACAGCGTCTGGGGCCTGTAGTTGCCTTGTTTGGAATGTCGTTACAGAGGCGTTTTTTCTTAAAAATGTCATGATGGCTCTGGGGAGGCGGGGATGGTCTGGGGGGTGTCCATAGGAGTCAAAAAATTCACCGTGGTTGTCTTCTGTCAGGTATATCGCGAGCCAGTGTTCTCCAGGCAGGTTGTGTGGATGTGTGTTGACCACTAGCCCCAGTGGTCTCTGCAGAAGTTTCTTTTTAGGCAGCTGGTCAGAAGGAAATACACCTTTGAACATCTTCCTGGTATAGGAGTTTGTATCCATCAGGCGTATTAACTGCAGCGTGTCCATCTTTACATATAATCAAACAAAACACTCCTCCTGTGGTTAATTTCAATAATATTGTCAAAAACACCATATACAATCATATTCACAGTTTGTGGGAGGGGCCTGGCAAACCGTATTTCTGCCCGCAGATTCCCTGTATTAATCAAGGAATAGTGACTGCCACATTCTTGATCGGGTGAGAGATCAAAGGCAAACAGGGTATAGCCTCTTGCATAATCTTCTCTGTTAATTAACAAGGCTTTGTCTTTCATTTGTTTACCAGATGCATGAACCAGGCTCATGTATTCCCTCACGCAGTTTCCTTCATCAAAGCGAGGTTGAAATGGTTTTGCCGGGATTCGATGTCCAGACTGGTAAATTGCAAAAAAGTTTATGTCATAATGCTTGAAATTAAAGGGGTTTTTATCATATGCGCCGCTGAATGAATCGTTATCCACAAGGCCTACCACAACAAGCTTAGGTAGTTGCCCCAGGAATAGGTTTTCTTGATTGGATATTCTGCTTCCAGCAGCAATGCTGAAAATTTTCATAGAAACTCTATCCACAGGGTATTTGGCTGTGGCCGTAAGCAATGCTTCAGCGTGACCCAGACGTACACCTGGGGCTACTCTGACTTTCTTTACAAACAGTGATGCAGTCAGGATTTGCAGCTTGTAGTGCACGCCGGGATCATCGCTCATAAGGCAGAATGCGTCTTTACTCCGCGTGAGCTTGATTTTCACGTCCACCCCATTTAACAGTAGTTTTTCTTGAAAAAACAAGTCTGCATGGAGGTGCCCCAGGAGGTCTATTTTTCTGCTTTCAGCAGTCAGGGCGGCTCTTCTAATAAAGCCTTGGTTATCCCCATCCAGGCCTGTTGATTCATGTTCCCCTGGGGTGTCTTTGTAAAACAGCCCTGCAGAGAATTGGGTTGAAAGTGTCTCACCCCCAAAATTCAAGATGGACTCAATAAAAGCTCTAAAAGGGTAGCAATTATTACTTTGACTTATGAGCCTGTCTCCTAGTGTCACATCCAGCTGGCTGAAGATGGCTGCGATCGGGTAATTCACCAGCCCCACCTCTGCAGCCCTGGCAATGTTGGTTCCATCTTCTTTCACTATTTTGCAGCACAGGTATAATAGCGTATTATTCAAGTCTAGGTAGTCTTCACCATTTCCAGCTATGAAAAACTCAAGCGGTGCAGACTCTGTCACAGCTGCCAGAGGGGGCACCTCGATAAAAATGCTTCCTTCTACACTGGTCTGTGTAGGGGCTATTTGGAACAGGTCCAGTTCAGATTTAGTGCATTCTTCTGAAGCCCCATGAATAAAAGCCATGTTGGGTTAAAATATGTCTCTGGAGCGCCCCTTCTTTCTTCCCCGCTGTCTCTTTGCCACCCTCTTCTGTGTCACCTGGCGCCTTTTAGCCTTCCTTTTAAAGGGATGCGGCGGTCCTGTTAGCTGCGCCTGCGCTGCTTTCCTTTTAAGCCCTTTTCTTCTTTTCATATACACAAGGCCGGCCCCCTCTTGTGTATTCACTTTATTCAAAATGGCCTGAGAAACATTTCCCACCACGTCTCTGGCAATATTCCGGGCCGCTGTTTTTACGTGGGGCCTGATAATCTCGAACCCCCTTCTCAAAAGGGGAACAGCTTTTCGAAAAAGACTTCGGAATACCCCTCCAACCCCTGCCCCATACATAACAGGGGCGCCTTGGTAGCCAGGGAGGCCATGTCCCGCCTGTGCCCTGTAATAGTTGCTATAAAGGGCAGGATCCCCATAACTTTTTAAAAGAACCATCTTTTAGAACAAGCAGGTTTTCCGGGGGCGAAAGTGAAGCTTCACAATCACTTTGCCAAAGCGAAATGACACGTTTTTGTTCTGATCTGTCTTTATCTCCACAGAGATGGTGTCTGCGTGATCTCTGTTCACAGAAAGGTAGTGAAGTTTGTCGTACGTTATGGTTACGTTTTCGCTGCCCTCCCCGCGTATGGGCACACAGCGTAGCAGGGGCACATAATAGTCTCCCACGATCTGATGTGTTACAATATCTGAGTAAATGTACAAAGTGGAAAACCCTGCTGTTATATCTGCGGTGAAAGGTAGTTTCTTGACAGGGTTTCCAGGGAACAGCCCTAATATATAGGCCAGCTCCCCGTTTGCTAGAAATGTGTAAGTAAAGGGGGGTTTAAGCCTGACCTTCCTGGCCACGGTGTCATAGTGCAGAACCATTTCCAGGGGGTCCTCGTGGGCCTGCATGACATTGTTCATGTGATCCAGCAGCTCTGGTATGGATGCATAATAGCCCCTTTGTAGAAAAAACACCCACTTCTTCACCCCATTAGAAATTTCAAATGTTGCATCCTCAGTGATTGTATTCCAGCTGTGTGGGTAATGTATTTCTGCTAATCCAACTTCCCAGTCCCCCGTCAGTTCCAGGGGTCGTGCAAGCTGTGTGGTGAAAGAGGCGCTGGTGTTCTGAGGAAATACCTTAGCGCATGCGTTGCTAGGTAGCGTGATATAAAATCCATTTCCCCCCATTTTCTCACCTATGCAGGTTCACGCAGATCTGTACCCGCAACCCAACTGTTGAATTTGTCAGGCCAGCCTAACCATTTCACCAAGTGTTGCTTTTTGTTACCCCGCCCCTTCGTTGCTAAAACTTTTTCAATCCTGTAAACCTGGTCCTTGTTCTTCACCTTTTGTAATTCTTCAGGGTAGAATGTCCCAACAATTGGGTCCCCCGCATAATCTTTTAACCTGAATACAGGTCTTTTTGCTTTGTGGTGGACTTGGTCAACTATGAAAACCTCTGTGGTAAAACTTTGTTCATAACCTTTTTCGAAAACCCCCTTGAGCTTGGAGACCCGTACGTGATCTCCTTTTCTGAACAAGGGAGCAGCTTTTTTTCTGTGTAACCTGTCTCCATAAACTGTTCTCCAGACAGATAGTGTGTTGGATTTGTTAACATCCACGGGTCGTGTCTTGATTGTTCTGTGGAAAGAATGGTTATAGCTCCTTATAAGCTGTGGCAGCACTTCAATATACCTGAATGTGTTCTTAGCTGTAAAAAATCTCCACATTCTTGTTTTCAGAGTCCTGTTAAAACGCTCCACAACTGCGGCTTTGACTTCATTGTTGGTAACAAAGTGGTGAATGTTGTGCTTTTTTAGTAACTCCCTTACAGGCTTATTCAGGAACTCTTTGCCAGAATCAGTCTGTAACTTGCGAGGTATTCTTCCCTGTTTGAAGATATGTTGAAAAGCCCCAGACACCTGCCTTCCTGTTTTGTCTTCCAGGCTCCTAGCCCATGCATATTTAGACAGTATGTCCACCACCGTTAAGATATACTTGTGGCCGCTGTTGTACTTAGAGAACTGCTGCATGTCCACTAAATCTGCCTGCCATTGTGCATCCACTCCCGAGACAATAGTCTTGTTTCTTTTAAAATGGACTCGTGCCTGTTTGTGCAGTGTATAAGCATCCTGTTCTGAAAGCCATGTGCTAACTTGTTTTCTGGTCAGTGATTTACTTTGCTTTTTAGCCTCCTGGTAGAGGGGGTTCACCCCTCCGTAGCTCCCGACTGACCCTGGTGAATAATATATGCTCTTTAAAATTTGATCTGCCATGTTGTTGACTAGCACACATATGGACACAGGTGTCTGTTGTAAAATGTTTTTATTTACAGGTGATCCTTCTCCTTTTGCCACAACAGGTCATTCAGGGGCAAAGGCCTTTGCATGGTTGTCCTAGAGGCTCCCCAATAGACAGATTTTGGAAACTTCTAACCAGCTCATCTGTCTAGACAAAGAAAAAATGCTCTCAACACACAATATACACGATGGAATAGCAGGCCCCAATACATTGCCCCAAACTTCAGCCTCCATATATTTACCGGTGAAATGGGGCGACCGGGTCTTGCATTCCCCTCTAATTCCTGGCTTCCAGCCGCCGTGTGTACCCCAACAAGTGGGGGGATGCTTGCTTCTTCTTCTCCCTGTTCTAAAGCACGACTCCAGTATGTCACCCATTCTGGCGCTGTCATCCTGCGCTCCATTTCCTCCAACCTCTGGTTATAAAAAAATGTATAGTTGATCCATAAGCACAAACATCCACAGACCCCCCCCCACACACACACACCCCTGTTATAAGCACACTTCCCATCACCCTTCTATGTCACAAGCACTTATTGTAAAGCGTGTATATTTACCATTGGTTTTGGCCAAAAGGGTCCTGCACCCATCTCTAATTCTTGGGATAAATCATTTTCCACACTGATGGGGTCAACAATTGTCTCATCTTCTGGCTCTAAAGCACGATTCCGATGTGTCAGCCATTCTGGTGCTGTTGTACTTTGCTCCATGTCCTCTGGCTCCTGGTTATAAAAATTGATTGTTGTCCCAAAACACTGGCCATCTGGTAAGTCAAGTTCCATGGGTCTCCCCAGTCCAAAGCACTCTGGCAAGTCAAGTTCCACGGGTCTCTCCATTTTTATTTTATTTTTATTTATTTTTGCTTGTTTGTTGTGGTAAGTCTCTACTGGTTGCAAAAGAAAGAGGGTTTCTCCCCTCTCCCCGGCGGTTTAAATTTCCCCCCTCGTCCAGACATGCCCTGGCATATCCTCGGGACCACCCTCCACACCACGCAGCGGTCCCGTGGTCCCTAAAACCCCCTCCTATTGGTCCGGGGTCCCGAGGGGCGTTCCTACAGGGGTCACATGGCACCCCATTTCCGGGGGGCGGCGCAGAAAATGGCGCCCTTCGGGCGCCACCTTCCCCCCTGGTCCTGCCGTTCTGAAACCTCCACCACGTGGTCAGGGGTCTCGTGAGGAGTTCCTAGAGGGGTCACATGCCCACCCTCCACCCCTTCCGGGGCGTGGTTTCCGCTGACGTATTTCCGCATCCGGTCACGTGCTTCCGGGGGCGGCGGGGGGGGAGGGGTTTCCGCATCCGGTCACGTGGTTCCGGTATTTTGACAGAAGGTGGGTCCCTTATACTACTATTATCTATAAACATTTGGTTTCATTTATTCTCTGCTCTTTCTCCAGAAAGTTTAGACCTAACATCTCAGCTCTGTTCCCTTGACCAAATGGAAATCCTCAACATGGAAAGGGAAGGCCAGGATTGTGCCTACAGGCCTCACCTCCACCCATTCATTAGTTCTTCAGCACAAAGCCAACAGATGTTCGGTTGGGGGCTATAATTGCACAGAAGCTTCCCCATCCAGGCCCTGTGCAGCTCAGACCTGCAGCATCTACAACAAAACTACATTATGGGCCTGGGATAGAAATGGCTCACCTGTAGACACCTTTTGCTTTAGACACTTTGGCTGCCCAAGCAACAGAAGCATGGAAAGCTTCTCCAGAAAAGGAAGGGACTTTTCCCTCCAGGGATTCTATCTGTGGACCCATGGAACTCTCCTGTGACCCTATTGCCACATTTCAGCTACATGGATGTGCAGAAGAAGCACATTCAAGATTACCTGTCAAAGCTGAGCTGCGGGTCATCATCAAGTCATCCCCACTGAGGTCAAGCTAATGGTCAGTAAAGACCATCAATCCTTAGGCAAAGTTCCAGCCTGAGTGAGAAAGGCATCTTCCTGTTGAGAAGAACCAGTGACCAGCCAGGGTGTGCAAAGCACTGAAGCATCTGATACTGCTTCACTGTCCATGGAGATGCTCCAATCTGTAGTCTCACCTTCCCTCCAGCACCCTCTGCCACCTCCTTCACCTCTGTCTTTCAGCCAAAGACAGCCTATGTTCAATTGTGTTTTACAATTGTTTGCTTAAGACTTTCCCAGGCCAATATGCGGGCTGCAAGTGCCAGCATCAAATGTCATAGCCCAGCGGCTCCCCACTGACCAGCCTTCCGTTTCAGCTAGGGCACCTACTATACATTTCACCTCTGCCCTCTTTAGGGTTTCCACTATGTGGTTAGGTATACTTCCAAATATCTGGGCCCATAGCTACCTCTCCATGCTAGTGGCTATTTATTTGTTTGTTTTGTTTGTTTTTTGAAAAGATTTTTTCAAACTCTGCTTTTCAACCACTTTGGCACCCAGAGCATCTCCCAGTCGAAGTAACATTGCTGTAAAACCAGTAAGATAGTTCCAAAAGACTAGGAAGCAGAGGATTACAAATGAAATCATTTATTGACTCAACAAGGTCCAAGAATTTAATGCAGTTCATTAAAATCTTGGGCAATTACATCTGAAAGGAAAATTACATGGGTGCCTGATGTTCTGTAATGGGGCATCCCCATTGAAAATCTCCGCTTTCGCCCCAGAGCCACTAAGAGGATTTTATCAGGGATTCAAAATTTCTTTGGAGCCTCTTCAAATGTGAATTTGGCTCCCAGGCCCCCTTTTGAACCTGGGTCCAGATTTGATGGACCCCTGCATGCTTCTCTCAGAGGACCTGACTCACCTTGCCACAGATATTCCCAGCAAGGCAGCTACCTGAATATAGGTTCCTAAGATTGCAGATGGTCCTTGTACATTTCCTTGGCCACCAGACCACTGTTAGAGCTGTGCTATAGGCAGCCATCAAATGGAGCCAGGAGCCAGGAACCAAGGACCACAGGAAAGAATCCTTGTCCAAGCAAAGTCCCAGCCTGATCAGGAAGCCATTGAGGAGGACAATGGAAGCCTTCCTGTGGAGGACAGCCAATGGCCATCCTGTGTGGGATTGCTTGGGCAGTGCCTAGGGCAGTGTCATTCACTTCAGCCCAAAATTCAGGGCAGGGTGATCTCTTCAAATAAAGTGTTGGTGAGGTAGGATGGGGTATAAATGAAATTATATCACAAGTGCCACTGGCCTGATCAGAATATTTGGAAGCTTCATGTGTTACACAAAGGTTTCCAGCTGATCTTGTTGCTGGAGTTCTGAAGGCAGATCCTGCATAGGACTGGGCACTAAAGGGCTTTGGTTACTTTTTATCCAAATATATTTCAGTAAATATCTTTGCCAAGTTCAATTTGGAGGCCTATCATTGCCTAGGGCAGTGTTTCTCAAACTGTGGATCGGGACCCAATAGGTGGTCACAATCCAATTTCAGGTGGGTCCCCATTCATTTCAATACTTTATTTTTAATATATTAGATTTGATGCTACCATGGTATATGACTGCATTTGAGAAATGTTACACCCTGGCCTCTGAGCAGCCCGCTTGGAGGCAGGCTGTGCAGCATGGCCTTTCCCAGTTTGAAGAGACACTTGGCCAACAGTCTGAGGCTAAGAGGCAAAGAAGGAAGGCCCATAGCCAGGGAGACAGACCAGGGACAGACTGCCCTGGAGAGGTTGAAAAACAAGTGTAGAAGGCTCCTGTTTCCTCAGAGGGAGTGAAATTTCATTTCCCTAACAAATGCATTGCTGTGCATTTGGGCCCTAAACGAATTATTTGCAAGTAATTTTATTGCTTTATTTTTTCAGTGACTGATGTTAGTTTGCTGGTAGATATTGTCTTGTAATATGTTTTATATATATACAGATCCGTACCTTGTACAGGCTACTATATATATACTTTTTACAATATAGTAAATGGGACTTACTCCTGGATAAGTGTAGGTAGGATTGCAGCCTAGGATTGTTGAAAATTGCCCTGCTTGAAGACATCACTTCCAGTCATGACATCACTTCCAGTGGGTCCTGACAAATTCTCATTCTAAAACGTGGGTCCCAGTGCTAAAAGTTTGAGAACCACTGGCCTAGGAAGATGATCCAACCAGTACCACTGTCGGCTCATCACACAAGGCACCTGCACATTGCTGGCTCTCACCCTGGCAGTTCCAGCTGATCACAATATCCTCATCAACTATTTATCATGTGATAAATTTGATATGTGATAAAGTTTGTGTTGGCTGAGCTTGGAGTCTGGGGGGCGGGTGTGGGAAGTCCAGGGAAGAGGTGAGGAGGGGTGTTTTGGGGGGGAGGGAGGTTGGTGGGCATTCCTGGGCTGGGCAGGCAGGGAGCGGGAGGCAGACCATTCCCGGGTGGCGAGAAGCAGCCTCTGCTCTGTTCTATTCAGATGGCTTTCATCATCAATCATTGCAGTATGCCTGGGATGATGAGAACTCAAGGGAGAAGAAGGATTTGCTGAAAGATTTTGCTTCCCCTAGAACTGGGTGAAGAGTTTCCAGGATATTATATTGCATATGACACTGGGTACACAATCCACTCTGATGCTGCTGTATTTGCAAGTGTTGTACATGCTTTGGACAACAAATAATGAAATTATTTGTGTAGGTTCAAAATCATGTAACAATGAATCATAGACTTTTGAAATAATTTAGCATGACACATTCAGTAATAACATTTCATATTGAATCATATTACAGAGAGTTCTCTGACTTGTTGCTCCATTTCTCTTCTAAAATCCATCAGAAAGTCCACCAACAAGGCCTGGCTTTCATGATCATCTTTTAGATTTTCAAAAGCCATTTTTATCAACACCAACTCGAGCCACTTCCTGCAGGGCTACTTTCTAATTTTGTATCCAGGGCTACTTTCCAAATTTTTATATCCAAAAAAAGTCAATCAAATCCACAGTCAAATTAGGTTAGTATGCCTCTAAATGACCAAAAGAAAAAAAAAATTAAAGCCTCTTGCTGAGAAACCGAAACCAAAACCAGCAGTGTCCAGGCTTAAATAAAGGCTTTTTGCTGGGAAAATGAAGGTAGACTTTATTTCCTTTGTTGAAGATTACTTATTTATTTCTCTTCGGTACATACCATTAAAAAAAATATAATCTTGTACTTACTCCAGCAGAGGAAATACCAATTCATCTATTCCCCCCCTGGGTGGCTAATGGCCAGCGTGAATAATCTTGAATTATTGGGCAAATTGGGCAAATAAGCTCCTCCCTTGTAAACTCGCGGGAACAGATTATAAACAATAGAGAAGAAAAAAGAATGGATCAGATGTCAGGTGAAGTTAAAGAAGTGGAGTATTTTGAAATGGGACACGAGATGGAAGAAGCAATTGTTATAATAACTGGGAATCTTAAGGAAGAAAAAAGACAAAATGTTCAGAGAGCAAGCTGTCTCAAGAAGAGGAAGAATTTATGGATTGAATTCAAGAATAACAGAATGAAAAAGAAGAAAGAAAAACAGAGGGGGGGGGAACTTAAGAAGAAAAAGAAGAAAAAGAAGAAGTGGAAGAACCAGTAGGAGGACTAAGAGGGAACACCAATAAGATAGAGTACAAAGTAAACAATAAGAAGAAGGGCGAAATGGTTGAATAATAAATAGAATTTTTTTTAAAACATATTAAATTAAAACAGATGTAAATGAAAATTTGAAATATAAATATTGTGGAAATTAAGTGGTATTAAGATAAATATTTTAATAATTAGATTAAACTAAAGTGGATGAAAAGGGAATTTGGAATATAAGTATTGTGAAAATTAAAGTGGTAAATATATGAAATAAATTAGATGGAATTGCAATTTTGGAATATAAGTATTGTCTAAAATATAGTGGTATTAAGACAAATAAAAGGGTTATTTTATAAAAAAGAAGGTAAATAAAATAAATTATAGATGTCAATTTATTTTGGAGAAAATATTAAACCTGTATTTTGGGTTAATAAATATGTGGTGGATAAGCAAAGTATAATATTATTGTAATTGGAGATATTTGTTTTTAGATGTGATATTAGAAATTAAGAATCAGATAAGAGATTGTATTTTAGAGGTTAGTTTAGTGGTAAGAAGAGTCTATAAGTAAAAATTTGAAGCCATTTTTGATTGGATAGTTATGGAAAATGATGTATAACATGTTATAAAGAGATATTGAAGGAGGTAATACCATGGTAATCGGAGACTTCTTTTTTAGATGTCATATTAGAAATTAAGAATCAGATAAGAAAGATTTTATTTTAGAGACTAGTTTAGTGGTAAGAAGAGTATATAAGTAAAAGTTTGAAGTGTTTTTTTATGATGGGATAGATAAGGTTAGAGGAAAAATATGGAATGTTAAAGTATTAATCAGTTGGGTTAAAGAATATGATAATTTTTGTATTGATTATTAATTTCGTTTGGATTAATGTTTGTTGTAATCAATGGCCACCACCCTCGTGTGTAACCTATGTAGTCCTAGCCCTAAGTCGATCCAATTTTCCTTACCTGTAATAAATAAATAAAGCATTATATATATATATATATATATATATATATATATATATATATATATATATATATATATAACATATTACAAGACAATATCTACCAGCAAACTATCATCAGTCACTGAAAAAATAAAGCAATAAAATTACTTGCAAATAATTCGTTTAGGGCCCAAATGCACAGCAATGCATTTGTTAGGGAAATGAAATTTCACTGAGGAAACAGGAGCCTTCTACACTTGTTTTTCAACCTCCCCATGGCTCCTTTCACCTCTTGGTTTCTCAGAGTGTAGATCAGAGGATTGAGGGCAGGGGTGACCACCATGTAGAATACGGAGGCCATTTTGTCCACCTGGGAGTTGGAGGAGGGCTTCACGTACACAAAGAAAATGGGTCCATAGAAGAGACCAACTACCATCAGATGAGAGCTGCAGGTGGACAGAGCCTTACTACCACCTTTCCCAAAACGACTACAGATGGTGGCCAGGATGGTGGTATATGAAACCAGCAAGGCCAGAAGGGAGGGTACAAGTAGTTGGCCATCACTTACTATCAAGAGTATCTCATCAACATAGGTTTCTGAACAGGCCAGCTTAATTACCTGTGGGGTATCACAATAGAAATTATCCAAGACATTCGCTCCACAGTATGGTAATGGGGCCATGACCACTACTTGGACTATGCTGTGAATGAGTCCTCCTGTCCAGCAAAATATGAGGAGACTGAAGCAACATTGTTGGTTCATGATGGTTGTGTATCTTAGTGGGTGGCAGATAGCCATATAGCGATCATAGGCCATGACAGTGAGGAGGAAAGTTTCTGAACCTCCAAGAAAGTGTTGGCTACATATCTGGGCCATGCAACCTCCAAAAGAAATGGTTCCGCCACTGTTCAACAGGTCAGTCACTAGTTTTGGGGATGCTATAGAGCCCAGTGACATATCAAGGAGGGACAGATTTGCAAGGAACAAGTACATGGGGCACTGAAAGAGTTTGGGCTCAGTCCACACCGTCACCATGATAAGCGTGTTTCCCAGAAGGATGGTGATGTAGCAGGTCATGACCAGAGTTAAAAGGATGAACTGAGCAGAGCAAGAGCAGGAGAAGTCCAGGAAGACAAACATTGTTACTGTGGACTCATTCATCTTGATGGCTGCTTCTACTCTAGTGGAACACTGTTAACCTAGTAGCTTCCCCTTCTGGAGCTATGAATATTATTCACAAGTTCTTACTCTTACTTTCAAGAACAAGATTCTTATTCCCTTGTTCGAATCCCTGCTTTGCAATGAAAGTTGGTGAAGCTTGGCCAGTAACTGTTTTATGAATGCCCCACTGATTGCTTGCAGCTGTGAAGCAGAAGCCTTGCTATTTGAAATCATTTCACCATACACTGAAGGTGTTGGACTTGGGACTTTGTGTATACAAAACCTGTGTTCTACTTTGAGCAATGTTCCTTCCTCCTAGGAGCAGGAGAAGTCCAGGAAGACAACTTTATAATGGCGAGCTGATTCATCTTGTTGGCTGTTTCAAGAGAGAAAAAACAAATAGGATATTTTCAGACTTTTGTGGTCGGAGATCAACTGTTTCTGTTTACAAGCTTCTGAGGTTCTAGACCACATTCCATGCAAGTTGGATCTTGACAAAACATCAGGGAGATCAAACTTGCATGGAATATGGTCTAGAACCTCAGAAACTTGTAATTACAAAGAAATAGGATACCTTTAACCAGGGCTTTTTTTGTAATGGAATGCACGGAGTTCCGGCACCTTTTTTTCCCCCTCCTCTCTGCCTCCACCTTTTTTCCCCTGCCTGCACCACCCTGCTCTGCACTGCTGGCTAGGGAGGGATTCAAACCTCCAACCTTGTGCTCCACAGCCCAGCACTCTCTCCATTGGGCTATAGGAAAGCCTATTGTCAAAGTGTTCAGAACAAATATATAAGGTCTTGAGCCCAGCTGGTGGCTATCAGTGCCTCAAGTACTAGTTCCAAACACTTTGAGGCTAATAGTTCTGGTGGCTCAGTGGTTAAACTGTAGGTCTGGGTTCAAATCCCACTGAGGAATAATTTTTTGTTTTTAAGGTGGGAAGGGTGCTCCATGGCTGCAAAATATAAAGGTTGGTTACTAGTTGCCAAAAGGGGGGCCAGTTGAGGCTGTAAAACTCCTCAAAGTTCAGTCCCAGGCAGGCGCTTTTTTGACCTTTTTTTTTTTTTTTAAGTTCCAGTTAGGACTTAACCCACAGTTAAGCTCCTGGAGTGAGCCCCCTGCTGGAGGCTGTGGGTTAAGTCCTACCTGGGACTTTAAAAAAAAAAAAAGTTCAAAAAAGAGCCTGCCTTGGACTGAACTTTGAGGAGTTTTTTTTGCAGCCATGGAGCACCCTTCCCACCTTAAAAAAAAAAATATATATTCCTCAGTGGGATTTGAACCCCACAGATCTACAGTTTAACCACTGAGCCACCAGAGCTCTTATGCTCAAAGTGTTTGGAACTAACACTTGAGGCACTGATGGCCACCAGCTGGGCTCAAGGCCTTATATATTTGTTCTGAGCACTTTAACTACTGTATAGGCTTTCCTATAGCCCAATGGAGAGAGTTTCCTATAGCCCAATGGAGCACCTCCCTACCTAAAAAAAATGGGGTGTTTCACTCCGGCTGTGGCAGGAGTGCTTTTGCGATCATGGAGCTCACACGGGATGGACGTGTGCGTGTGCGTGTGTGTGTGTGTGTGCGCACACACACACACATGCATATGTATAAAAATGGTTTAAAAATAAATAAATAAATAAATAAATAAAAAGTTGTGAGTTCCTGCACCTATTTTTTTACAAAAAAGCACTGCCTTTAACACTCTAGGCCAGGGTGTCAAACTAAGGCCAGAGAGCCGAATGAGGCCCACGAGAGCCCTTTATGCAGTCCTCAGGCTCTCCCAGCACCACCATCAGCTACTCTCAGCTGCTAAGCAAGCCTCATGAATGCTATTCAACCCACTGTATAATATGAGTTTGACACCTCTGCAATAAGCCAGCCAATAATTTTCAATCTTTTCTCATCTCATGGCACGCTGCCAAGGCACTAAAGTTGGCAAGGCACTCCACACCACTGGTGGGGGGTTCACATCCCCCAATGGCTCTACTAATAAAATAACCCTCCTTGAAACTCTCATGGCACACCTGCAGACCATTTGCAGCACATCAGTGTGCCTCGGCATACTGGTTGAAAATCACAGCTCTAGACCCTGGTCACCTCACCTCCCACACCATATTATCTTCTTGGAACTTTCAATAGAATCCACAAGTTCTTGCTCTTGCAGCCCAGTCCTCTGCTAGGCTTGCCTGCACGGTGCATGGCTGCTGAGCCAGAGTCTGTCTCATTCTGCAGGCTAGCTGGAAAGTAGGCTAGCTGAGAGACCAAAGTAATGAAAAGATTTATGAGCTTGTTCCCCGCTGCCTGGTCTCCTTTGGGTCTCCTCAAGGTTACACCAGCCATCTTACTGGTGCAGCTTTCTTTAGTCTTTCAGGTGGTGTCGGATCAGTGATGGGGACGCAGGATCCAGCAGATACCACTGCCCCTGAGATCTGTCCCTGTCCCATCACGATCCTCCCCAGTCCTGTCTCCAAGCTGCTCCTGAACTTCTTTCTTCACTGCCCAGGGTCCACCAGAGGCTGACTTGTGTAGCATTGTCAGGGCATGAGGCCTTCTGGGCCTTGCCCTGACTGTATCACACTGTAAACCAGCAGAGATGTTGCTGTGATCGAAACCCATATGGTACCCTGGCTGCCTGTGTGTTAGGTCACCTTATGGTGCATATAGGACTCAAAGGATTCTATTGAGTCTAAGGATAGGATTGGGCCCTTAAGTGTCTAGATCCAACATCAGGCTCCTGTCTCACATTACTACATACAATTACTTCAGCCCAAAATTCAGGGCAGGGTGATCTCTTCAAATAAAGTGTTGGTGAGGTAGGATGGGGTATCAATGAAATTATATCACAAGTGCCACTGGCCTGATCAGAATATTTGGAAGCTTCATGTGTTGCAAAAAGGTTTCCAGCTGATCTTGTTGCTGGAGTTCTGAAGGCAGCTCCTGCATAGGACTGGGCACTAAAGGGCTTTGGTTACTTTTTATCCAAATATATTTCAGTAAATATCTTTGCCAAGTTTAATTTGGAAATGCTGAACTAGGATTGGTCAACGCTGAAGAAAAAATTGAACCGTAATAACATCCAAATTGAAAGTTTTAATTTTTACCATTACTGTATTAACACACTGAATTCCTTGTATAAAGGAAGTAATATTTATACAGTCTCTCCAGGATATTTCTAAACTGTATGCCTGTTCCCTACCCCGAGGAGACTTCCAGTCACCTCCTCACCTGTGTAGCTGGTGGTAGAAGCACAGATTAGGATTTGGCTGCCTGGTAAATAGAAATAAAATTAATAACTACTTTCAGTCTGTTTGCAATTCCAAGCTTCTCCAGGAGATTGTAATAATATACAATGGAGTTATCTTGTAGCCAAGTGATATCTGATGACAGGAAGAATAACGGAAAAGATTTTACTTTACTTTTTCAGTGTTACCAAGTTGAATTGATATTGTGCTGTGATATTGAGTACTAGAATCCTTAGGGGTTGCGCTCTCAGTTAATAATATTGTAAATATGCACTAAATAGTGAAAAAGAAAACAAATTCATTCCTTGATAGCTCAAAAAAATAAAAAATAAAAACAATTTCCAAAAAACAATTTCCATACCTAATTATCCAGTTATGGTGTTTAGATTTTCATCTGTTATTTTTTATTATTTTACCCATTTCAATCATTATGTTGGTTGAGGTTCTATTTTTTAAAATGAAAATCACTTAGAGTGTTGCACACAGAAAAGCAGCTTCTAAATGCAATAAAATTGAGATGTTTTTTACACCAATAACAGCACCCTTAGCGAGTGATGACCAAACACATATGCGCATTTAAATTATTTTATTCAACGCTGCAAAAAGAGGCTTAAGCAAGGAAACAGAAGGATGCATGAAATCCAGGTGAGCCAAAGAAGAGATGGAGGTGGAAGGTGGTGTGGTCAAGGATGCTACTCGTATGAAAATGAGAAAACGGAGGACTAGAATAAGTTTCTCCATGCAACAATGCAAAAGGAGAATTGGAGTGAGAAGACTCACACACACGCACCCCAATATCTTTCACCACCTCCGGAAACTGGGAGGACACAGCCCTTCAAGGCTCCCTGGATATAATTCTCCTGCGCTATGACAACCTTTGCTTTCTCACCCTCTGTATTCAAAGCCGGTGCTCTTTTTTTCTAAAGCTGATGAAGACGTCAGCATGCTGGATGGTGCTGCCTGCTCTTGTCCCCCAAATGGCTTAATTAATTACAAAAGAAAAAAGTTTTTGAAGTTCTCCTAAACAGCAGAACTTGCTGGATCAAGGCTCGTCTTGCATGGGGAAAAAGCACTTGAAAAAGCACACAGTCCTCTACTTGATGCATTTCATTTATTTAATTTGTGCCCCATCTGTCCGCAGTGTGGCAAACATGGTGTCCTTCCCCAGAAAGCTAAGCTAGCTGGAGAAAGCAACCAGCTCATGATCCTCCCCAGTCCTGTCTACAAGCTTCTCCTGAACTTCTTTCTTCACTGCCCAGGTTCACAAGAGGCTAATGTGTGTAGCACTGTCAGTGGCATGAGGCCTTCTGGACCTTGCCCTGGCAGCATCATCCTGCAAACCAGCAGAGGTGTTGCCAAGAGAGCAGCCCACATGGTACCCTGGCAGCCTGTGTGTTATGCCACCTTATTGTACATATAGGAGTCTAAGGATTCTAGTGAGTCTAATGATCTGATTGGGCCCTTGAGACCGAACACAAGGCTCCTGTCTTGCATTGCTACATACAATTGTTTCTGCACTGTCCAATGAACACTCGAGACAACAGATATGGGAGAAAGGGCCACTTTATTGCACATAAACAAGAGGAGCAAAGGCTGAGACCTGCAGCATCTGAGGCAGCGAAAGCCCCTGTGGTGCGGGAGGGACCTCTGGGTGGTACCAGAAACCTCTGCTCCCAGGCGGGCATGCACCCGACTCAGAGCCACGCCCCGCTGCTGGGACGGCGCGCCTCATCCATGTCTATCCCTTAAGGGGAAGGCAGCCGGACCGCAGACTGTGCCACCTCGAGCCGCTGAGCCTCTGAGGTGTGCCCCACGGTCCCGGCCAGGGCTACGTCCTCGTGCCGCCAAGCCCCTGAGGACTGAAATAGGGTTCTGCCCTGCCTATGCCGCCTGAAGGTGCATGCCAAAGTCCCATTCACGCCTCCTAACCCGCACCACCTGCCCTCTTAAAGTGACCAATGGCAGATTGCAAATGGGGGGGGTGCAACCCCCTGGCCCATAACAGTCTGGGGTCAGCGAAAAAACTGCCTGCCTCTCGGCCAATCTTGGCAGGCAGCAAAAAATTCCTACCCGGCCCCAAATGGCGACCAGTTAAACTCAGACTGCCTCTAGGGCGGGCGGGTGGGTATTCCCATGGTGCCCACGTGCACAAAGAGGAAGAGGGCTGGGTCTCATCCCCTTTTAAGGGTCCGATGTGGCCTGCTAGCCCAGCCCCCTTTCACCTCCCCTCTGGGGAGGGACTGGCCTCTCGTGCCCTGGTCAGGCAAAACAAACTCCGACCACCTCCTTAAAGGGGGGCGATTGGGATTATTTCAGCCCAACATTCAGGGCAGTGTGGTCTCAGTGTGATACCACTTATCTGATCTGAACATTTGGAAGCTTCGTGTGTTGCACAGAGATTTCTAGCAGATCTCGTTACTGGAGTTCTGAAGGCAGATCCTGCATAGGTTCAGCACTGAGTTTAATGGCTTTTATTACTTTTTGTTTTATCAAAATATATTCCAGTAAAAATCTTTGCCAATGTTTAATTTGGAAATCCTGAACTATGATTGGGCAATGCTGAAAAAATTGAACCATAAACCTCCCAATTGAAAGTTTTGATTTTCACCATTACTGAATTAACTCATTGAATTTCTTGTATAAACATTCATAGTAATATCTATACAGAGATTTTTATAATATATGATGGAGTTGTCTTGTTGCCAAGTGATATCAGAAGGTTGGAAGAATAATGGAAAAGATTTTACTTCCTGTTACTTTTTCACTGTTACCAAGTTGAACTAATATTGTGCTGAGATGTTGTGTACTAAAATCCTTAGGAGTTTCGCTGTCTCAGTTAATAATATTGTAAATATGCACTGATAGAAATACTGAAAAAGAAAATAAACTCCTTCCTTGATAGCTCAAAAAATATGCAATCAAAACAAAAGAACACAATTTCTATCCTTTATCTAGTTACTGTGTTTAGTTTTTCATGTGTTAATTTAAATATTTTACCCATTTCAATCATTATTTTGGTTGAGCTTCTGTTTTTTAAAATGAAAATCCCTTGGAGTGTTGCAGTTCCTAAATGCAGTGAATTAGTGGTTCTCACACATTTAGCACCGGGACCCACTTTTTAGAATCAGAATCTGCCAGGACCCACCAGAAGTGATGTCATGACTAGAAGTGACATCATCAAGCAGGAACATTTTTAATAATCCTAGGCTGCAATCCAACCCACATTTACCCAAGAGTAAGTCCCACTGACTATCATTGTTAAAAGAATATACATAGTAGCTTGTTCAAAGTACAGGTCTGCAATATTTCCCCAAATGCAGTCACATACCATGAGAGCATCAAGTCTATTAAAAATAAAATAGTGAAATGAATGGGGACCCACCTAAAATTGCCTCGTGACCCAACTAGTGTGTCCCGACCCACAGTGTGTGAAACACTGCAATAAATGATTCGTACACCAAAAACCGCCCCCTTAGCGAGTCATGACCAAAAACATAGGCACATTTAGAACATATTATTCAATGCTGCAAAAAGAGGCTTAAGCAAGAAAACAGAAGGATCAGATCAGTCTACAAAGTCAAAGAAATAACTGCAATACTCACTCTTGCTGGAATTCGCACTCAAGGGAGAGGTGGGTTTGGTCCCATCTATCTCAGTGATCAAGAATTCAGGACAAGGCAATCCTGCATCCTACAAACTCTGTGTTCCTTCCAGAAGACTCCGAAATGATGGAGGGTGCACGAAATCCAGGCAAGCAAAAGAAGAGATGGAGGCGGAAGGTGGTGCAGTCATGGATGCTACTCATATGAAAATGAGAAAAATGAGAACTAGAATAAGTTTCTCCATGTAACAATGCAAAAGGAGAGTAGGAGTGAGAATACTCACTTCCCCCCTCCCCCATATCTTTCACCACCTCTGGGAACTGGGAGGGCACAGCCAGTTTCCCAGGATATAATCCTCCTGCAATATGAGGACCTTTTCTTTCTCACCCTCTGTATTCAAAGCTGGTGCTCTTTTTTCCTAAAACTGACAAAGACATCAGCATGCTGGATGGTGCTGCCTGCTCTTGTCCCCCAAGTGGCTTAATTAATTGCAAAGGAAAAAGTTTTTGAAATTCTCTTAAACAGCAGAACTTGCTGCATCAAGTTCTACTGATATAGGCTCATCTTGCATGGGGAAAAAGCACTTGAAAAAAGCACGCAGTCCTCTGTGAGTCCTTCGCTCACAACAGGAGAGGAAACTGAGCGCTTTCCACATGCGCTGCCTCCGACACATCCTCGGCATCACCTGGCAGGACAAAGTTCCAAACAACACAGTCCTGGAACGTGCTGGAATCCCTAGCATGTATTCACTGCTGAAACAGAGACGCCTGCGTTGGCTTGGTCATGTCGTGAGAATGGATGATGGCCGGATCCCAAAGGATCTCCTCTATGGAGAACTCGTGCAAGGAAAGCGCCCTACAGGTAGACCACAGCTGCGATACAAGGACATCTGCAAGAGGGATCTGAAGGCCTTAGGGATGGACCTCAACAAGTGGGAAACCCTGGCCTCTGAGCGGCCCGCTTGGAGGCAGGCTGTGCAGCATGGCCTTTCCCAGTTTGAAGAGACACTTTGCCAACAGTCTGAGGCTAAGAGGCAAAGAAGGAAGGCCCATAGCCAGGGAGACAGACCAGGGACAGACTGCACTTGCTCCCGGTGTGGAAGGGATTGTCACTCCCGGATTGGCCTTTTCAGCCACACTAGACGCTGTGCCAGAACCACCTTTCAGAGCGCGATACCATAGTCTTTCGAGACTGAAGGTTGCCAATACCTCTGCTTGATAAAGTTCATTTATTTAATTTGTGCCCCATCTGTCCGCAGTGTGGCAAACATGGTGCCCTTCCCCAGAAAGCTAAGCTAGCTGGAGAAAGCAACCAGCCCAAAGTCACTTAGTTGAGCAAGAATGGACTCTAATAGACCAATCCTCATAAATCCTTGCCCTGGGCTGCCTTTGCAACATCAGAACACAGTTCTACTGTCATTAACCCATTTTTGCCCAGCCCACAGATGTACACTTCCAAATGGTCTTCTGTTTGATCCCTGTTGCATACATGCAACGTTGGGCAGAAATGGCTTAAAGCTCATACAGTGTTGTGCATGATGCACAGCTGATTTCAGCATCTTCTTGGATTACCAGGTTACTGCGAAAGAGTTTAAGAGGTTAATTCGGAGCTTCCCGGTGCCCAGAGGAGCAACGGTGCAAAAATGGCTGCTGCTGTATCCAGCGGGGGCTGGGAAGCAGCTGGAGGGCTCTTTGGGGGAAGGGGATTTTCATCCCCTTCCCCTGGGGAAAGCCCCAAGCCCTGCAGTGGGGCTTCTCAAATCTGCGCTGACTAAATAGTTGGCGCAGACCTGAGGAGCTCCAGGTTGGGCTCCCAAGTGACATGTTTGCACCACACAGAGTCAGCGTACGAGCGAACCAACAGCACTAGAGCCCAAAGAATTGAGCTGTTGGGCTAAGATCCAATCCACATTTGCTTGGGAGTAAGCTCCATTCAGAGCCTCTGAGACGAATTTTATCAGGGGGTACGAAGTTTTCTTTGGGGCCCCTTTGCAAAGGGAGTGGGGTGAAACAGAGCAGGGCAGGTTAATGCTGGGCAAGCAGAATGGGGGCAGGGAAGGGCAAAACAGGACGGAGGGTGGAGACAACTGGAAAAGTCTTCTGAGCCCTGGTCTACCCACCCATGTGGCATCGGCAGATAGATGCAGTAATACGGAAAACCAAACACACTCCTAAGCGTATATGGTTTGCCAGTGACTGCAGCTGCAATGCTTGTGGTAGTGTCCCCAGCATCCCATGAAGGCTACAAGTCTGAATAGATTGGAAAAAATAAGACCCTAGGAAATTTCTGGGGCCCCTCCTTTGGCTCCTGGGCCCCCTTTTTGACCCTGGGCCCGAGTACGAATTATCCCCTTTACTCCCCTCTCCTAGGCCCTGGCTCCATTGACTACAATGGGATTTATTTCTGAGTGACATGCCCAGGATTGGGCTGCCAGTCTTCATTTAGGTTAAGTGTTGATTGACAGCTACTGGTTACTACTGCATGTACTCTTGAACTCATCCCAAACACCCTGCCCTAATCTATTCTGTGTGGAGGGGACAGAACTTTGTTAAAGCATCTGAGAGCTATTAGAGCTACCCTTAACAAACTACAGTCTCCAGAATGTATTGGGGTAACAGAAATGCATTGGAAGTGGATTAAAAATGTAGTGGAAATGCAACTCTGAATAAATTTGATTTATATGATTTTAGTGCCAAAATCCTGGTGGGTCCCTGACAGAGAATCTGGAGGTTTTTTTCTGGAGGTAGAACATTTTTAAAAATCACAATACTCTGCCATTAATAAAATATTAAAAGAAGGGGAGACAAGTACTTGATCACATTAGCTCAGATCAAGGTATGTGCTTTCTCATTGCCAAAACATTTTTATTTCCAAGTGTAGATTTTGATAAGAGACAAGGACCCAGTGAGAAGTTTCAACCTCAGCCCTCATCTTTGCATGTAGAGTCTTCCAGACAAAAAGATGGTTGGTGTGACAAGTCAAGGCAAGACAAGGCAACAGGAGGTTTGTGGAGTCATCTCCCTTTAGTCAGCCATTCAACCTATTAAGCTTCCCTGTCAAGCTAATGGTATGTCTATGATTGCTTACAACTGTGGAGCCTTGCTATTTTAGATCCTTTCACTGTACATGGAAGGAGGTGGATTTTGAGCTTTTCCTAACATGTGTCCCAGCATTTCATACTTAAGGGTATTATAACAAAATATCCACTGGCAAACTATCAACAGTCAGTGAAAAAATAAATAATTACCAAAATAATAATAATAATAATAATAATAATAATAATAATAATAATAATAATAATAATAATAATAATAGTTCTACAATAGTGTAAGAATGGCAAACAATTCATTGAAATCTATGGCTCAAACGCACAACATCTTTGCTAGGAAAAGGAAAATTCACTCCCTCTGAGGAACCAGAATGCATTGACACTTGTTTTTCAACTTCCCTATGGCTCTCTTCACCTCTTGGTTCCTCAGAGTGTAGATCAGAGGATTGAGTGCAGGAGTGACCACCATGTAGAACACAGAGGCCATTTTGTCCACCTGGGAGTAGGAGGAGGGCTTCAGATACACAAAGATACTGGGTCCAAAGAAAAGGCCAACTACTGACAGGTGGGAACTGCAGGTGGACAGAGCCTTACTACCATCCTTCCCAAAACGGCCACAGACGGTGGCCAGGATGGTGGCATATGAAACCAGCAAGGCCAGAAGGGAGGGTACAATTACTAGGCCATCACTGACTATCAAGAGTATTTCATCAACAGAGGTTTCTGAACAGGCCAGCTTGATCAACTGTGTGATGTCACAATAGAAATTATCTAACACATTCGCTCCACAATATGGTAGCAGGGCCATGACTGCTACCTGGAAAATGCCATGAATGAGTCCCCCTATCCAGCAAAATATGAGGAGACCGAAGCAATGTTGTCGGTTCATGATAGTTGTGTATCTTAGTGGGTGGCAGATGGCCACATAGCGATCGTAGGCCATGACAGCAAGGAGGAAAATTTCTGAACCACCAAAAAAGTGTTGGCTACATATCTGGGCCATGCATTCTCCATAAGAAATGGTTCCACCGCTGTTCAACAGGTGAGTCACTAGTTTGGGAGATGCTATAGAGCCCAATGTCATATCATGGAGGGAAAGATTAACCAGGAACAAGTACATGGGGCACTGAAAGAGTTTGGGCTCAGTCCACACCGTCACCATGATAAGCGTGTTTCCCAGAAGGATGGTGATGTAGCAGGTCAAGACCAGATTTAAAAGGATGAACCGAGCAGAGCGAGAGCAGGAGAAGTCCAGGAAGACAAACTCTGCAACTGTTGACCCATTCATCCCGATAGCTGGTTCTAGTCAGAGAAAGAAAGAGAATATCATTAACCCTTGCAGGCCTTACTCACCTCTCCAAACCCAGTAGCTTCTCCGTCCTGGTACCATGAATATAATCCACAAGCTCCTGCTTTTATTTTTAAGAGCAAGGTTCTTATTTCCAGGTTCAAATCTTTGCTTAGCCATGAGGCATCCTTGGTGAACTGCAGCCTGTCCTGCAGCCTGACCTACCTCACAGGGTTGGTTGGAGTACAAATGGTGGGAAGAAACCATGGCTACCACCCTGTGGCCCTTAGAGGAAAGGTGGAATAAACACATGAAAAATTAAATTAATGCCCCAATCCTATCCCTCTCCATTCTATGCCATGCAGCTGTGCCTACTGTACTGCATTCAATGGTGGGGGGTGACCAGACCCAGGAAACATAAGTAAAACATTTCTTCCTTACCTCCCTGTAGGCTGCCTGGTTGCCAGTGTGTTTTGTTGGACTTACACCAGCTATGTTGCTGACTGAGGAGCCTCAGGGGGTTGGTCTGGGCTGGGAAAGGTGGAGAGAATCAGGCATGTGTGTCTGCCTCTGAAATCCACTCCCTCCTGCTCCTGAACTGCCTCCCCCACACTTTGGCCCGCTCCCCTCTGCCACCTTCGCGCATGGTGGCAATGCATCATTTACAGCAGCGCAGCAGTATTTACAACCTGCTGTCCTAAA
This sequence comes from Tiliqua scincoides, assembly GCF_035046505.1. Taxonomy (NCBI): domain Eukaryota; kingdom Metazoa; phylum Chordata; class Lepidosauria; order Squamata; family Scincidae; genus Tiliqua; species Tiliqua scincoides. The sequence continues at coordinate 140,132,509 of NC_089825.1, read as the reverse complement.
TGCCCAATAGGATTGGGTGGTAAATTAACATTTCACGATTAAACTCCAGGCCCCCTTATCATTTTATTGCATGCAAAGGAAAATTTCAGACCAATATTCAAGACTCTCCTTGAATGACTTCAAATAGCCATGTTGTGGCTGGCTCTACATTCTTCAGGTTCTTCCCACCAGACTCATGCAGCCCCCCCCAAAAACAACTTAAGCCTTCCTCCTCCCCTCCACCCCCCAGCCCCCACCTCCTGGTACCAACCTATCCGGCTCCTACCTTGTCTTCTACTGCTGTCGATATGAACACCAGCTTTCAGATGGTCCACAAGGTCTTTGACACAACACAGAGGTGGCAAGTAAGCAAGCACACACACAGAAAACACACACACACACACACACACACACACACACACACACACACACACACACACACAAGTTGCAAGCCCGCACAAAAGTGAGTCGGGACTCAAGTCAATTTGGGTCCAAACGCTTTTCTAAGTCACTGGCACCAAGTCACAGGTTGATTGCGATTCAATGCCATCCATGACACGAGTTAACTCAAGTGGCCATCCCTGGCTTTCTCTGTTCCTGCTGGGGACTAAGATTGAGCTAATACCACTCAGTTTCCACTTGGTATTTCACTAGACATTGAGTAGGCATTCAGAAACTTGAGGACTAGAAACCATGTTTTGTTAATTTGTTTCTTAAGGAAGTTGAGATGATCAAATGTCCCTATTCTGACATCTTTGCATAGTATGTATTTGTGTGCCAAAGTGGAATAAGTGCAGAATTTTTAAATACATACAGTTAATACCTTCCACAGTAACTGGCAGGGTAATGACACATAAAGACAAGTTGTAGTTCATTGGCAGAGCACAGGCTTTCCATGCAGAATTCCCTGTTCCACTCCTGCCATTGCCAGTAAAGAAGACCTCAGGTAGCAGAGCTGGGCAGTGCTACCCACTACAGAGCCACAGTGATGGAGTAGCCAGAGTGTTACGCAGGGATGAGGAAGACCTAGGTTCAGGTTCCTATTCAACCATGGAACTCACTGAGGATGGAACTCACCTAAGGATGAGGAGCACTGCCGCTGGATGTCATAAACGTGATGTAAAGCATGTTTATGGCACCCTCCGAGTAGGGAGTGCTGGCACCAGCCCAGCGCCAATCGGTGCTGAGCCCAGTAATGGACTAATACTGCCCGGAGCAAGGGAAGAGTGCTGGGTGGCAGTAAGGACTTTCAGGGTGAGGTGTTCTGGGGTAGAGTGGGGGGAACAGGGACGAGAGCGGGGTGGGACCAGCAGATCCCTGGCCTCCTCAAGGTAAGGGTATATTCCTTCCCTTACCTCAGGACTGCATTGAGGCTGGAAAATTGGTTCGGACCGGGCTGTCAATCATGGCTTCGGAAGGTCTGTTTTTACAATACAAGTCACTCGGAGTGCTGCAAACTGCAATGCAAGTCCAAAATGCAACAAATGGGACATTACCCCAATGACAACAGTAGCAACATCCTTAGGGACTTCTTCCAAAATTAAAGAAGAAGAAGAAGCTTCAACAAGGAAACAAAAGGATCAAACTCCAGAGTCTGCGAAATTGTAGCAAAAACAGCAAAACTCACACTGATTTCAGTTTGCAGTCAGAAGGTATCTGGGACTGGCACCATCCATCTCAGCGATCGAGACTTCATTGCAAGGCAATCTGTCATCCTCCACACATTGTGGTCTTTCAAGAAGGCTCAGATATGATGGAAAAAAGACATGCAAGAAACCCAGGTGAGCAAAAAGAGACCGATGGAGGGGAAAGATGGTGTCGTCCAGGATAACACTTGAATGAAAATGAGAGAGCTGAGAACAAGAATCTAAATAACCTTCTCCATACAATTATACAAAGGGGGGATTTGAATGAAATCACCCATTTCCCCCCTCAACAATATCATCTGAAAATGAAGAGGATGGAGTCCTTCCAGTTCCTTGAGATAAAATCCTGCTGCAATCTGAGGTCCTTGGATTCCACCCCCTGTGTTCAAATCCTGTGCTCTTTTTTTGAGCTGATGAAGATGTCAGCATCCCGGGGAGTGCTGGCTACTGCTCAGTCCCAAATGGGACAATTACAAATGAAAAAAAGGTTTTGCAGTTGTTGTAAACAGCAGAACTTCCGAAGGCATGTGTACTTTTTCCCCCCAATATTTTTTCTCCCTTGGAAGAAGAGCCTACCTCAGCAAAAACTGAGCAGGTCATTGATGGCATTTGCATTGTGCCCATCTTCAGTGTGGCAAACATGGTTCCCTCCCCCTCTAAGGCACACTACTAACAGAGAACAACTGGCCCCAAATCACCTAGTGCAGCAAGAATGACAACTTCAGGTCTCTCCCCCACCCAGACACTGCCCCCTTCCTCCCTTCCCTGCCCCATTTGTCCCACCGCCCACCTCCACCGCCAACTTATTGGCACTCTCCCAGGACGCCTCTCCACCATCCTGCACATTGATGCGCGCTGGCAGCCTTGTTGCACAAACTAGGCTCACAAATCACTTACATGACACTGCCCCACTGCCATAAATCAGATATTAGGATTAAGCCATTCAACTCCAACAGCCCTAGCCTATCACACTGCCGCACTGGGAGAACACACATGCCACCAGTGCCAACTGCTGAAAAGCACCCATAGCAAAGCACAGGTCACCAGACACATAGAATCAGTTGTAAATCAGTGGTAGCTGCTGTTACCTCTTGAGCAGCAAGGCCCATCAGATAGTTTGTGGCATCTCAGTAAGCAATGGCGATAATTTCTTAGAGCAGACCAAGCAAAAATTGAATGACTTCCTGGATCTTCAGCACTTCCTGCTGCCATTCCTCCGTCTTTCTCACACTTACCATCCTACTTGCTGTCAGCTCCTTTCACATATTAGCCTCGAGTGCTTCTTTCCTGTTGTGTTATGCTGTTGTGTTATGTCTAACACCAGATTCACCTGGCTGGTGTTAGACATATGGGGGATTTTCCTGCGATGATGGCAGGTGTTTTGAATCTGGCTGGCCCCTTTTACAATTTTTCACAAGCCCCCCCCGATCTCTGTGTGTGTGTGGGGGGGCTAAATCACAAGTGAACACAACATGTGAGGTCCTCGACTGTGATTACTGCTTACATGGCATTGAAGGTAAACTGGGTTAATGTTGCCACAGTGCTCAAATTATTTATTTAGGGCGCAATCCTAATCCCTTATGTCAGTGCTTTCCTTCACTGGCTTAGCAGTGCCAATGGGACATGTGCTGCATCCTGCAGTTGGGTGTCACTCACAGAGGCCTCCTCAAAGGAAGGGAATGTTTGTTCCCTTCCCTCAGAGCTGCATTGCCCTTTTGTCAGTGCTGGAAAGCACTGACATAAGGGGTTAGGATTGCACCCTCAGGGAATTAACAAAGAATGCAGGGTTGGTTTCCTGAGAATCAGAGTAACTCATTCTCTCCAGCTTTGACCTTCCCTGTTGGAGCAGCCCATGGAACAAGGGATCTTCGGGGATAGAGGTGAAGACCGGCATCATTAAGAATCAATTCAACAGATTGACAAGAGAGTGTGCCCAAAGATACAAGTGATTTATTGGAGAAAAGAATTGCTACAGGAAAGGATACAAATAAAGCGATAGATTAGGCAGGAGTTCTGGTCTAGAGGGTTGAGCCTCCATTTGCCTGAAGATAACATCCACAAGGTCACTGGTTCGAGGCCACCGGCACCGTGCGACCTTGAAGCAGCTGACAAGCTGAACTGAGCTATTCCATCTGCTCTGAGTGTGGGAGGATGGAGGCCAGAATGTGCGACCAGATCAAGAAAGAAACATCTGAATGTTGTGGTTTCTTGACAGATAGAAACCTTCTTTCAAATTGTAAAAATCCCTACGGGGATTTAATTTGCCTGCCTATGTAAACTGCCTTGCATAAAGTCTAAGGGAAATCTGAGGACCAAGAAAGGCGGTATAGAAATACCTGTATTTTTTATTATTATTATTATTATTATTATTATTATTATTATTATTATTATTATTATTAACCATATTTTGTGAAATGTACCTAACAGAGAAGTAGAAAAGCAATTGATTTTTTGGGGAAGAAGCTTTTGAGAAACTCTAAATTTTTAGCCCAGTCCTTAAACTGAGATGAGAGAAAGAAGGGTGAGTGGAAAGGAAAAGAAAGCATATTAATAAGTACCCACAGATGATATGGTTGGGGGAAGCCTTGCAGGGACCTGAACAGATTTGGAAATTCTGATTTCATGCAACATGGGGTGACCATCGGCTGGTCAGAACCCTTCACTATTTATGGGGTTTTGGAGTTGCTGCTTATGTACAGCTCTCAAAATAAGCATGTTCACCTGGTTATTGGGGTGTAAAAGGGGTTCTGGATGTTTCTGCGCTAGTGTGTTTATGTGCAAACTGGTGTTTGGATGGATTCAGAGCAGGTGCTGATGTGCCTCTTTCTGGCACACAATCAATGGGAACACTTCGACTCAAAATGCAGGTGCGCAGGGCACATTACACAATGGGCACCTTTGAAATGCAGGCACAGCTTCAAAACAAAGAGGTGACAAGAGGATACCAGAAAGACACTGATGGAAGGTGAAAGATGCATCACACGCATATTGCAAAGGCTGCATTCAATAAACAGCTACACTGAAAGGGAGCATTCAGGGATGGCTTGAAAAATACAGACACAAGAAGGAGGTTAAATAACGGCACATATTTAATGGAGACTAGGCAGTGAATAAAAAGTTTGCATAATGGGAGTACATACTTTTCCCAGGGTGGGTGACACAAAGTGGCACCCAGAATTCAAAATGGAGTTTTTGAGGCTTGATCTGAGTTTCAGGAAAAGCAGCATCCACAGTTCATATTTTTCATCTAGATTATATGGATTCGTACCATGATAATCCATGCTGGCCATGCAGGATTGGACAAAAATTGACTTGGGTAGGCAATTTTGGCTTGAGTGGTGTTGCTGCCTCAAGGCATTTATGGTACTATGTGCAAGTACTGTGTACCAATGAAATAAAAGAATGGAATTCAGAAGAATCACCACAACGAATAGACTGGCCTGAGCCATCCTCCATTGTTTGCTCCAGTCCTGGTAGCCTGAGAAATCTTCCCTCTGAATCTGGTGGTAGCCATGATGGCCATGCCTGCATGAATCTTTCTCTATAACCATCTCTGAAACAGTAGCCCTCATCCTCCCATCACATTCCCTAAGGTATAGTGCAACCCCATAGAAATTGCAACATCCCAAAAACACAGGAGAAAGATAAGAACACAATTCAATGAAAATGTCATAATACAAACAATGTATATCAATTATTATAATAAAAAATATTTAATCCTCATCAATCTCATCTATTATAATAATATTACAAAATAGTAATACAGAATTGGTGAAACTTAGGTCTCACATGGACAACAGTGGACAAAGTTCTAGGAGCCTATGAAATGAAACTTCATACATCTACTCCCTTTGATGCAGCAGCAGGAGTTTACACTTGTGATTCAATTTCCCCATGGCTCCCTTCATCTCTTGGTTCCTCAGAGTGTAGATCAGAGGATTTAGGGCAGGGGTGACTACCATGTAGAACACAGAAGCCATTTTGTCCACCTGAGAGTGGGAGAAGGGTTTAAGGTAGACAAAAACCATGGGTCCAAAGAAGAGGCCAACCACTGTCAGGTGGGAGCTGCAGGTAGACAGAGCCTTCCTACCACCCTTCCCAAAACGGCCACAGAAGGAGGCCAAGATGATGACATATGAAACCAGTACAGCCAGACAGTTGGGTAGAGTTATTAAGCCACCACTGATCAGCATCAGTATCTCAACCACATAGATTTCTGCACATGCCAGCTTGATTACCTGTGGGATGTCACAGAAGAAATTGTCCAACACATTCGGTCCACAGAATGGTAGCTGGGCTAAGACCACTATCTGGATAGTGGAATGAATGAAGGCTCCTGTCCAGCAAAATATCAGTAGACTGAAGCAGCGTTGCCGGTCCATGATGGATGTATATCTCAGTGGGTGGCATATGGCCACACAATGGTCGTAGGCCATGAGAGTGAGGACAAACATCTCTGCACCCCCAAAGAGGTGCAGACCAAACAGCTGGACCATACAGCCACCATAAGATATGATAGAGAAACTGTTCAATAGGTCAGTCACTAATTTGGGGGCAGCCAATGAACCCAAAGACATGTCGATAAAGGACAGATTGGCAAGGAAGAAATACATGGAACTTTGAAGGAGCTTGGACTCAGACCACACGGTCACCATAATTACGAAGTTTCCCAGAAGGGCGGTGGTGTAGCAGGCCAAGACCAGGACAAAAAGAAAGAGCTGTGCAATGTGGGAACAGGAGAAGCCCAGCAAAATGAACTTTGAGATGGTGGAGCCATTCATGTTGATGGTTGGTTCTAGTGCAATTTTTAAAAAATGAAGTATGTGAGCGATATTTCAACCCAGACACAAATTTTTTTAATCATTTTATTCCTGTAATTTATAACCTGACTTTCTATATAACAGACTCTTTTACCCTCCTGGAATTATGAATAAAATCAAGGTGATTCCACTCCTCTTTCTTTAGTTCTCAACTTCTAGACCTTTTCCAGGCTCTTTCCTTATGACTATACACACACAATGGTTTTCAGGCAATATTCATTGTTGTGTGTGAGCATGTCAAGGTAGAAATACAATAAATCAGTCACTGGAAAGAGCATGAATCTTTTGAAATAATCATGTGAATAGACCAATTAATTATATCTGCATCTAGTTCCTTATGAGGACTTATTTCAGTTTTTCTGTTTGTTTTAATTTTAGAACACATTGACCCCAATCTCCAACCCATACAAGAGGTCAAGTTGGCCTAAACTTTGAATAAAAGCAGTACAATAAAAATACTGAAAACTTAAAACAATAAGCAAGAATAAAATAAACTGAGCAATAGATAACAAGTTTTTTAAAAAAGGTTTCTGGGATTTGTTTTTATTTGCATCTGCTAAACAGAAGGAGTACAGAAGGATTTTGTAGGCTATGTAATTCACTGAAGTCCCTGATTGATGGAAATGCTTCTACTGTAACTTCTGAGATTCAGTTTCTTAGGAATTTCTTAGCCCTGTGATTCTTAATGACCGTTGAGATTTTCATGATGCTGAATTCTATAAAGAGTCCTAACTCCTGTCTCTGTGCAGGAAGAATTCAGAACTGGCATACAGACAGGTAACTCTTCCTGCAGTGGCTTAGAGATGGGATTTGATCTCAGGGAAGTGTGCAGGCTTTCCATGCAGAAGGTCACAGTTCAATCTGTGGCAGCTCAGGGGGTTCTATCGGGCCAGTCGCTACAATGCTGCATGTGACATCCTGAACTCTTTGGAGGAAGGGAGGTGAAAATATTATTCATAATATGGAGCAATCCCTATACATTCATGGTGCTAATCGTGATGATGACTGGTACTACTTAAACAACCCAGTTCTATCCTTTTCCCTACTATAGCATGCAGACGCACCAAAACTGCATGCTGGACGGGAGGAGGGGGTGATCAGGAGGCTTGGGAAAGGTAAGGAAAATTCTCTTACCCCTCTCTAAGCCCCTTGAGCCAATGGGTCTCCTTGGACCTGCACAAGCTATATAGCTCTATTCCAAGAAGAGCTTGGCTTTATTCCAAGAAGACAGTGGGGTTTGTCAGGAGGCTCCAGAGGGCATAACATCTGGTGCTTGTCAGGCTGGGAGACATCCTCTTCCGTCTCCAACATATCCCCTTCCCCCTTCCAATTCATCCCAATCTGCTCAGCTCCCCACTCCATTCTCTCTGTCCTCCCTAGTTAGGGGCCAGTCCTATGCAACTTTCCAGCACTGATGCAGCTGTGCCAATGGGGCATGTGCTGCATCCTGTGATGAGGGAGGGCAATGGTGTAGCTAGAGGGGGTGCAAAGCACTAAGTTGGGCAGGGGGCCTCACCGTGGTGTGCAGGTGGCCCCTCCCCGTCCCCTTGGGAGCCATTTTGGGTAGTGGGAGCATTCCGCCTCCATTTTGCTCCCAGCACCCAGAATGGCTCGGAAGGGGAGGGGCCACGTGCACTTTGCGATGAGGCTCCCTGCAAAACCTTGTGCTTTGCATCCCCTCTAGCTACACCACTGTGGAAGGACAGTCACAAAGACCTCCTCAAGGCAAAGGAGCATTTGTTCCCTTACCTTGGGACCATAAAGCAAGTTCCACAGCAGAAAAGCTGATTCCAGCAGACAAACCTCTTGATAGGATTGAGCGGTGATTCCCCCCCCCCCAGAACTGCACAGAAAACAAAGTAGTTGCAGTGTAAGTACAGGGAAGACAGTGTAATGGAAGATCAGAAGATCATCAGGTGGATGATGTGGTGCTGACAGCGATTCCCTGTTTTGACAGCTGGTTGACAGCTCTGGGAAGGGCAGGGCTGGCTCCACAGCTGTAATCAATCAAGGCCAATGGAGACCTAGTTGGACACCTGAGCTTCATTTGACCTTGATGGGACTCGAGCTAACAAGGTAGCTCACAGCTGAGCTGCATTTGGACTTAACAAGGGGCTGCAGGATAAAAGGCAGCTTCAGAAGGAGCAAAGGGCTGACCAGAGCGGGACGCTGACCAGAGAGAGAACCCTGACCCAGAGGGACACCTGGACGGACTCACACTGGGAGAAGGGGACTGCCAGAACTCTGCTGGAGGACACACAGAGGAGAGGATTGCCAGGACCCTGCTGGAGGAGACACTCTTCTGGAGAAGATAGAGGAAGGGACTACTGAGACTCTGCTGGACACACACTCTGCTGCATTGGACTGCTACTGGGAAGATTGGACTGGGAATACTGGACTGGGAAGATTGGACTGCTTTGGAGATTGAACTGTGGACTTGGACTGGAGGTGTCAAACCTTCACCCACTGAGTTAAGTGGAGTTTTGGGGAGGGAAAGCCTCTGGACAAGAGGACTTGCAGGGAGTGTCTGTAGCAATAAATTCTTGTTAATTGCTATAGATAAGGAGTTCTGTGTTCATTTCTTTGCACACCACAGCTGTTGTTTCTTGGAAAAGGAGGGTGTTAATTAGCCAAAAAGCAGGCATTAGAAGGGAGTTGGGATATTTGGATGGGACAAATTGGCGTAGTCGGCAGGATTCAAAAATTAGGATAGGACAGGCAGAATCCGCACACCCCTTAGCAGGCAGTGCTTAAGAAGCCATTGAATTGTATTCATAACAATTATCAAATCACCCTCAAATGACTTTCAAGACATGACTGTGATTGCTGACAATTCAGAACTTGAATTGTGGTTGCAACAATTCAGAACTGCAATTGCATAGCAAAAGAAACAGAGCAAGCATCAATAACACCACTTAGGTGGTGGTTATAGTGTCCAATGAAGGCACTGGACACTCTGTTCCAATCATGCAAAGCAGATCCCCTGCAGAAGCCTTCAGTGTCAATCAACCATTCCTAAGCCACCCTCCAGCTTCTCAAACTACTGTACTCACCAGCATGAGAAAGGAAGTAAAAAATATCAGGTAAGCAAAAGGAAGGAAACAGGAACAGAAGGTGTTGTGACCCAGAAGATCCTAATGAAAATAAATGTCACTGAGGCACAAAAATGAAAAATGTCCCTCCATGCAAATATGCAAATTGATATTTTCTCGGACAAATATTGTTTCTCCCAAACTGACTTCAACCTCCCTTGAAAGTAAGAGGAAGACTCCTGTTGAAATCCCCTTTATAGTATCCTCCTTTGATCCACAGCCTTTTGATTCCACCCACTGTGAACAATGCCTGAGGTCCCGTCTTGGCACTGACACAGTTGTCAGCACCCTGGAGAGAGCTGCCTGCTGTTTGGTCCCACATGGGGTGATTAAAATCTAAGAAGATCTGGAACTTGTTGTATGCAATAGATATTATGCGGCCTGGGTGCTGTCAAGGGTTTTTTCCCACCGGGGGGTGTTGAGCTGAAGCCAGCAAAATCAGTAGTTTGTGTGTATAATTTTAACCCCACCATTCCTTCAAGAAATTCAGTGTCGCATACAACCTCCCTGTAAGGTGGGTTGAGGATTCAAGGATGCAAATACCCCGTAAGATACAGAGGTGTAATGGATACCAAGTTGCCTAAGGTAACCTATGGACTCCATGACTGAGCAAAGATCTCAACATCAATATTACTTCGTCAAACTGCAAGACATTAGCCTCTACACTACCCTGGCTCTCTGTTAAGATTGTCACATGGCCAGTTTTGTCTCTTTTGCAGTGTCACACATGAATGCTCAGGACTTGCAAATGAGGTATCTTGTGTTGGCACAGAAAGTTCCCTAGGGGAAACTCCAGAGCTCTCCAGGAAGAATTATCAGGCTATAGCAGGGGTGCCCAAACCCCGGCCCGGGGGCCACTTGCGGCCCTCAAGGCCTCTCAATGCGGCCCTCAGGGAGCCTCCAGTCTCCAATGAGCCTCTGGCCCTCCTAAGATTTGTTGAAGCCCACACTGGCCCAATGCAACTTCTCTCAGCGTGAGGGAGACTATTTGCCCTCTCGTGTGAGCTGTGGGATGAGGGCTCCCTCCACTGCTTGCTGTTTCGCATCTGTGATGCAGCAGTAGCAATGAAGGAAAGGCTAGTCTTGCTTTGTGCCAGGCCTTTTATAGGCCTTGAGCTATTGCAAGACCTTCATTCATTCATATAAGTTCATCTTTAATATATTCATTTATGTAAACTTATGTAAATTTATTCATTTAAATGTAAAGTGATTCTTTTTTTGCCCCGGCCCCCGACACAGTGTCAGAGAACGGATGTGGCCCTCCTGCCAAAAACTTTGGACACCCCTGGGCTATAGCATGAATATCATGTAAGAGTATCATGAGCGACTTGGAACAAGGCTGGTTAAAAGTCAAGTTTCTCACTCCTGAGGGGAGATTGAGGATGATTTGAGTGCTTCTTTGGGGTAGGACTCTGGGGATGGGATTCACGAGAAGCAACTTTACAGGGACTGTGTTACTGTTAGGGCAGCCATTCTTGTGGGTCTGCTGAGGTCCTGGGCTAAATGTTAGCATTTTCAGGTAAGTGCCAGGGACTCCTTCAGTCCATCAGCCAGCCTGGCTGCATTGCCACCCTTCTTGCTGGTGCTCCCACTCTTGCTATACAGGTCAGCTTGGTAGTAGAAATTGTTCAGCATGTTAGGTCCATAGAATGGTATATGGGCACCATCTACCCTCCGTTCTATGCTTCCCCTCTAATGTGCAGAGGTAGTAAACCAATGGTTGTGTTCTAGGTTGTGCTCTCAGTTTCCATTCATTGACAGTGACAATATCCCTGCTCAGTGGCCCACTTGAGGTGTGTATGCACCTACAATGTGTTCAGGTATCATTTGCACTGCACAAAGTTCTTGTGTCAAAATGACAGTAGGGCCCTGACATTCAGTCTGAAAGCTACTTTTCTGGATGCAGAACATTTTAAAGACTTACAGTATGGAGTCTCCACTTTCTGGGCAAGGCAATCAAGTAGATGGTGGAGTCTCAGCTTCAACCTATTAAGCATCCCTATATCAAGACAGGTTATCCATCCATCTAGCCCAGCATAGTCTACTCTTGCTTGCCAGAAATTGTGAAGCAGAGGCCTTATCCCTGTAACCTACCTGCTCATTGTTCATGGCAGGAACCAGATTTGTGAAACATCTGCTGTGCTTTCCAAAAATGGTCCCGCAAGCAGTGACTTGTGCCAGGATCCTATTCCCTTTTTGAACCCTCCAATGCCCCTTTTCTTTCCTTGAACTTACACCAGCAAAATGGCTGGCATAGGTCCAAGGATAACCAGAGCTGATTAGGCAGCTATCAAGGGGTAAGTCCAAAATGCCTTTGCAGGCTGTCTGATTCCCCACCACCACCAGCAGAGAACACAGTGCAGCCTCCATTCGCAAAGCTGCATGTTATAATGTGGCAGGGGATATGCTCAGCTGCAGTGGTGTCACTAGGATTTGCACCACCCAGTGTGGAAGGCCAGTGCATCAGCCCGCACATGGACCTCTTCCCATACAATGGTGTTTTGTTTTTTTGTTGTTGGTGTTGGGCTATAGCTTTTGACAGTACTTTTTTTGTTTAAAAAAAAAGGTGCAGGAATTCACAACTTGTTAATCATTTATTTATTTGTTTATTTATTTATAAACCTTTTTTATTGGAGAAATAAAATATTTTATGTGCTTCCCCCCTAAAGATGAACTTACTTCTGAGTAGACATGCATAGGATTGGGCTGTCAATCGCCACATCCTCTTCTCCCAGCTACTTTTTCTACACATGGGGAAAAATACTGTACAGGTGCACTTATATTGTGTAGTATGTAGTGTGGCACTACTTCGAGGAGAGGAAGCAGTGAATGGATTCTCAAAAATGGCTTCCATGAGTTCCATGTAGTAAAATTACTCTAAGCAACTGTGGGAGTAAGAACAAAAAAGGAATTCTTACATGAGTGGGGTCCTTAGGTGCACATAGAAACAGCTATGTTTGCAAACAAGCGATAAAATATGGTTTAATTCAGGTATCAGAATACTCTGTGTCTTTGGGAAGGTGCTTGGCATGCAATTGTATGTTCTCTGCTGCCTTGAGCAGCTGCTGTGCATTGCTGGACAGGAGCTGCAAATGCTGGCTGGCAGAGGGCATGCTTGTGGGGGAAGGATGAGGAGGATCTCTGGGAAGGCTGGACAGCACATTGTACACATGTAGAATCCCTTTTCACCAGCCCTTAGCATATGAAAATGGGTGCAGGTATATATCTCTGCCAGGATTAAGAGCCCAATCCTAGGTATGTCTACTCTGAAGTAAGTCTTGTTCTAGTCAATGGAGGTTACTCCCAGGAAAGTGCCTAGGATTGCAGCCTAAGAGCCCAATCTTGTCTACTCAGAAGTCCACTTTAGTGAATGGGGCTTACTGTGGATAGGATGGCAGCCTCAGGGCCCAATCCTGTGCCTGTCTACTCAGAAGTAAGTTCCAATATAGTGAATGGGGCTTCCTCCCAGGAAAGTGTGGAGAGGACTGCAGCCTCAGACCCCTTCCTCTGCCTGTCTACTCAGAAGTCAGTCCCACTAGAGGCAGTGGGGCTTCCTCCCAGGAAGGTGTGGAGAGGACTGCAGCCTCAGAAACCCTCCTCTGCCTGTCTACTCAGGCTGCAAGGATAAGACACTTTGCCAGGAGTAAGCCCCATTGAACACAATGGAACTTGCTTCTGAGTAGACATGCATAGCTTAGGGCTCTCAGGCTGCAAGGCTATGACACTTTCCCAGGAGTAAACCCCATTGAACACAATGGAACTTACTTCTGAGTAGACATGCATAGGCTTGGGCTCTCAGGCTGCAAGGCTATGCACCCTTTCCCAGGAGCAAGCCCCATTGAGCACAATTAGACTTACTTCTGAGTAGACATGCCTAGGCTCGTGCTGCAGATTGTCATGGGTCTGCACCAGCCAGCTTCCTTCCCCTCCTCTGCCAAGCCAGTACCTGGGCATTCCATGAGTGCCACAGCCTGTCTCCCTGGCTGGCTGTCCATCCTCCTCGGCATCGGCGCATGTCGCCCGCACCCTACACTGGCTTAGAAGCTGCGCTGGGGGCAGAGCACAGGGGGAGGGGAGGCGGGCTGGGCTCAGGTGAGAGCTTGGAGATGGGGCAGGAGGGGGTCATTGTGCAGACAGGCAGGGGCCAGGTGCCCGCCCACCCTGCACCCCCCAGCACCCACCCAGCTAATGCCTCTGTTTTGCTCCCCCCCTTCCTGGAATGCCTCCAAAGGGAAGGGGCCCCTGCAAAAAGGTGCCGGAACTCCGTCCCGCCACGTTCCATTAGAAAAAAGCCCTGGCTTTTGATGGAATAGAGATATTTCAACGCAGTTCATTTCATTGCATTCTGCATGAAATCACACATTGAATGATATATAACATGATGGTACTATTTGAAAATACTAAGATTTTAGAAATTTTGGACAGTAGTGGTGTCACACACACACCCCCTCGTGCTCGTCACCTGGTGCAGCCTGCATCTCCTGAACCCCACCCCCCAGCGATGCCACTGCTCAGTTGTCATATGTTCTGAGCACACAAATGAAAGCATACATGTTTAAATTGTAACTGGTGTGGTGGACCATGGAGTCCATGGGAGAGGATTCATTCATTCATCAGTAGGAACACACTCTTGACCTCCTCGAAAATACTCATGTTCATAGCAGTCTGCATTCTACAGCTAGTGTATTACCTCTATCATAATTCTGCTGAGATTGTCTATATCCATACAATGAGATACAATCCAAAGCACGCTATTCATAGATGCAGTCCACTCTGATGCTGCTGAATCAGCAAGCAAAATACAGGACCTGAACATTTCAACTATTAATGATACTCTTTGATTAAGTTCAAAATTATATAATAAGGAATATCAACCATTTGAAATCATTTAGCATGACAAGCACATTCAGTAACAGGCAGTTACATATAGAAAAAAATTTGCAAGATAATATCCATAAGCATATCAGCAAGCAATTAATTAAAAAATGAAATAAAACTAAAAAAATATTTAAAATATAGTAGGTACTCGCCTATAAGGCAAGAAATTTCTGTCAATAAATCAAGTGTAAAGCCTCATCTTATCTGAGAGTCACATTGTGGCAGCCAGGAGAAGCCCAGAGGAGAGCAAGAGGCCAATGCAGAGATAATTAAAGGCAATTAGTCTCCCGGGCAACGAGGCTGCAAGCTGCAACCAAAGTTAACCTTTTCACTCCTCCTGAGAAAAAAGCAAGCAAGGGCTTGACACCACCATTTTAATCAAGCAAGCCTCCTTCTCTTTTGCAGGATCACACCTGACCCTTCTCCACCCTCATTCTATTTTGAAAATGTTTGGCAGATGTTTGGTTTTTAAACTTTACCAGAATGTAATTGTCATTTCCATCTGAAACAAAGTCCAAAGCTACAATGCAATGAACCATTACTTGAGAAGAACACTGATGGAAAGCAATGGGTCTACTTCTGAGTAAATCAGGTTGCAACTATGTGTAGCTGAGCTTGCTTGTGCTCACTGCTTGTTGCTTGTCTCTCCACTGTGAACTGAATTGCACACTCCCAGTTATGTGTTATACGTTGTATAAGTTGAGCCTCTGGCTTGACACACTAGGCACCTTAAAGGATTAGATTAATGGTCCTACTGGTATGTTTATAGTGCACTTATTCTGATAGTGTTCAGAAAAAGGTTGCGAAGACGAGAATTAAAAAAGTTAATGAATAAAAATGTATCATATGATCTTTTACTATATTTTTATTAAATTAGAGACTATACAATTCTTAGGTAACAATTACTGATAGGTTATTTTTCAGGATCAGGCTTTGGATAAAATAAGACAAAATTATAGTCAGACACCCACTCTAAGTTTAACCCCCCCCCCCAACTTATCCAATGATCATAGGAAATGCCATTAGTTTTGCTCAAAATCTGCTCTCAACTTATCTGTGAGATCAGCTTGTGCTTGAGTTGCTGCAGAAAGTGCAAATAATCCATTGAAGTTTAGGGCTCACGTATACAACAATGTAATTGATAGGGAAAGGAAATCTTGCACTGAGGAAACAGGAGGTGTCTACACTTGTTTTTCAATTTCCTCATGGATTCCTTCACCTCTTGGTTTCTCAGAGTGTAGATCAGGGGATTGAAAGCAGGCGTGACTACCATGTAGAACATGGAGGCCATTTTGTCCACTTGGGAGCTGGAGGAGGTCTTCAGATACACAAAAACAATGGGCCCATAGAAGAGGCCAACCACTGTGAGGTGGGAGCCACAAGTGGACAGAGCCTTCCTACCACCCTTCCCAAAATGGCCACAGATGGTGGCCAGGATGATGACATATGAAAGCAGCAAGGTCAGAAAGCAAGGTAGAGTTACTAGGCCATCACTGACTACCATGAGTATCTTAGCAACATAGGTTTCTGAACAGGACAGCTTGATTACCTGTGGGATGTCACAGAAGAAATTATCCAACACATTCACTCCACAATATGGTAGCTGAGACATCACCACTGTCTGAAAAACGCTGTGAATAAGTGCTCCCATCCAACAAAATACGACGAGACTGAAGCAACATTGTCGGTTCATGATGGTTGTGTATCTCAGTGGGTGGCAGATGGCCACATAGCGATCATAGCCCATGACAGTGAGGAGGAACATTTCTGCACCTCCAAAGAAGTGGAGACCAAATATCTGGGCCATGCAACCGCTAAAGGAAATAGTTCCGCCACTGTTCAATAGGTCAGTTGCTAGTTTGGGGGTTGCTACAGAGCCCAATGACATATCGAGGAGGGACAGATTGACAAGAAACAAATACATGGGGCACTGAAAGAGCCTGGGCTCAGACCACACAGTTACCATGATTAGTAAGTTTCCTACAAGGATGGTGATGTAGCAGGTCAAGACCAGAGTTAAAAGGATGAACTGAGCACAGCGAGAGCAGGAGAAGTCCAGGAAGAAAAACTCTGTAATAGTAGACCCATTCATCTTGATGGCTGGTTCAAGGCACAGAAACAAATGGAACACTGTTAATCTGCAGGCCCTGCACTTGGCTTCTGCTGGACATAAGTGGAATAAGTGTGGATTTCTGGCATACACTAAGAGCCCAATCCTATCCAACAATCCAGTGATGGTGCAGCCACAATGCAGCCACAAGGTGAAGCAACAAACATTCCCTTACACTGAGTAGACCTCCATGACTGCTGCCCCACCACCACCACAGGATGCTGTGCACACCATAGTGACCCAGTTGCATCAGCAGCCAATAGTTGGATAGGACTGGGTTCTTAGCTAATACCTCCCACAGTAACTAGCATAGCAGTGACAACTGAGGACAGGCTGTAATTCAGTAGTAGAGTGCTGGTTTTGCATGAAGTTCCCAAGTTCCGCTCTACTATTGCACTTAAAAATACTGCAAGTTGCAGGGCTGGACAGTTCAGGGCTATGAAGACATCGTGATGCAGTAGCCAGAGTGTTGTACAGAGATTGGGGAGACTTGGGTTCAAACCATTACTCAGCCATGAAGATCACTGGGTGACCATGTCCAGTCAAACAGGCTGAATTCAGCCTATCTCACAGGATTGTTGTGAGGAAAAAAGGAGGAACATGCATGCTGCCTGAGCCCCTTGGAGGAAGAATGAGACATAAATGAAATATGACACATACCTCTGGTCTGATCAGGACATTTGCATATTCCACAAGGATTTGCTCTTTTTCATTACTGGAGTTCTGAAGGCAGAAAAAATATGGATTTAGGTTGTGTCCTACCTTGAAACTTCATTCCAGGGAGAGTCATCCCATGTAACCGATTTTTAATTTCAGCATAAGAGAGTTCAACTGTGCAAAAAGATTCTCTTCAATATCTGTAGCAATTGCTTGCTTTCCATACAATAATAATTTTATACTCAGAACAAGTAGATCTGTTGCTTTCTCTCATCATAAAGTACTGGAGAACTGAGTCTAAACAGAGTCTAAAAATGTGTAGGGCCCAATCCCAATCAGCCCTTGGGCCGGTGCAAATTCCTTGTGCCAACCCGGAGGAGTCGCCAAAGTGCTGCAAAGCACCTTGGTGCCACCAAGAGAAGAGGAAGGCTGGCACACATCCATCCACTGCCCTTTGGAGGCCAACAAGGGCCTTGCAGAGCTGGCGCAAGGGTAGGTTCACGCAACCATGTCAGACTAACGCAGAGGCTTGGGGACGGCTGGGCCCAGGAGGGGGCATTCCAGGGCAGGGGGAGCCATAGGCAACCCCATAGGCAACCCCAACCCTGCTCTGGATATGGGGCAAGCCAGCTGGTCTGCCTGTTCCATCAAGGGTTAGGATTAGGCTGCTAGTGTTTTTGTTTGCTTTGGTCAAGACACATTTCATTAACATTCTTTGAATGTTTAATTTGGGGATACTCAGTTGTGAGCGGTAAATACAGAAACAAAAAAAATAGAGATAATGTATCTATTATTGATATTGCATCAGGAAATGAAAGCTTTGAATTTTCACATTGCTTTATTAACAAATTAAATTCCTTATATAAAGGCTCATAATTATATTTATACAGAATTTACACTGTGTTTTTTAATTGTATACCTATGTATCATATAGGCTTCTCTGTCAAAATTAAAATCTCATCTGAACAAACAATTTAGATTCTCTTTTACTATATATTTGAAAGGGGGGAATATTTTGCATACATTTTTTCAGCTGCCTGAATATTCCATGCAAAATACTGGAGACTTATTACTATCAATGAGTGGGTGGGAAGAAGGTGGAAATATTAGACAATGGCAAAACTAACAGCTTTTGTACATGTAAAAGCAGAGAGACAAAATGAAATGACTAACTTTAAATGGTGTCCATACTGTATATTTGGCACTCTGTTACATTCCTTTTTCAGTGTTACTATGTGGAATCGATGTTGCATTGAGCAATTTGTATATCAGAATTTTTGGAGAGATACGGCCTGATTTTAAAGTATTGTAAATATGCACTGGTATTAACAGTAAAATTTTAAATAAATCTTTTCAGCTGCAATCCTAACCACATTTTCCTGAGAGTAAGCCCCATTGAACAAAATAGGACTTACTTCAGAGTAGACCTGGTTAGGATTGCACCCAATATCTATAGCGCAAAAATTTTTAATTTTTATAAAGCGCTTTCCATACTTTGATTAATTGTCTGGTAATGTTCTGTTCTTTTTTTAGCTGTTACAATTCATCATATCACTTTAATCTCCCTTTTTTTTTAAATGAAAACCACTTGGGTACAATCCTAGCCTACTGAAACAAGCAGGCCTACTAGCCTATGCTGTATTCAGTGCAGGTTTGGTGTGGCCCGGGTGTAACTCAGAGCAAAGGGATTTTAGGCACAAATCCTAACCAATTTTTCAGCACTGACACAGCTGCGCAATTGGGGCATTTGCTGCATCACGGAGGCCTCCTCAAGGTAAGGGAACATTTCTTCTCTTACCTTAGAGCCATATTGCCCTTACCTCAGTGCTGGAAAGTTGGTTATGATTGTGCCCTTAGTCCCCTTTCTCCAAGCCACGCCACAGGCTGCCCTATGGAGTTACTTGGAACTGAGCACATTTCATGGGCGCAAATCCAAGCAACCTGAATTACACCGCTCAGGCCACAGCCAGGGGTTGGGATCTAGCCTGCGCTGCCACAGCCAGCCCCAACCCCCTCCAGGGCCTGAGCCTCCCCACAGACCACTCTCCCCCTGCACTGGAATGCCCCTCTGCCTCTGTTCCTCGGTCCTCCCCCACCCCCTATGCTGGCCTACCCAGGCCGGCACAAACTCACCCTGTCCCAGCACAGCTCTGGCTCTGCTGGGTCAGAGCACTTTGGTGCACTAGCCCAGCCTGCTCCCGAGTAGTGGCAAACATACTTTATGGCATGTTCATGACAGTCAGGAGCTGGCACAAGGGACTTGTGCTGGCTGAGGGCAGAGGTAGAATTGGGCTTCCTGAGTGTTGCAAAATTGGGAACCCCAAAATGTGATAATTATTCCATTTACACCAGTAGCAATGTCAGTAGCAGCCTTAATGATTCACAGTCAAACATATATATGAATTTAGATTTTGAAACAACCTGTAGCTGCAAATAGAGACTTAACCAAGGAAAGAAAAGGAGCAGTTTTAGAAGTCTACACAGAAATAGAAAGAACTGCAATACTCACAGTTGTTGCAATTCACACTCGAAGGAGATTTTGGGCTAGCACCTTCCATCTCAGTGGTCAAAGCTTCACTGCACAGTAACACTTCATTCTCTGATCTTTCAAGAATGGTCAAAATGATGGGAGAGAGAGATGCAAGAAATCCAGGTGTGCAAAAGGAAACAGAGGGAGGGATGTGGTGGGGTCCAGAATGATGCTCTTATGAAAATGAGGGAACTGTGGTTGCAAATGTAAATAAGTTTCTCAATGCAACTATACAAATAGGGGGTTTGAATGAAAACACTCGTACCAATACTCATTCCCCACTTCCCAAGTTCTTGTATTTTGAAAATTACTGAAAATTTTGAAAAGATCTGAAAATTAAGAGAGCCTCTCATGTTTCCCTTGATATAATCTTCTAGCAATCTGAGGTCCTTGGATTTTACCCTCTGTATTCAAAGCCTCTTCCTAAGGCTGGCAAAGACATCCACATCCTGGACACTGCTGACTGGTGCTCAATCCCCAAAGGGATAATTATGAGACTGGTTTTGAAGTTCTTGTAAACAGCAGAACTTTTGAGGGCTTGTGTGCTTTTTCCAAGTATTTATTCCCCCGTGGATGAAGAGCTTCTGTCAGCAAAAGTTGCTGCATGTCATTTATTTAATTTCTACCCCACTTTTCCTCAGGATGGTGAACATGGTTCCTTTCCCCTTTTATCTTCATAACAACCCTCAAATGTTGACTAGGCTAAGAGAAAGCAGTTGGCCCACCATCACTCAACTGAGCAAGAAACCAGTAACTCTCTCTAGGTTAACTGCCCAACCCTATCCCTGACCACATCATAGTATTCGTGCTGATAGAACACATATTGCATGCTTTGGTGGGTGGGGGGTGGCCATTGGACAGCCTGCAAGGGGTAAGAAGTTAGCCTGTCTGATCACCTATGGGTCTCCTCAAACCTAGGCCAGCCTAGGACTTTGCTGGCCCAAGTCTGAGGAGAGCCAGAAGGGTGGGGTAGGCAGAAAAGTGGAATATAAATTCTGATGTGCACAACTGCTGCTGAATCCACCCCCTCCCTCCCCCAACACAACCCTGGTTCCTCCCCTACATGCCCTACTTCTCTCCCTGCCCGTGGATTGTCCCTGCTGCCAACTTACCAGCCTTTTTGGAGCCTCCTGGAGCCATTTCCATATACATCAAACCTCTTATCATTTGTGGCAGTGGCCTGGCAGCATCCCACAGTAGCCTGGCTTTTTCATCACCATAAAGGATGTTGCGCTGCAGAAACACTAGTTCTGGCACAAGGCCCTAATAAAATCAGGGCCTCAGGGTCCGATTCAGATCTTTGTGCGCTGGCTCATCAACGGTGAACACGCCACCAGATCCAGAGCCCTCACAGCCTGACACGGGGGCTTCTTGATTCTGAGCCAGCTAAACAGCCACCGCAGAATTGAGTAGCTCCACTGAGGGACGACTTCCCTTTCTCAGGGGAAGTGGACAAATGTCCCCTTCTCCCAAAGAGCTGCCACCGACTGTTCAGCACACTCAGGATGCTGTGGTAGCCATTTAGGTGCCAGGGCAGCTCCACATGCCGGGCAACTAAGGATTGGGCTGCCCATTGACTAATTTAACATGCACAGATTCTCCCTCATAGTTTTCCCTGGACAAATGTGCTTTTTGCAATGAACACATGAACACATGCATGCAAAGACATGTCCTAGATCTTCTGGAACCTGGTGGAACGGCAAATGATACCACCTGCTGCTTTAAAAATTACAGTCTAGCCACAGAGCTAAAGAACATATGAGAGTCTGCACTGTCTCAGTGCCATCTGCTGTTGGTTTGAACGATTGCATTAACCATTTTTCAGCCAAGTACAACTCTGATACTTATTGATTCAGGCAGGAACATTCAGCATTTGATAGCTGCAATATCTTCCCCACATTTTTTTTGTATGGCAACCATGAAGCCAAGAGCTGCTTAAGTGGAATTGCCCTACAACTGTCCAAAGAAACAGAGAGGGTTTTAGCAGCCATCTCGCTCCTTTTGAGCTCTAGCTATGCTAAGCAGGCCCTACTGATAATTGGCAGTAATTCAAGTTGATATCTTTATTAATTCTACTATTATCACCATCATAATTATTTTGCACAAAGAGAGTCCGGTCCAACAAGAAGCTGACGGAACATACCAAGATCCAGGTCTACAGAGCTTTCGTCCTGAGTACACTTCTGTACTGCAGTGAGTCATGGATTCTCCGCTCACAACAGGAGAGGAAACTGAACGCTTTCCACATGCGCTGCCTCCGACGCATTCTCGGCATCACCTGGCAGGACAAAGTTCCAAACAACACAGTCCTGGAACGTGCTGGAATCCCTAGCATGTATGCACTGCTGAAACAAAGACGCTTGCGTTGGCTCGGTCATGTCGTGAGAATGGATGATGGGCGGATCCCAAAGGATCTCCTCTATGGAGAACTCATGCAAGGAAAGCACCCTACAGGTAGACCACAGCTGCAATACATCTGCAAGAGGGATCTGAAGGCCTTAGGAATGGACCTCAGCAAGTGGGAAACCCTGGCCTCTGAGCGGCCCGCTTGGAGGCAGGCTGTGCAGCATGGCCTTTCCCAGTTTGAAGAGACACTTGGCCAACAGTCTGAGACAAAGAAAGAAAGCCCATAGCCAGGGAGACAGACCAGGAACAGACTGCACTTGCTCCCAGTGTGGAAGGGATTGTCACTCCCAAATCAGCCTTTTCAGCCACACCAGACACTGTTCCAGAACCACCTTTCAGAGCACAATACCATAGTCTTTCGAGACTGAAGGTTGCCAATATTAATTTTGCTTATTTTGTGTGGTTAGTCCAAAGGCTTTCAAATGTCTGACAAGGATTTTAAAAAACAAAAACCAAAAGATTTCAAGGACAGCAAAACAATGGCCATTTCAAAAAGCAGCAAGCAGAGCCTCTGCATAGAAAGCAAGTTGAAAGCCAGCAACTGGTCAGTCTAAACATCTAGAAGGTTGCAACAAATGTTAAGGTCTTTACATCAGTCAGCAATGTTGTGAGGCTTCCTGAGGCTAGCATTCCATAATAGAGGCACCTAAATGCAAGGTGACCATGTCTTGTCACAGCTCCTCCCCACTGGGCCTCATACCTGCTGAAGGCTGATTAGTTTCCCTTGGTTGACTCACCAGTACAGCAAGCAAAAGCCAGAGTCAGTTCCCAGTCCAATCAACAAAAGTTGCCAAATCAGAGTCCAAAGTCAATATGCTGGGTCACAGTCCAAGGTCAGACTCCAGGTAAGCCAGTTAGTCAATGCAAGGTGCCAAATCAGAGTCCAGAAATGATATGCCTGGTCACAGTCTGACCCTGTCCTCCAAACGTTCACTCCTCCTACAACCCACACCACTAGTTCCTCCAGGTGTTGTTTATATGCTTGCAGGTTCACTTTAGCCTCTAGTGGCTGCAGCTGTGCAGCACACCTCCAGCCACCACCTGGGCTTTAACCCTGCATTTACTTAGAGCAAGGAGCACTGTGGACACCTATCTCCTCGGTAATACCTTCCATGATGTCACTACAGACCAGATGTCCTCTTTTTCCAGGACATGTCCTCCTTTTTAGCTTCATGTCCTGGAAAATCTTTAATGCCCTTCTTTTCCCTGTGAGCAGGTAACACAGAGCCTTCTTGGAATTAATAAATTATGGCTGCAATCCTAACCACACTTTCCTGAGAGTAAGCCCCATTGAACACAATAGGACGTACTTCTGAGTAGACCTGTTTAGGCTTGTGCCATATATGGAATAAATTATATGTAATATAGTTTTAAATTTAATAATAAGTAATACAGTGTTTAAATTAACCACATGAGGTCAATGAGTGTTTTTAGCTTTTATTTTGTCATGTCTTACATTTTTGGATGTCCTACATTTTGGGGGTACCTTGTCCTCTTTTGCAGTTAGGACATCTAGTCACCCTGCCTAAATGGGAACTACCTCCATTGATAGCCAAGGTGTTCAAAGTGAGAGAGAAAGCTCTGTCCTTGGTGCTGGAATTCAGATGGGGTGGTTGTTTCTTTTTGCACTCAGGTGTATCAGCAGTTTATGTAGCAGTCTCTTAGTAATTGGGTACCTATGTACACATTCACCCTTTAGGGCAGGGATCTCCAAACCCCGGCCCGGGGGCCAGATATGGCCCACGATGAGCTTCTATCCGGCCCGTGGCCAGCCTGAAAGTCTCTGGCCCACTTGGCCGAACATGACTGGAACTGTGCTCTGGTTGCATCTGCAGGGTGTTCTAAGGGCTAGAGAGTTTGAATGAATGAGCCCGTTCATTCATTTATTCACTCATCTAAGTTCCATCTTATTTAAATAAATTTTATATTTAAATTTTTTTCTGGCCCCAACACCATGCCAGATATTTGATGAGGCCCTCTGGCCAAAAAGTTTGGAGACCCCTGCTTCAGGGTAACTTGGCTTCCACAAGGAGCCTCTTAAATCACCCATCAGTGCAGACTGGTGGGATCCAATGATGCGCATGAGCAAAGTATTTGCGCGCATACGTGGGCTTGCACTGTGCAATCTTTCCTGTAAAATATGTAATATATTTTTTGTTCTCATCTTGTACGCTGGAAGAAAAAACCTTGAAAGACACTTGAATTATTCCTGGCTTGTCAAATTCTGGAACTGGATACTCAGTGGATTCTCAGTGGATACTGATCCACTGAGAAGCTAGTAAGAATTCTTTATTCATGACACATTCGAATTATCCCTTCATGGGGCTTTATAGCACCTAAAGTTCTCTGCTTAGGAGATAAGGTGGTTTAACAGTTATGAAATTGATTTATATATTCATCGTAGACACATCAACTTCCCCATATCCTAATTTCTGCATCCTCTCCACAAGCAATGTTGGAATGTCAACACTCACTCCCTGTGCTCTGGAGGTTTAGTCCACTTTCCACTACAGATGAGCAGTGAGTCATCACATTTTAACCCATTTATGCCCAGCCCACAGGCGTACACATTTGATCCCTGTTGCATATATGCATTGGGCAGAAATGGCTTTTAATAACTCCCTTTGCAGCACAGCCTAAGAGCATCATATCACCAGCTTATCAAGAACCATTGATTCATTCACTGTTTTTTGCCCCTTCCTCTTCCAGCCTCAGATCTGATATATCATCCTGCTGACAAACCCTGGCGGCAGTGCAGTCTCTGTGTGCCTAGACTGGATGCAACCTTGGGAGGTATGACTATACTGTTCTATGCTTTTGTTTGGGATGGTGGAAGTTAGACAGAAGTCCACCACTACTTCTGTGAAGGCAAATGGCTATAATGCAAGAGGAAGATCTTTTGATGAAACATGCTGGAGGCTGAAATCTTGCAAAGAAAATTTGACTAGGGGAACTTGAATCTAATCTAGCAAGGCATTTTTCAAGTTCCGTGTACTCCTTAAGCCCTACTGCAGAAGAATTAATGTTAAGAGAGCATGGATGTGCACTTTGCTTTGCAAATTTAAATTAAGACACTGATGGGCATCCTCAAGGACAGAAGATCACACATGACTGAAGTTAATCTGTAAGGTAATGGGTATATTTAAATGGACACTGATCAGCGCAAAATAAACACAGCAAGGTGAAGTGATCAGCCAAAGAAAAATAGCAGTGATTATTTTTTTTAATGTTGCCTGTGATTTCAAAAGCTTGACAGACAGATGTGACCAGAAACAGGGAGACCTCTGAATTTCCAGTTAAGCCATCCATCTAATCTAACTGTCCAGTCAACTGTTAAAATACTTTTTGGGCTGCAATCCTATCTACACTTTCCAGAGAGTAAGACCCACTGAGCGCAATGGCACTTACATCTGAGTAGACATGTATAGGACTGCATCATCAGTCAATTGCAGGTAGTCAATTAACTCCCTGCCTGTGAATGAATGAATTGATTAAATGGCAATAGATTGGAATTCAATTGGAAATTATGATTTCCTAAGTCCCTTTTGGTTCCTATTTTACTTGTTTTTCTCCATTTTAACAAAACAGAGTTAACTATTTAGGACCTCATCTTGAAGTCAGTTGAATGACTGACCTACTTTGTATCACTAATGCCTCTACCTATTATAGTTATTTCTGAATTTCTCTGTGACATTACGCTTGAGGCAGCTGATAGGTTAGGTTTCTGGATGTCATTTTCTTGAACTCCAGGTGATTTGGGGAGACAGATCATCGAGAACAGTTACTGTGCATGTCAGTTTTATATAACTAAATTGGGGGGAGGGGGGAGCAGTGTGCATGCTTACTTCTATATAACAGTTAAATTGCTAAATAAGGCAGTAGGGAGGCTTATTTCAGTTGTTGTGACTAGAGGGGGTTTGTGTGTGTGTGTGTTGTGTGTGTTTGTTTTAATTCCCACAGGATCATTTGGAGATGTAGAAAAAGAAAATGTGTTTTCTTTCCAGTGTCTGCTCCCATTCCATGGGTAAATCTTCTTCCAGCATCCATCAGTGAGGCCTAAGCGAACAATGGACAGAGAGAACCACACTACGGTGGCGGAATTCATTTTCCTGGGACTGGCCAAGGAGCCAGAGGTGAAGTTGCTCTTGTTTGCTGTGTTCTTGGCTGTGTATAGTGCAACTGTACTTGGCAACCTTTTCATAGTGGCCCTGGTGGCATGTGAGCCTGTCCTCCATACTCCTATGTACTTCCTATTGGGGAATCTCTCCTTTCTGGATTTCTGCTACTCCACCATCACAGCTCCAAAGATGCTGATTGGTTTCCTGGCCAGGGTCAACACCATCACTTATGGCGGGTGCCTTTCTCAGATCTTCTTCTTCCACTTGATTGGGGGCATCAAGATCTTCCTTCTCACCATCATGGCCTATGACCGCTATGTCGCCATCTTCCACCCATTGCGCTATGTAGTCATCATGAGCAGGGCCGTGTGTGGTGGGCTGTTGTGGGCCTCCTGGATTGGGGGCTTCATCCACTCCATTGTGCAAGTGAGCATCATCATGAGGCTGCCCTTCTGTGGTCCCAATAAGCTAGATAATTTCTACTGTGATGTGCCCCAGGTGGTCAAACTGGCATGCACCAATACCTTTGTGGTGGAATTGCTCATGGTGTCCAACAGTGGCCTGGTGACCTTGATGTGCTTTGTTGTATTGCTTGTGTCATACTCCATCCTCCTGGCCAAACTTAGAGCAGGGTCTGGAGTAGGCCAGAGCAAGGCTCTCTCCACTTGCATCTCCCACATCACAGTGGTGGCCCTGATTTTTGGACCTTGCATCTACATCTACATGCACCCCTTCCACAGCTTCCCCACAGACAAAGCTGTCTCTGTCCTCTACACTGTCATCACTCCCATTCTGAACCCTTTTATTTATACTCTGAGGAACAAAGATTTCCACACTGCCCTGGAAAAATTCAAGAGAAGAAAGGTGAAATTAACTCCTTGACACCAGTCAATGCAATATTTATTGCTCATTATGTATATGGGTTGTTCACAGTTTCACATAGATGATGTGCAAATCCAGTGGCAGGGAGCAAATGCCCCCAGTGCTGCTTCCACACAGTGCTCCAGACCTTGTGAGAAGCTTTGTAAAGCCTTCCAGTTTTCTGAAAGTATTGTTTAAGACCGTGCGGAAGTCTCAGAATGTTTTCCCAGTTGGTCTCAACATTGCACGAGGCTCCATGGTGCTGGGTAAGCAGGGGGGCCACATGGTGCAGGGGCTGGTATCATGGACCTTTGCCCCATAGTAGGGCAGGTCCATTACTGTTTAAATTAAGATTTGCTGCTTTTAGAGGAATCTGTTCCGTTTCATTAGTTTCTGTCTTTCTTCTAGGAAGGTCAAGGCATTGCAGTATACATGGGCTTTCTTGGAGATTGCCCATCTAGTCACTAATCAGATCCAAAACAGCTTGCCTTCAGATCTCACCCAGAATCTGTGTGATTGGTGGATAAGCTTCTGTTCATTTTGCAGTAACTTCATTGCCATCATCAATACCACATCACTTTATGCAGTCTTGCCATATAGGAAAATTTCCCTTGGCTCTTGGAGGCCAAATTTGTACAAAGGGGGGGGGGAAATCTGAACCACTCCCCCCCCCCACAGTTGCCATTATTGGAACACAATAACATTGGAAAAATGTTTTCTAACTCCATATTTAATAATTATTATAACGCTGTGATTGGATTCAAAGGAGGACATTCGACCATATGTTGGTAGCAGCTGTTTTGTACCAGTGATGTAGAGTGGGTACAAAGCACTAAGTTTGGAAGGGCCTGGAATGGCTCCAAAGGGGAGTGGGAGGGGCCACTTGCATGCTGCGGTGGGGCTCCCTGCAAAACTTAGTGCTTTTCACTCCCTCTGGCTATGCCACTGTTCTGTATAATCTATCCTGGGTTATCGATGGGTTATCGGAAGACACAACAAGTGGAGCCTCTTCCCCAGCAGGGTGCTGCGAACAAGAACCCGGCAGTAGGCATCTCCATCAGGTGGCAAGGAGGATTCTCAGGGTGGGGAGAATGTGGGAAGGGGCCACACAGAATGTGGGAAGGGGCGGAAGGAGGGGGTCTGCAAGGGGGCAGAGGAGGTGGCAGAGCCAACTCACCTGACACAAACCTCCTCAGTTTTGCACCAGATATTTTTGGCTATTTTTCAGGGTTGGGAATGACTGCAGCAAATTTGCCACTAGTGTCCCATTGTGGTCCTAGGAACCCTGGTGAGTGGCAGCCACTAGCATTTTCCACCAGCAGTCCACAGAGCAAGGTTTTCCTGACAGTGATTTTTTTAAAAAATGCATGTAACATGCACATATAAGGGGGAAGAAATCATGTGCTGGGATTCTGTATTGAAACTAATGGCACAGCCATATATTTCAGGCATGAAAGTTAGTGACCTTGGGCCAGCTGCAGTCTCAGGTACCTCACAGGGTTGTTGTGAGGACAAAAGGAGGGAAGGAAGCCTGTCCAGCACGCTGAGCTTCTTGGAGAAAGGACGGTAGAAAAATGGGGAAAATAAATTTTTACTTGAAACGGCTCGACAACCAAAAGAGGAGTGTTGAACTGCAACTCGCAACATTTGCACACCTGCTTTTTAAACTATAGTGGGGAGAACCCTATCACTATTATGCACACATGGTGAAACCCTAAAGAAAGCCATTAGGGGCAGAAGAGAGGGTGTTTTGCCAGATTCCCGGTCCAAGTTTCACTTAGAGAATTATGCCCACTCTAAGCTAATTAGGTCCCCTTCTTTCCCCAACAATGACCCTAGTTCTGCACTGCTGGACCCCACCACCAGGGTAGCTCGCCTGTTCGACCTGCCACTGGCATAGCTAGAGGGGGGGCGGCACACTAAGTTTTGCAGGGAGCCTTCCTGCAGCATGCAAGCGGCTCCTCCCCCTCCCCTTGAGAGCCATTGGCCTCAGTTTCCCCCCTACCCACATGGCTCCCAAGGGGAGGGGGAGGAGCCACTTGCACATTGCAGGGAAGCTCCCTGCAAAACTTAGTGTGCCACCCCCCCTCTAGCTATGCCAGTGCAACCTGCAGAGGTCCTCCTTCTTCCTCTCTCCTGCCACTACAGCAGCATCTTGGTCCTCAGCAGGTCTTGGGTGTGGCAGCCACACACCTATCTCCAAAGTCCATCTGTCCTTTAGTCAGCTAGTCCATCAGCAGTTCTAATAGTCCATCAGCCATTAGTTCCTCAGTCTATTAATCCTGTCTCCCTTTCTCAAGCTTTCTTCCTTCTACTACCCACACCCCTCTCCTTCCTGCAGGTGCTGTTCTTATCCCCGAGGGCCCTATTGCCTTTGAGTAGCTGTAGTTGTGCAGCACACTCACTGCATTCTCAGGCCCTGCCGTGAACCCCATGCTTGCCTGCCAGAGCAAGGGGTCCCTGTCGACACCACACCCTATCTCCTTGAGGGATCTTGCACAGTTCCATTACAGAGGACAGGAGAGAAGAATGACTTCTAAGGAGAAGCCAAGAGGGGAAAAAAACATGAGAGCAGGTCGGACATAGTCAGATTTGTTGCCATCATTGGGTTTGTCTGGGGAACCCAAAGACAGAAAGGGAACACTTTGGGGTACAGGGAAGGAAGAAAGAAGGAAGAATTTGTGGGGAAGAAAGGGGCAGGGTGCAGCAGATCAGGCTTCAGCTGGCAATGGTTGCCTGAATTGAGGGCTATAGACAAGAGTGAGCCCAGGAACAGGTCATAGAGCACTTCACCCACTCACAGAGGGGGAGTTAATCACTATTAGCCAGTGCCACAGAGGCCAAACTCTTTTAACCCATGTCACAGAGGCCTCCGAAGAAGATCCACCTTGAAGGACCCAATGGATCAGTCGGGGGGTGGTGGTTTTAGGAAAACTTTGCCTCTTTGGAGGCCCCCATTTTGGCCAGAAAAATGAGTTACAGGGCTCCTTACTGGAATTTGTTAGTTAAGTTATTAACTAACAAATACAAATATATTTGCATGACATCACCCACTCCGCTGCTGGCTTCAGAAATGCTGGAAGTATAATTGGAAGGCTGGAGGACGCGGTATTTGTAATTGGCAGGATAATGCTTATTTCTGTGCTCTGGTGAAAACCTGCCTGGGAACAATGAGTGGGTGACCTTGGGCCAGTCACTCTCACTCATCCTTGCCCTACCTCACAGGGTTGTTGTGAGGGCAAAAGGAGGGAAGGAACTGTGTGAGGGACTGTCTAAAAATGTGAAAAATAACTAAATAATAACCTAACTTCAAGCACCTTCCTAATGCTTTTCATGAAAACTGATAACTTTGTAGGCTAGAAGAATCAGCTGGCTACATTCCGGTGCCTGAAGGAGAAAGTCACAAGGATGTCCCCCTGAAATATGATAATAATAACCTAATGACTTAATTTCCTGCCCTTTAAGAATCCCACCACCCTCTGCTTGTTGAAGGGCAAAGCAAAGGAACACATTTCATTCCTCAAGTTTCTAATGCTAAGGCTCCCTCTTGTGGTCAAAGGTTGCTATGCGCTCTCTTCACCCATCATAAAGTCAAAAACATGGGGAAAGATCAGGCAGGAAATTCTGAGAAGAGCAGGCCAAAAGACATGCTGTTGTAATGATTCTGGCTGCAGACCCATTGCCGTTGTCATATCTTGCTGTGACTTCCAGTTGCCTGGGGATCTTCTCCTTCGGTGCCCCACTGGGAAACCCAAACTGTCATTTTAATAATTCCCCTTGCAACCTACCTCTTGCCTGGTGGCTTCTCATGCTCTCTTGGGTCCTGGCAGATCCAGAACTTCCAAACCCATTAAGCCATTTCTTAAGCCCAACGTTGCATATAGGCAACAGGGACCAAATGTGTACACCTGCGGGCCAGGCAGAAATGGGTTTTAAGATCCTTGCATTTTTTAAAGTAAATTATATGTCCTGGGGAAGGTGTTCTGCTAAGCAGAGCAAGCATTTAGGTGGCAGAAAGAGGCTGCTTTCCCTTCACAATCCATTGTAGCTGGTAGGTGCTAACTCAGGCTTTGCTATTTTAAGATAACGCAACTGGCTCCAGGGAGTATGCTTTCTGCAAACCATTTCAGAACTCCCTCCCTCTACTACTCTGTGGAAAATACACTGAGATGGTGTTTGTTTTTATTTTTAACTTTGAGTTTTGCATCTTTACTCCGACAGTGGAAGTTGGGCTTTAAAAACAAAGAAAAGCGTGACTATAGCGTGAGTATTCTGAGAGTAAAGTGTGATTAAATAACGGTTTCAGCAGGAATTTCCAAGCAGTTCCTGTGCAATTTATTTCACGGATCAACTGTAAATTTGGTTTGGATGTGCTGCCTTTCTCCCCCTGGTCACTTTCATCTTAAGCCAGCCCCAAAGTCTCATCTATGTTGCCTCCTGAAAGCTTGCTGTCTTTTAATGTATGGGGGTTCTGTGCTTTTAACAGCCTCACGACAAGCAGAAACCTAACAGGTGCAGCTCTTCTCAGCATGGAGAGACTCAGGTGTATCTAGAAATGGGAACATTGAAGGACATTCTTATTAGAAGAGCATACATTTGAGCATCTCTTTCTCTTTCTCTCTTTCTCTTTCTCTCTCTCTCCCCCCTTCCCCTTTCCCTTTTTCTCCTGTCCACCTTCCTACTTCTTCTACTGGTCCTCTCTCTTCTGAGCCTGTCACTAGATGGATGAGTAAGGGCCCAATCCTCCCCAACTTTCCAGCACGGATGTAGCTATGCCAACAGGGTGTGAGCTTCATGCTGCTGAGGAAGGATAGGTGCTTAGTCCTCTTCAAGGTAAGAGAATGTTTGCTTGCTTACCCTGGGGCTGCATTCTGGCTGCATCAGCACTGGAAAGTTGGACAGGATTGCACCCTAAGTGGATAAGGGCGCAATCCTAACCCCTTATGTCAGTGCTTTCCAGCATTGACATAAGGGCAGTGCAGCTCTGAGGAAAGGAGACAAACCTTCCCTTACTTTGAGGAGACCTCCATGAGTGACACCCAACTGCAGGATGCAGCACCTGTGCCATTGGCACTGCTATGCCAGTGCTGGAAAGCACTGACATAAGGGGTTAGGATTGTGCCCAAAGTAGATGAAAGTACACCATTCTTTCATGCCCATTTTCCCACTATTAATCTGATATTTATCTCCTCTTCGACCATTTCGTCCTTCTTTCCATCCAAACCCCTTTTCCCATCAAGGTCCACCCACTTAAACCTTACTCCAGGGATGGACAGTGGCACAGGCAGAGCCATACCGGTAGATTCACCACCCCCAAAGTCGGAGGGTGAGAGAAACAGTTCCGAAGTGACAGAGTTCATCCTGATGGGGCTGTCTCATGAACGGGGAGTTCAGCTTTTCCTCTTTGCCCTTTTCCTGATCTTCTACTTGATCGTTCTTCCAAGCAATGTGCTGATCATTATCACCATCCGGAGTGACCCACACCTGAACTCACCCATGTATTTCCTGTTGGCCAACCTGGCATTCTTGGACATCTGGTACTCCTCCATCACTGCCCCCAAGATGCTAATCGACTTCTTGTCTGAGCGCAAGATCATATCCTTTGGAGGCTGCATCGCACAGCTCTTCTTCCTCCATTTTGTGGGCGCCTCCGAGATGTTCCTGCTCACCGTCATGGCCTACGACCGCTATGTTGCCATCTGCCGTCCCTTACACTACACCACTATGATGAGCCGGCGACTGTGTATCATACTGGTGCTCATCTCCTGGGCTGGTGGCTTTGTCCATTCCTTCATCCAAGTTGTGCTGATTGTCCTTCTCCCTTTCTGCGGCCCCAATGAACTGGACAACTACTTCTGCGACATCACCCAGGTGCTGAGGATCACCTGCGTGAATACTTTTGCTGAGGAGATGGTGATGATTTTCAGCAGTGGACTCATCTCTGTGGTCTGCTTCGTGGCCCTCTTGGTTTCCTATGCCTTCCTGCTCACCGTGCTGAAGAAGAACACCGGTGAGTCGGCTAGCAAGGCCCTTTCCACCTGCTATTCCCACATCGTTATCGTCATTTTCATGTTTGGCCCTGCGATCTACATCTATGCCCGACCCTTTGACGAGTATGCCCCTGACAAGGTGGTCTCTGTCTTCCATACCATCATCTTCCCACTCCTGAACCCCATCATTTATACCCTCAGAAACAAGGAGATCACAACTGCAATGAAGAAGGTGGTCCTCAGATACCTTCTCTGCAGGAAGTGAGCAGAAAGCAGATGTCCCAGGTTTTCCCTTATGGCTGAGCCATTTTGGGTTCATCCTCATAACCAAGGGTGAGCAAATGCAATCTATTTTAATAGGGAAATGTCACCAGGAGTTCCAGTGATTACTTGTACTTAATATTGATCTTCCTTTCCCCTACAAATACAGCTGCTCTCTTACACACATGCACGTATTATATACCGTATTTTTCACTCCATAAGACGCACTTTTTCCCCCAAAAAAGTGGGGGGGAAAGTGTGTGTGTCTTATGGAGCAAATACTGCAAAAAAAAAAAAAAAAAACTCCGCCCCCAGCCCTGCCCCCTGCCCGCTCTGCTCTGCGCGCCTTCCCAGGAAAGTGTGGGTGGGGTGGCAGTCTTGCTGAGCAAGCCCTCCTGTCTACTCAGAAGTAAGTCTCAGAGTCACTGGGGCTCACTCCCAGGAAAGCGTGGGTGGGGTGGCAGTCTTGCTGAGCAAGCCCCTAGAGCAGGGGTGCTCATTATGTCGATTGAGAGCTACCAGTCGATCTCCAGGCAAAATGAGTCAATCACAGGCTTCTCTCCCATCCAAGCATCCCTAGGAGTGAGCCCCTGGCAGGCTTGTGAGCCCAGGGAGGGAGCCTAGGGAGTGAGTCCAGGGAGCCCAGGGAGTGAGCACCTGACAGTTCTGTGTGGTTCTGTGTGCAAGGGGTTTTGCACTGGTCTTGCTGTGATGTCTATACAGAGATCTTCCCTCCCCCACACCTTTCCCCTGCTTTTGCACTGGTATGTATGGAGATCTGCCCCCCCCACTTCCATCTGTTGGTTCTGTGTGCAAGGGGTCTTGCACTGGTCTTGCTGTGATGTCTATACAGAGATCTTCCCTTCCCCACACCTTTCCCCTGTTTTTGCACTGGTCTGTATAGAGATCTGCTTCCCCCCCCCCTTTGTATTGGAATCCAGGAAGATCTGGTGAGGAGGTAGATGTGGTGTCAGCAGTGGCCCCTTTAAGGGTAAGGCCTGGGCATCCAGCAGAGTGTGCTGCACAGCTGCAGCCACTGGAAGCCAATAGGGCCCTCAGGGATATAAGGAGTACCAGAGGCAGAAACGGTTTGTGGGTTTTGAAGGAGTGCAGGTTGGAGGTAGGAGAGGAGACTGACTGGGTTTATTGAATTTGGAATCTGACTGTGGATTGTGACTGGACTTGGATACCCTGATGGATTTGACTGACCTACCTGGAACCTAACCTTGGACTGTAATTTGGCTTATTGGCTCTGGACTCTGATTTGGTAACTCTGATTGATGGGACTGATTTACTTGGCATCTGTGGACTGGAACTGGACTCACATTTGCTTGCTGCACTGGTGAGTTGCACAAGGCGGATTGATCAGCCTTAAGCGGGCATGAGGCCCAGTGGTTTGGAATTTGGCAGAACATCATTGTAGCAGAAAGATAATGTGATCCCCTATTTGTGTGCACCTGCTTTTGTGAGCTTCATAAATTCTGACTCTAGCGATGATGAGTTCTTGGGGTTTCCAGAAAACTAGAGTACTCAAACCTTTAAGTCTCTCCATTTGTTAATGACAGTGATAATGGTTCTTAATGCCACTGTTGACTGCTGTTCACTTTACATGGTTCAAATGTTATTCTGTTATAGCTTATTAAATATTTTATTACACTATTTGGTTCAGAATATTTTTTTCCTTGTTTTCCTCCTCTAAAAACTAGGTGCGTCATGGTCAGGTGCGTCTTATGGAGCGAAAAATACGGTAATTGAAATACAACCACAGAAAAATGTCCCATTTTCAGTTCTTAAATTATCAATGATTATATCCTGGCATCCTCTGCTGGGTACCCATGTCTAAGAATTAGAGAGAAAAAACAACTAGCAATGATGTTTTCACCTTAAAACCGATATAACCTGGTTAATTTCAAGGAAAATCAACTATGTTTTGTCCAAGAAAGTTCAGTGGCATCCCACACAAAATGTTCCCTGACCTAGAGGTTTCTTATTAACAAATATTTGTATTTATAGAGTATATTTTAGTAAGTAAATATTAAAGTGTACATATTCAGGGTCAAAATGCACTTTGAAAGTGTGTTTTCCTTTTTAAAAAAGAATGGGGGGCGTGAAATATGGCACTATGGTGAGGATAGGGGGACTTTGTTATGTAGCTCCCATTGCAGTCACATTCCAGCACTGTTTTCAGTAGGGAAAAGTTTCAATTGGCTTTCAACTGACATTCTTCTCTTACTGTGAATAGTGGCCTGCGTTGGTAGTGAGTGGGAAATTTTAATGCCTCTTAACCCTGCCACAGTTACATTACATTTTACATGCTCCCCCCATGCTCTATTATTTTCTAAAGAAAATAAAAACATGGCCAACACACACATTCAAAGAAATGTGGTCCTTAGATACTAGAGGCCGTGTTTCTTTCACAGCCCACAATCCAAGGAAATCTCTGCTTCTTTAGCCATGTTCAGTTGTACTTCTCCATGGGAGACAAATGTGTGAAGACTTCTCTAGAACATGCCAGTGACACAGGCACTTCACTCCTATCCTCCTGGGATCAGCACTCGTCTACAGTGATCACAGGGAATGTTATCTCCTTGTGATTACCACTCTGGAAAGTTCTGGAAGCTCTCCTCATACATGGTCATGTTGCTCATGGCTTGGGCAGGGGTGAAGCCAAGCACCCACACTGTCAGCACATCTGAGGAAGTTCACTCCCTGTGGATATTAATGGCTGAACAGGGATTTTATGATGGAAACCTCCTTCTGTCCTGTTGAGAACTCCAAGCTTGAGAACTGTCCTGTTGAGAACTCCAGGGTCTACATCTAAGAGTTCATCACAATACAACAGGTGACAACCATAACACAGATATATGTCAAATTCCAAGATCCCTTTGAGTGGCATCAAATTCCTGAAGGACCACAGGAAACTTTTTTTGTCCGTAAGCAACTTGCTTGCCCAAAACCTCCCTACTATTTACCTAGAAAGGGAGAAGAGTCAATTCAGCATGTGTAGTCCAGGTGAACTACCCCCCCCCCTCTTCTTGGAGACATAAAGGGCACTGGGTTTTGGTTGCAGTGAAAGACATGTTCATACATCTCTAAACCTGAGTATGTCAGTTATTCAAATGTTATTTATTTTGCCTCTGAGAAAAAGGTCATTAAGTTCTTCCACTACATTAAAACCATGTTGGTTCCGGTATGAATCCTTGCTTGGTTGTGAAATGCTCAGTGGGTGATCTTGGGACAATTACTAGTGTGGCCTGTCTCACAGGTGGTTGTGAAGAGAAAACAGGCAGGGGAGAATCTCAGATGCCACCCAATGCTCTTTGGGGGAATGGTGGGATAACAGTATAATAAAGAAATCCAACAGCCCATTGATATGATTGGTAGTGCCTTATTTCATACATTGTTTGTTCTCTTCTTTCACTTATAACCACAAAGTAGGAAAATGGTTCCATACCCTACTTAGAACTATCATTCCTCATCTATTCACAGGCCCCACAAAAATATTTCCGAATCCCTTGTTAAAATAATTCACCAGAAAGATATGGAGTTTGTTGAATGTGTCTGACAAGAGGGGAGGAGAAAAAGCTCACACAAAAGTTACATAAGAAGAGCCCTGCTGGATCAGGCCAAAGGCCCATCTAGTCCATTCCTGTGTCTTACAGTGGCCCACCAAATGCTCCAGGGAGCAAGTCCAGCTTCCTGTATCTCACAATGGCCCACCAGATGCCTCAGGGAGCACACAAGTCAACAAGAGACCTGCATCCTGGTGCCCTCCCTTGCATCTGGCATTCTGATGCAGCCTACTTCTAGAATCAGGAGGTTGCACATACCCATCACAGCTTGTAACTTGTGATGGACGTTTCCTCCAGAAATTTGTCCAATCCCCTTCTAAAGGCATCCAGGTCAGCTGCCATCACTACATCCTGTGGCAGGGAGTTCCACAGACTAATTGCAACTTTATTGTTCTCCTCATGCAGCAGCACTCCCAAAATGGCCACCAATGGAGCCAGAGCTGCTTACCTGGGACAAGGGGTATGTTGCAACCGTTGCCGTTGGTAACCTTCAGTCCTGAAAGACTATGGTATCGCGCTCTGAATGGTGGTTCTGGAACAGCGTCTAGTGTGGCTGAAAAGGCCAATTTGGGAGTGACAATCCCTTCCACACTGGGAGCAGGTGCAGTCTGTCCCTGGTCTGTCTCCCTGGCTACGGGCCTTCCTTCTTTGCCTCTTTGCCTCAGACTGTTGGCCAAGTGTCTCTTCAAACTGGGAAAGGCCATGCTGCACAGACTGCCTCCAAGCAGGCTGCTCAGAGGCCAGGGTTTCCCACTTGTTGAGGTCCACTCCTAAGGCCTTCAGATCCCTCTTGCAGATGTCCTTGTATCGCAGCTGTGGTCTACCTGTAGGGCGCTTTCCTTTCATGAGTTCTCCATAGAGGAGATCCTTTGGGATCCGGCCATCATCCATTCTCACGACATGACCGAGCCAACGCAGGCGTCTCTGTTTCAGCAGTGCATACATGCTAAGGATTCCAGCACGTTCCAGGACTGTGTTGTTTGGAACTTTGTCCTGCCAGGTGATGCCGAGAATGCCTTGGAGGCAGCGCATGTGGAAACATTCAGTTTCCTCTCCTGTTGTGAGCGAAGAGTCCATGACTCGCTGCAGTACAGAAGTGTACTCAGGACGAAAGCTCTGTAGACCTGGATCTTGGTATGTTCCGTCAGCTTCTTGTTGGACCAGACTCTCTTTGTGAGTCTGGAAAACGTGGTAGCTGCTTTACCGATGCGTTTGTTTAGCTCGGTATCGAGAGAAAGAGTGTCGGAGATCGCTGAGCCAAGGTACACAAAGTCATGGACCATGACATGTGTTTTCTTCAGGCTGATCGTCAGTCCAAAATCTTGGCAGGCCTTGCTAAAACGATCCATGAGCTGCTGGAGATCTTTGGCAGAGTGGGTAGTGACAGCTGCATCGTCGGCAAAGAGGAAGTCACGCAGACATTTCAGCTGGACTTTGGACTTTGCTCTCAGTCTGGAGAGGTTGAAGAGCTTTCCATCTGATCTGGTCCAGAGATAGATGCCTTCTGTTGTGGTTCCAAAGGCATGCTTCAGCAGGACAGTGAAGAAAATCCCAAACAAGATCCCCGTAAAAGAGCCATTGTTCATCCTCGGCAATTTCAATGGTAGAGTTGGTGCTGATCATAGTTCTTGGCCCACTTGCATAGGTCAGTTCGGCACTGGGAAGATGAACGAAAATGGCCAACGCCTGCTAGAGTTTTGCTGTCATCACAGTCTCTGTGTCAGCAACACGTTCTTCAACACAAAGCCCCAACATAGAGTCTCTTGGAGACACCCAAGATCAAAGCACTGGCACCAGCTCGACCTGATTCTCAACAGATGCTCCAGCCTTCCCAGCATCAAGATCACACGCAGCTATCAGGGTGCTGCCTGCGACACTGACCACTCCCTGGTGTGCAGCAGAGTGAAACTGCAAACAAAACGACTGTACCACACCAAAAAGAAGGAAGACCTCGCATTGATACCATTCGCATTGATACCCGGGATCAGAGAAAAGTGGAGGAATTTGCACAGGCGCTTGAGGAATCTCTTCCAGGCCTGGCCGACGCAAACGCATCCAACATATGGGAACATTTCAAGAATGCCGTTTACAACAACGCCATGTCCATATTTGGCAAGAAGACCAACAAGACGGCAGATTGGTTTGAAGCCCACTCTGAGGAGTTGACACCAGTCATTGAGGAAAAGAGGAGAGCTCAAGCAGCATACAAGGCCTGTCCCAGTGAGCGCAACCTGCAGGTCCTCCGAGCTGCTCTCAGCAAAGTCCAGCAGACTGCCAGGAGATGTGCTAACGACTACTGGCTCCAGCTCTGCTCCCAGATACAGATAGCAGCTCACCTGCGCAACTTCAAGGGGATGTATGACTGTATCAAGCAGGCCCTATGTTGCAAGGCAGCCCACAAAGTATAGTGGTCCAGCTCATGCTGGCACAGTGGCTTTCACTGGGAAGGGAAGTGGGGAAGAGAGGGTAAAGCTTGGTAAAGAGAAGGGAGTATTTGGTTACCAGTCCTGAGTGCCAGCTTGGCACAATGGTTATTGAGTACTGACCGGAGTGGGATGTTTTACACAACACCAGCAGATCAATGGACAATAAAACTAGCAGAGTGATACCAAAAGGGGGAATGAAGAACCCTCAGGGGTCCTGCAACCCCACCATTTATTCCCTTTTATCCCACAGAAACCTATAGGTTTATATTTGTGGGGTGGACTCTTCAAGGAACCCTCTTCTGTGACTTAATGACCCCTGCTTGCTCCCCCCCAGCCCTATGTGGGCGCTGCTAGTGTTTTGCACCCTACCAAAGGTACAGCCGCTATCTCTGGAGGTCTGTTGCTTAATTCAGATGGTCTCCCTGGTTCAGTTTAGCCATGGAGCCGTTAGGGTTGGAAACCTTTCTGTTGTCTCACTGTGTTTACTTCAGATCAGGAAATGCTCAAGGTGTGACTTTTGTTCACAGGGTCAAAGTCACCCAGAGTGGGGGGGGGGGTTTGACTGCACAAGCAAATTATAGGTGTTGCCCTCCTGTCACAGTTGGTGCTTTGGGCCCCAGTGGGCAACCTGAAATCCAAGTAGAGGGGGCCCAGGGTTCAGGTTACAAGCAATGCTGCCTGGACGAGTTCTCTCTGAGACTTGGGCTGTAGGAGGGCTGTCTTATATGGGCCTCAGACACGGTCAGGATGAAGATTTCATCACCCTGCTTCCACCTCAACAGTGGGCGTTCTCCTGGAGCATCACTTGCTGCTGCTACTCGGGCCAAGGCCTACCCAGACTGAGCTTTCCTCCTAGGCCAGGTAAGAATTGAAATAAAGACAGCCCCCTGAACAGTCTTCCTCCCTCCGCCCTGCCCAAATAGTGCTCCCTCTTGACCCCTGGCTCCCTCCCCCCCTCTCATATCCTCTCCCTCATATCCCCCTCTGGGATATGCCCCAGGGGATATCCCTCATGCTGCATCACCACAGCTTGGCCTGTAGCGTGGCTGCCGAGCAAGTGCAGCCCCCTCACGGCTCCCCTGCTGCAGCCGGAAGTGAATGGGGCAGGTGACGTCACAGGTGCTGCTAGAAGAGGCATGCCTCAAAACGCTTTGTGCCACCTGGGCCAGCAAGTTAACTCATCCATTGCTCTCTGGTGGTGGTGCAGCCCAAGCCCAGACCCCTGCAGGCTCCAAACACCCATCAAGGACACCACTGAGTGAGGCCAGAGCGGGGTAAGGCTGGGCAAACCCAGGCACCTCCTTTCATCTTATAGGACCTGAAACCTCTTGCCATCAGTCCAATCCTAAAGACCCGTTACTGGTTCGGGTTCTGCTTTCCTCTCAGGCACCCAATGCCACCTACACATGTACTCAAACGTGTCACGCAAATAAAAGAAATAAAAGGGTTGTCAGGCAACAACTACCCAGATCCAGGGACGTGCGGTGGGTTGGAAGGCAGGTGAGACAGGGCCTCTCCACCAGAGTCCTTCGAAAAGCGCCATGTGGGTTGTGTGTGCTTGCACACCTCACATGCAGCGGGGCTTTTCGAAGGACTCTGTTGGGGAGGCTCTGCCTCACCTGACTCCCTACCCACTGCATGTCCCTGACCAGATCACAGAAAGAGGTGACAGTGACAAAAAAGGTGAGGGGACCCGTGTCATGAAAGCTCTCCCCATGAAGCTCTCGCTTTTCAGCAAAAAAATTACAGTTGTGCACCACTTAATATGTTAACAGGGGATACGTTCTCCTATCCCTCTTGTTATGTGATTAGGTCACTAAGTGAACATTCAGGCCAATCTAGTGCCTTTGTTGTGTTAACAAACACTGCCTGCCAGACACTAGCTGGCTGCACAGGCTACTGGAGACAGATTGCTTCACCTTTGCATTAAGAGCTTCTCTGTTATGTAAACAGGCACTCTGCTGGAGGCTATGGGAGACAGAATTGCCACATTAAAAGCATCTTTACTGTGCTTTGACGACCGCCATATTTGCGGTCCATTGTTAAAGGAAAGGTTGTTAAGCGGTGCACACCTGATACATGAAAACTTTGCTCAGTCCTGTAGTCCACTCTTTTGGTTTTTGTTACTGCAAACTAACTACGGATGATGCAGAGGTGGAGCTGGCTTTGCTTCTGGTAGTAAGTTCTCCAAGTTTAGAGCTCTGAATTCCAGGGGGGATCTCAGAGCAGTAACTTTGCAAAGAAACTCCCTCTGCAACCAAGATGTCCGTAGTGCCAGTTTGCCTTGTCAAGATCCAAAGACATAAACCCAGCAGAGTTTTTTCATTGCTCTTGCTGGCTTCATTATACTAGGGAAAGAGGATACAAAGTCATCAAGCCACACCACTCCTCATTTCAAGAAGTGATTGACTGGGGACATGGATCCTCTGGAACACCGAAGTAAGTAGAGAAAAGGAAAGCCTGGCAGGGCTGATATGAAACAAATATGCTGAGAGAGAGAGAGAGAGAGAGAGAGAGAAAGAGAGAGAGAGAGAGAGTGGTGGTGGTGGGGGGATTAATCATTTATTTATTATCTATTAATTAATAACTATTCAACTATTAAATAAATAAATAGATGATGGTGGTGGTGGTGATGATGACGATGATGAAGATGATGATGATAAATAAATAGATAATGAAGATGATGGTGGTGGGGGGTGATGATGATGATGATGGTAATAAATAGATGATGATGATGATGATGACGATGATGATGATGAAGAAGAAGAAGAAGAAGAAAAGGCTGGCCCAGGCGGACAGTGCAGTCCCGGGGGTCTTTTCCCGCGCCCGTGGCAGGGAGGGGTCGTCCTGTCACCTGTCCGGGGCGTCGAGGACCGGCCAGGCCGCCCCCGGTACGCGTCCGGGGCGTGGGCGCAGAGGTGGGCTCAGAGTCGGGGGGCGCGCCCCGCCCCGCGGAGTGGCCCTTCTGCTGTGCCCGCGAGGCTGAGGCTTGAACCGGCCGGGGCGCGAGCATTTTTAATAAGATACACACTGAGCATTAATATTGTGTGTGGGGGGGGCTTCCATTTCCATTGTGCCTGTTGCGAAAAATTATTCTGTGGTGGAAGTTTACGTAGTCCTGTTGATGTGACTTTGGATGAACAGAAATGGGAGCCATTTAAAGAAAAATAATCCACTGTAAAATTTAAGAACAAATCCATTTCCTAACAAAGCACATGCTGGTTGAATATCCTACACCTCCAAATGTTGTATCCACTTCTATTCAATGCCATTTCATTTTTAAGTCATCCTGTGTCTGGGCACATTGATCCTGATGTTGGTGTTAAATTGCTTGTTGTACTTCCTTAACTTAAAGACATATGCTACAGTTTTGCTCATTATATTTGTTTGTATTTCTAGACTGCTCCATTCTTAAGACTGCAACCAGACCACATCTCTTTTTGGTGTGTGTGCAATCCATAAGAACCCAAACTTCCCAGTATGTCCCATTTTTCCTTCCTGTTCTACTATCTCCAGTTTGGTCCTCAAAAATTGCACCTTTTTAAAAAGAAGTTCATGCTGTTGTTTGATGGTCCTTAAGAGAAGCCTCACACTATCCTTCTAACCAGGCATAATTCATCCTACTGCTCATCCTTCATTACTGAGACCATTATTATTTTGATAATGAATTTGCACACTTGCACTCTGACCCAGCCACACATTCACCTCCAGAAGGAACAAACCATTATGAGAAAAATACTGTGTTCCACCCAAAACAGCATCTCCCATGTGGCATGTTCTACCTCCCTCTCCATAATGTGTTAACGCATTGTGCGTTTAATTCCAGAAGATTCCATTTCTCAAAAAGGGGAGGGGAATTATCAAAAAGAAGCTGCAAGGAAAAGAATGTTTAAATTGTTTTTGGAAGGTTTGAAGCTGCTTAAAGACATTATAACAGCAGTGGGTCCCCAGTCCATTCATTCATTCATTCATTCATTCATTTTTTTTTTTTTTGTGGTGCATAAAAGGTTGAAAACACTGCAGTAAATCATCTACTAAAAACTGTCATTGCCATAATACTTGAGCCCTCTGGACCAGCCCTCTGGTCCCCGTGTCCATTTCATCCCTCATCCTCCTTGCCACAGGATGTGGTGAGGGCACCTGGCCTAGATGCATACCTTGAAAAGGGAATTGGACAGATCTGTGGAGGAAAAGTCCATCACAGGTTATGATGATGGGTGTACCTAACTTCCTGGTTTTAGAAGTAGGCTGTGTGAGAATGCCAGATGCAAGAGAGGGCACCAGGATGCAGGTCTCTTTTTATATTGGGTGCTCCTGTTTCTCTGCTTGTGCCTCTTCTTTTGTACTCACGGACAGAACCTCATATTTGTCTCTGTTGAATTCCATCCTGTTGCTATGGGCCCAATGATTTATGATGCCTACATTTACTGTACATGGAGGCCAAGGAGGCTGTTATCTGGAAGTTATCTGGGATGTGTATTTCACCTTTACAGGAAAAATGGGGAGCCTGAAAGGAAACCAAACAAGGGTCAGTGAGTTCCTGTTGG
Organism: Tiliqua scincoides; assembly: GCF_035046505.1. NCBI lineage: Eukaryota > Metazoa > Chordata > Lepidosauria > Squamata > Scincidae > Tiliqua > Tiliqua scincoides. The sequence goes on along the minus strand of NC_089825.1, from coordinate 140,088,616 downwards.
CAGCTATTTCCCCAACGTGGCAGTCCCAAATCACCCTTTTTGTCATCTTCCTGCTGGTCTATTCAACCACACTGGTAGGAAACACCCTCATCATAGTGACAGTAATGTCTGACTCTCGGCTACGTACGCCCATGTACTTTCTGCTGGGAAACCTCTCCTTCCTAGATATCTGCACCTCCAGTGTCACCGCCCCCAAGATGCTGATGGACCTCTTGGCTGTGAAGAGGAACATCTCCTTTGATGCCTGCATGGCTCAGCTGTTTTTCATCCATGTGGTTCTGGCTGCTGAGATGTTCCTCCTCAGTATCATGGCCTATGACAGGTATGTGGCCATTTGCAAGCCTCTGCACTATCCCAGTATCATGAACAGGAGCATCTGCAGCTGGCTGGTGGCAGCTTCTTGGACTGGAGGATTCATCCACGCCACAGTCCAGACTGTCCTCACCTTAAGACTGCCATTCTGTGGGCCAAACCAGGTGGACAACTTCTTCTGTGATGTCCCACCGGTCATTAAGTTGGCCTGCACTGACACCTATGTCATAGAGCTCCTCATGGTCTTCAACAGTGGCCTTATCTCCACCACTTGCTTCATCATCTTGGTGACTTCACCATCCTGGTGAAGATCCGTTCCCCTGAAGGACGGCACAAAGTCCTCAGTGTCTGCGCTTCCCACCTCACCGTGGTGACCTTGTTCTTTGGGCCCTGCATCTTCATCTATGCCCGACCTTTCTCCACCTTCTCAGTAGACAAGCTCGTCTCTGTCCTGTACAACAGCGTCACACCCATGTTGAATCCTATGATCTACACCTTGAGGAATAAGGAGGTTAAGTCAGCCATGAGAAGGCTGAGAATCAAGGAAGTAACTTCAGAGGGGAATATGACAGTGTGACATGCATGAAAAGGGAAGAGCCTCATCTCTAAAAAATTTACCTTCCATGAGGAGATACTGACTAGGAAGTGGTTGCCATATAGGGTAGAATCAGTTTCATTCAGTAAATGTGATCTAGTATGTTCTCTCCTAGATTTGAATGTTCTAGAATGTTCTCTTCTATATTTATTATGTAAATTCTAATTCTTCCTGGGTCATACAAACAGAAGAGGAAGGTGGAAAACTGATCTTGGGCATGGGCATTGCCACCAAATAAAAATACAAAAATAAGTGAGAAACAAAAATCTGAAAATATTTTAATCTGACCAATACAAAGGCTTATTGGAACAAATTATTTGTGTTTTTTTCAATCAATCAATCAATTGAGCAGCCAGTCATCATACTAAAAAGGCAATGGACAAGAAACATGCCATTACAATAGTTTCAATCAATGATATAAAAATTATGACCTGCAACATCAGCTCATCAGTGGTTAGAGAGAAATTTGCCTTTTTGATTTACATGTATTCTAGATGCCAGCACTTACAGTAAGGTTGCGGGTGACATAGGGTGCCAAAACAAGGAATGCTCAGAAATATCTCCTTGCTCCCAGAAATCTAGATGTTGGGTAAAGATTCTAACAGCCCAATCCAATGGAGCAGTGGGATGGGGTGACCAGAAGGCCAATGAGAGGTAAATAAATGCCTTTTTTACTTTCTCCTTGGTAGGCCTTCTAGTCACCTATGGGTAGAGGTGGGTGAAAGCAGTTTTATTTTTTTGCAGATTTTGGTGTTTTCCAAAGGTAGAAGGCAAAAAGCATGTTGTGTGTTTTTATTCAAATTTTACATTAAAAATATAAATCATGATCTCTTTAAAAGTGTACTAGGCTACTACAGTTTTAAAGAATTAAATAAATAAATAAATAAATAAATAAATAAATAAATAAATAAAATAAACACCAAATAAAACACCCTCTTTGCAGATTTTAAAGGTTTTTTGTTTTTTTTACAAAAATGAGAAGTACAAAAAGTGGTGTTAAGTGTTATGTGTTTTAATTTTGTTATCACCATTTTCACCCACCGCTACCTATGGGTCTTCTTAGATCCATACCATCTGTCATTCATCATTGGCATCTTTCAGTCTTGGAAGACTATGGTGTTGCGCTCTGAAAAGTGGTTCTGAACAGCATCTAGTGCAGTTAGCGTAAGTCCAAGGAGAGGAAAGGGGCAGACCTGGGCTGAGAAAGGGGGCAGATCTGTTGCGTCCCACTGCTGCCAAGATCCACACCCACAAATGAGTACAATACTCTGGGAAGAGTGTTGGTTTTGATTTTGGTTAAACATATACAGAATTGGGTAGCGCAGTCTGGTTCTGAGATTATAATGGAAATAACAGGGTTAAAACAGGAAGTCCTTTGAAGTCAGAATGTCAGGCTAGGACCATGAAGATCCAGACACAAAATTCAGTTTAGCCAGGAAGTCTACACCACAATCTGGGGCCACTCACTATCTTTGTCTAACCCACCTCACAGGGTTTTTGTGAGGATAATGGGAAGGGTGAGGAATTACATATGCCACATGGATGTCCCCACATATGGCTGCATTAGGCATGATACGCCTTGAGCTATGTATGACTGCCAGGGTCAACCCAAGGACTCCTGATACCTGAGGCTACATACCAAATGTTGCCTCCCCTTACCAGGTGATGTACCAGCCTCTGCCCCTTTCAATGTTCTTGCTCAGCATTCTCACCCCCCACCACATTTCCTCTTCTCTCTCTCTCCCCCTCTTTCTTTCTCAACCCAGCGAGTGAAAAGAAAGGAGAAGCAGAGCAGACAAGTATTCAGACAGAGATGGACACCCCCCCCCCCACCAATCTCCTGCCCAAGACGACCATTTCAGGTGGCCTCATGGATGGGCTGTTCCTGGGAACTATCCCAAATTCTATGCAGAGGTGAAAGTATCTGCTATTTCCCACAATGGCCAGTTTCGCTATTGACAGCAACAAGAGGGAATCCGTGAGGTTTTTGGTAGTCCTTTCACACATTCAGTGAACCCCATAAGGAGGAATGGGAAAATGCCTGCTCATCGTCCATGCACTCAGCTGCAAGTCCGAAAAAGAGCCCTGCGCATACAGTTGTACATGCTGGCAGCCTTCACTGTGTGATCAAGAAACCTGTTTTTCCATCCCTGTGGTTTTTTATCTAATTTTTTTTCCAACCAGCTGGTTCCCAAGTTAATAAAAATACATGGATGGCAACCTTCAGTCTCAAAAGACTATGGTATAAGCCTACAGCACCTGGTATTCCAACAGGTGGTCTCCCATCCAAGTACTAACCAGGCCTGACCCTGCTTAGCTTCCAAGATCAGACAAGATCAGGCATGTGCAGGGTAACAGTTACTATAATAAAAATACAATAAATAATACAAATACAAAATACAAATACAAAAATACAATAAATAAAAATACAATAAAGCCACAATCAAAACCACATTTATTATCTGTCAGTGAAAGGATTAACAGGAAGACGTATCTGGAGATAGTTCTGCCTGTTGTCAACAATGGCCAACCAGTTGCCTGCACTATAGCTCTCCGAAAGGGCTTGATCGAGATAGCCACTCTTCTTGCTTGTTGAATCAGCTGGGACAAGCCTGGAAGGAAGTCTTAAATGCAAAGTGGGGTTGCCTGTCATAGATCTGGTCATAATCAGGACAATAATGCTGACAGCAGAACATACCGTAATCAATATCCTGACAACAGAACTTCATTTGGTGCTAACTTTTTAATTAGACCCTTGGGACAAATGGCAAGAGCTGCATGGCAGGGCACAGAGTGTCCTCGAGCACCCCTCCCTCCCTCCTCCCCCGCCCCCAGCTCGCAGAAGGCCAGAAGCTATATAGTGACAGGGAGAAGGAAACCTTGAGCTGCCAGAAGGACAGCCTGCCAGCCCTTTGCAGGGAGCAGGAGGTAAGGGGCGTGCTTCATCTCCAGGCTTTGTCACTCTTTGCATCTCCAGTGCTCCCCTACCCACCCATCTCCTTCTTGCTAGCCAGTGCAGGAAAGGTAAAGTGTGTAACAGGGTTTTCTGATACCCTTTTCAGCTAGACAGACTCAAGCTTTGGTGTGTAGTCTAAGGGCACTGGGTGGAATTCATAGATCCCTCTCCAGCTCCTGGGAGTGGCTGGTTGGTTCTGTCCCACTTCACTGCCATGGGTGTGCATGGGGGCATGACTCTCGATGCATGACTGTATGATTTCTGTCTGCTGTTTGCTGTAGAAGGGAACCCACAGTGCAGAAGTAAGCCCCATTGAACTAAGTGGAACTTACTTCTGAGAACTAAGTAAGCCCCATTGAACTCAGAAGTTCTAACCCCATGTCAGAAGTAAGCCCCATTGAACTCAGTGGAACTTACTTCTGAGTAAACATACATAGGCTCATGTTGTAATTGTGATAGAGGGGAGCTTGTGTTTGCATTTGAGTTTCCTGCCATGGATTCACAGACTCTCTGTGGAATTTATCTTAGCATTTGCTGTCTGTAAAATGGACAAGTGTGTTCTAGAGTTTTTATCTCTGTGCTCAATCTCTGGGCCTCATTTATTCCTGCAGTTTTGATTGGTAATGTGCTTATTTTCTGAAGTTACACACACCAGTAACTCTTTGAACAGAGGCTGTATGTTTGTGTCTGTGTGTGTGTGTGGGGGGGGGGGGGTATTTCTCTTCTTTCGTTTATTGCCCTATTCCTTCCACTAACTTTTGACTTCAGTTAACATTTGGATTTTATAAAATTACTGCTCACGCTGGATATTGAACACATGGCACAGCTAAACATCTGGATTTTCTCACTGAGCATCCACTAAGAAGTGAACTGCAATCTAGCTGGACCTCCCAGCCATACGTCTCCTCCTGAGCTTAATGATTCTTTGCATTATAACAAATTCTGTCAAGAGTTAGGGAAAAAAAGATGTAGCATTTTCTATTTCTGCATCTCCGCCACTATTCCACTGCAGGTCTGTGCACTGTAAGGATGGACCATGGAAATCATACAGTAGTGACAGAGTTCGTTCTCCAGGGACTGTCACAGAGATGGGAGCTGCAGCTGTTCCTCTCTACTCTCCTCCTCTTCTATGCCATCATCCTTCCTGGGAATATCCTGATCATTGTGACTATTTGGAAAGAGCCCCATCTGGAATCCCCCATGTTTTTCTTCTTGGCTAACCTGGCCTTGATGGACATCTGCTACAGCTGCGTCACCCCTCCAAAGATGATGGCCAATCTCTTCTCTGGCTGTAAAACTATCTCCTACCAGGCCTGCATGCTTCAGATTTTTTTCATCCACTTTCTGGGTGCAGCTGAGACCTGCCTCCTTATTACTATGGGTGTTGATCGGTATGTAGCCATCTGTCTCCCGTTGCACTATGCCACCATAATGACCAGACCGGTTTGCTGGACTTTAGTGATAGGCTCCTGGTCTGCAGGCTTCTTGCACTCCATGATCCAGGTTATTCTCATAATCCCACTTCCTTTCTGTGGCCACAATGAGCTGGACAATTTCTTCTGTGACGTCACCCAGCTCATCAGGCTAGCTTGCACCGATACGTACTCCCTGGAGTTCGTCATGTTTGTGAATAGTGGTCTGACCAACGCAGCATGCTTCATCCTTCTCCTTATCTCATATGGAGTCCTGCTGGTCAAAGTGAGGAAGGGCTCCATTAAAGGAAAGAGCAAGGCTTCCTCCACTTGTGTCACTCATATCATCATCGTCTTCATCATGTTCAGTCCTGCTATCTATATCTACTGTCATCCTTTCCAGGACTTCCCCTTCGACAAGGTGGTGGCCTTGTTCCACACTGTGGTCTTCCCCTTGATGAACCCCATGATCTACACCCTGAGGAACAAGGAGATCAAAGCTGCTATGTGGAGATGGATAAAGAAGTGAAAGTGAAATGAAGACAGATAAAGAAGAGAAGTCAGCTCTTTGGAGGGAGCAAGAGGTAAGGGGTTGCTTCATTTTCTCTCTCTCCTTTTTAATTTTATTTCTTCTCCTTGTTCCTCTTCCTTTCTTGTGAGCCACAACTAGGGCTTCCAACTCAGAAGCAATGCCTGGATATATTTATTTTTCCATCATAGTGTACTGTAAAGTTGAAAATTCCTGGAGGCCCTATTAAAAGCTCCAGGATTACCTGGAGAGTGATGCTGATTCCTGAGGACTTTAGGTCAATCCAGGAGGGCCAAGAAAAAGAATGAAGGGGATGAGCATTCTATTCCTACACCTCAAGATAGATAGATCTTCCTTCCTTCCTTCCTTCCTTCCTTCCTTCCTTCCTTCCTTCCTTCTTTTTCCACTCAACTTACAAAAATCATTATATTTGCTTTTTTTAACAGTGCAAATGATGACTTGACAATTATGTACATTTTTATGAGTGAAAAATTCAAAGAATAAAATGTATTTTTTTCCCCTTGGGAGGACCAAATTTTACAATATAGATTTTTTTTTTAATTGCTAGTTTTTAATGAACAACGTATGTGAGTTTGTATGTACCCGAATCTGTTCTGTGATTCTTTGGTCACAAAGCATGGAATTTACTGTAAGACGCAGTATTTTCAGAACCTGTGGCATTTCTCTCTTTGAAATGCACATTTCATGCAGGTTCCTGTGTGCAGGTATTGTTGGCAACCTTCAGTCTCGAAAGACTATGGCAGGGGTGCTCAATAGGTGGATCGCGATCTACCAGTAGACCAAAATGAGGCAAAATGAGTAGATCGCGAGTAGTAGGACATACATACCTTATGTCAAACTATTTTGACAGCTGAAAGTCCTGCCCCTTTTTACCAGAAATCCCACCCCCTAAGGGGTTCATGTGACCCCTCAAACAATTCTCCCCAAGACCGTCGACCACTAGGGAGGGGTTTTGTAGCATCCCGACATTTGGTTTGGTGGGAAAAGGAGCCCCCCAATAAAGTGTTGGAAAGGGGTTCATGTGACCCCTCAAACAACCTCTCCCATTACTACCGACCACTAGAGAGGGGTTTTGTAGCACCCCGACATTTGGTTTGGTGGGAAAAGGAGCCCACCAATAAAGTGTTGGAAAGGGGTTCATGTGACCCCTCAATCAGCTTGTTCCATCACTGTTGACCAATAGGAATGGAATTTGTAGTTCTCGGACCACCGCAGGGACCAATAGGGAATGGGAACAGGCCTGGGCATGCCCTCTGTATTTTAAGGCCCTGGCCTTCGGGGGGAGGGAGAAAGCCGATCAGCCTGATGCAGCCATGGCCTCCCCTCTGAAAAACTCACCCGCTTTGCCTTCTGGGACCGAGACTCCCCAGTTGGAGTGCGAATCCCCTGCTAGGGAATTGACCAAGATGGAGAGCCCCGAAGAAGAGAAGGAGAACGTGCTGCCTTCTGAGGGGGGGGGAGACCCCGGTCAGACCCGCGGATTCTCAAAACTACGTTCGCAAGCTGTTCAAGTTGGAGATCTGCGATGAGCCGGAGACCCCAGACAGACCCACTGATTCTCAAAGCCTACCACAGGCACCTATGAAGAAGAAGCAAAAATGTAGGCATTATGAGGAGGAGGAGGAGGAGGAGGAGGAGGATGACGTGTTACCGTTTCCATCTTTGAACCTGGTTTACCAATTTGCAATGGAAGAACCACCTGTACCTAGAGAACCTGAAGGAGAGGTAAATTATTGTGCTTGAGTGCATACGTGAGTGTGTTGCCTGAAATGTAAAAATCAAAAAAATACTTATTTGTGTTTTTTTTTTTCCTGTAGGCTATTCCAAAGAAGGATGCTTTCAAAACATTACAAAACCTATGTCTGAAAGTAAACCACAGAATGTGGAACACCTTCTAAATGTCATCAATTGCCATGACCCAACTGAAATCTAACCATAAAGGTGCTCTCATGATTACATCATCTTATTCACTGACAGGTGAAGACAGCTCTGAAGTTCAAAGCAGCATTAAGTATAACTGGAAAATGGGTGTATAATATTCTGTTAAAATACTAAATGGCAAGGTGTTGTAAAGTAATAGCAGCAGCTAATAAATAATGTGTCCCCATCCAACATATTAAACTGTCTTATACTCAGTCAGACCATTAGTCCAGTATTGTCCACTGTGGCTTGCTTTGGCTTTCTAGGGTTTCAGTCCTCAGGGTTCTCAGTCCTGACTGGTATGGACAGGGATGAACCTTGTACTGTACTGCTGAGCTGTGGCCCCTCCTCCCATCATCACAACACTTCAGATTTATCCAGGCAAATGAAATAATTGCAATGTATGTTGATCAGGTTTACCTGAATATTTTATTATTACTTGTAAGGGGCAGATATTGTGGTAGTCTCAACCTTATAAATATTATTTTAGTATGCATGATGTTTTCTTCAGCTTTGAAACTAATGGAAATTGTGGCAGTAGTTACAGGTTAGAATTTGACCCCCAGGTGGGAAAAAATAATGTTCTAAAGCAAGGGTGGCCAACCTGCAGCACAAATGCTACTAGTGGCACACTGACTCTTTCTGATTGGCATGCATGAAGTTGCCATATATTTTTGAAAAACTTTTAAATGATAACAAAGAATTATTACAAAAAATAGCAAAGAAAGAAAACTGCAGTTTACAGTTTGCTTGCTTTCTTTGCTACTTCTTACACAACAAACCTTCAAGTTTCTAATGCTGCAGTGTGCACACTAAGGGTGGCCACACCTACTGTGCTTGACTTGCTTTGACTGAAAAACAGGCAGTAAGGTAAGAAAAGAAGTTTGAATAGGAGAGAAAGTCAATAGGGCAAATGCTAGAGAGCTGCATTTCACTAACAGGCATGTCACTTGCTTACCCAAGAAGTCTTGGGGTGGGCTGTGGAAGGCAGCAGGGGACAAGCGGGACAGCGCAGAGATGACCAATGAGATCAGCAAAGGCCAGATGGCCCAGCTGTGTGGAGATACTATCTTTGAGAAAATCAGTCACAAATAGGTCCTGGCTAAGTTATCATCTTTGATAACAAGAAAGTGAGCAAGCAGAGGGGGGCTGGGCTGTGCAGAAGGGGAGTGAATACATGTTATATAGACTTTGGAATGGGTTCCACAAGGCCAGACTAAAGGTCCATGCAAGCTGTCTTTCTGGCCTCATCAGCAGTCAGCCAGGTGTCTTTGGAAAGCCCCAAATAAGCAACAGCATTCTCATGTTTTTTGCTCCGTACCATCTGGTACTTGGAGACATACTGCTCTTGAACTTGGAGGCTCTATTTAGCTAGCTTGATAATCACTAAAAAAAGACATTAAAGTGGAGTGACATGTTCAAGATTTTCTACATAAAAAGTGGCACATCTTGTGCTGCGGGTTGGCCACCCTGTACTTAAGATTACAGTGTGGGTTCTTTGTTTCCTCACAAAATGTTAATTTCCACCTACTGATTAAATCTCTGCCTACTAGTTTCCTTGTATCTAGAGTTCCTCTTTTTAAATTTCCGTTGCTGCTTTTATATTATGAAATAGCTGTTTTATATTTGAATCTACTCTTATATTTTTAATTTTAAGTGTTTAATTGTTAAATATTTTTATTCAGATGTTTTATCTTCTACATGTTTTACTTTGATGTTGAGTACGAGAACAGTGGTATATAAATCTTTTAAATAAATATCTGTCATTGTATTTTTAATTATTTGTATCTTTTTTTGGAAAGCAATCCCAAACTGACTTGAACTAAGTATTTGCTGAAGTTCACCTGTGGCTCACTATTCTCTTTGTATCTCTCCGTCTCTAATGAGAGCATAAATATGAAACAAAGCAATAACTTCCCCTCGCCTGAACTTGTCTCCCATGCCATGACACACATGTTGATTACATGTGATTTGACTGTGCCTTCTGACAAATTAATAGCAGGGCTTCATATTACAAAATGTGACACAGATTTGGATGCAACACAGAAGCCCATAAATAGAACGCACAATGCTAAAACATGGTTATATGCTTGATTAGATGCAAACCTTGGACTCAGAGGCTCCCTCTTCCCTTCTGCTTGGCTAGCAGGGAGGTTTAAAGCTTCTGATTTGATATAGAAACATGATCAGACATGATTATTTATTCATCTACATGATTAAATATTTGTGGTTATCTTCTAGTTTATGTTCATATCAATATTTGTATAAACAAATACTGATGTATATAAAGCTGACACTAGAATGGCTGGGAACTTGTTTTGTTCCTCTAATACAGTGATTTTCATCCTTTTTCATCTCATGGCATTAAAATTGTCAAGCCACACCCATCAGATTTTTGACCATTTAGAAGGTACACCATGTTACCAGAGGGGGGCTCACATCCCCCATTGGCCCTACTAATAAATGACCTTTCCACAAATTTCTGTGGCACACCTGTGGACCACTCGCAGCACACCAATGTGCCATGGCACAGTGGTTGAAAATGGCTGCTCTAATATTAATATACTAAAAGTAATATATTTACTATATAATAATAAATAATATTGTGGAAATATTTGTTCCAGTATATTATTTGTTGACATTTAATTCATAAAATAGGCAACGGAGTCCATGTACCTTTATTTGTTTGATTTCATACCGGATCATTTTGTGAGTGTCAAGTGGATCATCACTTGCTGGAACCACCTTTTCACTTGAAATTTTTTGCTCTAATCACTGTAAGAAAATGAAAAAGAAATGTTAATGGCAACAAAACGGATGTTTTCTTATTCCCTTGCTTTTTATTTAGTGTTATACAATACTAGGATTATAAAGTACAGCTACTGTGCTAACATATTCAGTACTATTTATGTTTTCCCCCCAAAGCAAATAACAGAATCTTCAACACCAGAGTTTGAATGGATTTCTTATCTGAATTTCTTCACGTTTCTGGAAATGCAGTCTTCTCTCAGCCAGACACAGGTCAACAACTGGGGGTTAATCCTGAAGGATTGCATTCCAATAACTTGGAAATTTTTCAAACTTTTTGACATGTGAAACAGAATTTGGGGTCTGTTTTTTACGTGACTTCTTTTAAGATTTATGGTGTGAAAATAAAAACATACTAACTTACCAACATTTTTGTTTATTGTATGGGCCTGGGAAGAAAAAACTAATTGGAATGTCCAGAAGTGAGGGGTACAGAGATTTTTCCTATAAAAGGGGACACCTTATTGTGTGTGTCAGAACATCTCTCAAAAAAGGTTGCAGTTCTTTTTGGTAAGCATATTGCTCTCTCTCCTTTGCCTTTGGAATTTGTATGTGTTGGGGCGTGTATGTGAATCTGATAGAATTAAATATTGCTTCTCTCTATCAGAATCTGTATGTCAGACTGCTTTTATTCAAGGTTTGTATTTTACACTCTGCAAGTGCTCTGGGGCATTCTTGGTCTGAGAAAATCTTACACCTGTATCGCTGGCTGCATAATTTTGTATGATTGTACTATGCCAACCAGCATGTCTGTGTGAAACTTGCCTCTGTGTGTGTGTGTGTGTGTGTGTGTGTGTCAGAGGCCTAATAGGCTGTCTTTAATTCAGGGTCTGTTTTGTTCACTCTGCATGTGCTCTGGAGCATTCATGGTCTGAGTAAAGCTTCCATATGCTGGCTTATTCAGGAAATATGCTTTTTCATGTGTTCTGTGTTCCTGTGTGAATCTGTTAGAAATAAAAAAATGCTGCCTTTATTCATGAGGGGGAGATGGTCAGGCTGCACAGTTTTTTTTTGGAATGTTCCTTTTCACCTGTATGATTTGAATTTTGGTCTTCCCAAGGCTAAGGAACAGAGGGCAGTTCCTCTGAGGGTGTGGGGGATGTGATTCAGTACTAGTTTGTTTCGTATGTTCCCCCCATCACCAGAACTCCCCAAATCCACTGCTCCAAGAGGTTGATTCCAACCATTTTTCTCCCAACAGACCCGTCATGCTGGAGGCAGAAAACTTCACCCTCTTCATTAAGAACAGCATCCGCTTTCCACTCTTCAATTTTGAGAAGTGAGTCACTAGAGTGACTCTAGAGTAAGAAACTCAAGCTCACATTGCATTTAGTAGATTTTTGGTGAACTTTGGTTAAAAACAACCTGCCAAAAAGTCATCTGCCACAGAAATGCCCCATGGCTGATGTGACTTATTCCCTGGGGATTGTTGGAGGCCCTGTGTGTCAAGAGAAGGAAACTGTGGCACAGACCAACAATAGCTGTGCTGCAGCAGCAGTTGTGGCTTATCAAGATAAAATGTATGTTATATATGTTCAGCATATATGTTGAACCAGAGTCAACCGCTGAAGGATCAGATCTCCATCAAATATGCTCTCATCTGGATAAAGTATCTGGATAAAGTATCCCCCACACCCTCAGAGGAACTGCCCTCTGTTCCTTAGCCTTGGGAAGCCCATTTTGATCTGGATAAAGTATGCATACATTGTAGAAGGTACCACTAAATGTCTCTCTTGATCAAGTGCATTTGATCTGAGCTCTTGACCAAGAGTCAACTGTTGCCAAAGAAAGTAATCATTCCTCCCTTTGTTATCAGTTTGCATCTTAATATAATAGCATAATATAATAATGTAGGCCACCCACACAAGAGAATTCTCAGCTTCAAGGAATATTTGCCCACAAACAAAAAACTCTGGGTGAATGGGACAGTATGATTCCACTGACCACTTTTCCAACTCTGTTTGAAGGTATACAGTGTGAGCAATAGTATCTTACTTTGAACGAATCAGGGATTGGGCTCTCCAACCACTTACACAGGTACAGAGTCCATCTCTGCAGGGCACCAACCCTGGATCTCACAGGTCTGGGAAGTGGCACTGTAATTAACACAGCGGCCAGTCAGTATCCCTGTAGAAGTAAACAACAGCCTGTCATGCCAACATTACAGTAAAAACCAAAGTTCAGTGTAATATGAAGCTACCTCTTTTCTCAAATCCTTTCAATGAATTTTGTGTCTCAGATACGGACACTATTTGCAATTCTTCAGTTCATGTTAATATGCCTAATATAGCCCTTAGCACTGAACACATTTGCTCACCCACAAATTAGACCACGCTTAAGACCAAACCATCAGAGATCAGAGAGAAACATCATGCATACTAAAATAATATTTATAAGGTTGAGACTACCACAATATCTGCCCCTTACAAGTAATAATAAAATATTCAGGTAAACCTGATCAACATACATTGCAATTATTTCATTTGCCTGGATAAATCTGAAGTGTTGTGATGATGGGAGGAGGGGCCACAGCTCAGCAGTACAGTACAAGGTTCATCCCTGTCCATACCAGTCAGGACTGAGAACCCTGAGGACTGAAACCCTAGAAAGCCAAAGCAAGCCACAGTGGACAATACTGGACTAATGGTCTGACTGAGTATAAGACAGTTTAATATGTTGGATGGGGACACATTATTTATTAGCTGCTGCTATTACTTTACAACACCTTGCCATTTAGTATTTTAACAGAATATTATACACCCATTTTCCAGTTATACTTAATGCTGCTTTGAACTTCAGAGCTGTCTTCACCTGTCAGTGAATAAGATGATGTAATCATGAGAGCACCTTTATGGTTAGATTTCAGTTGGGTCATGGCAATTGATGACATTTAGAAGGTGTTCCACATTCTGTGGTTTACTTTCAGACATAGGTTTTGTAACGTTTTGAAAGCATCCTTCTTTGGAATAGCCTACAGAAAAAAAAAAAACACAAATAAGTAATTTTTTGATTTTTACATTTCAGGCAACACACTCACGTATGCACTCAAGCACAATAATTTACCTCTCCTTCAGGTTCTCTAGGTACAGGTGGTTCTTCCATTGCAAATTGGTAAACCAGGTTCAAAGATGGAAACGGTAACACGTCATCCTCCTCCTCCTCCTCCTCCTCCTCCTCCTCCTCCTCCTCCTCATAATGCCTACATTTTTGCTTCTTCTTCATAGGTGCCTGTGGTAGGCTTTGAGAATCAGTGGGTCTGTCTGGGGTCTCCGGCTCATCGCAGATCTCCAACTTGAACAGCTTGCGAACATAGTTTTGAGAATCCGCGGGTCTGACCGGGGTCTCCCCCCCCTCAGAAGGCAGCATGTTCTCCTTCTCTTCTTCGGGGCTCTCCATCTTGGTCAATTCCCTAGCAGGGGATTCGCACTCCAACTGGGGAGTCTCGGTCCCAGAAGGCAAAGCGGGCGAGCTTTTCAGAGGGGAGGCCATGGCTGCATCAGGCTGATCGGCTTTCTCCCTCCCCCCGAAGGCCAGGGCCTTAAAATACAGAGGGCATGCCCAGGCCTGTTCCCATTCCCTATTGGTCCCTGCGGTGGTCCGAGAACTACAAATTCCATTCCTATTGGTCAACAGTGATGGAAAGAGCTGATTGAGGGGTCACATGAACCCCGTTCCTACACTTGATTGGGGGGCTCCTTTTCCCACCAAACCAAATGTTGGGGTGCTACAAAACCCCTCTCTAGTGGTCGAGAGGAACTGGGAGAAGTTGTTTGAGGGGTCACATGAACCCCTTTCCAACACTTTTTGGGGGGCTACTTTTCCCACCAAACCAAATGTCGGGGTGCTACAAAACCCCTCCCTAGTGGTCGATGGTCTTGGGGAGAGTTGATTGAGGGGTCACACGAACCCCTTAGGGGGTGGGATTTCTGGTAAAAGGGCGGGACTTTCAGCTGTCAAAATTGTTTGACATAAGGTATGTACTTCCTACTACTATCGCGGAGTGCCATCCCCCCTTCAGGTGCCTCTGGGAGGAAACGCCGGGTGTAAGGCCCATTGTACTCAATGGGGCTTACTCCCAGGTAGGTGTGGCTAGGATTGCAGCCTCACAGCCTAATCCTAGACATGTCTACTCAGGAGTAAGTCCTGTTATATTCAGTGGGGCTCAAGATACACCAACATACATTGTACACATATATGTTATATGTTATGATGGCGCGAACATTGTAAAAAATACTCTGGTAGATCTCCGAGCCTTGCTGGGTTTCAAAGTAGCTCTCGAGCCAAAAAAGTGTGAGCACCCCTAGACTATGGTATTGTGCTCTGAAAGGTGGTTCTGGAACAGCATCTAGTGTGGCTGAAAAGGCCAATTCGGAAGTGACAATCCCTTCCACACCGGGACCAAGTGCAATCTGTCCCTGGTCTGTCTCCCTGCCTATGAGCCTTCCTCCTTTGCCTCTTTGCCTCAGACTGTTGACCAAGTGTCTCTTCAAACTGGGAAAGGCCATGATGCACAGCCTGCCTCCAAGCGGGCCGCTCAGAGGCCAGGGTTTCCCACCTGTTGAGGTCCACTCCTAGGGCCTTCAGATCCCTCTTGCAGATGTCCTTGTATCGCAGCTGTGGTCTACCTGTAGGGCGCTTTCCTTGCACGAGTTGTCCATAGAGGAGATCCTTTGGGATCCGGCCATCATCCATTCTCACAACACGACCAAGCCAACACAGGCGTCTCTGTTTCAGCAGTGCATACATGCTAGGGATTCCAGCACATTCCAGGACTGTGTTGTTTGGAACTTTGTCCTGCCAGGTGATGCCGAGAATGCATCAGAGGCAGCACATGTGGAAAGCTTTCAGTTTCCTCTCCTGTTGTGAGCGAAGAGTCCATGACTCGCTGCAGTACAGAAGTGTACTCAGGACGCAAGCTCTGTAGACCTGGATCTTGTTATGTTCCGTCAGCTTCTTGTTGGACCAGACTCTCTTTGTGAGTCTGGAAAACGTGGTAGCTGCTTTACCGATGCGTTTGTTTAGCTCGGTATCGAGAGAAAGAGTGTCGGAGATGGCTGAGCCAAGGTACACAAAGTCATGGACAACCTCCAGTTCATGTGCAGAGATTGTAATGCAGGGAGGTGAGTCCACATCCTGAACCATGACCTGTGTTTTCTTCAGGCTGATCGTCAGTCCAAAATCTTGGCAGGCCTTGCTAAAATGATCCATGAGCTGCTGGAGATCTTTGGCAGAGTGGGTAGTGACAGCTGCATCGTCGGCAAAGAGGAAGTCACGCAGACATTTCAGCTGGACTTTGGACTTTGCTCTCAGTCTGGAGAGGTTGAAGAGCTTTCCGTCTGATCTGGTCCGGAGATAGATGCCTTCTGTTGCAGTTCCAAAGGCATGCTTCAGCAGAACAGCGAAGAAAATCCCAAACAAGGTTGGTGCAAGAACACAGCCCTGCTTCACACCGCTTAGGATGTCAAAGGGGTCTGATGTGGAGCCATCGAAGACAACAGTGCCCTTCATGTCCTTGTGGAAGGATCTGATGATGCTGAGGAGCCTGGGTGGACATCCAATCTTGGGGAGAATCTTGAAGAGGCCATCCCTGCTGACCAGGTCGAAGGCCTTCGTGAGATCTATGAAGCCTATAAAGAGTGGCTGTCGTTCCCTGCATTTCTCCTGCAGGTGTCTAGTATTATGGCAAGTATTACTGGCAGTCATAACATAGTTCTGGGTAGATGGGCAACACTGTGAAGTGGGAGGGGGGGTGGAAGCATAGCACCCAAAGGTGAATAGGACCAAGTTAGAGTTGAAACCTCAACTTGGGGGTTGTTGTCTTTAAAAAAATCTCTCTCAAGAGCAATGATTTCTGAAGTTTTTGGCTTTCCAAGAAAAGTGCTTCCTAAGATCATGTCATATGAAGGTACAGTTGTCTCTTGTCAGATGATTACAAAATTAGACCACAACTCAAAGAAATCTTCCTTATGGCTCCCTCTTGTCACACTTTGTGCTTTGGGTCATAAGTGAGCCAAGTCCTTTTATTACAGTGGATGGCAAAAGTCTCCCAAAGTTGTAAGCTGATCTGAACATCTGAGGGCCATTTCACACATGGCAAAGATGTAAATCTGTGTGTTGATTCAAGTGGAAACTGCAGCTAATCCAACACTCTGGCAAGGGCATTGCTGTAATTCTTATACATAGCCCACTAGATGTTGGTGGCTGGATTTAGACTATTGAATATCAGGTCCTATCCAAGAATCTGGGATATGCACAGATATTTCCATAAAATGGGTGCTATTCCAACTACAACTGCTTTCTGTAGCAGGTGTGAGTGATTTCATTTACACCTATGATCCTCAGGTGTTTTTCTGAGTCTTTTAGTTTGTGCCTAGAGGGCCGACAACACTTGGTACAATTTTAGCCTCGACTTCAGTTTGCAAATCTTTATAATTCATGACTCTGTTCTGTTCTTTCTCTTCAATCTTGCATCTCCAGGTATTGCCATATCTACTATTAATAGTTAACATATCTATAAACCACTTTAAAACAAAAAATATTGTATGGCTATTCGAAATAGAGCAGGGGTGTCCAAAGTTTTTGGCAGGAGGGCCACATTAGCTCTCTGACACCGAGTCGGGGGCCGGGGGGAAAAAAGAATTAATTTACATTGAAAATTTGAATAAATTTACATAAGTTTTCATAAATGAATATATTAAAGATGAAATTATATGAATGAATGAAGGTCTTGCAATAGCTCAAGGCCTATAAAAGGCCTTGCACAAAGCAAGGCTGGCCTTTCCTTTGCTGCCGCTGCTGCATCACAGATGTGAAAGAGCAAGCAGTGGAGGGAGCTCTCACCCCACAGCTCACACGAGAGGTCAAACAGTCGCCCTCACGCTGAGAGCAGTTGCGTTGGGCCAGTGCTGGCTTCAACAAATCTCCGGAGGGCCAGAGGCTCATTGGAGACTGGGGGCTCCCTGAGGGCCGCATTGAGAAGCCGCGAGGGCAGCAAGCGGCCCCCGGGCTGGGGTTTGGGCACCCCTGACATAGAGAAACAGGATTTGCAAGATGCAGTCCATAAGTCTTGTTCACCTCTATACGTAGGTCGTTCATGGCCCTCTGATTTGGGTTCAAGCTATCTACATGTGTTCACCTCAGATTCGTAGAGCCTTTACGCAGGGTAGGTTTAATATCTTACCTATAAATGTACTAAGAGCAAGATTTAATAGACCATTGGAGAGTCCCCAGTCATGTTCTTGCAACCTGACCTCAAAAGAGTCCTTGACCCATGTACTTTTGCTTTGTATCCACTATATTGATTCATGCCATCGATTTCTATATCCATTCCTGGAAAGCTTTCATGGTTCAGATACATACTTGGTCCGGTACTTGTTGGATGGGAGAAATGGAGACTGCTTAAAAGAACAGTAATAAGAGGCCCAGCGGAAGTGTATACTGCAAAGGAAGAAGGGCTCCACTAAGTCCAGGAGGGTGCCCGCATGGCTAACCAGCCAAGTTAGGGAGGCCATAAAGGGCAAGGAAGCTTCCTTCTGTAAATGGAAGTCTTGCCTTAATGAAGAGAATAAAAAGGAACATAAACTGTGGCAAAAGAAATGTAAGTAGGTGAATCGGGAGGCCAAGCGAGACTATGAGGAACGCATGGCCAGCAACATTAAGGGGAATAATAAGAACTTCTTCAAATACGTTAGAAGCAGGAAACCCGCCAGATAAGTGTTTGGCCCTCTGGATGGTGAGGGAGGGAAAGAGAAGATAAAAGGAGACTTGGAGATGGCAGAGAAATTGAATGAGTTCTTTGCATCTGTCTTCACGGCAGAAGACCTCGGGCAAATACCACTGCCTGAACGGCCCCTCCTGACCAAGGAATTAAATTAGATAGAGGTTGAAAGAGGTTTCAGACCTCATTGATAAATTAAAGATCAATAAGTCACCGGGCCCTGATGGCATCCACCCAAGAGTTATTAAGGAAGAATGAAGTTGCTGATCTCTTGACTAAAATATGCAACTTGTCCCTCAAAATGACCGCAGTGCCAGAAGATTGGAGGATAGCAAATGTCACACCAATCTTTAAAAAGTGAAAGAGGGGGGACCTGGGAAACTATAGGCCGATCAGCCTAACATCTATAACGGGTAAGATGGTGGACTGCCTCATCAAAGACAGAATCTCAAAACACACAAACAGGCCTTGCTGAGGGAGAATCAGCATGGCTTCTGTAAGGCAAAGTCTTACCTCACAAACCTTTTAGAATTCTTTGAAAAGGTCAACAGGCATGTGGATGCGGGAGAACCTGTGGACATTATATATCTGGACTTTCAGAAGGCGTTCAACACGGTCCCTCACCAGAGGCTGCTGAAAAAACTCCACAGTCAGGGAATTAGAGGACAGGTCCTCTCATGGATTGAGAACTGGTTGAAGACCAGGAAACAGAGAGTGGATGTCAATGGGCAATTTTCACAATGGAGAGAGGTGAAAAGTTGCATGCCCCAAGGATCTGTCCTGGGACTGGTGCTCTTCAACCTCTTCATATATGACCTGGAGACAGGGTTGAGCAATGAGGTGGCAAAAGACACCAAACTTTTCTGAGTGGTGAAGACCAGATGTGAATGTGAAGAGCTTCAGAAGTATCTCTCCAAACTGGCACAATGGGTAGCAAAATGGCAAATGTGTTTCAATGTCAGTAAGTGTAAAGTCATGCACTTTGGGGCAAAAAATCAAAACTTCACATATAGGCTAATGGGTTCTGAGCTGTCTGTGACAGATCAGGAGAGAGATCTTGGGGTGGTGGTGGACAAGTCAATGAAAGTGTTGACCTAATGTGCGGCGGCAGTAAAGAAGGCCAATTCTATGCTTGGGATCATTAGAAAAGGTATTGAGAACAAAACAGCTAATATTACGAATGCTGTTGTACAAATCGATGGCAAGGCCACACCTGGAGTATTGTGCCCAGTTCTGGTCATCACATTTCAAAAAGGACATAGTGGAAATGGAAAAGGTGCAAAAGAGAGTGATTAAGATGATTAGTCTTCCTTATGAGGGCACCTTCCTTATGAGGAAATGCTACGGTGTTTGGGCCTCTTCAGCCTAGAAAAGAGGCGCCCAAGGGGGGACATGATTGAGACATACAAAATTATGCATGGGAAGGATAAAGTGGATAGAGAGATGCTCTTTACACTCTCACATAACACCAGAACCAGGGGACATCCACTAAAATTGAGTGTTGGGAGGGTTAGGACAGACAAAAGAAAATCTTTCTTTACTCAGCATGTGGTCATTCTGTGGAACTCCTTGCTGCAGGATGTGGTGATGGCATCTGGCCTGGATGCCTTTAAAAGGGGATTGGACAAGTTTCTGGAGGAAAAATCCATTATGTGTTGCAAGCCATGATGTGTATGCGCAATCTCCTGATTTTAGAAATGGGCTATGTCAGAATGCCAGATGCAAGGGAGGGCACCAGGATGCAGGTCTCTTGTTATCAGGTGTGCTCCCTGGGGAATTTTTTATCTGTTATCTGGTGTGCTCCCTAGGGCATTTGGTGAGCTGCTGTGAGATACAGGAAGCTGGACTAGATGGGCCTATGAACTGATCCAGTGGGGCTGTTCTTATGTTCTTATTCTCTCTTTGGAGGGAACTTGAATGGTGAGATGGAAATGAAATAAATGAATTTGTCATCCACCAAATGAAATGCAAACAAGTATATATCTTAACTTGGCCTTAACTTTCTGCATTGCTGTTAACAGATCAAAGCTCTGTCTCATCATTTTTCTTCCATTTTCATTCCAGTATTTCAGCCAGTAGGGTTCTGAAGTGGTGTGTGATAGAAGGTGACAGAATGTTCAGGGTAATATGCCATTAGGGCAAATGGTTAAAAGCTTAAAAGCCACACTATTTTCATTTAGGGGAAAGCTTAAAAATTGAAAACTGGCTGCTCTGCTGAATTGGCAGCTCTGCTAAATGTCAAGGTTGCTACTGGCAAGAGATAAATTTTAGAAGAACAACACTTATTTTAGACAGGGCTATTCCATTTGAAAGTAAGGGGGAGGCAAGAAGATAAGAGGAAGAAATAGAAAATACCAGGGAAACTTCTGCCTTTGAAGGTTCTCTGTCTGAATAGCAAACTAAAACAGATAACAATGAACAGATGGGTGTTATTTGGCAGAAGAATACCCATCTTAGCAAAGACAGTCTACAGTTTTATTCTTTCATGCTTTTTAGAGCAAAGGACAGTGTAGCTAGAAGCCTTACATTAGAACACTAGAAGACTTACTTTAGAAGCTGTTTTCTATTTTCATAGAAGTCTCACAGAAGTGTCAAGGATATCACCATGCTTGCCTGACATTCTTCCAAGCTTTAAAATAGTCTTTGTCGTTAAAGTGTAACCAACATATATGGAGATATGGTAGCCATTAAAAGTAAGTTTTAACTGCCTGATTTTATTAAAGGTCTGGCTAAAGCATAAAGCCATATAGAATAGTGAAAGCCATTTCCATCTAAAAATCATAGTTAGTATCACAGAAAAGCTGCTTAGAAAGCTGTTTTGCTAGTTTCACAGACTTTGGAATTTGGAAAAGGGAGTTGCATCTCAAAGATAGATAAAACTGCTTCTTGGCAGAAGTATACGGCCAGCCAAGCTGGGAAAACACACATAAATGCAACATTGTAGTAAGAAAAGTCTTAGTATTATCAGTTGGCAGGCTGAAATAGGGTTCAGCTGGTTGGACACAGACATCTGCAGAGACGAGTTTAGAAAAAGAATACATTTAATTAGATAAGCAAGAACATTCTTGAGAAAGCCTTTGTTTGAATTGCAACTGAAATGAAATGAATGTCAAAGGGGGTTAGTGTAGGTTTGATTAGGAAGGTGCAGAGAGAGAGAGAGAGAGGGAGGGAGAAAGCAGAATATCTGAGTAATTTGTTTGAAGGTAAATGGAAGAATCCTATATGTAGTGAAAGTTTAGCTTGTTTTATGTTAAAATATATGAAAAATCACAAGAAGCTGGCTTCCTCAAATGTACTCAAAGTACATAAACTGTTAAAGGGAAGTTTAAAGGACCTTGCTTAACAGAGGTTGGCAGAGAGCCCCATAGTGTTTTGCTGAGAACAGAACAAGGAACGCAGGAGAGATAAAACAGGTGGCTCAAGCAAGACCATTAATCAGGAAGGGAGATGTATGCCAAGAAATAGGTCTGAAGTCTTGCCAAGAAGGTCGGTTCTGAATAAAATAAGGTTATAGTGCACTCTACTGGTTCTTGAAAACTTTGTATTCAATATGTTTAATTGTATAATTTTACCTTATTTGGAACCCTGTAACTTGAAGCTCACCTATCAAGTGTCTCTAAGGTTATCTACAGCCTTAGCCCCATCTATGATGTCAAACTTCAGCCAATGGGAAGTTCAAATCTTCAAACAAAGGACCCAAAATGTTGTAAAGGGTCTGGTTAAGACTGATACTTGCTCTCAATGCTTTGGACAGGAGTCCCATGAGATGCCCATTGCTAGCAATGAAATAAAAGCTTACAGACGATCATGCTTGACTACTGAGTCTTGCTTTTGAAACTTGCAACACCTTGCAACAGTGTGCAATAGTAAATTAAACAGCCCAACCCTGTTGGGCTGCCCCACTGGTGGAACTGGTGGTCCACCATTACTGGCTGTTGTAAAGCAGCCATAAAGCACCCTCCAGCAGCACAAGAGTGGTGCATTGGTGCAACACCAGTAGGATGACTGGAGATTTCTAGCACGTGGTGCCAGACTGCTGGCCACCCGCCAGAGCAGGTGGTAGCCCAATCCTATGCTCCCCGGAGCCCAGAGGAGCAGCAGTGCCAAAATAGCTATTGTTGCATCCTATGGGCACTGCAGCAGCCATTGGAGTCTCCTCAGGGGAAGGGGACATTTCTTCCCTTCCACTGGGTAAAGACGCAGGCCCCGTCATGGGTCTCCTCCAGTCTGCCTGGCTATTTTGCAGGCACACACTGGAAGAGCTTGTTGTCCAGCTTTTCAGCCCAACCCAGAGCATCAAATCTGGCAAAGCAGGGCTCTGTAGGTCCCACCCCCCTCCCATCCTGGTTCCTCCTCCTGCAGTGCCCTCTCCCCACCCTCTCCCTGCCCTGGAACTCCTCCCCCTGCCCCAACCAACCTTATCGCTGCCTGAAGCTCTTCCCTTGTTCCGGGCAGTGTCTGTCCAGTGATGGGCTCAGCACCAACTGCTGCTGGGCCAGCGCCAGTGGTCCCTACACGGAGGGTGCCTTAAATGTGCTTTACAGCATGTTTATGACACCCAGCGCCGGCGGTACACTCGTACTTGGGCTCTAAGACAGCAGGGTGGATAGGAGGAAATGGGGGAGGGCGGGGAGGGGCAAAACCGGGTGGAGAGGGTGAGGAACGAGGCACGGTGGCCGTAAGAGGGGGTGGATCTGGTGGTGATGGCATCTGCTGGATCCTCCAGCAGCAGCTTCCCCACCACCTTTCTCTCCTCGGAAATATAACAGCTGAAGAGCCGGTGCAGGTCCAAGGAGACCCACTGCAGGGCAGAAGGCCAGCTTTGAGTTAAGGACATCCACTGTACATACCACAGTTTTTTCCCCCCTCTTGGTTATTTGGTTACAACCTTTGACAGAATAACAGAATACAGATAATTTAATCCAGTTTGTTGCATTGTATTCAGCATTAAATTATCTCTGTAATAACATTTTCATTTATGCTGTTTGTCTGAAAACAACAGCCATCAGATCTCATCTATACAAATATTCCAAAAGGGAGCCAGAGTTTTAGCCACTAGTCTACTATCCTTGAAAAAGAACTGAAAAAAGCATTTGTTTATAGGCTCAACTGTTTAATAAGGCCCTTGGGGACAAGTGGCACACCAGGGCTCAGCCTGCATCTCCTCACCTCTGGCTCTCCCAGGGCCAGAAGCAAGAAAGCTGTGAGGATCAAGGCCCCTTGTGCTGCTTGAGGGAGGCCTTCTCTTTGGAGGGAGCAAGAGGTAAGGGGTTGCTGCTCTCTCTCGCTCTCTCTCTCTCTCTCTCTCTCTCTCCATTCTTTGATCTCAAAACACAAGCATGGAATTTAGGGTATGATGCACTATTTGAAGGACCTGTGGCAGTTCTGTTTTTAAAATGCACATTTCATAAACTGCATATTTCTGGGCATTATGGCTGTGAATCTACACTGTGGATATAGCAGGGACGTGCGGTGGGTGGGGAGGCAGGTTAGGCAGAGCATCCCCACCGGAGTCCTTTGAAAAGCGCCACTGCCGTGTGAGGCACTCAAGCACTCAGCCCACATGCTCTGCATGGGTTGTGGTCTGGCCCTCCTGCCAAGCATAACACGGATGAAGAGACAGACAGGAACACCCGGCTATGCAGAGACCACTTCCTGTCTTTAGCACGTACTGATGGTACATTGAGTAGCAGTGATTTATAGCATAGGATGGGCCATTGATGGGCAGGAAGTTAAGTGAAAGAAGAAAAGGTAGCCTCAGAAGACAAAAAAATACAGAGTGAAAGGTGAGTCTCAAGCTGGTAATTTATACACACAATTTTTCTCAGGAGCAGAGAATTCTGAAGTCCTTTTCTTACAAGGAAATGATTTCTTGAAATGTGTTTGCTAGAAGGTTATGTCTTCAGAAGCACCAGCTGCAGAATAAATCTTCCAGAACGTACCACCTTGTGACGCCCCCCTCTCTCATATGTGTGTGGGGGGGGGCACCCAAGACCCAAGTTGTTGGATATTGTTTGGAGGAATTTCAAGATTTCCCACAAGTTAGATGGCTATGAAGAGGAAGACACTGCCAATCCCAGTTCTCTGAGGAGTGCTCTGAATTCATAACATTGCCTTTCACATGGAGCTGAAGTTGGCTACTGGTGATTAGAGATCATTACGTAAGTGGAATGCCCAGACATAATTCTCCTAGCTAGCCCACCCACTGATTCCATGTATCTCAAGGTGTATAACGCTGACAATGCTGTAGCTGAATCACATGTTCGATTGCAGGACTATGCACTGTAAGGATGGAGCAAGGAAATCACACAGTGGTGACGGAGTTCATTCTCCAGGGGTTATCACAGAGATGGGAGCTGCAGCTGTTCCTTTGTGCCCTCCTCCTACTCTTCTATATCATCATCCTACCTGGGAACATCCTGATCATTGTGACAATATGGAATGACCCCTGCCTGGGATCCCCCATGTTTTTCTTCTTGGCCAGTCTAGCCTTGCTGGACATCTGCTACAGCTGCGTCACCCCTCCCAAGATGATGGCAAATCTCTTCTCTGGCCACAGAACCATCTCCTACCAGGCCTGCATAGCTCAGATCTTTTTTATTCATTTCCTGGGTGGGGCTGAGATATTCCTTCTAATTGCCATGGCTCTGGATCGCTATGTGGCCATCTGCCACCCACTGCGTTATGCCACTGTAATGACCAGGATGGCTTGCTGGACGATGGTGGGAAGTTCATGGGCCGGAGGCTTCATGCATTCCATTATCCAGGTCTTTTTCATCCTTCCACTTCCCTTCTGTGGCCCCAATGAGTTGGACAATTTCTTCTGTGATGTCACCCAGTTCATCAAGCTGGCTTGCACCAATACCTACATGACAGAGTTCATTATGTTTGTCAGCAACAGCCTGGTCATTGTCGTAGGCTTCATCTTCCTCCTCATCTCCTATGGGGCCCTGCTGGTCAAAGTGAGGACAGGTTCCAGACATGGGAAGAGCAAAGCCTCCTCCACATGCATTTCCCACATCATCATTGTATTTATCATGTTTGGTCCTGCCATCTACATCTACTGCCGCCCATTCCAGAACTTTCCATTTGACAAGACTGTGGCCTTCTTCCACACTGTGGTCTTCCCTTTGATGAACCCCATAATATACACACTGAGGAACAAAGAGATCAAAGCTGCTATGTGGAAATACCTGAAAAAAATATAGAATTTGAAGGAATGAGTCACAGAAAACCAGAACATACTAGGAAAGGAAGGCTTTGCTTTTTCAAAAATGTTGTTCTTATGTTCAAGATTCTTGTAGTGGAGAGTCACACACTAGTGAGTGTCTGGTAACTCTGCAGAAACTCTGTTAGAGGTATGAAATGTGTGGTTGAATCATCTCCACCATGAAGTGCTTGTTACAAATTAATTCAAACAATAGACCCCCAGCAGGCCTCCAGACAGTTCTGGGCTGTGTTGGACTATTTGCAGCAGTGACATGCAGTGGGTGGGGTGGCAGGGCCCCCCCACTGGAGTCCTTCGAAAAGCGTCATTGCAATTTGAGGTGAGCAAGCGCTCACAGCACACGTGCAAAAGTGCATGGGTTGTGTGTGCTTGCGTGCCTCACGCGGTGGCGGCATTTTTTGAAGCCTCTCCTCCCTCCCCACTCATCACACAGTCCTTGTGTTACAGTAATAATGCCATATGATTTACTCAGTAACTGTAATTACTTGCCAAGATTACCAAATCTCAGCATTGAAAAAGACTTGAAGTGTATATATGTTGCATTCCTTAAACATAAAATGTGGGATATGCTCTCTCATGATGATAATAATGAAGAGTATTCATAATAAATAAAATCATACAAGAGTTCAGTGTAATATTCAATCTATTCTATGAGTCATTTTGAAAAGCAATGTTAGGATTGAGTGTTTATGCCAAATAAAGGTTTTGATGTTGTTGTTGTTGTTGTTGTTAGGATTGAGCAGGCATAATCTGTGGAGAAACCTCCTTTTACAGAGTATTTCATGTTCAACCAGAGCTTGCTTGAAAGCTGTGACTGATGCTGAGGTTGATCCACATCCATCACTCATGTCTCTTGGTAACATCTCATTGGAGCAGACATATGGTGGAATGTCACTGTGCTCAGCATTTTTCCATTCACCACCATGCAGTAGCCCATGAAGTAACATGGGGGGGGGGGGAGGAAATGCTACACCAGATGGCATCACATAAGATGTTTGCATCACCAGATGTGACCAGGAAATGTGTAGGAAATGAGGCAAACCCACCTCACCGGGATATTGTGAGACTAAGGGTGCAATCCTAATGCGCCCTTGGGACCCCGCTAGTCCCTTGTGCCTGCCCAGGAGTGTCACAAAAGTGCCATAAAGCACTTTTGCGCCACTCAATGGGCAGATAGGCTGGTGTACAGATGTGCACTAGCCTCCCTGTGCCGATGCGGGCCCCAGGGAGAGGGTGAGCTCAGGGATGCAGGGGTCTGGGGAAGGGCGTGGGGATGGCAGGGAGGAGGTGGGAGAGAGGTGTTTTGGGGCGGGAGGAGGGCAGGCGTTCCCAGGGGTAGTCAGATGGGGAGCGGGATGCGGGCCATGATCCAGTGGTTATGCCGGATCCTAACCCCATTCCCAGGCATCCCAGTCCCGAGTTGCTCCAATTTGTGCTACCTCTTAAGTTGGTACAGATTGGAATAGCCCCATTGGGGCTGCTGTGGCTTTACCCAGGTAAGGGGTAAGGGGAAGCAATTCCCCTTGCCTCGGGCTGAGCCACTTTCAGACCTGATGCCTGCTTACCTGTCTCAGACCCCCCTCCCCCAGCCAAACCTGTAGCAACCATCAATACAGTGAAACAAAGAACCAAAATGGGGGGGGGGGACAAGAAAAACACAGGAAAAGCATGAAATTAGGGGAAAGCTTTTCTGCTCATTAAGCTTAAAAGAATTCACTGCTCAGCTATCAGTTGGCAATTCTTCTTGGCAAACTAACAAAGCATCTAGCTAGCTAACCACAGACATTGGCGAGAGATAAACTTTAGAAGGCAACACATATTTTAGTTATATAAAGACAAGGCTATTCCTTTTTTTTTTTAAAGTAAGGAGGAGGCGAGAAGAAGTAGAAAGTACCAGGAAAAACTTCTGCCTTTGAAAACTCTCTTTGTTTGAATTGCAACTAAAACAGATAACAACGAGCAGATGGGCATCGTTTGACAGAATACCCATCTTAGCAAAGACAGTCTACCTGTGTCCACCTATAGTTTTAAAGATTGTTATTCTTTCATGCTTTTTAGAGCAAAAGACAGTGTCATTACCTTAGCTAGAAGCCTTGCATTAAAACACTGGCAGAATTATTTTAGAAGCTGTTTGTAACTTTCACAAAAGTCTCACAGAAGCTGGGACTTTGAGCTTCAAAGACTGTTAATAAGGAAGAGACACAAATAAGTAAAATAGTCTTTGCCCTAAAGTGTAACCAACATATATGGAGACGTAGTAGTCATTAGAAATAAGTTTTAACTGCTTGATTTTATTAAAAGCAATAAGGCTTGACTAAAGATGCTTGAGTCTCAGAGTCTGGAATGAACTCAGATGAGCAAATACCAGTTTGGGCAGACAACTTTGGCAGAGGCAGATGTCTTGGCAAAAGCATTCGCTAAGCCTGTATCTCTGTAGACTGTATTGTAACGCTTTAGAAACATGTTTGGAATAAAACAAGATAAAGGAACACAGAAGAGATAAGACAGGTAGCTCAAGCAAGGCCATCCTAATCATCCTGGAGAGGAGGGAAACAATCCCCTAGGGGGGATCCCTTCTCCAGGGGATGGGCCCGTATCCGAGCGCACTCAGGATACTCCTCGGCGGGAGGGGGGTCGGGGGCTTCTTGTAGTGGGGGATTCAATTATTAGAAACATAGAGAGGGGGGTTTGCGACGGATGTGAGGACCGCATGGTGACTTGCCTGCCTGGTGCGAAGGTTGCGGACATCACTTCTCGTCTAGACAGGCTAGTAGACAGTGCTGGGGGAGAGGTAGCGGCTGTGGTGCATGTCGGCACCAACGACGTGGGCAAGTGTAGCTGGGAGGTCCTGGAGGCCAAATTTAGGCTTTTAGGCAGGAAGCTGAAAGCCAGGACCTCAAAGGTAGCGTTCTCTGAAGTGCTACCTGTTCCACGCGCAGGGCCAGCTAGGCAGACGGAGATCAGGGGTCTCAATGCGTGGATGAGACGGTGGTGTAGGGAGGAGGGGTTTAGATTCGTTAGGCACTGGGGAACGTTTTGGGACAAGCGGGGCCTGTACAAGAGGGACGGGCTCCATTTGAACCAGAATGGAACCAGACTGCTGGCGCATAACATTAAAAAGGTGGCAGAGCAGCTTTTAAACTGATCCCTGGGGGAAGGCCGACAGGAGCCGAGGGGCATCCGGTTCGGGACTCCTCATCCCTATGGGATGAGGATGGGGAGGTTAGAGAACAACAAGACAAAGGTAGGGTAGGAGAAGAAATTGGGAAAGGTAGGGTGATGGGATGTGATAGACGGTTTGGCACAATAAGAGGATGCGGGGACAAAGGAGCGAATAAGCAGCCCATCCTGGGGCATTCCGTGTATAAATGCTTTTATGTGAATGCCCGAAGTCTACGAGCAAAGGTGGGAGAACTGGAATGTCTGGTGACAAGGGAAAATATTGACATAGTGGGCATAACGGAAACCTGGTGGAATGCGGAGAATCAGTGGGATACCGCAATCCCGGGCTATAAACTCTACAGGAGGGACAGGCAGGGGCGTGTTGGAGGTGGGGTGGCCCTTTATGTTAAGGAAGGGATAGAATCCAGCAGAGATTGAAGGTGGGTCCGACTCCACCGTAGAATCTCTGTGGGTTAAATTACCAGGCTTGTGCAGCGATGTAATACTGGGGGCGTGCTATCGTCCTCCAGACCAGAAATCTGATGGGGACCTTGAAATGAGGAAACAGATCAGGGAGGTGACAAGGAGGGACAGGGTTGTAATCATGGGGGACTTCAATTATCCTCATATTGACTGGGTCAATTTGTGTTCTGGTCACGATAAGGAAACCGGATTTCTTGACGTGCTAAATGACTGTGGCTTAGATCAGCTAGTCACGGAGCCCACCAGAGGACAGGTGACTCTGGATTTAATTTTGTGCGGTACGCAGGACCTGGTTAGAGATGTAAACGTTCCTGAGCCATTGGGGAACAGTGATCATGCTGTGATCCGTTTTGACATGCACGTTGGGGGAAGAATACCAGGCAAATCTCTCACAAAAACCCTTGACTTCCGACGGGCGGACTTCCCTCAAATGAGGAGGCTGGTTAGAAGGAGGTTGAAAGGGAGGGTAAAAAGAGTCCAGTTTCTCCAGAGTGCATGGAGGCTGCTTAAAACAACAGTAATAGAGGCCCAGCAGAGGTGTATACCGCAAAGAAAGAAGGGTTCCACTAAATCCAGGAAGGTGCCCGCATGGCTAACCAGCCAAGTTAGAGAGGCTGTGAAGGGCAAGGAAGCTTCCTTCCGTAAATGGAAGTCTTGCCCTAATGAAGAGAATAAAAAGGAACATAAACTGTGGCAAAAGAAATGTAAGAAGGTGATAGGGGAGGCCAAGCGAGACTATGAGGAACGCATGGCCAGCAACATTAAGGGGAATAATAAAAGCTTCTTCAAATATGTTAGAAGCAGGAAACCCGCCAGAGAAGCGGTTGGCCCTCTGGATGGTGAGGGAGGGAAAGGGGAGATAAAAGGAGACTTAGAGATGGCAGAGAAATTAAATGAGTTCTTTGCATCTGTCTTCACGGCAGAAGACCTCGGGCAGATACCGCTGCCCGAACAGCCCCTCCTAACCGAGGAGTTAAGTCAGATAGAGGTTAAAAGAGAAGATGTTTCAGACCTCATTGATAAATTAAAGATCAATAAGTCACCGGGCCCTGATGGCATCCACCCAAGGGTTATTAAGGAATTGAAGAATGAAGTTGCAGATCTCTTGACTAAGGTATGCAACTTGTCCCTCAAAACGGCCACGGTACCAGAAGATTGGAGGATAGCAAATGTCACGCCTATTTTTAAAAAGGGAAAGAGGGGGGACCCGGGAAACTATAGGCCGGTCAGCCTAACATCCTTACCAGGTAAGATGGTGGAATGCCTCATCAAAGATAGGATCTCAAAACACATAGATGAACAGGCCTTGCTGAGGGAGAGTCAGCATGTCTTCTGTAAGGGTAAGTCTTGCCTCACAAACCTTATAGAATTCTTTGAAAAGGTCAACAGGCATGTGGATGTGGGAGAACCCGTGGACATTATATATCTGGACTTTCAGAAGGCGTTTGACATGGTCCCTCACCAAAGGGTACTGAAAAAACTCCACAGTCAGGGAATTAGAGGACAGGTCCT
The DNA here is from genome assembly GCF_035046505.1 of Tiliqua scincoides. Taxonomy (NCBI): domain Eukaryota; kingdom Metazoa; phylum Chordata; class Lepidosauria; order Squamata; family Scincidae; genus Tiliqua; species Tiliqua scincoides. Next base: position 140,057,961 of record NC_089825.1, on the reverse strand, counting down.
CTCGTGGATTGAGAACTGGTTGGAGGCCAGGAAGCAGAGAGTGGGTGTCAATGGGCAATTTTCACAATGGAGAGAGGTGAAAAGCGGTGTGCCCCAAGGATCTGTCCTGGGACCGGTGCTTTTCAACCTCTTCATAAATGACCTGGAGACAGGGTTGAGCAGTGAAGTGGCTAAGTTTGCAGACGACACCAAACTTTTCCGAGTGGTAAAGACCAGAAGTGATTGTGAGGAGCTCCAGAAGGATCTCTCCAGACTGGCAGAATGGGCAGCAAAATAGCAGATGCGCTTCAATGTCAGTAAGTGTAAAGTCATGCACATTGGGGCAAAAAATCAAAACTTTAGATATAGGCTGATGGGTTCTGAGCTGTCTGTGACAGATCAGGAGAGAGATCTTGGGGTGGTGGTGGACAGGTCGATGAAAGTGTCGACCCAATGTGCGGCGGCAGTGAAGAAGGCCAATTCTATGCTTGGGATCATTAGGAAGGGTATTGAGAACAAAACAGTTAGTATTATAATGCCGTTGTACAAATCGATGGTAAGGCCACACCTGGAGTATTGTGTCCAGTTCTGGTCGCCGCATCTCAAAAAAGACATAGTGGAAATGGAAAAGGTGCAAAAGAGAGCGACTAAGATGATTACGGGGCTGGGGCACCTTCCTTATGAGGAAAGGCTACGGCGTTTGGGCCTCTTCAGCCTAGAAAAGAGACGCTTGAGGGAGGACATGATTGAGACATACAAAATTATGCAGGGGATGGACAGAGTGGATAGGGAGATGCTCTTTACACTCTCACATAATACCAGAACCAGGGGACATCCACTAAAATTGAGTGTTGGGCGGGTTAGGACAGACAAAAGAAAATATTTCTTTACTCAGCGCGTGGTCGGTCTGTGGAACTCCTTGCCACAGGATGTGGTGCTGGCGTCTAGCCTAGACGCCTTTAAAAGGGGATTGGACGAGTTTCTGGAGGAAAAATCCATTATGGGGTACAAGCCATGATGTGTATGCGCAACCTCCTGATTTTAGGAATGGGTTAAGTCAGAATGCCAGATGTAGGGGAGGGCACCAGGATGAGGTCTCTTGTTATCTGGTGTGCTCCCTGGGGCATTTGGTGGGCCGCTGTGAGATACAAGTAGCTGGACTAGATGGGCCTATGGCCTGATCCAGTGGGGCTGTTCTTATGTTCTTATGTTCTTATGGAAGAGTCTAATGGGTTTGATGTTCTGCCAAATGGTCAATGCCAGGTCAGTCCTGGATAAAATAATGTTACAGCACACTCTACTGGTTCTTGAAAACTTTCTAATTCAATATGTTTAATTGTTTAATTTTACCTTTTATGGAAACTGTAACCTGAAACAAGTCTATCAAGTGTCTCTAAAGTTATCTATAGCCTATTAAGCGTCAGCCCCATCTATGATGTCAAACTTCAGCCAATGAGAAGTCTACATTTTCCTAGAATTGTATAAAAAGTGTCCCACTCCTTTGAAGAGTGCTTTTTCTGGATTTGAGCTGAGTCTCCCAGAGGCCACAGACGTGTCTTGTTGAAACAATAAAGAACCTTCATAGCCTTCCACCTCTCAGTGTCTTGCTTATTTGGTCTCAGCGGCACTGGACAGACCCACCCCTGTCTACCAACAGGTGCTGCCTTTCTGGGCAGGGTACAACAGCCCCAATCCTGCCTTGGACGCAGCGCAGGCCTGCTGCCCTGCCTACTTCAGGGCAGGTTAGGATCACGCTGCACAGTTCTATAACTTGTATAGCAGCATTTCTCAAACTGCGGGACTGCACTCTTAGCCGCTTGATCATATATCAGAGTCAAGTCTAACTGTAGCAGGCACCTGGAGTGACACCATTCCTTAACACCAGTTGCTGGAGACCCATTGTGGGGAGGAGACCCACTGCAGGGTGGGAGGCTTACAGAGGGTGATTTAAATAATTATGAAACAGAGCCAGCTGTAGAGAGATTGGGCAATGGGGCCCAATGGGACCCTATGCCTGGACAGGACCCGCGCTGGGGGACAAATGGATCTCCTGCAGCCACAGCCAGCAACTCATTCTTCATTCTCTGCATGCCAAGGTGTCACAAGGTTGGTGTGGCTAGCAGGGCGTCCACCATTGGAGGACCCTCACACCCACCCTTGTGTCCTATTGGCCTGAAATCCCCCCCCCCCTGGAAGCAATTATTGGTGACACGCTGATGTTATCATGTCGCCCTGCCTACTTCTGGGAAGGCGCACTTCATGCCAGGTCCCATCAGTCAGGGCCTGCCACTCATCACTGTGAGCAGAGGGGCTGTGCAATGGGGAGCCTGCAAACAATATTTGAAATTGTGCCCAACAGCTCCAAAAGCCAGCCCTGCTAGGGAAAGAAACACAAAATTGGATTCTCTCACACATGCTGCTCAATAGTATCTTTGAAACAGAACAGGGAAAGCTATAGTTTTTGCTATACTTTTTAATAAGACCCCAGGGGACAGATGGAAGAAGCTCAGCATGCATCTCCCCACCAGCTTCTGGCTCTCCTAAGGCTAGAAGCAAGATAGCTATGAGGATCAAGAGCCCTTGTGCTGCCGAAGGGCTGCCATCTCTTTGGAGGGAGCAAGAGGTAAGGGGTTGCTTCATTTTCTCTCTCTCCTTCTTTTTAATTTTATTTCTTCTCCTTGTTCCTCTTCCTTTCTTGTGAGCCACAACTAGGGCTTCCAACTCAGAAGTGATGTCTGGATATATTTATTTTTCCAACATGGTGTACTGTAGAGTTGAAAATTCCTGGAGGCCCTGTTAAAAGCTCCAGGATTACCTGGAGAGTGATGCTGATTCCTGAGGACTTTAGGTCAATCCAGGAGAGTCAAAAAAAAAAAAAAAAAAAAAAAAAAGAATGAAGGGGATGAGCATTCTATTCCTACCCCTCAAGATAGATCTTTCTTTCTTTCTTTCTTTCTTTCTTTCTTTCTTTCTTTCTTTCTTTCTTTCTTTCTTTCTTTCAGCAAATATTTATATTTGCTGTTTTTAACAGTGCAAATGATGACTTGACAATTATGTACATTATTATGAGTGAAAAATTCAAAGAAAAAAATGTATTTTTTTCCCCTTGGGAAGAGCAAATTTTACAAGTAATATAGATTTTTTTTTTAATTGCTAGTTTTTCATGAACAACATATGTGAGTTTGTATGTATCTGTTCTGTGATTCTTTGGTCACAGAGTATAAGCAAGGAATTTAGTGTCAGATGCATTTCTCTTTTTGAAATGCACATTTCATGCAGGTTCCTGTGTGCAGGTGTTATGGCAAGTATTACTGTATTTCAGAGAGAGCTGGTCAGCTGGCAGTCATAACATAGTTCTGGGTAGATGGGCAACACTGTGAAGTGGGGGTGGGGTGGAAGCATAGCACCCAAAGGTGAGTAAGACCAAGTTAGAGTTGAAACCTCAACTTGGGAGTTGTTGTCTTTAAAAAAATCTCTCTCAAGAGCAATGATTTCTGAAGTTTTTGGCTTACCAAGAAAAGTGCTTCCTAAGATCATGTCATATGAAGGTACAGTTGTCTCTTGTCAGATGATTACAAAATTAGACCATAACTCAAAGAAATCTTCCCTATGGCTCTCTCTTGTCTCTCTTTGTGTTTTGGGTCATAAGTGAGCCAAGTCCTTTTATTACAGGGGATGGCAAAAGTCTCCCAAAGTTGTCAGCTAATCTGAACATCTGAGGGCCATTTCACACATGGCAAAGATGTGAATCTGAGTGTTGATTCAAGTGGAAACTGCAGCTAATCCAACACTCTGGCAGGGGCATTGCTGTAATTCTTATGCATAGCCCACCAGATGTTGGTGGCTGGATTTAGACTGTTGAATATCAGGTCCTATCCAAGAATCTGGGATATGCACAGATATTTCCATAAAATGGGTGCTGCTCCAACTAGGACTGGTTTCTGTAGCCTTTGTGAGTGTTTTCATTTACATTTACATGGGAGAAATGAGTGCCGCTCATCAAATGTTGCAAAATATTGAGGCATTGTCGAGGCATAAATTCCTCTGTATTTGTTTGCCTGATCAATGATTGGTGGCTACCCTGAATGTTTTAATTTTGTTTTCTTGATGGATTGTTTATGCCAATAAAGGTGGAATGAATGAATGAACAATACAGGTCAATTTAAACTAAAAAGGACCATATTGCTATTAATAAAACTGAAAGATATATATTGTATGGTGAAGCAATGATGAGTTGACATAAAAAAGACACGGTGCCAGGGTGTCAAGTTTGAGTGTCAGGGGCAAAAAGCTGCTTCTCTGAGCCAGCCCCTCAACCTTTTATTTTATTCTTTGGCACAAGGCTTGGATTACTCTCAGTCACAGATAAGACGCTCTTTCTCAAGCAAAAACACATTCCTAACGAATAAGCTCTAACTTCTGAACACTAACCCTTATCTCTAGAACTATAACTCATCCCTGTTTCCCTTGCACTGGGCCTCTTGCTTTCAGCTTCTCATGAGCAAAGCCCATTCCAAGGTTTGCCTCGGACGGGGGTGGGCGTGCCCACCAAATGTTGCCATGTCTTGCAAAAAGCTCCAGAGCCCAGTGCCTCTACATTACTATACTGCTGTTACACTACAGTATGGCATGCTTGTTTTCAGATTCAGGTGAAATTGAATCCTGGTTTACATGAAAACCACCTAGTCCAGATGTATTCTTATCCTGCAGCTTAGCTGGATCACCCAGCTGTGGTTCTGTGGACCACCCTGCCATCAGATTGCGCACTGATCACAAGGTCTATTAAGAGTACTGAAAAAAATAAATACTTTTTCCCTTTTCACATCCTCACAACTGTTTCACTGCAGGTCTATGCTCTATAAGGATGGAACATGGGAATCATACAGTGGTGACAGAGTTCATTCTCCAGGGACTGTCACAGAGATGGGAACTTCATGTGTTCTTTGCTGCCCTTCTCTTACTCTTCTACATCATCATCCTTCCTGGAAATATCCTCATCATTGTGACTATTTGGAATGACCCTCGTTTGGGATCCCCCATGTTTTTCTTCTTGGCCAGCCTGGCTTTGCTGGACATTTGCTACAGCTGCGTCACCCCTCCGAAAATGATGGCCAATCTCTTCTCTGGCCTTAAAACCATCTCCTACAAGGCCTGCATAGCTCAGATTTTTTTCATCCATTTTCTGGGTGGGGCTGAGATTTGCCTCCTTATTGCCATGGCTGTGGATCGATATGTGGCCATCTGCCACCCACTGCGTTATGCTACTTTTGTGACCAGAGTGGTTTGCCAGTCCTTAGTGCTAGGTTCATGGGCTGCAGGCTTCTTGCACTCCATGATCCAGGTTATTCTCATAATCCCACTCCCTTTCTGCGGCCCCAATGAACTAGACAACTTCTTCTGTGATGTTACTCAGCTCATCAAGCTTGCTTGCACCAACACTTATGCATTAGAGTTTGCCATGTTTGTCAATAGTGGTCTGGTCACCACCACTTGCTTCATCCTCCTCCTCATCTCGTACGGAGTCCTGCTGGTCAAAGTGAGAAAGGGCTCCATTGAAGGAAAGAGCAAGGCTTCCTCCACTTGTGTCACTCATATCATCATCGTCTTCATCATGTTCAGTCCTGCTATCTATATCTACTGTCATCCTTTCCAGGACTTTCCCTTTGACAAGGTGGTGGCCTTCTTCCACACTGTGGTCTTCCCCTTGATGAACCCCATGATCTACACCCTGAGGAACAAGGAGATCAAAGCTGCTATGTGGAGACGGATGAAGAAGTGAAATTGGGGTTTCCATGTCAAAGAAAACCAGGATACACTGATGCAATGTTTGACGCGATTAATTTTTGGAGGGTTAAGTGGAGGATTGAAACATAGCCCTTAAGCAGTTGTTACATATTAATTCAAACAGATCCCATCCCAGTTCTCCAAACGGTTCTGTGCTATGTTAGACTAACTATGTATTTACTCAGTAACTGTAATTACTTGCCAAAGGTACCAAATTTCAGCATTGGGAAAGACTTGAAGCTCATGTACATTCCTTATGCTGATAGAGAGATTTCTGGGACTTGGTCTCTGGGTCAAATTGCTAAGCAGACATAGACTTCTTTATAAGCATATAGAAAATTTTATTTACATGCTATTTACAGATTAAGAATAGATTTGGAGGGATACAGGTTCTAAGTTACCCCATGGTGGATTTTTGATTTCTCCCCGAACCACACCCAAAACTCCAGTACTTGTACTCTATGGACAACAAGTGACCCATGTGATATACATGTTATTTCCCTCTCCTTATTTAGCATACTGGTGCATGGTTCCAGCCCTAACTGGGAGCCATGTATGGAAGTTCTGGCCTGCATCTTTGATTTCACAACACCCTGGAGTGTTCCTTTTGGGAAAGCTATGACACACATGTTTTTCTCTGCAGGTCATCTTGACATTTTCTACCTTGTTTTTAACAGAAAACACGAGTCATGTTTTTTTCTAATGTTCTTCCTCTGAGAGAAGTTAGGTTAACCTCTAAAATCTCTAACAATCCTTCGTTTTTTTCTTGACCAAAATAAACATCTCGGTGTTTATCTTGGTCACACTTTTATACTACTGATTTAGGGACATACGTGTTTGGTTGAACTCCTTTGCTAGGCCTTTGTATGCAGCTGTATGTATATTTAACTAAAACAATGAGTTTTAACTACACTTTTCTAAGCACACTTTAACTTTTTGGTATTGAAGCCTTACTAACTCTAGTGTCTTGCATTGCTTTGGAAAGGTACATTCTTGATACTTGGGAGACTAACTATGAAAGAGAACTTGTCATGATGACAGAAACTATAGCAAGAAAGAGAGTTGCTATATCAGTGGTGTAGCTTAAAGAATACAACGCAACTTTTAGGAAGTCTCTTGTAACATGCAAAGCTGCTATTGATAGCAGTAACTGAGATATATGTTTAAACACATGTTTCCTTGCATAAAGTGCAATATCCTTAGTGAATCAATATGTAATTTTAATATTTGAGTTCGTAGTACTTCTACATTTGTTAGACTATGCAGATTTTGCTCATGCAACGAGCATCCGTGTCACCTGATGCTGTGCATCCATGGCTGCTTACTTCAAAGGCCTTGTTATCTAAGCCAACCTAAGTCTCCTTAGCTATAAGTTGTCTTTAGATCAGTGCCTTAGTTAGAAGCTAGCTCATTTTATGGCCGACACAATGCTCAAATGCACACTATATAACTCTTTAAAAGAGTAATATTCTGTAAAAGAAGTACTTTAGACTTTGCAAATCCATTCTTTTAACTTTAATAATACTAAGGACAGACCACTTTATTTGTGAATAGTGTACCTAACTAAAGCTATATGAAAATGCATTCTTATGTAGAGATACTTTGTGTTTACTAACCTTAGAAAAAACTTTATAGGACTTTATGAAAAGAAACTCATACTTTTGTATAGCTTAACGTTTTAAAACTTAGGTTATACTAGTTATGACTTACTACGGCTAGACCTTAATTACTTTACTCACACTTAACTAATAAGGAATGTTCTGCATAACACCTTTTTTTTGGGAAATAGGGAAACACGTCTAAGAGCCTTTTTTTTTTACTTATATTTACCCACGCTTGCAGTGTCTTTGGATTTTACCACCTCTTTCAACTAGGTGTGATAGGTGTGCAATAGGTTAACTATGTTTATGTCTTCTTTGCTTATTTTTCTCTCATTGCTTTTTTTTGAGCGATTAGAATTAAACAATAACAATTTGGTTACACTTTAGGCATTCTACATACAGCTTAACTATTACACATTCATCTATCAATAAGAAAACAACACCATTGTAAAACATAATACAAATTAATATAATGAACAATCATGAAATATGAAATGTGAAAAATATTGGAACAGTAAAAAAACATTTTAAAACATCACATCACAACAGACTACAAACACAGTTGTAATCATTAAAGAAAGAGTCTATTAAGAAATCATTTGGAAAAGCCTGTTTTGAAATACTCCGTTAGAAAAGTTCAAAGTGATGCTCCATAGGACATCTGTCTTAGTAATCCTTTCCTTCAAACAAAGTCACAAAGTCACAAAGTTTATGTCATTTTTACTGTTTGCAGGTAGTAGTTTATTTTAAATTGATAGCTCTCAAGTTTCATGATTATTTCTTCAAACATAAGCACTTGGTTTACCTGAAAAAGAATCAGCTCTAACAAGATATCAAAAACTGAAAACATTTTACTCTTTTCCATATGGCTGGCTTTGCAGGCTTTAGTTTAAACTTTGAAATAAAAGGAACCCATTTTTTTTTCTTTTCTCTGAGCGATCTTGGCTAGCTTCTTAGAAACTTTTGGCTTATTTCCTAGAACTTCAACACATAACTTAGATCATAAAAACCTTTGGTTTACATACAAGCCTCTGTTATTGCGAGCATACAAATGAACTTATAAGAAATAGAACATACAGATCAAAACAAACTCACCCAAACTTATTCCTTTTGTACTTTGTGAATGCATAGTGCTGCTTGTTTGACTTTGGCACGTTGAGGTTATTATTTTTCCATTATTTTAAAAATTATTCACTTAAATCACCTTGCTCCAGCATTTGCAAATTTCTTTAACTTTCCTGTACATACTTGATAAGCAGGTTACTATACATGATAGTATACATATACATGATCCCTCAGAGACGCCTGCGTTGGCTTGGTCATGTCGTGAGAATGGATGATGGCCGGATCCCAAAGGATCTCCTCTATGGAGAACTCGTGCAAGGAAAGCGCCCTACAGGTAGACCACAGCTGCGATACAAGGACATCTGCAAGAGGGATCTGAAGGCCTTAGGGATGGACCTCAACAAGTGGGAAACCCTGGCCTCTGAGCGGCCCGCTTGGAGGCAGGCTGTGCAGCATGGCCTTTCCCAGTTTGAAGAGACACTTTGCCAACAGTCTGAGGCTAAGAGGCAAAGAAGGAAGGCCCATAGCCAGGGAGACAGACCAGGGACAGACTGCACTTGCTCCCGGTGTGGAAGGGATTGTCACTCCCGGATTGGCCTTTTCAGCCACACTAGACGCTGTGCCAGAACCACCTTTCAGAGCGCGATACCATAGTCTTTCGAGACTGAAGGTTGCCAATACAATACATGATAGAAAATAAAAGAAAATACAAACGAAAACACACATATGCCAAATAGCAAAACACAGCAAAATTAATTACTTCATTTAATACTTAATAAACTCTATACTTAATCAACTCTATACTGCCAGCAGAAGCGTCCTTCTGATGGCAGCATCATGAACAACATAACAGCACAGTGGCACACTAATAGAATAGGCCACCCTGGTACTAGAAGAGAACTGGAAGGGGTTACAATTTGAACTTTAAGATGACAATAAAGTAGCATAGCAAGGAAATTTTTTCTTCAAGAGATTATTACTTTTCCAATTATTATTTCAATTCACAGTTTGAATGTGCTTCAAAAAATTTCCTGTAGTTAGCTTACACAGACACTGTTAACACATATTTATACTGTTGTGTACTTTCAACACAAAGGTAACTTTTGACAGAAATTGCAAAAGGGATTTAAAACTTTAGGAATAGACCTTAACACAGGAAACCCTGGCCTCCAAGAGGCTTGCTTGGAGACAGGCTACACAGCATGGCCTCTTTTAGTTTGAAGAGACACTTTGCCAACAGACTGAGGCAAAGAGACAAAGAAGGAAGACCTATAGTCAGGGAGACAGACCAAGGACAGACTACACTTGCTCCTAGTATGAAAGGGACAGCCACTCCTGAATTGGCTTCTTGGTCACACTAGACACTGTTCTAGAACCACTCTTCAGAATGAGATACCATAGTCTTTCAAGACTGAAGGTTGCTATAGTAGTAACTAAACATACACACTATTTGAGCCTTGCATTTTTGCAACATTAGCTTTACACATTCAAATGCACACAAATTAATTCACCTTTTCTCAAAATCAGCACCTGAGCAACTGGCAAGACTAGATGTGGGGCTGATTTGACAAGGATACACACAACAGAGACACAGCCTAGAAGTTAAGGGATAAAAATTTCAAGGGATAAGAAAGGAAATAGGACTGTCTTTGGGGACTGGGTACAGAACTCAGGTTCGGAGTGCAGCTAAAAAAGAAGCTGCCATGGAATTAGACACACGCTCTGAAAGGATCGATTCAGGGTTCCTGGAGCACAAAGGCGTTCCAGAGGTCTCCTCGCTGCCACTTCCTCCTTATGCTAAGAAAGGGCTTTGGAGCTACAAGGCTCTTTGGACAGCTGGGCATGTGCAATGATGGTTCCAGTTAAAATTTACTGGTGGGACTCCTCCCCCTCCTTTTGGTGGGGGTCACTTTTGGAGCTATCCTGCTTTCTGCAGGGATCCTGTTGGGATTTTGATTCTTACGTCATTCTAAGTTTCTGCACACTTAGGCATACTACTGCACAGCCGACTTGCACAACATTGCATTAGTTGCACTGCTGGTGGCTGGCTTCACCTTGCTTTACAGCAAAAGCCAACTACAAGAACTTGCTAGCAATCCACTACCACAGCTCTGGCTGCTGCTGCACTCATAACAGTGACGCTGTAGAAAAATTTGGGTCTGAGGACTGGGGTATGAGGGGACAGTTCTGGCACAGAAATAACAGGGCAGAGGTTGGGACTGAGAAACATCAGCTGAGCTAGCCAAGCCAACCAACTTTAGGGGACTAGCATTTTTCTCCCATCAAAAATGTAGATACTTTACTGCAGAGAGGTGTGCAATTGCACATCGGGCTCTTTCAGAATACAGACTCACTGGCATGCACTGCAGCTCTAAATCCTATCAAAGGTACAAAGATATATCTAGCATAGGAAGAAAGGAAACCAGCACCATTACCCACCTAGCAACATAGCTAAATAACACTGACACTTCTCACTCAAGACTCTGTCCTCAAAGGCTTCAGACACCTCTATCATCTGCTGCTCTTACTACTTCTTGCAACTCAGATACTCAACAAGTAAAAATCCCTTTACTATGTTGGTTCATTGTCTATTGGGAACAAAAGTTCAGACTCTTGCTTTGCCGTTCAGCAAGCTACCAAAATCCTCTTTGTGGACTAGTAACTTGAGGTGCAGCCTTTAAAACAATCATTTTAAGCATTATTTTACTTTCAAGTAAAATCCTTTTAATTTTTTTTTTTTTACACATGACTGCGCAGAAAGGAAAAATTCTTACTTGAACTGAGCAGATCACAGTTAAAAATAGCTGCAACAGGGTTGCTTACGCAATCAGGCTGGGAAATTGCCAAACAACTGGTGAACTCCCAGACAGACAATTTTAGCAATTTCAGCTTAACTTTTGCTAAGAGCACAAGCAGGAAAACTTTTTCTTTCAACATTTAAACTGAAAAAAACCAGGACTTTCTAAAGTCAAAAAAAAACATGTATAACTAGGGAAACTTAGATTTCCCTCGCCTGGCCAGGCTGAAACTGGAGTGACTTCACTCCACTGTAAAAAAAATCACTGCCGTTAGCTGACTTCACTAGTCAACTAGAAGCACTAATTGCAACTAGAGGAATTAGAGAAGTTTACATACCTTATTTAGACATTAGGAGATAAGACACATGTGATAGACAACATGAAACACAGAAACATGAAATAAACAGGCAGCATAAAGTTAGAATCATACTGAGTTCATTACTTAAGTTCACAGTCACTTTGGAAGTGACGCTTACTAACGTTTGCATAACAATTAGCAATTCCTGTGAGGGAAGAACTTTGACAAAGAGCACTTCATAATACTATAGCATGTATTATTTTTATTTTATCACTCTCATTCTCACACTTCACACATGTCCATGGACTAATCCAAACACATTACTCACTCTATACACATCTGCACTTATAAATAGCATATTTCACATTACACATGCTTATAATTTACAGCTCTAATGTACATGCAAAAGAATTAAACATTTCATACTTACTTCAGACTTCCCTCCATTCCGAGGTTTCCAACACTGAAAGCACTTACAATACAATCTTACCTCTCTTCTCTTCATGCCACGACAGCCTTACTACTTCAGGTACTAACTTCTGTTAGATCTCATTGTTGAATCAACAATGGCACAGTGTCCTTTTAATTTTTTTCTTAACTTTCCTCGTATTCGCTCCTCCTAAATTCTTACTTTGCCCCATATTCTATTTAAACTAGCACATAAAAGCACACAGCTCTGTTAAATCACTCTGGCTTAAACAACACAGCCTTAGACAGGAAGCAGATTCACTGACTATTTTTTTAGGAGAACTGCCAAGTTGCTACGCTGCTAAAGCGAATTTTTAACTATAGAAACTGCTTGAGTCACTCTAATATTTACAAATTTAAACTCTTTCTCTGTCTCTAAAAGGACAGTGAGCACTAATTAAAGATTGCTTACTAACTTTCCCACAGGTATGTCTACTACACACAAGGGTCCAGACAATGTTTTTTTTTGTTTTGTTTTGTTTTTTCAAACCTGTTTCACCGCAGTTCTGGCCACCCAGAACTGGAACCTGTCTTACCCAGACAGTCACCGGGGATATACACACTTGTCCCCAAGGGCCCTTATTTACCCAACAAGGTTTACTTAAGATACCAAGGACAAGGTACCCAGGACAAGGACACCTGCTCCTATTGTACTCTTTCTTCCTTGTGGTAGGTACCTTGTACATTACTGTACTTCTGTACCCTGTACTTACTTTGAGGTCCACACCCTCATGCAGCAACTCCACTGCAGCAACTCCACTGCAGCTCCACTGCAACAACTGCACTGCAGCTCCACTGGTCGACCAGACAGACAGACACTTAGACAACACTTTCACATACTTGCCTGCTTGCATCACTCACACCAGTAGACATCATGTGCAATCAGGGGAGAAATCATCATGTACAGGGAGAACCTGTATCCCATGTCTTTTCCAATTTAAGTTGCTTGTTTTTTCCTAACTGCTTAGCAGAGAACAGCCAGAGTCCCATCTGGGTCAGCCAACTGATAGAGAGATTTCTGGGACTTGGTCTCTGGGTCAAATTGCTAAGCAGACATAGACTTCTTTATAAGCATATAGAAAATTTTATTTACATGCTATTTACAGATTAAGAATAGATTTGGAGGGATACAGGTTCTAAGTTACCCCATGGTGGATTTTTGATTTTTCCCCGAACCACACCCAAAACTCCAGTACTTGTACTCTATGGACAACAAGTGACCCATGTGATATACATGTTATTTCCCTCTCCTTATTTAGCATACTGGTGCATGGTTCCAGCCCTAACTGGGAGCCATGTATGGAAGTTCTGGCCTGCAACTTTGATTTCACAACACCCTGGAATGTTCCTTTTGGGAAAGCTATGACGCACATGTTTTTCTCTGCAGGTCACCTTGACATTTTCTACCTTGTTTTTAACAGAAAACACGAGTCATGTTTTTTTCTAATGTTCTTCCTCTGAGAGAAGTTAGGTTAACCTCTAAAATCTCTAACAATGCATAAATGTGGTGTGTGTTCCCTCCACTCCTAATAATGAAGAGTATTTGTAATAAATGAAATCATTCAGCAGAAGAGTGAAATCTGTAATCTTCCAATCTAACCCTAACACAAAACACAAAACTGGTTCATTTCTCTTATCAGTCACGAAGCTCATTAGAGGACCTTGAATTCATCATCATTTTTCCGTCTAATCAACTTCACAGGCAGGAGAAAATGGAGACCATTCGTGCCATCTGAACCTCCTTTCAGCTGTACCCCAAGGTCTCCTTCTTGGGCTTCAATCCATTGAAGCATGGAGACTTGCCTTCAGAGGAAGATGCAATATAGATGCAGTTTGGATCCTATTATAAATACATATTACTTGACTATACTGAATGATGATGATGATGATGATGATGATGATGATGATGATGATGATGATGATGATGATGATGAATGAATGAATGAATGAATGAATGAATGAATGAATAAGCCTTGCAATCTCACAAAGCAAATGAATATTTTTGTAGACCACCAAGCTAAATATTGTAGAGATAATGAAGGAGACCAGAAGGAGACCAGGGAAAACATTGACATGGTGGGCATAACGGAAACCTGGTGGAATGCGGAAAATCAGTGGGATACCGCAATCCCAGGCTATAAACTCTACAGGAGGGACAGGGAGGGGCGTGTTGGAGGTGGGGTGGCCGTTTACGTTAAGGAAGGGATAGAATCCAGCAAAGTAGAGATTGAAGGCGGGTCCACCATAGAATCTCTGTGGGTAAAATTACCAGGCCTCAGGAGCGATGTAATACGGGGGCATATTATCGTCCTCCAGACCAGAAACTGGAAGGGGAACTTAAAATGAGGAAACAGATCAGGGAGGTGACAAGGAGGGACAGGGTTGTAATCATGGGGGACTTCAATTATCCTCATATTGACTGGGTCAATTTGTGTTCTGGTCACAAAAAGGAGACCGGATTCCTTGACATGTTAAATGACTGTGCCTTAGACCAGCTAGTCATGGAGCCCATCAGAGGACAGGTGACTTTGGATTCAATATTGTGCAGTACTCAGGACCTGGTTAGAGATGTCAATGTTATGGAGCCGTTGGGGAACAGTGATCATGCTGTGATTCGTTTCGACGTGCATGTTGGGGAAAGAATACCGGGCAAATTTCTCACAAAAACCTTTGACTTCTGACGAGCGAACTTCCCTCAAATGAAGAGGCTGGTTAGAAGGAGGTTGAAAGGGAAGGTAAAAAGAGTCCAATCTCTCCAGAGTACATGGAGGCCCTCTTAAAATAGAGGCCCAGCAGAAGTGTATATCGCAAAGGAAGAAGGGCTCCACTAAATCCAGGAGGGTGCCCGCATGGCTAACCAGCCAAGTTAGAGAGGCCGTAAAGGGCAAGGAAGCTTCCTTCTGTATATGGAAGTCTTGCCCTAATGAAGAGAATAAAAAGGAACATAAACTGTGGCAAAAGAAATGTAAGAAGGAGATACGGGAGGCCAAGCAAGACTATGAGGAATGCATGGCCAGCAAAATTAAGGGGAATAATAAAAGCTTCTTCAAGTATGCTAGAAGCAGGAAACCCGCCAGTGAAGCGGTTGGCCCCCTGGATGGTGAGGGAGGGAAAGGGGAGATAAAAGGAGACTTAGAGATGGCAGAGAAATTAAATGAGTTCCTTGCATCTGTTTAATCTGAGAAATTAAATGAGTTCCTTGTATTCATGGCAGAAGACCTCGAGCAGATACTGATGCCCGAACGGCCCCTCCTGACCAAGGAATTAAGTCAGATAGAAGTTGAAAGAGAAGATGTTTCAGACCTCATTGATAAATTAAAGATCAATAAGTCACCGGGCCCGGATGGCATCCACCCAAGAGTTATGAAGGAATTAAAGAATGAAGTTGCTGATCTCTTGACTGAAATATGCAACTTGTCCCTCAAAACGGCCAAGGTGCCAGAGGATTGGAGGATAGCAAATGCCACACCAATCTTTAAAAAGGGAAAGAGGGGGGACCCGGGAAACTATAGGTTGGTCAGCCTAACATCTATACTGGGTAAGATGGTAGAATGCCTCATCAAAGATAGAATCTCAAAACACATAAACGAACAGGCCTTGCTGAGGGAGAATTAGCATGGCTTCTGTGAGGGTAAGTCTTGTCTCATAAACCTTTTAGAATTCTTTGAAAAGGTCAACAGGCATGTGGATGCGGGAGAACCCATGGACATTATATATATGGACTTTCAGAAGGCGTTCGACATGGTCCCTCACTTTAAAAGGGGATTGGACAAGTTTCTGGAGGAAAAATCCATTATGGGTTACAAGCAATGATGTGTATGTGCAAGCTCCTGATTTTAGAAATGGAGTATGCCAATGCAAGGGAGGGCACCAGGATGCAGGTCTCTTGTTATCTGGTGTGTTCCCTGGGGCATTTGGTGGGCCGCTGTGAGATACAGGAAGCTGGACTAGATGGGCCTATGACCTGGTCCAGTGGGGCTGTTCTTATGTTCTTATGACAATATAACTACCAACATGTAGTTGGTACCAACTACCAACACTGCCAAATCTGGATGCATCTAGAGTTTGTGAAATCAGAAAATCTCCCGATGATTACTGAAGGCAACAAAGGTTTCCCTGAGGTAGGTGCCACCCAGGCAGTGGTGCTTACCTGAAGGAGCTCTGCATCCCGGGCGTGACATGTAATCATATCAGTCCTGACCTTCCAGGCTCTCACATTGATTCAAATGTGAAAGAATGCCTCCCTTTGCTGATCTGTGGTCCACTTCAGGCCCAGTCGCCATGCGCTCTCACTAGTATAAGATGAAAACATGGTGACAGCATGCAGCAGCTGGGCCCAAAGCAGCCTGAAGACTGCTGAAGGGTGGTGTGGTGATGTGCTCCTGTTTGGGGGCATCACTGGGGGTCAGAAGCATCACTAGGGTTTACATCACCATCACCATAATGGTCCATACAGAATAAATTACAATATCATAAGCAGAGATTAAATGCAGTGCAATCACTAGGGTTGGTGTCATCTCCATTAATTAACTTTATTTATTTAAAAGTGTTTTAGTACAGGTCACCCAACAAATCAGTAATCAACAAAAAACCAGTGGTCAACTTCACTCACACCATTGAATAATAGTTCTAGTATTAGCTCTGATCCATGTAAATGACAGATGACTTATACTAACACTTATCGGTTCCCTGCTGTGTCATAAAAACACCTTATTCGTTCTTGGAACAATCAGTTTCATTGGTCAGTTTTGAGTAAAGCAAATCCACTTCTTGTTATGTAAAGCGGGTAAGGTTTCTTTTTCTCGTTATTTGGCTATAACTTTTGATAAAATATAGATATCTCAACATCGTTTGTCTCATTACATTCTGCAGGAAATTACCGATCAAATGGTATATAAGTTTATGGTATTATTCATAAACACCAAGTCTTCCACAATTTTGACCACTAGTAGTGTCACTGCCCTTGTGAAGGTCACCTGGTTTGGTCTCCCCTTAGCAATGCCACTGGGGGAACTATAAGAGTTTACCTGATGGCTCTTCTGTGCTGTATTCTGAATAAACCACTGGATACTGGTGAATTTGCACCTGAGTGTGATTTCCCCACCAAGGTACACAAAGTATTGCTGTCTTTCATGGAGCCCAGGAATCGGCCCTTCCTGCACCCGTGGGGAAGCTTCCAGGGGAGGGGGCTAAAACCTTCTTGGGCCCCAGGCCCAGTCTCTATGGGGTTGTAGGCAGCCTTCCCTGTAAGCTGTGTGGCTCTGTGGACACACAGCGGGAATGGAAGCCCCTCACAGTTTGCCTCTCAGTGCTCTGGTGCTTGGCCATGATGACATCATTGGCAAGCACTCCAGATCCACCCCAAACTGCCACTGTAGGGCTCTGCACACCTTGAAAAAAGTTCAGGGAACACTGGTTGTGGGCCTGGTTAGACCTGTCCTCTGAAGTCAGTTGCCGGCCCTACTCAGTATAGGACAGAATATAAACCCAAATGATGTATTTTGAATACCAGGCCTCTTCAAACTCTCTTACTGCCAGCTTCCCTTTATGGCACCCAAAATCTGTGCTTGCCCAATAACCTCCTAATGGCTTGTATGATCTCTTTGTTCCTCAGTGTGTAGATCATGGGGTTCATCAGAGGGAAGACCACAGTGTGAAAAACCGCCACAACTTTGTCAAGGGAGAATTCTAAGAAAGGTCGGCAGTAGATGTAGATGGCGGGACCAAACATGATGAAGATGATGATGATGTGGGTGATGCAAGTGGAAGCAGCTTTTCTCTTCCCTTCAGAGGAGCCCATCTTCACCTTGACCAGCAGGGCTCCATAGGAGATGAGCAGGAGGATGAAACACATCACACTGGACAGGCCACTGTTGAAGAACATGAAGAATTCCAGAGCATAAGTGTCATTGCAAGCCAACTTGACAATCTGGGTGATGTCACAGAAGAAATTGTCCAACTCGTTGGGTCCACAGAAAGGGAGTGGGACAATAAAGATGATCTGGATAATAGAGTGCATGAAGCCTACACCCCAAGAGGCCAAGACCAGAGTCCAACAGACTGCTCTGGTGATAAGACTGGCATAGCGCAATGGGTGACAAATGGCTACATAGCGGTCAATGGCCATAGCAATGATAAGGATGACCTCAGATCCCCCCAGCAAGTGAAGTAAGAAGATCTGGACTATACAGCCTTTGTAGGAGATTGTTTTGTGACTGGAGAAGAAATCAGCAAGCATCTTGGGTGGGGTGACGGAGCAGTAGCAGATGTCCAGGAAGGCCAGATTGGCCAAGAAGAAGTACATGGGGGAGCTCATTCGGGGGTCGCTTCGGATGGTCATGATGATGAGGATGTTCCCTGGCAGGATCACTGAGTAGAAGACAAGGAAGAGGATAAAGAGAAAGAGCTGAACTTCTCTTGCCTGGGAAAGACCCAGCAGTACAAACTCTTTCATGACGGTCTGATTCCTTTGCAGCATCTTTTAACATCCTCATTCTGCAGCAAACACACAGAATTGCAAAGGCAAGTAAAAGACGTCTGTGACATATCCAATCTGCACTTACTCACAAATCCAGTATTCGCTCCTCGTAAGGAAATCAAGCCTGCAAAAGTCTGACCTTAACACTTCCTGTAGCTTGGGGAAGTAGAAAGGGTCAGACTTTTGCAGGCTTGATTTCTTTACCAGGAGTGAATACTGGTGGACTTAGCCGGCTTTGGCAATACCCGTTTATAAAATGCAGGAGCTAAACAGGTGAACACACAGATAATGCTGCTGTCTCATATAGCAGCAGTCCCTCCAAAATCACAGTATGCCCTTGCTAGCCCCCAAGAATCTCTTTTGGGTGTCCGGTTGTAAAACACAGGCTACAAATTATAAGTGGGACAGTAGGTGATTTGCAGGAAAGACGGAGGGCCCAGTCCTATCCAACTTTTGAGAGCTGGTGCAGCTGAAATGCAGCCTTGAGGAAAGGAAACAAAAGTTCCCTAACTTGCAGGAGGCCTCCATGATTGCCCTCCCACCACAGGATGCAGTGCATGTCTCATTGGCAAGGTTGCAGCGGCGCTGGAAAATTGGGTGGGATTTGGCCCTCAATAGGCATAGGGTATTTCCTATTTTAAAAACACCTTTTATTATTATAAGCATTATTTCTGGAGGAAAAAAATATCAATTTGCCGGTTAAGGGGACCAAAAATAATTGTACCAGGTAGCTCTGTAATCATGAGCCAAAAATCCTGCTATACATTTTTGACTCCTTGTTAATATATTCTATACCATACTGTTTTTTTAGAATTCAAAATTAGTTTTTCATAAACCAGGCACCAACTTTATATCATCCTTACAACAAATAATGGCTGTTTGTTTAAACTGTCTCTGAGGCCTTCCATCTTGACCTTTGTCGCATCCCTCCTCCGTGTCAAGGTTTTGTAAAAAGATTTTTTACACAAAACCAGATTTTCTCCAGATTCGCTCTCTCTTACAAAGGCGGAAGGAGAGCACTAGTGATCAGTGGTGTCACTAGGGTGTACATCACCCAGTGTGGGAGGCCAGCGTGGCATCCCTATGATGGACCAACTCACATGCAGTGCGCAGGGCAATGCCCAGGCAACGGACAGGGTGTTGTACCATTGCCCAGCCCCCTGCTGGTTTTTTGGCTATAACCTTTGATAGCAAAGAGATATTTAAACATGATTTGTTTCATCACATTCTGCATGAAATTACACATTGAATGATGTATAACATGATGGTATTATTCAAAAATACAAAGATTTTAAAATTTTTTGGCCACCAGTGGTGAGTCCCCCCCATGCGTGTTAACCAATGCGGTTTGCACCCCATAGACCCTCCTAGCAACACCACTGCAGGTGATCTTTTATCAACCATGGATTTATCCCAGTGTTTACGGCAGTCATCTGGAATGACCTTCTAACTGGGAAGGAGAATCAGACCAGTTCAGTGAAGCTGACTTAGGTTCAGAGAAAAGCAAAGGAAGTGCATGATGTGATCACCTTGATCCACTATTGACTCATTACTATAGTGGGACCGGGTTGGATAGCACTTAAAAATATTCATGGGGAAGTCTGACTTTGCTAGCTCAGTGGAACCTCCATGACAAAGGGTGGTCTACCTCTTTCTTGCAAGGGACAAATAGCAGGGAAAAGCTATTGCTTTCATATCCTATCTGTGCATTTCTCAGACACATCTGATTGAGTGCTGCTGGAAACTGAATACTGGAGCACATGGTGGCAAAGGTGGACTTTGGTCCCATCCAGCAAGGAAAGTCTTACATGGTGGAGCCTTGATGTGCATATTCTTGTCACATGGCTAGACTCTCACTTATATTTTGAACTATATCAGGTGCTCCAGTGTGTCCAGAAGGCATAGAAAAACAGAATAGAAAAATCCATGACCTACCAAAGATTATTAACTACACATGGAGTCTAAGAAGGAGTACACCTTTGACTGCATGATTTGGGGACAAATGGTAGGAGATGTGCACAACCATTATGCCCTGTTTGGGAGCTTCCAAGGGGCAGCCATCTAACCACAACTGGGCAGACTAGATGTAGTATTTTTGAGAGGTGCAATTGTGCCTTGGCATGCAGAGGTGAACCCACAGTTGCCAAAGGGCTTCTTGTCCTCCTTTGCATGTAGTCACGTTAGGACCAATCAGGGCCAAGGAATAGCATGAAGGGCATCAACCACAACCAACAACAAATATTGACTAGAGGGGTAGCAAAGGTTAAAAAAAGAAGTGAAGAAGTGAAGAATGTCATGGAATCAAAGGAGCCTTTGTGAGAGATGGCATTTGAGCAACTGAAGTTCATAACACTTTGCCTCAGTTCATAAGATGACATCTCCCACACAAAGCAGCTTATCTGCTCTGCTTCTGTGGAGGAACTGAAGTATGAGCTTGGAGGTATCCATGCCATAGTCCAGCCTCAGGGAGCTCCATTACATAATTTTCTCCTACATGGTGCCTTAAGAGGTTAGTAAAGTCTATTCTAAGCAACAGGCAGCTATAGCATAAGATACATTTCCTCATGATCATGTACTCTCAAGAAAGGGTAGGGCTGTTTATTAAGCTATCAGAAGGTTGTTTCCTTCTAGTTCCTGCTGGTCCTGGTTTGTGCTGAAAGGACCACAGTAGCCTTTAGCGGTGGTTTAAAAGAAAAATCCAGTGGATGGGAAGATGTCAAATCAACAACCAGAAAAAGTGTGAGGAAGAGCTCTAAAATTTCTAGCTATCAGAAAAAAAACCTTAGAGTCACAATTAGGACAAGAAACAGAGAAAGAGGAAGGCAGGCAGAGAGTGTCCAGAAATTAAAAGACAGGAACAAATGACTTACTGCTCAGTATCTGGATAGGAAAAGAGGCCCTTAGCAAATCATGGTTGTCTGCACATCCCAAAACCAAGTTGCTTCTGGACCCTTAAGGAGCACTGATGATGGAAGAACAGATCCAGTCTGTGGTTAGCCCTGGAACCAAGCCCAGCCCATAAGAACATAAGAACATAAGAACAGCCCCACTGGATCAGGCCATAGGCCCATCTAGTCCAGCTTCCTGTATCTCACAGCGGCCCACCAAATGCCCCAGGGAGCACACCAGATAACAAGAGACCTCGTCCTGGTGCTCTCCCCTACATCTGGCATTCTGACTTAACCCATTCCTAAAATCAGGAGGTTGCGCATACACATCATGGCTTGTACCCCATAATGGATTTTTCCTCCAGAAACTCGTCCAATCCCCTTTTAAAGGCGTCTAGGCTAGACGCCAGCACCACATCCTGTGGCAAGGAGTTCCACAGACCGACCACGCGCTGAGTAAAGAAATATTTTCTTTTCTCTGTCCTAACCCGCCCAACACTCAATTTTAGTGGATGTCCCCTGGTTCTGGTATTATGTGAGAGTGTAAAGAGCATCTCCCTATCCACTCTGTCCATCCCCTGCATAATTTTGTATGTCTCAATCATGTCCCCCCTCAAGCGTCTCTTTTCTAGGCTGAAGAGGCCCAAACGCCGTAGCCTTTCCTCATAAGGAAGGTGCCCCAGCCCCGTAATCAGCTTAGTCGCTCTCTTTTGCACCTTTTCCATTTCTACTATGTCTTTTTTGAGATGCGGCGACCAGAACTGGACACAATACTCCAGGTGTGGCCTTACCATCGATTTGTACAACGGCATTATAATACTAGCCGTTTTGTTCTCAATACCCTTCCTAATGATCCCAAGCATAGAATTGGCCTTCTTCACTGCCGCCGCACATTGGGTCGACACTTTCATCGACCTGTCCACCACCACCCCAAGATCTCTCTCCTGATCTGTCACAGACAGCTCAGAACCCATCAGCCTATATCTAAAGTTTTGATTTTTTGCCCCAATGTGCATGACTTTACACTTACTGACATTGAAGCGCATCTGCCATTTTGCTGCCCATTCTGCCAGTCTGGAGAGATCCTTCTGGAGCTCCTCACAATCACTTCTGGTCTTTACCACTCGGAAAAGTTTGGTGTCGTCTGCAAACTTAGCCACTTCACTGCTCAACCCTGTCTCCAGGTCATTTATGAAGAGGTTGAAAAGCACCGGTCCCAGGACAGATCCTTGGGGCACACCGCTTTTCACCTCTCTCCATTGTGAAAATTGCCCATTGACACCCACTCTCTGCTTCCTGGCCTCCAACCAGTTCTCAATCCACGAGAGGACCTGTCCTCTAATTCCCTGACTGTGGAGTTTTTTCAGTAGCCTTTGGTGAGGGACCGTGTCAAACGCCTTCTGAAAGTCCAGATATATAATGTCCACGGGTTCTCCCGCATCCACATGCCTGAGCCCAGCACTCAGAGACCTTGTTAAAAAAAGTTAGTGGCTGAGTTTGCAGCAGCCCCTTGGGGGACTAGGAACATGAATTAGTTCACCGTTTGATCAGATGATTCTTTTCCTAGTGTCCTATGATTTGGCTCTTGTACTTGAGCCACCTTGATGTGAGTTGTCTGCCCCCCCCACCCCCGAGCCATGCACAAAGTGAGTTTGAAAACACCTTGCTCACAACCCAATCCTATCTACACTTTCCTGGGAGTAAGCCCTATTGACTCTAATGGGACTTACTTCTGAGAAAACATGCATAGGATTGGGCTGTTAGACTCCAGTATTCAGGAGAGAGTATCCTGTAGGGCTTTTAGGCTCGGGAAGGGAGTTCGGATGTGGTCATGATCCAGCCACACGCAAGTCTTTTGAAATCCTATTGATATTAATGGCAGGGAGTGAAAATTTGAACCATGCAATGCTGAGCAGCATCTGCTGATCACTCTCCCTATTCAAGAAAAGAAACTGGAAAATTCTCCCTCACCTTGAATACTTTTGGTTGGGGCATGATTCAGTCGAAGGCATGTTTGTGTATTTGATGCTGCTTCCATGGGGATGGTTTAAGAAAATTATATGGTGTAATGCAGCTCCTTCTTTTGACCATAGGAACTCCTGCTAAGCCAAGCACCCTCCTCCCCCAGGTAGAGACAAGATTTATTAATCAAATACGTTGATGTTTAAGGAATACTCATTATCAGCAATCTAGAACAAACTAATATGATAGACCAGTGATGGCAAACCTTTTAGTGACCGAGTACCCAAACTTCAACCCAAAACCCACTTATTTATTGCGAAGTGCCAACATGGCAATTAAACCTGAATACTGAGGTTTTAGTTTAGAAAAAACAAATCGTACATTAACATCTTTTGTCTTTAAAGAAAAACACAATAACAGAGCTTTCAATGATACAACCTTTTATTGAAAGGTCAAAGTCTGCATTTGGCCTGCTTTTGAACCATTAATGTGATTTTTGCTGTTGTATGCATGCTGATAATTTGTCTAACCTTGGTTCATACTTTGTAAGTTTGAGAGCAACACATGCAGCACTTAGGTCATCTGTTAGTCTGTTTCTGGTGTCAGATTTGATATCATTCAAAGCTGAAAACAGCTGCTCACAAGCATAAGATGATCCAAACAAAGTAATCCCAAGTACTTTCATTGACTTAAAATTATTTGGCAGAGAATTCCACACTGCTGTCCTTTGTCATCCCTTCTATCCTCTCAAGTGTTTCACGCAGGTAAAGAGGGTACACAGTTGCTCTCCCCTACTTTAAAAGATGGCTTTTTGCCTAGGAGCCAATTAGACAAGGTTAAACATAAGGAAGGTACCAAAGTTACACTGAATAAGAAGGGCATTTCCACTACCTAGGGAGAAATGAACCTTAGCAAGTGTAGTGTAGTGGCTAAGAGACATCAACTATCTGCAACAGGAGGATAATAATACTGACCTACCTGAGAGTTACTGCATGTATGGACATGACAATGACAAGACAGGTCAGCATTTTTGAAGTGCTGCATAAATACTTATTAATACTTATTACCACCCCCTGTATAAATACAACAGCAAAGGAATAGGGCAGCAGGCACAATTGAACAGGGAATGTGCAGAGTGATCCTGTGACACTTTGCTCAGAATTCAGTTGAAAAAAGGCTTACTTCTGAGAAAGCCTGCACCAGATTCATGCCCAAGTGAAAGAGAGGTGGGGGTGGAACGAGGACAACTACAGACTTGGGGCCCAATCCTATCCAATTTTCCAGTGCTGCTGCTGCTGTGCAAATGAAGTATGCACTGCTTCCTGTGGTGCGGGGGGGGGGGGTGCAGTCACAGAAGCCTCCTCAATGTATGGGAACATTTGGTCCATTACCTTGGGGTGCACAGGTGCTGGAAAGTTGGGTAGGATTGAGCTCTAAGGGCCTGTCTACTTAGATGTAAACCCCATTATAGTCAGTGGGGCTTACTCCCAGGCAAGTGTGGACAGGACTGCAGCCTGAAGCTTCCACCTGATGCCCAATTTGCGGGGATGAAGCCCCCAGGCAGCCAGTGAACGTGCCCAGGAGAGAGAGCCCGAGAGCGACTGAGGAGCATCGACCCAGCTTCAATGGCAATGACATGCTCCCAGATCTAAGCGCTGGATCTCCGCCTGGATGGCCAACTGCTGCTGCTGCTGCTGCTTGTTCATGGCGGAGGCAGGCGCTCCAACAACCACCCTGCCCGCAGACCCACTGACCAACCAAGGCAGCCAACAGCACCCCCCAGCAGCCGGCCACTCAGCCCGGCAGCCAGCACGCACCAAGCCCCGGTGCTGTCAGTCATCCCTACTCCGGCCGAGGAAGCCCGGGGTCACAGGAGGGGGCCAGGCCATGGAGAGCTGCCGCCCGCCCCTCGCAGTCAACACCCCACCGGACCTCCAGAGCTGCCGCCCCATGGCTTTCTGGGGCTTCAAACTCAGAGTTGAAACTCTGTACTGGGGCGACAGTGCGCGTGCCCACGGAAAGGGCTTTGAGTGTCCTCTGTGGCACGCGTGCCATAGGTTCGCCATCACTGTGATAGACAAACAATGCAATCTTACCTGACTAAATCCTATCTGAAACTGTATCGTTCCAAAGAATATCAGAGACCACCTTTCAATAAACATATTAATTCAATATGATGGTACAAGTGAACGAACAGAACAGGTTAACACTGGACAAGGTGATATCTCAAGTTTTTTTTCTTTCTGTTAAAAGTGGTGAGTCTAATTGACCGCATGTATTTTGATTTTTAAGTCATTTCATTCTTTGGGCTTAAGAACAAGGAGCAACAACACCTGAAAATAAGTCACGTTGGGCTGACAGTGCAATCTTAGACATGTCTAATCAGAAGGAAGTTCCACTGAGTCCATTGGGACCTACTGCCACGTAAGGGACCAATCCTATCCAACTTTCCAGCACCAGTGCAGCTGCAATGCAGCCTTAGGATAAGGGAAAAAACGTCCCCATATCTTGACAAGGCCTCTGTGCCTGCCTCCTCAACACAGGATGCAGGGCATGCCCCATTGGCATGGCTGCACTGGCACTGGAAAATTGGATAGAATTGGGCCCTAAGTGTGTACAGACATCCATGTTATCCCCAGATCCGGTATCTGTGGATCCAGTGATCCACGGTTCTCCATGACCTTGCACCCCCCCCCCCGGCACCAATTCACTTTTATTCTTACCAATAGTGCTAAGAATGAATGTATCTTGCTTTTACAGGGTATTATAAAACTGAACCTTATAGACAACAAGCAGGCAGGCACCCTGCATGCAAGGGGGACACAGGAGAACATTAACAGGATGTAGAAAGCTTCCTGTTGAAGGTGTAGACTGGGTAAGGCAGTTTTGTGCGATTCTGCCAGGTCCACACTGTAGCTGTCATGCCCAAACTCAACTTGAATGATTTGTTTTCAAGCTAGACCACTGGTATCAAATTTGGTTTGATAGGCAGAAAGAACTGTTCTGTTGTTTAGGCATGGGCTCAGAATGGCAGAGTTTATACCAGGCTTGGCCAAGCAAGAGGTCTGTGTTTGCCCAACAACCTCCTTGTGGCTTGTTTGATCTCCTTGTTCCTCAGTGTGTAGATCATGGGGTTCATCAGAGGGAAGACTGTTGTGTGGAAAATAGCCACCACCTTGTCAAAAGGAAAGTCCAAGAAGGGGTGGCAATAGATATAGATGGCAGGACCAAACATGATGAAGATGATGATGATGTGGGTGATGCAAGTGGAAGCAGCTTTTCTCTTCCCTTCAGAGGAGCCCATCTTCACCTTGACCAGCAGGGCTCCATAGGAGATGAGCAGGAGGATGAAACACATCACACTGGACAGGCCACTGTTGAAGAACATGAAGAATTCCAGAGCATAAGTGTCATTGCAAGCCAACTTGACAATCTGGGTGATGTCACAGAAGAAATTGTCCAACTCGTTGGGTCCACAGAAAGGGAGTGGGACAATAAAGATGATCTGGATAATAGAGTGCACGAAGCCTACACCCCAAGAGGCCAAGACCAGAGTCCAACAGACTGCTCTGGTGATAAGACTGGCATAGCGCAATGGGTGACAAATGGCTACATAGTGGTCAATGGCCATAGCAATGATAAGGATGACCTCAGATCCCCCCAGCAAGTGAAGGAAGAAGATCTGGACTATACAGCCTTTGTAGGAGATTGTTTTGTGACTGGAGAAGAAATCAGCAAACATCTTGGGTGGGGTGACAGAGCAGTAGCAGATGTCCAGGAAGGCTAGATTGGCTAAGAAGAAGTACATGGGGGAGCTCAATTGGGGGTCGCTTTGGATGGTCACGATGATGAGGATGTTTCCTGGCAGGATCAGTGAGTAGAAGACAAGGTAGAGAACAAATAGGAAGAGCTGGGCCTCTCTTGCCTGAGAGAGACCCAACAACACAAACTCTTTCACAATGGATTGGTTTCCATTCTCCATCTTGCTGCTGCCATCTTCTACAAAATATGGGGACAGAACAGTGTAAATAAGAAGAACATTCGATAGAGCTCTGTGCTCTATGGAGTGTGTAGAGGAGTGTGATTGTTCACTTCTTCTGCTACCTTTAAACCACCCACTCACACTATTACTCAGGATTTGTTAATTAATTTTATTCTTGTTTTTATATACTAATTTTTTAAAAGTTGTTTCAGTGAAGACTTCAAAATTCCATTATAAAAAGTTCTACCTATTTTAAAAATGTCATTATAAATGTTTTTAAAAATCAAATGTGCCTTTTAGGGGTATACCCTGTACATACCTGAAAGTGTATACATATCTGTGACATTGCACTGAAATCTACGTAGAAAGTCTGTCCCATTAGGCAAGACCCATCTCTGCTGGTGACCAGAAGTACTTAGCTGAAGTGCTAGCAGAATGCTTGGAAGCAGCAACAAAGGTGGCAACCCAGGGCCACTTATGTTCTTCAGTGTCCCTTTTCCTTACAGCTCCTCTCTGACTACCTCCTCTGCTTTTGCTCATTCCTTGGATCTCACTCTCTCTCTCTCCCTCTCCCCCCTCCCTCTTCCTCCACAGAGCAAGTTGATACTGGAAGCAAGGCTTACTATGTTTAGTGAAACATACCCCAATGAAAGGGTGCCTAGGAGGGCAGTTGCAACATAACTCCAGGCATGTTTACTTGGAAGTAAGTCCCATTCTTCCCAATGGAGTTTACTTCCAGGTAAGTTTAGGATCCAGGTAAGTTTAGGATTGCACGTCTAGGATTGCAGCCTGGCAGCCCAATCCTATGCATGTCTACTCAGAAGTAAGTCCCATTAGAGTCAATGGAGCTAACTCCCAGGAAAGTGTGGATAGGATAGGGCTATCAAGGCTCTCTGTTCTCCTCAGACTGGAAAAAAGAAGGAATCAGCAAAGCGGATAAGAAGTTGGAAGAAGTTAGAGAATAAAAGTTGAAGGGCCCTCTTGGTATTTTGCTACAATCGCTTGAAGGCTGGGGTTTACTTTGAGGATTTGTGTGCTGCCTTTCAATGATATAAAGAACCCAATCAAGGTGGCTAAAAAGAGGCTTAAAAGGTAATTCTCAACTAGTCCAAATGAATTTAAACACACATATGTGCCTGCACAAAGGGTGTTCATTGTTGAAATAGGCTACGGAGTCCACGGGCAGAGCAACCATTTGAATATCACAACAGAGCAGTGGTTCTCACATATTTAGCACCAGGATCCATGATTTAGAATGAGAATCTGTCCAGGACCCACCAGAAGTGATATCATGACTGGGCGTGACATCATCAAGCAGGAAAATTTTAAGAATCCTAGGCTGTAATCCTACCCACACTTACCCTGAAGTAAGTTTCATTGACTATCATTGTTAAAAGCATATACTGGTAGCCTGTTCAAAGTACAGGTCTGTAACATTTCCCCAAATGCAGTCACATACCATGGGAGCATCAAGTCTAATATATAAAAAATAAACTATTTAATTGAATGGGGACCCACCTGAAATTGGCTCGCGACCCACCTAGTGGGTCCCGACCCACAGTTTGAGAAACACTGCAATAGATTAATATTCCAAGGAATACTGCTGTTTTATTGTTTCGCATTATGTAAGCTGCCTTGAGATTCCAGAAAGATGGAGTATAAATTTTTTAAATAAATGATTTTTGATTGCGTTCTTGTTGTATAGTCAGTACGGAGGCCCGCATGGGCTGACACTGTGCTTCCATGCTGGTTGGAGAGGCCCTGGCCAGGTGTGTGTGTTAGAATACAGCTTAGGTCACCCAGGCTAGTTCCACCTCCTCTCCAGGTCCAGGTCTGCCCACCAGCCTGCTTTTCCCTTTCCCCAAAATGCCCCTTTCTAACCTCCTGCCACCCTCCTCAGCCCCCTATGCTGGCCAGCCTAGCTGGGGCAAACTTACCCTTGCCCCGTGGGGGATCGAGCACAAGGAGACTGATGTGTGTCCTTGCGCTGGCCTAGTCTGCTCACAAGGAGTTGCAAACGTGCTTTCCGGCATATTTTTGTTACATGCCCAATGCATTATTGTTGCATGCTCCATGCTTTCCTGAGAGGTGAATTGTTGAAGGAGTCAGTGTTGTGGAGGAGAGAGCACAAGAGATTTAAAGTGCAATCCTAACCGACTTTCCAGCACTGACATAGCTGTGCCAATGGGGCATGCACTACATCCTTCAGAGGGGAGAAGGTCAAGCAGGCCTCCTGAAAGTAAGGGCATATTTGTTACCTGATTTGGGGGCTGCATTGTGGCTAGGTCAGTGCTGGAAAGTTGGTTAGGATTGTGCCCTTAGAGCACAATCATAACTGGGATTGATGAGAAGAAAGTGAAAGACATAGAAAAAATGGATGATTTTCAAGGGTTGCTTACCATTCATAAGTAGTATAAGGGACCCACCTTCTGTCAAAATACCGGAACCACGTGACCGGATGCAGAAACCCCTCCCCCCTCCCCGCCCCCGGAAGCACGTGACCGGATGCGGAAATACGTCAGCGGAAACCATGCCCCGGAAGGGGTGGAGGGTGGGCATGTGACCCCTCTAGGAACTCCTCACGAGACCCCTGACCACGTGGTGGAGGTTTCAGAACGGCAGGACCAGGGGGGAGTGTGGCACCCGAAGGGCGCCATTTTCTGCGCCGCCCCCCGGAAATGGGGTGCCATGTGACCCCTGTAGGAACTCCCCTCGGGACCCCGGACCAATAGGAGGGGGTTTTAGGGACCACAGGACCGCTGCGTGGTGTGGAGGGTGGTCCCGAGGATATGCCAGGGCATGTCTGTACGAGGGGGGAAATTTAAACCGCCGGGGAGAGGGGAAAAACCCTCTTTCTTTTGTAACCAGTAGAGACTTACCACAACAAACAAGCAAAAATAAATAAATAAAAAAAATGAAGAGACCCGTGGAACTTGACTTGCTAGAGTGCTTAGGGACGACAATCAATTTTTATAATCTGGAGCCAGAGCAAGGTGTTGCAACAATAGACTGGGCTGCATATTTGAATCACGGCGAACAACTGAGTGAGAATGCGACAGCCACAGTCGCAGCCACTGTGGAAAATGCACCGGTCTCTTCCCTAGAGACACCCAAGAGGCCTACAGAGCCAAGCAACCATGCAGCAGCCCCACTGCGAAAAAAGCAGAGGAAGCGTTATCACAGTACCAGCTCAGACGATTATGAAAAACCCTCTCTACACCTTATGTACAAGCTTGCCTTAAATGAAGAAAGCCGCTGTTACCCATCTGTCCCATGCAGGTGTGATAAAAACGAGAACAATGTTGGACAGCATGACGCTGTGGAATCTTTGAAAGCCAGGAATGCACAGGTAAGATTCTTCTGGAGTTGTGAACAAAAAAAAAAAATGTTTTAGGATGTGTGAATAGTTCTGAAAGAGGGGTCTAATCAATTTTAAATTATTTTAAGGAACCACCTGTGGAGAAAGAGGGCCCCAGCTTACCTGAGAACAGACAGTATTTGGTAGGTGACCTTCTGGGGGTGGGGTGTGGGGGGGTTTGGTTATATTTTAAAGAAAATTTAATATTTGGCTAAAAATATTTTGCAGGATCTTTTAGAAAAACAAGAATCTTTCGTTACACTGAGACATCTGTTAGGACTGCAATTGACAGAAGCGGATAATGTCCTACCAAGAAACTTCTCAAGTGCAACACGTGGAATAGCCAGAGCAGTTGTTCACAGCATGCTGAAATTGTGCTTACAGAACTACTTACATGAGCTGTGTCAAGGCTGCCAGGTGAATGCCCCTGGGCAGCTAGCACATGAGTGTGTCAACTGGAGACAGTCTGATATAGACACAATGTTGAGAGAACTGTGTTGGAACTTGAATGTACCCGCCATACTGCATCTTTTGACAATATTATTGAAATTAACCACAGGAGGAGTGTTTTGTTTGATTATATGTAAAGATGGACACGCTGCAGTTAACACGCCTGATGGATACAAACTCCTATACCAGGAAGATGTTCAAAGGTGTATTTCCTTCTGACCAGCTGCCTAAAAAGAAACTTCTGCAGAGACCACTGGGGCTAGTGGTCAACACACATCCACACAACCTGCCTGGAGAACACTGGCTCGCGATATATCTGACAGAAGACAACCACGGTGAATTTTTTGACTCCTATGGACACCCCCCAGACCACCCCCGCCTCCCCAGAGCCATCATGACATTTTTAAGAAAAAACGCCTCTGTA
Source organism: Tiliqua scincoides (assembly GCF_035046505.1). Taxonomy (NCBI): domain Eukaryota; kingdom Metazoa; phylum Chordata; class Lepidosauria; order Squamata; family Scincidae; genus Tiliqua; species Tiliqua scincoides. The sequence goes on along the minus strand of NC_089825.1, from coordinate 140,026,426 downwards.
ACGACATTTCAAACAAGGCAACTACAGGCCCCAGACGCTGTGACCTGTGGGTACCACTGTGTGTTTTTTCTGGACCAGCGCTGTAGGGGCCGGAGTTTTAAACAGATTCAAGAACTGTATTCTGATGATTTACCAAGGAATGACCAGATGGTGGTGCAATTTGTAAAAAAGGAGAGGAACATGCACCGATCTGCCCCCTGTGTTTTTCAACATGCCCAGACATGTGTCTCCTGTAATGATTTTCATGGCCGTGTTTCTCAATAAAGTGCCCCCCCCCGGCTTAAAAATGAAATTTATGTGCCTGGTTTATTTGTTTGTTTGTTAATAACAAGGCAAAGGCAGTGGGGGTGGAGTTAAAAGCTTATTTTATTCATAAGCTGAGCCAATTAAAGGTGTTAGATTGTCTTTGCTTTCTAGAAGATCTCCTGGATGGGGTGGGCACCTGTGGCAACTCTGTAACAGGGCCTGGATTTTTCATGTGTTCCAAAATGTCCTTGATGGTGGGTTTCCCAACAACTGTGGATGGAACATTAAGTTCAGCCATGGCCTGGAGAAATAAATCCCATCCTTTAGGGATGCGCCGGGCAGGCAGAGCATGAAACTGGGTGATCCCCTTCACCAAGTCCTGCATATTGGAACCAGGAGCAGGTTCCCCTCTGTAAACAAAAGCACCTTTTTCATCCCAGGATGAAATACTTTGATTCTGCTTCATTTTGTTTAACAGCAGCCGCGCTTTGTTCTTAAATCAGGCAGGCAGGCTGTCCAAGACCTCATGAAAGATACCTGCGTGAGTTGCAGGGGATTCTGCAGCAACAGCACCGGGCTCAGGGGCTGATGGTAAAAACAGACTGAGTTTTTCCTTTTCAGCGTCAGCCTGTTTGACATGGACCAGGTATTTTTGAAGCAGTGCAGTATATTGTTTAGCTTTCTCGTCCTGGGACAAATCCCGCCTCTGAAGAACACCTTGCATTTCACCATCTAAGGAATACATGGCTGCAGCCCTGATGTTTTCCTCTCGTGGAGTAGGTGCCTTGAGTTGCTCTAGCTGGTGGCTAGGCACAAGGTACATTTTTTCAGCATACTTCATTACTGGCTAGTTAAAAGGCCAGTTATTAGTGGAATAGCAAAACTTAGTAAGGGGCCAAGAAAACCGCCCAACTACTTAACAAGCTGCTTCTTTCTTTTCAAAGACAGCCTTTTATTGCTCAGTCTTTTGATAAACGCACGTTTTTTTCTCAACACTGATATCTGCCAGGCAGATAGAGGTATGTTGCCTTTTAAAGTATTGAGCGCTATTTCTGAGATGGCAGAAATTAAGTCACATGAAGCATGAGACAGAATGAAGTGTCTCTGGCGCGGGGAAGCATTGATCAGCAGTTTTAAAAGGGGCAGATTTCTCTTAACGCAGTTAGACATGTTGTGGGCTGGCGGGCAGTTACAAGTGAGAAGCCAGGTGCTTAAGTCACCTCCTTTTGTTATGGGTTGTGGTTTTTTTCATAATATATACAACAGGCCAATCAGGGGGAAACAACCCCGTTCTTAGTCTGTAAGCTTCCGGGGTGGTTGCACACAAATCCACCAATAGATAACCATAAGGCTTGGTGGTTGCATCCTGGAAACTCTCCATGAAAAACTTACTGTTTCCTGGGTACATCTGGCGGGCCAGCGTTACGACCTGTAGTTTATCCCTGGGGTATTTGAACAGTACCATATATTTTGCATTTAGGGTGGTCGTGCGACTGGTTTTCCCCTTGCAGAATATATTCTGTGTGATGAGAAAAACACTTAGATTACGGAGATGTACATATTTTGTAAAGACGTTGCCAATTTCCGCGCTGTTAGAAGCAGAGGTCATTAGATCATCCAATATGACAATGTTCACTTTATTTGGGGGGAGCAACTGGTCATCACTGAAGGATTCAGGAAGACCCTCCATGAAGCGAATATGGGGGTATTTACACAGGAGTTCTTTGTACACAGGTTGCCAGCAGCTGTAGCACCAAATAATATTTTCAGCCATAACAGAAAACACAGTATCAGCATTATCCAGCATATTTTTTATAAAGTATGTTTTCCCGCAGTGGCTAGGCCCAGCTAGAATGGCTGAAAACGGGTGCCTCCAGCGCACATCCATCTTAAAAGCCGTAAGGCAGGGTTTTGAAATCTTTTACCAGAACCCTCTTGTCATATACTACCTTTAGTGTTTTCTTTAGGGGCCCTGTTTCAATATTCCACTGCTTTTTATTTCTCAAAATACCCATTTGCTGTACAACAATTTCTTTAGGATTTGACCCGTAGTCCAGAACCATCTGTTTCAGGCTATGAAAATTTACATGCTCTGAATTAGCCGATGTCAGTGTTATTCCTTTAACCTTCATAGACAGTTTTTGAGAAGGATATAAAGAATAAGCATATGTCTTCGGTCCAGATGAAACAAACTCTGTGATACGCTCATGTGGCGGGATCTCGCTTGTCAGATCCCCTAAATAGTTGCCTAAGGGAGGGCACCATGCCCCTGGGCGGTGTACAAATATCACAGAGTCTGTGTCATGGTACAGACACCTCTCCTGTAACCTGTCTAACAGGTTATAAAGCTCCAGCCGGGCATATGCAGTTGTAAAAGCCCCTATCAAAACATTAGTTTTCCCAGACAGTGTAAAACGCTCCTTAGCATGGCGCCACGATACACTCACAGTTTCATCATCAATAATTTCAAAGCCTGAGACTTCATAGTCTGGAGAAAAGGCATAATCCATGAGCTCCGTAGGGTCCCTCACAATGGTGGTATTCAGAAGGTTTGAACGCTGTGCAAACTTCCCCCACAAAGAGTTTAGAAACAGTTTTGCTATTTGACGCTTTGCTGGGTTCACAGCGATATGATCCGGGCGTAATTGAATCCCTTCTCTCTCATAGTAATCATTAATATATTTGTTTTGTTTCTCCACATCTGTACACCACCCTGGATACCCTGAAGCCTCCTGTTTCTGGCGCAAGTGCATTTTAATGTAATCTGAAAACAGATCCTCAGATTTGTTTTCAAAATGCCATATTTCTAAAATTTCCAAAACTGTGTACCCCTTTTCTATAGCCTTCATTAACTCCACACTGCACCATGTGCCTTCTAGGGCTCTTTCGTCATCTGTGTGGTGGCACGGTTCCTGCTGCCTAGCCTCTGCGCATGTGCGGCACAGAGGAAACATGAGTTTCTCCCCCACCCTCACTGGTAATACTGGGAAAAAGAGACCTCTTGGAGGGAGCACTCTAGTTTTCACAAGACCAAAGTAGTCAGAGAGAGGTCCAAAATTATTAAATATGATTTCTGGATGCCCAATTGGATAAAGTTTAGTCTTATTGACAAAGGGGTATAAACTTGTGAAATCATAATAACAGATCTCTTCACCATCTGTAGGCTTATAATACAAAGTTATGGCATTGGTTCTGCCCCCAAAAAGCGCATCCCAGGGTTTTAAAGCCTGTGGGAATTTTTTTTCACTTAGAAACCCCCTAAGCTCAGCATCTGTTTGACACATCTGGTGCCACTCATGCTCCCAAATGGTCCTGACATCAAACCCCTTGTTTTTGAGATCGGCTGCTTTAAATTGGGTTTTGTAATGGAGGTCACGAAAGCTTGTACCAGTCATGGGGTTTCTAGCATTCTCATTGTAACAATTAGGACACCCATGAAAAAAACAGCCGTTAAATTCAAAGGCAGTTGGCCTGCCCTGGACAACTGCAAACCCATCCAGAAAATAACTCCCCACCTGGTGTTCACCTCCTTTTAGAGCATGCCTGATCTCAATTCCTTCTTTATGTTCAAGATACTGAAGCCACTGTATGGCCGGAGTGGAAAATCTCTTTGTCTGTCTGTGGTAATTGTCCCAGGGGAGAAGAGCAATAGTTTCTTTTTTTAGGCCATGTTGTATCTAAACATGGCCATACAAACACTAGCAAGTGTCAACAACTGGAAAGGATCTATGCCCTCATTCTTACCCTCTCCTTTAGTCATAGTTAGGATTTCCTCCCTGTACAAGAGGCAGGCCTTCCTCAATATTTTTACATCCTGCTGGCAATAGTGCGCAAGCTCTCTCTGGAGATCAAAAGTGTTATTTTTGTTCTCCTCATACCAGGAGAGAAAATCCTTCTTCTCACCTGGCATCATATTTTCAGGCCCATAATATTTTTTATCAGGAAAAGTTCCCACATAAGTGCTGTTTTCAGCCGTGTTAAAAAAATGTGGGAAAAATCCTTTACACCCCTCAAACCCCATAGCCTGTGGGAGTTTTGACAGCTTCATGGGAAGAAATTTTAAACTATCTATAAACCTTATGCCCAGTCATTTTACGGCCACACACATCAGCTTGCCCCCCTGCACAATGAGATCTATGTCCATTTTTTCAGCCAGTAGTTCCCGAACTACAAAATAAGAATCATAACCTTTGGCGTTATGGGCCAAAAAGGTGTAGTTCTTGAACTTTTTGTCAATAAACTTTTTAACAAAGGCAGAAATGCACCCCTCCCCTTTGAACTCCCAGGTATCTTTTTCCTCCATACCCATTGCAAAAATGTAGTTGACTACATGGGTACCTGTGTCTTGAGAGCATTCAAAATCATAAAAGATATACCATTCTGATACCTCAACTTCCTTAAGAGGGGGCATGAAGCACTGGTGACTCTTTATAGGGCCAAGCGGTTCTTGGCATTGCTTGCAGCACTTTACTGTGCATCTGTGTTTTCTAGGGAGATATGCCTCACAGGTGTCACACATAATTTTAGCACCACAATCTATCTTGTTCTCAGCTGCCAGTTCTTTATGTCTTGCCAGGCAGCGTGCAGATTTTGCTAATAATTTACAAGTGTCACAGCGTTGTGCTTTGCCCGGTGCACACTGGGGTTCCAAACATAAACGGCAGTGATATGCACAGTTGTGCATATGGGTATAAGCATTTCCACACAGAGTGCAGTAATTTTTTCTACCAAAGAACCCTTTCATGTTTAGGATCCCATAATAGTGGTCATCGTGCAGCAGCAGAAAGCAGGACTTAGGATATATAGGGGGCCCTGTTCTAAAAATACCCCACCCTTTATTGCCGTGTATGACCACCCCGATATTCACATGTAAATGGCTTTCAAAGATTGGCACATCTGTTAACATTAACTTTTGCTGAGGCGTAATACACAACTCGTCATACATTTGTTGGGTGTCCTGCATTAACTGTGTTACAGTTTTCCCAGGTGCTTGGACTGCTAGAAGACTTCCCCCAAAACACAGGTTATCACCAATGTTACCGAGGTCCACAAGGTGGCGCCGCTTTTTATGTATGATTTGGCTATAGAGTATAGAGCTGACCACGCGTCTACCACACCCCCCCTTATTTCTGATTACACTCACTATGAGGCGTAGTGTACCATCAAGATGAATCTCAGTGTTGCTCTGCATAAGATGTGAGAGTTGGTTCAAAAAATCTTGAGCACTCAGAGCCCCTCTATGCCTTCTAACAGAAAAGAGTGGGTCATTTAACCCCCCGCCTTCTAGGCGCATCTGAACCAGATCGCCATCTTGCAAGAGGCCATTTAATTCATCAAATAGCTGTTGAATACAATTGCTTATTGCCTCTTGCACCAGAAGGGTGTGGCCCAGTTACTCAAGGTTTTGAAACCGAAAAGACATTCCAATTCGGAAAACTGGTAAATGGGGGGCATGCCACTCCCACCGATTCACCCTCTCCAGATAGACTTTTGAGGGGTCATTATCGGAATCTGATTCAGCACTGTGAGATGTTCCTGAAGCAGGACCCTGTGTTTCTGGAACATGTGGGGGTGCGTGGTCTGATTAGAAGCTGTGAGATGTTGTTGGAGAGACTGGTAGCTCTGGGGAAGGAGAACCGGTGTCATCAGATTCCACTGAATCAGTGAGTCCTTGATCAACAACCAGGTTTTCTGGTGTGGGTTGGACCCCTGCCCCAAATTGGCTCAGAACCCCTGGGTAAATTTGGACATGTTTAATTTCTTCTAGGAATGCTACAAGCTCAGCCTTTTCCAGAGTCCCAGCTATGAATCTAGACCAGTGTTCTTTCAAACGGGCATTCAATGCTGAAACTTGTGTTGTGATCAAAGAGGTGAGGTAGCGTTCTCTTTCCTGTTTGTGTTCCTGCAGTCTGAAAACATGTATCCTGTCTCCATTTGCTCATGGCTGATGCTTGGCAGTGGGGTAGTGTCAGTAGCCTTTTTACACGGGGGCTCATCTTCACATGTGCTCTGTGTTGCAACACGTTTTTGAGGGTTGGCAGCTGTAGGGAAAAAGAGCACATTAAGAAACCTTTCCAAAGGACAATGGGAGGCTGTTGGGGAAAAAACATTTTTAAAAATGCGCTTTTTAAAAGGACTTACCTCTCTGGGGGCTGGTGCTGGTGTGTGACCTTGGTCTCACAGCCTTAGAGCCTTCCCCTGGAAAACAAACATCAGGACATTAAATTTTTTAAATTGTCTGAATGCTGTGGAAACCCCCCCTCCCCCAATATTTAAAACAGACCTGTGCGCTGCAGTGCCTGTATGTGTGTGTGTGTTTTGTTTTTGAGAGAGTTAACGCCCATAAGAACATAAGGACAGCCCCGCTGGAGTGGCAGGGAGTTCCACAGACCAACCACATGCTAAGTAAAGGCTGCTGGGAAGGATGACATTTTAAAATGGGCTTTTTAAAAGGACTTACCTCTCTGGGGGGTGGTGTTGGTGTGTGACTATGGTCTCACAGCCTTAGAGCCATCTCCTGGAAAACAAACATCAGGACATTAAATTTTTAATTTTTTTTTTATTTTAAACAACTGTCTCAATGCACTGGAAAAAACTGTATTTAAAACAGGGGCGGGTGTATGGGTACCTCTGTGAAAGGTATAATGTCCCATGGGTGCACAGATTGTTCTGGGGGTTGCAGCAGTATCTGAAAGAAAGAACAACAAAAATTTAAAAACGGACTAGCCCTAAACAGGTGTGAACACAGGCCTGCATGCAGAGCAAAATCATGGCCTTGGTCAAGGATCCTTACCTAGGGCCACTGTGTGTCTTGGTTGTCTTGGTGGCATTGGATCTGGGGGGGGAAGAGCTTTAGTGTTTTGTGAAACAAGAAAAGGGCCTCCCCCCTTTTTTTCTTTTTCTTTTTAGCTTTAAACAGTAGGAATTACCTCTCTGGGGAATGCTGGAAGGGGCTGCCTCTCCTAACATGGGTTCATCCAACCATGCTGAGTCAGGGAAGAGAATAGACATTGATTGCCATTTTTATTTCTATTTTTTATTTATTTTAAAAAAGGTGCAATTTCAGACTAATAATCAAGAATACCGACCAGCCATCTGTGATTCTGTGAAGCCTCCTTGCTCTGCCATTTTCACAGTCACCTGGGTAGTAAATACTTGAAAAAAAACATTCAAGATTTAACAAACGGACAATGATTTCAGGCACATCACATAGATGCAAGCCCCATTCAGAAAACTAAATCTATAAACAGGACATTTTATAAACATTTATAACGTTTATAAACATATATAAACATTTTATAAACAGGACATTAAACCAGTCTTGCCATAGCAAAACGGGGAAAAAACAAACTGCATTTAGCAAACCCCATGCCCCACCAAACATCCACCCCCACCCCGCCCCCTTCCAGCAAAAGCAAGCACATGCTTTGCCACCCAAGATGGCGGCCAGGCTCACAAATGCAAGCCTCACTCAGAAAACTAAATCTATAAACAGGGAATTTATCCAGAATGCAGACAGCATTCCCCCAAAATAGCTACCCAGATTCAAGGGAGCACAGCTAGCAACCAGGCTGACCCCAGCAAAACGGGAAAAAACAAACTGCATTTAGCAAACCCCATGCCCCACCAAACATCCACCCCCCTCCCCACTTGCATCAAAAACAACCACAGGGCTTGCCACCCAAGATGGAGGTCTGTATATACTCACCTGTGTGGGAGATAAGTCTGTCTACCCAGGTTCAGGTGGAGAGAGGAAGATGGTGGCTGAGATCGGTGCTTATATGGCTCTCTGCCTGGCCTCCTATGATTGGCTGCTCCTTTGGCTGCTTGCTCAGAATTCTGGGAGTGGTGTCCGCCTCCCCCCAGCTCCTGCAAAGAAAAGATCAGAGCCGCCCACCCAACCACCCCCCAAATCCAGCAGCTTCAGGTTGTTAATGAGCATGTGAGCTTGGGGAAGGTGTGCTGCTAAACTGTTTCCTTAGGTTTGAATTGATTAAATCACTGTTTAAATGGAGGCCTGTGCTGGTTTTCCACACCCTGTGACCAGCCAGCTGCTAAACTGTTTCCTTAGGTTTGAATTGATTAAATCACTCTGTTTAAATGGAGCCCTGTGCTGGTTTTCCACACCCTGTGACCAGCCAGCCTGTTTTGAAACAAAACTTTTTTTTTATTCCTGCTTTTTACACATAGAATATAAAAAATACTATAGTAACTACAGAATGCTAAATTGAAATAAATCTTTTTATTCCTGCTTTTACACATACAACATAAAAAAATGTACAGTGGCTACAAAAATCTAAAATACAGCAATATTTAAAAGTCAATCATTTCACAAGGAATCTATGATAATTCATTCTCCCCGTGATATGCTGCATGTGCTGTACAAACCTCTGATCTGATAATTTTAAAATCTTGTATAACATTTTTTGGGGTTCTGGCGCCTTGTGCACTGTTTCACTGAGGGACAGTGTGTATTGGATTGTTTCACAATCCACATCTAGACAGTGCATTGTAAAACCAAGCATTAAAATAAGATGCAGTATGGCGGGTACATTCAAGTTCCAACACAGTTCTCTCAAACTTGTGTCTATATCAGACTGTCTCCAGTTGACACACTCATGTGCTAGCTGCCCAGGGGCATTCACCTGGCAGCCTTGACACAGCTCATGTAAGTAGTTCTGTAAGCACAATTTCAGCACGCTGTGAACAACTGCTCTGGCTATTCCACGTGTTGCACTTGAGAAGTTTCTTGGTAGGACATTATCCACTTCTGTCAATTGCAGTCCTAACAGATGTCTCAGTGCAACGAAAGATTCTTGTTTTTCTAAAAGATCCTGCAAAATATTTTTAGCCAAATATTAAATTTTCTTTAAAATATAACCAAACCCCCCCCCCCACACCCCACCCCCAGAAGGTCACTTACCAAATACTATCTGTTCTCAGGTAAGCTGGGGCCCTCTTTCTCCACAGGTGGTTCCTTAAAATAATTTAAAATTGATTAGACCCCTCTTTCAGAACTATTCACACATCCTAAAACATTTTTTTTTTGTTCACAACTCCAAAAGAATCTTACCTGTGCATTCTTGGCTTTCAAAGATTCCACAGCGTCATGCTGTCCAACATTGTTCTCGTTTTTATCACACTTGCATGGGACAGATGGGTAACAGCGGCTTTCTTCATTTAAGGCAAGCTTGTACATAAGGTGTAGAGAGGGTTTTTCATAATCGTCTGAGCTGGTACTGTGATAACGCTTCCTCTGCTTTTTTTGCAGTGGGGCTGCTGCATGGTTACTTGGCTCTGTAGGCCTCTTGGGTGTCTCTAGGGAAGAGATCGGTGCATTTTCCACAGTGGCTGCGACTGTGGCTGTTGCATTCTCACTCAGTTGTTCGCCGTGATTCAAATATGCAGCCCAGTCTATTGTTGCAACACCTTGCTCTGGCTCCAGATTATAAAAATTGATTGTCGTCCCTAAACACTCTGGCAAGTCAAGTTCCACGGGTCTCTCCATTTTTTTTATTTATTTATTTTTGCTTGTTTGTTGTGGTAAGTCTCTACTGGTTGCAAAAGAAAGAGGGTTTCTCCCCTCTCCCCGGCAGTTTAAATTTCCCCCCTCGTACAGACATGCCCTGGCATATCCTCGGGACCACCCTCCACACCACGCAGCGGTCCTGTGGTCCCTAAAACCCCCTCCTATTGGTCCGGGGTCCCGAGGGGAGTTCCTACAGGGGTCACATGGCACCCCATTTCCGGGGGGCGGCGCAGAAAATGGCGCCCTTTGGGCGCCACCCACCCCCCTGGTCCTGCCGTTCTGAAACCTCCACCACGTGGTCAGGGGTCTCGTGAGGAGTTCCTAGAGGGGGTCACATGCCCACCCTCCACCCTTTCCGGGGCGTGGTTTCCGCTGACGTATTTCTGCATCCGGTCACGTGCTTCCGGGGGTGGGGAGGGGGGAGGGGTTTCCGCATCCGGTCACATGGTTCCGGTATTTTGACAGAAGGTGGGTCCCTTATACTACTGATATGATATCATCAATTTGGTTCCATTTACCAATAAATCCTTCCATAAAGTCGAAGTTGGAGAGATGTTCCACCAGGCTCCTGGAGGAAAAGAGTTTGCCATTAATGAAAGTGCCATTGTGTGGAATCACAGGTTTAACCAGGTAGAAAGAACCATTACTGTAGGTAATGAATCATTACTGTAGGAAGAACCAAACTGTAGGTTTTACAGTTGCAAGTTGTAATCCAGGTTGTTGGGTAACTGTTGAGATACTCTTGGCTGCTCTTATAAAGCTGGTGGAGCTAGTTGATGATGGCATTTGCAATAAGATATATAGTCAACCTGCATCTTATTCAAGGGTTACATTCCAGAGTCGGCATGTAAAGTTAAAATTGCACATACTCAAAATTACCTTGCAAATCCTTTTATTCATAAAATACATGCTGTCTCATTAAAAACTATGATTGGTATGTGGGAAGTGAGACCTATAGAGAGAATAGCAGCTTCATTCTCCAGTCTCAGGCTCACTCTGGGGTAAGCATTTAATAAGTGGAATTGCAGGTGGTAAATTGTCTGCAGTGTTTAAACTGTTGGTTTTCTCTGATTTTTTTTTTTTTTTGGTCAAGTGCATGTAATATACTTAAAGAGCTATTGTAATTATTTTTTATAGTCAACTGCACATGTCTTTAAATGCATAATTTGGCCCTTGTATGCTTGTTGGTTATTTTTCACGTAGGAGCCAAGGGGGCAGATAGGTCTGAATTGGGGCTGCACTGGGAGAAAAGTAAAAAAGTCCCTTTTCTTTACATCACCCTCCTGATGCAGATTGCCCCCAATCTGACACCACCTGGTTACAGACACCAATGATCTGAAAAGGGACAATCTACTCATTTAATGCATTGTGTAGTTTGAACCTCAGATACCATATGAAGTGCTTAAAATCTGCTCTATGAATGTGACATATTCAGACACTGCTCTCAAACATGCTACTTTTAAAAGCAGAAGAGTGCAGGGAAACATTCTACTGTCACCTTGCAGCTCTCCCCAGAGTGCTTAAGAGGTCTAATTTAAATTCATTGGGAAGTGAGTAGAGGGACTATGCATTCCCACTACAGGAGTGCATATATCTGTAACTGCATTGGGGTGGCTGATGGTATAAGTATCATGAAGCAATATGACAATTCTCCCCAGAAAACCTCTTCTGTTGTTTTGAGGTGCTGCCCCAATCCACATGTGTTGAGAGTTGTCGTCCTGGCCAGAGCAGAGTGGTTCGTCAGATGGAGCCAGTTTGTTGCTATGACTGTGCTCAGTGCTCTGAAGGGAGGATTTCAAGCCAGATGGGTAAGAAAACACATTCAAAGCTAAATGGGGAGGCCATTCCGATGTTTGTATAAGTGATCTGCAGAAAGGACTGGTTCATATAGGCATAAATGCCTGCAATCACAGTGATCACAGAAATGGGTGAATGATGGGCCAATCTACCCTCTCTTTCCTCTGGTGGAATATGTGTTGTGCCGGCAGAAAAAGAGGATAGGATTGGGCTGAAAAGTACTTTACGTTAGGCTCAGAGTTCCTGGGCTAAGATCACTTATGGTCAAATGGTGAATTTAATCTCGATCTTCCAGGGCCTTATTCTACCCACTGCACTACACTGCCTCTCAGGTTTTCAAGCTTTCTGAAGCTGTTCCTTGTGGTCCGTTTTAATAGGTATATGTTGCATTATTTCCAGAGGAATGCTATGTCCATAGAAATGTGTGATGCTGAATTAATTAGCTGAACTGAGACATGCCAGCTCCTATTCCACTGGTAAATCAGGAAATTCTATATTATTTATTGATTTATTTACTCCAAAATGAAAAGAAGAGATCTCACACTTGGAGAGAGCAGGGGAATATGATGAATATGATTTTTAATTAATGCTTTGTTCATTGTTTCTATGGTATACTACAACTTATGAAGTCTGATCATGATTCTCTGTCCATGATGTATCATTATAATGCCAAACTCAGCTAAACAAATCAAGCCCTGAACGTTAATCTGTTATCGGAATAAAAAGTTAAGGTAAAGGTTTCCCCTGCACAGTTGTGGTGCTCATCTCCATCTCAACGTTGAGGGAGCCAGCGTTGTCCGAAGACGTCTTCTGTGGTCATGTGGCCAGCGTGACTAAATGCTGAAGCACACGGAACTCTGTTATCTTCCCACTGAAGTGGTACCTGCTTATCTACTTGCATTTAGATGCTTTTGAACCGCTAGGTTGGCAGGAGCTGAGGCAAGTAACAGGAGGTGACCCTGTACCTCAACACCAGGGTCTTGGACTCCTGGACTGCCGACCTTCCAGCCTAAAGTCTAGTGTTTTTAACCACTCAGCCACCACACCTCATGCTCTTGGACTACTAGTGATATTGACCACAGGCCATGTGTGTGATTCAACTTGTATTGGTCCAATGGCATGTTTCATACCATTCAGTGTCAACCTATCATAAGACTAAGGCACTGATGCCACTAGGCTAAGCAGGTAAGATGACCCATGCACATTTTGACATGTTAAAACAGTGTCCTCATGTTCAGATGCAGATCATTGTGACAAGTGTCCAGAAGACCAGTATCCAGACAGCAACCAGGACCGATGTGTCCCCAAAATCATAACGTTTTTGTCCTATGAAGAGCCCTTGGGAAACATCTTGTCTTCTTCTGCTCTGTTCTTTTCTGTGGTCACGCTTGTGGTGATGGGGAGCTTCATTCAGCACCGGATGACTCCAATAGTCAAAGCCAACAACGGGAGCATTACTTGCACCCTGTTCTTTGCTTTGCTGCTCTGCTTTCTATGTTCCTTTGTGTTCATTGGCTGTCCTGGGAAAGTGTCCTGCATTCGCCGGCAAACCTGGTTTGCCATCGCTTTCACTGGGGCTGTTTCCTCGGTGTTGGCCAAAACCGTCACTGTGGTTCTGGCTTTTGTGGCTACAAAGCCAGGAAACCACATAAGGAAATGGGTGGGGAAGAGACTGGCGGTGTCCATTGTCGTTCTCTGTTCTCTTACGCAAACCGGCCTCTGTGCAGTATGGCTGGCCACCTCTCCCCCCTTTCCAGAGTCTGACATGCATTCTCAGATGGGCCAAATCCTCATGCAATGCAATGAAGGCTCTAATATCATGTTCTGCATTGTCTTGAGCTACATGGGGTTCCTGGCCATCATCAGTTTCACTGTGGCTTTCTTAGCCAGGACATTGCCTGATACTTTTAATGAGGCCAAGCTGATCACCTTCAGCATGTTGGTCTTTTGCAGTGTCTGGGTGTCCTTTGTCCCAACCTACCTAAGCACCAAGGGGAAATACATGGTGGCCGTGGAGATCTTCTCCATCTTGACCTCTAGTGCTGGATTGTTGAGTTTTATCTTTCTCCCCAAACTCTACATTATTGTGGTGAAGCCTGAGCTGAACACCAGGGAACAGCTAGTGCAGAAAAAGAATTTTAGCACTTGATTGATCACCTCCAATCTTTTTAAACCTCTCTCTCCTCCCATTCAATATTGTGTCTTTTCTTTTATCCAAATGTTAACCTAAAGCTGTGGACAAGCTTGTGTCTGTTGCTATGTCTGTAAAACATTTAGGAGGTTTCAACCGTACAAGGAATAAACAAGGATGAACTGACTTTTCAGACTTGCTTATTAGTACTGACCCATTTCTCTCACAATAGCAGCCAAAGGGATTATTTTCTTTAGTTCTCCAAACAACAGTTGTGAAGACAATTTGTTGTGAAGCATTCATAGATTCCACTTAGACTGTAAATTGGTCCAACTGTTAGATATGGAAGAATCAGAGATGTCATTAAAGAGTTGCCTTATTTTTGCAGGTGCAGGTACTCTGCTAATATCCATAACAACACTGACACAGCTGAGCAGGCTGCCTCCTTGTGACAATGGCTGTCTGATGACAGCCTTGCATCACCCCCACATCCAAAATGTCATCCGTTCCCACTTTGTCCACCCAATTGATATAGAAATACAGGTATTTCTATACTGCCTTTCTTGGTCCTCAGATTTCTTCTTAGACTTTATTCAAGGCGGTTTACATAGGCAGGCAATTTAAATCCCCATAGGGATTTTTACAATTTGAAAGAAGGTTTCTATGTTTCAAGAAACCACAACAATCAGATGTTTCTTTCTTGATCTGGTTGCACATTCTGGCCTCCATCCTCCCATGCTCAGAGCAGATGGAATAGCTCGGCTCAGCTTGTCAGCTGCTTCAAGGTCGCACAGTGCCGGTGGCCTTGAACTGGTGACCTTCAGATGTTATCTTCAGGCAAATGGAGGATCAACCCTCTAGACCAGACCTCCTGCCCACCCCTGGTTAACACCCCTGGTTTAGCCAGTTGGCCACTTCTGGCAGGAACAGTACAGGTTTGGGGCTAGGAACAGGGATCTCATGTGCATCTATGGTATGTAAGGGCCTCAGGGGAAGCAAATACCCATCTCCAGGTGCTGTCTTGGGGATGCTGGCTGGTGACCCTTAAGGCCTGAATTGCCAGGTGCATCCTAAATGCTTTCCAGCTTGGGATGAGCTGAGCAATTTTGCTGCCTTGACCCTGTTTCCAGGGATTGGTGGGGAATCAGAGGTTGGCTTGAGCTGATCGCTGGTTGGAGCCAGGGTGCTAACACCCCAAGGGGAACATGAACACCTGCATCTGACTCCCTCAGGGGAGGTGTCCAGACCAAAGGGGGATGGGAGGAGCTCCCCAGTCAGGATCCACAGCATGATTAAGTTGAATGAATTCTGTCAGCAATGAAGTGGCCCAATTTATACCATCTTGTCTCATGCAATTTGTGGTCGGTGCTTGTGCAATGCCCAGTGTGCATACAGTCCCTCAACATGTCTTATATGTTCTGCTGGTGGACAGGAGGGATCGACCACAACACATTCCACCACCAGCTTTAGCAAGAGAGAAAATTGGCACCATCCAGAGTTAAAAGCTGGAAGAACTACTGCCACCTCAGTGTCGAGCCTGGTGATATATTTTTAAAGAAAAGTTTAAGGTGCTTCCAAGAAGCTATGATGATCATAAAACTTGACCTGAGACTAACGATAGTCCATCGTACATACAGTATTTGCTAATTTCCCCCAAGGAAAATTGTGCCGGCTCAGGGTGCAGTTAGGATTGCACCCTTCATGTTGCATGCAAATAGGATCCTTTAAGTTCTCTGCTTCTGTCAAGGAGATTTTGAACAGGAGGAGAATTTGTGTCTGGAAGGGGCTTCTGTAGCCACGCACTTAGCGTAAGCTATTGATCATATAGTAGCTATGAATATAAATGTGCGAAATTCTACGGTGCTGGTAAGTCAAAATCACATCTTTTTTTGGCTGCTGGGAAAAAAAAAGATAAGGGGAGAGGAGAAGAGAGGAACCCAGGAGTTAAAGCAGTCATGTTAGCAGTGATTGGAGACTCAGGACATTTGCACCAGCAGCTCCCA
This sequence comes from Tiliqua scincoides, assembly GCF_035046505.1. NCBI lineage: Eukaryota > Metazoa > Chordata > Lepidosauria > Squamata > Scincidae > Tiliqua > Tiliqua scincoides. The sequence goes on along the minus strand of NC_089825.1, from coordinate 140,010,720 downwards.
AGTGCCTGATGGTAGCACCCCTCTCATGCCATTGTAAATGGACTAACAGTAGCAGATCGCGAGATCCACTGCCATAAATGTGTGATCGAACTGACCTTTTGTCTATACTAGTGGCATAGCTAAGGAGGTTGAGGGGGTAGCAGTTGCACCAGGCATCAAGCTTTAGGGGGGCAACAAGTTGAGGTTGACACTAGTGACCAAATTGTGAAAGTCTTGGCATGTATGAATAACATCATCATGTTATATATCATTGGAAAGGTAATTTAATGCTGAATGCAATGAAGCAAACTGCATTGGAATATCTGTATACTATCAAAAGTTATGGCCGATTAACTAAAAATTGAAAAACCTTATGGTACAAAAAGTGGATTTTATTAAATCAAAACTGACCTATGAGACTAACTGTTCTGAGAGCCAATGACATGTTATCATGATACAGCATGAAACCAATAAGGTGATAATATGAGTCCATAATGTACCATAATATAGTTACCCCTGCTAACTGGGTAAAAAGGCACTTTTTCAAGTGGTGCCCCTCTTATATATATCAGCGGGGAGAGAATAACCATCCCTCTTCACCCCAGTGATGGAGATTTTAAAGGGTTAACCTAACTTCTCTCAGATGAGAAAAACAACCAAAATTAGGAGCCAAAGCAATGACTAGTGTTGCTGTTAAAAACAGGATAGGAAAGCCATTATGTCAAGTTGACCTTCACAAAAGAACATGTACGTCATAGTATCCCAAGAAGTAAAATTCCAGACTCTTGTGTAATCAAAGTTGCAGGCCAGAAATTTCTCCATAGATGGGTAACAGGCTTCCCAGTTAGGGCTGGAACCATGCACCAGTATGCCCAATAAGGAAGTGGAAGTCACATGCAATATCACATGAGTCCGTTGTTTGTTACAGAGTACAAGTAAGAAGGTCTGGGTGTGGTTCTCTGAGAAACAAAGGAACCAGCCAAAAGGGTAAAACTTCTGTATCCAACCTGTATCCAACCTGAATCTGAAATCTGTTTCTAACCTGTAAATAGCTGTAAATAAAAGTCTACATTTTGAAATCTAAAGGCTTTATGACTGTTTAGCATTGCGTAAGAGAACGAATCCTAAAAATATTTCCATCACCAGCAGAGTGTCTTGAACCAATCAGGGGCATACTTTTTATTTATTTACTTAAATAAATTTGATTTTGTCTGGTGTGGGGCTACAAATCTCTGACCCCAGGTAGCAGACTGATGCCTTAGTTATGCCACTGATTGGGGGGAGGCAGCAGAGCAAGTGGGTGGCAAGCTGCTGAGGGGAGAAGGCAGGTTTTCTCCCAATATTCACTTTTTAAAAAACTCAGGCATGACGTCACTTCTGGTTGTGACGTCACTTCTGGGTCAATATTTTGAGCTTGGCACCAGGCTAAATGATCATTAGCTACGCCACTGGTCTATACAATGAAAATAGGAATCATGTGCATATTAAGTAAGGGAAATTGTCATTGCAGCTTTGTTCCAAAAAATACCACCAACTCCTGAGCTTTGTATTTGCAATCAATGAAATCAACGAGAATGCTGACCTCTTGCCCAACAAGACACTGGGATTTCAGATCGGAAAGAGTGCCACCAATTCAATGGGGACCTGTTTAGGCACTATGGATCTCCTTTTTGGAAGGCAAGGGAAAATTCTGAATCACCAGTGCGGCAGGGTACAGAGGTTAATGGCCATCATTGGAGGGCTGACGTCCCACAATGCCAACCAGATGCCCCACATCTTAAGGGTCTACAAGATTCCACAGGCATGTCCTTTCTTTCATAGGTACAGGCCCAGTCATTAGGTAAGGTAGAGGAACAGTTGCATTTGTGTTTTTACTGCCCCCTCCCGAAAGTGGTCAAAGGACTCTGATCTAGCTACTTAGGGCTAATTCCTAGAAATGACTTGGGCGCCAGCCCAGGAGGGTCGGAAACATACCATAAGACATGTTTGTGCTTCCTTGAGAGGAAGCCAGGCTGGCGCTCCAAGAAGCACTGGCCTGCAGGGGCTGACGGAAGCCTCTGCACTTGCTTCCTCTCTGAGGCTTGCATTGGCCAGCTGGGCCGACACAAGCAGCAAAGGTAGGCAGGGAAAGGAGGTGGGGGGAGGCTGGGGGAGGTGTTCCTGGGCAGGGGGAGGGCGGGCGGGGGCAAGGAATGGGAGTTGGGGCTGGGGTTCGGCAGTTGTCCCGGATCCCAACCCCCGTTCGCAGGGAGAACAGAGCAGCTTCAAGCCACCACTCTCCTTGGACTTGTGCCACCTCAAGAGAAGCAGTTTTTGGGGGTGGGGGTGGGGGGATTTGGGGGCAGAGAAGCAGTTACAAGAATTTTATTTTTTTCATTTTTGCACATCATCTTCTCCATTAGGAATCTATCACAATTCTACCATCTTCTTTGCCCATCAGGTTCACATTAGTTGAACACTTGAGTTCAACTCCATGGGGAAGGGGAAAAAAAAAAAGACAATATTCTAGATTGAAGTCTTGGGCACTGAAGGGTTTAAATATTTTCTCTCATTTCTTTTCTGCTCAAATTTTCCCCTTCCAAACTTGCACCCCAGTTTTGCCACTCTTCCTCCAAAATCTCTGCACAACCTACTTTTGTGGTAGAAAACACAAAATTGAGGATATGGGATTTGCATTTGCAGGAAGCATGTAATTAACTCTTTTGCAAGTATAGCACTGTTTTTGTTTTGGTTTTTTTGTTTTTTTTAAAATACACCTTTGTCTATAAAATATAACTTGGAGATGACACACAGAGAGTTCACTCTGTCTTGTCTTATTTGCAACAATATAGTTGCCTTTCCTCTGAGCTTAGTCAGGATTCAATCCTATCCAACCTTTCAGCCTGGATGCAGCCTGGCCAACGGGGCACATGCTGCATCCTGCTGTGGGGGAACAGTCATGGAGGCCACCTCAGTAAGGGAGAATTTGTTCCCTTACCTCAGTGCTGCATATGCTGCATCAGAGCTGGAAAGCTGAATAGGACTGGACCCTGAGTGAGCACTTGGCTCTATAATGAGTGATGCAATTCAGTCCCCTCCTCTCTTCCAGATAGTTGCAAATGAAAACCCTCCATACTCTGGGATAGTTGATCTGCTGGCGCATTTTGGATGGACCTGGGTTGGACTCCTGGTTTCTGATGATGAGACTGGAGAAACCTTCTTGCGCATTCTGGCACCCAGGTTGCTCCAACACAGTATTTGCTTTGCTTTTCGGGAAATGATTCCAGCACTGAAGACTTACTGGTCAAAAGAAACACCATTTTATAAACTCCACAACATGAGTGTTGTTCTGTCACTGACCGACAGCAAAGTGATCCTCGTTCATGGGAATTCACAGATCATGGAGGGTTTATGGCTGATTCCTTCATGCACTTGTGTCTCACAGAACCCCTTGAAAAATACTGAGAAACAAAATGCATCTGTGAGAGCAATAAGAGGGGCTCCGTTCGTTATGAGTTTGCTTCTGGGTGCCCTTTAAAGTACTAGGTTTCACCTTTAAAGTCCTAAACAGCTTGGGGAGTGGGTATCCAAAGTATTGCCTTCACCCCCATCTCTAGATCTGTCCAAAAATCTTCTGGGGAGATGCTTTTGCACCTTCCCCTCCTATCTGAAGGTCGACTGATTGGGATGTGCAGGAGGGCCTTCTCAGTGGTCACTCCCTTCCTGTCTTTCTGAGAACTTATAATTCCATGAAGTTTTATTTTCTACATTTTCTTGCTATGCATATTTGTTCATAAAAACCTCAAACCACCAATCAGCGGCATAGCTAGCGAGGGGCAGGGGGCGGTCCACCCCAGTTACCTCCCTTGGGGTGGGGTGACACCACAAATGAACCAACATTGCTAACATTGTGGAGGTTTCGAATAACCCCATCATGATATATACCATTGGATGTGGAATTTCCAGCAGAATGCAATGCAAAAAACCAAAATAAAATATCTCCTTTTCATTAAACGTTGTGCCCCCAAAAATGGAAAACAAAAAATGCATGGAGTCCTATGGAAAGTGAAACTGAGTCATATTACATGTTTACTCGCAAATAGGCAAACTTGCCTTAGTCCATCGGAATGGGCAGGTTGAGAGAAATCCACCAACACCAGAATGGTTCCTATCCAATGAAAGCAACCCCAAAAAACACCCAAGAAGGAAGTCCCTCCCTCCAAGCAGACCAACGTATTGAGCCCTATGGAAAGTGAAAATAAGCCACACAGTCGTGTTTACTTGTGAGTAAGCAAACGTGCCTTGGCTGCTGGTCAAGTCAGGCACAGGGAAATGCAAGGCTAGCAGCAATACCCCAATCTGATGAAAGTAGAGCTCAAAAAATGCTCCAGAAAGCAGCACCCCCCTCCCAAGAATAAAACAGAGGCTTCAGCTGGTAAGGTCAATTTTTATTTGTTTTTAGACTTGCAAAGCCAGGTGGGTCCTGATAGTGATATGCTTGCAATAGAAGAACTTACACTGAACTGGGCACTGGGGAGGGCTGAAAATCTCACTGATATTTTTGTGGGGGTGGGTGTATTATTGCAGGCAGGCTACAGAGAAAATTCACCTGGTGAAACAGGGCTGGCTTCCCATTATTTAATTATTTGTTTTTCTTTAATTTAATTATTTATAATTATTTTATTTTGCTTGATGATATCACTTCCAACCATGACATCACTTCCGGTTGGCGATGGGGGTGCATCTTGGGTGAGTAGGAGGAATAACAGGGAATGTTGGGGAGCAACTGTGCCGGGCAGTAGGGTAGATTCGGTGACATGCTGGATGCCCCATTTTTCTGCTCTCTCTGCCCCTTGGCTGTTCATTGACTTATGCCAACAATATAGCTGCCATAGACAAGGTAGACCCATAGGTGAGCAGGCAGCCTATCAGAGGTAAGTAAAAAATAGTAATTAAATATTTAAAAAAATTACTTACCTCCTGCAGCATGCAGTAGCATGCAACATTTGCAGAATGAAGTACAGTTGCATTCTATAACATGGAGGGGGATAGAACTGGGCCATTACTTATGTCCAGGTGAAATATTGTGATGATCCTTTGGTAGAAATACTGATGAGTTCTGATGGTATTGAAGTCTGAAAGCTTCAAGACTAGTTTAGTGATTTCCTTTTGAAAACTTTTCACTGATAGAAATTGAAAGGACTCTGTTGTAATTTTCTACTCTGTGCTACATTTCATGCAACACCTACACTAGACTGTTATCACTGAATTACAGAGGACAGGCATCCACTTTTTAAAATACTGAGACTTCTCCACTTCTTCCCAGATGCAGAAGATTGCCACGTGTGCCCTGAGGGTCAGCATCCAAACAAGAACCAGGATCGGTGTATCCCCAAATATATAACCTTCCTTTCCTATGAAGAGCCCTTAGGAATTACTTTGGCTTTGTTTGCTCTTTTCCTTTCTCTGGTCACAGTTTTGGTGATGTGGAGCTTCATAAAGCACCAAAATATTCCCATTGTCAAGGCCAACAACTGGGGCATCGCCTGTGCCTTGCTCGCTTCTCTGTTGCTTGCCTTTCTCTGCCCCTTTCTCTTCATTGGGAGGCCTGGGACAGTGACCTGCCTTCTCCGTCAAACACTGTTTGGCATCATTTTCTCCATTGCCATTTCTTGTGTGTTGGCCAGAACCGTCACTATCATTGTGGCCTTCATGGCCACCAAACCAGGAAACAGGATGAGGAAGTGGGTAGGGAAGAGGCTGGCCGTGTCAGTCATTGTTCCCTGTGGTCTTATTCAAGCTGTCATCTGTGCTGTGTGGCTTGCAATGTCCCCACCAATCCCAGAATTAGACATGCACTCCCAGATCTGTCAGATCTCAGTGCAGTGCAATGAAGGCTCAGGCCTCATGTTCTATCTAGTCCTGAGCTACCTGGGGCTTCTGGCCATCATCAGCTTCACTGTGGCTTTCTTAGCCAGGACATTGCCTGATGTGTTTAATGAGGCCAAGCTGATCACCTTCAGCATGCTGGTCTTTTGCAGTGTTTGGGTGTCCTTTGTCCCAACATATCTGAGCACCAGGGGGAAATATATGGTGGCCGTGGAGATCTTCTCCATCTTGGCTTCCAGTGCTGGGCTACTAGGATGCATTTTTCTCCCCAAGTGTTATATTATTGTACTGAGACCTAACCTAAATACCAGAGAGCAGCTGGTAAGACACAAACATCTGCAGCACTAACTAATGTTCCCAGTTCATCACACACCTCCCACCACCAGTCTCTATGTAATCCTACGGACAAGTTGTGTCTTCTTCATAGTTGGAAAATAATCTAGGCCGTCTTAAGCGATCAACAGTCTGATCAGCGTTTTCTGGTGGTTTCTATGCATACAAATACTAATCTCAAGCAGAGCGGCAGATGTGTAGGTCACATTGTTGGTCGGTTTGGACAATGCATCTCAATTCAAGGAGGAGGAACATAGGTATGTACATCTCCCTCACCCCCATAGCACACCCCACCTGTACAATTGTACAGGCAGGTGGTTCAACTCAACTGCTGCTCTAGGTACAGATTAAGTATTACTTAGTACTACAAAGTCACAGGTCCTGAAACAACTTCAGTTTGGCTTTCTTGGCAAGTCAGTTTTCTGCTACTTCAATGAATCCATGTCGCACTTTCAGCAGGCTTGCATTTCTCAGTGATAGAGGTCCTTTGTCCCAAGGAAAGGGGAATAACATGGTGTTTGTAAACATCTTGTTCTCCTCAGCCTGTGGTGCTGACTGAGAGCCCAATCCTGAGCTTGTACTGCTGGCATACCGCAAGTGCAGAGTGTTGCAAATGTTCCATAAGTCACACCTCTGACAATTTGCATGGGGTCGGTCCTGGCGCCAACCCAGCGCCAGTCTGTGATGAGTGCTGCTCCAGCCATGTGCCACCTGGAGCAAAGGAAAAGCTCCAAGCGGCAGTGAGGTTCATCAGGGTAAGGAGAAAGGTGTTCAGTGGTGGGAGGAGGGCAGGGGGAGCGTGGGAGGAGGAGGAACAGGGGCGGGAGGAGGGTGGGACTGGCAGAGCTGTGTTCCACCAGATCCAGAACTCTGCCTTGGGCCTTCTGTCCTGACATGGAGTCTTTCAACTATGCGCTGGTAAAATAGCCAGCACAGACTTGAGAAGCCCCATTGCAGGGCTTGGGGCTTTACCCAGGAGAAAAGGAACAAAAAGTCCCAAGACCTCCAAGTGCTTTCCTGTGTGGCCACTTTGGCACTGCTGCTCCAGCGGGCTCCGGGAAGCCTGGGATTGGGCCGTTAGTGAACTGAATGCTTTTGACAAACAGTAAATCATGATGACCTGAATCCATGGATGATTTTGCTCTTCTTTTCTGCAGTCACTGGAATAGTGATGTGGGTCTTCATTCAACACCACGATACTCCCATAGTCAAGGCCAACAACTGGAGCATCACCTGTGCCCTCCTCTGCTCTCTGCTGCTTTGCTTCCTCTGCTCCTTTTTGTTCATTGGCCAGCCTGGGAGGGTGACCTGCCTTCTCCGCCAAACCGTGTTTGGCATCATCTTCTCCATTGCTGTTTCCTGTGTGTTGGCCAAAACCCTCACTGTGGTGGTGGCCTTCATGGCCACCAAGCCTGGAAACAGGATGAGGAAATGGGTAGGGAAGAGGCTGGCAGTGTTGGTCATCATACTCTCTTTTCTGACTCAGAGTGCCATCTATGCAGTGTGGCTGACCACGTCTCCCCCCTTCCCAGAATCAGACATGCATTCTCAATCCACTCAGATCATATTGCAATGCAACGAAGGTTCACCCACCATGTTCTACACTGTGCTTGGCTACATGGGCTTTCTGGCCATCATCAGCTTTGCCGTGACTTTCTTTGCCAGAAAACTGCCAGATACTTTCAATGAAGCCAAGCTGATCACCTTCAGCATGCTGGTGTTTTGCAGTGTCTGGGTATCATTTATCCCGGCCTACTTGAGCACCAAGGGGAAATATATGGTGGCCGTGGAGATCTTCTCCATCTTGGCCTCCAGTGCTGGATTGCTGGGTTGCATCTTCATCCCTAAAATCTACATTATTGTTCTGAAGCCTGAACTGAATACCAGGGAACAGCTAGTAAGGAAAAAGGATTTTGCTACCTGACTGAAATTCTCTTTCTTCTTATTTGTCTCGTTATTTTCCCCCTCACTTTTATGGTTTGTCTTTTAAAAAAATTGTTAAGTCCAACTACTTTGATGTTTGTAAAACACTTTGGAACACGCATGCATTTAATACATTAGAAAAGTTTCCTCATATGTCATTTTTTTTGCCCAATTATTGTTCCAGCAGAGCCCTGCTTTGAACTTGATGAAAAAGAATGTGTATACACACACAAGCAAACACAGAGATAGACAGATAGATAGATAGAGAGAGAGAGAGAGAGAGAGAGAGAGAGAGAGAGAGAGAGAGAGAGAGAGAGAGAGGTTGATTACCCCTTATCTGGAATTCCAAAATCCAGAATGTTCCAAAATCTGAGTCTTTCACATGCTGACAGGACCTTGGTGGGAATAGCACAAAACGTGCAAAGGGAGTAGCTGGCCCCAGAGCATACATCTCTTCAAAGCCCACGAGATCTCCGCCTTGTCACCCAAGTCGAGCTGGGTGCCAAATTCCAAGGCCGCTGCCCTCTTCCTCGCCCAAAACACAGTGGAGTGTCCAATAAGAACATAAGAATGATGTGGACACAGGTGGGGAACACTGAGCAACGACCTGAAAATACAGAAAGGAGTGTAAGTAACCTGAATCTGTAACCTAAGACCTGTAACAGTACACCTTAAGTGTCCATCACACTGGGCAAAAGAACTAGGAACAATCACACCAGTCCCTGACCAGGCCGCAGCCATGGCCCCCACATGGGACGCCCATCACACCGGGCACCCAAACACTCACTCAGTGGTACCTATCACACCAGGTTCTGTTCATCCGCAGGCCAGGCCAGCACATAGCCTATTGGCCTAGTACTTACTTAGGTAGAACTTAGAAGCGACCAACCTCCACTGGCCGATGCATTAATATCCACTGGTGAAAGACTAATACTGCTGCAACAGATGCTGCCCCAATTCTGAATGAATGCAGCCCACCCATGTAGGGTGCTGAATACCAACCAGCCACTGCAAGGCAAACACTGGGCAATGAAGGCCTACTTCACTTGCAAATGTAGCCCATACAGTGTGCTGAATGCTTGCCAGCCACTGCCAGGTAACCAGGGGCCAATGAAGTCCTCTTTCACTCACAAAAACCTATTCCTACAAAGAGTGCTAAATGCCCACCAGCTACTTCCTGGAAACCATTGGCAACTAAAGGACATCACTTGTAAGTGTAGCCCCATATAGGGGTATGAAACTCTCTGGTTACTGCCAGGCAAACACGGACAAATGAAGACCTATTTTACTTGCAAATTCTGCTGCATCTAGGGTCCTGAATGCCCACCAGCCACTGCCTGCCAAACATTGGCCAATAAATACCATTTTCACTTGCAAACATAGCCCCATATAGGGTGCTGAATGCTTGCCGGCTACTGCTGGGCAACTATATGCTAGTAAATGCCTACTTCACTTACAAATGTAGTCCCATATAGGGTGCTGAATACTTGCTGGCTATTGCCAGGCAACTATGGGCCAGTAAAGCCTACTTCACTTGCAAACATAGTCCCAAATAGGGTGCTGAAAGCTTGCTGACAACTGCCTTGCAACCATGGACCAATAAAGGCCTTCTTCATTTACAAATGTAGACCCACATAGAGTGCTGAATGCCCAGCTGCTACTGCCGGACAAACATGGGCAAATAAATGCACCTGCAGATATAGCCCCAGAGAGGGTTCTGAACGCTTGCTGGCTGCTGCCAGGGAACTATGTGCCAGTATAGGCTTATTTCACTTGTTAATGTAGTCCCATATACTGTGCTGAATGCTTGCTGGCTACTGCAATGAAAACATGGGCCAATAAAGTAATATTGAACCTACAAAGGAACTCCTATATAGGGTGCCAAATGCTTGCCAGCTATTGCCAGGCAACGATGGGCCAAATATAGCCTCAGATAGGGTGCTGAAATGTCATTAGCTACTGCCAGGCAATTATGGGCCATTGAAGGCCTGCTTCACCTACAAAGGTAGCTCCATACAGAGTGCTGAAAATAGAGTGGCACTGCCAGGCAACCAGGGGCTATTGAAAGGTTGGACTAAACAACTTACAAATGTAGTCCAAAATAGGGTGCTGAATGCTTGCTGGTCACTGCCAGACAACCATGGGCCCAAGAAGGCCTAATCTACTTGCTGGCATAGCCTGTGGTGTAGCTAATGATCATGTAACCTAGTGCCAAGCTCAAAATGTTGCCCTGGAAGTGAAGTCACAACCGGAAGTGACATCACACCTAGGCTTTTTAAAAAGTGAAAATTGGGTGGAAACCTGCCTCCTCCCCCCAGCAGCTCATCACCCACTTGCTCTGCTACCTCCCCCCAGTCAGTGGCATAGCTAAGGCATCAATCTGATAGCTGGGGTCAAAGAAGATTTTGTAGCCCCCACATGATAAAAACAAATTTAATTAAATAAATAAAAAGTTATTGGTTCCATGCTGTATCATAAGAATATCTCATTGGCACTCAGAACAATCAGACTCAGGTCTGTTTGGAGTTAAGCAAATCCACTTTTTGTTCTATAAGACAGTTGTGCTTTCATTTTCTGGTAAATTGGCCATAACTTTTGATAGAATACAGATATTCCAATCTGGTTTGTTTAACTGCATTCTGCATTGAATTACCTTTCCAATGATATATAATATGATGGTATTAGTTATACATAGCAAGATTTTCACAATTTTGGTCACTAGTATCAAGCTCAGCTTGTTGCCCCCCTAAAGCTTGATGCCCGGTGCAACTGCTACACCCTGCACCCCCTTAGCTACGCCACTGGGCATAACCCATATAAGATGGGGATGAATTAACCACCTGAATGCAATTTGGTCATGAGTGGCCTGAGCTAAGACTGACCTAAACTTATGGGGAAATAGTGAAGGAATGGGAGAATTCTGATGCAAAATACAGAGAATGTGACCGATCAATCCCCTATACATATCTAATTTTGCTGCTCAAGAACATGCTTTGCCATAGTAAGGAAGACCAAACAAAGGAGTCTATGAGACCTGAGCCTCCATCTAATGGTCTTAGTAATGTCAAGCAAGCATGGTGTGCAGTAAGTAAGCTGCTGCTATGATTATGATTATGATTATGATTATTAAAAACACTGTAAATTAAAGGGCATGTCCCCAATCATGTGTGTAGAAATCTTCATTGATGATTAAGGAGTAACCTGTAGCCCTTCTGATAATCCAGGAGTGCTGACTGAGTTTACAAAACATTTGAGAGTGCTGTATAAAGACATACGCAGCCAATGATAGCACTGACACTATTCTGGGCCAAAGGAGTGGCAAACAAACCACCCTGATATCAATGCCTTCCCAAGGGACTACTTAGGACCCAGTCCTATCCAATCCTCCAGCACCACTGCTGCTGCAATGCAGCCCTGAAGAAAGGAAACAAATGTTCCCCTATCTGGAGGAGGCCTCCATGACTGCTCCCCCACTGCAGGATGCAGTGGGTGTCTTATTGGCACGGCTGCACCAGCGCTGGAAAACCAGACAGGACCTGGCCCTTCTTTATTTCTCAGATGCTATACTACCTTTACTTGAAGGAGCTCAGGGTAATGCACATGGTTCTGTCTCTCCCTTGTCCCCTACAGCAACACTGTGAGTGAGGTTAAACTGAGAGACAATGACTTGCCAAAGTCACCCCAAAAGTATCATGGCCAAGCAGGGGCTGACCTGGATCTTCAAGATCCAGCCCCTCCCCAGAGCCACCACCCCTCAGGCTCTCTGGTTCCAATATTCAAATAGATCCTAATTTTTCCCCAGGGAGGTCTCTCCCCATAAATGAAGCAAGAAATGACATACAAAGAGGGTTTGAAAGGGGCTGTGCAACCCTCATGATCTGACTTTCCTGATTTTGATTGGCTTTGCCTTGCAGAAGTTCAGAGGTGGCCTCACTCCAATGAGCAGTTCCAAGCAGGCCTGAATCCTCTTGCAGAGACAGGCAGCCTCCTTAACCTGTCCCCTTATTCCCTGGACATCATATCATCTACCCAGGAAGCCTTTATTCACTGATCACTCCCTGGCCGCTGCAGTTGGACAAGCTGGGTGGGGAGAGGAAGCAACTGGGGCAGCACAAGCAGCACACACAGGCCTCCCTCATCCTGACAGACACTCACATAGAAGCTTTAAGAATCCACACATTTGTTCACTATGTAGAACAACCTAACAGTAAATTCTAAGTTCCCCCTTTAATATATATGCCACCTTTTGTCATCTGATATTACTCTATAGTTGTATGCCAATAAATTCACATATTAAGAGTAAGCAGTGGGAGGTTAACTTGTGTCTCTGCAAAGATGAATGCTTGTGCTGCCAAAGGGGAGGGAAGCGGCCAGGCAGAAACAAGCACAGCAAATGGGAAAGTTCCTAAGAAGTCTACGCGGCCTGTGATCAGGACCCTCCCCAGGCTGGAGGAGGAAAGAGCCAGGAGCTCAGCTCCTCAGAGGGAGTGGACTCGCCCAGGACGAAAGTGGCTGCCTGAGGAGAAAGCCAAGAGGCAACTGGCAAGTGGCTGCCATGAAGAGCACCGGGAAAGGAGGAGCTTGTTAAGGGCAAAAAGGCACGAACAGGCAAAGAAAACACTGCCAGCAATAAAAGAGAAGTGGAGGGGGCAGAAAAGTGCCAGAAAAAAGGGACACCGAGGCAGGAGGGCAGGGCTGGTGCAGAAGCTGGTTTACCTGGCTGTGACCAGACTGTTAGCAAGAGCTAGTTTTGTAGCACTGACAGAAGGTGACAGAATGGATAAGATAAATGCTTAAAAGAGTGTTATGCTATTACGGCAAATATTTAGAAGCTCAGATGCTTACAAAAAGCTTAAAAGGTAGTCTCTTCTTCAACCAGGTCTGAAAACTGCAGGCTGGCAGCTAGATTTGGCAGAATGTCAGGAAGCTCTTGGCAGCATACCAAGGCATCAGATAACAGTTCCAAACAATGCGCACATTGAAGGCACTGTCTTGTGAAAAGGGAGGATGAGAGAGGGAAACTCCCAAGTCATCTCAAGCTCCTTGCTTGTAAACAGAGAACAATGAGCAAATGAAAACCCTTGGCAAAAAGCATTTTTGCAGATTTAAAATCATAATGCTTTGAGGTTTCCTTTCTAAACCAAAAAGACAGTCTCATATACATAAATTAAACACTGGGAGAGCTATTTAGTGGGTATTATACCAAAAGCATCTTAGCAAGTGCTAAAAAGATTACTATGATTGCTTGCTTGCCAATAATTCTTCAATATTTAATAGTTAGTGTCTTTGAGAGTGTAATCAACATATATATAAAGGCATGGTAGTATGAAAGTGAGTTTTAACTGTTAGAATGTTTAATAAAAATACACAGAATAGTAAAAAGCTATTAGATTCTATTATTAGAAATGCTTAAGCCACCAGTCTCAAATGCAACCTTGGCAGAGGCAGATGTCTTGGCAAAAGCATTCCTAAGCCTGTATCTCTGAGACCTTGAGAACTCAAAGACTTGCAGAATTTGTTGCATCTCAGATAGACTTTTGGCAACTGCTTATGGACAGAGCAGGGAAAGTACACGGCTCTGCAACATTTTGGTGAGAGAGGCTTATCTGTTGACAGGTGAAATAGGATTTTCTAACAAACAGAGATACAGACACCTGCAGAACCAGCTAGACAGAAGATAACAGAAATATCTATGAGAGCCTTTGTCTGGGCTACAAGAGACTGTAGAGGGAGCTATAATTTGGTCAAAGTAAAAGAGAAAGTTTTCTGAAAGCAATCCTTTTTACAATAAGGATTTAGTTTGTCTTGTATTAAATAAATTACACTGTACATCCAAAGGTAACAGGTCACATACAGGGAATCACAACATGGAATAGAGGAAAGTCAGAGAGCTCAGCTTAAACAAAGTTTGGCAGAGAGCCCCATGGTGTCTAGCAGAAGGAATGTAAGAGATGAACAGATGGCTCCTAGCCAAGGCCATCCAAGTTAAGGATGCCAAGAAATAAGTACAAGGACATGCCAAAAGCCAGTTCTGAATATAATTGAGGTTACAGTGCAGGGACAGACTGCACTTGCTCCCAGTGTGGAAGGGATTGTCACTCCCAAATTGGCCTCTTCAGCCACACTAGACGCCGTTCCAGAACCACCTTTCAGAGCGCGATGCCATAGTCTTTCGAGACTGAAGGTTGCCAACAACCCAGCGCACTCTACTGGTACTTGGAAACAAAGTTTTCTATATGTTTAAATGTATGGTATTGCCTTATTTGAAACCTGTAACTTGAAACCAACCAATCAAATGTTTGTAAGGCTATCTCCGGCCAACCCAGAGCAAGCCCCATCTATGATGTCAAACTCCAGCCAATGGAAAGTGCAAAACTCCTCAAACAAAGGAGCCAAAATGAAATATAAGGGAGAGGTTCAGACTGGGAAAATTGCTCTCACTGCTTCAGACTGGAGTCCCTTGAGATGCCTGTTGCTGGCAAAGAAATAAAGCTTGCAGACGATCACCAGTCTTGCCTACTGAGTTTGCTTTTGAATCTTGCAACACCTTGCAACAGCACCAGTTACTATACTTTATACCTGCCTAGACTGACTTGGATTTATTTTTGAGCACCACTGGAGGTGCTCGTGACTGACTTCAAACACTCAGGGCACAATCCTCACCCCCTTTTCAGCTTTGAGGAAAGGGAACAAAGATGGCCCTACCTTGAGGAGGCCTCCATAGCTGCCCCCCAACTGCAGGGTGCAGCACATGCCCCACTGGCACAGCTATGTCAGTGCTGGAAAGACCTAAATGGTTCCGAGTCAGGCCATCCAAATCCAGCCGGAGAATCCTGCTCACCCTACAGGCCCTCTGCAGTACAGTGGCAGGAATGAGGAATTGGTTTCTCATCCAAGTCCGTATTCTTCAAATAAAATCAAAGAAATGATGCAGCTGCTCATCTGGCACCTGTGACTCTCCCTGCTCCACGTTACTTCTTTCTCAGAAGTTTGGAGTGTCAGCATGGAAGAGCTGCGACAGGGAGCTTGCCAGATTGGTGCAGACTGAAGCCGGGCAGCCTGCCAGCCCCAGCAACAGCTGCACCACAGCCCTCAGTTCCAAAAGGCAGCCCATTGCAATGTCTGTATTTTCCCACCTTTGCCACCTGTGCTGAGGGGGAGGGGCAGTGCAAATGGCGGCGGGGCTGCAAGGGCCCCACCAGAATTATCCCCGTCTAGTAGGACTAAGATCTATTCTCTCTGCGTCCAAAAGCAACATGATTGTTCTTCAGGGAGATTCACGACCTACGGAGAGTTTGCGATTGATTTGTCAGGGTTAGAACATAACCCAGGTTAAATTTGCAGGCCTGAATAAGGTAGGGCCTAATGTTTGTGAAGTGCTGAGTCACCAGGACTCAGGTGTAGAGTGAGCCAGCTGATGAGGCATGTAGCATGAGACAGGGTGTGGAGACACCACCCATCCTGATTCGTGCACAGAGCTTTATAAGAGACTGTGAGAGCCCTGATGTGTGGGTCGTTGGTGGTCATGTGTGTTATATGTTTTGCTGTCTCTGCTTTGTTTTGCTTTGCTGCTGCTATTATTGTAAATTTGTAAATACAGACTGAAATGGTGATGGATTTCCTTGCGTCTGTGTACTCTCTACGTTGTGGGCTGTGTCCTTGAAGCTGCATTTCGCTGGACAACCAGATAAGGAGCTACTCCCTCCTCGACAAGATTCTAGTACTTTATGAAGATGCAAAGCAAGACCCAACAGAGAAGGTTTGGATCATGACATCTCAGGGGGATTTTGCAACAGTATTCCACCCGCTTTTATTCACACCCAAATCTTTCAATGGTACCTTGTCTCTCATACTCCACGCAAACCATGTGCCAGGATAGGAAGATTTCCTTAAGGCAATAAATCCGTATCAGCCTATGTTTTCTTTCTTGTATAGTGTCTGGTCAGTTCCATTTGAGTGTTCATTCCCCACATTTAACTGGTATCTACCAAGCACTGCACTGGGAACTGCACTGGAGAGGAGAAACTGAGCCGTCTCCCCAGTTCTGTATTTGAAATGAAAATGTCTGGTGAGAGCTACAGTATCTACAATGCTGCTCATGCTGTAGCACATGCTCTCCATTCCATGTACTCTTCAATATCCAAGAACAGATTAAAGGGAAATGGAGGCACAGGAGATGTCTGGGAAGGTGGGAGTGACAGACAAACAAACCAGGCAGGGGGCAGACAGTGGACACTTTCGGGGACTCCCTGAGCACACCGTAAGCATTGCAGGGAGAGGGGCGGGACTGGTGGAGCTCTGCTCCGCTGGATCAAGAACACTGCATCGGGCATCCATGCAGTGGATCCATGCAGTGGAGAGCTCTGACATGGGACCTCTCAACACTGCGCCGGTTATTTTGCAGGCACATACTTGGAACTCAGGATGCAGCGGTTGCCTTTAGGTGCTGCTGCTCCTCTGGATGTCCAGAAGTTCAAAATTGGACTCTAAGGGCGCAATCCTAACCCCTTATGTCAGTGTTTTCCAGCACTGGCACAGCGGTGCCAATGGGACGTGTGCTGCATCCTGCAGTTGGGTGTCACTCATGGAGCCCTCCTCAAAGTCCGGGAATGTTTGTTCCCTTACCTCAGAGCTGAATTGCCCTTATGTTGGTGCTGACGTAAGGGGTAGGACATAAGCACTGACGTAAGCACTGACTTAAGGGGTTAGGATTGCGTCCTAAACCTCCTCCACCTGTTGATCACCACCCACCCATCCAACACGAAACATTAGGTCCTACATGTGTAGGGCTCTTCACACACACACACAGCTTCTTCAGCCTTGCAGACATCTGAAAAAGTTTCTCAATGTGATCATCTGCCTGGTCATTATCGAAATCACTGCCTTCCGTTAGAGAAGTCCCAGGGATAATCTGAAGCCACCTTCAAAATTCATAACAAAAACAGCTGAATTCACTCGGGAGCTGAGGATAAAATGTGCACTTCAGCTTTTGAAAAGCCAGCTACACGAGGCAGGTGTAGGGTATTCACTGCATACAGCCAGGTGTCTGTCGCTTGAGTATGAAGACCTCATGTGAGAAACTTGGCAGTGGGGCTTTGCTCAGCCCCTCTACGGTCATTTCTCCTCGTGACTGATGATTGTGTTCATGATGCCTCGTGTGTGGAAGTCACTGGAAATTGGTAGAATGCTGTGGGGCTGAGGTTCAGACATGCTGCTGTTCAGATGGTCAACAGTGCTGCTGCTGCAACTGCCTTACATTGTCGTCAGCAACTGCCTTACAGTGTCGTCAACAACTGCCAGTCCAAGTGGGGTAGGCAGAAGAACACCCATCAGTCTCCAGATGTAACTATTGGTGTCTTTGCCTCTTTCGGTATTATTGAGCAGAAAGATCTCTCTTTTAAAGAAACTCCAGATGTATCTTCCCTGGAAAGACTGTAAGTTGGGTTGTGGTTTTGATGTCTAGTAATTCTGATTAAAATCAGTGTTGTAAATATAGAAAAATTCCTTGGGATTACATACTTTGGGACTGGTGGCAATAGTGGGGGCACTAGAGGTGGCTTGGAGTGAGTTCAAGTTCACATATAGCAAAAGACCCCTGCACCTAGAGAACTAGGATGTCAGGGTGAACACTAGTCTTGAACTCATTTGATGTTCCCTGCTCATTATCCTTGTGTGGAGAAGTTTTTTTGTAGGAAGGAACAGAACATTTGGTTATGTGAGCTGCAGCCGTTGCACTAAAGTGGTTTGCTAGTGGGTGTGCTTTTAAAGACATCTGGAACATGACCACACATGGAGGAAAGCTAATAGGCCTGCAGGTTCGAGTGTGAAGGTCAATGGCACAACTTAGTGGAATGACACACAAGAGCTATGGGGCACAATGGTGATGGTGTAACAATAGATCACTTTTATTGTGGGGATAATAATGCAACAGCAAAAGTGTGCATTCAAAATACAAAGCAATACAGTGTATCGGATATTTTCAACCTTTTTCAGCTCATGGCACACTGTCAGGGGTGTAAAATTGTAAAGACTCACCATGGGTTCTTGGACAAGGCACACCCAGCTGCCAGTCAGAGTGCCCACATTCCTCAGTGGCCTAATAAATGACCCTCCCCAAACATCCACGGCACACATGCAGACCGTGCGTGGCACACCAATGTGCCACTCACAGGGGTTGAAAATTGCTGCAGTGTATTCACTACTCACTCATACAACTAGGCATAATCATAAGCAGTTGCTAGGGCTGCAATCCCATAAGCACTGACCACATGTTCATATCATATGTTGAATGCTTGGGGATGATCTCAGGCCTCCCCTTAAATGATTCCAACCTAGACAAGAGTCCTGGACTCAGACATGTCAAGGAGAACATGATGGAGGTGCTAATTGTGTCCTCAACTTGGCTGCAAACGTGACAAGAAGCTAGAGAGGCTTAGTGAGTCACTGGCCAGGCTTGTTAAAGGTGATCTATCTGTATCTGCTACAGGAGTTTGAAGAGTTGTAGGAATCATGGGGCTAATTTACCAAGACTACTGGCCTGTGTGATCCGGGCCTTGTGCTGATGGCACTTGCAATCCTTCAGCCCAAGGCTTGGGCTGAGGCAGTGCACAGGCCCCCAGCACAAATGGCTGGAGGCCCCTGAAGGAGTGCGGTAGGAGTGCAGATCCCATTCCAGAGCAGGCGGGTCAGCAGAGGAGGGTCAGAGGAAGGATCAGGCTGGGAGGCATGTTGAGGGAGAGCCTCAGTGACAGTGGTGGTGCCAGTAGGCTAAGCATCCAGACCGGGTCGAATGCAGTCACTTGGATCTATGTCAGCAACAAAGCTGGTTTCTTAAAAGCTGGAAGAGTTTAAAATGCAGAAGGAAATAGATCAAAAGAGGCAAAATGGATACTTGATTAGAGAGACTTTGTCCAATCCCATCCCCTGCCACCCTCAAAGGTGGAGGTGCACACTGCATGCTCTGGGGGGAGCTGGAGGTTTCTGGTGGTACACACAAACGGTTGCCAGCCATTCACACTGGTGGCTCCATTGCATGCACTGTCACTGCTTGTGTAGTGGAGAGGGATTCCAGTGATGGAACACTTGCTCCATCAACAGAAGGTGCCCATAGGATTAGGCCTTAGGGCTGCATGGCTATTCACATTGACCTGGAAGTAAGCCCCATTGAACACAATGAGGAGACATGCATACAGTGGCAAAGTAAAGAATCATAGAATCTTAGAGCTGGAAAGACCTAAAGCATCATCTAGTTCAAACCCCTGTTTCCAAGTAGGAAATCCTCTTAGAGCATCTTCAAAATAACACAAAACCAGTTTTTAATGAAACAATCCCTGCACTATAAGGGGATCTGTTTGTCACTTTCTACCCTTGAAGGTCATCTAGGCATGAGCAAAGGGCTCTTCCATGACAGAAACAAAACCTCTCAAGCCAGCCTTCCCTTGTCAGGAGTTGGGGAACTGAGACTCCACTTTCCTCATTGGCTTGTTCCAGGAGAAGAAAATGTCATCCTGTTCAACCACCCATAAACTATGGGAAGATGAGTGGACACATCCAGCAGGCCAGGTGACCAGATCCCTTCTGACTTTTGTTCAGATGGAACTAGTGTGATAGGATTATATTATTTTCCATCTCTTTTCCTTGTTGGGCATCAAAAGATGTTACCAGGAATTCCTTGCCTGTAACTGAGCATAGTGAGAGCTAGAAAGTTCAGAAAAGCAGAGCTGCATGTGGCGCCATCAACCTGATTTTAAGCACAAGTAAGGGCTATGCAAAGAGCATGAAGCATTTCCATTCTCCATATTGACTATGAACCAGAGCCTAAGACTACATGATTGTCTCATTTCAGCGTAATTCTGAAGTACTTCCATCGTCTCTTTGCCATGAAGTTTGCCAGGTTCGAAATCGAGAAAGATGTCAACCTCTTGACAAACAAGACATTGAATTTTTTACCGATTGAAAACGCTAACAATGCCAGGCGGTCCTGTTCTGGAACTATGCGTCTCCTTTTCACAGGTCAGGGGCATCCCCTTAATTACGTCTGCAGCAAGGAAAAGGAGCTCATTGTCGTCATTGGGGGGCTCATTCCTCAGAACTCAAAGTTGATGCCCCACATCTTAAATATCTACAGGATCCCACAGGTATGTGTGTTCCCTAATCTAGAGAGAGGTACAGACACTAGGATTGCTAGGAGAGCAGACAATCTGGGCTACAACAAGTGAAGACAGAAGACTCTTCTCTATCCATTTAGCACAGAGTTGGAATCAAATGTTAATCAAGTGATGTGTGAAAATGTCAAAACCTGATGAAGTTCTTAAAAAACCACTTTAAGGAGGGAATAATTTATACTGAATTAGCGGCAAATGTATGTGGGCAAAATATTTTCTCCAGTACCTTCCCTTGAGGAAGTCTCCATGAATGCCCCACACTTCAGGATGCAGTGCATAACACATTGACAGCGGAATTAAAGCTGGAAACTTGGACAGGAGTGGGTTCTGAGAGCACAATCCTATGCCTGACTACTCAGAAGTAAATCCCATGATAGTCAATAGAGCTTACTCCCAGGAAAGTGTGGACAGAATTGGAGCCTGAATGAATTATCCTAAGCCTCTTGGTCATCCTGCCCAAAACACTACACCCCAGAAAATGGAGACTTCCAAATTTTTGTTACAGGATCAAGTACAAAAAACTCTACTATATAACCTGCCAGGCATTTGAGAGAGGACCTTTTTATTTAGCAATTATCAGATGTTTGTCTGCCCTAAAAAGCTCATTTCATTTCCCCTTAGCTCAATTATGACTTCCTTGACTCTGCACTGGGTGACAGAACACAGTTCCCTTCCCTCTACCAGATGGTCCCAAATGCAAGATCTCAGTACACTGGGATTGTTCGACTGATTCAGCATTTCAAATGGAACTGGATTGGCCTCCTTGTTTCAGACAATGACACTGGAGAAACATTTCTGAGGACTCTCATTCCCAGGTTCCTCCAGAACAACATTTGTGTGGCTTTTACAGAAGTTCTTTCAGGACTAAAGACGTATGTGGAAGTGAACCATTCCTTTTATGACCGTTTAGAAGGCGTAAGATCTATTGTCTCTATGTCCAGGAGCAACGTGATTGTTGTTCATGGAGAGTCACGATCTATGGAGAGTTTGCAATTGATTCTAACATTTTATGAAAAAGCAAAGCAAGACCCAACAGAGAAAGTTTGGATCAAGACATCTCACTGGGATTTTGCAACAGTATTCAACCCGGTTCTATTCACATCCAAATCCTTCAATGGTACCTTGTCATTCACACTCCACACAAAGGACGTGCCTGGATATGTAGACTTCCTTGAGGCAATAAATCCACATCAGCCTGTGTTTTCTTTCATACATAAGTTTTGGTCAATTGCATTTCGGTGTTCACTCCCCAAGTTCAACTGGTATCTACCAAACACAGGGAACTGCACTGGGGAGGAGAAGCTGAGCAGTCTCCCCAGTTCCATATTTGAAATGAAAATGTCCGGTGAGAGCTACAATATCTACAATGCTGCTCATGCCGTAGCACATGCTCTCCAATCCATGTACTCTTCAATATCCAAGCATAGATTAAAGGGAACTGGAGGCACAGGGGATGTTTGGGCTTTTCAGCCATGGCAGGTAGGATTTTCCTGTAAGCCTTTAATGTGTACAGTCACCCCTGCATTCCCATGGATGGACTTGGATCCACTCTTGCAATGCAACTGGACTGAGCAAGAAGTGAGACAATATTTTCACTTTACTTTGCCTAAGCCCGAGTCCTTTCCATTTGGAAATGGGCTTAATTTAGAGGAGCAATAGATTGAAGGATTACTATTGGGGTTATTAAATGAATTGTGAATTCTGGTGGGGACTGGGTGTAGGAGGAGGGGGTGAGAATAACTCTGAGAAAGTTTAAGTATGTAAAGTTTATAATCATCACATAGAAAAAAATGTTCTCATAGGTTTTGTTTGTATGCAGTCTTTCAGGAAATGTTCACAATATTTATTTTCTGGTCCTGATTATTATTCATTTCATGTCATGACTACTACTGAAAATAATTATGTCATATACAGGGGGAGGTGTCAATAATGTATGGGCCCCAGGTGTCCAATGACCTAGCCATGCACCTGCATGTATAATCACAGTCTCTTCAGTGCCAGAAGGTCAAGGTCGCAGATTCCAGTGATATCAAAAGAACTCCTGCTCAACAGTTTACCCCTATTATTTTTCTTTTTCTTCAATCAGCTTCACCACTTTCTGAGAAATGTTCGCTTCAACAATAGTGCAGGCGAAGAAATATTCTTTGATAAAAATGGGGAACAGGGGACAGGTTTTGATATTGTCAACACCATCACATTCCACAATCGGTCTTTCCATAGAGTCAGGGTGGGAAAGGTGGACCCCTGGGCTCCTGAAGGAGAAGAGTTTGCCGTTAATGGAAGCGCCATTGTGTGGAATCAGAAGTTTGATCAGGTGGGAAGGATCTTTTATGTAATTGCTGAGCTATAGTTCCACAGTTGCAGAAGAACATGGAAGTACCCTTCAGCAGATGTCTGGGAATTAATCTTCCTGTGCATGCTGCACTTACTCTGAAGCAAGCCCTATGGTACTCACTGGGATTTACTCTGGATCTGCCAGACTTCTGTGGTTATCATAACAGTGATGCAAGAATAACACGGACAAATGGGGCAGGTTTGTTGTAATGCTTGTGCTTGAAGAATAGGATGAATAACCATGGATAATACATGCAAAGCTCATGCATGCCCAGGCATATGATATCTATGCTCTTTTGTCTTTGTGTTTATCCATATCTTCCTATGAATTGTGAGGCTGAATTGAATATGGTGAAGGGATGGTACATAGGGTAAGTAACCAAGGAGTGAAAACATCTTGATTCATATATAGAACAATTTTGAAAGGACACTTATTGGGTCTACAGCCTGCCTATGTAAACCACCTTGAGTAATATCTGGCAAGAAACATATATAAATATAAGAGTAAATTAATCAGTATATGAGGTCAGAGGAGCACATGTCGGATATAGATGTTTACAGAAACGTGACTTATATGTCATTACTGTATTCTCAGTACCAAACCAAACCAAACATCACAGCAAAGAGAAAACAGTTGATTTCCATATTAAACCAATTTCCTCTGGGGTTTTTTGAAGATGCTGCCCCAATCGACATGCACTGAGAACTGCCATCCTGGACAGACAAAGGTGGTACACCAGGGGGAGCAGATCTGTTGCTATGACTGTGCTCAGTGCTCTGAAGGGAGGATTTCCAGCCAGCTGGGTAAGTGAAGAAGGTGATGCTCCATCCAATCAGTGTGCCAGAAGTTTGTGGAAATGAGCTGCTCAAAGGTCTTCCAGCCCAATCTTTTCTTTCCCAGCACTCAGAGGAACTGTGGCATCCAGGAACTTTTGTCCCCTTCCCCCAAGGAATGTCTCAGGTCCCGCTATGGGGTTTCTCATGTTTGCACCAGCTATTTTGCAGGCACTGATGTGCGAACCTTCATGTCAAGCTATTGGTTGACAGGTTAGACGCAGAGGATGGGATATGGCGGAGGAGGCCTCTGCCACTCCCACAACCCTCCCACACCATCTCTTCCCCAATTCCCCCTTCCCCCGCTCACAACGCCATCCCAAAACCAAAAGGCCATACCACTGCCTGGCAGTCCCACTTATCTCCATGCAATCACATGGCATTCTTCATCCAGAACTACCTACTCCAAGGGTGATGAAAATGGGCTTTACGACATGTTTACAACACCCAGTGTCAGCACTGGAGCTCAGCACCAGTGCTAGGAACCTTTAGGATTGGACTATTAGGGACGAATCCTCAATTCATCATACTGATGCAGTCAGTAAAGCAACAATTCAGCAGAGCATATGGCCTAGTCCTATGGGACTGTTATGACAGTGGGGCAGGTGTCTACATCCTTGTGCCGCCAAGCCCCTGAGGACTGAAATAGGGTTACGCCCTGCCTATGCCACCTGAAGTTGCATGCCAAAAGTCCCATTCACGCCTCCTAACCCGCACCACCTGCCCTCTTAAAGTGACCAATGGCAGCTTGCAAACAGGAGGAGTGTAACCCCCTGGCCCGTAACAGGCTGGGGTAGGCGAAAAAACTGCCTGTCCTTCAGCCAATCTTGGCAGGCAGCAAAAAATTCCTGCCCGGCCCCAAACGGCGACCAGTTAAACTCAGACTGCCTCCAGGGCAGGCGGGCGGGCGGGCAGGTATTCCCACAGTGCTCACGTGCAAAAAAGGAAAAGGGCTGGGTCTCGTGCCCTTTTAAAAGGTCTGCTGTAGCTGCCAGACCCAGCCCCTTTCTCCTCCCCCTTGGGGAGGGACTCTCGTGTCCTGGCCAGGACAAACAAACTCCGATCACTTTTTAATTGGGCGATTGGGAGAAGCAGCACTCGCAAAATGGCCACCAACGGAGTGCTACGTACTCTGCTGGCAGCCACCTTACGACAGAGGATATGTCTTCTGCTGTCATAAGCAGCTTCACACAACAGCCCAATCCTGGTGATGAAAGTTTTGCCATAATCCATAGAGAGAATATGACAATACTTACATAACAGTATGTGTATATATAACTAACGGCACAATCCTAACCCCTTATGTCAGTGCTTTCCAGCACTGACATAAGGGCAATGCACCTCCGAGATAAGGGAACAAACATTCCCTTCCTTTGAGGAGGACTCTGTGAGTGACACCCAACTGCAGGATGCAGCACACGTCCCATTGGCACCACTATGCCAGTGCTGGAAAGCACTGACATAAGGGTTTAGGACTGCACACTCAATAAAATCACAAACTGTATGTAAGTTCTCCTGTACTATATTTGCATGAATTTGCTTGTTATTGCCAGATGCAGAAGAATGCCACAAGTGCCCAGAAGATCACCACCCAAACAGGAAGCAGGATCAGTGCATCCCTAAAAGAATAACTTACTTGTCGAGTCAAGAGCCCTTGGGAATTACACTGATTTCCTTGGCTCTCTTCTTTTCTGCAGTCATTGGAATAGTGATGTGGGTCTTCATTCAACACCACGATACTCCCATAGTCAAGGCCAACAACTGGAGCATCACCTGTGCCCTCCTCTGCTCTCTGCTGCTTTGCTTCCTCTGCTCCTTTCTGTTCATTGGCCAGCCTGGGAGGGTGACCTGCCTTCTCTGCCAAAGCGTGTTTGGCATCATCTTCTCCATTGCTGTTTCCTGTGTTTTGGCCAAAACCCTCACTGTGGTGGTGGCCTTCATGGCCACCAAGCCTGGAAACAGAATGAGGAAATGGGTAGGGAAAAGACTGGCAGTGTCGGTCATCATACTCTCTTCTCTGACTCAGAGTGCCATCTGTGCAGTGTGGCTGACCACATCTCCCCCCTTCCCAGAATCAGATATGCGTTCTCAGCCCACTCAAATCATAGTGCAAAGCAACGAAGGTGCACCCACCATGTTCTACACTGTGCTTGGCTACATGGGCTTTCTGGCCATCATCAGCTTTGCCGTGGCTTTCTTTGCAAGAAAACTGCCAGATACTTTCAATGAAGCCAAGTTGATCACCTTCAGCATGCTGGTGTTTTGCAGTGTCTGGGTATCATTTATCCCGGCCTACTTGAGCACCAAGGGGAAATACATGATGGCCGTGGAGATCTTCTCCATCTTGGCTTCCAGTGCTGGATTGCTGGGTTGCATCTTCATCCCTAAAGTCTACATTATTGTACTGAGGCCTGAGTTGAACACCAAAGAACAGCTAGTAAGGAAAAAGTAATTTTGGTCCTTACCTAAATTCTTCCTTTCCTCTTATCACTGTTGCACTTTCCGTATTGTGTATTATCTTGTTTAAGGCTATAGGCTATGTGCAAAATCCGGTCCACCTTTATGCTTGTGAAGCACCTCATAGTCAAAAGATAATCAATGGTGATGTTGAATGAAGCCATCTCTCTATAAACATTACTCTATTAACTAAAGCAAATGATACCTTTTCCTGCTGTTTGAAGGGAAGTTAAATTGAGGGCTGAGCTGAAGTTGCCACTCAAAAGTTGCACTTTGCCACTCAAAAGCCACCTTCCGCTTTTGTTTCAGCATAGGAAAGGCAGGATACAAAAGTTGAAAATAAATAATTCACAGGCAACAAAAAGATTTGTAGTGCTTCACTGTTCCATGGAAGTTCCTCAGGAGAGAAAATTGGTGGGCTCACAGACTCATGGAAAAAAGCAGTCGGGCAGCCCAATTCCATAGAGAGCCCACAGCAGCAGATCTCACACTCTAGTGCTGTTATGTCCTCTTAACCATGTCACAAAAGCTGTGGTGACGTTGTGAACTTCCAGATGCACAGCTGGAACAGAGAAGTCAGAGGTGGAAGGAAGTTGTGGGTCATGGTCATGGTTTGGGGGAGGATTGAGGGAAGATTGGCTGGAACAGGTTGGATAGGTTGCGCAAGCAGCACCAGGTGTAGCAATTGGTCTGGACTGAAGTATGTGGCAACCACATACGGGAGGGGGGAGAGCTGGGAGCAGCAGGACATAGCAGCACCCTGATGCACACCAGTGGGACAAAAAACACAGGTCACATCCCACGGGGCTCATTTTCCCATTGGGGAAGCTCTTTGCAGTGGCACTCCTCCCTCCCAGCAATTGTCAGGACCCCCTGCACGTGCCACTCCTGCACACTACCTCGTCGAGCGAGGCATACATGGTACCGCCCCTAGAGGACCCTGCCTCTCATCCATCAGGCACTTCTTACAGATGTGTCCTGCATCCAGGCGTACCAGCTGGATAGGGACTGTGCCAGCTGTTCAGCCCCAGGATCCAGTCTCAACCCGGAAGAGCATCCCCTTCCTCCGGAAATTCCTGATGGCCCTCCACTACCTGGGGACTGAAAGCTTCCAGGGGTCATCACATGTCAATACAGGAACTGCCTAATTATCTACCAGTTGATGTGTTGATGAGTTCCTCAATGCCAACTTCCTGCACCTGTCTGTCTATGTCACTTTCCTCACTGCTGTCGCATAGCTGCATCACCTGCATTAAGAATACTATGGCGTTGTGGTGTTTCTCAAATTCATCTCCATTGTTGATGTGACACATGTGGGTATATCCACTCCACCTGATGTGCCCAGGATGAACTGCAACAGACATCAGCAGCACACCCTGAATGTCTAGGCAACCTGTGATGCCTGGGGACTCTTCACCACCATCACTGCCAAGTTCCTTGGCAGCATCCATGGTGCCCAGGTTTTCAACACCTCTGCCATCAAGGCCACCTTGGCATCATGGCCAGAGAGGAATGGCTGGCTCCTAGGTAGGTGTTGGGACTTGGGGTTGGAGGGCCATGCAGTCACATGGTGATAGCCAGCTGCCTCCATCTTAACCATGGCTACCCCCATGGCCTTAGTCCATGATGCCTTATGTGATGGAGCCCCCAAGGCCTATGGCCAGGTTCAACATGGCATACCATCCATGACTGTGATGTGTGTTTGGGATGCTGAAGATCTTCTTCTGGTGCCTGCAACTATCCAGGGGGCTTCTGATGAGGACCAAGGTCGCCAAGGTGTTTGTGCCATGTTCCACAGTATGGCCTGCAGAAGAACACAGCAGCCCTGGCTGATGGGGAAGGGGGCTCATGGCTGTTGTATACTTGTCGTACACTCCCAGGGTTTTGGGTGCTCAGAGTTCTTGGTTCTTAAACCCTAGAGCCTCAAGGACCCATGTGCGGGAGAACTGCCACCACCCTGTATGTGCCAGTGTCTCTTTCCAGGGACACTGAAACCCTCGAGGCTTAATTCTATCCCTTGCAGGCACTGAGTACTTTCTTTAATTTAAAGCCTCAGACCTCAAGTTACTAGTCCTCGATGAGTATTTGGTAGCTTGCTGAACGGCTAGGCAGGATTCTGAACCTTTGTACCCAACAGACAATGAACAACTTAGTAAAAGGATTTTTACTTTATGAAGTACATAAGGTTACATAAAGTTCCAAAAGGCAGCAAATACTAGAGGCATGAAACTTCTAGGAAATATCTCAGCATTAAAATAATAAAGCTAACTGGCTATCTCTATTATTCCCTAACTCCCACCTGGGTCAGCTTCTGTTGTAGATCTTCAGCCCCAGTTACCTATGAGGCCACATGGCCCTGGCGGGGCAGGATGAGCACCCACCACCTTTCCCACCAAGAGAGAAAGACCAAAGAATAAGAGACAAGGCACCCCTTTGGGCTTTGTTCTTATACTTCTCATGCTACAGGATGAGGTGACTCTGTACTTTTTGAACTAACCAATCAGAACTCTTGGGGACAGAATCTTCTCGAAGTGGGGCTGGATGCTAGCCCTCTTAGTTCTCCCCCTCCCCACTGGGGATTCATGGGCACCTCTCGGTCTGCCGAGGTGCTACATTATCACCTTTCATTGAGTTGTAAATTCCTTGCAGCTAGGATACAAGCCACTTTTATGTTACTGGGTTACGTTGGTTCAGTCTTTGCAATGCTACTAGGCCTAAACTGCACATATTCATGACAAGGGTCATGGACATCCCACCCACCGATGCAAAGCCAGCCCAGCAGTTCCTGGGGTACTGCCCATCACAGCCCAGTACATTAGCTAGTGAAGGTGAGTGCAAAGTGGGCCAGGGATTGCACCACCCCAGGGACAAACCCTCCCTCCTAG
This sequence comes from Tiliqua scincoides, assembly GCF_035046505.1. Taxonomy (NCBI): domain Eukaryota; kingdom Metazoa; phylum Chordata; class Lepidosauria; order Squamata; family Scincidae; genus Tiliqua; species Tiliqua scincoides. The sequence continues at coordinate 139,981,943 of NC_089825.1, read as the reverse complement.
GGCCCATAGAGAGCCTTATGAGAGGGAGCCACCCACCAACCCAAGAAAGGCCTCAGAAAGACCCAAGAAGTGGGGCAGGGATCGGATTTGGCTCTGCCGTACTCCGTGACAAACCCATGGAATACCCTCATGCTGCTGGGATTGCACGAGTATCTCGTCTGTGTTTGATACGCGGTGGTGCAGCATTTTGGCAGGCACTAGGTCTACGTCTGTCAGCAGAAACTGTCTTCTGCCGACAGAGTGCTGGCAGGGCTTCTTTTTACCAGCTTGTCTCACACATAGGATCGGGTTGTTAGCATTTTCTATGCTAGGCAAAAAGCTAAATGCAAAATATGAAAACAAATAAGTACGATCTCAATACCATATTTCACTTATCCTATTATCTGGGGTGACTTTTTGGTTGGCTGGCTAACAGTGGTGGACTTCCCCAGCCCCACGCTCAGGGTCAAGGTTCATGATGTCTCCCCCGCAAGATGCTGCCACCACCCTGTGCTCGAATCCACACACACCCCACTCATGGGATCGCTACAGAGCCTCACACAACTCCAGAACAAACCAAGGAGGGCATCTGAGGTTTCCCCGCATGTTCGACCACGTCTGGAGTCTCAGTAAGGCTTCTGCGTGGTCCTGGAGGCATGCAGAGCTTTGCATCTGGCCATTAGCCCCTTTCAGTGAATGGTAGGTCCACTACTGCTGGCTAAATGCCATAGATGGAAATCCAAGCTGGTCACCTGTGGTCACTTCTTCCTCCTATTTCCACTGTTCTCATGCTAGTCTAAATCAATTCAGAAACTTCTACTCAATACCCATCATGCAGTGCGTCTGGCCCCTGGCTGTACAGCCAACAGACATAACTTCTTGAGTTTTGAAGAGAACTGAGCAAGTTGGAAATGGCAATTCTCAACCCTGTAATTCGGATAATTATACTTATCTAGCTCCAAAAGTCCCATGGCTAACCAGAGACCACAAGCAGAATTCAAAACAGAAACAGATGAATCCATCCCAGCAGCTGATGAGGCACTCCATCTATGAAGGCTGGTTCCAAAGCAAACTGTCAGCTACCAGCTTCTTCAAGGTAAATTGGAGGCAGGCAAGAAAGGATCAACTGAATGTTTGAGACTCCAGGTGGGGAACTGGGTGCAGCATCTTGGTTGTAGGAGCTTCTTTCAAGACTGATTCTTGTGGCGATTGTGCAGTTGGTGTGTGTCGCACAGCATACATCGACCGGTTTAGCTGTGGACAAGAACTGCGGGCAGATGGCATTGCTGCTGCTCCTTTTGCTGCCTCATGTTTTCTGCAAGCACCAGGACTACCAATGTGGCTGGAGGCCGAGATCTCCAACTCCTATTGCGGTTTCTCCAGATGAAATACCGATTGCTGAATTTGTCTCTCTTTTCCTTAACCTTTGGGATGAGTTCCACTTTAGAACACGCCCACTTTTCTCACAAAGTGGCATGTAAGTAGTTCCTCAGTGTGTGAAAATGGACATTCTCAATATTTCTGAGACTAGAAGGGGGAAGGTCGACCCCCTTATCATTATCTTTCATCTTGTTATAATGGGGCCATTTAATGCCAATGAATCCAACTGCATTCCCCATTATAAACACTCCATTAATTGTAATATGAAAAAAATATTGTCTGAAATGTATCAACCAAGTCTCAGAGAATATACTGACAGCACAATCCTATGCATGTCTGCTTAGAAGTAAGTTCCATTGTGCTCAACTGGGTTTACTCCTAGGAAAGTGTGTATACGATTGCAGCCTTATTGTGTACCGTACAATGGTCAAATTTCAGAGGAATCAGATGCGGAGCGTTTGAGGTGCAGAAGTTTAAAAATGTGCATTGACTTTCAATATCATGCAGTGATGGCTAGATATGTAGTTTCTGGAAATGCTGAAGCCAGGGGTTCTCTGCTCTCGTTTTTGCTCAGTTTCAGACTTAGCTTCTTCCCTCCTCCTCTTCCCTTCTCCTGGCCTCCACTCCTTCCCAGTCTAGAGTCTTCTGCATTAGGGCTCCCATTTCTCCAGTGCCATCCTTTGCAGAACTCAGAACCTTGGTGGCCACTCCACTTGGTGGCAAACTCCCCCAGTCTCTAGGGCAGAGGTGTCAAACATAAGGCCCAGGGGCCGGATGTGGCCCCTGGCAGCTTTTTATCTGGACCTCAGGCACTCAGCTTCTGAGGTGTTATCACTGAAAAGGCAGTCCACATGAAAATTGGGCTTTCCCAAATCTTGAGATATGATCATGATTTGCGTACTTTCTCTTCTGTCATTTGCAGTTAATGAGTTTTTATATGAGAACAGAGTCTGATTTCTGACCATTAGTTGATTAATGATGTCACTTTCTGCTTAATGACATCACTTCCGGCCCTCAGCTAGAGCCCTGAATGCTAACTTCGGCCCTCTGTATGAAATGAGTTTGACACCCCTGCTCTCGGGTGCCTGCCCTCCTCTCTACATCAGGCCATGCCCATTGCCTTGTAGTGTTCATCTCTTTCTCCTTCCTGCTACCACTGCCCCACCTTCTCTTCCTCTGCCCTTCTTCTCATCCCCCCTCCTTCTTTTCCTTTGCTTCCCCAATGGTGCCTGTCCCATTCTTGCCTCTTAGCCTCCACCTCATCCTTCTTTCCTTTCCAATGATGTACCAATGTTCTAAAGCAGGAGTGGCTGACCTGTGCCACATGTGCCGCTAGTGGCACGTGCACACTTTCCAAGTGGCACTCACAAAGTCGCCATGCATTTTTTAAAAACATGTAAATCATAACAAAGAAAGCATTGCAGCAGTTGATGGTTTGCTTGCTTCCTTTGCAACTCCTTACACAGCATGCCCCCAAGTTTCTAACACCGTAATGGGTCCATTCAGGGCAGCCACGCCTACTCTTCTTGGTTTGCTCTAGTTGGAAAATGGGAGAAGGGGAGGAAAAGAATGACGGACAGGACAGAAAACCAATAGGGTGGATGCCAGTGAGTTGCATTCCGCCAACTGGTGGGTTACTTTCTTACCTGAGAAGGCCAGTATTGGTAGAGCACTGAAAAGGCAAGGGGTGGCTGTAGAAGGCGGCAGGGACGGAATGGGGTGGTGCCAACGAGAAGGTGGTGATGCCAATGAGAGATGACCAACAAGATCAGCAAAGCTCAGTTCGCAAAGATCACATCTTCAGAAAAACCATCTGCAAAGAGATCCTGGCTAAGATCATCTTTGAGGATGAGAAGATGGGCAGGCAGAGGGAGGCTTCGCTGTGCAGAAGGGCAATGAACATACATTACATGCACCTTGGAACAAGTCCTGCTGGGCTGGACTCAGGGTTGATGCAGGCCACCTTTCTGGTTGCAATCAAATGACTTTAGAAAGCACCAGACAGCACTCCCAGCCTTCTTGCTTTGTACCTTCTGGCACTGGGAGATATACTGCCCTTAAATTTGGAGGCTCTAATAGCTCTACTTATCTGTCATGGTAATCGCTAAAAGTGACATTAAGGTGGAGTTGCACAGTGAAGATTCTCTACATAAAATATGGCATGGGGTATGCTGCGGGTTGGCCATCTCTGTTCTAAAGGATCAAAATTCAAAAGACCTACTATGAGATATTAAGTATTACAAACCTCAGTGCCTAGTAGCTATACTAGAGACACTGTGCTTGAGTCTAGTCTCTATACTAGAGACACTGTTCAGAGACACTGTGCTTGTCTAAACGTACAAGGTCTAATATTCAACGAGCATACTTCTTTACAGCTTAGTACCTCAGAACTTCCACCATGTCTCTGTTTTTTGGTTTGCCATAAGTGAGATCAACACAAATTCCAACCTTTTACCCAACAACTCACTGAGTTACACAATCTGCCTAAATGCTTACAATGAAAAGGGATCCTGTGCTGGCACCATGGAAGTTCTTTTCTCAGGATTTCAGAATCCCCTCAATTACAATTGTGGAACAAAAGTCCAGCTAAGGGCTATCATTGGAGGACTCACCACTTATAACGCCAGGCAGATGCCCCACATTGTCAATCTCTATAGGATACCACAGGTATGTGCCTTCATCTATGTGTATATTTTCAAGCAATGGAAAAGTTAGGGAAGGCAAACACGCTGTATTTCTACATATGTCTCACCCAAATTGGGGCCAAAAGACTCTGTTGTGCTCTCTTTGCTTAGCATTGGTCATTCATGTTTCAATCAGGTTCTAATTACACTTTGCATGAGAATGTGTGCATACTGGGTATTAGAGTTAGGTTGCTTTCTAGTTAGAAAACCAGAAGCTAAGCTCTTCTGCTACCAGCAATGTGTCAACTGGTAGTGTTCATAACATGTGCCGGCCTTCATTTTGTACACTGAGGGGAGGGGGAAAATTGGAGAAATTGGTAGTAAAGAAGCAATGGGCAGGGAAAGAAAGTACAACCTGCCCGTTTTCTATGCCAAATCCTGAACCCTTTAAAAATTTTAATTGGACTCTGACATGTGGCATTGTGCATAAGGTATAACTAGTACTCCAGTAATCCTGCCCAGACTACAGCATCAGAAGTCTCCACAATATTTGCTGGACAATGAAACACAAATTGAAATCAAACTTCTATTGTGTAACACACACATCAAGGGACACAATTGCTACTTGCAGATTGTGAATGGTTCTTAGCTCTGAAAGTATCCCTGGCATTCCCTTCAGCTCAGCTACGGCTCCTTTGATCCGGCATTAAGTGACAAAACTCAGTTCCCCTCCTTATACCGGATGATCCCAAATGAAAAGGCTCAGTACGATGGGATTGTGCAGCTGCTTCGGCATTTCGGATGGACCTGGGTTGGCCTCGTTGTCTCAGATGACGACAGCGGAGAGACCTTTGGGCGGATCCTCAAGCCCAGGCTCCTCCAGAGCCACATTTGCATTGCTTTTAGGGAAGTTGTTCCAACGCTCAAGTCCTTCTGGGGAGAAATGGAAAAGCAGATTCATGACCAACTGGAACGAACACGTTCTACCATCTCCTCAGCCAAAAGCAACGTGATTCTCGTTCATGGGGGGCTTCGTTCCATGGAGAGTTTACGCAAGATTCTATCAAAAAGTGAACATGATGAAATGAAACCAATAGAGAGGGTTTGGATCATAACAGCTCACTGGGATTTCTCTTCTGTATTCCATCTGAAACTATTCACACCACAATCTTTCAATGGCACTTTGTCCTTTGCACTCCACACAAATGAAATGGCAGGATATGCAGATTTTCTTGAGACATTATATCTTAAAGAATTTCATCAATTTCTGTTCCAGATTTTCTGGTCCAGTATGTTTTACTGTTCGTTGCCTTTAGTTGGTCAATATATACCAGCAGGACAACGCTGCACGGGGAGGGAAAAGATGAGCAGCCTTCCCAAGTCCATATTTGAAACAGGCGTGCCTGGTCATAGTTATGGCATCTACAATTCTGTTTATGCTCTGGCACATGCGCTCCATGCCATAGATTCATCGAGGTCAAAACAGAAATTGATGGGAGATGGAGGTTCATGGGACTTCAGGGATGTTCATCCGTGGCAGGTAGAGTGGATTCTCCTATTAATTCAGTTTAATAAGAAACGTCATACAGGTCTAGCCTTGTTATACATGGATGTTTTATACACGGATTTGACTCAACACAAATGGCCACTGCAGATGAGAAGGAATGTGCTGATCCCTGGAGAAAGGGAAAAACGCATCCCTTTAAATTCAGTTTAAAAAACTGACCAGTCCTTTAACAATAGCTTCCTTAATGAGAGAGAGAGAGAGGGCAGCTGGCTGACAATCCATCAATCCTTCTCTCTCCAGGGGACCCCCTCCCTTCCCCCTGAGCATGTGAAAGAAAGGTAATCACTTTGCATTGGTGAAGGGAGGGATTCAGTGAAGCGCCTTTGTAAGCCCTTGCAGGATGACTGATTGATGGATTGTCTTCTGAATGACTTTTATTTTACATCACAAAGGTCAAGGCTGTTTTTAAATCACCAGAGCAAAGAAACTTTGTTTTTTGCATTGATTTGCTATAGTGCGTTTTTCACCTTCTATGTGAGTGCTTGGAACAGAATCCACGCAAATAATGAGGCTCAACCTGTAATTGGCAAGAGTACCTTGCCCTACTGCAGATATTACCAGCACCCTCTCTCTTTCCTGCTGGTTTCACATATGGCAAAAATGGACCGAGGATAAGGGCGATGCAGCTCCGAGGTAAGGGAACAAGCATTCCCTTACCTTGAGGATGCCTCCATGACTGCCCCCAACTGCAGCATATGCCCCACTAGCTCAGCCATGTCAGTGCTGGAAATTTGGTTGGGATTTCGGCCTTAATTCGTCTTCTCTAATCAGTCATTTCTAAGAAGACTACAGGGTGGGCCATAATTTGGATGAAATTGGTGGGAGTTAGGGAGTGTGCTTATGAATGTCATCCAGGATGTGGTGCATTTCCCCCACAGTTCGATCACTGATTTTCAGGGCATTCTTATGCATGTCTACACTTACAAGAAAGTTAGACGGAGTTCAGATGGGGTTACTTCCAGGCAAATGTGCCTCAAATGGCATCTAATAACTATAAACATTCCATTACTTTACAGTACGTTTGTGATGGCTGCTGCCAGGGCCACACACTTAAGACTAGTGCTGTGGCCCTGGGGATAGGGCCATTAACTTATGCGCAAATGTAACAAATCAAATAGTTTCAGGGAAGTTGCACTAGGTTTTGACCACTGAAAGCAACTCATTCACATTTTTCTCACTTCCAAACTAGCTTCACTCCTTTCTGAAAAATGTTCACTTCAACAATAGTGTTGGGGAAGAAATATTCTTTGATGAAAACATGGATTTGGCAGCTCCATATGATATCATGAACACAGTCACATATCCCAATAAGTCCTTTCATAGAATCCATGTTGGAAAGATGGACCCCTGGGCTCATGCAGGAAAAGAGTTCACCATCAACAGAAGTGCCATAGTGTGGAATCACAAGTACAACCAAGTGAGGATTTCTATTATCTTCCTGAATTGTAGAATCCACAGCAGAAAAAGATCAGAGGAAGGTTGTGCTCTGACCCAGAACCCTTCATTCTCGGTGCTGTTGTTGTCTCAGGCCCTGTTGCACCATGGTATTTTGAGTGTCACAGAGACTCTTTCAATCCCTCTTAGAACCTCCGTGGGTAAATAGGTTGAACTCAACATGACAGAACACAGGAAGAAATGGCTGGTTTCAGGTTCTCAATGTGATGCTTTTCTACCTGTTGATAGATGCTTCCACAGTCCACATGTGTTGACAGTTGTCCTCCTGGACACAGCAGGATTGTTCGTCAGGGTGCCCAGGTGTGTTGCTATGACTGCGCTCAGTGCTCTGAAGATAGCATCTCGGTCCAGACAGGTAAGTAAAAGAATACAAAGTGACATTAACTCCTGCTGCCGCCACACCCCTGTTCCTCCCCCTCTTCACCCAGTTTTGCCACTAACCACCTCTCCCCACCCACCCTCCTATCCATCCCCTGCCCCCACTGCAAGCTTACTTGGTTCTGCAGGGTCTGTTTGACTGAGCTGCAGCACTGCTGCCTCATGACGCAGCGCTCATAAAAATGGCCACCAATGGAGTGCTGCCTGCTCTGTTGGCCGCCATTTTCCAAGAGTGAATGTGCCTTCCACCGTCGTAAGAGGCTCCACATGACAGCCCAATCCTGGTGATGAAAGGCTTGCTATAATCCATAGAGCAGAATATGACAGTATTTAAATAACGGTATGTGGAAATATAACTAAATAAAATTACGAACTGTATGCAAGTTCTCCTGTACTATATTTGCATGAATTTGCTTGTTATTTCCAGATGCAGAAGAATGCCACAAGTGCCCAGAAGATCACCACCCAAACAGGAAGCAGGATCAGTGCATCCCTAAAACAATAACTTACTTGTCATGTCAAGAGCCCTTGGGAATTACACTGATTTCATTGGCTCTCTTCTTTTCTGCAGTCACTGGAATAGTGATGTGGGTCTTCATTCAACACCACGATACTCCCATAGTCAAGGCCAACAACTGGAGCATCACCTGTGCCCTCCTCTGCTCTCTGCTGCTTTGCTTCCTCTGCTCCTTTCTGTTCATTGGCCAGCCTGGGAGGGTGACCTGCCTTCTCCGCCAAAGCGTGTTTGGCATCATCTTCTCCCTTGCTGTTTCCTGTGTTTTGGCCAAAACCCTCACCGTGGTGGTGGCCTTCATGGCCACCAAGCCAGGAAACAGGATGAGAAAATGGGTAGGGAAGAGGCTGGCAGTGTCAGTCATCATACTCTCTACTCTTACTCAGAGTGGCATCTGTGCAGTGTGGCTGACCACGTCTCCCCCCTTCCCAGAATCAGACATGCGTTCTCAGCCCACTCAGATCATAGTGCAATGCAACGAAGGTGCACCCACCATGTTCTACACTGTGCTTGGCTACATGGGCTTTCTGGCCATCATCAGCTTTGCCGTGGCTTTCTTTGCCAGAAAACTGCCAGATACTTTCAATGAAGCCAAGCTGATCACCTTCAGCATGCTGGTGTTTTGCAGTGTCTGGGTATCATTTATCCCGGCCTACTTGAGCACCAAGGGGAAATACATGGTGGCCGTGGAGATCTTCTCCATCTTGGCCTCCAGTGCTGGATTGCTGGGTTGCATCTTCATCCCTAAAGTCTACATTATTGTACTGAGGCCTGAATTGAATACCAGGGAACAGCTAGTAAGGAAAAAGGATTTTGCTACTTGACTGAAATTCTCTTTCTTCTTACTTGTCTCATTATTTTCCCCCTCACTTTTATGGTTTGTCTTTTAAAAAAATTGTTAAGTCCAACTACTATGATGTTTGTAAAACACTTTGGAACATGCATGCATTTAATACATTATAAAAGGTTCCTCATATGTCATTTTTTTGCCCAATTATTGTTCCAGCAGAGCCCTGCTCTCAACTTGATGAAAAAGAATGTGTATACACACACAAGCAGACACACACACACACACACACAGAGAGAGAGAGAGAGAGAGAGAGAGAGAGAGAGAGAGAGAGAGAGAGAGAGAGAGAGAGGTTGATTACCCCTTATCTGGAATTCCAAAATCCAGAATGTTCCAAAGTCTGAGTCTTTCACATGCTGACAGGACCTTGGTGGGAGTAGCACAAGACGTGCCGGGGCACAACCCAGCCAGGGAAGCCAGGCATCACAGCACAAGTGGGAGGCTGCTACCAAGCAGAGGATCCTGGCCATGCTGCTGCAACCACTGGCATCCCATCCCTTTGCCACCAGGCTGCCTCCCTTTAGCCCTGTTTGGCTACAGTGCTCTTCAACCCGGTCAATGGACAGCCATTTCAGCCAATGGGAGTGAGCCTTCTGGGTGTGACAGGGCCAAACAGCTCCCATTGCCTTCAGTGGCATCTCCTTTCGTTCAGTTTCACGCAGGGTTTTTGTGATGCACAGGCAGCTCTTTCACACTGCTAAAATGACACTGGAAGAATCATGATCCTGATATAAAGTCCATCTTTCTTTCAATTAAACGTGATTTAGAAGAGAATTTCCATTAATAGATAATTTCAGTGTAAGTAAATTGTAACGAGTCTGGCATGTGTGTCGTGAATCAGTATTGCTGGGTAGGTACTAAAGGCCTGGGTGCCTCAAAAAAGCCCACTGCTGATCCCGGAGAGTGCCTTTGGGTGGTAATGGCAAGGGAACTTTAATGGGCCCAGCCGGGCAGGAGATGCTCCAGGGTGGGGAGCTTGCAAAGGGTCTCCTGAAATAAAGACAGGCAGCTGGTAGCTTCAAAATACAGCAACACAGAAATGTTTGCACTTCAACAGATTTGTTGGTCTTCAAGTGGGGTGTGTGTGTGTGTGTGTGTGTGTGTGTGTGTGTGTGTGTTATGAGATAGAGGCTGCAATCCTGTTGACACTTACCTAAGAGAAAGCCTTGTTGACTATAATGGGACTTACCTCTGAGCTTCCTCAACCCCCTTTTCTGATGTTATTGAGAAAGCATTATTGGCATTTGATGGAATTAAGCATGGAGTCAAGATGGGATAGCTTAAAAGGGGAGAAAAGACAGAAGCTGGCTCTCTCCTCCAGCGTAAGATTCAGCACTGAAGTGGGAATTTATATGTGAAAGGAAGTAATGTCCACTGCAGGCCATGCTTGAAACTGATATATGCATTATTTAATAAATTGTGGCAGGTCCATGGCCTTATAATTCTAGTACGGTTTGCTTCACCTCATTACAGAGCATGAGCCCACTGTACTTTAAGCCATGAGTCAGACATGAGTCAATGCAATTCCTCTCATAGTTGCTTAGCATTCACTCCATGGTATAATTTTATGTGTGTATCAGTGCTCTCTGCTCCAATAGCAAGTTTTTGAAGGGTACATCTGCTGGAGTAGTGTTTTCTCTGAATGTAAGAAGAAATACACTGTTTAATAATGAAGGAATACATTTCTCGCTTTAAAAATATTCGTCTCCCTGACTAGCTGAGCTATGGTGCTTTTGACCCCATGTTGAGTGATAAAATTCAGTTCCCCCTTTTCACCCGGATGATTCCAAACGAAAGCCTTCAGTATGCTGGAATTGTTCAATTGCTTAATCATTTTGGATGGAATTGGATTGGCCTTTTCATACCAGATGACGACAATGGAGAAAATTTTCACGGAACACTGAGACTGAGTCTCCTCCAGAAAAATATTTGCTGCTGCACTGGTGCTCTGCACGCTTAGGATTGGGCCATCAATTTAGTGGGAAGAGACCTCACATCTTAAGTATCTACAAGATTCCACAGGTACTTGCGATCATCCATAGCTTCAGGACACACAGCCCACACTGTACCCAGTGCTGGGTTTGAGCAGGCTGGAGGTTTCTTCAGTGTAAGAGAACGTTTGTGGCACTAGGTTTGCAACATCCAGCACCAGCTACTGCACTGGTGCTCTGCACGCTTAGGATTGGGCCGTCAGTTTAACGGGAGGATTCCACTGGGGTTGGAAGGCTCTTGCAAAGCAGGTATTTTCCTCTTGCATACCTCTATCTCTGTTATAAATGAGCCATGAAAAGCAGGAAAACCACTGGCAGCAATGTGCACAGAAAAGGTTTTAGCAAGCACCCCTAACCCCTTCTTGTTGCTCTGCTCCTAAATCTCACCGTTATAAACTGCTTTTGGGGGGAGGGAGGAAGTAATTGAGGTTCTGAGACTTGCATTTGCAGATAACTGAATTAGATCATTGGTAATCCTTTCCTGAGAACCATATCACAAAGCCCAGGCAGCCCAGTCCTAACCTGTGCTGGAGCAGGCAGGCCAACTGGCCTGTGCTGTATCCAGTGCAGGTGAGGAGGTGGCAGTGGTGCAACTTGGAGAAAACAAATATCTATCCCCTTACCCCATTTCATGCACCACCACCATTCTGATCTATGCCAGTGAAATCTGGCCAAGTTGATCACCTTCAGCATGTTGGTCTTTTGCAGTGTTTGGGTGTCCTTTGTCCCAGCATATCTGAGCACCAGGGGGAAATACATGGCGGCAGTGGAGATCTTCTCCATCTTGGCTTCTAGTGCTGGGCTACTAGGATGCATTTTTCTCCCCAAGTGTTATATTAGTGTTCTGAGACCTAACCTAAATACCAGAGAGCACCTGGTAAGACACAAACATCTGCAGCACTAACTAATGTTCCCAGTTCATCACACACCTCCCCCCTCTCCGTCTCTATTTAATCCTACGGACAAGTTGTGTCTTCATCATAGTTGGAAAATAATCTAGTACGTCTCAAGTAATCACCAGTCTGATCAGTATTTTACACTGGCACCCCCGAAAGAAGCACACGAGACACAGGCTTGGAATGATTTAAACTTTATTAATAAACAACAAACCTGCAGCAGGGAGAAATTTTTCTGAAGTCCCCCAGCATGCTACCATCTAATAGCTTTGGGAAAATGGCGCTGGCCATCTACCTCCCCCTGACCCCAATAGGGTGTCACATCCTGGCTCAAGGTGTCACTCAATCGAGGACTGAGTTATCCTATCACTGCCAATCCCAAAGGGTCAAGGCAGCCGGCCAGCACAGACCCACACCGGAAAACCTTGTGTAAGCCTTTGCTTGAATCAGCCAAGGGGCTCACCAGCCAGCCTCATCAACCTGGACAAATGTTGTCAGAGCGGTTCTGGCTTACCCCTTGGCTTTGCTAACCTCAGCATGTATGCCAGCCCCTGCTCCTGGCTACCCAGCCAGCACGCCACCTGCCACACGGGGGGGGGGTAACCTAGCGCTTAAGCCCCGCCACCCCAAGTAAAAACCCAACAGGCTCCTCAGACCCTGCTGCAGGTGAAACAGAAAAATATCGGCCTCAGTCATAGATAGATGTACTCTGTGAGAACATGATCTCAGGGTGGAAGATGCGGTTCCACCTTGTCTGGACATAACCCACCTCAGGTATGCATAGATCTTGTGCCTGGAGATGTCAACTACAAGAGGGCTGACAGCCCCAAGGCAGACCCTTCTGGGGAGCATGTCTGACAAGATTATGACAATTCCTGATAGCCAGCTGTGAGTCAGAGCAAGATCTCTACAGACCAGTAGCCTGAAGGACAACGAGGTCCTCTGGCGCAGGTCATTCTCACTAAAGTGTATTAACAGTACCTGAGCGGGTGTCCTGGAATCCAGAAAGTTCACACAGCAAAGGGAGTAGCTGGCCCCAGAGCATACATCTCTTCAAAGCCCACTAGATCTCTGCCATGTCGCCCAAGTCGAGCTGGGTGCCAAATTCCAAGGCCGTTGCCCTCTTCCTTGCCCAAAACACAATGGAGTGTCCAATAAGAACATAATAATGATGCGGACACAGGTGGGGAACACTCAGCAGCAACCTGAAAATACAGAAAGGAGTGTAAGTAACCTGAATCTGTAACCTAAGACCTGTAACAGTACGCCTTAAGTGTCCATCACACTGAGCAAAAGAACTCGGAACTATCACACCAGTCCCTGACCAGGCCGCAGCCATGGCCCCCACATGGGACGCCCATCACACCGGGCACCCAAACACTCACTCAGTGGTACCTATCACACCAGGTACCGTTCATCCACAGGCCAGGCCAGCACATAGCCTATTGGCCTAGTACTTACTTAGGTAGAACTTAGAAGCGACCAATCTCCACTGGCCGATGCATTAATATCCACTGGTGAAAGACTAATACTGCTGCAACAGATGCTGCCCCAATTCTGAATGAATGCAGCCCACCCATGTAGGGTGCTGAATACCAACCAGCCACTGCAAGGCAAACACTGGTCAAAGAAGGCCTACTTCACTTGCAAATGTAGCCCATACAGTGTGCTGAATGCTTGCCAGCCACTGCCAGGTAACCAGGGGCCAATGAAGTCCTCTTTCACTCACAAAAACCTATTCCTACAAAGAGTGCTAAATGCCCACCAGCTACTTCCTGGAAACCATTGGCAACTAAAGGACATCACTTGTAAGTGTAGCCCCATATAAGGGAATGAAACTCTCTGGTTACCGCCAGGCAAACACGGACCAATGAAGACCTATTTTACTTGCAAATTCTGCTGCATCTAAGATCCTGAATGCCCACCAGCCACTGCCTGCCAAACATTGGCCAGTAAATATTATTATTATTATTATTATTATTATTATTATTATTATTATTATTATTATTATTATTATATTAATTTATACCCCGCCTTTTTGCCCAATGGGCACACAAGGCGGCTTACAACACTTTAAAAAAAATACAACATTAAAAACAATCATTAACAACAATTTACAATAATTAAAAAATCTAAAAACAAACAAACCCCATGGATTTTCATATAAAAGCAAGAACGCCAGCCAGCCTGTCAACAATTAAAAGCTTTTTGAAATAAAAAGGTCTTCAGTCCATGCCGAAACATTAGCAACGAGGGAGCAGTTCTCAGTTCTAAGGGGAGGTTATTCCACAGTTCGGGGGCCACCACCGAGAAGGCCCTCTTCCTGACCGCCACCCCTCTCACATCTCTTAGTGGCGGCACAGTCAAAAGGGCCCCCCCCCAGATGATCTAAGAGCATGGGCAGGATTGTAGGGAAGGAGGCGGTCCCTCAAATACCCCGGACCCGAGCCATAAAGGGCTTTAAAAGTCAAAACTAGCACCTTGAATTGGGCCTGGAACAGAACAGGCAGCCAGTGTAGCCGCCGGAGCAATGGCTCGACAGAGTCAAACTGACATGCCCCAGCAACCACACGAGCAGCCACGTTCTGTACTAATTGTAATTTCTGGACCATCTTCAAAGGCAGCCCCAAGTAGCGCGCATTGCAATAATCTAAACGAGATGTCACTAGGGCGTGGGTTACTGTGGCCAGATCTGCGCAGCTCAGGTACGGTCGCAGCTGGCGAATCAGCCGAAGCTGAGCAAAGGCTCCCCTGGCCACCACCGCCACCTGGGACTCCAGGAGCAGCTGTGGATCCAGGAGAATCCCCAAGCTGCGGACCTGCTCCTTCAGAGGGAGTGCAACCCCATTCAGAGCAGGCCGATAGTCCAGCACCCGAGCTGTGGATTTCTGAACCAAGAGCACCTCTGTTTTATCCGGATTTAATTTCAGCTTGTTCGCCCACATCCAGCCCCTAACCGCCTCCAGACAGTGATCCAGGACCCCAACCACCTCCTCAGAATAAGGGGGAAAGGAGAGATAAAGCTGGGTGTCATCAGCATACTGATGGAAACCCACTTCAAACCCCCGGATGACCTCTCCCAGCGGCTTCATGTAGATGTTAAAAAGCATGGGGGATAAGATGGAACCCTGCGGCTCCCCAAACCTAAGAGGTCGGGGTGCCAAACAGGCATCCCCCAGCACCACCTTCTGGGATCTGTCAGCCAGGAAGGAGCGGAACCACTTCAAAACAGTGCCTCCAAGCCCAAACCCGGCCAGCCAGCCCAGAAGGACACCATGGTCGATGGTGTCGAAAGCCACTGAGAGGTCCAGCAGGACTAACAGGGTTGCACTCCCCCGTCCATCCCCTGGCGAAGGTCATCCACCAAGGCGACCAAGGCAGTCTCTGTCCCGAACCCCGGCCTGAAGCCAGAAATACCATTTTCACTTGCAAACATAGCCCCATATAGGGTGCTGAATGCTCGCCGGCTACTGCCAGGCAACTATATGCTAGTAAATGCCTACTTCGCTTACAAATATAGTCCCATATAGGGTGCTGAATACTTGCTGGTTATTGCCAGGCAACTATGGGCCAGTAAAGCCTACTTCACTTGCAAACATAGTCCCAAATAGGGTGCTGAAAGCTTGCTGGCTACTGCCTTGCAACCCTGGACCAATAAAGGCCTTCTTCATTTACAAATGTAGACCCACATAGGGTGCTGAATGCCCACCAGCTACTGCCAGGTAACCATTGGCCATGAAAGGGCCTACTTCCCTTGTAAATGTAGCCCCAGATAGGGTTCTGAATGCTTGCTGGCTGCTGCCCGGCAACTATGGGCCAGTAAAGGCTAATTTCACTTGTTAATGTAGTCCCATATACTGTGCTGAATGCTTGCTGGCTACTGCAATGAAAACATGGGCCAATGAAGTAATATTGAACCTACAAAGGAACTCCTATATAGGGTGCCAAATGTTTGCCAGCTATTGCCAGGCAACGATGGGCCAAATATAGCCTCAGATAGGGGGCTGAATTGTCATCAGCTACTGCCAGGCAATTATGGGCCATTGAAGGCCTGCTTCACCTACAAAGGTAGCCCCATACAGAGTGCTGAAAATAGAGTGCCACTACCAGGCAACCAGGGGCTATTGAAAGGTTGGACTAAACAACTTACAAATGTAGTCCAAAATAGGGTGCTGAATGCATGCTGGTCACTGCCAGACAACCATGGGCCCAAGAAGGCCTAATCTACTTGCTGGCAAAGCCTGTGGCATAGCTAACGATCGTGTAGCCTGGTGCCAAGCTCAAAATGTTGCCCCAGAAGTGGTGTCACAACCAGAAGTGACATCATGCCCAGGCTTTTTAAAAAGTGAAAATTGGGGGGAAACCTGCCTCCTCTACCCAGCAGCTCATCACCCACTTGCTCTGCTGCCTCCCCCCAGTCATTGGCATAGCTCAGGCATCAATCTACTAGCTGGGGTCAAAGATGATTTTGTAGCCCCCACATGCTAATATCAAATTTAATTAAATAAAAGGTTATTGGTTCCAAGCTGTATCATAAGAACATCTCATTGGCACTCAGAACAATCAGACTCAGGTCAGTTTGGAGTTAAGTAAATTCACTTTTTGTTCCACAAGACAGTTGTGTTTTCATTTTCTGGTTAATTGGAGATAGCTTTTGACAGAATACAGATATTCCAATGTGGTTTGTTTAACTGCATTCTGCATTGAATTACCTTTCCAATGACATATAACATGATGGTATTATTTATACATAGCAAGATTTTCACAATTTTGGTCACTAGTGTCAAGCTCAGCTTGTTGCCCCCCTAAAGCTTGATGCCTGGTGCAACTGCTACTCCCTGCACTCCCTTAGCTACGCCACTGGGCATAGCCCATATAAGATGTGGATGAATTAACCACCTGAATGCAATTTGAAGATGAGTGGCCTGAGCCAAGACTGACCTAAACTTATGGGCAAATAATGAAGAAATGGGAGCATTCTGATGCAAAATACAGATAATGCGATTGATCAATCCCCTATACTTATCTAATCTTGCTGCTCAGGAACATGTTTTGCCATAGTAAGGAAGACCAAATAAAGGAGTCTATGAGACCTGAGCCTCCATGTAATGGTCTGAGTAATGTCAAGCAAGCATGATGTGCAGTAAATATGCTGCTGCTGCTGCTGCTGCTGCTGCTGCTGCTGCTATTATTATTATTATTATTATTATTATTATTATTATTATTATTATTATTATTATTATTCCTTGTTGGCAACCTTCAGTCTCGAAAGACTATGGTATAGCGCTCTGAAAGGTGGTTCTGGAACATCGTCTAGTGTGGCTGAAAAGGCCGATTTGGGAGTGACAATCCCTTCCAAACCTGGAGCAAGTGCAGTCTGTCCCTGGTCTGTCTCCCTGGCTATGGGCCTTCCTTCTTTGCCTCTTTGCCTCAGACTGTTGGCCAAGTGTCTCTTCAAACTGGGAAAGGCCATGCTGCACAGCCTGCCTCCAAGCAGGCCGCTCAGAGGCCAGGGTTTCCCACTTGTTGAGGTCCACTCCTAAGGCTTTCAGATCCGTCTTGCAGATGTCCTTGTATCGCAGCTGTGGTCTACCTGTAGGGCGCTTTCCTTGCATGAGTTCTCCATAGAGGAGATCGTTTGGGATCCGGACATCATCCATTCTCACGACATGACCGAGCCAACGCAGGCGTCTCTGTTTCAGCAGTGCATACATGCTAGGGATTCCAGCATGTTCCAGGACTGTGTTGTTTGGAACTTTGTCCTGCCAGGTGATGCTGAGAATGCGTCGGAGGCAGTGCATGTGGAAAGCGTTCAGTTTCCTCTCCTGTTGTGAGCGAAGAGTCCATGACTCGCTGCAGTACAGAAGTGTACTCAGGACACAAGCTTCTTGTTGGACCAGACTCTCTTTGTGAGTCTGGAAAACGTGGTAGCTGCTTTACCGATGCGTTTGTTTAGCTCGGTATCGAGAGAAAGTGTTGGAGATCATTGAGCCAAGGTACACAAAGTCATGGACAACCTCCAGTTCATGCACAGAGATTGTAATGCAGGGAGGTGAGTCCACATCCTGAACCATGACCTGTGTTTTCTTAAGGCTGATTGTCAGTCCAAAATCTTGTCAGGCCTTGCTAAAACGATCCATGAGCTGCTGGAGATCTTTGGCAGAGTGGGTAGTGACAGCTGCATCGTCGGCAAAGAGGAAGTCACGCAGACATTTCAGCTGGACTTTGGACTTTGCTCTCAGTCTGGAGAGGTTGAAGAGCTTTCTGTCTGATCTGGTCCAAAGATAGATGCCTTCTGTTGCAGTTCCAAAGGCCTGCTTCAGCAGGACAGCGAAGAAGATCCCAAACAAGGTTGGTGCAAGAACACAGCCCTGCTTCACGCCGCTTTGGATGTCAAAGGGGTCTGATGTGGAGCCGTCGAAGACAACAGTGCCCTTCATGTCCTTGTGGAAGGATCTGATGATGCTGAGGAGCCTGGGTGGACATCCAATCTTGGGGAGAATTTTGAAGAGGCCATCCCTGCTGACCAGGTCGAAGGCCTTCGTGAGATCTATGAAGGCTATAAAGAGTGGCTGTCATTGTTCGCTGCATTTCTCCTGCAGTAGTCTAAGGGAGAATACCATATCAGTGGTGGACCTGTTGGCTCGGAATCTGCACTGTGATTCTGGATAAACGCTCTGGATTATTATTATTATTATTATTATTATTATTATTATTATTATTATTATTATTATTATTATTATTATTATTATTATTATTAACACTATAAATTAAAGGGCATGTCCCCAATCATGTGTGTAGAAATCTTCATTGAATATTAAGGAGTAACCTGTAGCACTTCAGATAATCTAGGAGTGCTAACTGAGTTTACAAAACATTTTAGAGTGCTGTATAAAGACATATGCAGCCTGTGATAGCATTGACACTATTCTGGGCCAAAGGAGTGGCAAACAAACCACCCTGATATCAATGCCTTCCCAAGGAGGGACCACTTAGGACCCAGTCCTATCCAACCCTCCAGCACCATTGCTGCTGCAATGCAGCCCTGAGGAAAGGGAACAAATGTTTCCCTAACTGGAGGAACTGCTCCCCCACTGCAGGATGCAGTGGGTGTCTTATTGGCATGGCTGCACCAGTGCTGGAAAACCAGGGAGGACCTGGCCCTTCTTTATTTCTCAGGTGCTATACCACCTTTACTTGAAGGAGCTCAGGGTAATGCACATGGTTCTGTCTCTCCCTTGTCCCCTACAGCAACACTGTGAGTGAGGTTAGACAGAGACAATGACTTGCCAAAGTCACCCAGAAAGTATCATGGCCAAGCAAGGGCTGACCTGGATCTTCAAGATCCAGCCCCTCCATAGAGCCACCACCCCTCAGGCTCTCTGGCTCCAATATTCAAATATATCCAAATTTTTCCCCAGGCAGGGCTCTCCCCATATATAAGAAGCAAGAAATAACATACAAAGAGGGTTTGAAAGGGGTTGTGCAACCCTCATGATCTGACTTTCCTGATTTTGATTTGCTTTGCCTTGCAAAAGTTCAGAGGTGGCCTCACTCCAATGAGCAGTTCCAAGCAGGCCTGTATCCTCTTGCAGAGACAGGCAGCCTCCTTAACCTGTCCCCTTATTCCCTGGACATCATATCATCTACCCAGGAAGCCTTTATTCACTGATCACTCCCTGGCCGCTGCAGTTGGACAAGCTGGGTGGGGAGAGGAAGCAACTGGGGCAGCACAAGCAGCACACACAGGCCTCCCTCATACCGACATACACTCACATATAAGCTTTAAGAATCCACACATTTGTTCACTATGTTGAACAACCTAACAGTAAGTTCTAAGTTCCCCCTTTTATATATATGCCACCTTTTGCCACTTGATATTATCTATAGTTGTATGCCAATAAATTCACATATTAAGAGTAAGCAGTGGGAGGTCAACTTGTGTCTCTGCAACTCTGAATGCTTGTGCTGCAAAAGGGGAGGGAAGCGGCCAGACAGAAACAAGCACAGCAAATGGGAATGTTCATAAGAACATAAGAACAGCCCCACTGGATCAGGCCATAGGCCCATCTAGTCCAGCTTCCTGCATCTCACAGCGGCCCACCAAATGCCCCAGGGAGCACACCAGATAACAAGAGACCTCATCCTGGTGCCCTCCCCTGCATCTGGCATTCTGACATAACCCATTTCTAAAATCAGGAGGTTGCGCATACACATCATGGCTTGTACCCCATAATGCATTCTTCCTCCAGAAACTTGTCCAATCCCCTTTTAAAGGCGTCTAGGCCAGACGCCATCACCACATCCTGTGGCAAGGAGTTCCACAGACCAACCACACGCTGAGTAAAGAAATATTTTCTTTTGTCTGTCCTAACCCGCCCAACACTCAATTTTAGTGGATGTCCCCTGGTTCTGGTATTATGTGAGAGTGTAAAGAGCATCTCCCTATCCACTCTGTCCATCCCCTGCATAATTTTGTATGTCTCAATCATGTCCCCCCTCAGGCGTCTCTTTTCTAGGCTGAAGAGGCCCAAACACCATAGCCTTTCATCATAAGGAAGGTGCCCCAGCCCCATAATCATCTTAGTCTCTCTCTTTTGCACCTTTTCCATTTCCACTATGTCTTTTTTGAGATGCGGCGACCAGAACTGGACACACTACTCCAGGTGTGGCCTTACCATAGATTTGTAAATCAGCATTATAATACTAGCCGTTTTGTTCTCAATACCCTTCCTAATGATCCCAAGCATAGAATTGGCCTTCTTCACTGCCGTCACACATTGGGTCGACACTTTCATCGACCTGTCCACCACCAATAATAATTCCTGTTGTTAGTTCCTAATAAGCCTACACGGCCTGTGATCAGGGCCCTCCCCAGGCTGGAGGAGAAAAGAGTCAGGAGCTCAGCTCCTCAGAGGGAGTGGACTCGCCCAGGACTAAAGTGGTTGCCATGTGGAGCCATTTCTTCTCCAAGTGGAGGAGAAAGCCATGAGGCAACTGGCAAGTGGCTACCATGAAGAGCACCGGGAAAGGAGGAGCTTGTTAAGGGCAAAAAGGCACGAACAGGCAAAGAAAACACTGCCAGCAATTGAAGAGTAGTGGAGGGGGCAGAAAAGTGCCAGGAAAAGGGACACCGGGGCAGCAGGGCAGGGCTGGTGCAGAAGCTGGTTCACATGGCTGTGACCAGACTGTTAGCAAGAGCTAGTTCTGTAGCACCTGTTCCTACACTGTGTACCTGCCTAGACCGACTCTGATTTATTTCTGGGCACCATCGAAGGTGCTCGTGACTGACTTCAAACACTCAGGGCGCAATCCTCACCCGCTTTCCAGCTTGAGGAAAGGGAACAAAGATGGCCGTACCTTTGTTGCAGGGCCAAACAGCCACACAAATAAGCAACTCAGAATGACTCAGTATACAAGGATGAAGGATCACAGGCTTTTATTGAATTGTATACAGTTGGTCCACGGGACTCACGTCCAGGGCATGGACGATGTCTGACCGATGGGTTTTAATCTTTATACTCCACAATCCTGAAAGTTTGACATCATAAAGGGGGCTCAGATTTTAATAGGACATAGATAACTGCCATTTACATTCAAGATGGAAAATAGGTGGGCAACAAATAAGCAAAACCATTTCTTGGCTCTTATTTCCATACAGGTGGGGTTTCATCTCAAATCTTTGCCAAAATTACACAATTTCCAAAACCAGTAGGGTTCACTGTAACATCATTTTATCCAACACTGACCCCTACTCACATTTATTAATCTAATTATGGACCTCTTTGAGAAAATAAGTTTTCATACCATCTCTATTAAAGAGAACACACAACAAACCCATTTTGACCTTTATTCTTTTAAATCTCTTTTGATTAAATGGCTTTAATTACTCTTCTGGGTGTAGTATATTTCCTGTGTGTGTTTCACCTTCTATCATGTGGACCAATCTTTTAATCTTCCTTTTTAACACTCTCACTATATATTTCTATATGTCTGGTTATTGATATAAAGGCTTTATGACTTTAAGGCTTTTTGTGACTTTCCTACACTCCAGCACATCCAAGCTTGATAGCACTCTGCACATGGAATTTTCCCTTGGCAGTTCCCTGTTCTCTTAACCTTCAAACACATTACATAAACAAACAAACAGTTTTGCTCTGCACTAACCTCCTCCCTTATCTCTGTTGCATTCATTCAAACCCTCCTTCTTAGGATGGTCTTGTTTACGTTCTAGCTGTTCTAAACTCCCTTCTGCAAATCTCTGCCCTTTGCCAGTTAAGATAAAGAGTTTTAATACTAAACTCTTTCCCTAGTGTTCTTAAAACCAAGCATTCTGATTCTTTAAAACTTTCTTAATTACTAATATATCTCTATTCTATTTATATTGATTACACCTTTAAAAGCAAAGTCTAAATATTTATATGTGTTTGTCTTCCTTCGAAAGCTTAAAAGAGTAAACAAGTTGGCACCTGGCATGTTGCCCGAACCTTATGCGTTTGTCAAAAGCAGCCCGGTTATCTTCTGTGTTGCCTGACTCCCTTCTAGCCTCATAAATGTATCATTTCTGTGCAAATAACATATTCCCCAAAATCTTGTTTTCTGTGAGACCAACTTATGATGTTTCTTTTCTGTGCCTTAAAAATCAGGCAGTTGGCAATGTGGTTTTTCTCAAGCTGTTTGAGCATTTTGTTTCTAGAAATCAGGCATCTCTATCTTTTATTGTGCATACGCCATAACATTAAACTAATCCTCAGTACTCTTGTTCATACTCTACTGGGCTATGCAGGTCTAGGTTCAAAGGTCACCTTGTCTCACTTCGAGGAGGCCTCCATAGCTGCCCCCCAACTGCAGCACGTGCCCCACTGGCACAGCTAGGTCAGTGCTGGAAATACCTAAACGGTTGAGAGTCAGGCCATCCAAATCCAGCCGGAGAATCCTGTGCACCCTACAGGCCCTCTGCAGTACAATGGCAGGAATGAGGAAGGGGTTTCTCATCCAAGTCCGTATTCATTCAAATAAAATAAAATCAATGATCCAGCTGCTCATCTGGCACCTGGGACTCTCCCTGCTCCACGTTACCTCTTTCTCAGAACTGGAGTGTCAGCATGGAAGAGCTGCAACAGGGAGCTTGCCAGATCGGTGCAGACGGAAGCTGGGCAGCCTGCCAGCACCAGCAACAGCTGCACCACAGCCCTCAGGTCCAAAAGGCAGCCCATTGCCTGCCTGTGTTTTCCCACCTGTGCTGAGGGGGAGGGGCAGTGCAAATGGCAGCGGGTCTGCAAGGGCCCCACCAGAATTATCCCCCTCTAGTAGGACTAAGATCTAGTCTCTCTGTGTCCAAAAGCAACATGATTGTTGTTCATGGAGATTCACGACCTATGGAGAGTTTGCGATTGATTCTAGTACTTTATGAAAATGCAAAGCAAGACCCAACAGAGAAGGTTTGGATCATGACATCTCAGGGGGCTTTTGCAACAGTATTCCACCCGCTTCTATTCACACCCAAATCTTTCAGTGGTACCTTGTCTCTCATACTCCACGCAAACCATGTGCCAGGATAGGAAGATTTCCTTAAGGCAATAAATCCGCATCAGCCTATGTTTTCTTTCTTGTACAGTGCCTGGTCAGTTGCATTTGAGTGTTCATTCCCCACATTTAACTGGTATCTACCAAGCACAGGAAACTGCACTGGAGAGGAGAAACTGGGCTGTCTCCCCAGTTCTGTATTTGAAATGGAAATGTCTGGTGAGAGCTACAGTATTTACAATGCTGTTCATGCTGTAGCACATGCTCTCCATTCCATGTACTCTTCAATATCCAAGCACAGATTAAAGGGAAATGAAGGCACAGGGGATGTTTGGGAAGGTGGGAGTGACAGACAAACAAACCAGGCAGGGGGCAGACAGCGGGCACTTTCAGGGACTCCATGAGCACACCATAAGCATTGCAGTGAGAGGGGCAGGACTGGAAGAGCTCTGCTCCTCTGGATCAAGAACACTGCATCAGACATCCTGGTTCTGACATGGGACCTCTCAACCCTGCGCCAGCTATTTTGCAGGCACATACTTGGAACTCAGGATGCAGCAGTTGCCTTTAGGTGCTGCTGCTCCTCTGGATGTCCAGCAGCTCAAGATTGGGCTCTAAGGGCGCAATCCTAACCCCTTATGTCAGTGCTTTCCAGCTCTGGCACAGCAGTGCCAATGGGATGTGTGCTGCATCCTGCAGTTGGGTGTCACTCATGGTGACCTCCTCAACGTCCGGGAATGTTTGTTCCCTTACCTCAGAGCTGCATTGACCTTATGTCGGTGCTGGAAAGCACTGACGTAAGGGGTTAGGATTGTGCCCTAAACCTCCACCTGATGATCACCACCCACCCATGCAATCCAAAACATTAGGTCCTACATGTGTAGGGCTCTTGACACACACACACACACACACACACACACACACACACACAGCTTCTTCAAACTTGCAGACATCTGAAAAAGTTTCTCAATACGATCATCTGCCTGGTCATTATCTAAATCATTGCCTTAGAAGAAGGCAATGAGAAGAAGAAGGTTAGAGAAGAATGAGAAGAAGGCAATGAGAAGAAGAAGGTTAGAGAAGTCCCAGGGATAATCTGAAGCCACCTTCAAAATTCATAACAAAAACAGCTGAATTCACTCGGGAGCTGAGGATAAAATGTGCACTTCAGCTTTTGAAAAACCAGCTACACTAGAAGGATGTAGAGCAGGGGTGCTCAATAGGTGGATCGCGATTACCGGTAGATCGCGAGGCAAAATGAGTAGATCACGGAGCCCTGTCTCTCCAAACTGTTAATATGTCAGTTTCGTCTAGTGACTAGATGAAACTGACATATTTAGCTGACACTAAACTGACACTGAAACTGACACTTTAGCTGCTCTTCAGGCATGCAGCAACAAAACTGACGAAACTGACTAGACTCCAGCAGGGGCTCCATACATTAAAGGGGGTGTCTGTCAGTTGCTTCCTTCCCCCCTGGTAGATCTCCGGGCCTTGCTGGGTTTCAAAGTAGCTCTCGAGCCAAAAAAGTATGAGCACCCCTGATGTAGAGTATTCACTGCATACAGCCAGGAGTCTGTCGCTTGAGTATGAAGACCTCATGCGAGAAACTTGGCAGTGGGGATTTGTTCAGCCCCTCTATAGTCATTTGTCCTCGTGACTGATGATTGTGTTCATAGTGCCTCATGTGTTTAAGTCACTGGAAATTGGTTGAATGCTGTGGGGCTGAGGTTCAGACATGCTGCTGTTCGAATGGTCAACAGTGCTGCTGCTACTGCTGCAGCTGCCTTATGGTATCAGCAACAACTGCCACTCCAGGTGGGGTTGGCAGAAGAGCATTCAGCAGTCTCCAGATGTTGCTATTGGTGTCTTTGTCTCTCTCGCAACTGTTGAGCCGAAAGATCTCTCTTTTAGCGAAACTCCAGATGTGTCTTCCCTGGAAGGAAAGTAAGTTGGGTAGTGGTTTTGATGTCTAGTAATTCTGATTAAAATCAGTGTTGTAAATATAGAAAAATTCCTTGGGATTACATACTTTGGGACTGGTGGCAATAGTGGGGGCAGTAGAGGTGGCATGAAGTGAGTTCAAGTTCACATATACCAAAAGACCCCTGCACCTAGAGAACTAGGATGTCAAGGTGAACACTAAGCTAGAACTCTTTCGATGTTCTCTGCTCATTATCCTTCTGCAGATAAGTTTTTTGTAGGAAGGAACAGAACGTTTGGTTATGTGAGCTGCAGCCAGTGCTCTAAAGTGGTTTTGCTAGTGGGTGTGCATTTAAAGACACGTGGAACATGACCACACATGGAGGAAGGCTAATAGGCCTGCAGGTTCGAGTGTGGTGGTCAATGGCACAACTTAGTGGAATGACACACAAGAGCTATGGGGCACAATGGTGACGGTGTAACAATAGATCACTTTTATTGTGGGGATAATAATGCAGCAGCAAAATGTGCAGTCAAAAAAGCAATACAGTATATTGGATATTTTCAATCTTTTTCAGCTCATGGCACACTGTCAGGGGTGTAAAATTGTAAAGACTCACGATGGGTTCTTGGACAAGGCACACCCAGTTGCCAGTCAGAGTGCTCACATCATCCAATGGCCTAATAAATGACCCTCCCCAAATATCCACAGCACACATGCAGCCCATGAGTGGCACACCACTGTGCCACTCTCATGGGTTGAAAATCGCTGCAGTGTATTCACTACTCATTCATACAACTCGGCATCATCATAAGCAGTTGCTAGGGCTGCAATCCCATAAACACTGACCACATGTTCATATCATACGTTGAGTGCTTGGGGCTATCACACCGTAGCTCTGATTAGTGATTTCATAGCGCCTGAGTGGCATTTTGGGCTGAAATGCTCCACGGGGGTCTTCTGAAGGCCTAAAATGTCACAGAAAGTTGTACGGCCTTCTTGATTTCCTGGAACCTTCTGGGGGTTTGGAGAACCGTTACATTCTTTCTCCTCTGGGGATTCCTTTAAAAATATAAAAACAATTTCTAATATTTTCTGTCATTCTAACCCATTAATACAACAATGAGTATCAAGTAGGTCTGTAAAAAAAAAAATTGTTACCTGCGCAATCTTGATTGCCGCTGCCTCCGGAAACTCGGATACTGTGTGGAAAAGCTCAAACCCACAGTCACAGCCTCTTGGTGGAAAACGCACAGTCTCTTCATCCCACGCTAGCTTGTAAAGAAGCTCCATAGGTATCGGCATTTGAAATTCGTCACTAACATCGATTTCACAGCATTGGCTTTTCTTCCTCGGTGGAGATCCCGTCAAACGCTCAGACTGAAGCTGAGTGGGGAAGGTTCTCAAACACCGATCTGAGCACCATGGTGTTAGGCGAGTCAGGAGGGCCTTGAGAATCAGTCGGGCTGACCAGGGTCTCCGGGTCTTCGGGGCTCTCCATCTTGATCAACTGCCAAGCATGCCAAGCATGCTTTTCACAAGCGGGGGGCTTCTGGGGAGTCTCCATCCCAGAAGGCGGCACGTTCTCCTTCTCTTCAGGGCTCTGCATCTTGAGCAATTCCCTAGCAGGGGTTTCAGACTCCATCTGGGGAGTCTCAATCCCGGCAGGCAAAGTGGGTGAGCTTTTCAGAGGGGAGGCCATGGCTGCAGCAGGCTGAACGGCTTTCTCCCTTCCCCGTAAGCCAGGGTGTTAAATACATGGGGTATGCCCAGGCCTGTCCCCACACCCCCTTTCCCATTGGGTCCCTGCGGTGGTCCGAGAACTATGAACTATGAAACCCCTTCCTATTGGTCAGCAGTGATGGGGTGAGCGGTTTGAGGGGTCACATGAACCCCTTTCCTACACTTTATTGGTGGGCTCCTTTTCCCACCAAACCATATATCCTGGCACCACAAAACCCCTTCCTAGTGGTCAGCGGGGACGGGGAAAGTTGTTTGAGGGGGTCACGTGAACCCCTTTCCTACACTTTATTGGTGGGCTCCTTTTCCTGCCAAACCATATATCCTGGCACCACAAAACCCCTTCCTACTGGTCGGCAGGGACGGGGAAAGTTGTTTGAGGCATCACGTGAACCCCTTTCCTACACTTTATTGGCGGGCTCCTTTTCCCACCAAACCATATATCCTGGCTCCACAAAACCCCTTCCTACAGGTCGGTGGGGACGGGATAAGTTGTTTGAGGGGTCACATGAACCTCTTTCCTACACTTTATTGGCGGGCTCCTTTTCCCGCCAAACCATATATCCTGGTGCCACAAAACCACTTCCTACTGGTCGACGGGGACAGGAAGAGTTGTTTGAGGGGTCACATGAACCCCTTTCCAACACTTTATTGGCGGGCTCCTTTTCCCGCCATACCAAATGTCGGGGTGATACAAAACACTCCCTAGTGGTCGATGGTCTTGGGAAAGTTGTTTGAGGGGTCACTTGAACTCCCTAAGGAGGTGGGATTTCCAGTAAAGAGGGGCGGAACTTCCGCTGTCAAAGATAGTTTGAAATGATGTACTATATACTACTACTCGCAATCCTAACCAACTTTCTAGCACTGACCTAGCCGCAATGCAGCCGCAAGGTAAGGTAACACACTTGCCCTTACCTTGAGGAGGCCCCCTTGACAGCCTTCCACTGCAAGATGCACAATGGCACAGCTATGTCAGTGCTGGAAGGTTGGTTAGGATTGAGCCCTTAGTTTCTCCATACAAGGATGCAAAAGGGAGAATTAGAGTGAGAATACTCTCACCCCAATATCTCACCCAATATCACCCCATTTTCCATCTTTGGAAAATGGGAGGACACTGCCCTTCGAGGTTCCCTGGATATAATCCTCCTGCAATCTGAGGACCTTGGATTTCTGTATTCACAGCCTTTTCTAAAGGCCTTTTGCTCTTTTTCTAAAGTTGATGAAGACGTCAGCATGCTGGACGGTGCTGGCTGCTATTCTGTCCCCAATGGGATAATTAGAAATGAAAGACATTTTGAAATTCTTGTAAAAAGTAGAATTTTAGAGGGCCTGTTTGCTTTTTTTCAAGTGCTTTTCCTCCTGGCAAGAAGAACCAACATCAGCAGAACTTCATGCAGTTCTTTTATGGGCAGCCCAGTTCTATGTCAACCTCCACCATTGGTATGAGTACACGCACTGTCACAAATGTGCTATATAACCTGTTGTGCCAGCACACAGGCCCATCCTACCAGCAAAAGGGCTTTGCACTGGTCTCCCACTACCATTTGGAGACCAGCGCCTGCTGGAGAAGGATGATGGGAGGGCGGGAGGGGCATGGGAAGGGCAAAACTGGGTTGGGGAGGCATTGTTTCTGGGCTGGGGGAGGGCAGGGAGAAGAGCTGCTCAGGCCTTTTGAGGAGGGTGGGGATGGCAGAAGAGGACTCCACCATCTCCTATCCCCCTTCCAAACCTGAAGGCCTGACACGGCATCCCAGATTTACACGAGGTATGGAACTGATGTGGATCCAAGCAGCCCCACTGAGGCTACTGGGGCTTTACCCAGGGTAAAGGAATGAAGGTACCCCTTTACTCTGAGGAAACCTTCAGCAGCCACAGTTCTCCTGCTGGATACAGCAGAGGCTGCACCAGTTCCATTGCATGACATCACAGGAATTTAATTTGAACTGGCCTATTAATCTGTATCCCAACTGTCTTGCACACCACCGCAGCAGTCCCCATACATACATGGGGAAAACCATGCTGATGAGTTAGTTTGAATCTTGTTTTCTTACAACATCACAAAAAGTAAAGCAGATGTAGGGCGCAATCCTAACCCCTTATGTCAGTGCTTCCCAGCACTGGCATGGCAGTGCCAATGGGACACGTGCTGCATCCTGCAGTTGGGTGTCACTCATGGAGGCCTCCTCAAAGTAAGGGAATGTTTGTTCCCTTACCTCAGAGCTGCATTGCCCTTATGTCAGTGCTGGAAAGCACTGACATAAGGGGTTGGGATTGCATCAGTAGTATCTTTATATGACCCTCTATATATAATGCTCACTCAGTCCATGATCCTTTCATTTCATCCATTGTGAAGCTGATCCCATGCTTCTAAGCCTGGGATTGGGGATTGTTTGGCCAGTCCAGGAATGTGAAATTCCTCCCCTGTGGACCTCTTGGTCACTTTAATTTTGCAGGTAGTGCAGGTTCAAAGGCAGGAGCATGACCATTAGTGTGCATCTTGAGGTCAGAGAAGGCAGGGCTGAACCCACTCCCATCCCTCAGTGGCAGCGATATGGCAGGGTGGGTGGGTTGTCCCTGGCCTGGATTGCCGGAGCTATCTCAAAGGTTCAGTGGCATGGAGTGGCCCTGTGTGGCCCGGCTGCCTTGGCCCCTTGTGGGGTTGACAAGGATAACCTGGCACAGCCTGAACAGGGATGTGGCTTGGAATCAGGTGGTGAGACTCAGCCCTGGGGCCAGATGTATTCAGGCACCTCTCATAGGATCCAGCCTCCGCACTAGAGTTAATTAGCTGCATTAAGAGCTGCAGGTCTCATGATTTCTACATATCCTTATATCTATTTGTTAATTAATAAAGTGGCATGTACTCCCACACCTGTTGTCTCGAGTGCTCATTGGATGGTGCGCAAACAACAAAGTCTGTGGTCCTATCTTGGCATGGACCAAAATGTCAGGATCCTGGACAGCACTTCCTTCCTTACCTCTTGCAGGTCTTTTGATTGCCCCTGCCCCAAACATAGTATGCAGCGCAGGCATCCAACGTGTGGCTCCATACTTCACTTTGGTGGGGTGGGTGGGAATCTGATTGGGTTGTTATGTAAATATTGGTTCTCCTTTGAGTACTGATCCTCTCCCCCCCAGCCCACTTCTACTTCTTTACTTAGAAAAAGTTCTGAAAAAGCAAAGATATCACTCTGCATACAGAAGGCAGACAAGTTAGAGCAGGGATGTCAAACTCCTCAAACTCTTTTCATACAGAGGGCCGGTTAGCATTCATGGTGCCTACTGAGGGCTGGAGGTGACATCACTAAGCATAAAGTGACATCATGAAGCAGATGAAATCCAGAAATAAGCACGTAGGCTATGGTGGAGTGGTGCAATGCACCACTGGACAGCCAATCAGAGTGGGTTACAAGATGGTCTTGTGACTATGAGGTCACCCTATTCTGATTGGCTGGCCCTGGTATATATGAGGGTGAGAACAGACACCAAATGTGGGTTTGCTGTGGTGGAGTTCTGTCTGTCGTGCTGCTGGTTTGTGTTCTGGCTTTGACTGCCTTATCGTGACTGTGCCGTGCTGTGTCCCTGACTTCTGGTCCGTTTGACTGACTACTCTTCTGCCTGCTCCTTTTACTGATACATGCTTCTGCAACAAACAAGCCTGGGTCTGTGTCGTTGGCTCTGTTTGGGATTGTCCGCTTCCTGTGCTACCTCCCTACGCTCCCGTGCCACTCTACTACCGGGAAGGCAAGGGTCATCCTCCCCTGCCATCCTGACAGACACCATCAACACAGATGCAAAGATTAATATCGTACAATTGAAAGAAGTTGTGCTTGATGTAAGAACATAAGAACAGCCCCACTGGATCAGGCCATAGGCTCATCTAGTCCAGCTTCCTGTATCTCACAGCGGCCCACCAAATGCCCCAGAGAGCACACCAGATAACAAGAGACCTCATCCTGGTGCCCTCCCTTGCACTGGCATTCTGACATAGCCCATTTCTAAAATCAGGACATTGCACGTACACATCATGGCTTGTAACCCGTAATGGATTTTTCCTCCAGAAACTTGTCCAATCCCCTTTTGAAGGCATCTAGGCCAGATGCCATCACCACATCCTGTGGCAAAGAGTTCCACAGACCAACCACACGCTGAGTAAAGAAATATTTTCTTTTGTCTGTTCTAATTCTCCCAACACTCAATTTTAGTGGATGTCCCCTGGTTCTGGTGTTATGAGAGAGTGTAAAGGTGAGAGTGAGAGTGACATCATCAACACAGATGCAAAGATTAACATCCTACAATCGAAAGAAGTTGTGCTTGACAAGGTGGCATGGAGAGTTCTTGCCAACAAAGTCGCCAAGAGTTGGGCACGACTGAATGGATAAAACAACAACAATATTTAGAATGGATCCAGTACTACTTTCATCATCAACCATTGCATTTTACCCAGGATGAACTCAAGGAAAAACAGAGTACCACGAAAATAGTGTCCCTCCCCAGTCCTGGGAAGAGCTTCCACAATCAAATCAATGAAACTACACACATTTACTCCCTATGAGGCAGTAGGAGGAGCTGACATTTGTCGTTCATCATTCTCTTGGCTCCCTTCATCTCTTGGTTCCTCAGAGTATAGATGAGGGGGTTGAGGGCAGGGATGACTATCATGTAGAACACAGAAGCTATTTTGTCCACCTGAGAATCAGAGAAAGGCTTAAGATACACAAAAGCAACAGGCCCGTAAAGGAGGTCAACTATCGTCAGGTGGGAGCTGCAGGTAGACAGAGCCTTCCTACCACCCTTCCCAAAGCGGCCACAGAAGGAGGCCAGGATGATGACATATGAAACCAGCAAGGTCAGGCAGTTAGGTAGAGTTATCAGGCCACCACTGACCAGCATACGTTTCTCAACCACATAGATTTCTGCACAGGCCAGCTTGATTACCTGGGGGATGTCACAGAAGAAATTTTCAAGCACATTCGGTCCACAGAATGGTAACTGGGCTATTACCACCATATGGACAGTGGAATGAATGAAGGCTCCTGTCCAGCAAAATATCAGTAGACTGAAGCAGCGTTGCCGGACCATGATGGCTGTATATCTCAGTGGGTGGCAGATGGCCACGTAACGGTCGTAGGCCATGAGAGTGAAGACAAACATCTCTGCACCCCCAAAGAGGTGCAGACCAAAAAGCTGGGCCATGCAACCACCATAGGAGATGACAGAACCACTGTTCAAGAGACCGGTCACTAACTTTAGGGCAGCCACTGAACCCATAGACATGTCAATAATGGACAGATTGGCAAGGAAGAAATACATGGGGGCTTGATGGAGCTTGGGCTCAGACCACACACTCACCATAATTAGGAAGTTTCCCAGAAGGATGGTGGTGTAGCAGGCCAAGACCATGACAATAAGAAGGAGCTGTGCAGAGTGGGAACAGGAGAAGCCCAGCAGAATGAACTCTGAGATGGTGGATTCAGTCATGTTGATGGTTGGTTCTGGTGCAGTTTAAAAAAATGAAGTGAACAATATTCCAACCTGGACACAAATAGCCCATTTTTAATCATTTTATTCCAGTAATGTGTAACCTGACTTTCAATATGCTGTGCCCACCCCTCCTCCGGAATTATGAATAAAATCAAGAAGTTTTCGTTCTTCTTTCTTTAGTTCTCAACTTCTAGACTCTTCTAGGCTCTTGTTACAACTTACAAACAATGGTTTCAGGCCAGGACTCATTGTTGTGTGTGCATGTCAAAATGGAAAGACAAAAAATAAACTTGTGATAAAATAATTGAATTATTAGACCAATTAGTTTTATTTGCATCTCGTTGCTTATCAGGACCAATTTCATTATTTCTATTTGTCTTTTTTTTTTACATTTTAATCTTTTTTACCCCCACGTTTCCAATATGGGCAACCCAATCCTATCCAGTACTGGCACAGCGGGTTCGCCAGGCCACACTGTATCCAGCATTGGATTTGAGCAGGCTGGAGGTCTCAGGGTAATAACACTTGTTCCCTTACCCACACCAGCTCAATGGGGCTAGTTGGATCCATTGAGCTGTGCAGAGCTAAGTAGCCCTGTGTAATGCTGGGAAACCGAGGATAGGGGTTAGAATGTAGCAGAGACCATCCTCACCCCCTCCTGGGCCTGATCTTCCCCACCATTTCACTCCCCCCCCACTCTAAAACACCCCTTCCCTGTCTCTGGAATGCTCTCCCCCACATCCCAGCCACCTAGGCAAGCTGTTCAGGGGCATCCAGTGCCCATGGGATGGCTCAGGACTTACCCTTGACAGCACTTATTCGCTGGGTGCAAAAAAGAGCTCTGCAACAACCATTGCCAGCGCTTCAGCCACAGTGCCAGTGGAGCCAGGCAGCAGGATCATGCTCGAAGGGAGAACAAGGTGCTCAAAAATTGAATAAAAGCAATACAGTAAATACAAATGCTAAAAACTCAAAACTGTGAGCAAGAATACAGTGAACAGTAAATAACAGGCTGGAAAATAGATTTGGGGGTTTTCTTCTTTGCTTCTGCTAAATCTATGAAGAGCAGAATAGGTAGGTTAAGTAATTCATAGCCCAACTCTATGGTTTCCCCCACCATAGCATTCGGCTGCATCAAAACCTGCTGCACTGCATGTTATTGGGGGGTGGGCAATCAGGAGGCTTGGGAAGGGAAAGGGAAAGTATTTTCCCTTACCCCTTCATAAGCCCCTCCCCCACCAGTGGGTCTCTTTGGACCTCTGCCAGGTCTTTAGTTTGGCTCAAGTTTGAGGAGACAAAAGGTAGGTGTTGGCTTGCTCCAGAAGGGCCACCATATGGCTAGAGGTGGAAGAAAATTCTGATCACAAAATAAAAACACAAAACGCCACTTTCTGCACTCCTCATCGCAGTAAAAAAACAATAAATAAAAGTGTATTATTTGTTTTTTTTTATTCATTATGTAATGGTCAGGGTGCATGGCTAATGACTGTGACTGCAGCTGCTGACACTCTACCACCTATATCACCTACCTACGACCCTTTAAAAGTGATTATGATTTATAATTATAATGTGTATTTTGAACAAAAACATACATAACACCATTTTCTGCACTTCTACCATTGGAAAACACTAAAAGCCACACACACACACAAAACTTTTTCTCCCACCTCTACATATGGCACAAGTCACCCATGCTGGCTAAAATCCCCTCCTGTCCCTGACATGCCCCTGGCCCTCCCCTCATTTCACCCAGTTATGCCCAATCCTCAATTCACTATGTCCACCCCACCAGCTCAGCACCTTTGGCAGGCCTTTGTCTTCCAACCAACACGCGCAGGTCCTCTGTGGCCTCTCCAGCAGTGATCTGGAAGCATGCAGCTATGCCTCCTTGCAACTTGGTCACCATTTAGAATGGCAGGAAAGGGAATTCTACAAACCAGAATGCTAACTGTGGTGGAGACAGCAGGGCATCAAATCAGGCCATCCTAAAAGTTCCTGATTGCGAGAAATGCTTCTACAGTAGCTTCTAAGATTCACAGTCCAGTCCTATCCAACTTTCCAGTCCCAATACAACCACAATGCAGCTCCAAGGTGAGGGAACCAATGTTCTCTTCCTTTGAAGTGGTCAAATGACTGACCCCACCACCACAGGATGCAGTGCACACCCCCTTGGTCCAGTAGAATCAGTGCTGAAAAGTTAGAATTGGGCTGTCAGCCTGGTATTTCATGATTCTGAATAAGAGTTGAAATTTTCATGATGCTGAATTATATAGAGAGTCCTCTGGCCTGATTCTGTCCTGGGCTAGTACTGGTCTCCTACACACTGCCTGGGAGACAGCCATCACAAACATGCTGTAAGACTTGTCACAGTGACCAGGAGAAAGAAGGCACTGATGCAGAACCCAGCACTGGTAGGTGCTGGGCCTTCATGCCGCTCAGAAGACCAGCAGTAGCCTGCAGCAGGAAGTTCCACACCTCTCATGCTCATGCTGTAGCACATGCTCTGCATTCCATGTACTCTTCAATATCCAAGCATAGATTAAAGGGAACTGGAAGCACAGGGGATGTTTGGGCTGTTCAGCCAAGGCAGGTAGGATTTTCCTGTAAGCCTCTACTGTGTACGGTCACGGATGGACTTGGATCCGCTCTTGCAATGCAACTGGATTGATCGAGAAGTGAGACAACATTTTCAGTTTAGTTTGTCTAAGCCCAAGTCCTTTCCATTTGAAAAGGGACTGGCAGCTCAATCCTCTGCATGTCTACTCAGCAGTAAGTCCCATTAGAGTCAATGGGGCTTACTTCCAGGAAAGTGTGGATAGGATTGGGTTGTTAATTGCCTGCAGCGTCAACCATGTATTAACAGTTTTTAAGCTCATTCTTAACAGTGAGGAACCCAGTTGAGGCAGTCTGTCCCTCAGTTCTGCCACTATGTGGATTACCTCTGAACTGAATGTCACAATATTAGTATGTCTACAGTGGTTTAGCTCGTGGGAGGCAGGCAGTACCATGTGACACACTCAGTGACGGTGATATTATGAGTGGCCTAAACTGTGGATACTTTTGTATTTTTGAATTATGCCGTCATGATATACATCCTTCGATAGGTAACAATGCAAAATGTAATGAAACACACCGTGTTATCTGTTTTCTTTCAAACATTCTAGCCAAATAACCAGAAATGGAAAACACAACTGCCTGATGTAACAAAAAGTGGATTTCTTTAATTCAGAACCAACCAATGAGACTTGGGGTGCAATCCTAACCAACTTTCCAGCACTGACTTAGCTGTGCCAATGTGGCGTGCACAGCATCCTGCAGTGGCGAGGCAGTCAAAGGGGCCTCTTCAGCATACGGGCATGTTTGTTACCTTACCTTGGGGCTGCATTGCAGCTAGGTCAGTGCTGGAAGGTTGGTTTGGATTGTGCCCTAATTGTTCCAAGAGCAAATGAGGTGTGATAAAACAGCATGGAACCCATAAGTGTTAGTCCGAGTCAGCTCTAATTTGCATGGATCAGAACTCACACTAGCACTCCTATTCTTTTGTGTGTGTCAAGTTTGCCACTTGTTCTTTGTTGGTTAGTAAATTGTTGGGGGACCTGGAATGTTGTATAGTAAAATAAATAAATAAATAAAGTTAATGGGGTGACACTAAGCCTGTCATGTCACTAGTGGGACGTTTGGGTGCTGTTAGTCACTGGCGGAGTTGAAGTTAGTTTGTCACTTTTAAGTGAGTCACTCTTAAAGTGGACCCCAGAAGCTGGTGGGGACAGGATCACAAAGAGGGGGACATGTGGGGGAGGGGACAACATTGGGGATGGAAAGTTTCTTATCTTGGAAGGACGGAGATGACTAGAGGAGCAATAGACTGAAGGATTACTATTGGGGGTTATTAAATGAATTGTGAGTTCTGGTGGAAATGGGGACTGGGAATAGGAGCAGGGGGTGAGAATAACTCTGAGAAAGTTTTACTATGTCAAGTTTATAATAATCACAGATAAAAAAATGTTCTCATGGGTTTTGCTTGCATGCAAGTTCTTTCAGGTCACACGGAATTCTTGCAGCTTGTTGACTAGGAGGAGGGGTTGCACGTTAATGTGGGGCATTGGGGACTCTGTGTGTTGTTGGTGACTGCCTTAGATGACTTTAAAAGTGGGTTCCAAACATTAATGGTGAACTGCAGTTCTATCCATGGTTGTTAATCATTCTGGCTACAGTGAACCTCCAGGTGCAGGGGCAGAATATCACAGAGTACTAGCTGCAGAGACTTTCACCCCCTGCTTGGGGGGGAATGTTCAATGCCTTTATTTTCTGGCCTTGATGATTATTCATTTCATGTCATGACTCCTACTGAAAATAATTTTGTCATGTACAGGGGGCGGTGTCAAAAATGTATGGGCCCCGGGTGTCCAATGACCTAGCCATGCAACTGCTTATACTAATCACAGTCTCTGCATTGCCAGAAGGCCAAGGTGGCAGGTTCCAGTGATCTCAAAAGAACTCCTGCTCCACAATTGACCCCAGTGTTTTGTTTTTCTTGTCCTCCAATCAGCTTCACCACTTTCTGAGAAACGTTCGCTTCAACAATAACGCAGGCGAAGAAATATTCTTTGAAAATGGGGAACTGGCAACAAGTTTTGATATCGTCAAAACAGTCACGTTCCTCAATCACTCCTTCCGTAGATTCAGGGTAGGAAAGATGGACCCCTGGGCTCCTGAAGGAGAAGAGTTTGCTGTTAATGGAAGTGTCATTGTATGGAAACAGAAGTTTGATCAGGTGGGAAGGATCTGAATGCATTTTCTGAGCTACAGTTGCATAGTTGTAGAAGAACTCAGAAGTACTCTTCAGCAGATGCCTGGGAATGCATATTCCTGTACATGATGCACCTACTCTGAAGTAAGCCCTAAAGTATTCACTGGGATTTACTCTGAATCTGCCAGCCCTCTGTGGTTATAGTGATGCAAGAGTTACACCTAAATGTGACTGACTTGTTATAATGTTTATGCTTGTAGACTAGGATGAATAACATGGATAATATATGCCAAACTCTCATATGTGCAGGCATATGTTATCCATGCTCTTTTGTCCCCTTGTTCGTCCAGCTCTTCCCATGAATTTTCAGGGTGAATTGATTATGGTGATGAGAAGAAGTGGTATGTAAAGGAACTAAAGGAAAACATCTGGGGACTGAAGGATTCTATATGTAGAACAATATTGTAAAGACCCTCATTGGAACTAACTAGGAAAGCCGTCCTATGTAAACCGTCTTGAGTAATATCTGATGAGAAGGGCCTTATATAAATACAGGTGTGTGCCACTTAATGACAGGGACGCGTTCCCTGATCCCTGTTATGCGATTAGGTCTTTAAGAGAACATTCAGTCCAATCTATTGCCTTTGTTGTGTAAACAGACACCACCTGCCAGACAGTAGCTGGCTGCACAGGCTACTGGAGACAGATGGCCTCTTCTTTGCATTAAGAGTCTCTCTGTTGTGTAGACAGACACTCTGCTGCAGGCTACGAGAGATGTGATTGCCTCCTTAAGAGCACCTTCATTGTACTTTGACCACCGTCATATATGCGATCAGTCATGAAGTGAACCGTTGTTAAGCGGCACATGCCTGTATAGAAGTAAATCAATACCCATAAGAGGTATCTCGGAGGAGCTCATGAGATGTGTGTCATAACTCTATTCTCGTGCAGAACAAACCAAACCAAACATCACAGCAATGAGAAAACAGTTGATTTCCATGCTAACCCTTTCTCCTTGGGGTTTTTTTGAAGATGCAGCCCCGATCGACATGTACTGAGAGCTGCCATCCTGGACAGACAAAGGTGGTACACCAGGGGGAGCAGATCTGTTGCTATGACTGTGCTCAGTGCTCGGAAGGGAGGATTTCCAGCCAGCTGGGTAAGTGAAGAAGGTGATGCTCCATCCAATCGGTGTTCCAGACGTTTGTGGAAATGAGCTGCTCAAAGGTCTTCCAGCCCAATCTTTTCTTTCCCAGCACTCAGAGGAACTGTGGCGTCCAGGAACTTTTGTCCCCTTCCCCCGAGGAATGTCTCAGGTCCCGCGATGGGGCTTCTCACGTTTGCAACAGCTATTTTGCTGACACCGATATGAGAACCTTCATGTTAAGCTATTAGGTCGGACACAGAGGATAGGATCTGGCGGAGGAGGCCTCAGAGATCATTATGCCTTGAAGGAACAGGCTGATGGCCAAGATGGGAGAAATAGTCAACGTGATACAGTGCTGGTCCTGACATATCATGAGAGCTTTATTGTAGCATCCTGGTGAACTGAATGAGCTATGAATCTGGATTTGCCTGGTGAGATTCTCCATTTACGTGACAAATTCCCTCTCTGCATAAGCTGCAAGTGGGCATACTAATAATTATTGAAACAACAGCACAATCCCATGCACGTTTATGCAAAATTGCCATTAAGCTCAATGTGATGTGCTCCCAGGGAAGTGTTTATAGGATATCAATATGTTCCACTGAATTCAGTGGGACTTATTTCTGAGTAGTCATGCACAGGGTGATGTGAGAGCAGCAGTTCACAAACATTTTGGTTTCTGGAACCCTTTACACTCCTAAAAGGAGTCTCTGCATGCGTAGTGTCTCGGGTAGCCCCTGAGGACCTGTGCATTTACAGAGTGCTGTAGCACCAAATGCCTTGCAGACATTTGAAAAGGTTTCTCAATGTAATAATCTTCCTGGTAATTATCTAAATTATTGCCTTCCGTTAGAGAACTCCCAGGGATAATCTGAAGCTACTTGCAACATTCATAACAAAAACAGTGGACTGTACCTTGGGAGCTGAGAATAAAATGTTCATTTAAGCTTTTGAAAAGCCAGCTACGCGAGGCAGGTGTAGGGTATTCACTGCATACAGCCAGGTGTCTGTCGCTTGAGTATGAAGACCTCATGTGAGAAACTTGGCAGTGGGAATTCTCTCATCCCCTCTATGGTCATTTCTCCTCCTGACTGATGATTGTGTTCATAGCGCCTCATCTATGGAAGTCACTGGAAATTGGTTGAATGCTGTGGGGCTGAGGTTCAGACATGCTGCTGTTCAGATGGACAACAGTGCTGCTGCTACTGCTGCAGCTGCCTTACAGTGTCAGCAACAACTGCCACTACAGGGGGGGTTGGCAGATGAGCACCCATCAGTCTCCAGATGTTACTGTTGGAGTGTTTACCTCTCTCGCAATTGTTGATCAGAAAGATCTCTCTTTTAAAGAAACTCCAGATGTGTCTTCCGTGAAAGGAAAGTAAGTTGGGTTGTGGTTTGGATTAAAATTCAGTGTTGAAAAAATATAAAAAAATTACTCAGGATTACGTACTTTGGGACTGGTGGCAATAGGGGCAGAAGCGGTGGCATGAAGTTCAAGTTCACAAATGCAAAAAGACCCGGGCAACTAGAGAACAGGAATGTCAAGATGAACACTAAATATTGTTATTGTTATTACTGTTGTTGTTGTTATTAACACTAGGCTAGACCTCTTTCCATGTTCCCTGCTCATTATCCTCGTGCAAAGTAGTTTTATTGCAGGAAGGAACAGAACATTTGGTTATTTAAGCTGCAGCCGGTGCTCTAAAGTGGTTTTGCTTGTGGGTGTGCTTTCAAAGACACGTGGAACAGGAACACACATGGAGGAAAGCTAATAGGCATGCAGGTTTGAGTGTGATGGTCAATGGCACAACTTAGTGGAATGACACACAAGAGCTATGGGGCACAATGGTGACGGTGTAACAATAGATCACTTTTATTGTGGGGATGATAATGCAACAGCAAAAATGTGCATTCAAAATAAAAAGCAATACAGTATTGGATATTTTCAACCTTTTTCAGCTCATGGCATACTGACAGGGGTGTAAAATTGTAAAGACTCACCATGAGTTCTTGGACAAGGCATACCCAGCTGCCAGTCAGAGTGCCCAAATCACCCAATGACCTAATAAATGACCCTGCCCAAATGTCCACGGCACACATGCAGATCATGCGTGGCACACCAATGTGCCACTCACAGGGGTTGAAAATCGCTGCAGTGTATTCACTACTCACTCATACAACTCGGCATCATCATAAGCAGTTGCTAGGGCTGCAATCCCATAAACACTGACCACATGTTCCTATCATACGTTGAATGCTTGGGGCTGATCTCAGGCCTCCCCTTAAAAGATTCCAACCTAGACAAGAGTCCTGGACTCAGACATGTCAAGGAAAACATGATGGAGGTGCTAATGGTGTCATCAACTTGGCTGCAAATGTGAGAAGAAGCTAGAGAGGCTTAGTGAGTCACTGGCCAGGCTTGCCAAAGGTGATCTATCTGTATCTCCTACAGG
The DNA here is from genome assembly GCF_035046505.1 of Tiliqua scincoides. Classification (NCBI taxonomy): domain Eukaryota; kingdom Metazoa; phylum Chordata; class Lepidosauria; order Squamata; family Scincidae; genus Tiliqua; species Tiliqua scincoides. The sequence continues at coordinate 139,941,288 of NC_089825.1, read as the reverse complement.
AGTTTGAAGAGTTGCAGGAATCATGGGGCTAATTTGCCAAGGCTACTGGCCCAGTGTGATCCTGGCCTTGTGCTGATTGCACTTGCAATCCTTCAGCCAAGGCTCGGGCTGCAGTGGTGCACAGGCCACCAGCACAAATGGCTGGAGGCCCCTGAATGCAGAAGGAGTGCAGATCCCATTCCAGAGCAGGTGGGTCAGCAGGAGAGGTGCTCCGAGGAAGGATCAAGCTGGGAGGCATGTTGAGGGTGAGCCTCAGTGGTGGTGCCAGAAAGCTAAACCCCCAGACTGGATCGAATGCAGTTGCTTGGATCTACTCAGATCTATGACAGCAACAAAGCTGGTTTCTTAAAAGCCAGATGAGTTTAAAATGTAGAAGGAAATAGATCAAAAGAGGCAAAATGGATACTTGATTACACACTGTCCAATCCCATCCTCTGCCACTCTCAAAGGTGGAGGTGCACACTGCATGCTCTGGGGGGACCTGGAGATTTCTGGTGATGCACACACATGGTCACCTGCCATTCACGCTCCATTGCATGCACTGCTTCTGAAGTGGAGAGGGATTCCAGTGATGGAACACTTGCTCCATCAATAGAAGGTGCCCATAGGATTGGGCCTTAGGGCTGCATGGCTATTCACATTGACCTGGAAGTAAGCCCCATTGAACACAATGAGGAGACATGCATACGGTGGCAAAGTAAAGAATCATAGAATCTTAGAGCTGGAGAGACCTAAAGGGTCATCTAGTCCAACCCCTGCCTGGAAGCAGGAAATCCTCTTAGAGCATCTCCAAAATAAAACAAAACCAGTTTTTAATGAAACAATCCCTGCACTGTAAGGGGATCTGTTTGTCACTTTCTACCCTTGAAAGTCATCAAGGTATGAGCAAAGGGCTCTTCCATGACAGAAACAAAACACGCTACCTCTCAAGACAGCCTTCTTCTCTCAGGAGTTGGGGAACTGAGGCTCCACTTTCCTCATTGGCTTGTTCCAGGAGAAGAAACTTGTCATCCTGTTCAACCACCCATAAACTATGGGAAGATGAGTGGACACATCCAGCGGGCCAGGTGACCAGATCCCTTCTGACTTCTGTTCAGAAGGAACTAGTGTGATGCAGTTATATTATTTTCCATCTCTTTTTCTTGTTGGGCCATCAAAAGATGTTACCAGGAATTCCTTGCCTGTAACTGAGCATAGTGAGAGCTAGAAACTTCATAAAAGCAAAGCTGCATGAGGGCCCATCAACTTGATTTTAAGCACGAGCAAGGGCTATGCAAAGAGCATGAATCATTCCCATTCACAATATTGAATATGAACCAGAGCCTAAGACCACGTGATTGTCTCATTTCAGCATAATTCCCAAGTACTTCCATTGTTTCTTTGCCATGAAGTTTGCCAGGTTCGAAATCGAGAAAGATGTCAACCTCTTGAGAAACAAGACATTGAATTTTTTATTGATTGAAAACGCTTACAATGCCAGGGGGTCGTGTTCTGGAACTATGGGTCTCCTTTTCACACGTCAGGGGCATCCCCTTAATTATGTCTGTAGCAAGGAAAAGGAGCTCATTGTCATCATTGGGGGGCTCATTCCTCAAAACTCGAAGTTGATGCCCCACATCTTAAATATCTACAGGATCCCACAGGTATGTGTGTTCCCTAATCTAGAGAGAGGTACAGCCACTAGGATTGCTAGGAGAGCAGACCATCTGGGCTACAACAAGTGAAGACAGAAGACTCTGCTCTGCCCATTTAGCACATAGCTTGGAGTCAAATGTTAATCAAGTGTTGTGTGAGAATGTCAAAACCTGATTAAGTTTTTAAAAAACCACTTTAAGGAGTGAATAAATTGTACTGAATTAGCAGCAAATCTATGTGGGCAAAATATTTTCTTCCGTACCTTACCTTGAGGAGCCCTCCATGAAAGCCCCACATTGCAGGATGTAGTGCATAATTCAATGACAGCTGAATCAAAGTTGGAAAGTTGGACAGGATTGGGTCCTGAGAGCCCAAGCCTATGCCTGTCTACTCAGAAGTAAGTCCCATGATAGTCAATGACACTTGCTCCCAGGAAAGTGCGGAAAGGATTGTAGGATGAATGACTAATCCTAATCCTCTTGGTCATCCTGCCCAAAACACTACACCCCAGAAAACTGAGACTTCCACATTTTCCATACAGGATAAGGTACAAAAAGATCTACTATATAACCTGCCAGGCATGTGAAAGAGGACCTTTTTATTTAGGAATAATGGGAGATGTTTGTCTACCCTAAAAAGCTCATTGCCTTTCCCCTTAGCTCAATTATGGCTTCCTTGACTCTTCACTGAGTGACAGAACTCAGTTCCCTTCTCTCTACCAGATGGTCCCAAATGCAAGATCTCAGTACACTGGGATTGTTCGACTGATTAGACATTTCAAATGGAACTGGATTGGCCTCCTTGTTTCAGACAATGACACTGGAGAAACATTTCTGAGGACTCTCCTTCCCAGGTTCCTCCAAAACAACATTTGTGTGGCTTTTACAGAAGTTCTTTCAGGACCAAAAACGTTCTTGGAAGAGAACAAACCCTTTTATGACCGTTTAGAAGGCTTAAGATCTATTGTCTCTATGTCCAGGAGCAACGTGATTGTTGTTCATGGAGGTTCACGATCTATGGAGAGTTTGCGATTTGTTCTAGCAGTGTATGAAAATGGAAAGCAAGACCCAACAGAGAAGGTTTGGATCATGACATCTCAGTGGGATTTTGCAACAGTATTAAACCCGCTTTTATTCACACCCAAATCCTTCAATGGTACCTTGTCATTCACACTCCACACAAAGGACGTGCCTGGATATGAAGACTTCCTTAAGGCAATAAATCCACATCAGCCTGTGTTTTCTTTCTTATATAATTTTTGGTCAATTGCATTTCGGTGTTCACTCCCCAAGTTCAACTGGTATCTACCAAACACAGGGAACTGCACTGGGGAGGAGAAGCTGAGCAGTCTCCCCAGTTCTGTATTTGAAATGAAAATGTCTGATGAGAGCTACAGTATCTACAATGCTGCTCATGGCGTAGCACATGCTCTGCATTCCATGTACTCTTCAATATCCAAGCGTAGATTAAAGGGAACTGGAGGCACAGGGGATGTTTGGGCTGTTCAGCCATGGCAGGTAGGGTTTTCCTGTAAGCCTCTACTGTGTATGGTCACGGATGGACTAGGATCCACTCTTGCAATGCAACTGGACTGAGCGAGAAGTGAGACAACATTTTCAGTTTAGATTGTCTAAGCCCGAGTTCTTTCCATTTGGAAAGGGGCTTCATTTAGAGGAGCAATAGATTGAAGGATTCCTATTATGGTTATTAAATGAATTGTGAATTCTGGTGGAAATGGGGACTGGGAATAGGAGGAGGGGGTGAGAATAACTCTCAGAAAGTTTAACTATGTAAAGTTTATAATCATCACATACAAAAAAATGTTCTCGTAGGTTTTGCTTGTATGCAGTCTTTCAGGAAATGTTCACAGTATTTATTTTCTGGCCATGATTATTATTCATTTCATATCATGACTACTACTGAAAATAATTATGTCATATACAGGGGGAGGTGTCAAAAATGTATGGGCCCCAGGTGTCCAATGACCTAGCCATGCGCCTCCATGTATAATCAGAGTCTCTTCATTGCCAGAAGGTCAAGGTTGCAGATTCCAGTGATTTCAAAAGAACTTCTACTCAACTGTTTACCCCTGAGTATTCTTTTTCTTTTTCTCCAATCAGCTTCACCACTTTTTGAGAAACGTTCACTTCAACAATAGTGCGGGCGAAGAAATATTCTTTGATAAAAATGGGGAACTGGCAACAGGTTTTGATATTGTCAACACCATCACATTCCACAATCTGTCTTTCCATAGAATCAGGGTGGGAAAAGTGGACCCCTGGGCTCCTGAAGGAGAAGAGTTTACCGTTAATGGAAGCGCCATTGTGTGGAATCAGAAGTTTGATCAGGTGGGAAGGATCTTGTATGTATTTCCTGAGCTATAGTTCCATAATTGCAGAAGAACATGGAAGTACTCTTCAGCAGATGTCTGGGAATTAATCTTCCTGTGCATGCTGCACGTACTCTGAAGCAAGCCCTATGGCATTCACTGGGATTTATTCTGGATCTGTCAGACATCTGTGGTTATCATTACAGTGATGCAAGAATAACACGGACAAATGGGGCAGGCTTATTATAATGAATAACATTAGAATAGGATGTAGAATAGGCTGAATAACCATGGATAATACATGCAAAGCTCATGTATGCCCAGGCATATGATATCTATGCTCTTTTGTCTTTGTGTTTATCCATATCTTCCTATGAATTGTGAGGCTGAATTGAATATGGTGAAGAGGTGGTATGTAGGGTGTAGCATTTCAGTGCTACTTGAGGAGCAGCTTGAGATGCTGCGTTTTGTGTGGCAAAGAAGCCATAGCAAGAATTAGACAACAGACTCAGGTTTCAGAGAGGTTGAAAGTGCTGGAAACAGGAGCAAGAATGAAATCAAGGGAGAAGTGTAGTGAAGTCTCCCAGCTCCTGACCCAGCTTTTTATTAAGTCTCAAAACACATGATATACGGTTACATAATAGGGAAATTTCCACAAGGATGCTACCTTGCTTCATACTTGCTAGTTCTAGCTTAACCACAAACACATTCCTAGATAAGATTCTCCTTAACATCCTGTGTTTACAGGCTCTGGGCGAAGACCCTCAGCATATCATCAAGGCCAAGAGTGTGCTCTTGTTCAGACGCAGGTGTGTCTGCGTCATTATTGCCAAATACTGCTAAAGCATCTTAAAGCCCAGCGCCTGTATATTCTATATTTACTACATCTCCTCATTTTTTTTCTAAATTATGCTATGGGGTTATAGATTGCATGATTTAATACAACAAGAAAAAACATTAAAACTTAAGTAGTTGGTTAAAAAAGGAACATTATTACACTTAACACAACATTTTGCTTCATTACTTAAATTGGCTAAAATACAATTAAAGGTTTCACTTTTACATATCAAAACTTTTCAGAAAATAATAACACATCATTGAATTGGTTTTCATGAGCATACAGAGTTGTTATGGCTTTGAATTCTTTTTGTTTACATACTGAAATCAGATAAGTCTTTTGTAGTTCATTGGGAACTGCTGTAGTGTGCAGGTTGTGATTGTGCCATGGCATTTTCAAATGTTGTTTAAAAGTTCTTTGGTTCCTTTTTCCATCATGACAAGCAATTGCTTTTGGGTTTTTTTGAATGTCAATGTTTTTTTAAATCTTTCCATGAAGCTAAAAATGGGGCGGGCCTTTCTTTGCTTAGGCCTTTCGCAGGGATTTTTTGTTGGTTATCTGGTCTGGGTTGGCTTTGCAATTGGAAATTTGGAAACATGATTTTTTTTTTTTCATTTCAGGCCTTGGTTTCTTCTTGCAACTGATGTCACACACCGTGTTGGTTTTAAAACGTTTCTGTAAAATTAAACACAATAACAACACAGCCTGCCCTAAATTCTAGGGATTTTGGGCCTGTCCTTTTTGGGTCTCACAACCCTTAAACATATGGGTTAGTTGCTTAATTTTTTGGCTAAAAGGCAATACTGTGCCTTTTTGTGGGGGTGCTTTTCTTTATCTAATATTAAACAAACAAACAATTACATTATCATATCCCTCATTTTAATTATTTTAAAAATTTTTTTACCATGTGGGGTTCTTTCTTTGAAATACCTATATTTCTCACTGGAAACAATTCTGTTGTTCAATCTTACACATACACATTTTCTTTCTTACTCTTTTATTATCACATACAATATCTTTCTTCTTCACATACCCTTAACAGTGGCATTGCACTTTTACCTTTGCTCACATGACTCCATTTCTCACAACCATCAAACGACCTACTTCTGACTTTCAACAGGCAACATAACTGTTGCTAAAACTTACATGCTTTTGCCTTCTTTGTGAGATCTTAAACTCTGAACTTTTTGATGTAATTAAACCACCACAATTAACTTAAAATATTACTATTTGTTAATCATTTATACATATACATTAAACTATAAGGGAACTAAATTGACTGGTATCTTTCTATACCAGATCTGGGGGATCTGATATGGTTTTCTTTAGATGGTATTTTGAAGAGGTTTGCAAACCGAAAAATTTAAACTGTCAGAGCATTTTTTCTTCTTATCTTCTGTGATTGTAAACACAGCAAGACTTTCACGGTTGTTTACAATTTCTTATCTATGTTTGGGAACACTGTGGTTTACAGCTAAATTAAACAAACTGCTGGTGACTTTCAGTTTGCTTTTAATATTTAAAAACATAACACTTAATAACTTATGACTTTAAATGCTATAATGACTGCTACTAATGGATAAAATGGTTAACGGCTGCAGTTTTAAAAGATGTGGAATGAGAAATACTATAAAAACTATTATAGTAGCTTCAACTTATGGGGAAAAAAGTTTGGGAATTTTTTTATGGAAACTTACCAAACTTAAAATGGCTGGTGGTTGCTGTCTTAAAGGGTGTGGAATAAAAAACACTGAAAAAGATGGCTATGGTTTGCTTAACACGTTTTATAGCTCATCATTGGTTGTTGGTGCTTTTTAAAATTTTTCTACTAATGACTGTGGTTATGATATTTTTTTCATCTTTAATTAAGAAATGGAACTGTTTTTTTAAGGGCACTGGACAAAACTAAAAGGCCAGTGCTGTTGCTATTGTTGCAGCTCTTTTGGGCTCTCCTGCTATAAGATTTTTCTTAAGATGATAGCTGGTTTACTATATTTTACAAGTCTTTGGCATATACTAGTGATGCCAAAAACTTTAAATGCAATCTGTACCTATAAAAGGCACATAATGAAGGGGAATTTATTGTTTGTTTTTTTAAGGGTTTGCCTGTGGCATTGTACCACAGGGCAAATCATGGTTTTTTGTTTTAATGAGCTAATACACAAAAAAAGAGGAGGCTAACACAAAGTTGGGCTGTTAGACTTACTTTAAAGGAAAACTTGCTTATAATTTTTTTTGGGTCCTTCCTTTAAGGTGGTTGATGCTTATGGAGCCATACTACATTTTGTGCAGTAGTTAAAACTATGCGCTTTAGGAGCTTCTGATTGCCAAAAATGTGGCATCACGTTTTAAATATAACGTATGTTTGATGGTTAGGATAATAAGCTTGTGGTTTTGCTGTATTAAATGCTTCTTCACCTAACAGCATATAAGAAAGCTGTTTATGGTGGGGGGTTCATCTTGCTGTTTAAACTATTGGAGTGATGTCTGTCCTGGCAAAGTTAGGAGCATTGGTATACTACATTTGACTTTTTTGGCAGGGTGGCTGCTTATTTACTATACCTTATGAATTTTTGGCATCTATTAATGATGCCAGAATGTTTAAGTGCAATCTGTACTTTTTGTGGCACAGAATGAGGAGGAGTTTGCTATTTTTTAAAGATTTGCCTATATTATTAGGACAAGCTTATAATTTTTGGGAATATTTGTCTGTGCTATTTGATTTAAAATTGTGGGCTTGCTCCATAATTAAATGGCCGTAAGGCTTGATTTACCTAGTATTAACACAAGATGGGGTTATTTTACATCATAAAATTTTAATTTGGATTTGGGAGGCCAAATTAACGTGGTTCCATGGGTTGGATTCATTTGTTTACTTCATGGAGATCATACAAGAGTCTCCATTTTCTAAATTTCTTTTCTTATAACAAATATTGGTATATTCTATGGACTGATGAAAAGAACAATATGTTTGACTTACAATTGTTCTTAAATTAATGAGTGCAATGCCTCTAATTTTTCTTTAGACAGAGGCTATTGCTTCACCTAAACTGGGCTACCTGGTAGCCAGGTAAGTGGCAGGACATTGCCTGTGGAGTTGTGCCACATGGCAAATTATAGTTTTTATTATGACAGAATGAATACACAAGGAGGATTATGGATAGCTTAAGAGTCTCTTTTGTTCTGTTTGCAAAGCACCACATTTAAAGGTGCTTCTCTCAGAATACCGAGGGCATTGTTTTTGTTGTTCTTGTGGAGGTCTAGTTTTGGCTTTGCTGTGTATTACTCATGCTTGCCTACTGTGGAGTTCTTTTCTTACTAAGTTGGTACAGAGGGGGGGAAAATAGAAGCTAACAAAAAGGGTTTTTTAAAGAGCACCTGGAGGAACACAGATGAGTGCTTTTAAGAGATAATCTCTTGCTCTGTGGCTTGGGCTAAGGAGCACAGTTTCTGATAAGAGGATAGATGTATTACTGTTTATTTCCTCTAACTGCTTTACCACTGCAGAGTGAAAGTTGGGATGGTAAATTAAGTCTGTGACCTCTTAGAAGGAAACAAGGTGCTAAGCTTTGCTAAAGAGAAACAATAGATCATTGCTGTGGTTTTGATAAGCTTATACTTACCTATCAATGCTATACTTACCTAGATAGTTGAGCTCTGTAACCCGTGCCGGGCAGATAAGCTAGTTGTTGTCGTGGCCCCTCTTTCAGGGTCAGACGCAGCAATGAATGAGGAGCAACCCAGAAAACAGGCTACTTGATTTTGTCGTGGCCCCTCTTTCAGGGTCAGATGCAGGAGGAGCAACCCAGAAAAACAGGTTACTTAATTTAGAAAAAAGTAAAGCAGCTTGTCTGCTATACTTGGCTGGCCCATGTCTGGGCACCCAGTATAGCCACAATAGTGTTAAGAAGCAACCTGACCTCAAAGTCAGGATGCTTATAAAAGCAAGTGCAGTGAAAAATCAGAGAGGCAGCCACTAAAAGTTGCATTGCAAGGCTGCTTCAAAGGCACACAAGGTGTACCTTGTTGCCTGAGGGAGAGTGCTAAGACAGAAGCACTCTAAGGGATTGAAAGTCATAACTGGAGCAAGGCAAGGCAATGAGTTCGGAGGCAGAGGACAGGCCACTTGATCAAGGCCACCTGGCTCTACTGTACCTGCTCATTGCAGAAAGTCTCTGCCTGCTGCGCCAAATGTAGCAGTAATGCCACCTGGAGTAGCCCGAGACCCCGGAAGTCAAGGACTGCTTGATGTGGCACACAAGCCAGAGCAAGAAAGGGTCCCCATTCGCTGTGCTAGATGTAGCAGCGAATGGGGAACAACAAAGAATGTCAGGCTGCTAGAAATAAGAAAAAGCAAGGGTCTATGTGCCAGGGTGCCAGAAGTCCCTATGCCAGGGCTAGAAGTTGCAGAGGGTCCCTGTTCCAGGGCGAGAAGTCCCTGTGCCAGGGCGCCAGATGAAGCATTTCAGTGCTACTTGAGGAGCAGCTTGAGATGCTGCGTTGGTGTGGCAAAGAAGCCATAGCAAGAATTAGACAACAGACACAGGTTTCAGAGAGGTTGAAAGTGCTGGAAGCAGGACCAAGAATGAAATCAAGGGAGAAGTGAAGTGAAGTCTCCCAGCTCCTGACCCAGCTTTTTATTAAGTCTCAAAACACATGATATACAGTTATGTAATAGGGAAATTTCCATAAGGATGCTACCTTGCTTCATACTTGCTAGTTCTAGTTTAACCACAAACACATTCCTAGATAAAATTCTCCTTAACTTCCTGTGTTTACAGGCTCTGGGCAAAGACCCTCAGTGTATCATCAAGGCCAAGAGTGTGCTCTTGTTCAGATGCAGGTGTGCCTGCGTCATTATTGCCAAATACTGCTAAAGCATCTTAAAGCCCAGCGCCTATATATTCTATATTTACTACAGTAGGGTAAGTAACCATGGAAGGAAAACATCTGGATTCATATATAGAACAATATTGTAAAGACACTTATTGGGTCTACAGCCTGCCTACGTAAACCACCTTGAGTAATATCTGGCAAGAAACATATATAAATATAGAAGTAAATCAATCAGTATATGAGGTCAAAGGAGCACATGTTGAATATAGATGTTTACAGAAATGTGACTTATATGTCATTACTGCATTCTCGTGCAAAACAAACCAAACATTATAGCAATGAGAATACAGTTGATTTCCATATTAAACCACTTTCCTTTGGGTTTTTTGAAGATGCCACCCCGATCAACATGCACTGAGAGCTGCCATCCTGGACAGACAAAGGTGGTACGCCAGGGGGAGCAGATCTGTTGCTATGACTGTGCTCAGTGCTCTGAAGGGAGGATTTCCAGCCAGCTGGGTAAGTGAAGAAGGAGATGCTCCATCCAATTGTTGTTCCAGAAGTTTGTGGAAATGAGCTGCTCAAAGGTCTTCCAGCCCAACCTTTTATTTCCCAGCACTAAGAGGAACTGTGGCGTCAAGGAACATTTGTCCCCTTCCCCTGAGGAATGTCTCAGGTCCTGCAATGGGGCTTCTCATGTTTGCACCAGCTATTTTGCTGGCACTGATGTGAGAACCTTCATGTCAAGCTATTAGGTTGGGCACAGGGGATAGGATCTGGCGGAGGAGGCCTCTGCCGCTCCCACTCCCCTCCCACCCCATCTCTTCCCCAATTCCCCTGCTCAGAATGCAATCCCAAAACCGAAAGGCCATACCACTGCCTGGTGGTCCCACTTATCTCCTTGCAGTCACATGGCATTCTTCATCCAGAACTACCTACTCCAAGGGTGCCGTAAATGTGCTTTACGACATGTTTACAACACCCAGTGCCAGCACTGGAACTCAGCACCAGTGCTATGAACCTTTAGGATTGGACCCTTAGGGCCCAATCCTCAATTCATAATACTGATGCAGTCGTAAAGCAACAATTCAGCAGAACGTATGGCCCAGTCCTATGGGACTGTTATGACAGTGGGGCAGGTGTCTAATGTTGTCAAAGGCCCAGTGATGGCGTGAAGCTGGTGCCACCACTGGACCAAACCAACCATCTGCTTCAAAGCAGCTGCAGATCCGGAACCACATTGCTGCAGATGCCGGTAAGTCAGAAGTGGGGCATGTTGTGGATGAGGAGAGATCAGGCCAGGGGAGAGAGGAGGTGGATCCTGGTGGCAGCAAAATGCACAAGGCTCTAATCCTTGAACCTTGCCTCGGAATACTCCCTGACTCTCCTCGGAAGCGCATCAGCAAAATGGAGGAGAAGACCTGCAGGTGACTGGGCAGCCTATACACAACTCTGCTGGCCTGCTGTTTGCCCCCCATGACAGCACACACTTCCTAGGCACAGCACAACTGACCTTTGGGTAAAGTCTGATGCCAGTTTTACTGAGAGTTGACATTCAAAGGTTACCTGGATGTGTTACATACATGGATGGATGCAAAGAACCATTTGAGTGAGTGATTTCTTTTGTATGTATTAATTAGCACACTTTATCCTATGATTGACTGCACTGTTGCCAGACAGCCTAAGGTGACACAGGCACACTTTGAACTGTTGAATCCCTGCATGTTTCTTTTAGATGCAGATCACTGCAGTGACTGCCCAGAGGACCAGCATCCAAGCAGGAACCAGGATCACTGTATCCCCAAAGTCATAAACTTTATATCCTATGAAGAGCCCTTGGGAATTGTTCTGGCTTCTTCTGCTCTGCTGCTCTCCACCATCACACTTGTGCTCGTGTGGAGCTTCATTCAGCACAGGAACACCCCCATTGTCAAAGCCAACAACTGGAACATCACCTGTGCCCTGCTGTTCTCCCTGCTGTGTTGCTTCCTCTGCACATTTCTGTTCATTGGCCAGCCCAGAAAGGCATCCTGCATTCTCCGGCAGACCTTGTTTGCCTTCACCTTCACTGGGGCTGTTTCTTCAGTGTTGGCCAAAACCCTCACTGTGGTCCTGGCCTTCATGGCCACCAGACCAGCCAACAGGATGAGAAAATGGTTAGGGAAGAGATTGGCTATGTCTGTCATTGTGGTGTGTTGTCTGATTCAAACTGGCCTCTGTGCAGCATGGCTGGCAGTGTCTCCCCCCTTCCCAGAGCTTGATGTGCACTCCCTGATAGGTCAGATCATAGTGCAGTGCAACAAAGGCTCAACCTTCATGTTCTCCGTTGTTCTGGGCTACATGGGATTTCTAGCCCTTGTCAGTTTTGTGGTGGCTTTTTTGGCCAGAAGGCTGCCTGATACTTTCAATGAGGCCAAGCTGATCACCTTGAGCATGTTAGTCTTTTGCAGTGTTTGGGTGTCCTTTGTGCCAGCCTACCTGAGCACCAAGGGGAAATACATGGTGGCCGTGGAGGTCTTCTCCATCTTGGTCTCTAGTGCTGGATTGTTGGGTTTCATCTTTCTCCCCAAATTCTTCATTATTGTGTTGAGGCCCCAGCTGAACACCAAGAAGAACTTAGTAAGGAAGAAGAATTTTGTTACCTGACTAAATTGCTTGAGTACCATCATCCATAGCATTGTGCATGAACCCCATTGTGTTATTTCCTGTGACATTGAGCTCCATGTGACAATGGTTCATTCCTTCCCAGTCTGAAATGTGATGTTTTATTTGACCAACAGCCTCAAAATTTCAATGAGTCATCGATGACTCCTTTCCACCTGCTTTCTACACCAGTATGACATGCCTGTCAACACCCCCCCCCCCCAAAAAAAAAAAGTTATCTTCAATGAAGACTCGGAGTCACATTTCCAGGGTTCAGGAAGGAAGCAAAGCCACTTTTCTGATCCTGCCCTCCTTCTTTTATTAACCTCTCCTTTTGCCCAGTACAAAGGTCAGTTGTGTAAACATTGCAAGCTTGTTTTTCCATTGTGCTGAATCAGGATTGTATACCGAATGTCACACTGTTTGTTCATGATCAGGACGTGTTCAAATTGTGCTTCGATTGGGGGGGGCAAATGTGCTTGCCGGACTGCCACGTCAGCAAAGATTGAGGTTCAGTATTTTTCCTATACATTTGCTTCATCTTCCCTTTTTTGTTTTATTTTTCATGGGAAGGGCAATACCCTTGTAGGCGCTTGTGGAGCAAGTCTAAGCCTTGTCGGCTAAGTAAAAGAGTCCCGGGCTGGTGTTGTGGGGTCAGCAAGCACATTGTTTGACACAATTAGGGGATACATTGAATAAAGCAACAGTTCATGATTAGAATAGCTATTCCAAAGATCCCATACCCAAAGGTCTGTCTAAGCCATGCAAAGTTTGGTAGCCATCCTGTAAGCCAATCCCAAAACCTGCTAAAGCCTACATCTTGTTGTATTTGCGCAGTAAGATTTTTTAGCTCTTCAAGTCGTTCCTCTATACTGCAGCTGTTATCAGTTAGATTAAAGCAACATATATTTTTAAATGTTGAACATTCATGATGATGTTTAAATAACAGGAAATCAATGGCTGCTCGATTGTCCAGAATTGCCTCACATAGTTCATGTTGTTCCATATTTAATAAAGCTATCGCTTGAGAGGTGGCATTAATGGCCTTTACAGCATAACAAGCTAATTTGCTTAATTGTCTAGCGTTGCCCACCGCTAGTGCTGGGATTCCTATTGGGGAGGTTGCCAATGAAATATACTCGGTTTTATTAACAATTTTACATTTGAATCACAATCATTGTGGAGTGTTAGAGCGTGTTTGGCTCGAGCAATTGGCTTAGAAGGTAACATTATTACAAAATGACTAAGGCAGCACTCTGCGCCATTGGTTAGGTTGACTGGAATAAGTTAAAGGTTCTGCTTCGACATGTAAAAAACCATCCCTTGGGCAACATGGTATGTTTGTACACAAAGGAGACTTTCTGAAAGTTGGAGCAATTGAGTTGTGGGCCTGGGGGTTGATAGCAGAGTTTAGAACAGTTAACAAACTGGGCATAGGTAGCATTGAAAGCAACCACATATGGTGTATGTAAGGACAATGCATTCAGAGGCAATTCCTTAATTGGTTCTCCCCATTGGAGGTATCCTTCATACCCCTGGCTTGTTAAATTGTTATTAGTAAGATTTTGTAATAGCCAGGCACCATTATTTATATTGCCTGGTTGATGGCACACAGGAATCAGGCATGTCCCCAATAGATCCCCTGCAGTGAATTCAGTGGACAGACAGAAATGTGAAGTGTTAACAATCTGAGTGAGGCGCTCCCATAAATTATATTTTAAACACTTGTTGACCAGCCCCCAGCGGGACCACTAACAATAGTAGAAAACACATCATTAACACCATTGAGTTTTTTGTAACCTCAGAAATCATGGCTAGAAGCAGTTTTTCAGGGGTTTCTGGTTCACTGGATGTCATCAGCTGCCTTTGGGCCTTCGATGTCAGCACCTTCAGATCTCCCCAGGTTATGGGATGAGCCTCCTGTCGAGGTCTTTTGGTTGGCCGTCTGTTCCTTGGTTGCTCCTGTAGTTCCAGTGTCATCTGGAAGTTGGGGATTGGATTCTCCAGGCCCTGATGCCATGACATCCTTAGCTGGCTGCACACACTGCGCTGGTACCCAAAGCGTTCCTGTGGGAGTAAGCACAGCAGCATAGCCTCGCCCCCAAGTTACCAATTGGGCTGGGCCTTTCCATTCTGGGTCTGGCAATTGTATATAATAAACCATGGGTCGGAGTAATGTTTTCATGACTTCTTCGTGTCCTTCATGAGGAGTAAACCCTTCTGCATTTAATGTTAAAAAATTTAAAGTATATAATAAAGTATAGAGTGTTTCCTGAATATGTATTGGCCCAAATAAACGATGTCTCATATCCCCTGTTTTTAATTGTTTAAATAAGAGGGCTTTAATAGATTGGTGGGTGCGCTCTACAGTAGCTTGACCTGTAGAGTTATAAGGGATGCCGTGTTTAAGAATAATATTCCAGGTTGTGCAAAAGGAAAGAAGCTCCTTTGAAGTATAAGCTGGAGCGTTGTCTGATTTTAGTGTAGCTGGTTTCCCCATTACTGCAATTGCATGAAAAAGGTGGGCAATCACATGTTTGGTGGTTTCCTTTTTAAAGGGGAGGCCCGAATACACAAGTGAATAGGGTTTGAATTCAGGAACATGAGTAACGTCCATTTGTCACAATTGGTTTGCATGGGTCCCACGGGGATTTACTGCATGCAGGAACAAAGAGAGGGCTCAAGAGCAATGAGGACAAGCATGGACAATTGTTTGTGCTTGTGATAAGGGAATTAAGAAATTGTTTCACTAACATTCACTAGTTATTTGATTTTTCTCTGTAAATAAATTTTTGCAGATTGATGGGAGAAGGCGTGACTAGCTATGGGATCAGAGAATCAAGCATTCACTGATGAAATAGGGAGGCTCCTAAGAGCCTGGTCAGCTCTGTCATTTCCTTCAGATAAGAAGCCAGGAAGCTGGCTATGACTATGAATGTGGGCAGCAAAATAAGGTTGTGTTCAGTTTTGAAGCAAATTCTGCAAAGTGAGAAACAGGCTTAATAAATTGTGATCAAGCTGGGATGTAATGTATGCTAGGGGTAGATGTTCTAAAAGATTGTAGATATACTGGGTGTCCACTAATAAGTTAAAAGGCTGATCACTCATGACATTGAAAGCCATAATAACAGCAGCTAATTCAGCTCTTTGGGCAGAGGTTTGGAGGCTTGCTGACTCTGGGCTTTTGTTGACAACCCCCACCTAGCCAGACAGCGTCTGGTCAAAGGAAATGTACAAAGATGAAGGGGGGTGGGGTGGGGAGAGAAAAGCCCACTTGTTTGTTTATTGGACTAGCATGCTACAAAGGAATGCAACTCTCTTTGAAAATGACCGTTTTTTTCTATATTTAAAGTACTGCTTTCTGGCTTTAGAATTTTGTTGTAGAGCAGCAGCAAGGAGGCTGGCCTTATGACTTTGAGTACCTACATTCTGACAAGTTTTAATCATATCAGCCAGCGCTATGCCTCTTACTGCAGTCAAGGGTTGGAGTGCTTTCCTGCAATCTTCATTTGCATTATCTATTGCTAGTTTTAACAGCAATTCTTCAGCTGCCTTGGGATTTTCTACTTGCTTAGTAATTGCCTCCTGGAGGCGATTTACAAAATCCACATATGGTTCTGCAGCTCCCTGCCAGACTGTTGCAAAAGACTTCCCAGGCTTGCCGGAAACTTGTGCGATGCCCATAGGGCACAATTAGCTGTCTCATTCAAATACTGGTTTCCTAATTGCACTTGCATGTCTGTGGTGCTAAACTGTCCTTCCCCTGCTTTCAGGGCTTCTCTGGCCATGGCTTCCATGACTGAAGCCTGCCTGTGAGGGGTAGTTTCTGACTGTTCTTTCTTTTCTAGAGGAGCTGGGGCAGAGGGGGGAGGAACATAAGCTGGTGGGGGGAGATTTTCTTTAGGAGGGGGATTGCTTATTTTTTCCTCTTGTTCCTGTAACTCTGGCTGCAGAGCACAGCATCTAATGCCTTCAAGACAGAGATGCCATGCATGAAGGACCTGAATGGGGGCTCGTGGTTCTGCATGTAATGCGCCTCCAATTTGCTCCTAGTCTTTTATCCTAAAAGTGCCTCCCTTGGGATACGAGGGGCACTGCTCCTCAATGGTATGAACTAATGCTGTAACCTCCCGGGAGGGAACAGGATGCTGAGCCTTGTGAAGGAGGAATTGCAAATCATTGCGATGCTGGACTTGAGCCGCCGACAGGGATGCCCCCATACTTACCGGGATCCGAGGATGAGAGGACAAGTCTGAAATCCTTGCCAGGCGTGGTAAGCTGGTTTGGGATGTCCCGGGTCCCTGTTCGGGCGCCAAATGAAGCAATGAAGACTCGGAGTCACATTTCCAGGGTTCAGGAAGGAAGCGAAGCTGCTTTTCTGAGCTTGCCCTCCTTCTTTTATTGACCTCCCCTTTTGCCCAGTACAAAGGTTAGTTGTGTAAACATTGCAAGCTTACTTTTCCATTGAGCTGAATCAGGATTGTTTACCGAATATCACGCTCTTTGCTCATGATCAGGACATGCTCAAAGTGTGCTTCAAGCAGGGGGGGCAAATGTGCTTGCCGGACTGCCACGTCAGCAAAGAGTGAGGTTCAGTATTTTTCCTATACATTTGCTTCACTCCAATACTCAGGTTATTCTGAATCCACTGAATTCCCCATGGGGGGGAACAGACACACAACCATTGGCTGCGAATCAGACAAACATGTTTTCTTTACACCTGCAGATAGTCAAAAAAAAGTTCTGGTCTGCAATGACCCGTCCTATAATTCGAATAATCCCTGACTTTAGCTCATGAAAGCATGAGGGGCAGACAGCAGCCACTTAAGGATCTTGTAACTAAAACCCTTGAATTCTCCTTGGGATGTTCTGATGTGCAACATTTGTGCCATCACAATTTCACTTATAGCAGTGGATAGCTAAATGGCACACATTTAGGACCAGGGATGAGCCATCACAGGCCCTCAGCTCCCAAATGAAGGTGTCTTGATGAGCTCACTCCACAAAAGTTCTCACAGGATTCTAGGGGAAGAACAGATATAGAATTTGGCTCATAGGAAACTGGATGTCTTTCCTGTGACACTGAGCTCCATGTGACATTGGTTCATTCCTTCCCAGTCTGAAGTGTGATGTTTTAGTTCACCAACAGCCTCAAAATCTCAGTGAGTCATGGATGGCTCCTTTCCACCTGCTTTCTATGCCAGTACCCTGCACATGCCAGATCTTGTCTGATCTCGGAAGCTAAGCAGGGTCAGGCCTGGTTAGTACTTGGATGGGAGACCACCTGGGAATACCGGGTGCTGTATGTTCGTACCATAGTCTTTCGAGACTGAAGGTTGCCAACCATGAAATGTCTGTCAACACGCTCCCCCAAAGTTATCTTCAATACTCTGGTTATTCTGAATCCATTTAATTCCCCATGGGGGGAACAGAAACACAACCATTGGCTACGAATCAGACAAACATGTTTTCTTTACCCTTGCAGATAGTCAAAAAAGTTCTGGTCATAAGAACAGCCCCACTGGATCAGGCCATAGGCCCATCTAGTCCAGCTTCCTGTATCTCACAGCGGCCCACCAAATGCCCCAGGGAGCACACCTGATAACAAGAGACCTCATCCTGGTGCCCTCCCTTGCATCTGGCATTCTGACATAACCCATTTCTAAAATCAGAAGATTGCACATACACATCATGGCTTGTACCCCTTAATGGATTTTTCCTCCAGAAACTTGTCCAATCCCCTTTTAAAGGCTTCTAGGGTAGACGCCAGCACCACATCCTGTGGCAAGGAGTTCCACAGACCGACCACACGCTGAGTAAAGAAATATTTTCTTTTGTCTGTCCTAACCCGCCCAACACTCAATTTTAGTGGGTGTCCCCTGGTTCTGGTATTATGTGAGAGTGTAAAGAGCATCTCCCTATCCACTCTGTCCATCCCCTGCATAATTTTGTATGTCTCAATCATGTCCCCCCTCAGGCGTATCTTTTCTAGGCTGAAGAGGCCCAAACACCATAGCCTTTCCTCATAAGGAAGGTGCCCCAGCCCCATAATCATCTTAGTCGCTCTCTTTTGCACCTTTTCCATTTCCACTATGTCTTTTTTGAGATGCGGTGACCAGAACTGGACACAATACTCCAGGTGTGGCCTTACCATAGATTTGTACAATGGCATTATAATACTAGCCATTTTGTTCTCAATACCCTTCCTAATGATCCCAAGCATAGAATTGGCCTTCTTCACTGTCGCCGCACATTGGGTCGACACTTTCATCGACCTGTCCACCACCACCCCAAGATCTCTCTCCTGATCTGTCACAGACAGCTCAGAACCCATCAGCCTATATGTGAAGTTTTGATTTTTTGCCCCAATGTGCATGACTTTACACTTACTGACATTGAAGCGCATCTGCCATTTTGCTGCCCATTCTGCCAGTCTGGAGAGATCCTTCTGGAGCTCCTCACAATCACTTCTGGTCTTCACCACTCAGAAAAGTTTGGTGTCATCTGCAAACTTAGCCACTTCACTGCTCAACCCTGTCTCCAGGTCATTTATGAAGAGGTTGAAAAGCACCGGTCCCAGGACAGATCCTTGGGGCACACCGCTTTTCACCTCTCTCCATTGTGAAAATTGCCCATTGACACCCAGTCTCTGTTTCCTGGCCTCCAACCAGTTCTCAATCCACGAGAGGACCTGTCCTGTAATTCCCTGACTGTGGAGTTTTTTCAGTAGCCTTTGGTGAGGGACCGTGTCAAACGCCTTCTGAAAGTCCAGATATATAATGTCCACGGGTTCTCCCAAATCCACATGCCTATTGACCTTTTCAAAGAATTCTATAAGGTTCGTGAGGCAAGACTTACCCTTACAGAAGCCATGCTGACTTTCCCTCAGCAAGGCCTGTTCATCTATGTGTTTTGAGATCCTATCTTTGATGAGGCATTCCACCATCTTACCTGGTATGGATGTTAGGCTGACCGGCCTATAGTTTCCTCGGTCCCCCCTCTTTCCCTTTTTAAAAATAGGCGTGACATTTGTTATCCTCCAATCTTGTGGCATCGTGGCCGTTTTGAGGGACAAGTTGCATACCTTAGTCAAGAGATCTGCAACTTCATTCTTCAATTCCTTAATAACTCTTGGGTTATTGGTCTGCAATGACCTGTCCTGTAATTATAATAATCACTGCCTTCAGCTCCTGAAAGCACCAGGGGCAGACAGCAGCCACTGAAAAATCTTGTATCTAAAAATCTTGAATTATCCTTGGGAGCTGGTGATCTGCTTCAATCCCTTTATAAAGCCTCTCTTCAAAACAATGGGCATCATGTAGATTTAGGAGGCTATGGCTGCAATCCTGACCACACTTTCCTGAGAGTATGCCCCATTGAACAAAATAGAACATACTGGTAGACCTGGTTAGGATTGTGCCCTAACTGAAGATAACATTCCTCAGTGGATGTCTGAGAGTCAGACATGGTGTAAAGGCCCTGTTTCCCTCACCCCTTTGGCTGTCAAGGTTGTTTCCATAGTTTTGTTTCTTTGTCTGCAAAGGCCGATGGTTTTGTGGCCCCAGCACTGCAAGAGTGCTGCACCTTGAGAGTCTTTG
Source organism: Tiliqua scincoides (assembly GCF_035046505.1). NCBI lineage: Eukaryota > Metazoa > Chordata > Lepidosauria > Squamata > Scincidae > Tiliqua > Tiliqua scincoides. The sequence goes on along the minus strand of NC_089825.1, from coordinate 139,921,409 downwards.
AGCACAATTGAGACTGAGACCAAGATATGCTCCTGTTCAGGCTGTTCTCGTTGCTGCTGCTGCTGCTGCTTTTGCTTCTGCCCCATGTTGTCAGCAAGAACTCTAAATCCAGTTGGGGTCTGCTGCCCGACATTCAATGCAGCCTCCGAGATTCTTCTTCTGATGATCTTGTCATTGGCGAATTTGTCCCCCTCCATGTTGCTGAACTGAAGGAGGTTACTTTCAGCAAAACTCCGGATGTGTCTTCACTGGAGGCTTAGTAAGTAGCTCTATTTTGCTTGAAAGTTGTACCAAGGGCCACACTGGCAGTCTGGTTCTCCTGCTTCCCATGTATGGTTGTGTGGTCATAGCGCTGTGAGCATCCATGTCACCACGAATGCCTTTGAGTGCAGTTTGGATGGTGGCCTCCTTTTCTCAGCCCCATCCATTCAGCTGTGTGTGTTCATTTTAATTCTCGTAGTTGCCCTGATAAGTAGCCTGGAGTCCCTGTGGTTTCTCTGAGGTGATGGGGAGAGCTTTGCAACTAAAAATAGATTTGAGTCTGGGCTACTGGTATCCAAACACAACCCTTAGTATCTGCTTAATGCTGGATTCCCACAGTTTTTCTCCTTTGAGTGAGAGGCAGAAATATCCCCAATTATTGAGTTGAACTGATAATCTGCACTTCGTTAAAACCAAGGCACAGTTTCCAATGTGGTAGTGAACCTGTGTCTGGTCAGTTCCAGTGCAGACTGGAGGCTGGGACTGCAAGATAGATTCCTGAGATGTTCAAGAGAGTCACACCACATATTGAAATCCGTATGGACGTCCTGTTAGACCTGATCAGCACTGAGGCTAAATACTCTTCTCCTGACAGGGACGTTTCTGATCATTTTCTTTCCCCATTGATTTCTGTAGTAAAGAAAAGGTGTAGAAGGGAGGTGGGGAAACTCTAAAAATAATTTAGATAATGATAAAGTATGAGAGATAATAATAGAAAGAAAACTAGAATTTCAAGGAGAACACCAGTCTAGAACCCTTGTCCTTCATATACTAGCTTTCTGCCTGCGTGGATTTTATTTTTGTACAGAGGAGCATATGAAGCAGCACAGCCAGGCACAGAATTATTTCTATACTGAGAACTACATCTGGTCTAAGAGGCAGGAAGGCAGTGAGGATCTGTCAGGCTGCTGTCAGAACAAAAACCACCCACCCCATAGGTTGGCATCTTGAGTGTGTGTTTATTGATTTAATCACCTGTTCCTTAATTGTAAAATGTACTGATTCATTTGGACTCTGGGCAGATTACAGTATTGACCAACAAATGTACCTGATCAACTGCATCCCTCAAAAGGTTCAAAATCTGATTTAGGAAATGGAAAAGATGTGGGGAAACAGCGGCAGACCAAAGTAATATAGCAACCATCTTTTCACAATGACAGAGTATTTATGAAGGTTTTGCCCTAGTGATGCATTTACACAGTGACTAGCATGCCAGTGACACAGGGGTGTGCAGTGGTGGGGAGGCAGATGAGACAGAGCCTCCCCACTGGAGTTCTTTGAGAAGCTCCGCCGCCATTTGAAGTGCCCAAGGACCCACAACCCACACACTCTGTACATGGGTTGTGGATGTTTGGGTGCCTCTTATGGCATCAATGCTTTTTGAAGAACTCTGGTAGGGAGGCTCTGCCTCACCTGCCTCCCCACCCACTTAACATCCCTTCGGTAACAGCTTCTAAGAGTCAGAAAGGCCATGGTGGGTACATTAATCCAGCAATGTGCATTGGGACCTCACACTGCATGTAAATCTCATTTCAGCATAATTCTCAAGTACTACCACCATGTCCTGGCCTTGGCATTTGCTGTGAGTGAGATCAACAAGGATGCCAGCCTCTTACCCAATAGCACGTTGGGATACAAGATCTATGAAAATGCTTACAATGCCTTAGGAACCAGCTTTGGAACAATGTCCCTCCTTTTTACAGGACAGGGGAACCCCCTGAACTACCACTGTGGTGGGAACAGGAAGCTGGTGGCCATCATTGGAGGGCTCACCCCCCAAAACACCAAGCAGATGCCCCATATCCTACATATCTATAAGATGCCACAGGTAGTTGTAATTGTCTAGATGGAGAGGTGCAACTCCAAAGAAATGAGATATTCCTCATCTCTTGGTTCAAAGCTAACTGCACTATCTATTCGAACAAACACATTCCAATGTTGATGCCTTCTTTCAAAAAGCACTTTAAGAAAGGGGGATCAGAATGGGATAATGGCAGAGGTGAGGAATTAACCTGTTCTCTGCTCACATCATATACAAATTAGCCAAGTGTTAAACTCTTCATTTAGAAAAGTAGGGGGGGAGGGGTCTTTGGGGTGAAGAAGCTCTAAGAAACCAGGGATCCCAAAATTCAGGCTTTTGCACCAACTGTAGAGTGTCTTTTGCCCTAAGCACCAAGTGAGTTCCCAGGCAGAAGGATTTATTGCCCTGATTTTAAAACACTGCAAGGCCATTCTTATAAGTACCAGAGCTATTACTACAACACTCCGCTGAGTTGCTTTGGTGAACCAAAGGTGCCTCTGATCTCTTGGTTCTTGATAGTTGGGGTGAAAAGTGACATCTTGTGGGCTTTGGCAGAAGAAAGAGAGAAGAAACCAAAGCAAGTGGAGAAGAAAAGGAAGATGAAAAAAGACCTGCCCTTTTTGGATTCTGCATTAGGGGAGAGGTTTCTTGATAACATCTCTATGTGACTGAAACACATCAATATTCAATAATTTTTTTGCCTTTATCACGTATTTGAGGCGTTCTCTCTTTCTGAACTTGAACAGTAGAGAGAAATATGTGAGTATTCCATATTATATTCCCACCCACCTTCAACCCAATCTAACCTGCTGTGCCTTTAAGATGGAGCATCGGACAGTGCAATCCTATGTGTGTGTTCTCAGAAGTAAACCACATTCGGTTCAGAGGAACTGGCTCCCACCTAAGTGCATATTGGATTGCCAGGCCTTACTAGTCTGTCACTGACTAGGTGCAATGTGACCAGCCACTCTGAATGTATCTTTATCTCCATTCCTATGGATGTTCCAAGATGAGGAAGGAGCAGTGTTCTTTAGTATCATGTAGTATCACGTCCAGGGTGCAGAATCCTTGAATTTTTAGCCTAATATATACAAGAAGATCAAATACCATGAGAACAAACTTCTCCCTTGTTTGTCATTTATATTCAGGATTAATGGTCAATGTGTCATGCCAAAGAATCCACTCTTTTCCTTCTTAGATGATTTATGGCTCCCTTGATCCTGCGTTGAGCGATAAAACTCGATTTCCTTCTCTTTATCGGATGCTCCCCCATGAAAATGATCGGTATGCTGGGATTGTTGCACTGCTCAAGCATTTTGGATGGACCTGGGTTGGCCTCATTGTTTCTGAAGATGACAATGGGGAAAGGTTATTGAGGACTCTCATTCCTCAGCTCCTCCAGAGCAATTTCTGTCTTGCTTTTAAGGAAATTATTACAACCCCGAAGTCATACTGGATGGAAGAAAAGAAGTTATATGAAAATACAGAAAGAATTAGTTCTACTCTCTTATTGACCCAAATTAACGTGTTTCTCGTTCATGCGCTTTCACGGTCTGTGGACTCTTTACGAAGGGCTCTTTTTATAAATGAACATTTTTTAAACCGCACAACCCGGACAGTTTGGATAGTAACAGCTCAGTGGGATTTTGAAACGCTGTTCAATTGGGTCTTGAACAGCCATTAAATCTTTTAATGGCACCTTGTTCTACACACCACACACAAATGATGTAGCAGGATATGAACATTTCCTGGAGACATTAAACCCTTTTCATTTTAGACTTTATTCCATACATGAGTTTTGGTCTGTTGCATTTCAGTGTTCGTATAACGGGTACACACCAGGCAGGAAAATCTGCACAAGGAAGGAGAAGCTGAGAAATGCCCTGGGATCCCGCTTTGAAATGAAAATGTCTGGCCAGAGCTATGGTATCTACAATGCCGTGTTTGCTGTAGCATATGCTCTCCATGTGATGTATTCCTCTAAAGCCAAGCAGGAAGCAATGGGCTATGGAGGCCTTCGGAACTTTCAGAAAATTCAGCCATGGCAGGTGGGAATAATTTCTCCATCTGTAGTATAAAAATCAAGAAGTATGTAGAGACATTCTGCCTTCCCGGGATGAACTCAAGGATCTTGTTATTGGAGTCAATAATAGGTTGTCTGAAACACTGCTAATGTGAAATTTGGAAGAAGAAAAAAGATGTCCTGGTGAACAATTGTGTTTTATGATTTCTGAAGAGGAGATTAAAATAATGTTGCCTTCTAATGTTAAGATGATAGTTTAGCATAATAACTAAAAAAACTGTGAATTTTAACAACTTGTCCCAGTTTATTCCTTGGTTTGTCCTCCAATCTAGCTTCACTTCTTTCTGAAAAATGTCCACTTCAACAATAGTGCAGGAGAGCAAATATTCTTTGATGAGAATGGGGAGTTGGAAGTTGGATATGATATCATCAATTTGGTTGCATTTACCAATAAATCCTTCCATAAAGTCAAAGTTGGAGAGATGTTCCACCAGGCTTCTGGAGGAAAAGAGTTTGCCATTAATGAAAGTGCCATTGTGTGGAATCACAGGTTTAACCAGGTAGAAAGAACCATTACTGTAGGTAATGAATCATTACTGTAGAAAGAACCAAACTGTAGGTTTTACAGTTGCAAGTTGTAATCCAGGTTGTTGGGTAACTGTTGAGATACTCTTGGCTGCTCTTATAAAGCTGGTGGAGCTAGTTGACGGTGGCATTTGCAATATGATATACAGTCAACCTGCATCTTATTCAAGGGTTACATTCCAGAGTTGGCATGTAAAGCTAAAATTGCACATACTCAAAATTACCTTGCAAATCCTTATATTAATAAAATATAATCCTTTATATATAATTATATATATAAAATATAATTTTATATACTATAAAAAAGTATAAAAATACTGTCTCTTTAAAAACTATGATTGGTATGTGAGAAGTGAGACTGACAGAGAGAACAGCAGCTTCAATCTCCAATGTCAGGCTCACTCTGGGGTACGCATTTAGTAAGTGGAATTGCAGGTGGTGAATAGTCTGCAGTGTTTAAACTGTTTTCCTCTGATCTTTCTTTTTTTGCCGAGTGCATGTAATATACTTAAAGAGCTATTGGAATGATTTTTGATAATCAACTGCACATGTCTTTAAATGCATAATTTGGCCCTTGCGTGCTTTTTGGATATTTTTCACATAGGAGCCAAGAGGGCAGATGGATCTGAATTGGGGCTGCACTGGGGGAAAAGTGCTAAAGTCCCTTTTCTTTACATCACCCTCCTTATGCAGATTGCCCCCAATCTGACACCTCCTGGTTACAGACACCAATGATCTGAAAAGGGACAATCTACTCATTTAATGCATTGTGTAGTTTGAACCTCAGATACCATATGAAGTGCTTAAAATCTGCTCTATGAATGTGACATATTCAGACACTGCTCTCAAACATGCTACTTTTAAAAGCAGAAGAGTGCAGGGAAACAGTCTACTGTCACCTTGCAGCTCTCCCCAGAGTGCTTCAGGACATCTAATTCCAATTCATTGGGAAGTGAGTAGAGGGACGATGCATTCCCACTACAGGAGTGCATATATCTGTAACTACATTGGGGTGGCTGATGGTATAAGTATCATGAAGCAATATGACAATTCTCCCCAGAAAACCTCATCTGTTGTTTTGAGGTGCTGCCCCAATCCACATGTGTTGAGAGTTGTCGTCCTGGCCAGAGCAAAGTGGTTCGTCAGGGGGAGCCAGTTTGTTGCTATGACTGTGCTCAGTGCTCTGAAGGGAGGATTTCAAGCCAGATGGGTAAGTAAACACATTCAAAGCTAAATGGGGAGGCCATTCCGATGTTTGTATAAGTGATGTGCGGAAAGGACTGGTTCATATAGGCATAAATGCCTGCATTAACAGTGATCACACAAATGGGTGAATGATGGGCCAATTCTACCCTCTCTTTCCTCTGGTGGAATATGTGTTGTGCCGGCAGAAAAAGAGGATAGGATTGGGCCGAAAAGCGTTTTACGTTAGGCTCAGAGTTACTGGGCTAAGATCACTTATGGAATGTTTTGGTCAAATGGTGAATTTAATCTCGATCTTCCAGGGCCTTATTCTACCCACTGCACTACACTGCCTCTCAGGTTTGCAAGCTTTCTGAAGCTGTTCCTTGTGGTCAGTTTTACTAGGTATATGTTGCATTATTTCCAGAGGAATGCTATGTCCATAGAAATGTGTGATGCTGAATTAATTAGCTAAACTGGGACATGCCAGCTCCTCTTCCACTGGTAAAACAGGAAATTCTATATTATTTATTTATTTATTTACTCCAAAATGAGAAGAAGAGATCTCACACTTGAGAGAATATGGGGATATGATGAATATGATTTTTAATTAATGCTTTGTTCATTGTTTCTATGGTATACTACAACTTATGAAGTCTGATCATGATTCTCTGTCCATGCTGTATTATTATAATGCCAAATTCAGCTAAACAAAATCTAGCCCTGAACGTTAATCTGTTATCAGAATAAAAAGGTAAGGTAAAGGTTTCTCCTGCACAGTCGTGGTGCTCATCTCCATCTCAAAGCCAAGGGAGCCGGCGTTGTCCGAAGACGTCTTCTGTGGTCATGTGGCCAGCGTGACTAAACGCCAAAGCACACAGAACTCTGTTATCTTCCCACTGAAGTGGTACCTACTTATCTACTTGCATTTAGATGCTTTTGAACTGCTAGGTTGGCAGGAGCTGAGGCAAGTAACAGGAGGTCACCCTGTACCTCAGCACCAGGGTCTTGAACTCCTGGGCTGCCAACCTTCCAGCCAACAGTCTAGTGTTTTTAACCACTCAGCCACCACACCTCATGCTATTGGACCACTAGTGATATTGACCATAGGCCATGTGTGTGATTCATCTTGTATTGGTCCAATGGCATGTTTCATACCATTCAGGGTCAACCTACCATAAGACTAAGGCACTGATGCCACTAGGCTAAGCAGGTAAGATGACCCATGCACATTTTGATGTGTTAAAACAGTGTCCTCGTTGTTCAGATGCAGATCATTGTGACAAGTGTCCAGAAGACCAGTATCCAGACAGCAACCAGGATCAATGTGTTCCCAAAATCATAACGTTTTTGTCCTATGAAGAGCCCTTGGGAAACATCTTGTCTTCTTCTGCTCTGTTCTTTTCTTTGGTCACGCTCGTGGTGATGGGGAGCTTCATTCAGCACCGGATGACTCCAATAGTCAAAGCCAACAACTGGAGCATTACTTGCACCCTGCTCTTTGCTTTGCTGCTTTGCTTTCTATGTTCCTTTGTGTTCATTGGCTGTCCTGGGAAAGTGTCCTGCATTCTCCGGCAAACTTGGTTTGCCATCGCTTTCACTGGGGCCGTTTCCTCGGTGTTGGCCAAAACCATCACTGTGGTTCTGGCTTTTGTGGCTACAAAGCCAGGAAACCACATAAGGAAATGGGTGGGGAAGAGACTGGCGGCGTCCATTGTCGTTCTCTGTTCTCTTACGCAAACTGGCCTCTGTGCAGTGTGGCTGGCCACCTCTCCCCCCTTTCCAGAGTCTGACATGCATTCTCAGATGGGCCAAATCCTCATGCAATGCAATGAAGGCTCTAATATCATGTTCCACATTGTCTTGAGCTACATGGGGTTCCTGGCCATCATCAGTTTCACTGTGGCTTTCTTAGCCAGGACATTGCCTGATACTTTTAATGAGGCCAAGCTGATCACCTTCAGCATGTTGGTCTTTTGCAGTGTCTGGGTGTCCTTTGTGCCAACCTACCTAAGCACCAAGGGGAAATACATGGTGGCCGTGGAGATCTTCTCCATCTTGACCTCTAGTGCTGGATTGTTGAGTTTTATCTTTCTCCCCAAACTCTACATTATTGTGGTGAAGCCTGAGGTGAACACCAGGGAACAGCTAGTGCAGAAAAAGAATTTTAGCACTTGATTGATCACCTCCAATCTTTTTAAGCCTCTCTTTCTTCCCATTCAATATGGTGCCTTTTCTTTTATCCAAATGTTAACCAAAGGCTGTGGACAAGCTTGTGTCTGTTGGTATGGTTGTGAAACATTTAGGAGGTTTCAACCATACAAGGAATAAACAAGGATGAACTGACTTTTCAGACTTGCTTATTAGTACTGACCCATTTCTCTCACAATAGCAGCAAAAGGGATTCTTTTCTTTAGTTCTCCAAACAACAGATGTGAAGATAATTTGTTGTGAAGCATTCATAGATTCCACTTAGACTGTAAATTGGTCCAACTGTTAGACATGGAAGAATCAGAGATGTCATTAAAGAGTTGCCTTATTTTTGCTGGTGCAGGTACTCTGCTAGTATCCGTAACAGAACTGACACAGCTGAGCAGGCTGCCTCCTTGTGACAATGGCTGTCTGATGACAGCCTTGCATCACCCCCACATCCAAAAAGTCATCCATTCCCACTTTGTCCACCCAATTGGGGGGGGCACGTATATGGGGAGTCCAGGTGCTCACTCCTTGCATAACCTTGGCACAGGTTACATGGAATTTGCCACTCAGCCACTGTCTTTCACTACAGCTGGAACTCTGCCACCACCATGGAATGCGGCTCATGCTCTATTGGTGTCCCTCCATCTGCGTGTGTGTGGGGGGAGTAGGTAGGGTTGGGCTGACTCTCTCTGAATTCTGAGTGACTTTTACATCTTCTCACTCCATTATGACTATCTCAGTTGGCCCCATGATTTTCAGTTTCTCCCGTTATCCCCAATCCCCACCATTCATTTCATTCATTCACTGCCTCAGTGCGGAAGAGTTAATGGCTGTGGATCAAGCAGACGTGTTTCTTACACTTTGCAAAGATCTGAGAAGGCTGCTAGGAAGGACGATAATGATCTATGCAGTAATGATCATAATTACTGTAATCAGGAAGTGAATACTCCAACAGCTAAACAAAGACTCCTTCCCACTTGAACAACAAAAGCCACTGCACCTCTGAGGAGCTGATGACATGCTCAGCAACATCTACAAAGGCTCCTTGCAAAAGGACTAGTTCCTTGTGCCCAGTTTTTCCACTTTGGCAGATGCGAGAGTGCTTTGAAAGTGACTGATGATGCTTGGCTAATTGAACCAATGGATGTGGCCATCAAGCAGCTGGGTGTTTACGGGACAATGAAGGAGATCATCCTAGACTGGGGACCAAATGTCTTTGGACTCAGAGTGCTGTCTTTGCTGCTGCACCTGTATCGTGTTTCTGGCAATAATTGTAACCCCAGGTGGGGTGTCCTGTCAGAAACGGAAAGCGCAGTACTTAGTCCAACGCAATATCTCATCATTGGTGAATTTCTTTCTTTCGTTGTTGTGCATTCAAAGGAACTACTGTTTAATGAACCTCCAATTACTGCTTTTCATCATTAGTAAGTTCTTTTATTGTTTGAAATGATACCCCCGGAGAATACTTGATTAAAAGTCTTGTAGTGTGATGACAGCCAAAGAATTCATTATCCAAGAATGTCTAATTGTTCTGCTGAGGGCTGGAAGTGACATCATTAAGCAGATGATGGCCAGAAATAAGCAATTTGTTTTCGTGTAGGAGCTCATTAGCTGCAGATGACAGAGGAGAAAATATGCAAATCTTAATCTTATTTTCAAGATATGGGAGAGCCCAATTTTCATGTGGGTTACCCTTCCAGCATTGCCACTTTGGCCAGGGCATCGCTGCCCAGCTCAGCAGCTGAGAGGAGCTCTGCCAAGTACTGCCTCAGTAGAGGCAGCACTGCTGAAAGAGTGCCACTGGGACAGCCCAATTGTCACATGGGCCAGATCTAGAGCTTCTGGCCTGCGGGCCCTATCAGACTTGTGGGCCTTATGTTTAATGCCCCTGGTTTAGCCAGTTGGCCACTTCTGGCAGGAACAGTACAGGTTTAGGGCTAGGAATAGGGATCTCGTGCACATCTATGGTATGTAAGGACCTCAGGGGAAGCAAATACCCATCTCCAGGTGCTGTCTTGGGGATGCTGGCTGATGACCCTTAAGGCCTGAATTGCCAAGTGCATCCTAAATGCTTTCCAGCTTGGGATGAGCTGAGCAATTTTGCTGCCTTGACCCTGTTTCCAGGGATTGGTGGGGAATCAGAGGTTGGCTTGAGCTGGTTGGAGCCAGGGTGCTAATACCCCAAGGGGGACATGAACACCTGCATCTGACTCCCTCAGGGTAGATGTCCAGACCAAAGGGGGATGGGAGGAGCTCCCCAGTCAGGATCCACAGCATGATTGAATTGAATGAATTGTGTAAGCAATGAAGTGGCCCAATTTATACAATCTTGTCTCATGCAATTTGTAGTGGGTGCTTGTGCAATGCCCAGTATGCATACAGTCCCTCAGCATGTCTTATGTGTTCTGCTGGTGAACAGGAGGAATCAGCCACAACACATTCCATCACCAGCTTTAGCAAGAGAGGGAATTCGCACCATCCAGAGTTAAAGCCTGAAAGAACTACTGCCACCTCAGTGTCTAGCCTGGTGATATTTTTTTTTTTTTTTTAAGAAAAGTTTAAGGTGCTTCCAAGAAGCTATCATGATCATAAAACTTGACCTGAGACTAACGATAGTCCATCATACATACAGTATTTGCTAATTTCCCCCAAGGAAAATTGTGCCGGCTCAGGGTGCAGTTAGGATTGCACCCTTCATGTTGCATGCAAATAGGATCCTTTAAGTTCTCTGCTTCTGTCAAGGAGATTTTGAATGGGAGGAGGAATTTGTATCTGGAAGGGGCTTCTGCAGCCACACACTTAGCGTAAGCTATTGATCATATAGTAACTATGAATAGTTATGTGCGACTTTGTAAAGTGCTGGTAAGTCAAAATCACATCTTTTTTTGGCTGCTGGGAAAGTGGGGGGAGGAGAGGAGAGGAACCCAGGAGTAAAAGCAGTCATGTTAGCAATCATGGAGACTCGGGACATTTGCACCAGCAGCTCCAAAGTGCCTGATGGTAGCACCCCTCTCGTGTCATTGTAGCAGGTACAATGGTACCTAAGTACCTAGGACTAGATAGCAGATCGAAAGATCCACTGCCATAAATGATAGAACTGACCTTTTGTGGTGTGACCAGTGGAACTGACCAGTGGAAATGTGGAACTGACCAGTGGTGTAGCTAAGAAGGTGCAGGGGGTAGCGGTTGCACTGGGCATCAAGCTTTAGGGGCGCAACAAGCTGAGCTTGACACTAGTGACCGAAATTGTGAAAATCTTGGTAAGTATGAATAATACCATCATGTTATATATCATGGGAAAGGTAATTTAATGCTGAATGCAATGAAGCAAACTGCATTGGAATATCTGTATTCTCTCAAACGTTATGGCTGATTAACGAGAAAATGAAAAGCCTTATGGAACAAAAAGTGGATTTTCTTAGCTCAAAACTGACCTATGAGACTGATTGTTCTGAGAGCCAATTACATGTTATCATGATACAGCATGAAACCAATAAGGTGATAATATGAGTCAGCTCTCATTTCCATGTACCATAATATAGTTACCCCTGCTAACTGGGTAAAAAGGCACTTTTTCAAGTGGTGCCCCTCTTATATTTAGCAGGGAGAGAATAACCATCCCTCTTCACCTCTGCACAGTGTCTTGAACCAATCAGGGGCTCACTTTTTATTTGTTTACTTAAATAAATTTGATTTTGTCTGGCAGGGGGCTACAAATCTTTGACCCCAGGTAGCAGATTGATGCCTTAGTTATGCCACTGATTGGGGGAGGCAGCAGAGCAAGTGGGTGGCAAGCTGCTGGGGGGAGAAGGCAGGTTTTCTCCCAATATTCACTTTTAAAAAAGCTCAGGCATGATATCACTTCTGGTTGTGACATCACTTCTGGGGCAATATTTTGAGCTTGGCACCAGGCTACACGATCATTAGCTACGCCACTGGTCTGTACAATGAAAAAAGGAATCATGTGCATATTAACTAAGGGAAATTGTCATTGCAGCCTTGTTCCAAAAAAATACCACCAACTCCTGAGCTTCGTATTTGCAATCAATGAAATCAACGAGAATGCTGACCTCTTACCCAACAAGACACTGGGATTTCAGATCGGAGAGAGTGCCACCAATTCACTGGGGACCTGTTTAGGCACTATGGAACTCCTTTTTGGAAGGCAAGGGAAAATTCTGAATCACCAGTGCGGCAGGGTACAGAAGTTAATGGCCATCATTGGAGGTCTGATGTCCCACAATGCCAACCATGTATAGCACTTGCAAGTATAGCACTTTAAAAAAAAACAAAAAAAAAAAAACAAAAAACACCTTTGTCTATAAAATATAACTTGGAGATGAGACACACAGAGTTCACTCTATCTTGTCTTATTTGCAACAATATAGTTGCCTTTCCTCTGAGCTTAGTCAGGGTTCAATCCTATCCAACCTTTCAGCCTGGGTGCAGCCTGGCCAACGGGGCACATGCTGCATCCTGCTGTGGGGGAACAGTCATGGAGGCCACCTCAGTAAGGGAGACTTTGTTCCCTTACCTCAGTGCTGCATATGCTGCATCAGAGCTGGAAAGCTGGATAGGACTGGACCCTGAGTGAGCACTTGGCTCTATAATGAGTGATGCAATTCAGTCCCCTCCTCTCTTCCAGATAGTTGCAAATGAAAACCCTCCATACTCTGGGATAGTTGATCTGCTGACACATTTTGGATGGACCTGGGTTGGACTCCTGGTTTCTGATGATGAGACTGGAGAAACCTTCTTGCGCATTCTGGCACCCAGGTTGCTCCAACACAGTATTTGCTTTGCTTTTCGGGAAATGATTCCAGCACTGAAGACTTACTGGTCAAAAGAAACACCACTTTATAAACTACACAAAATGAGTGTTGTTCTGTCACTGGCCGACAGCAAAGTGATCCTCGTTCATGGGAATTCACAGATCATGGAGGGTTTACTGCTGATTTTGTACAACAGTGAAGTTCTTCAGAAGAATCCAATGGAGAAGGTTTGGATCATCACAGCTCAGTGGGATTTTTCAACCGTAATAAGATTGTTCACATTCACACCCAGATCTTTCAATGGCACCTTGTCTTTTGCACTCCACACAACGGACATGAGTCACTATGATGCTTTCCTTGAGACAATAAATCCCTATGGGTCTTGGCTCCCCTTCATCCATCTTTTCTGGGCCTTTGCATTCCGGTGTAACTTCCCTGTAGAGATCTCTTTGAAAGGCCAAGGAGATTGTACTGGACGGGAGAAGCTGAGCAGCCTCCCTTCAGCTGTGTTTGAAGTGGGAATGCCTGGTTTCAGCTACAGTATCTATAATGCTGCTTATGCTGTGGCACATGTGCTCCATGCTATCTGTTCATCCAAGTCCAGTAAGAAAGCAACAAGAGCCACAGGCGCATGGAATCTGCACCATGTTCACCCATGGCGAGTAGGCTGGCACTCTCTTGTCCTTCCATGTTGTAAAGACACTTTAATTGAGTTAGACAAATTTCATCTTCTGAGCATGTTTAGAAAATCGCAGCAAAACTCCTCCTGTCGGCTATTTACCTGCCAAACCGAAATCAATGCAGGGTCCTGAAGAGATCAATGCAGGGTAGTATTTTAGTGCTGCTGTATCTGGAAGGAACACCTTCTTGTTTGTTCATCGTACAGGATATGAGCTCTGGGTCTGCAGTTAACAGAAGGCAGGCCTTTTGTGGGTAAGAACATAAGAAGAGCCCCACTTGATCAGGACAAAGACCCCTCTAGTTCAGCTTCCATATCTCAGAGAGGCCCACCAAATGCTTCAGGGAACACACAAGACAACAGACACAACCTGTGTCCTGGTGCCCTTCCCTGCACCTGGCAATCAGTATTAATCCTTTCTCCTGTTTGCCCTCATTTATTCTACACCTGCCTAAGAAAGTTAGGTAAACCAGGACTGGTCTATCAGTGAGGCCAGCTTAAAGCTTCAGACAGCAGATTGGTGGGGAGTACCTATCTCCATGCACCAGCCTGACTCCACTGCCACCCTTTCTCTTTCCACTCCCTGGATTGGAAAAGACGATGGGAGACAGAGAGAAGGAGGGAATGTGGAGGAGAGGGCTAGAACATGGGAGCACAGGAGAAGCAGAGGGTGGCAGCCACCTCAAAAGGCAGGAGGTCTTGGGCTTGCCCTGGCTGAAAGTTTATTTTGTCCTGGGGATGGTAACACTGAGCAATAAGGATACTAAGCAGTCAGAAGCATTGGTGTGTCATTGCACAGAGGTGTCAAGAGTCCAAAAGATGCCTGCAGATTACACGTAATTGCAGGAGCCCTTCATCCTCCACCACTTGCCCCTTTTCACTTATTTCCCTTCCTCCCAACCAGCTTCACTCCTTTCTGGGAAACCTCCGCTTCAAAAATAGTGCTGGGGAAGAAATAGTTTTGGATGAAGATGGAAAGTTTCCAGCCAGATATGATCTCACCATCACCTTCCACAACAAATCTTACCGCAAAGTCTGTGTTGGAAGGATGGACCCCCAGGCTCCAGCAGGAAAAGAGTTCACCTTGGATGAAAATGCCATTGTGTGGCATCCCAAGTTTCACCAGATGGGGATCCCTACTTGGAAGAACAATGTGTATGCTCAGAAGGCTTGAAATTAATACATCACTTTGAAACTTGCCAGACTGACAGATGGTATCATGAGCTCTTGTTTGAGAGAAGACCGTGGTCTATTCCGTTCCTACTGATCCATGCTTAAGAGTGGCACATGTAGCAAAGAAAAGCTTTTCAGCAGGTCATCCTATTTGCATAGCCCAATCCGATGCCAGGCTAGGCTACCGAATGGAGCACTTTGCGATATCAGAACAGAGTTCTGCTGTCACAGAATGGCTGCTGACAGTGTGCAGAGCACTGCTTGGGTGGCCATTTTGCTCCCAAATGGCTCTGCGCACTGTCAGTGGTCATTTTGTGTTAGCAGAACTCTGTTCCGATATTGTAAAGTGCTCCAGCCAGCTGAATTTCCAAGAGGCATTAGTGCTGCCTGTCTGTTGACAGACTCCACCACAGTTGACAGAGCACATAAGGCAGCAGTGGTGGCAGGGAGGGGGTGAACTGGGTGGGGTGGGGGAAACAGGGGGTGGGGAGACTGCGAGAGGGATGGATCTCGTGGCAACTGCATGCACCAGATCCTATCTTCCCCTTTTCAACCCTTCCTGCCTCCTTTCTGTCTTTGGTCTTGAACTAGCTAAAGAGGGAGGAGAAAGAAGAGCACCCAGGCACAGCAGTGTTAAATGTAAATATCTAGTACTGTCCCTTTAAGAGATTTGAGACAAAAAGAGGGTGCAGGCACAGCAATTGCTCAATCCAGGAAGTTCACAGGAGGGATACATTATGCAAGTTCCAGGAAATGTCCATGTCTTCAAAAACTTGGGGCATTTAATGTGGGGACAGGTGTTAATGGGAGATTTATGAGGGGGACTCCCTAGTGATGCTGAGGGAACAAAAGAGACTTGAGAAGTCCTGAATGTCCAAATGGATCTGTCCAGGCAGGTTCCGAGTCCACATGCTCCGTCTAACCAAAGTCCCAACAGAATGAAATCAGAACGGCCCATTATGTTTTACTGTTCATGCCAAAAGCACTGCACATCTCTATTCTGGATTGCAAGCGACTCAGGGCAGAGACCTGTCATCCTGTAAAATGTCATGGGCACATCTCTCTCTCTCTCTCTCTCTCTCTCTCTCTCTCTCTCTCTCTGACTGTCTCCTAACAATGAAGAAAAGTAACCATTGGATATACAACATCATTTCTTTCCCTCCTTCTTTTTCTTAGTTGCTTCCTCAATCCACTTGTGTTGAGAGTTGCCATCCTGGCCAGAATAGGAAGATTCTTGTTTTCATCTCTTGATGGGCATCACTTGATGAACTTCCATCTGTGAATGGGCTCTCAGAGACAGAGCACCCCAAACAGACTGCACTTCTTGAAGCAGAGACAACTCTTGCAGAGGGAGTCCAGACACTTGTCTACAAGTCTGCCATTCTATTCTGCAGAGGAATCAAGTGAGGAGCATGATGTGTGAATTATGCTGGAAGCTCCTAATCTTTCTTTCTGACAAGTACATGGACTAAGAGGAAGCTTCTTCCTTCATGCACTTGTGTCTCACAGAACCCCTTGAAAAATACTGAAAAACAAAACACATCTGTGAGAGCAATAAGAGGGGCTCTGTTCGTTATGAGTTTGCTTCTGGGTGCACTTTAAAGTACCAGGTTTCACCTTTAAAGCCATAAACAGCTTGGGGAGTGGGTATCCAAAGAATTGCCTTCACCCCCATCTCCAGTTCTGTCCAAAAATCTTCTGGGGAGATGCTTTTGCACCTTCCCCTCCTATCTGAAGGTCGACTGATTGGGATTTGCAGGAGGGCCTTCTCAGTGGTGACTCCCTTCCTGTCTTTCTGAGAACTTATAATTCCTTGAAGTTTTATTTTCTACATTTTCCTGCTATGCATATTTGTTCAAAAAAACCTCAAACCACCAACCAGTGGCATAGCTAGTGAGGGGCAGGGGGGCGGCCCACCCCAGATGTCTCCCTTGGGGTGGGGTGACACCACAAATGAACCAACATCACTAACATTGCGGAGGTTTTGAATAACCCCATCATGCTATATACCGTTGAATGTGGAATTTCCAGCAGAATGCAATGGAAAGAACCGGAGTAAGATATCTCCTTTTCATCAAACTTTGTGCCCCAAAACATGGAAAACAAAAAATGCATGGAGTCCTATGGAAAGCGAAACTGAGCCATATTGCACGTTTACTTGCAAAGAGGCAAACTTGCCTTAGTCCATTGGAATGGGCAGGCTGAGAGAAATCCACCAACACCAGAATGGTTCCTATCCAATGAAGGCAACTCCCATAAAACACCCAAGAAGGAAGTCCCTCCCTCCAAGCAGACCAATGTATTGAGCCCTATGGAAAGTGCAAGTAGGCCACACGGTCGTGTTTACTTGTGAATAAGCAAACGTGCCTTGGCTGCTGGTCAAGTCAGGCACAGGGAAATGCAAGGATAGCAGCAATGCCCCAATTTGATAAAAGTGGAGCTCAGAAAATGCTCCAGAAGGCAGCACCCCCCTCCCAAGAATAAAACCGAAGCTTCAGCTGGTAAGGTCAATTTCTATTTGTTTTATATTTGCAAAGCCAGGTGGGTCCTGATAGTGATATGCTTGCAACAGAAGAACTTACACTGAACTGGGCACTGGGGAGGGCTGAAAATCTCACTGATATTTTTGTGTGTGGGGGGGGTATTATTGCAGGCAGGCTACAGAGAAAATTCACTTGCTGAAACAGGGCTGGCTTCCCATTATTTAATTATTTGTTTTTCTTTAATTCAATTTTTTATAAATATTTATTTTATTTTGCTTGATGATGTCACTTCCAGCCATGACATGACTTCCGGTTGGCGGTGGGGGTGCATCTTGGGTGGGGAGGAGGAATAACAGGGAATGTTGGGGAGCAACTGTGCCGGGGAGTAGGGTAGATTTGGTGACATGCTGGATTCCCATTTTTATTCTCTCTCTGCCCCTTGGCTGTCCATGGACTTGTGCCAACAAGTGATTACGGTGATTAATATTTATATACTACTTTTCAACAAGGGAAGATCACAAAATCATTCTTTTTGGATCAAATGGTCCTGATCCTATGAATACTTGCCCAGGAATCTTCCTAACAGTGCAAATGTAAGCATGTTTATTCAGAAGGAGAGTCCAATGAAACTGACTCCCAGGAAAGGTTGTATATAAGATTGCAGCCTATGTGCATCTGACTCCTGTCTGGCAGGAGAGAAGCAGCTTTCTCTGGTTCGCACCTCTTTTCTCCTCTTTCTTTACACTGAGTAAGACTCAGTTGGCTGCTGTCAAAAGTGGTAAGCCTGGATGTGTGGGACACCAATGGGCTTGACCCATTTGCCTCAAGCTCCTTGAGAAGTAATCTCTTAGTCAACATGTTCATCAGAGCATCAGAGCTGGTGATCTGGAGGCATGAATTCTGCTCCACCTCCTTGGAAATGGAATTCACCTCCTCATAGCCACTCTGCATTCCATTAGCTTGCCAGATTATTAAATGTACAGGACAATGTGGTTCTTTCTATCTTCCTGTGGATTTTACTATGATGAATCAGCTTCATCCTTTTCTTCCCCTTTTTTCTCCTTAACCTGACGATAAACTTTTTGATTCTGATGTTCTGGAGTTTTTAGACCATTGCCCCTAAAGACTCAGGAGTCTGACTTCTTAAGAGCAGAATCTGTTTTGTCCATGCTATTGGGGGGTGGGGACTAAACTGCACCATCACTTCTGGCAGCAGTGACTGGGGGGGGGGATTTGTCCTTTTATCTTCAGCAAACTCTTTCATGAAATGTTTATCTACTTAAAAATCCAGTTTGATCTTGTAGTGTGCATCACTGGCATAGCTGGAGGGAGAGCAAAGCACAAATTTTGCAGGGAGCCTCACTGCAAGATGTGAGCAGACCCACTCCCATTCAGAGCCATTCTGGGTCACAAGAGCAAAACAGAGGCAACTTAGTACTTTGCAGCCCCTGTGGTGTGGATAACTGTTGAATTGGTGGAAGTGAACATTAATTAAGGTGACCAGACATCCTGGTTTGACTGGAGCAGTCCTCAATTCTGCATGCATTCCAAAGTATTTGGATATTGTGTGTTTCTTTTTATTCATTAATTAGTTAATACATATAATTAAGATATTCATTTTAAAAACCCATGTCATTTATATGGGATCAAGACAGAGTACATCCAGTTCAAACCAATGGATCCAAAGCATCAGAGCCTCAAAATGTTTGTAAGTTTAATATGGTTGTTAAAGGTCTTGAGTAAACAAAAAAAGGGAAACACAAGTACAAATGCTCTAACTTGCATAAGGCATATGAAGACATTTGCACTGCACTGCCCCACTGACTGGTATATCAGAAATAATTTCTCACCATGAGAAACGACACTGGTTGTACAGAAATTCAGAAGTTGTGCATGTCAGAACCCTAACACTCCCTGAAATCTCCTTTGCAGCATAGTGCCTAACAACTACCACCATGTCCTTGCCTTTTGGTTTGCCATGAGTGAGATCAACAGGAATCTTCACCTCTTACCCAACAGCTCACTGAGTTACGCCTTCTATCTAACTGTTTTCAATGCAAAAGGATCCTGCGCTGGCACGATGGAAGTTCTTTTCTCAAGACTTCAGAGTCCTCTCAATTACAACTATGAGAAGAAAGACAAGCTAAGGGCCATCGTTGGAGGGCTCACCACTTACAACTCCAGGCAGATGCCTCAGATCTTAAATCTCTACAAGATACCTCAGGTATGTGTCTTTACCCATAAGTATTGGTGCAACAGGTGGAAGCCTCACAACACAATCCTATGCCTGTCTACTCAGAAGTAAGTCTTATTGAATTCAATGGGATTTACTCACAGGACAATGTGTATAGGATTACAGCCTTGGGGGTGGAAAACCTATCTTTAGTCCGAAGCATGTTTCCCATCAAGATTTATGAGTTAAAATGGCTCTGCTCTGTTTAGCCCACAACATGTTAGATATTCAGGTATTCATCATCAGGTATTAAATAATGCAGTACCTGAATTTCTGTGTATAATGTGTACTAGAGCCCTGGTGACTTTTTTTTTTAATAAGCAGAATCTAATCTCCTTTGCTCTGTTGCTTGAGAAGCACTTTTATTTCTTTTTATTTTGAGCCCCATTTGCACATGCATGTGGTGCTGGGTGCCTCCCAAGAGAGCATGACCCAAGCCAGTAGTGTGCCTTGAAGCAGGACTGATGGCAAGAGGTCTCAGATCCTCCAGGCCTCCTTTGGTTCAGGCTACAGGCAACTATAAAAAGATCCTGCCTTCAGCTGCAGCCCAAATTCCAGGAACCCATCTTCTTCTTTGTCTCTCACCCATAGCTTCTCTCCTCTCCCCCTCCTTCCTGGCTCCTGCTGGACTCCAGCCTCAGTTCTCCCTGGGAAACCCCTAACATGTGTTGGCCTTTCTTTGGTATCTTGAGGGGGGAAAAATACAAGTGAATTTTTAGTAGAGAAACTGAAAGTAGGGAAAGAGCTCAGCACATATCACCCAATTCTCTGCTCCAAATCCCTATTCCTAAACGTTTTAAAAATATTAATTAGACTCTGACATGTGAAATTATGCAGAACTATAATTAGGACTCCAGTAGTCCTGCGCAGACTGCAGCATCAGAAGTCTCCACAATATTTGCTGGACAATGAACACAAACTGAAATTAAACTTCTATTGTGTCATACATTTTGGGGCATCGATTGACATTTGCAGATTGTGAAAGATTTTACTGTGCTCTGAAAATATCCCTGGCGTTCCCTTCAGCTCAGCTACGGCTCCTTTGATCCAGCCTTAAGTGACAAAACTCAGTTCCCTTCCTTATACCGGATGATCCCAAATGAAAAGGCTCAGTACGATGGGATTGTGCAGCTGCTTCGGCATTTCGGATGGCCCTAGGTTGGCCTCATTGTCTCAGATGACAAAAGCGGAGAGACCTTTTTGTGGATCCTCAAGCCCAGGCTTCTCCAGAGCCACATTTGCATCGCATTTAGGGAAGTTGTTCCAACGCTCAAGTCCTTCTGGGGAGACATAGAGAAGCAGATTCATGACCAAATGGAACAAACACGTTCTACCATCTCCTCAGCCAAAAGCGACGTGATTCTTGTTCATGGGGGTTTACGCTCTATGGAGGGTTTGCGCAAGATTCTGTCAAAAAGTGAACGTGATGAAATGAAACCAATAGAGAGGGTTTGGATCATAACAGCTCACTGGGATTTCTCTTCCGTATTCCATCTGGATCTGTTCACACCACAGTCCTTCAATGGCACTTTGTCCTTTTCACTGCACAGAAATGATGTGGCAGGATATCAGGGAATCCTTGAGAAAATAAATCTTAACAATTTTAATCTTTATCACTTCAAACTCTTCTGGTCTTCTGTATTTCACTGTCCTGTACCTTCAATTGGTCTACATATACCAGGAGCAGAAGATTGCACTGGGGAGGGGAAATTGAGCAGCCTGCCCAAGTCCATCTTTGAAATGAAAATGTCTGGGCAGAGCTATGGTATCTACAATGCTGTTTCTGTTGTAGCGCATGCTCTCCATGCCATGGAGTCATCAAAGTCCAAACAGAAGCTGATGGGGGATGGAGGCACATGGGATCTTCGGAATGTCCAGCGGTGGCAGGTAGGGTGGATTCTCTTGGCAATTGCAACTGTCTGGGAGAATTGATGTTGTCACCAGGTATGTTATGAATAGCACTCTCCATGTATGCTGCTCCTTTCTCAGGTTGCAAAAATGGGGGGTTATTTGGAAGCGTTACTGAGACCTGCAAAACTACCACACCTTTTTGGGGGCCGCATATAAATTCTTCTTGATTCACTGCTGATCTGACCAGTGACTGGTTCCTGTTGGCAACCACATTCTGACCTCTAATCTACCTATGTTGTGAAATATCTTCAGGCCCCAGTACAGTCAAGGTTAAAAAAAGGGGGAGGGGGCTGTAGGTGCTGGTCAATAGGAAAAGAAACAGTTCCACTGTCGGGATTGGACTAGTTGACCAATTAGGCCCCTTCCAACTCTATGGTTCTATAAAATGGCTGCTGTCGGCGCAAGGAGTGCCCTATCGGCAGACATTTTGGGAGTGCTGCCACAAGAGGGAGCAGTGCTCCCCATCTGTTGACAAACCTGCCAGCAGCAGGGGCAGGGAGGAAGCGAAATGGGGCATGGAAGGGGAGGAATGAGATGTGAGGAGGCTCCAGGATGGGGAGAAAGGATAGGACTGGGTCCAAAGTGCTTTATTCAAGGGGCAGGTGGGGCTTGTTCACCTTAGGTTTTGTGCTGGCACCATTTATTACTGTTTTATGAAGACTGCATGTTGAGCTGTAACTTGGAGAGTTTTGGGGGAGTGGACCTGTGGGTTTCATCAAGAGTATCCTGCATTTCCCCCTTAGTTCAATCACTAAATATATTCAACATTCAACAGAGAAAACTAAGGGCCCAATCCTATCCAACTTTCCAGCTCCGGTGTAGCCACAATGCAGCCCCGTGGTAAGGGAACAAATGTTCCCAAACCTTGAGAAGACCCCAGTGATTATCCCTCCACCACAGGATGCAGCACACACCCCACTGACACAACAGCACCAGCTCTGGAAAATGGGATAGGATTCAGCCCTAAAACAGCACAGGAAATATGGTAAATATTAGAGCCCATCAGATATGAAGAGCCTGGGAGATTAGAAACAGCTTCACCTGCAACCAGAAAGCATATTTGAAGATGTGAGAGGCATATAGGAAAGAACATTGTTTAAAAGGGGCTCCTCTCCCTGCATCCTGTCACCCTGTTCACCTTGGACTGAAGGAGTGCCCAGCGGGTGCCATCCCTTGATGAGTGCAGCGAATAAGGGATGAATCCTATCCAATTTTCCAGTGTCGGTGCTGCTGTGCCTATGGGATATGCACTGCTTCCTGTGTAAGAAAGAGGCTTTAAGTGTTAGCTAGTAAGATATTTTCTAGAAAAAGTCAAACGTCAAAGAAATTGCATTCAAGCTTGTTCTTGTTCATTGACCCAAGTTCTTTTCTTTTTTCCTCTCCTCCAAGATAGTTTCACTCCTTTCTGAAAAACATTCACTTCAACAATAGTGCTGGGGATGAAATATTTTTTGATGAAAATATGGTTTTTGCTGCTCCGTTTGATATAATGAACACAGTCACTTATCCCAATAAGTCCTTTCATAGAATCTGCGTGGGAAAGATGGATCCCTTGGCTTCTGAAGGAAAAGAGTTCACTATCAACCAAAGAGCCATAGTGTGGAATCACAAGTTTAAGCAGGTGGGAAACACTAGCATGTTTCTAAAGTATACAATCCCCAGTTCAAAAAGAACAGAGAAAGGCTCTTGCCTTTTCTCCCTTCCCATTCCCTACTCTGATTTCAACTTTTCAGGGATGGGGTTTGGGCACCCCTGGTCTAGAGGGACCATGTATCTAGCACAACGATTTTCAACCCTTTTCACCTTATGGCACACTGACAATGCAGTGAAGTTGTCAAGGCATACTATCAGGCAGTTTTTTCGCCTACCCCAGACTGTTGCGGGCCAGGGGGTTACACTCCCCCTGTTTGCAAGCTGCCATTGGTCACTTTAAGAGGGCAGGTGGTGCGGGTTAGGAGGCGTGAATGGGACTTTTGTCATGCACCTTCAGGCGGCATAGGCAGGGCGGAACCCTATTTCAGTCCTCAGGGGCTCGGCGGCACGAGGATGTAGACGGGGCCCTGGCCGGGACCGCGGGCATATCAGTTTTTTGAGAGTTGACAAGGCACCTCATGTGGCTGAGGGGGGCTCACATCCCCAATGGCCCCACAAATAAGTGACCCTCTCCCAAATTCCTGCGGCATACCTATGGACCGTTCATGACATGCTAATGTGCCATGTCACACTGGTTGAAAAATCACTGGTCTGGCAGATGGTATAAGTTCATATGGCTGGTGAGGCTGAACTGCAAATGGAAAACACAGCAGAGAGTAAAAGATAAAACAAAATGTAAAATGTAGAAAGACAAATCAAAAGGCTAGTAAATCACAGAGAACATTGCTGTGAACATTGATTGCTCCATAGATATTCACTATGGATTAGTCATTAGTGTGTTCTTGTGTAAAATGGATGGGAACCTCACTTTGTGGAGCTGAGGAAAAGAAACAGATGATCTCCACTCTCAACCCCATCCCTTCTACTTATTGACAGACGCTTCCACAGTCCACATGTGTGGAGAGTTGCCTTCCTGGACACAGCAGGATTGTTCGTCAGGGTGCTCAGGTGTGTTGCTATGACTGCGCTCAGTGCTCTGAAGATAGCATCTCGGTCCAGACAGGTAAGTAAAAGAATACAAAGGGACATCAACCCCTGTTGCCTCTATGCCCCTGATCCTCCCCCTCCTCACCCGGTTTTGCCAGTAGCCACCCCTCCCCACCCCCACCCCCACCCCCGCTCCTATCCATCACCTCCCCCCACTGTGACCTTACTTGATTCTGCAGAGTCTGTTTGGCTGAGCTGCAGCACTGCTGCCTCTCTTGTTTCCGCACTGTCCAATGAACACTCGAGACAACAGATATGGGAGAAAGGGCCACTTTATTGCACATTAGCAAGAGAAGCAGAGGCTGAGACCTGCAGCATCCGAGGCAGTGAAAGCCCCTGTGGTGCGGGAGGGACTTCTGGGCGGTACCAGAAACCTCTGCTCCCAGGCGGGCATGCACCCGACTCCAAGTCGTGCCCCACTGCTGGGCGGCGTGTCTCATCCATGTCTATCCCTTAAGGGGAAGGCAGCCGGGCTGCGGACTGTGCCTCCTTGAGCAGCTGAGCCTCTGAGGTGTGCCCGCGGTCCCGGCCAGGGCCCCGTCTACATCCTCGTGCCGCCGAGCCCCTGAGGACTGAAATAGGGTTCCGCCCTGCCTATGCCGCCTGAAGGTGCATGACAAAAGTCCCATTCACGCCTCCTAACCCGCACCACCTGCCCTCTTAAAGTGACCAATGGCAGCTTGCAAACAGGGGGAGTGTAACCCCCTGGCCCGCAACAGTCTGGGGTAGGCGAAAAAACTGCCTGTCCTTCAGCCAATCTTGGCAGGCAGCAAAAAATTCCTGCCCGGCCCCAAACGGCGACCAGTTAAACTCAGACTGCCTCCAGGGCAGGCGGGTGGGCGGGCGGGTATTCCCACAGTGCTCTCGTGCAAAAAAGGAAGAGGGCTGGGTCTCGTGCCCTTTTAAAAGGTCTGCTGTAGCTGCCAGACCCAGCCCCTTTCTCCTACCCCTTGGGGAGGGACTCTTGTGTCCTGGCCAGGACAAACAAACTCCGATCACCTTTTAATTGGGCAATCGGGAGAAGCAGCGCTCACAAAATGGCCACCAACGGAGTGCTACGTACTCTGCTGGCAGCCACCTTACGACAGAGGATGTGTCTTCTGCTGTCATAAGCAGCTCCACGCAACAGCCCAATCCTGGTGATGAAAGGTTTGCCATAATCCATAGAGAGAATATGACAATACTTACATAACAGTATGTGTATATATAACTAACAGCACAATCCTAACCCCTTATGTCAGTGCTTTCCAGCACTGACATAAGGGCAATGCAGCTCCGAGATAAGGGAACAAACATTCCCTTCCTTTGAGGAGGACTCTGTGAGTGACACCCAACTGCAGGATGCAGCACACGTCCCATTGGCACCACTATGCCAGTGCTGGAAAGCACTGACATAAGGGGTTAGGATTGCACACTCAGTAAAATCACAAATTGTATGCAAGTTCTCCTGTACTATATTTGCATGAATTTGCTTGTTATTTCCAGATGCAGAAGAATGCCACAAGTGCCCAGAAGATCACCACCCAAACAGGAAGCAGGATCAGTGCATCCCTAAAACAATAACTTACTTGTCGAGTCAAGAGCCCTTGGGAATTACATTGATTTCCTTGGCTCTCTTCTTTTCTGCAGTCACTGGAATAGTGATGTGGGTCTTCATTCAACACCACGATACTCCCATAGTCAAGGCCAACAACTGGAGCATCACCTGTGCCCTCCTCTGCTCTCTGCTGCTTTGCTTCCTCTGCTCCTTTCTGTTCATTGGCCAGCCTGGGAGGGTGACCTGCCTTCTCCACCAAAGCGTGTTTGGCATCATCTTCTCCATTGCTGTTTCTTGTGTTTTGGCCAAAACCCTCACCGTGGTGGTGGCCTTCATGGCCACCAAGCCTGGAAACAGGATGAGGAAATGGGTAGGGAAAAGGCTGGCAGTGTCAGTCATCATACTCTCTTCTCTGACTCAGAGTGGCATCTGTGCAGTGTGGTTGACCACGTCTCCCCCCTTCCCAGAATCAGACATTAATTCTCAGCCCACTCAGATCATAGTGCAATGCAACGAAGGTGCACCCACCATGTTCTACACTGTGCTTGGCTACATGGGCTTTCTGGCCATCATCAGCTTTGCCGTGGCTTTCTTTGCCAGAAAACTGCCAGATACTTTCAATGAAGCCAAGCTGATCACCTTCAGCATGCTGGTGTTTTGCAGTTTCTGGGTATCATTTATTTGATACCTACTTGAGCACCAAGGGGAAATACATGGTGGCCGTGGAGATCTTCTCCATCTTGGCCTCCAGTGCTGGATTGCTGGGTTGCATCTTCATCCCTAAAGTCTACATTATTGTACTGAGGCCTGAGTTGAACACCAAAGAACAGCTAGTAAGGAAAAAGTAATTTTGGTCCTTACCTAAATTCTTCCTTTCCTCTTATCACTGTTGCACTTTCCGTATTGTCTATTATCTTGTTTAAGGCTATAGGCCATGTGCAAAATCCGGTCCACCTTTATGCTTGTGAAGCACCTCATAGTCAAAAGATAATCAATGGTGATGTTGAATGAAGCCATCTCTCTATAAACATTACTCTATTAACTAAAGCAAATGAAACTTTTCCATCTGTTTGATGGGAAGTTAAATTGAGGGCTGAGCTGAAGTTGCCACTCAAAAGTTGCACTCTGCCACTCAAAAGCCACCTTCCGCTTTTGTTTCAGCATAGGAAAGGCAGGATACAAATGTTTAAAATAAATAATTCACAGGCAACAAAAAGATTTGTAGTGCCTCCTTGTTCCATGGAAGTTCTTCAGGAGAGAAAATTGGTGGGCTCACAGACTCATGGAAAAAAGCAGTCGGGCAGCCCAATTCCATAGAGAGCCCACGGCAGCAGATCTCACACTCTAGTGCTGTTATGTCCTCTTAACCATGTCACAAAAGCTGTGGTGACGTTGTGAACTTCCAGATGCACAGCTGGAACAGATAAGTCAGAGGTGGAAGGAAGTTGTGGGTCGTGAGGGCAGGTTATTATTTGGGGGAGGATTGAGGGAAGATTGGCTGGAACAGGTTGGATAGGTTGTGCAAGCAGCACCAGGTGTAGCAATTGGTCTGGACTGAAGTATGTGGCAACCACATACGGGGGAGGGGGGGAGCTGGGAGCAGCAGACCATAGCAGCACCCTGATGCACACCAGCGGGACAAAAAACATTGGTCACATCCCACGGGGCTCATTTTTCCATTGGGGAAGCTCTTTGCAGTGACACTCCTCCCTCCCAGCAATTGTCAGGACCCCCTGCATGTGCCACTCCTGCACACTACCTCGTTGAGCGAGAGGAATGGCATACATGGTACTGCCCCTAGAGGACCCTGCCTCTCATCCATCAGGCCCTTCTTACAGATGTGTCCTGCATCCAGGCATACCAGCTGGATAGGGACTGTGCCAGCTCTTCAGCCCCAGGATCCAGTCTCAACCCGGAAGAGCATCCCCTTCCTCCGGAAATTCCTGATGGCCCTCCACTACCTGGGGACTGAAAGCTTCCAGGGGTCATCACATGTCAATACAGGAACTGCCTAATTATCTACCAGTTGATGTGTTGATGAGTTCCTCAATGCCAACTTCCTGCACCTGTCTGTCTATGTCACTTTCCTCACTGCTGTCGCATAGCTGCATCACCTGCATTAAGAATACTATGGCGTTGTGGTGTTTCTCAAATTCATCTCCATTGTTGATGTGACACATGTGGGTATATCCACTCCACCTGATGTGCCCAGGATGAACTGCAGCAGACATCAGCAGCACACCCTGAATGTCTAGGCAACCTGTGATGCCTGGGGACTCTTCACCACCATCACTGCCAATTTCCTTGGCAGCATCCATGGTGCCCAGGTTTTCAACAGCTCTGCCATCAAGTCCACCTTGGCATCATGGCCAGAGAGGAATGGCTGGCTCCTAGGTAGGTGTTGGGACTTGGGGTTGGAGGGCCATTCAGTCACATGGTGATAGCCAGCTGCCTCCATCTTAACCATGGCTACCCCCATGGCCTTAGTCCATGATGCCTTATGTGATGGAGCCCCCAAGGCCTATGGCCAGGTTCAACATGGCGTACCATCCATGACTGTGATGTGTGTTTGGGATGCTGAAGATGTTCTTCTGGTGCCTGCAACTATCCAGGGGGCTTCTGATGAGGACCAAGGTCGCCAAGGTGTTTGTGCCATGTTCCACAGTATGGCCTGCAGAAGAACACAGCAGCCCTGGCTGATGGGGAAGGGGGCTCAGGGCTGTCGTATACTTATCATACACCCCCAGGGATTTGGGTGCTCAGAGTTCTTGGTTCTTGAACCCTAGAGCCTCAAGGATCCCTGTGCGGTAGAACTGCCACCACCCTGTATGTGCCAGTGTCTCTGTCCAGGGACCCTGAGACCCTCGAGGTTTAATTCTATCCCTTGCAGGCACTGAGTACTTTCTTTAATTTAAAGCCTCAGACCTCAAGTTACTAGTCCTCGATGAGTATTTGGTAGCTTGCTGAATGGCTAGGCAGGATTCTGAACCTTTGTCCCCAACAGACAATGAACAACTTAGTAAAAGGAATTTTACTTAATTAAGTACATAAGGTTACATAAAGTTCCAAAAGGCAGCAAATACTAGAGGCATGAAACTTCTAGGAAATATCTCAGCATTAAAATAATAAAGCTAACTGGCTATCTCTATTATTCCCTAACTCTCACCTGGG
The DNA here is from genome assembly GCF_035046505.1 of Tiliqua scincoides. Lineage (NCBI taxonomy): Eukaryota > Metazoa > Chordata > Lepidosauria > Squamata > Scincidae > Tiliqua > Tiliqua scincoides. The sequence continues at coordinate 139,892,759 of NC_089825.1, read as the reverse complement.
TCAGCTTCTGTTGTAGATCTTCAGCCCCAGTTACCTATGAGGCCACATGGCCCTGGTGGGGCAGGATGAGCACCCACCACCTTTCCCACCAAGAGAGAAAGACCAAAGAATAAGAGACAAGGCACCCCTTTGGGCTTTGTTCTTATACTTCTCATGCTACAGGATGAGGTGACTCTGTACTTTTTTGAACTGACCAATCAGAACTCTTGGGGACAGAATCTTCTCGAAGTGGGGCTGGATGCTAGCCCTCTTAGTTCTCCCCCTCCCCACTGGGGATTCATGGGCACCTCTCGGTCTGCTGAGGTGTACATTTTCACCTTTCATTGAGTTGTAAATTCCTTGCAGCTAGGATACAAGCCTATAGCCAGGGAGACAGACCAGGGACAGACTGCACTTGCTCCCGGTGTGAAAGGGACTGTCACTCCCGAATCGGCCTTTTCAGCCACACTAGACGCTGTTCCAGAACCACCTTTCAGAGCGCGATACCAGAGTCTTTCAAGACTGAAGTTTGCCAACATGGAGGATGCAAGCCACTTCTATGTTACTGGGTTACTTTGGTTCAGGCTTTGCAATGCAACTAGGCCTAAACTGCACATATTCATGACAAGGGCCATGGACATCCCACCCACCGATGCAAAGCCTGCCCAGCAGTTCCTGGGGCACTGCCATCCAGGAGCACATCACAGCCCAGTACATTAGCTAGTGAAGGTGAGTGCAAAGTGGGCCAGGGACTACACCACCCCAGGGACAAACCCTCCCTCCTAGGGCCCATAGAGAGCCCTATGAGAGGAAGGCACCCATCTACCCAAGAAAGGCCCCAGAAAGACCCAAGAAGCAGGGCAGGGATCGGATTTGGCACTGCCGTACTCCGTGACAAACCCATGGAATACCCTCATGCTGCTGGGATTGCACTAGCATCTCGTCTGTGTTTGATACGCGGTGGTGCAGCATTTTGGCTGGCACTAGGTCTACGTCTGTCAGCAGAAACTGTCTTCTGCCAGCAGAGTGCTGGCAGGGCTCCTTTATACCAGCTTGTCTCACACATAGGATCGGGTTGTTAGCATTTTCTATACTAGGCAAAAAGCTAAATGCAAAATATGAAAAGAAATAAGTACGATCTCAATACGGTATTTCTCTTATCCTGTTATCTGGGGTGACTTTTTGGTTGGCTGGCTAACAGTGGTGGACTTCCCCAGCCCCACGCTCAGGGTCAAGGTCCGTGATGGCTCCCCCGCAAGATGCTGCCACCGCCCTGTGCTCGAATCCACACACACCCCACTCATGGGATCACTACAGAGCCTCGCACAACTCCAGAACAAACCAAGGAGGGCATCTGAGGTTTCCCCGCATGTTCGACCACGTCTGGAGTCTCAGTAAGGCTTCTGCGTGGTCCTAGAGGCATGCAGAGCTTTGCATCTGGCCATTAGCCCTTTTCAGTGAATGGTAGGTCCACTACTGCTGGCTAAATGCCACAGATGGAAATCCAAACTGGTCACCTGTGGTCACTTCTTCCTCCTATTTCCACTGTTCTCATGCTAGTCTAAATCAATTCAGAAACTTCTACTCAATACCCATCATGCAGTGCGTCTGGCCCCTGGCTGTATAGCCAACAGACATAACTTCTTGAGTTTTGAAGAGAACTGAGCAAGTTGGAAATGGCAATTCTCAACCCTGTAATTCAGATAATTATACTTATCTAGCTCCAAAAGTCCCATGGCTAACCAGAGACCACAAGCAGAATTCAAAACAGAAACAGATGAATCCATCCCAGGAGCTGATGAGGCACTCCATCTATGAAGGCTGGTTCCAAAGCAACCTGTCAGCTACCAGCTTCTTCAAGGTAAATTGGAGGCAGGCAAGGAAGGATCAACTGAATGTTTGAGACTCCAGGTGGGGAATTGGGTGCAGCAGTGTCTTGGTTTTAGGAGCCTCTTTCAAGACTGATTCTTGTGGCAATTGCGCAGTTGGTGTGTGTCGCACAACAAACTTCGACCGGTTTAGCTGTGGACAAGAACTGCGGGCAGATGGCATTGCTGCTGCTCCTTTTGCTGCCTCACGTTTTTTGCAAGCACCAGGACTACCAATGTGGCTGGAGGCCAAGGTCTCCAACTCCTATTGAGGTTTCTCCAGATGAAATACTGATTGCTGAATTTGTCTCTATTTACCTTAACTTTTGGGATGAGTTCCACTTTAGTACACGCCCACTTTTCTCACAAAGTGGCTTGTAAGTAGTTCCTCAGTGTGTGAAAATGGACATTCTCAATATTTCTGTGACTAGAAGGGGGAAAGTCGTCATTATCTTTGATCTCGTTATAATGGGGCCATTTAATGCCGATGAATTCAACTGCATTCCCCATTATAAACACTCCATTAATTGTAATATGAAAAAATATTGTCTGAACTGTATCAACCAATGCTCAGAGAATATACTGACAGCACAATCCTATGCATGCCTGCTTAGAAGTAAATTCCATTGTGCTCAACTGGGCTTACTCCTAGGAAAGTGTGTATAGGATTGCAGCCTTATTGTGCAGCATACACTGGTCAAATTTCAGAGGAATCAGATGCGGAGCGTTTGAGGTGCAGAAGTTTAAAAATGTGCATTGACTTTCAATATCATGCAGTGATGGCTAGATATGTAGTTTCTGGAAATGCTGAAGCCAGGGGTTCTCTGCTCTCGTTTCTGCTCTGTTTCAGGCTTTGCTTCTTCCCTCCACCTCTTCCCTCCTCCTGGCCTCCACTCCTTCCCAGTCTAGAGTCTTCTGCATTAGGGCTCCCGTTTCTCCAGTGCCATCCTTTGCAGAACTCGGGACCTTGGTGGCCACTCCTTGGTAATAGCCCTCTTCCCCTCTCAAACTCCCCCAGTCTCTAGGGCAGGGGTGTCAAACATAAGGCCCAGGGGCCGAATGTGGCCCCCGGAAGCTTTTTATCTGGACCTCAGTCTCTCAGCTTCTGAGGTGTTACTGCTGAAAAGGCGGTCCACATGAAAATTGGGCTCTCCCAAATCTTGAGATATGATCAAGATTTGCGTACTTTCTCTTCTGTCATTTGCAGTTAATGAGTTTTTATATGAGAACAGGGTCTGATTTCTGACCATTAGTTGATTAATGATGTCACTATCTGCTTACTGACATCACTGCCGGCCCTCAGCTAGAGCCCTGAATGCTAACTTCGGCCCTCTGTATGAAACGAGTTTGACACCCCTGCTCTCGGGTGCCTGCCCTCCTCTCTACATCAGGCCACGCCCATTGCCTTGTAGTGTTCATCTGTTTCTCCTTCCTGCTACCACTGCCCCACCTTCTCTTCCTCTGCCCTTCTTCTCATCACTCCAGTTTAGTAGCAACTTCTCTCCCCCCTCCTTCTTTTCCTTTGCTTCCCCAATGGTGCCTGTCCCATTCTTGCCTCTTAGCCTCCACCGCATCCTTCTTTCCTTTCCAATGATGTACCAATGTTCTAAAGCAGGAGTGGCTGACCTGTGCCACATGTGCCGCTAGTGGCACGTGCACACTTTCCAAGTGGCACTCACAATGTCACCATGCATTTCTGAAAAACATGTAAATCATAACAAAGAAAGCATTGCAGCAGTTGATGGTTTGCTTGCTTCCTTTGCAACTCCTTACACAGCATGCCCCCAAGTTTCTAACACCGTAATGGGTCCATTCAGGGCAGCCACGCCCACTCCTCTTCGTTTGCTCTAGTTGGAAAATGGGGGAAGGGGAGGAAAAGAATGACGGACAGGACAGAAAACCAATAGGGCAGATGCCAGTGAGTTGCATTCCGCCAACTGGTGGGTTACTTTCTTACCTGAGAAGGCTGGTATTGGTAGAGCACTGAAAAGGCAAGGGGTGGCTGTAGAAGGTGGCAGGGATGGAATGGGGTGGTGCCAACGAGAAGGTGATGGTGCCAACCAGAGATGACCAACAAGATCAGCAAAGCCCAGTTCGGCAAAGATCACATCTTCAGAAAAACCATCTGCAAAGAGATCCTGGCTAAGATCATCTCTGAGGATGAGAAGATGGGCAGGCAGAGGGAGGCTCCGCTGTGCAGAAGGGCAATGAACATACATTACATGCACCTTGGAACAAGTCCTGCTGGGCTGGACTCAGGGTTGATGCAGGCCACCTTTCTGGTCTCAGTCAGATGACTTTAGAAAGCACCAGACAGCACTCCCAGCCTTCTGGCTTTGTACCTTCTGGCACTGGGAGATATACTGCCCTTAAATTTGGAGGCTCTAATAGCTCTACTTATCTGTCATGGTAATCGCTAAAAGTGACATTAAAGTGGAGTTGCACAATGAAGATTCTCTACATAAAATATGGCATGGGGTATGTTGCGGGTTGGCCATCCCTGTTCTAAAGGATCAAAATACAAAAGACCTACTATGAGATATTAAGTATTACAAACCTCAGTGCCTAGTAGCTATACCTTAGTTCAGAGATACTATGCTTGTCTACACGTACAAGGTCTAATATTCAACGAGCATACTTCTTTATATCTTAGTGCCTCAGAACTTCCACCATGTCTCTGTTTTTTGGTTTGCCGTAAGTGAGATCAACACAAATTCCAACCTTTTACCCAACAACTCACTGAATTACACAATCTCCCTAAATGCTTACAATGCAAAAGGATCCTGTGCTGGCACCATGGAAGTTCTTTTCTCAGGATTTCAGAATCCCCTCAATTACAATTGTGGAATGAAAGTCCAGCTAAGGGCTATCATTGGAGGACTCACCACTTATAACGCCAGGCAGATGCCCCACATTGTCATTCTCTACAGGATACCACAGATATGTGCCTTCATCTCTGTGTATATTTTCAAGCAATGGAAAAGTTAGGGAAGGCAAACACGCTGTATTTCTACATATGTCTCACCCAGATTGATGGGACAAAGGACTCTGTTTTGCTCTTTTGCTTAGCATTGGTCATTCATGTTTCAATCAGGTTCTAATTACACTTTGCATGAGAATATGTGCATACAGGATATTAGAGTTAGGTTGCTTTCTAGTTAGAAAACCAGAAGCTAAGCCCTTCTGCTACCAGCAATGTGTCAACTGGTAGTGTTCATAACATGTGCAGGCCTTCATTTTGTACACTGAGGGGAAGGGGAAAATTGGAGAAATTGGTAGTAAAGAAGCAATGGGCAGGGAAAGAAAGTACAACCTGCCCATTTTCTATGCCAAATCCTGAACCCTTTAAAAATTTTAATTGGACTCTGACATGTGGCATTGTGCATAAGGTATAATTAGTACTCCAGTAATCCTGCCCAGACTGCAGCATCAGAAGTCTCCACAATATTTGCTGGGCAATGAAACAGAAATTGAAATCAAACTTCTATTGTGTCACACATTTGGGGCATCGACTGACATTTGCAGAATGGTTCTTAGCTCTGAAAATATCCCTGGCATTCCCTTTAGCTCAGCTACGGCTCCTTTGATCCGGCATTAAGTGACAAAACTCAGTTCCCCTCCTTATACCGGATGATCCCAAATGAAAAGGCTCAGTACGATGGGATTGCGCAGCTGCTTCGGCATTTTGGATGGACCTGGGTTGGCCTCATTGTCTCAGATGACGACAGCGGAGAGACCTTTGGGCGGATCCTCAAGCCCAGGCTCCTCCAGAGCCACATTTGCATTGCTTTTAGGGAAGTTGTTCCAACACTCAAGTCCTTCTGGGGAGAAATGGAAAAGCAGATTCATGATCAACTGGAACGAACACGTTCTACCATCTCCTCAGCCAAAAACAACGTGATTCTCGTTCATGGGGGGTTTCGTTCCATGGAGGGTTTACGCAAGATTCTGTCAAAAAGTGAACGTGATGAAATGAAACCAATAGAGAGGGTTTGGATCGTAACAGCTCACTGGGATTTCTCTTCTGTATTCCATCTGGATCTATTCACACCACAATCTTTCAATGGCACTTTGTCCTTTGCACTCCACACAAATGAAATGGCAGGATATGCAGATTTTCTTGAGACATTATATTTTAAAGTACTTCATCAATTTGTGTTCCAGCTTTTCTGGTCCGATATGTTTTACTGTTCATTGCCTTTAGTTGCTCAATATAAACCAGCAGGACAACGCTGCACGGGGAGGGAAAAGTTGAGCAGCCTCCCCAAGTCCATATTTGAAACAGGAATGCCTGGTCATAGTTATGGCATCTACAATTCTGTTTATGCTCTGGTACATGCACTCCATGCCATAGATTCATCGAGGTCAAAACAGAAATTGATGGGAGATGGAGGTTCATGGGACTTCAGGGATGTTCAGCCGTGGCAGGTAGAGTGGTTTCTCCTATTAATTCAGTTTAATAAGAAACGTCATACAGGTCCAGCCTTGTTATTCATGGACTTTTTATACACGGATTTGACTCAACACAAATGGCCACTGCAGATGAGAAAGAATGTGCTGATCCCTGGAGAAGGGGAAAAACGCATCCCTTTAAATTCAGTTTAAAAAACTGACCAGTCCTTTAACAATAGCCTCCTTAATAAGAGAGAGAGAGAGAGAGGGCAGCTGGCTGACAATCCATCAATCCTTCTCTCTCCAGGGGACCCCTCCCTTCCCCCTGAGCATGTGAAAGAAAGGTAATCACTTTGCATTGGTGAAGGGAGGGACTGAGTGAAGCACCTTTGTAAGCCCTTGCAGGACGACTGATTAATGGATTGTCTTCTTAATGATTCTTATCTTACATCACAAAGGTCAGCAAGGTTGTTTTTAAATCGCCAGAGCAAAGAAATTTGGTTTTTTGCATTGATTTGCTATAGTGCATTTTTTACCTTCTATGTGAGTGCTTGGAACAGAACCCACACAAATAATGAGGCTCAACCTGTAATTGGCAAGAGTACCTTGCCCTACTGCAGATATTACTGGCACCCTCTCTCTTTCCTGCTGGTTTCACATATGGCAAAAATGGAAGTGTTTTCTCAGTCATTTAACTAGGACTGGCAAAATCATCTTAGGTTTTGTGCAGTCCCCTTTCGGGCGCAGTCCTAACCAACTTTCCAGGACCGAGATAAGGGCGATGCAGCTCCGAGGTAAGGGAACAAGCATTCCCTTACCTTGAGGACGCCTCCATGACTGCCCCCAACTGCAGCATATGCCCCACTGGCACAACCATGTCAGTGCTGGAAAGTTGGTTGGGATTTCGGCCATAATTAGTCTTCTCTAATGAGTCATTTCTAAGAAGACTACATGGTGGGCCATAATTTGGACAAATTTGGTTGGAGTTTGGGAGTGTGCTTATGAATGTCATCCAGGACGTGGTGCATTTCCCCCACAGTTCAATCACTGATTCTCAGGGCATTCTTATGCATGTCTACATTTACAGGAATGTTAGACTGAGTTCAGATGGGGTTACTTCCAGGCAAATGTGCCTCAAATGGCATCTAATAACTATAAACATTCCATCACTTTACAGTACGTTTGTGATGGCTGCTGCCAGGGCCGCACACTTAAGACTAGTGCTGTGGCCCTGGGGATAGGGCCATTAACTTATGTGTGAATGTAACAAATCCAATAGTTTCAGGGAAGTTGCACTAGGTTTTGACAACTGAAAGCAGCTCATTCACATTTCTCTCACTTCCAAACTAGCTTCACTCCTTTCTGAAAAATGTTCACTTCAACAATAGTGTCGGGGAAGAAATATTCTTTGATGAAAACATGGATTTAGCAGCTCCATATGACATCATGAACACAGTCACATATCCCAATAAGTCCTTTCATAGAATCCGTGTTGGACGGATGGACCCCTGGGCTCCTGCAGGAAAAGAGTTCACCATCAACAGAAGTGCCATAGTGTGGAATCACAAGTACAACCAAGTGAGGATTTCTATTATCTTCCTGAATTGTAGATTCCACAGCAGAAAAAGATCAGAGGAAGGGTGTGCTCTGACCCAGAACCCTTCATTCTCGGTGCTGTTGTTGTCTCAGGCCCTGTTGCACCATGGTATTTTGAGTGTCACAGAGACTCTTTCAATCCCTCTTAGAACCTCAGTGGATAAATAGGTTGAACTCAACATGACAGAACACAGGAAGAAATGGCTGGTTTCAGGTTCTCAATGTGATGCTTTTCTACTTGTTGATAGATGCTTCCACAGTTCACTTGTGTTGACAGTTGTCCTCCTGGACACAGCAGGATTGTTCTTCAGGGTGCCCAGGTGTGTTGCTATGACTGCACTCAGTGCTCTGAAGATAGCATCTCGGTCCAGACAGGTAAGTAAAAGAGTACAAAGGGACATCAACTCCTGCTGCCTCCACGCCCCTGTTCCTCCCCCTCTTCACCCAGTTTTGCCACTAACCACCTCTCCCCACCCACCCTCCTATCCATCCCCTGCCCCCACTGCTACCTTACTTGGTTCTGCAGGGTCTGTTTGGCTGAGCTGCAGCACTGCTGCCTCATGACGCAGCGCTCATAAAAATGGCCACCAATGGAGTGCAGCCTGCTCTGTTGGCCGCCATTTTCCAAAAGTGGATGTGCCTTCCACCATTGTAAGTGGCTTCATGTGACAGCCCAATCCTGGCGATGAAAGGCCTGCTATAATCCATAGAGCAGAATATGACAATATTTAAATAACGGTATGTGGAACTATAACTAAATAAAATCACAAACTGTGTGCAAGTTCTCCTGTACTATATTTGCATGAATTTGCTTCTTATTTCCAGATGCAGAAGATTGCCACAAGTGCCCAGAAGATCACCACCCAAACAGGAAGCAGGATCAGTGCATCCCTAAAACAAAAACTTACTTGTCATGTCAAGAGCCCTTGGGAATTACATTGATTTCCTTGGCTCTCTTCTTTTCTGCAGTCACTGGAATAGTGATGTGGGTCTTCATTCAACACCACGATACTCCCATAGTCAAGGCCAACAACTGGAGCATCACCTGTGCCCTCCTCTGCTCTCTGCTGCTTTGCTTCCTCTGCTCCTTTCTGTTCATTGGCCAGCCTGGGAGGGTGACCTGCCTTCTCCGCCAAAGCGTGTTTGGCATCATCTTCTCCATTGCTGTTTCCTGTGTGTTGGCCAAAACCCTCACTGTAGTGGTGGCCTTCATGGCCACTAAGCCAGGAAACAGGATGAGGAAATGGGTAGGGAAGAGGCTGGCAGTGTCAGTCATCATACTCTCTACTCTTACTCAGAGTGCCGTCTGTGCAGTGTGGCTGACCACGTCTCCCCCCTTCCCAGAATCAGACATGCGTTCTCAGCCCACTCAGATCATAGTGCAATGCAACGAAGGTTCACCCACCATGTTCTACACTGTGCTTGGCTACATGGGCTTTCTGGCCATCATCAGCTTTGCCGTGGCTTTCTTTGCCAGAAAACTGCCAGATACTTTCAATGAAGCCAAGCTGATCACCTTCAGCATGCTGGTGTTTTGCAGTGTCTGGGTATCATTTATCCCAGCCTACTTGAGCACCAAGGGGAAATATATGGTGGCCGTGGAGATCTTCTCCATCTTGGCCTCCAGTGCTGGATTGCTGGGTTGCATCTTCATCCCTAAAATCTACATTATTTTTCTGAAGCCTGAGCTGAATACCAGGGAACAGCTAGTAAGGAAAAAGGATTTTGCTACCTGACTGAAATTCTCTTTCTTCTTATTTGTCTCGTTATTTTCCCCCTCACTTTTATGGTTTGTCTTTTAAAAAAATTGTTAAGTCCAACTACTTTGATGTTTGTAAAACACTTTGGATCATGCATGCATTTAATACATTAGAAAAGTTTCCTCATATGTCATTTTTTTGCCCAATTATTGTTCCAGCAGAGCCCTGCTTTTAACTTGATGAAAAAGAATGTGTATACACACACAAGCAAACACAGAGATAGATAGATAGATAGATAGATAGAGAGAGAGAGAGAGAGAGAGAGAGAGAGAGAGAGAGAGAGAGAGAGAGAGAGAGAGGTTGATTACCCCTTATCTGGAATTCCAAAATCCAGAATGTTCCAAAATCTGAGTCTTTCGCATGCTGACAGGACCTTGGTGGGAATAGCACAAAACGTGCAAAGGGAGTAGCTGGCCCCAGAGCATACATCTCTTCAAAGCCCACGAGATCTCCGCCATGTCGCCCAAGTCGAGCTGGGTGCCAAATTCCAAGGCCGCTGCCCTCTTCCTTGCCCAAAACACAGTGGAGTGTCCAATAAGAACATAAGAATGATGCGGACACAGGTGGGGAACACTGTGCAGCGACCTGAAAATACAGAAAGGAGTGTAAGTAACCTGAATCTGTAACCGAAGACCTGTAACAGTACGCCTTAAGTGTCCATCACACTGGGCAAAAGAACTAGGAACTATCACACCAGTCCCTGACCAGGCCGCAGCCATGGCCCCCACATGGGACGCCCATCACACCGGGCACCCAAACACTCACTCAGTGGTACCTATCACACCAGGTACCGTTCATCCACAAGCCAGGCCAGCACATAGCCTATTGGCCTAGTACTTACTTAGGTAGAACTTAGAAGCGACCAACCTCCACTGGCCGATGCATTAATATCCACTGGTGAAAGACTAATACTGCTGCAACAGATGCTGCCCCAATTCTGAATGAATGCAGCCCACCCATGTAGGGTGCTGAATACCAACCAGCCACTGCAAGGCAAACACTGGGCAATGAAGGCCTACTTCACTTGCAAATGTAGCCCATACAGTGTGCTGAATGCTTGCCAGCCACTGCCAGGTAACCAGGGGCCAATGAAGTCCTCTTTCACTCACAAAAACCTATTCCTACAACGAGTGCTAAATGCCCACCAGCTACTTCCTGGAAACCATTGACAACTAAAGAACATCACTTGTAAGTGTAGTCCCATATAGGGGAATGAAACTCTCTGGTTACTGCCAGGCAAACACGGACCAATGAAGACCTATTTTACTTGCAAATTCTGCTGCATCTGGGGTCCTGAATGCCCACCAGCCACTGCCTGCCAAACATTGGCCAATAAATACCATTTTCACTTGCAAACATAGCCCCATATAGGGTGCTGAATGCTTGCCGGCTACTGCCGGGCAACTATATGCTAGTAAATGCCTACTTCACTTACAAATGTAGTCCCATATAGGGTGCTGAATACTTGCTGGCTATTGCCAGGCAACTATGGGCCAGTAAAGCCTACTTCACTTGCAAACATAGTCCCAAATAGGGTGCTGAATACTTGCTGGCTATTGCCAGGCAACTATGGGCCAGTAAAGCCTACTTCACTTGCAAACATAGTCCCAAATAGGGTGCTGAATACTTGCTGACAACTGCCTTGCAACCATGGACCAATAAAGGCCTTCTTCATTTACAAATGTAGACCCACATAGAGTGCTGAATGCCCAGCAGCTACTGCCGGACAAACATGGGCAAATAAATGCACCTGCAGATATAGCCCCAGAGAGGGTTCTGAACGCTTGCTGGCTGCTGCCAGGCAACTATGGGCCAGTATAGGCTTATTTCACTTGTTAATGTAGTCCCATATACTGTGCTGAATGCTTGCTGGCTACTGCAATGAAAACATGGGCCAATAAAGTAATATTGAACCTATAAAGGAACTCCTATATAGGGTGCCAAATGCTTGCCAGCTATTGCCAGGTAACTATGGGCCAAATATAGCCTCAGATAGGGTGCTGAACTGTCATTAGCTACTGCCAGGCAATTATGGGCCGTTGAAGGCCTACTTCACCTACAAAGGTAGCCCCATACAGAGTGCTGAAAAGAGAGTGGCACTGCCAGGCAACCAGGGGCTATTGAAAGGTTGGACTAAACAACTTACAAATGTAGTCCAAAATAGGGTGCTGAATGCTTGCTGGTCACTGCCAGACAACCATGGGCCCATGAAGGCCTAATCTACTTGCTGGCATAGCCTGTGGCGTAGCTAATGATCATGTAACCTAGTGCCAAGCTCAAAATGTTGCCCTGGAAGTGAAGTCACAACCGGAAGTGACATCACACCTAGGCTTTTTAAAAAGTGAAAATTGGGCGGAAACCTGCCTCCTCCCCCCAGCAGCTCATCACCCACTTGCTCTGCTGCCTCCCCCCAGTCAGTGGCATAGCTAAGGCATCAATCTGATAGCTGGGGTCAAAGAAGATTTTGTAGCCCCCACATGATAAAAACAAATTTAATTAAATAAATAAAAAGTTATTGGTTCCATGCTGTATCATAAGAACATCTCGTTGACACTCAGAACAATCAGACTCAGGTCCGTTTGGAGTTAAGCAAATCCACTTTTTGTTCTATAAGACAGTTGTGCTTTCATTTTCTGGTAAATTTTCCATAACTTTTGATAGAATACAGATATTCCAATCTGGTTTGTTTAACTGCATTCTGCATTGAATTACCTTTCCAATGATATATAATATGATGGTTTTAGTTATACATAGCAAGATTTTCACAATTTTGGTCACTAGTATCAAGCTCAGGTTGTTGCCCCCCTAAAGCTTGATGCCCGGTGCAACTGCTACACCCTGCACCCCCTTAGCTACGCCACTGGGCATAGCCCATATAAGATGGGGATGAATTAACCACCTGAATGCAATTTGGTCATGAGTGGCCTGAGCTAAGTCTGACCTAAACTTATGGGGAAATAGTGAAGGAATGGGAGAATTCTGATGCAAAATACAGAGAATGTGACCGATCAATCCCCTATACATATCTAATCTTGCTGCTCAGGAACACGTTTTGCCATAGTAAGGAAGACCAAACATAGGAGTCTATGAGACCTGAGCCTCCATCTAATGGTCTTAGTAATGTCAAGCAAGCATGGTGTGCAGTAAGTAAGCTGCTGCTATGATTATGATTATGATTATGATTATGATTATGATTATTAAAAACACTGTAAATTAAAGGGCATGTCCCCAATCATGTGTGTAGAAATCTTCATTGATGATTAAGGAGTAACCTGTAGCACTTCTGATAATCCAGGAGTGCTGACTGAGTTTACAAAACATTTGAGAGTGCTGTATAAAGACATACGCAGCCAATGATAGCACTGACACTATTCTGGGCCAAAGGAGTGGCAAACAAACCACCCTGATATCAATGCCTTCCCAAGGGACCACTTAGGACCCAGTCCTATCCAATCCTCCAGCACCACTGCTGCTGCAATGCAGCCCTGAAGAAAGGAAACAAATGTTCCCCTATCTGGAGGAGGCCTCCATGACTGCTCCCCCACTGCAGGATGCAGTGGGTGTCTTATTGGCACGGCTGCACCAGCGCTGGAAAACCAGACAGGACCTGGCCCTTCTTTATTTCTCAGATGCTATACTACCTTTACTTGAAGGAGCTCAGGTTCTGAGCTCCTTCAGACATGGTTCTGTCTCTCCCTTGTCCCCTACAGCAACACTGTGAGTGAGGTTAAACTGAGAGACAATGACTTGCCAAAGTCACCCCAAAAGTATCATGGCCAAGCAGGGGCTGACCTGGATCTTCAAGATCCAGCCCCTCCCCAGAGCCACCACCCCTCAGGCTCTCTGGTTCCAATATTCAAATAGATCCTAATTTTTCCCCAGGGAGGTCTCTCCCCATAAATGAAGCAAGAAATGACATACAAAGAGGGTTTGAAAGGGGCTGTGCAACCCTCATGATCTGACTTTCCTGATTTTGATTGGCTTTGCCTTGCAGAAGTTCAGAGGTGGCCTCACTCCAATGAGCAGTTCCAAGCAGGCCTGAATCCTCTTGCAGAGACAGGCAGCCTCCTTAACCTGTCCCCTTATTCCCTGGACATCATATCATCTACCCAGGAAGCCTTATACTGATCACTCCCTGGCCGCTGCAGTTGGACAAGCTGGGTGGGGAGAGGAAGCAACTGGGGCAGCACAAGCAGCACACACAGGCCTCCCTCATCCTGACAGACACTCACATAGAAGCTTTAAGAATCCACACATTTGTTCACTATGTAGAACAACCCAACAGTGAATTCTAAGTTCCCCCTTTAATATATATGCCACCTTTTGTCATCTGATATTACTCTATAGTTGTATGCCAATAAATTCACATATTAAGAGTAAGCAGTGGGAGGTCAACTTGTGTCTCTGCAACTCTGAATGCTTGTGCTGCCAAAGGGGAGGGAAGCGGCCAGGCAGAAACAAGCACAGCAAATGGGAAAGTTCCTAAGAAGTCTACGCGGCCTGTGATCAGGACCCTCCCCAGGCTGGAGGAGGAAAGAGCCAGGAGCTCAGCTCCTCAGAGGGAGTGGACTCGCCCAGGACGAAAGTGGCTGCCTGAGGAGAAAGCCATGAGGCAATTGGCAAGTGGCTGCCATGAAGAGCACCGGGAATGGAGGAGCTTGTTAAGGGCAAAAAGGCACAAACAGGCAAAGAAAACACTGCCAGCAATTGAAGAGAAGTGAAGGGGGCAGAAAAGTGCCAGAAAAAAGGGACACCGAGGCAGGAGGGCAGGGCTGGTGCAGAAGCTGGTTCACCTGGCTGTGACCAGACTGTTAGCAAGAGCTAGTTTTGTAGCACTGACAGAAGGTGACAGAATGGATAAGATAAATGCTTAAAAGAGTGCTATGCTATTATGGCAAATGTTTAGAAGCTGAGATGCTTAAAAAGCTTAAAAGCTAGTCTCTGCTTCAACCAGGTCTGAAAACTGCAGGCTGGCAGCTAGATTTGGCAGAATGTCAGGAAGCTCTTGGCAGTATACCAAGGCATCAGATAACAGTTCCAAACAATGCGCACATTGAAGGCACTGTCTTGTGAAAAGGGAGGGTGAGAGAGGGAAACTCCCAAGTCATCTCAAGCTCTTTGCTTGTAAACAGAGAACAATGAGCAAATGAAAACCCTTGGCAAAAAGCATTTTTGCAGATTTAAAATCATAATGCTTTGAGGTTTCCTTTCTAAACCAAAAAGACAGTCTCATATACATAAATTAAACACTGGGAGAGCTATTTAGTGGGTATTATACCAAAAGCATCTTAGCAAGTGCTAAAAAGATTACTATGATGGCTTGGTTGCCAATAATTCTTCAATATTTAATAGTTAGTGTCTTTAAGAGTGTAATCAACATATATATAAAGGCATGGTAGTATGAAAGTGAGTTTTAACTGTTAGAATGTTTAATAAAAATACACAGAATAGCAAAAAGCTATTAGATTCTATTATTAGAAATGCTTAAGCCACCAGTCTCAAATGCAACCTTGGCAGAGGCAGATGTCTTGGCAAAAGCATTCCTAAGCCTGTATCTCTGAGACCTTGAGAACTCAAAGACTTGCAGAATTTGTTGCATCTCAGATAGACTTTTGGCAACTGCTTATGGACAGAGCAGGGAAAGTACACGGCTCTGCAACATTTTGGTGAGAGAGGCTTATCTGTTGACAGGTGAAATAGGATTTTCTAACAAACAGAGATACAGACACCTGCAGAACCAGCTAGACAGAAGATAACAGAAATATCTATGAGAGCCTTTGTCTGGGCTACAAGAGACTGTAGAGGGAGCTATAATTTGGTCAAAGTAAAAGAGAAAGTTTTCTGAAAGCAATCCTTTTTACAATAAGGATTTTGTTTGTCTTGTATTAAATAAATTACACTGTACATCCAAAGGTAACAGGTCACATACAGGGAATCACAACATGGAATAGAGGAAAGTCAGAGAGCTCAGCTTAAACAAAGTTTGGCAGAGAGCCCCATGGTGTCTAGCAGAAGGAATGTAAGAGATAAACAGATGGCTCCTAGCCAAGGCCATCCAAGTTAAGGATGCCAAGAAATAAGTACAAGGACATGCCAAAAGCCAGTTCTGAATATAATTGAGGTTACAGTGCAGGGACAGACTGCACTTGCTCCCAGTGTGGAAGGGATTGTCACTCCTGAATTGGCCTCTTCAGCCACACTAGACGCCGTTCCAGAACCACCTTTCAGAGCACGATACCATAGTCTTTAGAGACTGAAGGTTGCTAACAACACAGCACACTCTACTGGTACTTGGAAACAAAGTTTTCTATATGTTTAAATGTATGGTATTGCCTTATTTGAAACCTGTAACTTGAAACCAACCAATCAAATGTTTGTAAGGCTATCTCCGGCCAACCCAGAGCAAGCCCCATCTATGATGTCAAACTCCAGCCAATGGAAAGTGCAAAACTCCTCAAACAAAGGAGCCAAAATGAAATATAAGGGAGAGGTTCAGACTGGGAAAATTGATCTCACTGCTTCAGACTGGAGTCCCTTGAGATGCCTGTTGCTGGCAAAGAAATAAAGCTTGCAGACGATCACCAGTCTTGCCTACTGAGTTTGCTTTTGAATCTTGCAACACCTTGCAACAGCACCAGTTACTATACTTTATACCTGCCTAGACTGACTTGGATTTATTTTTGAGCACCACTGGAGGTGCTCATGACTGACTTCAAACACTCAGGGCACAATCCTCACCCCCTTTTCAGCTTTGAGGAAAGGGAACAAAGATGGCCCTAACTTGAGGAGGCCTCCATAGCTGCCCCCCAACTGCAGGGTGCAGCACATGCCCCACTGGCACAGCTATGTCAGTGCTGGAAAGACCTAAATGGTTCCGAGTCAGGCCATCCAAATCCAGCCGGAGAATCCTGCTCACCCTACAGGCCCTCTGCAGTACAGTGGCAGGAATGAGGAATTGGTTTCTCATCCAAGTCCGTATTCTTCAAATAAAATCAAAGAAATGATGGAGCTGCTCATCTGGCACCTGTGACTCTCCCTGCTCCACGTTACCTCTTTCTCAGAAGTTTGGAGTGTCAGCATGGAAGAGCTGCGACAGGGAGCTTGCCAGATTGGTGCAGACTGAAGCCGGGCAGCCTGCCAGCCCCAGCAACAGCTGCACCACAGCCCTCAGTTCCAAAAGGCAGCCCATTGCAATGTCTGTATTTTCCCACCTATACCACATGTGCTGAGAGGGAGGGGCAGTGCAAATGGCGGCGGGGCTGCAAGGGCCCCACCAGGATTATTCCCGTCTAGTAGGACTAAGATCTATTCTCTCTGCGTCCAAAAGCAACATGATTGTTCTTCAGGGAGATTCACAACCTATGGAGAGTTTGCGATTGATTTGTCAGGGTTAGAACATAATCCAGGTTAAATTTGCAGGCCTGAATAAGGTAGGGCCTAATGTTTGTGAAGTGCTGAGTCACCAGGACTCAGGTGTAGAGTGAGCCAGCTGATGACGCATGTAGCATGAGACAGGGTGTGGAGACACCACCCATCCTGATTCGTGCACAGAGCTTTATAAGAGACTGTGAGAGCCCTCATGTGTGGGTCGTTGGTGGTCATGTGTGTTGTATGTTTTGCTGTCTCTGCTTTGTTTTGCTTTGCTGCTGCTATTATTGTAAATTTGTAAATACAGACTGAAATGGTGATGGATTTCCTTGCGTCTGTGCACTCTCTACGTTGTGGGCTGTGTCCTTGAAGCTGCATTTCGCTGGACAACCAGATAAGGAGCTACTCCCTCCTCGACAAGATTCTAGTACTTTATGAAGATGCAAAGCAAGACCCAACAGAGAAGGTTTGGATCATGACATCTCAGGGGGATTTTGCAACAGTATTCCACCCGCTTTTATTCACACCCAAATCTTTCAATGGTACCTTGTCTCTCATACTCCACGCAAACCATGTGCCAGGATAGGAAGATTTCCTTAAGGCAATAAATCCGCATCAGCCTATGTTTTCTTTCTTGTATAGTGTCTGGTCAGTTCCATTTGAGTGTTCATTCCCCACATTTAACTGGTATCTACCAAGCACTGCACTGGGAACTGCACTGGAGAGGAGAAACTGAGCCGTCTCCCCAGTTCTGTATTTGAAATGAAAATGTCTCATGAGAGCTACAGTATCTACAATGCTGCTCATGCTGTAGCACATGCTCTCCATTCCATGTACTCTTCAATATCCAAGAACAGATTAAAGGGAAATGGAGGCACAGGAGATGTCTGGGAAGGTGGGAGTGACAGACAAACAAACCAGGCAGGGGGCAGACAGTGGACACTTTTGGGGACTCCGTGAGCACACCGTAAGCATTGCAGGGAGAGGGGCGGGACTGGTGGATCTCTGCTCCGCTGGATCAAGAACACTGCATCGGGCATCCATGCAGTGGATCCATGCAGTGGAGAGGTCTGACATGGGACCTCTCAACACTGCGCCGGTTATTTTGCAGGCACATACATGGAACTCAGGATGCAGCGGTTGCCTTTAGGTGCTGCTGCTCCTCTGGATGTCCAGAAGCTCAAAATTGGACTCTAAGGGTGCAATCCTAACCCCTTATGTCAGTGTTTTCCAGCACTGGCACAGCGGTGCCAATGGGATGTGTGCTGCATCCTGCAGTTGGGTGTCACTCATGGAGCCCTCCTCAAAGTCTGGGATTGTTTGTTCCCTTACCTCAGAGCTGAATTGCCTTTATGTTGGTGCTGACATAAGGGGTAGGACGTAAGCACTGATGTAAGCACTGACTTAAGGGGTTAGGATTGCGTCCTAAACCTCCTCCACCTGTTGATCACCACCCACCCATCCAACATGAAACATTAGGTCCTACATGTGTAGGGCTCTTCACACACACACACAGCTTCTTCAGCCTTGCAGACATCTGAAAAAGTTTCTCAATGTGATCATCTGCCTGGTCATTATCAAAATCACTGCCTTCCGTTAGAGAAGTCCCAGGGATAATCTGAAGCCACCTTCAAAATTCATAACAAAAACAGCTGAATCCACTTGGGAGTTGAGGATAAAATGTGCACTTCAGCTTTTGAAAAGCCAGCTACACGAGGCAGGTGTAGGGTATTCACTGCATACAGCCAGGTGTCTGTCGCTTGAGTATGAAGACCTCATGTGAGAAACTTAGCAGTGGGGCTTTGCTCAGCCCCTCTACGGTCATTTCTCCTCATGACTGATGATTGTGTTCATGGTGCCTCATGTGTGGAAGTCACTGGAAATTGGTAGAATGCTGTGGGGCTGAGGTTCAGACATGCTGCTGTTCAGATGGTCAACAGTGCTGCTGCTGCAACTGCCTTACAGTGTCATCAACAACTGCCAGTCCAGGTGGGGTAGGCAGAAGAACACCCATCAGTCTCCAGACGTAACTATTGGTGTCTTTGCCTCTTTCGGTACTGTTGAGCAGAAAGATCTCTCTTTTAAAGAAACTCCAGATGTATCTTCCCTGGAAAGATTGTAAGTTGGGTTGTGGTTTTGATGTCTAGTAATTCTGATTAAAATCAGTGTTGTAAATATAGAAAAATTCCTTGGGATTACATACTTTTGGACTGGTGGCAATAGTGGGGGCACTAGAGGTGGCTTGGAGTGAGTTCAAGTTCACATATACCAAAAGACCCCTGCATCTAGAGAACTAGGATGTCAGGGTGAACACTAGTCTTGAACTCATTTGATGTTCCCTGCTCATTATCCTTGTGTGGAGAAGTTTTTTTGTAGGAAGGAACAGAACATTTGGTTATGTGAGCTGCAGCCGGTGCACTAAAGTGGTTTGCTAGTGGGTGTGCTTTTAAAGACATCTGGAACATGACCACACATGGAGGAAAGCTAATATGCCTGCAGGTTCGAGTGTGAAGGTCAATGGCACAACTTAGTGGAATGACACACAAGAGCTATGGGGCACAATGGTGACGGTGTAACAATAGATCACTTTTATTGTGGGGATAATAATGCAACTGCAAAAATGTGCATTCAAAATACAAAGCAATACAGTGTATAGGATATTTTCAACCTTTTTCAGCTCATGGCACAGTGTCAGGGGTGTAAAATTGTAAAGACTCACCATGGGTTCTTGGACAAGGCACACCCAGCTGCCAGTCAGAGTGCCCACATTCCCCAGTGGCCTAATAAATGACCCTCCCCAAACGTCCATGGCACACATGCAGACCGTGCGTGGCACACCAATGTGCCACTCACAGGGGTTGAAAATTGCTGCAGTGTATTCACTACTCACTCATACAACTTGGCCTAATCATAAGCAGTTGCTAGGGCTGCAATCCCATAAACACTGACCACATGTTTATATCATATGTTGAAAGCTTGGGGCTGATCTCAGGCCTCCCCTTAAATGATTCCAACCTAGACAAGAGTCCTGGACTCAGATATGTCAAGGAGAACATGATGGAGGTGCTAATTGTGTCCTCAACTTGGCTGCAAACGTGACAAGAAGCTAGAGAGGCTAAGTGAGTCACTGGCCAGGCTTGTTAAAGGTGATCTATCTGTATCTGCTACAGGAGTTTGAAGAGTTGTAGGAATCATGGGGCGAATTTGCCAAGACTACTGGCCTGTGTGATCCGGGACTTGTGCTGATGGCACTTGCAATCCTTCAGCCCAAGGCTTGGGCTGAGGCAGTGCACAGGCCCCCAGCACAAATGGCTGGAGGCCCCTGAACACGGAAGGAGTGCAGATCCCATTCCAGAGCAGGCGGGTCAGCAGAGGAGGGTCAGAGGAAGGATCAGGCTGGGAGGCATGTTGAGGGAGAGCCTCAGTGACAGTGGTGGTGCCAGTAGGCTAAGCCCCCAGACCGGGTCGAATGCAGTCACTTGGATCTATGTCAGCAACAAAGCTGGTTTCTTAAAAGCTGGAAGAGTTTAAAATGCAGAAGGAAATAGATCAAAAGAGGCAAAATGGATACTTGATTAGAGAGACTTTGTCCAATCCCATCCCCTGCCACTCTCAAAGGTGGAGGTGCACACTGCATGCTCTGGGGGGAGCTTGAGGTTTCTGGTGGTGCACACACACGGTCGCCAGCCATTCACACTGGTGGCTCCATTGCATGCCCTGTCACTGCTTGTGTAGTGGAGAGGGATTCCAGTGATGGAACACTTGCTCCATCAACAGAAGGTGCCCATAGGATTAGGCCTTAGGGCTGCATGGCTATTCACATTGACCTGGAAGTAAGCCCCATTGAACACAATGAGGAGACATGCATACAGTGGCAAAGTAAAGAATAATAGAATCTTAGAGCTGGAAAAACCTAAAGCACCATCTAGTCCAAACCCCTGCCTCCAAGTAGGAAATCCTCTTAGAGCATCTTCAAAATAACACAAAACCAGTTTTTAATGAAACAATCCCTGCACTATAAGGGGATCTGTTTGTCACTTTCTACCCTTGAAGTTCATCTAGGCATGAGCAAAGGGCTCTTCCATGACAGAAACAAAACCTCTCAAGCCAGCCTTCCCTTGTCAGGAGTTGGGGAACTGAGACTCCACTTTCCTCATTGGCTTGTTCCAGGAGAAGAAAATGTCATCCTGTTCAACCACCCATAAACTATGGGAAGATGAGTGGACACATCCAGCAGGCCAGGTGACCAGATCCCTTCCGACTTTTGTTCAGAAGGAACTAGTGTGATAGGATTATATTATTTTCCATCTCTTTTCCTTGTTGGGCATCAAAAGATGTTACCAGGAATTCCTTGCCTGTAACTGAGCATAGTGAGAGCTAGAAAGTTCAGAAAAGCAGAGCTGCACGTGGGCCCATCAACCTGATTTTAAGCACAAGTAAGGGCTATGCAAAGAGCATGAAGCATTTCCATTCACCATATTGACTATGAACCAGAGCCTAAGACTACATGATTGTCTCATTTCAGCGTAATTCTGAAGTACTTCCATCGTCTCTTTGCCATGATGTTTGCCAGGTTCGAAATCGAGAAAGATGTCAACCTCTTGACAAACAAGACATTGAATTTTTTACCGATTGAAAACGCTAACAATGCCAGGCGGTCCTGTTCTGGAACTATGCGTCTCCTTTTCACAGGTCAGGGGCATCCCCTTAATTACGTCTGCAGCAAGGAAAAGGAGCTCATTGTCGTCATTGGGGGGCTCATTCCTCAGAACTCAAAGTTGATGCCCCACATCTTAAATATCTACAGGATCCCACAGGTATGTGTGTTCCCTAATCTAGAGAGAGGTACAGACACTAGGATTGCTAGGAGAGCAGACAATCTGGGCTACAACAAGTGAAGACAGAAGACTCTTCTCTATCCATTTAGCACAGAGTTGGAATCAAATGTTAATCAAGTGATGTGTGAAAATGTCAAAACCTGATTAAGTTCTTAAAAAACCACTTTAAGGAGGGAATAATTTGTACTGAATTAGCGGCAAATGTATGTGGGCAAAATATTTTCTCCAGTACCTTCCCTTGAGGAAGTCTCCATGAATGCCCCACACTTCAGGATGCAGTGCATAACACATTGACAGCGGAATTAAAGCTGGAAACTTGGACAGGAGTGGGTTCTGAGAGCCCAATCCTATGCCTGTCTACTCAGAAGTAAATCCCATGATAGTCAATAGAGCTTACTCCCAGGAAAGTGTGGACAGAATTGGAGCCTGAATGAATTATCCTAAGCCTCTTGGTCATCCTGCCCAAAACACTACACCCCAGAAAATGGAGACTTCCAAATTTTTGTTACAGGATCAAGTACAAAAAACTCTACTATATAACCTGCCAGGCATTTGAGAGAGGACCTTTTTATTTAGCAATCATCAGATGTTTGTCTGCCCTAAAAAGCTCATTTCATTTCCCCTTAGCTCAATTATGACTTCTTTGACTCTACACTGAGTGACAGAACACAGTTCCCTTCCCTCTACCAGATGGTCCCAAATGCAAGATCTCAGTACACTGGGATTGTTCGACTGATTCGGCATTTCAAATGGAACTGGATTGGCCTCCTTGTTTCAGACAATGACAATGGAGAAACATTTCTGAGGACTCTCATTCCCAGGCTCCTCCAAAACAACATTTGTGTGGCTTTTACAGAAGTTCTTTCAGGACTAAAGACGTATGTGGAAGTGAACCAACCCTTTTATGACCGTTTACAAGGCGTAAGATCTATTGTCTCCATGTCCAGGAGCAACGTGATTGTTGTTCATGGAGAGTCACGATCTATGGAGAGTTTGCAATTGATTCTAACATTTTATGAAAAAGCAAAGCAAGACCCAACAGAGAAAGTTTGGATCAAGACATCTCAGTGGGATTTTGCAACAGTATTCAACCCGGTTCTATTCACATCCAAATCCTTCAATGGGACCTTGTCATTCACACTCCACACAAAGGACGTGCCTGGATATGAAGACTTCCTTGAGGCAATAAATCCACATCAGCCTGTGTTTTCTTTCATACATAAGTTTTGGTCAGTTGCATTTTGGTGTTCGCTCCCCAAGTTCAACTGGTATCTACCAAACACAGGGAACTGCACTGGGGAGGAGAAGCTGAGCAGTCTCCCCAGTTCCGTATTTGAAATGAAAATGTCCGGTGAGAGCTACAATATCTACAATGCTGCTCATGCTGTAGCACATGCTCTCCAATCCATGTACTCTTCAATATCCAAGCATAGATTAAAGGGAACTGGAGGCACAGGGGATGTTTGGGCTGTTCAGCCATGGCAGGTAGGATTTTCCTGTAAGCCTTTAATGTGTACAGTCACCCCTGCATTCCCGTGGATGGACTTGGATCCACTCTTGCAATGCAACTGGACTGAGCGAGAAGTGAGACAATATTTTCACTTTAGTTTGTCTAAGCCCGAGTCCTTTCCATTTGGAAATGGGCTTAATTTAGAGGAGCAATAGATTGAAGGATAACTTTTGGGGTTATTAAATGAATTGTGAATTCTGGTGGAAATGGGGACTGGGAGTAGGAGGAGGGGTGAGAATAACTCTGAGAAAGTTTAACTATCTAATGTTTATAATCATCACATAGAAAAAAATGTTCTCATAGGTTTTGCTTGTATGCAGTCTTTCAGGAAATGTTCACAATATTTATTTTCTGGCCCTGATTATTATTCATTTCATGTCATGACTACTACAGAAAAAAATTATGTCATATACAGGGGGAGGTGTCAATAATGTATGGGCCCCAGGTGTCCAATGACCTAACCATGCGCCTGCATGTATAATCACAGTCTCTTCAGTGCCAGAAGGTCAAGGTCGCAGATTCCAGTGATATCAAAAGAACTCCTGCTCAACAGTTTACCCCTATTATTTTTCTTTTTCTTCAATCAGCTTCACCACTTTCTGAGAAATGTTCGCTTCAACAATAGTGCAGGCGAAGAAATATTCTTTGATAAAAATGGGGAACAGGCGACAGGTTTTGATATTGTCAACACCATCACATTCCACAATCTGTCTTTCCATAGAGTCATGGTGGGAAAGGTGGACCCCTGGGCTCCTGAAGGAGAAGAGTTTGCCGTTAATGGAAGCGCCATTGTGTGGAATCAGAAGTTTGATCAGGTGGGAAGGATCTTTTATGTAATTGCTGAGCTATAGTTCCACAGTTGCAGAAGAACATGGAAGTACCCTTCAGCAGATGTCTGGGAATTAATCTTCCAGTGCATGCTGCACTTACTCCGAAGCAAGCCCTATGGTACTCACTGGGATTTACTCTGGATCTGCCAGACTTCTGTGGTTATCATAACAGTGATGCAAGAATAACACGGACAAATGGGGCAGGTTTGTTGTAATGCTTGTGCTTGTAGAATAGGATGAATAACCATGGATAATACATGCAAAGCTCATGCATGCCCAGGCATATGATATCTATGCTCTTTTGTCTTTGTGTTTATCCATATCTTCCTATGAATTGTGATGCTGAATTGAATATCGTGAAGGGATGGTACATAGGGTAAGTAACCAAGGAGCGAAAACATCTTGATTCATATATAGAACAATTTTGAAAGGACACTTATTGGGTCTACAGCCTGCCTACGTAAACCACCTTGAGTAATATCTGGCAATAAACATATATAAATATAGGAGTAAATTAATCAGTATATGAGGTCAGAGGAGCACATGTCGAATATAGATGTTTACAGAAACGTGACTTATATGTCATTACTGTATTCTCAGTACCAAACCAAACCAAACATCACAGCAAAGAGAAAACAGTTGATTTCCATATTAAACCAATTTCCTCTGGGGTTTTTTGAAGATGCCGCCCCGATCGACATGCACTGAGAGCTGCCATCCTGGACAGACAAAGGTGGTACGCCAGGGGGAGCAGATCTGTTGCTATGACTGTGCTCAGTGCCCTGAAGGGAGGATTTCCAGCCAGCTGGGTAAGTGAAGAAGGTGATGCTCCATCCAATCGGTGTGCCAGAAGTTTGTGGAAATGAGCTGCTCAAAGGTCTTCCAGCCCAATCTTTTCTTTCCCAGCACTCAGAGGAACTGTGGCATCCAGGAACTTTTGTCCCCTTCCCCCGAGGAATGTCTCAGGTCCCGCTATGGGGTTTCTCATGTTTGCACCAGCTATTTTGCAGGCACTGATGTGAGAACCTTCATGTCAAGCTATTGGTTGGCAGGTTGGACACAGAGGATGGGATATGGCGGAGGAGGCCTCTGCCACTCCCACAACCCTCCCACCCCATCTCTTCCCCAATTCCCCCTTCCCCCGCTCACAACGCCATCCCAAAACCAAAAGGCCATACCACTGCCTGGCAGTCCCACTTTTCTCCACGCAGTCACATGGCATTCTTCATCCAGAACTACCTACTCCAAGGGTGCCGTAAATGTGCTTAACGACATGTTTACAACACCCAGTGTCAGCACTGGAGCTCAGCACCGGTGCTAGGAACCTTTAGGATTGGACTATTAGGGACGAATCCTCAATTCATCATACTGATACAGTCAGTAAAGCAACAATTCAGCAGAGAATATGGCCCAGTCCTATGGGACTGTTATGACAGTGGGGCAGGTGTCTACTGTTGCCAAAGGCCCAGTGATGGCGTGAAGCTGGTGTCACCACTGGGCCAAACCAAGCATCTGCTTCAAAGCAGCTACAGATCTGGAACCACATTGCTGCAGATGCCGGTAAGTCAGAAGTGGGGCATGTTGTGGGTGAGGAGAGATCAGGCCAGGGGAGAGAGGAGGTGGATCCTGGTGGCAGCAACATGCACCAGGATCGAATCCTTGAACCTTGCCTCGGAACACTCCCTGACTCTCCTCGGAAGCGCATCAGCAAAATGGAGGAGGAGACCTACAGGTGACTGGGCAGCCTATACGCAACTCTGCTGGCCAGCTGTTTGCCCCCCATGACAGCACACACTTCCTAGGCACAGCACAGCTGACATTTGGGTAAAGCCTGATGCCAGATTTATTGAGGGTTGACATTCAAAGGATACCTAGATATGTTACATACATGGATGTAGACAAAGAAACATTTGAGTGAGTGATTTCTTTTGTATGTATTCATTAGCACACTTCATCCTATGATTGCACTGCACTGTTGCCAGACAGGCTCAGGTGACGCAAGTATACTTTGAACTGTTGAATCCCTGCATGTTTCTTTTAGATGCAGATCATTGCAGTGACTGCCCAGAGGACCAGCATCCAAGCAGGAACCAGGATCACTGTATCCCCAAAGCCATAACCTTTTTGTCCTATGAAGAGCCCTTGGGAATTGTTCTGGCTTCTTCTGCTCTTCTGCTCTCCACCATCACACCTGTGCTCGTGTGGAGCTTCATTCAGCACAGGAACACCCCCATTGTCAAAGCCAACAACTGGAACATCACCTGTGCCCTGCTGTTCTCCCTGCTGTGTTGCTTCCTCTGCACATTTCTGTTCATTGGCCAGCCCAGAAAGGCATCCTGCATTCTCCGGCAGACCTTGTTTGCCATCACTTTCACTGGGGCAGTTTCTTCAGTGTTGGCCAAAACCCTCACTGTGGTCCTGGCCTTCATGGCCACCAGACCAGCTAACAGGATGAGAAAATTGTTAGGGATGAGATTGGCCATGTCCGTCATCGTGGTGTGTTGCCTGATCCAAACTGGCCTCTGTGCAGCATGGTTGGCAGTGTCTCCCCCCTTCCCAGAGCTTGACGTGCACTCCCTGATAGGTCAGATCATAGTGCAGTGCAATGAAGGCTCAACCTTCATGTTCTCCATTGTTCTGGGCTACATGGGATTTCTGGCCCTTGTCAGTTTTTTGGTGGCTTTTTTGGCCAGAAGACTGCCTGATACTTTCAATGAGGCCAAGCTGATCACCTTCAGCATGTTAGTCTTTTGCAGTGTTTGGGTGTCCTTTGTGCCAGCCTACCTGAGCACCAAGGGGAAATACATGGTGGCCATGGAGGTCTTCTCCATCTTGGTCTCTAGTGCTGGATTGTTGGGTTTCATCTTTCTCCCCAAATTCTACATTATTGTGTTGAGGCCCCAGCTTAACACCAAGGAAAACTTAGTAAGGAAAAAGAATTTTGTCACCTGACTGAATTGCTTGAGTACCTTCGTCCGTAGCATTGTGCATGAACCCCTTGAGATATGTCCATTGTTTTATAGAAACTCATGTGATTTCCTTCTATATTCCCAACTATTCCTCTTGGACATAATCCTGAGATTCATTTCAACTTTCACCAATCTGACATTTCAGGGTCAATCTAATTTCTCATTCCTCCCTTCTCCTCCAAGGTGTTGTCCTATTGTTCTAGATAGATGTTCTATCTAGTCCTGAGCTACCTGGGGCTTCTGGCCTTCATCAGCTTCACTGTGGCTTTCTTAGCCAGGTCATTGCCTGATGCGTTTAATGAGGCCAAGCTGATCACCTTCAGCATGCTGGTCTTTTGCAGTGTTTGGGTGTCCATTTTCCTAGCATATCTGAGCACTAGGGGGAATATATGGTGGCTTCTCCATCTTGGTTTCCAGTGCCGGGCTACTAGGATGCATTTTTCTCCCCAAGTGCTATATTATTGTACTGAGACCTAACCTAAATACCAGAGCGCAGCTGGTAGGAAACAAGTATCTGCAGTACTGACTAATGTTCCCAGTTCATCACATGCTTCCTCTTTCCTTGTCTATTTCACTGCATTTTAAAATGTAATCCTATGGACAAGGTTGTATCTTCTTCATAATTAGAAAATCATTTAGTATGTTTTAAGCAATCACTAGATAATAAAATCATGATGAGTGCCTTTCTCTGTTGATGCATTTATTGTTGGCCCATTTCCCTTCCAGAGATAGCAAAATAAGTTCCTGTTTGTGTTCTTATAGTGGAGTACGAAGATCTTTTGCACCAGACATTATGGAGAATCCAAGCCAATAAAAGCGTAAATTAAAGACATTTATGTAGTTTGAAGATGAAGCAATACTGACAGGCCCTGGTAGCGCTGCAGTAATCATGACGCCATGGCGACCCAGGGGCTTTTCACCTTACCTGGGAGGATTGCAGTGGCCTCTAGCAGGGTCCAGGAGGCTCACAGCCCCCATGACTGCACAGAGCTCCAATCTCAGAGTCTCCTGGACTTTTCTGGAGGCCAGCATAACCCCCCACCCCCAGGTAAAGTTAATAGCCCCAGGCTGACTTTTGCAGTGATTGGGTGTCCTTCGTGCGAACCTACCTGAGTACCTGTCTCCCAGGACTTACCCTGACAGTGATCCACAACAGGGAAGGAGGAGGACGAAGGAAGGCAAGCTGAAGGAGGGGGAGCACAGCCCAAGGGAACCCCACAGGGGAATGCCCTGGGAGGACAAGGAGCCAGCCAGAGGGGGTAAAGCTCCTGGGCCATCCCTACCCATTGGGTGGGGCAGGAGCTAGTAAGTAGTACCTAATATTTGAAAAGTGAACTTCTGTCCAAGTGAAAAGTCTGATCAAATATCCTCCTGTACATTCAGAAAAAAAATACTTCATTACTAAATTTATCTTTAGTCCGAAGCATGTTTCCCATCAAGATTTATGAGTTAAAATGGCTCTGCTCTGTTTTGCCCACAACATGTTATTTATTCAGGTATTCATCATCAGGTATTAAATAATGCAGTACATGAATTTCTGTGTATAATGTGTATTAGTGCCCTGGTGCCTTTTTTTTTTTTTTTTTTTTTACCAAGCAGAATCTAATCTCCTTTGCTGTGTTGCTTGAGAAGCACTTTTATTTCTTTTTATTTTGAGCCCCACGTGCATGTGGTGCTGGGTACCTCCCAAGAGATCATGACCCAAGCCAGTAGTGTGCCTTGAAGCAGGACAGATGGCAAGAGGTCTCAGATCCTCCAGGCCTCCTTTGGTTCAGACTACAGGCAACTATAAAAAGATCCTGCCTTCAGCTGCAGCCCAAATTCCAGGAACCCATCTTCGTCTTTGTCTCTCACCCATAGCTTCTCTCCTCTCCCCTCCTTCCTGGCTCCTGCTGGACTCCAGCCCCAGTTCTCCCTGGGAAACCCCTAACATGTGTTGGCCTTTCTTTGGAATCCTGAGGGGGGGGGAGATACAAGTGAATTTTTAGTAGAGAAACTGTAAGTAGGGAAAGAGCTAAGCACATATCACCCAATTCTCTGCTCCAAATCCCTATTCCTAAACATTTTAAAAATATTAATTAGACTCTGAGATGTGAAATTATGCATAAAATATAATTAGGACTCCAGTAGTCCTGCGCAGACTGCAGCATCAGAAGTCTCCACAATATTTGCTGGACAATGAACACAAATTGAAATCAAACTTCTATTGTGTCACACATTTGGGGGCATTCATTGACATTTGCAGATTGTGAAAGATTCTACTGTGCTCTGAAAACATCTCTGGTGTTCCCTTCAGGGAAGTTGTTCCAATGCTCAAGTCCTTATTGGGAGAAATGAAGAAGCAGATTCATGACCAACTGGAACGAACATGTTCTACCATGTCCTCAGCCAAAAGCAATGTGATTCTTGTTCATGGGGGTTTACGCTCTATGGAGGGTTTGCGCAAGATTCTGTCCAAAAGTGAACGTGATGAAATGAAACCAATAGAGAGGGTCTGGATCATAACAGCTCACTGGGATTTCTCTTCCGTTTTCCATCTGGATCTGTTCACACCACAGTCCTTCAATTGCACTTTGTCCTTTTCACTGCACAGAAATGACGTGGCAGGATATCAGGGGATCATTGAGAAAATAAATCTTAACAATTTTAATCTTTATCACTTCAGACTCTTCTGAATACAGTCTACTGTATTTCACTGTTCTGTACCTTCAATTGGTCTACATATACCAGGAGCAGAAGATTGCACTGGGGAGGAGAAATTGAGCAGCCTGCCCAAGTCCATCTTTGAAATGAAAATGTCTGGGCAGAGCTATGGTATCTACAATGCTGTTTATGATATAGTGCATGCTCTCCATGCCATGGAGTCATCAAAGTCCAAACAGAAGCTGAAGGGGGACGGAGGCACATGGGATCTTCGGAATGTCCAGCGGTGGCAGGTAGGGTGGATTCTCTTGGCAATTGCAACTGTCTGGGAGAATTGATGTTGTCACCAGGTATGTTATGAATAGCAGCCTCCATGTATGCTGCTCCTTTCACAGGTTGCAAAAATGGGGGGTTATTTGGAATCGTTACTGAGACCTGCAAAACTACCACACCCTTTTGGGGACAGCAAACAAATTCTTCTTGATTCACTGCTGATCTGACCAGTGACTGGTTCCTGTTGGCAACCACATTCTGACCTCTAATCTACCTATGTTGTGAAATATCTTCAGGCCCCAGTACAGTCAAGGTTAAAAACGGGGGGGGGGGGCTGTAGGTGCTGGTCAGTAGGAAAAGAAACAGTTCCACTGTCGGGATTGGACTAGTTGACCAATTAGGCCCCTTCCAACTCTATGATTCCATAAAATGGCAGCTGTTGGCGCAACTGTCGGCAGACATTTTGGGAGCGCTGCCACAAGAGGGAGCAGTGCTCCCCATCTGTTGACAAACCTGCCAGCAGCAGGGGCAGGGAGGAAGCAAAATGGGGCATGGAAGGGGAAGAATGAGATACAAGGAGGCTCCAGGATGGGAAGAATTGATAGGACTGGGTCCAAAGTGCTTTATTCAAGGGGCAGATGGGGCTCATTCACCTTAGGTTTTGTGCTGGCACCATTTATTACTGTTTTAAGAAGACTGCATGTTGAGCTGTAATTTGGAGAGTGTTGGGGGAGTGGACCTGTGGGTTTCATCAAGAGTATCCTGCATTTCCCCCTTAGTTCAATCACTAAATATATTCAACATTCAACAGAGAAAACTAAGGGCCCAATCCTATCCAACTTTCCAGCTCCGGTGTAGCCCCAATGCAGCCCCGTGGTAAGGAACAAATGTTCCCAAACCTTGAGAAGACCCCAGTGATTATCCCTCCACCACAGGATGCAGCACACACCCCACTGACACAACAGCACGGCACTGGAAAATGGGATGGGATTCGGCCCTGAAACGGCACAGTAAATATAGTAAATATTAGAGCCCATCAGACATGAGGAGCCTGGGAGATTAGAAACAGCTTCACCTGCAACCAGAAAGCATATTTGAAGACGTGAGAGGCATATAGGAAAGAACATTGTTCAAATGGGGCTTCTCTCCCTGCATCCTGTCACCCTGTTCACCTTGGACTGAAGGAGTGCCCAGCGGGTGCCATCCCTTGATGAGTGCAGCGAATAAGGGATGAATCCTATCCAATTTTCCAGTGTTGGTGCTGCTGTGCCTATGGGATATGCACTGCTTCCTGTGTAAGAAAGAGGCTTTATGTGTTAGCTAGTCAGATATTTTCTAGAAAAAGTCAAACGTCAAAGAAATTGCATTCAACTTGTTCTTGATCATTGACCCAAGTTCTTTTCTTTCTTCCTCTCCTCCAAGATAGCTTCACTCCTTTCTGAAAAACATTCACTTCAACAATAGTGCTGGGGATGAAATATTTTTTGATGAAAATATGGATTTTGCCACTCCGTTTGATATCATGAACGCAGTCACTTATCCCAATAAGTCCTTTCATAGAATCTGCGTGGGAAAGATGGATCCCTGGGCTTCTGAAGGAAAAGAGTTCACTATCAACCAAAGTGCCATAGTGTGGAATCACAAGTTTAAGCAGGTGGGAAACACTAGCATGTTTCTAAAGTATACAATCCCCAGTTCAAAAAGAACAGAGGAAGGCTCTTGCACTTTCTCCCTTCCCATTCCCTTCTCTGATTTCAACTTTTCAGGGATGACTCTATGCCAAGAGGTTGAACAGTTGCCCTCATGCTAAGAGCAGTTGCATCAGGCCAATGCAGACTCCAGCAAGTCTCTGGACGGCCAGAGGCTCATTGGACACAGGGTGCTCCCTGGGGGCCAAATTGGGAGTCCCGAAAGGTCATAAGTGGCCCCTGGGCTGGGGTTTGGGCACCCCTGGTCTAGAGGGACCATGTATCTAGCACAACGATTTTCAACCCTTTTCACCTTATGGCACACTGACAATGCAGTGAAGTTGTCAAGGCATACTATCAGTTTTCTGAGAATTGACAAGGCACCTCATGTGACAGATGGGGGGCTCACATCCCCAATGGCCCCACAAATAAGTGACCCTCTCCCAAATTCCTGCGGCATACCTATGGACCATTCATGACACGCTAATGTGCCATGTCACACTGGTTGAAAAGTCACTGGTCTAGCAGATGGTATAAGTTCATATGGCTGGTGAGGCTGAACTGCAAATGGAAAACAGAGCAGAGAGTAAAAGATAAAACAAAATGTAAAATGTAGAAAGACAAATCAAAAGGCTAGTAAATCACAGAGAACATTGCTGTAAACACTGATTGCTCCATATATATTCACTATGGATTAGTCATTAGTGTGTTCTTGTGTAAAATGGATGGGAACCTCACTTTGTGGAGCTGAGAAAAAGAAACAGATAATCTCCACTCTCAACCCCATCCCTTCTACTTATTGACAGATGCGTCCACAGTCCACATGTGTGGAGAGTTGCCTTCCTGGACACGGCAGGATTGTTCGTCAGGGTGCTCAGGTATGTTGCTATGACTGCGCTCAGTGCTCTGAAGATAGTATCTTGCTCCAGACAGGTAAGTAAAAGAATACAAAGGGACATGAAATCCTGCTGCCTCCATGCCCCGGATCGTCCCCCTCCTCACCCGGTTTTGCCAGTAGCCACCCCGCCCCACTCTCATCACCTCCCCCCACTGCGACCTTACTTGGTTCTTCAGGGTCTGTTTGGCTGAGCTGCAGCACTGCTGCCTCTTGAAGCAGCACTCACAACATGGCCACCAACGGAGTGCTGCGCACTAAGCTGGCAGCCACCTTACGACAGAGGATGTGTCTTCTGCTGTCATAAGTAGCTCCATGCGACAGCCCAATCCTGGTGATGAAAGGTTTGCCATAATCCATAGAGAGATTATAACAATACTTACATACCAGTATGTGGATATATAACTAACGGCACAATCCTAACCCCTTTCCAGCACTGACATAAGGGCAATGCAGCTCCAAGATAAGGGAACAAACATTCCCTTTCTTTGAGGAGGACTCCGTGAGTGACACCCAACTGCAGGATGCAGCACACGTCCCATTGGCACCACTATGCCAGTGCTGGAAAGCTCTGACATAAGGGGTTAGGATTGCACACTCAATAAAATCACAAACTGTGTGCAAGTGCTCCTGTACTATATTTGTATACAATATACAGTGCTCCTCTGCTCTCTGCTGCTTTGCTTCCTCTGCTCCTTTCTGTTCATTGGCCAGCCTGGGAGGGTGACCTGCCTTCTCCGTCAAACCGTGTTTGGCATCATCTTCTCCATTGCTGTTTCTTGTGTGTTGACCAAAACCCTCACCGTGGTGGTGGCCTTCATGGCCACCAAGCCAGGAAACAGGATGAGGAAATGGGTAGGGAAAAGACTGGCAGTGTCGGTCATCTTACTCTCTTCTCTAACTCCGAGTGGCATCTATGCAGTGTGGCTGACCACGTCTCCCCCCTTCCCAGAATCAGACATGCGTTCTCAGCCCACTCAAATCATAGTGCAATGCAACGAAGGTGCACCCACCATGCTCTACACTGTGCTTTGCTACATGGGCTTTCTGGCCATCATCAGCTTTGCCGTGGCTTTCTTTGCCAGAAAACTGCCAGATACTTTCAATGAAGCCAAGCTGATCACCTTCAGCATGCTGGTGTGTTGCAGTGTCTGGGTATCATTTATCCCAGCCTACTTGAGCACCAAGGGGAAATACATGGTGGCCGTGGAGATCTTCTCCATCTTGGCCTCCAGTGCTGGATTGCTGGGTTGCATCTTCATCCCTAAAGTCTACATCATTGTACTGAGGCCTGAGTTGAACACCAAAGAACAGCTAGTAAGGAAAAAGTAATTTTGGTCCCTCCCTAAATTCTTCCTTTCCTCTTATCAATGTTGCACTTTCCGTATTGTGTATTATCTTGTTTAAGGCTATAGGCCATGTGCAAAATCCGGTCCACCTTTATGCTTATGAAGCACCTCATAGTCAAAAGATAATCAATGGTGATGTTGAATGAAGCCGTCTCTCTATAAACATTACTCTATTAACTAAACTTTTTCCTTCTGTTTGATGGGAAGTTAAATTGAGGGCTGAGCTGAAGTTGCCACTCAAAAGTTGCACTTTGCCACTCAAAAGCCACCTTCCGCTTTTGTTTCAGCATAGGAAAGGCAGGATACAAATGTTTAAAATAAATAATTCACAGGCAGCAAAAAGATTTGTAGTGCCTCATTGTGCCATGGAAGTTCCTCGGGAGAGAAAATTGGTGGGCTCACAGACTCATGGAAAAAAGCAGTCGGGCAGCCCAATTCCACAGAGAGCCCACGGCAGCAGATCTCACACTCTAGTGCTGTTATGTCCTCTTAACCATGTCACAAAAGCTGTGGCGATGTTGTGAACTTCCAGATGCACAGCTGGAACAGAGAAGTCAGAGGTGGAAGGAAGTTGTGGGTCGTGAGGGCAGGTTATGGTTTGGGGGAGGATTGAGGGAAGATTGGCTGGAACAGGTTGGATAGGTTGTGCAAGCAGCACCAGATTGTGCAAGCAGCAATTGGTCTGGACTGAAGTATGTGGCCAGCACAGCCGGGGGTGGGGGGGCTGGGAGCAGCAGGCCATAGCAGCACCCTGATGCACACCAGTGGGACAAAAAACACAGGTCACATCCCACGGGGCTCATTTTTCCATTGTGGAAGCTCTTTGCAGTGACACTCCTCCCTCCCAGCAATTGTCAGGACCCCCTGCATGTGCCACTCCTGCACACTACCTCGTCGAGCGAGAGGAATGGCATACATGGTACCGCCCCTAGAGGACCCTGCCTCTCATCCATCAGGCCCTTCTTACAGATGTGTCCTGCATCCAGGTGTGCCAGCTGGATAGGGGACTGTGCCAGCTCTTCAGCCCCAGGATCCAGTCCCAACCCAGAACAGCATCCCCTTCCTCCAGAAATTCCTGATGACCCTCCACTACCTGGGGACTGAAAGCTTCCAGGGGTCATCACATGTCAATACAGGAACTGCCTAATTATCTACCAGTTGATCTGTTGATGAGTTCCTCAGTGCCAACTTCCTGCACCTATCTGTCTATGTCACCTTCCTCACTGCTGTGGCATAGCTGCATCACCTGCATTAAGAATACTATGGTGTTGTGGTGTTTCTCAAATTCATCTCCATTGATGATGTGACACATGTGGGTATATCCACTCCACCTGAAGTGCCCAGGATGAACTGCAACAGACATCAGCAGCACACCCTGAATGTCTAGGCAACCTGTGATGCCTGGGGACTCTTCACCAGCATCACTGCCAAGTTCCCTGGCAGCATCCATGGTGCCCAGGTTCTTGACACTTCTGCCATCAAGGCCACCTTGGCGTCATGGCCAGAGGGGAAGAGCCGGCTCCTAGGTAGGTGTGGGGACTTGGAGTTGGAGGGCCGTGCAGTCACATGGTGATAGCCAGCTGCCTCCTTCTTAACCATGGCTACCCCCATGGCCTTAGTCCATGATGCCTTATGTGATGGAGCCCCCAAGGCCTATGGCCAGGTTCAACATGGCGTACCATCCATAGCCCATGATGCCTTATGTGGTGGAGCCCCCAAGGCCTATGGCAGGTTCAACATGGCATACCATCCATGACTGTGGTGTGTATGTGTGGGATGCTGAAGATGTTCTTCTGGTGCCTGCAACTATCCAGGGGACTTCTGATGAGGACCAAGGTCACCAAGGTGTTTGTGCCATGTTCCACAGTATGGCCTGCAGAAGAACACAGCAGCCCTGTCTGATGGGAAAGGGGGCTCAGGGCCATGGACATCCCACCCACCGATGCAAAGCCAGCCCAGCAGTTCCTGGGGCACTGCCATCCAGGAGCCCATCACAGCCCAGTACATTAGCTAGTGAAGGTGAGTGCAAAGTGGGCCAGGGACTGCACCACCCCAGGGACAAACCCTCCCTTCTAGGGCCCATAGAGAGTCCTATGAGAGGGAGGCACCCACCTACCCAAGAAAGGCCCCAGAAAGACCCAAGAAGCGGGGCAGGGATCGGATTTGGCACTGCCGTACTCCGTGACAAACCTATGGAATACCCTCATGCTGCTGGGATTGCACTAGCATCTCGTCTGTGTTTGATACACGGTGGTGCAGCATTTTGGCTGGCACTAGGTCTACATCTGTCAGCAGAAACTGTCTTCTGCCGGCAGAATGCTGGCAGGGCTCCCTTTATACCAGCTTGTCTCACATACAGGATCAGGTTGTTAGCATTTTCTATGCTAGGCAAAAAGCTAAATGCAAAATATGAAGAGAAATAAGTACGATCTCAATACTGTATTTCACTTA
The DNA here is from genome assembly GCF_035046505.1 of Tiliqua scincoides. Taxonomy (NCBI): domain Eukaryota; kingdom Metazoa; phylum Chordata; class Lepidosauria; order Squamata; family Scincidae; genus Tiliqua; species Tiliqua scincoides. Next base: position 139,856,350 of record NC_089825.1, on the reverse strand, counting down.
TCCTGTTATCTGGGGTGACTTTTTGGTTGGCTGGCTAACAGTGGTGGACTTCCCCAGCCCCACACTCAGGGTAAAGGTCCGTGATGGCTCCCCCGCAAGATGCTGCCACCGCCCTGTGCTCAAATCCACCCCCCCACTCATGGGATCCCTACAGAGCCTCACAGAACTCCACGGCAAACCAAGGAAGGCATCTGAGGTTTCCCTGCATGTCTGACCACGTCTGGAGTCTCAGTAAGGCTTCTGCGTGGTCCTAGACCTGGGGTCGGCAACCTGTGTTTTCAGAGCTGCACGCGGCTCTTTCACTGGTCTGATGCGGCTCTCAAGTGGGGGCTGGAAGCGGGGCGCTTTCCCCACGGCTGCCACCCAGCCAGCTCAGCCCTGAGGTTCAGCCCGCTGCAGGGCAAAGGAAGGAAGGTCGCAGGGAAGAGGTGCCTGGCTGCCCTGTGTGGGAGGGTCCCCGTCCCCTTGCCCAGCTGGGTGCTTGCTCACAGTGGGGGCGGAGAGCTGGTCTAGGAGAGCACCTCCGCCCCTGCCTGCCAAGGAAGGAGCTGCTGTGGGCGAAGGCGGCGCCCCGGCCCCGCACTCACCAGCAGCCTGCACCCGCAGCACATCGCTGCAAGGCGCCCCCTGCGCATGCCACCAGCGGCTCTCTCGGACCTGCTCTCTGCCCCCCACTGTGAGCAAGCACCCTGCTGGGCAAGGGGGCAGGGACCCTCCCGCACAGGGCAGCCAGGCACCTCTTCCCTGCACCCTTCCTACCTTTGCCCTGCAGCGGGCTGAACCTCAGGACAGAGCTGCTGGTGGCGAGCGCGGGGGGCTCCTTGCAGGGACCCCTGTGGCTGGGCAGGGAGAGCTGGCAGCGCTGGCACGGCTGCGCATGGGCTCAGTGGGGAAGGGCATCAACGGAAGGGCTCCAGTAGGCGGTCGTCTCCCGGGCTGCTGAGGGAGGGTGCTGCAAACTGCAGTCCAGGTTTGAGGGGTAGGTGGGAGCCCCTCCCCTCAGGTGAAGCACGAGGGATGGTCCCTGCTGGCTGCCTGGTGTCTTGGGCCTCCCTGGGCGTGAGGGGAGCCCTGTCCTTTTCAGTGGGGCTCACTACTCAGTGCCCACAAAGCCCCTTTTTTCCCCCTCCTCCTCGAGACCTTAGGGTCACACCTGTTGGAGTTTGGTGCAACTCCGTCTGCTGTCCAGAGGTGGCAGGATACTGTCCTGAAAGGGTTAAGTAAGCCATAGCCCAGTGACCCTAGCCTACACTTTACCTGTCTCCTTTGGATGACCTATGTGGGGGTGTGGCCCAGACCCTGGCCTATAACCTTCCCTTCACTCCGAGCATGCCCTCTCTTCCTCACTGAACCTGACAAGGTGGCACTCAGCAGGGCTTTGCTGGTGACGCCATCTTGACGACATGGCACACACCAGCATCATTCAGTTGACAAAGTGCGCCAAGAAGGAGCAGAGAAGAGAAGATCCAGGGACCAGGACAACAGCAGAGCAAAGGTAAGTAAATAGTAAATAAAAAAAATATTTTCTTGGTGCTGCATAATAAAAGGACATAAGAACATAAGAACAGCCCCACTGGTTCAAGCCATAGGCCCATCTAGTGCAGCTTCCTGTATCCCACAACGGCCCACCAAATGCCCCAGGGAGCACACAAGATAATAAGAGACCTCATTCTGGTGCCCTCCCTTGCATTGGCATTCTGACATAGCCATTTATAAAATCAGGAGGTTGCACATACACATCATGGCTTGTATCCCGTAATGAATTTTTCCTCCAGAAACTTGTCCAATCCCCTTTTAAAGGCGTCCAGGCCAGATGCCATCACCACATCCTGTGGCAAGGAGTTCCACAGACCAACCACACGCTGAGTAAAGAAATATTTTCTTTTGTCTGTCCTAAATCTCCCAACACTCAACTTTAGTGTATGTCCCCTGGTTCTGGTGTTATATGAGAGTGTAAGGAGCATCTCTAGTCTATGCACTCTGTTCATCCCCTGCATAATTTTGTATGTCTCAATCATGTCCCCCCTCAGGCACCTCTTTTCTAGGCTGAAGAGGCCCAAACGCCATAGCCTTTCCTCATAAGGAAGGTGCCCCAGCACCTACAGGGGACCTACAATAGGGGGCTACATTATAAAAATGGGACCTATAAGAGCATAAAGGTAAAAAAAAACAACAACAAAACTATATATGCAGTGTTATCTTCATTTTAAATGTCAAAAGTGTTTTGTGGCTCCCGAGGTTTTCTTTTCTCCAGAAAACGGGTCCAAATGGTTCTTTGAATGTTTAAGGTTGCCGACCCCTGTCCTAGACCATGCAGAGCTTTGCACCTGGACATTAGCCCCTTTCAGTGAATGGTAGGTCCACTACTGCTGGCTAAAAGCCACAGATAGAAATCCAAACTGGTCATCTGTGGTCACTTCTATTTCCACTGTTCTCATGCTAGTCTAAATCAAAACTGTTCAGAAACTTCGACTCAATAGCCATCATGCAGTGAGTTTGATCCCTGGCTGTATAGCCAACAGACATAACTTCTTGAGTTTTGCAGAGAACTGAGCATGTTGGAAATGGCAATTCTCAACCCTGTAATTCAGATAATTATACTTATCTAGCTCCAAAAGTCCCATGGCTAACCAGAGACCACAAGCAGAATTCAAAACAGAAACAGATGAATCCATCCCAGGAGCTGATGAGGCACTCCATCTATGAAGGCTGGTTCCAAAGCAACCTGTCAGCTACCAGCTTCTTCAAGGTAAATTGGAGGCAGGCGAGGAAGGATCAACCGAAAGTTTGAGACTCCAGGTGGGGAATTGGGTGCAGCAGTGTCTTGGTTGTAGGAACTTCTTTCAAGACTGATTCTTGTGGCGACTGTACAGTTGGTGTGTGTCACACAACAAACATCGACCGGTTTAGCTGTGGACAAGAACTACGGGCAGATGGCATTGCTGCTGCTCCTTTTGCTGCCTCATGTTTTCTGCAAGCACCAGGACTCCCAATGTGGCTGGAGGCCGATGTCTCCAAATCCTATTGAGGCTTCTCCAGATGAAATACTGATTGCTGAATTTGTCTCTCTTTTCCTTAACTTTTGGGATGAGTTCCACTTTACTACACGCCCACTTTACTCACAAAGTGGCATGTAAGTAGTTCCTCAGTGTGTGAAAATGGACATTCTCAATATTTCTGTGACTAGAAGGGGGAAAGTCTTCATTATCTTTGACCTCGTTATAATGGGGCCATTTAATGCCGATGAATCCAACTGCATTCCCCATTATAAACATTCCATTAATTGTAACATGAAAAAAAATATTGTCTGAAATGTATCAACCAAGGCTCAGAGAATATACTGACAGCACAATCCTATGCATGTCTGCTTAGAAGTAAGTTCCATTGTGCTCAACTGGGTTTACTCCTAGGAAAGAGTGTATAGGATTGCAGCCTTATTGTGCACCATATGCTGGTCAAATTTCAGAGGAATCAGATGCGGAGCGTTTGAGGTGCAGAAGTTTAAAAATGTGCATTGACTTTCAATATCATGCAGTGATGGCTAGATATGTAGTTTCTGGAAATGCTGAAGCCAGGGGTTCTCTGCTCTCGTTTTTGCTCAGTTTCAGACATTGCTTCTTCCCTCCTTCTCTTCCCTCCTCCTGGCCTCCACTCCTTCCCAGTCTAGAGTCTTCTGCATTAGGGCTCCCATTTCTCCAGTGCCATCCTTTGCAGAACTCGGGATCTTGGTGGCCACTCCTTGGTAATAACCCTTTTCCGCTCACAAAGCTCCCCCAGTCTCTAGGGCAGGGGTGTCAGACATAAGGCCCAGGGGCTGGATGCGGCCCCCGGAAGCTTTTTATCTGGCCCTCAGGCTCTCAGCTTCTGAGGTGTTATGACTGAAAAGGCGGCCCACATGAAAATTGGGTTCTCCCAAATCTTGAGATATGATCAAGATTTGCGTACTTTCTCTTCTGTCATTTGCAGTTAATGAGTTTTTATATGAGAACAGGGTCTGATTTCTGACCATTAGCTGCTTAATGACGTCACTTACGTCATAAAGTGGCACTCACAAAGTCGCCATGCATTTCTGAAAAACATGTAAATCATAACAAAGAAAGCATTGCAGCAGTTGATGGTTTGCTTGCTTCCTTTGCAACTCCTTACACAGCATGCCCCCAAGTTTCTAACACCGTAATGGGTCCATTCAGGGCAGCCACGCCCACTCCTCTTGGTTTGCTCTAGTTGGAAAATGGGAGAAGGGTAGGAAAAGAATGACGGACAGGACAGAAAACCAATAGGGCGGATGCCAGTGAGTTGCATTCCGCCAACTGGTGGGTTACTTTCTTACCTGAGAAGACCGGTATTGGTAGAGAAATGAAAAGGCAAGGGGTGGCTGTAGAAGGCGGCAGGGATGGAATGGGGTGGTGCCAACGAGAAGGTGGTGGTGCCAACCAGAGATGACCAACAAGATCAGCAAAGCCCAGTTCGGCAAAGATCACATCTTCAGAAAAACCATCTGCAAAGAGATCCTGGCTAAGATCATCTCTGAGGATGAGAAGATGGGCAGGCAGAGGGAGGCTTCGCTGTGCAGAAGGGCAATGAACATACATTACATGCACCTTGGAACAAGTCCTGCTGGGTTGGACTCAGGGTTGATGCAGGCCACCTTTCTGGTCTCAGTCAGATGACTTTAGAAAGCACCAGACAGCACTCCCAGCCTTCTGGCTTTGTACCTTCTGGCACTGGGAGATATACTGCCCTTAAATTTGGAGGCTCTAATAGCTCTACTTATCTGTCATGGTAATCGCTGAAAGTGACATTAAGGTGGAGTTGCACAATGAAGATTCTCTACATAAAACATGGCATGGGGTATGCTGCGGGTTGGCCATCCCTGTTCTAAAGGAACAAAATACAAAAGACCTACTATGAGATATTAAGTATTACAAACCTCAGTGCCTAGTAGCTATACCTTAGTTCAGAGATACTATGCTTGTCTACACGTACAAGGTCTAATATTCAACGAGCATACTTCTGTACAGCTTAGTACCTCAGAACTTCCACCATGTCTCTGTTTTTTGGTTTACCGTAAGTGAGATCAACACAAATTCCAACCTTTTACCCAACAACTCACTGAGTTCCACACTCTGTCTAAATGCTTTCAATGCAAAGGGATCCTGTGCTGGCACCATGGAAGTTCTTTTCTCAGCATTTCAGAATCCCCTCAATTACAATTGTGGAATGAAAGTCAAGCTAAGGGCTATCATTGGAGGACTCACCACTTATAACGCCAGGCAGATGCCCCACATTGTCAATCTCTATAGGATACCACAGGTATGTGCCTTCATCTCTGTGTATATAAAAGTTAGGGAAGGCAAACATGCTGTATTTCTACATATGTCTCACCCAAACTGATGGGCCAAAAGACTCTGTTGTGCTCTCTTTGCTTAGTATTGGCCATTCATGTTTCAATCAGGTTCTAATTACACTTTGCATGAGAATGTGTGCATACTGGGTATTAGAGTTAGGTTGCTTTCTAGTTAGAAAACCAGAAGCTAAGCTCTTCTAATAATAATAATAATAATAATAACAATAACAATAACAATAACAATAACAATAACAATAACAATAACAATAACAATAACAATAACAATAACAATAACAACAACAACAATACAGGTATTTATATACCGCCTTTCTTGGTTGTCAGATTCCTCCTCAGATTTCTCCTTAATTCAAAATGGTTTACGTAGGCAGGCTGTTTAAATCCCCGTAGGGATTTTTACAATTAAAGAAAGGTTCTATTTTTCAAGAACCACACAACATTTCAGATGGAACTTTTGCGGTCTGTTATCACTTTCTGGCCTCCTCCCACACAGGCTGACAAGCAGCTCCTTCCGAAGAGCAGGTGGAATAACTCGGCTCAGCTTGTCAGCTGCTTCAAGGTCTTGCCGTTCTTGGTGCTGGTGGCCTCGAACTGGCGACCTTCATCTTCAGGCAGTTGGAGGCTCAGCCCTCTAGACCAGACCTCCTGCCCTCCTGCTACCAGCAATGTGTCAACTGGTAGTGTTCATAACATGTGCTGGCCTTCATTTTGCACACTCAGGGGAGGGGAAAATTTGAGAAATTGGTAGTAAAGAAGCAATGGGCAAGGAAGGAAAGTACAACCTGCCCATTTTCTATGCCAAATCCTGAACCATTTAAAAATTTTAATTGGACTCTGACATGTGGCATTGTGCATAAGATATAATTAGCACTCCAGTAATCCTGGCCAGTCAGCAGTATCAGAAATCTCCACAATATTTGCTGGACAATGAAACACAAATTCAAATCAAACTTCTATTGTGTCACGCATCAGGGGACGCAATTGCTATTTGCAGATTGTGAATGGTTCTTAGCTCTGAAAATATCTCTGGCATTCCTTTTAGCTCAGTTACGGCTCCTTTGATCCGGCCTTAAGTGACAAAACTCAGTTCCCCTCCTTATACCGGATGATCCCAAATGAAAAGGCTCAGTACGATGGGATTGTGCAGCTGCTTCGGCATTTCGGATGGACCTGGGTTGGCCTCATTGTCTCAGATGACGACAGCGGAGAGACCTTCTGGCGGATCCTGAAGTCCAGGCTCCTCCAGAGCCACATTTGCATCGCTTTTAGGGAAGTTGTTCCAATGCTCAAGTCCTTCTTGGGAGAAATGGAAAAGCAGATTCATGACCAACTGGAACAAACACGTTCCACCATCTCCTCAGCCAAAAGCAACGTGATTCTTGTTCATGGGGGGTTTCGTTCCATGGAGGGTTTACGCAAGATTCTATCAAAAAGTGAATATGATGAAATGAAACCAATACAGAGGGTTTGGATCATAACAGCTCACTGGGATTTCTCTTCTGTATTCCATCTGGATCTATTCACACCACAAACTTTCAATGGCACTTTGTCCTTTGCACTCCACACAAATGAAATGGCAGGATATGCAGATTTTCTTGAGACATTATTTCTTAAAGAATTTCATCATGTTGAGTTCCAGCTCTTCTGGACCCTAGTATTTCACTGTTCATTGCCTTTAGCTGACAAATATGTTCCAGCAGGAAAACGCTGCACTGGGAGGGAAAAGTTGAGTAGCCTCCCCAAGTCCATATTTGAAACAGGAATGCCTGGTCATAGTTATGGCATCTACAATTCTGTTTATGCTCTGGCACATGCGCTCCATGCCATATATTCATTGAAGTCAAAGCAGAAATTGATGGGAGATGGAGGTTCATGGGACTTCAGGGAAGTTCATCCTTGGCAGGTAGAGTGGATTCTCCTGTTAATTCAGTTTAATAAGAAACATCATACAGGTTCAGCCTTGTTATACATTGATTTTTTATACACAAATTTGACTCAACATGAATGGCCACTGCAAATGAGAAGGAATATGCTGATCCCTGGAGAAGGGGAAAAATGCATCCCTTTAAAATCAGTTTAAAAAACTGACCAGTCCTTTAACAATAGCTTCCTTAATGAGAGAGAGAGAGAGAGAGGGCAGCTGGCTGACAATCCATCAATCCTTCTCTCTCCAGGCGACCCCTCCCTTCCTCCTGAGCATGTGAAAGAAAGGTAATCACTTTGCATTGGTGAAGGGAGGGACTGAGTGAAGTGCCTTTGTAAGCCCTTGCAGGACAACTGATTGATGGATTGTCTTCTTAATGACTCTTATCTTACATCACAAAGGTCAGCAAGGTTGTTTTTAAATCACCAGAGAAAAGAAACTTGGTTTTATGCATTGATTTGCTATAGTGCGTTTTTTACCTTCTATGTGAGTGCTTGGAACAGAATCCACACAAATAAATAGGCTCAACCTGTAATTGGCAAGAGTACCTTGCCCTACTGCAGATATTACCAGCACCCTCTCTCTTTCCTGCTGGTTTCACATATGGCAAAAATGGAAGTGTTTTCTCAGTAATTTAACCAGGACTGGCAAAATCATCTTAGGTTTTGTGCAGTCCCCTTTCGGGCGCAGTCCTAACCAACTTTCCAGGACCGAGATCAGGGCGATGCAGCTCCGAGATAAGGGAACAAACATTCCCTTACCTTGAGGACACCTCCATGACTGCCCCCAACTGCAGCATATGCCCCACTGGCACAGCCATGTCAGTGCTGGAAAGTTGGTTAGGATTTGGGCCTTAATTAGTCTTCTCTAATGAGTCATTTCTAAGAAGAATACAGGGTGGGCCATAATTTGGACAAAATTGGTGGGAGTTAGGGAGTGTGCTTATGAATGTCATCCAGGACGTGGTGCATTTCCCCCACAGTCCGATCACTGATATTCAGGGCATTCTTATGCATGTCTCCACTTACAAGAAAGTTAGACTGAGTTCAGATGGGGTTACTTCCAGGCAAATGTGCCTCAAACTGCATCTAATAACTATAAACATTCCATCACTTTACAGTACGTTTGTGATGGCTGCTGCCAGGGCCGCACACTTAAGACTAGTGCTGTGGCCCTGGGGATAGGGCCATTAACTTATGCGCAAATGTAACAAATCCAAGAGTTTCAGGGAAGTTGCACTAGGTTTTGACCACTGAAAGCAGCTCATTCACATTTTTCTCACTTCCAAACTAGCTTCACTCCTTTCTGAAAAATGTTCACTTCAACAATAGTGTCGGGGAAGAAATATTCTTTGATGAAAACATGGATTTGGCAGCTCCATATGACATCATGAACACAGTCACATATCCCAATAAGTCCTTTCATAGAATCCGTGTTGGACAGATGGACCCCTGGGCTCCTGCAGGAAAAGAGTTCACCATCAACAGAAGTGCCATAGTGTGGAATCACAAGTACAGCCAAGTGAGGATTTCTATTATCTTCCTGAATTGTAGAATCCACAGCAGAAAAAGATCAGAGGAAGGGTGTGCTCTGACCCAGAACACTTCATTCTCAGTGCTGTTGTTGTCTCAGGCCCTGTTGCACCATGGTATTTTGAGTGTCACAGAGACTCTTTCAATCAATTTCATTTAATTTAATGAAATTAAATCTGGATAAGACAGAGGCTCTCCTGGTTCAGAAATCCTCGATGCAGGTGCTGGATTATCGGCTAGCTCTGAATGGGGTTGCACTCCCTCTGAAGGAGCAGGTTCGCAGCCTGGGGGTTCTCCTGGACTCGCAGCTGCTCCTGGATTCCCAGGTGGCGGCTGTGGCTAGGGGGCCTTCGCTCAGCTTCGGCTGGTGCGCCAGCTGCAGCCGTACTTGGATCGTGACATCAAGGTGACATCAAGGTTAGATTATTGTAACGCACTCTATGTGGTGCTGCCCCTGAAGACGGTTCGGAAACTGCAATTAGTGCAGAATGCGGCAGCCCATGTGGTCACTGGAGCTAGGCGGTCTTACTCTGTCAGTCCACTTCTCCGGGAGCTACATTGGCTGCCCGTTCGTTTCTGGGCCCAATTCAAGGTGCTGGTTTTGACCTTTAAAGCCCTATACTGCTCTGGGCCAGGATATCTTAGAGACGGTCTACTCCCGTACAATCCGGCTCGTCCTCTTAAGTCATCAGAGAAAGGCTTTTTACAAGTGCCGCCGCCTAAGGAGGTACATGGGGCGGCGACAAGAAATAGGGCCTTCTCAGTAGTGACACCAACATTATGGAACTCCCTTCCCCTTGACCTGAGAATGGCTCCCTCTCTTGAGAGTTTCCGGCGAGGCCTGAAGACACTGCTGTTTATACAAGCCTTCTGATTTTTTGGCCTTCTTAACATTTTTTACACATCTTGTAGTTTTTTACAGGCCTGAGTCCGCTGTGACTTGCTCTTTTGTGCTCTTTTTATTCTGTCTTTTAATCTGACTACCGTTTTTATGGTCTCTGTTAATGTGTTTTTCAATATGTTTTTATCTGCTGTTGTGCTAATTTATGTTTTTTAAGTCTGTTTTTTACATGTTGTTAGCCGCCCTGGGTCCCTTTCAGGGAGAAGGGCGGGAAACAAATAAAGTTGTTTATTATTATTATTATTATTATTATTATTATTATTATTATTATTATTATTATTATTATTATTATTATCCCTCTTAGAACCTCTGTGGGTAAATAGGTTGAACTCAACATGACAGACCACAGGAAGAAATGGCTGGTTTCAGGTTCTCAATGTGATGCTTTTCTACTTGTTGATAGATGCTTCCACAGTCCACATGTGTTGACAGTTGTCCTCCTGGACACAGCAGGATTGTTCGTCAGGGTGCCCAGGTGTGTTGCTATGACTGCGCTCAGTGCTCTGAAGATAGCATCTCGGTCCAGACAGGTAAGTAAAAGAGTACAAAGGGACATCAACTCCTGCTGCCTCCACGCCCCTGTTCCTCCCCCTCTTCACCCAGTTTTGCCACTAACCACCTCTCCCCACACACCCTCCTATCCATCACCTGCCCCCACTGTGACCTTACTAGGTTCTGCAGGGTCTGCTTGGCTGAGCTGCAGCACTGCTGCCTCATGAAGCAGCGCTCATAAAAATGGCCACCAATGGAGTGCTGCCTGCTCTGTTGGCCGCCATTTTCCAACAGTGGATGTGCCTTCCACCGTCGTAAGAAGCTCCACATGACAGATTAATCCTGATGATGAAAGGCTTGCTATAATCCATAGAGCAGAATTTGACAATATTTAAATAACGGTATGTGGAACTATAACTAAATAAAATCACAAACTGTGTGCAAGTTCTCCTGTACTATATTTGCATGAATTTGCTTGTTATTTCCAGATGCAGAAGAATGCCACAAGTGCCCAGAAGATCACCACCCAAACAGGAAGCAGGATCAGTGCATCCCTAAAAGAATAACTTACTTGTCGAGTCAAGAGCCCTTGGGAACTACATTGATTTCCTTGGCTCTCTTCTTTTCTGCAGTCACTGGAATAGTGATGTGGGTCTTCATTCAACACCACGATACTCCCATAGTCAAGGCCAACAACTGGAGCATCACCTGTGCCCTCCTCTGCTCTCTGCTGCTTTGCTTCCTCTGCTCCTTTCTGTTTATTGGCCAGCCTGGGAGGGTGACCTGCCTTCTCCGCCAAAGCGTGTTTGGCATCATCTTCTCCATTGCTGTTTCCTGTGTTTTGGCCAAAACCCTCACTGTGGTGGTGGCCTTCATGGCCACTAAGCCAGGAAACAGGATGAGGAAATGGGTAGGGAAAAGACTGGCAGTGTCAGTCATCATACTCTCTTCTCTGACTCAGAGTGGCATCTGTGCAGTGTGGCTGACCACGTCTCCCCCCTTCCCAGAATCAGACATGCATTCTCAGCCCACTCAAATCATAGTGCAATGCAACGAAGGTGCACCCACCATGTTCTACACTGTGCTTGGCTACATGGGCTTTCTGGCCATCATCAGCTTTGCTGTGGCTTTCTTTGCCAGAAAACTGCCGGATACTTTCAATGAAGCCAAGCTGATCACCTTCAGCATGCTGGTGTTTTGCAGTGTCTGGGTATCATTTATCCCGGCCTACTTGAGCACCAAGGGGAAATACATGGTGGCCGTGGAGATCTTCTCCATCTTGGCCTCCAGTGCTGGATTGCTGGGTTGCATCTTCATCCCTAAAATCTACATTATTGTTCTGAAGCCTGAACTGAATATCAGGGAACAGCTAGTAAGGAAAAAGGATTTTGCTACATGACTGAACTTCTCTTTCTTCTTATTTGTCTCGTTATTTTCCCCCTCACTTTTATGGTTTGTCTTTTAAAAAAATTGTTAAGTCCAACTACTTTGCTGTTTGTAAAACACTTTGGAACATGCATGCATTTAGTACATTAGAGAAGGTTCCTCATGTGTCATTTTTTTTGCCCAATTATTGTTCCAGCAGAGCCCTGCTCTTAACTTGATGAAAAAGAATGTGTATACACACACAAGCAAACACACACACACACACACACACACACACACACACAGAGAGAGAGAGAGAGAGAGAGAGAGAGAGAGAGAGAGAGAGAGAGAGAGAGAGAGAGAGAGAGAGGTTGATTACCCCTTATCTGGAATTCCAAAACCCAGAATGTTCCAAAGTCTGAGTCTTTCGCACGCTGACAGGACCTTGGTGGGAGTAGCACAATACGTGCCGGGGCACAACCCAGCCAAGGAAGCCAGGCAGCACAGCACAAGTGGAGGGCTGCTACCAAGCAGAGGATCCTGGCCATGCTGCTGCCACCACTGGCATCCCATCCCTTTGCCACCAGGCTGCCTCCCTTTAGCCCTGCTTGGCTACAGTGCTCTTCCACCAGGTCAATGGACAGCCATTTCAGCCAATGGGAGTGAGCCTTCTGGGTGTGACAGGGCCCAACAGCTCCCATTGCCTTCAGTGGCATCTCCTTTCGTTCAGTTTTACGCAGGGTTTTTGTGATGCACAGGCAGCTCCTTCACACTGCTAAAATGACACTGGAAGAATCATGATCCTGATATAAAGTCCATCTTTCTTTCAATTAAACGTGATTTAGAAGAGAATTTCCATTAAAAGATAATTTCAGTGTAAGTAAATTGCAATGAGCCTGGCATGTGTGTCTTGAATCAGTACTGCTGGGTAGGTACTAAAGGCCTGGGTGCCTTGAAAGAGGCCACTCCTGATCCCAGAGAGTGCCTTCGGGTGGTAATGGCAGGGGGCCCAGCCGGGCAGGAGATGCTCCAGGGTGGGGAGCTTGCAAAGGGTCTCCTGAAATAAAGACAGGCAGCTGGTAGCTTCAAAATACAGCGACACAGAAATGTTTGTACTTCAACAGATTTGTTGGTCTTCAAGTGGTGTGTGTGTGTGTGTGTGTGTGTGTGTGTGTGTTATGAGATAGAGGCTACAATCCTGTTGACACTTACCTAAGACAAAGCCTTGTTGACTATAATGGGACTTACCTCTGAGCTTCCTCAACCCCTTTTCTGATGTTATTGAGAAAGCATTATTGGCATTTGATGAAATTCAGCATGGAGTCAGGATGGGATAGCTTAAAAGAGGAGAAAAGACAGCAGCTGGCTCTCTCCTCCAGCGTAGCACTGGAGGACTAAGTGGGAATTTATATGTGATAGGAAGTAATGTCCACTGCAGGCCATGCTTGAAACTGATATATGCATTATTTAATAAATTGTGGCTCTAACATCCTATAAGTGCCTTGTCTTCTGTGATTTATTGGAGGTGTGCACACAATTCATAAAGTAAACCACAACTTGGTGGAAAAATGAAACCTTTCCCCATCTTTTGAAAACAAGTCTTGAGACTCTCAGTGTTTTGTGGAGAGTGTTAATGTCCCGGAACACACTCCAGCACTCTGTGTGGGTAGCAAGCTGGACAGCAGAATTTCAGAACATGGGATTCTGAAATAGCCAGCAATCTCCAGCAAAGAGCACCTCAATGAGGTCAGGGTGTGTAGAGAAAGTGAACTTGTTCATCTAATACATGGAGTAAGACTACATTTGAAAAGCCCCACATTGCAGGTTCGTGCCTAAATACTACCAGCATGCCCTTGCATTTCTCTTTGCCATCAATGAGATCAACAAGAATGCCAAGCCGATGCCCAATGCCACACTAGGACACCAGATGTTGGACAATTCTTTTAATGCAAGAAGAACCTCTTGGAACACTCTGGAACTCCTCTTCAGCAAAGTGAAACTTTCCAATTACAACTGTGTCAGGGGGAAGAAGTTAATGGCTGCGATTGGTGGGCTCACTTCTCAAAACTCCATGCAGAAGGCCAACATCTTGAATGCCTACAAAATCCCACAGGTATGTGTCTTCATAGGCATGTTTCTTCACAGGTGTGCACTTTCAATGCAGAGAAGTAGAGATCTGCTTCCAGTACCCTACCTGTACCCCCTCCAAGTGTGGAAGTTGACAGGACTACTCAGCAGAAGCTGCTGTCATTACAAATTACCCAGCACCCCCCAATAAAGACACAGGCAAGGGTATATGGTACAAAGGGCCACTTTATTAACTATTTAAATATACTTCAGATTGCAACATGGCCTAACAAATAAGTCATGCGGGTTCTACATGGGGGAAACGGAGCTGCCCGTCTACTTCCCCCTATAGTTATTTGGGCGACCACACCAGACTCAGGGCAGCGTCAGTACAAGCCTGCCGCCCCCTTCATTGTCACCCCGAAGGGGCAGGGTGGCAGGCTAGCTCAGGCCACCCGAGCGAACCCGCGGTGCGCCTTTACCACCAGGCCGAGGTTCATCCAGCCTGCGCCACCCAGCCGGGAATGCCAGCATGACCAAGCGTGGAGTCCACCCGGCCCTTGCCACCCTGCGGTGTACACCGATATGACCTTACCTACCCAAAACCCGCACGATACCTGCCACCCGGGGGGTCAGCCTAGCGCTTGGCCCCACCGCCCCACACGGAAACAAATTTCCGCAGGCCCAGTTGCATTTCAAGAAGAAAAGTATAATTGCCCAACACCGAAAGGTGTACTCCAACGCTTCTGAACAACTGGGGCGCATCATAGCTGATGCCTGGGTGATAAATGACACCGACTCCGTAAAGGAGTACCGCCCGCCTCACATACGAATTTACCTTCTTCCTATCCAGTTCAATCTTTTTAACATCAGAGGCATAACACCAAACACTGTGAGGCAAGAGGTCAGACCATAAGATGACCGTCCCGCAAGATGCTGATTAATGTGGAGAATATCGCTGTAGGCCTGAAGCCTCAAGGACAGAGTCGTCCTCTGGCCCAGGTCGTTCTCTCCCAAATGTATAACGACGATGTGAGGCTGGGCATGGGCATGCACAAACTCATAAAAAGCAGGAAGAAGCTGATCCCACAGCATTCCCCGCCGTGCAACCCAATGCACAGTAGCCAAGGAACCAAGCTGCAACTGCATGCCAAAGCTACTGGATGCCGCCCTCTTCCTTGCCCAGAAAACGATGGAGTGGCTGAAGATAATGACCCGAACTGCTCCCGCCCTGGAACCTGTGGACAGGAAAACAGGAATCACAATTCCAGAAACATGCATCACTTAACCATATAGCACCTGGCAAAGCCAGTGCAAGTGAGCGCCCAACCGCTGTCACGGGACGAGCCCGGAAATATAGCATGCAAAACAGGAACATGTGGCAGTGCCACTATAAACTTCTGGCAATGCCAGTATAAAGAGCGCCCAACCACTGTCACGGGACAAGCTCGGAAATATAGCATGCAATACAGGAACTTGTGGCAGTGCCACTATAAACACCTGGCAATGCCAGTATAAAGAGCGCCCAACCGCTGTCACAGGCCGCGCCTGGAAATTTCTGTGGTATCTGCATCACCCCTTGCCCCTACCACCAGGGCGAGGGGGAATAGCCGAGCGAATCCCGCTCAGCGCTTGTCAGGCTCTCTGACGTAATACGAAAATGCGCAGGAGCGCCAACGGCCAATCCTCTGAATGTCCCGGGCTGGGAGGCCGATATCAGCTGCAGCCGATGCAGCCCCAATCCTGAAAGAGTGCAGGCCGTAATCTTCCGCCCGAAACCCCAGGTCCGCCACTGCCCTGCGAAAAAGGACCCTAACTGGAAAAACATAACAGGTGAGGCATCAACATGACAGAACAAGGCATCCCAAACCACAGGACGTGCAGCCAAACAAGACCAGCATCAGCAAAACTTGAGGCCTTGGCACAGAACGCCAATGCCGCCAAGTACACTGATAAAGACCCACACGATACGTTAATGCCCTGCAGGTATAAAAGAACCGCATCAGGTGTTCTGGCGGAATAGGCCAGACTTGGGGTACGGCCAGGGCTGCCAAAAAGGCCTCAAATTCCCTTGCCTCCCTTTGATAGCTGTGAAGGTAGACGGCGCAAGCGCAGACAAATTTACATGCTGCGCTCTGCACAGCCAAGGGTCCTAAGCCAAAGGGGCATCGGGTCGGGATCCCGCCGCACCCCTGGAGCCAGCTGCCGGAAATGTTCCACCTAAAAAACAAGATAGGGTGTCGGCTATGCCGTTATCAAGACCCTGGATGTGCCTAATGAAAAACAAGGTGTTAATCTTAAGGCAATGCAAAACAAACACCCTCACCAGTCCCATTACCCGTGGGGACCGGGACGTCTGCTGGTTAACGACAAAAACCACAGCTTGGTTGTCGCACCAGAAACGCACGGTGGAGTTGGCAAATTCCTCTGCCCATAATTGAACTGCCACCGCAAGGGGGGGGACAGCCCTAAAAAATCATGTCTACAGTAACCCCTTCTGAAACCCATGTATCCGGCCAAGGGGCAGAACACCATCTCTCTCTAAAATAACTCCAAATCCAAAACCACCCGAAACATCAGAGTGAACCTGCAGCCCCGCCCCAAGTAAACACTCCTGCTGCCAAAAGGATACACCATTATAAAACTCCAAAACTGTAACCAGATTCCCCATCTGCCTTCATGTCCTGGGTGATCCGCAGGCGATGGTGAAGCCTCTAATACCTGCCATGCAGGCATGCAGCCTCCTGAAAAAAGGCCTGGCTGGGGGCAACTACCCTGCAGGCAAAATTCAGATGTCCCACGAGAACCTGCAAATGTCTCTAGGACATTTTTGGAGCCTGGAGGCCAGCACGTATTAGCTGCTGCAGCCTAACCAACCTGTTGCCAGGCGGCCTACTGCACCGCTGTACAGTGTCTAATTCAATACCAAAAACGTAAGGGTAGTTGCGGGCCCCTCAAAATAATAGACCATTGAGGCGAGTCGTGCTCTGCTCACCACTAACCACTCCAAAAGGGAGGCAGATTTCTCGAAAGGGCACAGGAAATTGCGCATCTCATTGGTAGCGCTTTATCCAGATATAAGGAACCATTAAACTGAAACCAAGCAAACAAAAATCATCAGGGTGGACGGGCAAGAGTCTGATTGTAAACACAATATCCGCCTTGGCCATAAGGGCGTCAAGGCCACAGCCACATACTACCCTGATAGCTTGGTCCAAAGAATATATCATAATGAACTAAGGTGTGCAGGGATCCTATCACTAACTGAACCCCCATAAGGATAGGACAGATGGTGAATGAGATGGAAGGTCCAGGGACCTTCTTGGAACTACACGTAACAGGAACACCTAAACATTGGGAAACGGAGGAGACTTAAAGGGGCCCGCCAGATGGCCGGCTCCCTATTCCTTATCTATCTTAGCTTAAACTGTTCCTTCCATACCCTTTACCGACAGGAGATTCCTGGCCCAGGTAGACCTGGAGGGAGGGGCCGCAGGAATCTGAATCCCTTGTCACTACCTTCAACTAATGATTGAGCGTCCGAAAACTTAGGATACCCCTACAAAATACAGCCAACACCTCTACTCTAATCAGGGTGGGCCACCTTCCCAGCTTGAGGGGGCTGACCACCCCCACTTTTGGCCTGCCCAGCTCGGAGCCTGGGACTCCTCCTAAATCCTGCCAACTTGGGGCACACGGACACCGAGTGCTGGCCGTTGTACTGCCCACTGACATGTGCAAGGGTGCAACCTGCCCTGCCGCACCGCCCCATGGAGTTAAACTCATAGCAGGAGCGGGGGGGTCAAAGCATCACACTCCTAACATCCCTGCCACTGGCCCGGCTGCGCCCAGAGCAAATGCCCACTAAGGATCAATCGCCCAAATTGGACCGGGCCGGCCAGATAATTTGAACCCACAATCCTGCTCTGAAACCTGCCAGTCGAGGGGATAATATCCAGGTACTTAAAGTGCAGCTGCCCGTGCTGCCTACATTTGAATAACTACTGCAGCATAAATAATATATCAGGTCAACCAATTATTCTAATTTCTACCAATTTTTCTGCCTTCACCCCACTTGGGGGACAGGCACTGGGTCACCCACCTTCAAGGCTGGCTCAGGTTGCTCACACAATAAACTAAACACATTAACAAACTCGCCCCGCTAAATTTTCCTTTAACTGCCAAGGCGAGTTGACCACCCAAAGGCAGGGCCACATCCCACTAGGCCACTCGTGGATGCTCACCTGACCCTTCCGTGGCTCCCTGAGAGAAAACCCCATACAGGACATCAGCATAAGGAGCTAGGCTGTAAGGGACACCAGAGACCATCAAGATCCGATGCCTGTACCTGAACAGCTGGAGGTCCCGGAGCCTGTCGCTCAATGAGCTTGTCCAAAGTGGTTAATCCCTTCTGTGCCCAGAAAATGATGGAGTGCCCACAGATAAGAACCTGAACTGTCCCTACCCAGGAACCTGGGAAGATGCCACCTGTGGCTGCTGCTGCTCATCAGGGTCCCACTGTGCTTGCACAACCGGAGGTCTGGCTGGAGCCTGTCACTCCTTAAGCTCCTCCAATGGTTACTCTGGAAGAGAGGATTTGCGTTAGGTTCGCCCCACGTCCCTTCCTGGTAGACCTCCCTGGGGAGGGAAGCACCTGATGCATTGACCATCACCCAAACCAGCGTTTACACATTGCACTCTCCTTCTTAAAAGCTTCTACCTGTGCAACCAGAGCCCACAGCTCAGCTGTATCATCCTCCTCCTCTGAGGAAGAAGTCAGTGCGAGCTGGGGGGGGAGCCTTCCCCCCTGATTTCTTATTCCTCATTGGGCATACAGACGTCTCAACAAAAAACCTGGGGGGGGGAGTGGTGGCAACTGACAGCCACCTCTCACCCCTCCAATATATTTCTATTAGAGAAATATATATATTATTTCTGAGAGCCCAGTCCTATGCATGTCTACTCAGAAGTAAGTCCCATTATAGTCAATGGGGCTTACTCCCAGGAAAGTGTAGACAAGATTGAAGTCTTATTTATCATGACCGTCTTATTATTTAACAATCATTAATTAACAACAATTGTATTTTTTTTTAATTATTATTATTAATAGCCAAAAAGGGGGGAGGGTCAAGCGGGGGGGGCGGTTTGCAGTGAGTACTGCTCAACCTTGCTTCACAAAGCAATGATCCCCTGCTGAACCACCCCGGGCTCCACTCAGGGCACAATCCCCACAAGGTCTACTCAGAAGAAAGCCCGTTCTATTCAATGGGGCTTACTCCCAGGAAGCGTAGCTAGGACTGCTCAACTCCAAACAACCCGCACAGCTTCAGCCAGCAGCAAACACTGCCTGCCATTCACTCTCCACTAACGTGGGAGGCAGGAAAACAAGCGTGGGGCAGGAGGGCAAGCGGGAGCCACGCACACACGGGCCCACAGTCCAACCCAGCCAGGGGGGAGCTCAGGCAGTATACTCCAGCTGCCCCCAACCGAGGCGCAGCTGCAAGCAGCAGGCTCGCCCCTCCGGCCAGCGGGAGGATGGGTCTCACGCCCACACAGCCCCCGCAAGCCACCCTAACCAGCCAGCGGGAGGCTTAGGTTGGGCTCAGGCATGCCTGGCCCCTCGCCAGGCGCAGCTGGTCGCCGCAGCGCTTATCAGCGTGCCCCAAAAGGCGACAGCAGGGGCGGGGGAGAAGGCAGGCGCAAGCAGCACCAGCCTGGCTCCACTGGTAGCTGAAGCCCAGCAGCCAGCGAGCCCGGAGGCGAGGACCTCAGGTCCCGCTCTCACCACCCACAGAAGCACGCCAACCCCCAAACCCCGAAGCCACCCTAACCACCCAGCGGGAGGCTCAGGTCGGGCTCATGCACGGCCCCTCCTCAGCCGGGTGCCAGAATTGGCGGGGTGGGGCAGGGCACTGGAGGCGGCACCAGCCTGGCTCCGCTGATAGCCACAGCTCAGCAGCCGCTGAGCCCGCGAGCGAGGCGCTCAGTCCCGCTCGCCACCCACGAAGCACACCAACCCCACCGGCTCACAGCCAAGGGGAGCGAAGAGTCACCCCTGCTTGAAAGCAAGCGGGGGGGGGAACCCCCAAGCCACACTAAGCAGCCTCAGCCGGGCACAACTGCCTGATACTGCTCACTGCCCTCCGGTGGAACCCTTGAAGGGCAGGTGGGCAGGCAAGGCTCCCACAGCAGAGACGGTTGAGCTCGGAGGCCACCCCACATGGCCTTCAGTTGGGGAGCAGCAAGCAGGGATCCTCCCTTGACCACTGCCTGGTCCCGACTGCGCGGGCTTCCCTGAGCAGCCTGCACGTGGCCCCAGACCAATTAGCCCCCAGCCAATCGGCTGCGAGGCTGGCCCTTCCTGTGTCTCGTGGGCGGGCAGGGTGAACGCCGGTGGCGTGCTAATACCCGTGCCACCGGAATTCTGTGGGCTTCTTGGAATGACAGGGCCATGGCCTTATAATTCTAGTACGGTTTGCTTCACCTCATTACAGAGCATGAGCCCACTGTACTTTAAGCCATGAGTCAGACACGAGTCAATGCAATTCCTCTCATAGTTGCTTAGCATTCACTCCATGGTATAATTTTATGTGTGTATCAGTGCTCTCTGCTCCAATAGCAAGTTTTTGAAGGGTATATCTGTTGGAGTAGTGTTTTCTCTGAATGTAAGAAGAAATACACTGTTTAATAATGAAGGAATACATTTCTCGCTTTAAAAATATTTGTCTCCCTGACTAGCTGAGCTATGCGCTTTTGACCCCATGTTGAGTGATAAAATTCAGTTCCCACTTTTCACCCGGATGATTCCAAACGAAAGCCTTCAGTATGCTGGAATTGTTCAATTGCTTAATCATTTTGGATGGAATTAGATTGGCCTTTTCATACCAGATGACGACAATGGAGAAAATTTTCACCAAACACTGAGACTGAGTCTCCTCCAGAAAAATATTTCCTGCTGCACTGGTGCTCTGCACGCTTAGGATTGGGCCATCAATTTAGTGGGAAGAGACCTCACATCTTAAGTATCTACAAGATTCCACAGGTACATGTGATCATCCATAGCTTCAGGACACACAGCCCACACTGTACCCAGTGCTGGGTGTGAGCAGGCTGGAGGTCTCCTCAGTGTAAGAGAACGTTTGTGGCACTAGGTTTGCAACATCCAGCACCAGCTGCTGCACTGGTGCTCTGCACGCTTAGGATTGGGCCGTCAGTTTAAAGGGAGGATTCCACTGGGGTTGGAAGGCTCTTGCAAAGCAGGTGTTTTCCTCTTGCATATCTCCATCTCTGTTATAAATGAGCCATGAAAAGCAGGAAAACCAATGGCAGCAATGTGCACAGAAAGGTTTTAGCAAGCACCCCAACCCCTTCTTGTTGCTTTGCTCCTAAATCTCACCTGTATAAACTGCTTTTTTTTGGGGGGGGGGGGGAGGAAGTAATTGAGGTTCCCAAAGCGGCCACAGAAGGAGGCCAGGATGATGACATATGAAACCAGCAAGGTCAGGCAGTTAGGTAGAGTTATCAGGCCACCACTGACCAGCATGAGTTTCTCAACCACATAGATTTCTGCACAGGCCAGCTTGATTACCTGTGGGATGTCACAGAAGAAATTGTCCAGCACATTCGGTCCACAGAATGGTAGCTAGGCTATGACCACCATCTGGACAGTGGAATGAATGAAGGCTCCTGTCCAGCAAAATATCAGTAGACTGAAGCAGCGTTGCCGGTCCATGATGGCTGTATATCTCAATGGGTGGCAAATGGCCACGTAACGGTCGTAGGCCATGAGAGTGAGGACAAACATCTCTGCACCCCCAAAGAGGTGCAGACCAAACAGCTGGGCCATACAACCACCATAGGAGATGACAGAACCACTGTTCAAGAGGCCGGTCACTAACTTTGGGGCAGCCACTGAACCCATAGACATGTCAATAATGGACAGATTGGCAAGGAAGAAATACATGGGGCTTTGATGGAGCTTGGGCTCAGACCACACAGTCACCATAATTAATAATAATAAATAATAATAACAGGTATTTATATACCGCCTTTCTTGGTATTTAATCAAGACTTTATTCAAGGCGGTTTATATAGGCAGGACTTTATTTAAATCCCTTATTAAATAGGGATTTTTACAATTTGAAAGAAGGTTCTTTCTTTCAAGAACCACTACATTCAGGTGTTTCATTCCGATCTGGCTTCACATTCTGGCCTCCATCCTCCCACGCTCAGAGCAGATGTAATAGCTCGGCTTCAGCTTGTCAGCTGCTTCAAGGTCGCACGGTGCCGGTGGCCTCGAACTGGCGACCTTGTGGATGGTATCTTCAGGCAAATGGAGGATCTACCCTCTAGACCAGACCTCCTGCCCTAATTAGGAAGATTCCCCAGAAGGGAGGTGGTGTAGCAGGCCAAGACCAGGACAAAAAGAAGGAGCTGTGCAGTGTGGGAACAGGAGAAGTCCATCCATTCATGTTGATGTTTGGTTCTGGTGCAGTTTAAAAAAAATGGAGTAAGTGAACAATATTCCAACCTGGACACAAATAGCCCATTTTAAATCATTTTAGTCCAGTAATGTATTACCTGACTTTCAATGTATCATGCTGTGCCACCGCCCCAAATTATGAATAAAATCAAGACGTTTTCGCTCTTTTTTCTTTAGTTCTCAAATTCTAGACGCTTCCAGGCTCCTTCCTCTCGTTACAACATACAAACAATGGTTTCAAGCCAATATTCATTGTTGTGTGTGCATGTCAAAATGGAAAGACAAAAAATAAACTTGTGTTAAAATAATTGAATGATTAGACCCATTAGTTTTATTTGCATCTCATTGCTTATCAGGACCAATTTCATTATTTCTGCAAACCAGAATGCTAACTGTGGTGGTGACAGCAGGGCATCAAATCAGGCCATCCTAAAAGTTTTATATATTATATAGAGAGTCGTCTGGTTCATTATTTATATGAATTTTATAGAGAGTCCTGGGCTAGTACTGGTGTCCTACACACTGCCTGGGAGACAGCCATCACAAACATGCTGTAAGACTTGTCACAGTGAGCAGGAGAAAGAAGGCACTGATGCAGAACCCAGCACTGGTAGGTGCTGGGCCTTCATGCCGGTCAGAAGACCAGCAGTAGCCTGCAGCAGGAAGTTCCACACCTCTCATGCTCATGCTGTAGCATATGCTCTGCATTCCATCTACTCTTCAATATCCAAGCATAGATTAAAGGGAACTGGAGGCACAGGGGATGTTTGGGCTGTTCAGTCATGGCCGGTAGGAGTTTCCTGTAAGCCTCTACTGTGTACGGTCATGGATGGACTTGGATCCGCTCTTGCAGTGCAACTGGACTGAGCGAGAAGTGAGACAATATTTTCACTTTAGTTTATCTAAGCCCTAGTCCTTTCCATTTGGAAAGGTACTGGCAGCCCAATCCTCTGCATGTCTACTCAGCAGTAAGTCCCATTAGAGTCAATGGGGCTTACTTCCAGGAAAGTGTGGATAGGATTGGGTTGTAAAAGCATCAACCATGTATTAACCGTGTTTAAGCTCATTTTTAACAGTGAGGAACCCAGTTGAGACAGGCTGTCCCTCAGTTCTGCTACTATGTTGATTACCTCTGAACTGAATGTCACAATGTTAGTATGTCTACAGTGGTTTAGCTCGTGGGAGGCAGGCAGTACCATGTGACACACTTGGGGACGGTGATACTATGAGTGGCCTAAACTGTGGATACTTTTTTATTTTTTGAATCATGCCATCATGATGTTTATCCTTCGATAGGTAACTTAATGCAAAATGTAATGAAACAAACCGTGTTATCTGTTTTCTGTCAAACGTTCTAGCCAAATAACCAGAAAAGGAAAACACAACTGCCTTATGTAACAAAAAATGGATTTCTTTCACTCAAAACCAACCAATGAGACTTGGGGTGCAATCCTAACCAACTTTCCAGCACTGACGTAGCTGTGCCAATGTGGCGTGCCCGGCATCCTGCAGTGGCGAGGCGGTCAAAGGGGCCTCTTCAACATACGGGCATGTTTGTTACCTTCCCTTGGGGCTGCATTGCAGCTAGGTCAGTGCTGGAAGGTTGGTTAGGATTGTGCCCTAATTGTTCCAAGAGCAAATGAGGTGTGATAAAACAGCATGGAACCAATAAGTGTTAGTCTGAGTCAGCTGTAATTTCCATGGATCAGAACTCACACCAGCACTCCTATTCTTTTGTGTGTGTGTCAAGTTTGCCACTTGTTCTTTGTTGTTGACATTTGTTGGGTGACCTGGAATGTTGCATAGTAAAATAAATAAATAAATAAATAAATAAATAAATAAATAAAGTTAATGGGTGTGACACTAACCCTATTCATGTCACTAGTGGGACGTTTGGGTGGTGTTAGTCACTGGCTGAGTTGAAGTTAGTTTGTCACTTTTAAGTTAGTCACTCTTAAAGTGGACCCCAGAAGCTGGTGGGGACAGGATCACAAAGAGGGGGACATGTGGGGGAGGGGACAACATTGGGGATGGAAAGTTTTTTATCTTGGAAGGACGGAGATGAGTAGTGGAGCAATAGACTGAAGGATTACTATTGGGGGTTATTAAATGAATTGTGAGTTCTGGTGGAAATGGGGACTGGGAATAGGAGGAGGGGTGAGAATAACTCTGAGAAAGCTTTACTATGTAAAGTTTATAATAATCACAGATTAAAAAATGTTCTCGTAGGTTTTGCTTCCATGCAAGGTCTTTCAGGTCACACGGAATTCCTCCAGCTTGTTGATTAGGAGGAGGGGTTGCAAGTTAATGTGGGGCATTGCGGACTTTCTGTGTTGTTGGTGCCTGCCTTAGACGACTTTAAAAGTGGGTTCCAAACATTAATGGTGGACTACAGATCTATCCGTGGTTATTAACCATTCTGCCTACAGTGAACCTCCAGGTGCAGGGGCAGGATATCACCGAGTACTAGCTGCAGAGACTTTCAGTCCCTGCTTGTGGGGAAATGTTCAATGCCTTTATTTTCTGACCTTGATGATTATTCATTTCATGTCATGACTCCTACTGAAAATAATTTTGTCATATACAGGGGGCGGTGTCAAAAATGTATGGGCCCCGGATGTCCAATGACCTAGCCATGCATCTGCTTATACTAATCACAGTCTCTGCATTGCCAGAAGGCCAAGGTGGCAGGTTCCAGTGATATCAAAAGAACTCCTGCTCCACAATTGACCCCGGTGTTTTATTTTTCGTGTCCTCCAATCAGCTTCACCACTTTCTGAGAAACGTTTGCTTCAACAATAACGCAGGCGAAGAAATATTCTTTGAAAATGGGGAACTGGCAACAGGTTTTGATATTGTCAACATAGTCACGTTCCTCATTCACTCTTTCCATAGAGTCAGGGTAGGAAAGAAGGACCCCTGGGCTCCTGAAGGAGAAGAGTTTGCTGTTAATGGAAGCGTCATTGTGTGGAAACAGAAGTTCGATCAGGTGGGAAGGATCTGAATGCATTTTCTGAGCTACAGTTGCATAGTTGTAGAGGAACTCAGAAGTACTCTTCAGTAGATGCCTGGGAATGCATGTTCCTGTACATGATGCACTTACTCTGAAGCAAGCCCTACGGTATTCACTGGGATTTACTCTGGGTCTGCCAGCCCTCTGTGGTTATAGTGATGCAAGAGAAACACCTAAAAATGTGGCTGACTTGTTATAACGTTTGTGCTTGTAGACTAGGATGAATAACATGGATAATATATGCCAAACTCTCATATATGCAGGCATATGTTATCCATGCTCTTTTGTCCCCTTGTTTGTCCATCTCTTCCCATGAATTTTCAGGCTGAATTGATTATGGTGATGAGAAGAGGTGGTATGTAAAGGAACTAAAGGAAAACATCTGGGGACTGAAGGATTCTATATGTAGAACAATATTGTAAAGACCCTCATTGAAACTAACTAGGACAGTCCACCTATGTAAACCGTCTTGAGTAATATCTGATGAGAAAGGCCTTATATAAATACAGGTGTGTGCCACTTAATGACAGGGACACATTCCCTGATCCCTGTTACGTGATTAGGTCATTAAGTGAACATTCAGTCCAATCTATTGCCTTTGTTGCGTAAACAGACACCGCCTGCCAGACACCGCTGGCTGCACAGGCTACTGGAGACAGATGGCCTCTTCTTTGCATTAAGAGCCTCTCTGTTGTGTAGAAAGACACTCTGCTGCAGGCTACAGGAGATGCGATTGCCTCCTTAAGAGCACCTTCATTGCGCTTTGACCACCGTCAAATAGGCGATCAGTCATGAAGTGAACCATTGTTAAGCGGCACATGCCTGTATAGAAGTAAATCAATACGTATAAGAGGTCAGAGGAGCTCATGAGCTGTGTGTCATAACTGTATTCTCGGGCAGAACAAACCAAACCAAACATCACAGCAATGAGAAAACAGTTGATTTCCATGCTAACCCTTTCTCCTTTGGGGTTTTTTGAAGATGCTGCCCCAATTGACATGTACTGAGAGCTGCCATCCTGGACAGACAAAGGTGGTGCACCAGGGGGAGCAGATCTGTTGCTATGATTGTGCTCAGTGCTCTGAAGGGAGGATTTCCAGCCAGCTGGGTGAGTGAAGAAGGTGATGCTCCATCCAATCGGTGTTCCAGAAGTTTGTGGAAATGAGCAGCTCAAAGGTCTTCCAGCCCAATCTTTTCTTTCCCAGCACTCAGAGGAACTGTGGTGTCCAGGAACTTTTGTCCCCTTCCCCCAAGGAATGTCTCAGGTCCCGCGATGGGGCTTCTCATGTTTGCACCAGCTATTTTGCTGGCACCGATGTGAGAACCTTCATGTCAAGCTATGAGGTCGGACACAGAGGATAGGATCTGGCGGAGGAGGCCTCAGAGATCATTATGCCTTGAAGAAACAGGCTGATGGCCAAGATGGGAGAAATAGTTAACGTGATACAGTGCTGGTCCTGACATATCATGAGAGCTTTATTGTAGCATCCTGGTGAACTGAATGAGCTATGAATCTGGATTTGCCTGGTGAGATTCTCCATTTACGTGACACATTCCCTCTCTGCCTTAGCTGCAAGTGGGCATACTAATAATTATTGAAACAACAGCACAATCCCATGCATGTATATGCAAAAGTACCATTAAGCTCAATGTGATGTACTCTCAGGGAAGTGTTTATAGGATGTCAATATGTTCCATTGAATTCAGTGGGACTTATTTCTGAGGCTAAGAGGCAAAGAAGGAAGGCCCATAGCCAGGGAGACAGACCAGGGACAGACTGCACTTGCTCCCAGTGTGGAAGGGATTGTCACTCCCGAATTGGCCTTTTCAGCCACTAGATGCTGTTCCAGAACCACCTTTCAGAGCGCGATACCATAGTCTTTCGAGACTGAAGGTTGCCAACAACAATATTTCTGAGTAGTCATGCACAGGGTTATGTGAGAGCAGCAGTTCATAAATATTTTGGTTTCTGGAACCCTTTACAGTCCTAAAAGGAGTCTCTGCATGTGTAGTGTCTCGGGTAGCCCCTGAGGACCTGTGCATTTACAGAGTGCTGCAGCACCAAAGGCCTTGCAGACATTTGAAAAGGTTTCTCAATGCAATCATCTTCCTGGTAATTATCTAAATCATTGCCTTCCGTTAGAGAACTCTCAGGGATCATCTGAAGCTACTTGCAACATTCATAACAAAAACAGTGGACTGTACCTCGGGAGCTGAGGATAAAATGTTCATTTAAGCTTTTGAAAAGCCAGCTACACGAGGCAGGTGTAGGGTATTCACTGCATACAGCCAGGTGTCTGTCGCTTGAGTGTGAAGACCTCGTGTGAGAAACTTGGCAGTGGGGATTCGCTCAGCCCCTCTATGGTCATTTCTCCTCATGACTGATGATTGTGTTTATGGTGCCTCGTGTGTGGAAGTCACTGGAAATTGGTAGAATGCTGTGGGGCTGAGGTTCAGACATGCTGCTGTTCAGATGGTCAACAGTGCTGCTGCTACTGCTGCCTTATGGTGTCATCAACCACTGCCACTCCAGGGGGGGTTGGCAGAAGAGCAGCTATCCGTCTTCGGACATAACTATTGCTGTCTTTGCCTCTCTCGCAATTGTTGATCAGAAAGATCTCTCTTTTAAAGAAACTCCAGATGTGTCTTCCCAGAAAGGAAGGTAAGTTGGGTTGTGGTTTGGATTAAAATTCAGTGTTGTAAATATAGAAAAATTACTCAGGATTACATACTTTGGGACTGGTGGCAATAGGGGCAGAAGTGGTGGCATGAAGTTCAAGTTCACAAATGCAAACAGACCCCAGCAACTAGAGAACTGGAATGTCAAGATGAACACTAAATAATGTTATTGTTATTATTGTTATTGTTGTTATTAACACTAGGCTAGACCTCTTTCGATGAGCCATGCTCATTATCCTTGTGCAAAGAAGTTTTTTTGCAGGAAGGAACATAGCATTTGGTTATGTGAGCTGCAGCCGGTGCTCTAAAGTGGTTTTGCTAGTGGGTGTGCTTTTAAAGACACGTGGAACAGGAACACACATGGAGGAAAGCTAATAGGCATGCAGGTTTGAGTGTGCTGGTCAATGGCACAACTTAGTGGAATGACACACAAGACCTATGGGGCACAATGGTGACGGTGTAACAATAGATCACTTTTATTGTGGAGATAATAATGCAACAGCAAAAATGTGCAGTCAAAATACAAAGCAATACAGTGTATTGGATATTTTCAACCTTTTTCAGCTCATGGCACACTGTCAGGGGTGTAAAATTGTAAAGACTCACCATGGGTTCTTGGACAAGGCACACCCAGCTGCCTGTCAGATTTCCCACATCACCCAATGGCCTAATAAATGACTCTCCCCAAATGGCCATGGCACACATGCACACCCTGCGTGGCACACCAATGTGCCACTCACAGGGGTTGAAAATTGCTGCAGTGTATTCACTACTCACTCATACAACTCGGCATCATCATAAGCAGTTGCTAGGGCTGCAATCCCATAAACACTTACCACATGTTCCTATTATACGTTGAATTCTTGGGGCTGATCTCAGGCCTCCCCCTTAAAAGATTCCAACCTAGACAAGAGTCCTCGACTCAGACATGTCAAGGAGAACATGATGGAGGTGCTAATTGTGTCATCAACAAGGCTGCAAATGTGACAAGAAGCTAGAGAGGCTTAGTGAGTCACTGGCCAGGCTTGCCAAAGGTGATCTATCTGTATCTCCTACAGGAGTTTGAAGAGTTGCAGGAATCATGGGGCTAATTTGCCAAGACTACTGGCCCAGTGTGATCTGGGCCTTGGGCTGACTGCACTTGCAATCCTTCAGCCCAAGGCACAAATGGCTGGAGCCCCTGAACGCGGAAGGAGTGCAGATCCCATTCCAGAGCAGGTGGGTCAGCAGAGGAGGTGCTCCGAGGAAGGATCAGGCTGGGAGGCATGTCGAGCGTGAGCCTCCGTGACAGTGGTTGTGCCAGTATGCTAAGCCCCCAGACTGGGTCGAATGCTGTTGCTTGGAGCTACTCAGATCTATGACAGCAGCAAAGTTGGTTTCTTAAAAGCCAGAGAAGTTTAAAATGTAGAAGGAAACAGATCAAAAGAGGCAAAATGGATACTTGATTAGAGAGACACACTGTCCAATTCCATCCCCTGCCACTCTAAAAGGTGGAGGTGCACACTGCATGCTCTGGGGGAGCTTGAGGTTTCTGGTGGTGCACACACATTCACGCTCCATTGCATGCACTGTCACTGCTTCTGTAGTGGAGAGGGATTCCAGTGGTGGAACACTTGCTCCATCAACAGAAGGTGCCCGTAGGATTAGGCCTTAGGGCTGCATGGCTATTCACATTGACATGGAAGTAAGCCCCATTGAACACAATGAGGAGACATGCATATGGTGGCAAAGTAGAGTCTTAGAGCTGGAAAGAACCTAAAGCGTCATCTAGTCCAAACCCCTGCCTGTAAGCAGGAAATCCTCTAGAGCATCTCCAAAATAAAACAAAACCAGTTTTTAATGAAACAATCCCTGCACTGTAAGGGGATCTGTTTGTCCCTTTCTACCCTTGAAGGGCATCAAGGCATGAGCAAAAAGCCGTTCCATGATAGAAACAAAACACGTTACCTCTCAAGCCAGCCTTCCCTTCTCAGGAGTTGGGGAACTGAGGCTCCACTTTCCTCATTGGCTTGTTCCAGGAGAAGAAAATGTCATCCTGTTCAACCACCCATAGACTATGGGAAGATGAGTGGACACATCCAGCGGGCCAAGTGACCAGATCCCTTCTGACTTTTGTTCAGAAGGAACTAGTGTGATAGGGTTATATTATTTTCCATCTCTTTTTCTTGTTGGACCATCAAAGGTTGTTACCAGGAATTCCTTGCCTGTAACTGGACATAGAGAGAGTTAGAAAGTTCATAAAAGCAGAGCTGCATGTGGGGCCATCAACCTGATTTTAAGCACAAGTAAGGGCTATGCAAAGAGCATGAAGCATTCCCATTCTCCATACTGAATATGAACCAGAGCCTAAGACTACGTGATTGTCTCATTTCAGCATAATTCCGAAGAACTTCCAGCATCTCTTTGCCATGATGTTTGCCAGGTTCGAAATCGAGAAAGATGTCGACCTCTTGACTAACAAGACAATGAAATTTTTATTTATTCAAAACGCTTACAATGCCAGGGGGTCCTGTTTTGGAACTATGGGTCTCCTTTTCACAGATGAGGGGCATCCCCTTAATTACATCTGCAGCAAGGAAAAGGAGCTCATT
Organism: Tiliqua scincoides; assembly: GCF_035046505.1. Taxonomy (NCBI): domain Eukaryota; kingdom Metazoa; phylum Chordata; class Lepidosauria; order Squamata; family Scincidae; genus Tiliqua; species Tiliqua scincoides. Next base: position 139,825,939 of record NC_089825.1, on the reverse strand, counting down.
GTCATCATCGGGGGGCTCATTCCTCAAAATTTGAAGCTGATGCCTCACATCTTAAATATCTACAGGATCCCACAGGTATGTATGTTTCATAATCAGGAGAAAGGTATGGCCACTAGGATTGCTAAGAGAGCAGACAATCTGGGCTACAACAAGTGCGGTCAGAAGACTCTGCTCTGCCCATTTAGCACATAGCTTGGAGTCAAATGTTAATCAAGTGTTGTACAAAAATGTCAAAAGTTTTTAAAAAACCACTTTAAGGAGGGAATAAATTGTACTGAATTAGCAGCAAATCTATGTGGGCAAAATATTTTCTCCAATAATAATAATAATAATAATAATAATAATAATAATAATAATAATAATAATAATAATAATAATAATAATAACAGTATTTATATACCACTTTTCAACTAAAGTTCACAAGTACCTTACCTTGAGGAGGCCTCCATGAAAGCCCCACATTGCAGGATGTAGTGCATAATCCAATGACAGCTGAATCAAAACTGGAAAGTTGGACAGGATTGGATCCTGAGAGCCCAAGCCTATGCCTGTCTACTCAGAAGTAAGTCCCATGATAGTCAATGACACTTGCTCCCAGGAAAGTGCGGAAAGGATTGTAGGCTGAATGACTAATCCTAATCCTCTTGGTCATCCTGCCCAAAACACTACACCCAAAATTGAGACTTCCACATTTTCCATACAGGATAAAGTACAAAAAGATCTACTATATAACCTGCCAGGCATGTGAGAGAGGACCTTTTTATTTAGGAATAATGGGAGATGTTTGTCTGCCCTAAAAAGCTCATTGCCTTTCCACTTAGCTCAATTATGGCTTCTTTGACTCTGCACTGAGTGACAGAACTCAGTTCCCTTCTCTCTACCAGATGGTCCCAAATACAAGATCTCAGTACACTGGGATTGTTCGACTGATTAGACACTTCAAATGGGACTGGATTGGCCTCCTCGTTTCAGACAATGACACTGGAGAAACATTTCTGAGGACTCTCCTTCCCAGGTTCCTCCAAAACAACATTTGTGTGGCTTTTACAGAAGTTCTTTCAGAACTAAAGACATTTGTGGAAGAGAACCAACCCTTTTATGACTGTTTGGAAGAAGTAAGATCTATTGTCTCTTTGTCCAGGAGTAACGTGATTGTTGTTCATGGAGATTCACAATCTATGGAGAGTTTGCGATTTGTTCTAGCACTGTATGAAAATGTAAGGCAAGACCCAACAGAGAAGGTTTGGATCATGACATCTCAGTGGGATTTTGCAACCGTATTAAACCCACTTTTATTCACACCCAAATCCTTCAATGGTACCTTGTCCTTCACACCCCACACAAAGGACGTGCCTGGATATGAAGACTTCCTTAAGGCAATAAATCCACATCAGCTTGCATTTTCTTTCTCATACGAGTTTTGGTCAATTGCATTTCGGTGTTCACTCCCCACGTTCAACTGCTATCTACCAAAGACAGGGAACTGCACTGGGGAGGAGAAGCTGAGCAGTCTCCCCAGTTCCATATTTGAAATGAAAATGTCTGATGAGAGCTACAGTATCTACAATGCTGCTCATGCTGTAGTGCATGCTCTACATTCCATGTACTCTTCAATATCCAGGCATAAGTTAAAGGGCACTGGAGGCACAGGGGATGTTTGGGCTGTTCAGCCATGGCAGGTAGGATTTTACTGTAAGCCTCTACTGTGTACATTCATGGATGGACTTGGATCCACTCTTGCAATGCAACTGGACTGAGCTAGAAGTGAGACAATATTTTCACTTTAGTTTGTCTAAGCCCGAGCCCGAGTCCTTTCCATTTGGAAAGGGACTTAATTTAGAGGAGCAATAGATTGAAGGATAACTTTTGGGGTTATTAAATGAATTGTGAATTCTGGTGGAAATGGGGACTGGGAATAGGAGGAGGGCTGAGAATAACTCTGAGAAAGTTTAACTATGCAAAGTTTATAATCATCACATACAAAAAAATGTTCTTGTGGGTTTTGCTTGTATGCAGTCTTTCAGGAAATGTTCACAGTATTTATTTTCTGGCCCTGATTATTATTCATTTCATGTCATGACTACTACTGAAAATAATTTTGTCATACAGGGGGAGGTGTCAAAAATGTATGAGCCCCGGGTGTCCAATGACCTAGCCATGCGCCTCCATGTATAATCAGAGTCTCTTCATTGCCAGAAGGTCAAGGTCACAGATTCCAGTGATTTCAAAAGAACTTCTGCTCAACCGTTTACCCCTAAGTATTATTTTTCTTTTTCTCCAATCAGCTTCACCACTTTCTGAGAAATGTTCGCTTCAACAACAGTGCGGGCGAAGAAATATTCTTTGATAAAAATGGGGAACTGGCAACAGGTTTTGATATCGTCAACACCATCACATTCCACAATCTATCTTTCCATAGAGTCAGGGTAGGAAAGATGGACTCCTGGGCTCCTGAAGGAGAAGAGTTTGCCGTTAATGGAAGCGCCATTGTGTGGAATCAGAAGTTTGAGCAGGTGGGAAGGATCTTGTATGTATTTCCTGAGCTATAGTTCCATAATTGCAGAAGAACATGGAAGTACTCTTCAGCAGATGTCTGGGAATTCATATTCCTGTGCATGCTGCACTTACTCTGAAGCAAGCCCTATGGCATTCACTGGGATTTACTCTGGATCTGTCAGACTTCTGTGGTTATCATAACAGTGATGCAAGAATAACACGGACAAATGGGGCAGGCTTGTTATAATGAATAACATTAGAATAGGATGTAGAATAGGATGAATAACCATGGATAATACATGCAAAGCTCATGCATGCCCAGGCATATGATATCTATGCTCTTTTGTCTTTGTGTTTATCCATATCTTCCTATGAATTGTGAGGCTGAATTGAATATGGTGAAGAGGTGGTACGTCAGGTAAGTAACCATGGAAGGAAAACATCTTGATTCATACATAGAACAATATTGTAAAGACACTTATTGGGTCTACAGCCTGCCTACGTAAACCACCTTCAGTAATATCTGGCAAGAAGCATATATAAATATAGAAGTAAATCAATCGGAATACGAGGTTAGGGGAGCACATGTCAAATATAGATGTGACTTATATGTCATTAATGTATTCTCTTGCAAAACAAACCAAACATTATAGCAATGAGAAAACAGTTGATTTCCATATTAAACCACTTTCCTTTGGGTTTTTTGAAGATGCTGCCCCGATCGACATGTACTGAGAGCTGCCATCCTGGACAGACAAAGGTGGTACGCCAGGGGGAGCAGATCTGTTGCTATGATTGTGCTCAGTGCTCTGAAGGGAGGATTTCCAGCCAGCTGGGTAAGTGAAGAAGGTGATGCTCCATCCAATCGGTGTTCCAGAAGTTTGTGGAAATGAGCTGCTCAAAGGTCTTCCAGCCCAATCTTTTCTTTCCCAGCACTCAGAGGAACTGTGGCGTCCAGGAACTTTTGTCCCCTTCCCCCGAGGAATGTCTCAGGTCCTGCTATGGGGCTTCTCATGTTTGCACCAGCTATTTTGATGGCACCGATGTGAGAACCTTCATGTCAAGCTATTAGGTCATACACAGAGGATAGAATCTGGTGGTGGAGGCCTCTGCCGCTCCCACTCCCCTCCCACCCCATCTCTTCCTCAATTCCCCTGCTCAGAATAGAATCTCAAAACCGAAAGGCCATACCACTACCTGGTGGTCCCACTTATATCCACACAGTCACATGGCATTCTTCATCCAGAACTACCTACTCCAAGGGTGCCGTAAATGTGCTTTACGACATATTTACAGCACCCAGTGCCAGCACTGGAGCTCAGCACCGGTGCTATGAACCTTTAGGATTGGACCCTTAGGGTTCAATCCTCAATTCATCATACTGATGCAATCAGTAAAGCAACAATTCAGCAGAAAGTATGGCCCAGTCCTATGGGACTGTTATGACAGTGGGGCAGGTGTCTACCGTTTTCATAGGCCCAGTGATGGCGTGAAGCTGGTGCCACCACTGGGCCAAACCAAGCATCTGCTTCAAAGCAGCTGCAGATCTGGAACCACATTGCTGCAGATGCCGGTAAGTCAGAATTGGGGCATGTTGTGGATGAGGAGAGATCAGGCCAGGGAAGAGAGGAGGTGGATCTTGGTGGCAGCAACATGCACCAGGCTCTAATCCTTGAACCTTGCCTCGGAATACTCCCTGACTCTCCTCGGAAGTGCATCAGCAAAATGGAGGAGGAGACCTACAGGTGACTAGGCAGCCTATACACAACTCTGCTGGCCTGCAATTTGCCCCCCATGATGCCAGTTTTACTGAGGGTTGACATTCAAAGGATACCTGGATGTTTTATAAACATGGATGGATGCAAAGAAAAATTTAAGTGAGTGATTTCTTTTGTATGTATTAATTAGCACACTTCATCCTATGATTGACTGCACTGTTGCCAGACAGGCTCAGGTGACACAAATGCACTTTGAACTGTTGAATCCCTGCATGTTTCTTTTAGATGCAGATCATTGCAGTGACTGCCCAGAGGACCAGCATCCAAGCGGGAACCAGGATCACTGTATCCCCAAAGCCATCACTTTTTTGTCCTATGAAGAGCCCTTGGGAATCGTTCTGGCTTCTTCTGCTCTGCTGCTCTCCACCATCACACTTGTGCTCGTGTGGAGCTTCATTCAGCACAGGAACACCCCCATTGTCAAAGCCAACAACTGGAACATCACCTGTGCCCTGCTGTTCTTCCTGCTGTGTTGCTTCCTCTGCACATTTCTGTTCATTGGCCAGCCCAGAAAGGCATCCTGCATTCTCCAGCAGACTTTGTTTGCCATCACCTTCACTGGGGCTGTTTCTTCAGTGTTGGCCAAAACCCTCACTGTGGTCCTGGCCTTCATGGCCACCAGACCAGCCAACAGGATGAGGAAATGGTTAGGGAAGAGATTGGCCATGTCCGTCATTGTGGTGTGTTGTCTGAATCAAACTGGCCTCTGTGCAGCGTGGCTGGCAGTGTCTCCCCCCTTCCCAGAGCTTGACGTGCACTCCCTGATAGGTCAGATCATAGTGCAGTGCAATGAAGGCTCAGCCTTCATGTTCTCCATTGTTCTGGGCTACATGGGATTCCTGGCCCTTGTCAGTGTTTTGGTGGCTTTTTTGGCCAGAAGGCTGCCTGATACTTTCAATGAGGCCAAGCTGATCACCTTCAGCATGTTAGTCTTTTGCAGTGTTTGGGTGTCCTTTGTGCCAGCCTACCTGAGCACCAAGGGGAAGTACATGGTGGCCGTGGAGGTCTTCTCCATCTTGGTCTCTAGTGCTGGATTGTTGGGTTTCATCTTTCTCCCCAAATTCTTCATTATTGTGTTGAGGCCCCAGCTGAACACCAAAGAGAACTTAGTAAGGAAAAAGAACTTTGTTACCTGACTGAATTGCTTGAGTACCTTCGTCCATAGCATTGTGCATGAACCCCTTGAGATATCTCCATTGTTTTATAGAAACTCGTGTGACTTCCTTCTCTATTCCCAACTGTTCCTCTTGGACATAATCCTGAGATTCATTTCAACTTTCACCAATCTGACATTTCAGGGTCCATCTAATTTCTCATTCCTTCCTTCTCCTCCAAAGTGCAATCATCTACTTTAGTTATCCTAAGCTGTCTGTAACTGCTCAAAAAATAATAAATGATTATGATGATGGTGAACTGCTTCTTTAAATTGATTGATTGATTGATTGACAGCCTTCATGTTCTCCAGCACCAAGGGGAAATACATGGTTGCCGTGGAGGTCTCCATCTTGGTCTCTATTGCTGGATTGTTGGGTTTCATCTTTCTCCCCAAATTCTACATTATTGTGGTGAAATCTGAGCTGAACACCAGGGAGCAGATTATAAGGAAAAATAAATTTGGTACCTGGCTGGCCTTCAATTTTCTTTTCATACTTCTGCTCCCTTTCAAGTTTGTGCCTTGCAATTTTGTGCAATATTAACTTGTATTATATTTGTATTGCATTTAGCAGGTTGAAACCAGTGAGAATATATAATAAATGAGGGTGAATTCACTCATTTTTCTCCCAGGTGCAGTAAAATGTGTTCACTGTTGATCCCTTCAGGAGATGAGTCTTAGATATCCTTCTGTCATGCACCTGACACTGACATCTGACCTGACAATAGAGAAAGAGATTTCTATCCAGTAATGCAGGACGTTGAGGTGGTGCAACATTTGTGCCATCACAATTTCACTTATGGCAGTGGATAGCTAAATGGCACCCATTTAGGACCAGGGATGAGTGATCACGGGCCCTCAGGTCACAAACAAAGGTGTCTTGATGAGCTCACTCCACAAAAGTTCTCACAGGATTCTAGGGAAAGAACAGGTCTAGATTCTGGGTCATAGGAAACTTGATGTATTTCCTGTGACACTGAGCTCCAGGTGACATTGGTTCATTCCTTCCCAGTCGGAAATGTGATGTTTTAGTTGACCAACAGCCTCAAAATCTCAATGAGTCATGGATGGCTCTTTTCCACCTGCTTTCTACACCAGTATAACATGTCTGTCAACACCCCCCCCCCCCAAAGTTATCTTCAATACACAGGTTATTCTGAATCCACTGAATTCCCCATGGGGGGGAACAGACACACAACCACTTGCTACAGATCAGACAAACATATTTTCTTTACCCCTGCAGATAGTCAAAAAAGTTCTGGTCTGCAATGACCTGACCTATAATCATAATAATCCCTGCCTTCAGCTCCTGAAGCACCAGGGGCAGACAGCAGCCACTTAAGGATCTTGTAACTAAAACCCTTGAATTCTCCTTGGGAGCTGGTGATCTGCTTCAATCCCTTTATAAAGCCTCTCTTCAAAACAATGTGCATCATGTAGATTTAAGAGGCTAAGCCTGCAATCCTAACCACACTTTCCTGAGAGGAAGCCCCATTGAACAAAACAGAACATACTTCTGAGTAGACCTGGTTAGGATTGTGCCCTAGCTGAAGCTAACCTTCCTCAGTGGATGTCAGAGAGTCAGACATGGTTTAAAGGCCCTGTTTCCCTCACCCCTTTGGCTGTCAAGGTTGGTTCCATAGTTTTGTTTCTTTGTTTGCAAAGGCCGATGGTTGTGTGGCCCCAGCACTGCAAGTGTCCGTGTCACCTTGAAAGTCTTTGAGCGCAATTGAGACTGAGACCAAGATATGCTCCTGTTCAGGCTGTTCTCGTTGCTGCTGCTGCTGCTTTTGCTTCTGCCCATGTTGTCAGCAAGAACTCTAAATCCAGTTGGGGTCTGCTGCCCGACATTCAACACAGCCTCCAAGATTCTTCTTACGATGATCTTGTCATTGGTGAATTTGTCCCCCTCCGTGTTGCTGAACTGAAGGAGGTTTCTTTCAGCAAAGCTCCGGATGTGTCTTCACTGGAGGCTTAGTAAGTAGCTCTCTTATGCTTGAAAGATATACCAAGGGCCGTATTGGCAGTCTGGTTCTCCTGCTTCCCATGTATGGTTGGGTGGTCATAGCCCTGTGAGCATCCGTGTCACCACAAATGTCTTTGAGTGCAGTTTGGATGGTGGCCTCCTTTTTTCAGCCCCATCCATGCAGCTCTGTGTGTTCATTTTAATTCTCCTAGTTGCCCTGATAAGTAGCCTGGAGTCCCTGTGGTTTCTCTGAGTTGATGGGGAGAGCTTTGTCACTAATAATAGATTTGGGTCTGGGCTACTGGTATCCAAACACAACCCTGTAGTATCTGCTTCATGCTGGATTCCTACAGTTTTTCTCTTTCTTTGAGTGGGAGGCAGAAACATCCCCAATTATTGAGTTGAACTGATAATTTGCTCTTCATTAAAACCAAGGCACAATGGGGACGGTGCTGACTGCTGTTCAGTCCCAAATGGGATAATTACAAATGAATAAGGTTTTGAAGTTCTCCTAAACAACAGAACTTTAGAGGGTCTGTACTTTTTTTCCAGTGCTTTGTCTACATCAGCAGAAGTCGATGCACTTCATCCATCTAAATCAGTGGTGTCCAAACTTTTTGGCAGGAGGGCCACATCATCTGTCTGACACTGTGTCTGACACTGAGACAAGTCTTAATGGGGACACTTTCTGAGTCACCTGGAGCGTTTTCATGACTCGAAAAGACTCGAGTCACAAGTCTTTTTGATACATGTGTCAGGTGCAAAAAAAGGCTGATGCTGGTGTGTGTGTGTGTGTGTGTGTGAGAGAGAGAGAGAGAGAGAGAGAGAGTTCTCTTTAAACATTCTCCTGACGTCCCTGCCCATCTGTAAACAAGGTGGGAGGGGATGGGACGGACTGTGTGAGAGTGGAGACAGAAGCGGCAAGAGGGAGGAGGGTCATGTGCAGCAGCTGAGAGGCTTACCAGGACAACCCAATCCTTTGCAGCTGTACTCAGAAGTAGTTCCACTGCAGTTGGGCATTCAATGGGGCTTCCTCCCCACAAGTAACAACGGAGCTCACAGCAGCCATGCAATTGGAAAGCATGATCTCTATGAATCTCCCCTACCCCACTTCCCTGCCTCCTTTTTCCCTAGGCTTATTCAACCAGTCCTAAGACAAGAACCCCCTTTAGTTCCTCCTCTTGATCTCCCTCATTCAAAGAAACAAATCAGACCTCCCATCCTTCATCTTCATCAGTTCCTTCTTATTAGAGATTCCAATTAGAATCCAATTCCAATTCCTATTAGAGATTCCAATGTGCGGCGGCAGTAAAGAAGGCCAATTCTATGCTTGGGATCATTAGAAAAGGTATTGAGAACAAAATGGCTAATATTACAATGCCATTGTACAAATCGATGGTAAGGCCACACCTGGAGTATTGTGCCCAGTTCTGGTTGCCACATCTCAAAAAGGATATAGTGGAAATGGAAAAGGTGCAAAAGAGAGCGACTAAGATGATTACGGGGCTGGGGCACCTTCCTTATGAGGAAAGGCTACGGCGTTTGGGCCTCTTCAGCCTAGAAAAGAGGTGCCTGAGGGGGGACATGATTGAGACATACAAAATTATGCATGGGAAGTTTAAAGTGGATAGAGAGATGCTCTTTACACTCTCACATAACAGCAGAACCAGGGGACATCCACTAAAATTGAGTGTTGGGAGGGTTAGGACAGACAAAAGAAAATATTTCTTTACTCAGCGTGTGGTCGGTCTGTGGAACTCCTTGCCACAGGATGTGGTGATGGCATCTGGGCTGGATGCCTTTAAAAGGGGATTGGACAAGTTTCTGGAGGAAAAATCCATTATGGGTTACAAGCCATGATGTATATGTGCAATGTCCTGATTTTAGAAATGGGCTATGTCAGAATGCCAATGCAAGGGAGGGCACCAGGATGCAGGTCTCTTGTTATCTGGTGTGCTCCCTGGGCCGCTGTGGGATACAGGAAGCTGGACTAGATGGGCCTATGGCCCTGATCCAGTGGGATCCTGATCGAATGCAAAAGCTAATATTAACCCTTCCCTGCCTCCTGGCTGGAACTTCCCTGCTGCTCGCTCAGCCTGAATGATGGCCCCACAAGGATTTTTCATGCCGCTAAAACAGTAAGCAAGCATACCCAGTCAGACTTGAGTCTGCATGCGTAGGGATGAGTGCCGAGTTAAGGGGCCCTTGACTCAAGCGTTTTGTGGAATCTTCCATGTGCGTGACTTGAGTGTACATGAGTCAGTGAAAAACGCTGATTTTTGCGACTCAGACTTGAGTCACTTACTCGAGTTCCCATCCCTGGAAGAAACTATGTACCCCACCTTGAGCTCCATGGAGGAAGGGAGGTGTAAAAATGTGGAAAAAAAAATTAAATGGATGGTGCAAGAAAGGGAAGTGAGGTAGAGATGGTGATTTGCTTAAGGGCATCCATTGAGTTTCACACCTGAAACACAGATATGCATTTGCATTCTTTGTGTTCATGCTGCATTTGACCATGAGGTCTGGAAACAGCTTTTACTGGAGTAAAAGTGTGGAACATGGATGGGGCTCTCTGGCATTATAAGCAGAATCAGTCTCTGAGATGTGGATTCCCAGAGCCCAGTCATTGGGGAGGTGCTCCTTATTGTCTACATATATTTGAGTGTGTGTGTGTGGGGGGGGGGGTGGATGGGAGATCTGGTTCTCTGCAAGAGTTGAGTTACATTAATTGAATGAAAGATTGTTATAGGAATGAGTCATGCAGGACATTTTCTGCCTCATTTCTACAACCACCTTCACATCCTCCTGCTGAGGCCCCAAACTGGGGACTGCATTTCCTTTGGCACTCTTGTGAATGAGAGCTGCCAGCCTCTGTCATTCACTGAGTGCTAAATAGTGGCAGAACTCACATGAAACTTCCGCCTGAGATCAAGGAGAGCCCCAATGAGTACGCAGAATGGGGTTCCTTTGTGCCAGTATTAAAATGCAGTGTGGGGGATTTTTGCAGGAGCTTGCCCAAGGCTTTACAGGCTCTGTTGAATCACTTTGGCTGCAGCAGAGTTTGGGGTTTAAATGAAACAAATGCACACATTCAAATATATTATCTATAAACATTTGGTTTCATTTATTCTCTGCTCTTTCTCCAGAAAGTTTAGACCTAACATCTCAGCTCTGTTCCCTTGACCAAATGGAAATCCTCAACATGGAAAGGGAAGGCCAGGATTGTGCCTACAGGCCTCACCTCCATCCATTCATTAGTTCTTCAGCACAAAGCCAACATATGTTCGGTTGGGGGGAACAAGGCTATAATTGCACAGAAGCTTCCCCATCCAGGCCCTGTGCAGCTCAGACCTGCAGCATCTACAACAAAACTACATTATGGGCCTGGGATAGAAATGGCTCACCTGTAGACACCTTTTGCTTTAGACACTTTGGCTGTCCAAGCAACAGAAGCATGGAAAGCTTCTCCAGAAAAGGAAGGGACTTTTCCCTCCAGGGATTCTATCTGTAGACCCGTGGAACTCTCCTGTGACCCTATTGCCACATTTCAGCTACATGGATGTGCAGAAGAAGCACATTCAAGATTACCTGTCAAAGCTGAGCTGCGGGTCATCATCAAGTCATCCCCACTGAGGTCAAGCTAATGGTCAGTAAAGACCATCAATCCTTAGGCAAAGTCCCAGACTGAGTGAGAAAGGCATCTTCCTGTTGAGAAGAACCAGTGACCAGCCAGGGTGTGCAAAGCACTGAAGCATCTGATACTGCTTCACTGCCCATGGAGATGCTCCAGTCTGTAGTCTCACCTTCCCTCCATCACCCTCTGCCACCTCCTTCACCTCTGTCTTTCAGCCAAAGACAGCCTCTGTTCAATTGTGTTTTACAATTGTTTGCTTAAGACTTTCCCAGGCCAATATGCGGGCTGCAAGTGCCAGCATCGAATATCATAGCCCCGCAGCTCTCCACTGACCAGCCTTCCTTTTCAGCTGGGTCACCTGAATAGGGCACCTACTATACATTTCACCTCTGCCCTCTTTAGGGTTTCCACTATGTGGTTAGGTATACTTCCAAATATCTGGGCCCATAGCTACCTCTCTCCATGCTAGTGGCTCTATATTTGTTTGTTTTGTTTGTTTTTGAAAGGATTTTTTCAAACTCTGCTTTTCAACCACTTTGGTACCCAGAACATCTCCCAGTCAAAGTAACATTGCTGTAAAACCAGTAAGATAGTTCCAAAAGACTAGGAAGCAGAGGATTACAAATGAAATCATTTATTGACTCAACAAGGTCCAAGAATTTAATGCGGTTTTTTAAAATCTTGGGCACTTACATCTGAAAGGAAAATTACATGGGTGCCTGATGTTCTGTAATGGGGCATCCCCATTGAAAATCTCCGCTTTCGCCCCAGAGCCACTAAGAGGATTTTATCAGGGATTCAAAATTTCTTTGGAGCCTCTTCAAATGTGAATTTGGCTCCCAGGCCCCCTTTTGAACCTGGGTCCAGATTTGATGGACCCCTGCATGCTTCTCTCAGAGGACCTGACTCACCTTGCCACAGATACTCCCAGCAAGACAGCTACCTGAATATAGGTTCCTAAGACTGCAGATGGTCCTTGTACATTTCCTTGGCCACCAGACCACTGTTAGAGCTGTGCTATAGGCAGCCATCAAATGGAGCCAGGAGCCAGGAACCAAGGACCACAAGAAAGAATCCTTGTCCAAGCAAAGTCCCAGCCTGATCAGGAAGCCATTGAGGAGGACAATGGAAGCCTTCCTGTGGAGGACAGCCAATGGCCATCCTGTGTGGGATTGCTTGGGAATATATCATTGCCTAGGGCAGTGTTTCTCAAACTGTGGATCGGGACCCAATAGGTGCTCACAATCCAATTTCAGGTGGGTCCCCATTCATTTTAATATTTTATTTTTAATATATTAGATTTGATGCTACCATGGTATGTGATTGCATTTGAGAAATGTTACAGATCTGTACCTTGAACAGGCTACGATATATATGCTTTTAACAATATAGTAAATGGAACTTACTCCTGGATAAGTGTGGGTAGGATTGCAGCCTAGGATTGTTGAAAATTGCCCTGCTTGAGGACATCACTTCCAGTCATGACATCACTTCCGGTGGGTCCTGACAAATTTTCATTCTAAAAGTGGGTCCCAGTGCTAAAAGTTTGAGAACCACTGGACTAGGAAGATGATCCAACCTGTACCACTGTCGGCTCACCACACAAGGCACCTGCACATTGCTGGCTCTCACCCTGGCAGTTCCAGCTGATCACAATATCCTCATCAACTATTTATCATGTGATTATAAATAATTATTCCTGAATCATCTTTCTTCAATAAGCAAGCAAACAATTAAACCTCTCCTTCCCATTTTTAGACCAGCACTGCAGCTTTCCCTCACAGGATCTGTGACCCAGTTATGCCAAAGGGGCTCCTTATGTGAAAGATTGGGGGTTCAAGAGGGCCACAAATGACCCCCGGGCAAGGATTTGGGCACCTCTGATCTAAATTGTATCCCACCCATCCTTGGTGTGTAAAACTACCCAGAAAGCTAAGCTAGCTGAGAGAAAGAAACTGGCCCAAAGTCCCCTAGCTGAGCAAGAATTTGAATCTAAGACCCCAGTCCTCATAAATCCTTGGCTTAGGTTTCCTTTGCTACATCAGAACGCAGCTCTGCTGTCATTAGTGCTCATCCTGTGGCAAGCACAGTGAACTGCAGATTTTAGCATCCTCTGGGATTTCCAGATAACTGTGAAAGAGTAGGGCAGCCTGATCCTAAGCTTCCCAGTGCTACAGGCTACAGTGGCGCTGAAATGGCCACCACCATATCCTGCAGGGCCAAGGAAGCCACTGGAGGTCTCCTCGTGGGAAGGGGACATTTCACCCCTTACCCTTAGCAAAGCCCCAGCCCCCGCAATGCGGTTACTTGAGTCTATGTCAGATAAATCACTGGTGCAGACTTCAGAAGCCCCACGTCAGGCTTTCGAGACAGAGCAGAGGATACTGCAGAGGAGGCCTCCACCAGTCCAACCCCCCTCCTGGGTCGGTCCCTCCACCGTTTCGCCCTCTCCCACCCTCTTCCGCCCAGGAATGCTTCCCCCACACCCTCCCACCATCCTCTCCATGCCATCCAGCGCTTACCTGATTGACGGTGGCAGCTGGGCCTTCCTTCGTGGCCCTGGCAGGGTGACGCAGGCCTCCCTGCTGGTGCCACTTACTCAAAGGGTGCTACAAACATGCTTTGCAACAGGTTTGTGACACCTAGCTCTGGTGGTACGAGTGTACCACCAACACACAAGCCCATAGGCTTCGGCCCTGAGACAGCAGAAGACCATCTAAAAGAGTATGTACCTCTTACTCAAGTGTGCCCTGTCCATGTACTCTCCCTGCCTCCACTCACTGGAACATTACATTAATTATCTCTTGCTAGGAACTCCTTCAATTCATGTGTCAGCCTGGGCGCCTGCCAGCCTACTTCCTGGTGCTCCTACTATTGCTGTACAGGTCAGCTTGATCACTTATGGGATGTACAGTGCAATCCTAACCCCCAGGATAGTCCAGCACAAGTCACTTGTGCTGATCGGGGGGTGTCACAAACATGCTGTAAGGCACGTCTGCACCAACTTTAGAGTCAGAGAGGCTAGCGCAAGGAGTTGCGTTGGCCTCCCCCTACGGGATCCAGGCCTGGCAGTGTAAGTTTGTGTTGGTTGAGCTCGGAGTCGGGGGGCGGGTGTGGGGAGGCCAGGGAAAAGGCGAGGTGTTTTGGGGGGAGGGAGGGTGGTGGGCATTCCCGGGCTGGGCAGGCGGGGAGCGGGAGGCAGACCATTCCCGGATGGCGAGAAGCAGCCTGTTCAGAGGCTTTCATCATCAATCATTGCAGTATGCCTGGGATGATGAGAACTCAAGGGAGAGAAAGATTTTGCTTCCCCTAGAACTGGGTGAAGAGTTTCCAGGATATTATATTGCATATGACACTGGGTACACAATCCACTCTGATGCTGCTGTATTTGCAAGTGTTGTACATGCTTTGGACAACAAATAATGAAATTGTTTGTGTAGGTTCAAAATCATATAACAATGAATCATAGACTTTTGAAATAATTTAGCATGATACACTCAGTAATAACATTTCATATTGAATCATATTGCAAGATAATATCTACCAGCAAACTATCATCAGTCGCTGAAAAAATAAAGCAATAAAATTACTTGCAAATAATTCATTTAGGGCCCAAATGCACAGCAATGCATTTGTTAGGGAAAGGAAAGTTCACTTCCTCTGAGGAAACAGGAGCCTTCTACAATTGTTTTTCAACTTCCCCATGGCTCCTTTCACCTCTTGGTTTCTCAGAGTGTAGATCAGAGGATTGAGGGCAGGGGTGACCACCATGTAGAATACGGAGGCCATTTTGTCCACCTGGGAGTTGGAGGAGGGCTTCATGTACACAAAGAAAATGGGTCCATAGAAGAGACCAACTACCATCAGATGAGAGCTGCAGGTGGACAGAGCCTTACTACCACCTTTCCCAAAACGACTACAGATGGCGGCCAGGATGGTGGCATATGAAACAAGCAAGAGCAGAAAGGAGGGTACAGCTGCTAGCCCATTACTTACTATCAAGACTATCTCATCAGCATAGGTTTCTGAACAGGCCAGCTTAATTACCTGTGGGATGTCACAATAGAAATTATCCAAGACATTCGCTCCACAATATGGTAATGGGGCCATGACCACTACTTGGACAATGCCGTGAATGAGTCCTCCTATCCAGCAAAATATGAGGATACTGAAGCAACATTGTTGGTTCATGATGGTTGTGTATCTTAGTGGGTGGCAGATGGCCACATAGCGATCATAGGCCATGACAGTGAGGAGGAAAGCTTCTGAACCTCCAAAGAAGTGTTGGCTACATATCTGGGCCATGCAACCTCCAAAAGAAATGGTTCCGCCACTGTTCAACAGGTCAGTCACTAGTTTTGGGGATGCTATAGAGCCCAATGACATATCAAGGAGGGACAGATTTGCAAGGAACAAATACATGGGGCACTGAAAGAGCCTGGACTCAGTCCACACCGTCAATATGATAAGCGTGTTTCCCAGGAGGATGGTGATGTAGCAGGTCATGACCAGAGTTAGAAGGATGAACTGAGCAGAGCGAGAGCAGGAGAAGTCCAGGAAGACGAACATTGTAACTGTGGACTCATTCATCTTGACGGCTGCTTCTACTCTGGTGGAACACTGTTCACACTTGCAGGTCCAGCTCACCTCACAAAACCTAGTAGCTTCCCCTTCTGGAGTTATGAATCAAGTTCTTACTCTTACTTTCAAGAACAAGATTCTTATTTCCTTGTTCGAATCCCTGCTTTGCAATGAAATTTGGTGAACCTTGGCCAGTAACAGTTTTATGAATGCCCCACTGATTGCTTGCAGCTGTGAAGCAGAAGCCTTGCTATTTGAAATCATTTCACCATACACTGAAGGTGGTGGGCTTGGGACTTTAGTATACTAAAACTGTGTTCTGCTTTGAGCAATGTTCCTTCCTCCTAGGAGAAGGAGAAGTCCAGGAAGACATACTTTATAATGGTGAACCGATTCATCTTGTTGGCTGTTTCAAGAGAGAAAAAACAAATAGGATATTTTCAGACTTTCGTGGTCGCAGTTCAACTGTTTCTATTTACACTGGAACACTGTTAACCCTTGCAGGTCAAGGTCACCTCACAAAACCTAGTAGCTTCCCCTTCTGGAGATAGGAATAGAATTCACAAGTTCTTACTCTTACTTTCAAGAACAAGATTCTTATTTCGTTGTTCGAATCCCTGCTTTGCAATGAAAGTTGGTGAAGCTTGGCCAGTAACTGTTTTATTAATGCGCTACTGATGCTCGCAGCTGTGAAGCAGAAGCCTTGCTATTTGAAATCATTTCACCATACACTGTAGGTGGTGAACTTGGGACTTTGTGTATACAAAACCTGTGTTCTACTTTGGTGTGAACTGTTACCCTGCACATGCCTGATCGCGTCTGATCTCAGAAGCTAAGCAGGGTCAGGCCTGGTTAGTACTTGGATGGGAGACCACCTGGGAGATACCGGGTGCTGTAGGCTTATACCATAGTCTTTCGAGACTGAAGGTTGCCAACCATGTTCTACTTTGAGCAATGTTCTACTAGGAGCAGGAGAAGTCCAGGAAGACATACTTTATAATGGTGAACCGATTCATCTTGTTGGCTGTTTCAAGAGAGAAAAGACAAATAGGATATTTTCAGACTTTTTTGGTCGGAGTTCAGCTGTTTCTGTTTACAAGCTTCTGAGGTTCTAGACCACATTCCATGCAAGCTGGATCTTGACAAAACATCAGGGAGATCAAACTTGCATGGAATGTGGTCTAGAACCTCAGAAACTTGTAATTACAAAGAAATAGGATACCTTTAACACTCTAGGCCAGGGTGTCAAACTGAAGGCCAGAGAGCCGAATGAGGCCCACAAGAGCCCTTTACGTAGCCCTCAGGCTGTCCCAGCACCACCATCAGCTACTCTCAGCTGCTAAGCTGTGCTGAGGAGTCACTGCTGAAAGGGCAGCCATGTGATAATTGAACTCTCACATATCTTGAAAATATGACCAAGAATTGCATATTTTCTCTTCTGTCAGTTGTGGTTGATGACCTGCTTCATGACATCACTTCCTGCTTCATGACATTGGGCCTTCAGCAAGCCTCATGAATGCTATTCAACCCACTGTATAAGTTTGACACCTCTGCAATAAGCCAGTGATTTTCAATCTTTTTTCATCCCATGGCACGCTGCCAAGGTGCTAAAATTGTCAAGGCACATCACACTGCTGGTGGGGGGTTCACATCCCCCAATGGCTCTACTAATAAAATAACCCTCCTTGAAACTCCCATGGCACACCTGCAGACCATTTGCAGCACATCAGTGTGTCTCAGTATACTGGTTGAAAATCACAGCTGTAGACTCTGGTCACCTCACCTCCCACACCATATTATCTTCTTGGAACTTTTAATAGAATCCACAAGTTCTTGTTCTTGC
Organism: Tiliqua scincoides; assembly: GCF_035046505.1. Taxonomy (NCBI): domain Eukaryota; kingdom Metazoa; phylum Chordata; class Lepidosauria; order Squamata; family Scincidae; genus Tiliqua; species Tiliqua scincoides. The sequence goes on along the minus strand of NC_089825.1, from coordinate 139,808,488 downwards.
AGCCCAGTCCTCTGCTGGGCTGGGCTGCATGATGCATGGCTGCTGAACCAGAGTCTGTTTCATTCTGGGCAGGAGGTCTGGTCTGGGCAGAAGGTCTGGTCTAGAGGGTAGAGCCTCCGTCTGTCTGAAGATAACATCCACAAGGTCGCCAGTTCGAGGCCACCGGCACCGTGCGACCTTGAAGCAGCTGACAAGCTGAAGCCGAGCTATTTCATCTGCTCTGAGCATGGGAGGATGGAGGTCAGAATGTGAAGCCAGATCGGAATGAAACACCTGAATGTAGTCGTTCTTGAAAGAAAGAACCTTCTTTCAATTGTAAAAATCCCTATTTAATAAGGGATTTAAAGAAGCCTGCCTATGTAAACCGCCTTGAATAAAGTCTTGAATAAAGACCAAGAAAGGTGGTATATAAATATATTATTTATTATTATTATTATTATTATTATTATTATTATTATTATTATTCTGCAGGCTAGCTGGAAGGTAGGCTAACTGAGAGACCTAAGTAATGAGAAGTCTTATGAGCTTGTTCCCCGCTGCCTGGTTGCCTTTGGGTCTCCTCAAGGTTACACCAGCCATCTTGCTGGTGTGGCTTTCTTTAGCCTTTCAGAGGCTGTCAGATCAGTGATGGGGACACAGGATCCGGCAGATACCACTGCCCCTGAGATATGTCTCTGTCCCGTCATGATCCTCCCCAGTCCTGTCTCCAAGCTCCTCCTGAACTTCTTTCTTCACTGCCCAGGGTCCACCAGAGGCTGATCTGTGTAGCATTGTCAGGGCATGAGGCCTTCTGGGCCTTGCCCTGAGAGTTTCACTCTGTAAACCAGCAGAGATGTTGCTGTGATAGCAACCCATATGGTACCCTGGCTGCCTGTGTTTTGGGGGGGCAGTGAAGTAGCAGGGAACCTTGGAGGGCTTCCGGGGGGACTGCTAAATAGATGTGTTTTTCAAGTGCCTCAACAATGAGGCACTCTTCGTTGCCAAGAAGAAGGAATGAAGGCTAAGAGCTTGAACGGGGGGGGGGGAGGTCTCTTGAAACGGCAATTTCAGAGATTTTCTCCCTGTTTGCTCCGTGCTGAATCACATTGTATCCCGGACGCCATCTTCGGAGATGATTCGGACAGCTGGGAACTCCCCCCCCACGGCCTAGATACAACAACATGACAGCGAAAAAAGCTTTAAATTGTGAGTAACCAGCTCCTTAAAAGGCTATAACAAGAACTGCAATCAAGAGGTTGGAAGGAGGAAAAGTTAACTTTAAGATTATTTACGTTGGCTGGTAGCCACCCAGAGGGGAAATCAGCGAATCTGGATTTAAAGAAACCCTTGCTGGAGTAATTTTCTCTGTTTCGTAATAAGGGTGACTGCAAGAAAAAGAGAGACAAAAAGATAAAGATCACCCTGCTAAATGGCATGCATGGAAAAGAAATAAATAACTAATCTTCAACGGCTGAAATAACTTTTACTTTCCTAGCAAGAAGGCTCAATTCAGGCCTGGTCATTTAAAGGCATACTACAAGTAATTTGACAGTGTTATTGACCTGGATTACTGATCCACCCCTTTTGGAAGAAGGGATACAAGATAAAGACTTGGATGACTCTTCAATTGTTTGACTGATTTGACATTGTTATTGACTGCAAGTGGAATATTGACTTACCCTTTTGGATATAAAAATTGGAAATTAGCCCTACAAGAAGGTGAAACAAGATAATGAGAGTTGGTTGTTTTTTTTAATTGTTGGACTATTTTATCTCTGTTTTTTACAGCCAGAGGTATTTCGGCTTGATTTGCTATTGATAAGAATGGCATTCAAAAATTTAAAGGATGTTAGTAAAAGTCAGGCCTTATTAATGGATTTGTTGTGGGATTTCAGAAGTGAAATGAAGCAACAGGTCAGAAAATTATCTGAAAAAATGAAGCAAATAAACTCCTCCCTGACAAGCATGCAGGAACAGATTACAAATAACAGATAAGAAAAAAGAATGAGTCAAATGTTGGATGAAACTAAAGAAGTGGAGATTTTTGAAATGAGACAGGAGATGGAAAAAGCAACCGTCATTATCAGAATTAAGAATTTTAAGGAAGAAAAAAGAGGAAACTTTCAGACAGTACATTGTTTCAAGAAGAGGAAGAATTTTGGGATTAAATCCAAAAAGAACAGAATGAAGAAAAAGAAAGAAGAAAAGAGAGGGATTAAGAAATTTAAGAGAGTTAAGAAGAAAAAGAAGAAGTGGAAGGAGCAGTGGGAGGAGCAAGAAGGAAAACACCAATAAGACAGAGGACAAAGAAACTACTAAAACAGAAAGTCAAAATGACTGAACAACAAAGTAGAATTTTTTTTCTCTTTTGTAGATATTAATGGACCGAATTCTTTTTAGAAATGAAGAGTATTCCATTAATTATGTTAAATCTAAGTAGATGTAAATGGAAACTTGGAACACAAATATTGCGAAAACTAAAGTGGTATTAAGATAACTAAAAGGGTTATTCTTTAAAAAGGAAATTATATACAATATTTTATAGATGGCATTTAATTCCAGAGAAAATAGTAAAAATGTACCCTGGGTCATCAAACAAATGCTGGATAAGTAAAGAATTGAGGGAATTTTTTATTATATGTGGTGGATATGCGAAAAAGCAAAGAAATATTGGGAAATGATATATAAACTGTTACAAGAGATATTGAAGTGTGTATTACCATTTAAACTGGAAACATTCCTCTTAAGTGCGACATCAGAAATTAAGTCAGATAAGAAATATGTTATTCTAAATATTAGTTTAGTGGCAAGAAGAGCGTATAAGTTAAAATTTGAAGCCTTTTTATGATCGGATAGATAATTTTAGATAAAAAATATTGATTGTTTAGTTAAATTATTAATCAGTAGATTAACAAATATGATAATTTTTGTATTGATGAATAACTTGTTTATAGACATTATCATTTTTTTTTTGACTAATGTATGTTGTAATCGATGGCCAATACCCTCATGCGTAACTTGTGTAGTCCCAGCCCTAAGTCTAACCGATTTTCCTTACCTGTATCTGTAATAAATAAACTTTGTTAAAAAAAATAAATAAAAATAAAATAAAGACCCCAATACTAAATAGTACTCACCGGTTCAGCGCTGGTGCCCACTGTCACAAACATGCTGTTGCGAGCACTCAGTGCCGGCCCAGAACCAGAGCTAGCCCAGTGCCAGTGTCACAGGGACACACCCCGCAACTGGGAGGGCGTGCCTCCAGGGACCCAGCCTGGCTCGAGGGGCTCACCTGCATGAAGGGGGGAGGTGACCTACCTGGACACGAGCACCCCGCAGCTCAGCCGGCAGCAGCCCCAAGCAAGACGCCCGTCCTTCCTGCAGCCTGACCTGGCCCAGGGACGCCGCGGACAACAGAGGCAGAGGACCCGCCCCTTGGCCCCAGCGACGGCAGCGGCCGTAGGGAAGGCATGCGGGAGGTGCCTTTCCCCTGCAGCTGCCGTGGGAGGGGGCTGGACAGCAGAAGGTGAGGATTCCCCGCCTGGGGGAACCTGGGAGGGGCGGAGCCTCATGGTCGGGTTCCCATGGTCTCACCTGTCCTAGAAGAGGCAGGGCACCAAAGTCTGAGGCAAAGCCTCATAAGGAGCTGGGAGGGCGAGAAAGGGAAAGGCAGAACATGGGCAGGGAGGACGGCTCGTGAAGGAAATGAGGCCGCCTCTTTTTGCCCCCAGGAGAGCGAGGTGGGAGCCCAGGGAGAAGGGAAAATGGGCTGGACAGGCCCTGGAGGAGGCCCTTCCACCTGGCACCCCTGGGCAAGTGGAAGAGGGAGGAACCCGGCTGCCCTCCCCAACACTTACCCAGGCTTACCTCTGGAGGCTCCAGGCGCCAAGCACCGGACCAGGGATGCTCCGGGACTTCTTCAGCCAGTGAGGCAACTTGGCGGGGCATCTGCGAGGAAGACGTGGTGGAAGGAGAGAAGAAACCTTGTTAGCTGAAGGGTGTTGTAACGACTCTCATGAATGTAAAGATACTTACCCGATTAAACTGTATCAAAAGGACCTGGACTGCTGCCTCTGCTTCAGCTCAAACAGCGGGTAGGTGATGGGGAACCCCAGGGGGGGAGGCAGCCCCCAGAATGGACATAACAGCCAACCAGTGTTTTTATGTCAGTTTCTTTGCAGGCATCAATGAGAATGTAACATAATTTTTGTACTGCCATAAGACAACAAATATCAGTGACACAGAGGGTAATATACAACTCTGGTTGGCTATGTCTTTGTAAGCCAAAAGTATTACGAGGCAATAGATATCACAAAGTCATGCATAATCATACAAAAGAACTAAAAGTAATAAAGGGGGTAGGGCTCCTATGGTAGACTTCTGAAAATTGTGGCTAACCCAATTAAATTAGGTAAGTAATGTTCCGAATGCAAAGGTATTTTCTTTATCTGAATTTGTTTTTCCTGATCTGGAATTATAAGAATCTGGATTTGAATCTCTCAGGCACACAACTCACTTGGTGAAATCAAGACTATGCAACATAAAGTGATATACAGGTCCAACCTTGTTATACATGGATTTTTTATACACGGATTTGACTCAACATGAATGGCCCCTGCAAATGAGAAGGAATGTGCTGATCCCTGGGGAAGGGGCAAAAATGCATCCCTTTAAAATCACAGTTAAAAAAACTGCTTTTACTGTTGTAGAGAGATAGTCATGCAAGCGATTACAGGTATAACCTAATTATCCACAGATTTTTCTATCTCAAAGCAATGAGAAGGGCAATTTAAAGGAAAACAGTAACAATAGCCTTGTTAATGGAATAGAGGGCAGCTAGCTTACAATCCATCAATCATTCTCTCTTCAGGCTTCACTCCCATTCCCCTTGAACACATGAAAGAAGGCTAAATGTCAGTGATTATCACCTCATCCATTCTTTCCCCCTTGCTGGGGCTCCTGGTGAAGGGAGGGGTTGCTGCCTCCTAGTGAAGCCTTTCTAAGCACATGGAGAGAGACGGATTGTCTCTGTGTGCATTTCAAAAGGTCAGCAAGGCTGTTTTTAAATCACTGAGGAAAAGAACTTTGATTTTTAAATTGATTTGCTTTAGTGCGATTTTGTTTTTTGCCATCCACGTGAGTTCAGGGAACAGAACCCTCAAAAATAATGAGACTCAACCTGTACAGTCAGTTTTTATTATCTGCTAGGGTTAGATTCCTGGAAACCCTCATGGATAGTGAATTCGCAGATAATAAACCATTGATCCAATGGGATCAATGGGGGTAAGCAGAAGGGGTACCCTCCCTGCCATCAGAGGAATCCAACAGCGAACCTCAGAAAGCCAGCAGACTGCAGCAGGAAGTGCCAAAATACATCTGAATGCTGCAGAGACCTTCCAGAGGCTGCAGGGACCTTTGGGATGGCACCCGCAACCAGTGCAGACTCCTTTAAAATTACCAGCAGAAGCTTCCACTGTCCATCTTAAAGGGGTCCGTGCTGGTCACAGCCACTATTCTGAAGGTCCCTGCAGTCTCCAGAAAGTCTCTGAATAGCAGATAATGAGAACAGAGGTGCAGATAATGAGAGAAGGTAGCAATTCTGCCTCGCCGTGCTCTCCTCCCTGTTTTGTTGCCTGTCCCAACCTTCCAATTCATTAAAGGTCTCTGACCAAGAGATTGTCAGCTTGTGATTTCTATCACAGAATCTGTACGCTTTAGCCCCAGATTCATAGCCCAAAAACGTCGGTTTTAACGCTTTGTCCGCTTTTTTTCGTCTAAATTTGTGGGGGACATTAACCCAGGCTGACACCCCAAATGTGCGCATGTGCTTCAGAGATGGGGGTCTCCCGTACAACGCCTCGTACGGAGTTTTATTTATGGCGGATGTCCATAGACGATTTAACAAATAATTTGCTGTTAACATGGCTTCTGTCCAATACCTCCTTCCCAGGTTTGAGTCAGCTAACAGCACACACATTTTCATTTGCAATAAACCATTCCGTCTCTCAACCATTCCATTTTCGGCAGGCATGCCCCTATTAATCAACCTTTGGCGTATGCCTTGTGCTCTTAACCAGTTTTGCAACTCAGAGCACGTAAATTCTGTCCCACGGTCGGTTTGAAGTTCCCCAACCTTGTGCGCGTAGTTGCGCTCTACAAACCTCACCCACTCACAGATACGTTGACAGGTTTGTGATTTTTCTCAAAGTAGATAACAGAAACTGAACCTGCTAAAGTGGTCAATTAAAACTAAGACATATTTTGCACCCCCGAAGGATTCTTCTAGGGGGCCAATAAGGTCAGCATAAGTCAATTCGAATGGACAGGACGTTCGTCTATCGCTCTTTAAATTTACAGGGCACGCCTTTGACTTAACCCTCTTGCAGGTCTGACAGTCAAGATAATTAGGGCATTCATCGAATTTTACACCACAGGCATTTTGCACTGTTTTCTCTAGAATTGCGTAAGAAGGATGACCAAGTCTTCTATGCCAGAGATGGCAACAGTGAATATGGTCTGCCTCATTTCTACACAAGTTTGTGGCATTTACAGAAGGTGTTACTTCCAAGACATAGAGACCACCTCTTTCAGTGCCTTGTGCACAGACCTTATTTCCCTTTAAGACCTTGCAGTGCCCATTTTGAAATTGCACACAATATCCCTGTCTGTCCAAAGCAGCAACACTCAACAAATTGTGCTTCAGTTGAGGGACATACAATACATCAGTCACGGACTCACCAAACCCTGGCACTGACACTGTGCCCTCCCCTTTAACCGGGGAGCTGAGTCCATCTGCCAGATTCACTGCAGCTCGAGCAGCTGGCTGCAGAAATGTAAATAGTTCCTTGTCTCGGGCGACGTGCTGACTGGCCCCGCTGTCGATCAGCCACTGGTGCTCACTTTCCTGCTCCACCACCTGGACCACCGAGACGTTGGAGCTTTTGTAGCCCCTCCGACGCCTCATATCCTTCCTCCCTGTACCTCGATCCTTCAGGGAGGGACATGCACGTCGCAGGTGTGATGTGGAACCGCAGGCGAAACAGCGTTTTACAACCAGCACTCCAGGAACATCAACATTCTCTTGGAAAGCAGCCTTGTTTGTTGGAGCCTCCCTCACTCGGGATTCCTTGGCTGCCTGCCCACGCTCTTGTCGGTTGTCTGCCCGTTTCTGCTCCTCCTCCACCAGCCAGCTGGTGAGATAAGCAAGGGTTAGCTGGCTCTCCGGGAGAGCTTCCAGAGTCGTCACAAGTGTATCATAGGACTCATCCAGCGAAGATAAGACGACGAATACTTTGTGCAGCTCCGGAAACGAGACTCCTCTCTCGTCCAGTTCTGTAAATAGCTGCCGCCTGGCACGGAGATGCTCTGTAACACTGGTGGCAGGTTCTAATCTTTTACGATACAGCCATCTCGTTAGGCTGATCTTTGACACGGCAGAGTCAGAAACGTAAACTTGGCGTAGTGCATTCCAGCACTCGTGAGCTGACTCTATGCCTCGTATGTGGATTAACTGGCTATCTTCCAAGCCCAAAATAATAGTGGCCAAGGCTTGCTCATTTGCAATGTCCATTTCAGGGCTTTCATCAAGCTGCGCAGTTCGAACAACTTCCCACAGCGACTGTTTGGTAAGATACATCTTCATCTTAACAGCCCAGTTCATATAATTGCTCTCATTGAGCCTTGTCAGTGGATATGCTGGCACTGCAGTCATCTTTCAGGACTGTACACAGGTCTCTTGCAGATAAACTTTGCTCTGCAGACTCACCGGGGTGCTCACAGACGCGCTCGGGTTAGATAGCAGCTGGGTGCTGGGCCCATAACCTGTTGCGAGCTGCTGGAGTGTGGACGTTCACGCAGCTGGCTGCCCGGCTGCTAGCTTGGCTTGCCTATCTCTCAAGGTCGGCGCGCACACACTCCTGGCAACAAAGACGACACAAGGCAGAAGTCCTCCACCAAATGTTCTTTACTATGTACAAGATATTTACAAGAGCAACAGTCCAAACTGTACAAATGGTACACGAATCACTGATCGCACTGACGTAGCCTTCGGCACAAAATCCACTCTGCATCTCCCACACCTTTGCTAGCCCCTGCAGGAACTTATACTGGTGACAGCCAATCAGCATGAGGGAAATACTGCACAGTCATGCTGACTTGGCATGTGCTGTCTCACACACACACACACACACACACACACACACACACACACACACACACAGAGAGAGAGAGAGAGAGAGAGTGTCACCTGGTGTACATCACCCGATATTGCATCAGCTTGGTTCCCAGGGTGCTGTGCTGGCTAAGTCTGGCCAAGGCTTCAGGCCTGCTACTGTACAGCCAGTAAATTACATAGCAGTCCCGGGGATGAACCCTTGACAGACTGTGTGAAAATTGTGTGTCTGTAACAGAGCAATTACCATTTCTATAGTACTTTATTGTGATCAAAGCACTTCACATTCATTAGTTTAATAATTTATACAATAAACCTATAAGGCAGGTCAGAATTTTTTCACTATATTATTGTGGGTGTGGTGGAGAAAAGGCTGATAGTAGTTTGCCCAAGGCCATTTAGTGAGTGCATTGCTGAGGAGGGATCGGGGGGGGGGGGAGTGTTTCCTAATTCATACATAGCTCAGGCTCTCAGAGCCACTAGCTCTCCTACAGAATGTTCATAGGGAGCTCTAAAAATAATAACTTTATTTGCATAGGGAAAATATAGAATGGCACCTAATAGTAACTGTGAACAAAGGTTTCTTCTTTCTGAATTTCCTGCATATGCTTCTTCAGGGAAGCAACATCATAGCAAGGAACATCACATGTGTCTCATCTTGCATTTGATCTCTGTAAGTGTTTTGTTTTCCCAGAACCATAGGAAAGCCTATCACGTACCTGCAGTTTGTGGGCCCACTGTGTTGAAAGGAGCAAGAAAGCACCTTCATTCTGGGCTGCTTATTGCTCATGTTCCTGGAGCCAAACGGAACAGATGAGTTCCTTTTGAAACTTGGGTGGCCTTGCATGCACTCAAACAAAATGTCTTTCAAAAAAATGCATTTAGCTATTGAGCATCAAGTTGAGCATCAGTTTTTATAAAGAAAGTACCTACCTATCAGTGAGTGATCAATAAGGTCAACACACACAAAAACACCTTCATGATTGCAGAATGATTTTAAATTGCTCCCTGAGTCTGTTGTCTCCAAGCAGCAAGTCATATGTATGTTTGGGGGATTTTCTCCCAGTTTGGGAGATTATATGGTGGTGGTGGGGGGGGGGGTTCCACAGCAATCTCTCCCTCCAGTGGCAAAGTGCCTAAACTGGCATTGCAGTGGTCCAGATAAAATCTCCCAGTCCAGATGGCAAGCCACTGTACAAATGGCTTTCCACACTCAGTAGCTACCTTAAGGAAGAAGTCATGGGGCCATTGGGATGTACTAAGCAATGCTTTGCCTCAGACACAATCTGGAAAGATAGCAGTTCCTCAGAAAGGTACTTCCTAGTGTTGCGAGGTGAAATGCAAAGTCCGCAGCAAACTTCAAAAGCAAACTTTAAAGTTGAAAACAAACTCAAAAACAAACTCGGTAGGCAAGAATGGTGATCATCTGCAAGCTTCTTTAATTTCATTGCCAGCAATGGGCCTCTCCTTTGTTCAAAGTGATGAGAGCAGTGAGAGCTGTGTGGTGACTCTCATTGCCCTCCAGAGAATAGCAATGTTTCACTATGAATCCTTGGTTTATATAGGATTCTGGCTTCTTTGTTTGAAAAATTTCACTATCATTGGCTAAGGGTGGATGACATCAGAAATGAAGCCTTTCTTGGGATTGGCTACAGGTTTTAAGCATTTGATTGGTTAGTCTCAGGTTACAGCATGATTTCCAACAACCTGTAGGTGGCACTGTTTACCCATTTATTCAGAGCTAGTTTGAATTATTCTTTATCAAACAATATAAACTCTTTATTAACTGAACTTCTGACTTTCTATCATTCTTGGTATGTGTATTAATTTAATCTGATACCAAACAGACTGATTTCTTCTTAAAAACAAGGGTTTTCAAATGACTTTCTCTCTTTGTTAAAGCCTGCTTTCTCTGTTAACTTTAGAATTCAGGCAGACTATTTCTGGAATATTTTTGTTCGTTTGAGCTTCTGATGATACTTTCCAGATGCCCTTACTTATCGGTTCTTGTCAACTAAGGTTGACTATTCTCTCATTAAAATACTCTTGCTTTTGGCACCAACAGATAGAGATAAAAATTTTCTAGTTTACTCCCTTATTCTCTGTATGTTGCTCCTTATCTAGTTGACAGGTATGATATAGAGAGTTGGAATGCTTTTGCTTAGATAAAGGTCTTATCTGTAAACTGTAACTTCTCTAGAGTCTTCCTAATTAATTCACTTTAGGCATCTGCATTTTCAAGGCTTGAGACTTAAGTCTTTTACTACATTCCAATATTCTGTGTTTTTCATGCTTTCATTAAACTAAATTTAACAACTAGAATCCACTCTTTCATTTATATTGTTAATTGTATTCTCTAACCATTAAAGCAGTGAAGAATATCAACATACATGCTGACTTTCATGATTCATTTGGCAATTCTATAAACCTTTGGGTGTGAGGCTTTAACAGCTTCCAGATATCTCTTTCTGCTAATTTACAACCTTAGGCACTTCTCATTACACTTTGCACAGTAGCCTGTTTGTAGCCTAAATGCGGTCACACACACCATGATGTTGCATGCACAAGACATGAATCCTTTCTGATAGCTTTGCTAATGCTCAATTTGTTTTATAGAAAGCTTATTCAATTATATTTAAAATACAAGATGTTTTCTGTCTAAAAATCCTTCTTTCTATGTGTTTTTCCTACAAGCCATTCAGGCTCTGGGGGTTGCATTCCTGACTTCAAAGTGAAGCTACGGCATAGTCCTATTCATCATTCTAATTAGGCTTGACGGCTACTAATTCTAGCCTTCTCTTATCTGATGTTGCGACAATTAAGTAGTGAAACATCTTAGATTTATGGCTTTTGCCTCAGCCTTCTGTTTAAACTTCTCCAGAGGGGGTGAATTAAAGTTCATATGGTTTAAACAGTGCTAGACATAATTTTCCATTTCTTATTTAACTAATTCACCCATTGCATTAACATTATTAAACATATTGCTTTGAACTGATTCACTTATAAATGACTTGGGTGCTCTCTGCAATTTTGTGTTCTATAAAAGAGCAGGAGGGAATGTATTTTCATTCCCTAATTCCTTATTAGCAGACTTTGGCTTCAAAGGGACTTCTCCAGCAGGCTTTCCTTTCTGATTTATTGCCTGCTTGTAATCTCATCTCTGTAACTCTGTTTGCAGACAGAGCCTAAAAATGCACTCCAAATTCTGAGCATCTCTCTATAAGTTTGCCTTTGTTTGTTTCTGAATATCTAGCCACAAACATTTTCCCTATTTCTAATAATTTGGTTAATTAAACTAATTCACTCAGAACATAGCATAACATTGGCTTCATTAAACATAAGCAAACACCTGAACACCTCCCTATTAAACTGCCAAACATGTGAACATGGAATATTTTGGTTCAGCATAATGTCTACATACACATACATAATAACTTGTGGCTTCCAGGGCCTTGCCTCACTAGGGCAGCTATTCCATAGAAGCCATGAAAAAGTTATACCATTTAAGAAATCAGAGTCATTTTACTTATCAGACATCAAATATACCTATTATGCCGTCCACACCAAAGCAGCTATTGCACTTTTGCAAATATGGCCTCAGAGGATACAGGCTTGAAAATGACCTTTTTGTGAGCACTGAGGCTATGCTTTAAAAAAATTAAATCATTCAAGAGCTTCCTCACAAATCTTCAGGTTATTTGGAGCCCAGGCAATTCACAACAACATCGTAGAACAGGATCATGTGGTTACTGCTGGAATGCAAATGTTACAGATACAGTACTGTATTTTTAAGGATTAGCCAATAGTTCCTCCAATGCAAAGGTGGTTTGATCCTTGGGTGGTACTTTCTAGGATTTTAGAACTGCAAATCTACTGTCTCACTGCCCCCAAAGTTTTTTTTAAAACCTCTAATGGCCAAAAAAGAAAAGAAAAATCTTGACTTTGAGATAAAAATAATGCTTGACTTTGGAAATTTTCTGGAGCTTTTTTCCTCTGGGATTTTTCCTGAAATTATGTAAACAGACACTAGCTGGCTGTGCAGGCTACTGGAGAAAGATTATCTCTCCGGTAGCCTGTGTTAGTCATGGTGCAGTCTCATGCAGGCTGTTCTGGTTAAGGAGGCTTACTCCCAGAAAAGTATGCATAGGATTGCAGCTGAAGGCCTAGAACAGGGGTGGGCAAACATTTTGGCAGGAGGACCACATCATCTCTCTGACACTGTGTTGGGGGCCAAGAAAAAGAAGAATTAATTTACATTTCATATTTGAATAAATTTACATAAATGAATACACTAGAGCAGAACTTATATGAATGAATGAATTTTACTGAACTTATTTATAATACACACAAGAACTATAAATGGTTGGTTGGCAACCTTCAGTCTAGAAAGACTATGGTATAAGCCTACAACACCTGGTATTCCCAGGCAGTCTCCCATCCAAGTACTAACCAGGCCTGACCCTGCTTAGCTTCAGAAATCAGACAAGATGAGGCATGTGCAGGGTAACAGTTGCTGCTAAGAACTATACCACATGCAGGTAGAACCACATGAGAACTATGAACTGTTTGCCGCACACCTCTTGCACAGTGAAAACATACAGACATAAGCTGTTCAGAGGCAATGGGGGGGGGGTTAAAATAATGCCCAGGGAAAAGCAGAAAACACATGGAGACTATAAAAGGCCTTGGTCTAACTCGGCCCACAGCTTGCATCTGGCCGTCGCAACAGGCAGTAACGGGCCAGTGCGGGCTGCAATAGTCTCTGACGGGCCAGAGGCTCAAGGGAGACTGGGAGCTTCCTGAGGGTCGGATTGGGGGCGACAAATGGGTCAGGGTTCTATTTCCAGTAGCCTGTGCAGCTAGTGAGTGTGCGGCAGGGACTGTCTGTTTACACAACAAAGACAATAGATTGGGCTGAATGTTCACTTAATGACCTAATTGCATAACAACAGGGACTGGAGAACACACCCCTGTTGTTAAGTGGCAGACATCTGCGTACTGTGCATTTTTTTTTTTAAAAAAGGTTATTTATAGCTTAGCTTGTGACAGCCTCCTGGGTTAGAATGACCAAAGGAGAACATCTGACATACTCTGGTTTACAGCTTTAAAATCCCACTTTCATATCCACATCTCAGGTTAGAATTTCTTGTGCACTAACAGTATCAGCAAGCCAGTCTGATTTGGTTCTGTGTCTTCTCTGAGGATGCCTCCCATTTGCACCTATTTGTGTTTGCAGCTAGGCTGTATTCAAATGTCATTTCCCTTGTTTCTACTCTGCCCTTTTCTGCAGAGGTTTCAACAGCCTGGCTCATTGAAGCCAACAACACAAGTTGATGACATATTGAAGAATTGAGAGCAGAGGCAGTGGGATCTGTGTGAAGCCAGTCTCAACACAGAAGGGAATGAATGATGTTGATGTCAGAGGAAGAATCCATGAATTAAAAAATGCAATGTCACCTGATTGTATGAGTGGATTAGTTTTAAGCCCCTCTGAGCTCACCTCACCTGCTCTCTTCCCTCCCCGGCCTGCGCATGAACCACTGTGCTGCTGACATACTGACCCCGGGGGATCTGGAGAGGCTGCTGCAGCACAGCCGGTACCACTTGCTTTCTCTGGCAGAGACCCAGTGGAGCGCTAGAGAGCACCCTGATTTGCAATTAACGAAGGCTGCAATCCTAACCACACTTTCCTGAGAGCAAGCCCCATTGAACAAAATAGGACTTACTTCTGAGTAGACCTGGTTAGGATTGTGCTCTGAGTTGGGCTGCTGTGCTGTCAGAACCTGAGTTCCAGCAGCATAGCGTGGTGATAGGATTGGCAGAAAGGCTGCAATTCTATCTACACTTACCTAACCCTCATTGACGATAATGGGCCTAACTTTTCAGTAAATAAACTCCTTCCTCTTCAGCTCAAAATGCGTTTAATGAAAACAAAACACAGCTTCCATACTTTATTCACTCGGTTATAGGGTTTGATTTTTCAGCTATCATTTTTATCAGTTTAAACATTTCAATCATTTTGTTGGTTTAGGATCTATTTTAAAAAAAATGAAACTTATGTGAAGTGTTGCAAACAGAAAAGTAGCTTCTAAATGCAATAAATGATCCTATCCATCCGTCAGGTCCTATCCATCTCAGTGATCAAAAATTCATTGCAAAGCAATCCTGAACATATGGTACCCTGGCTGCCAGTGTGTTATGTCACCTTATTGTGCATATAGGATTCTAAGGATTCTATTGAGTCTAAGGATAGGATTGGGCCCTTAGACTCAATATCTAGGCTAGACCCAACATCAGGCTCCTGTCTCACATTACTACATAAAATTACTTCAGCCCAAAATTCAGGGCAGGGTGATCTCTTCAAATAAAGTGTTGGTGGGGTAGGATGGGGTATCAATGAAATTATATCACATGTACCACTGGCCTATTTGGAAGCTTCATGTGTTGCACAAAGGTTTCCAGCTGATCTTGTTGCTGGAGTTCTGAAGGCAGCTCCTGCATAGGACTGGACACTAAAGGGGTTTGGTTACTTTTTATCCAAATATAGTTCAGTAAATATCTTTGCCAAGTTTAATTTGGAAATGCTGAACTAGGATTGGTCAACGCTGAAGAAAAAATTGAACCGTAATAACATCCAAATTGAAAGTTTTAATCTCTACCATTACTGTATTAACACACTGAATTCCTTGTATAAAGGAAGTAATATTTATACAGTCTCTCCAGTATATTTCTAAATTGTATGCCTGTTCCCTACCCCGAGGAGACTTCCAGTCACCTCCTCACCTGCGTAGCTGGTGGTAGAAGCACAGATTAGGATTCGGCTGCCTGGTAAATAGAAATAAAATTAATAACTACTTTCAGTCTGTTTGCAATTCCAAGCTTCTCCAGGAGATTGTAATAATATACAATGGAGTTATCTTGTAGCCAAGTGATATCTGATAACAGGAAGAATAACGGAAAAGATTTTACTTTACTTTTTCAGTGTTACCAAGAATTGATATTGTGCTGAGATATTTACTAGAAGGGGATTTTCATCCATTTCCCCTGGGGAAAACCCCAAGCCCTGCAGTGGGGCTTCTCAAGTCTGTGCTGGCTAAATCACTGGTGCAGACCTGAGCAGCTCCATTTGGGGCTATCAAGTGGTATGCTTGCAACACCCAGAGCCAGCAGTAGGAGCGTACCAATGGCACTAGAGTCCAAAGAATTGGGCTGTTAGGCTGAAATCCTATCCACATTTACTTAGAAGTAAGATCCATTGACTACAACGGGATTTACTTCTGAGTGACATGCCCAGGATTGGGCTGCCAGTCTTCATTTAGGTCAAGGGTTGATTGACAGCTACTGGTCACTACTGCATGTACTCTTGAACTCATCTCAAACACCCTACACTAATATATTCTGCGTGGAGGGGGCAGAACTTTGTTAAAGCACCTGAGAGCTACCCTTAACAAACTACAGTCTCCAGAATGTATTGGGGTAACAGAAATGCATTGGAAGT
This sequence comes from Tiliqua scincoides, assembly GCF_035046505.1. Taxonomy (NCBI): domain Eukaryota; kingdom Metazoa; phylum Chordata; class Lepidosauria; order Squamata; family Scincidae; genus Tiliqua; species Tiliqua scincoides. The sequence goes on along the minus strand of NC_089825.1, from coordinate 139,792,841 downwards.
GAATTAAAAGTGTAGTGGAATTGCAACTCTGAATAAATTTGTTTTGTACTGTATAGTTTGTTTTATAAAGGTTCAAGCCCTGGGGATTTTGTCCCCCTGTCCCTCTTCTTCTCAGTCCTGTCTGGGAAACCAGTACTGTTTACCCCCTTTCTTCCTCTTCCTCTCTAATATACAAATGTACAGCACTTTCATGACACTCCTCAGCTGGAGCAAGGGACTTGTGCCGGCCGAAGGGCTGTTTGGGATTGTGCCCTAATATAATTATCTCTTGCTAGGAACTCTTTTGATTTCTGAGCCAGGCTGGCTGCCTGCCAATCTACTTGCTGGTGCTCGTACCTTTGCTGTACAGGTCGGCTTGATCGCATTGTGTCCATAGAACAGAATCTGAACAACCAGTAGTGTCTTCCCCCTTTTTTGTTCTTCCTCGCTAATATGCAGGTGTGCAGAACCAATGTTTGTGTTTTAGGTTGTCCTCCCAGTGTACATGCAGTGGCAGTGAGGCCCATCAGATCTGCTCAGTGGCCCACTTGAGCTGAACTTGTGCCTAGAATGTGTCACTTTGGGCACAGTCCTAAGCAACTTTCCGGCACCAAAGTAAGGGCAATGAAGCTCCTAGATAAGGGAACAAATATGCCTTACTTTGAGGAGACCTCCATGACTGCCACCCAACTGCAGGATGCAACACTTGCCCCACTGGCACAGCTACGCCAGTGCTGGAAAGTAGGTTAGGATTGCAAACTTAATATGATTTTAGTGCCAAAATCCTGGTGGGTCCCTGACTGAGAATCTGGAGCTCTTTCCTGGAGGCAGAACATTTTAAAAATCACAGTACTCTCAGAATTTTTGCCATTAATAAAATATTAAAAGAAGGGGAGACAAGTACTTGACCACATTAGCTGAGATCAAGCTATGTGCTTTCTCATTGCCAAAACATTTTTATTTTCAAATGTAGATTTTGATAAGAAACAAGGACCCAGTGAGAAGTTTCAACCTCAGCCGTCATCTTTGCATGTAGAGTCTTCCAGACAAAAAGATGGTTGGTGTGACAAGTCAAGGCAAGACAAGGCAACAGGAGGTTTGTGGAGTCATCTCCCTTTAGTCAGCCATTCAACCTATTAAGCTTCCCTGTCAAGCTAATGGTATGTCTATGATTGCTTGCAACTGTGGAGCCTTGCTATTTTAGATCCTTTCACTGTACATGGAAGGAGGTGGACTTTGAGCTTTTCCTAACATGTGTCCCAGCATTTCATACTTAAGGGTATTATAACAAAATATCCACTGGCAAACTATCAAGTCAGTGAAAAAATAAATAACTACAAAAACAAAAAATAATAATAGTTCTACAATAGTGTAAGAATGGCAAACAATTCATTGAAATCTAGGGCTCAATCACAGAACATCTTTGCTAGGAAAAGGAAAATTCACTCCCTCTGAAGAAGCAGGAGGCATTGACACTTGTTTTTCAACTTCCCTATGGCTCTCTTCACCTCTTGGTTCCTCAGAGTGTAGATCAGAGGATTGAGTGCTGGAGTGACCACCATGTAGAACACAGAGGCCATTTTGTCCATTTTGCTTGCAACTGTGGAGCCTTGCTATTTTAGATCCTTTCACTGTACATGTAAGGAGGTGGATTTTGAGCTTTTCCTAACATGTGTCCCAGCATTTCATACTTAAGGGTATTATAACAAAATATCCACTGGCAAACTATCAACAGTCAGTGAAAAAATAAATAATTACCAAAATAATAATAATAATAATAATAATAATAATAGTTCTACAATAGTGTAAGAATGGCAAACAATTCATTGAAATCTACGGCTCAAACGCACAACATCTTTGCTAGGAAAAGGAAAATTCACTCCCTCTGAGGAACCAGAATGCATTGACACTTGTTTTTCAACTTCCCTATGGCTCTCTTCACCTCTTGGTTCCTCAGAGTGTAGATCAGAGGATTGAGTGCTGGAGTGACCACCATGTAGAACACAGAGGCCATTTTGTCCACCTGGGAGTAGGAGGAGGGCTTCAGATACACAAAGATACAGGGTCCAAAGAAAAGACCAACTACTGTCAGGTGGGAACTGCAGGTGGACAGAGCCTTACTACCATCCTTCCCAAAACGGCCACAGATGGTGGCCAGGATGATGGCATATGAAACCAGCAAGGCCAGAAGGGAGGGTACAAGTAGTAGGCCATCACTGACTATCAAGAGTATTTCATCAACATAGGTTTCTGAACAGGCCAGCTTGATCAACTGTGTGATGTCACAATAGAAATTATCTAACACATTCGCTCCACAATATGGTAGTAGGGCCATGACTGCTACCTGGAAAATGCCATGAATGAGTCCCCCTATCCAGCAAAATATGAGGAGACCGAAGCAATGTTGTCGGTTCATGATAGTTGTGTATCTCAGTGGGTGGCAGATGGCCACATAGCGATCGTAGGCCATGACAGCAAGGAGGAACATTTCTGAACCACCAAAAAAGTGTTGGCTACATATCTGGGCCATGCAACCTCCAAAAGAAATGGTTCTGCCGCTGTTCAACAGGTCAGTCACTAGTTTTGGGGATGCTACAGAGCCCAATGTCATATCAAGGAGGGACAGATTGGCCAGGAACAAGTACATGGGGCACTGAAAGAGTTTGGGCTCAGTCCACACCGTCACCATGATAAGCATGTTTCCCAGAAGGATGGTGATGTAGCAGGTCAAGACCAGAGTTAAAAGGATGAACCAAGCAGAGCGAGAGCAGGAGAAGTCCAGGAAGACAAACTCTGTAATGATGGACCCATTCATCTTGTTGGCTGTTTCAAGAGGGAAAAAAACAAACAGGAATCTTTCAGGATTTCATGGTCAGAGTTCAACTGTTTCTGTTTACAAGCTTCTGAGGTTCTAGACCACATTCCCTGCAAGTTTGAGCTTGATGAAACATCAGGGAGATCAGACTCGTATGGAAAGTGGTTTAGAACCTCAGAAACTTGTAATTACAAAGAAATAGGATACCTTTAACACTCTAGGCCAGCGGTTTTCAACCATTGTGCCATGGTACACTGGTGTGCCGCGAGGCAGCCTCAGGTTTGCCACGGGGCCAGGCAGAAGCCGCGAGCGTGGGGGAGAAGCGGCTGCTTTGACCCTCATGTGGCAGCCAGTGAAAAAGGAGCGGCCACGGCTGCTTTACATCTGCTGCTGAGAGGAAGGCTGCAACCCAATCCTAATTTACCTGGAAGTAAGCCCCGTTGACTATTACGGGGCTTACTTCTGAGTAGACACGCCTAGGATTGGGTATCAAGTCCGCCCCGCATGCTGATTGGGCAGCTAGAGAAGCCCACGGAGTGAGTGAGAAGGAGGGAGGCCGGAGCATGCAAGCAGGTCGGAAGGGAGCGAGTCTGCTGAGGCCACCAGCCCAAGAACTGGCTGGCCTGGTGAAGGGTCCCCGAAAGATCCTTTTCCTGCCACAGTTGCCTGCAACTACCCAGAGCGACCCTCCCTGCCTTGCCTTTTGCCTTTCAGACGAAGGGCTTTGGGCCACAATCCTATCCACACTTACCTGGGAGTAAGCCCCATTGAGTATAGAAGGGCTTACTTCTGAGTAGACATGCCTAGAATCGGGCTTTTGGTCACACTTTTTTTTTTCTTAAATACAGGAGGAGGCAACTGGCACTTCTCCCCACCCCACTCCCTCCCACAGGCACATTCCCTCCCCCAAATCTCATAATTGCAGTTAGCACCTCTCTTACCGTCCCTCCCTTCACTCCTCCGTATCTTCCCAAGGTCCAGACTCACTTTCCTCACATTCTCCCCCCCCCCACTCCAGCTGAATCCTGCACTTCTTTCAATCACGTGTCTTCATTGCCCCTCACCCCACTATGTGCTCAGTCTGACCTCTCTTTACCAGCACTTTCTGGCATCACACTTTAATAACAACATTTTCCCTCCTTTCCAGAATCAGAAATACTCCAAACTTCATACTCTCCAAACTTCTTGTGAGTCTTTGGCTGCAATCCTAACCACACGTTCCTGAGAGTAAGCCCCATTGAACAAAATAGGACTTACTTCTGAGTAGACCTGGTTAGGATTGTGCCCTTTGTCATGTAGTGATTTAATTGTATTAATTATATTAATTAAAAATTAATTATAATGTAGTAATTTAGCGTGAGTAAAGAACTGGTAGTGTGCCTTGACAATTTTAGTTCCTTGTCAGTGTGCCGTGAGCTGAAAATGGTTGAAAATGTCTACTCTAGGCCAAGGGCATAAAACATAAGGCCAGGGGGCCGAATGCAGCCCATGGGAGCTCTTCATTCATAGGGCTCTCCCAGCATCACCATCAGCTACTCTCAGCTGCTAAGCTGTGCTGAGGAGTCACTGCTGAAAGGGCACCCAGGTGATAATTGAGCTCTCACATATGAGCTCTCACAGATATGACCAAGAATTGCATATTTTCTCTTGTCAGTTGTGGCTCATGAGTTGCTCCATGACCTGCTTTATGACATCACTTCCTGCTTAATTACATCACTTCCAGCCCTCAGCAGGCCTCATGAATGCTATTCGGCCCGCTGTATAATATGAGTTCGAACCCTCTGCAAAAAGCCCGTAATTTTCAGCCTTTTCTCATCTCATGGCATGCTGCCAAGGCAGTTAAATTGTCAAGGCACACCACGCTGCTGGTGGGGGGCTCATACCCCCCAATGGCTCTACTAATAAAATGACCCTCCTTCAAACACTGCAGCATATTTGCAGACCATTTGCAGCACAACATTGGGCCTCAGCACACTGGTTGGAAATTGCTGCTATAGACCCTGGTCACCTCACCTACCATATTATATTCTTCTCTTAGAAATCTTAATACAGCCCACAAGTTCTTGCTCTTGCAGCCCAGTCCTCTGCTGGGCTGGGCTGCACGGTGCATGGCTGCTGACCCGGAGTCTGTTTCATTCTGCAGGCTAGCTGGAAAGTAGGCTAGCTGGAAGAGCTAAATAATGAAAAGTCTTATTAACTTGCCCCCCCCCCACTGCCTGGTCTCCTTTGGGTCTCCCCAAGATTACTCCAGCCATCTTGCTGGCATAGCTTTGATTAGCCTTTCAGGTGGTGTCGGATCAGTGGTGGGGGCATAGGATTCGGCAGAAACCATTGACCCTGAGATCTGTCCCAGTCCCATCACAATCCTCCCCTGTCCTGTCTCCAAGCTTCTCCTGAACTTCTTTCTTCACTGCCCAGGTTCACAAGAGGCTAATGTGTGTAGCACTGTCAGTGGCATGAGGCCTTCTGGACCTTGCCCTGGCAGCATCATCCTGCAAACCAGCAGAGGTGTTACCAAGAGAGCAGCCCACATGGTACCCTGGCAGCCTGTGTGTTATGCCACCTTATTGTACATATAGGATTCTAAGGATTCTAGTGAGTCTAATGATCTGATTGGGCCCTTGAGACCAAACACAAGGCTCCTGTCTTGCATTACTACAGACAGTTATTTCAGCCCAACATTCAGGGCAGTGTGGTCTCAGTGTGATATCACTTATCTGATCTGAACATTTGGAAGCTTCATGTGTTGCAGAGAGATTTCTAGCAGATCTTGTTGCTGGAGTTCTGAAGGCAGATCCTGCATAGGACTCAGCACTGAGTCTAATGGCTTTTGTTACTTTTTGTTTTATCAAAATATATTTCAGTAAAAATCTTTGCCAATGTTTAATTTGGAAATCCTAAACTATGATTGGTCAATGCTGAAAAAAAAAATTGAACCATAAACCTCCCAATTGAAAGTTTTGATTTTTACCATTACTGAATTAACTCATTGAATTTCTTATATAAACATTCATTGTAATATCTATACAGGCTCTAATATCTATATAGAGATTGTTATAATATACTGTATGATGGCATTGTCTTGTTGCCAAGTGATATCAGAAGGTTGGAAGAATAATGGAAAAGATTTTACTTCCTGTTACTTTTTCACTGTTACCAAGTTGAACTAATATTGTGCTGAGACGTTGTGTACTAAAATCCTTAGGAGTTGCGCTGTCTCAGTTAATAATATTGTAAATATGCACTGATAGAAATACTGAAAAAGAAAATAAACTCCTTCCTTGATAGCTCAGAAAATATGCAATCAAAACAAAAGAACACAATTTCCATCCTTTATCCAGTTGCTGTGTTTAGTTTTTCATGTGTTAATTTTATTATTTTACCCATTTCAATCATTATGTTGGTTGAGCTTCTGTCTTTTAAAATGAAAATCCCTTGGAGTGTTGCAGTTCCTAAATGCAATGAATCAGTGGTTCTCACACATTTAGCACCAGGACCCACTTTTTAGAATCAGAATCTGCCAGGACCCACCAGAAGTGATGTTATGACTAGAAGTGACATCATCAAGCAGGAAAATTTTTAATAATCCTAGGCTGCAATCCTACCCACACTTACCCAGGAGTAAGTTTCCTTTACTATCATTGTTAAAAGAATATACATAGTAGCTTGTTCAAAGTACAGGTCTGCAATATATCCCCAAATGCAGTCACATACCATGAGAGCATCAAGTCTTTTAAAAATAAAATATTGAAATGAATGGGGACCCACCTAAAATTGGTCTACCTAAAATTAAGGTCTGCAATATATCCCCAAATGCAGTCACATACCATGAGAGCATCAAGTCTATCTATCTTGGAAGCTAAGCAGGGTGAGGCCTGGTTAGTACTTGGATGGGAGACCACCTGGGAATATCAGGTGCTGTAGGCTTATACCATAGTCTTTCGAAACTGAAGGTTGCCAACCAACCATCAAGTCTATTAAATATAAAATATTGAAATGAATGGGGACCCACCTAAAATTGGCTCGTGACCCAACTAATGGGTCCCGACCCACAGTTTGTGAAACACTGCAATAAATTATTCTTACACCAAAAACAGCATCCTTAGCGAGTCATGACCAAACACATATGCACATTTAAGACATATTATTCAACGCTGCAAAAAGAGGCTTTAGCAAGAAAACAGAAGGATCAGATCAGTCTACAAAGCCAAAGAAATAACTGCAATACTCACTCTTGCAGGAATTCACACTCAAGGGAGAGGTGGGTTCGGTTCCATCTATCTCAGTGATCAAGAATTCATGGCAAGGCAATCCTGCATCCTACAAACTCTGTGGCTTTTCCAGAAGACTCTGAAATGATGGAGGATGCACGAAATCCAGGCAAGCAAAAGAAGAGATGGAGGCGGAAGGTGGGATGGTCGAGGATGCTACTCATATGAAAATGAGAAAACTGAGAACTAGAATAAGTTTCTCCATGTAACAATGCAAAAGGAGAATTGGAGTGAGATGACTCACTCCCCCACCCCATATCTTTCACCACCTCTGGGAACTGGGAGGGCGCAGCCAGTTTCCCGGGATATAATCCTCCTGCAATATGAGGACCTTTGCTTTCTCACCCTCTGTATTCAAAGCTGGTGCTCTTTTTTTCGAAAGCTGACAAAGACATCAGCATGCTGGATGGTGCTGCCTGCTCTTGTCCCCCAAGTGGCTTAATTAATTACAAAGGAAAAAGTTTTTGAAGTTCTCCTAAACAGCAGAACTTGCTGCATCAAGTTCTACTGATGTAGGCTCATCTTGCATGGGGAAAAAGCACTTGAAAAAAGCACGCACTCCTCTGCTTGATAAAGTTCATTTATTTAATTTGTGCCCCACCTGTCCGCAGTGTGGCAAACATGGTGCCCTTCCCCAGAAAGCTAAGCTAGCTGGAGAAAGCAACCAGCCCAAAGTCACTTAGTTGAGCAAGAATGGACTCTAATAGACCAATCCTCCTAAATCCTTGCCCTGGGCTGCCTTTGCAACATCAGAACACAGTTCTACTGTCATTAACCCATTTTTGCCCAGCCCACAGATGTACACTTCCAAATGGGCTTCTGTTTGATCCCTGTTGCATACATGCAACGTTGGGCAGAAATGGCTTAAAGCTCATACAGTGTTGTGCACGATGCACAGCTGATTTTAGCATCTTCTTGGATTACCAGGTTACTGCGAAAGAGTTTAAGAGGTTAATTCGGAGCTTCCCGGTGCCCAGAGGAGCAACGGTGCAAAAATGGCTGCTGCTGTATCCAGCGGGGGCTGGGAAGCAGCTGGAGGTCTCTTCGGAGGAAGGGGATTTTCATCCCCTTCCCCTGGGGAAAGCCCCAAGCCCTGCAGTGGGGCTTCTCAAATCTGCGCTGACTAAATAGTTGGTGCAGACCTGAGAAGCTCCAGGTTGGGCTCCCAAGGGACATGTTTGCACCACACAGAGTCAGCGTACGAGCGAACCAACAGCACTAGAGCCCAAAGAATTGAGCTGTTGGGCTAAGATCCAATCCACATTTGCTTGGGAGTAAGCTCCATTCAGGGCTTCTGAGACGAATGTTATCAGGGGGTACGAAGTTTTCTTTGGGGCCCCTTTGCAAAGGGAGAGGGGTGAATTAACCAGAGCAGGGCAGGTTAATGCTGGGCAAGCAGAATGGGGGCAGGGAAGGGCAAAACAGGACGGAGGGTGGAGACAACTGGAAAAGTCTTCTGAGCCCTGGTCTACCCACCCATGTGGCATCGGCAGATAGATGCAGTAATACGGAAAACCAAACACACTCCTAAGCATATATGGTTTGCCAGTGACTGCAGCTGCAATGCTTGTGGTAGTGTCCCCAGCATCCCATGAAGGCTACAAGTCTGAATAGATTGGAAAAAGTAAGACCCTAGGAAATTTCTGGGGCCCCTCCTTTGGCTCCTGGGCCCCCTTTTTGACCCTGGGCCCGAGTACGAATTATCCCCTTTACTCCCCTCTCCTAGGCCCTGGCTCCATTGACTACAATGGGATTTACTTCTGAGTGACATGCCCAGGATTGGGCTGCCAGTCTTCATTTAGGTTAAGTGTTGATTGACAGCTACTGGTTACTACTGCATGTACTCTTGAACTCATCCCAAACACCCTGCCCTAATGTATTCTGTGTGGAGGGGACAGAACTTTGTTAAAGCATCTGAGAGCTATTAGAGCTACCCTTAACAAACTACAGTCTCCAGAATGTATTGGGGTAACAGAAATGCATTGGAAGTGGATTAAAAATGTAGTGGAAATGCAACTCTGAATAAATTTGATTTATATGATTTTAGTGCCAAAATCCTGGTGGGTTCCTGACAGAGAATCTGGAGGTTTTTTCTGGAGGTAGAACATTTTTAAAAATCACAATACTCTGCCATTAATAAAATATTAAAAGAAGGGGAGACAAGTACTTGACCACATTAACCCAGATCAAGGTATGTGCTTTCTCATTGCCAAAACATTTTTATTTCCAAGTGTAGATTTTAATAAGAGACAAGGACCCAGTGAGAAGTTTCAGCCTCAGCCCTCATCTTTGCATGTAGAGTCTTCCAGACAAAAAGATGGTTGGTGTGACAAGTCAAGGCAAGACAAGGCAACAGGAGGTTTGTGGAGTCATCTCCCTTTAGTCAGCCATTCAACCTATTAAGCTTCCCTGTCAAGCTAATGGTATGTCTATGATTGCTTGCAACTGTGGAGCCTTGCTATTTTAGATCCTTTCACTGTACATGGAAGGAGGTGGATTTTGAGCTTTTCCTAACATGTGTCCCAGCATTTCATACTTAAGGGTATTATAACAAAATATCCACTGGCAAACTATCAACAGTCAGTGAAAAAATAAATAATTACCAAAATAATAATAATAATAATAATAATAATAATAGTTCTACAATAGTGTAAGAATGGCAAACAATTCATTGAAATCTACGGCTCAAACGCACAACATCTTTGCTAGGAAAAGGAAAATTCACTCCCTCTGAGGAACCAGAATGCATTGACACTTGTTTTTCAACTTCCCTATGGCTCTCTTCACCTCTTGGTTCCTCAGAGTGTAGATCAGAGGATTGAGTGCTGGAGTGACCACCATGTAGAACACAGAGGCCATTTTGTCCACCTGGGAGTAGGAGGAGGGCTTCAGATACACAAAGATACTGGGTCCAAAGAAAAGGCCAACTACTGTCAAGTGGGAACTGCAGGTGGACAGAGCCTTACTACCATCCTTCCCAAAACGGCCACAGATGGTGGCCAGGATGGTGGCATATGAAACCAGCAAGGCCAGAAGGGAGGGTACAATTACTAGGCCATCACTGACTATCAAGAGTATTTCATCAACAGAGGTTTCTGAACAGGCCAGCTTGATCAACTGTGTGATGTCACAATAGAAATTATCTAACACATTCGCTCCACAATATGGTAGTAGGGCCATGACTGCTACCTGGAAAATGCCATGAGTGAGTCCCCCTATCCAGCAAAATATGAGGAGACCGAAGCAATGTTGTCGGTTCATGATAGTTGTGTATCTTAGTGGGTGGCAGATGGCCACATAGCGATCGTAGGCCATTACAGCAAGGAGGAAAATTTCTGAACCACCAAAAAAGTGTTGGCTACATATCTGGGCCATGCATTCTCCATAAGAAATGGTTCCACCGCTGTTCAACAGGTGAGTCACTAGTTTGGGAGATGCTATAGAGCCCAATGTCATATCATGGAGGGACAGATTAGCCAGGAACAAGTACATGGGGCACTGAAAGAGTTTGGGCTCAGTCCACACCGTCACCATGATAAGCGTGTTTCCCAGAAGGATAGTGATGTAGCAGGTCAAGACCAGAGTTAAAAGGATGAACCGAGCAGAGCGAGAGCAGGAAAAGTCCAGGAAGACAAACTCTGCAACTGTTGACCCATTCATCCCGATAGCTGGTTCTAGTCAGAGAAAGAAAGAGAATATCAATAACCCTTGCAGGCCTTACTCACCTCTCCAAACCCAGTAGCTTCTCCGTCCTGGTACCATGAATAGAATCCACAAGCTCCTGCTTTTATTTTTAAGAGCAAGGTTCTTATTTCCAGGTTCAAATCTTTGCTTAGCCATGAGGCATCCTTGGTGAACTGCAGCCTGTCCTGCAGCCTGACCTACCTCACAGGGTTGGTTGGAGTACAAATGGTGGGAAGAAACCATGGCTACCACCCTGTGGCCCTTAGAGGAAAGGTGGAATAAACACATGAAAAATTAAATTAATGCCCCAATCCTATCCCTCTCCATTCTATGCCATGCAGCTGTGCCTACTGTACTGCATTCAATGGAGGGGGGGGTGACCAGACCCAGGAAACATAAGTAAAACATTTCTTCCTTACCTCCCTGTAGGCTGCCTGGTTGCCAGTGTGTTTTGTTGGACTTACACCAGCTATATTGCTGACTGAGGAGCCTCAGGGGGTTGGTCTGGGCTGGGAAAGGTGGAGAGAATCAGGCATGTGTGTCCGCCTCTGAAATCCACTCCCTCCTGCTCCTGAACTGCCTCCCCCACACTTTGGCCCGCTCCCCTCTGCCACCTTCGCGCATGGTGGCAATGCATCATTTACAGCAGCGCAGCAGTATTTACAACCTGCTGTCCTAAATGCCCAATAGGATTGGGTGGTAAATTAACATTTCACGATTAAACTCCAGGCCCCCTTATCATTTTATTGCATGCAAAGGAAAATTTCAGACCAATATTCAAGACTCTCCTTGAATGACTTCAAATAGCCATGTTGTGGCTGGCTCTACATTCTTCTGGTTCTTCCCACCAGACTCATGCAGCCCCCCCCCCCCAAAAAAAAAACAACTTAAGCCTTCCTCCTCCCCTCCACCCCCCAGCCCAACCTACCCGGCTCCTACCATGTCTTTTACTGCTGTCGATATGAACACCAGCTTTCAGATGGTCCACAAGGTCTTTGACACAACACAGAGGTGGCAAGTAAGCAAACACACACACACACACACACACACACACACACACACACACACACACAAGTTGCAAGCCCGCACAAAAGTGAGTCGGGACTCAAGTCAATTTGGGTCCAAACGCTTTTCTAAGTCACTGGCACCAAGTCACAGGTTGATTGCGATTCAATGCCATCCATGACACGAGTTAACTCAAGTGGCCATCCCTGGCTTTCTCTGTTCCTGCTGGGGACTAAGATTGAGCTAATACCACTCAGTTTCCACTTGGTATTTCACTAGACATTGAGTAGGCATTCAGAAACTTGAGGACTAGAAACCATGTTTTGTTAATTTGTTTCTTAAGGAAGTTGAGATGATCAAATGTCCCTATTCTGACATCTTTGCGTAGTACGTATTTGTGTGCCAAAGTGGAATAAGTGCAGAATTTTTAAATACATACAGTTAATACCTTCCACAGTAACTGGCAGGGTAATGACACATAAAGACAAGTTGTAGTTCATTGGCAGAGCACAGGCTTTCCATGCAGAATTCCCTGTTCCACTCCTGCCATTGCCAGTAAAGAAGACCTCAGGTAGCAGAGCTGGGCAGTGCTACCCACTACAGAGCCACAGTGATGGAGTAGCCAGAGTGTTGCGCAGGGAAGAGGAAGACCTAGGTTCAGGTTCCTATTCAACCATGGAACTCACTGAGGATGGAACTCACCTAAGGATGAGGAGCACTGCCGCTGGATGTCATAAACGTGATGTAAAGCATGTTTATGGCACCCTCCGAGTAGGGAGTGCTGGCACCAGCCCAGCACCAATCGGTGCTGAGCCCAGTGATGGACTAATACTGCCCGGAGCAAGGGAAGAGTGCTGGGTGGCAGTAAGGACTTTCAGGGTGAGGTGTTCTGGGGTAGAGTGGGGGGAACAGGGACGAGAGCGGGGTGGGACCAGCAGATCCCTGGCCTCCTCAAGGTAAGGGTATATTCCTTCCCTTACCTCAGGACTGCATTGAGGCTGGAAAATTGGTTCGGACCGGGCTGTCAATCATGGCTTCGGAAGGTCTGTTTTTACAATGCAAGTCACTCGGAGTGCTGCAAACTGCAATGCAAGTCCAAAATGCAACAAATGGGACATTACCCCAATGACAACAGTAGCAACATCCTTAGGGACTTCTTCCAAAATTAAAAAAGAAGAAGAAGCTTCAACAAGGAAACAAAAGGATCAAACTCCAGAGTCTGCGAAATTGTAGCAAAAACAGCAAAACTCACACTGATTTCAGTTTGCAGTCAGAAGGTATCTGGGGCTGGCACCGTCCATCTCAGTGATCGAGACTTCATTGCAAGGCAATCTGTCATCCTCCACACATTGTGGTCTTTCAAGAAGGCTCAGATATGATGGAAAAAAGACATGCAAGAAACCCAGGTGAGCAAAAAGAGACCGATGGAGGGCAAAGATGGTGTCGTCCAGGATAACACTTGAATGAAAATGAGAGAGCTGAGAACAAGAATCTAAATAACCTTCTCCATACAATTATACAAAGGGGGGATTTGAATGAAATCACCCATTTCCCCCCTCAACAATATCATCTGAAAATGAAGAGGATGGAGTCCTTCCAGTTCCTTGAGATAAAATCCTGCTGCAATCTGAGGTCCTTGGATTCCACCCCCTGTGTTCAAATCCTGTGCTCTTTTTTTGAGCTGATGAAGATGTCAGCATCCCGGGGAGTGCTGGCTACTGCTCAGTCCCAAATGGGACAATTACAAATGAAAAAAAGGTTTTGCAGTTGTTGTAAACAGCAGAACTTCCGAAGGCATGTGTACTTTTTCCCCCCAATATTTTTTCTCCCTTGGAAGAAGAGCCTACCTCAGCAAAAACTGAGCAGGTCATTGATGGCATTTGCATTGTGCCCATCTTCAGTGTGGCAAACATGGTTCCCTCCCCCTCTAAGGCACACTACTAACAGAGAACAACTGGCCCCAAATCACCTAGTGCAGCAAGAATGACAACTTCAGGTCTCTCCCCCACCCAGACACTGCCCCCTTCCTCCCTTCCCTGCCCCATTTCTCCCACCGCCCACCTCCACCGCCAACTTATTGGCACTCTCCCAGGACGCCTCTCCACCATCCTGCACATTGATGCGCGCTGGCAGCCTTGTTGCACAAACTAGGCTCACAAATCACTTACATGACACTGCCCCACTGCCATAAATCAGATATTAGGATTAAGCCATTCAACTCCAACAGCCCTAGCCTATCACACTGCCGCACTGGGAGAACACACATGCCACCAGTGCCAACTGCTGAAAAGCACCCATAGCAAAGCACAGGTCACCAGACACATAGAATCAGTTGTAAATCAGTGGTAGCTGCTGTTACCTCTTGAGCAGCAAGGCCCATCAGATAGTTTGTGGCATCTCAGTAAGCAATGGCGATAATTTCTTAGAGCAGACCAAGCAAAAATTGAATGACTTCCTGGATCTTCAGCACTTCCTGCTGCCATTCCTCCGTCTTTCTCACACTTACCGTCCTACTTGCTGTCAGCTCCTTTCACATATTAGCCTCGAGTGCTTCTTTCCTGTTGTGTTATGCTGTTGTGTTATGTCTAACACCAGATTCACCTGGCTGGTGTTAGACATATAGGGGATTTTCCTGCGATGATGGCAGGTGTTTTGAATCTGGCTGGCCCCTTTTACAATTTTTCACAAGCTCCCCCCGATCTCTGTGTGTGTGTGGGGGGGCTAAATCACAAGTGAACACAACATGTGAGGTCCTCGACTGTGATTACTGCTTACATGGCATTGAAGGTAAACTGGGTTAATGTTGCCACAGTGCTCAAATTATTTATTTAGGGCGCAATCCTAATCCCTTATGTCAGTGCTTTCCTTCACTGGCTTAGCGGTGCCAATGGGACATGTGCTGCATCCTGCAGTTGGGTGTCACTCACAGAGGCCTCCTCAAAGGAAGGGAATGTTTGTTCCCTTCCCTCAGAGCTGCATTGCCCTTTTGTCAGTGCTGGAAAGCACTGACATAAGGGGTTAGGATTGCACCCTCAGGGAATTAACAAAGAATGCAGGGTTGGTTTCCTGAGAATCAGAGTAACTCATTCTCTCCAGCTTTGACCTTCCCTGTTGGAGCAGCCCATGGAACAAGGGATCTTCGGGGATAGAGGTGAAGACCGGCATCATTAAGAATCAATTCAACAGATTGACAAGAGAGTGTGCCCAAAGATACAAGTGATTTATTGGAGAAAAGAGTTGCTACAGGAAAGGATACAAATAAAGCGATAGATTAGGCAGGAGTTCTGGTCTAGAGGGTTGAGCCTCCATTTGCCTGAAGATAACATCCACAAGGTCACTGGTTCGAGGCCACCGGCACCGTGCGACCTTGAAGCAGCTGACAAGCTGAACTGAGCTATTCCATCTGCTCTGAGTGTGGGAGGATGGAGGCCAGAATGTGCGACCAGATCAAGAAAGAAACATCTGAATGTTGTGGTTTCTTGACAGATAGAAACCTTCTTTCAAATTGTAAAAATCCCTACGGGGATTTAATTTGCCTGCCTATGTAAACTGCCTTGCATAAAGTCTAAGGGAAATCTGAGGACCAAGAAAGGCGGTATAGAAATACCTGTATTTTTTATTATTATTATTATTATTATTATTATTATTATTATTATTATTAACCATATTTTGTGAAATGTACCTAACAGAGAAGTAGAAAAGCAATTGATTTTTTGGGGAAGAAGCTTTTGAGAAACTCTAAATTTTTAGCCCAGTCCTTAAACTGAGATGAGAGAAAGAAGGGTGAGTGGAAAGGAAAAGAAAGCATATTAATAAGTACCCACAGATGATATGGTTGGGGGAAGCCTTGCAGGGACCTGAACAGATTTGGAAATTCTGATTTCATGCAACATGGGGTGACCATCGGCTGGTCAGAACCCTTCACTATTTATGGGGTTTTGGAGTTGCTGCTTATGTACAGCTCTCAAAATAAGCATGTTCACCTGGTTATTGGGGTGTAAAAGGGGTTCTGGATGTTTCTGCGCTAGTGTGTTTATGTGCAAACTGGTGTTTGGATGGATTCAGAGCAGGTGCTGATGTGCCTCTTTCTGGCACACAATCAATGGGAACACTTCGACTCAAAATGCAGGTGCGCAGGGCACATTACACAATGGGCACCTTTGAAATGCAGGCACAGCTTCAAAACAAAGAGGTGACAAGAGGATACCAGAAAGACACTGATGGAAGGTGAAAGATGCATCACACGCATATTGCAAAGGCTGCATTCAATAAACAGCTACACTGAAAGGGAGCATTCAGGGATGGCTTGAAAAATACAGACACAAGAAGGAGGTTAAATAACGGCACATATTTAATGGAGACTAGGCAGTGAATAAAAAGTTTGCATAATGGGAGTACATACTTTTCCCAGGGTGGGTGACACAAAGTGGCACCCAGAATTCAAAATGGAGTTTTTGAGGCTTGATCTGAGTTTCAGGAAAAGCAGCATCCACAGTTCATATTTTTCATCTAGATTATATGGATTCGTACCATGATAATCCATGCTGGCCATGCAGGATTGGACAAAAATTGACTTGGGTAGGCAATTTTGGCTTGAGTGGTGTTGCTGCCTCAAGGCATTTATGGTACTATGTGCAAGTACTGTGTACCAATGAAATAAAAGAATGGAATTCAGAAGAATCACCACAACGAATAGACTGGCCTGAGCCATCCTCCATTGTTTGCTCCAGTCCTGGTAGCCTGAGAAATCTTCCCTCTGAATCTGGTGGTAGCCATGATGGCCATGCCTGCATGAATCTTTCTCTATAACCATCTCTGAAACAGTAGCCCTCATCCTCCCATCACATTCCCTAAGGTATAGTGCAACCCCATAGAAATTGCAACATCCCAAAAACACAGGAGAAAGATAAGAACACAATTCAATGAAAATGTCATAATACAAACAATGTATATCAATTATTATAATAAAAAATATTTAATCCTCATCAATCTCATCTATTATAATAATATTACAAAATAGTAATACAGAATTGGTGAAACTTAGGTCTCACATGGACAACAGTGGACAAAGTTCTAGGAGCCTATGAAATGAAACTTCATACATCTACTCCCTTTGATGCAGCAGCAGGAGTTTACACTTGTGATTCAATTTCCCCATGGCTCCCTTCATCTCTTGGTTCCTCAGAGTGTAGATCAGAGGATTTAGGGCAGGGGTGACTACCATGTAGAACACAGAAGCCATTTTGTCCACCTGAGAGTGGGAGAAGGGTTTAAGGTAGACAAAAACCATGGGTCCAAAGAAGAGGCCAACCACTGTCAGGTGGGAGCTGCAGGTAGACAGAGCCTTCCTACCACCCTTCCCAAAACGGCCACAGAAGGAGGCCAAGATGATGACATATGAAACCAGTACAGCCAGACAGTTGGGTAGAGTTATTAAGCCACCACTGATCAGCATCAGTATCTCAACCACATAGATTTCTGCACATGCCAGCTTGATTACCTGTGGGATGTCACAGAAGAAATTGTCCAACACATTCGGTCCACAGAATGGTAGCTGGGCTAAGACCACTATCTGGATAGTGGAATGAATGAAGGCTCCTGTCCAGCAAAATATCAGTAGACTGAAGCAGCGTTGCCGGTCCATGATGGATGTATATCTCAGTGGGTGGCATATGGCCACACAATGGTCGTAGGCCATGAGAGTGAGGACAAACATCTCTGCACCCCCAAAGAGGTGCAGACCAAACAGCTGGACCATACAGCCACCATAAGATATGATAGAGAAACTGTTCAATAGGTCAGTCACTAATTTGGGGGCAGCCAATGAACCCAAAGACATGTCGATAAAGGACAGATTGGCAAGGAAGAAATACATGGAACTTTGAAGGAGCTTGGACTCAGACCACACGGTCACCATAATTACGAAGTTTCCCAGAAGGGCGGTGGTGTAGCAGGCCAAGACCAGGACAAAAAGAAAGAGCTGTGCAATGTGGGAACAGGAGAAGCCCAGCAAAATGAACTTTGAGATGGTGGAGCCATTCATGTTGATGGTTGGTTCTAGTGCAATTTTTAAAAAATGAAGTATGTGAGCGATATTTCAACCCAGACACAAATTTTTTTAATCATTTTATTCCTGTAATTTATAACCTGACTTTCTATATAACAGACTCTTTTACCCTCCTGGAATTATGAATAAAATCAAGGTGATTCCACTCCTCTTTCTTTAGTTCTCAACTTCTAGACCTTTTCCAGGCTCTTTCCTTATGACTATACACACACAATGGTTTTCAGGCAATATTCATTGTTGTGTGTGAGCATGTCAAGGTAGAAATACAATAAATCAGTCACTGGAAAGAGCATGAATCTTTTGAAATAATCATGTGAATAGACCAATTAATTATATCTGCATCTAGTTCCTTATGAGGACTTATTTCAGTTTTTCTGTTTGTTTTAATTTTAGAACACATTGACCCCAATCTCCAACCCATACAAGAGGTCAAGTTGGCCTAAACTTTGAATAAAAGCAGTACAATAAAAATACTGAAAACTTAAAACAATAAGCAAGAATAAAATAAACTGAGCAATAGATAACAAGTTTTTTAAAAAAGGTTTCTGGGATTTGTTTTTATTTGCATCTGCTAAACAGAAGGAGTACAGAAGGATTTTGTAGGCTATGTAATTCACTGAAGTCCCTGATTGATGGAAATGCTTCTACTGTAACTTCTGAGATTCAGTTTCTTAGGAATTTCTTAGCCCTGTGATTCTTAATGACCGTTGAGATTTTCATGATGCTGAATTCTATAAAGAGTCCTAACTCCTGTCTCTGTGCAGGAAGAATTCAGAACTGGCATACAGACAGGTAACTCTTCCTGCAGTGGCTTAGAGATGGGATTTGATCTCAGGGAAGTGTGCAGGCTTTCCATGCAGAAGGTCACAGTTCAATCTGTGGCAGCTCAGGGGGTTCTATCGGGCCAGTCGCTACAATGCTGCATGTGACATCCTGAACTCTTTGGAGGAAGGGAGGTGAAAATATTATTCATAATATGGAGCAATCCCTATACATTCATGGTGCTAATCGTGATGATGACTGGTACTACTTAAACAACCCAGTTCTATCCTTTTCCCTACTATAGCATGCAGACGCACCAAAACTGCATGCTGGACGGGAGGAGGGGGTGATCAGGAGGCTTGGGAAAGGTAAGGAAAATTCTCTTACCCCTCTCTAAGCCCCTTGAGCCAATGGGTCTCCTTGGACCTGCACAAGCTATATAGCTCTATTCCAAGAAGAGCTTGGCTTTATTCCAAGAAGACAGTGGGGTTTGTCAGGAGGCTCCAGAGGGCATAACATCTGGTGCTTGTCAGGCTGGGAGACATCCTCTTCCGTCTCCAACATATCCCCTTCCCCCTTCCAATTCATCCCAATCTGCTCAGCTCCCCACTCCATTCTCTCTGTCCTCCCTAGTTAGGGGCCAGTCCTATGCAACTTTCCAGCACTGATGCAGCTGTGCCAATGGGGCATGTGCTGCATCCTGTGATGAGGGAGGGCAATGGTGTAGCTAGAGGGGGTGCAAAGCACTAAGTTGGGCA
This sequence comes from Tiliqua scincoides, assembly GCF_035046505.1. NCBI lineage: Eukaryota > Metazoa > Chordata > Lepidosauria > Squamata > Scincidae > Tiliqua > Tiliqua scincoides. The sequence continues at coordinate 139,773,500 of NC_089825.1, read as the reverse complement.
GGGGGCCTCACCGTGGTGTGCAGGTGGCCCCTCCCCGTCCCCTTGGGAGCCATTTTGGGTAGTGGGAGCATTCCGCCTCCATTTTGCTCCCAGCACCCAGAATGGCTCGGAAGGGGAGGGGCCACGTGCACTTTGCGATGAGGCTCCCTGCAAAACCTTGTGCTTTGCATCCCCTCTAGCTACACCACTGTGGAAGGACAGTCACAAAGACCTCCTCAAGGCAAAGGAGCATTTGTTCCCTTACCTTGGGACCATAAAGCAAGTTCCACAGCAGAAAAGCTGATTCCAGCAGACAAACCTCTTGATAGGATTGAGCGGTGATTCCCCCCCCCCCCCCAGAACTGCACAGAAAACAAAGTAGTTGCAGTGTAAGTACAGGGAAGACAGTGTAATGGAAGATCAGAAGATCATCAGGTGGATGATGTGGTGCTGACAGCGATTCCCTGTTTTGACAGCTGGTTGACAGCTCTGGGAAGGGCAGGGCTGGCTCCACAGCTGTAATCAATCAAGGCCAATGGAGACCTAGTTGGACACCTGAGCTTCATTTGACCTTGATGGGACTCGAGCTAACAAGGTAGCTCACAGCTGAGCTGCATTTGGACTTAACAAGGGGCTGCAGGATAAAAGGCAGCTTCAGAAGGAGCAAAGGGCTGACCAGAGCGGGACGCTGACCAGAGAGAGAACCCTGACCCAGAGGGACACCCGGACGGACTCACACTGGGAGAAGGGGACTGCCAGAACTCTGCTGGAGGACACACAGAGGAGAGGATTGCCAGGACCCTGCTGGAGGAGACACTCTTCTGGAGAAGATAGAGGAAGGGACTACTGAGACTCTGCTGGACACACACTCTGCTGCATTGGACTGCTACTGGGAAGATTGGACTGGGAATACTGGACTGGGAAGATTGGACTGCTTTGGAGATTGAACTGTGGACTTGGACTGGAGGTGTCAAACCTTCACCCACTGAGTTAAGTGGAGTTTTGGGGAGGGAAAGCCTCTGGACAAGAGGACTTGCAGGGAGTGTCTGTAGCAATAAATTCTTGTTAATTGCTATAGATAAGGAGTTCTGTGTTCATTTCTTTGCACACCACAGCTGTTGTTTCTTGGAAAAGGAGGGTGTTAATTAGCCAAAAAGCAGGCATTAGAAGGGAGTTGGGATATTTGGATGGGACAAATTGGCGTAGTCGGCAGGATTCAAAAATTAGGATAGGACAGGCAGAATCCGCACACCCCTTAGCAGGCAGTGCTTAAGAAGCCATTGAATTGTATTCATAACAATTATCAAATCACCCTCAAATGACTTTCAAGACATGACTGTGATTGCTGACAATTCAGAACTTGAATTGTGGTTGCAACAATTCAGAACTGCAATTGCATAGCAAAAGAAACAGAGCAAGCATCAATAACACCACTTAGGTGGTGGTTATAGTGTCCAATGAAGGCACTGGACACTCTGTTCCAATCATGCAAAGCAGATCCCCTGCAGAAGCCTTCAGTGTCAATCAACCATTCCTAAGCCACCCTCCAGCTTCTCAAACTACTGTACTCACCAGCATGAGAAAGGAAGTAAAAAATATCAGGTAAGCAAAAGGAAGGAAACAGGAACAGAAGGTGTTGTGACCCAGAAGATCCTAATGAAAATAAATGTCACTGAGGCACAAAAATGAAAAATGTCCCTCCATGCAAATATGCAAATTGATATTTTCTCGGACAAATATTGTTTCTCCCAAACTGACTTCAACCTCCCTTGAAAGTAAGAGGAAGACTCCTGTTGAAATCCCCTTTATAGTATCCTCCTTTGATCCACAGCCTTTTGATTCCACCCACTGTGAACAATGCCTGAGGTCCCGTCTTGGCACTGACACAGTTGTCAGCACCCTGGAGAGAGCTGCCTGCTGTTTGGTCCCACATGGGGTGATTAAAATCTAAGAAGATCTGGAACTTGTTGTATGCAATAGATATTATGCGGCCTGGGTGCTGTCAAGGGTTTTTTCCCACCGGGGGGTGTTGAGCTGAAGCCAGCAAAATCAGTAGTTTGTGTGTATAATTTTAACCCCACCATTCCTTCAAGAAATTCAGTGTCGCATACAACCTCCCTGTAAGGTGGGTTGAGGATTCAAGGATGCAAATACCCCGTAAGATACAGAGGTGTAATGGATACCAAGTTGCCTAAGGTAACCTATGGACTCCATGACTGAGCAAAGATCTCAACATCAATATTACTTCGTCAAACTGCAAGACATTAGCCTCTACACTACCCTGGCTCTCTGTTAAGATTGTCACATGGCCAGTTTTGTCTCTTTTGCAGTGTCACACATGAATGCTCAGGACTTGCAAATGAGGTATCTTGTGTTGGCACAGAAAGTTCCCTAGGGGAAACTCCAGAGCTCTCCAGGAAGAATTATCAGGCTATAGCAGGGGTGCCCAAACCCCGGCCCGGGGGCCACTTGCGGCCCTCAAGGCCTCTCAATGCGGCCCTCAGGGAGCCTCCAGTCTCCAATGAGCCTCTGGCCCTCCTAAGATTTGTTGAAGCCCACACTGGCCCAATGCAACTTCTCTCAGCGTGAGGGAGACTGTTTGCCCTCTCGTGTGAGCTGTGGGATGAGGGCTCCCTCCACTGCTTGCTGTTTCGCATCTGTGATGCAGCAGTAGCAATGAAGGAAAGGCTAGTCTTGCTTTGTGCCAGGCCTTTTATAGGCCTTGAGCTATTGCAAGACCTTCATTCATTCATATAAGTTCATCTTTAATATATTCATTTATGTAAACTTATGTAAATTTATTCATTTAAATGTAAAGTGATTCTTTTTTTGCCCCGGCCCCCGACACAGTGTCAGAGAACTGATGTGGCCCTCCTGCCAAAAACTTTGGACACCCCTGGGCTATAGCATGAATATCATGTAAGAGTATCATGAGCGACTTGGAACAAGGCTGGTTAAAAGTCAAGTTTCTCACTCCTGAGGGGAGATTGAGGATGATTTGAGTGCTTCTTTGGGGTAGGACTCTGGGGATGGGATTCACGAGAAGCAACTTTACAGGGACTGTGTTACTGTTAGGGCAGCCATTCTTGTGGGTCTGCTGAGGTCCTGGGCTAAATGTTAGCATTTTCAGGTAAGTGCCAGGGACTCCTTCAGTCCATCAGCCAGCCTGGCTGCATTGCCACCCTTCTTGCTGGTGCTCCCACTCTTGCTATACAGGTCAGCTTGGTAGTAGAAATTGTTCAGCATGTTAGGTCCATAGAATGGTATATGGGCACCATCTACCCTCCGTTCTATGCTTCCCCTCTAATGTGCAGAGGTAGTAAACCAATGGTTGTGTTCTAGGTTGTGCTCTCAGTTTCCATTCATTGACAGTGACAATATCCCTGCTCAGTGGCCCACTTGAGGTGTGTATGCACCTACAATGTGTTCAGGTATCATTTGCACTGCACAAAGTTCTTGTGTCAAAATGACAGTAGGGCCCTGACATTCAGTCTGAAAGCTACTTTTCTGGATGCAGAACATTTTAAAGACTTACAGTATGGAGTCTCCACTTTCTGGGCAAGGCAATCAAGTAGATGGTGGAGTCTCAGCTTCAACCTATTAAGCATCCCTATATCAAGACAGGTTATCCATCCATCTAGCCCAGCATAGTCTACTCTTGCTTGCCAGAAATTGTGAAGCAGAGGCCTTATCCCTGTAACCTACCTGCTCATTGTTCATGGCAGGAACCAGATTTGTGAAACATCTGCTGTGCTTTCCAAAAATGGTCCCGCAAGCAGTGACTTGTGCCAGGATCCTATTCCCTTTTTGAACCCTCCAATGCCCCTTTTCTTTCCTTGAACTTACACCAGCAAAATGGCTGGCATAGGTCCAAGGATAACCAGAGCTGATTAGGCAGCTATCAAGGGGTAAGTCCAAAATGCCTTTGCAGGCTGTCTGATTCCCCACCACCACCAGCAGAGAACACAGTGCAGCCTCCATTCGCAAAGCTGCATGTTATAATGTGGCAGGGGATATGCTCAGCTGCAGTGGTGTCACTAGGATTTGCACCACCCAGTGTGGAAGGCCAGTGCATCAGCCCGCACATGGACCTCTTCCCATACAATGGTGTTTTGTTTTTTTGTTGTTGGTGTTGGGCTATAGCTTTTGACAGTACTTTTTTTGTTTAAAAAAAAAGGTGCAGGAATTCACAACTTGTTAATCATTTATTTATTTGTTTATTTATTTATAAACCTTTTTTATTGGAGAAATAAAATATTTTATGTGCTTCCCCCCTAAAGATGAACTTACTTCTGAGTAGACATGCATAGGATTGGGCTGTCAATCGCCACATCCTCTTCTCCCAGCTACTTTTTCTACACATGGGGAAAAATACTGTACAGGTGCACTTATATTGTGTAGTATGTAGTGTGGCACTACTTCGAGGAGAGGAAGCAGTGAATGGATTCTCAAAAATGGCTTCCATGAGTTCCATGTAGTAAAATTACTCTAAGCAACTGTGGGAGTAAGAACAAAAAAGGAATTCTTACATGAGTGGGGTCCTTAGGTGCACATAGAAACAGCTATGTTTGCAAACAAGCGATAAAATATGGTTTAATTCAGGTATCAGAATACTCTGTGTCTTTGGGAAGGTGCTTGGCATGCAATTGTATGTTCTCTGCTGCCTTGAGCAGCTGCTGTGCATTGCTGGACAGGAGCTGCAAATGCTGGCTGGCAGAGGGCATGCTTGTGGGGGAAGGATGAGGAGGATCTCTGGGAAGGCTGGACAGCACATTGTACACATGTAGAATCCCTTTTCACCAGCCCTTAGCATATGAAAATGGGTGCAGGTATATATCTCTGCCAGGATTAAGAGCCCAATCCTAGGTATGTCTACTCTGAAGTAAGTCTTGTTCTAGTCAATGGAGGTTACTCCCAGGAAAGTGCCTAGGATTGCAGCCTAAGAGCCCAATCTTGTCTACTCAGAAGTCCACTTTAGTGAATGGGGCTTACTGTGGATAGGATGGCAGCCTCAGGGCCCAATCCTGTGCCTGTCTACTCAGAAGTAAGTTCCAATATAGTGAATGGGGCTTCCTCCCAGGAAAGTGTGGAGAGGACTGCAGCCTCAGACCCCTTCCTCTGCCTGTCTACTCAGAAGTCAGTCCCACTAGAGGCAGTGGGGCTTCCTCCCAGGAAGGTGTGGAGAGGACTGCAGCCTCAGAACCCCTCCTCTGCCTGTCTACTCAGGCTGCAAGGATAAGACACTTTGCCAGGAGTAAGCCCCATTGAACACAATGGAACTTGCTTCTGAGTAGACATGCATAGCTTAGGGCTCTCAGGCTGCAAGGCTATGACACTTTCCCAGGAGTAAACCCCATTGAACACAATGGAACTTACTTCTGAGTAGACATGCATAGGCTTGGGCTCTCAGGCTGCAAGGCTATGCACCCTTTCCCAGGAGCAAGCCCCATTGAGCACAATTAGACTTACTTCTGAGTAGACATGCCTAGGCTCGTGCTGCAGATTGTCATGGGTCTGCACCAGCCAGCTTCCTTCCCCTCCTCTGCCAAGCCAGTACCTGGGCATTCCTTGAGTGCCACAGCCTGTCTCCCTGGCTGGCTGTCCATCCTCCTCGGCATCGGCGCATGTCGCCCGCACCCTACACTGGCTTAGAAGCTGCGCTGGGGGCAGAGCACAGGGGGAGGGGAGGCGGGCTGGGCTCAGGTGAGAGCTTGGAGATGGGGCAGGAGGGGGTCATTGTGCAGACAGGCAGGGGCCAGGTGCCCGCCCACCCTGCACCCCCCAGCACCCACCCAGCTAATGCCTCTGTTTTGCTCCCCCCCTTCCTGGAATGCCTCCAAAGGGAAGGGGCCCCTGCAAAAAGGTGCCGGAACTCCGTCCCGCCACGTTCCATTAGAAAAAAGCCCTGGCTTTTGATGGAATAGAGATATTTCAACGCAGTTCATTTCATTGCATTCTGCATGAAATCACACATTGAATGATATATAACATGATGGTACTATTTGAAAATACTAAGATTTTAGAAATTTTGGACAGTAGTGGTGTCACACACACACCCCCTCATGCTCGTCACCTGGTGCAGCCTGCATCTCCTGAACCCCACCCCCCAGCGATGCCACTGCTCAGTTGTCATATGTTCTGAGCACACAAATGAAAGCATACATGTTTAAATTGTAACTGGTGTGGTGGACCATGGAGTCCATGGGAGAGGATTCATTCATTCATCAGTAGGAACACACTCTTGACCTCCTCGAAAATACTCATGTTCATAGCAGTCTGCATTCTACAGCTAGTGTATTACCTCTATCATAATTCTGCTGAGATTGTCTATATCCATACAATGAGATACAATCCAAAGCACGCTATTCATAGATGCAGTCCACTCTGATGCTGCTGAATCAGCAAGCAAAATACAGGACCTGAACATTTCAACTATTAATGATACTCTTTGATTAAGTTCAAAATTATATAATAAGGAATATCAACCATTTGAAATCATTTAGCATGACAAGCACATTCAGTAACAGGCAGTTACATATAGAAAAAAATTTGCAAGATAATATCCATAAGCATATCAGCAAGCAATTAATTAAAAAATGAAATAAAACTAAAAAAATATTTAAAATATAGTAGGTACTCGCCTATAAGGCAAGAAATTTCTGTCAATAAATCAAGTGTAAAGCCTCATCTTATCTGAGAGTCACATTGTGGCAGCCAGGAGAAGCCCAGAGGAGAGCAAGAGGCCAATGCAGAGATAATTAAAGGCAATTAGTCTCCCGGGCAACGAGGCTGCAAGCTGCAACCAAAGTTAACCTTTTCACTCCTCCTGAGAAAAAAGCAAGCAAGGGCTTGACACCACCATTTTAATCAAGCAAGCCTCCTTCTCTTTTGCAGGATCACACCTGACCCTTCTCCACCCTCATTCTATTTTGAAAATGTTTGGCAGAAGTTTGGTTTTTAAACTTTACCAGAATGTAATTGTCATTTCCATCTGAAACAAAGTCCAAAGCTACAATGCAATGAACCATTACTTGAGAAGAACACTGATGGAAAGCAATGGGTCTACTTCTGAGTAAATCAGGTTGCAACTATGTGTAGCTGAGCTTGCTTGTGCTCACTGCTTGTTGCTTGTCTCTCCACTGTGAACTGAATTGCACACTCCCAGTTATGTGTTATACGTTGTATAAGTTGAGCCTCTGGCTTGACACACTAGGCACCTTAAAGGATTAGATTAATGGTCCTACTGGTATGTTTATAGTGCACTTATTCTGATAGTGTTCAGAAAAAGGTTGCGAAGACGAGAATTAAAAAAGTTAATGAATAAAAATGTATCATATGATCTTTTACTATATTTTTATTAAATTAGAGACTATACAATTCTTAGGTAACAATTACTGATAGGTTATTTTTCAGGATCTGGCTTTGGATAAAATAAGACAAAATTATAGTCAGACACCCACTCTAAGTTTAAACCCCCCCCCAACTTATCCAATGGTCATAGGAAATGCCATTAGTTTTGCTCAAAATCTGCTCTCAACTTATCTGTGAGATCAGCTTGTGCTTGAGTTGCTGCAGAAAGTGCAAATAATCCATTGAAGTTTAGGGCTCACGTATACAACAATGTAATTGATAGGGAAAGGAAATCTTGCACTGAGGAAACAGGAGGTGTCTACACTTGTTTTTCAATTTCCTCATGGATTCCTTCACCTCTTGGTTTCTCAGAGTGTAGATCAGGGGATTGAAAGCAGGCATGACTACCATGTAGAACATGGAGGCCATTTTGTCCACTTGGGAGCTGGAGGAGGTCTTCAGATACACAAAAACAATGGGCCCATAGAAGAGGCCAACCACTGTGAGGTGGGAGCCACAAGTGGACAGAGCCTTCCTACCACCCTTCCCAAAACGGCCACAGATGGTGGCCAGGATGATGACATATGAAAGCAGCAAGGTCAGAAAGCAAGGTAGAGTTACTAGGCCATCACTGACTACCATGAGTATCTTAGCAACATAGGTTTCTGAACAGGACAGCTTGATTACCTGTGGGATGTCACAGAAGAAATTATCCAACACATTCACTCCACAATATGGTAGCTGAGACATCACCACTGTCTGAAAAACGCTGTGAATAAGTGCTCCCATCCAACAAAATACGACGAGACTGAAGCAACATTGTCGGTTCATGATGGTTGTGTATCTCAGTGGGTGGCAGATGGCCACATAGCGATCATAGCCCATGACAGTGAGGAGGAACATTTCTGCACCTCCAAAGAAGTGGAGACCAAATATCTGGGCCATGCAACCGCTAAAGGAAATAGTTCCGCCACTGTTCAATAGGTCAGTTGCTAGTTTGGGGGTTGCTACAGAGCCCAATGACATATCGAGGAGGGACAGATTGACAAGAAACAAATACATGGGGCACTGAAAGAGCCTGGGCTCAGACCACACAGTTACCATGATTAGTAAGTTTCCTACAAGGATGGTGATGTAGCAGGTCAAGACCAGAGTTAAAAGGATGAACTGAGCACAGCGAGAGCAGGAGAAGTCCAGGAAGAAAAACTCTGTAATAGTAGACCCATTCATCTTGATGGCTGGTTCAAGGCACAGAAACAAATGGAACACTGTTAATCTGCAGGCCCTGCACTTGGCTTCTGCTGGACATAAGTGGAATAAGTGTGGATTTCTGGCATACACTAAGAGCCCAATCCTATCCAACAATCCAGTGATGGTGCAGCCACAATGCAGCCACAAGGTGAAGCAACAAACATTCCCTTACACTGAGTAGACCTCCATGACTGCTGCCCCACCACCACCACAGGATGCTGTGCACACCATAGTGACCCAGTTGCATCAGCAGCCAATAGTTGGATAGGACTGGGTTCTTAGCTAATACCTCCCACAGTAACTAGCATAGCAGTGACAACTGAGGACAGGCTGTAATTCAGTAGTAGAGTGCTGGTTTTGCATGAAGTTCCCAAGTTCCGCTCTACTATTGCACTTAAAAATACTGCAAGTTGCAGGGCTGGACAGTTCAGGGCTATGAAGACATCGTGATGCAGTAGCCAGAGTGTTGTACAGAGATTGGGGAGACTTGGGTTCAAACCATTACTCAGCCATGAAGATCACTGGGTGACCATGTCCAGTCAAACAGGCTGAATTCAGCCTATCTCACAGGATTGTTGTGAGGAAAAAAGGAGGAACATGCATGCTGCCTGAGCCCCTTGGAGGAAGAATGAGACATAAATGAAATATGACACATACCTCTGGTCTGATCAGGACATTTGCATATTCCACAAGGATTTGCTCTTTTTCATTACTGGAGTTCTGAAGGCAGAAAAAATATGGATTTAGGTTGTGTCCTACCTTGAAACTTCATTCCAGGGAGAGTCATCCCATGTAACCGATTTTTAATTTCAGCATAAGAGAGTTCAACTGTGCAAAAAGATTCTCTTCAATATCTGTAGCAATTGCTTGCTTTCCATACAATAATAATTTTATACTCAGAACAAGTAGATCTGTTGCTTTCTCTCATCATAAAGTACTGGAGAACTGAGTCTAAACAGAGTCTAAAAATGTGTAGGGCCCAATCCCAATCAGCCCTTGGGCCAGTGCAAATTCCTTGTGCCAACCCGGAGGAGTCGCCAAAGTGCTGCAAAGCACCTTGGTGCCACCAAGAGAAGAGGAAGGCTGGCACACATCCATCCACTGCCCTTTGGAGGCCAACAAGGGCCTTGCAGAGCTGGCGCAAGGGTAGGTTCACGCAACCATGTCAGACTAACGCAGAGGCTTGGGGACGGCTGGGCCCAGGAGGGGGCATTCCAGGGCAGGGGGAGCCATAGGCAACCCCATAGGCAACCCCAACCCTGCTCTGGATATGGGACAAGCCAGCTGGTCTGCCTGTTCCATCAAGGGTTAGGATTAGGCTGCTAGTGTTTTTGTTTGCTTTGGTCAAGACACATTTCATTAACATTCTTTGAATGTTTAATTTGTGGATACTCAGTTGTGAGCGGTAAATACAGAAACAAAAAAAATAGAGATAATGTATCTATTATTGATATTGCATCAGGAAATGAAAGCTTTGAATTTTCACATTGCTTTATTAACAAATTAAATTCCTTATATAAAGGCTCATAATTATATTTATACAGAATTTACACTGTGTTTTTTAATTTTATACCTATGTATCATATAGGCTTCTCTGTCAAAATTAAAATCTCATCTGAACAAACAATTTAGATTCTCTTTTACTATATATTTGAAAGGGGGGAATATTTTGCATACATTTTTTCAGCTGCCTGAATATTCCATGCAAAATACTGGAGACTTATTACTATCAATGAGTGGGTGGGAAGAAGGTGGAAATATTAGACAATGGCAAAACTAACAGCTTTTGTACATGTAAAAGCAGAGAGACAAAATGAAATGACTAACTTTAAATGGTGTCCATACTGTATATTTGGCACTCTGTTACATTCCTTTTTCAGTGTTACTATGTGGAATCGATGTTGCATTGAGCAATTTGTATATCAGAATTTTTGGAGAGATACGGCCTGATTTTAAAGTATTGTAAATATGCACTGGTATTAACAGTAAAATTTTAAATAAATCTTTTCAGCTGCAATCCTAACCACATTTTCCTGAGAGTAAGCCCCATTGAACAAAATAGGACTTACTTCAGAGTAGACCTGGTTAGGATTGCACCCAATATCTATAGCGCAAAAATTTTTAATTTTTATAAAGCGCTTTCCATACTTTGATTAATTGTCTGGTAATGTTCTGTTCTTTTTTTAGCCGTTACAATTCATCATATCACTTTAATCTCCCTTTTTTTTTTTAATGAAAACCACTTGGGTACAATCCTAGCCTACTGAAACAAGCAGGCCTACTAGCCTATGCTGTATTCAGTGCAGGTTTGGTGTGGCCCGGGTGTAACTCAGAGCAAAGGGATTTTAGGCACAAATCCTAACCAATTTTTCAGCACTGACACAGCTGCGCAATTGGGGCATTTGCTGCATCACGGAGGCCTCCTCAAGGTAAGGGAACATTTCTTCTCTTACCTTAGAGCCATATTGCCCTTACCTCAGTGCTGGAAAGTTGGTTATGATTGTGCCCTTAGTCCCCTTTCTCCAAGCCACGCCACAGGCTGCCCTATGGAGTTACTTGGAACTGAGCACATTTCATGGGCGCAAATCCAAGCAGCCTGAATTACACCGCTCAGGCCACAGCCAGGGGTTGGGATCTAGCCTGCGCTGCCACAGCCAGCCCCAACCCCCTCCAGGGCCTGAGCCTCCCCACAGACCACTCTCCCCCTGCACTGGAATGCCCCTCTGCCTCTGTTCCTCGGTCCTCCCCCACCCCCTATGCTGGCCTACCCAGGCCGGCACAAACTCACCCTGTCCCAGCACAGCTCTGGCTCTGCTGGGTCAGAGCACTTTGGTGCACTAGCCCAGCCTGCTCCCGAGTAGTGGCAAACATACTTTATGGCATGTTCATGACAGTCAGGAGCTGGCACAAGGGACTTGTGCTGGCTGAGGGCAGAGGTAGAATTGGGCTTCCTGAGTGTTGCAAAATTGGGAACCCCAAAATGTGATAATTATTCCATTTACACCAGTAGCAACGTCAGTAGCAGCCTTAATGATTCACAGTCAAACATATATATGAATTTAGATTTTGAAACAACCTGTAGCTGCAAATAGAGACTTAACCAAGGAAAGAAAAGGAGCAGTTTTAGAAGTCTACACAGAAATAGAAAGAACTGCAATACTCACAGTTGTTGCAATTCACACTCGAAGGAGATTTTGGGCTAGCACCCTCCATCTCAGTGGTCAAAGCTTCACTACACAGTAACACTTCATTCTCTGATCTTTCAAGAATGGTCAAAATGATGGGAGAGAGAGATGCAAGAAATCCAGGTGTGCAAAAGGAAACAGAGGGAGGGATGTGGTGGGGTCCAGAATGATGCTCTTATGAAAATGAGGGAACTGTGGTTGCAAATGTAAATAAGTTTGAATGAAAACACTCGTACCAATACTCATTCCCCGCTTCCCAAGATCTTGTATTTTGAAAATTACTGAAAATTTTGAAAAGATCTGAAAATTAAGAGAGCCTCTCATGTTTCCCTTGATATAATCTTCTAGCAATCTGAGGTCCTTGGATTTTACCCTCTGTATTCAAAGCCTCTTCCTAAGGCTGGCAAAGACATCCACATCCTGGACACTGCTGACTGCTGCTCAATCCCCAAAGGGATAATTATGAGACTGGTTTTGAAGTTCTTGTAAACAGCAGAACTTTTGAGGGCTTGTGTGCTTTTTCCAAGTATTTATTCCCCCGGGGATGAAGAGCTTCTGTCAGCAAAAGTCGCTGCATGTCATTTATTTAATTTCTACCCCACTTTTCCTCAGGATGGTGAACATGGTTCCTTTCCCCTTTTATCTTCATAACAACCCTCAAATGTTGACTAGGCTAAGAGAAAGCAGTTGGCCCACCATCACTCAACTGAGCAAGAAACCAGTAACTCTCTCTAGGCTAACTGCCCAACCCTATCCCCGACCACATCATAGTATTCGTGCTGATAAAACACATATTGCATGCTTTGGTGGGTGGGGGGTGGCCATTGGACAGCCTGCAAGGGGTAAGAAATTAGCCTGTCTGATCACCTATGGGTCTCCTCAAACCTAGGCCAGCCTAGGACCTTGCTGGCCCAAGTCTGAGGAGAGCCAGAAGGGTGGGGTAGGCAGAAAAGTGGAATATAAATTCTGATGTGCACAACTGCTGCGGAATCCACCCCCTCCCTCCCCCAACACAACCCTGGTTCCTCCCCTACATGCCCTACCTCTCTCCCTGCCCGTGGATTGGGTAAGAGGCACTTTTTCAAGTGGGTGCTCCTTTTTTTTAGCAGGGGGAGAGTAACTGGCCCACCTCACCCCAGCACTGTCTGTTCTAGTGGCTGTCTGCTGGTATTCATTTGCATCTTTTTAGATTGTGAGCCCTTTTGGGACAGGGAGCCATTTAGTTATTTGATTTTTCTCTGTAAACCGCTTTGTGAACTTTTAGTTGAAAAGCGGTATATAAATACTGTTTATTATTATTATTATTATTATTATTATTATTATTATTATTGTCCCTGCTGCCAACTTACCAGCCTTTTTGGAGCCTCCTGGAGCCATTTCCATATACATTAAACCTCTTATCATTTGTGGCAGTGGCCTGGCAGCATCCCACAGTAGCCTGGCTTTTTCATCACCATAAAGGATGTTGCGCTGCAGAAACACTAGTTCTGGCACAAGGCCCTAATAAAATAGGGCCTCAGGGTCCGATTCAGATCTTTGTGCGCTGGCTCATCAACGGTGAACACTCCACCAGATCCAGAGCCCTCACAGCCTGACACGGGGGCCAGCTAAACAGCCACCGCAGAATTGAGTAGCTCCACTGAGGGACGACTTCCCTTTCTCAGGGGAAGTGGACAAATGTCCCCTTCTCCCAAAGAGCTGCCACCGACTGTTCAGCACACTCAGGATGCTGTGGTAGCCATTTAGGTGCCAGGGCAGCTCCACATGCCGGGCAACTAAGGATTGGGCTGCCCGTTGACTAATTTAACATGCACAGATTCTCCCTCATAGTTTTCCCTGGACAAATGTGCTTTTTGCAATGAACACATGAATGCAAAGACATGTCCTAGATCTTCTGGAACCTGGTGGGACGGCAAATGATACCACCTGCTGCTTTAAAAATTCCAGTCTAGCCACAGAGCTAAAGAACATATGAGAGTCTGCACTGTCTCAGTGCCATCTGCTGTTGGTTTGAACAATTGCATTAACCATTTTTCAGCCAAGTACAACTCTGATACTTATTAATTCAGGCAGGAACATTCAGCATTTGATAGCCGCAATATCTTCCCCACATTTTTTTTGTATGGCAACCATGAAGCCAAGAGTTGCTTAAGTGGAATTGCCCTACAACTGTCCAAAGTAACAGAGAGGGTTTTAGCAGCCATCTCACTCCTTTTGAGCTCTAGCTATGCTAAGCAGGCCCTACTGATAATTGGCAGTAATTCAAGTTGATATCTTTATTAATTCTACTATTATCACCATCATAATTATTTTGCACAAAGAGAGTCTGGTCCAACAAGAAGCTGACGGAACATACCAAGATCCAGGTCTACAGAGCTTGCGTCCTGAGTACACTTCTGTACTGCAGCGAGTCATGGACTCTCCGCTCACAACAGAAGAGGAAACTGAACGCTTTCCACATGCGCTGCCTCCGTCACATCCTCAGCATCACCTGGCAGGACAAAGTTCCTAACAACACAGTCTTGGAACGTGCTGGAATCCCTAGCATGTATGCACTGCTGAAACAGAGACGCCTGCATTGGCTCGGTCATGTCGTGAGAATGGATGATGGCTGGATCCCAAAGGATCTCCTCTATGGAGAACTCGTGCAAGGAAAGCACCCTACAGGTAGACCACAGCTGCGATACAAGGACATCTGCAAGAGGGATCTGAAGGCCTTAGGAATGGACCTCAGCAAGTGGGAAACCCTGGCCTCTGAGCGGCCCGCTTGGAGGCAGGCTGTGCAGCATGGCCTTTCCCAGTTTGAAGAGACACTTGGCCAACAGTCTGAGGCAAAGAGGCAAAGAAGGAAGGCCCGTAGCCAGGGAGACAGACCAGGGACAGACTGCACCTGCTCCCAGTGTGGAAGGGATTGTCACTCCCAAATCGGCCTTTTCAGCCACACTAGACGCTGTTCCAGAACCACCATTCAGAGCGCGATACCATAGTCTTTCAGGACTGAAGGTTACCAACGGCAACGGTTGCAACATACCCCTTGTCCCAGGTAAGCAACTCTGGCTCCATTGGTGGCCATTTTGGGAGTGCTGCTGCATGAGGAGAACAATAAAGTTGCAATTAGTCTGTGGAACTCCCTGCCACAGGATGTAGTGATGGCAGCTGACCTGGATGCCTTTAGAAGGGGATTGGACAAATTTCTGGAGGAAACGTCCATCACAAGTTACAAGCTGTGATGGGTATGTGCAACCTCCTGATTCTAGAAGTAGGCTGCATCAGAATGCCAGATGCAAGGGAGGGCACCAGGATGCAGGTCTCTTGTTGACTTGTGTGCTCCCTGAGGCATCTGGTGGGCCATTGTGAGATACAGGAAGCTGGACTTGCTCCCTGGAGCATTTGGTGGGCCACTGTAAGACACAGGAATGGACTAGATGGGCCTTTGGCCTGATCCAGCAGGGCTCTTCTTATGTAACTTTTGTGTGAGCTTTTTCTCCTCCCCTCTTGTCAGACACATTCAACAAACTCCATATCTTTCTGGTGAATTATTTTAACAAGGGATTCGGAAATATTTTTGTGGGGCCTGTGAATAGATGAGGAATGATAGTTCTAAGTAGGGTATGGAACCATTTTCCTACTTTGTGGTTATAAGTGAAAGAAGAGAACAAACAATGTATGAAATAAGGCACTACCAATCATATCAATGGGCTGTTGGATTTCTTTATTATACTGTTATCCCACCATTCCCCCAAAGAGCATTGGGTGGCATCTGAGATTCTCCCCTGCCTGTTTTCTCTTCACAACCACCTGTGAGACAGGCCACACTAGTAATTGTCCCAAGATCACCCACTGAGCATTTCACAACCAAGCAAGGATTCATACCGGAACCAACATGGTTTTAATGTAGTGGAAGAACTTAATGACCTTTTTCTCAGAGGCAAAATAAATAACATTTGAATAACTGACATACTCAGGTTTAGAGATGTATGAACATGTCTTTCACTGCAACCAAAACCCAGTGCCCTTTATGTCTCCAAGAAGGGGGGGGGGGGTAGTTCACCTGGACTACACATGCTGAATTGACTCTTCTCCCTTTCAAGGTAAATAGTAGGGAGGTTTTGGGCAAGCAAGTTGCTTACGGACAAAAAATGTTTCCTGTGGTCCTTCAGGAATTTGATGCCACTCAAAGGGATCTTGGAATTTTCATTTGACATATATCTGTGTTATGGTTGTCACCTGTTGTATTGTGATGAACTCTTAGATGTTGGTATTGGAAAGACCTTGGAGTTCTCAACAGGACAGTTCTCAAGCTTGGAGTTCTCAACAGGACAGAAGGAGGTTTCCATCATAAAATCCCTGTTCAGCCATTAATATCCACAGGGAGCGAACTTCCTCAGATGTGCTGACAGTGTGGGTGCTTGGCTTCACCCCTGCCCAAGCCATGAGCAACATGACCATGTATGAGGAGAGCTTCCAGAACTTTCCAGAGTGGTAATCACGAGGAGATAACATTCCCTGTGATCACGGTAGATGAGTGCTGATCCCAGGAGGATAGGAGTGAAGTGCCTGTGTCACTGGCATGTTCTAGAGAAGTCTTCACACATTTGTCTCCCATGGAGATGTACAACTGAACATGGCTAAAGAAGCAGAGATTTCCTTGGATTGTGGGCTGTGAAAGAAACACGGCCTCTAGTATCAAAGGACCACATTTCTTTGAATGTGTGTGTTGGCCATGTTTTTATTTTCTTTAGAAAATAATAGAGCATGGGGGGAGCATGTAAAATGTAATGTAACTGTGGCAGGGTTAGGAGGCATTAAAATTTCCCACTCACTACCAACGCAGGCCACTATTCACAGTAAGAGAAGAATGTCAGTTGAAAGCCAATTGAAACTTTTCCCTACTGAAAACAGTGCTGGAATGTGACTGCAATGGGAGCTACATAACAAAGTTCCCCTATCCTCACCATAGTGCCATATTTCACAACCCCCCCCCCATTCTTTTTTAAAAAGGAAAACACACTTTCAAAGTGCATTTTGACCCTGAATATGTACACTTTAATATTTACTTACTAAAATATACTCTATAAATACAAATATTTGTTAATAAGAAACCTCTAGGTCAGGGAACATTTTATGTGGGATGCCACTAAACTTTCTTGGACAAAACATAGTTGATTTTCCTTGAAATTAACCAGGTTATATCAGTTTTAAGGTGAAAACATCATTGCTAGTTGTTTTTTTTCTCTAATTCTTAGACATGGGTACCCAGCAGAGGATGCCAGGATATAATCATTGATAATTTAAGAACTGAAAATGGGACATATTTTTCTGTGCTTGTATCTCAATTATATAATACGTGCATGTGTGTAAGAGAGCAGCTGTGTTTGTAGGGGAGAGGAAGATCAATATTAAGTACAAGTAATCACTGGAATTCCTGGTGACATTTCCCTATTAAAATAGATTGCGTTTGCTCACCCTTGGTTATGAGGATGAACCCAAAATGGCTGTTAGGGATTCCCTTACTCAGCCATAAGGGAAAACCTGGGACATCTGCTTTCTGCTGTCTTCACTTCCTGCAGAGAAGGTATCTGAGGACCACCTTCTTCATTGCAGTTGTGATCTCCTTGTTTCTGAGGGTATAAATGATGGGGTTCAGGAGTGGGAAGATGATGGTATGGAAGACAGAGACCACCTTGTCAGGGGCATACTCGTCAAAGGGTCGGGCATAGATGTAAATCGCAGGGCCAAACATGAAAATGACGATAACGATGTGGGAATAGCAGGTGGAAAGGGCCTTGCTGGCCGACTCACCGGTGTTCGTCTTCAACACGGTGAGCAGGAAGGCATAGGAAACCAAGAGGGCCACGAAGCAGACAACAGAGATGAGTCCACTGCTGAAAATCATCACCATCTCCTCAGCAAAAGTATTCGCGCAGGTGATCCTCAGCACCTGGGTGATGTCGCAGAAGTAGTTGTCCAGTTCATTGGGGCCGCAGAAAGGGAGACGGACAATCAGCACGACTTGGATGAAGGAATGGACAAAGCCACCAGCCCAGGAGATGAGCACCAGTATGATACACAGTCGCCGGCTCATCATAGTGGTGTAGTGTAAGGGATGGCAGATGGCAACATAGCAGTCGTAGGCCATGACGGTGAGCAGGAACATCTCGGAGGCGCCCACAAAATGGAGGAAGAAGAGCTGAGCGATGCAGCCTCCAAAGGATATGATCTTGTGCTCAGACAAGAAGTCGATTAGCATCTTGGGGGCAGTGATGGAGGAGTACCAGATGTCCAAGAATGCCAGGTTGGCCAACAGGAAATACATGGGTGAGTTGAGGTGGGGGTCACTCCTGATGGTGATAATGATCAGCACGTTGCTTGGAAGAACGATCAAGTAGAAGAGCAGGAAAAGGGCAAAGAGGAAAAGCTGAACTCCCCATTCATGAGACAGCCCCATCAGGATGAACTCTGTCACTTCGGAACTGTTTCTCTCACCCTCCGACTTTGGGGGTGGTGAATCTACCAGTATGGCTCTGCCTGTGCCACTGTCCATCCCTGGAGTAAGGTTTAAGTGGGTGGACCTAGATGGGAAAAGGGGTTTGGATGGAAAGAAGGACGAAATGGTCGAAGAGGAGATAAATATCAGATTAATAGTGGGAAAATGGGCATGAAAGAATGGTGCACTTTCATCTACTTTGGGCACAATCCTAACCCCTTATGTCATTGCTTTCCAGCACTGGCATAGCGGTGCCAATGGCACAGGTGCTGCATCCTGCAGTTGGGTGTCACTCATGGAGGCCTCCTCAGAGTAAGGGAAGGTTTGTTTCCTTTCCTCAGAGCTGCACTGCCCTTATGTCAATGCTGGAAAGCACTGACATAAGGGGTTAGGATTGCGCCCTTATCCACTTAGGGTGCAATCCTGTCCAACTTTCCAGTGCTGATGCAGCCAGAATGCAGCCCCATGGTAAGCGAGCAAACATTCCCTTACCTTGAAGAGGCCTAAGCACCTGTCCTTCCTCAGCAGAATGAAGCTCACGCCCTGTTGGCACAGCTACATCTGTGCTGGAAAGTTGGGGAGGATTGGGCCCATACTCATCCATCTAGTGACAGGCTCAAAAGAGAGAGGACCAGTAGAAGAAGTAGGAAGGTGGACAGGAGAGGGAGAGGGAGAGAGAGAGAGAGAGCCTCAAATGTATGCTCTTCTAATATGAATGTCCTTCAGTGTTCCCATTTCTAGATACACCTGAGTCTCTCCATGCTGAGAAGAGCTGCACCTGTTAGGTTTCTCCTTGTCGTGAGGCTGTTAAAAGCACAGAACCCCCATACATTAAAAGACAGCAAGCTTTCAGGAGGCTTAGATGAGACTAGATGAGACTTTGGGGCTGGCTTAAGATGAAAATGACCAGGGGGAGAAAGGCAGCACATCCAAACCAAATTTACAGTTGATCCGTGAAATAAATTGCACAGGAACTGCTTGGAAATTCCTGCTGAAGCTGTTATTTAATCACACTTTACTCTCAGAATACTCACGCTATAGTCACGCTTTTCTTTGTTTTTAAAGCCCAACTTCCACTGTCGGAGTAAAGATGCAAAACTCAAAGTTAAAAATAAAAACAGACACCATCTCAGTGTATTTTCCACAGAGTAGTAGAGGGAGGGAGTTCTGAAATGGTTTGCAGAAAGCATACTCCCTGGAGCCAGTTGCGTTATCTTAAAATAGCAAAGCCTGAGTTAGCACCTACCAGCTACAATGGATTGTGAAGGGAAAGCAGCCTCTTTCTGCCACCTAAATGCTTGCTCTGCTTAGCAGAACACCTTCCCCAGGACATATAATTTACTCTAAAAAATGCAAGGATCTTAAAACCCATTTCTGCCTGGCCCGCAGGTGTACACATTTGGTCCCTGTTGCCTATATGCAACGTTGGGCTTAAGAAATGGCTTAATGGGTTTGGAAGTTCTGGATCTGCCAGGACCCAAGAGAGCATGAGAAGCCACCAGGCAAGAGGTAGGTTGCAAGGGGAATTATTAAAATGACAGTTTGGGTTTCCCAGTGGGGCACCGAAGGAGAAGATCCCCAGGCAACTGGAAGTCACAGCAAGATATGACAACGGCAATGGGTCTGCAGCCAGAATCATTACAACAGCATGCCTTTTGGCCTGCTCTTCTCAGAATTTCCTGCCTGATCTTTCCCCATGTTTTTGACTTTATGAAGGGTGAAGAGAGCACATAGCAACCTTTGACCACAAGAGGGAGCCTTAGCATTAGAAACTTGAGGATTGAAATGTGTTCCTTTGCTTTGCCCTTCAACAAGCAGAGGGTGGTGGGATTCTTAAAGGGCAGGAAATTAAGTCATTAGGTTATTATTATCATATTTCAGGGGGGCATCCTTGTGACTTTCTCCTTCAGGCACCAGAATGTAGTCAACTGATTCTTCTAGCCTACGAAGTTATCAGTTTTCATGAAAAGCATTAGGAAGGTGCTTGAAGTCAGGTTATTATTTAGTTATTTTTCACATTTTTAGACAGTCCCTCACACAGTTCCTTCCCTCCTTTTGCCCTCACAACAACCCTGTGAGGTAGGGCAAGGATGAGTGAGAGTGACTGGCCCAAGGTCACCCACTCATTGTTCCCAGGCAGGTTTTCACCAGAGCACAGAAATAAGCATTATCCTGCCAATTACAAATACCGTGTCCTCCAGCCTTCCAATTATACTTCCAGCATTTCCGAAGCCAGCAGCAGAGTGGGTGATGTCATGCAAATATATTTGTATTTGTTAGTTAATAACTTAACTAACAAATTCCAGTAAGGAGCCCTGTAACTCATTTTTCTGGCCAAAATGGGGGCCTCCAAAGAAGCAAAGTTTTCCTAAAACCACCACCCCCCGACTGATCCATTGGGTCCTTCAAGGTGGATCTTCTTTGGAGGCCTCTGTGACATGGGTTAAAAGAGTTTGGCCTCTGTGGCACTGGCTAATAGTGATTAACTCCCCCTCTGTGAGTGGGTGAAGTGTTCTATGACCTGTTCCTGGGCTCACTCTTGTCTATAGCCCTCAATTCAGGCAACCATTGCCAGCTGAAGCCTGATCTGCTGCACCCTGCCCCTTTCTTCCCCACAAATTCTTCCTTCTTCCTTCCTTCCCTGTACCCCAAAGTGTTCCCTTTCTGTCTTTGGGTTCCCCAGACAAACCCAATGATGGCAACAAATCTGGCTATGTCCGACCTGCTCTCATGTTTCCCCCCCTCTTGGCTTCTCCTTAGAAGTCATTCTTCTCTCCTGTCCTCTGTAATGGAACTGTGCAAGATCCCTCAAGGAGATAGGGTGTGGTGTCGACAGGGACCCCTTGCTCTGGCAGGCAAGCATGGGGTTCACAGCAGGGCCTGAGATTGCAGTGAGTGTGCTGCACAACTGCAGCTACTCAAAGGCAATAGGGCCCTCAGGGATAAGAACAGCACCTGCAGGAAGGGGAGGGATGTGGGGAGTAGAAGGAAGAAAGCTTGAGAAAGGGAGACAGGATTAATAGACTGAGGAACTAATGGCTGATGGACTATTAGAACTGCTGATGGACTAGCTGACTAAAGGACAGATGGACTTTGGAGATAGGTGTGTGGCTGCCACACCCAAGACCTGCTGAGGACCAAGATGCTGCTGTAGTGGCAGGAGAGAGGAAGAAGGAGGACCTCTGCAGGTTGCACTGGTGTAGCTGGGGGGGGTGGCACACTAAGTTTTGCAGGGAGCTTCCCTGCAATGTGCAAGTGGCTCCTCCCCTTGGGAGCCATGTGGGTAGGGGGGAAACTGAGGCCAACGGCTCCCAAGGGGAGGGGGAGGAGCCACTTGCATGCTGCAGGAAGGCTCCCTGCAAAACTTAGTGCGCCACCCCCCCTCTAGCTATGCCAGTGGCAGGTTGAACAGGCGAGCTACCCTGGTGGTGGGGGCCAGCAGTGCAGAACTAGGGTCATTGTTGGGGAAAGAAGGGGAGCTAATTAGCTTAGAGTGGGCATAAATTCTCTAAGTGAAACTTGGACCGGGAATCTGGCAAAACACCCTCTCTTCTGCTCCTAATGGCTTTCTTTAGGGTTTCACCATGTGTGCATAATAGTGATAGGGTTCTCCCCACTATAGTTTAAAAAGCAGGTGTGCAAATGTCGTGAGTTGCAGTTCAACACCCCTCTTTTCGTTGTTGAGCCGTTTCAAGTAAAAATTTATTTTCCCCATTTTTCTACCGTCCTTTCTCCAAGAAGCTCAGCGTGCTGGACAGGCTTCCTTCCCTCCTTTTGTCCTCACAACAACCCTGTGAGGTACCTGAGACTGCAGCTGGCCCAAGGTCACTAACTTTCATGCCTGAAATATATGGCTGTGCCATTAGTTTCAATACAGAATCCCAGCACATGATTTCTTCCCCCTTATATGTGCATGTTACATGCATTTTTTTAAAAATCACTGTCAGTAAAACCTTGCTCTGTGGTCTGCTGGTGGAAAATGCTAGTGGCTGCCACTCACCAGGGTTCCTAGGACCACAATGGGACACTAGTGGCAAATTTGCCACAGTCATTCCCAACCCTGAAAAATAGCCAAAAATATCTGGTGCAAAACAGGAGGTTTGTGTCAGGTGACTTGGCTCTGCCACCTCCTCTGCCCCCTTACAGACCCGATCTTTCCTCCACTCCTCCCCACATTCTGTGGGGCCCCTCCCCACATTCTCCCCACCCTGAGAATCCTCCTTGCCACCTGATGGAGATACCTACTGCCGGGTTCTTGTTTGCAGCACCCTACTGGGGAAGAGGCCCTGGGTTGCCTGGTGCTGGCCTTTTCACTGGCTCAGTGTGATCCCTGCTGGCAGCAAAATGCCTTATGGCACTCACACGGTGGCAATTGCCAGGGCAGCACTTGGGCTACCAGTGCTGACCTGGCTTAGGTGCAGGATGCCCAAGCCTTTAAGAAAGCTCCAATAGTATTGCCAATACAGAAACAGAGATACAATAGTATTCTCTGTACAATAGTATTGGCAACCTTCAGTCTCGAAAGACTATGGTATCATGCTCTGAAAGGTGGTTCTGGAACAGCGTCTAGTGTGGCTGAAAAGGCTGATTTGGGAGTGACAATCCCTTCCACACCGGGAGCAAGTGCAGTCTGTCCCTGGTCTGTCTCCCTGGCTATGGGCCTTCCTTCTTTGCCTCTTAGCCTCAGACTGTTGGCAAAGTGTCTCTTCAAACTGGGAAAGGCCATGCTGCACAGCCTGCCTCCAAGCGGGCCGCTCAGAGGCCAGGGTTTCCCACTTGTTGAGGTCCATCCCTAAGGCCTTCAGATCCCTCTTGCAGATGTCCTTGTATCGCAGCTGTGGTCTACCTGTAGGGCGCTTTCCTTGCACGAGTTCTAATTATTTTGCTTATTTTGTGTGGTTAGTCCAAAGGCTTTCAAATGTTTGACAAGGATTTTAAAAAACAAAAACCAAAAGATTTCAAGGACAGCAAAACAATGGCCATTTCAAAAAGCAGCAAGCAGAGCCTCTGCATAGAAAGCAAGTTGAAAGCCAGCAACTGGTCAGTCTAAACATCTAGAAGGTTGCAACAAATGTTAAGGTCTTTACATCAGTCAGCAATGTTGTGAGGCTTCCTGAGGCTAGCATTCCATAATAGAGGCACCTAAATGCAAGGTGACCATGTCTTGTCACAGCTCCTCCCCACTGGGCCTCATACCTGCTGAAGGCTGATTAGTTTCCCTTGGTTGACTCACCAGTACAGCAAGCAAAAGCCAGAGTCAGTTCCCAGTCCAATCAACAAAAGTTGCCAAATCAGAGTCCAAAGTCAATATGCTGGGTCACAGTCCAAGGTCAGACTCCAGGTAAGCCAGTTAGTCAATGCAAGGTACCAAATCAGAGTCCAGAAATGATATGCCTGGTCACAGTCTGCTCCTGTCCTCCAAACATTCACTCCTCCTACAACCCACACCACTAGTTCCTCCAGGTGTTGTTTATATGCTGGCAGGTTCACTTTAGCCTCTAGTGGCTGCAGCTGTGCAGCACACCTCCAGCCACCACCTGGGCTTTAACCCTGCATTTACTTAGAGCAAGGGGCACTGTGGACACCACACCCTATCTCCTCGGTAATATCTTCCATGATGTCACTACAGACCAGATGTCCTCTTTTTCCAGGACATGTCCTCCTTTTTAGCTTCATGTCCTGGAAAATCTTTAATGCCCTTCTTTTCCCTGTGAGCAGGTAACACAGAGCCTTCTTGGAATTAATAAATTATGGCTGCAATCCTAACCACACTTTCCTGAGAGTAAGCCCCATTGAACACAATAGGACATACTTCTGAGTAGACCTGTTTAGGCTTGTGCCATATATGGAATAAATTATATGTAATATAGTTTTAAATTTAATAATAAGTAATACAGTGTTTAAATTAACCACATGAGGTCAATGAGTGTTTTTAGCTTTTATTTTGTCATGTCCTACATTTTTGGATGTCCTACATTTTGGGGGTACCTTGTCCTCTTTTGCAGTTATGACATCTAGTCACCCTGCCTAAATGGGAACTACCTCCATTGATAGCCAAGGTGTTCAAAGTGAGAGAGAAAGCTCTGTCCATGGTGCTGGAATTCAGATGGGGCGGTTGTTTCTTTTTGCACTCAGGTGTATAAGCAGTTTATGTAGCAGTCTCTTAGTGATTGGGTACCTATGTACACATTTACCCTTTAGGGCAGGGATCTCCAAACCCCGGCCCGGGGGCCATATCTGGCCCACGATGAGCTTCTATCCGGCCTGTGGCCAGCCTGAAAGTCTCTGGCCCACTTGGCCGAACATGACTGGAACTGTGCTCTGGTTGCATCTGCAGGGTGTTCTAAGGGCCAGAGAGTTTGAATGAATGAGCCTGTTCATTCATTTATTCACTCATCTAAGTTCCATCTTATTTATATAAATTTTATATTTAACAGAAATAAGTTACCCCTGCTTCAGGGTAACTTGGCTTCCACAAGGAGCCTCTTAAATCACCCATCAGTGCAGACTGGTGGGATCCAATGATGCGCATGAGCAAAGTATCTGCGCGCATACGTGGGCTTGCACTGTGCAATCTTTCCTGTAAAATACGTAATATATTTTTTGTTCTCATCTGGTATGCTGGAAGAAAAAACCTTGAAAGACACTTGAATTATTCCTGGCTTGTCAAATTCTGGGACTGGATACTCAGTGGATTCTCAGTGGATACTGATCCACTGAGAAGCTAGTAAGAATTCTTTATTCATGACACATTTGAATTATCCCTTCATGGGGCTTTATAGCACCTAAAGTTCTCTGCTTAGGAGATAAGGTGGTTTAACAGCTATGAAATTGATTTATATATTCATCGTAGACACATCAACTTCCCCATATCCTAATTTATGTATCCTCTCCACAAGCAATGTTGGAATGTCAACACTCACTCCCTGTGCTCTGGAGGTTTAGTCCACTTTCCACTACAGATGAGCAGTGAGTCATCACATTTTAACCCATTTATGCCCAGCCCACAGGCGTACACATTTGATCCCTGTTGCATATATGCATTGGGCAGAAATGGCTTTTAATAACTCCCTTTGCAGCACAGCCTAAGAGCATCATATCACCAGCTTCTCAAGAACCATTGATTCATTCACTGTTTTTTGCCCCCTCCTCTTCCAGCCTCAGATCTGATATATCATCCTGCTGACAAGCCCTGGCAGCAGTGCAGTCTCTGTGTGCCAAGACTGGATGCAACCTTGGGAGGTATGACTATACTGTTCTATGCTTTTGTTTGGGATGGTGGAAGTTAGACAGAAGTCCACCACTACTTCTATGAAGGCAAATGGCTGTAATGCAAGAGGAAGATCTTTTGATGAAACATGCTGGAGGCTGAAATCTTGCAAAGAAAATTTGACTAGGGGAACTTGCATCTAATCTAGCAAGGTATTTTTCAAGTTCTTATTTTCGTAAGTAAGACTGTGTACTCCTTAAGCCCTACTGCAGAAGAATTAATGTTAAGAGAGCATGGATGTGCACTTTGCTTTGCAAATTTAAATTAAGACATTGATGGACATCATCAAGGGCAGAAGATCACACATGACTGAAGTTAATCTGTAAGGTAATGGGTATACTTAAATGGACACTGATCATCGAAAAATAAACACAGCAAGGTGAAGTGATCAGCCAAAGAAAAATAGCAGTGATTATTTTTTTTTAATGTTGCCTGTGATTTCAAAAGCTTGACAGACAGATGTGACCAGAAGCAGAGAGACCTCTGAATTTCCATTTAAGCTATCCATCTAATCTAACTGTCCAGTCAACTGTTAAAATACTTTTTGGGCTGCAATCCTATCTACACTTTCCAGAGAGTAAGACCCACTGAGCGCAATGGCACTTACATCTGAGTAGACATGCATAGGACTGCATCATCAGTCAATTGCAGGTAGTCAATTAACTCCCTGCCTGTGAATGAATGAATTGATTAAATGGCAATAGATTGGAATTCAATTGGAAATTATGATTTCCTAAGTCCATTTTGGTTCCTATTTTACTTGTTTTTCTCCATTTTAACAAAACAGAGTTAACTATTTAGGACCTCATCTTGAAGTCAGTTGAATGACTGACCTACTTTGTGTCACTAATGCCTCTGCCTATTATAGTTATTTCTGAATTTCTCTGTGACATTACGCTTGAGGCAGCTGATAGGTTAGGTTTCTGGATGTCATTTTCTTGAACTCCAGGTGATTTGGGGAGACAGATCATCGAGAACAGTTACTGTGAATGTCAGTTTTATATAACTAAATTGGGGGGAGGGGGGAGCAGTGTGCATGCTTACTTCTATATAACAGTTAAATTGCTAAATAAGGCAGTAGGGAGGCTGATTTCAGTGTTGTGGCTAGAGGGGGTTTGTGTGTGTTGTGTGTGTTTGTTTTAATTCCCACAGGATCATTTGGAGATGTAGAAAAAGAAAATGTGTTTTCTTTCCAGTGTCTGCTCCCATTCCATGGGTAAATCTTCTTCCAGCATCCATCAGTGAGGCCTAAGCAAACAATGGACAGAGAGAACCACACTACGGTGGCGGAATTCATTTTCCTGGGACTGGCCAAGGAGCCAGAGGTGAAGTTGCTCTTGTTTGCTGTGTTCTTGGCTGTGTATAGTGCAACTGTACTTGGCAACCTTTTCATAGTGGCCCTGGTGACACGTGAGCCTGTCCTCCATACTCCTATGTACTTTCTATTGGGGAATCTCTCCTTTCTGGATTTCTGCTACTCTACCATCACAGCTCCAAAGATGCTGATTGGTTTCCTGGCCAGGGTCAACACCATCACTTATGGTGGGTGCCTTTCTCAGATCTTCTTCTTCCACTTGATTGGGGGCATCAAGATCTTCCTTCTCACCATCATGGCCTATGACCGCTATGTCGCCATCTTCCACCCATTGCGCTATGTAGTCATCATGAGCAGGGCTGTGTGTGGTGGGCTGTTGTCAGCCTCCTGGATTGGGGGCTTCATCCACTCCATTGTGCAAGTGAGCATCATCATGAGGCTGCCCTTCTGTGGTCCCAATAAACTAGATAATTTCTACTGTGATGTGCCCCAGGTGGTCAAACTGGCATGCACCAATACCTTTGTGGTGGAATTGCTCATGGTGTCCAACAGTGGCCTGGTGACCTTGTTGTGCTTTGTTGTATTGTTTGTGTCATACTCCATCCTCCTGGCCAAACTTAGAGCAGGGTCTGGAGTAGGCCAGAGCAAGGCTCTCTGCACTTGCATCTCCCACATCACAGTGGTGACCCTGATTTTTGGACCTTGCATCTACATCTACATGCACCCCTTCCACAGCTTCCCCACAGACAAAGCTGTCTCTGTCCTCTACACTGTCATCACTCCCATTCTGAACCCTTTTATTTATACTCTGAGGAACAAAGATTTCCACACTGCCCTGGAAAAATTCAAGAGAAGAAAGGTGAAATTAACTCCTTGACACCAGTCAATGCAATATTCATTGTTCATTATGTATATGGGTTGTTCACAGTTCCACATAGATGATGTGCAAATCCAGTGGCAGGGAGCAAATGCCCCCAGTGCTGCTTCCACACGGTGCTCCAGACCTTGTGAGAAGCTTTGTAAAGCCTTCCAGTTTTCTGAAAGTATTGTTTAAGACCGTGCGGAAGTCTCAGACTGTTTTCCCAGTTGGTCTCAACGTTGCACGAGGCTCCGTGGTGCTGGGTAAGCAGGGGGGCCACATGGTGCAGGGGCTGGTATCATGGACCTTTGCCCCATAGTAGGGCAGGTCCATTACTGTTTAAATTAAGATGTGCTGCTTTTAGAGGAATCAGTTCCGTTTCATTAGTGTCTGCCTTTCTTCTAGGAAGTTCAAGGCATTGCAGTATACATGGGCTTTCTTGGAGATTTCCCATCTAGTCACTAATCAGATCCAAAACAGCTTGCCTTCAGATCTCACCCAGAATCTGTGTGATTGGTGGATAAGCTTCTGTTCATTTTGCAGTAACTTCATTGCCATCATCAATACCACATCACTTTATGCAGTCTTGCCATATAGGAAAATTTCCCTTGGCTCTTGGAGGCCAAATTTTTACAAAAGGGGGGGGGGAATCTGAACCACTCCCCCCCCCCACAGTTGCCATTATTGGAACACAATAACATTGGAAAAAGGTTTTCTAACTCCTTATTTAATAATTATTATAACGCTGTGATTGGATTCAAAGAAGGACATTTGACCATATGTTGGTAGCACCTGTTTTGTACCAGTGATGTAGAGTGGGTACAAAGCACTAAGTTTGGAAGGGCCTGGAATGGCTCCAAAGGGGAGTGGGAGGGGCCACTTGCATACTGCGGTGGGGCTCCCTGCAAAACTTAGTGCTTTTCACTCCCTCTGGCTATGCCACTGTTCTGTATAATCTATCCTGGGTTATCAATGGGTTATTGGAAGACACAACAAGTGGAGCCTTTTTATCCACATTAGTTCCATTCCATGACTTGTCACAATTAACAAAAAGCATGTTGTGCTAAATTCCATAGAGTTAAGCAAATACACTGCAGCCTGACACTTGGGGCTGGAAGGAAACTAAGGAAGCTGAGCTTTTAAGAGTCCAGTCCTATGTGTTTCTACTCAGAAGTAAGTCCCATTCCAGTCAATGGGGCTTACTCCCAGGAAAGTGTGGATTGGATTGTAGCCTAAATCTCATGCTTTGTTTGCTGGGAAGACTTGCTTGCTGGGCTGTTTTGTTTTGTGTAGGCTGGAGCAGGAGAGCCTGCACCATCTCAGTGGGGGGGGGGGGAATTCAGCAAACACTCCTTGGGTTTTTTAAAGCAATCCCCTCTGTTGCTACTGCTACTGCCCCTGCCCCTGTGTGTGTGTGTGTGTGTGTGTGTGTGTGTGTGTGAGAGAGAGAGAGAGAGAGAGAGAGAGAGAGAGAGCTCCACCTTGCTGCTTGTGCTCTGGCTACAGAGGTTTTCTGCCCCCCTTCCCCTCTTTAGCCTCTTTGCTGGCTCAGGGGCTCCAAGAGTGTTACTCTTCCTTTGAAAGAGGAGCCTTTTCCATGGCTCCAGGGCTATTTCCCTGCCTGTGCAAGGCGGAGCCTTTTTGCAGTGTTTTGGGCTGCCTGGAAACTGATTGAGAAACCAGCACAAGGCAAAGGAGGCAAAAGTGTGTGTACTTTCAGTTCCCCCCACCCCATTCGCTTTGAGACAAATTCGCCAATAAAAAAATCTGTGGATAAATAGGTTGCACCTGTATATGCCTATAGTGTATTATTCCTGCTAGGGGTTGTGTGTATTCTGTGATTTCATCATTATATGAACATAGAAATTGGGACAGGGTGTACCACTGAGCACACCAAAAATATCAGTTTTTTAAAACCCCGGAGCACTGAACCCTGCAAAAACAATTTTGTTTAGGGTGATTTTTTTGGAAGTTCATACAGCACAGTCCTATGCATGTCTTCTCAGAAGTAAATAAGTATTCAGTGGAGCTTACTCGCAGGAGAATATGCAAAAGATTGCAGCCTTACTCACTAAGCCTGCAACCATTGTTTTCAAAGGCTGCGGGTGCAACTAAATTGCAGGTGAAAACTAGTGAAATTGCTGAAGCCAGGGAGAGGGCTCTGCAGAACATCTGTAGGTGATAGGGAAAGGGCACCCATGCCCTGCCTTGGTCTCTAACCAGATAATCCCACCCAAATTCTGCACCTAGAAAAACAGAATTCTGTAACCTGAAGAAATTGTGCAAATACAGCACTCTGCCTATAAGTAACATGGTTTACAACATCCTATATTGCTGCTTCTGCTTCCCAAGGACAGGGGTCAAAAGCTGTACAAACCAATGAAACCTAACCCCAATGCCACTGGAAATCCTGTGAGCATCTGGGGTTTTACCAGATATTGGTGATCCAATTTGAAGTCTATCTTCACTGCCTTAAAAATGGGGGAGGCGGGAGAAGGAGCTTTCTTAAAGGCTTGGGCATCCTGCACCTAAGCCAGGTCAGCGCTGGTAGCCCAACTGCTGCCCTGGCAATTGCCACCGTGTGAGTGCCATAAGGCATTTTGCTGCCAGCAGGGATCACACTGAGCCAGTGAAAAGGCCAGCACCAGGCAACCCAGGGCCTCTTCCCCAGTAGGGTGCTGCAAACAAGAACCCGGCAGTAGGTATCTCCATCAGGTGGCAAGGAGGATTCTCAGGGTGGGGAGAATGTGGGGAGGGGCCCCACAGAATGTGGGGAGGAGTGGAGGAAAGATCGGGTCTGTAAGGGGGCAGAGGAGGTGGCAGAGCCAAGTCACCTGACACAAACCTCCTGTTTTGCACCAGATATTTTTGGCTATTTTTCAGGGTTGGGAATGACTGTGGCAAATTTGCCACTAGTGTCCCATTGTGGTCCTAGGAACCCTGGTGAGTGGCAGCCACTAGCATTTTCCACCAGCAGTCCACAGAGCAAGGTTTTACTGACAGTGATTTTTAAAAAAATGCATGTAACATGCACATATAAGGGGGAAGAAATCATGTGCTGGGATTCTGTATTGAAACTAATGGCACAGCCATATATTTCAGGCATGAAAGTTAGTGACCTTGGGCCAGCTGCAGTCTCAGGTACCTCACAGGGTTGTTGTGAGGACAAAAGGAGGGAAGGAAGCCTGTCCAGCACGCTGAGCTTCTTGGAGAAAGGACGGTAGAAAAATGGGGAAAATAAATTTTTACTTGAAACGGCTCAACAACCAAAAGAGGGGTGTTGAACTGCAACTCGCGACATTTGCACACCTGCTTTTTAAACTATAGTGGGGAGAACCCTATCACTATTATGCACACATGGTGAAACCCTAAAGAAAGCCATTAGGAGCAGAAGAGAGGGTGTTTTGCCAGATTCCCCGTCCAAGTTTCACTTAGAGAATTTATGCCCACTCTAAGCTAATTAGCTCCCCTTCTTTCCCCAACAATGACCCTAGTTCTGCACTGCTGGCCCCCACCACCAGGGTAGCTCGCCTGTTCAACCTGCCGCTGGCATAGCTAGAGGGGGGGTGGCGCACTAAGTTTTGCAGGGAGCCTTCCTGCAGCATGCAAGTGGCTCCTCCCCCTCCCCTTGGGAGCCGTTGGCCTCAGTTTCCCCCCTACCCACATGGCTCCCAAGGGGAGGAGCCACTTGCACATTGCAGGGAAGCTCCCTGCAAAACTTAGTGTGCCACCCCCCCCAGCTACACCAGTGCAACCTGCAGAGGTCCTCCTTCTTCCTCTCTCCTGCCACTACAGCAGCATCTTGGTCCTCAGCAGGTCTTGGGTGTGGCAGCCACACACCTATCTCCAAAGTCCATCTGTCCTTTAGTCAGCTAGTCCATCAGCAGTTCTAATAGTCCATCAGCCATTAGTTCCTCAGTCTATTAATCCTGTCTCCCTTTCTCAAGCTTTCTTCCTTCTACTCCCCACATCCCTCCCCTTCCTGCAGGTGCTGTTCTTATCCCTGAGGGCCCTATTGCCTTTGAGTAGCTGCAGTTGTGCAGCACACTCACTGCAATCTCAGGCCCTGCTGTGAACCCCATGCTTGCCTGCCAGAGCAAGGGGTCCCTGTCGACACCACACCCTATCTCCTTGAGGGATCTTGCACAGTTCCATTACAGAGGACAGGAGAGAAGAATGACTTCTAAGGAGAAGCCAAGAGGGGGGGAAACATGAGAGCAGGTCGGACATAGCCAGATTTGTTGCCATCATTGGGTTTGTCTGGGGAACCCAAAGACAGAAAGGGAACACTTTGGGGTACAGGGAAGGAAGGAAGAAGGAAGAATTTGTGGGGAAGAAAGGGGCAGGGTGCAGCAGATCAGGCTTCAGCTGGCAATGGTTGCCTGAATTGAGGGCTATAGACAAGAGTGAGCCCAGGAACAGGTCATAGAACACTTCACCCACTCACAGAGGGGGAGTTAATCACTATTAGCCAGTGCCACAGAGGCCAAACTCTTTTAACCCATGTCACAGAGGCCTCCAAAGAAGATCCACCTTGAAGGACCCAATGGATCAGTCGGGGGGTGGTGGTTTTAGGAAAACTTTGCTTCTTTGGAGGCCCCCATTTTGGCCAGAAAAATGAGTTACAGGGCTCCTTACTGGAATTTGTTAGTTAAGTTATTAACTAACAAATACAAATATATTTGCATGACATCACCCACTCTGCTGCTGGCTTCGGAAATGCTGGAAGTATAATTGGAAGGCTGGAGGACACGGTATTTGTAATTGGCAGGATAATGCTTATTTCTGTGCTCTGGTGAAAACCTGCCTGGGAACAATGAGTGGGTGACCTTGGGCCAGTCACTCTCACTCATCCTTGCCCTACCTCACAGGGTTGTTGTGAGGGCAAAAGGAGGGAAGGAACTGTGTGAGGGACTGTCTAAAAATGTGAAAAATAACTAAATAATAACCTGACTTCAAGCACCTTCCTAATGCTTTTCATGAAAACTGATAACTTCGTAGGCTAGAAGAATCAGTTGACTACATTCTGGTGCCTGAAGGAGAAAGTCACAAGGATGCCCCCCTGAAATATGATAATAATAACCTAATGACTTAATTTCCTGCCCTTTAAGAATCCCACCACCCTCTGCTTGTTGAAGGGCAAAGCAAAGGAACACATTTCAATCCTCAAGTTTCTAATGCTAAGGCTCCCTCTTGTGGTCAAAGGTTGCTATGTGCTCTCTTCACCCTTCATAAAGTCAAAAACATGGGGAAAGATCAGGCAGGAAATTCTGAGAAGAGCAGGCCAAAAGGCATGCTGTTGTAATGATTCTGGCTGCAGACCCATTGCCGTTGTCATATCTTGCTGTGACTTCCAGTTGCCTGGGGATCTTCTCCTTCGGTGCCCCACTGGGAAACCCAAACTGTCATTTTAATAATTCCCCTTGCAACCTACCTCTTGCCTGGTGGCTTCTCATGCTCTCTTGGGTCCTGGCAGATCCAGAACTTCCAAACCCATTAAGCCATTTCTTAAGCCCAACGTTGCATATAGGCAACAGGGACCAAATGTGTACACCTGCGGGCCAGGCAGAAATGGGTTTTAAGATCCTTGCATTTTTTAGAGTAAATTATATGTCCTGGGGAAGGTGTTCTGCTAAGCAGAGCAAGCATTTAGGTGGCAGAAAGAGGCTGCTTTCCCTTCACAATCCATTGTAGCTGGTAGGTGCTAACTCAGGCTTTGCTATTTTAAGATAACGCAACTGGCTCCAGGGAGTATGCTTTCTGCAAACCATTTCAGAACTCCCTCCCTCTACTACTCTGTGGAAAATACACTGAGATGGTGTCTGTTTTTATTTTTAACTTTGAGTTTTGCATCTTTACTCCGACAGTGGAAGTTGGGCTTTAAAAACAAAGAAAAGCGTGACTATAGCGTGAGTATTCTGAGAGTAAAGTGTGATTAAATAACAGCTTCAGCAGGAATTTCCAAGCAGTTCCTGTGCAATTTATTTCACGGATCAACTGTAAATTTGGTTTGGATGTGCTGCCTTTCTCCCCCTGGTCATTTTCATCTTAAGCCAGCCCCAAAGTCTCATCTAGTCTCATCTAAGCCTCCTGAAAGCTTGCTGTCTTTTAATGTATGGGGGTTCTGTGCTTTTAACAGCCTCACGACAAGGAGAAACCTAACAGGTGCAGCTCTTCTCAGCATGGAGAGACTCAGGTGTATCTAGAAATGGGAACACTGAAGGACATTCATATTAGAAGAGCATACATTTGAGGCTCTCTCTCTCTCTCTCCCTCTCCCTCTCCTGTCCACCTTCCTACTTCTTCTACTGGTCCTCTCTCTTTTGAGCCTGTCACTAGATGGATGAGTATGGGCCCAATCCTCCCCAACTTTCCAGCACAGATGTAGCTGTGCCAACAGGGCGTGAGCTTCATTCTGCTGAGGAAGGACAGGTGCTTAGGCCTCTTCAAGGTAAGGGAATGTTTGCTCGCTTACCATGGGGCTGCATTCTGGCTGCATCAGCACTGGAAAGTTGGACAGGATTGCACCCTAAGTGGATAAGGGCGCAATCCTAACCCCTTATGTCAGTGCTTTCCAGCATTGACATAAGGGCAGTGCAGCTCTGAGGAAAGGAAACAAACCTTCCCTTACTCTGAGGAGGCCTCCATGAGTGACACCCAACTGCAGGATGCAGCACCTGTGCCATTGGCACCGCTATGCCAGTGCTGGAAAGCAATGACATAAGGGGTTAGGATTGTGCCCAAAGTAGATGAAAGTGCACCATTCTTTCATGCCCATTTTCCCACTATTAATCTGATATTTATCTCCTCTTCGACCATTTCGTCCTTCTTTCCATCCAAACCCCTTTTCCCATCTAGGTCCACCCACTTAAACCTTACTCCAGGGATGGACAGTGGCACAGGCAGAGCCATACTGGTAGATTCACCACCCCCAAAGTCGGAGGGTGAGAGAAACAGTTCCGAAGTGACAGAGTTCATCCTGATGGGGCTGTCTCATGAATGGGGAGTTCAGCTTTTCCTCTTTGCCCTTTTCCTGCTCTTCTACTTGATCGTTCTTCCAAGCAACGTGCTGATCATTATCACCATCAGGAGTGACCCCCACCTCAACTCACCCATGTATTTCCTGTTGGCCAACCTGGCATTCTTGGACATCTGGTACTCCTCCATCACTGCCCCCAAGATGCTAATCGACTTCTTGTCTGAGCGCAAGATCATATCCTTTGGAGGCTGCATCGCTCAGCTCTTCTTCCTCCATTTTGTGGGCGCCTCCGAGATGTTCCTGCTCACCGTCATGGCCTACGACCGCTATGTTGCCATCTGCCATCCCTTACACTACACCACTATGATGAGCCGGCGACTGTGTATCATACTGGTGCTCATCTCCTGGGCTGGTGGCTTTGTCCATTCCTTCATCCAAGTCGTGCTGATTGTCCGTCTCCCTTTCTGCGGCCCCAATGAACTGGACAACTACTTCTGCGACATCACCCAGGTGCTGAGGATCACCTGCGCGAATACTTTTGCTGAGGAGATGGTGATGATTTTCAGCAGTGGACTCATCTCTGTTGTCTGCTTCGTGGCCCTCTTGGTTTCCTATGCCTTCCTGCTCACCGTGTTGAAGACGAACACCGGTGAGTCGGCCAGCAAGGCCCTTTCCACCTGCTATTCCCACATCGTTATCGTCATTTTCATGTTTGGCCCTGCGATTTACATCTATGCCCGACCCTTTGACGAGTATGCCCCTGACAAGGTGGTCTCTGTCTTCCATACCATCATCTTCCCACTCCTGAACCCCATCATTTATACCCTCAGAAACAAGGAGATCACAACTGCAATGAAGAAGGTGGTCCTCAGATACCTTCTCTGCAGGAAGTGAAGACAGCAGAAAGCAGATGTCCCAGGTTTTCCCTTATGGCTGAGTAAGGGAATCCCTAACAGCCATTTTGGGTTCATCCTCATAACCAAGGGTGAGCAAACGCAATCTATTTTAATAGGGAAATGTCACCAGGAATTCCAGTGATTACTTGTACTTAATATTGATCTTCCTCTCCCCTACAAACACAGCTGCTCTCTTACACACATGCACGTATTATATAATTGAGATACAAGCACAGAAAAATATGTCCCATTTTCAGTTCTTAAATTATCAATGATTATATCCTGGCATCCTCTGCTGGGTACCCATGTCTAAGAATTAGAGAAAAAAAACAACTAGCAATGATGTTTTCACCTTAAAACTGATATAACCTGGTTAATTTCAAGGAAAATCAACTATGTTTTGTCCAAGAAAGTTTAGTGGCATCCCACATAAAATGTTCCCTGACCTAGAGGTTTCTTATTAACAAATATTTGTATTTATAGAGTATATTTTAGTAAGTAAATATTAAAGTGTACATATTCAGGGTCAAAATGCACTTTGAAAGTGTGTTTTCCTTTTTAAAAAAGAATGGGGGGGGGGTTGTGAAATATGGCACTATGGTGAGGATAGGGGAACTTTGTTATGTAGCTCCCATTGCAGTCACATTCCAGCACTGTTTTCAGTAGGGAAAAGTTTCAATTGGCTTTCAACTGACATTCTTCTCTTACTGTGAATAGTGGCCTGCGTTGGTAGTGAGTGGGAAATTTTAATGCCTCCTAACCCTGCCACAGTTACATTACATTTTACATGCTCCCCCCATGCTCTATTATTTTCTAAAGAAAATAAAAACATGGCCAACACACACATTCAAAGAAATGTGGTCCTTTGATACTAGAGGCCGTGTTTCTTTCACAGCCCACAATCCAAGGAAATCTCTGCTTCTTTAGCCATGTTCAGTTGTACATCTCCATGGGAGACAAATGTGTGAAGACTTCTCTAGAACATGCCAGTGACACAGGCACTTCACTCCTATCCTCCTGGGATCAGCACTCATCTACCGTGATCACAGGGAATGT
Organism: Tiliqua scincoides; assembly: GCF_035046505.1. Classification (NCBI taxonomy): domain Eukaryota; kingdom Metazoa; phylum Chordata; class Lepidosauria; order Squamata; family Scincidae; genus Tiliqua; species Tiliqua scincoides. The sequence goes on along the minus strand of NC_089825.1, from coordinate 139,736,873 downwards.
TATCTCCTCGTGATTACCACTCTGGAAAGTTCTGGAAGCTCTCCTCATACATGGTCATGTTGCTCATGGCTTGGGCAGGGGTGAAGCCAAGCACCCACACTGTCAGCACATCTGAGGAAGTTCGCTCCCTGTGGATATTAATGGCTGAACAGGGATTTTATGATGGAAACCTCCTTCTGTCCTGTTGAGAACTCCAAGCTTGAGAACTGTCCTGTTGAGAACTCCAAGGTCTTTCCAATACCAACATCTAAGAGTTCATCACAATACAACAGGTGACAACCATAACACAGATATATGTCAAATGAAAATTCCAAGATCCCTTTGAGTGGCATCAAATTCCTGAAGGACCACAGGAAACATTTTTTGTCCGTAAGCAACTTGCTTGCCCAAAACCTCCCTACTATTTACCTTGAAAGGGAGAAGAGTCAATTCAGCATGTGTAGTCCAGGTGAACTACCCCCCCCCCCTTCTTGGAGACATAAAGGGCACTGGGTTTTGGTTGCAGTGAAAGACATGTTCATACATCTCTAAACCTGAGTATGTCAGTTATTCAAATGTTATTTATTTTGCCTCTGAGAAAAAGGTCATTAAGTTCTTCCACTACATTAAAACCATGTTGGTTCCGGTATGAATCCTTGCTTGGTTGTGAAATGCTCAGTGGGTGATCTTGGGACAATTACTAGTGTGGCCTGTCTCACAGGTGGTTGTGAAGAGAAAACAGGCAGGGGAGAATCTCAGATGCCACCCAATGCTCTTTGGGGGAATGGTGGGATAACAGTATAATAAAGAAATCCAACAGCCCATTGATATGATTGGTAGTGCCTTATTTCATACATTGTTTGTTCTCTTCTTTCACTTATAACCACAAAGTAGGAAAATGGTTCCATACCCTACTTAGAACTATCATTCCTCATCTATTCACAGGCCCCACAAAAATATTTCCGAATCCCTTGTTAAAATAATTCACCAGAAAGATATGGAGTTTGTTGAATGTGTCTGACAAGAGGGGAGGAGAAAAAGCTCACACAAAAGTTACATAAGAAGAGCCCTGCTGGATCAGGCCAAAGGCCCATCTAGTCCATTCCTGTGTCTTACAGTGGCCCACCAAATGCTCCAGGGAGCAAGTCCAGCTTCCTGTATCTCACAATGGCCCACCAGATGCCTCAGGGAGCACACAAGTCAACAAGAGACCTGCATCCTGGTGCCCTCCCTTGCATCTGGCATTCTGATGCAGCCTACTTCTAGAATCAGGAGGTTGCACATACCCATCACAGCTTGTAACTTGTGATGGACGTTTCCTCCAGAAATTTGTCCAATCCCCTTCTAAAGGCATCCAGGTCAGCTGCCATCACTACATCCTGTGGCAGGGAGTTCCACAGACTAATTGCAACTTTATTGTTCTCCTCATGCAGCAGCACTCCCAAAATGGCCACCAATGGAGCCAGAGTTGCTTACCTGGGACAAGGGGTATGTTGCAACCGTTGCCGTTGGTAACCTTCAGTCCTGAAAGACTATGGTATCGCGCTCTGAATGGTGGTTCTGGAACAGCGTCTAGTGTGGCTGAAAAGGCCGATTTGGGAGTGACAATCCCTTCCACACTGGGAGCAGGTGCAGTCTGTCCCTGGTCTGTCTCCCTGGCTACGGGCCTTCCTTCTTTGCCTCTTTGCCTCAGACTGTTGGCCAAGTGTCTCTTCAAACTGGGAAAGGCCATGCTGCACAGCCTGCCTCCAAGCAGGTTGCTCAGAGGCCAGGGTTTCCCACTTGTTGAGGTCCACTCCTAAGGCCTTCAGATCCCTCTTGCAGATGTCCTTGTATTGCAGCTGTGGTCTACCTGTAGGGCGCTTTCCTTTCATGAGTTCTCCATAGAGGAGATCCTTTGGGATCCGGCCATCATCCATTCTCACGACATGACCGAGCCAACGCAGGCGTCTCTGTTTCAGCAGTGCATACATGCTAAGGATTCCAGCACGTTCCAGGACTGTGTTGTTTGGAACTTTGTCCTGCCAGGTGATGCCGAGAATGCCTTGGAGGCAGCGCATGTGGAAACATTCAGTTTCCTCTCCTGTTGTGAGCGAAGAGTCCATGACTCGCTGCAGTACAGAAGTGTACTCAGGACGCAAGCTCTGTAGACCTGGATCTTGGTATGTTCCGTCAGCTTCTTGTTGGACCAGACTCTCTTTGTGAGTCTGGAAAACGTGGTAGCTGCTTTACCGATGCGTTTGTTTAGCTCGGTATCGAGAGAAAGAGTGTCGGAGATCGCTGAGCCAAGGTACACAAAGTCATGGACCATGACATGTGTTTTCTTCAGGCTGATCGTCAGTCCAAAATCTTGGCAGGCCTTGCTAAACCGATCCATGAGCTGCTGGAGATCTTTGGCAGAGTGGGTAGTGACAGCTGCATCGTCGGCAAAGAGGAAGTCACGCAGACATTTCAGCTGGACTTTGGACTTTGCTCTCAGTCTGGAGAGGTTGAAGAGCTTTCCATCTGATCTGGTCCAGAGATAGATGCCTTCTGTTGTGGTTCCAAAGGCATGCTTCAGCAGGACAGTGAAGAAAATCCCAAACAAGATCCCCGTAAAAGAGCCATTGTTCATCCTCGGCAATTTCAATGGTAGAGTTGGTGCTGATCATAGTTCATGGCCCACTTGCATAGGTCAGTTCGGCACTGGGAAGATGAACGAAAATGGCCAACGCCTGCTAGAGTTTTGCTGTCATCACAGTCTCTGTGTCAGCAACACGTTCTTCAACACAAAGCCCCAACATAGAGTCTCTTGGAGACACCCAAGATCAAAGCACTGGCACCAGCTCGACCTGATTCTCACCAGATGCTCCAGCCTTCCCAGCATCAAGATCACACGCAGCTATCAGGGTGCTGCCTGCGACACTGACCACTCCCTGGTGTGCAGCAGAGTGAAACTGCAAACAAAACGACTGTACCACACCAAAAAGAAGGAAGACCTCGCATTGATACCATTCGCATTGATACCCGGGATCAGAGAAAAGTGGAGGAATTTGCACAGGCGCTTGAGGAATCTCTTCCAGGCCTGGCCGACGCAATCGCATCCAACATATGGGAACATTTCAAGAATGCCGTTTACAACAACGCCATGTCCATATTTGGCAAGAAGACCAACAAGACGGCAGATTGGTTTGAAGCCCACTCTGAGGAGTTGACACCAGTCATTGAGGAAAAGAGGAGAGCTCAAGCAGCATACAAGGCCTGTCCCAGTGAGCGCAACCTGCAGGTCCTCCGAGCTGCTCGCAGCAAAGTCCAGCAGACTGCCAGGAGATGTGCTAACGACTACTGGCTCCAGCTCTGCTCCCAGATACAGATAGCAGCTCACCTGCGCAACTTCAAGGGGATGTATGACTGTATCAAGCAGGCCCTATGTTGCAAGGCAGCCCACAAAGTATAGTGGTCCAGCTCATGCTGGCACAGTGGCTTTCACTGGGAAGGGAAGTGGGGAAGAGAGGGTAAAGCTTGGTAAAGAGAAGGGAGTATTTGGTTACCAGTCCTGAGTGCCAGCTTGGCACAATGGTTATTGAGTACTGACCGGAGTGGGATGTTTTACACAACACCAGCAGATCAATGGACAATAAAACTAGCAGAGTGATACCAAAAGGGGGAATGAAGAACCCTCAGGGGTCCTGCAACCCCACCATTTATTCCCTTTTATCCCACAGAAACCTATAGGTTTATATTTGTGGGGTGGACTCTTCAAGGAACCCTCTTCTGTGACTTAATGACCCCTGCTTGCTCCCCCCCAGCCCTATGTGGGCGCTGCTAGTGTTTTGCACCCTACCAAAGGTACAGCCGCTATCTCTGGAGGTCTGTTGCTTAATTCAGATGGTCTCCCTGGTTCAGTTTAGCCATGGAGCCGTTAGGGTTGGAAACCTTTCTGTTGTCTCACTGTGTTTACTTCAGATCAGGAAATGCTCAAGGTGTGACTTTTGTTCACAGGGTCAAAGTCACCCAGAGTGGGGGGGGGGGGTTTGACTGCACAAGCAAATTATAGGTGTTGCCCTCCTGTCACAGTTGGTGCTTTGGGCCCCAGTGGGCAACCTGAAATCCAAGTAGAGGGGGCCCAGGGTTCAGGTTACAAGCAATGCTGCCTGGACGAGTTCTCTCTGAGACTTGGGCTGTAGGAGGGCTGTCTTATATGGGCCTCAGACACGGTCAGGATGAAGATTTCATCACCCTGCTTCCACCTCAACAGTGGGCGTTCTCCTGGAGCATCACTTGCTGCTGCTACTCGGGCCAAGGCCTACCCAGACTGAGCTTTCCTCCTAGGCCAGGTAAGAATTGAAATAAAGACAGCCCCCTGAACAGTCTTCCTCCCTCCGCCCTGCCCAAATAGTGCTCCCTCTTGACCCCTGGCTCCCTCCCCCCCTCTCATATCCTCTCCCTCATATCCCCCTCTGGGATATGCCCCAGGGGATATCCCTCATGCTGCATCACCACAGCTTGGCCTGTAGCGTGGCTGCCGAGCAAGTGCAGCCCCCTCACGGCTCCCCTGCTGCAGCCGGAAGTGAATGGGGCAGGTGACGTCACAGGTGCTGCTAGAAGAGGCATGCCTCAAAACGCTTTGTGCCACCTGGGCCAGCAAGTTAACTCATCCATTGCTCTCTGGTGGTGGTGCAGCCCAAGCCCAGACCCCTGCAGGCTCCAAACACCCATCAAGGACACCACTGAGTGAGGCCAGAGCGGGGTAAGGCTGGGCAAACCCAGGCACCTCCTTTCATCTTATAGGACCTGAAACCTCTTGCCATCAGTCCAATCCTAAAGACCCGTTACTGGTTCGGGTTCTGCTTTCCTCTCAGGCACCCAATGCCACCTACACATGTACTCAAACGTGTCACGCAAATAAAAGAAATAAAAGGGTTGTCAGGCAACAACTACCCAGATCCAGGGACGTGCGGTGGGTTGGAAGGCAGGTGAGACAGGGCCTCTCCACCAGAGTCCTTCGAAAAGCGCCATGTGGGTTGTGTGTGCTTGCACACCTCACATGCAGCGGGGCTTTTCGAAGGACTCTGTTGGGGAGGCTCTGCCTCACCTGACTCCCTACCCACTGCATGTCCCTGACCAGATCACAGAAAGAGGTGACAGTGACAAAAAAGGTGAGGGGACCCGTGTCATGAAAGCTCTCCCCATGAAGCTCTCGCTTTTCAGCAAAAAAATTACAGTTGTGCACCACTTAATATGTTAACAGGGGATACGTTCTCCTATCCCTCTTGTTATGTGATTAGGTCACTAAGTGAACATTCAGGCCAATCTAGTGCCTTTGTTGTGTTAACAAACACTGCCTGCCAGACACTAGCTGGCTGCACAGGCTACTGGAGACAGATTGCTTCACCTTTGCATTAAGAGCTTCTCTGTTATGTAAAAAGGCACTCTGCTGGAGGCTATGGGAGACAGAATTGCCACATTAAAAGCATCTTTACTGTGCTTTGACGACCGCCATATTTGCGGTCCATTGTTAAAGGAAAGGTTGTTAAGCGGTGCACACCTGATACATGAAAACTTTGCTCAGTCCTGTAGTCCACTCTTTTGGTTTTTGTTACTGCAAACTAACTACGGATGATGCAGAGGTGGAGCTGGCTTTGCTTCTGGTAGTAAGTTCTCCAAGTTTAGAGCTCTGAATTCCAGGGGGGATCTCAGAGCAGTAACTTTGCAAAGAAACTCCCTCTGCAACCAAGATGTCCGTAGTGCCAGTTTGCCTTGTCAAGATCCAAAGACATAAACCCAGCAGAGTTTTTTCATTGCTCTTGCTGGCTTCATTATACTAGGGAAAGAGGATACAAAGTCATCAAGCCACACCGCTCCTCATTTCAAGAAGTGATTGACTGGGGACACGGATCCTCTGGAACACCGAAGTAAGTAGAGAAAAGGAAAGCCTGGCAGGGCTGATATCAAACAAATACGCTGAGAGAGAGAGAGAGAGAGAGAGAGAGAGAGAGAGAGAGAGTGGTGGTGGTGGGGGGGGATTAATCATTTATTTATTATCTATTAATTAATAACTATTCAACTATTAAATAAATAAATAGATGATGGTGATGGTGGTGGTGATGATGATGATGATGAAGATGATGATGATAAATAAATAGATAATGAAGATGATGGTGGTGGGGGGTGATGATGATGATGATGGTAATAAATAGATGATGATGATGATGATGACGATGATGATGATGAAGAAGAAGAAGAAAAGGCTGGCCCAGGCAGACAGTGCAGTCCCGGGGGTCTTTTCCCGCGCCCGTGGCAGGGAGGGGTCGTCCTGTCACCTGTCCGGGGCGTCGAGGACCGGCCAGGCTGCCCCCGGTACGCGTCCGGGGCGCGGGCGCAGAGGTGGGCTCAGAGTCGGGGGCGCGCCCCGCCCCGCGGAGTGGCCCTTCTGCTGTGCCCGCGAGGCTGAGGCTCGAACCGGCCAGGGCGCGAGCATTTTTAATAAGATACACACTGAGCATTAATATTGTGTGTGGGGGGGGCTTCCATTTCCATTGTGCCTGTTGCGAAAAATTATTCTGTGGTGGAAGTTTACGTAGTCCTGTTGATGTGACTTTGGATGAACAGAAATGGGAGCCATTTAAAGAAAAATAATCCACTGTAAAATTTAAGAACAAATCCATTTCCTAACAAAGCACATGCTGGTTGAATATCCTACACCTCCAAATGTTGTATCCACTTCTAATTCAATGCCATTTCATTTTTAAGTCATCCTGTGTCTGGGCACATTGATCCTGATGTTGGTGTTAAATTGCTTGTTGTACTTCCTTAACTTAAAGACATATGCTACAGTTTTGCTCATTATATTTGTTTGTATTTCTAGACTGCTCCATTCTTAAGACTGCAACCAGATCACATCTCTTTTTGGTGTGTGTGCAATCCATAAGAACCCAAACTTCCCAGTATGTCCCATTTTTCCTTCCTGTTCTGCTATCTCCAGTTTGGTCCTCTAAAATTGCACCTTTTTAAAAAGAAGTTCATGCTGTTGTTTGATGGTCCTTAAGAGAAGCCTCACACTATCCTTCTAACCAGGCATAATTCATCCTACTGCTCATCCTTCATTACTGAGACCATTATTATTTTGATAATGAATTTGCACACTTGCACTCTGACCCAGCCACACATTCACCTCCAGAAGGAACAAACCATTATGAGAAAAATACTGTGTTCCACCCAAAACAGCATCTCCCATGTGGCATGTTCTACCTCCCTCTCCATAATGTGTTAACGCATTGTGCGTTTAATTCCAGAAGGTTCCATTTCTCAAAAAGGGGAGGAGAATTATCAAAAAGAAGCTGCAAGGAAAAGAATGTTTAAATTGTTTTTGGAAGGTTTGAAGCTGCTTAAATACATTATAACAGCAGTGGGTCCCCAGTCCATTCATTCATTCATTCATTTTTTTTTTGTGGTGCATAAAAGGTTGAAAACACTGCAGTAAATCATCTACTAAAAACTGTCATTGCCATAATACTTGAGCCCTCTGGACCAGCCCTCTGGTCCCCGTGTCCATTTCATCCCTCATCCTCCTTGCCACAGGATGTGGTGAGGGCACCTGGCCTAGATGCATACCTTGAAAAGGGAATTGGACAGATCTGTGGAGGAAAAGTCCATCACAGGTTATGATGATGGGTGTACCTAACTTCCTGGTTTTAGAAGTAGGCTGTGTGAGAATGCCAGATGCAAGAGAGGGCACCAGGATGCAGGTCTCTTTTTATATTGGGTGCTCCTGTTTCTCTGCTTGTGCCTCTTCTTTTGTACTCACGGACAGAACCTCATATTTGTCTCTGTTGAATTCCATCCTGTTGCTATGGGCCCAATGATTTATGATGCCTACATTTACTGTACATGGAGGCCAAGGAGGCTGTTATCTGGAAGTTATCTGGGATGTGTATTTCACCTTTACAGGAAAAATGGGGAGCCTGAAAGGAAACCAAACAAGGGTCAGTGAGTTCCTGTTGGCAGCTATTTCCCCAACGTGGCAGTCCCAAATCACCCTTTTTGTCATCTTCCTGCTGGTCTATTCAACCACACTGGTAGGAAACACCCTCATCATAGTGACAGTAATGTCTGACTCTCGGCTACGTACGCCCATGTACTTTCTGCTGGGAAACCTCTCCTTCCTAGATATCTGCACCTCCAGTGTCACCGCCCCCAAGATGCTGATGGACCTCTTGGCTGTGAAGAGGAACATCTCCTTTGATGCCTGCATGGCTCAGCTGTTTTTCATCCATGTGGTTCTGGCTGCTGAGATGTTCCTCCTCAGTATCATGGCCTATGACAGGTATGTGGCCATTTGCAAGCCTCTGCACTATCCCAGTATCATGAACAGGAGCATCTGCAGCTGGCTGGTGGCAGCTTCTTGGACTGGAGGATTCATCCACGCCACAGTCCAGACTGTCCTCACCTTAAGACTGCCATTCTGTGGGCCAAACCAGGTGGACAACTTCTTCTGTGATGTCCCACCGGTCATTAAGTTGGCCTGCACTGACACCTATGTCATAGAGCTCCTCATGGTCTTCAACAGTGGCCTTATCTCCACCACTTGCTTCATCATCTTGGTGACTTCACCATCCTGGTGAAGATCCGTTCCCCTGAAGGACGGCACAAAGTCCTCAGTGTCTGCGCTTCCCACCTCACCGTGGTGACCTTGTTCTTTGGGCCCTGCATCTTCATCTATGCCCGACCTTTCTCCACCTTCTCAGTAGACAAGCTCGTCTCTGTCCTGTACAACAGCGTCACACCCATGTTGAATCCTATGATCTACACCTTGAGGAATAAGGAGGTTAAGTCAGCCATGAGAAGGCTGAGAATCAAGGAAGTAACTTCAGAGGGGAATATGACAGTGTGACATGCATGAAAAGGGAAGAGCCTCATCTCTAAAAAATTTACCTTCCATGAGGAGATACTGACTAGGAAGTGGTTGCCATATAGGGTAGAATCAGTTTCATTCAGTAAATGTGATCTAGTATGTTCTCTCCTAGATTTGAATGTTCTAGAATGTTCTCTTCTATATTTATTATGTAAATTCTAATTCTTCCTGGGTCATACAAACAGAAGAGGAAGGTGGAAAACTGATCTTGGGCATGGGCATTGCCACCAAATAAAAATACAAAAATAAGTGAGAAACAAAAATCTGAAAATATTTTAATCTGACCAATACAAAGGCTTATTGGAACAAATTATTTGTGTTTTTTTTCAATCAATCAATCAATCAATTGAGCAGCCAGTCATCATACTAAAAAGGCAATGGACAAGAAACATGCCATTACAATAGTTTCAATCAATGATATAAAAATTATGACCTGCAACATCAGCTCATCAGTGGTTAGAGAGAAATTTGCCTTTTTGATTTACGTGTATTCTAGATGCCAGCACTTACAGTAAGGTTGCGGGTGACATAGGGTGCCAAAACAAGGAATGCTCAGAAATATCTCCTTGCTCCCAGAAATCTAGATGTTGGGTAAAGATTCTAACAGCCCAATCCTAGAGCACACCACTGCACCAACGGAGCAGTGGGATGGGGAGACCAGAAGGCCAATGAGAGGTAAATAAATGCCTTTTTTACTTTCTCCTTGGTAGGCCTTCTAGTCACCTATGGGTAGAGGTGGGTGAAAACAGTTTTATTTTTTTGCAGATTTTGGTGTTTTCCAAAGGTAGAAGGCACAAAGCATGTTGTGTGTTTTTATTCAAATTTTACATTAAAAATATAAATCATGATCTCTTTAAAAGTGTACTAGGCTACTACAGTTTTCAAGAATTAAATAAATAAATAAATAAATAAATAAATAAAATAAACACCAAATAAAACACCCTCTTTGCAGATTTTAAAGGTTTTTTGTTGTTTTTTTACAAAAATGAGAAGTACAAAAAGTGGTGTTAAGTGTTATGTGTTTTAATTTTGTTATCACCATTTTCACCCACCGCTACCTATGGGTCTTCTTAGATCCATACCATCTGTCATTCATCATTGGCATCTTTCAGTCTTGGAAGACTATGGTGTTGCACTCTGAAAAGTGGTTCTGAACAGCATCTAGTGCAGTTAGCGTAAGTCCAAGGAGAGGAAAGGGGCAGACCTGGGCTGAGAAAGGGGGCAGATCTGTTGCGTCCCACTGCTGCCAAGATCCACACCCACAAATGAGTACAATACTCTGGGAAGAGTGTTGGTTTTGATTTTGGTTAAACATATACAGAATTGGGTAGCGCAGTCTGGTTCTGAGATTATAATGGAAATAACAGGGTTAAAACAGGAAGTCCTTTGAAGTCAGAATGTCAGGCTAGGACCATGAAGATTCAGACACAAAATTCAGTTTAGCCAGGAAGTCTACACCACAATCTGGGGCCACTCACTATCTTTGTCTAACCCACCTCACAGGGTTTTTGTGAGGATAATGGGAAGGGTGAGGAATTACATATGCCACATGGATGTCCCCACATATGGCTGCATTAGGCATGATACACCTTGATCTATGTATGACTGCCAGGGTCAACCCAAGGACTCCTGATACCTGAGGCTACATACCAAATGTTGCTTCCCCTTACCAGGTGATGTACCAGGCTCTGCCCCTTTCAATGTTCTTGCTCAGCATTCTCACCCCCCACCACATTTCCTCTTCTCTCTCTCTCCCCCTCTTTCTTTCTCAACCCAGCGAGTGAAAAGAAAGGAGAAGCAGAGCAGACAAGTATTCAGACAGAGATGGACACCCCCCCCCCCACCAATCTCCTGCCCAAGACGACCATTTCAGGTGGCCTCATGGATGGGCTGTTCCTGGGAACTATCCCAAATTCTATGCAGAGGTGAAAGTATCTGCTATTTCCCACAATGGCCAGTTTCGCTATTGACAGCAACAAGAGGGAATCCGTGAGGTTTTTGGTAGCCCTTTCACACATTCAGTGAACCCCATAAGGAGGAATGGGAAAATGCCTGCTCATCGTCCATGCACTCAGCTGCAAGTCTGAAAAAGAGCCCTGCGCATACAGTTGTACATGCTGGCAGCCTTCACTGTGTGATCAAGAAACCTGTTTTTCCATCCCTGTGGTTTTTTATCTAATTTTTTTTCCAACCAGCTGGTTCCCAAGTTAATAAAAATACATGGATGGCAACCTTCAGTCTCAAAAGACTATGGTATAAGCCTACAGCACCTGGTATTCCAACAGGTGGTCTCCCATCCAAGTACTAACCAGGCCTGACCCTGCTTAGCTTCCAAGATCAGACAAGATCAGGCATGTGCAGGGTAACAGTTACTATAATAAAAATACAATAAATAATACAAATACAAAATACAAATACAAAAATACAATAAATAAAAATACAATAAAGCCACAATCAAAACCACATTTATTATCTGTCAGTGAAAGGATTAACAGGAAGACGTATCTGGAGATAGTTCTGCCTGTTGTCAACAATGGCCAACCAGTTGCCTGCACTAGAGCTCTCCGAAAGGGCTTGATCGAGATAGCCACTCTTCTTGCTTGTTGAATCAGCTGGGACAAGCCTGGAAGGAAGTCTTAAATGCAAAGTGGGGTTGCCTGTCATAGATCTGGTCATAATCAGGACAATAATGCTGACAGCAGAACATACCGTAATCAATATCCTGACAACAGAACTTCATTTGGTGCTAACTTTTTAATTAGACCCTTGGGACAAATGGCAAGAGCTGCATGGCAGGGCACAGAGTGTCCTCGAGCACCCCTCCCTCCCTCCTCCCCCGCCCCCAGCTCGCAGAGGGCCAGAAGCTATATAGTGACAGGGAGAAGGAAACCTTGAGCTGCCAGAAGGACAGCCTGCCAGCCCTTTGCAGGGAGCAGGAGGTAAGGGGCGTGCTTATCTCCAGGCTTTGTCACTCTTTGCATCTCCAGTGCTCCCCTACCCACCCATCTCCTTCTTGCTAGCCAGTGCAGGAAAGGTAAAGTGTATAACAGGGTTTTCTGATACCCTTTTCAGCTAGACAGACTCAAACTTTGGTGTGTAGTCTAAGGGCACTGGGTGGAATTCATAGATCCCTCTCCAGCTCCTGGGAGTGGCTGGTTGGTTCTGTCCCACTTCACTGCCATGGGTGTGCCTGGGGGCATGACTCTCGATGCATGACTGTATGATTTCTGTCTGCTGTTTGCTGTAGAAGGGAACCCACAGTGCAGAAGTAAGCCCCATTGAACTAAGTGGAACTTACTTCTGAGAACTAAGTAAGCCCCATTGAACTCAGAAGTTCTAACCCCATGTCAGAAGTAAGCCCCATTGAACTCAGTGGAACTTACTTCTGAGTAAACATACATAGGCTCATGTTGTAATTGTGATAGAGGGGAGCTTGTGTTTGCATTTGAGTTTCCTGCCATGGATTCACAGACTCTCTGTGGAATTTATCTTAGCATTTGCTGTCTGTAAAATGGACAAGTGTGTTCTAGAGTTTTTATCTCTGTGCTCAATCTCTGGGCCTCATTTATTCCTGCAGTTTTGATTGGTAATGTGCTTATTTTCTGAAGTTACACACACCAGTAACTCTTTGAACAGAGGCTGTATGTTTGTGTCTGTGTGTGTGTGTGGGGGGGGGGGGGTATTTCTCTTCTTTCGTTTATTGCCCTATTCCTTCCACTAACTTTTGACTTCAGTTAACATTTGGATTTTATAAAATTACTGCTCACGCTGGATATTGAACACATGGCACAGCTAAACATCTGGATTTTCTCACTGAGCATCCACTAAGAAGTGAACTGCAATCTAGCTGGACCTCCCAGCCATACGTCTCCTCCTGAGCTTAATGATTCTTTGCATTATAACAAATTCTGTCAAGAGTTAGGGAAAAAAAGATGTAGCATTTTCTATTTCTGCATCTCCGCCACTATTCCACTGCAGGTCTGTGCACTGTAAGGATGGACCATGGAAATCATACAGTAGTGACAGAGTTCGTTCTCCAGGGACTGTCACAGAGATGGGAGCTGCAGCTGTTCCTCTCTACTCTCCTCCTCTACTATGCCATCATCCTTCCTGGGAATATCCTGATCATTGTGACTATTTGGAAAGAGCCCCGTCTGGGATCCCCCATGTTTTTCTTCTTGGCTAACCTGGCCTTGATGGACATCTGCTACAGCTGCGTCACCCCTCCAAAGATGATGGCCAATCTCTTCTCTGGCTGTAAAACTATCTCCTACCAGGCCTGCATGCTTCAGATTTTTTTCATCCACTTTCTGGGTGCAGCTGAGACCTGCCTCCTTATTACTATGGGTGTTGATCGGTATGTAGCCATCTGTCTCCCGTTGCACTATGCCACCATAATGACCAGACCGGTTTGCTGGACTTTAGTGATAGGCTCCTGGTCTGCAGGCTTCTTGCACTCCATGATCCAGGTTATTCTCATAATCCCACTTCCTTTCTGTGGCCTCAATGAGCTGGACAATTTATTCTGTGATGTCACCCAGCTCATCAGGCTAGCTTGCACCGATACGTACTCCCTGGAGTTCGTCATGTTTGTGAATAGTGGTCTGACCAACGCAGCATGCTTCATCCTTCTCCTTATCTCATATGGAGTCCTGATGGTCAAAGTGAGGAAGGGCTCCATTAAAGGAAAGAGCAAGGCTTCCTCCACTTGTGTCACTCATATCATCATCGTCTTCATCATGTTCAGTCCTGCTATCTATATCTACTGTCATCCTTTCCAGGACTTCCCCTTCGACAAGGTGGTGGCCTTGTTCCACACTGTGGTCTTCCCCTTGATGAACCCCATGATCTACACCCTGAGGAACAAGGAGATCAAAGCTGCTATGTGGAGATGGATAAAGAAGTGAAAGTGAAATGAAGACAGATAAAGAAGAGAAGTCAGCTCTTTGGAGGGAGCAAGAGGTAAGGGGTTGCTTCATTTTCTCTCTCTCCTTTTTAATTTTATTTCTTCTCCTTGTTCCTCTTCCTTTCTTGTGAGCCACAACTAGGGCTTCCAACTCAGAAGCAATGCCTGGATATATTTATTTTTCCATCATAGTGTACTGTAAAGTTGAAAATTCCTGGAGGCCCTATTAAAAGCTCCAGGATTACCTGGAGAGTGATGCTGATTCCTGAGGACTTTAGGTCAATCCAGGAGGGCCAAGAAAAAGAATGAAGGGGATGAGCATTCTATTCCTACACCTCAAGATAGATAGATCTTCCTTCCTTCCTTCCTTCCTTCCTTCCTTCTTTCTCCACTCAACTTACAAAAATCTTTATATTTGCTGTTTTTAACAGTGCAAATGATGACTTGACAATTATGTACATTTTTATGAGTGAAAAATTCAAAGAATAAAATGTATTTTTTCCCCTTGGGAGGACCAAATTTTACAATATAGATTTTTTTTTTAATTGCTAGTTTTTAATGAACAACGTATGTGAGTTTGTATGTACCCGAATCTGTTCTGTGATTCTTTGGTCACAAAGCATGGAATTTACTGTAAGACGCAGTATTTTCAGAACCTGTGGCATTTCTCTCTTTGAAATGCACATTTCATGCAGGTTCCTGTGTGCAGGTATTGTTGGCAACCTTCAGTCTCGAAAGACTATGGCAGGGGTGCTCAATAGGTGGATCGCGATCTACCAGTAGACCAAAATGAGGCAAAATGAGTAGATCGCGAGTAGTTGGAAGTACATACCTTATGTCAAACTATTTTGACAGCTGAAAGTCCTGCCCCTTTTTACCAGAAATCCCACACCCTAAGGGGTTCATGTGTCCCCTCAAACAACTCTCCCCAAGACCGTCGACCACTAGGGAGGGGTTTTGTAGCACCCCGACATTTGGTTTGGTGGGAAAAGGAGCCCCACAAAAAGTATTGGAAAGGGGTTCATGTTACCCCTCAAACAACATCTCCCATTACCACCGACCACTAGGGAAGGGTTTTCTAGCATCCCGACATTTGGTTTGGTGGGAAAAGGAGCCCCCCAATAAAGTGTTGGAAAGGGGTTCATGTGACCCCTCAATCAGCTCGTTCCATCACTGTTGACCAATAGGAATGGAATTTGTAGTTCTCGGACCACCGCAGGGACCAATAGGGAATGGGAACAGGCCTGGGCATGCCCTCTGTATTTTAAGGCCCTGGCCTTCGGGGGGAGGGAGAAAGCTGATCAGCCTGATGCAGCCATGGCCTCCCCTCTGAAAAGCTCACCCGCTTTGCCTTCTGGGACCGAGACTCCCCAGTTGGAGTGCGAATCCCCTGCTAGGGAATTGACCAAGATGGAGAGCCCCGAAGAAGAGAAGGAGAACGTGCTGCCTTCTGAGGGGGGGGAGACCCCGGTCAGACCCGCGGATTCTCAAAACTACGTTCGCAAGCTATTCAAGTTGGAGATCTGCGATGAGCCGGAGACCCCAGACAGACCCACTGATTCTCAAAGCCTACCACAGGCACCTATGAAGAAGAAGCAAAAATGTAGGCATTATGAGGAGGAGGAGGAGGAGGAGGAGGAGGATGACGTGTTACCGTTTCCATCTTTGAACCTGGTTTACCAATTTGCAATGGAAGAACCACCTGTACCTAGAGAACCTGAAGGAGAGGTAAATTATTGTGCTTGAGTGCATACGTGAGTGTGTTGCCTGAAAAGTAAAAATCAAAAAAAAAAAAATTGTGTTTTTTTTTCCTGTAGGCTATTCCAAAGAAGGACGCTTTCAAAACATTACAAAACCTATGTCTGAAAGTAAACCACAGAATGTGGAACACCTTCTAAATGTCATCAATTGCCATGACCCAACTGAAATCTAACCATAAAGGTGCTCTCATGATTACATCATCTTATTCACTGACAGGTGAAGACAGCTCTGAAGTTCAAAGCAGCATTAAGTATAACTGGAAAATGGGTGTATAATATTCTGTTAAAATACTAAATGGCAAGGTGTTGTAAAGTAATAGCAGCAGCTAATAAATAATGTGTCCCCATCCAACATTTTAAACTGTCTTATACTCAGTCAGACCATTAGTCCAGTATTGTCCACTGTGGCTTGCTTTGGCTTTCTAGGGTTTCAGTCCTCAGGGTTCTCAGTCCTGACTGGTATGGACAGGGATGAACCTTGTACTGTACTGCTGAGCTGTGGCCCCTCCTCCCATCATCACAACACTTCAGATTTATCCAGGCAAATGAAATAATTGCAATGTATGCTGATCAGGTTTACCTGAATATTTTATTATTACTTGTAAGGGGCAGATATTGTGGTAGTCTCAACCTTATAAATATTGTTTTAGTATGCATGATGTTTTCTTCAGCTTTGAAACTAATGGACATTGTGGCAGTAGTTACAGGTTAGAATTTGACCCCCAGGTGGGAAAAAATAATGTTCTAAAGCAAGGGTGGCCAACCTGCAGCACAAATGCTACTAGTGGCACACTGACTCTTTCTGATTGGCATGCATGAAGTTGCCATATATTTTTGAAAAACTTTTAAATGATAACAAAGAATTATTACAAAAAATAGCAAAGAAAGAAAACTGCAGTTTACAGTTTGTTTGCTTTCTTTGCTACTTCTTACACAACAAACCTTCAAGTTTCTAATGCTGCAGTGTGCACACTAAGGGTGGCCACACCTACTGTGCTTGACTTGCTTTGACTGAAAAACAGGCAGTAAGGTAAGAAAAGAATTTTGAATAGGAGAGAAAGTCAATAGGGCAAATGCTAGAGAGCTGCATTTCACTAACAGGCATGTCACTTGCTTACCCAAGAAGTCTTGGGGTGGGCTGTGGAAGGCAGCAGGGGACAAGCGGGACAGCGCAGAGATGACCAATGAGATCAGCAAAGGCCAGATGGCCCAGCTGTGTGGAGATACTATCTTTGAGAAAATCAGTCACAAATAGGTCCTGGCTAAGTTATCATCTTTGATAACAAGAAAGTGAGCAAGCAGAGGGGGGCTGGGCTGTGCAGAAGGGGAGTGAATACATGTTATATAGACTTTGAAATGGGTTCCACAAGGCCAGACTAAAGGTCCATGCAAGCTGTCTTTCTGGCCTCATCAGCAGTCAGTCAGGTGTCTTTGGAAAGCCCCAAATAAGCAACAGCATTCTCATGTTTTTTGCTCCGTACCATCTGGTACTTGGAGACATACTGCTCTTGAACTTGGAGGCTCTATTTAGCTAGCTTGATAATCACTAAAAAAAGACATTAAAGTGGAGTGACATGTTCAAGATTTTCTACATAAAAAGTGGCACATCTTGTGCTGTGGGTTGGCCACCCTGTACTTAAGATTACAGTGTGGGTTCTTTGTTTCCTCACAAAATGTTAATTTCCACCTACTGATTAAATCTCTGCCTACTAGTTTCCTTGTATCTAGAGTTCCTCTTTTTAAATTTCCGTTGCTGCTTTTATATTATGAAATAGCTGTTTTATATTTGAATCTACTCTTATATTTTTAATTTTAAGTGTTTAATTGTTAAATATTTTTATTCAGATGTTTTATCTTCTACATGTTTTACTTTGATGTTGAGTACGAGAACAGTGGTATATAAATCTTTTAAATAAATATCTGTCATTGTATTTTTAATTATTTGTATCTTTTTTTGGAAAGCAATCCCAAACTGACTTGAACTAAGTATTTGCTGAAGTTCACCTGTGGCTCACTATTCTCTTTGTATCTCTCCGTATCTAATGAGAGCATAAATATGAAACAAAGCAATAACTTCCCCTCGCCTGAACTTGTCTCCCATGCCATGACACACATGTTGATTACATGTGATTTGACTGTGCCTTCTGACAAATTAATAGCAGGGCTTCATATTACAAAATGTGACACAGATTTGGATGCAACACAGAAGCCCATAAATAGAACGCACAATGCTAAAACATGGTTATATGCTTGATTAGATGCAAACCTTGGACTCAGAGGCTCCCTCTTCCCTTCTGCTTGGCTAGCAGGGAGGTTTAAAGCTTCTGATTTGATATAGAAACATGATCAGACATGATTATTTATTCATCTACATGATTAAATATTTGTGGTTATCTTCTAGTTTATGTTCATATCAATATTTGTATAAACAAATACTGATGTATATAAAGCTGACACTAGAATGGCTGGGAACTTGTTTTGTTCCTCTAATACAGTGATTTTCATCCTTTTTCATCTCATGGCATTAAAATTGTCAAGCCACACCCATCAGATTTTTGACCATTTAGAAGGTACACCATGTTACCAGAGGGGGGCTCACATCCCCCATTGGCCCTACTAATAAATAATAATAATAATAATAATAATAATAACTTTATTTCTACCCCGCCTTTCTCCCCGAAGGGACTCAATGACCTTCCCACAAATTTCTGTGGCACACCTGTGGACCACTCGCAGCACACCAATGTGCCATGGCACAGTGGTTGAAAATGGCTGCTCTAATATTAATATACTAAAAGTAATATATTTACTATATAATAATAAATAATATTGTGGAAATATTTGTTCCAGTATATTATTTGTTGACATTTAATTCATAAAATAGGCAACGGAGTCCATGTACCTTTATTTGTTTGATTTCATACCGGATCATTTTGTGAGTGTCAAGTGGATCATCACTTGCTGGAACCACCTTTTCACTTGAAATTTTTTGCTCTAATCACTGTAAGAAAATGAAAAAGAAATGTTAATGGCAACAAAACGGATGTTTTCTTATTCCCTTGCTTTTTATTTAGTGTTATACAATACTAGGATTATAAAGTACAGCTACTGTGCTAACATATTCAGTACTATTTATGTTTCCCCCCCAAAGCAAATAACAGAATCTTCAACACCAGAGTTTGAATGGATTTCTTATCTGAATTTCTTCACGTTTCTGGAAATGCAGTCTTCTCTCAGCCAGACACAGGTCAACAACTGGGGGTTAATCCTGAAGGATTGCATTCCAATAACTTGGAAATTTTTCAAACTTTTTGACATGTGAAACAGAATTTGGGGTCTGTTTTTTACGTGACTTCTTTTAAGATTTATGGTGTGAAAATAAAAACATACTAACTTACCAACATTTTTGTTTATTGTATGGGCCTGGGAAGAAAAAACTAATTGGAATGTCCAGAAGTGAGGGGTACAGAGATTTTTCCTATAAAAGGGGACACCTTATTGTGTGTGTCAGAACATCTCTCAAAAAAGGTTGCAGTTCTTTTTGGTAAGCATATTGCTCTCTCTCCTTTGCCTTTGGAATTTGTATGTGTTGGGGCATGTATGTGAATCTGATAGAATTAAATATTGCTTCTCTCTATCAGAATCTGTATGTCAGACTGCTTTTATTCAAGGTTTGTATTTTTCACTCTGCAAGTGCTCTGGGGCATTCTTGGTCTGAGAAAATCTTACACCTGTATCGCTGGCTGCATAATTTTGTATGATTGTACTATGCCAACCAGCATGTCTGTGTGAAACTTGCCTCTCTCTCTCTCTGTGTGTGTGTGTGTGTGTGTGTGTGTGTGTGTGTGTGTCAGAGGCCTAATAGGCTGTCTTTAATTCAGGGTCTGTTTTGTTCACTCTGCATGTGCTCTGGAGCATTCATGGTCTGAGTAAAACTTCCATATGCTGGCTTATTCAGGAAATATGCTTTTTCATGTGTTCTGTGTTCCTGTGTGAATCTGTTAGAAATAAAAAAATGCTGCCTTTATTCATGAGGGGGAGATGGTCAGGCTGCACAGTTTTTTTTTGGAATGTTCCTTTTCACCTGTATGATTTGAATTTTGGTCTTCCCAAGGCTAAGGAACAGAGGGCAGTTCCTCTGAGGGTGTGGGGGATGTGATTCAGTACTAGTTTGTTTCGTATGTTCCCCCCATCACCAGAACTCCCCAAATCCACTGCTCCAAGAGGTTGATTCCAACCATTTTTCTCCCAACAGACCCGTCATGCTGGAGGCAGAAAACTTCACCCTCTTCATTAAGAACAGCATCCGCTTTCCACTCTTCAATTTTGAGAAGTGAGTCACTAGAGTGACTCTAGAGTAAGAAACTCAAGCTCACATTGCATTTAGTAGATTTTTGGTGAACTTTGGTTAAAAACAACCTGCCAAAAAGTCATCTGCCACAGAAATGCCCCATGGCTGATGTGACTTATTCCCTGGGGATTGTTGGAGGCCCTGTGTGTCAAGAGAAGGAAACTGTGGCACAGACCAACAATAGCTGTGCTGCAGCAGCAGTTGTGTCTTATCAAGATAAAATGTATGTTATATATGTTCAGCATATATGTTGAACCAGAGTCAACCGCTGAAGGATCAGATCTCCATCAAATATGCTCTGATCTGGATAAAGTATCTGGATAAAGTATCCCCCACACCCTCAGAGGAACTGCCCTCTGTTCCTTAGCCTTGGGAAGCCCATTTTGATCTGGATAAAGTATGCATACATTGTAGAAGGTACCACTAAATGTCTCTCTTGATCAAGTGCATTTGATCTGAGCTCTTGACCAAGAGTCAACTGTTGCCAAAGAAAGTAATCATTCCTCCCTTTGTTATCAGTTTGCATCTTAATATAATAGCATAATATAATAATGTAGGCCACCCACACAAGAGAATTCTCAGCTTCAAGGAATATTTGCCCACAAACAAAAAAACTCTGGGTGAATGGGACAGTATGATTCCACTGACCACTTTTCCAACTCTGTTTGAAGGTATACAGTGTGAGCAATAGTATCTTACTTTGAACGAATCAGGGATTGGGCTCTCCAACCACTTACACAGGTACAGAGTCCATCTCTGCAGGGCACCAACCCTGGATCTCACAGGTCTGGGAAGTGGCACTGTAATTAACACAGCGGCCAGTCAGTATCCCTGTAGAAGGAAACAACAGCCTGTCATGCCAACATTACAGTAAAAACCAAAGTTCAGTGTAATATGAAGCTACCTCTTTTCTCAAATCCTTTCAATGAATTTTGTGTCTCAGATACGGACACTATTTGCAATTCTTCAGTTCATGTTAATATGCCTAATATAGCCCTTAGCACTGAACACATTTGCTCACCCACAAATTAGACCACGCTTAAGACCAAACCATCAGAGATCAGAGAGAAACATCATGCATACTAAAATAATATTTATAAGGTTGAGACTACCACAATATCTGCCCCTTACAAGTAATAATAAAATATTCAGGTAAACCTGATCAACATACATTGCAATTATTTCATTTGCCTGGATAAATCTGAAGTGTTGTGATGATGGGAGGAGGGGCCACAGCTCAGCAGTACAGTACAAGGTTCATCCCTGTCCATACCAGTCAGGACTGAGAACCCTGAGGACTGAAACCCTAGAAAGCCAAAGCAAGCCACAGTGGACAATACTGGACTAATGGTCTGACTGAGTATAAGACAGTTTAATATGTTGGATGGGGACACATTATTTATTAGCTGCTGCTATTACTTTACAACACCTTGCCATTTAGTATTTTAACAGAATATTATACACCCATTTTCCAGTTATACTTAATGCTGCTTTGAACTTCAGAGCTGTCTTCACCTGTCAGTGAATAAGATGATGTAATCATGAGAGCACCTTTATGGTTAGATTTCAGTTGGGTCATGGCAATTGATGACATTTAGAAGGTGTTCCACATTCTGTGGTTTACTTTCAGACATAGGTTTTGTAATGTTTTGAAAGCGTCCTTCTTTGGAATAGCCTACAGGAAAAAAAAACACAATTTTTTTTTTTTGATTTTTACTTTTCAGGCAACACACTCACGTATGCACTCAAGCACAATAATTTACCTCTCCTTCAGGTTCTCTAGGTACAGGTGGTTCTTCCATTGCAAATTGGTAAACCAGGTTCAAAGATGGAAACGGTAACACGTCATCCTCCTCCTCCTCCTCCTCCTCCTCCTCCTCCTCCTCCTCCTCATAATGCCTACATTTTTGCTTCTTCTTCATAGGTGCCTGTGGTAGGCTTTGAGAATCAGTGGGTCTGTCTGGGGTCTCCGGCTCATCGCAGATCTCCAACTTGAATAGCTTGCGAACGTAGTTTTGAGAATCCGCGGGTCTGACCGGGGTCTCCCCCCCCTCAGAAGGCAGCACGTTCTCCTTCTCTTCTTTGGGGCTCTCCATCTTGGTCAATTCCCTAGCAGGGGATTCGCACTCCAACTGGGGAGTCTCGGTCCCAGAAGGCAAAGCGGGTGAGCTTTTCAGAGGGGAGGCCATGGCTGCATCAGGCTGATCAGCTTTCTCCCTCCCCCCGAAGGCCAGGGCCTTAAAATACAGAGGGCATGCCCAGGCCTGTTCCCATTCCCTATTGGTCCCTGCGGTGGTCCGAGAACTACAAATTCCATTCCTATTGGTCAACAGTGATGGAACGAGCTGATTGAGGGGTCACATGAACCCCTTTCCCACACTTGATTGGGGGGCTCCTTTTCCCACCAAACCAAATGTTGGGGTGCTACAAAACCCCTCTCTAGTGGTCGAGAGGAACTGGGAGAAGTTGTTTGAGGGGTCGCATGAACCCCTTTCCAACACTTTATTGGGGGGCTCCTTTTCCCACCAAACCAAATGTCGGGGTGCTAGAAAACCCTTCCCTAGTGGTCGGTGGTAATGGGATAAGTTGTTTGAGGGGTCACATGAACCCCTTTCCAACACTTTTTGGGGGGCTACTTTTCCCACCAAACCAAATGTCGGGGTCTACCTGTAGGGCGCTTTCCTTGCATGAGTTCTCCATAGAGGAGATCGTTTGGGATCCGGACATCATCCATTCTCACAACACGACCAAGCCAACACAGGCGTCTCTGTTTCAGCAGTGCATACATGCTAGGGATTCCAGCACATTCCAGGACTGTGTTGTTTGGAACTTTGTCCTGCCAGGTGATGCCGAGAATGCATCAGAGGCAGCGCATGTGGAAAGCGTTCAGTTTCCTCTCCTGTTGTGAGCAAAGAGTCCATGACTTGCTGCAGTACAGAAGTGTACTCAGGACGCAAGCTCTGTAGACCTGGATCTTGGTATGTTCCGTCACCTTCTTGTTGGACCAGACTCTCTTTGTGAGTCTGGAAAACGTGGTAGCTGCTTTACCGATGCGTTTGTTTAGCTCGGTATCGAGAGAATGAGTGTCGGAGATCGCTGAGCCAAGGTACACAAAGTCATGGACAACCTCCAGTTCATGTGCAGAGATTGTAATGCAGGGAGGTGAGTCCACATCCTGAACCATGACCTGTGTTTTCTTCAGGCTGATCGTCAGTCCAAAATCTTGGCAGGCCTTGCTAAAATGATCCATGAGCTGCTGGAGATCTTTGGCAGAGTGGGTAGTGACAGCTGCATCGTCGGCAAAGAGGAAGTCACGCAGACATTTCAGCTGGACTTTGGACTTTGCTCTCAGTCTGGAGAGGTTGAAGAGCTTTCCGTCTGATCTGTTCCGGAGATAGATGCCTTCTGTTGCAGTTCCAAAGGCATGCTTCAGCAGAACAGCGAAGAAAATCCCAAACAAGGTTGGTGCAAGAACACAGCCCTGCTTCACACCACTTAGGATGTCAAAGGGGTCTGATGTGGAGCCATCGAAGACAACAGTGCCCTTCATGTCCTTGTGGAAGGATCTGATGATGCTGAGGAGCCTGGGTGGACATCCAATCTTGGGGAGAATCTTGAAGAGGCCATCCCTGCTGACCAGGTCGAAGGCCTTCGTGAGATCTATGAAGCCTATAAAGAGTGGCTGTCGTTGTTCCCTGCATTTCTCCTGCAGGTGTCTAGTATTATGGCAAGTATTACTGGCAGTCATAACATAGTTCTGGGTAGATGGGCAACACTGTGAAGTGGGAGGGGGGGTGGAAGCATAGCACCCAAAGTTGAATAGGACCAAGTTAGAGTTGAAACCTCAACTTGGGGGTTGTTGTCTTTAAAAAAATCTCTCTCAAGAGCAATGATTTCTGAAGTTTTTGGCTTACCAAGAAAAGTGCTTCCTAAGATCATGTCATATGAAGGTACAGTTGTCTCTTGTAAGATGATTACAAAATTAGACCACAACTCAAAGAAATCTTCCTTATGGCTCCCTCTTGTCACACTTTGTGCTTTGGGTCATAAGTGAGCCAAGTCCTTTTATTACAGTGGATGGCAAAAGTCTCCCAAAGTTGTAAGCTGATCTGAACATCTGAGGGCCATTTCACACATGGCAAAGATGTAAATCTGTGTGTTGATTCAAGTGGAAACTGCAGCTAATCCAACACTCTGGCAAGGGCATTGCTGTAATTCTTATACATAGCCCACTAGATGTTGGTGGCTGGATTTAGACTATTGAATATCAGGTCCTATCCAAGAATCTGGGATATGCACAGATATTTCCATAAAATGGGTGCTATTCCAACTACAACTGCTTTCTGTAGCAGGTGTGAGTGATTTCATTTACACCTATGATCCTCAGGTGTTTTTCTGAGTCTTTTAGTTTGTGCCTAGAGGGCCGACAACACTTGGTACAATTTTAGCCTCGACTTCAGTTTGCAAATCTTTATATTTCATGACTCTGTTCTGTTCTTTCTCTTCAATCTTGCATCTCCAGGTATTGCCATATCTACTATTAATAGTTAACATATCTATAAACCACTTTAAAACAAAAAATATTGTATGGCTATTCGATATAGAGCAGGGGTGTCCAAAGTTTTTGGCAGGAGGGCCACATTAGCTCTCTGACACATTAGCTCTCTGACAGTCGGGGGCCGGGGGGAAAAAAGAATTAATTTACATTGAAAATTTGAATAAATTTACATAAGTTTTCATAAATGAATATATTAAAGATGAAATTATATGAATGAATGAAGGTCTTGCAATAGCTCAAGGCCTATAAAAGGCCTTGCACAAAGCAAGGCTGGCCTTTCCTTTGCTGCCGCTGCTGCATCACAGATGTGAAAGAGCAAGCAGTGGAGGGAGCTCTCACCCCACAGCTCACACGAGAGGTCAAACAGTCGCCCTCACGCTGAGAGCAGTTGCGTTGGGCCAGTGCTGGCTTCAACAAATCTCCGGAGGGCCAGAGGCTCATTGGAGACTGGGGGCTCCCTGAGGGCCGCATTGAGAGGCCGCGAGGGCCGCAAGCGGCCCCCGGGCTGGGGTTTGGGCACCCCTGACATAGAGAAACAGGATTTGCAAGATGCAGTCCATAAGTCTTGTTCACCTCCATACGTAGGTCGTTCATGGCCCTCTGATTTGGGTTCAAGCTATCTACATGTGTTCACCTCAGATTCGTAGAGCCTTTACGCAGGGTAGGTTTAATATCTTACCTATAAATGTACTAAGAGCAAGATTTAATAGACCATTGGAGAGTCCCCAGTCATGTTCTTGCAACCTGACCTCAAAAGAGTCCTTGACCCATGTACTTTTGCTTTGTATCAACTATATTGATTCATGCCATCGATTTCTATATCCATTCCTGGAAAGCTTTCATGGTTCAGATACATACTTGGTCCGGTACTTGTTGGATGGGAGAAATGGAGACTGCTTAAAAGAACAGTAATAAGAGGCCCAGCGGAAGTGTATACTGCAAAGGAAGAAGGGCTCCACTAAGTCCAGGAGGGTGCCCGCATGGCTAACCAGCCAAGTTAGGGAGGCCATAAAGGGCAAGGAAGCTTCCTTCTGTAAATGGAAGTCTTGCCTTAATGAAGAGAATAAAAAGGAACATAAACTGTGGCAAAAGAAATGTAAGTAGGTGAATCGGGAGGCCAAGCGAGACTATGAGGAACGCATGGCCAGCAACATTAAGGGGAATAATAAGAACTTCTTCAAATACGTTAGAAGCAGGAAACCCGCCAGATAAGTGTTTGGCCCTCTGGATGGTGAGGGAGGGAAAGAGAAGATAAAAGGAGACTTGGAGATGGCAGAGAAATTGAATGAGTTCTTTGCATCTGTCTTCACGGCAGAAGACCTCGGGCAAATACCACTGCCTGAACGGCCCCTCCTGACCAAGGAATTAAATTAGATAGAGGTTGAAAGAGGTTTCAGACCTCATTGATAAATTAAAGATCAATAAGTCACCGGGCCCTGATGGCATCCACCCAAGAGTTATTAAGGAAGAATGAAGTTGCTGATCTCTTGACTAAAATATGCAACTTGTCCCTCAAAATGACCGCAGTGCCAGAAGATTGGAGGATAGCAAATGTCACACCAATCTTTAAAAAGTGAAAGAGGGGGGACCTGGGAAACTATAGGCCGATCAGCCTAACATCTATAACGGGTAAGATGGTGGACTGCCTCATCAAAGACAGAATCTCAAAACACACAAACAGGCCTTGCTGAGGGAGAATCAGCATGGCTTCTGTAAGGCAAAGTCTTACCTCACAAACCTTTTAGAATTCTTTGAAAAGGTCAACAGGCATGTGGATGCGGGAGAACCTGTGGACATTATATATCTGGACTTTCAGAAGGCGTTCAACACGATCCCTCACCAGAGGCTGCTGAAAAAACTCCACAGTCAGGGAATTAGAGGACAGGTCCTCTCATGGATTGAGAACTGGTTGAAGACCAGGAAACAGAGAGTGGGTGTCAATGGGCAATTTTCACAATGGAGAGAGGTGAAAAGTTGCATGCCCCAAGGATCTGTCCTGGGACTGGTGCTCTTCAACCTCTTCATATATGACCTGGAGACAGGGTTGAGCAATGAGGTGGCAAAAGACACCAAACTTTTCTGAGTGGTGAAGACCAGATGTGAATGTGAAGAGCTTCAGAAGTATCTCTCCAAACTGGCGCAATGGGTAGCAAAATGGCAAATGTGTTTCAATGTCAGTAAGTGTAAAGTCATGCACTTTGGGGCAAAAAATCAAAACTTCACATATAGGCTAATGGGTTCTGAGCTGTCTGTGACAGATCAGGAGAGAGATCTTGGGGTGGTGGTGGACAAGTCAATGAAAGTGTTGACCTAATGTGCGGCGGCAGTAAAGAAGGCCAATTCTATGCTTGGGATCATTAGAAAAGGTATTGAGAACAAAACAGCTAATATTACGAATGCTGTTGTACAAATCGATGGCAAGGCCACACCTGGAGTATTGTGCCCAGTTCTGGTCATCACATTTCAAAAAGGACATAGTGGAAATGGAAAAGGTGCAAAAGAGAGTGATTAAGATGATTAGTCTTCCTTATGAGGGCACCTTCCTTATGAGGAAATGCTACGGTGTTTGGGCCTCTTCAGCCTAGAAAAGAGGCGCTCAAGGGGGGACATGATTGAGACATACAAAATTATGCATGGGAAGGATAAAGTGGATAGAGAGATGCTCTTTACACTCTCACATAACACCAGAACCAGGGGACATCCACTAAAATTGAGTGTTGGGAGGGTTAGGACAGACAAAAGAAAATCTTTCTTTACTCAGCATGTGGTCATTCTGTGGAACTCCTTGCTGCAGGATGTGGTGATGGCATCTGGCCTGGATGCCTTTAAAAGGGGATTGGACAAGTTTCTGGAGGAAAAATCCATTATGTGTTGCAAGCCATGATGTGTATGCGCAATCTCCTGATTTTAGAAATGGGCTATGTCAGAATGCCAGATGCAAGGGAGGGCACCAGGATGCAGGTCTCTTGTTATCAGGTGTGCTCCCTGGGGAATTTTTTATCTGTTATCTGGTGTGCTCCCTAGGGCATTTGGTGAGCTGCTGTGAGATACAGGAAGCTGGACTAGATGGGCCTATGAACTGATCCAGTGGGGCTGTTCTTATGTTCTTATTCTCTCTTTGGAGGGAACTTGAATGGTGAGATGGAAATGAAATAAATGAATTTGTCATCCACCAAATGAAATGCAAACAAGTATATATCTTAACTTGGCCTTAACTTTCTGCATTGCTGTTAACAGATCAAAGCTCTGTCTCATCATTTTTCTTCCATTTTCATTCCAGTATTTCAGCCAGTAGGGTTCTGAAGTGGTGTGTGATAGAAGGTGACAGAATGTTCAGGGTAATATGCCATTAGGGCAAATGGTTAAAAGCTTAAAAGCCACACTATTTTCATTTAGGGGAAAGCTTAAAAATTGAAAACTGGCTGCTCTGCTGAATTGGCAGCTCTGCTAAATGTCAAGGTTGCTACTGGCAAGAGATAAATTTTAGAAGAACAACACTTATTTTAGACAGGGCTATTCCATTTGAAAGTAAGGGGGAGGCAAGAAGATAAGAGGAAGAAATAGAAAATACCAGGGAAACTTCTGCCTTTGAAGGTTCTCTGTCTAAATAGCAAACTAAAACAGATAACAATGAACAGATGGGTGTTATTTGGCAGAAGAATACCCATCTTAGCAAAGACAGTCTACAGTTTTATTCTTTCATGCTTTTTAGAGCAAAGGACAGTGTAGCTAGAAGCCTTACATTAGAACACTAGAAGACTTACTTTAGAAGCTGTTTGCTATTTTCATAGAAGTCTCACAGAAGTGCCAAGGATATCACCATGCTTGCCTGACATTCTTCCAAGCTTTAAAATAGTCTTTGTCGTTAAAGTGTAACCAACATATATGGAGATATGGTAGCCATTAAAAGTAAGTTTTAACTGCCTGATTTTATTAAAGGTCTGGCTAAAGCATAAAGCCATATAGAATAGTGAAAGCCATTTCCATCTAAAAATCATAGTTAGTATCACAGAAAAGCTGCTTAGAAAGCTGTTTTGCTAGTTTCACAGACTTTGGAATTTGGAAAAGGGAGTTGCATCTCAAAGATAGATAAAACTGCTTCTTGGCAGAAGTATACGGCCAGCCAAGCTGGGAAAACACACATAAATGCAACATTGTAGTAAGAAAAGTCTTAGTATTATCAGTTGGCAGGCTGAAATAGGGTTCAGCTGGTTGGACACAGACATCTGCAGAGACGAGTTTAGAAAAAGAATACATTTAATTAGATAAGCAAGAACATTCTTGAGAAAGCCTTTGTTTGAATTGCAACTGAAATGAAATGAATGTCAAAGGGGGTTAGTGTAGGTTTGATTAGGAAGGTACAGAGAGAGAGAGAGAGAGAGAGAGAGGGAGGGAGAAAGCAGAATATCTGAGTAATTTGTTTGAAGGTAAATGGAAGAATCCTATATGTAGTGAAAGTTTAGCTTGTTTTATGTTAAAATATATGAAAAATCACAAGAAGCTGGCTTCCTCAAATGTACTCAAAGTACATAAACTGTTAAAGGGAAGTTTAAAGGACCTTGCTTAACAGAGGTTGGCAGAGAGCCCCATAGTGTTTTGCTGAGAACAGAACAAGGAACGCAGGAGAGATAAAACAGGTGGCTCAAGCAAGACCATTAATCAGGAAGGGAGATGTATGCCAAGAAATAGGTCTGAAGTCTTGCCAAGAAGGTCGGTTCTGAATAAAATAAGGTTATAGTGCACTCTACTGGTTCTTGAAAACTTTGTATTCAATATGTTTAATTGTATAATTTTACCTTATTTGGAACCCTGTAACTTGAAGCTCACCTATCAAGTGCCTCTAAGGTTATCTACAGCCTTAGCCCCATCTATGATGTCAAACTTCAGCCAATGGGAAGTTCAAATCTTCAAACAAAGGACCCAAAATGTTGTAAAGGGTCTGGTTAAGACTGATACTTGCTCTCAATGCTTTGGACAGGAGTCCCATGAGATGCCCATTGCTAGCAATGAAATAAAAGCTTACAGACGATCATGCTTGACTACTGAGTCTTGCTTTTGAAACTTGCAACACCTTGCAACAGTGTGCAATAGTAAATTAAACAGCCCAACCCTGTTGGGCTGCCCCACTGGTGGAACTGGTGGTCCACCATTACTGGCTGTTGTAAAGCAGCCGTAAAGCACCCTCCAGCAGCACAAGAGTGGTGCATTGGTGCAACACCAGTAGGATGACTGGAGATTTCTAGCACATGGTGCCGGACTGCTGGCCACCCGCCAGAGCAGGTGGTAGCCCAATCCTATGCTCCCCGGAGCCCAGAGGAGCAGCAGTGCCAAAATGGCTATTGTTGCATCCTATGGGCACTGCAGCAGCCATTGGAGTCTCCTCAGGGGAAGAGGACATTTCTTCCCTTCCACTGGGTAAAGACGCAGGCCCCGTCATGGGTCTCCTCCAGTCTGCCTGGCTATTTTGCAGGCACACACTGGAAGAGCTTGTTGTCCAGCTTTTCAGCCCAACCCAGAGCATCAAATCTGGCAAAGCAGGGCTCTGTAGGTCCCACCCCCCTCCCATCCTGGTTCCTCCTCCTGCAGTGCCCTCTCCCCACCCTCTCCCCACCCTCTCCCTGCCCTGGAACTCCTTCCCCTGCCCCAACCAACCTTATCGCTGCCTGAAGCTCTTCCCTTGTTCCGGGCAGTGTCTGTCCAGTGATGGGCTCAGCACCAACTGCTGCTGGGCCAGCGCCAGTGGTCCCTACACGGAGGGTGCCTTAAATGTGCTTTACAGCATGTTTATGACACCCAGCGCCAGCGGTACACTCGTACTTGGGCTCTAAGACAGCAGGGTGGATAGGAGGAAATGGGGGAGGGCGGGGAGGGGCAAAACCGGGTGGAGAGGGTGAGGAACGAGGCACGGTGGCCGTAAGAGGGGGTGGATCTGGTGGTGATGGCATCTGCTGGATCCTCCAGCAGCAGCTTCCCCACCGCCTTTCTCTCCTTGGAAATATAGCAGCTGAAGAGCCGGTGCAGGTCCAAGGAGACCCACTGCAGGGCAGAAGGCCAGCTTTGAGTTAAGGACATCCACTGTACATACCACAGTTTTTTTCCCCCTCTTGGTTATTTGGTTACAACCTTTGACAGAATAACAGAATACAGATAATTTAATCCAGTTTGTTGCATTGTATTCAGCATTAAATTATCTCTGTAATAACATTTTCATTTATGCTGTTTGTCTGAAAACAACAGCCATCAGATCTCATCTATACAAATATTCCAAAAGGGAGCCAGAGTTTTAGCCACTAGTCTACTATCCTTGAAAAAGAACTGAAAAAAGCATTCGTTTATAGGCTCAACTGTTTAATAAGGCCCTTGGGGACAAGTGGCACACCAGGGCTCAGCCTGCATCTCCTCACCTCTGGCTCTCCCAGGGCCAGAAGCAAGAAAGCTGTGAGGATCAAGGCCCCTTGTGCTGCTTGAGGGAGGCCTTCTCTTTGGAGGGAGCAAGAGGTAAGGGGTTGCTGCTCTCTCTCGCTCTCTCTCTCTCTCTCTCTCTCTCCATTCTTTGATCTCAAAACACAAGCATGGAATTTAGGGTATGATGCACTATTTGAAGGACCTGTGGCAGTTCTGTTTTTAAAATGCACATTTCATAAACTGCATATTTCTGGGCATTATGGCTGTGAATCTACACTGTGGATATAGCAGGGACGTGCGGTGGGTGGGGAGGCAGGTGCGGCAGAGCATCCCCACCGGAGTCCTTTGAAAAGCGCCACTGCCGTGTGAGGCACTCAAGCACTCAGCCCACATGCTCTGCATGGGTTGTGGTCTGGCCCTCCTGCCAAGCATAACACGGATGAAGAGATAGACAGGAACACCCGGCTATGCAGAGGCCATTTTCTGTCTTTAGCACGTACTGATGGTACATTGAGTAGCAGTGATTTATAGCATAGGATGGGCCATTGATGGGCAGGAAGTTAAGTGAAAGAAGAAAAGGTAGCCTCAGAAGACAAAAAAATACAGAGTGAAAGGTGGATCGCTATGTGGCCATCTGCCACCCACTGCGTTATGCCACTGTAATGACCAGGATGGCTTGCTGGACGATGGTGGGAAGTTCATGGGCCGGAGGCTTCATGCATTCCATTATCCAGGTCTTTTTCATCCTTCCACTTCCCTTCTGTGGCCCCAATGAGTTGGACAATTTCTTCTGTGATGTCACCTAGTTCATCAAGCTAGCTTGCACCAATACCTACATGACAGAGTTCATTATGTTTGTCAGCAACAGCCTGGTCATTGTCGTAGGCTTCATCTTCCTCCTCATCTCCTATGGGGCCCTGCTGCTCAAAGTGAGGACAGGTTCCAGACATGGGAAGAGCAAAGCCTCCTCCACATGCATTTCCCACATCATCATTGTATTTATCATGTTTGGTCCTGCCATCTACATCTACTGCCGCCCATTCCAGAACTTTCCATTTGACAAGACTGTGGCCTTCTTCCACACTGTGGTCTTCCCTTTGATGAACCCCATAATATACACACTGAGGAACAAAGAGATCAAAGCTGCTATGTGGAAATACCTGAAAAAATATAGAATTTGAAGGAATGAGTCACAGAAAACCAGAACATACTAGGAAAGGAAGGCTTTGCTTTTTCAAAAATGTTGTTCTTATGTTCAAGATTCTTGTAGTGGAGAGTCACACACTAGTGAGTGTCTGGTAACTCTGCAGAAACTCTGTTAGAGGTATGAAATGTGTGGTTGAATCATCTCCACCATGAAGTGCTTGTTACAAATTAATTCAAACAATAGACCCCCAGCAGGCCTCCAGACAGTTCTGGGCTGTGTTGGACTATTTGCAGCAGTGACATGCAGTGGGTGGGGTGGCAGGGCCCCCCACTGGAGTCCTTCGAAAAGCGTCATTGCAATTTGAGGTGAGCAAGCGCTCACAGCACACGTGCAAAAGTGCATGGGTTGTGTGTGCTTGCATGCCTCACGCGGTGGCGGCATTTTTTGAAGCCTCTCCTCCCTCCCCACTCATCACACAGTCCTTGTGTTACAGTAATAATGCCATATGATTTACTCAGTAACTGTAATTACTTGCCAAGATTACCAAATCTCAGCATTGAAAAAGACTTGAAGTGTATATATGTTGCATTCATTAAACATAAAATGTGGGATATGCTCTCTCATAATGATAATAATGAAGAGTATTCATAATAAATAAAATCATACAAGAGTTCAGTGTAATATTCAATCTATTCTATGAGTCATTTTGAAAAGCAATGTTAGGATTGAGTGTTTATGCCAAATAAAGGTTTTGATGTTGTTGTTGTTGTTGTTGTTGTTAGGATTGAGTAGGCATAATCTGTGGAGAAACCTCCTTTTACAGAGTATTTCATGTTCAACCAGAGCTTGCTTGAAAGCTGTGACTGATGCTGAGGTTGATCCACATCCATCACTCATGTCTCTTGGTAACATCTCATTGGAGCAGACATATGGTGGAATGTCACTGTGCTCAGCATTTTTCCATTCACCGCCATGCAGTAGCCCATGAAGTAACATGGGGGGGGGGGGGAGGAAATGCTACACCAGATGGCATCACATAAGATGTTTGCATCACCAGATGTGACCAGGAAATGTGTAGGTAATGAGGCAAACCTACCTCACCGGGATATTGTGAGACTAAGGGTGCAATCCTAATGCGCCCTTGGGACCCCGCTAGTCCCTTGTGCCTGCCCAGGAGTGTCACAAAAGTGCCATAAAGCACTTTTGCGCCACTCAATGGGCAGATAGGCTGGTGTACAGATGTGCACTAGCCTCCTGTGCCGATGCGGGCCCCAGGGAGAGGGTGAGCTCAGGGATGCAGGGGTCTGGGGAAGGGCATGGGGACGGCAGGGAGGAGGTGGGAGAGAGGTGTTTTGGGGCGGGAGGAGGGCAGGCGTTCCCAGGGGTAGTCAGATGGGGAGCGGGATGAGGGCCATGATCCAGTGGTTATGCCGGATCCTAACCCCATTCCCAGGCGTCCCAGGACAGTCCCGAGCTGCTCCAATTTGTGCTACCTCTTAAGTTGGTGCAGATTGGAATAGCCCCATTGGGGCTGCTGTGGCTTTACCCAGGGTAAGGGGAAGCAATTCCCCTTGCCTCGGGCTGAGCCACTTTCAGACCTGACGCCTGCTTACCTGTCTCAGACCCCCCCTCCCCCAGCCAAACCTGTAGCAACCATCAATACAGTGAAACAAAGAACCAAAATGGGGGGGGGGGGGACAAGAAAAACACAGGAAAAGCATGAAATTAGGGGAAAGCTTTTCTGCTCATTAAGCTTAAAAGAATTCACTGCTCAGCTATCAGTTGGCAATGCTTCTTGGCAAACTAACAAAGCATCTAGCTAGCTAACCACAGACATTGGCGAGAGATAAACTTTAGAAGGCAACACATTTTAGTTAGATAAAGACAAGGCTATTCCTTTTTTTTGAAAGTAAGGAGGAGGCGAGAAGAAGTAGAAAGTACCAGGAAAAACTTCTGCCTTTGAAAACTCTCTTTGTTTGAATTGCAACTAAAACAGATAACAACGAGCAGATGGGCATCGTTTGACAGAATACCCATCTTAGCAAAGACAGTCTACCTGTGTCCACCTATAGTTTTAATGATTGTTATTCTTTCATGCTTTTTAGAGCAAAAGACAGTGTCATTACCTTAGCTAGAAGCCTTGCATTAAAACACTGGCAGAATTATTTTAGAAGCTGTTTGTAACTTTCACAAAAGTCTCACAGAAGCTGGGACTTTGAGCTTCAAAGACTGTTAATAAGGAAGAGACACAAATAAGTAAAATAGTCTTTGCCCTAAAGTGTAACCAACATATATGGAGACGTAGTAGTCATTAGAAATAAGTTTTAACTGCTTGATTTTATTAAAAGCAATAAGGCTTGACTAAAGATGCTTGAATCTCAGAGTCTGGAATGAACTCAGATAAGCAAATACCAGTTTGGGCAGACAACTTTGGCAGAGGCAGATGTCTTGGCAAAAGCATTCGCTAAGCCTGTATCTCTGTAGACTGTATTGTAACGCTTTAGAAACATGTTTGGAATAAAACAAGATAAAGGAACACAGAAGAGATAAGACAGGTAGCTCAAGCAAGGCCATCCTAATCATCCTGGAGAGGAGGGAAACAATCCCCTAGGGGGATCCCTTCTCCAGGGGATGGGCCCGTATCCGAGCGCACTCAGGATACTCCTCGGCGGGAGGGGGGTCGGGGGCTTCTTGTAGTGGGGGATTCGATTATTAGAAACATAGAGAGGGGGGTTTGCGACGGATGTGAGGACCGCATGGTGACTTGCCTGCCTGTTGCGAAGGTTGTGGACATCACTTCTCGTCTAGACAGGCTAGTAGACAGTGCTGGGGGAGAGGTAGCGGCTGTGGTGCATGTCGGCACCAACGACGTGGGCAAGTGTAGCTGGGAGGTCCTGGAGGCCAAATTTAGGCTTTTAGGCAGGAAGCTGAAAGCCAGGACCTCAAAGGTAGCGTTCTCTGAAGTGCTACCTGTTCCACGCGCAGGGCCAGCTAGGCAGGCGGAGATCAGGGGTCTCAATGCGTGGATGAGACGGTGGTGTAGGGAGGAGGGGTTTAGATTTGTTAGGCACTGGGGAACGTTTTGGGACAAGCGGGGCCTGTACAAGAGGGACGGGCTCCATTTGAACCAGAATGGAACCAGACTGCTGGCGCATAACATTAAAAAGGTGGCAGAGCAGCTTTTAAACTGATCCCTGGGGGAAGGCCGACAGGAGCCGAGGGGCATCCAGTTCGGGACTCCTCATCCCTATGGGATGAGGATGGGGAGGTTAGAGAACAACAAGACAAAGGCAGGGTAGGAGAAGAAATTGGGAAAGGTAGGGTGATGGGATGTGATAGACGGTTTGGCACAATGAGAGGATGCGGGGACAAAGGAGCGAATAAGCAGCCCATCCTGGGGCATTCCGTGTATAAATGCTTTTATGTGAATGCCCGAAGTCTACGAGCAAAGGTGGGAGAACTG
Organism: Tiliqua scincoides; assembly: GCF_035046505.1. Classification (NCBI taxonomy): domain Eukaryota; kingdom Metazoa; phylum Chordata; class Lepidosauria; order Squamata; family Scincidae; genus Tiliqua; species Tiliqua scincoides. The sequence goes on along the minus strand of NC_089825.1, from coordinate 139,701,411 downwards.
GAATGTCTGGTGACAAGGGAAAATATTGACATAGTGGGCATAACGGAAACCTGGTGGAATGCGGAGAATCAGTGGGATACCGCAATCCCGGGCTATAAACTCTACAGGAGGGACAGGCAGGGGCGTGTTGGAGGTGGGGTGGCCCTTTATGTTAAGGAAGGGATAGAATCCAGCAAAATAGAGATTGAAGGTGGGTCCGACTCCACCGTAGAATCTCTGTGGGTTAAATTACCAGGCTTGTGCAGCGATGTAATACTGGGGGCGTGCTATCGTCCTCCAGACCAGAAATCTGATGGGGACCTTGAAATGAGGAAACAGATCAGGGAGGTGACAAGGAGGGACAGGGTTGTAATCATGGGGGACTTCAATTATCCTCATATTGACTGGGTCAATTTGTGTTCTGGTCACGATAAGGAAACCGGATTTCTTGATGTGCTAAATGACTGTGGCTTAGATCAGCTAGTCACGGAGCCCACCAGAGGACAGGTGACTCTGGATTTAATTTTGTGCGGTACGCAGGACCTGGTTAGAGATGTAAACGTTACTGAGCCATTGGGGAACAGTGATCATGCTGTGATCCGTTTTGACGTGCACGTTGGGGGAAGAATACCAGGCAAATCTCTCACAAAAACCCTTGACTTCCGACGGGCGGACTTCCCTCAAATGAGGAGGCTGGTTAGAAGGAGGTTGAAAGGGAGGGTAAAAAGAGTCCAGTCTCTCCAGAGTGCATGGAGGCTGCTTAAAACAACAGTAATAGAGGCCCAGCAGAGGTGTATACCGCAAAGAAGGAAGGGTTCCACTAAATCCAGGAGGGTGCCCGCATGGCTAACCAGCCAAGTTAGAGAGGCTGTGAAGGGCAAGGAAGCTTCCTTCTGTAAATGGAAGTCTTGCCCTAATGAAGAGAATAAAAAGGAACATAAACTGTGGCAAAAGAAATGTAAGAAGGTGATAGGGGAGGCCAAGCGAGACTATGAGGAACGCATGGCCAGCAACATTAAGAGGAATAATAAAAGCTTCTTCAAATATGTTAGAAGCAGGAAACCCGCCAGAGAAGCGGTTGGCCCTCTGGATGGTGAGGGAGGGAAAGGGGAGATAAAAGGAGACTTAGAGATGGCAGAGAAATTAAATGAGTTCTTTGCATCTGTCTTCACGGCAGAAGACCTCGGGCAGATACCGCTGCCCGAACGGCCCCTCCTAACCGAGGAGTTAAGTCAGATAGAGGTTAAAAGAGAAGATGTTTCAGACCTCATTGATAAATTAAAGATCAATAAGTCACCGGGCCCTGATGGCATACACCCAAGGGTTATTAAGGAATTGAAGAATAAAGTTGCAGATCTCTTGACTAAGGTATGCAACTTGTCCCTCAAAACGGCCACGGTACCAGAAGATTGGAGGATAGCAAATGTCACGCCTATTTTTAAAAAGGGAAAGAGGGGGGACCCAGGAAACTATAGGCCGGTCAGCCTAACATCCATACCGGCTAAGATGGTGGAATGCCTCATCAAAGATAGGATCTCAAAACACATAGATGAACAGGCCTTGCTGAGGGAGAGTCAGCATGGCTTCTGTAAGGGTAAGTCTTGCCTCACAAACCTTATAGAATTCTTTGAAAAGGTCAACAGGCATGTGAATGCGGGAGAACCCGTGGACATTATATATCTGGACTTTCAGAAGGCGTTTGACACGGTCCCTCACCAAAGGCTACTGAAAAAACTCCACAGTCAGGGAATTAGAGGACAGGTCCTCTCATGGATTGAGAACTGGTTGGAGGCCAGGAAGCAGAGAGTGGGTGTCAATGGGCAATTTTCACAATGGAGAGAGGTGAAAAGCGGTGTGCCCCAAGGATCTGTCCTGGGACCGGTGCTTTTCAACCTCTTCATAAATGACCTGGAGACAGGGTTGAGCAGTGAAGTGGCTAAGTTTGCAGATGACACCAAACTTTTCCGAGTGGTAAAGACCAGAAGTGATTGTGAGGAGCTCCAGAAGGATCTCTCCAGACTGGCAGAATGGGCAGCAAAATGGCAGATGCGCTTCAATGTCAGTAAGTGTAAAGTCATGCACATTGGGGCAAAAAATCAAAACTTTAGATATAGGCTGATGGGTTCTGAGCTGTCTGTGACAGATCAGGAGAGAGATCTTGGGGTGGTGGTGGACAGGTCGATGAAAGTGTCGACCCAATGTGCGGCGGCAGTGAAGAAGGCCAATTCTATGCTTGGGATCATTAGGAAGGGTATTGAGAACAAAACGGTTAGTATTATAATGCCGTTGTACAAATCGATGGTAAGGCCACACCTGGAGTATTGTGTCCAGTTCTGGTCGCCGCATCTCAAAAAAGACATAGTGGAAATGGAAAAGGTGCAAAAGAGAGCGACTAAGATGATTACGGGGCTGGGGCACCTTCCTTATGAGGAAAGGCTACGGTGTTTGGGCCTCTTCAGCCTAGAAAAGAGACGCTTGAGGGGGGACATGATTGAGACATACAAAATTATGCAGGGGATGGACAGAGTGGATAGGGAGATGCTCTTTACACTCTCACATAATACCAGAACCAGGGGACATCCACTAAAATTGAGTGTTGGGCGGGTTAGGACAGACAAAAGAAAATATTTATTTACTCAGCGTGTGGTCGGTCTGTGGAACTCCTTGCCACAGGATGTGGTGCTGGCGTCTAGCCTGGACACCTTTAAAAGGGGATTGGACGAGTTTCTGGAGGAAAAATCCATTATGGGGTACAAGCCATGATGTGTATGCGCAACCTCCTGATTTTAGGAATGGGTTAAGTCAGAATGCCAGATGTAGGGGAGGGCACCAGGATGAGGTCTCTTGTTATCTGGTGTGCTCCCTGGGGCATTTGGTGGGCCGCTGTGAGATACAGGAAGCTGGACTAGATGGGCCTATGGCCTGATCCAGTGGGGCTGTTCTTATGTTCTTATGGAAGAGTCTAATGGGTCTGATGTTCTGCCAAATGGTCAATGCCAGGTCAGTCCTGGCTAAAATAATGTTACAGCACACTCTACTGGTTCTTGAAAACTTTGTAATTCAATATGTTTAATTGTTTAATTTTACCTTTTATGGAAACTGTAACCTGAAACAAGTCTATCAAGTGTCTCTAAAGTTATCTATAGCCTATTAAGCATCAGCCCCATCTATGATGTCAAACTTCAGCCAATGAGAAGTCTACATTTTCCTAGAATTGTATAAAAAGTGTCCCACTCCTTTGAAGAGTGCTTTTTCTGGATTTGAGCTGAGTCTCCCAGAGGCCACAGACGTGTCTTGTTGAAACAATAAAGAACCTTCATAGCCTTCCACCTCTCAGTGTCTTGCTTATTTGGTCTCAGCGGCACTGGACAGACCCACCCCTGTCTACCAACAGGTGCTGCCTTTCTGGACAGGGTACAACAGCCCCAATCCTGCCTTGGACGCAGCGCAGGCCTGCTGCCCTGCCTACTCCAGGGCAGGTTAGGATCACGCTGCACAGTTCTATAACTTGTATAGCAGCATTTCTCAAACTGCGGGACTGCACTCTTAGCTGCTTGATCATATATCAGAGTCAAGTCTAACTGTAGCAGGCACCTGGAGTGACACCATTCCTTAACACCAGTTGCTGGAGACCCATTGTGGGGAGGAGACCCATTGCAGGGTGGGAGGCTTACAGAGGGTGATTTAAATAATTATGAAACAGAGCCAGCTGTAGAGAGATTGGGCAATGGGGCCCAATGGGACCCTATGCCTGGACAGGACCCGCGCTAGGGGGACAAATGGATCTCCTGCAGCCACAGCCAGCAACTCATTCTTCATTCTCTGGCATGCCAAGGTGTCACAAGGTTGGTGTGGCTAGCAGGGCTTCGCCACCATTGGAGGACCCTCACGCCCACCCTTGTGTCCTATTGGCCTGAAATCCCCCCCCCTCCGGAAGCAATTATTGGTGACACGCTGATGTTATCATGTCGCCACTGCCTACTTCTGGGAAGGCGCACTTCATGCCAGGTCCCATCAGTCAGGGCCTGCCACTCATCACTGTGAGCAGAGGGGCTGTGCAATGGGGAGCCTGCAAACAATATTTGAAATTGTGCCCAACAGCTCCAAAAGCCAGCCCTGCTAGGGAAAGAAACACAAAATTGGATTCTCTCACACATGCTGCTCAATAGTATCTTTGAAACAGAACAGGGAAAGCTATAGTTTTTGCTATACTTTTTAATAAGACCCCAGGGGACAGATGGAAGAAGCTCAGCATGCATCTCCCCACCAGCTTCTGGCTCTCCTAAGGCTAGAAGCAAGATAGCTATGAGGATCAAGAGCCCTTGTGCTGCCGAAGGGCTGCCATCTCTTTGGAGGGAGCAAGAGGTAAGGGGTTGCTTCATTTTCTCTCTCTCCTTCTTTTTAATTTTATTTCTTCTCCTTGTTCCTCTTCCTTTCTTGTGAGCCACAACTAGGGCTTCCAACTCAGAAGTGATGTCTGGATATATTTATTTTTCCAACATGGTGTACTGTAGAGTTGAAAATTCCTGGAGGCCCTGTTAAAAGCTCCAGGATTACCTGGAGAGTGATGCTGATTCCTGAGGACTTTAGGTCAATCCAGGAGAGTCAAAAAAAAAAAAAAAGAATGAAGGGGATGAGCATTCTATTCCTACCCCTCAAGATAGATCTTTCTTTCTTTCTTTCTTTCTTTCTTTCTTTCTTTCTTTCTTTCTTTCTTTCTTTCTTTCTTTCTTTCTTTCTTTCTTTCTTTCTTTCTTTCAGCAAATATTTCTTTCAGCAAATATTTATATTTGCTGTTTTTAACAGTGCAAATGATGACTTGACAATTATGTACATTATTATGAGTGAAAAATTCAAAGAAAAAAATGTATTTTTTTCCCCTTGGGAAGAGCAAATTTTACAAGTAATATAGATTTTTTTTTTAATTGCTAGTTTTTCATGAACAACATATGTGAGTTTGTATGTATCTGTTCTGTGATTCTTTGGTCACAGAGTATAAGCAAGGAATTTAGTGTCAGATGCAGTATTTTTAGAACCTGTGGCATTTCTCTTTTTGAAATGCACATTTCATGCAGGTTCCTGTGTGCAGGTGTTATGCCAAGTATTACTGTATTTCAGAGAGAGCTGGTCAGCTGGCAGTCATAACATAGTTCTGGGTAGATGGGCAACACTGTGAAGTGGGGGTGGGGTGGAAGCATAGCACTCAAAGGTGAGTAAGACCAAGTTAGAGTTGAAACCTCAACTTGGGAGTTGTTGTCTTTAAAAAATCTCTCTCAAGAGCAATGATTTCTGAAGTTTTTGGCTTACCAAGAAAAGTGCTTCCTAAGATCATGTCATATGAAGGTACAGTTGTCTCTTGTAAGATGATTACAAAATTAGACCACAACTCAAAGAAATCTTCCCTATGGCTCTCTCTTGTCTCTCTTTGTGTTTTGGGTCATAAGTGAGCCAAGACCTTTTATTACAGGGGATGGCAAAAGTCTCCCAAAGTTGTCAGCTAATCTGAACATCTGAGGGCCATTTCACACATGGCAAAGATGTGAATCTGAGTGTTGATTCAAGTGGAAACTGCAGCTAATCCAACACTCTGGCAGGGGCATTGCTGTAATTCTTATGCATAGCCCACCAGATGTTGGTGGCTGGATTTAGACTGTTGAATATCAGGTCCTATCCAAGAATCTGGGATATGCACAGATATTTCCATAAAATGGGTGCTGCTCCAACTAGGACTGGTTTCTGTAGCCTTTGTGAGTGTTTTCATTTACATTTACATGGGAGAAATGAGTGCCGCTCATCAAATGTTGCAAAATATTGAGGCATTGTCGAGGCATAAATTCCTCTGTATTTGTTTGCCTGATCAATGATTGGTGGCTACCCTGAATGTTTTAATTTTGTTTTCTTGATGGATTGTTTATGCCAATAAAGGTGGAATGAATGAATGAACAATACAGGTCAATTTAAACTAAAAAGGACCATATTGCTATTAATAAAACTGAAAGATATATATTGTATGGTGAAGCAATGATGAGTTGACATAAAAAAGACACGGTGCCAGGGTGTCAAGTTTGAGTGTCAGGGGCAAAAAGCTGCTTCTCTGAGCCAGCCCCTCAACCTTTTATTTTATTCTTTGGCACAAGGCTTGGATTACTCTCAGTCACAGATAAGACGCTCTTTCTCAAGCAAAAACACATTCCTAACGAATAAGCTCTAACTTCTGAACACTAACCCTTATCTCTAGACCTATAACTCATCCCTGTTTCCCTTGCACTGGGCCTCTTGCTTTCAGCTTCTCATGAGCAAAGCCCATTCCAAGGTTTGCCTCGGACGGGGGTGGGCGTGCCCACCAAATGTTGCCATGTCTTGCAAAAAGCTCCAGAGCCCAGTGCCTCTACATTACTATACTGCTGTTACACTACAGTATGGCATGCTTGTTTTCAGATTCAGGTGAAATTGAATCCTGGTTTACATGAAAACCACCTAGTCCAGATGTATTCTTATCCTGCAGCTTAGCTGGATCACCCAGCTGTGGTTCTGTGGACCACCCTGCCATCAGATTGCGCACTGATCACAAGGTCTATTAAGAGTACTGAAAAAAATAAATACTTTTTCCCTTTTCACATCCTCACAACTGTTTCACTGCAGGTCTATGCTCTATAAGGATGGAACATGGGAATCATACAGTGGTGACAGAGTTCATTCTCCAGGGACTGTCACAGAGATGGGAACTTCATGTGTTCTTTGCTGCCCTTCTCTTACTCTTCTACATCATCATCCTTCCTGGAAATATCCTCATCATTGTGACTATTTGGAATGACCCTCGTTTGGGATCCCCCATGTTTTTCTTCTTGGCCAGCCTGGCTTTGCTGGACATTTGCTACAGCTGCGTCACCCCTCCGAAAATGATGGCCAATCTCTTCTCTGGCCTTAAAACCATCTCCTACAAGGCCTGCATAGCTCAGATTTTTTTCATCCATTTTCTGGGTGGGGCTGAGATTTGCCTCCTTATTGCCATGGCTGTGGATCGATATGTGGCCATCTGCCACCCACTGCGTTATGCTACTTTTGTGACCAGAGTGGTTTGCCAGTCCTTAGTGCTAGGTTCATGGGCTGCAGGCTTCTTGCACTCCATGATCCAGGTTATTCTCATAATCCCACTCCCTTTCTGTGGCCCCAATGAACTAGACAACTTCTTCTGTGATGTTACTCAGCTCATCAAGCTTGCTTGCACCAACACTTATGCATTAGAGTTTGCCATGTTTGTCAATAGTGGTCTGGTCACCACCACTTGCTTCATCCTCCTCCTCATCTCGTACGGAGTCCTGCTGGTCAAAGTGAGAAAGGGCTCCATTGAAGGAAAGAGCAAGGCTTCCTCCACTTGTGTCACTCATATCATCATCGTCTTCATCATGTTCAGTCCTGCTATCTATATCTACTGTCATCCTTTCCAGGACTTTCCCTTTGACAAGGTGGTGGCCTTCTTCCACACTGTGGTCTTCCCCTTGATGAACCCCATGATCTACACCCTGAGGAACAAGGAGATCAAAGCTGCTATGTGGAGACGGATGAAGAAGTGAAATTGGGGTTTCCATGTCAAAGAAAACCAGGATACACTGATGCAATGTTTGACGCGATTAATTTTTGGAGGGTTAAGTGGAGGATTGAAACATAGCCCTTAAGCAGTTGTTACATATTAATTCAAACAGATCCCATCCCAGTTCTCCAAACGGTTCTGTGCTATGTTAGACTAACTATGTATTTACTCAGTAACTGTAATTACTTGCCAAAGGTACCAAATTTCAGCATTGGGAAAGACTTGAAGCTCATGTACATTCCTTATGCTGATAGAGAGATTTCTGGGACTTGGTCTCTGGGTCAAATTGCTAAGCAGACATAGACTTCTTTATAAGCATATAGAAAATTTTATTTACATGCTATTTACAGATTAAGAATAGATTTGGAGGGATACAGGTTCTAAGTTACCCCATGGTGGATTTTTGATTTCTCCCCGAACCACACCCAAAACTCCAGTACTTGTACTCTATGGACAACAAGTGACCCATGTGATATACATGTTATTTCCCTCTCCTTATTTAGCATACTGGTGCATGGTTCCAGCCCTAACTGGGAGCCATGTATGGAAGTTCTGGCCTGCAACTTTGATTTCACAACACCCTGGAATGTTCCTTTTGGGAAAGCTATGACACACATGTTTTTCTCTGCAGGTCATCTTGACATTTTCTACCTTGTTTTTAACAGAAAACACGAGTCATGTTTTTTTCTAATGTTCTTCCTCTGAGAGAAGTTAGGTTAACCTCTAAAATCTCTAACAATCCTTCGTTTTTTTCTTGACCAAAATAAACATCTCGGTGTTTATCTTGGTCACACTTTTATACTACTGATTTAGGGACATACGTGTTTGGTTGAACTCCTTTGCTAGCAGCTGTATGTATATTTAACTAAAACAATGAGTTTTAACTACACTTTTCTAAGCACACTTTAACTTTTTGGTATTGAAGCCTTACTAACTCTAGTGTCTTGCATTGCTTTGGAAAGGCACATTCTTGATACTTGGGAGACTAACTATGAAAGAGAACTTGTCATGATGACAGAAACTATAGCAAGAAAGAGAGTTGCTATATTAATGGTGTAGCTTAAAGAATACAACGCAACTTTTAGGAAGTCTCTTGTAACATGCAAAGCTGCTATTGATAGCAGTAACTGAGATATATGTTTAAACACATGTTTCCTTGCATAAAGTGCAATATCCTCAGTGAATCAATATGTAATTTTAATATTTGAGTTCGTAGTACTTCTACATTTGTTAGACTATGCAGATTTTGCTCATGCAACGAGCATCCGTGTCACCTGATGCTATGCATCCATGGCTGCTTACTTCAAAGGCCTTGTTATCTAAGCCAACCTAAGTCTCTTTAGCTATAAGTTGTCTTTAGATCAGTGCCCTAGTTAGAAGCTAGCTCATTTTATGGCCGACACAATGCTCAAATGCACACTATATAACTCTTTAAAAGAGTAATATTCTGTAAAAGAAGTACTTTAGACTTTGCAAATCCATTCTTTTAACTTTAATAATACTAAGGACAGACCACTTTATTTGTGAATAGTGTACCTAACTAAAGCTATATGAAAATGCATTCTTATGTAGAGATACTTTGTGTTTACTAACCTTAGAAAAAACTTTATAGGACTTTATGAAAAGAAACTCATACTTTTGTATAGCTTAACGTTTTAAAACTTAGGTTATACTAGTTATGACTTACTACGGCTAGACCTTAATTACTTTACTCACACTTAACTAATAAGGAATGTTCTGCATAACACCTTTTTTTTGGGAAATAGGGAAACACGTCTAAGAGCCTTTTTTTTTACTTATATTTACCCACGCTTGCAGTGTCTTTGGATTTTACCACCTCTTTCAACTAGGTGTGATAGGTGTGCAATAGGTTAACTATGTTTATGTCTTCTTTGCTTATTTTTCTCTCATTGCTTTTTTTTGAGCGATTAGAATTAAACAATAACAATTTGGTTACACTTTAGGCATTCTACATACAGCTTAACTCTTACACATTCATCTATCAATAAGAAAACAACACCATTGTAAAACATAATACAAATTAACATAATGAACAATCATGAAATATGAAATGTGAAAAATATTGGAACAGTAAAAAAACATTTTAAAACATCACATCACAACAGACTACAAACACAGTTGTAATCATTAAAGAAAGAGTCTATTAAGAAATCATTTGGAAAAGCCTATGTTTTGAAATAGTCCGTTAGAAAAGTTCAAAGTGATGCTCCATAGGACATCTGTCTTAGTAATCCTTTCCTTCAAACAAAGTCACAAAGTCACAAAGTTTATGTCATTTTTACTGTTTGCAGGTAGTAGTTTATTTTAAATTGATAGCTCTCAAGCTTCATGATTATTTCTTCAAACATAAGCACTTGGTTTACCTGAAAAAGAATCAGCTCTAACAAGATATCAAAAACTGAAACATTTTACTCTTTTCCATATGGCTGGCTTTGCAGGCTTTAGTTTAAACTTTGAAATAAAAGGAACCCATTTTTTTTTCTTTTCTCTGAGCGATCTTGGCTAGCTTCTTAGAAACTTTTGGCTTATTTCCTGGAACTTCAACACAGAACTTAGATCATAAAAACCTTTGGTTTACATACAAGCCTCTGTTATTGCGAGCATACAAATGAACTTATAAGAAATAGAACATACAGATCAAAACAAACTCACCCAAACTTATTCCTTTTGTACTTTGTGAATGCATAGTGCTGCTTGTTTGACTTTGGCACGTTGAGGTTATTATTTTTCCATTATTTTAAAAATTATTCACTTAAATCACCTTGCTCCTGCATTTGCAAATTTCTTTAACTTTCCTGTACATACTTGATAAGCAGGTTACTATACATGGTAGAAAATAAAAGAAAATACAAACGAAAACACACATATGCCAAATAGCAAAACACAGCAAAATTAATTACTTCATTTAATACTTAATAAACTCTATACTTAATCAACTCTATACTGCCAGCAGAAGCGTCCTTCTGATGGCAGCATCATGAACAACATAACAGCACAGTGGCACACTAATAGAATAGGCCACCCTGGTACTAGAAGAGAACTGGAAGGGGTTACAATTTGGACTTTAAGATGACAATAAAGTAGCATAGCAAGGAAATTTTTTCTTCAAGAGATTATTACTTTTCCAATTATTATTTCAATTCACAGTTTGAATGTGCTTCAAAAAATTTCCTGTAGTTAGCTTACACAGACACTGTTAACACATATTTATACTGTTGTGTACTTTCAACACAAAGGTAACTTTTGACAGAAATTGCAAAAGGGATTTAAAACTTTAGGAATAGACCTTAACACAGGAAACCCTGGCCTCCAAGCGGCTTGCTTGGAGACAGGCTACACAGCATGGCCTCTTTTAGTTTGAAGAGACACTTTGCCAACAGACTGAGGCAAAGAGACAAAGAAGGAAGACCTATAGTCAGGGAGACAGACCAAGGACAGACTACACTTGCTCCTAGTATGAAAGGGACAGCCACTCCTGAATTGGCTTCTTGGTCACACTAGACACTGTTCTAGAACCACTCTTCAGAATGAGATATCATAGTCTTTCAAGACTGAAGGTTGCTATAGTAGTAACTAAACATACACACTATTTGAGCCTTGCATTTTTGCAACATTAGCTTTACACATTCAAATGCACACAAATTAATTCACCTTTTCTCAAAATCAGCACCTGAGCAACTGGCAAGACTAGATGTGGGGCTGATTTGACAAGGATACACACAACAGAGACACAGCCTAGAAGTTAAGGGATAAAAATTTCAAGGGATAAGAAAGGAAATAGGACTGTCTTTGGGGACTGGGTACAGAACTCAGGTTCGGAGTGCAGCTAAAAAAGAAGCTGCCATGGAATTAGACACACTCTCTGAAAGGATCGATTCAGGGTTCCTGGAGCACAAAGGCGTTCCAGAGGTCTCCTCGCTGCCACTTCCTCCTTATGCTAAGAAAGGGCTTTGGAGCTACAAGGGTCTTTGGACAGCTGGGCATGTGCGATGATGGTCCCAGTTAAAATTTACTGGTGGGACTCCTCCCCCTCCTTTTGGTGGGGGTCACTTTTGGAACTATCCTGCTTTCTGCAGGGATCCTGTTGGGATTTTGATTCTTACGTCATTCTAAGTTTCTGCACACTTAGGCATACTACTGCACAGCCGACTTGCACAACATTGCATTAGTTGCACTGCTGGTGGCTGGCTTCACCTTGCTTTACAGCAAAAGCCAACTACAAGAACTTGCTAGCAATCCACTACCACAGCTCTGGCTGCTGCTGCACTCATAACAGTGATGCTGTAGAAAAATTTGGGTCTGAGGACTGGGGTATGAGGGGACAGTTCTGGCACAGAAATAACAGGGCAGAGGTTGGGACTGAGAAACATCAGCTGAGCTAGCCAAGCCAACCAACTTTAGGGGACTAGCATTTTTCTCCCATCAAAATGTAGATACTTTTCTGCAGAGAGGTGTGCAATTGCACATCGGGCTCTTTCAGAATACAGACTCACTGGCATGCACTGCAGCTCTAAATCCTATCAAAGGTACAAAGATATATCTAGCATAGGAAGAAAGGAAACCAGCACCATTACCCACCTAGCAACATAGCTAAATAACACTGACACTTCTCACTCAAGACTCTGTCCTCAAAGGCTTCAGACACCTCTATCATCTGCTGCTCTTACTACTTCTTGCAACTCAGATACTCAACAAGTAAAAATCCCTTTACTATGTTGGTTCATTGTCTATTGGGAACAAAAGTTCAGACTCTTGCTTTGCCGTTCAGCAAGCTACCAAAATCCTCTTTGTGGACTAGTAACTTGAGGTGCAGCCTTTAAAACAATCATTTTAAGCATTATTTTGCTTTCAAGTAAAATCCTTTTAATTTTTTTTTTTTTTACACATGACTGCGCAGAAAGGAAAAATTCTTACTTGAACTGAGCAGATCACAGTTAAAAATAGCTGCAACAGGGAGCTTACGCAATCAGGCTGGGAAATTGCCAAACAACTGGTGAACTCCCAGACAGACAATTTTAGCAATTTCAGCTTAACTTTTGCTAAGAGCACAAGCAGGAAAACTTTTTCTTTCAACATTTAAACTGAAAAAACCCAGGACTTTCTAAAGTCAAAAAAAAACATGTATAACTAGGGAAACTTAGATTTCCCTCACCTGGCCAGGCTGAAACTGGAGTGACTTCACTCCACTGTAAAAAAAATCACTGCCGTTAGCTGACTTCACTAGTCAACTAGAAGCACTAATTGCAACTAGAGGAATTAGAGAAGTTTACATACCTTATTTAGACAATAGGAGATAAGACACATGTGATAGACAACATGAAACACAGAAACATGAAATAAACAGGCAGCATAAAGTTAGAATCATACTGAGTTCATTACTTAAGTTCACAGTCACTTTGGAAGTGACGCTTACTAACGTTTGCATAACAATTAGCAATTCCTGTGAGGGAAGAACTTTGACAAGGAGCACTTCATAATACTATAGCATGTATTATTTTTATTTTATCACTCTCATTCTCACACTTCACACATGTCCATGGACTAATCCAAACACATTACTCACTCTATACACATCTGCACTTATAAATAGCATATTTCACATTACACATGCTTATAATTTACAGCTCTAATGTACATGCAAAAGAATTAAACATTTCATACTTACTTCAGACTTCCCTCCATTCCGAGGTTTCCAACACTGAAAGCACTTACAATACAATCTTACCTCTCTTCTCTTCATGCCACGACAGCCTTACTACTTCAGGTACTAACTTCTGTTAGATCTCATTGTTGAATCAACAATGGCACAGTGTCCTTTTAATTTTTTTCTTAACTTTCCTCGTATTCGCTCCTCCTAAATTCTTACTTTGCCCTATATTCTTTTTAAACTAGCACATAAAAGCACACAGCTCTGTTAAATCACTCTGGCTTAAACAACACAGCCTTAGACAGGAAGCAGATTCACTGACTATTTTTTTAGGAGAACTGCCAAGTTGCTACGCTGCTAAAGCAAATTTTTAACTATAGAAACTGCTTGAGTCACTCTAATATTTACAAATTTAAACTCTTTCTCTGTCTCTAAAAGGACAGTGAGCACTAATTAAAGATTGCTTACTAACTTTCCCACAGGTATGTCTACTACACACAAGGGTCCAGACAATGTTTTTTTTTTTTTTTTTAAAACTGTTTCACCGCAGTTCTGGCCACCCAGAACTGGAACCTGTCTTACCCAGACAGTCACCGGGGATATACACACTTGTCCCCAAGGGCCCTTATTTACCCAACAAGGTTTACTTAAGATACCAAGGACAAGGTACCCAGGACAAGGACACCTGCTCCTATTGTACTCTTTCTTCCTTGTGGTAGGTACCTTGTACATTACTGTACTTCTGTACCCTGTACTTACTTTGAGGTCCACACCCTCATGCAGCAACTCCACTGCAGCAACTCCACTGCAGCTCCACTGCAACAACTGCACTGCAGCTCCACTGGTCGACCAGACAGACAGACACTTAGACAACACTTTCACATACTTGCCTGCTTGCATCACTCACACCAGTAGACATCATGTGCAATCAGGGGAGAAATCATCATGTACAGGGAGAACCTGTATCCCATGTCTTTTCCAATTTAAGTTGCTTGTTTTTTTCCTAACTGCTTAGCAGAGAACAGCCAGAGTCCCATCTGGGTCAGCCAACTGATAGAGAGATTTCTGGGACTTGGTCTCTGGGTCAAATTGCTAAGCAGACATAGACTTCTTTATAAGCATATAGAAAATTTTATTTACATGCTATTTACAGATTAAGAATAGATTTGGAGGGATACAGGTTCTAAGTTACCCCATGGTGGATTTTTGATTTCTCCCCGAACCACACCCAAAACTCCAGTACTTGTACTCTATGGACAACAAGTGACCCATGTGATATACATGTTATTTCCCTCTCCTTATTTAGCATACTGGTGCATGGTTCCAGCCCTAACTGGGAGCCATGTATGGAAGTTCTGGCCTGCAACTTTGATTTCACAACACCCTGGAATGTTCCTTTTGGGAAAGCTATGACACACATGTTTTTCTCTGCAGGTCATCTTGACATTTTCTATCTTGTTTTTAACAGAAAACACGAGTCATGTTTTTTTTCTAATGTTCTTCCTCTGAGAGAAGTTAGGTTAACCTCTAAAATCTCTAACAATGCATAAATGTGGTGTGTGTTCCCTCCACTCCTAATAATGAAGAGTATTTGTAATAAATGAAATCATTCAGCAGAAGAGTGAAATCTGTAATCTTCCAATCTAACCCTAACACAAAACACAAAACTGGTTCATTTCTCTTATCAGTCACGAAGCTCATTAGAGGACCTTGAATTCATCATCATTTTTCCGTCTAATCAACTTCACAGGCAGGAGAAAATGGAGACCATTCGTGCCATCTGAACCTCCTTTCAGCTGTACCCCAAGGTCTCCTTCTTGGGCGTCAATCCATTGAAGTATGGAGACTTGCCTTCAGAGGAAGATGCAATATAGATGCAGTTTGGATCCTATTATAAATACATATTACTTGACTATACTGAATGATGATGATGATGATGATGATGATGATGATGATGATGATGATGATGATGATGATGATGAATGAATGAATGAATGAATGAATGAATGAATGAATGAATAAGCCTTGCAATCTCACAAAGCAAATGAATATTTTTGTAGACCACCAAGCTAAATATTGTAGAGATAATGAAGGAGACCAGAAGGAGACCAGGGAAAACATTGACATAGTGGGCATAACGGAAACCTGGTGGAATGCGGAAAATCAGTGGGATACCGCAATCCCAGGCTATAAACTCTACAGGAGGGACAGGGAGGGGCGTGTTGGAGGTGGGGTGGCCGTTTACGTTAAGGAAGGGATAGAATCCAGCAAAGTAGAGATTGAAGGCGGGTCCACCATAGAATCTCTGTGGGTAAAATTACCAGGCCTCAGGAGCGATGTAATACGGGGGCATATTATCGTCCTCCAGACCAGAAACTGGAAGGGGAACTTAAAATGAGGAAACAGATCAGGGAGGTGACAAGGAGGGACAGGGTTGTAATCATGGGGGACTTCAATTATCCTCATATAGACTGGATCAATTTGTGTTCTGGTCACAAAAAGGAGACCGGATTCCTTGACATGTTAAATGACTGTGCCTTAGACCAGCTAGTCATGGAGCCCACCAGAGGACAGGTGACTTTGGATTTAATATTGTGCAGTACTCAGGACCTGGTTAGAGATGTCAATGTTATGGAGCCGTTGGGGAACAGTGATCATGCTGTGATCCGTTTCGACGTGCATGTTGGGGGAAGAATATCGGGCAAATTTCTCACAAAAACTTTTGACTTCTGACGAGCGAACTTCCCTCAAATGAAGAGGCTGGTTAGAAGGAGGTTGAAAGGGAAGGTAAAAAGAGTCCAATCTCTCCAGAGTACATGGAGGCCCTCTTAAAATAGAGGCCCAGCAGAAGTGTATATCGCAAAGGAAGAAGGGCTCCACTAAATCCAGGAGGGTGCCCGCATGGCTAACCAGCCAAGTTAGAGAGGCCGTAAAGGGCAAGGAAGCTTCCTTCTGTATATGGAAGTCTTGCCCTAATGAAGAGAATAAAAAGGAACATAAACTGTGGCAAAAGAAATGTAAGAAGGAGATACGGGAGGCCAAGCAAGACTATGAGGAATGCATGACCAGCAACATTAAGGGAATAATAAAAGCTTCTTCAAGTATGCTAGAAGCAGGAAACCCACCAGTGAAGCGGTTGGCCCCCTGGATGGTGAGGGAGGGAAAGGGGAGATAAAAGGAGACTTAGAGATGGCAGAGAAATTAAATGAGTTCCTTGCATCTGTCTTCATGGCAGAAGACCTCGGGCAGATACTGCTGCCTGAACGGCCCCTCCTGACCAAGGAATTAAGTCAGATAGAGGTTGAAAGAGAAGATGTTTCAGACCTCCTTGAGAAATTAAAGATCAATAAGTCACCGGGCCCGGATGGCATCCACCCAAGAGTTATTAAGGAATTAAAGAATGAAGTTGCTGATCTTTTGGCTAAAATATGCAACTTGTCCCTCAAAACGGCCACGGTGCCAGAGGATTGGAGGATAGCTAATGCCACACCAATCTTTAAAAAGGGAAAGAGGGGGGACCCGGGAAACTATAGGTTGGTCAGCCTAACATCTATACTGGGTAAGATGGTGGAATGCCTCATCAAAGATAGAATCTCAAAACACATAAATGAACAGGCCTTGCTGAGGGAGAATCAGCATGGCTTCTGTGAGGGTAACTCTTGCCTCACAAACCTTTTAGAAATCTTTGAAAAGGTCAACAGGCATGTGGATGCGGGAGAACCCATGGACATTATATATCTGGACTTTCAGAAGGCGTTCGACATGGTCCCTCACTCTAAAAGGGGATTGGACAAGTTTCTGGAGGAAAAATCCATTATGGGTTACAAGCCATGATGTGTATGTGCAAGCTCTTGATTTTAGAAATGGATCATGTCAGAATGCCAGTGCAAGGGAGGGCACCAGGATGCAGGTCTCTTGTTATCTGGTGTGTTCCCTGGGGCATTTGGTGGGCTGCTGTGAGACACAGGAAGCTGGACTAGATGGGCCTATGACCTGGTCCAGTGGGGCTGTTCTTATGTTCTTATGACAATATAACTACCAACATGTAGTTGGTACCAACTACCAACACTGCCAAATCTGGATGCATCTAGAGTTTGTGAAATCAGAAAATCTCCCGATGATTACTGAAGGCAACAAAGGTTTCCCTGAGGTAGGTGCCACCCAGGCAGTGGTGCTTACCTGAAGGAGCTCTGCATCCCGGGCGTGACATGTAATCATATCAGTCCTGACCTTCCAGGCTCTCACACTGATTCAAATGTAAAAGAATGCCTCCCTTTGTTGATCTTTGGTCCACTTCAGGCCCAGGCGCCATGCGCTCTCACTAGTATGAGATGAAAACATGGTGACAGCATGCAGCAGCTGGGCCCAAAGCAGCCTGAAGACTGCTGAAGGGTGGTGTGGTGATGTGCTCCTGTTTGGGGGCACCACTGGGGGTCAGAAGCATCACTAGGGTTTACATCACCATCACCATAATGGTCCATACAGAATAAATTACAATATCATAAGCAGAGACTAAATGCAGTGCAATCACTAGGGTTGGTGTCATCTCCATTAATTAACTTTATTTATTTAAAAGTGTTTTAGTACAGGTCACCCAACAAATCAGTAATCAACAAAAAACCAGTGGTCAACTTCACTCACACCATTGAATAATAGTTCTAGTATTAGCTCTGATCCATGTAAATGACAGATGACTTATACTAACACTTATCGGTTCCCTGCTGTGTCATAAAAACACCTTATTCGTTCTTGGAACAATCAGTTTCATTGGTCAGTTTTGAGTAAAGCAAATCCACTTCTTGTTATGTAAAGCGGGTAAGGTTTCTTTTTCTCGTTATTTGGCTATAACTTTTGATAAAATATAGATATCTCAACATCGTTTGTCTCATTACATTCTGCAGGAAATTACCTATCAAATGGTATATAAGTTTATGGTATTATTCATAAACACCAAGTCTTCCACAATTTTGACCACTAGTAGTGTCACTGCCCTTGTGAAGGTCACCTGGTTTGGTCTCCCCTTAGCAATGCCACTGGGGGAACTATAAGAGTTTACCTGATGGCTCTTCTGTGCTGTATTCTGAATAAACCACTGGATACTGGTGAATTTGCACCTGAGTGTGATTTCCCCACCAAGGTACACAAAGTATTGCTGTCTTTCATGGAGCCCAGGAATCGGCCCTTCCTGCACCCATGGGGAAGCTTCCAGGGGAGGGGGCTAAAACCTTCTTGGGCCCCAGGCCCAGTCTCTATGGGGTTGTAGGCAGCCTTCCCTGTAAGCTGTGTGGCTCTGTGGACACACAGCGGGAATGGAAGCCCCTCACAGTTTGCCTCTCAGTGCTCTGGTGCTTGGCCATGATGACATCATTGGCAAGCACTCCAGATCCACCCCAAACTGCCACTGTAGGGCTCTGCACACCTTGAAAAAAGTTCAGGGAACACTGGTTGTGGGCCTGGTTAGACCTGTCCTCTGAAGTCAGTTGCCGGCCCTACTCAGTATAGGACAGAATATAAACCCAAATGATGTATTTTGAATACCAGGCCTCTTCAAACTCTCTTACTGCCAGCTTCCCTTTATGGCACCCAAAATCTGTGCTTGCCCAATAACCTCCTAATGGCTTGTATGATCTCTTTGTTCCTCAGTGTGTAGATCATGGGGTTCATCAGAGGGAAGACCACAGTGTGAAAAACCGCCACAACTTTGTCAAGGGAGAATTCTAAGAAAGGTCGGCAGTAGATGTAGATGGCAGGACCAAACATGATGAAGATGATGATGATGTGGGTGATGCAAGTGGAAGCAGCTTTTCTCTTCCCTTCAGAGGAGCCCATCTTCACCTTGACCAGCAGGGCTCCATAGGAGATGAGCAGGAGGATGAAACACATCACACTGGACAGGCCACTGTTGAAGAACATGAAAAATTCCAGAGCATAAGTGTCATTGCAAGCCAACTTGACAATCTGGGTGATGTCACAGAAGAAATTGTCCAACTCGTTGGGTCCACAGAAAGGGAGTGGGACAATAAAGATGATCTGGATAATAGAGTGCACGAAGCCTACACCCCAAGAGGCCAAGACCAGAGTCCAACAGACTGCTCTGGTGATAAGACTGGCATAGCGCAATGGGTGACAAATGGCTACATAGCGGTCAATGGCCATAGCAATGATAAGGATGACCTCAGATCCCCCCAGCATGTGAAGGAAGAAGATCTGGACTATACAGCCTTTGTAGGAGATTGTTTTGTGACTGGAGAAGAAATCAACAAGCATCTTGGGTGGGGTGACGGAGCAGTAGCAGATGTCCAGGAAGGCCAGATTGGCCAAGAAGAAGTACATGGGGGAGCTCATTCGGGGGTCGCTTCGGATGGTCATGATGATGAGGATGTTCCCTGGCAGGATCAGTGAGTAGAAGACAAGGAAGAGGATAAAGAGAAAGAGCTGAACTTCTCTTGCCTGGGAAAGACCCAGCAGTACAAACTCTTTCATGACGGTCTGATTCCTTTGCAGCATCTTTTAACATCCTCATTCTGCAGCAAACACACAGAATTGCAAAGGCAAGTAAAAGACGTCTGTGACATATCCAATCTGCACTTACTCACAAATCCAGTATTCGCTCCTCGTAAGGAAATCAAGCCTGCAAAAGTCTGACCTTAACACTTCCTGTAGCTTGGGGAAGTAGAAAGGGTCAGACTTTTGCAGGCTTGATTTCTTTACCAGGAGTGAGTACTGGTGGACTTAGCCGGCTTTGGCAATACCCGTTTATAAAATGCAGGAGCTAAACAGGTGAACACACAGATAATGCTGCTGTCTCATATAGCAGCAGTCCCTCCAAAATCACAGTCTGCCCTTGCTAGCCCCCAAGAATCTCTTTTGGTGTCCGGTTGTAAAACACAGGCTACAAATTATAAGTGGGGCAGTAGGTGATTTGCAGGAAAGACGGAGGGCCCAGTCCTATCCAACTTTTGAGAGCTGGTGCAGCTGAAATGCAGCCTTGAGGAAAGGAAACAAACGTTCCCTAACTTGCAGGAGGCCTCCGTGATTGCCCTCCCACCACATGATGCAGTGCATGTCTCATTGGCACGGTTGCACCGGAGCTGGAAAATTGGATCGGATTTGGCCCTCAATAGGCATAGGGTATTTCCTATTTTAAAAACACCTTTTATTATTATAAGCATTATTTCTGGAGGAAAAAAATATCAATTTGCCAATTAAGGGGACCAAAAATAATTGTACCAGGTAGCTCTGTAATCATGAGCCAAAACATCCTGGTATACATTTTTGACTCCTTGTTAATATATTCTATACCATACTTTTTTTTAGAATTCAAAATTAGTTTTTCAGAAACCAGGCACCAACTTTATATCATCCTTACAACAAATAATGGCTGTTTGTTTAAACTGTCTCTGAGGCCTTCCATCTTGACCTTTGTCGCATCTGTCCTCCGTGTCAAGGTTTTGTAAAAAGATTTTTTACACAAAGCCAGATTTTCTCCAGATTCGCTCTCTCTTACAAAGGCGGAAGGAGAGCACTAGTGATCAGTGGTGTCACTAGGGTGTACATCACCCAGTGTGGGAGGCCAGCGTGGCATCCCTATGATGGACCAACTCACATGCAGTGCGCAGGGCAATGCCCAGGCAACGGACAGGGTGTTGTACCATTGCCCAGCCCCCTGCTGGTTTTTTTGGCTATAACCTTTGATAGCAAAGAGATATTTAAACATGATTTGTTTCATCACATTCTGCATGAAATTACACATTGAATGATGTATAACATGATGGTATTATTCAAAAATACAATGATTTTAAAAAATTTTGGCCACCAGTGGTGTGTCTCCCCATGCGTGTTACCCAATGTGGTTTGCACCCCATAGACCCTCCTAGCAACACCACTGCAGGTGATCATTTATCAACCAGGGACTTATCCCAGTGTGTACGACAGTCATCTGGAATGACCTTCCAACTGGGAAGGAGAATCGGATCGGTTCAGTGAAGCTGACTTAGGTTCAGAGAAGAGCAAAGGAAGTGCATGATGTGATCACCATGATCCACTATTGACTCATTACTATAGTGGGACTGGGTTGGATAGCACTTAAAAATATTAATGGGGAAGTCTGACTTTGCTAGCTCAGTGGAACCTCCATGACAAAGGGTGGTCTGCCTATTTCTTGCGAGGGACAAATAGCAGGGAAAAGCTATTGCTTTCATATACAATCTGTGCATTTCTCAGACACATCTGACTGAGCGCTGCTGGAAACTGAATACTGGAGCACATGGTGGCAAAGATGGACTTTGGTCCCATCCAGCAAGGAAAGTCTTACATGGTGGAGCCTTGATGTGCATATTCTTGTCACATGGCTAGACTCTCACTTATATTTTGAACTATATCAGGTGCTCCAGTGTGTCCAGAAGGCATAGAAAAACAGAACAGAAAAATCCATGACCTACCAAAGATTATTAACTACACATGGGGTCTAAGAAGGAGTACACCTTTGACTGCATGATTTGGGGACAAATGGTAGGAGATGTGCACAACCATTATGCCCTGTTTGGGAGCTTCCAAGGGGCAGCCATCTAACCACAACTGGGCACAGAGTGGCAGACTAGATGTAGTATTTTTGAGAGGTGCAATTGCGCCTTGGCATGCAGAGGTGAACCCACAGTTGCCAAAGGGCTTCTTGTCCTCCTTTGCATGTAGTCACGTTAGGACCAATCAGGGCCAAGGAATAGCATGAAGGGCATCAACCACAACTAACAACAAACATTTACTAGAGGGGTAGCAAAAGTTAAAAAAAAAGAAGCGAAGAAGTGAAGAATGACATGGAATCAAAGGAGCCTTTTTGAGAGATGGCATTTGAGCAACTGAAGTTCATAACACTTTGCCTCAGTTCATAAGATGACCTCTCCCACACAAAGCAGCTTATCTGCTCTGCTTCTGTGGAGGAACTGAAGTATGAGCTTGGAGGTATCCATGCCATTGTCCAGCCTCAGGGAGCTCCATTACATAATTTTCTCCTACATGGTGCCTTAAGAGGTTAGTAAAGTCTATTCTAAGCAACAGGCAGCTATAGCATAAGATACATTTCCTCATGATCATGTACTCTCAAGAAAGGGTAGGGCTGTTTATTAAGTTATCAGAAGGTTGTTTCCTGGTTCGTGCTGAAAGGACCACAATAGCCTTTAGTGGTGGTTCAAAAGAAAAATCTAGTGGATGGGAAGGTATCAAATTAACAACCAGAAAAAGTGTGAGAAAGAGCTCTAAAATTTCTAGCTATCAGAAAAAAAAACCTTAGAGTCACAATTAGGACAAGAAACAGAGAAAGAGGAAGGCAGGCAGAGAGTGTCCAGAAATTAAAAGACAGGAATAAATGACTTACTGCTCAGTATCTGGATAGGAAAAGAGGCCCTTAGCAAATCATGGTTGTCTGCACATCCCAAAACCAAGTTGCTTCTGGACCCTTAAGAAGCACTGATGATGGAAGAACAGATCCAGTCTGTGATTAGCCCTGGAACCAAGCCCAGCCCAGCACTCAGAGACCTTGTTAAAAAAAGTTAGTGGCTGAGTTTGCAGCAGCCCCTCGGGGGACTAGGAACATGAATTAGTTCACCGTTTGAT
Organism: Tiliqua scincoides; assembly: GCF_035046505.1. Classification (NCBI taxonomy): domain Eukaryota; kingdom Metazoa; phylum Chordata; class Lepidosauria; order Squamata; family Scincidae; genus Tiliqua; species Tiliqua scincoides. The sequence goes on along the minus strand of NC_089825.1, from coordinate 139,678,564 downwards.
CAGATGATTCTTTTCCTAGTGTCCTATGATTTGGCTCTTGTACTTGAGCCACCTTGATGTGAGTTGTCTGCCCCCCACTCCCGAGCCATGCACAAAGTGGGTTTGAAAACACCTTGCTCACAACCCAATCCTATCCACACTTTCCTGGGAGTAAGCCCTATTGACTCTAATGGGAATTACTTCTGAGTAGACATGCATAGGATTGGGCTGTTAGACTCCAGTATTCAGGAGAGAGTATCCTGTAGGGCTTTTAGGCTCGGGAAGGGAGTTCGGATGTGGTCATGATCCAGCCACACGCAAGTCTTTTGAAATCCTATTGATATTAATGGCAGGGAGTGAAAATTTGAACCATGCAATGCTGAGCAGCATCTGCTGATCACTCTCCCTATTCAAGAAAAGAAACTGGAAAATTCTCCCTCACCTTGAATACTTTTGGTTGGGGCATGATTCAGTCGAAGGCATGTTTGTGTATTTGATACTGCTTCCATGGGGATGGTTTAAGAAAATTATATGGTGTAATGCAGCTCCTTCTTTTGACCATAGGAACTCCTGCTAAGCCAAGCACCCTCCTCCCCCAGGTAGAGACAAGATTTATTAATCAAATACGTTGATGTTTAAGGAATACTCATTATCAGCAATCTAGAACAAACTAATATGATAGACCAGTGATGGCAAACCTTTTAGTGACCGAGTGCCCAAACTTCAACCCAAAACCCACTTATTTATTGCGAAGTGCCAACATGGCAATTAAACCTGAATACTGAGGTTTTAGTTTAGAAAAAACAAATCGTACATTAACATCTTTTGTCTTTAAAGAAAAACACAATAACAGAGCTTTCAATGATACAACCTTTTATTGAAAGGTCAAAGTCTGCATTTGGCCTGCTTTTGAACCATTAATGTGATTTTTGCTGTTGTATGCATGCTGATAATTTGTCTAACCTTGGTTCATACTTTGTAAGTTTGAGAGCAACACATGCAGCACTCAGGTCATCTGTTAGTCTGTTTCTGGTGTCAGATTTGATATCATTCAAAGCTGAAAACAGCTGCTCACAAGCATAAGATGATCCAAACAAAGTAATCCCAAGTACTTTCATTGACTTAAAATTATTTGGCAGAGAATTCCACACTGCTGTCCTTTGTCATCCCTTCTATCCTCTCAAGTGTTTCACGCAGGTAAAGAGGGTACACAGTTGCTCTCCCCTACTTTAAAAGATGACTTTTTGCCTAGGAGCCAATTAGACAAGGTTAAACATAAGGAAGGTACCAAAGTTACACTGAATAAGAAGGGCATTTCCACTACCTAGGGAGAAATGAACCTTAGCAAGTGTAGTGTAGTGGCTAAGAGACATCAACTATCTGCAACAGGAGGATAATAAGACTGACCTACCTGAGAGTTACTGCAGGTATGGACAAGACAAGACAAGGCAATGCAGGTATGGACAAGACAATGACAAGACAGGTCAGCATTTTTGAAGTGCTGCATAAATACTTATTAATACTTATTACCACCCCCTGTATAAATACAACAGCAAAGGAATAGGGCAGCAGGCACAACTGAACAGGGAATGTGCAGAGTGATCCTGTGACACTTTACTCAGAATTCAGTTGAAAAAAGGCTTACTTCTGAGAAAGCCTGCACCAGATTCATGCCCAAGTGAAAGAGAGGTGGGGGTGGAACGAGGACAACTACAGAGTTGGGGCCCAATCCTATCCAATTTTCCAGTGCTGCTGCTGCTGTGCAAATGAAGTATGCACTGCTTCCTGTGGGGCGGGGGGGGTGCAGTCACAGAAACCTCCTCAATGTATGGGAACATTTGGTCCATTACCTTGGGGTGCACAGGTGCTGGAAAGTTGGGTAGGATTGAGCTCTAAGGGCCTGTCTACTTAGATGTAAACCCCATTATAGTCAGTGGGGCTTACTCCCAGGCAAGTGTGGACAGGACTGCAGCCTGAAGCTTCAACCTGATGCCCAATTTGCGGGGATGAAGCCCCCAGGCAGCCAGTGAATGTGCCCAGGACAGAGAGCCTGAGAGCGACTGAGGAGCATCGACCCAGCTTCGATGGCAATGACATGCTCTCAGATCTAAGCGCTGGATCTCCGCCTGGATGGCCAACTGCTGCTGCTGCTGCTGCTTGTTCATGGCGGAGGCAGGCGCTCCAACAACCACCCTGCCTGCAGACCCACTGACCAACCAAGGCAGCCAACAGCACCCCCCAGCAGCCGGCCACTCAGCCCGGCAGCCAGCACGCAACAAGCCCCGGCGCTGTCAGTTCATCCCTACTCCGGCCGAGGAAGCCCGGGGTCACAGGAGGGGGCCAGGCCATGGAGAGCTGCCGCCCGCCTCTCGCAGTCAACACCCCACCGGGCCTCCAGAGCTGCTGCCCCATGGCTTTCTGGGGCTTCAAACTCAGAGTTGAAACTCTGTACTGGGGCGACAGTGCGCGTGCCCACGGAAAGGGCTTTGAGTGTCCTCTGTGGCACGCGTGCCATAGGTTCGCCATCACTGTGATAGACAAACAATGCAATCTTACCTGACTAAATCCTATCTGAAACTGTATCGTTCCAAAGAATATCAGAGACCACCTTTCAATAAACATATTAATTCAATATGATGGTACAAGTGAACGAACAGAACAGGTTAATACTGGACAAGGTGATATCTCAAGTTTTTTTTTCTTTCTGTTAAAGGTGGTGAGTCTAATTGACCGCATGTATTTTGATTTTTAAGTCATTTCATTCTTTGGGCTTAAGAACAAGGAGCAACAACACCTGAAAATAAGTCACGTTGGGCTGACAGTGCAATCTTAGACATGTCTAATCAGAAGGAAGTTCCACTGAGTCCATTGGGACCTACTGCCACGTAAGGGACCAATCCTATCCAACTTTCCAGCACCAGTGCAGCTGCAATGCAGCCTTAGGATAAGGGAAAAAAGTCCCCATATCTTGACAAGGCCTCTGTGCCTGCCTCCTCAACACAGGATGCAGGGCATGCCCCATTGGCATGGCTGCACTGGCACTGGAAAATTGGATAGAATTGGGCCCTAAGTGTGTACAGACATCCATGATATCCCCAGATCCGGTATCTGTGGATCCAGTGATCCACGGTTCTCCATGACCTTGCATCCCCCCCCCCCCGGCACCAATTCACTTTTATTCTTACCAATAGTGCTAAGAATGAATGTATCTTGCTTTTACAGGGTATTATAAAACTGAACCTTATAGCCAACAAGCAGGCAGGCACCCTGCATGCAAGGGGGACACAGGAGAACATTAACAGGATGTAGAAAGCTTCCTGTTGAAGGTGTAGACTGGGTAAGGCAGTTTTGTGCGATTCTGCCAGGTCCACACTGTAGCTGTCACGCCCAAACTTAACTTGAATGATTTGTTTTCAAGCTAGACCACTGGTATCAAATTTGGTTTGATAGGCAGAAAGAACTGTTCTGTTGTTTAGGCATGGGCTCAGAATGGCAGAGTTTATACCAGGCTTGGCCAAGCAAGAGGTCTGTGTTTGCCCAACAACCTCCTTGTGGCTTGTTTGATCTCCTTGTTCCTCAGTGTGTAGATCATGGGGTTCATCAGAGGGAAGACTGTTGTGTGGAAAATAGCCACCACCTTGTCAAAAGGAAAGTCCAAGAAGGGGTGGCAATAGATATAGATGGCAGGACCAAACATGATGAAGATGATGATGATGTGGGTGATGCAAGTGGAAGCAGCTTTTCTCTTCCCTTCAGAGGAGCCCATCTTCACCTTGACCAGCAGGGCTCCATAGGAGATGAGCAGGAGGATGAAACACATCATGTTGGACAGGCCACTGTTGAAGAACATGAAGAATTCCAGAGCATAAGTGTCATTGCAAGCCAACTTGACAATCTGGGTGATGTCACAGAAGAAATTGTCCAACTCGTTGGGTCCACAGAAAGGGAGTGGGACAATAAAGATGATCTGGATAATAGAGTGCACGAAGCCTACACCCCAAGAGGCCAAGACCAGAGTCCAACAGACTGCTCTGGTGATAAGACTGGCATAGCGCAATGGGTGATAAATGGCTACATAGCGGTCAATGGCCATAGCAATGATAAGGATGACCTCAGATCCCCCCAGCAAGTGAAGGAAGAAGATCTGGACTATACAGCCTTTGTAGGAGATTGTTTTGTGACTGGAGAAGAAATCAGCAAGCATCTTGGGTGGGGTGACGGAGCAGTAGCAGATGTCCAGGAAGGCTAGATTGGCTAAGAAGAAGTACATGGGGGAGCTCATTCGGGGGTCGCTTTGGATGGTCACGATGATGAGGATGTTTCCTGGCAGGATCAGTGAGTAGAAGACAAGGTAGAGAACAAATAGGAAGAGCTGGGTCTCTCTTGCCTGAGAGAGACCCAACAACACAAACTCTTTCACAATGGATTGGTTTCCATTCTCCATCTTGCTGCTGCCATCTTCTACAAAACATGGGGACAGAACAGTGTAAATAAGAAGAACATTCAATAGAGCTCTGTGCTCTATGGAGTGTGTAGAGGAGTGTGATTGTTCACTTCTTCTGCTACCTTTAAACCACCCACTCACACTATTACTCAGGATTTGTTAATTAATTTTATTCTTGTTTTTATATACTAATTTTTTTTAAAGTTGTTTCAGTGAAGACTTCAAAATTCCATTATAAAAAGTTCTACCTATTTTAAAAATGTCATTATAAATGTTTTTAAAAATCAAATGTGCCTTGTAGGGGTATACCCTGTACATACCTGAAAGTGTATACATATCTGTGACATTGCACTGAAATCTACGTAGAAAGTCTGTCCCATTAGGCAAGACCCATCTCTGCTGGTGACCAGAAGTACTTAGCTGAAGTGCTAGCAGAATGCTTGGAAGCAGCAACAAAAGTGGCAACCCAGGGGCACTTACGTTCTTCAGTGTCCCTTTTCCTTACAGCTCCTCTCTGACTACCTCCTCTGCTTTTGCTCCTTCCTTGGATCTCACTCTCTCTCTCTCACTCTCCCCCCTCCCTCTTCCTCCACAGAGCAAGTTGATACTGGAAGCAAGGCTCACTATGTTTAGTGAAACATACCCCAATGAAAGGGTGCCTAGGAGGGCAGTTGCAACATAACTCCAGGCATGTTTACTTGGAAGTAAGTCCCATTCTTCCCAATGGAGTTTACTTCCAGGTAAGTTTAGGATCCAGGTAAGTTTAGGATTGCACGTCTAGGATTGCAGCCTGGCAGCCCAATCCTATGCATGTCTACTCAGAAGTAAGTCCCATTAGAGTCAATGGAGCTAACTCCCAGGAAAGTGTGGATAGGATAGGGCTATCAAGGCTCTCTGTTCTCCTCAGACTGGAAAAAAGAAGGAATCAGCAAAGCGGATAAGAAGTTGGAAGAAGTTAGAGAATAAAAGTTGAAGGGCCCTCTTGGTATTTTGCTACAATCGCTCAAAGGCTGGGGTTTACTTTGAGGATTTGTGTGCTGCCTTTCAATGATATAAAGAACCCAATCAAGGTGGCTAAAAAGAGGCTTAAAAGGTAATTCTCAACTAGTCCAAATGAATTTAAACACACATATCAGTGTGCCTGCACAAAGGGTGTTCATTGTTGAAATAGGCTACAGAGTCCACGGGCAGAGCAACCATTTGAATATCACAACAGAGCAGTGGTTCTCACATATTTAGCACCAGGACCCACGATTTAGAATGAGAATCTGTCCAGGACCCACCAGAAGTGATATCATGACCGGGCGTGACATCATCAAGCAGGAAAATTTTAAGAATCCTAGGCTGTAATCCTACCCACACTTACCCTGAAGTAAGTTTCATTGACTATCATTGTTAAAAGCATATACTGGTAGCCTGTTCAAAGTACAGGTCTGTAACATTTCCCCAAATGCAGTCACATACCATGGGAGCATCAAGTCTAATATATTAAAAATAAACTATTTAATTGAATGGGGACCCACCTGAAATTGGCTCGCGACCCACCTAGTGGGTCCCGACCCACAGTTTGAGAAACACTGCAATAGATTAATATTCCAAGGAATACTGCTGTTTTATTGTTTCGCATTATGTAAGCTGCCTTGAGATTCCAGAAAGGTGGAGTATAAATTTTTTAAATAAATGATTTTTGATTGCGTTCTTGTTGTATAGTCAGTACAGAGGCCCGCATGGGCTGACACTGTGCTTCCATGCTGGTTGGAGAGGCCCTGGCCGGGTGTGTGTGTTAGAATACAGCTTAGGTCACCCAGGCTAGTTCCACCCCTCTCCAGGTCCAGGTCTGCCCACCAGCCTGCTTTTCCCTTTCCCCAAAATGCCCCTTTCTAACCTCCTGCCACCCTCCTCAGCCCCCTATGCTGGCCAGCCTAGCTGGGGCAAACTTACCCTTGCCCCGTGGGGGATCGAGCACAAGGAGACTGATGTGTGTCCTTGCGCTGGCCTAGTCTGCTCACAAGGAGTTGCAAACGTGCTTTCCGGAATATTTTTGTTACATGCCCAGTGCATTATTGTTGCATGCTCCATGCTTTCCTGAGAGGTGAATTGTTGAAGGAGTCAGTGTTGTGGAGGAGAGAGCACAAGAGATTTAAAGTGCAATCCTAACCGACTTTCCAGCACTGACATAGCTGTGCCAATGGGGCATGCACTACATCCTTCAGAGGGGAGAAGGTCAAGCAGGCCTCCTGAAAGTAAAGGCATATTTGTTACCTGATTTGGGGGCTGCATTGTGGCTAGGTCAGTGCTGGAAAGTTGGTTAAGATTGTGCCCTTAGAGCACAATCGTAACTGGGATTGATGAGAAGAAAGTGAAAGACATAGAAAAATGGATGATTTTCAAGGGTTGCTTACCATTCATAAGTAGTATAAGGGACCCACCTTCTGTCAAAATACCGGAACCACGTGACCGGATGCAGAAACCCCTCCCCCCTCCCCACCCCCGGAAGCACGTGACCGGATGCAGAAATACGTCAGCGGAAACCACGCCCCGGAAGGGGTGGAGGGTGGGCATGTGACCCCTCTAGGAACTCCTCACGAGACCCCTGACCACGTGGTGGAGGTTTCAGAACAGCAGGACCAGGGGGGAGGGTGGCGCCCGAAGGGCGCCATTTTCTGCGCCGCCCCCCGGAAATGGGGTGCCATGTGACCCCTGTAGGAACTCCCCTCGGGACCCCGGACCAATAGGAGGGGGTTTTAGGGACCACAGGACCGCTGCGTGGTGTGGAGGGTGGTCCCGAGGATATGCCAGGGCATGTCTGGACAAGGGGGGAAATTTAAACCGCCAGGGAGAGGGGAAAAACCCTCTTTCTTTTGCAACCAGTAGAGACTTACCACAACAAACAAGCAAAAATAAATAAATAAATAAAATGGAGAGACCCATGGAACTTGACTTGCCAGAGTGTTTAGGGACGACAATCAATTTTTATAATCTGGAGCCAGAGCAAGGTGTTGCAACAATAGACTGGGCTGCATATTTGAATCACGGCGAACAACTGAGTGAGAATGCGACAGCCACAGTCACAGCCACTGTGGAAAATGCACCGGTCTCTTCCCTAGAGACACCCAAGAGGCCTACAGAGCCAAGCAACCATGCAGCAGCCCCACTGCGAAAAAAGCAGAGGAAGCGTTATCACAGTACCAGCTCAGACGATTATGAAAAACCCTCTCTACACCTTATGTACAAGCTTGCCTTAAATGAAGAAAGCCGCTGTTACCCATCTGTCCCATGCAGGTGTGATAAAAACAAGAACAATGTTGGACAGCATGACGCTGTGGAATCTTTGAAAGCCAAGAATGCACAGGTAAGATTCTTCTGGAGTTGTGAACAAAAAAAAAAAATGTTTTAGGATGTGTGAATAGTTCTGAAAGAGGGGTCTAATCAATTTTAAATTATTTTAAGGAACCACCTGTGGAGAAAGAGGGCCCCAGCTTACCTGAGAACAGACAGTATTTGGTAGGTGACCTTCTGGGGGTGGGGTGTGGGGGGGGGTTTGGTTATATTTTAAAGAAAATTTAATATTTGGCTAAAAATATTTTGCAGGATCTTTTAGAAAAACAAGAATCTTTCGTTACACTGAGACATCTGTTAGGACTGCAATTGACAGAAGCGGATAATGTCCTACCAAGAAACTTCTCAAGTGCAACACGTGGAATAGCCAGAGCAGTTGTTCACAGCGTGCTGAAATTGTGCTTACAGAACTACTTACATGAGCTGTGTCAAGGCTGCCAGGTGAATGCCCCTGGGCAGCTAGCACATGAGTGTGTCAACTGGAGACAGTCTGATATAGACACAATGTTGAGAGAACTGTGTTGGAACTTGAATGTACCCGCCATACTGCATCTTTTGACAATATTATTGAAATTAACCACAGGAGGAGTGTTTTGTTTAATTATATGTAAAGATGGACACGCTGCAGTTAACACGCCTGATGGATACAAACTCCTATACCAGGAAGATGTTCAAAGGTGTATTTCCTTCTGACCAGTTGCCTAAAAAGAAACTTCTGCAGAGACCACTGGGGCTAGTGGTCAACACACATCCACACAACCTGCCTGGAGAACACTGGCTCGCGATATACCTGACAGAAGACAACCACGGTGAATTTTTTGACTCCTATGGACACCCCCCAGACCATCCCCGCCTCCCCAGAGCCATCATGACATTTTTAAGAAAAAACGCCTCTGTAACGACATTTCAAACAAGGCAACTACAGGCCCCAGACGCTGTGACCTGTGGGTACCACTGTGTGTTTTTTCTGGACCAGCGCTGTAGGGGCCGGAGTTTTAAACAGATTCAAGAACTGTATTCTGATGATTTACCAAGGAATGACCAGATGGTGGTGCAATTTGTTAAAAAGGAGAGGAACATGCACCGATCTGCTCCCTGTGTTTTTCAACATGCCCAGACATGTGTCTCCTGTAATGATTTTCATGGCCGTGTTTCTCAATAAAGTGCCCCCCCCCGGCTTAAAAATGAAATTTATGTGCCTGGTTTATTTGTTTGTTTGTTAATAACAAGGCAAAGGCAGTGGGGGTGGAGTTAAAAGCTTATTTTATTCATAAGCTGAGCCAATTAAGGGTGTTAGATTGTCTTTGCTTTCTAGAAGATCTCCTGGATGGGGTGGGCACCTGTGGCAACTCTGTAACAGGGCCTGGATTTTTCATGTGTTCCAAAATGTCCTTGATGGTGGGATTCCCAACAACTGTGGATGGAACATTAAGTTCAGCCATGGCCTGGAGAAATAAATCCCATCCTTTAGGGATGTGCCGGGCAGGCAGAGCATGAAACTGGGTGATCCCCTTCACCAAGTACTGCATATTGGAACCAGGAGCAGGTTCCCCTCTGTAAACAAAAGCACCTTTTTCATCCCAGGATGAAATACTTTGATTCTGCTTCATTTTGTTTAACAGCAGCCGCACTTTATTCTTAAATCGGGCAGGCAGGCTGTCCAAGACCTCATGAAAGATACCTGCGTGAGTTGCAGGGGATTCTGCAGCAACAGCACCGGGCTCAGGGGCTGATGGTAAAAACAAACTGAGTTTTTCCTTTTCAGCGTCAGCCTGTTTGACATGGACCAGGTATTTTTGAAGCAGTGCAGTATATTGTTTAGCTTTCTCGTCCTGGGACAAATCCCACCTCTGAAGAACACCTTGCATTTCACCATCTAAGGAATACATGGCTGCAGCCCTGATGTTTTCCTCTCGTGGAGTAGGTGCCTTGAGTTGCTCTAGCTGGTGGCTAGGCACAAGGTACATTTTTTCAGCATACTCCATTACTGGCTAGTTAAAAGGCCAGTTATTAGTGGAATAGCAAAACTTAGTAAGGGGCCAAGAAAACCGCCCGACTGCTTAACAAGCTGCTTCTTTCTTTTCAAAGACAGCCTTTTATTGCTCAGTCTTTTGATAAACGCACGTTTTTTTCTCAACACTGATATCTGCCGGGCAGATAGAGGTACGTTGCCTTTTAAAGTATTGAGCGCTATTTCTGAGATGGCAGAAATTAAGTCACATGAAGCATGAGACAGAATGAAGTGTCTCTGGCGCGGGGAAGCCTTGATCAGCAGTTTTAAAAGGGGCAGATTTCTCTTAATGCAGTTAGACATGTTGTGGGCTGGCGGGCAGTTACAAGTGAGAAGCCAGGTGCTTAAGTCACCTCCTTTTGTTATGGGTTGTGGTTTTTTTCATAATATATACAACAGGCCAATCAGGGGGAAACAACCCCGTTCTTAGTCTGTAAGCTTCCGGGGTGGTTGCGCACAAATCCACCAATAGATAACCATAAGGCTTGGTGGTTGCATCCTGGAAACTCTCCATGAAAAACTTACTGTTTCCTGGGTACATCTGGCGGGCCAGCGTTACAACCTGTAGTTTATCCCTGGGGTTTTTGAACAGTACCATATATTTTGCATTTAGGGTGGTCGTGCGACTGGTTTTCCCCTGGCAGAATATATTCTGTGTGATGAGAAAAACACTTAGATTACGGAGATGTACATATTTTGTAAAGACGTTGCCAATTTCCGCGCTGTTAGAAGCAGAGGTCATTAGATCATCCAATATGACAAAGTTCACTTTATTTGGGGGGAGCAACTGGTCATCACTGAAGGATTCAGGAAGACCCTCCATGAAGCGAATATGGGGGTATTTACACAGGAGTTCTTTGTACACAGGTTGCCAGCAGCTGTAGCACCAAATAATATTTTCAGCCATAACAGAAAACACAGTATCAGCATTATCCAGCATATTTTTTATAAAGTATGTTTTCCCGCAGTGGCTAGGCCCAGCTAGAATGGCTGAAAACGGGTGCCTCCAGCGCACATCCATCTTAAAAGCCATAAGGCAGGGTTTTGAAATCTTTTACCAGAACCCTCTTGTCATATACTACCTTTAGTGTTTTCTTTAGGGGCCCTGTTTCAATATTCCACTGCTTTTTATTTCTCAAAATACCCATTTGCTGTACAACAATTTCTTTAGGATTTGACCCGTAGTCCAGAACCATCTGTTTCAGGCTATGAAAATTTACATGCTCTGAATTAGCCGATGTCAGTGTTATTCCTTTAACCTTCATAGACAGTTTTTGAGAAGGATATAAAGAATAAGCATATGTCTTCAGTCCAGATGAAACAAACTCTGTGATACGCTCATGTGGCGGAATCTCGCTTGTCAGATCCCCTAAATAGTCGCCTAAGGGAGGGCACCACGCCCCTGGGCGGTGTACAAATATCACAGAGTCTGTGTCATGGTACAGACACCTCTCCTGTAACCTGTCTAACAGGTTATAAAGCTCCAGCCGGGCATATGCAGTTGTAAAAGCCCCTATCAAAACATTAGTTTTCCCAGACAGTGTAAAACGCTCCTTAGCATGGCGCCACGATACACTCACAGTTTCATCATCAATAATTTCAAAGCCTGAGACTTCATAGTCTTGAGAAAAGGCATAACCCATGAGCTCCGTAGGGTCCCTCACAATGGTGGTATTCAGAAGGTTTGAACGCTGTGCAAACTTCCCCCACAAAGAGTTTAGAAACAGTTTTGCTATTTGACGCTTTGCTGGGTTCACAGTGATATGATCCGGGCGTAATTGAATCCCTTCTCTCTCATAGTAATCATTAATATATTTGTTTTGTTTCTCCACATCTGTACACCACCCTGGATACCCTGAAGCCTCCTGTTTCTGGCGCAAGTGCATTTTAATGTAATCTGAAAACAGATCCTCAGATTTGTTTTCAAAATGCCATATTTCTAAAATTTCCAAAACTGTGTACCCCTTTTCTATAGCCTTCATTAACTCCACTGCACCATGTGCCTTCTAGGGCTCTTTCGTCATCTGTGTGGTGGCACGTTTCCTGCTGCCTAGCCTCTGCGCATGTGCGGCACAGAGGAAACATGAGTTTCTCCCCCACCCTCACTGGTAATACTGGGAAAATGAGACCTCTTGGAGGGAGCACTCTAGTTTTCACAAGACCAAAGTAGTCAGAGAGAGGTCCAAAATTATTAAATATGATTTCTGGATGCCCAATTGGATAAAGTTTAGTCTTATTGACAAAGGGGTATAAACTTGTGAAATCATAATAACAGATCTCTTCACCATCTGTAGGCTTATAATACAAAGTTATGGCATTGGTTCTGCCCCCAAAAAGCGCATCCCGGGGTTTTAAAGCCTGTGGGAATTTTTTTTCACTTAGAAACCCCCTAAGCTCAGCATCTGTTTGACACATCTGGTGCCACTCGTGCTCCCAAATGGTCCTGACATCAAACCCCTTGTTTTTGAGATCGGCTGCTTTAAATTGGATTTTGTAATGGAGGTCACGAAAGCTTGTACCAGTCATGGTGATTCTAGCATTCTCATTGTAACAATTAGGACACCCATAAAAAAACAGCCGTTAAATTCAAAGGCAGTTGGCCTGCCCTGGACAACTGCAAACCCATCCAGAAAATAACTCCCCACCTGGTGTTCACCTCCTTTTAGAGCATGCCTGATCTCAATTCCTTCTTTATGTTCAAGATACTGAAGCCACTGTATGGCCGGAGTGGAAAATCTCTTTGTCTGTCTGTGGTAATTGTCCCAGGGGAGAAGAGCAATAGTTTCTTTTTTTAGGAACATGTATCTAAACATGGCCATACAAACACTAGCAAGTGTCAACAACTGGAAAGGATCTATGCCCTCATTCTTACCCTCTCCTTTAGTCATAGTTAGGATTTCCTCCCTGTACAAGAGGCAGGCCTTCCTCAATATTTTTACATCCTGCTGGCAATAGTGCGCAAGCTCTCGCTGGAGATCAAAAGTGTTATTTTTGTTCTCCTCATACCAGGAGAGAAAATCCTTCTTCTCACCTGGCATCATATTTTCAGGCCCATAATATTTTTTATCAGGAAAAGATCCCACATAAGTGCTGTTTTCAGCCGTGTTAAAAAAATGTGGGAAAAATCCTTTACACCCCTCAAACCCCATAGCCTGTGGGAGTTTTGACAGCTTCATGGGAAGAAAGTTTAAACTATCTATAAACCTTATGCCCAGTCATTTTACGGCCACACACATCAGCTTGCCCCCCTGCACAATGAGATCTATGTCCATTTTTTCAGCCAGTAGTTCCCGAACTACAAAATAAGAATCATAACCTTTGGCGTTATGGGCCAAAAAGGTATAGTTCTTGAACTTTTTGTCAATAAACTTTTTAACAAAGGCAGAAATGCACCCCTCCCCTTTGAACTCCCAGGTATCTTTTTCCTCCATACCCATTGCAAAAGTGTAGTTGACTACATGGGTACCTGTGTCTTGAGAGCATTCAAAATCATAAAAGATATACCGTTCTGATACCTCAACTTCCTTAAGAGGGGGCATGAAGCACTGGTGACTCTTTATAGGGCCAAGCGGTTCTTGGCATTGCTTGCAGCACTTTACTGTGCATCTGTGCTTTCTAGGGAGATATGCCTCACAGGTGTCACACATAGATTGTGGTGCTAAAATTATCTTGTTCTCAGCTGCCAGTTCTTTATGTCTTGCCAGGCAGCGTGCAGATTTTGCTAATAATTTACAAGTGTCACAGCGTTGTGCTTTGCCCGGTGCACACTGGGGTTCCAAACATAAATGGCAGCGATATGCACAGTTGTGTGTATGGGTATAAGCATTTCCACACAGAGTGCAGTAATTTTTTCTACCAAAGAACCCTTTCATGTTTAGGATCCCATAATAATGGTCATCGTGCAGCAGCAGAAAGCAGGACTTGGGATATATAGGGGGCCCTGTTCTAAAAATACCCCACCCTTTTTTGCCGTGTATGACCACCCCGATATTCACGTGTAAATGGCTTTCAAAGATTGGCACATCTGTTAACATTAACTTTTGCTGAGGCGTAATACACAACTCGTCATACATTTGTCTGGTGTCCTGCATTAACTGTGTTACAGTTTTCCCAGGTGCTAGGACTGCTAGAAGACTTCCCCCAAAACACAGGTTATCACCAATGTTACCGAGGTCCACAAGGTGGTGCCGCTTTTTATGTATGATTTGGCTATAGAGTATAGAGCTGACCACGCGTCTACCACACCCCCCCTTATTTCTGATTACACTCACTATGAGGCGTAGTGTACCATCAAGATGAATCTCAGTGTTGCTCTGCATAAGATGTGAGATTTAGTTCAAAAAATCTTGAGCACTCAGAGCCCCTCTATGCCTTCTAACAGAAAAGAGTGGGTCATTTAACCCCCCGCCTTCTAGGCGCATCTGAACCAGATCGCCATCTTGCAAGAGGCCATTTAATTCATCAAATAGCTGTTGAATACAATTGCTTATTGCCTCTTGCACCAGAAGGGGGTGGCCCAGTTGCTCAAGGTTTTGAAACCGAAAAGACATTCCAATTCGGAAAACTGGTAAATGGGGGGCATGCCACTCCCACCGATTCACCCTCTCCAGATAGACTTTTGAGGGGTCATTATCGGAATCTGATTCAGCACTGTGAGATGTTCCTGAAGCAGGACCCTGTGTTTCTGGAACATGTAGGGGTTCGTGGTCTGGTTCAGAGCTGTGAGATGTTGTTGGAGAGGCTGGTAGCTCTGGGGAAGGAGAACCGGTGTCATCAGATTCCACTGAATCAGGGAGTCCTTGATCAACAACCAGGTTTTCTGGTGTGGGTTGGACCCCTGCCCCAAATTGGCTCAGAACCCCTGGGTAAATTTGGACATGTTTAATTTCTTCTAGGAATGCTACAAGCTCAGCCTTTTCCAGAGTCCCAGCTATGAATCTAAATCAGTGTTCTTTCAAACGGGCATTCAATGCTGAAACTTGTGTTGTGATCAAAGAGGTGAGGTAGCGTTCTCTTTCCTGTATGGCGTTCCTGCAGTCTGAAAACATGTATCCTGTCTCCATTTGCTCATGGCTGATGCTTGGCAGTGGGGTAGTGTCAGTAGCCTTTTTACACGGGGGCTCATCTTCACATGTGCTCTGTGTTGCAACACGTTTTTGAGGGTTGGCAGCTGTAGGGAAAAAGAGCACATTAAGAAACCTTTCCAAAGGACAATGGGAGGCTGTTGGGGAAAAAACATTTTTAAAAATGCGCTTTTTAAAAGGACTTACCTCTCTGGGGGCTGGTGCTGGTGTGTGACTTTGGTCTCACAGCCTTAGAGCCTTCCCCTGGAAAACAAACATCAGGACATTAAATTTTTTAAATTGTCTGAATGCTGTGGAAACCCCCCCTCCCCCAATATTTAAAACAGACCTGTGCGCTGCAGTGCCTGTATGTATGTGTGTGTTTTGTTTTTGAGAGAGTTAACGCCCATAAGAACATAAGGACAGCCCCGCTGGAGTGGCAGGGAGTTCCACAGACCAACCACATGCTAAGTAAAGGCTGCTGGGAAGGAGAACATTATAAAATGGGCTTTTTAAAAGGACTTACCTCTCTGGGGGGTGGTGTTGGTGTGTGACTTTGGGCTCACAGCCTTAGAGCCATCTCCTGGGAAACAAACATCAGGACATTAAATTTTTAATTTTTTTTTTATTTTAAACAACTGTCTCAATGCACTGAAAAAAACTGTATTTAAAACAGGGGCGGGTGTATGCGTACCTCTGTGAAAGGAATAATGTCCCATGGGTGCACAGATTGTTCTGGGGGTTGCAGCAGTATCTGAAAGAAAGAACAACAAAAATTTAAAAACGGACTAGCCCTAAACGGGTGTGAACACAGGCCTGCATGCAGAGCAAAATCATGGCCTGGGTCAAGGATCCTTACCTAGGGCCACTGTGTGTCTTGGTTGTCTTGGTGGCATTGGATCTGGGGGGGGGGGAAGAGCTTTAGTGTTTTGTGAAACAAGAAAAGGGCCTCCCCCCCTTTTTTCTTTTTCTTTTTAGCTTTAAACAGTAGGAATTATCTCTCTGGGGAATGCTGGAAGGGGCTGCCTCTCCTAACATGGGTTCATCCAACCATGCTGAGTCAGGGAAGAGAATAGACATTGATTGCCATTTTTATTTCTATTTTTTATTTATTTTAAAAAAGGTGCAATTTCAGACTAATAATCAAGAATACCGACCAGCCATCTGTGATTCTGTGAAGCCTCCTTGCTCTGCCATTTTCACAGTCACCTGGGTAGTAAATACTTGAAAAAAACATTCAAGATTTAACAAACGGACAATGATTTCAGGCACATCACATAGATGCAAGCCCCATTCAGAAAACTAAATCTATAAACAGGACATTTTATAAACATTTATAACATTTATAAACATATATAAACATTTTATAAACAGGACATTAAACCAGTCTTGCCATAGCAAAACGGGGAAAAAACAAACTGCATTTAGCAAACCCCATGCCCCACCAAACATCCACCCCCACCCCGCCCCCTTCCAGCAAAAGCAAGCACATGCTTTGCCACCCAAGATGGCGGCCAGGCTCACAAATGCAAGCCTCACTCAGAAAACTAAATCTATAAAAAGGGAATTTATCCAGAATGCAGACAGCTTTCCCCCAAAATAGCTACCCAGATTCAAGGGAGCACAGCTGGCAACCAGGCTGACCCCAGGAAAACGGGAAAAAAACAAACAAACTGCATTTAGCAAACCCCATGCCCCACCAAACATCCACCCCCCTCCCCACTTGCAGCAAAAACAACCACAGGGCTTGCCACCCAAGATGGAGGTCTGTATATACTCACCTGTGTGGGAGATAAGTCTGTCTACCCAGGTTCAGGTGGAGAGAGGAAGATGGTGGCTGAGATCGGTGCTTATATGGCTCTCTGCCTGGCCTCCTATGATTGGCTGCTCCTTTGGCTGCTTGCTCAGAATTCTGGGAGTGGTCTCCGCCTCCCCCCAGCTCCTGCAAAGAAAAGATCAGAGCCGCCCACCCAACCACCCCCCAAATCCAGCAGCTTCAGGTTGTTAATGAGCATGTGAGCTTGGGGAAGGTGTGCTGCTAAACTGTTTCCTTAGGTTTGAATTGATTAAATCACTGTTTAAATGGAGGCCTGTGCTGGTTTTCCACACCCTGTGACCAGCCAGCCTGTTTTGAAACAAAACTTTTTTTTTATTCCTGCTTTTTACACATAGAATATAAAAAATACTATAGTAACTACAGAATGCTAAATTGAAATAAATCTTTTTATTCCTGCTTTTACACATACAACATAAAAAAAATGTACAATGGCTACAAAAATCTAAAACACAGCAATATTTAAAAGTCAATCATTTCACAAGGAATCTATGATAATTCATTCTCCCCGTGATATGCTGCATGTGCTGTACAAACCTCTGATCTGATAATTTTAAAATCTTGTATAACATTTTTTGGGGTTCTGGCACCTTGTGCACTGTTTCAATGAGGGACAGTGTGTATTGGATTGTTTCACAATCCACATCTAGACAGTGCATTGGAAAACCAAGCATTAAAATAAGATGCAGTATGGCGGGTACATTCAAGTTCCAACGTATTTCTGCATCAAACTTGTGTCTATATCAGACTGTCTCCAGTTGACACACTCATGTGCTAGCTGCCCAGGGGCATTCACCTGGCAGCCTTGACACAGCTCATGTAAGTAGTTCTGTAAGCACAATTTCAGCACGCTGTGAACAACTGCTCTGGCTATTCCACGTGTTGCACTTGAGAAGTTTCTTGGTAGGACATTATCCGCTTCTGTCAATTGCAGTCCTAACAGATGTCTTAGTGTAACGAAAGATTCTTGTTTTTCTAAAAGATCCTGCAAAATATTTTTAGCCAAATATTAAATTTTCTTTAAAATATAACCAAACCCCCCCCACACCCCACCCCAGAAGGTCACCTACCAAATACTGTCTGTTCTCAGGTAAGCTGGGGCCCTCTTTCTCCACAGGTGGTTCCTTAAAGTAATTTAAAATTGATTAGACCCCTCTTTCAGAACTATTCACACATCCTAAAACATTTTTTTTTTGTTCACAACTCCAAAAGAATCTTACCTGTGCATTCTTGGCTTTCAAAGATTCCACAGCATCATGCTGTCCAATATTGTTCTCGTTTTTATCACACTTGCATGGGACAGATGGGTAACAGCAGCTTTCTTCATTTAAGGCAAGCTTGTACATAAGGTGTAGAGAGGGTTTTTCATAATCGTCTGAGCTGGTACTGTGATAACGCTTCCTCTGCTTTTTTCGCAGTGGGGCTGCTGCATGGTTGCTTGGCTCTGTAGGCCTCTTGGGTGTCTCTAGGGAAGAGACCGGTGCATTTTCCACAGTGGCTGCGACTGTGGCTGTCGCATTCTCACTCAGTTGTTCGCCGTGATTCAAATATGCAGCCCAGTCTATTGTTGCAACACCTTGCTCTGGCTCCAGATTATAAAAATTGATTGTCGTCCCTAAACACTCTGGCAAGTCAAGTTCCACGGGTCTCTCCATTTTATTTATTTATTTATTTTTGCTTGTTTGTTGTGGTAAGTCTCTACTGGTTGCAAAAGAAAGAGGGTTTCTCCCCTCTCCCCGGCAGTTTAAATTTCCCCTCTCGTCCAGACATGCCCTGGCATATCCTCGGGACCACCCTCCACACCACGCAGCGGTCCCGTGGTCCCTAAAACCCCCTCCTATTGGTCCGGGGTCCCGAGGGGAGTTCCTACAGGGGTCACATGGCACCCCATTTCCGGGGGGCGGCGCAGAAAATGGTGCCCTTTGGGCACCACCCACCCCCCTGGTCCTGCCATTCTGAAACCTCCACCACGTGGTCAGGAGTCTCGTGAGGAGTTCCTAGAGGGGTCACATGCCCACCCTCCACCCCTTCCGGGGCGTGGTTTCCGCTGACGTATTTCTGCATCCGGTCACGTGCTTCTGGGGGCGGGGAGGGGGGAGGGGTTTCTGCATCCGGTCACGTGGTTCCGGTATTTTGACAGAAGGTGGGTCCCTTATACTACTGATATGATATCATCAATTTGGTTGCATTTACCAATAAATCCTTCCATAAAGTCAAAGTTGGAGAGATGTTCCACCAGGCTCCTGGAGGAAAAGAGTTTGCCATTAATGAAAGTGCCATTGTGTGGAATCACAGGTTTAACCAGGTAGAAAGAACCATTACTGTAGGTAATGAATCATTACTGTAGGAAGAACCAAACTGTAGGTTTTACAGTTGCAAGTTGTAATCCAGGTTGTTGGGTAACTGTTGAGATACTCTTGGCTGCTCTTATAAAGCTGGTGGAGCTAGTTGATGATGGCATTTGCAATAAGATATATAGTCAACCTGCATCTTATTCAAGGGTTACATTCCAGAGTCGGCATGTAAAGTTAAAATTGCACATACTCAAAATTACCTTGCAAATCCTTTTATTCATAAAATACATGCTGTCTCATTAAAAACTATGATTGGTATGTGGGAAGTGAGACCTATAGAGAGAATAGCAGCTTCATTCTCCAGTCTCAGGCTCACTCTGGGGTAAGCATTTAATAAGTGGAATTGCAGGTGGTAAATTGTCTGCAGTGTTTAAACTGTTGGTTTTCTCTGATTTTTTTTTTTTTTTTTTTTTTTGGTCAAGTGCATGTAATATACTTAAAGAGCTATTGTAATTATTTTTTATAGTCAACTGCACATGTCTTTAAATGCATAATTTGGCCCTTGTATGCTTGTTGGTTATTTTTCACGTAGGAGCCAAGGGGGCAGATAGGTCTGAATTGGGGCTGCACTGGGAGAAAAGTAAAAAAGTCCCTTTTCTTTACATCACCCTCCTGATGCAGATTGCCCCCAATCTGACACCACCTGGTTACAGACACCAATGATCTGAAAAGGGACAATCTACTCATTTAATGCATTGTGTAGTTTGAACCTCAGATACCATATGAAGTGCTTAAAATCTGCTCTATGAATGTGACATATTCAGACACTGCTCTCAAACATGCTACTTTTAAAAGCAGAAGAGTACAGGGAAACATTCTACTGTCACCTTGCAGCTCTCCCCAGAGTGCTTAAGAGGTCTAATTTAAATTCATTGGGAAGTGAGTAGAGGGACTATGCATTCCCACTACAGGAGTGCATATATCTGTAACTGCATTGGGGTGGCTGACGGTATAAGTATCATGAAGCAATATGACAATTCTCCCCAGAAAACCTCTTCTGTTGTTTTGAGGTGCTGCCCCAATCCACATGTGTTGAGAGTTGTCGTCCTGGCCAGAGCAGAGTGGTTCGTCAGGCGGAGCCAGTTTGTTGCTATGACTGTGCTCAGTGCTCTGAAGGGAGGATTTCAAGCCAGATGGGTAAGAAAACACATTCAAAGCTAAATGGGGAGGCCATTCCGACGTTTGTATAAGTGATCTGCAGAAAGGACTGGTTCATATAGGCATAAATGCCTGCAATCACAGTGATCACAGAAATGGGTGAATGATGGGCCAATCTACCCTCTCTTTCCTCTGGTGGAATATGTGTTGTGCCAGCAGAAAAAGAGGATAGGATTGGGCTGAAAAGTACTTTACGTTAGGCTCAGAGTTCCTGGGCTAAGATCACTTATGGTCAAATGGTGAATTTAATCTCAATCCTCCAGTGCCTTATTCTACCCACTGCACTACACTGCCTCTCAGGTTTTCAAGCTTTCTGAAGCTGTTCCTTGTGGTCCGTTTTAATAGGTATATGTTGCATTATTTCCAGAGGAATGCTATGTCCATAGAAATGTGTGATGCTGAATTAATTAGCTGAACGGAGACATGCCAGCTCCTATTCCACTGGTAAATCAGGAAATTCTATATTATTTATTGATTTATTTACTCCAAAATGAAAAGAAGAGATCTCACACTTGGAGAGAGCAGGGGGATATGATGAATATGATTTTTAATTAATGCTTTGTTCATTGTTTCTATGGTATACTACAACTTATGAAGTCTGATCATGATTCTCTGTCCATGATGTATCATTATAATGCCAAACTCAGCTAAACAAAATCAAGCCCTGAACGTTAATCTGTTATCGGAATAAAAAGTTAAGGTAAAGGTTTCCCCTGCACAGTTGTGGTGCTCATCTCCATCTCAACGTTGAGGGAGCCAGCGTTGTCCGAAGACGTCTTCTGCGGTCATGTGGCCAGCGTGACTAAATGCTGAAGCACACGGAACTCTGTTATCTTCCCACTGAAGTGGTACCTGCTTATCTACTTGCATTTAGATGCTTTTGAACCGCTAGGTTGGCAGGAGCTGAGGCAAGTAACAGGAGGTCACCCTGTACCTCAACACCAGGGTCTTGGACTCCTGGACTGCCGACCTTCCAGCCTAAAGTCTAGTGTTTTTAACCACTCAGCCACCACACCTCATGCTCTTGGACTACTAGTGATATTGACCACAGGCCATGTGTGTGATTCAACTTGTATTGGTCCAATGGCATGTTTCATACCATTCAGGGTCAACCTATCATAAGACTAAGGCACTGATGCCACTAGGCTAAGCAGGTAAGATGACCCATGCACATTTTGACATGTTAAAACAGTGTCCTCGTTGTTCAGATGCAGATCATTGTGACAAGTGTCCAGAAGACCAGTATCCAGACAGCAACCAGGACCGATGTGTCCCCAAAATCATAACGTTTTTGTCCTATGAAGAGCCCTTGGGAAACATCTTGTCTTCTTCTGTTCTGTTCTTTTCTGTGGTCACGCTTGTGGTGATGGGGAGCTTCATTCAGCACCGGATGACTCCAATAGTCAAAGCCAACAATGGGAGCATTACTTGCACCCTGCTCTTTGCTTTGCTGCTTTGCTTTCTATGTTCCTTTGTGTTCATTGGCTTTCCTGGGAAAGTGTCCTGCATTCTCCGGCAAACCTGGTTTGCCATCGCTTTCACTGGGGCTGTTTCCTCGGTGTTGGCCAAAACCGTCACTGTGGTTCTGGCTTTTGTGGCTACAAAGCCAGGAAACCACATAAGGAAATGGGTGGGGAAGAGACTGGCGGTGTCCATTGTCGTTCTCTGTTCTCTTACGCAAACCGGCCTCTGTGCAGTATGGCTGGCCACCTCTCCCCCCTTTCCAGAGTCTGACATGCATTCTCAGATGGGCCAAATCCTCATGCAATGCAATGAAGGCTCTAATATCATGTTCTACATTGTCTTGAGCTACATGGGGTTCCTGGCCATCATCAGTTTCACTGTGGCTTTCTTAGCCAGGACATTGCCTGATACTTTTAATGAGGCCAAGCTGATCACCTTCAGCATGTTGGTCTTTTGCAGTGTCTGGGTGTCCTTTGTGCCAACCTACCTAAGCACCAAGGGGAAATACATGGTGGCCGTGGAGATCTTCTCCATCTTGACCTCTAGTGCTGGATTGTTGAGTTTTATCTTTCTCCCCAAACTCTACATTATTGTGGTGAAGCCTGAGCTGAACACCAGGGAACAGCTAGTGCAGAAAAAGAATTTTAGCACTTGATTGATCACCTCCAATCTTTTTAAGCCTCTCTCTCCTCCCATTCAATATTGTGTCTTTTCTTTTATCCAAATGTTAACCTAAAGCTGTGGACAAGCTTGTGTCTGTTGCTATGTCTGTAAAACATTTAGGAGGTTTCAACCGTACAAGGAATAAACAAGGATGAACTGACTTTTCCGACTTGCTTATTAGCACTGACACATTTCTCTCACAATAGCAGCAAAAGGGATTATTTTCTTTAGTTCTCCGAACAACAGTTGTGAAGATAATTTGTTGTGAAGCATTCATAGATTCCACTTAGACTGTAAATTGGTCCAACTGTTAGATATGGAAGAATCAGAGATGTCATTAAAGAGTTGCCTTATTTTTGCAGGTGCAGGTACTCTGCTAATATCCATAACAACACTGACACAGCTGAGCAGGCTGCCTCCTTGTGACAATGGCTGTCTGATGACAGCCTTGCATCACCCCCACATCCAAAATGTCATCCGTTCCCACTTTGTCCACCCAATTGATATAGAAATACAGGTATTTCTATACTGCCTTTCTTGGTCCTCAGATTTCTTCTTAGACTTTATTCAAGGCGGTTTACATAGGCAGGCAATTTAAATCCCCACAGGGATTTTTACAATTTGAAAGAAGGTTTCTATGTTTCAAGAAACCACAACAATCAGATGTTTCTTTCTTGATCTGATTGCACATTCTGGCCTCCATCCTCCCACGCTCAGAGCAGATGGAATAGCTCGGCTCAGCTTGTCAGCTGCTTCAAGGTCGCACAGTGCCAGTGGCCTTGAACTGGTGACCTTCAGATGTTATCTTCAGGCAAATGGAGGATCAACCCTCTAGACCAGACCTCCTGCCCACCCCTGGTTAACACCCCTGGTTTAGCCAGTTGGCCACTTCTGGCAGGAACAGTACAGGTTTGGGGCTAGGAACAGGGATCTCATGCGCATCTATGGTATGTAAGGGCCTCAGGGGAAGCAAATACCCATCTCCAGGTGCTGTCTTGGGGATGCTGGCTGGTGACCCTTAAAGCCTGAATTGCCAGGTGCATCCTAAATGCTTTCCAGCTTGGGATGAGCTGAGCAATTTTGCTGCCTTGACCCTGTTTCCAGGGATTGGTGGGGAATCAGAGGTTGGCTTGAGCTGATCGCTGGTTGGAGCCAGGGTGCTAACACCCCAAGGGGGACATGAACACCTGCATCTGACTCCCTCAGGGGAGGTGTCCAGACCAAAGGGGGATGGGAGGAGCTCCCCAGTCAGGATCCACAGCATGATTAAGTTGAATGAATTCTGTCAGCAATGAAGTGGCCCAATTTATACCATCTTGTCTCATGCAATTTGTGGTGGGTGCTTGTGCAATGCCCAGTGTGCATACAGTCCCTCAACATGTCTTATATGTTCTGCTGGTGGACAGGAGGGATCGACCACAACACATTCCACCACCAGCTTTAGCAAGAGAGAAAATTGGCACCATCCAGAGTTAAAAGCTGGAAGAACTACTGCCACCTCAGTGTCGAGCCTGGTGATATATTTTTAAAGAAAAGTTTAAGGTGCTTCCAAGAAGCTATGATGATCATAAAACTTGACCTGAGACTAACGATAGTCCATCGTACATACAGTATTTGCTAATTTCCCCCAAGGAAAATTGTGCCGGCTCAGGGTGCAGTTAGGATTGCACCCTTCATGTTGCATGCAAATAGGATCCTTTAAGTTCTCTGCTTCTGTCAAGGAGATTTTGAACAGGAGGAGAATTTGTGTCTGGAAGGGGCTTCTGTAGCCACGCACTTAGCGTAAGCTATTGATCATATAGTAACTATGAATATAAATGTGCGAAATTCTACGGTGCTGGTAAGTCAAAATCACATCTTTTTTTGGCTGCTGGGAAAAAAAAAGATAAGGGGGAGAGGAGAAGAGAGGAACCCAGGAGTTAAAGCAGTCATGTTAGCAGTGATTGGAGACTCAGGACATTTGCACCAGCAGCTCCCAAGTGCCTGATGGTAGCACCCCTCTCATGCCATTGTAAATGGACTAACAGTAGCAGATCGCGAGATCCACTGCCATAAATGTGTGATCGAACTGACCTTTTGTCTATACTAGTGGCATAGCTAAGGAGGTTGAGGGGGTAGCAGTTGCACCAGGCATCAAGCTTTAGGGGGGCAACAAGTTGAGGTTGACACTAGTGACCAAATTGTGAAAGTCTTGGCATGTATGAATAACATCATCATGTTATATATCATTGGAAAGGTAATTTAATGCTGAATGCAATGAAGCAAACTGCATTGGAATATCTGTATACTATCAAAAGTTATGGCCGATTAACTAAAAATTGAAAAACCTTATGGTACAAAAAGTGGATTTTATTAAATCAAAACTGACCTATGAGACTAACTGTTCTGAGAGCCAATGACATGTTATCATGATACAGCATGAAACCAATAAGGTGATAATATGAGTCCATAATGTACCATAATATAGTTACCCCTGCTAACTGGGTAAAAAGGCACTTTTTCAAGTGGTGCCCCTCTTATATATATCAGCGGGGAGAGAATAACCATCCCTCTTCACCCCAGTGATGGGGATTTTAAAGGGTTAACCTAACTTCTCTCAGATGAGAAAAACAACCAAAATTAGGAGCCAAAGCAATGACTAGTGTTGCTGTTAAAAACAGGATAGGAAAGCCATTATGTCAAGTTGACCTTCACAAAAGAACATGTACGTCATAGTATCCCAAGAAGTAAAATTCCAGACTCTTGTGTAATCAAAGTTGCAGGCCAGAAATTTCTCCATAGATGGGTAACAGACTTCCCAGTTAGGGCTGGAACCATGCACCAGTATGCCCAATAAGGAAGTGGAAGTCACATGCAATATCACATGAGTCCGTTGTTTGTTACAGAGTACAAGTAAGAAGGTCTGGGTGTGGTTCTCTGAGAAACAAAGGAACCAGCCAAAAGGGTAAAACTTCTGTATCCAACCTGTATCCAACCTGAATCTGAAATCTGTTTCTAACCTGTAAATAGCTGTAAATAAAAGTCTACATTTTGAAATCTAAAGGCTTTATGACTGTTTAGCATTGCGTCAGAGAACGAATCCTAAAATATTTCCATCACCAGCAGAGTGTCTTGAACCAATCAGGGGCATACTTTTTATTTATTTACTTAAATAAATTTGATTTTGTCTGGTGTGGGGCTACAAATCTCTGACCCCAGGTAGCAGACTGATGCCTTAGTTATGCCACTGATTGGGGGGAGGCAGCAGAGCAAGTGGGTGGCAAGCTGCTGAGGGGAGAAGGCAGGTTTTCTCCCAATATTCACTTTTTAAAAAACTCAGGCATGACGTCACTTCTGGTTGTGACGTCACTTCTGGGTCAATATTTTGAGCTTGGCACCAGGCTAAATGATCATTAGCTACGCCACTGGTCTATACAATGAAAATAGGAATCATGTGCATATTAAGTAAGGGAAATTGTCATTGCAGCTTTGTTCCAAAAAATACCACCAACTCCTGAGCTTTGTATTTGCAATCAATGAAATCAACGAGAATGCTGACCTCTTGCCCAACAAGACACTGGGATTTCAGATCGGAGAGAGTGCCACCAATTCAATGGGGACCTGTTTAGGCACTATGGATCTCCTTTTTGGAAGGCAAGGGAAAATTCTGAATCACCAGTGCGGTAGGGTACAGAAGTTATTGGCCATCATTGGAGGGCTGACGTCCCACAATGCCAACCAGATGCCCCACATCTTAAGGGTCTACAAGATTCCACAGGCATGTCCTTTCTTTCATAGGTACAGGCCCAGTCATTAGGTAAGGTAGAGGAACAGATGCATTTGTGTTTTTACTGCCCCCTCCCGAAAGTGGTCAAAGGACTCTGATCTAGTTACTTAGGGCTAATTCCTAGAAATGACTTGGGCGCCAGCCCAGGAGGGTCGGAAACATACCATAAGACATGTTTGTGCTTCCTTGAGAGGAAGCCAGGCTGGCGTTCCAAGAAGCACTGGCCTGCAGGGGCTGACGGAAGCCTCTGCACTTGCTTCCTCTCTGAGGCTTGCATTGGCCAGCTGGGCCGACACAAGCAGCAAAGGTAGGCAGGGAAAGGAGGTGGGGGGGCTGGGGGAGGTGTTCCTGGGCAGGGGGAGGGCGGGCGGGGGCAAGGAATGGGAGTTGGGGCTGGGGTTCCGCAGTTGTCCCGGATCCCAACCCCCGTTCGCAGGGAGAACAGAGCAGCTTCAAGCCACCACTCTCCTTGGACTTGTGCCACCTCAAGAGAAGCAGTTTTTGGGGGTGGGGGTGGGGGGATTTGGGGGCAGAGAAGCAGTTACAAGAATTTTATTTTTTTCATTTTTGCACATCATCTTCTCCATTAGGAATCTATCACAATTCCACCATCTTCTTTGCCCATCACATTCACATTAGTTGAACACTTGAGTTCAACTCCATGGGGAAGGGAAATATTCTAGATTGAAGTCTTGGGCACTGAAGGGTTTAAATATTTTCTCTCATTTCTTTTCTGCTCAAATTTTCCCCTTCCAAACTTGCACCCCAATTTTGCCACTCTTCCTCCAAAATCTCTGCACAACCTACTTTTGTGGTAGAAAACACAAAATTGAGGATATGGGATTTGCATTTGCAGGAGGCATGTAATTAACTCTTTTGCAAGTATAGCACTGTTTTGGTTTTGGTTTTTTTTTTTTTTTTTTAAATACACCTTTGTCTATAAAATATAACTTGGAGATGACACACAGAGAGTTCACTCTGTCTTGTCTTATTTGCAACAATATAGTTGCCTTTCCTCTGAGCTTAGTCAGGGTTCAATCCTATCCAACCTTTCAGCCTGGATGCAGCCTGGCCAACAGGGCACATGCTGCATCCTGCTGTGGGGGAACAGTCATGGAGGCCACCTCAGTAAGGGAGAATTTGTTCCCTTACCTCAGTGCTGCATATGCTGCATCAGAGCTGGAAAGCTGAATAGGACTGGACCCTGAGTGAGCACTTGGCTCTATAATGAGTGATGCAATTCAGTCCCCTCCTCTCTTCCAGATAGTTGCAAATGAAAACCCTCCATACTCTGGGATAGTTGATCTGCTGGCGCATTTTGGATGGACCTGGGTTGGACTCCTGGTTTCTGATGATGAGACTGGAGAAACCTTCTTGCGCATTCTGGCACCCAGGTTGCTCCAACACAGTATTTGCTTTGCTTTTCGGGAAATGATTCCAGCACTGAAGACTTACTGGTCAAAAGAAACACCGTTTTATAAACTCCACAACATGAGTGTTGTTCTGTCACTGACCGACAGCAAAGTGATCCTCGTTCATGGGAATTCACAGATCATGGAGGGTTTACGGCTGATTCCTTCATGCACTTGTGTCTCACAGAACCCCTTGAAAAATACTGAGAAACAAAATGCATCTGTGAGAGCAATAAGAGGGGCTCCGTTCGTTATGAGTTTGCTTCTGGGTGCCCTTTAAAATCCTAAACAGCTTGGGGAGTGGGTATCCAAAGTATTGCCTTCACCCCCATCTCTAGATCTGTCCAAAAATCTTCTGGGGAGATGCTTTTGCACCTTCCCCTCCTATCTGAAGGTTGACTGATTGGGATTTGCAGAAGGGCCTTCTCAGTGGTCACTCCCTTCCTGTCTTTCTGAGAACTTATAATTCCATGAAGTTTTATTTTCTACATTTTCTTGCTATGCATATTTGTTCATAAAAACCTCAAACCACCAACCAGTGGCATAGCTAGCGAGGGGCAGGGGGCGGTCCACCCCAGTTACCTCCCTTGGGGTGGGGTGACACCACAAATGAACCAACATTGCTAACATTGTGGAGGTTTCGAATAACCCCATCATGCTATATACCATTGGATGTGGAATTTCCAGCAGAATGCAATGCAAAAAACCGGAATAAAATATCTCCTTTTCATCAAACGTTGTGCCCCCAAAAATGGAAAACAAAAAATGCATGGAGTCCTATGGAAAGTGAAACTGAGTCATATTACATGTTTACTCGCAAATAGGCAAACTTGCCTTAGTCCATCGGAATGGGCAGGTTGAGAGAAATCCACCAACACCAGAATGGTTCCTATCCAATGAAAGCAACCCCAAAAAACACCCAAGAAGGAAGTCCCTCCCTCCAAGCAGACCAACGTATTGAGCCCTATGGAAAGTGAAAATAAGCCACACAGTCGTGTTTACTTGTGAGTAAGCAAACGTGCCTTGGCTGCTGGTCAAGTCAGGCACAGGGAAATGCAAAGCTAGCAGCATGGTCCCAATGTGATGAAAGTGGAGCTCAAGAAATGCTCCAGAAAGCAGCACCCCCCTCCCAAGAATAAAACAGAGGCTTCAGCTGGTAAGGTCAATTTTTATTTGTTTTTAGACTTGCAAAGCCAGGTGGGTCCTGATAGTGATATGCTTGCAATAGAAGAACTTACACTGAACTGGGCACTGGGGAGGGCTGAAAATCTCACTGATATTTCTGTGGGGGTGGGTGTATTATTGCAGGCAGGCTACAGAGAAAATTCACCTGGTGAAACAGGGCTGGCTTCCCATTATTTAATTATTTGTTTTTCTTTAATTTAATTATTTATAATTATTTTATTTTGCTTGATGATATCACTTCCAACCATGACATCACTTCCGGTTGGCGATGGGGGTGCATCTTGGGTGAGGAGGAGGAATAACAGGGAATGTTGGGGAGCGACTGTGCCGGGCAGTAGGGTAGATTCGGTGACATGCTGGATGCCCCATTTTTCTGCTCTCTCTGCCCCTTGGCTGTTCATTGACTTATGCCAACAATATAGCTGCCATAGACAAGGTAGACCCATAGGTGAACAGGCAGCCTATCAGAGGTAAGTAAAAAATAGTAATTAAAGATTAAAAAAAATTACTTACCTCCTGCAGCATGCAGTAGCATGCAACATTTGCTGTATGAAGTACAGTTGCATTCTATAACATGGAGGGGGATAGAACTGGGCCATTACTTATGTCCAGGTGAAATATTGTGATGATCCTTTGGTAGAAATACTGATGAGTTCTGATGGTATTGAAGTCTGAAAGCTTCAAGGGTAGTTTCGTGATTTCCCTTTGAAAACTTTTCACTGATAGAAATTGAAAGGACTCTGTTGTAATTTTCTACTCTGTGCTACATTTCATGCCACACCTACACTAGACTGTTATCACTGAATATTTTAAATTCAGTGCATCCACTTTTTAATGCATCCGCGTCAACAGGGCATCCACTTTTTAAAATACTGAGACTTCTCCACTTCTTCCCAGATGCAGAAGATTGCCACGTGTGCCCTGAGGGTCATCATCCAAACAAGAACCAGGATCGGTGTATCCCCAAATATATAACCTTCCTTTCCTATGAAGAGCCCTTAGGAATTACTTTGGCTTTGTTTGCTCTTTTCCTTTCTCTGGTCACAGTTTTGGTGATGTGGAGCTTCATAAAGCACCAAAATACTCCCATTGTCAAGGCCAACAACTGGGGCATCGCCTGTGCCTTGCTCGCTTCTCTGTTGCTTGCCTTTCTCTGCCCCTTTCTCTTCATTGGGAGACCTGGGACAGTGACCTGCCTTCTCCGTCAAACACTGTTTGGCATCATTTTCTCCATTGCCATTTCTTGTGTGTTGGCCAAAACCGTCACTGTCATTGCGGCCTTCATGGCCACCAAGCCAGGAAACAGGATGAGGAAGTGGGTAGGGAAGAGGCTGGCCGTGTCAGTCATTGTTCCCTGTGGTCTTATTCAAGCTGTCATCTGTGCTGTGTGGCTTGCAATGTCCCCACCATTCCCAGAATTAGACATGCACTCCCAGATCTGTCAGATCTCAGTGCAGTGCAATGAAGGCTCAGGCCTCATGTTCTATCTAGTCCTGAGCTACCTGGGGCTTCTGGCCATCATCAGCTTCACTGTGGCTTTCTTAGCCAGGACATTGCCTGATGTGTTTAATGAGGCCAAGCTGATCACCTTCAGCATGCTGGTCTTTTGCAGTGTTTGGGTGTCCTTTGTCCCAACATATCTGAGCACCAGGGGGAAATATATGGTGGCCGTGGAGATCTTCTCCATCTTGGCTTCCAGTGCTGGGCTACTAGGATGCATTTTTCTCCCCAAGTGTTATATTATTGTACTGAGACCTAACCTAAATACCAGAGAGCAGCTGGTAAGACACAAACATCTGCAGCACTAACTAATGTTCCCAGTTCATCACACACCTCCCACCCCCAGTCTCTATGTAATCCTACGGACAAGTTGTGTCTTCTTCATAGTTGGAAAATAATCTAGGCCGTCTTAAGCGATCAACAGTCTGATCAGCGTTTTCTGGTGGTTTCTATGCATACAAATACTAATCTCAAGCAGAGCGGCAGATGTGTAGGTCACATTGTTGGTCGGTTTGGACAATGCATCTCAATTCAAGGAGGAGGAACATAGATATGTACATCTCCCTCACCCCCATAGCACATCCCAACTAATTGTACAGGCAGGTGGTTCAACTCAACTGCTGCTCTAGGTACAGATTAAGTATTACTTAGTACTACAAAGTCACAGGTCCTGAAACAACTTCAGTTTCGCTTTCTTGGCTAGTCAGTTTTCTGCTACTTCAATGAATCCATGTTGCACTTTCAGCAGGCTTGCATTTCTCAGTGATAGAGGTCCTTTGTCCCAAGGAAAGGGGAATAACATGGTGTTTGTAAACATCTTGTTCTCCTCAGCCTGTGGTGCTGACTGAGAGCCCAATCCTGAGCTTGTACTGCTGGCATACCGCAAGTGCAGAGTGTTGCAAATGTTCCATAAGTCACACCTCTGACAATTTGCATGGGGTCCGTCCTGGCGCCAACCCAGCGCCAGTCTGTGATGAGTGCTGCTCCAGCCATGTGCCACCTGGAGCAAAGGAAAAGCTCCAAGCGGCAGTGAGGTTCATCAGGGTAAGGACAAAGGTGTTCAGTGGTGGGAGGAGGGCAGGGGGAGCGTGGGAGGAGGAGGAACAGGGGCGGGAGGAGGGTGGGACTGGCAGAGCTGTGTTCCACCAGATCCAGAACTCTGCCTTGGGCCTTCTGTCCTGACATGGAGTCTTTCAACTATGCGCTGGTAAAATAGCCAGCACAGACTTGAGAACCCCCATTGCAGGGCTTGGGGCTTTACCCAGGAGAAAAGGAACAAAAAGTCCCAAGACCTCCAAGTGCTTTCCTGTGTGGCCACTTTGGCACTGCTGCTCCAGCGGGCTCCAGGAAGCCTGGGATTGGGCCGTTAGTGAACTGAATGCTTTTGACAAACAGTAAATCATGATGACCTGAATCCATGGATGATTTTGCTACTGAGTGTCCTCTCTTCTTTTCTGCAGTCACTGGAATAGTGATGTGGGTCTTCATTCAACACCACGATACTCCCATAGTCAAGGCCAACAACTGGAGCATCACCTGTGCCCTCCTCTGCTCTCTGCTGCTTTGCTTCCTCTGCTCCTTTCTGTTCATTGGCCAGCCTGGGAGGGTGACCTGCCTTCTCCGTCAAACCGTGTTTGGCATCATCTTCTCCATTGCTGTTTCTTGTGTGTTGGCCAAAACCCTCACTGTGGTGGTGGCCTTCATGGCCACCAAGCCAGGAAACAGGATGAGGAAATGGGTAGGGAAAAGGCTGGCAGTGTCAGTCATCATACTCTCTTCTCTGACTCAGAGTGGCATCTGTGCAGTGTGGCTGACCACGTCTCCCCCCTTCCCAGAATCAGACATGAATTCTCAGCCCACTCAGATCATAGTGCAATGCAACGAAGGTTCACCCACCATGTTCTACACTGTGCTTGGCTACATGGGCCTTCTGGCCATCATCAGCTTTGCCGTGGCTTTCTTAGTCAGAAAACTGCCAGATACTTTCAATGAAGCCAAGCTGATCACCTTCAGCATGCTGGTGTTTTGCAGTGTCTGGGTATCATTAATCCCGGCCTACTTGAGCACCAAGGGGAAATACATGGTGGCTGTGGAGATCTCCATCTTGGCCTCCAGTGCTGGATTGCTGGGTTGCATCTTCATCCCTAAAGTCTACATTATTGTACTGAGGCCTGAGTTGAACACCAAAGAACAGCTAGTAAGGAAAAAGTAATTTTGGTCCTTACCTAAATTCTTCCTTTCCTCTTATCACTGTTGCACTTTCCGTATTGTCTATTATCTTGTTTAAAGCTATAGGCAAAATCTGGTCCACTTTTATGCTTGTGAAGCACCTCATAGTCAAAAGATAATCAATGGTGATGTTGAATGAAGCCGTCTCTCTATAAACATTACTCTATTTACTAAAGCAAATGAAACCTTTTCCTTCTGTTTGATGGGAAGTTAAATTGAGGGCTGAGTTGAAGTTGCCACTCAAAAGTTGCACTCTGCCACTCAAAAGCCACCTTCCGCTTTTGTTTCAGCATAGGAAAGGCAGGATACAAAAGTTGAAAATAAATAATTCACAGGCAACAAAAAGATTTGTAGTGCCTCACTGTTCCATGGAAGTTCCTCGGGAGAGAAAATTGGTGGGCTCACAGACTCATGGGAAAAAGCAGTCGGGCAGCCCAATTCCATAGAGAGCCCACGGCAGCAGATCTCACACTCTAGTGCTGTTATGTCCTCTTAACCATGTCACAAAAGCTGTGGCGATGTTGTGAACTTCCAGATGTGGCAAGCACATCTGGGGGGCTGGGAGCAGCAGGCCATGGCAGCACCCTGATGCACACCAGCAGGACAAAAAACACAGGTCATATCCCACGGCACTCATTTTTCCATTGGGGAAGCTCTTTGCAGTGGCACTCCTCCCTCCCAGCAATTGTCAGGACCCCCTGCATGTGCCACTCCTGCACACTACCTCGTCGAGCGAGAGGAATGGCATACATCAGGGGTGCTCAAACTTTCAACTTTAGGGATGCTGGACCTAACAAGTGTATAGAAGAGAGAATTTCAGCAGGTGTAGCTTGTCATCTGTGGGATGACAAGTTGCACCTGCTGCAATTCTCTCTTCTATACACTTGTTAAAGGTCCAGCATCCCTAAAGTTGAAAGTCTGAGCACCCCTGGCATACATAGTACCGCCCCTAGAGGACCCTGCCTCTCATCCATCAGGCCCTTCTTACAGATGTGTCCTGCATCCAGGCGTGCCAGCTGGATAGGGGACTGTGCCAGCTCTTCAGCCCCAGGATTCAGTCCCAACCTGGAAGAGCACCCCCTTCCTCCAGAAATTCCTGATAACCCTCCACTACCTGGGGACTGAAAGCTTCCAGGGGTCATCACGTGTCAACATAGGAACTACTTAATTATCTACCAGTTGATGTGTTCCTCAATGCCACGTTCCTGCACCTGTCCGTCTATGACACCTTCCTCACTGCTGCGGCATAGCTGCATCACCTCCGTAAGAATACTATGGTGTTATGTTGTTTCTCAAATTCATCTCCATTGTTGATGTGACACATGTGGGTATATCCACTCCACCTGATGTGCCCAGGATGAACTACAACAGACATCAGCAGCACACCCTGAATGTCTAGGCAACCTGTGATGCCTGGGGACTCTTCACCACCATCACTGCCAAGTTCCTTGGCAGCATCCATGGTGCCCAGGTTTTCAACACCTCTGCCATCAAGGCCACCTTGCCATCATGGCCAGAGAGGAATGGCTGGCTCCTAGGTAGGTGTTGGGACTTGGGGTTGGAGGGCCATGCAGTCACAGCCAGCTGCCTCCATCTTAACCATGGCTACCCCCATGGCCTTAGTCCATGATGCCTTATGTGATGGAGCCCCCAAGGCCTATGGCCAGGTTCAACATGGCATACCATCCATGACTGTGATGTGTGTTTGGGATGCTGAAGATGTTCTTCTGGTGCCTGCAACTATCCAGGGGGCTTCTGATGAGGACCAAGGTTGCCAAGGTGTTTGTGCCATGTTCCACAGTATGGCCTGTAGAAGAACACAGCAGCCCTGGCTGATGGGGAAGGGGGCTCAGGGCTGTCGTATACTTGTCGTACACTCCCAGGGTTTTGGGTGCTCAGAGTTCTTAGTTCTTGAACCCTAGAGCCTCAAGGACCCCTGTTCGGTAGAACTGCCACCACCCTGTATGTGCCAGTGTCTCTTTCCAGGGACACTGAGACCCTGTAGGCTTAATTCTATCCCTTGCAGGCACTGAGTACTTTCTTTAATTTAAAGCCTCAGATCTCAAGTTACTAGTCCTCAATGAGTATTTGGTAGCTTGCTGAACGGCTAGGCAGGATTCTGAACTTTTGTCCCCAACAGACAATGAACAACTTAGTAAAAGGATTTTTACTTTATGAAGTACATAAGGTTACATAAAGTTCCAAAAGGCAGCAAATACTAGAGGCATGAAACTTCTAGGAAATATCTCAGCATTAAAATAATAAAGCTAACTGGCTATCTCTATTATTCCCTAACTCCCACCTGGGTCAGCTTCTGTTGTAGATCTTCAGCCCCAGTTACCTATGAGGCCACATGGCCCTGGCGGGGCAGGATGAGCACCCACCACCTTTCCCACCAAGAGAGAAAGACCAAAGAATAAGAGACAAGGCACCCCTTTGGGCTTTGTTCTTATACTTCTCATGCTACAGGATGAGGTGACTCTGTACTTTTTTGAACTGACCAATCAGAACTCTTGGGGACAGAATCTTCTCGAAGTGGGGCTGGATGCTAGCCCTCTTAGTTCTCCCCCTCCCCACTGGGGATTCATGGGCACCTCTCGGTCTGCTGAGGTGTACATTTTCACCTTTCATTGAGTTGTAAATTCCTTGCAGCTAGGATACAAGCCTATAGCCAGGGAGACAGACCAGGGACAGACTGCACTTGCTCCCGGTGTGGAAGGGACTGTCACTCCCGAATCGGCCTTTTCAGCCACACTAGACGCTGTTCCAGAACCACCTTTCAGAGCGTGATACCAGAGTCTTTCGAGACTGAAGTTTGCCAACATGGAGGATGCAAGCCACTTCTATGTTACTGGGTTACTTTGGTTCAGGCTTTGCAATGCAACTAGGCCTAAACTGCACATATTCATGACAAGGGCCATGGACATCCCACCCACCGATGCAAAGCCAGCCCAGCAGTTCCTGAGGCACTGCCATCCAGGAGCCCATCACAGCCCAGTACATTAGCTAGTGAAGGTGAGTGCAAAGTGGGCCAGGGACTACACCACCCCAGGGACAAACCCTCCCTCCTAGGGCCCATAGAGAGTCCTATGAGAGGAAGGCACCCATCTACCCAAGAAAGGCCCCAGAAAGACCCAAGAAGCGGGGCAGGGATCGGATTTGGCACTGCCATACTCCGTGGCAAACCCATGGAATGCCCTCATGCTGCTGGGATTGCACTAGCATCTCGTCTGTGTTTGATACGCGGTGGTGCAGCATTTTGGCTGGCACTAGGTCTACGTCTGTCAGCAGAAACTGTCTTCTGCCAGCAGAGTGCTGGCAGGGCTCCTTTATACCAGCTTGTCTCACACATAGGATCGGGTTGTTAGCATTTTCTATGCTAGGCAAAAAGCTAAATGCAAAATATGAAAAGAAATAAGTACGATCTCAATACTGTATTTCACTTATCCTGTTATCTGGGGTGACTTTTTGGTTGGCTGGCTAACAGTGGTGGACTTCCCCAGCCCCACGCTCAGGGTCAAGGTCTGTGATGGCTCCCCCGCAAGATGCTGCCACCGCCCTGTGCTCGAATCCACACACACCCCACTCATGGGATCGCTACAGAGCCTCGCACAACTCCAGAACAAACCAAGGAGGGCATCTGAGGTTTCCCCACATGTTCGACCACATCTGGAGTCTCAGTAAGGCTTCTGCGTGGTCCTAGAGGCATGCAGAGCTTTGCATCTGGCCATTAGCCCTTTTCAGTGAATGGTAGGTCCACTACTGCTGGCTAAATGCCACAGATGGAAATCCGAACTGGTCACCTGTGGTCACTTCTTCCTCCTATTTCCACTGTTCTCATGCTAGTCTAAATCAATTCAGAAACTTCTACTCAATACCCATCATGCAGTGCATCTGGCCCCTGGCTGTATAGCCAACAGACATAACTTCTTGAGTTTTGAAGAGAACTGAGCAAGTTGGAAATGGCAATTCTCAACCCTGTAATTCAGATAATTATACTTATCTAGCTCCAAAAGTCCCATGGCTAACCAGAGACCACAAGCAGAATTCAAAACAGAAACAGATGAATCCATCCCAGGAGCTGATGAGGCACTCCATCTATGAAGGCTGGTTCCAAAGCAACCTGTCAGCTACCAGCTTCTTCAAGGTAAATTGGAGGCAGGCAAGAAAGGATCAACTGAATGTTTGAGACTCCAGGTGGGGAATTGGGTGCAGCAGTGTCTTGGTTTTAGGAGCCTCTTTCAAGACTGATTCTTGTGGCAATTGCGCAGTTGGTGTGTGTCGCACAACAAACTTCGACCGGTTTAGCTGTGGACAAGAACTGCGGGCAGATGGCATTGCTGCTGCTCCTTTTGCTGCCTCATGTTTTTTTGCAAGCACCAGGACTACCAATGTGGCTGGAGGCCAAGGTCTCCAACTCCTATTGAAGTTTCTCCAGATGAAATACTGATTGCTGAATTTGTCTCTCTTTTCCTTAACTTTTGGGATGAGTTCCACTTTAGTACACGCCCACTTTTCTCACAAAGTGGCTTGTAAGTAGTTCCTCAGTGTGTGAAAATGGACATTCTCAATATTTCTGTGACTAGAAGGGGGAAAGTCGTCATTATCTTTGATCTCGTTATAATGGGGCCATTTAATGCCGATGAATCCAACTGCATTCCCCATTATAAACACTCCATTAATTGTAATATGAAAAAATATTTTCTGAACTGTATCAACCAATGCTCAGAGAATATACTGACAGCACAATCCTATGCATGTCTGCTTAGAAGTAAATTCCATTGTGCTCAACTGGGCTTACTCCTAGGAAAGTGTGTATAGGATTGCAGCCTTATTGTGCAGCATACACTGGTCAAATTTCAGAGGAATCAGATGCGGAGCGTTTGAGGTGCAGAAGTTTAAAAATGTGCATTGACTTTCAATATCATGCAGTGATGGCTAGATATGTAGTTTCTGGAAATGCTGAAGCCAGGGGTTCTCTGCTCTCGTTTCTGCTCAGTTTCAGACTTTGCTTCTTCCCTCCTTCTCTTCCCTCCTCCTGGCCTCCACTCCTTCCCAGTCTAGAGTCTTCTGCATTAGGGCTCCCGTTTCTCCAGTGCCATCCTTTGCAGAACTCAGGACCTTGGTGGCCACTCCTTGGTAATAGCCCTCTTCCCCTCACAAAGCTCCCCCAGTCTCTAGGGCAGGGGTGTCAAACATAAGGCCCAGGGGCCGGATGTGGCCCCGGAAGCTTTTTATCCGGACCTCAGTCTCTCAACTTCTGAGGTGTTACTGCTGAAAAGGCGGTCCAAATGAAAATTGGGCTCTCCCAAATCTTGAGATATGATCAAGATTTGCGTACTTTCTCTTCTGTCATTTGCAGTTAATGAGTTTTTATATGAGAACAGGGTCTGATTTCTGACCATTAGTTGATTAATGATGTCACTCTCTGCTTAATGACATCACTGCCGGCCCTCAGCTAGAGCCCTGAATGCTAACTTCGGCCCTCTGTATGAAACGAGTTTGACACCCCTGCTCTTGGGTGCCTGCCCTCCTCTCTACATCAGGCCACGCCCATTGCCTTGTAGTGTTCATCTCTTTCTCCTTCCTGCTACCACTGCCCCACCTTCTCTTCCTCTGCGCTTCTCATCACTCCAGTTTAGTAGCGACTTCTCATCCCCCTCCTTCTTTTCCTTTGCTTCCCCAATGGTGCCTGTCCCATTCTTGCCTCTTAGCCTCCACCTCATCCTTCTTTCCTTTCCAACGATGTACCAATGTTCTAAAGCAGGAGTGGCTGACCTGTGCCACATGTGCCGCTAGTGGCACATGGACACTTTCCAAGTGGCACTCACAAAGTCGCCATGCATTTCTGAAAAACATGTAAATCATAACAAAGAAAGCATTGCAGCAGTTGATGGTTTGCTTGATTCCTTGGCAACTCCTTACACAGCATGCCCCCAAGTTTCTAACACCGTAATGGGTCCATTCAGGGCAGCCACGCCCACTCCTCTTGGTTTGCTCTAGTTGGAAAATGGGAGAAGGGGAGGAAAAGAATGACAGACAGGACAGAAAACCAATAGGGCGGATGCCAGTGAGTTGCATTCCGCCAACTGGTGGGTTACTTTCTTACCTGAGAAGGCTGGTATTGGTAGAGCACTGAAAAGGCAAAGGGTGGCTGTAGAAGGCGGCAGGGACGGAATGGGGTGGTGCCACTGAGAAGGTGGTGGTGCCAACCAGAGATGACCAACAAGATCAGCAACGCCCAGTTTGGCAAAGATCACATTTTCAGAAAAACCATCTGCAAAGAGATCCTGGCTAAGATCATCTTTGAGGATGAGAAGATGGGCAGGCAGAGGGAGGCTTCGCTGTGCAGAAGGGCAATGAACATACATTACATGCACCTTGGAACAAGTCCTGCTGGGCTGGACTCAGGGTTGATGCAGGCCACCTTTCTGGTCTCAATCAGATGACTTTAGAAAGCACCAGACAGCACTCCCAGCCTTCTTGCTTTGTACCTTCTGGCACTGGGAGATATACTGCCCTTAAATTTGGAGGCTCTAATAGCTCTACTTATCTGTCATGGTAATCGCTAAAAGTGACATTAAAGTGGAGTTGCACAATGAAGATTCTCTACATAAAATATGGCATGGGGTATGTTGCGGTTTGGCCATCCCTGTTCTAAAGGATCAAAATACAAAAGACCTACTATGAGATATTAAGTATTACAAACCTCAGTGCCTAGTAGCTATACCTTAGTTCAGAGATACTATGCTTGTCTACACGTACAAGGTCTAATATTCAACGAGCATACTTCTTTATAGCTTAGTGCCTCAGAACTTCCACCATGTCTCTGTTTTATGGTTTGCCATAAGTGAGATCAACACAAATTCCAACCTTTTACCCAACAACTCACTGAATTACACAATCTCCCTAAATGCTTACAATGCAAAAGGATCCTGTGCTGGCACCATGGAAGTTCTTTTCTCAGCATTTCAGAATCCCCTCAATTACAATTGTGGAACAAAAGTCAAGCTAAGGGCTATCATTGGAGGACTCACCACTTATAACGCCAGGCAGATGCCCCACATTGTCAATCTCTATAGGATACCACAGGTATGTGCCTTCATCTCTGTGTATATTTTCAAGCAATGGAAAAGTTAGGGAAGGCAAACACGCTGTATTTCTACATATGTCTCACCCAGATTGATGGGCCAAAGGACTCTGTTTTGCTCTTTTGCTTAGCATTGGTCATTCATGTTTCAATCAGGTTCTAATTACACTTTGCATGAGAATATGTGCATACAGGATATTAGAGTTAGGTTGCTTTCTAGTTAGAAAACCAGAAGCTAAGCCCTTCTGCTACCAGCAATGTGTCAACTGGTAGTGTTCATAACATGTGCAGGCCTTCATTTTGTACACTGAGGGGAAGGGGAAAATTGGAGAAATTGGTAGTAAAGAAGCAATGGGCAGGGAAAGAAAGTACAACCTGCCCATTTTCTATGCCAAATCCTGAACCCTTTAAAAATTTTAATTGGACTCTGACATGTGGCATTGTGCATAAGGTATAATTAGTACTCCAGTAATCCTGCCCAGACTGCAGCATCAGAAGTCTCCACAATATTTGCTGGGCAATGAAACACAAATTGAAATCAAACTTCTATTGTGTCACACATTTGGGGCATCGATTGACATTTGCAGAATGGTTCTTAGCTCTGAAAATATCCCTGGCATTCCTTTTAGCTCAGTTACGGCTCCTTTGATCCCGCATTAAGTGACAAAACTCAGTTCCCCTCCTTATACCGGATGATCCCAAATGAAAAAGCTCAGTACGATGGGATTGTGCAGCTGCTTCGGCATTTTGGATGGACCTGGGTTGGCCTCATTGTCTCAGATGACGACAGCGGAGAGACCTTCTGGCGGAACCTCAAGCCCAGGCTCCTCCAGAGCCACATTTGCATTGCTTTTAGGGAAGTTGTTCCAACACTCAAGTCCTTCTGGGAAGAAATGGAAAAGCAGATTCATGACCAACTGGAACGAACACGTTCTACCATCTCCTCAGCCAAAAGCAACGTGATTCTCGTTCATGGGGCGTTTCGTTCCATGGAGGGTTTACGCAAGATTCTGTCAAAAAGTGAATGTGATGAAATGAAACCAATAGAGAGGGTTTGGATCGTAACAGCTCACTGGGATTTCTTTTCTGTATTCCATCTGGATCTATTCACACCACAATCTTTCAATGGCACTTTGTCCTTTGCACTCCACACAAATGAAATGGCAGGATATGCAGATTTTCTTGAGACATTATATTTTAAAGAACTTCATCAATTTGTGTTCCAGCTTTTCTGGTCCGATATGTTTTACTGTTCATTGCCTTTACTTGCTCAATATAAACCAGCAGGACAACGCTGCACGGGGAGGG
Organism: Tiliqua scincoides; assembly: GCF_035046505.1. Lineage (NCBI taxonomy): Eukaryota > Metazoa > Chordata > Lepidosauria > Squamata > Scincidae > Tiliqua > Tiliqua scincoides. The sequence continues at coordinate 139,637,765 of NC_089825.1, read as the reverse complement.
AAAAGTTGAGCAGCCTCCCCAAGTCCATATTTGAAACAGGAATGCCTGGTCATAGTTATGGCATCTACAATTCTGTTTATGCTCTGGTACATGCACTCCATGCCATAGATTCATCGAGGTCAAAACAGAAATTGATGGGAGATGGAGGTTCATGGGACTTCAGGGATGTTCAGCCGTGGCAGGTAGAGTGGATTCTCCTATTAATTCAGTTTAATAAGAAACGTCATACAGGTCCAGCCTTGTTATTCATGGACTTTTTATACACAGATTTGACTCAACACAAATGGCCACTGCAGATGAGAAAGAATGTGCTGATCCCTGGAGAAGGGGAAAAACGCATCCCTTTAAATTCAGTTTAAATAACTGACCAGTCCTTTAACAATAGCCTCCTTAATAAGAGAGAGAGAGAGGGCAGCTGGCCGACAATCCACCAATCCTTCTCTCTCCAGGGGACCCCTCCCTTCCCCCTGAGCATGTGAAAGAAAGGTAATCACTTTGCATTGGTGAAGGGAGGGACTGAGTGAAGCACCTTTGTAAGCCCTTGCAGGACGACTGATTAATGGATTGTCTTCTTAATGATTCTTATCTTACATCACAAAGGTCAGCAAGGTTGTTTTTAAATCGCCAGAGCAAAGAAACTTGGTTTTTTGCATTGATTTGCTATAGTGCATTTTTTACCTTCTATGTGAGTGCTTGGAACAGAACCCACGCAAATAATGAGGCTCAACCTGTAATTGGCAAGAGTACCTTGCCCTACTGCAGATATTACCAGCACCCTCTCTCTTTCCTGCTGGTTTCACATATAGCAAAAATGGAAGTGTTTTCTCAGTCATTTAACTAGGACTGGCAAAATCATCTTAGGTTTTGTGCACTCCCCTTTCGGGCGCAGTCCTAACCAACTTTCCAGGACCGAGATCAGGGCGATGCAGCTCCGAGGTAAGGGAACAAGCATTCCCTTACCTTGAGGACGCCTCCATGACTGCCCCCAACTGCAGCATATGCCCCACTGGCACAACCATGTCAGTGCTGGAAAGTTGGTTGGGATTTCAGCCTTAATTAGTCTTCTCTAATGAGTCATTTCTAAGAAGACTACAGGGTGGGCCATAATTTGGACAAATTTGGTTGGAGTTTGGGAGTGTGCTTATGAATGTCATCCAGGACGTGGTGCATTTCCCCCACAGTTCAATCACTGATTCTTATGGGCATTCTTATGCATGTCTACATTTACAGGAATGTTAGACTGAGTTCAGATGGGGTTACTTCCAGGCAAATGTGCCTCAAATGGCATTTAATAACTATAAGCATTCCATCACTTTACAGTACGTTTGTGATGGCTGCTGCCAGGGCCGCTCACTTAAGACTAGTGCTGTGGCCCTGGGGATAGGGCCATTACCTTATGTGTGAATGTAACAAATCCAATAGTTTCAGGGAAGTTGCACTAGGTTTTGACCACTGAAAGCAGCTCATTCACATTTTTCTCACTTCCAAACTAGCTTCACTCCTTTCTGAAAAATGTTCACTTCAACAATAGTGTCGGGGAAGAAATATTCTTTGATGAAAACATGGATTTGGCAGCTCCATATGACATCATGAACACAGTCACATATCCCAATAAGTCCTTTCATAGAATCCGTGTTGGACGGATGGACCCCTGGGCTCCTGCAGGAAAAGAGTTCACCATCAACAGAAGTGCCATAGTGTGGAATCACAAGTACAACCAAGTGAGGATTTCTATTATCTTCCTGAATTGTAGAATCCACAGCAGAAAAAGATCAGAGGAAGGTTGTGCTCTGACCCAGAACCCTTCATTCTCGGTGCTGTTGTTGTCTCAGCCCTGTTGCACCATGGTATTTTGAGTGTCACAGAGACTCCATCAGTCCCTCTTAGAACCTCAGTGGGTAAATAGGTTGAACTCAACATGACAGAACACAGGAAGAAATGGCTGGTTTCAGGTTCTCAATGTGATGCTTCTCTACTTGTTGATAGATGCTTCCACAGTCCACATGTGTTGACAGTTGTCCTCCTGGACACAGCAGGATTGTTCTTCAGGGTGCCCAGGTGTGTTGCTATGACTGCACTCAGTGCTCTGAAGATAGCATCTCGGTCCAGACAGGTAAGTAAAAGAGTACAAAGTGACATCAACTCCTGCTGCCTCCAAGCCCCTGTTCCTCCCCCTCTTCACCCAGTTTTGCCACTAACCACCTCTCCCCACCCACCCTCCTATCCATCCCCTGCCCCCACTGCTACCTTACTAGGTTCTGCAGGGTCTGTTTGGCTGAGCTGCAGCACTGCTGCCTCATGACACAGCACTCATAAAAATGGCCACCAATGGAGTGCAGCCTGCTCTGTTGGCCGCCATTTTCCAAAAGTGGATGTGCCTTCCACCATTGTAAGTGGCTTCATGTGACAGCCCAATCCTGGCGATGAAAGGCCCGCTATAATCCATAGAGCAGAATATGACAATATTTAAATAACGGTATGTGGAACTATAACTAAATAAAATCACAAACTGTGTGCAAGTTCTCCTGTACTATATTTGCATGAATTTGCTTCTTATTTCCAGATGCAGAAGATTGCCACAAGTGCCCAGAAGATCACCACCCAAACAGGAAGCAGGATCAGTGCATCCCTAAAACAAAAACTTACTTGTCATGTCAAGAGCCCTTGGGAATTACATTGATTTCCTTGGCTCTCTTCTTTTCTGCAGTCACTGGAATAGTGATGTGGGTCTTCATTCAACACCACGATACTCCCATAGTCAAGGCCAACAACTGGAGCATCACCTGTGCCCTCCTCTGCTCTCTGCTGCTTTGCTTCCTCTGCTCCTTTCTGTTCATTGGCCAGCCTGGGAGGGTGACCTGCCTTCTCCGCCAAACCGTGTTTGGCATCATCTTCTCCATTGCTGTTTCCTGTGTGTTGGCCAAAACCCTCACTGTGGTGGTGGCCTTCATGACCACCAAGCCTGGAAACAGGATGAGGAAATGGGTAGGGAAGAGGCTGGCAGTGTCAGTCATCATACTCTCTTCTCTGACTCAGAGTGGCATCTGTGCAGTGTGGCTGACCACGTCTCCCCCCTTCCCAGAATCAGACATGCATTCTCAATTCACTCAGATCATATTGCAATGCAACGAAGGTTCACCCACCATGTTCTACACTGTGCTTGGCTACATGGGCTTTCTGGCCATCATCAGCTTTGCCGTGGCTTTCTTTGCCAGAAAACTGCCAGATACTTTCAATGAAGCCAAGCTGATCACCTTCAGCATGCTGGTGTTTTGCAGTGTCTGGGTATCATTTATCCCGGCCTACTTGAGCACCAAGGGGAAATATATGGTGGCCGTGGAGATCTTCTCCATCTTGGCCTCCAGTGCTGGATTGCTGGGTTGCATCTTCATCCCTAAAATCTACATTATTGTTCTGAAGCCTGAACTGAATACCAGGGAACAGCTAGTAAGGAAAAAGGATTTTGCTACCTGACTGAAATTCTCTTTCTTCTTATTTGTCTCGTTATTTTCCCCCTCACTTTTATGGTTTGTCTTTTAAAAAAATTGTTAAGTCCAACTACTTTGATGTTTGTAAAACACTTTGGAACATGCATGCATTTAATACATTAGAAAAGTTTCCTCATATGTCATTTTTTTTGCCCAATTATTGTTCCAGCAGAGCCCTGCTTTTAACTTGATGAAAAAGAATGTGTATACACACACAAGCAAACACAGAGATAGATAGATAGATAGATAGAGAGAGAGAGAGAGAGAGAGAGAGAGAGAGAGAGAGAGAGAGAGAGAGAGAGGTTGATTACCCCTTATCTGGAATTCCAAAATCCAGAATGTTCCAAAATCTGAGTCTTTCGCTTGCTGACAGGACCTTGGTGGGAATAGCACAAAACGTGTAAAGGGAGTAGCTGGCCCCAGAGCATACATCTCTTCAAAGCCCACAAGATCTCCGCCATGTCACCCAAGTCGAGCTGGGTGCCAAATTCCAAGGCCGCTGCCCTCTTCCTCGCCCAAAACACAGTGGAGTGTCCAATAATTACATAAGAATGATGCGGACACAGGTGGGGAACACTGTGCAGTGACCTGAAAATACAGAAAGGAGTGTAAGTAACCTGAATCTGTAACCTAAGACCTGTAACAGTACGCCTTAAGTGTCCATCACACTGCGCAAAAGAACTAGGAACTATCACACTAGTCCCTGACCAGGCGCAGCCATGGCCCCCACATGGGACGCCCATCACACCGGGCACCCAAACACTCACTCAGTGGTACCTATCATACCAGGTTCTGTTCATCCGCAGGCCAGGCCAGCACATAGCCTATTGGCCTAGTACTTACTTAGGTAGAACTTAGAAGCGACCAACCTCCACTGGCCGATGCATTAATATCCACTGGTGAAAGACTAATACTGCTGCAACAGATGCTGCCCCAATTCTGAATGAATGCAGGCCACCCATGTAGGGTGCTGAATACCAACCAGCCACTGCAAGGCAAACACTGGGCAATGAAGGCCTACTTCACTTGCAAATGTAGCCCATACAGTGTGCTAAATGCTTGCCAGCCACTGCCAGGTAACCAGGGGCCAATGAAGTCCTCTTTCACTCACAAAAACCTATTCCTACAAAGAGTGCTAAATGCCCACCAGCTACTTCCTGGAAACCATTGGCAACTAAAGAACATCACTTGTAAGTGTAGCCCCATATAGGGGAATGAAACTCTCTGGTTACTGCCAGGCAAACACGGACCAATGAAGACCTATTTTACTTGCAAATTCTGCTGCATCTAGGGTCCTGAATGCCCACCAGCCACTGCCTGCCAAACATTGGCCAATAAATACCATTTTCACTTGCAAACATAGCCCCATATAGGGTGCTGAATGCTTGCCGTCTACTGCCGGGCAACTATATGCTAGTAAATGCCTACTTCACTTACAAATGTAGTCCCATATAGGGTGCTGAATACTTGCTGGCTATTGCTAGGCAACTATGGGCCAGTAAAGCCTACTTCACTTGCAAACATAGTCCCAAATAGGGTGCTGAATACTTGCTGGCTATTGCCAGGCAACTATGGGCCAGTAAAGCCTACTTCACTTGCAAACATAGTCCCAAATAGGGTGCTGAAAGCTTGCTGACAACTGCCTTGCAACCATGGACCAATAAAGGCCTTCTTCATTTACAAATGTAGACCCACATAGAGTGCTGAATGCCCAGCTGCTACTGCCGGACAAACATGGGCAAATAAATGCACCTGCAGATATAGCCCCAGAGAGGGTTCTGAACGCTTGCTGGCTGCTGCCAGGCAACTATGGGCCAGTAAAGGCTTATTTCACTTGTTAACGTAGTCCCATATACTGTGCTGAATGCTTGCTGGCTACTGCAATGAAAACATGGGCCAATAAAGTAATATTGAACCTACAAAGGAACTCCTATATAGGGTGCCAAATGCTTGCCAGCTATTGCCAGGCAACGATGGGCCAAATATAGCCTCAGATAGGGTGCTGAACTGTCATTAGCTACTGCCAGGCAATTATGGGCCATTGAAGGCCTGCTTCACCTACAAAGGTAGCCCCATACAGAGTGCTGAAAAGAGAGTGGCACTGCCAGGCAACCAGGGGCTATTGAAAGGTTGGACTAAACAACTTACAAATGTAGTCCAAAATAGGGTGCTGAATGCTTGCTGGTCACTGCCAGACAACCATGGGCCCAAGAAGGCCTAATCTACTTGCTGGCATAGCCTGTGGTGTAGCTAATGATCATGTAACCTAGTGCCAAGCTCAAAATGTTGCCCTGGAAGTGAAGTCACAACCGGAAGTGACATCACACCTAGGCTTTTTAAAAAGTGAAAATTGGGCGGAAACCTGCCTCCTCCCCCCAGCAGCTCATCACCCACTTGCTCTGCTGCCTCCCCCCAGTCAGTGGCATAGCTAAGGCATCAATCTGATAGCTGGGGTCAAAGAAGATTTTGTAGCCCCCACATGATAAAAACAAATTTAATTAAATAAATAAAAAGTTATTGGTTCCATGCTGTATCATAAGAATATCTCATTGGCACTCAGAACAATCAGACTCAGGTCAGTTTGGAGTTAAGCAAATCCACTTTTTGTTCTATAAGACAGTTGTGCTTTCATTTTCTGGTAAATTGGCCATAACTTTTGATAGAATACAGATATTCCAATCTGGTTTGTTTAACTGCATTCTGCATTGAATTACCTTTCCAATGATATATAATATGATGGTATTAGTTATACATAGCAAGATTTTCACAATTTTGGTCACTAGTATCAAGCTCAGGTTGTTGCCCCCCTAAAGCTTGATGCCCGGTGCAACTGCTACACCCTGCACCCCCTTAGCTACGCCACTGGGCATAGCCCATATAAGATGGGGATGAATTAACCACCTGAATGCAATTTGGTCATGAGTGGCCTGAGCTAAGACTGACCTAAACTTATGGGGAAATAGTGAAGGAATGGGAGCATTCTGATGCAAAATACAGAGAATGCGATTGATCAATCCCCTATACATATCTAATCTTGCTGCTCAGGAACACGTTTTGCCATAGTAAGGAAGACCAAACAAAGGAGCCTATGAGACCTGAGCCTCCATCTAATGGTCTTAGTAATGTCAAGCAAGCATGGTGTGCAGTAAGTAAGCTGCTGCTATGATTATGATTATGATTATGATTATGATTATGATTATTAAAAACACTGTAAATTAAAGGGCATGTCCCCAATCATGTGTGTAGAAATCTTCATTGATGATTAAGGAGTAACCTGTAGCCCTTCTGATAATCCAGGAGTGCTGACTGAGTTTACAAAACATTTGAGAGTGCTGTATAAAGACATACGCAACCAGTGATAGCAATGACACTATTCTGGGCCAAAGGAGTGGCAAACAAACCACCCTGATATCAATGCCTTCCCAAGGGACCACTTAGGACCCAGTCCTATCCAATCCTCCAGCACCACTGCTGCTGCAATGCAGCCCTGAAGAAAGGAAACAAATGTTCCCCTATCTGGAGGAGGCCTCCATGACTGCTCCCCCACTGCAGGGTGCAGTGGGTGTCTTATTGGCACGGCTGCACCAGCACTGGAAAACCAGACAGGACCTGGCCCTTCTTTATTTCTCAGATGCTATACTACCTTTACTTGAAGGAGCTCAGGGTAATGCACATGGTTCTGTCTCTCCCTTGCCCCTACAGCAACACTGTGAGTGAGGTTAAACTGAGAGACAATGACTTGCCAAAGTCACCCCAAAAGTATCATGGCCAAGCAGGGGCTGACCTGGATCTTCAAGATCCAGCCCCTCCCCAGAGCCACCACCCCTCAGGCTCTCTGGTTCCAATATTCAAATAGATCCTAATTTTTCCCCAGGGAGGTCTCTCCCCATAAATGAAGCAAGAAATGACAAACAAAGAGGGTTTGAAAGGGGCTGTGCAACCCTCATGATCTGACTTTCCTGATTTTGATTGGCTTTGCCTTGCAGAAGTTCAGAGGTGGCCTCACTCCAATGAGCAGTTCCAAGCAGGCCTGTATCCTCTTGCAGAGACAGGCAGCCTCCTTAACCTGTCCCCTTATTCCCTGGACATCATATCATCTACCCAGGAAGCCTTTATTCACTGATCACTCCCTGGCCGCTGCAGTTGGACAAGCTGGGTGGGGAGAGGAAGCAACTGGGGCAGCACAAGCAGCACACACAGGCCTCCCTCATCCTGACAGACACTCACATAGAAGCTTTAAGAATCCACACATTTGTTCACTATGTAGAACAACCTAACAGTAAATTCTAAGTTCCCCCTTTAATATATATGCCACCTTTTGTCATCTGATATTACTCTGTAGTTGTATGCCAATAAATTCACATATTAAGAGTAAGCAGTGGGAGGTCAACTTGTGTCTCTGCAAAGATGAATGCTTGTGCTGCCAAAGGGGAGGGAAGCGGCCAGGCAGAAACAAGCACAGCAAATGGGAAAGTTCCTAAGAAGTCTACGCGGCTTGTGATCAGGACCCTCCCCAGGCTGGAGGAGGAAAGAGCCAGGAGCTCAGCTCCTCAGAGGGAGTGGACTCGCCCAGGACGAAAGTGGCTGCCTGAGGTGAAAGCCAAGAGGCAACTGGCAAGTGGCTGCCATGAAGAGCACCGGGAAAGGAGGAGCTTGTTAAGGGCAAAAAGGCACGAACAGGCAAAGAAAACACTGCCAGCAATTGAAGAGAAGTGAAGGGGGCAGAAAAGTGCCAGAAAAAAGGGACACGGAGGCAGGAGGGCAGGGCTGGTGCAGAAGCTGGTTCACCTGGCTGTGACCAGACTGTTAGCAAGAGATAGTTTTGTAGCACTGACAGAAGGTGACAGAATGGATAAGATAAATGCTTAAAAGAGTGTTATGCTATTATGGCAAATGTTTAGAAGCTGAGATGCTTACAAAAAGCTTAAAAGCTAGTCTCTTCTTCAACCAGGTCTGAAAACTGCAGGCTGGCAGCTAGATTTGGCAGAATGTCAGGAAGCTCTTGGCAGCATACCAAGGCATCAGATAACAGTTCCAAACAATGCGCACAGTGAAGGCACTGTCTTGTGAAAAGGGAGGATGAGAGAGGGAAACTCCCAAGTCATCTCAAGCTCCTTGCTTGTAAACAGAGAACAATGAGCAAATGAAAACCCTTGGCAAAAAGCATGTTTGCAGATTTAAAATCATAATGCTTTGAGGTTTCCTTTCTAAACCAAAAAGACAGTCTCATATACATAAATTAAACACTGGGAGAGCTATTTAGTGGGTATTATACCAAAAGCATCTTAGCAAGTGCTAAAAAGATTACTATGATTGCTTGCTTGCCAATAATTCTTCAATATTTAATAGTTAGTGTCTTTGAGAGTGTAATCAACATATATATAAAGGCATGGTAGTATGAAAGTGAGTTTTAACTGTTAGAATGTTTAATAAAAATACACAGAATAGTAAAAAGCTATTAGATTCTATTATTAGAAATGCTTAAGTCACCAGTCTCAAATGCAACCTTGGCAGAGGCAGATGTCTTGGCAAAAGCATTCCTAAGCCTGTATCTCTGAGACCTTGAGAACTCAAAGACTTGCAGAATTTGTTGCATCTCAGATAGACTTTTGGCAACTGCTTATGGACAGAGCAGGGAAAGTACACGGCTCTGCAACATTTTGGTGAGAGAGGCTTATCTGTTGACAGGTGAAATAGGATTTTCTAACAAACAGAGATACAGACACCTGCAGAACCAGCTAGACAGAAGATAACAGAAATATCTATGAGAGCCTTTGTCTGGGCTACAAGAGACTGTAGAGGGAGCTATAATTTGGTCAAAGTAAAAGAGAAAGTTTTCTGAAAGCAATCCTTTTTACAATAAGGATTTTGTTTGTCTTGTATTAAATAAATTACACTGTACATCCAAAGGTAACAGGTCACATACAGGGAATCACAACATGGAATAGAGGAAAGTCAGAGAGCTCAGCTTAAACAAAGGTTGGCAGAGAGCCCCATGGTGTCTAGCAGAAGGAATGTAAGAGATAAACAGATGGCTCCTAGCCAAGGCCATCCAAGTTAAGGATGCCAAGAAATAAGTACAAGGACATGCCAAAAGCCAGTTCTGAATATAATTGAGGTTACAGTGCAGGGACAGACTGCACTTGTTCCCAGTGTGGAAGGGATTGTCACTCCCGAATTGGCCTCTTCAGCCACACTAGACGCCATTCCAGAACCACCTTTCAGAGCGCGATACCAGAGTCTTTAGAGACTGAAGGTTGCCAGCAACCCAGCGCACTCTACTGGTACTTGGAAACAAAGTTTTCTATATGTTTAAATGTATGGTATTGCCTTATTTGAAACCTGTAACTTGAAACCAACCAATCAAATGTTTGTAAGGCTATCTCCGGCCAACCCAGAGCAAGCCCCATCTATGATGTCAAACTCCAGCCAATGGAAAGTGCAAAACTCCTCAAACAAAGGAGCCAAAATGAAATATAAGGGAGAGGTTCAGACTGGGAAAATTGCTCTCACTGCTTCAGACTGGAGTCCCTTGAGATGCCTGTTGCTGGCAAAGAAATAAAGCTTGCAGACGATCACCAGTCTTGCCTACTGAGTTTGCTTTTGAATCTTGCAACACCTTGCAACAGCACCAGTTACTATACTTTATACCTGCCTAGACTGACTTGGATTTATTTTTGAGCACCACTGGAGGTGCTCGTGACTGACTTCAAACACTCAGGGCACAATCCTCACCCCCTTTTCAGCTCTGAGGAAAGGGAACAAAGATGGCCCTAACTTGAGGAGGCCTCCATAGCTGCCCCCCTACTGCAGGGTGCAGCACATGCCCCACTGGCACAGCTATGTCAGTGCTGGAAAGACCTAAATGGTTCCGAGTCAGGCCATCCAAATCCAGCCGAAGAATCCTGCTCACCCTACAGGCCCTCTGCAGTACAGTGGCAGGAATGAGGAATTGGTTTCTCATCCAAGTCCGTATTCTTCAAATAAAATCAAAGAAATGATGGAGCTGCTCATCTGGCACCTGTGACTCTCCCTGCTCCACGTTACCTCTTTCTCAGACGTTTGGAGTGTCAGCATGGAAGAGCTGCGACAGGGAGCTTGCCAGATTGGTGCAGACTGAAACCGGGCAGCCTGCCAGCCCCAGCAACAGCTGCACCACAGCCCTCAGTTCCAAAAGGCAGCCCATTGCAATGTCTGTATTTTCCCACCTTTGCCACATGTGCTGAGGGGGAGGGGCAGTGCAAATGGTGGCGGGGCTGCAAGGGCCCCACCAGAATTATCCCCGTCTAGTAGGACTAAGATCTATTCTCTCTGCGTCCAAAAGCAACATGATTGTTCTTCAGGGAGATTCACGACCTATGGAGAGTTTGCGATTGATTCTAGTACTTCCTTAAGGCAATAAATCCATATCAGCCTCTGTTTTCTTTCTTGTATAATGTCTGGTCATTTCCATTTGAGTGTTCATTCCCCACATTTAACTGGTATCTACCAAGCACTGCACTGGGAACTGCACTGGAGAGGAGAAACTGAGCCGTCTCCCCAGTTCTGTATTTGAAATGAAAATGTCTGGTGAGAGCTACAGTATCTACAATGCTGCTCATGCTGTAGCACATGCTCTCCATTCCATGTACTCTTCAATATCCAAGAACAGATTAAAGGGAAATGGAGGCACAGGAGATGTCTGGGAAGGTGGGAGTGACAGACAAACAAACCAGGCAAACAAACCAGACAGTGGACACTTTCGGGGACTCCCTGAGCACACCGTAAGCATTGCAGGGAGAGGGGCAGGACTGGTGGAGCTCTGCTCCGCTGGATCAAGAACACTGCATCGGGCATCCATGCAGTGGATCCATGCAGTGGAGAGGTCTGACATGGGACCTCTCAACACTGCGCCGGTTATTTTGCAGGCACATACTTGGAACTCAGGATGCAGCGGTTGCCTTTAGGTGCTGCTGCTCCTCTGGATGTCCAGAAGCTCAAAATTGGACTCTAAGGACGCAATCCTAACCCCTTATGTCAGTGTTTTCCAGCACTGGCACAGCGGTGCCAATGGGATGTGTGCTGCATCCTGCAGTTGGGTGCATGGAGCCCTCCTCAAAGTCCGGGAATGTTTGTTCCCTTACCTCAGAGCTGAATTGCCCTTATGTTGGTGCTGACGTAAGGGGTAGGACGTAAGCACTGACGTAAGCACTGACTTAAGGGGTTAGGATTGCATCCTAAACCTCCTCCACCTGTTGATCACCACCCACCCATCCAACACGAAACATTAGGTCCTACATGTGTAGGGCTCTTCACACACACACACAGCTTCTTCAGCCTTGCAGACATCTGAAAAAGTTTCTCAATGTGATCATCTGCCTGGTCATTATCGAAATCACTGCCTTCCATTAGAGAAGTCCCAGGGATAATCTGAAGCCACCTTCAAAATTCATAACAAAAACAGCTGAATCCACTTGGGAGTTGAGGATAAAATGGGCACTTCAGCTTTTGAAAAGCCAGCTACACGAGGCAGGTGTAGGGTATTCACTGCATACAGCCAGGTGTCTGTCGCTTGAGTATGAAGACCTCATGAGAGAAACTTGGCAGTGGGGCTTTGCTCAGCCCCTCTACCGTCATTTCTCCTCATGACTGATGATTGTGTTCATGGTGCCTCATGTGTGGAAGTCACTGGAAATTGGTTGAATGCTGTGGGGCTGAGGTTCAGACATGCTGCTGTTCAGATGGTCAACAGTGCTGCTGCTGCAACTGCCTTACAGTGTCGTCAACAACTGCCAGTCCAGGTGGGGTAGGCAGAAGAACACCCATCAGTCTCCAGACATAACTATTGGTGTCTTTGCCTCTTTCGGTACTGTTGAGCAGAAAGATCTCTCTTTTAAAGAAACTCCAGATGTATCTTCCCTGGAAAGACTGTAAGTTGGGTTGTGGTTTTGATGTCTAGTAATTCTGATTAAAATCAGTGTTGTAAATATAGAAAAATTCCTCGGGATTACATACTTTGGGACTGGTGGCAATAGTGGGGGCACTAGAGGTGGCTTGGAGTGAGTTCAAGTTCACATATACCAAAAGACCCCTGCATCTAGAGAACTAGGATGTCAGGGTGAACACTAGTCTTGAACACATTTGATGTTCCCTGCTCATTATCCTTGTGTGGAGAAGTTTTTTTGTAGGAAGGAACAGAACATTTGGTTATGTGAGCTGCAGCTGGTGCACTAAAGTGGTTTGGCTAGTGGGTGTGCTTTTAAAGACACGTGGAACATGACCACACATGGAGGAAAGCTAATAGGCCTGCAGGTTCGAGTGTAAAGGTCAATGGCACAACAGTGGAATGACACACAAGAGCTATGGGGCACAATGGTGATGGTGTAACAATAGATCACTTTTATTGTGGGGATAATAATGCAACAGCAAAAATGTGCATTCAAAATATAAAGCAATACAGTGTATCGGATATTTTCAACCTTTTTCAGCTCATGGCACACTGTCAGGGGTGTAAAATTGTAAAGACTCACCATGGGTTCTTGGACAAGGCACACCCAGCTGCCAGTCAGAGTGCCCACATCCCCCAGTGGCCTAATAAATGACCCTCCCCAAACATCCACGGCACACATGCAGACCGTGCGTGGCACACCAATGTGCCACTCACAGGGGTTGAAAATTGCTGCAGTGTATTCACTACTCACTCATACAACTCGGCCTAATCATAAGCAGTTGCTAGGGCTGCAATTCCATAAACACTGACCACATGTTCATATCATATGTTGAATGCTTGAGGCTGATCTCAGGCCTCCCCTTAAATGATTCCAACCTAGACAAGAGTCCTGGACTCAGACATGTCAAGGAGAACATGATGGAGGTGCTAATTGTGTCATCCACTTGGCTGCAAACGTGACAAGAAGCTAGAGAGGCTAAGTGAGTCACTGGCCAGGCTTGTTAAAGGTGATCTATCTGTATCTGCTACAGGAGTTTGAAGAGTTGTAGGAATCATGGGGCAAATTTGCCAAGACTACTGGCCTGTGTGATCCGGGCCTTGTGCTGATGGCACTTGCAATCCTTCAGCCCAAGGCTTGAGCTTCAGCAGTGCACAGACCCCCAGCACAAATGGCTGGAGGCCCCTGAATGTGGAAGGAGTGCAGATCCCATTCCAGAGCAGGCGGGTCAGCAGAGGAGGGTCAGAGGAAGGATCAGGCTGGGAGGCATGTTGAGGGAGAGCCTCAGTGACAGTGGTGGTGCCAGTAGGCTAAGCCCTCAGACTGGATCGAATGCAGTCACTTGGATCTATGTCAGCAACAAAGCTGGTTTCTTAAAAGTTGGAAGAGTTTAAAATGCAGAAGGAAATAGATCAAAGGAGGCAAAATGGATACTTGATGAGAGAGACTTTGTCCAATCCCATCCCCTGCCACTCTCAAAGGTGGAGATGCACACTGCATGCTCTGGGTGGAGCTTGAGGTTTCTGGTGGTGCACACACACAGTTGCCAGCCATTCACACTGGTGGCTCCATTGCATGCACTGTCACTGCTTCTGTAGTGGAGAGGGATTCCAGTGGTGGAACACTTGCTCCATCAACAGAAGGTGCCCATAGGATTAGGCATTAGGGCTGCATGGCTATTCACATTGACCTGGAAGTAAGCCCCATTGAACACAATGAGGAGACATGCATACAGTGGCAAAGTAAAGAATAATAGAATCATAGAGCTGGAAAGACCTAAAGCATCATCTAGTCCAAACCCCTGCCTCCAAGTAGGAAATCCTCTTAGAGCATCTTCAAAATAACACAAAACCAGTTTTTAATGAAACAATCCCTGCACTATAAGGGGATCTGTTTGTCACTTTCTACCCTTGAAGGTCATCTAGGCATGAGCAAAGGGCTCTTCCATGACAGAAACAAAACCTCTCGAGCCAGCCTTCCCTTGTCAGGAGTTGGGGAACTGAGACTCCACTTTCCTCATTGGCTTGTTCCAGGAGAAGAAAATGTCATCCTGTTCAACCACCCATAAACTATGGGAAGATGAGTGGACACATCCAGCGGGCCAGGTGACCAGATCCCTTCTGACTTTTGTTCAGAAGGAACTAGTGTGATAGGATAATATTATTTTCCATCTCTTTTCCTTGTTGGGCATCAAAAGATGTTACCAGGAATTCCTTGCATATAACTGAGCATAGTGAGAGCTAGAAAGTTCATAAAAGCAGAGCTGCTTGTGGTCCCATCAACCTGATTTTAAGCACAAGTAAGGGCTATGCAAAGAGCATGAAGCATTTCCATTCACCATATTGACTATGAACCAGAGCCTAAGACTACATGATTTTCTCATTTCAGCGTAATTCTGAAGTACTTCCATCGTCTCTTTGCCATGATGTTTGCCGGGTTCGAAATCGAGAAAGATGTCAACCTCTTGACAAACAAGACATTGAATTTTTTACCGATTGAAAATGCTAACAATGCCAGGGGGTCCTGTTCTGGAACTATGCGTCTCCTTTTCACAGGTCAGGGGCATCCCCTTAATTACGTCTGCAGCAAGGAAAAGGAGCTCATTGTCGTCATTGGGGGGCTCATTCCTCAGAACTCAAAGTTGATGCCCCACATCTTAAATATCTACAGGATCCCACAGGTATGTGTGTTCCCTAATCTAGAGAGAGGTACAGACACTAGGATTGCTAGGAGAGCAGACAATCTGGGCTACAACAAGTGAAGACAGAAGACTCTTCTCTATCCATTTAGCACAGAGTTGGAATCAAATGTTAATCAAGTGATGTGTGAAAATGTCAAAACCTGATTAAATTCTTAAAAAACCACTTTAAAGAGGGAATAATTTGTACTGAATTAGCGGCAAATGTATGTGGGCAAAATATTTTCTCCAATACCTTCCCTTGAGGAAGTCTCCATGAATGCCCCACACTTCAGGATGCAGTGCATAACACATTGACAGCAGAATTAAAGCTGGAAAGTTGGACAGGAGTGGGTTCTGAGAGCCCAAACCTATGCCTGTCTACTCAGAAGTAAATCCCATGATAGTCAATAGAGCTTACTCCCAGGAAAGTGTGGACAGATTTGGAACCTGAATGAATTATCCTAAGCCTCTTGGTCATCCTGCCCAAAACACTACACCCCAGAAAATGGAGACTTCCAAATTTTTGTTACAGGATCAAGTACAAAAAAATCTACTATATAACCTGCCAGGCATTTGAGAGAGGACCTTTTTATTTAGTAATCATCAGAAGTTTGTCTGCCCTAAAAAGCTCATTTCATTTCCCCTTAGCTCAATTATGACTTCTTTGACTCTGCACTGGGTGACAGAACACAGTTCCCTTCCCTCTACCAGATGGTCCCAAATGCAAGATCTCAGTACACTGGGATTGTTCGACTGATTCGGCATTTCAAATGGAACTGGATTGGTCTCCTCGTTTCAGACAATGACACTGGAGAAACATTTCTGAGGACTCTCATTCCCAGGCTCCTCCAAAACAACATTTGTGTGGCTTTTACAGAAGTTCTTTCAGGACTAAAGACGTATGTGGAAGTGAACCAACCCTTTTATGACCGTTTAGAAGGAGTAAGATCTATTGTCTCTATGTCCAGGAGCAACGTGATTGTTGTTCATGGAGAGTCACGATCTATGGAGAGTTTGCAATTGATTCTAACATTTTATGAAAAAGCAAAGCAAGACCCAACAGAGAAAGTTTGGCTCAAGACATCTCAGTGGGATTTTGCAACAGTATTCAACCCGGTTCTATTCACATCCAAATCCTTCAATGGTACCTTGTCATACACACTCCACACCAAGGACGTGCCTGGATATGAAGACTTCCTTGAGGCAATAAATCCACATCAGCCTGTGTTTTCTTTCATACATAAGTTTTGGTCAGTTGCATTTTGGTGTTCACTCCCCAAGTTCAACAGGTACCTACCAAACACAGGGAACTGCACTGGGGAGGAGAAGCTCAGCAGTCTCCCCAGTTCCGTATTTGAAATGAAAATGTCCGGTGAGAGCTACAATATCTACAATGCTGCTCATGCCGTAGCACATGCTCTGCATTCCATGTACTCTTCAATATCCAAGCATAGATTAAAGGGAACTGGAGGCACAGCGGATGTTTGGGCTGTTCAGCCATGGAAGGTAGGATTTTCCTGTAAGCCTTTAATGTGTACGGTCACCCCTGCATTCCCATGGATGGACTTGGATCCACTCTTGCAATGCAACTGGACTGAGCGAGAAGTGAGACAATATTTTCACTTTCGTTTGTCTAAACCCGAGTCCTTTCCATTTGGAAAGGGACTTAATTTAGAGGAGCAATAGATTGAAGGATAACTTTTGGGGTTATTAAATGAATTGTGAATTCTGGTGGAAATGGGGACTGTGAATAAGAGGAGGGGGTGAGAATAACTCTGAGAAAGTTTAACTATGTAATGTTTATAATCATCACATAGAAAAAAATGTTCTCATAGGTTTTGCTTGTATGCAGTCTTTCAGGAAATGTTCACAATATTTATTTTCTGGCCATGATTATTATTCATTTCATGTCATGACTACTACTGAAAATAATTATGTCATATACAGGGGGAGGTGTCAATAATGTATGGGCCCCAGGTGTCCAATGACCTAGCCATGTGCCTGCATGTATAATCACAGTCTCTTCAGCGCCAGAAGGTCAAGGTCGCAGATTCCAGTGATATCAAAAGAACTCCTGCTCAACAGTTTACCCCTGAGTATTCTTTTTCTTTTTCTCCAATCAGCTTCACCACTTTCTGAGAAACATTCGCTTCAACAATAGTGCAGGCGAAGAAATATTCTTTGATAAAAATGGGGAACAGGCAACAGGTTTTGATATTGTCAACACCATCACATTCCACAACCTGTCTTTCCAAAGAATCCGGGTGGGAAAGGTGGACCCCTGGGCTCCTGAAGGAGAAGAGTTTGCCGTTAATGGAAGCGCCATTGTGTGGAATCAGAAGTTTGATCAGGTGGGAAGGATCTTTTATGTAATTGCTGAGCTATAGTTCCACAGTTGCAGAAGAACATGGAAGTACTCTTCAGCAGATGTCTGGGAATTAATCTTCCAGTGCATGCTGCACTTACTCCGAAGCAAGCCCTATGGTACTCACTGGGATTTACTCTGGATCTGCCAGACTTCTGTGGTTATCATAACAGTGATGCAAGAATAACACGGACAAATGGGGCAGGTTTGTTGTAATGCTTGTGCTTGTAGAATAGGATGAACAACCATGGATAACACATGCAAAGCTCATGCATGCCCAGGCATATGATATCTATGCTCTTTTGTTTTTGTGTTTATCCATATCTTCCTATGAATTGTGAGGCTGAATTGAATATGGTGAAGGGATGGTACGTAGGGTAAGTAACCATGGAAGGAAAACATCTTGATTCATATATAGAACAATGTTGAAAGGACACTTATTGGGTCTACAGCCTGCCTACGTAAACCACCTTGAGTAATATCTGGCAAGAAACATATATAAATATAGGAGTAAATTAATCAGTATATGAGGTCAGAGGAGCACATGTCAAATATAGATGTTTACAGAAACGTGACTTATATGTCATTACTGTATTCTCAGTACCAAACCAAACCAAACATCACAGCAAAGAGAAAACAGTTGATTTCCATATTAAACCAATTTCCTCTGGGTTTTTTTGAAGATGCTGCCCCAATTGACATGTACTGAGAGCTGCCATCCTGGACAGACAAAGGTGGTACGCCAGGGGGAGCAGATCTGTTGCTATGACTGTGCTCAGTGCTCTGAAGGGAGGATTTCCAGCCAGCTGGGTAAGTGAAGAAGGTGATGCTCCATCCAATCTGTGTTCCAGAAGTTTGCGGAAATGAGCTGCTCAAAGGTCTTCCAGCCCAATCTTTTCTTTCCCAGCACTCAGAGGAACTGTGGCATCCAGGAACTTTTGTCCCCGTCCCCCGAGGAATGTCTCAGGTCCCGCGATGGGGCTTCTCATGTTTGCACCAGCTATTTTGCTGGCACAGATGTGAGAACCTTCATGTCAAGCTATTAGGTCAGACACAGAGGATAGGATCTGGCGGAGGAGGCATCTGCCGCTCCCACACGCTTCCCACCACATCTCTTCCCCCATTCCCCCTTCCCCCGCACAGAACGCCATCCCAAAACCGAAAGGCCATACCACTGCCTGGCAGTCCCACTTTTCTCCACACAGTTACATGGCATTCTTCATCCAGAACTACCTACTCCAAGGGTGCCGTAAATGTGCTTTACGACATGTTTACAACACCCAGTGCCAGCACTGGAGTTCAGCACCAGTGCTAGGAACCTTTAGGATTGGAATCCTACATTCATCATACTGATGCAGTCAGTAAAGCAACAATTTAGGATTGGAATCCTAAATTCATCATACTGATGCAGTCAGTAAAGCAACAATTCAGCAGAACGTATGGCCCAGTCCTATGGGACTGTTAGGACAGTGGGGCAGGTGTCTACTGTTGTCAAAGGCCCAGTGATGGCGTGAAGCTGGTGCCACCACTGGGCCAAACCAACCATCTGCTTCAAAGCAGCTGCAGATCCGGAACCACATTGCTGCAGATGCCGGTAAGTCAGAAGTGGGGCATGTTGTGGGTGAGGAGAGATCAGGCCAGGGGAGAGAGGAGGTGGATCCTGGTGGCAGCAACATGCACCAGGCTCTAATCCTTGAACCTTGCTTCGGAACACTCCCTCACTCTCCTCGGAAGTGCATCAGCAAAATGGAGGAGGAGACCTACAGGTGACTGGGCAGCCTATACACAACTCTGCTGGCCAGCTGTTTGCCCCCCATGACAGCACAGACTTCCTAGGCACAGTACAGCTGACTTTGGGTAAAGCCTTATGCCAGATTTATTGAGGGTTGACATTCAAAGGATACCTAGATGTTACATACATGGATGTAGACAAAGAAACATTGGAGTGAGTGATTTCTTTTGTATGTATTCATTAGCACACTTCATCCTATGATTGCACTGCACTGTTGCCAGACAGGCTCAGGTGACGCAAGTATACTTTGAACTGTTGAATCCCTGCATGTTTCTTTTAGATGCAGATCATTGCAGTGACTGCTCAGAGGACCAGCATACAAGCAGGAACCAGGATCACTGTATCCCCAAAGCCATAACCTTTTTGTCCTATGAAGAGCCCCTGGGAATCGTTCTGGCTTCTTCTGCTCTGCTGCTCTCCACAATCACACTTGTGCTCGTGGGGAGCTTCATTCAGCACAGGAACAACCCCATTGTCAAAGCCAACAACTGGAACATCACCTGTGCCCTGCTGTTCTCCCTTCTGTGTTGCTTCCTCTGCACATTTCTGTTCATTGGCCAGCCCAGAAAGGCATCCTGCATTCTCCGGCAGACCTTGTTTGCCATCACTTTCACTGGGGCAGTTTCTTCAGTGTTGGCCAAAACCCTCACTGTGGTCCTGGCCTTCATGGCCACCAGACCAGCCAACAGGATGAGAAAATGGTTAGGGACGAGATTGGCCATGTCCATCATCGTGGTGTGTTGCCTGATCCAAACTAGCCTCTGTGCAGCGTGGCTGGCAGTGTCTCCCCCCTTCCCAGAGCTTGACGCGCACTCCCTGATAGCTCAGATCATAGTGCAGTGCAATGAAGGCTCAACCTTCATGTTCTCCATTGTTCTGGGCTACATGGTATTTCTGGCCCTTGTCAGTTTTTGGGTGGCTTTTTTGGCCAGAAGGTTGCCTGATACTTTCAATGAGGCCAAGCTGATCACCTTCAGCATGTTAGTCTTTTGCAGTGTTTGGGTGTCCTTTGTGCCAGCCTACCTGAGCACCAAGGTGAAATTCATGGTGGCCATGGAGGTCTTCTCCATCTTGTTCTCTAGTGCTGGATTGTTGGGTTTCATCTTTCTCCCCAAATTCTACATTATTGTGTTGAGGCCCCAGCTTAACACCAAAGAAAACTTAGTAAGGAAAAAGAATTTTGTCACCTGACTGAATTGCTTGAGTACCTTCGTCCGTAGCATTGTGCATGAACCCCTTGAGATATGTCCATTGTTTTATAAAAACTCATGTGAATTCCTTCTATATTCCCAACTATTCCTCTTGGACATAATCCTGAGATTCATTTCAACTTTCACCAATCTGACGTTTCAGGGTCAATCTAATTTCTCGTTCCTCCCTTCTCCTCCAAGGCGGTGTCCTATTGTTCTAGATAGATGTTCTATCTAGTCCTGAGCTACCTGGGGCTTCTGGCCTTCATAAGCTTCACTGTGGCTTTCTTAGCCAGGTCATTGCCTGATGCGTTTAATGAGGCCAAGCTGATCACCTTCAGCATGCTGGTCTTTTGCAGTGTTTGGGTGTCCTTTTTCCTAGCATATCTGAGCACCAGGGGGAATATATGGTGGCCGTGGAGATCTTCTCCATCTTGGTTTCCAGTGCCGGGCTACTAGGATGCATTTTTCTCCCCAAGTGCTATATTATTGTATTGAGACCTAACCTAAATACCAGAGCGCAGCTGGTAAGAAACAAGTATCTGCAGTACTGACTAATGTTCCCAGTTCATCACATGCTTCCTCTTTCCTTGTCTATTTCACTGCATTTTAAAATGTAATCCTATGGACAAGGTTGTATCTTCTTCATAATTAGAAAATCATTTAGTATGTTTTAAGCAATCACTAGATAATAAAATCATGATGAGTGCCTATCTCTGTTGATGCATTTATTGTTGGCCCATTTCCCTTCCAGAGATAGCAAAAGAAGTTCCTGTTTGTGTTCTTATAGTGAAGTACGAAGATCTTTTGCACCAGACATTATGGAGAATCCAAGCCAATAAAAGTGTAAATTAAAGAGATTTATGTAGTTTGAAGATGAAGCAATACTGACAGGCCCTGGTAGTGCTGCAGTAATCATGACGCCATGGGGACCCAGGGGCTTGTCACCTTACCTGGTAGGATTGCAGTGGCCTCTAGCAGGGTCCAGGAGGCTCACAGCCCCCATGACTGCACAGAGCTCCAATCTCTGAGTCTTTTGGACTTTTCTGGAGGCCAGCAGAACCCCCCACCCCCAGGTAAAGTTAATAGCCCCAGGCTGACTTTTGCAGTGATTGGGTGTCCTTTGTGCCAACCTACTTGAGTACCTGTCTCCCAGGGACTTACCCTGATAGTGATGCACAGCAGGGAAGGAGGAGGACGAAGGAAGGTGAGCCGAAGGAGGGGGAGCACAGCCCAAGGGAACCCCCCAGGGAAATGCCCTGGGAGGACAAGGAGCCAGCCAGAGGGGGTAAAGCTCCTGGGCCATCCCTAACCATTGGGCGGGGCAGGAGCTAGTAAGTAGTACCTAATATTTGAAAAGTGAACTTCTGTCCAAGTGAAAAGTCTGATCAAATATCCTCCTGTACATTCAGAAAAAAAAATACTTCATTACTAAATTTATCTTTAGTCAGAAGCATGTTTCCCATCAAGATTTATGAGTTAAAATGGCTCTGCTTTGTTTAGCCCACAACATGTTAGATATTCAGGTATTCATCATCAGGTATTAAATAATGCAGTACCTGATTTTCTGGGTATAATGTGTATTAGAGCCCTGGTGCCTTTTTTTTTTTTTTTTACCAAGCAGAATCTAATCTCCTTTGCTGTGTTGCTTGAGAAGCACTTTTATTTCTTTTTATTTTGAGCCCCACATGCATGTGGTGCTGGGTACCTCCCAAGAGAGCATGACCCAAGCCAGTAGTGTGCCTTGAAGCAGGACTGATGGCAAGAGGTCTCAGATACTCCAGGCCTTCTTTGGTTCAGGCTACAGGCAACTATAAAAAGATCCTGCCTTCAGCTGCAGCCCAAATTCCAGGAACCCATCTTCTTCTTTGTCTCTCACCCATAGCTTCTCTCCTCTCCCCTCCTTCCTGGCTCCTGCTGGACTCTAGCCCCAGTTCTCCCTGGGAAACCCCTAACATGTGTTGGCCTTTCTTTGGAATCCTGGGGGGGGGGGAAGATACAAGTGAATTTTTAGTAGAGAAACTGTAAGTAGGGAAAGAGCTAAGCACATATCACCCAATTCTCTGCTCCAAATCCCTATTCCTAAACGTTTTAAAAATATTAATTAGACTCTGAGATGTGAAATTATGCATAAAATATAATTAGGACTCCAGTAGTCCTGCACAGACTGCAGCATCAGAAGTCTCCACAATATTTGCTGGACAATGAACACAAATTGAAATCAAACTTCTATTGTGTCACACATTTGGGGGCATTGATTGACATTTGCAGATTGTGAAAGATTCTACTGTGCTCTGAAAACATCTCTGGTGTTCCCTTCAGGGAAGTTGTTCCAATGCTCAAGTCCTTATTGGGAGAAATGAAGAAGCAGATTCATGACCAACTGGAACGAACACGTTCTACCATCTCCTCAGCCAAAAGCAATGTGATTCTTGTTCATGGGGGTTTACGCTCTATGGAGGGTTTGCGCAAGATTCTGTCCAAAAGTGAACGTGATGAAATGAAACCAACAGAGAGGGTCTGGATCATAACAGCTCACTGGGATTTCTCTTCCGTATTCCATCTGGATCTGTTCACACCACAGTCCTTCAATGGCACTTTGTCCTTTTCACTGCACAGAAATGACGTGGAAGGATACCAGGGGATCATTGAGAAAATAAATCTTAACAAATTTAATCTTTATCACTTCTGACTCTTCTGGTCTACTGTATGTCAGTGTTTTGTGCCTTCAGTTGGTCTACATATACCAGGAGCAGAAGATTGCACTGGGGAGTAGAAATTGAGCAGCCTGCCCAAGTCCATCTTTGAAATGAAAATGTCTGGGCAGAGCTATGGTATCTACAATGCTGTTTCTGCTGTAGTGCATGCTCTCCATGCCATTGAGTCATCAAAGTCCAAACAGAAACTGAAGGGGGATGGAGGCACATGGGATCTTCGGAATGTCCAGCGGTGGCAGGTAGGGTGGATTCTCTTGGCAATTGCAACTGTCTGGGAGAATTGATGTTGTCACCAGGTATGTTATGAATAGCAGCCTCCATGTATGCTGCTCCTTTCACAGGTTGCAAAAATGGGGGGTTATTTGGAATCGTTACTGAGACCTGCAAAACTACCACACCTTTTTGGGGACAGCAAACAAATTCTTCTTGATTCACTGCTGATCTGACCATTGACTGGTTCCTGTTGGCAACCACATTCTGACCTCTAATCTACCTATGTTGTGAAATATCTTCAGGCCCCAGTACAGTCAAGGTTAAAAAAGGGGGGGGGCTATAGGTGCTGGTCAGTAGGAAAAGAAACAGTTCCACTGTCGGGATTGGACTAGTTGACCAATCAGGCCCCTTCCAACTCTATGATTCTATAAAATTGCTGCTGTCGGCGCAACTGTTGGCAGACATTTTGGGAGCACTGCCACAAGAGGGAACAGTGCTCCCCATCTGATGACAAACCTGCCAGCAGCAGGGGCAGGGAGGAAGCAAAATGGGGCATGGAAGGGGAGGAATGAGATGCGAGAAGGCTCCAGGATGGGGAGAAAGGATAGGACTGGGTCCAAATGCTTTATTCAAGGGGCAGGTGGGGCTTGTTCACCTTCGGTTTTGTGCTGCCACCATTTATTATTGTTTTAAGAAGATTGCATGTTGAGCTGTAATTTGGAGAGTTTTGGGGGAGTGGACCTGTGGGTTTCATCAAGAGTATCCTGCATTTCCCCCTTAGTTCAATCACTAAATATATTCAACATTCAACAGAGAAAACTAAGGGCCCAATCCTATCCAACTTTCCAGCTCCGGTGTAGCCACAATGCAGCCCCGTGGTAAGGGAATAAATGTTCCCAAACCTTGAGAAGACCCCAGTGATTATCCCTCCACCACAGGATGCAGCACACACCCCACTGACACAACAGCACCAGCCCTGGAAAATGGGATAGGATTCGGCCCTAAAACAGCACAGGAAATATAGTAAATATTAGAACCCATCAGACATGAAGAGCCTGGGAGATTAGAAACAGCTTCACCTGCAACCAGAAAGCATATTTGAAGACGTGAGAGGCGTATAGGAAAGAACATTGTTTAAATGGGACTCCTCTCCCTGCATCCCTGTCACCCTGCTCACCTTGGACTGAAGGAGTGCCCAGCAGGTGCCATCCCTTGATGAGTGCAGCGAATAAGGGCTGAACCCTATCCAATTTTCCAGTGTGGGTGCTGCTGTGCCTATGGGATATGCACTGCTTCCTGTGTAGGGGAGGCAGTCTTGGAGGCCTCCTGAAGGTAGAGGAACATTTGTTCCCTTACCTTGGGGCTGCATTGTGGCTGCCCCAGTGCTGGAAAGTTGGACAGGACTGGGCTGCAAAACAGGCCAATGTGGAGAAGGGAACTCTTTCAAATGACCAGATTCAAAGATATGAGAAGCTTTTGATGGAAATCTCAGCTGCGGATTACATTTTTGCAGTTTCTTCTTCTTAGGATGACTGGAAGATACAAATAATTTATGTTGGTTTGAATTTATACATCATAGAAAAGTAAGAAAGAGGCTTTAAGCATTAGCTAGTCAGATATTTTCTAGAAAAAGTCAAATGTCAAAGAAATTGCATTCCAGCTTGTTCTTGATCATTGACCCGAGTTCATTTCTTTCTTCCTCTCCTCAAAGACAGCTTCACTCCTTTCTGAAAAACATTCACTTCAATAATAGTGCTGGGGATGAAATATTTTTTGATGAAAATATGGATTTTGCCACTCCGTTTGATATCATGAACACAGTCACTTATCCCAATAAGTCCTTTCATAGAATCTGCGTGGGAAAGATGGATCCCTGGGCTTCTGAAGGAAAAGAGTTCACTATCAACCAAAGTGCCATAGTGTGGAATCACAAGTTTAAGCAGGTGGGAAACACTAGCATGTTTCTAAAGTATACAATCCCCAGTTCAAAAAGAACAGAGAAAGGCTCTTGCCTTTTCTCCCTTCCCGTTCCCTTCTCTGATTTCAACTTTTCAGGGATGACTCTATGCCAAGAGGTTGAACAGTTGCCCTCATGCTAAGAGCAGTTGCATCAGGCCAATGCAGACTCCAGCAAGTCTCTGGATGGCCAGAGGCTCATTGGACACTGGGGGCTCCCTGAGGGCCAAATTGGGAGTCCCCAAAGGTCATAAGTGGCCCCTGGGCTGGGGTTTGGGCACCCCTGGTCTAGAGGGACCATGTATCTAGCACAACAATTTTCAACCCTTTTCATCTTATGGCACACTGACAATGCAGTGAAGTTGTCAAGGCATACTATCAGTTTTTTGAGAGTTGACAAGGCACCTCATGCGGCTGATGGGGGGCTTACATCCCCAATGGCCCCACAAATAAGTGACCCTCTCCCAAATTCCTGTGGCATACCTATGGACCGTTCATGACACGCTAATGTGCCATGTCACACTGGTTGAAAAATCACTGGTCTAGCAGATGGTATAAGTTCATATGGCTGGTGAGGCTGAACTTCAAATGGAAAACAGAGCAGAGAGTAAAAGATAAAACAAAATGTAAAATGTAGAAAGACAAATCAAAAGGCTAGTAAATCACAGAGAACATTGCTGTGAACATTGATTGCTCCATAGATATTCACTATGGATTAGTCATTAGTGTGTTCTTGTGTAAAATGGATGGGAACCTCACTTTGTGGAGCTGAGGAAAAGAAACAGATGATCTCCACTCTCAACCCCATCCCTTCTACTTACTGACAGATGCTTCCACAGTCCACATGTGTGGAGAGTTGCCTTCCTGGACACAGCAGGATTGTTCATCAGGGTGCTCAGGTGTGTTGCTATGACTGCGCTCAGTGCTCTGAAGATAGCATCTCGGTCCAGACAGGTAAGTAAAAGAATACAAAGGGACATCAACCCCTGTTGCCTCTATGCCCCTGATACTCCCCCTCCTCACCTGGTTTTGCCAGTAGCCACCCTCCCCACCCCCACCCGCACACCCGCTCCTATCCATCACCTCCCCCCACTGCGACCTTACTTGATTCTGCAGAGTCTGTTTGGCTGAGCTGCAGCACTGCTGCCTCTCTTGTTTCCGCACTGTCCAATGAACACTCGAGACAACAGATATGGGAGAAAGGGCCACTTTATTTCTCATTAGCAAGAGAAGCAGAGGCTGAGACCTGTAGCATCCGAGGCAGCGAAAGCCCCTGTGGTGCAGGGAGGGACCTCTGGGCGGTACCAGAAACCTCTGCACCCAGGCGGGCATGCACCCGACTCTGAGTCATGCCCCGCTGCTGGGCGGCGTGTCTCATCCATGTCTATCCCTTAAGGGGAAGGCAGCCAGGCTGCGGACTGCGCCACCTCGAACCGCTGAGCCTCTGAGGTGTGCCCGCAGTCCTGGCCAGGGCCCCGTCTACATCCTCGTGCCGCCAAGCCCCTGAGGACTGAAATAGGGTTCCGCCCTGCCTATGCCGCCTGAAGTTGCATGCCAAAAGTCCCATTCACGCCTCCTAACCTGCACCACCTGCCTTCTTAAAGTGACCAATGGCAGCTTGCAAACAGGAGGAGTGTAACCCCCTGGCCCGCAACAGTCTGGGGTAGGCGAAAAAACTGCCTGTCCTTCAGCCAATCTTGGCAGGCAGCAAAAAATTCCTGCCCGGCCCCAAACGGCGACCAGTTAAACTCAGACTGCCTCCAGGGCGGGCGGGCGGGCAGGTATTCTCACAGTGCTCACGTGCAAAAAAGGAAGAGGGCTGGGTCTCATGCCCTTTTAAAAGGTCTGCTGTAGCTGCCAGACCCAGCCCCTTTCTCCTCCCCCTTGGAGAGGGACTCTTGTGTCCTGGCCAGGACGAACAAACTCCGATCACCTTTTAATTGGGCGATCGGGAGGTCCGTGATGGCTCCCCCGCAAGATGCTGCCACTGCCCTGTGCTCGAATCCACACACACACACACACACACCCCACTCATGGGATCACTACAGAGCCTCGCACAACTCCAGGACTAACCAAGGAGGGCATCTGAGGTTTCCCCGCATGTTTGACCATGTCTGGAGTCTCAGTAAGGCTTCTGCGTGGTCCTGGAGGCATGCAGAGCTTTGCATCTGGCCATTAGCCCTTTTCAGTGAATGGTAGGTTGTCATGAATATGTTCAGTTCAGGCCTAGTAGCATTGCAAGGCCTGAACCAAGCTAAAACAGTAACACAGAAGTGGCTTGCCTTTCCTAGCTGCCAGGATTTACAAATCAATGGAAGGTGATTATGTAGCACCTAGGCAGCCAGAAAGACGCCCATCAAGGATGGAATGCACCTGCTGATCTCCAGGGGGGAGGGAAGAACTGAGAGGTGGAACTTCCAGCTCCACTTCTGGAGGACAGGGTCTTTGTTCCTGGTCTCTTGGTGAGAGAGGTGGTGGGTGCACATCCTGCCCCGACAGGACCATGTGGCCATAGGTAACTGGCCTGAGGATCTACTAAAGAAGCTGACCCAGGTGAGGGTTACAGAATAATAGAGTTAGCCAGTTAGCTTTGTTGTTTTCTGCTGATATGTTTCCTAGAAGTTTTTAAAGCCTCTAGCATTTGCTGCCTTTTGTAACTTTTGTAACCCTATATTTAATAAAGTAGAAAATCTTTTTACCATGTTGGTTCATTGTCTGTTGGGGACAAAGGTTCAGAATCCTGCCTAGCCGTTCAGCAAGCTACCAAAAATCCTCATTGTGGACTAGAAACTTGAGGACTGAGACTTTAAGTAAAGAAAGTGCTCAGTGCCTACAAGGGATATAGTTAAGCCTAGAGGGTCTCGGTTTCCCTGGACGGAGGCACTGGCTCTTACAGGGAGGTGGCAGTACTACTGAACAGGGATCTTGAGGGCTCTAGGGTTCAGAACCAACAACTCTGAGCACCCCAAACCCTGGGAGTGAGACCCAAGGGTACGACATAGGTCCACTACTGCTGGCTAAAAGCCACAGATGTAAATCCAAGCTGGTAATCTGTGGTCACTTCTTCCTCCTATTTCCACTGTTCTCATGCTAGTCTAAATCAAAACTGTTCAGAAACTTCAACTCAATAGCCATCATGCAGTGAGTTTGATCCCTGGCTGTATAGCCAACCTTCTTGAGTTTTGCAGAGAACTGAGCGTGTTGGAAATGGCAATTCTCAACCCTGTAATTCAGATAATTATACTTATCTAGCTCCAAAAGTCCCATGGCTAACCCGAGACCATAAACAGAATTCAAAACAGAAACAGATGAATCCATCCCTGGAGCTGATGAGGCACTCCATCTATGAAGGCTGGTTCCAAAGCAACCTGTCAGCTACCAGCTTCTTCAAGGTAAATAGGAGACAGGCAAGGAAGGATCAACCGAAAGTTTGAGACTCCAGGTGGGGAACTGGGTGCAGCAGTGTCTTGGTTTTAGGAGCCTCTTTCAAGACTGATTCTTGTGGCGATTGCGCAGTTGGTGTGTATCGCACAACAAATATCGACCGGTTTAGCTGTGGACAAGAACTGCGGGCAGATGGCATTGCTGTTGCTCCTTTTGCTGCCTCATGTTTTCTGCAAGCACCAGGACTACCAATGTGGCTGGAGGCCAAGGTCTCCAACTCCTATTGAGGCTTCTCCAGATAAAATACCGATTGCTGAATTTGTCTCTCTTTCCCTTAACCTTTGGGATGCGTTCCACTTTAGAACACGACCACTTTTCTCACAAAGTGGCATGTAAGTAGTTCCTCCGTGTGTGAAAATGGACATTCTCAATATTTCTGTGAATAGAAGGGGGAAAGTCTTCATTATCTTTGACCTCGTTATAATGGGGCCATTTAATGCCAATGAATCCAACTGCATTCCCCAATATAAACACTCCATTAATTGTAATATGAAAAAATATTGTCTGAACTATATCAACCAAGGCTCAGAGAATATACTGACAGCACAATCCTATGCATGTCTGCTTAGAAGTAAGTTCCATTGTGCTCAACTGGGTTTACTCCTAGGAAAGTGTGTATAGGATTGCAGCCTTATTGTGCACCGTACACTGGTCAAATTTCAGAGGAATCAGATGCGGAGCGTTTGAGATGCAGAAGTTTAAAAATGTGCATTGACTTTCAATATCATGCAGTGATGGCTAGATATGTAGTTTCTGGAAATGCTGAAGCCAGGGGTTCTCTGCTCTCGTTTTTGCTCAGTTTCAGACTTTGCTTCTTCCCTCCTCCTCTTCCCTCCTCCTGGCCTCCACTCCTCCCCAGTCTAGAGTCTTCTGCATTAGGGCTCCCGTTTCTCCAGTGCCATCCTTTGCAGAACTCGGGACCTTGGTGACCACTCCTTGGTAATAGCCCTCTTCCCCTCTCAAACTCCCCCAGTCTCTAGGGCAGGGGTGTCAAACATAAGGCCCAGGGGCTGGATGTGGCCCCTGGAAACTTTTTATCTGAACCTCAGGCTCTCAGCTTCTGAGGTGTTATCACTGAAAAGGCGGTCCACATGAAAATTGGGCTCTCCCAAATCTTGAGATATGATCAAGATTTGCGTACTTTCTCTTCTGTCATTTGCAGTTAATGAGTTTTTATATGAGAATAGGGTCTGATTTCTGACCATTAGTTGATTAACGATGTCACTTTCTGCTAAATGACATCACTTCCGGCCCTCAGCTAGAGCCTTGAATGCTAACTTCGGCCCTCTGTATGAAACGAGTTTGACACCCCTGCTCTCGGGTGCCTGCCCTCCTCTCTACATCAGGCCACGCCCATTGCCTTGTAGTGTTCATCTCTTTCTCCTTCCTGCTACCACTGCCCCACCTTCTCTTCCTCTGCCCTTCTTCTCATCCCCCCTCCTTCTTTTCCTTTGCTTCCCCAATGGTGTCTGACCTATTCTTGCCTCTTAGCCTCCACCTCATCCTTCTTTCCTTTCCAATGATGTACCAATGTTCTAAAGCAGGAGTGGCTGACCTGAGGCACATGTGCCGCTAGTGGCACGTGGACACTTTCCAAGTGGCACTCACAAAGTCGCCATGCATTTCTGAAAAACATGTAAATCATAACAAAGAAAGCATTGCAGCAGTTGAGGGTTTGCTTGCTTCCTCTGCAACTCCTTACACAGCATGCCCCCAGTTTCCAACACCATAATGGGTCCATTCAGGGCAGCCACGCCCACTCCTCTTGGTTTGCTCTAGTTGGAAAATGGGAGAAGGGGAGGAAAAGAATGACGGACAGGACAGAAAACCAATAGGGCGGATGCCAGTGAGTTGCATTCCGCCAACTGGTGGGTGACTTTCTTACCTGAGAAGGCCGGTATTGGTAGAGCACTGAAAAGGCAAGGGGTGGCTGTAGAAGGTGGCAGGGATGGAATGGGGTGGTGCCAATGAGAAGGTGGTGGTGCCAACCAGAGATGACCAACAAGATCAGCAAAACCCAGTTCGGCAAAGATCACATCTTCAGAAAAACCATCTGCAAAGAGATCCTGGCTAAGATGATCTCTAAGGATGAGAAGATGGGCAGGCAGAGGGAGGCTTCGCAGTGCAGAAGGGCAATGAACATACATTACATGCACCTTGGAACAAGTCCTGCTGGGCTGGACTCAGGGTTGATGCAGGCCACCTTTCTGGTCTCAGTCAGATGACTTTAGAAATCACCAAACAGCACTCCTAGCCTTCTGGCTTTGTACCTTCTGGCCCTGATAGATATACTGCCCTTAAATTTGGAGGCTCTAATAGCTCTAATCTGTCATGGTAATCGCTAAAAGTAACATTAAGGTGGAGTTGCACACTGAAGATTCTCTGCATAAAACATGGCATGGGTTATGCTGCGGGTTGGCCATCCCTGTTCTAAAGGATCAAAATACAAAAGACCTACTATGAGATATTAAGTACTACAAAACCTCAGTGCCTAGTAGCTATACCTTAGTTCAGAGATACTGTGCTTGTCTACACGTACAAGGTCTAATATTCAACGAGCATAATTCTTTACAGCTTAGTACCTCAGAACTTCCACCATGTCTCTGTTTTTTGGTTTGCCATAAGTGAGATCAACACAAATTCCAACCTTTTACCCAACAACTCACTGAGTTACACAATCTGCCTAAATGCTTTCAATGAAAAGGGATCCTGTGCTGGCACCATGGATGTTCTTTTCTCAGGATTTCAGAATCCCCTCAATTACAATTGTGGAATGAAAGTCCAGCTAAGGGCTATCATTGGAGGACTCACCACTTATAACGCCAGGCAGATGCCCCACATTGTCAATCTCTACAGGATACCACAGGTATGTGCCTTCATCTCTGTGTATATTTTCAAGCAATGGAAAAGTTAGGGAAGGCAAACATGCTGTATTTCTACGTATGTCTCACCCAGATTGATGGGCCAAAAGACTCTTTTGTGCTCTCTTTGCTTAGCATTGGCCATTCATGTTTCAATCAGGTTCTAATTACACTTTGCATGAGAATGTGTGCATACTGGGTATTAGAGTTAGGTTGCTTTCTAGTTAGAAAACCAGAAGCTAAGCTCTTCTGCTACCAGCAATGTGTCAACTGGTAGTGTTCATAACATGTGCCAGCCTTCATTTTGTTCACTGAGGGGAGGGGCAAAATTGGAGAAATTGGTAGTAAAGAAGCAATGGGCAGGGAAAACCCTTTAAAAATTTTAATTGGACTGTGACATGTGGCATTGTGCATAAGGTATAATTAGTACTCCAGTAATCCTGTGCAGACTACAGCATAAGAAGTCTCCACAACATTTGCTGGACAATGAAACACAAATTGAAATCAAACTTCTATTGTGTCACACATCAAGGGACACAATTGCTATTTGCAGATTGTGAATGGTTCTTAGCTCTGAAAATATCCCTTGCATTCCCTTCAGCTCAGTTACGGCTCCTTTGATCCGGCATTAAGTGACAAAACTCAGTTCCCCTCCTTATACCGGATGATCCCAAATGAAAAGGCTCAGTACGATGGGATTGTGCAGCTGCTTCGGCATTTCGGATGGACCTGGGTTGGCCTCATTGTCTCAGATGATGACAGCGGAGAGATTTTTGGGCGGATCCTCAAGTCCAGGCTCCTCCAGAGCCACATTTGCATTGCTTTTAGGGAAGTTGTTCCAACGCTCAAGTCCTTCTGGGGAGAAATGGAAAAGCAGATTCATGACCAACTGGAACGAACACGTTCTACCATCTCCTCAGCCAAAAGCAACGTGATTCTCGTTCATGGGGGGCTTCGTTCCATGGAGAGTTTACGCAAGATTCTATCAAAAAGTGAACATGATGAAATGAAACCAATAGAGAGGGTTTGGATCATAACAGCTCACTGGGATTTCTCTTCTGTATTCCATCTGGATCTATTCACACCACAATCTTTCAATGGCACTTTGTCCTTTGCACTCCACACAAATGAAATGGCAGGATATGCAGATTTTCTTGAGACATTATATCTTAAAGAATTTCATCAATTTCTGTTCCAGATTTTCTGGTCCAGTATGTTTTACTGTTCATTGCCTTTAGTTGGTCAATATATACCAGCAGGAAAACCCTGCACGGGGAGGGAAAAGATGAGCAGCCTCCCCAAGTCCATATTTGAAACAGGAGTGCCTGGTCATAGTTATGGCATCTACAATTCTGTTTATGCTCTGGCACATGCACTCCATGCCATAGATTCATCGAGGTCAAAACAGAAATTGATGGGAGATGGAGGTTCATGGGACTTCAGGGATGTTCAGCCGTGGCAGGTAGAGTGGATTCTCCTATTAATTCAGTTTAATAAGAAAGGTCATACAGGTCCAGCCTTGTTATACATGGATGTTTTATACACGGATTTGACTCAACACAAATGGCCACTGCAGATGAGAAGTAATGTGCTGATCCCTGGAGAAGGGGAAAAACGCATCCCTTTAAATTCAGTTTAAAAAACTGACCAGTCCTTTAACAATAGCCTCCTTAATAAGAGAGAGAGAGAGAGGGCAGCTGGCTGACAATCCATCAATCCTTCTCTCTCCAGAGGACCCCTCCCTTCCCCCTGAGCATGTGAAAGAAAGGTAATCACTTTGCATTTGTGAAGGGAGGGATTGAGTGAAGCACCTTTGGAAGCCCTTGCAGGACGAATGAGTGATGGATTGTCTTCTTAATTACTCTAATCTTACATCACAAAGGTCAGCAAGGCTGTTTTTAAATCACCAGAGCAAAGAAACTTGGTTTTTTGCTTTGATTTGCTATAGTGCATTTTTTACCTTCTATGTGAGTGCTTGGAACAGAACCCACGCAAATAATGAGGCTCAACCTGTAAGTGGCAAGAGTACCTTGCCCTACTACAAATATTACCAGCACCCTCTCTCTTTCCTGCTGGTTTCACATATGGCAAAAATGGAAGTGTTTTCTCAGTAATTTAACTAGCACTGGGAAAATCATCTTAGGTTTTGTGCAGTCCCCTTTCGGGCGCAGTCCTAACCAACTTTCCAGAACCAAGATAAGGGCGATGCAGCTCCGAGGTAAGGGAACAAGCATTCCCTTACCTTGAGGACACCTCCATGACTGCCCCCAACTGTAGCATATGCCCCACTAGCTCAGCCATGTCAGTGCTGGAAATTGGTTGGGATTTGGGCCTAAATTAGTTTTCTCTAATGAGTCATTTCTAAGAAGACTACAGGGTGGGCCATAATTTGGACAAATTTGGTCGGAGTTTGGGAGTGTGCTTATGAATGTCATCCAGGATGTGGTGCATTTCCCCCACAGTCCGATCACTGATTCTCAGGGCATTCTTATGCATGTCTACATTTACAGGAATGTTAGACTGAGTTCAGATGGGGTTACTTCCAGGCAAATGTGCCTCAAATGGCATCTAATAACTATAAACATTCCATCACTTTACAGTAGGTTTGTGATGGCTGCTGCCAGGGCCGAACACTTAAGACTAGTGCTGTGGCCCTGGGGATAGGGCCATTAACTTATGCGCGAATGTAACAAATCCAAGAGTTTCAGGGAAGTTGCACTAGGTTATGACCACTGAAAGCAGCTCATTCACATTTTTCTTACTTCCAAACCAGCTTCACTCCTTTCTGAAAAATGTTCACTTCAACAATAGTGTCGGGGAAGAAATATTCTTTGATGAAAACATGGATTTGGCAGCTCCATATGATATCATGAACACAGTCACATATCCCAATAAGTCCTTTCATAGAATCCGTGTTGGATGGATGGACCCCTGGGCTCCTGCAGGAAAAGAGTTCACCATCAGCAGAAGTGCCATAGTGTGGAATCACAAGTACAGCCAAGTGAGGATTTCTATTATCTTCCTGAATTGTAGAATCCACAGCAGAAAAAGATCAGAGGAAGGTTGTGCTCTGACCCAGAACCCTCCATTCTCAGTGCTATTTTTATTTCAGGCCCTGTTGCACCATGGTATTTTGAGTGTCACAGAGACTCCATCAATCCCTCTTAGAACCTCCGTGGGTAAATAGGTTGAACTCAACATGACAGAACACAGGAAGAAATGGCTGGTTTCAGGTTCTCAATGTGATGCTTTTCTACTTGTTGATAGATGCTTCCACAATCCACATGTGTTGACAGTTGTCCTCCTGGACAAAGCAGGATTGTTCGTCAGGGTGCCCAAGTGTGTTGCTATGACTGTGCTCAGTGCTCTGAAGATAGCATCTCGGTCCAAACAGGTAAGTAAAAGAGTACAAAGTGACATCAACTCTTGCTGCCTCCACGCCCCTGTTCCTCCCCCTCTTCACCCAGTTTTGCCACTAACCACCTCTCCCCACCCACCCTCCTATCCATCCCCTGCCCCCACAGCTACCTTACTAGGTTCTGCAGGGTCTGTTTGGCTGAGCTGCAGCACTGCTGCCTCATGACGCAGCGCTCATAAAAATGGCCACCAATGGAGTGCTGCCTGCTCTGTTGGCCGCTATTTTCCAAAAGTGGATGCACCTTCCACCATCGTAAGAGGCTTCACGTGACAGACCAATCCTGGTGATGAAAGGCTTGCTATAATCCATAGAGCATTATATGACAATATTTAAATAACGGTATGTGGAAATATAACTAAATAAAATCACAAACTGTATGCAAGTTCTCCTGTACTATATTTGCATGAATTTGCTTGTTATTTCCAGATGCAGAAGAATGCCACAAGTGCCCAGAAGATCACCACCCAAACAGGAAGCAGGATCAGTGCATCCCTAAAACTATAACTTACTTGTCGAGTCAAGAGCCTTTGGGAATTACATTGATTTCCTTGGCTCTCTTCTTTTCTGCAGTCACTGGAATAGTGATGTGGGTCTTCATTCAACACCACGATACTCCCATAGTCAAGGCCAACAACTGGAGCATCACCTGTGCCCTCCTCTGCTCTCTGCTGCTTTGCTTCCTCTGCTCCTTTCTGTTCATTGGCCAGCCTGGGAGGGTGACCTGCCTTCTCCGTCAAACCGTGTTTGGCATCATCTTCTCCATTGCTGTTTCCTGCGTGTTGGCCAAAACCCTCACTGTGGTGGTGGCCTTCATGGCCACCAAGCCAGGAAACAGGATGAGGAAATGGGTAGGGAAGAGGCTGGCAGTGTCAGTCATCGTACTCTCTTCTCTGACTCAGAGTGGCATCTGTGCAGTGTGGCTGACCACGTCTCCCCCCTTCCCAGAATCAGACATGCGTTCTCAGCCCACTCAGATCATAGTGCAATGCAACGAAGGTTCACCCACCATGTTCTACACTGTGCTTGGCTACATGGGCTTTCTGGCCATCATCAGCTTTGCCGTGGCTTTCTTTGCCAGAAAACTGCCAGATACTTTCAATGAAGCCAAGCTGATCACCTTCAGCATGCTGGTGTTTTGCAGTGTCTGGGTATCATTTATCCCAGCCTACTTGAGCACCAAGGGGAAATACATGGTGGCCGTGGAGATCTTCTCCATCTTGGCCTCCAGTGCTGGATTGCTGGGTTGCATCTTCATCCCTAAAGTCTACATTATTGTACTGAGGCCTGAATTGAATACCAGGGAACAGCTAGTAAGGAAAAAGGATTTTGCTACTTGACTGAACTTCTCTTTCTTCTTACTTGTCTCATTATTTTCCCCCTCACTTTTATGGTTTGTCTTTTAAAAAAATTGTTAAGTCCAACTACTTTGATGTTTGTAAAACACTTTGGAACATGCATGCATTTAATACATTAGAAAAGGTTCCTCATATGTCATTTTTTTGCCCAATTATTGTTCCAGCAGAGCCCTGCTCTTAACTTGATGAAAAAGAATGTGTATACACACACAAGCAGACACACACACACACACACACACACACACAGAGAGAGAGAGAGAGAGAGAGAGAGAGAGAGAGAGAGAGAGAGAGAG
The DNA here is from genome assembly GCF_035046505.1 of Tiliqua scincoides. Lineage (NCBI taxonomy): Eukaryota > Metazoa > Chordata > Lepidosauria > Squamata > Scincidae > Tiliqua > Tiliqua scincoides. The sequence continues at coordinate 139,601,066 of NC_089825.1, read as the reverse complement.
AGGTTGATTACCCCTTATCTGGAATTCCAAAATCCAGAATGTTCCAAAGTCTGAGTCTTTCACATGCTGACAGGACCTTGGTGGGAGTAGCACAAGACGTGCCGGGGCACAACCCAGCCAGGGAAGCCAGGCAGCACAGCACAAGTGGGAGGCTGCTACCAAGCAGAGGATCCTGGCCATGCTGCTGCAACCACTGGCATCCCATCCCTTTGCCACCAGGCTGCCTCCCTTTAGCCCTGTTTGGCTACAGTGCTCTTCAACCTGGTCAATGGACAGCCATTTCAGCCAATGGGAGTGAGCCTTCTGGGTGTGACAGGGCCAAACAGCTCCCATTGCCTTCAGTGGCATCTCCTTTCGTTCAGTTTCACGCAGGGTTTTTGTGATGCACAGGCAGCTCTTTCACACTGCTAAAATGACACTGGAAGAATCATGATCCTGATATAAAGTCCATCTTTCTTTCCATTAAACGTGATTTAGAAGAGAATTTCCATTAATAGATAATTTCAGTGTAAGTAAATTGTAATGAGTCTGGCATGTGTGTCTTGAATCAGTATTGCTGGGTAGGTACTAAAGGCCTGGGTGCCTCAAAAAAGCCCACTGCTGATCCTGGAGAGTGCCTTTGGGTGGTAATGGCAAGGGGACTTTAATGGGCCCAGCCGGGCAGGAGATGCTCCAGGGTGGGGAGCTTGCAAAGGGTCTCCTGAAATAAAGACAGGCAGCTGGTAGCTTCAAAATACAGTGACACAGAAATGTTTGCACTTCAACAGATTTGTTGGTCTTCAAGTGGTGTGTGTGTGTGTGTGTGTGTGTGTGTGTGTGTGTGTGTGTGTGTGTGTGTGTTATGAGATAGAGGCTGCAATCCTGTTGACACTTACCTAAGAGAAAGCCTTGTTGACTATAATGGGACTTACCTCTGAGCTTCCTCAACCCCCTTTTCTGCTGTTATTGAGAAAGCATTATTGGCATTTGATGGAATTAAGCATGGAGTCAAGATGGGATAGCTTAAAAGGGGAGAAAAGACAGAAGCTGGCTCTCTCCTCCAGCGTAAGATTCAGCACTGAAGTGGGAATTTATATGTGATAGGAAGTAATGTCCACTGCAGACCATGCTTGAAACTGATATATGCATTATTTAATAAATTGTGGCAGGTCCATGGCCTTATAATTCTAGTATGGTTTGCTTCACCTCATTACAGAGCATGAGCCCACTGTACTTTAAGCCATGAGTCAGACATGAGTCAATGCAATTCCTCTCATAGTTGCTTAGCATTCACTCCATGGTATAATTTTATGTGTGTATCAGTGCTCTCTGCTCCAATAGCAAGTTTTTGAAGGGTACATCTGCTGGAGTAGTGTTTTCTCTGAATGTAAGAAGAAATACACTGTTTAATAATGAAGGAATACATTTCTCGCTTTAAAAATATTCGTCTCCGACTAGCTGAGCTATGGTGCTTTTGAACCCATGTTGAGTGATAAAATTCAGTTCCCCCTTTTCACCCGGATGATTCCAAACGAAAGCCTTCAGTATGCTGGAATTGTTCAATTGCTTAATCATTTTGGATGGAATTGGATTGGCCTTTTCATACCAGATGACGACAATGGAGAAAATTTTCACGGAACACTGAGACTGAGTCTCCTCCAGAAAAATATTTGCTGCTGCACTGGTGCTCTGCACGCTTAGGATTGGGCCATCAATTTAGTGGGAAGAGACCTCACATCTTAAGTATCTACAAGATTCCACAGGTACTTGCAATCATCCATAGCTTCAGGACACACAGCCCACACTGTACCCAGTGCTGGGATTGAGCAGGCTGGAGGTTTCTTCAGTGTAAGAGAACGTTTGTGGCACTAGGTTTGCAACACCCAGCACCAGCTACTGCACTGGTGCTCTGCACGCTTAGGATTGGGCCGTCAGTTTAACGGGAGGATTCCACTGGGGTTGGAAGGCTCTTGCAAAGCAGGTATTTTCCTCTTGCATACCTCTATCTCTGTTTTAAATGAGCCATGAAAAGCAGGAAAACCACTGGCAGCAATGTGCACAGAAAAGGTTTTAGCAAGCACCCCTAACCCCTTCTTGTTGCTCTGCAACTAAATCTCACCTTTATAAACTGCTTTTGGGGGGAGGGAGGAAGTAATTGAGGTTCTGAGACTTTCATTTGCAGATAACTGAATTAGATCATTGGTAATCCTTTCCTGAGAACCATATCACAAAGCCCAGGCAGCCCAGTCCTAACCTGTGCTGGAGCAGGCAGGCCAACTGGCCTGTGCTGTATCCAGTGCAGGTGAGGAGGTGGCAGTGGTGCAACTTGGAGAAAACAAATATCTATCCCCTTACCCCATTTCATGCACCACCACCATTCTGATCTATGCCAGTGAAATCTGGCCAAGTTGATCACCTTCAGCATGTTGGTCTTTTGCAGTGTTTGGGTGTCCTTTGTCCCAGCATATCTGAGCACCAGGGGGAAATACATGGCGGCAGTGGAGATCTTCTCCATCTTGGCTTCTAGTGCTGGGCTACTAGGATGCATTTTTCTCCCCAAGTGTTATATTAATGTTCTGAGACCTAACCTAAATACCAGAGAGCACCTGGTAAGACACAAACATCTGCAGCACTAACTAATGTTCCCAGTTCATCACACACCTCCCCCCTCTCCGTCTCTATTTAATCCTACGGACAAGTTGTGTCTTCATCATAGTTGGAAAATAATCTAGTACGTCTCAAGTAATCACCAGTCTGATCAGTATTTTACACTGGCACCCCCGAAAGAAGCACACGAGACACAGGCTTGGAATGATTTAAACTTTATTAATAAACAACAAACCTGCAGCAGGGAGAAATTTTTCTGAAGTCCCCCAGCATGCTGCCATCTAATAGCTTTGGGAAAATGGCGCTGGCCATCTACCTCCCCCTGACCCCAATAGGGTGTCACATCCTGGCTCAAGGTGTCACTCAATCGAGGACTGAGTTATCCTATCACTGCCAATCCCAAAGGGTCAAGGCAGCCGGCCAGCACAGACCCACACCGGAAAACCTTGTGTAAGCCTTTGCTTGAATCAGCCAAGGGGCTCACCAGCCAGCCTCATCAACCTGGACAAATGTTGTCAGAGCGGTTCTGGCTTACCCCTTGGCTTTGCTAACCTCAGCATGTATGCCAGCCCCTGCTCCTGGCTACCCAGCCAGCACGCCACCTGCCACACAGGGGGGGGGGTAACCTAGCGCTTAAGCCCCGCCACCCCAAGTAAAAACCCAACAGGCTCCTCAGACCCTGCTGCAGGTGAAACAGAAAAATATCGGCCTCAGTCATAGATAGATGTACTCTGTGAAAACATGATCTCAGGGTGGAAGATGCGGTTCCACCTTGTCTGGACATAACCCACCTCAGGTATGCATAGATCTTGTGCCTGGAGATGTCAACTACAAGAGGGCTGACAGCCCCAAGGCAGACCCTTCTGGGGAGCATGTCTGACAAGATTATGACAATTCCTGATAGCCAGCTGTGAGTCAGAGCAAGATCTCTACAGACCAGTAGCCTGAAGGACAACGAGGTCCTCTGGCGCAGGTCATTCTCACTAAAGTGTATTAACAGTACCTGAGCGGGTGTCCTGGAATCCAGAAAGTTCACACAGCAAAGGGAGTAGCTGGCCCCAGAGCATACATCTCTTGGAAGCCCACTAGATCTCTGCCATGTTGCCCAAGTCGAGCTGGGTGCCAAATTCCAAGGCCGTTGCCCTCTTCCTTGCCCAAAACACAATGGAGTGTCCAATAAGAACATAATAATGATGCGGACACAGGTGGGGAACACTCAGCAGCAACCTGAAAATACAGAAAGGAGTGTAAGTAACCTGAATCTGTAACCTAAGACCTGTAACAGTACGCCTTAAGTGTCCATCACACTGAGCAAAAGAACTCGGAACTATCACACCAGTCCCTGACCAGGCCGCAGCCATGGCCCCCACATGGGACGCCCATCACACCGGGCACCCAAACACTCACTCAGTGGTACCTATCACACCAGGTACCGTTCATCCACAGGCCAGGCCAGCACATAGCCTATTGGCCTAGTACTTACTTAGGTAGAACTTAGAAGCGACCAACCTCCACTGGCCGATGCATTAATATCCACTGGTGAAAGACTAATACTGCTGCAACAGATGCTGCCCCAATTCTGAATGAATGCAGCCCACCCATGTAGGGTGCTGAATACCAACCAGCCACTGCAAGGCAAACACTGGTCAAAGAAGGCCTACTTCACTTGCAAATGTAGCCCATACAGTGTCCTGAATGCTTGCCAGCCACTGCCAGGTAACCAGGGGCCAATGAAGTCCTCTTTCACTCACAAAAACCTATTCCTACAAAGAGTGCTAAATGCCCACCAGCTACTTCCTGGAAACCATTGGCAACTAAAGGACATCACTTGTAAGTGTAGCCCCATATAAGGGAATGAAACTCTCTGGTTACCGCCAGGCAAACACGGACTAATGAAGACCTATTTTACTTGCAAATTCTGCTGCATCTAAGGTCCTGAATGCCCACCAGCCACTGCCTGCCAAACATTGGCCAGTAAATATTATTATTATTATTATTATTATTATTATTATTATTATTATTATTATTATTATTATTATTATTATTAATTTATACCCCGCCTTTTTGCCCAATGGGCACACAAGGCGGCTTACAACACTTTAAAAAAAATACATTAAAAACAATCATTAACAACAATTTACAATAATTAAAAAATCTAAAAACAAACAAACCCCATGGATTTTCATATAAAAGTAAGAACGCCAGCCAGCCTGTCAACAATTAAAAGCTTTTTGAAATAAAAAGGTCTTCAGTCCATGCCGAAACATTAGCAACGAGGGAGCAGTTCTCAGTTCTAAGGGGAGTGTATTCCACAGTTCGGGGGCCACCACCGAGAAGGCCCTCTTCCTGGCCGCCACCCCTCTCACATCTCTTAGTGGCGGCACAGTCAAAAGGGCCCCCCCCAGATGATCTAAGAGCATGGGCAGGATTGTAGGGAAGGAGGCGGTCCCTCAAATACCCCGGACCCGAGCCGTAAAGGGCTTTAAAAGTCAAAACTAGCACCTTGAATTGGGCCCAGAACAGAACAGGCAGCCAGTGTAGCCGCCGGAGCAATGGCTCGACAGAGTCAAACCGACATGCCCCAGCAACCACACGAGCAGCCACGTTCTGTACTAATTGTAATTTCCGGACCGTCTTCAAAGGCAGCCCCAAGTAGCGCGCATTGCAATAATCTAAACGAGATGTCACTAGGGCGTGGGTTACTGTGGCCAGATCTGCGCAGCTCAGGTACGGTCGCAGCTGGCGAATCAGCCGAAGCTGAGCAAAGGCTCCCCTGGCCACCACCGCCACCTGGGACTCCAGGAGCAGCTGTGGATCCAGGAGAATCCCCAAGCTGCGGACCTGCTCCTTCAGAGGGAGTGCAACCCCATTCAGAGCAGGCCGATAGTCCAGCACCCGAGCTGTGGATTTCTGAACCAAGAGCACCTCTGTTTTATCCGGATTTAATTTCAGCTTGTTCGCCCACATCCAGCCCCTAACCGCCTCCAGACAGTGATCCAGGACCCCAACCACCTCCTCAGAATAAGGGGGAAAGGAGAGATAAAGCTGGGTGTCATCAGCATACTGAAGGAAACCCACTCCAAACCCCTGGATGACCTCTCCCAGCGGCTTCATGTAGATGTTAAAAAGCATGGGGGATAAGATGGAACCCTGCGGCTCCCCAAACCTAAGAGGTCGGGGTGCCAAACAGGCATCCCCCAGCACCACCTTCTGGGATCTGTCAGCCAGGAAGGAGCGGAACCACTTCAAAACCGTGCCTCCAAGCCCGAACCCGGCCAGCCAGCCCAGAAGGACACCATGGTCGATGGTGTCAAAAGCCACCGAGAGGTCCAGCAGGACTAACAGGGTTGCACTCCCCCGTCCATCCCCTGGCGAAGGTCATCCACCAAGGCGACCAAGGCAGTCTCTGTCCCGAACCCCGGCCTGAAGCCAGAAATACCATTTTCACTTGCAAACATAGCCCCATATAGGGTGCTGAATGCTCGCCGGCTACTGCCAGGCAACTATATGCTAGTAAATGCCTACTTCGCTTACAAATATAGTCCCATATAGGGTGCTGAATACTTGCTGGTTATTGCCAGGCAACTATGGGCCAGTAAAGCCTACTTCACTTGCAAACATAGTCCCAAATAGGGTGCTGAAAGCTTGCTGGCTACTGCCTTGCAACCCTGGACCAATAAAGGCCTTCTTCATTTACAAATGTAGACCCACATAGGGTGCTGAATGCCCACCAGCTACTGCCAGGTAACAATTGGCCATGAAAGGGCCTACTTCCCTTGTAAATGTAGCCCCAGATAGGGTTCTGAATGCTTGCTGGCTGCTGCCAGGCAACTATGGGCCAGTAAAGGCTAATTTCACTTGTTAATGTAGTCCCATATACTGTGCTGAATGCTTGCTGGCTACTGCAATGAAAACATGGGCCAATGAAGTAATATTGAACCTACAAAGGAACTCCTATATAGGGTGCCAAATGTTTGCCAGCTATTGCCAGGTAACTATGGGCCAAATATAGCCTCAGATAGGGGGCTGAACTGTCATCAGCTACTGCCAGGCAATTATGGGCCAATGAGGGCCTGCTTCACCTACAAAGGTAGCCCCATACAGAGTGCTGAAAATAGAGTGCCACTACCAGGCAACCAGGGGCTATTGAAAGGTTGGACTAAACAACTTACAAATGTAGTCCAAAATAGGGTGCTGAATGCTTGCTGGTCACTGCCAGACAACCATGGGCCCATGAAGGCCTAATCTACTTGCTGGCAAAGCCTGTGGCATAGCTAACGATCGTGTAGCCTGGTGCCAAGCTCAAAATGTTGCCCCGGAAGTGAAGTCACAACCAGAAGTGACATCACGCCCAGGCTTCTTAAAAAGTGAAAATTGGGGGAAACCTGCCTCCTCTACCCAGCAGCTCACCACCCACTTGCTCTGCTGCCTCCCCCCAGTCAGTGGCATAGCTCAGGCATCAATCTACTAGCTGGGGACAAAGATGATTTTGTAGCCCCCGCATGCTAATATCAAATTTAATTAAATAAAAGGTTATTGGTTCCAAGCTGTATCATAAGAACATCTCATTGGCACTCAGAACAATCAGACTCAGGTCAGTTTGGAGTTAAGTAAATTCACTTTTTGTTCCACAAGACAGTTGTGTTTTCATTTTCTGGTTAATTGGAGATAGCTTTTGACAGAATACAGATATTCCAATGTGGTTTGTTTAACTGCATTCTGCATTGAATTACCTTTCCAATGACATATAACATGATGGTATTATTTATACATAGCAAGATTTTCACAATTTTGGTCACTAGTGTCAAGCTCAGCTTGTTGCCCCCCTAAAGCTTGATGCCTGGTGCAACTGCTACCCCCTGCACTCCCTTAGCTACGCCACTGGGCATAACCCATATAAGATGGGGATGAATTAACCACCTGAATGCAATTTGAAGATGAGTGGCCTGAGCCAAGACTGACCTAAACTTATGGGCAAATAGTGAAGGAATGGGAGCATTCTGATGCAAAATACAGATAATGCGATTGATCAATCCCCTATACATATCTAATCTTGCTGCTCAAGAACATGTTTTAACATAGTAAGGAAGACCAAATAAAGGAGTCTATGAGACCTGAGCCTCCATCTAGTCTCTCTGCATCCAAAAGCAACATGATTGTTGTTCATGGAGATTCACGACCTACGGAGAGTTTGCGATTGATTCTAGTACTTTATGAAAATGCAAAGCAGGACCCAACAGAGAAGGTTTGGATCATGGCATCTCAGTGGGATTTTGCAACAGTATTCCACCCGCTTCTATTCACACCCAAATCTTTCAGTGGCATCTTGTCTCTCATACTCCACGCAAACCATGTGCCAGGATAGGAAGATTTCCTTAAGGCAATAAATCATATCAGCCTCTGTTTTCTTTCTTGTATAGTGTCTGGTCAGTTGCATTTACGCGTTCATTCCCCACATTTAACTGGTATCTACCAAGCACAGGGAGCCTCATTGGAGAGGAGAAATTGAGCCGTCTCCCTAGTTCTATATTTTAAATGAAAATGTCTGGTGAGAGCTACAGTATCTACAATGCTGCTCATGCCGTAGCACATGCTCTCCATTCCATGTACTCTTCAATATCCAAGCACAGATTAAAGGGAAATGAAGGCACAGGGGATGTTTGGGAAGGTGGGAGTGACAGACAAACAAACCAGGCAGGGGGCAGACAGCGGACACTTTCGGGGACTCTATGAGCACACCGTAAGTGTTGCAGGGAGAGGGGCGGGACTGGTAGAGCTCTGCTCCACAGGATCAAGAACATTGCATCAGGCATCCTGGTCTGACATGGGACCTCTCAACTCTGCGCTGGCTATTTTGCAGGCACATACTTGGAACTCAGGATGCAGCAGTTGCCTTTAGGTGCTGCTGCTCCTCTGGATGTCCAGCAGCTCAAGATTGGGCTCTAAGGGCGCAATCCTAACCCCTTATGTCAGTGCTTTCCAGCACTGGCACAGCAGTGCCAATGGGACGTGTGCTGCATCCTGCAGTTGGGTGTCACTCATGGTGACCTCCTCAACGTCCGGGAATGTTTGTTCCCTTACCTCAGAGCTGCATTGACCTTATGTCGGTGCTGGAAAGCACTGACGTAAGGAGTTAGGATTGTGCCCTAAACCTCCACCTGTTGATCACCACCCACCCATCCAACACAAAACATTAGGTCCTACATGTGTAGGGCTCTTCACACACACACACACACAGCTTCTTCAAACTTGCAGACATCTGAAAAAGTTTCTCAATACCACCATCTGTCTTGTCATTATCTAAATCATTGCCTTCCATTAGAGAAGTCCCAGGGATAATCTGAAGCCACCTTCAAAATTCATAACTAAAACAGCTGAATTCACTTGGGAGCTGAGGATAAAATGTGCACTTCAGCTTTTGAAAAGCCAGCTACACTAGAAGGCTGTAGAGTATTCACTGCATACAGCCAGGTGTCTGTTGCTTGAGTATGAAGACCTCATGCGAGAAACTTGGCAGTGGGGATTTGTTCAGCCCCTCTACGGTCATTTCTCCTCGTGACTGATGATTGTGTTCATAGTGCCTCATGTGTGAAAGTCACTGGAAATTGGTTGAATGCTGTGGGGCTGAGGTTCAGACATGCTGCTGTTCAGATGGTCTACAGTGCTGCTGCTACTGCTGCAGCTGCCTTATGGTATCAGCAACAACTGCCACTCCAGGTGGGGTTGGCAGAAGAGCATTCAGCAGTCTCCAGATGTTACTATTGGTGTCTTTGTCTCTCTCACAACTATTGAGCTGAAAGATCTCTCTTTTAGCGAAACTCCAGATGTGTCTTCCCTGGAAGGAAAGTAAGTTGGGTTGTGGTTTTGATGTCTAGTAATTCTGATTAAAATCAGTGTTGTAAATATAGAAAAATTCCTTGGGATTACATACTTTGGGACTGGTGGCAATAGTGGGGGCAGTAGAGGTGGCATTAAGTGAGTTCAAGTTCACATATACCAAAAGACCCCTGCACCTAGAGAACTAGGATGTCAAGGTGAACACTAAGCTAGAACTCTTTCGATGTTCCCTGCTCATTATCCTTCTGCAGATAAGTTTTTTGTAGGAAGGAACAGAACATTTGGTTATGTGAGCTGCAGCCAGTGCTCTAAAGTGGTTTTGCTAGTGGGTGTGCATTTAAAGACACGTGGAACATGACCACACATGGAGGAAGGCTAATAGGCCTGCAGGTTTGAGTGTGGTGGTCAATGGCACAACTTAGTGGAATGACACACAAGACCTATGGGGCACAATGGTGATGGTGTAACAATAGATCACTTTTATTGTGTGGATAATAATGCAACAGCAAAATGTGCAGTCAAAAAAGCAATACAGTGTATCGGATATTTTCAATATTTTTCAGCTCATGGCACTCTGCCAGGGGGTAAAATTGTAAAGACTCACCATGGGTTCTTGGACAAGGCATACCCAGCTGCCAGTCAGAGTGCTCACATCATCCAATGGCCTAATAAATGACCCTCCCCAAATATCCATGTCACACATGCAGCCCATGAGTGGCACACCACTGTGCCACTCTCATGGGTTGAAAATCGCTGCAGTGTATTCACTACTCACTCATACAACTTGGCATCTTCTTAAGCAGTTGCTAGGGCTGCAATCCCACTGACCACATGTTCATATCATACGTTGAGTGCTTGGGGCTATCACATTGTAGCTCTGATTAGTGATTTCATAGCGCCTGAGCGGCATTTTGGGCTGAAATGCTCCACGGGGGTCTTCTGAAGGCCTAAAATGTCACGGAAAGTTGTACGGCCTTCTTGATTTCCTGGAACCTTCTGGGTGTTTGGAGAACCGTTACATTCTTTCTCCTCTGGGGATTCCTTTAAAAATATAAAAACAAACTGAATTTCTAATATTTTCTGTCTTTCTAACCCATTAATACAACGAGTATCAAGTAGGTCTGTAAAAAAAAAAAAAAAAATGTTACCTGCGCAATCTTGATTGCCGCTGCCTCCGGAAACTCGAATACTGTGTGGAAAAGCTCAAACCCACAGTCACAGCCTCTTGGTGGAAAACGCAGTCTCTTCATCCCACGCTAGCTTGTAAAGAAGCTCCATAGGTATCAGCATTCGAAATTCGTCACTAACATCAATTTCACAGCATTGGCTTTTCTTCCTCAGTGGAGAACCCGTCAAACACTCAGAGACTGAAGCTGAGTGGGGAAGGTTCTCAAACACTGATATGAAAACCATGGAATTAGGCGAGACGGGAGGGCCTTGAGAATCAGTCGGGCTGACCAGGGTCTCCGGGTCTTCGGGGCTCTCCATCTTGATCAACTGCCAAGCATGCCAAGCATGCTTTTCACAAGTGGGGGGCTTCTGGGGAGTCTCCATCCCAGAAGGCAGCACATTCTCCTTCTCTTCAGGGCTGTCCATCTTGAGCAATTCCCTAGCAGGGGTTTCAGACTCCATCTGGGGAGTCTCGATTCCGGCAGGCGAAGTGGGTGAGCTTTTCAGAGGGGAGGCCATGGCTGCAGCAGGCTGAACGGCTTTCTCCCTTCCCCGAAAGCCAGGGTCTTAAATACATGGGGCATGCCCAGGCCTGTCCCCACACCCCCTTTCCCATTGGGTCCCTGTGGTGGTCCGAGAACTATGAAACCCCTTCCTATTGGTCAGCGGTGATGGGGTGAGCGGTTTGAGGGGTCACATGAACCCCTTTCCTACACTTTATTGGCGGGTTCCTTTTCCCACCAAACCTTATATCCTGGCACCACAAAACCCCTTCCTACTGGTCGGCGGGTACGGGGAAAGTTGTTTGAGGGGTCATGTGAACCCCTTTCCTACACTGTATTGGTGGGCTCCTTTTCCCACCAAACCATATATCCTGGCACCACAAAACCCCTTCCTACTAGTTGGTGGGGACGGGATAAGTTGTTTGAGGGGTCACATGAACCCCTTTCCTACACTTTATTGGTGGGCTCCTTTTCCCGCCAAACCATATATCCTGGCACCACAAAACCCCTTCCTACTGGTCGGTGGGGACATGGGGAGTTGTTTGAGGGGTCACATGAACCCCTTTCCTACACTTTATTTGCGGGCTCCTTTTCCTGCCATACCAAATTTCGGGGTGCTACAAAACACCACCCTAGTGGTCGACGGTCTTGGGGCAAGTTGTTTGAGGGGTCACTTGAACCCCCTAAGGGGGTGGAATTTCTGGTAAAGAGGGGTGGGACTTCCGCTGTCAAAGATAGTTTGAAATGAAGTATGAACTATATACTACTACTCGCAATCCTAACCAAATTTCTAGTACGACCTAGCCGCAATGCAGCCCCAAGGTAAGGTAACACACCTGCCCCTACCTTGAGGAGGCCCCCTTGATAGCCTTCCACTGCAAGATGCGCAATGGCACAGCTATGTCAGTGCTGGAAGGTTGGTTAGGATTGAGCCCTTAGTTTCTCCATACAAGGATGGAAAGGGAGAATTAGAGTGAGAATACTCTCACCCCAATATCTCACCCAATATCACCCCATTTTCCATCTCTGGAAAATGGGAGGACACTGCCCTTCGAGGTTCCCTGGATATAATCCTCCTGCAATCTGAGGACCTTAGATTTCTCACCCTCTGTATTCATAGTCTTTTCTAAAGGACTTTTGCTCTTTTTCTAAAGTTGATGAAGACTTGCTGGACGGTGCTGGCTGCTGTTCTGTCCCCAATGGGATAATTAGAAATGAAAGAGATTTTGAAGTTCTTGTAAACAGTAGAACTTTAGAGGGCCTGTTTGCTTTTTTTCAAGTGCTTTTCCTCCTGGCAAGAAGAACCAACATCAGCAGAACTTCATGCAGTTCTTTTATGGGCAGCCCAGTTCTATGTCAACCTCCACCATTGGTATGAGTACATGCACTGTCACAATTGTGCTATATAACCTGTTGCGCCAGCACGCAGGCCCATCCTACCAGCAGAAAGGCTTTGCAGTGGTCTCCCAGTACCATTTGGAGACCAGCGCCTGCTGGAGAAGGATGATGGGAGAGTGGGAGGGGCACGGGAAGGGCAAAACTGGGTTGGGGAAGCGCTGTTTCTGGGATGGGGGAGGGCAGGGAGAAGAACTGCTCAGGCCTCTTGAGGAGGGTGGGGGTAGCAGAAGACGCCTCCACCATAGCCTATCCCCCTTCCAAACCTGAAGGCCTGACACAGGGCATCCCAGATTTATGCGAGGTATGGAACTGGTGTGGATCCAAGCAGCCCACTGAGGCTATTGGAGCTTTAGCCAGGGTAAAGGAATGAAGGTACCCCCGTACTTTGAGGAAACCTTCAGCAGCCACAGTTCTCCTGCTGGATACTGCAGAGGCTGCACCAGTTCCATTGCATGACATCACAGGAATTTAGTTTGAACTGGCCTATTAATCTGTATCCCAACTGTCTTGCACACCACTGCAGCAGTCCCCATACATACATGGGGAAAACCGTGCTGATGAGTTAGTTTGAATCTTGTTTATTTACAACATCACAAAAAGTAAAGCAGATGTAGGGCGCAATCCTAACCGCTTACGTCAGTGCTTTCCAGCACTGGCATGACAGTGCCAATGGGACATGTGCTGCATTTGCAGTTGGGTGTCACTCATGGAGGCTTCCTCAAAGGAAGGGAATGTTTGCTCCCTTACCTCAGAGCTGCATTGCCCTTATGTCAGTGCTGGAAAGCACTGACATAAGGGGTTGGGATTGCACCAGTAGTATCTTTATATGACCCTCTATATATAATGCTCACTCAGTCCATGATCCTTTCATTTTATCCATTGTGAAGCTGATCCCATGCTTCTAAGCCTGGGATTGGGGGTTGTTTGGCCAGTCCAGGAATGTGAAATTCCTCCCCTGTGGACCTCTTGGTCACTTTAATTTTGCAGGTAGTGCAGGTTCAAAGGCAGGAGCATGACCATTAGTGTGCATCTTGAGGTCAGCGAAGGCAGGGCTGAACCCACTTCCATCCCTCAGTGGCAGCGATATGGCAGGGTGGGTGGGTTGTCCCTGGCCTGGATTGCCGGAGCTACCTCAAAGGTTCAGTGGCATGGAGTGGCCCTGTTTGGCCCGGCTACCTTGGCCACTTGTGGGGTTGACAAGGATAACCTGGCACAGCCTGAACAGGGATGTGGCTTGGAATCAGGTGGTCAGACTCAGCCCTGGGGCCAGGTGTATTCAGGCACCTCTCATAGGATCCAGCCTCCGCACTAGAGTTCATTAGCTGCATCAAGAGCTGCAGGTTTCATGATTTCTACGCATCTTTATATGTATTTGCTAATTAATAAAGTGGCACGTTCTCCCACACCTGTTGTCTCGAGTGCTCATTGGAAGGTGCGCAAACAACAAAGTCTGTGGTCCTATCTTGCATGGACCAAAATGTCAGGATCCTGGACAGCACTTCCTTCCTTACCTCTTGCAGGCCTTTTGATTGCCCCTGCCCCAAACATAGTATGCAGCGCAGGCATCCAACGTGTGGCTCCATACTTCACTTTGGTGGGGTGGGTGGGAATCTGATTGGGTTGTTATGTAAATATTGGTTCTCCTTTGAGTACTGATCCTCTCCCCCCCAGCCCACTTCTACTTCTTTATTTAGAAAAAGATCTGAAAAAGCAAAGATATCAATCTGCGTACAAAAGGCAGACAAGTTAGAGCAGGGATGTCAAACTCCTCAAACCCTTTTCATAGAGAGGGCCGGTTAGCATTCATGGTGCCTACTGAGGGCTGGAGGTGACATCACTAAGCATAAAGGGACATAATGAAGCAGATGAAATCCAGAAACAAGCATAAGAACATAAGAACAGCCCCACTGGATCAGGCCGTAGGCCCATCTAGTCCAGCTTCCTGTATCTCACAGCGGCCCACCAAATGCCCCAAGGAGCACACCAGATAACAAGAGACCTGCATCCTGGTGCCCTCCTTGTATCTGGCATTCTGACATAGCCCATTTCTAAAATCAGGAGGTTGCGCATATACATCATGGCTTGTACCCCGTAATGGATTTTTCCTCCAGAAATGTGTCCAATCCCCTTTTAAAGGCATCCAGGCCAGTTGCCATCACCACATCCTGTGGCAAAGAGTTCCACAGACCAACCACACGCTGAGTAAAGAAATATTTTCTTTTGTCTGTTCTAACTCTCCCCACACTCAATTTGAGTGGATGTCCCCTGGTTCTGGTGTTATGTGAGAGTGACAAGGGGGCATGGAGAGTTCTTGCCGACAGTCGCCAAGAGTTGGGCACAACTCAATGGATAAAGCAGCAACAATATTTAGAATGGATCCAGATTTCATCATCAATCTTTGCATTTTGCCCAGGATGAACTCAAGGGAAAACAGAGTACCACTAAAATAGTGTCCCTCCCCAGTCCTGGGAAGAGCTTCCACAATCAAGTCAATGAAACTACACACATTTACTCCCTATGAGGCAGTAGGAAAAGTTGACATTTGTCGTTCAACCTTCTCATGGCTCCCTTCATCTCTTGGTTCCTCAGAGTATATATCAGGGGGTTGAGGGCAGGGGTGACTACCATGTAGAACACAGAAGCCATTTTGTCCACCTGAGAATCAGAGACAGGCTTAAGATACACAAAAACAACAGGCCCATAAAAAAGGCCAACTACCGTCAGGTGGGAGCTGCAGGTAGACAGAGCCTTCCTACCACCCTTCCCAAAGTGGCCACAGAAGGAGGCCAGGATGATGACATATGAAACCAGCAAGGTCAGGCAGTTAGGTAGAGTTATCAGGCCACCACTGACCAGCATGAGTTTCTCAACCACATAGATTTCTGCACAGGCCAGCTTGATTACCTGTGGGATGTCACAGAAGAAATTGTCCAGCACATTCGGTCCACAGAATGGTAACTGGGCTATGACCGCCATCTGGACAGTGGAAAGAATGAAGGCTCCTGTCCAGCAAAATATCAGTAGACTGAAGCAGCGTTGCCGGTTCATGATGGCTGTATATCTCAATGACTGGCAAATGGCTACGTAACGGTCATACGCCATGAGAGTGAGGACAAACATCTCTGCACCCCCAAAGAGGTGCAGACTAAACAGCTGGGCCATACAACCACCATAGGAGATGACAGAACCACTGTTCAAGAGGCCGGTCACTAACTTTGGGGCAGCCAATGAACCCATAGACATGTCAATAATGGACAGATTGGCAAGGAAGAAATACATTGGGGCTTGATGGAGCTTGGCTCAGACCACACACTCACCATAATTAGGAAGTTTCCCAGAAGGGCGGTGGTGTAGCAGGCCAAGACCAGGACCAAAAGAAAGAGCTGTGCAGTGTGGGAAAAGGAGAAGCGCAGCAGAATGAACTCTGAGATGGTGGATCCATTCATGTCGATGGCTGGTTCTGGGCATAAAAAAATGAAGTGAACAATATTCCAACCTGGACACAAATAGCCCATTTTTAATCATTTTATTCCAGTAACGTGTAACCTGACTTTCAATATTCTGTGCCCCCCCCCCCCCGAATTATGGATAAAATCAAGAAGTTTTCGTTCTTCTTTCTTTAGTTCTCAACTTCTAGACTCTTCCAGGCTCCTTCCTCTTGTTACAACATACAAACAATGGTTTCAGGCCAGTATTCATTGTTGTGTGTGCATGTCAAAATGGAAAGACAAAAAATAAACTTGTGTTAAAATAATTGAATTATTAGACCAATTAGTTTTATTTGCATCTCGTTGCTTATCAGGACCAATTTCATTATTTCTATTTCTCTCTTTTTTACATTTTTATCGTTTTTACCCCCACGTTTCCAATATGGGCAACCCAATCCTATTCAGTACTGGCCCAGCGGGTTCACCAGGCCACACTGTATCCAGCATTGGATTTGGGCAGGCAGGAGGTCTCAGGGTAATAACACTTGTTCCCTTACCCACACCAGCTCAATGGGGCTAGTTGGATCCATTGAGCTGGTGCAGAACTAAGTAGCCCTGTGTAATGCTGGGAGACCGAGGATAGGGGTTAGAATGTAGCAGAGACTATCCCCACTCCCTCCCGGGCCTGATCTTCCCCACCATTTCACTCTCCCCCACTCTAAAACACCCCTTCCCTGTCTCTCGAATGCTCTCCCCCACATCCCAGCCACCTAGGCAAGCTGTTCAGGGGCATCCAGTGCCCATGGGATGGCTCAGGACTTACCCTTGACAGCACTTATTCGCTGGATGCAAAAAAGTGCTCTGCAACACCCATCGCCAGCACTACAGCCACAGTGCCAGTGGAGCCCGGCAGCAGGATCATGCTCAAAGGGAGAACAAGGTGGTCAAAAATTGAATGAAAGCAACACAATAAAAACAAATGCTAACAACTCAAAACTGTGAGCAAGAATTCAGTGAACAGAGCGGTAAATAACAGGCTGGAAAATAGATTTGGGGGTTTTCTTCTCTGCTTCTGCTAAATCGATGAAGAGCAGAATATTTGGTAGGTTATGTAATTCATAGCCCAATCCTATGGTTCCCCCCACCATAGCATTCAGCTCCAACAAAACCTGCTGCACTGCATGCTATTGGGGAGGGGGCAATCAGGAGTCTTGGGAAGGGAAAGGGAAAGTATAGGTAACTTAATGCAAAATGTAATGAAACTGTAATGTGTTTCAATGAAAATGTAATGAAACTGTAATGTATACAATGAAAATGTAATGTGTTATCTGTTTTCTGTCAAACGTTCTAGCCAAATAACCAGAAAAGAAAAACACCACTGCCTTATGTAACAAAAAGTGGATTTCTTAAAATCAAAACCAACCAATGAGACTTGGGGTGCAATCCTAACCAACTTTCCAGCACTGACTTAGCTGTGCCAATGTGGCGTGCATGGCATCCTGCAGTGGGGAGGCAGTCAAAGGGGCCTCTTCAGCATACGGGCATGTTTGTTACCTTACCTTGGGGCTGCATTGCAGCTAGGTCAGTGCTGGAAGGTTGGTTAGGATTGTGCCCTAATTGTTCCAAGGGCAAATGAGGTGTGATAAAACAACATGGAACCCATAAGTGTTAGTCTGAGTCAGCTCTAATTTCCATGGATCAGAACTCACACTAGCACTCCTATTCTTTTGTGTGTGTCATCACGTTTGCCATTGGTTCTTTATTGGTGACTGATTTGTTGGGTGACCTGGAATGTTGCAAAGTAAAATAAATAAATAAATAAAGTTAATGGGGGTGACACTAACCCTAGTCATGTCACTAGTGGGACGTTTGGGTACTGTTAGTCACTGGCTGAATTGAAGTTAGTTTGTCACTTTTAAGTTAGTCACTCTTAAAGTGGACCCCAGAAGCTGGTGGGGACAGGATCACAAAGAAGGGGACATGTAGGGGAGGGGATAACATTGGGAATGGAAAGTTTCTTATCTTGGAAGGACGGAAGATGAGTAGTGGAGTAATAGACTGAAGGATTACTATTGGGAGATATTAAATGAATTTTGAGTTCTGGTGGAAATGGGGACTGGGAATAGGAGGGGGTGAGAATAACTCTGAGAAAGTTTTACCATGCAAAGTTTATAATAATCACAGATTAAAAAATGTTCTCGTGGGTTTTGCTTGCATGCAAGGTCTTTCAGGTCACACGGAATTCCTGCAGCTTGTTGACAAGGAGGAGGGGTTGCAAGTTAATGAGGGGCATTGGGGACTTTGTGTGTTGTTGGTGCTTGCCTTAGATGACTTTAAAAGTGGGTTCCAAACATTAATGGTGGACTGCAGGTCTATCCATGGTTATTAACCATTCTGGCTACAGTGAACCTCCAGGTGCAGGGGCAGGATATCACAGAGTACTAGCTGCAGAGACTTTCACCCCCTGCTTGGGGGGGAATGTTCAATGCCTTTATTTTCTGGCCTTGATGATTATTCATTTCATGTCATAAGAACATAAGAACATAAGAACAGCCCCACTGGATCAGGCCATAGGCCCATCTAGTCCAGCTTCCTGTATCTCACAGCGGCCCACCAAATGCCCCAGGGAGCACACCAGATAACAAGAGACCTCATCCTGGTGCCCTCCCCTACATCTGGCATTCTGACTTAACCCATTCCTAAAATCAGGAGGTTGCGCATACACATCATGGCTTGTACCCCATAATGGATTTTTCCTCCAGAAACTCGTCCAATCCCCTTTTAAAGGCGTCTAGGCTAGACGCCAGCACCACATCCTGTGGCAAGGAGTTCCACAGACCGACCACGCTCTGAGTAAAGAAATATTTTCTTTTGTCTGTCCTAACTCTCCCAACACTCAATTTTAGTGGATGTCCCCTGGTTCTGGTATTATGTGAGAGTGTAAAGAGCATCTCCCTATCCACTCTGTCCATCCCCTGCATAATTTTGTATGTCTCAATCATGTCCCCCCTCAAGCGTCTCTTTTCTAGGCTGAAGAGGCCCAAACGCCGTAGCCTTTCCTCATAAGGAAGGTGCCCCAGCCCCGTAATCATCTTAGTCGCTTGCTTTTGCACCTTTTCCATTTCCACTATGTCTTTTTTGAGATTCGGTGACCAGAACTGGACACAATACTCCAGGTGTAGCCTTACCATCGATTTGTACAACGGCATTATAATATTAGCCGTTTTGTTCTCAATACGCTTCCTAATTATCCCAAGCATAGAATTGGCCTTCTTCACTGCCGCCGCACATTGGGTCGACACTTTCATCGACCTGTCCACCACCACCCCAAGATCTCTCTCCTGATCTGTCACAGACAGCTCAGAGCCCATCAGCCTATATGTGAAGTTTTGATTTTTTGTCCCAGTGTGCATGACGTTACACTTACTGACATTGAAGCGCATCTGCCATTTTGCTGCCCATTCTGCCAGTCTGGAGAGATCCTTCTGGAGCTCCTCACAATCACTTCTGGTCTTTACCACTCGGAAAAGTTTGGTGTCGTCTGCAAACTTAGCCACTTCACTGCTCAACCCTGTCTCCAGGTCATTTATGAAGAGGTTGAAAAGCACCGGTCCCAGGACAGATCCTTGGGGCACACTGCTTTTCACCTCTCTCCATTGTGAAAATTGCCCATTGACACCCACTCTCTGCTTCCTGGCCTCCAACCAGTTCTCAATCCACGAGAGGACCTGTCCTCTAATTCCCTGACTGTGGAGTTTTTTCAGTAGCCTTTGGTGAGGGACCGTGTCAAACGCCTTCTGAAAGTCCAGATATATAATGTCCACGGGCTCTCCCGCATCCACATGCCTGTTGACCTTTTCAAAGAATTCTATAAGGTTCGTGAGACAAGACTTACCCTTACAGAAGCCATGCTGACTCTCCCTCAGCAAGGCCTGTTCGTCTATGTGTTTTGAAACACATATGTCATGACTCCTACTCCTATGTCATGACTCCTACTGAAAATAATTTTGTCATATACAGGGGGCCGTGTCAAAAATGTATGGGCCCCGGGTGTCCAATGACCTAGCCATGCATCTGCAAGTATAATCACAGTCTCTGCATTGCCCGAAGGCCAAGGTGGCAGGTTCCAGTGATCTCAAAAGAACTCCTGCTCCACAATTGACCCCAGTGTTTTGTTTTTCTTGTCCTCCAATCAGCTTCACCACTTTCTGAGAAACGTTCGCTTCAACAATAATGCAGGCAAAGAAATATTCTTTGAAAATGGGGAATTGGCAACAGGTTTTGATATCGTCAACACAGTCATGTTCCTCAATCACTCTTTCCGTAGATTCAGGGTAGGAAGGATGGACCCCTGGGCTCCTGAAGGCGGAGAGTTTTCCATTAATGGAAGTGTCATTGTGTGGAAACAGAAGTTCGATAGGTGGGAAGGATCTGAATGCATTTTCTGAGCTACAGTTGCATAGTTGTAGAAGAACTCAGAAGTACTCTTCAGTAGATGCCTGGGAATGCATATTCCTATACATGATGCACTTACTCTGAAGCAAGCCCTATGGTATTCACTGGGATTTACTCTGCATCTGCCAGCCCTCTGTGGTTATAGTGATGCAAGAGTAACACCTAAATGTGGCTGACTTGTTATAATGTTTATGCTTGTAGACGAGGATGAATAACATGGATAATATACGCCAAACTCTCATATGTGCAGGCATATGTTATCCATGCTCTTTTGTCCCCTTGTTTGTCCATCTCTTCCCATGAACTTTCAGGTTGAATTGATTATGGTGATGAGAAGAGGTGGTATGTAAAGGAACTAAAGGAAAACATCTGCGGACTGAAGGATTCTATATGTAGAACAATATTGTAAAGACCCTCATTGGAACTAACTAGGACAGCCCACCTATGTAAACTGTCTTGAGTAATATCTGATGAGAAGGGCCTTATATAAATACAGGTGTGTGCCACTTAATGACAGGGACACGTTCCCTGATCCCTGTTATGCGATTAGGTCATTAAGTGAACATTCAGTCCAATCTATTGCCTTTGTTGTGTAAACAGACACCGCCTGCCAGACACCGCTGGCTGCACAGACTACTGGAGACAGATGGCCTCTTCTTTGCATTAAGAGCCTCTCTGTTGTGTAGACAGACACTCGGCTGCAGGCTACGGGAGATGCGATTGCCTCCTTAAGAGCACCTTCAATGTACTTTGACCACCGTCATATATGCGATCGGTCATGAAGTGAACCGTTGTTAAGTGTCACATGCCTGTATAGAAGGAAATCAATACCTATAAGAGGTCAGAGGAGCTCATGAGATGTGTGTCATAACTGTATTCTCGTGCAGAACAAACCAAACCAAACATCACAGCAATGAGAAAACAGTTGATTTCCATGCTAAACTTTTCTCCTTTAGGGTTTTTTGAAGATGCTGCCCCGATCGACATGCAGTGAGAGCTGCCATCCTGGACAGACAAAGATGGTATGCCAGGGGGAGCAGATCCGTTGCTATGACTGTGCTCAGTGCTCTGAAGGGAGGATTTCCAGCCAGCTGGGTAAGTGAAGAAGGTGCTGCTCCATCCAATCGGTGTTCCAGAAGTTTGAGGAAATGAAATGCTCAAAGGTCTTCCAGCCCAATCTTTTCTTTCAGAGGAACTGTGGCGTCCAGGAACTTTTGTCCCCTTCCCCCGAGGAATGTCTCAGGTCCCGCGATGGTGCTTCTCATGTTTGCACCAGCTATTTTGATGGCACCGATGTGAGAACCTTCATGTCAAGCTATTAGGTTGGACACAGAGGATAGGATCTGGTGGAGGAGGCCTCAGAGATCATTATGCCTTGAAGAAACAGGTTGAAGGCCAAGATGGGAGAAATAGTCAATGTGATACAGTGCTGGTCCTGACATATCATGAGAGCTTTATTGTAGCATCCTGGTGAACTGAATGAGCTAAGAATCTGGATTTGCCTGGTGAGATTCTCCATTTATGTAAGGCATTCTCTCTCTGCCTTAGCTGCAAGTGGGCATACTAATAATTATCGAAACAAAAGCACAATCCCATGCACTTATATGCAAAAGTACCATTAAGCTCAATGTGATGTGCTCCCAGGGAAGTGTTTATAGGATATCAGTATGTTCCATTGAATTCAGTGGGACTTATTTCTGAGTAGTCATGCACAGGGTTATGTGAGAGCAGCAGTTCACAAATATTTTGGTTTCTTTACACTCCTTTACACTCCTAAAAGGAGTCTCTGCATGCGTAGTGTCTCGGGTATCCCCTGAGGACCTGTGCATTTACAGAGTGCTGCAGCACCAAATGCCTTGCAGACATTTGAAAAGCTTTCTCAATGCAATCATCTTCCTGGTAATTATCTAAATCATTGCCTTCCGTTAGAGAACTCCCAGGGATAATCTGAAGCTACTTGCAACATTCATAACAAAAACAGTGGACTGTACCTCGGGACCTGAGGATAAAATGTTCATTTAAGCTTTTGAAAAGCCAGCTGCATGAGGCAGATGTTGGGTATTCACTGCATACAGCCAGGTGTCTGTCGCTTGAGTATGAAGACCTCATGTGAGAAACTTGGCAGTGGGGATTCGCTGAGCCACTCTACGGTCATTTCTGCTCATGACTGATGATTGTGTTCATGGTGCCTCATGTGTAGAAGTCACTGGAAACTGGTTGAATGCTGTGGGGCTGAGGGTCAGACATGCTGCTGTTCAGATGGTCAACAGTGCTGCTGCTACTGCTGCAGCTGTCTTACGGTGTCATCAACCACTGCCACTCCAGGGGGTGTCAGCAGAAGAGCAGCTATCAGTCTCCGTACATAACTATTGCTGTCTTTACCTCTCTCGCAAATGTTGAGCTGAAAGTTCTCTCTTTTAAAGAAACTCCAGATGTGTCTTCCCTGGAAGGAAAGTAAGTTGGGTTGTGGTTTGGATTAAAATTCAGTGTTGTAAATATAGAAAAATTACTCAGGATTACGTACGTTGGGACTGTTGGCAATAGGGGCAGAAGTGGTGGCATGAAGTTCAAGTTCACAAATGCAAAAAGACCCAAGCAACAAGAGAACTGGAATGTCCAGATGAACACTAAATATTGTTATTGTTATTATTGTCATTGTTGTTATTAACACTAGGCTAGAACTCTTTCGATGAGCCATGCTCATTATCCTTGTGTGGAGAAGTTTTTTTGCAGGAAGGAACATAACATTTGATTATGTGAGCTGCAGCCAGTGCTCTAAAGTGGTTTTGCTAGTGGGTGTGCTTTTAAAGACATGTGGAACAGGAATTCACATGGAGGAATGCTAATAGGCATGCAGGTTTGAGTGTGTTGGTCAATGGCACAACTTAGTGGAATGACACACAAGAGTTATGGGGCACAATGGTGATGGTGTAACAATAGATCACTTTTATTGTGGGGATAATAATGCAACAGCAAAAATGTGCAGTCAAAATACAGAGCAATACAGTGTATAGGATATTTTCAACCTTTTTCAGCTCATGGCACACTGTCAGGGGTGTAAAATTGTAAAGACTCACCATGGGTTCTTGGACAAGGCACACCCAGCTGCCAGTCAGAGTGCTCACATCCCCCAGTGGCCTAATAAATGACCCTCCCCAAATGTCCACGGCATACATGCAGACCATGCGTGGCACACCAATGTGCCACTCACAGGGGTTGAAAATCGCTGCAGTGTATTCACTACTCACTCATACAACTCGGCATCATCATAAGCAGTTGCTAGGGCTGCAATCCCATAAACACTGACCACATGTTCATATCATATGTTCAATGCCTAGAGGCTGATCTCAGGCCTCCCCCTTAAAAGATTCCAACCTAGACAAGAGTCCTGGACTCAGACATGTCAAGGAGAACATGATGGAGGTGCTAATTGTGTCCTCAACTTGGCTGCAAACGTGACAAGAAGCTGGAGAGGCTAAGTGAGACACTGGCCAGGCTTTTTAAAAGTGATCTATCTGTATCTGCTACAGGAGTTTGAAGAGTTGCAGGAATCATGGGGCGAATTTGCCAAGACTACTGGCCTGTGTGATCCGGGCCTTGTGCTGTTGGCACTTGCAATCCTTCAGCTCAAGGCTTGGGCTGCAGCGGTGCACAGGCCCCCAGCACAAATGGCTGGAGGCCCCTGAATGCGGAAGGAGTGCAGATCCCATTCCAGAGCAGGCGGGTCAGCAGAGGAGGGTCAGAGGAAGGATCAGGCTGGGAGGCATGTCGAGGGAGAGCCTCAGTGACAGTGGTGGTGCCAGTATTCTAAACCCCCAGACCGGGTCAAATGCAGTCACTTGGATCTATGTCAGCAACAAAGCTGGTTTCTTAAAAGCTGGAAGAGTTTAAAATGTTGAAGGAAATAGATCAAAAGAGGCAAAATGGATACTTGATTAGAGAGACTTTGTCCAATCCCATTTCCTGCCACTCTCAAAGGTGGAGGTGCACACTGCATGTTCTGGGGGGAGCTGGAGTTTTCAGGTGCTGCACACACACGGTCGCCAGCCATTCACGCTGTTGGCTCCATTACATGCACTGTTACTGCTTCTGTAGTGGAGAGGGATTCCAGTGGTGGAACACTTGCTCCATCAAGAGAAGGTGCCCATAGGATTTTCACAGATCAGGGGCATCCCCTTAATTACGTCTGCAGCAAGGAAAAGGAGCTCATTGTCGTCATTGGGGGGCTCATTCCTCAGAACTCGAAGCTGATGCCTCACATCTTAAATATCTATAGGATCACACAGGTATGTGTATTCCCTAATCTAGAGAGAGGTACAGCCACTAGGATTGCTAGGAGAGCAGACCATCTGGGCTACAACAAGTGAAGACAGAAGACTCTTCTCTGCCCATTTAGCACAGAGTTGGAATCAAATGTTAATCAAGTGTTGTGTGAAAAGGTCAAAACCTGATTAAGTTCTTAAAAAACCACTTTAAGGAGGGAATAATTTGTACTGAGTTAGCGGCAAATGTATGTGGGCAAAATATTTTCTCCAGTACCTTCCCTTGAGGAAGTCTCCATGAATGCCCCACACTGCAGGATGCAGTGCATAACACATTGACAGTGGAATTAAAGCTGGAAAGTTGGATAGGAGTGGGTTCTGAGAGCCCAGTCCTATGCCTGTCTACTCAGAAGTAAATCCCATGATAGTCAATAGAGCTTACTCCCAGGAAAGTGTGGACAGAATTGGAGCCTGAATGAATTATCCTAAGCCTCTTGGTCATCCTGCCCAAAACACTGCACCCCAGAAAATGGAGACTTCCAGATTTTTGTTACAGGATCAAGTACAAAAAACTCTACTATATAACCTGCCAGGCATTTGAGAGAAGACCTTTTTATTTAGCAATCATCAGAAGTTTCTCTGCCCTAAAAAGCTCCTTGTCTTTCCCCTTAGCTCAATTATGGCTTCTTTGACTCTGCACTGAGTGACAGAACACAGTTCCCTTCTCTCTACCAGATGGTCCCAAATGCAAGATCTCAGTACACTGGGATTGTTCGACTGATTCGGCATTTCAAATGGAACTGGATTGGCCTCCTTGTTTCAGACAATGACACTGGAGAAACATTTCTGAGGACTCTCATTCCCAGGCTCCTCCAAAACAAAATTTGTGTGGCTTTTACAGAAGTTCTTTCAGGACCAAAGACGTATGTGGAAGTGACCCAACCCTTTCATGACCGTTTAGAAGGAGTAAGATCTATTGTCTCTATGTCCAGGAGCAATGTGATTGTTGTTCATGGAGAGTCACGATCTATGGAGAGTTTGCAATTGATTCTAGCATTTTATGAAAAAGCAAAGCAAGACCCAACAGAGAAAGTTTGGATCTGACATCTCAGTGGGATTTTGCAACAGTATCCAACCCGGTTCTATTCACACTCAAATCCTTCAATGGTACCTTGTCATTCACACCCCACACAAAGGACGTGCCTGGATATGAAGACTTCCTTGAGGCAATAAATCCAAATCAGCCTGTGTTTTCTTTCATACATATGTTTTGGTCAGTTGCATTTAGTTGTTCACTCTGGTATCTTACTCTTACCAAGTTCAACTGGTATCTACCAGACACAGGGAACTGCACTGGTGAGGAGAAGCTGAGCAGTCTCCCCTGTTCCGTATTTGAAATGAAAATGTCCGGTGAGAGCTACAATATTTACAATGCTGCTCATGCCGTAGCACCTGCTCTCCAATCCATGTACTCTTCAATATCCAAGCATAGATTAAAGGGAACTGGAGGCACAGGGGATGTTTGGGCTGTTCAGCCATGGAAGGTAGGATTTTCCTGTAAGCCTCTACTGTGTACAGTCAAGGATGGACTTGGATCCACTCTTGCAATGCAACTGGACTGAGCGAGAAGTGAGACAATATTTTCACTTTAGTTTGTCTTAGCCCGAGTCCTTTCCATTTGGAAAGGGGCTTAATTTAGAGGAGCAATAGATTGAAGGATTACTATTGTGGTTATTAAATGAATTGTGAATTCTGGTGGAAATGGGGACTGGGAGTAGGAGGAGGGGGTGAGAATAACTCTGAGAAAGTTTAACTATGTAAAGTTTATAATCATCACATAGAAAAAAATGTTCTCGTGGGTTTTGCTTGTATGCAGTCTTTCAGGAAATGTTCACAATATTTATTTTCTGGCCATGATTATTATTCATTTCATGTCATGACTACTACTGAAAATAATTATGTCATATACAGGGGGAGGTGTCAATAATGTATGGGCCCCAGGTGTCCAATGACCTAGCCATGCGCCTGCATGTATAATCACAGTCTCTTCAGTGCCAGAAAGTCAAGGTTGAAGATTCCAGTGATATCAAAAGAACTCCTGCTCAACAGATTACCCCTATTATTTTTCTTTTTCTCCAGTCAGCTTCACCACTTTCTGAGAAATGTTCGCTTCAACAATAGTGCAGGCGAAGAAATATTCTTTGCTAAAAATGGGGAACAGGCGACAGGTTTTGATATTGTCAACACCATCACATTCCACAATCTGTCTTTCCATAGAGTCAGGGTGGGAAAGGTGGACCCCTGGGCTCCTGAAGGAGAAGAGTTTGCCGTTAATGGAAGCGCCATTGTGTGGAATCAGAAGTTTGATCAGGTGGGAAGGATCTTTTATTTAATTGTTGAGCTATAGTTCCACAGTTGCAGAAGAACATGGAAGTACCCTTCAGCAGATGTCTGGGAATTAGTCTTCCAGTGTATGCTGCACTTACTCCGAAGCAAGCCCTATGGTGTTGTTGGCAACCTTCAGTCTCTCGAGACTATGGTATTGCGCTCTGAAAGGTGGTTTTGGAACATCATCTAGTGTGGCTGAAAAGGCCAATTCAGGAGTGACAATCCCTTCCGCAACGGGAGCAAGTGCAGTCTGTCCCTGGTCTGTCTCCCTGGCTATGGGCCTTCCTTCTTTGCCCCTTTGCCTCAGACTGTTGGCCAAGTGTCTCTTCAAACTGGGAAAGGCCATGCTGCACAGCCTGCCTCCAAGCGGGCCGCTCAGAGGCCAGGGTTTCCCACTTGTTGAGGTCCACTCCTAAGGCCTTCAGATCCCTCTTGCAGATGTCCTTGTATCGCAGCTGTGGTCTACCTGTAGGGCGCTGTCCTTGCACAAGTTCTCCATAGAGGAGATCCTTTGGGATCCGCCCATCATCCATTCTCACGACATGACCGAGCCACCGCAGGCGTTTCTGTTTCAGCAGTGCATACATGCTAGGGATTCCAGCACGTTCCAGGACTGTGTTGTTTGGAACTTTGTCCTGCCAGGTGATGCCGAGAATGCGTCGGAGGCAGTGCATGTGGAAAGCGTTCAGTTTCCTCTCCTGTTGTGAGAGAAGAGTCCATGACTCGCTGCAGTACAGAAGTGTACTCAGGACGCAAGCTCTGTAGACTTGGATCTTGGTATGTTCCGTCAGCTTCTTGTTGGACCAGACTCTCTTTGTGAGTCTGGAAAACATGTTAGCTGCTTTACCAATGCATTTGTTTAGTTCGGTATCGAGAGAAAGAATGTCAGAGATCGTTGAGCCAAGGTACACAAAGTCATGGACAACCTCCAGTTCATGCATAGAGATTGTAATGCAGGGAGGTGAGTCCACATCCTGAAGCATGACCTGTGTTTTCTTCAGGCTGATCCTCAGTCCAAAATCTTGTCAGGCCTTGCTAAAACGATCCATGAGCTGCTGGAGATCTTTGGCAGAGTGGGTAGTGACAGCTGCATCGTCGGCAAAGAGGAAGTCATGCAGACATTTCAGCTGGACTTTGGACTTTGCTCTCAGTCTGGAGAGGTTGAAGAGCTTTCCGTCTGATCTGGTCCAGAGATAGATGCCTTCTGTTGCGGTTGCAAAGGCCTGCTTCAGCAGAACAGCGAAGAAAATCCCAAACAAGGTTGGTGCAAGAACACAGCCCTGCTTCATGCCGCTTCGGATGTCAAAGGGGTCTGATGTGGAGCCGTCGAAGACAACAGTGCCCTTCATGTCCTTGTGGAAGGATCTGATGATGCTGAGGAGCCTGGGTGGACATCCAATCTTGGGGAGAATCTTGAAGAGGCCATCCCTGCTGACCAAGTCGAAGGCCTTTGTGAGATCTATGAAGGCTATAAAGAGTGGCTGTCACTGTTCCCTGCATTTCTCCTGCAGTTGTCTAAGGGAGAATACCATATCAGTGGTGGACCTGTTGGCTCGGAATCCGCACTGTGATTCTGGATAAACGCTCTCTGCAAGTACCTGGAACCTCTTTAGTGCAACTCGGGAAAACAACTTTCCTACAACGCTAAGGAGAGAGATGCCATGGTAGTTATTGCAGTCACCCCTGTCACCTTTGTTCTTGTACAGCGTGATGATGTTTGCATCCCTCATGTCTTGAGGTACTCCACCTTCTCTCCAGCAGAGACAGAGGATTTCATGCAGCTCAGTGACGATGATCTCTTTGCAGCACTTTAGGACTTCAGCAGGGATGCTGTCTTTCCAAGGTGCCTTGCCAAAGGCAAGGGAGTCCAGGGCCACGTGAAATTCTTCTAGAGTTGGTTCACTGTCAAGCTCCTCCAGCACAGGCAGGCACTCAATGTTGTTCAGCGCTTCTTCGGTGACTACATTTTCTCTGGAATATAGCTCAGAGTAGTGCTGCACCCAGCGTTCCATCTGCTGCGTCCGATCCTGGATGACCTCGCCTGTGGCAGACTTCAGAGGGGCAATTTTCTTCTGTGTTGAACCTAGGGCCTGCTTGATACCATCATACATCCCCTTGATGTTGCCCGTGTCAGCTGCTATCTGTATCTCAGAATAGAGCTGGAGCCAGTAGTCGTTAGCACATCTCCTGGCAGTCTGCTGGACTTCGCTGCGAGCAGCTCGGAGGACCTGCAGGTTGCGCTCACTGGGACAGGGCTTGAATGCTGCTTGAGCTCTCCTCTTTTCCTCAATGACTGGTGTCAACTCCTCAGAATGGGCTTCAAACCAGTCTGCCGTCTTGTTGGTCTTCTTGCTAAATATGGACAAGGTGTTGTTGTAAACGGCATTCTTGAAATGTTCCCATCTGTTGGATGCGTTTGCATCGACCGGACCTGGAAGAGATTCCTCAACCGCTCGTGCAAATTCCTCCACTTTTCTCTGATCCCGGGTCTTGCTGGTATCAATGCGAGGTCTTCCTTCCTTTTTCGTGTGGTACAGTCACTTTGTTTGCAGTTTCACTCTGCTGCACACCAGGGAATGGTCGGTGTCGCAAGCAGCACCCTGATAGCTGCGCGTGATCTTGATGCTGGGAAGGCTGGAGCGTCTGGTGAGAATCAGGTCGAGCTGGTGCCAGTGCTTTGATCTTGGGTGTCTCTAGGAGACTCTATGTTGGGGCTTTGTGTTGAAGAACGTGTTGCTGACACAGAGACCGTGAAGACAGCAAAACTCTAGCAGGCGTTGGCCATTTTCGTTCATCTTCCCAGTGCCGAACTGACCTAAGCAAGTGGGCCACGAACTGTTATCAGCATCAACTCTAGCATTGAAATTGCCGAGGATGAACAATGGCTCTTTTACGGGGATCTTCTTGATAGTGGTGGCCAGGTCATCATATAATTTGTCTTTGGCTTCTGCTGGAGACGACAGAGTCGGTGCATAAGCACTGATGAGAGTGACAGGTCCTGCTGATGACTGGAGCTGCAGGGACAAAATTCTTTCACTTCCCACAGTAGGTGGGATGATGGATTTCAGCAAGGTATTTCAGCAGGGTAAGCCCTATGGTACTCACTGGGATTTACTCTGGATCTGCCAGACTTCTGTGGTTATCATAACAGTGATGCAAGAATAACACGGACAAATGGGGCAGGTTTGTTGTAATGCTTGTGCTTGTAGAATAAGATAAATAACCATGGATAATACATGCAAAGCTCATGTATGCCCAGGCATATGTTATCCATGCTCTTTTGTCTGTGTGTTTAACCATATCTTCCGATGAATTGAGAGGGTGAATTGAATATGGTGAAGAGGTGGTCAATAGGGTAAGTAACCATGGAAGGAAAACATTTTGATTCATAAATAGAACAATGTTGAAAAGACACTTATTGGGTCTAGAGCCTGCCTACATAAACCACCTTGAGTAATATCAGGCATGAAACATATATAGGAGTAAATTAATCAGTATATGAGGTCAGAGGAGCACATGTCGAATATAGATGTTTACAGAAACGTGACTTATATGTCATTACTGTATTCTCAGTACCAAACCAAACCAAACATCACAGCAATGAGAAAACAGTTGATTTCCATATTAAACCAATTTCCTTTGGGGTTTTTTGAAGATGCCGCCCCGATCGACATGCACTGAGAGCTGCCATCCTGGACAGACAAAGGTGGTACGCCAGGGGGAGCAGATCTGTTGCTATGACTGTGCTCAGTGCTCTGAAGGGAGGATTTCCAGCCAGCTGGGTAAGTGAAGAAGGTGATGCTCCATCCAATTGGTGTTCCAGAAGTTTGTGGAAATGAGCTGCTCAAAGGTCTTCCAGCCCAACCTTTTCTTTCCCAGCACTAAGAGGAACTGTGGCGTCCAGGAACTTTTGTCCCCTTCCCCCAAGGAATGTCTCCGGTCCCGCGATGGTGCTTCTCAAGTTTGCACCAGCTATTTTCCCACACCCCTCCCACCCCATCTCTTCCCCCTTCCCCCTTCCCCTGCTCAGAATGCCATCCCAAAACCGAAAGGCCATACCACTGCCTGGCAGTCCCACTTATCTCCATGCAGTCACATGGCATTCTTCATCCGGCATCACCTATTCCAAGGGTGCCGTAAATGTGCTTTACGACATGTTCACAACACCCAGTGCCAGCACTGGAGCTCAGCACCACTGCTATGAACCTTTAGGATTGGACTCTTAGGGCCCAATCCTAAATTCATCATACTGATGCAGTCAGTAAAGCAACAATTCAGCAGAGCATATGGCCCAGTCCTATGGGACTGTTATGACAGTGGGGCAGGTGTCTACTGTTGTCAAAGGCCCAGTGATGGCGTGAAGCTGGTGCCACCACTGGGCCAAACCAAGCATCTGCTTCAAAGCAGCTGCAGATCCGGAACCACATTGCTGCAGATGCCGGTAAGTCATGCCGGGGCATGTTGTGGATGAGGAGAGATCAGGCCAGGGGAGAGAGAAATTTCAATCTAATTTCTCGTTCCTCCCTTCTCCTCCAAAGTGCAATCATCTACTTTAGTTATCCTAAGCGGTTTGTAACTGCTCAAAAAATAATAAATGATTATGATGATGGTGAACTGCATCTTTAAATTGATTGATTGATTGATTGATTGTCAGTTATTGCTTGAACCACTCCCTGATAGGTCAGATCATCGTGCAGTGCAACGAAGGCTCAGCCTTCATGTTCTCCAGCTCTGTCACGGTTGAACCCCAGACCTGATTGGTAATTTACTGGCTGCACAGTATCAGGCCTGAAGCCTTGGCCAAACCAGGAGTGCACAGCATCCTGGGAGCTCCATGCTGATGCAATATCGGATGATATTGCATCAGGTGATTACATGTGAGTGTGTGTGTGTGTGGCACCAGCTGCACAGTCAGCATGACTGTGCAGTATTCCTCATGCCCTGATTGGCTGCATGAAATATAAATGTCCAGCAGAGGCAAGCAACTGTGTGGGAGAAGCAGAGCATTGTGAGCCGGAGGCTACGTTGGTTGGAGAGTGGATCGTGTATCGTTTATGTTACTTGGACTTTGTATCTATCTGTATATAGTAAAGGTGAGGTGTGGTGGAGAACCCCTGCCTTTGAGTCTTCCTTTTATCTCCGAGGGTGATATTGCTTCGGCCGTGAGGCACAGAAACATCAAACAGCTGTGCAGCTTTCCCGTGCCAAGCCAGCAGCAGAGCTCCAGGATCAGCGGCCCGTGCCTGGACACGAAGAGCAGTGCAGCAGCTCGCAACATGCTCGCAAGGGTAAATACATGGTTCCGTGGAGGTCATCTTGGACTCTTGTGCTGGATTGTTGGGTTTCATCTTTCTCCCCTAATTCTACATTATTGTGGTGAAATCTGAGCTGAGCACCAGGAAGCAGATTGTAAGGAAAAATACATTTGGTACCTGACTGGCCTTCAATTTTCTTTTCATACTTCTCCTCCCTTTCAAGTTTGTGCCTTGCAATTTTCTGCAATATAAACTTGTATTACATTTGTATTGCATTTAGCAGGTTGAAACCAGTGAGAATAGATAATAAATGAGGGTGAATTGACTCATTTTCCTCTCAGGTGCAGTAAAACGTGTTATCTGCTGATCCCTTTTGGAGATGAGACTTAGATATCCTTTTGTCACGAACCTGACACTGACATCTGTCCTGACAATAGAGAAAGAGATTTCTGTCCAGTAATGCAGGACGCTGAGGTGGTGCAACATTCGTGCCATCACAATTTCACTTATGGCAGTGGATAGCTAAATAGCACCAATTGAGGACCAGGGATGAGCTATCACGGGCCCTCAGGTCACAAATGAAGGTATCTTGATGAGCTCACTCCACAAAATTTCTCACAGGATTCTAGGGGAAGAACAGGTCTAGAATTTGGCTCATAGGAAACTGGATGTATTTTCTGTGACACTGAGCTCCATGTGACAATGGTTCATTCCTTCCCAGTCTGAAATGTGATGTTTTAGTTGACCAAGAGCCTCACAATCTCAATGAGTCATGGATAGCTCCTTTCCACCTGTTTTCTACACCAGTATAACATGTCTGACAACACTCCCCCCCTCCCAAAGTTATGTTCAATACTCAGGTTATTCTGAATCCGCTGAATTCCCCATGGGGGGGAACAGACACACAACCACTTGCTATGGATCAGACAAACATATTTTCTTTACCCCTGCAGATAGTCAAAAAAGTTCTGGTCTGCAATGACCTGTCCTGTAATTATAATAACCCCTGCCTTCAGCTCCTCAAAGCACCAAGGGCAGACAGCAGCCACTTAAGGATCTCGTAACTAAAACCCTTGAATTCTCCTTGGGAGCTGGTGATCTGCTTCAATCCCTTTATAAAGCCTCTCTTCAAAACAATGTGCATCTTGTAGATTTTGGAGGCTAAGGCTGCAATCCTGACCACACTTTCCTGAGAGTAAGCCCCATTAAAAAAATAGAACTTACTTCTGAGAAGACCTGGTTAGGATTGTGCCCTAACTGAAGATAACCTTCCTCAGTGGATGTTTGAGAGTTAGACATGGTGTAAAGGCCCTGTTTCCCTCACCCCTTTGGCTGTCAAGGTGGGTTCCATAGTTTCGTGGTTTTGTTTGCAAAGGCTGATGGTTGTGTGGCCCAGCACTGCAAGTGTCCATGTCGCATTGAGAGTCTTGGAGCACAATTGAGACTGAGACCAAGATATGCTCCTCTTCAGGCTATTCTCGTTGCTACTGCTGCTGCTTTTGCTTCTGCCCCATGTTGTCAGCAAGAACTCTAAATCCAGTTGGGGTCTGCTTCCCAACATTCAACGCAGCCTCCGAGATTCTTCTTCCGATGATCTTGTCATTGGCAAATTTTCCCCCCTCCGTGTTGCTGACCTGAAGGAGGTTTATTTCAGCAAAACTCCGGATGTGTCTTCACTGGAGGCTTAGTAAGTATCTCTCTTCTGCTTGAAAGATGTACGTAGGGCTACACTGGGAGTCTGGTTCTCCTGCTTCCCATGTATGGTTGTGTGGTCATAGCGCTGTGAGCATCCATGTCACCACAAATGCCTTTGAGTGCAGTTTGGATGGTGGCCTCCTTTTCTCAGCCCCATCCATGCAGTTGTGTGTGTTCATTTTAATTCTCATAGTTGCCCTGATAAGTAGCCTGGAGTCCCTGTGGTTTCTCTGAGGTGATGGGGAGAGCTTTGTAACTAATCATAGATTTGAGTCTGGGCTACTGGTATCCAAACACAACCCTGTGGTGTCTGCTTCATGATGGATTCCCACAGTTTTTCTCCTTTGAGAGAGAGGCAGAAACATCCCCAATTATTGAGTTGAACTGATAATCTGCTCTTCGTTAAAACCAAGGCACAGTTTCCAGTGTGGTAGTGAACCTGTGTCTGGTCAGTTCCAGTGCAGACTGTGGGTTGGGACTGCATGATAGATTCCTGAGATATTCAAGAGAGTCACACCACATACTGAAATCCATATTGCCGTCCTGTTAGACCTGATCAGCACTGAGGCTAAATACTCTTCTACTGACAGGGACGTTTCTGATCATTTTATTTCCCCATTGATTTCTGTAGTAAAGAAAAGGTGTAGAAGGGAGGGGGGAAACTCTAAAAATATTTTAGATAATGATAAAGTATGAGAGATAATAATAGAACGAAAACTAGAATTTCAAGGAGAACACCAGTCTAGAACCCTTGTCCTTCATATACTAGCTTTCTGCCTGCTTGGATTTTATTTTTGTACAGAGGAGCATATGAAGCGGCACCGCCAGGCACAGAATTATTTCTGTACTGAGAAATACATCTGGTCTAAGAGGCAGGAAGGCAATGAGGATCTGTCAGGCTGCTGTCAGAACAAAAACCACCACCAATGCCCCACCCCATAGGTTGGCAACTTGAGTGTTTATTGATTTAATCACCTGTACCTTAATTGTAAAATTTACTGATTCGTTTGGACTCTGGGCAGATTACAGCAGTGACCAACAAATGTACCTGATCAACTGCATCCCTCAAAAGAGTCAAAATCTGATTTAGGATATGGAAAAGATGTGGGGAGACAGCGGCAGGCAAAAGTAATACAGTAGCCATCTTTGAACAATGACAGAATATTTATGAAGGTTTTGCCCGAGTGCTGCACATACACAGTGACTAGCATGCCAGTGACACAGGGATGTGCAGTGGTGGGGAGGCAGATGAGACAGAGCCTCCCCACTGGAGTTCTTTGAAAAGCTCCACCGTCAAGTTTGGTGCCCAAGGACGCACAACCCACACGCTCTGTACAGGGGTTGTGGGTGTTTGGTGCCTTTTATGGCATCAACGCTTTTAGAAGAATTCCGGTAGGGAGGCTCTGCCTCACCTGCCTCCCCACCCACTTCATGTCCCTTCGGTAACAGCTTCAAAGAGTCAGAAAGGCCATGGTGGGTACATTAATGCAGCAATGTGCATTGGGACCTCACACTACATGTCAATCTCATTGCAGCATAATTTCCAAGTACTACTACCCTGTCCTGGCCTTGGCATTTGCTGTGAGTGAGATCAACAAGGATGCCAGCCTCTTACCCAATAGCACGTTGGGATGCAAGATCTATGAAAATGCTTACAATGCCTTAGGAACCAGCTTTGGAACAATGTCCCTCCTTTTTGCAGGACAGGGGAATCCCCTGAACTACCACTGTGGTGGGAACAGGAAGCTAGTGGCCATCATTGGCGGGCTCACCCCCCAAAACACCAAGCAGATGCCCCATATCCTACATATCTATAAGATGCCACAGGTAAGTGTAATTGTCTAGATGGAGAGGTGCAACTCCAAAGAAATGAGATATTCCTCATCTCTTGGTTCAAAGCTAACTGCACTATCTATTTGAACACACACATTCCAATGTTGATGCCTTCTTTCAAAAAGCACTTTAAGAAAGGGGGATCAGAATGGGATAATGGCAGAGGTGAGTAATTAACCTGTTCACTGCTCACATCATATACAAATTAGCCAACTGTTAAACTCTTTATTTGGATTCTGCGTTCGGGGAGAGGTTTTTTGCTAGCATCTTTATGTGACTGAAGCACATCAATATTCAATAAATCTTTTGCCTTTAGCACATATTTGAGGCGTTCTCTCTTTCTGAACTTGAACAGTTGAGAGAAATATGTGATTATTCTATATTATCATCCCACCCACCCTCAACCCAGTCTAACCTGCTATGCCTTTAAGATGGAGCATCGGACAGTGCAATCCTATGCGTGTGTTCTCAGAAGTAAACCCCATTCGGTTCAGAGGGACTGGCTCCCACATAAGTTCATATTGCATTGCAAGGCCCTACTAGCCTGTCATTGACTAGGTGCAATGTGACCAGCCACTTTGAATGTATCTTTATCTCCATTCCAATGGATTATCGTAATTCTGGTGGCACGTGAATTAACGCGCCACCGCGTTTGCCCTGCCCCTGCACGAGGCACAGCAGCTGCTAGCCCCACAGCCTATTGGCTGGTAGCGAATTGGATTGAGGCCACATGCAGGCTGCTCGGGAAGCCCGCGCAGTCAGGACCAGGCAGCGATCAGAGAAAGACCTCCCTGACACAGGTCAGGTTGCTGTGGCCCCGAGCCCAGCGGACTGGGCCGTGATCGCCTGCCTGCCCGCATGCCCTCTTCTGAGGCTTACCATGGGCAGTTCGGGCAGCCAGCGCTGGGGCACCTAGGGGCTGTGCTTGGGCAGGTCCGTGCCTAAGCCTGCCCTTCGCCCTGCCGGTTGAGTGGGGTGGCTGCAAGGAACGGGCTGCCTGCTTGGTTTTCGTCCCCACTTGCCCTCCTGCCTGTGATTGGGGCTTGTGGGCGGCGCTGGGCAGTTCACCGTCCCCGCTCATAGCGCAGACGTGCAGTTTTGTGTATGTTGCCTCCTTTGCTTGGCTGTGAGGCCTGGTGGCTGTGTGGTGCTGACACTTAAGCATAAACAAAGCTGAGCAGGGTTAGCTGTGGTTCTGGCTTGGATGGGAGACCTGGATTTGGATAACAGTTTTGCGGTGTCCTTTACATAAAGGAAATTAGAGATAAAGACATAAATAGGAACAGGTGGAAGGAGAATATTAGAGCAATTGAATTGCAAGTATTGTAGGGGTGATAGGTTAGTTAGCAGTGGGCCCCCCAGTTGTTCAATCATGAGTATGCCTAAGAGAAACAAGAAATCCGGGGGGAAGGCCCCTAAGCGTCCCCCCCAGTCCCGCACCAGCTTCTTCCTTGGATGAGGAGGATGATACAGTTGAGTTGCGGGTCCTGGTTGCACGGGGGAGGGGGGAGAGGTGCTCGAGGAGGAGAAAGCAATGCGTGAGGCTGGCTTGGGCGATGGTGGTGGCAGTTCAGGTGCTCCCCCCCAGTCGGAGGTCTACCAGGAAGGGGCCTGGTGCGAAGCTCATGCAAATCCTCTCTTCCAGATTCACCGCTTTGGAGACGCCTCTTGAGCGACAGGCTCCAGCTGGACCACCAGTTGTTCAGGCACAGGCATCGGGCCCTGATGAGCAGCAGCATTCGCAAGGGGCATCTTCCCAGGCAGTGCCCAGGCCTCCAATGGGTGAGAGCGGGCAGATGGATAGCACAGCTTGGGCTGGAGTATGGGATGAACGAGAAGGAGTGAGTGCCCCAGCGATGGCACCTTCGGCTCCAACGCCCTATTGGCCAGCTTGGGGTTATTCTCAGGTGCCGCAAGCCCCCCCCTTTTCCGTATTCACCAGGAATATGGCAGCAACCTGGGATCTCCCCAGAGGCGCCAGCAGCCCAGGTGGGGCGGACCAGAGCTGCCGCTCTTCCATTTACGGGCTTTCCCTGGTCTCTGGTGTCCCTTATAGCCTCGCCCCTTATGCCAATGTCCCGTATGGGGTTTTTCCTCAGGGAGCCATGGAAGCGTCAATGAGCCTCCGCGAGTGGCTTATGGGGATGTGGCCCTGCCTTTGGGTGGTCACCTCGCCTTGGCAGTTAAAGAAAAAATTGGCGGGGTGAGTTTGTTGATGTGTTTAGTTTATTACATAAGGAACCTGAGCCAGCCTTGAAGGTGGGTGACCCAGCGCCTGACCCCCAAGTGGCATGAAGGCAGAAAATGGATAAAAATTGGAATAATTGGTTAAATGGAGACATTATTTATGCTGCAGTAGTTATCCAAATGCAGCCAGCAAGGGCGACTGCGCTTTTTAAGTACTTGGATATTGTCCACAGGGCTTTCCGCGAATATGTGGGTGCGGCCTGGCTTGCGTATTTTCGTTTTCGTGCTTCGCAGTACCCCGCCCTCGACTGGCAGGTTCCACAGTGGGAATTGCGGGTCCAAATTATCCTGCCGGCCCAGTCTAATTTAGGTGATCAATCCGATAGTGGGCATTTGATGGCTCGGAGTACGACCAGGACTGTGGCAGGGATGTCAGGAGTGCATTGGGTTTACCCCCCTCTGCTCCTGCTATGAGTTTACCTCCACAGGGTGGTGCAGCAAGGTAGACTGCATTTTTGCACATGTCTGCGGGCAGTGGAATGGCCAGCACTCGGTGTTTGTGTGCCCCAAGTTGGCAGGATTTAGGAGGGGTCCTAGGCCGGGTGGACTCCACGCTTGGTCATGCTGGCATTCCTGGCTGGATGACGCAGGCTGGATGAACCTCAGCCTGGTGGTAAAGGCGCACTGCGGGTTCGCTCAGGTGGCCTGAGCTAGCCTGCCATCCTGCCCCTTCGGAGTGACAACGAAGGGGGCGGCAGGCTTGTACTGATGCTGCCCAGAGTCTGGTGTGGTCGCCCAAATCACTATAGGGGGAAGTAGACGGGCAGCTCCGTTTCCCCCATGTAGAACCCACATGACTTGTTTGTTAGGCCCTGTTGCAATCTTAAGTATATTTAAATAGTTAATAAAGTGGCCCTTTGTACCATATGCCCTTGCCTGTGTCTTTATTGGGGGGTGCTGGGTAAATAGAGGGCCAAAAGTTCAGGACATCATCATAAAAATTTATTATTTTTTGAGCAGTTACAGACAGCTTAGGATAACTAAAGTAGATGATTGCAATTTGGAGGAGAAGGGAGGAATGAGAAATTAGGCTGACCCTGAAATGTCAGGTTGGTGGAAGTTGAAATGAATCTCAGGATTATGTCCAAGAGGAACAGTTGGGAATAGAGAAGGAAGTCACACGAGTTTCTATAAAACAATGGACGTATCTCAAGGGGTTCATGCACAATGCTATGGACAAAGGTACTCAAGCAATTCAGTCAGGTAACAACATTCTTTTTCCTTACTAAGTTCTCCTTGGTGTTCAGCTGGGGCCTCAACACAATAATGAAGAATTTGGGGAGAAAGATGAAACCCAACAATCCAGCACTAGAGACCAAGATGGAGAAGACCTCCACGGCCACCATGTACTTCCCCTTGGTGCTCAGGTAGGCTGGCACAAAGGACACCCAAACACTGCAAAAGACTAACATGCTGAAGGTGATCAGCTTGGCCTCATTGAAAGTATCAGGCAGTCTTCTGGCCAAAAAAGCCATCACAAAACTGACAAGGGCCAGAAATCCCATGTAGCCCAGAACAATGGAGAACATGAAGGTTGAGCCTTCGTTGCACTGCACTATGATCTGACCTATCAGAGAGTGCGCGTCAAGCTCTGGGAAGGGGGGAGACACTGCCAGCCATGCTGCACAGAGGCCAGTTTGGATCAGACAACACACCACAATGACGGACATGGCCAATCTCTTCCCTAACCATTTCCTCATCCTGTTGGCTGGTCTGGTGGCCATGAAGGCCAGGACCACAGTGAGGGTTTTGGCCAGCACTGAAGAAACAGCCCCAGTGAAGGTGATGGCAAACAAGGTCTGCCGGAGAATGCAGGATTCCTTTCTGGGCTGGCCAATGAACAGAAATGTGCAGAGGAAGCAACACAGCAGGGAGAACAGCAGGGCACAGGTGATGTTCCAGTTGTTGGCTTTGACAATGGGGGTGTTCCTGTGCTGAATGAAGCTCCACATGAGCACAAGTGTGATGGTGGAGAGCAGCAGAGCAGAAGAAGCCAGAACGATTCCCAAGGGCTCTTCAAAGGACAAAAAAGTGATGGCTTTGGGAATACAGTGATCCTGGTTCGCATTTGGATGCTGGTCCTCTGGGCAGTCACTGCAATGATCTGCATCTAACAGAAAAATGCAGGGATTCAACAGTTCAAAGTGTACTTGCGTCACCTGAGGCAACCGTGCAGTACAATCATAGTATGAAGCTTGCTAATTAATACATGCAAAAGAGAT
This sequence comes from Tiliqua scincoides, assembly GCF_035046505.1. Lineage (NCBI taxonomy): Eukaryota > Metazoa > Chordata > Lepidosauria > Squamata > Scincidae > Tiliqua > Tiliqua scincoides. Next base: position 139,560,787 of record NC_089825.1, on the reverse strand, counting down.
CCGTCACTCAAATGTTTCTTTGCATCCATTCATGTAAGTAACACATCCAGGTATCCTTTGAATGTTAACCCTCAGTAAAACTGGCGCCAGGCTTTACCGAAAGGTCAGATGTGCTGTGCCTAGGAAGTGTCTGCTGTCATGGGGGGCAAACAGCTGACCAGCTGGAGTTGCGTATAGGCTGCCCAGTCACCTGTAGGTCTCCTCCTCCATTTTGCTGATGCACTTCTGGGTAGAGACAGGGAGTATTCCGTGGCAAGGTTCAAGGATTAGAGCCTGGTGCATGTTGCTGCCGGCAGGATCCACCTCCTCTATTCCCTTGAAACTCCTCTGGCCTGATCTCTCCTCATCCACAACATGCCCCACTTCTGACTTATCGGCATCTCCAGCAATGTGGTTCTGGATCTGCAGCTGCTTTGAAGCAGATGCTTGGTTTGGCCCAGTGGTGGCACCAGCTTCACGCCATCACTGGGCCTTTGACAACAGTAGACACCTGCCCCACTGTCATAACAGTCCCATAGGACTGGGCCATATTTTCAGCTGAATTGCTGCTTTACTGACTGCATCAGCATTATGAATGTAAGATTGGGCCCTCAGGGTCCAATCCTAAAGGTTCATAGCACCAGTGCTGAGTTCCAGTGCTGGCACTGGGTGTTGTAAACATGTTGTAAAGCACATTTACGGCACCCTTGGAGTAGGTAGTGCCGTATGAAGAATGCCATGTGACTGCGTGGAGATAAGTGGGACCACCAGGAAGTGGTATGGCCTTTTGGTTTTGGGATGGCGTTCTGAGCGAGGGAAGGAGGGAATGGGGGAAGTGATGGGGTGGGAGGGGTGTGGGAGTGGCAGAGGCCTGCTCTGACATGAAGGTTCTCACATCTGTGCCAGCAAAATAGCTGGTGTAAACATGAGAAACCCCATAGTGGGAACTGAGACATTCCTCGGGGGAAGGGGACAAAAGTTCCTGGATGCCACTGTTCCTCTGAGTGCTGGGAAAGAAATGATTGGACTGGAAGACCATTGAGCAGCTCATTTCCACAAACTTCTGGAACACCCACTGGATGGAGCATCACCTTCTTCACTTACCCAGCTGGCTGGAAATCCTCCCTTCAGAGCACTGAGCACAATCATAGCAACAGATCTGCTCCCCCTGGCGTACCATCTTTGTCTGTCCAGGATGGCAGCTCTCAGTACATGTCGATCGGGGCAGCATCTTCAAAAAACCCCAAAGGAGAAAGTGTTAGCATAGAAATCAACTGTTTTCTCATTGCTGTGATGTCTGGTTTGGTTTGTTCTGCACGAGAATACAGTTATGACACACAGCTCATGAGCTCCTCTGACCTTTTATAGTTATTGATTTACTTCTATACAGGCATGCGCTGCCTAACAACAGTTCACTTAATGACTGATCACATATATGATGGTGGTCAAAGCACAATGAAGGTGCTCTTAAGGAGGCAATCGCATCTCCCATAGCCTGCAGCAGAGTGTCTGTCTACACAACAGAGAGTATCTTAATGCAAACAAGAGGCCATCTGTCTCCGGTAGCCTGTGCAGCCAGCTAGTGTCTGGCAGGGGGTGTCTGTTTACACAACAAAGGCAATAGATTGGACTGAATGTTCACTTAATGACCTAACCATGTAACAGGGATCAGGGAATGTGTCCCTGTCATTAAGTGGCGCACACCTGCATTTATATCAGGCCCTTCTCATCAGATATTACTCAAGACGGTTTACATAGGTGGGCTGTCCTAGTTAGTTCCAATGAGGGTCTTCACAATATTGTTCTACATATAGAATCCTTCAGTCCCCAGATGTTTTCCTTTAGTTCCTTTACATACCACCTCTTCTCATCACCATAATCAATTCAGCCTGAAAATTCATGGGAAGAGATGGACAAACAAGGGGACAAAAGAGCATGGATAACATATGCCTGTACATATGAGAGTTTGGCAAATATAATAATAATAATAATAATAATAATAATAATAATAATAATAATAATAATAATAATAATAATAATAGTAACTACTTTATTTTTACCCTGCCTTTCTCCCCGAAGGGACTCATGGCGGATTACAATATGTTAAAATCAGATTAAAACAGAATTTAAAAACAAATAGAAGCATATCAACACATTAACACATTTCAGAAAAAAAACAGTAGTTAGATTTTAAAAAAGTTAGGTAAAAAGAGCATAGAGTAGCAAATCATGAAAGAATCAGGCCTGTAAAAAATACTAAAAGATGTGGAAAAGATGTTAGAAAGACCAAGATCTCAGAATGCTTGTTTAAACAAAAGAGTCTTCAGGCCTCGCCGAAAAGTCTCAAGAGAGGGAGCCATTCTTAAGTCAAGGGGAAGGGAATTCCATAACGTTGGTGCCACTACTGAGAAGGCCCTATTTCTTGCTGCTGCCCCATGTAACTCCCTAGGCAGCGGCACTTGTAAAAAGGCCTTCTCTGATGACATAAGAGGATGAGCCGGATTGTATGGAAGTAGGCGATCTCTAAAATACCCTGGCCCAGAGCAGTATAGGGTTTTAAAGGTCAAAACCAGCACCTTGAATTGGGCCCGGAAACGAATGGGCAGCCAATGCAGCCGCTGGAGAAGCGGGCTGACAGAGTCAAACAACCTACCTCCAGTAACTATGCGGGCAGCCGCATTCTGCACTAGTTGCAGTTTCCGAATCGTCTTCAAGGGCAGCCTCACAGAAAGCGCGTTACAATAATCTAACCTTGATGTCACCATGGCATGGATCACCATGGCCAGGTCTGCACGATCCAAGTACGGCCGCAGCTGGCACACCAGCCAAAGCTGAGCGAAGGGCCCTCTAGCTGCAGCAGCCAGCTGGGAATCCAGGAGAAGCTGCGAGTCCAGGTGGACCCCCAAGCTGCGGACTTGCTCCTTCAGGGGGAGTGCAACCCCATTCAGTGCAAGCCGGTAGTCTAGCACCTGCATTGAGGATTTCCGAACCAGGAGAGCCTCTGTCTTATCTGGATTTAATTTCAGCTTGTTAGCCCCCATCCAGATCCTCACTGCCTCCAGATAGCGCTCCAGGCCCTCAACCGCCACCCTGGAGTCTGGAGGAAAGGAAAGATAGAGCTGGGTGTCATCGGCATATTGATGGCACCCCACTCAAAACCCCCGGATGACCTCTCCCAGCGGTCATGTAGATGTTAAATAGCATGGGGGACAGAATTGAACCCTGTGGCACCCCACACTTCAAGGACCAGGCTGTTGAAAAGGCATCCCCCAGCACCACCATCTGAGTCCGCCCCTCTAAGTATGAGCAAAACCACCGCAAAACAGTTCCTCCAACTCGGCCGATCGTCCCAGAAGGATACCATGGTCAATGGTATCAAAAGCCGCTGAGAGGTCCAGCAGGACCAACAGGGACGCACTCCCCCTGTCTGGTCCCTGGCGTAGGTCATTCACCAAGATGACCAAGGTGGTTTCCGTCCCAAAGCCCGGCCTGAAACCAGATTGAAAAGGATCCAGATAATCCGCTTCATCCAAGACCCTCTGGAGTTGAGACGCCACCACCTGCTCAATTACCTTGCCCAGAAATGGGATGTTGGAGACTGGCCAGTAGCTGTCTAATACAGTGGAATCCAGGGAGGGCTTCTTCAGGAAGGGGCGAACCACTGCTTGTTTCAAAGCACATGGCAGCGTCCCCTCCATCAAAGAAGAGTTGACCACCCTCCCTGTCCGCTCAGCCAGTCCACCCTGGGCAGCTCTTATCAGCCAAACCGGGCAAGGGTCAAGCAGGCAGGCAGATGGCCTCACACTCCAAAGGAGTCTGTCCACATCCTCAGGCTGTACAAGCTGAAAAGAATCCCACAACACTGGATAAGCAGTTGCCAAGGGGACATCTTCAGACATTGTCAATGTGGCATCCAAGTTGTGATGAATACGATGGATTTTATCTGCAAAATGTTGTGCAAACACGTCACAGTGGCCGGCCGTGTGTTCCTCCTGGTCTACTGGAGGGGCCTGATGGAGGAGGCCCCGTACCACACAGAATGGCTCTGCTGGACGGTTGTCAGCAGATGCAATGGTAGCAGAGAAGAAAGATCTCTTCGCAGCTACCACCGCCACGGAATAGGCTCTGTAATGAGCTCTACTCCATGTCTGATCTGATTTATCACAAGTTTCCTGCCACCGTCACTGTAGACGTCTGCCTTGCCGCTTCATCATTCGCAGCTCCTCAGTGAACCAAGGAGCCACTCCGAGTCTGCGACGTGGCAGAGGTCGTTCTGGAGCAATCTCATCTACTGCCCTGGTCATTTCCCCATTCCGGAGGTCAACCAGGGCTTTGGCAGTGGGAAAATCCTCCAGAGCCCTCAGGAATCCTCAGGATCCATTAGCCTCCGGGGGCGGACCATAGAAAACGGTCCCCTGCCTCTGCGGAGGTAGGAAGACGCAACAAGCCTATACCCTACTAGGAAGTGATCTGTCCGTGACAACGGAGTGATCTTGATCTCCTCTACATCCAGATCACTACCCCTGTGCCCAGCTGTAAACACCAGGTCCAGCACGTGTCCTGCAGAATGTGTTGGGGCCAGGATCTTCCGGGACAGGCCCATGGTTGACATGGCAGCCATGAAATCCTGAGCTGCACCTGCTGCAGGGGCCTCGGCATGAACATTGAAGTCCCCCAGCACTAGTGGCGGGGGGCCTCCAATGCTACCCCCGAGATCACCCCGGTCAGCTCAGGCAGGGAGACTGTTGGGCAGCAGGGCGGGCGGTACACCAACAGAATCCCAATCCTGTCTGGCCCTCTCAACACAACATGCAGGCACTCGAACCCAGCAAACTGCTGGACAAGGCACCTGGCAAGGGAGATGGACTCACGATAGACCATTGCAGCTCCCCCTCCCCGTCCCTGCAATCTTGGCTGCTGCAAAACCTGGAAAACTGGTGGACAAATTTCAGAGAGACTAACTCATCCCTCCATGTCCAACCATGTCTCCATAATACATTCCAGGTCGGCTTTCTCATCCAGGATTAAATCCCGGTTATTCATGGTTATCCATGATTATTCATCCTAATCTACAAGCACAAACCTAACAAGTCAATCACATTTGTAAGTGTTACTCTTGCATCACTGTTATGATCATCACAGAAGGCTGCCAGATCCAGAGTAAATCCCAGTGAATGCCATAGGGCTTGCTTCAGAGTAAGTGCATCATGTACAGGAATATGCATTCCCAGGCATCTGCTAAAGAGTACTTCTGAGTTCCTCTACAACTATGGAACTATAGCTCAGGAAATACATAGAAGATCCTTCCCACCTGCTCAAACTTCTGATTCCACACAATGGCGCTTCCATTAATGGCAAACTCTTCTCCTTCAGGAGCCCAGGGGTCCATCTTTCCTACTCTAACTCTACGGAAAGAGTGATTGTGGAATGTGATGGTGTTGACAATATCAAAACCTGTTGCCAGTTCCCCATTTTTATCAAAGAATATTTCTTCGCCCGCACTATTGTTTAAGCGAACGTTTCTCAGAAAGTGGTGAAGCTGATTGGAGGAAAAGAAAAAGAATACTCAGGGGTAAACTGTTGAGCAGGATTTCTTTTGATATCACTGGAATCTGGGACCTTGACCTTCTGGCGCTGAAGAGACTTTGATTATACATGCAGGCGCATTGCTAGGTCATTGGACACTTGGAGCCCATACATTTTTGGCACCTCTGCCTGTTTATGACAAAATTATTTTCAGTAGTAGTCGTGACATGAAATAAATAATAATCAGGGCCAGAAAATAAATACTGTGAACATTTCCTGAAAGACTGCATACAAGAAAAAACCTATGAGAACATTTTTTTCTATGTGATGATTATAAACTTTACATACTTAAACTTTCTCAGAGTTAATCTCACCCCCTCCTCCTATTCCCAGTCCCCATTTCCACCAGAATTCACAATTCATTTAATAATCCCAATAATAATCCTTCAATCTATTGCTCCTCTAAATTAAGCCCCTTTCCAAATGGACAAACGAAAGTGAAAATATTGTCTCACTTCTCGCTCAGTCCAGTTGCATTGCAAGAGTGGATCCAAGTCCATCCATGGGAATGCAGGGGTGACCATACAAATTAGAGGCTTACAGGAAAATCCTACCTGCCACGGCTGAACAGCCCAAACATCCCCTGTGACTCCAGTTCCCTTTAATTTAAGCTTGGATATTGAAGAGTACATGGAATGCAGAGCATGTGCTACGGCATGAGCAGCATTGTAGATACTGTAGCTCTCACCGGACATTTTCATTTCAAATATGGAACTGGGGAGACTGCTCAGCTTCTCCTCCCCAGTGCAGTTCCCTGTGTTTGGTAGATACCTGTTGAACTTGGGGAGTGAACACCGAAATGCAACTGACCAAAAATCATATAAGAAAGAAAACACAGGCTGATGTGGATTTATTGCCTTAAGGAAGTCTTCATATCCAGGCACGTCCTTTGTGTGGAATGTGAATGACAAGGTACCATTGAAGGATTTGGGTGTGAATAGAACCGGGTTGAATACTGTTGCAAAATCCCACTGAGATGTCATGATCCAAACCTTCTCTGTTGGGTCTTGCATTGCATTTTCATACACTGCTAGAGCCAATCGCAAACTCTCCATAGATCGTAAATCTCCATGAACAACAATCACGTTGCTCCTGGACATAGAGACAATAGATCTTACTCCTTCTATACGGTCACGCAAGGCTTGGTTATTTTCCAAGAACGTCTTTGGTCCTGAAAGAACTTCTGTAAAAGCCACACAAATGTTGTTCTGGAGGAACCTGGGAATGAGAGTCCTCAGAAATGTTTCTCCAGTGTCATTGTCTGAAACGAGGAGGCCAATCCAGTTCCATTTGAAATGTCGAATCAGTTGAGCAATCCCAGTGTACTGAGATCTTGCATTTGGGACCATCTGGTAGAGAGAAGGGAACTGAGTTCTGTCACCCAGTGCAGAGTCAAAGAAGCCATAACTGAGCTAAGGGGAAAGGCAATGAGATTTTTAGGGCAGACAAACATCTCCCATTATTCCTAAATAAAAAGGTCCTCTCTCACATGCCTGGCAAGTTATATAGTAGATCTTTTTGTGCTTTATCCTCTACGGAAAATGCGCAAGTCTCAATTTTCTGGGGCGCAGCGTTTTGGGCAGGATGACCAAGAGAATTAGGATTAGTCATTCAGCCTACAATCCTTTCCGCACTTTCCTGGGAGCAAGTGTCATTGACTATCATGGGACTTACTTCTGAGTAGACAGGCATAGGCTTGGGCTCTCAGGACCCAATCCTGTCCAACTTTCCAGCTTTGATTCAGCTGTCATTGGATTATGCACTACATCCTGCAATGTGGGGCTTTCATGGAGGCCTCCTCAAGGTAAGGTATTGGAGAAAATATTTTTCCCACATAGATTTGCTGCTAATTCAGTACAATTTATTCCCTCCTTAAAGTGGCTTTTTAAAAACATAATCAGGTTTTGACATTTTCACACAACAATTGATTAACATTTGACTCCAAGCTATGTGCTAAATGGGCAGAGCAGAGTCTTCTGACCGCACTTGTTGTAGCCCAGATGGTCTGCTCTCCTAGAAATCCTAGTGGCTGTACATCTCTCTAGATTATGGGACACACATACCTGTGGGATCCTGTAGATATTTAAGATGTGGGGCATCAGCTTTGAATTTTGAGGAATGAGCCCCCCAATGACGACAATAAGTTCCTTTTCCTTGCTGCAGACGTAATTAAGGGGATGCCCTTGATCTGTGAAAAGGAGACGCATAGTTCCAGAACAGGACCCCCTGGCATTGTAAATGTTACTAGTCGGTAAAAAATTCAATGTTTTGTTTGTCAAGAGGTTGACATCTTTCTTGATTTCAAAACTGGCAAATTTCATGGCAAAGAGACAATGGAAGTACTTTGGAATTGTGCTGAAATGAGACAATCATGTAGTCTTAGGCTCTGGTTCATATTCAATATGGTGAATGGGAATGCTCCATGCTCTTTGCATAGCCCTTACTCGTGCTTAAAATCAGGTTGATGGGCCCACATGCAGCTCTGCTTTTATGAACTTTCTAGCTCTCGCTATGCCCAGTTACAGGCAAGGAATTTGCTGGCACAGGAATTTGCTGGTAACATCTTTTGATGGCCCAACAAGAAAAAGAGATGGAAAATAATATAACCCTATCACACTAGTTCCTTCTGAACAAAAGTCAGAAGGGATCTGGTCACCTGGCCCGCTGGATGTGTCCACTCATCTTCCCATAGTTTATGGGTGGTTGAACAGGATGACAAGTTTCTTCTCCTGGAACAAGCCAATGAGGAAAGTGGAGCCTCAGTTCCCCAACTCCTGAGAAGGGAAGGCTGGCTTGAGAGGTAACGTGTTTTGTTTCTATCATGGAATGGCTTTTTGCTCATGCCTTAATGACCTTCAAGGGTAGAAAGTGACAAACAGATCCCCTTATAGTGCATGGAATGTTTCATTCAAAACTGGTTTTGTTTTATTTTGGAGATGCTCTAAGAGGATTTCCTGCTTACAGGCAGGGGTTTGGACTAGATGACCCTTTAGGTCCTTTCCAGCTCTAAGATTCTGTGATTCTTTACTTTGCCACCGTATGCATGTCTCCTCATTGTGTTCAATGGGGCTTACTTCCAGGTCAATGTGAATAGCCATGCAGCCCTAAGGCCTAATCCTATGGGCACTTTCTGTTGATGGAGCTAGTTTTCCACCACTGGAATCTCTCTCCACTACAGAAGCAGTGACAGCGCATGCAATGGAGCCACCAGCGTGAATGGCTGGCAACCGTGTGCGTGCACCACCAGAAACCTCAAGCTCCCCGTGAGCATGAAGTGTGCACCTCCGCCTTTTAGAGTGGCAGGGGATAGGATTGGACTGTGTGTCTCTCTAATCAAGTATCCGTTTTCCCTCTTTTGGTCTATTTCCTTCTACATTTTAAACTCCTCTGGCTTTTAAGAAACCCGCTTTGCTGCTGACATAGATCTGAGTAGACCCATGTGACTTGTATAGACCCAGTCTGGGGGCTTTGCATACTGGCACCACCACTGTCACTGAGGCTCACCCTCGACATGCCTCCCAGCCTGATCCTTCCTCGGAGCACCTCCTCTGCTTACCCACCTGCCCTGGAATGAGATCTGCACTCCTTCTGCGTTCAGGGGCTCCAGCCATTTGTGCCTTGGGCTGAAGAATTGCAAGTGCAATCAGCACAAAGCCTGGATTCCACTGGGCCAGTAGTCTTGGCAAACTAGCCCCATGATTCCTGCAATCTTCAAACTCCTGTAGCAGGTACAGATACAGATAGATCACCTTTGGCAAGCCTGGCCAGTGACTCATTTAGCCTCTCTAGCTTCTTGTCACATTTGCGGCCAAGTTGATGACACAGTTAGCACCTCCATCATGTTCTCCTTGACATGTCTGAGTCCAGGACTCTTGTCTAGGTTGGAATCATTTAAGGGGAGGCCTGAGATCAGCCCCAGGCATTCAACATATGATATGAACATGTGGTCAGTGTTTATGGGATTGCAGCCCTAGCAACTGCTTAAGATTATGTTTAAGATTATGCCGAGTTGTATGAGTGAGTAGTGAATACACTGCAGCGATTTTCAACCCATCTGAGTGGCATTGGTGTGCCACGCACGATCTGCATGCGTGCCATGGACGTTTGCGTAGGGTCATTTATTAGGCCATTGGGTGATGTGGGCACTCTGACTGGCAGCTGGGTGTGCCTTGTCCAAGAACCCATGGTGAGTCTTTACAATTTTACACCCCTGACAGTGTGCCATGAGCTGAAAAAGGTTGAAAATATCCCATATACTGTATTGCTTTGTATTTTGAATGCACATTTTTGCTGTTGCATTATTAACCTCACAATAAAAGTGATCTATTGTTACACTGTCACCATTGTGCCCCATAGCTCTTGTGTGTCATTCCACTAAGTTGTGCCACTAAGTTGTGCCATTGACCACCACACTCGAATCTGCATGCCTATTAGCTTTCCTCCATGTGTGTTCCTTTTCCACACATCTTTAAAAGCACACCCACTAGCAAAACCACTTTAGAGTACCGGCTGCAGCTCACATAACCCAATCTTATGTTCCTTCCTGCAAAAAAACTTCTCCGCACAAGGATAATGAGCAGGGCACATTGAAAGAGTTATAGCCTAATAATAATAATAATAATAATAATAATAATAATAATAATAATAATAATAATATTTATTTAGTGTTCATCTTGACCTTCCAGTTCTCTAGCTGCCAGGGTCTTTCTGCATATGTGAGCTTGAACTTCATGCCACCACTACTGCCCCTATTTCCACCAGTCCCAAAGTATGTAATCCCGAATAATTTTTCTATATTTGTAACACTGAATTTTAATCCAAACCACAACCCAACTTACTTTCCTTCCAGGGAAGACACATCTGGAGTTTCTTTAAAAGAGAGATCTTTCTGATCAACAATTGCGAGAGAGGCAAAGACTCCAACAGTAATGTCTGGAGACTGGTGGGTGCTCTTCTGCCATCCCCCCCTGTAGTGGCAGTGGTTGATGACACCATAAGGCAGCTGCAGCGGTAGCAGCAGCACTGTTGACCATCTGAACAGCAGCATGTCTGAACCTCAGCCCCACAGCATTCTACCAATTTCCAGTGACTTTCACACATGAGGCACCATGAACACAATCATCAGTCACGAGGAGAAATGACCGTAGAGGGGCTGAGCGAATCCCAACTGCCAAGTTTCTCACATGAGGTCTTCATACTCAAGCAACAGACACCTGGCTGCATGCAGTGAATACCCGACATCTGCCTCGTGTAGCTGGCTTTTCAAAAGCTGAAGTGCACATTTTATCCTCAGCTCCTGAGTGGATTCAGCTGTTTTTGTTATGAATTTTGAAGGTGGCCTCAGATTATCCCTGGGACTTCTCTAACGGAAGGCAGTGATTTAGATAATTACCAGGAAGATGATTGCATTGAGAAACCTTTTCAAATGTCTGCAAGGCATTTGGTGCTGCAGCACTCTGTAAATGCACAGGTGCTCAGGGGCTACCCGAGACACTACGCATGCAGAGACTCCTTTTAGGAGTGTAAAGGGTTCCAGAAACCAAAATGTTTGTGAACTGCTGCTCTCACGTCACCCTGTGCATGACTACTCAGAAATAAGTCCCACTGAATTCAATGGAACCTATTGATATCCTATAAACACTTCCCTGGGAGCACATCACATTGAGCTTAATGGTACTTTTGCATATACGTGCATGGGATTGTGCTGTTGTTTCAATAATTATTAGTATGCCCACTTGCAGCTAAGGCAGAGAGGGAAAGTCTTACGTAAATGGAGATTCTCCCCAGGCAAATCCAGATTCTTAGCTCATTCAGTTCACCAGGATGCTACAATAAAGCTCTCATGATATGTTAGGACCAGCACTGTATCACTTTGACTATTTCACCCATCTTGGCCATCAGCCTGTTTCTTCAAGGCATAATGATCTCACAGTGTTGCATCTTCATCAGGACAAGCAGGAAATCACAATAAATAAATTTTCCTAAAGATCCAGTTCACCATCATTACAATCATTTATTATTTTTTGAGCAGTTAGAATTTGCAAATGGCTTAGGATAACAAAAGCAGATGACTGCACTTTGGAGGAGAAGGGAGGAATGAGAAATTAGATTGACCCTAAAATGTCAAATTGGTGCAAAATGAATCTCAGAATTATGTCCAAGGAGGAACAGCTGGGAATATTGAAGGAAGTCACATGAATTTCTATTTTAAAAAATGGACATATCTCAAGGGTTTTCTGCACAATGCTATGGACAAAGGTACTCAAGTATGCCTGTCAGGTAACAACATTCTTTTTCCTTACTAAATTCTCCTTGGTGTTCAGCTGGGGCCTCACCACAGTAATGAAGAATTTGGGGAGAAAGATGAAACCCAACAATTCATCACTAGAGACCAAGATGGAGAAGACCTCCACGGCCACCATGTATTTCCCCTTGGTACTCAGGTAGGTTGGCACAAAGGACACCCAAACACGGCAAAGCACCAACATGCTGAAAGTGATCAACTTGGCCTCATTGAAAGTATCAGGCAGCCTTCTGGTTAAAAAGCCACCACAAAGCTGGCAAGGGCCAGAAATCCCATATAGCCCACAACAATAGAGAACATGAAGACTGAGCCTTCGTTGCACTGCACTATGATCTGACCTATCAGGGAGTGCGCGTCAAGCTCTGGGAAGGGGGGAGACACTGCCAGCCACGCTGCACAGAGGCCAGTTTGAATCAGACAACACACTACAATGATGGACATGGCCAAACTCTTCCCTAACCATTTTCTCATTCTGTTAGCTGGTATGGTGGCCATGAAGGAGAGGACCACAGTGAGGGTTTTGGCCAACACTGAAGAAACATATTGCTGTGCCTAGGAAGTGCCTGCTGTCATAGCGGGAGGCAATCAGAGAGCCAGCAGGAGTTAAGTGTATAGGCTGCCCAGTCACCTGTAGGTCTCCTCCTCCATTTTGCTGATGCACTTCTGAGGAGAGTCAAGGAGTATTCCGAGGCAAAGTTCAAGGATTAGAGCCTGGTGCATGTTGCTGCCACCAGGATCCACCTCCTCTCTTGCCTGGCCTGATCTCTCCTCATTCACAACATGCCCCACTTCTGACATACCGGCTTCTGCAGCAATGTGGTTCCAGATCTGCAGCTGCTTTAAAGCAGATGCTTGGTTTGGCCCAGTGGTGGCACCAGCTTCACGCCATCACTGAGCCTTTGACTACAGTAGACACCTGCCCCACTGTCATAACAGTCCCATAGGACTGGGCCATATGTTCAGCTGAATTGCTGCTTTACTGACTGCATCAGCATTATGAATGTAGGATTGGGCCCTCAGGGTCCAATCCTAAAGGTTCCTAGCACTGGTGCTGAGTTCCAGGGCTGGCACTGGGTGTTGTAAACATGTTGTCAAGCACATTTACGGCACCCTGGGAGTAGGTAGTGCCGTATGAAGAATGCCATGTGACTGCGTGGAGATAAGTGGGAACACCAGGCAGTGGTATGGCCTTTCGGTTTTGGGATGGCATTCTGAGCAGGGGAATTGGGGAAGTGATGGGGTGGGAGGGGTGTGGGAGTGGCGGAGGCCTCCTCCGCCAGATCCCATCCTCTGTGTACAACCTAATAGCTTGACATGAAGGTTCTCACATCTGTGCCAGCAAAATAGCTGGTGCAAACATGAGAAGCCCCATAGTAGGACCTGAGACATTCCTCGGGGGAAGGGGACAAAAGTTCCTGGACGCCACAGTTCCTCTGAGTGCTGGGAAAGAAAAGATTGGGCTGGAAGACCTTTGAGCAGCTCATTTCCGCAAACTTCTGGAACACAGATTGGATGGAGCATCACCTTCTTCACTTACCCAGCTGGCTGGAAATCCTCCCTTCAGAGCACTGAGCACAGTCATAGCAACAGATCTGCTCCCCCTGGCGTACCACCTTTGTCTGTCCAGGATGGCAGCTCTCAGTACATGTCAATCGGGGCAGCATCTTCAAAAAACTCCAAAGGAGAAAGGGTTAGCATGGAAATCAACTGTTTTCTCATTGCTGTGATGTTTGGTTTGGTTTGTTCTGCATGAGAATACAGTTATGACACACAGCTCATGAGCTCCTCTGACCTTTTATAGTTATTGATTTACTTCTATACAGGCATGCGCTGCCTAACAACAGTTCACTTAATGACTGATCACATATATGACGGTGGTCAAAGCACAATGACGGTGCTCTTAAGGAGGCAATCACATCTCCCGTAGCCTGCAGCAGAGTGTCTGTCTACACAACAGAGAGTATCTTAATGCAAACAAGAGGCCATCTGTCTCCAGTAGCCTTTGCAGCCAGCTAGTGTCTGGCAGGGCATGTCCGTTTACATAACAAAGGCAATAGATTGCACTGAATGTTCACTTAATGACCTAATCACATAACAGGGATTAGGGAACGTATCCCTGTCATTACGTGGCTCACACCTGTATTTATATAATGCCTTTCTCATCTGATATTACTCAGGACAGTTTACACAGGTGGGCTGTCCTAGTTAGTTCCAATGAGGGTCTTTACAATATTGTTCCAAATATAGAGTCCTTCAATCTTCAGATGTTTTCCTTTATTTCCTTTACGTACCACCTCTTCTCATCACCATAATCAATTCAGCCTGAAAATTCATAGAAAGAGATGGACAAACAAGGGGACAAAAGAACATGGATAACATATGCCTGCACATATGAGAGTTTTACATATATTATCCATGTTATTCACCCTAGTCTACAAGCACAGACATTATAACAAGTTGGCCACATTTGTAGGTGTTACCCTTGTATTACTGTTATGATAATCACAGAAGGATGGCAGATCCAGAGAAAATCCCAGTGAATACCTTAGGGCTTGCTTCAGAGTAAGTGCATCTTGTATAGGAATATGCATTCCCAGGCATCTGCTGAGTTCTTCTACAACTATGGAACTTCTTGTTGGCATCCCTCAGTCTCGGAAGACCATGGTGTCACGCTCTGAATGGTGGTTCTGGAACAGACTGTCCTCTCCAGTGCACTAAGCCTGGGTAAAGTAGGTATGGAGGATAGGCTGTTACCCATGCAGCAAATCCCCCCTCTCCACGTCGCTGAAATGGTCCAATGGAAAGGCAGAGTCCAATACGGTTGGTTCCAGCGACGTCGCAGGAGTTTCCAGAACGTGACTGTGTTCAGCCATGAACTGCCTCAGGGACTCCGGCTCCTGATTTTCCCTCGAGGTTGACTCCTGAAGCCTTTTCCATAACTGGATGTAGCCACAAGGCAGTGGAGGTTTGGGATCAGAGTTTTCCTTCTCTCAGTGGAAACTATGGAACTATAGCTCAGAAAATGCATTCAGATCCTTCCCACCTGATAAAACTTCTGTTTCCACACAATGACACTTCCATTAACGGCAAACTCTTCTCCTTCAGTAGCCCAGGGGTCCATCCTTCCTACGCTGACTCTATGGAAAGAGCAATTGAGGAACATGACTGTGTTGACGATATCAAAACCTGCTGCCAGTTCCCCATTTTCAAAGAATTTTTCTTTGCCTGTGTTATTGTTGAAGCGAATGTTTCTCAGAAAGTGGTGAAGCTGATTGGAGGACAAGAAAAATAAAACACTGGGGTCAATTGTGGAGCAGGAGTTCTTTTGAGATCACTGGAATCTACCACCTTGAACTTCTGGCAATGCAGAGACTGTGATTATACATGCAGGCGCATAGCTAGGTCATTGGACATTTGGAGCGCATACTTTTTTGACACCTCCCCCTGTATACGACAAAATTATTTTCAATAGTAGTCATGACATGAAATGAATAATAATCAAGGCCAGAAAATAAAGGCATTGAGCATTTTCCCAAAAGCAGGGGGTGAAAGTCTCTGCACCTAGTACTCTGTGAAATCCTGCCCCTGTACATGGAGGTTCAATGTAGCGAGAATGTTTAATAACCACGGATAGACCTGTAGTCCACCATTAATGTTTGGAACTCTTGCACCAGTTCACTCTGGTGCTCCGTCAGCCACTTCCCGAACTGGGCCAAGTCAGAAGGGCCCAGTTGCTGGCGGTCGGGAAGGGGGCCATACCCTGCTGGCCTCCAGCAGGATCTGAGTCACGGTGCCAGATGTGAGGCCTCCCTGTGGGGGAAAGGGAGGGCCCGCCCGGCCTTTCCAAGGGGGACCCCCTTGTGGAGGCCTCAGACTAGTTCCCCAGAAGAAAGGGGGGTTGCATCACCTGGCTCCCCCTCTTTGGGCTGGCAGCATTTGCCAGAGTCAGGAGCAGGGGCTGCTGTCAGCAGATCCTCCTGCCTGCTCTTCTAATTCCCAACTGCCTTGTCATCCCTGGCCTCCAGGTTTATGTAGGGCAGTCCCCTCCCCTTTGGCCCCTCCCCTTCCCTCACAGGAATGGTACAAAAAGGACCTGTCTCTGGGA
Organism: Tiliqua scincoides; assembly: GCF_035046505.1. NCBI lineage: Eukaryota > Metazoa > Chordata > Lepidosauria > Squamata > Scincidae > Tiliqua > Tiliqua scincoides. The sequence continues at coordinate 139,544,813 of NC_089825.1, read as the reverse complement.
CTGCCCTCGCCTGGGATTACCACCACTCCTCCCCTTCCTCTCTCCGTTTCCCTCCCACCTCCTCTCACCTGGAGCTGCCAGGGTTGCTCCTGAGATGGCTGGGAAGGCTGCTGCCTCTGCTCTGATCTCTGCCTTTGGGTGGTGGGCTGGCCCTGCCCACCTGGGTCCTGTAGCTCTACAGATGAAGTCGGGAGATCCAGCTGTGGGCTCCCAATCTTACAGCCTGGTGCCCTGCCTGGCAAGGCAGGCCCCGTCTGGCTGGGCGAGGGAGTGCTCCCCTTCTCCCCTGAGGCGGGGGAGGGGTGGCTGCCCAGCAGCTGAATGGCCTGTGTCCTGTCTCCCCCCTCCCTCCTCCAAGGCGGAGGGAGAAGCGGGGGATTTGGCACGCAGTGTTCCTCTGCTGCACTTTGCCGCCCACAGGAGTGCTCAGGCAGCATATTGGGAGGTGGCCCCATGTTCCACTGGCTTCCTCCCTGATCCTCTGACCCAGAAGTCCTGTCCCTGGGTAAGTTGTGGACCTGTGGGAGGAGGGGAACCCCAACACACACACCCCTGTGAGATTGGTGATGGGGTCTCAGCAACCCTGTCTTCGAACAGGCGAGAGAGGCAGTCAGCATTACAGTGCAGCACGCCCTTGTGGTGCCGGATTGAGAAGAAGAAGGGCAGCAGGGCCAGGTACCTGCGGAGCACTCTGTCATTGTGGTCCTTGACCCAATGGATCCACTGGAGGGGTGCATGGTCCATCACAAGGACAAAAGGATTAGCGGTCAGGTAATAGCGCTAGGCAGTAATGGCCCACTTCACGGCCAAAGCTTCTCGTTCAATGGAGGCGTACCACCGCTTGGCGGGTTGCAGCTTTCGACTAAGATATGCTTCAGGCCGCTCTCCTTCAGGATACTCCTGTACCAGGACCACGCCCAGTCCTATCAACAAGGCGTCAGCCTGTATGACAAAGGGCCCACTAATATCCGGGCTGTGTAGAACTGGGTCCCCTAGGAGGGTCTCTCAGAGGTCCTCGAAGGCCCGGTGGGCTCAGACAGTCACAGGATCAGGTTCTGAGCAGGCCCCTTTAGCAAATCGGTCAGGGGGCTGGCATGGGAGACAAAGTGGGGGATGAAACGGCTATAGTATCCAGTGAGCCTGAGAAATTGTCACTGCTGCCTCCATGTTCAGAGTGGAGGGCAGGTCTTCAAGGCATACACCTTCTCGGGTTGGGGCACGAGCCAGCCTTGTGCCCCAGGAAATGGAGAGCTGTTGTTCCTAACAGGCTCTTCTTGGGGTTAGCCCTTAGCCCTGCTTCGCGTAGGGCTGCCTGGACCTTTTGGAAATGACCCAAGTGCTCCTCCTGGTTTCTGCAGAAGATCAGGATGTCATCAATGTATGCAACACAAAACATCTGGCAGGACCTCAACACACAGTCACCCAAACGTTGGAATGTCGCAGCTGCCCCGTGCAGTCCGAAAGGTGTGACCGTGAAATAAAAGAGCCCCTGGGGGTGGCGAAGGCGGTCTTCTCCCGGTCCTGGTGTCAGAGGGGCAGTTGCCAATATCCTTTTGTAAGATCCAGGGAGGACAGGTATTGGGTTTCTCCTACCTGGTCCAACAGGACTTCTGCCCGTGGCATGGGGTACGCATCAATTTTGGCCCTTCTATTCACCTCTCAAAAATCAATGCAGAAGTAGATAGTGCCATCTGGTTTGGGTACTAGTACGATGGGGCTGTGCCATTCACTGTGCAAAGGTTCAATCACGCTGAGGTGTAGCATGTCCTCCACTTCTTGATTCACCACTTCCCATCGTTTCCACAGAAGTGGTCTCCATACAGTCTGGACCACCGCCCCTACTTCCGTCGGTATCTTGTGCTGTATGATATGAGTCCAACCTGGGGTCATTGAAAACCCCTCAGGGAAGTCTTCTAAAAGGGTCTTCAGCTGGGTCATTTGGTGTTCCGACAAAGTAGCCCCAAATGAGGGCAGTGTCGGCGCAGCCAGGTCCCAGGACCAGGGAGATGGGAAACGGTCCCCTCCAGGGTCCTCCCGGTTGGTTTGGGAAGAGGGCCCCGTGTACCAGGACCTGGTCCTTGTTCTGGAAGGAACATACCTGGGTGGTGCAGTTGTAGTAGCGCTTCTGTTGGTCCTGGGTGCGTTGCAGGTTCTTTTGAGCCAAGACATGGGCCGTCTCTAAAGTCTCTCGGGGTCGGGTCATGTACTCCCCTACAGGTAGGGATGGGGCCGATGATGGCGGAGCCCATCCATCTCAGAGTATCACAAGCAGGCTGTGGGGCTGATGGCCATATAGCAGGTCAAAAGGAGCGAGGCCGGTCAAGGCTTGGGGGGTCTCTCGGACGGCGAAGAGGATCGCATCCAGATACAAGTCCCACCAGGTGGGTCGGTCAAGGGCCAACTTCTGAATCATCGCCTTAAGGGTCTGATTGAAACCTTCCACTAAGCCATAGGTTTGGGGGTGGTAGATGGCCGTGAACCTTTGTTTGATGCCCAAGGTTTGACACAATGCCTTTAGCACCCGTGATGTGAAGGGTCTCCCTCTCTCAGTCAGTACCACACTGGGGAGCCCCACCTGGGCAAACAGGTGCATCAGGGCTTTCGTGACACCAGAGGCCTGCATCCCCCACAAAAGTACAACCTCCGGATAGCGGGATGCATAGTCCATCACGACCAATGCGTAACGGTGCCCACTAACGGTCCTTGGCCCTACAAAGTCCATAGCAATGTGCTCTAATGGTGTGCCAACCACCGGCAAAGGGCACAAGGGGGCCTGGGGTGATCGTGGAGCATTTCCCTTCTGGCAAGTAGTGCAGATGCAGCAATGGGCCTAGGCATCGGGGACCAAAGTGGGTCAGAAAAAATAGCGCAAAGCCTGGCCCACCATTTTCCATGACCCCGGGTGTCCGGCCCAGTCGGCATCATGGGCAAAGTGCAAGACCAGTGGCCTAAACTCATGGGGGACAACCAGCTGTTTGTCAAAGCCACCTTTTTCCCGGGAAGGTGCCACCCGCCACCAGAGCCCCACCTCCCTCTCAATCCGGGGAAAGTGGTCTGCCCGCCTGGCGTCAATTACCTGCCCTTCATTCACTGCGGCATTGTCCCGGAGGTCGGCCATGGTTGGATCTTCTTCTTGCGCCTGATGGAACCGGGGGTCGGTGGCCAGTCCCTCCGCGGGGGTGTTGGGTAGCAACTCTGGTGGCATTGCCCAAGTCGAGGGTCCTTCGCCTGGGTCTTCCTCTTCCATGGCCAGAACAGTTCACTCGGCCTGTTCTATGGCATGCCGCACACCAGACTGTGGAAGGTCAGTGTGTCCCAGCCCAGAAGAATGGGGTAGGTCAGTTCTTCCATTTGTACCAACTTGACCTCATTGTCCTGGTCCTGGTAGCGCAGAGTTACCTTCACCACCAGGAGGTGCTGGGTATGTCAGTGTAGGCAGGCCACAATCATCCAGCAGAGTACTGGGAGGTCAGCAGGTAGGAGGTGAGCCTGAATCATTGAAACAGCACTGCCCGAGTCCAGGAAGGCCATCAATTGCCTTTGTCCCAGGCTGACTTTCATGACTAGGGGCGCCAGGCGTACTGGTCTGGCTCACCCTTCACCTGCCACCATCAAGGTAAGGTCACATTCCATGAACAGACAGTCATGCTTGTAATGCCCCATCTGCCCGCAGATGTAGCAGGGGCAACACCGTGCCTCCTCCACCGGTCTTCCAGTGATGTCCGGCAGAGAGGGCAGCAGTCCCTGGGGTCTGGGCCTGGGAGACCTAACTGGGGAAGGCAGGGGGGCCATGACACTCTCTGTGTCAGTCCTCGCCCTTGGAGACACGGCTCCACCCAGGGGCAGGCCATAGAAGCAACCACGAGGGCCAGGGTGGGCCTGTCCATCAAGAGGGGGGCAGGAGTCGCCCCAGCGCCTGCAGCACCTTGTGTTTCACTCCGAGGGTCTCGATGGCCTTCGGCAGCCTCGGCATCTAGGAAGTTCTCAAAGAGCTTCATTGCAGTCACCAGGTCAGCGGGGTGGTGTCGGCTAACCCATAGTCAGCCTCTGAGGGCATCACATGATACACTTGGTCGAGTACCATCTTGTCCATGATGGTATGGCCCTCTTCAGTGGTGGGCTTCATCCACCTCTGGGCTGCTTCTCGCATCTCGGCAATGATGGCCCAGCGCCGACTTCCCTGGATATACCGGATGTCACAAAACCGGAGGCGGAAGAAGTCCTCTGATATTCCGTAACGGTCCAACAGGGCGTCCTTCAACCTTTCGAAGTTCGCTAGGTCTTCAGGCGGTGTTGCCTTTCACATGGAGGCTGCTTATCCTGTTAGATAAGGGCCCAAAATGTAAGTCCATTGCATGCGTGGCCAACGTGGAAGTCCTCTCAAATATGGTCAAATAAGTCTCTATGTCGTCCTCTGGCAAGAGTCGGGAAAACTTGAACTGCAGAGTTCCACCTGGAGCGGCAGCGGCAGTGCTATCAGCCATCCCAGCCGCAAGCCCGTCCTCGATTTTCTACAGGAGCGCGGCTTCATCCACCCGAGACTGGCGGTATAGCTCTTGCACCAGTTCACTCTGGTGCTCCATCAGCCACTTCCCGAACTGGGCCAAGTCAAAAGGGTCTGACAACGCTGGCGGTCAAGATGGGGGCCGTACCTTGCTGGCCTCCGGCGGGATCTGAGTCACGGCGCCAGATGTGAGGCCTCCCTGTGGGGGAAGGGGAGGGCCCGCCCGGCCTTTCCAAGGCAGACCCCCTTGTGGAGGCCTCAGATTAGTTCCCCAGAAGAAAGGGGGGTTGCATCACCCGGCTCCCCCTCTTTGGGCTGGCAGCATTTGCCAGAGTCAGGAGCAGGGGCTGCTGTCAGCAGATCCTCCTGCCTGCTCTTCTAATTCTCAACTGCCTTGTCATCCCTGGCCTCCAGGTTTATGTAAGGCAGACCCCTCCCCTTTGGCCCCTCCCCTTCCCTCACAGGGATGGTACAAAAAGGGCCTGTCTCTGGGACTGCCCTCGCCTGGGATTACCACCACTCCTCCCCTTTCTCTCTCCGTTTCCCTCCCACCTCCTCTCACCTGGAGCTGCCAGGGTTGCTCCTGAGATGGCTGGGAAGGCTGCTGCCTCTGCTCTGATCTCTGCCTTTGGGTGGTGGGCTGGCCCTGCCCACCTGGGTCCTGTAGCTCTACAGGTGACGTCAGGAAGTCCAGCTGTGTGCTCCCGATGTCACAGCCAGGTGCCCTGCCCGGCAAGGCAGGCCCCAGCCAGCTGGGCGAGGGAGTGCTCCCCTTCTCCCCTGAGGCGGGGGAGGGGCGGCTGCCCAGCAGCCAAATGGCCTGCATCCTGTATCCCCCCTCCCTCCTCCAAGGCGGAGGGAGAAGCGGGGGGTTCGGCACGCAGTGTTCCTCTGCTGTGCTTTGCCACCCACAGGAATGCCCAGGCTGCATATGGGGAGGTGGCCCCATGTTCCACTGGCTTCCTCCCTGATCCTCTGACCCTGAAGACCTCTCCCTGAGTAAGTTGTGGACCTGTGGGAGGAGGGGAACCCTGACAATTGTATACAACAGAATATGTCTTGTATCATTACTACAGCTTTCACGAAAAATATTCATTAGAAATATCTCTAGTTCAAATGGTATAACACATTTAAAAATAATTTGGATATTCATATGTACTTTTCTCCAGAATTCTTATGCCTTAGAACAGAGCCACCACATGTGGTAAAAAGATCCTTTCGCCTCCTTACATTTCCAGCATTTATTGCATGTACCAGGATACATTTTTGCCAGCCTGTCTGGAGGTAGGTACCATCTATAAAAGATTTTATAGGTATTCTCTTTCATCATTGTTGCTTTGATTATCTTCATATTTCTTTTCCAGATCTGTTGCCAATTGTTCACTGTTATATTGTGCCCAATATTCTTTGCCCACAGGATCATCACCTCTTTTACAGACTCATCTTCCATTTTCATGTTTAACAAATATTGGTACATCTTCTTAATATAGTGTTCCTCATTTGATAAGAACATTTTATCAAATTCTTTCTCCACTGTGTAAACTCCTTCTTTTTTATCTTCCATCCATCTTGTTTTAACTTGTAATTCTGTCAGCCATTCCAATTTAATTCCTTTCTCCAATAACTCTTCTTTAATAAAAATCTGCTTTATCGTCTAATAAGTTGTCATATCTCTTATTTTGTGATTCCCATATCCACATTGGCTTTGCATTAATTTCTAGTGGTTTGACCCATCTCGGGATTTTCCCATAACCTTTATATCTTATTTGTTCCCAAGCAAATAACAGTGCCCTTCATATCAAATGTTGTTAAAAGTAACTGTGGTATTTAGCTTTATTGTAAATCATAACGGAATGGGGACCAATCTGCAGATCATGTAATTCTAGTTCCAACTCTCTAGATTTTTCCAATTCTGCCCAGTCTTTTATCCAGTTCATTGCTGCTACATAATAATACATTTCCCAATTAGGCATTCCAAGGCCAGCTTGCTCTTTAGCATCTTGCAATAGTTTCATCTTCACTCTTGCTTTTTTTCCTTGCCAAATAAAGTTGGCCAGAACTTTATTCAATTCTTGGAAAAATGATTTCTTTAATATCACTGGAATTGTCTGGAATAAAAATAGTAGTTTCGGAAACACGTTTGTTTTTATTGTTGCTATTCTCCCCAGCAACGATAATTTCAATCTATTCCATCTTTTTAAATCATTCTTAATCTCCATCATTAACTTTAAATAGTTATTTTCCATCAATGCACTGGGTTTGTCTGTCAAGATAATAACCAGATATTTAACTTTATTTGTAATATTAATACCAAATTCTTGTATTTGCTGTTTCCCTTGTTTTCTAATATTTTTCACTAATAGTTTCGTTTTATCATAATTTATCTTCAGTCCTGCCATTTCTCCATATTCTGTCATCTATCAAATATTTTAAGGACTGCTTTGGATCCTCAAAAATGAAAGTAAGATCATCTGCATATGCCTGGATCTTAAATTCTTCTTTTTGGACCTTCACTCCAACAATTCTTTCATCTCTTCTTACTATGTTGTTCAATACTTCCAAAGTTAAAATAAATAATAATGGAGATAAAGGACATCCTTGTCTTGTTCCCTGTTGGATTTCTAACTTTCTTGTTATATTACCTTTTATCTTTATTCTCACTGTCTGTTTTGTGTATATCTTCTCTATTATCTTTATAAACTTTGCTCCAAAATTCATCTGATACATTTGTTGTATCATAACATTCCAGTTTACTCTGTCAAATGCTTTATGTGCATCTACAAAGATTAATCCTAATTTCTTCTCTGGGTGTGCCTCAAAATATTCTATTCTATCAATAATAACTCTCACATTATTTTTTAGGTGTCGTTTTGGTAAGTAGCCCGTTTGATGTTGATGTATTATTTGTAGCAGGACTCTCTTTAATCTTCCAGCTAATATTGATGCAAAGATCTTATAATCTGTATTTAAAAGAGAGATCGGTCTATAATTTCTAATTTCTTTCTTTTCCGTGTCTGTGTATTAGCATAATTAATGCTTCTTTCCATGAGTCCGGTATACTTCCAGTTTCCCAGATATCATTAACCAAATTCTTGAATGGTAATTGTATAATCTCTTCAAATATAGTATTCAGCCAGAATTGCATCTGGTTCAGGAGATTTCTGATTTTTCTGTCTTTTAATTGCTTCTGTTAATTCTTGCATGGAAATTTCTTGATCCAGAATTTGTTTCTGTTCTGAGGTCAGTTTTAGCATATTATTTTTTAATAGGTAATCCTTTTGCAAGTTAGGATCTATATTCTTCTTCTTATATAATTGTTGATAGAATTTTTCTATTATAAATTTAACTTCTGAAGATTTATGCTTCCCAATTCCATTTTCATCTATCAAACTGCTTATAAAGTTCCTCTGTCATTCTTTTTTTCAGTCTGTGTGCTAACCATCTTCCAGGTTTATTTGCATTTTTGAAATAATTCTGTTTAATTAGTTTTAATTTTTTCTCAATTTCTTCCATTTGTATAATTCTAATCTCATGTTGAAGTCTTTGTATTTTAGCATTTAATTCTTCTCTAGATGGATTCTCTTGGAACTCCTGCTCCTTCTTCTTCAATTTTAAGATTAGTTCTTTGATACGTTGATTATCCCTCTCTTTTTTCCTTGCTGAAAATTTCATCATAATTCCTCTAAAATATGCTTTGCTTGTATCCCAGATAATTTGTGGTCTTATTTCTGGGTGATTATTTATTTTAAGAAACCAACTCATTTCTTTTCTTTCATATCAGCAATGTTCCAGAACCCTTTCCTTTGAGATTCATTAAATTTTAAACTAATTGGATTATGATCCGCAAAGGTGCTTGGTAATATTTCTGCTTTGAATATATCTGTCATTGCTGTAATCCAACACATATCTATTCTGGACCATACTTTATGATGTGTTGAAAAGTGAGCATATTACTGTTTTCCTGGATTCTGAACTCTCCATGTGTCAATCAGATTAAGTTCTTCTACCAATCATAAAAAAGATTTAGGTAAGCTTTCTTTTTCCTCTTACTTGATCTATCTAAATTCATGTCAAACGTTGAATTAAAATCACCCAGCAAAATCAGATCATATTCATTCAAATGAGCCAATTTTCTATGTAATTTTTCATAAAATTTTTCACGTGAGTCATTTGGAGCATATATACTTACCACTAATAATTTCTTTTCCAGATATGTAATTTCTACTCTCAATATTCTGCTGTCTTCATCTACTTAAATCAATTTTGGATTCAACCAAGGTTTAATATATAAGGCTAAGCCTTTTTCTTCTTTTTTGTTTCTGCTGTATAAAAAAGTTTGCCTAATTTCTTATTTTGTAGAAGTTTCCAATCTTCCATCACCCAAGCCAGCCTCATGCATTGCTTTCTCCAACTCAAGCGTCTCCCCCCACCAAGCAACCAGGACCCGCAGCTCAGCTGTATTATCCTCCTCATCCAAGGAAGAAGCTGGTGCGAGATGGGGGGCGCTTTGGGGCCTTCCCCCAGATTTCTTGTTTCTCTTAGGCATACTTACGATTGAACAACTGGGGGGGCACTGCTAACTAACCTATCACCCCTACAATACTTACAATTACTATTAAAGTACTCCAATGTTCTCCTTCCACCTGTCCCTATTTAATTATCTATTTCTTATTTCACTTTTTAAAAAAAATTATATTTAATCACAACTTATTAAAAAAAATTTAAATTTTATCCCCCTTTTTATTTATTCAACTTTTTTTAAAATTTTAATTATGCAAAGGACACAGCAACGATTATCCAAATCTAGGTCTCCCATCCAAACCAGGACCACAGCTGACCCTGCTTAGCTTCATTTATGGTTGAGCGTCAACACCACTCAGCCACCAGGCCTCATAGCCAAGTGCAAAGGACATAGCAAAACTGCTAACCAATTCTAGGTCACCCATCTACTTTTGGACCATAGCTGACCCTGCTTAGCTTCACTCAACACTGAGCATCAACACTGCTCAGCCACCAGCCCACACTGCCAAGTGTGCAAAGGAATATACAGAAAAACGCTGGAGAGGATAAATGCCCAGCACCACCTGCAAGCCCCAATCACAGGCAGGAGGGTGCGCAGGGATGAAAGCGCTCAGTGCCCTTGCCGGCAGGCGCAACAAGCAGCCGGCAAGGAGCCCAGGCAGGGCGCTCCAGTGACCCCAATGAAAGCAGGCACCAGCCGCAGCCACACGCTCCTACGGGGCGCCTGCAATGAAGCAGGCGGCCTGTTCCGGGCAGGCACCCCACACAAACGGCAGGGCGGAGGGCAAGCTCAGGCATGGACCTGCCAAAGCAGAGATGCCAGGCACCCCAGCGCTGGCTGCCCAAACCACCCGTGGGAGGTGGGGGGGAGGTCAGGCACTCAGCAGCTCCCGCTGAGTGCAGCTGGTAGCTGCATGCGTCTGCCTCTCAGCCCGCGAGCAGGGAGCCTGAGTCCACCCTCGCACTAGCCCCAGGCGCACCAACCCCACCAGAGGCAGGGGAGCACCAGCTGCGCACACGTATCCAAAGAGGGGCACAGCCAAACTGCAGCCCCTGCAAGGAAAGCCCCCCGCAGCCCAGCCAAGAAGCCCAACCTGGGCACCACCACCAACAGCTCACTGCCCCAGGTGAGCTAACAGAAGGCAGGCGGGTGGGCAGGTGCCCACAGCTGAATCCGCTGGGCTCGGGGACACAGCAACGTGGCCTGTGTTGGGGAGTAGTGAAAAGGAGGTCCTCCTCTGATCGCTGCCTGGTCCCGACTGCTCGGGCTTCTCCGAGCAGCCTGCACATGGCCTCACACCAATTAGCCCCCAGCCAATCAGCTGCGAGGCTGGCCCCTCCTGTGCCTCCTACGGGGGCAGGGCAAACGCCGGTGGCGCACTAATTCACATGCCATGGGAATAAGTTGAACACTTAAGTTGAACTCCATGGGGAAGGGGGAAAAAAGACAATATTCTCGAGTGAAGTCTTGGGCACTGAAAGGTTTAAATATTTTCTCTCATTTCTTTTCTGCTCAAATTTTCCCCTTCCAAACTTGCACCCCTGTTTTGCCACTCTTCCTCCAAAATCTCTGCACAACCTACTTTTGAGGTAGAAAACACAAAATTGAGGATATGGGATTTGCGTTTGCAGGTAGCATGTAATTAACTCTATTGCAAGTATAGCACTTGCAAGTATAGAACTTTAAAAAAAACAAAACCTTTGTCTATAAAATATAACTTGGAGAGGAGACACACAGAGTTCACTCTATCTTGTCTTATTTGCAACAATATAGTTGCCTTTCCTCTGAGCTTAGTTAGGGCCCAATCCTATCCAACCTTTCAGCTGGATGCAGGTCAGACACAGAGGATAGTACGCCAGAGGATAGAGGTGGTATGCTAGGGGGAGCAGATCTGTTGCTACAACTGTGCTCAGTGCGCTGAAGGGAGGATTTCCAGCCAGCTGGGTAAGTGAAGAAGGTAATGCTCCATCCAATCGGTGTTCCAGAAGTTGGTGGAAATGAGCTGCTCAAAGATCTTCCAGCCCAATCTTTTCTTTCCCAGCACTAAGAGGAACTGTGGCGTCCAGGAACTTTTGTCCCCTTCCCCCTTGGAATGTCTCAGGTCCCGCGATGGGGCTTCTCATGTTTGCACCAGCTATTTTGCTGGCACAGATGTGAGAACCTTCATGCCAAGCTATTAGGTCGGACATAGAGGATGGAATCTGGCAGAGGAGGCCTCAGAGAACTTTATGCCTTGAAGAACAGGCCGATGGCCAAGATGGAAGAAACAGTCAACGTGACTGGTCCTGACATATCATGAGAGCTTTATTGTAGCATCCTGGTGAACTGAATGAGCTAAGAATCTGGATTTGCCTGCGGAGATTCTCCATTTACGTAAGACATTCGCTCTCTGCCTTAGCTGCAAGTGGGCATACTAATAATTATTGAAACAACAGCACAATCCCATGCATGTATATGCAAAAGTACCATTAAGCTCAATGTGATGTGCCTCCAGGGAAGTGTTTATAGGATATCAATATGTTCCATTGAATTCAGTGGGACTTATTTCTGAGTAGTCATGCACAGGGTGTTGTGAGAGCAGCAGTTCACAAACATTTTGGTTTCTGGAACCGTTTACACTCCTAAAAGGAGTCTCTGCATGTGTAGTGTCTCGGGTAGCCCCTGAGCACTTGTGCATTTACAGAGTGCTGCAGCACCAAATGCCTTGCAGACATTTGAAAAGGTTTCTCAATGTAATCATCTTCCTGGTAATTATCTAAATTATTGCCTTCCGTTAGAGAACTCCCAGGGATAATCTGAAGCTACTTGCAACATTCATAACAAAAACAGTAGACTGTACCTCGGGAGCTGAGGATAAAATGTTCATTTAAGCTTTTGAAAAGCCAGCTGCACGAGGCAGATGTCGGGTATTCACTGCATACAGCCAGGTGTCTGTCGCTTGAGTATGAAGACCTCATGTGAGAAACATGGCAGTGGAGATTCACTCAGCCCCTCTACGGTCATTTCTGCTCGTGACTGATAATTGTGTTCATGGTGCCTAGTGTGTGGAAGTCACTGGAAATTGGTAGAATGCTGTGGGGGTGAGGTTCAGACATGCTGCTGTTCAGATGGTCAACAGTGCTGCTGCTACTGCTGCAGCTGCCTTACGGTGTCATCAACCACTGCCACTCCAGGGGGGGTTGGCAGAAGAGCAGCTATCAGTCTCCAGACATAACTATTGCTGTCTTTGCCTCTCTCGCAATTGTTGATCAGAAAGATCTCTCTTTTAAAGAAACTCCAGATGTGTCTTCCCTGGAAGGAAAGTAAGTTGGGTTGTGGTTGGGAGTAAAATTCAGTGTTGTAAATATAGAAAAATTACTCAGGATTACGTACTTTGGGACTGTTTGGTTATGTGAGCTGCAGCTGGTGCTCTAAAGTGGTTTTGCTAGTGGGTGTGCTTTTAAAGACACATGGAACAAGAACACACATGGAGGAAAGCTAATAGGCATGCAGGTTCGAGTGTGGTGGTCAATGGCACAATTGAGTGGAATGACACACAAGAGCTCTGGGGCACAATGGTGACAGTGTAACAATAGATCACTTTTATTGTGGGGTTAATAATGCAACAGCAAAAATGTGCAGTCAAAATACAAAGCAATACAGTGTATCGGATATTTTCAACCTTTTTCAGCTCATGGCACACTGTCAGGGGTGTAAAATTGAAAAGACTCACCATGGGTTCTTGGACAAGGCACACCCAGTTGCCAGTTAGAGTGCCCACATCCCCCAGGGGCCTAATAAATGACCTTCCCCAAATGTCCATGGCACACATGCAGACCGTGCATGGCACACCAATGTGCCACTCATAGGGGTTGAAAATTGCTGCAGTGTATTCACTACTCACTCATACAACTCGGCATAATCTTAAGCAGTTGCGAGGGCTGCAATCCCATAAACACTTACCACATGTTCATATCATATGTTGAATGCTTAGGGGCTGATCTCAGGCCTCCCCCTTAAAAGATTCCAACCTAGACAAGAGTCCTGGACTCAGACATGTCAAGGAGAACATGATGGAGGTGCTAATGGTGTCATCAACTTGGCTGCAAATGTGAGAAGAAGCTAGAGAGGCTTAGCGAGTCCCTGGCCAGGCTTGCCAAAGGTGATCTATCTGTACCTGTTACAGGAGTTTGAAGAGTTGCAGGAATCATGGGGCTAGTTTGCCAAGACTACTGGCCCAGTGTGATCCCGGCCTTGTGCTGATGGCACTTGCAATCCTTCAGCACAAGGCTTGGGCTGCAGCGGTGCACAGGCCACCAGCACAAATGACTGGAGCCCCTGAACACAGAAGGAGTGCAGATCCCATTCCAGAGCAGGTGGGTCAGCAAAGGAGGTGCTCCCAGGAAGACTGCCTGATTCGTTCAATGAGGCCAAGCTGATCACCTTCAGTATGTTAGTCTTTTGCAGTGCTTGGGTGTCCTTTGTGCCAACCTACCTGAGCACCAAGGGGAAGTACATGGTGGCTGTGGAGGTCTTCTCCATCTTGGTCTCTAGTGCTGGATTGTTGGGTTTCATCTTTCTCCCCAAATTCTTCATTATTGTGTTGAGGCCCCAGCTGAACACCAAGGAGAACTTAGTAAGGAAAAAGAACTTTGTTACCTGACTGAATTGCTTGAGTACCTTCATCCGTAGCATTGTGCATGAGCCACTTGAGATACGTCCATTGTTTTATAGTAACTCATGTGACTTCCTTCTATATTCCCAACTGTTCCTCTTGGACATAATCCTAGGATTCATTTCAACTTTCACCAATCTGACATTTCAGGGTCAATCTAATTTCTCGTTCTTCCCTTCTCCTCCAAAGTGCAATCATCTACTTTAGTAATCCTAAGCTGTTTGTAACTGCTCAAAAAATAATAAATTATGATGGTGAACTGCATCTTTAAATTGATTGATTGACAGCCTTCATGTTCTCCAGCATCAAGGGGAAATACATGGTGGTCATGGAGGTCTTCTCCATCTTGGTCTCTTGTGCTGGATTGTTGGGTTTCATCTTTCTCCCCAAATTCTACATTATTGTGATGAAATCTGAGCTGAACACCAGGGAGCAGATTATAAGGAAAAATATATTTGGTACCTGACTGGCCTTCAATTTTCTTTTCATACTTCTCCTCCCTTTCAAGTTTGTACCTTGCAATTTTGTGCAATACTAACTTGTATTATATTTGTATTGCATTTAGCAGGTTGAAACCAGTGAGATTAGATAATAAATGAGGGTGAATTGACTCATTTTCCTCCCAGGTGCAGTAAAATGTGTTCACTGTTGATCCCTTCAGGAGATGAGACTTAGATATGCTTCTGTCACGCATCTGACTTGACAACAGTGAAAGAGATTTCTATCCAGTAATGCAGGATGTTGAGGTGGTGCAACATTTGTGCCATCCCAATTTCACTTATGGCAGTGGATAGCTAAATGGCACCCATTTAGGACCAGGGATGAGCGATCACGGGCCCTCAGCTCCCAAATGAAGGTGTCTTGATGAGCTCACTCCATAAAAGTTCTCACAGGATTCTAGGGGAAGAACAGGTCTAGAATTTGGGTCATAGGAAACCTGATGTATTTCCTGTGACATTGAGCTCCAGGTGACATTGGTTCATTCCTTCCCAGTCTGAAATGTGATGTTTTAGTTGACCAACAGCCTCAAAATCTCCATTTAAATTTTAACCATCCATTAAAATTTTTTTTTTCTTTCACATTTTTACAGCTGCCTTCCTCCATGGAGCTCAGGGTGGGGTACATAGTTTCTTCCAGGGATGGGAACTCGAGTAAGTTACTCAATTCTGAGTCACAAAAATCAGCATTTTTCACTGACTCATGTACACTCAAGTCACGCACATGGAAGATTCCACAAAACACTTGAGTCAAGGGCCCCTTAACTCGGCACTCATCCCTATGCATGCAGACTCAGGTCTGACTGGGTATGCTTGCTTACTGTTTTAGCGGCATGAAAAAACCTTGTGGGGCCATCATTCAAGCTGAGCGAGCAGCAGGGAAGTTCCAGCCAGGAGGCAGGGAAGGGTTAATATTAGATTTTGCGTTCGAGCAGGAGGTGGGGAGGTGGGAATGGGCTCTCTTGCCCATCTAAGAACATAAACATATAAGAACAGCCCCACTGGATCAGGGCCATAGGCCCATTTAGTCCAGCTTCCTGTATCCCACAGCGGCCCAGGGAGCACACCAGATAACAAGAAAACTGCATCCTGGTGCCCTCCCTTGCATCTGGCATTCTGACATAGCCCATTTCTAAAATCAGGACATTGCACATACACATCATGGCTTGTAACCCATAATGGATTTTTCCTCCAGAAACTTGTCCAATCCCCTTTTAAAGGCATCCAGGCCAGATGCCATCACCACATCCTGTGGCAAGGAGTTCCACAGACCAACCACACGCTGAGTAAAGAAATATTTTCTTTTGTCTGTCCTAACCCTCCCAACACTCAATTTTAGTGGATGTCCCCTGGTTCTGGTGTTATGTGAGAGTGTAAAGAGCATCTCCCTATCCACTCTGTCCATCCCCTGCATAATTTTGTATGTCTCAATCATGTCCCCCCTCAGGCGTCTCTTTTCTAGGCTGAAGAGGCCCAAATGCCTTAGCCTTTCTTCATAAGGAAGGTGCCCCAGACCCGTAATCAACTTAGTCGCTCTCTTTTGCACCTTTTCCATTTCCACTATGTCTTTTTTGAGATGCGGCGACCAGAACTGGACACAATACTCCAGATGTGGCCTTACCATCGATTTGTACAACGGCATTATAATATTAGCCGTTTTGTTCTCAATACGCTTCCTAATTATCCCAAGCATAGAATTGGCCTTCTTCACTGCCGCCGCACATTGGGTCGACACTTTCATCGACCTGTCCACCATCACCCCAAGATCTCTCTCCTGATCTGTCACAGACAGCTCAGAACCCATCAGCCTATATCTAAAGTTTTGATTTTTTGCCCCAATGTGCATGACTTTACACTTACTGACATTGAAGCGCATCTGCCATTTTGCTGCCCATTCTGCCAGTCTGGAGAGATCTTTCTGGAGCTCCTCACAATCACTTCTGGTCTTCACCACTCAGAAAAGTTTGGTGTTGTCTGCAAACTTAGCCACCTCACTGCTCAACCCTGTCTCCAGGTCATTTATGAAGAGGTTGAAAAGCACCGGTCGCAGGACAGATCCTTGGGGCACACAGCTTTTCACCTCTCTCCATTGTGAAAATTGCCCATTGACACCCACTCTCTGCTTCCTGGCCTCCAACCAGTTCTCAGTCCATGAGAGGACCTGTCCTCTAATTCCCTGATTGTGGAGTTTTTTCAATAGCCTTTGGTGAGGGACCATGTTGAACGCCTTCTGAAAGTCCAGATAGATAATGTCCATGGGTTCTCCCACATCCACATGCCTGTTGACCTTTTCAAAGAATTCTATAAGGTTCGTGAGGCAAGACTTACCCTTACAGAAGCCATGCTGACTCTCCCTCAGCAAGGCCTGTTCGTCAAGGCCTCCCTCAGCAAGGCCTGTTGTGAATGAGAGATACCAGCCTCCATCATTCACTGAGTGCTAAATACTGGCAGAACTCACATGAAACCTCCACCTGAGATCAAGGAGAGCCCAAATGAGTATGCAGAATGGAGTTCCTTTGTGCCAGTATTAAAATGCAGTGTGGGGGGATTTTTGCAGGAGCTTGCCCAGGGCTTTGTGGGCTCTGTTGAATCACTCTGGCTGCAGCAGAGTTTGGGATTTAAATTAAACAAATGCACACATTCAAATATATTATCTATAAACATTTGGTTTCATTTATTCTCTGCTCTTTCTCCAGAAAGTTTAGACCTAACATCTCAGCTCTGTTCCCTTGACCAAATGGAAATCCTCAACATGGAAAGGGAAGGCCAGGATTGTGCCTACAGGCCTCACCTCCACCCATTCATTAGTTCTTCAGCACAAAGCCAACATATGTTCGGTTGGGGGGAACAAGGCTATAATTGCACAGAAGCTTCCCCATCCAGGCCGTGTGCAGCTCAGACCTGCAGCATCTACAACAAAACTACATTATGGGCCTGGGATAGAAATGGCTCACCTGTAGACACCTTTTGCTTTAGACACTTTGGCTGCCCAAGCAACAGAAGCATGGAAAGCTTCTCCAGAAAAGGAAGGGACTTTTCCCTCCAGGGATTCTATCTGTGGACCCATGGAACTCTCCTGTGACCCTATTGCCACATTTCAGCTACATGGATGTGCAGAAGAAGCACATTCAAGATTACCTGTCAAAGCTGAGCTGCGGGTCATCATCAAGTCATCCCTACTGAGGTCAAGCTAATGGTCAGTAAAGACCATCAATCCTTAGGCAAAGTTCCAGCCTGAGTGAGAAAGGCATCTTCCTGTTGAGAAGAACCAGTGACCAGCCAGGGTGTGCAAAGCACTGAAGCATCTGATACTGCTTCACTGCCCATGGAGATGCTCCAATCTGTAGTCTCACAGATTTCCCTCCATCACCCTCTGCCACCTCCTTCACCTCTGCCTTTCAGCCAAAGACAGCCTCTGTTCAACTGTGTTTTACAATTGTTTGCTTAAGACTTTCCCAGGCCAATATGCAGGCTGCAAGTGCCAGCATCAAATGTCATAGTCCAGCGGCTCCCCACTGACCAGCCTTCCTTTTCTGCTAGGTCACCTGAATAGGGCACCTACTATACATTTCACCTCTGCCCTCTTTAGGGTTTCCACTATGTGGTTAGGTATACTTCCAAATATCTGGGCCCATAGCTACCTCTCTCCATGCTAGTGGCTCTATATTTGTTTGTTTTGTTTGTTTTTTGAAAGGATTTTTTCAAACTCTGCTTTTCAACCACTTTGGTACCCAGAGCATCTCCCAGTCAAAGTAACATTGCTGTAAAACCAGTAAGATAGTTCCAAAAAACTAGGAAGCAGAGGATTACAAATGAAATCATTTATTGACTCAACAAGGTCCAAGAATTTAATGCGGTTCATTAAAATCTCGGGCAATTACATCTGAAAGGAAAATTACATGGGTGCCTGATGTTCTGTAATGGGGCATCCCCATTGAAAATCTCCGCTTTCGCCCCAGAGCCACTAAGAGGATTTTATCAGGGATTCAAAATTTCTTTGGAGCCTCTTCAAATGTGAGTTTGGCTCCCAGGCCCCCTTTTGAACCTGGGTCCAGATTTGGTGGACCCCTGCATGCTTCTCTCAGAGGACCTGACTCACCTTGCCACAGATACTCCCAGCAAGGCAGCTACCTGAATATAGGTTCCTAAGACTGCAGATGGTCCTTGTACATTTCCTTGGCCACCACACCACTGTTAGAGCTGTGCTATAGGCAGCCATCAAATGCAGCCAGGAGCCAGGAACCAAGGACCACAGGAGACAATCCTTGTCCAAGCAAAGTCCCAGCCTGATCAGGAAGCCATTGAGGAGGACAATGGAAGCCTTCCTGTGGAGGACAGCCAATGGCCATCCTGTGTGGGATTGCTTGGGAACATATCATTGCCTAGGGCAGTGTTTCTCAAACTGTGGATCGGGACCCATTAGATGCTCACAATCCAATTTCAGGTGGGTCCCCATTCATTTCAATATTTTATTTCTAATATATTAGATTTGATGCTACCATGGTATGTGACTGCATTTGAGAAATGTTACAGATCTGTACCTTGAACAGGCTACGATATATATGCTTTTAACAATATAGTAAATGGGACTTACTCCTGGATAAGTGTGGGTAGGATTGCAGCCTAGGATTGTTGAAAATTGCCCTGCTTGAGGACATCAATTCCAGTCATGACATCACTTCTGGTGGGTCCTGACAAATTCTCATTCTAAAAAGTGGGTCCCAGTGCTAAAAGTTTGAGAACTACTGGCCTAGGAAGATGATCCAACCGGTACCACTGTCAGCTCACCACACAAGGCACCTGCACATTGCTGGCTCTCACCCTGGCAGTTCCAGCTGATCACAATATCCTCATCAACTATTTATCATGTGATGATAAATAATTATTCCTGAATCATCTTTCTTCAATAAGCAAGCAAATAAATAAACCTCTCCTTCCCATTATTAGACCAGCACTGCAGCTTTCCCTCACAGGATCAGTGACCCAGTTATGCCAAAGGGGCTCCTTACGTGACAGATTGGGGGTTCAAGAGGGCCACAAATGGCCCCCAGGCAAGGATTTGGGCACCTCTGATCTAAATTGTATCCCACCCATCCTTGGTGTGTAAAACTACCCAGAAAGCTAAGCTAGCTGAGAGAAAGAAACTGGCCCAAAGTCCCCTAGCTGAGCAAGAATTGGAATCTAAGACTCCAGTCCTCATAAATTCTTGGCTTAGGTTTCCTTTGCTACATCAGAACGCAGCTCTGCTGTCATTAGTGCTCATACTGTGGCAAGCACAGTGAACTGCAGATTTTAGCATCCTCTGGGATTTCCAGATAACTGTGAAAGAGTAGGGCAGACTGATCCTAAGCTTCCCAGCGCTACAGGCTACAGCGGCGCTGAAATGGCCACCACCGTATCCTGCAGGGCCAAGGAAGCCACTGGAGGTCTCCTCGTGGGAAGGGGACATTTCACCCCTTACCCTAAGCAAAGCCCTCGCCCCCGACCCCGCAATGCAGTTACTTGAGTCTATGTCAGATAAATCACTAGTGCAGACTTCAGAAGCCCCACGTCAGGCTTTCGAGACAGAGCAGAGGATACTGCAGAGGAGGCCTCCACCAGTCCAACCCCCCTCCTGGGTCGGTCCCTCCACCGTTTCGCCCTCTCCCACCCTCTTCCACCCAGGAATGCTTCCCCCACACCCTCCCACCATCCTCTCCATGCCATCCAGCGCTTACCTGATTGACGGTGGCAGTTGGGCCTTCCTTCGTGGCCCTGGCAGGGTGACGCAGGCCTCCCTGCTGGTGCCACTTACTCAAAGGGTGCTACAAACATGCTTTGCAACAGGTTTGTGACACCTAGCTCTGGTGGTACGAGTGTACCACCAACACACAAGCCCATAGGATTCGGCCCTGAGACAGCACAAGACCATCTAACAGAGTACCTCTTACCCAAGTGTGCCCTGTCCATGTACTCTCCCTGCCTCCACTCACTGGAACATTAAAAGAATTGTCTCTTGCTAGGAACTCCTTCAATTCATGTGTCAGCCTGGGCGCCTGCCAGCCTGCTTCCTGGTGCTCCTACTATTGCCGTACAGGTCAGCTTGATCACTTATGGGATGTACAGTGTAATCCTAACCCCCAGGATAGTACAGCACAAGTCACTTGTGCTGATCCGGGGGTGTCACAAACATGCCGTAAGACACGTCTGCACCAACTTTAGAGTCAGAGAGGCTAGCACAAGGAGTTGCGTTGGCCTCCCCCTACGGGATCCAGGCCTGGCAGGGTAAGTTTGTGTTGGTTGAGCTCTGAGTCGGGGGGCGGGTGTGGGGAGGCCAGGGAAGAGGCGAGGAGGAGGTGTTTTGGGGGGAGGGAGGGTGGTGGGCATTCCCGGGCTGGGCAGGCAGGGAGCGGGAGGCAGACCATTCCCAGGTGGCAAGAAGAAGCCTGTTCAGAGGCTTTCATCATCAATCATTGCAGTATGCCTGGGATGATGAGAACTCAAGGGAGAGAAAGATTTTGCTTCCCCTAGAACTGGGTGAAGAGTTTCCAGGATATTATATTGCATATGACACTGGGTACACAATCCACTCTGATGCTGCTGAATTTGCAAGTGTTGTACATGCTTTGGACAACAAATAATGAAATTGTTTGTGTAGGTTCAAAATCATATAACAATGAATCACAGACTTTTGAAATAATTTAGCATGACACATTCAGTAATAACATTTCATATTGAATCATATTGCAAGATAATATCTACCAGCAAACTATCATCAGTCGCTGAAAAAATAAAGCAATAAAATTACTTGCAAATAATTCATTTAGGGCCCAAATGCACAGCAATGCATTTGTTAGGGAAAGGAAATTTCACTTCCTCTGAGGAAACAGGAGCCTTCTACACTTGTTTTTCAACTTCCCCATGGCTCCTTTCACCTCTTGGTTCCTCAGAGTGTAGATCAGAGGATTGAGGGCAGGGGTGACCACCATGTAGAATACGGAGGCCATTTTGTCCACCTGGGAGTTGGAGGAGGGCTTCATGTACACAAAGAAAATGGGTCCATAGAAGAGACCAACTACCATCAGATGAGAGCTGCAGGTGGACAGAGCCTTACTACCACCTTTCCCAAAACGACTACAGATGGCGGCCAGGATGGTGGCATATGAAACAAGCAAGAGCAGAAAGGAGGGTACAGTTACTAGCCCATCACTTACTATCAAGACTATCTCATCAACATAGGTTTCGTAACAGGCCAGCTTAATTACCTGTGGGATATCACAATAGAAATTATCCAAGACATTCGCTCCACAATATGGTAATGGGGCCATGACCACTACTTGGACAATGCCGTGAATGAGTCCTCCTATCCAGCAAAATACGAGGAGACTGAAGCAACATTGTTGGTTCATGATGGTTGTGTATCTTAGTGGGTGGCAGATGGCCACATAGCGATCATAGGCCATGACAGTGAGGAGGAAAGCTTCTGAACCTCCAAAGAAGTGTTGGCTACATATCTGGGCCATGCAACCTCCAAAAGAAATGGTTCCCTCACTGTTCAACAGGTCAGTCACTAGTTTTGGGGATGCTATAGAGCCCAATGACATATCAAGGAGGGACAGATTTGCAAGGAACAAATACATGGGGCACTGAAAGAGCCTGGACTCAGTTCACACCGTCACTATGATAAGCGTGTTTCCCAGAAGGATGGTGATGTAGCAGGTCATGACCAGAGTTAGAAGGATGAACTGAGCAGAGCGAGAGCAGGAAAAGTCCAGGAAGACAAACATTGTAACTGTGGACTCATTCATCTTGATGGCTGCTTCTACTCTAGTGGAACACTGTTAATGCTTGCAGGTCCAGCTCACATCACAAAATCTAGTAGCTTCCCCTTCTGGAGCTAGGAATAGAATTCACAAGTTCTTACTCTTACTTTCAAGAACAAGATTCTTATTCCCTTGTTCGAATCCCTGCTTTGCAATGAAAGTTGGTGAAGCTTGGCCAGTAACTGTTTTACGAATGCCCCACTGATTGCTTGCAGCTGTGAAGCAGAAGCCTTGCTATTTGAAATCATTTCACCATACACTGAAGGTGTTGGACTTGGGACTTTGTGTATACAAAACCTGTGTTCTGCTTTGAGCAATGTTCCTTCCTCCTAGGAGCAGGAGAAGTCCAGGAAGACATACTTTATAATGGTGAAGCGATTCATCTTGTTGGCTGTTTCAAGAGAGAAAAAACAAATAGGATATTTTCAGACGTTTGTGGTCGGAGTTCAGCTGTTTCTGTTTACAAGCTTCTGAGGTTCTAGACTACATTCCATGCAAGTTGGATCTTGACAAAACATCAGGGAGATCAAACTTGCATGGAATGTGGTCTAGAACCTCAGAAACTTGTAATTACAAAGAAATAGGATACCTTTAACACTCTAGGCCAGGGTGACACACTGAAGGCCAGAGAGCCGAATGAGGCCCACGAGAGCCCTTTATGCAGTCCTCAGGCTCTCCCAGCACCACCACCAGCTACTCTCAGCTGCTAAGCTGTGCTGAGGAGTCACTGCTGAAAGGGCAGCCGTGTGATAATTGAGCTCTCACATGTCTTGAAAATATGACCAAGAATTGCATATTTTCTCTTCTGTCAGTTGTGGTTGATGACCTGCTTCATGACATCACTTCCTGCTTCATGACATCGGGCCTTCAGCAAGCCTCATGAATGCTATTCAACCCACTGTATAATATGTGTTTGACACCTCTGCAATAAGCCAGTGATTTCCAATCTTTTCTCATCTCATGGCACGCTGCCAAGGCACTAAAGTTGTCAAGGCACATCACACCACCGGTGGGGGGTTCACATCCCCCAATGGCTCTACTAATAAAATAACCCTCCTTGAAACTCTCATGGCACACCTGCAGACCATTTGCAGCACATCAGTGTTCCTCGGCATACTGGTTGAAAATCACAGCTCTAGACCCTGGTCACCTCACCTCCCACACCATATTATCTTCTTGGAACTTTCAATAGAATCCACAAGTTCTTGCTCTTGCAGCCCAGTCCTCTGCTAGGCTTGCCTGCACGGTGCATGGCTGCTGAGCCAGAGTCTGTCTCATTCTGCAGGCTAGCTGGAAAGTAGGCTAGCTGAGAGACCTAAGTAATGAGAAGTCTTATTAGCTTGTTCCCCACTGCCTGGTCTCCTTTGGGTCTCCTCAAGGTTACACCAGCCACCTTGCTGGTGTAGCTTTCTTTAGCCTTTCAGGTGCTGTTGGATCAGTGATGGGGACACAGGATCCGGCAGATACCACTGCCCCTGAGATCTGTCCCTGTCCCTTCACGATCCTCCCCAGTCCTGTCTCCAAGCTGCTCTGAACTTCTTTCTTCACTGCCCAGGGTCCACCAGAGGCTGACTTGTGTAGCATTGTCAGGGCATGAGGCCTTCTGGGCCTTGCCCTGACGTTATCACACTGTAAACCAGCAGAGATGTTGCTGTGATCAAAATCCATATGGTACCCTGGCTGCCTGTGTGTTAGGTCACCTTATGGTGCATATAGGACTCTAAGGATTCTATTGAGTCTAAGGATAGGATTGAACCCTTAAGTGTCTAGACCCAACATCAGGCTCCTGTCTCGCATTACTACATACAATTACTTCTGCCCAAAATTCAGGGCAGGGTGATCACTTCAAATAAAGTGTTGGTGAGGTAGGATGGGGTATCAATGTAATTATGTCACACGTACCAATGGCCTGATTAGAATATTTGGAAGCTTCATGTGTTGCACAAAGGTTTCCAGCTGATCTTGTTGCTGGAGTTCTGAAGTCAGATCCTGCATAGGACTGGGCACTAAAGGGCTTTGGTTACTTTTTATCCAAATATAGTTCAGTAAATATCTTTGCCAAGTTTAATTTGGAAATGCTGAACTAGGATTGGTCAATGCTGAAGAAAAAATCAAACCGTAATAACATCCAAATTGAAAGTTTTAATTTTTACCATTACTGTATTAACACACTGAATTCCTTGTATAAAGGAAGTAATATTCATAAAGTCTCTCCAGTATATTTCTAAATTGTATGCCTATTCCCTACCCCAAGGAGACTTCCAGTCACCTCCTCAACTGCGTAGCTGATGGTAGAAGCACAGATTAGGGTTCGGCTGCCTGGTAAATAGAAATAAAATTAATTACTTTCAGTCTGTTTGCAATTCCAAGCTTCTCCAGGAGATTGTAGTAATATACAATGGAGTTATCTTGTAGCCAAGTGATATCTGATAATAGGAAGAATAATGGAAAAGATTTTACTTTCCTTTACTTTTTCAGTGTTACCAAGTTGAATTGATATTGTGCTGAGATATTGAGTACTAGAATCCTTAGGAGTTGCGCTGCCTCAGTTAATAATATTGTAAATATGCACTAAATAGTGAAAAAGAAAATAAATTCATTCCTTGATAGCTCAAAAAAATAAAAAACAATTTCAAAAAAACACAATTTCCATACATAATTATCCCGTTACGGTGTTTAGATTTTCATCTGTTACTTTTATTATTTTACCCGTTTCAATCATTATGTTGGTTGACATTCAGTTTTTTAAAATGAAAATCCCTTAGAGTGTTGCACAAATTTTCATTTTTGTGTAGTGTTGGATTGGTGATGGGGACATAGGATCCAGGGGGTACCACTGCCCCTGAGATCTGTCTCTGTTCCATTTCTTTCTATTTGAGGGTCTATACTCTGTGACCCTTTTCAACCTAATTTCACTTGTCCTGTGCTTTGTGAAGGAGTGTGGAAGGAAGATGGTCTTTGTATCTCTTCAGTAAGTTTCTGTTCTATATAGGAAGCAGTGGCCTAGCTAGAGGGGTTGCAAAGCACGAAGTTTTGCAGGGAGCCTCACCGTGGCGTAGAAGTGGTCCCTCCCCCTCCGCTTCTGAGCTGTTCCAGGCTGTGAGAGCAGCGATATTGGAAGAAAAATATAACAATAATTTTTAGAAAATTACATTATGGTGCTTTTTTAGTGTTCCCAAGTTGAATTTATATTGGGCTGAGCAATTTCTGTACCAGAATCCTTGGGAGTTACACTGTCTGAATTAATGATATTATAAATACGCACTGAAATCAATAGTGAAAAAGAAAATAAACTCCTTCCTCTACAGCTCAAAATGTGCTTAATGAAAACAAAACACAACTTCCATACTTTATCCACTCGGTTACAGGGTTTGATTTTTCATCGATCATTTTTATCAGTTTAACTTACTCAGTTTAAACATTTCAATCATTTTGTTGGTTTAGGATCTATTTTAAAAAAAATGAAACTTATGTGAAGTTTTGCAAACAGAAAAGTAGCTTCTAAATGCAATAAATGATCCTTACACCAAAAACAGCACCCTTAGGGCACAAGCCTAACCAGGTCTACTCAGAAGTAAGTCCTATTGTGTTCAATGGGACTTACTCTCAGGAAAGTGAGGTTAGGATTGCAGCATTGGTGAGTCACGGACAAACACATATACACAGTTAGACTTTAAAACAACCTGTAGCTGCAAAAAATGGCTTAAGCAAGAAAACAGAAGCAACAGATTCAAGAGTTTACAAAGTCATAAAAATAGCTGCAATACTCACTCTTGTCATGATCTAAGTAGGTTTGGGTCAGGTCCTATCCATCTCAGTGATCAAAAATTCATTGAAAAGCAATCCTGCATCCTCCAAATATTGTGGTCTCTCCAGAAGGCTCAGAAATGATGGAGAAAGGGAACTCAAGAAATCCAGGTGAGCAAGGTGAGAGATGGAGGTGGAAGTTAGTGTGCTCGAGGATGCTACTCTTAAGAAAAGGAGAAATCAGAGAACTACATAAGAACATAAGAACATAAGAACAGCCCCACTGGATCAGGCCACAGGCCCATCTAGTCCAGCTTCCTGTATCTCACAGTGGCCCACCAAATGCCCCAGGGAGCACACCAGATAACAAGAGACCTCATCCTGGTGCCCTCCCCTGCATCTGGCATTCTGACATAACCCATTTCTAAAATCAGGAGGTTGCACATACACATCATGGCTTTGTGTATCAAGGCTTTTGCCCCTTTTAAAGGCAACCAGACCAGATGCCATCACCACATCCTGTGGCAAGGAGTTCCACAGACCAACCACACGCTGAGTAAAGAAATATTTTCTTTTGTCTGTTCTAACTCTCTCAACACTCAATTTTAGTGGATGTCCCCTGGTTCTGGTGTTATGTGAGAGTGTAAAGGTGAGAGTGAGAGTGACAAGGGGGCATGGAGAGTTCTTGCCAACAAAGTCGTCAAGAGTTGGGCATGACACAATGGATAAAACAGCAACAATATTTAGAATGGATCCATTACTGCTTTCATCATTGATCATTGCATTTTGCCCAGGATGAACTCAAGGAAGAACAGAGTACCACTAAAATAGTGTCCCTCCCAAGTCCTGGGAAGAGCTTCCACAATCAAGTGAAATAAAACTACACACATTTACTCCCTATAAGGCAGTAGGAGGAGCTGACATTTGTCATTCAACTTTCTCATGGCTCCCTTCATCTCTTGGTTGCTCAGAGTATAGATCAGGGGGTTGAGGGCAGGGATGACTACCATGTAGAACACAGAAGCCATTTTGTCCACCTGAGAGTCGGAGAAAGGCTTAAGATACACAAAAGCAACAGGCCCGTAAAGGAGGCCAACTACCATCAGGTGGGAGCTACAGGTAGACAGAGCCTTCCTACCACCCTTCCCAAAGTGGCCACAGAAGGAGGCCAGGATGATGACATATGAAACCAGCAAGGTCAGGCAGTTAGGTAGAGTTATCAGGCCACCACTGACCAGCTTGAGTTTCTCAACCACATAGATTTCTGCACAGGCCAGCTGGATTACCTGTGGGATGTCACAGAAGAAATTGTCCAGCTCATTCGGTCCACAGAATGGTAGCTTGGCTATGACCACCATCTGGACAGTGGAATGAATGAAGGCTCCTGTCCAGCAAAATATCAGTAGACTGAAGCAGCGTTGCCGGTCCATGATGGCTGTATATCTCAGTGGCTGGCAAATGGCCACGTAACGGTCGTAGGCCATGAGAGTGAGGACAAACATCTCTGCACCCCCAAAGAGGTGAAGACCAAACAGCTGGGCCATACAACCACCATAGGAGATGACAGAACCACTTTTCAAGAGGTTGGTCACTAACTTTGGGGCAGCCACTGAACCCAGAGACATGTAAATAATGGACAGATTGGCAAGGAAGAAATACATTGGGGCTTGATGGAGCTTGGCTCAGACCACACACTCACCATAATTAGGAAGTTTCCCAGAAGGGCGGTGGTGTAGCAGGCCAAGACCAGGACCAAAAGAAAGAGCTGTGCAGTGTGGGAA
This sequence comes from Tiliqua scincoides, assembly GCF_035046505.1. Classification (NCBI taxonomy): domain Eukaryota; kingdom Metazoa; phylum Chordata; class Lepidosauria; order Squamata; family Scincidae; genus Tiliqua; species Tiliqua scincoides. Next base: position 139,517,306 of record NC_089825.1, on the reverse strand, counting down.
AAGGAGAAGCCCAGCAGAATGAACTCTGAGATGGTGGATCCATTCATGTCGATGGCTGGTTCTGGTGCAGTTTAAAAAAATGAAGTAAGTGAACAATATTCCAACCTGGACACAAATAGCCCAATATTAATCATTTTATTCCAGTAATGTGTAACCTGACTTTCAATATGCTGTGCTCCCGCCCCCCGAATTATGAATAAAATCAAGAAGTTTTTGTTCTTCTTTCTTTAGTTCTCAACTTCTAGACTCTTCTCCTTGTTACAACATACAAACAATGGTTTCAAGCCAATATTCATTGTTGTGTGTGCATGTCAAAATGGAACGATAATAAACTTGTGTTAAAATAATTGAATTATTAGACCAATTAGTTTTATTTGCATCTCGTTGCTTATCAGGACCAATTTCATTATTTCTATTTCTCTCTATCTTTACATTTTTATCTTTTTATCCCCACGTTTCCAATATGGGCAACCCAATCCTATCCAGTACTGGCACAGCGGATTTGCCAGGCCACACTGTAACCGGCATTGGATTTGGGCAGGCAGGAGGTCTCAGGGTAATAACACTTGTTCCCTTACCCTCGCCAGCTCAATGGGGCTAGTTGGATCCATTGAGCTGGTGCAGAACTAAGTAGCCCTGTGTAATGCTGGGAAACCGAGGATAGGGGTTAGAATGTAGCAGAGACCATCCTCACCCCCGCCCGGGCCTGATCTTCCCCACCATTTCACTCTCCCCCACTCTAAAACACCCCTTCCCTGTCTCTCCCCCACATCCCAGCCACCTAGGCAAGCTGTTCAGGGGCATCCAGTGCCCATGGGATGGCTCAGGACTTACCCTTGACAGCACTTATTCGCTGGCTGCAAAAAAAGTGCTAAGCAACACCCAGCGCTGTGACAGCGCTACAGCCCCAGTGCCAGTGGAGCCCGGCAGCAGGATCATGCTCGAAGGGAGAACAAGGTGGTCAAAAATTGAATGAAAGCAACACAATAAAAACAAATGCTAACAACTCAAAACTGTGAGCAAGAATACAGTGAACAGAGTGGTAAATAACAGGCTGGTAATTATTCCAAAATAATCAGATACTAATTCACTTCCCCAGAAGAGATGCCCACCTTTGGAAATCTAAAGAAACAATACTTCGGTCCCTTTCCCAACTTTTGAACTTTCAGGTTGCTCATTCGGATATAAAGTTCTTTTATTTCTTACCCACCCAGTCAACGTATAAAAGACTTTTCCTTGACTTCTGCTCAGCAAGTGTGCCCCAGCAGATATTTCACGCAGCACAAAGGCTCAGAAGATTTGATATCCTTCCTCAGCGTGTTTTTAAAGAGCTAGGCATCAGATCATTAATCAGGAAAAAAGCTAAGCGTGCAGAAGTCAACATCACTGGGGAGACAGATATGCCAACAACACGCAATTCAGATCTTCATGGTATAGCACCTGCAAGACAAGCTACTGTGAGGGATAGATATCAAGTACATGGGCGTGATGAACTGGAGGATCTGAAGATAAGATTGGATAGCCTCTTAGAACAAAGTAGACAACCCATCCATGGACATGAAGGAAAAGATCTGGTATCTGTGCAGAAAGTGGAAATGCTCTGGAAGGAGCTGTCAGATATGATGCAGACCACACATCCCCCTATTTCATGTGAGAGCACATCTTCTCCATGGGACTCTCCAATGGTTTCTTCAGACAAAGATCCTTCTCTGAGGGTGACCTATCAGACTGAGATGTATCAGGAGTCCCCAGTCAGGGGAAGCATGCCTTACTCCCCCTCTCTTGGGGGCTCTCCCTCTACAGTGCCACCTCCTGTTGGCTCAGCCTGGGCTTTTGAGTGTGAGAAACAGCCTTTTAACCATCTGCTTCCTCCACCAAAAGAGGCCATCGCTAGCGAACACTGCTGTTTAGATGATAAAATGGAGGGTGTGGTGATGGAGATGCCCATTACACCTATTCAAATTAAACAGCAACCTGCCTCTACTGCTTTAGAGGAACCCATGGCACAACCCTCTTAGCTTTCAACAGTGGATATCCTACCAAGCCAACAACCATTGATCCATCCTGTTCCTGATGGAACTCTAGCCATAGCAGCAACAGGCAATGCTCTAGAAGAGACAAATCTGCTGGATCGATTGGAAACCAAGCTAAGTTTGCCGGAGATCATTATGCTTGAGCCAGAGCCACAACCACCTGCCTCAAGCATGCAGAGGGGCTCAGAAATTCAAATTCCCTTAATTCCATCAGACTGACTGCTTCCACATCGACTCCCTGAAGCCCTCCAAGGTCAACTGAAAATCCTGTCTTGGAATATTGCTGGCTGGTCAGCAAAGTCATGGGAGAAAGTGCTAGATGAAATCCTAAGGGATAGAGATGTTATATTGCTACAGGAAACATGGGCTACCTTACCCATTGAGTTTGAAGGGTTCTCCGTAACATCTCTCCCAGCGCGGAAGAGCGCAGCGAAAGGTCATCCTGCTGGCGGTCTCGCCATATTAGTGAAACCGGTTTTTAAGCATGAGTTGTTGTTTATGGCCGATAGCTATTGTAAAATCCAGGCAATTAAGCTGAGGTGGCCACACCAAAGCCTTATGGTTATAAATGTGTACATGCCACCTGTCAACGACAAAGCGGCAACCGAAAAGCAATGGGTATATTTTAGTGGCATATTTAATGAATTGATTGGCAAATTTCCTTCTCTCATACCAATAATTTCTGCGGATTTTAATTCCAGGGTGGGACACAATAACGACATCTTCCATCACATCTTACATCTGCCTATTGATATGACCATACCAGAGCTCTGTCTCTTTGGAAGGCAGTCGGAAGACAGAACAATTAATGAGGCTGGGCTTCTTTTGGCTAAATTCTGTATTACCAACGGCCTCACTTGGTTAAATGGCCTAGGTTATCTGGGGGACAAAGGAGAGTATACCCATATCTCAACCAGAGGTATGAGTGTTATTGACTACATTCTGGTTCCCTTTTATTTTCTCCCACAGATAGTGAATTTTAGAGTTGGATACCCACAGTCTAGTGACCATTTACCCTTAATATGTGGCCTACTCCTCAGATTGCCACCACAATTCCCACTCTCAGGTGGAGGACGGCCACCCTGACATAATTAAAAGAATTAAATGGGATGCAGCCACTAAAGAGTCCTTTCGTGCACTACTACAAACTGAGGACATGTTCCAGTTGTCTACTTTAGATCCAGATAACCAACTAGGGATTGTGACCTTATTCGAGGTTTTAATATCAACTCTCCAGAACAAACTGGGCTGGATACCTCCACCTCAAAAAACAGAGGGCGGGAGAAAGAATTTTGCCAAGCTTGAGCAGATTTGCTTGACACTGAAGTTTGCTGTACGCAATGCTTACAATAAATTTCGAGAAACTAATAGTAGATTAAATTTACTACAATATTTTAAGCTGTCTGCCCAACTCAAAGAAGCTATCAAAACCTCGTTACACCACAATGCAACAGCGAGATGGTCACGTTTAATTAAATCTGTGAGATCTAAAAACGTCAAGATTTTTTGGCAAATTATATCAGGCTGTTTCTATAAAAACTCATTTGGTTTCACAGCAATTCCAGCTAAAATGTGGGAAGCACATTTTAAATTCATCTTCTTTGATGAAACTAAACCTATCTCCATTGTTAATATGCCACTCCCGCTAGATCTACCTGATTGGTCTGCAGTCTCAGTGGATGAAGCTCTCTCACTCATTAATCAGTTAAAGCTGGGTAAAGAGCAGGACCAGACTCAATTCCTCCTGATATTTATAAAGAAGCACCAGCGTGGTGGGCCCCAATAATCACAGAACTTTTCACTAGAATTGATAAGTTTGGGGTACTTCCGGACACTTGGACTAGATCTATCTTGGTTCCCATCTTCAAAAAAGGGGATAAAAAACTTCCCCCCAGCTACAGGCCAATCAGCCTCTTAGACCTGGCAGGGAAAATGTACGCCTCCCATTTACTTAAGAAACTTTCTGTCTGGATTTCGGACCATAACATCATAGGCCCAGAGCAAGCAGGTTTTAGGCCAAATAAGTCTGCAATTGATCAGTGTGTGGTACTATCCCACCTAATCTCCAAACAAAGGACTCAAAATAAATCCCGACTATATGTGGCTTTTTTAGATTTAAAGTCGGCCTTTGATTCCATAGATAGAGATAGACTCTGGGATAAACTTGAGAAGATGGGAGTGGACAAAAGGCTATTAATATTAATTCGTGCCCTTCATTTAAACACCTCATGCCAAGTGAAATTATCTCCGAGGGGCGGCCTCTCGGCCCCAATTCCAATCAACAAGGGGGTCAAGCAGGGGTGCGTTCTTGCTCCCACCCTGTTCAATCTCTTCATTAATGATCTGGCTCCCTATCTAGCAAACTTTGACGGGCATTCCCCCAAATTAGCTTCAATGGATATCCCTCTTCTTTTGTATGCTGATGACATGGCCCTGATATCCTGAACTAAAATAGGATTAAGGAGACTGGTTAACGCCTGCATAGAATATTTTACCAACAACGCCCTCCAGCTAAAGTATGACAAGTCCAAGATTGTGGTGTTTGGGCACTCTTGGAAACCACAGTCCTGGCTTTTCAATGGTAAATCAATACAACAAGTCAAGGAATTTCAGTATCTTGGTCTCCGGTTTCACTACCGGCTTTTCTGGTCTTCCCATCGTCTTACAGTAATCAACTCATCCAAACTAGCTGTTCAGGCTATTACTCGTTTTTTCTTCTCTTGGGGTAACTCATTCATTCCAGCTGCTCTCCAGGCTTTTAATGCCAAAGTTACGCCTCAAATTTTGTATGGCATTCCTGTTTGGATGCCAGCATTAAATGACTCGATTGAAAAGATCCATTCTAATTTTCTATACAAGATCTTAGGTGTACCGCATTGCATTCCCTTCGCGGCACTTTGCCTGGAGACAGGCCAATATAGGCTGGAGTTTCTAGCTTGGTCCAGTTTCTTAAAATACTGGGCCAAAGTGTGCTTCAGGGCTGACCAAAACCCATTGTTAAAGGGGTTATTGACTGACTCGCTGTTGTCTCCTTGCTTAGCTCTATTCAATAAGAAAATTAGACAAATGGGTCTCGAGGAAGATCTACAAGGAGCTGCTACACTTGAGGTTTCTATCAGGCTCTTGACAACAAGACTAACTGACATAGAAAGGCAAGAGATTTTGGCTGCAGCACAAAAAAAAAATGTTTGCCCCTAAATTTCCATCTTAACAATACTTTTGGTAAACAACCAAAGTACCTGACCTTCTTAGAGTGCCCCTTTGCAAGGAGGTCTTTTACATTAGCCCGATGCAATGTGTTGCCTTCTAATGACCTACTTGGTAGGTTTAGAAATGCCCCGAAAGAAGAACAAGTTTGCAATCATGGCCTCCGAGAGGTAGACTCTCTTCCACACATTGTTCTGCATTGCGCTTTTAATCAAGTGCTCAGAGACCAGCATCTCCCCTCGTTGTCAGGAAACAAAAAAGGTCTCTCTGAGATCACCTCTTTACAACTTTTGCTGGCAGGTGAATTCAAATTTGTGACCCTTCCAGTTGCTAATTTTTTTACAATTGAGCAACATGAAACGGGCTAAGCTGCTGGTTCTAAGCAACTAGGAGTAACTGTGTAAGCAAATTGTTGTGTTTTAACCCTTATTCTTATCTCTCTTTTAACATATACCTTCATACATGACAGTTTGGAGATATTAGTTGTAAAACTATATGCCTAATAAAGGTTTGTTGTATGTTGTTGTATATTGTATGTTGTAACAGGCTGGAAAATAGATTTGGGGGTTTTCTTCTTTGCTTCTGCTAAATCTATGAAGAGCAGAATATTTGTTAGGTTATATAATTCATAGCCCAATCCTATGGTTTCCCCCACCATAGCATTCGGCTGCATCAAAACCTGCTGCACTGCATGCTCCGGGGGGGGGGGGCAATCAGGAGGTTTGGGAAGGGAAAGGGAAAGTATTTTCCCTTACCCCTTCATAAGCTCCTCCCCCACCAGTGGGTCTCTTTGGACCTCTGCCAGGTCTTTAGTTTGGCTCAAGTTTGAGGAGACAAAAGGTAGGTGTTGGATTGCTCCAGAAGGGCCACCATATGGCTAGAGGTGGAAGAAAATTCTGATCACAAAACAAAAACACAAAACGCCACTTTCTGCACTCCTCATTGTAGTAAAAAAAAATAAATAAAACTGTATTATTTGTTTTTTTTTATTCATTATGTAATGGGCAGGGTGCATGGCTAATGACTGTGACTGCATCTGCTGACACTCTACCACCTATATCACCTACCTACTACCCTTTAAAAGTGATTATGATTTATCATTATAATGTGTATTTTGAACAAAAACATACATAACACCATTTTCTGCACTTCTACCATTGGAAAACACTAAAAGCCACACAAAAATAAAACCTTTTTCTCCCACCTCTACATATGGCACAAGTCACCCATGCTGGCTACCATCCCCTCCTGTCTCTGACATGCCCCTGGCCCTCCCCTCATTTCACCCAGTTATGCCCAATCCTCAATTCACTATGTCCACCCCACCAATTCAGCACCTTTGGCAGGCCTTTGTCTTCCAACCAACACGAGCAGGTCCTCTGTGGCCTCTCCAGCAGTGATCTGGAAGCATGCAGCTATGCTTGCAACTTGATCACCATTTAGAATGGCAGGAAAGGGAATTCTGCCAACCAGAATGCTAACTGTGGTGGTGACAGCAGGGCATCAAATCAGGCCATCCTAAAAGTTCCTGATTGTGAGAAATGCTTCTACAGTAGCTTCTAAGATTCACAGTCCAGTCCTATCCAACTTTCCAGTCCCAATGCAGCCACAATGCAGCTCCAACGTGAGGGTACCAATGTTCTCTTCCTTTGAAGTGGTCTAATGACTGACCCCCCCACCACAGGATGCAGTGCACACCCCATTGGTCTAGTAGAATCAGTGCTGAAAAGTTAGGATTGGACTGTCAGCCTGGTATTTCATGATTCTGAATAAGAGTTGAAATTTTCATGATGCTGAATTATATAGAGAGTTGTCTGGCCTGATTCTGTCCTGGGCTAGTACTGGTCTCCTACACACTGCCTGGGAGACAGCCATCACAAACATGCTGTAAGACATGTCACAGTGACCAGGAGAAAGAAGGCACTGATGCAGAACCCAGCACTGGTAGGTGCTGGGCCTTCATGCCGGTCAGAAGACCAGCAGTAGCCTGCAGCAGGAAGTTCCACACCTCTCATGCTCATGCTGTAGCACATGCTCTGCATTCCATGTACTCTTCAATATCCAAGAATAGATTAAAGGGAACTGGAGGCACAGGGGATGTTTGGGCTGTTCAGCCATGGCAGGTAGGAGTTTCCTGGAAGCCTCTACTGGGTACGGTCACGGATGGACTTGGATCCACTGTTGCAATGCAGCTGGACTGAGCGAGAAGAGAGACAACATTTTCAGTTTAGTTTGTCTAAGCCCAAGTCCTTTCCATTTGAAAAGGGACTGGCAGCCCAATCCTCTGCATGTCTACTCAGCAGTAAGTCCCATTAGAGTCAATGGAGCTTACTTCCAGGAAAGTGTGGATAGGATTGGGTTGTTAATTGCCTGCAGCGTCAACCATGTATTTATAGTTTTTAAGCTCATTCTTAACAGTGAGGAACCCAGTTGAGACAGGATGTCCCTCAGTTCTGCTACTATGTGGATTGCCTCTGAACTGAATGTCACAATGTTAGTATGTCTACAGTGGTTTAGCTCGTGGGAGGCAGGCAGTACCATGTGGCACACTTGGGGACGGTGATACTATGAGTGGCCTAAACTGTGGATACTTTTGTATTTTTGAATCATGCCGTCATGATATACATCCTTCGATAGGTAACAGTGCAAAATGTAATGAAACACACCGTGTTATCTGTTTTCTTTCAAACATTCTAGCCAAATAACCAGAAAAGGAAAACACAACTGCCTTATGTAACAAACAGTGGATTTCTTTAACTCAGAACCAACCAATGAGACTTGGGGTGCAATCCTAACCAACTTTCCAGCACTGACTTAGCTGTGCCAATGTGGCGTGCAAGGCATCCTGCAGTGGGGAGGCAGTCAAAGGGGCCTCTTCAGCATATGGGCATGTTTGTTACCTTCCCTTGGGGCTGCACTGCAGCTAGGTCAGTGCTGGAAGGTTGGTTAGGATTGTGCCCTAATTGTTCCAAGAGCAAATGAGGTGTGATAAAACAGCATGGAACCCATAAGTGTTAGTCCGAGTCAGCTCTAATTTCCATGGATCAGAACTCACACTAGCACTCCTATTCTTTTGTGTGTGTCAAGTTTGCCACTTGTTCTTTGTTGGTTAGTAAATTGTTGGGTGACCTGGAATGTTGTATAGTTAAATAAAAAAAAAATAAAGTTAATGGGGGTGATACTAACCCTAGTCATGTCACTAGTGGGACGTTTGGGTTCTGTTAGTCACTGGCTGAGTTGAAGTTTGTTTGTCACTTTTAAGTTAGTCACTCTTAAAGTGGACCCCAGAAGCTGGTGGGGACAGGATCACAAAGAAGGGGACATGTGGGGGAGGGGATAACATTGCGGATGGAAAGTTTCTTATCTTGGAAGGATGGAGATGAGTAGTGGAGCAATAGACTGAAGGATTACTATTGGGGGTTATTAAATGAATTGTGAGTTCTGGTGGAAATGGGGACTGGGAATAGGAGGAGGGGGTGAGAATAACTCTGAGAAAGTTTTACTATGTCAAGTTTATAATAATCACAAATTAAAAAATGTTCTCGTGGGTTTTGCTTCCATGCAAGGTCTTTCAGGTCACACGGAATTCCTGCAGCTTGTTAACTAGGAGGCAGGGTTGCAAGTTAATGTGGGGCATTGGGGACTTTGTGTTTTGTTGGTGCCTGCCTTAGACGACTTTAAAAGTGGGTTCCAAACATTAATGGTGGACTACAGGTCTATCCGTGGTTATTAACCGTTCTGGCTACAGTGAAACTACAGCTGCAGGGGCAGGATATCACAGAATACTAGCTGCAGAGACTTTCACCCCCTGCTTGGGGGGGGGGGATGTTCAATGCCTTTATTTTCTGGCCTTGATTATTATACATTTCATGTCATGACTCCTACTGAAAATAATTTTGTCATATACAGGGGGCCGTGTCAAAAATGTATGGGCCCTTGGTGTCCAATGACCTAGCCATGCATCTGCAAGTATAATCACAGTCTCTGCATTGCCAGAAGGCCAAGGTGGCAGGTTCCAGTGATCTCAAAAGAACTCCTGCTCCACAATTGACTCCAGTGTTTTGTTTTTCTTGTCCTCCAATCAGCTTCACCACTTTCTGAGAAACTTTCGCTTCAACAATAACGCAGGCGAAGAAATATTCTTTGAAAATGGGGAACTGGCAACAGGTTTTGATATCGTCAATATAGTCATGTTCCTCAATCACTCTTTCCGTAGAGTCAGGATAGGAAAGATGGGCTCCTGAAGGAGAAGAGTTTGCCATTAATGGAAGTGTCATTGTGTGGAAACAGAAGTTTGATCAGATGGGAAGGATCTGAATGCATTTTCTGAGCTACAGTTGCATAGTTGTAGAAGAACTCAGAAGTACTCTTCAGAAGATGCCTGGGAATGCATATTCCTGTACATGATGCACTTACTCTGAAGCAAGCCCACTGGGATTTACTCTGGATCTGCCAGTCCTCTGTGGTTATAGTGACGCAAGAGTAACACCTACAAATGTGGCTGACTTGTTATAATGTTTGTGCTTGTAGACTAGGATGAATAACATGGATAATATATGCCAAATTTTCATATGTGCAGGCATATGTTATCCATGCTCTTTTGTCCCCTTGTTTGTCCATCTCTTCCCATGAATTTTCAGGCTGAATTGATTATGGTGATGAGAAGAGGTGGTATGTAAAGGAACTAAAGGAAAACATCTGGGGACTGAAGGATTCTATATGTAGAACAATATTGTAAAGACACTCATTGGAACTAACTAGGACAGCCCACCTATGTAAACCATCTTGAGTAATATCTGATGAGAAAGGCCTTATGTAAATACAGGTGTGTGCTACTTAATGACAGGGACACATTCCCTGATCCCTGTTACGTGATTAGGTCATTAAGTGAACATTCAATCCAATATATTGCCTTTGTTGTGTAAACAGACACCCGCTGCCAGACAGTAGCTGGCTGCACAGGCTACTGGAGACAGATGGCCTCTTCTTTGCATTGAGAGCCTCTCTGTTGTGTAGAAAGACACTCTGCTGCAGGCTACGGGAAATGCGATTGCCTCCTTAAGAGCACCTTCATTGTACTTTGACCACCGTCATATATGCGATCAGTCATGAAGTGAACCGTTGTTAAGCGGCGCATGCCTGTATAGAAGTAAATCAATACCTATAAGGGGTCAGAGGAGCTCATGAGATGTGTGTCATAACTGTATTCTCATGCAGAACAAACCAAACCAAACATCACAGCAATGAGAAAACAGTTGATTTCCATGCTAACCCTTTCTCCTTTGGAGTTTTTTGAAGATGCTGCCCCAATCGACATGTACTGAGAGCTGCCGTCCTGGACGGACAAAGGTGGTACGCCAGGGGGAGCAGATCTGTTGCTATGATTGTGCTCAGTGCTCTGAAGGGAGGATTTCCAGCCAGCTGGGTAAGTGAAGAAGGTGATGCTCCATCCAATCGGTGTTCCAGAAGTTTGTGGAAATGAGCTGCTCAAAGGTCTTCCAGCCCAATCTTTTCTTTCCCAGCACTCAGAGGAACAGTGGCGTCAAGGAACTTTTGTCCCCTTCCCCCTTGGAATGTCTCAGGTCCCGCTATGGGGCTTCTCATGTTTGCACCAGCTATTTTGCTGGCACAGATGTGAGATCCTTCATGTCAAGCTATTAGGTCAGACACAGAGGATGGAATCTGGTGGAGGAGGCCTCAGAGATCATTATGCCTTGAAGAAACAGGCTGAAGGCCAAGATGGGAGAAATAGTCAACGTGATACAGTGCTGGTCCTGACATATCATGAGAGCTTTATAGTAGCATCCTGGTGCTGAATGAGCTAAGAATCTGGATTTGCCTGGTGAGATTCTCCATTTACGTGACACATTCCCTCTCTGCCTTAGCTGCAAGTGGGCATAATAATAATTATTGAAACAACAGCACAATCCCATGCATGTATATGCAAAAGTACCATTAAGCTCAATGTGATGTGCTCCCAGGGAAGTGTTTATAGGATGTCAATATGTTCCATTGAATTCAGTGGGACTTATTTCTGAGGCTAAGAGGCAAAGAAGGAAGGCCCATAGCCAGGGAGACAGACCAGGGACAGACTGCACTTGCTCCCAGTGTGGAAGGGATTGTCACTCCCAAATTGGCCTTTTCAGCAACACTAGATGCTGTTCCAGAACCACCTTTCAGAGCGCGATACCATAGTCTTTCGAGACTGAAGGTTGCCAACAACAATATTTCTGAGTAGTCATGCACAGGGTGATGTGAGAGCAGCAGTTCACAAACATTTTGGTTTCTGGAACCCTTTACAGTCCTAAAAGGAGTCTCTGCATGTGTAATGTCTCGGGTAGCCCCTGAGCACCTGTGCATTTACAGAGTGCTGCAGCACCAAAGGCCTTGCAGACATTTGAAAAGCTTTCTCAATGCAATCATCTTCCTGGTAATTATCTAAATCACTGCCTTCCGTTAGAGAACTCTCAGGGATAATCTGAAGCTACTTGCAACATTCATAACAAAAATAGTGAACTGTACCTCGGGAGCTGAGGATAAAATGTTCATTTAAGCTTTTGAAAAGCCAGCTACACGAGGCAGGTGTAGGGTATTCACTGCATACAGCCAGGTGTCTGTCGCTTGAGTATAAAGACCTCATGTGAGAAACTTGGCAGTGGGGATTCGCTCAGCCCCTCTACGGTCATTTCTCCTCGTGACTGATGATTATGTTCATGGTGCCTCATGTGTGAAAGTCACTGGAAATTGGTAGAATGCTGTGGGGCTGAGGTTCAGACATGCTGCTGTTCAGATGCTCAACAGTGCTGCTGCTACTGCTGCCGCTGCCTTATGGTGTCATCAACCACTGCCACTACAGGGGGGGATGGCAGAAGAGCACCCATAAGTCTCCAGACGTTACTGTTGGAGTCTTTGCTTCTCTCGCAATTATTGATCAGAAAGTTCTCTCTTTTAAAGAAACTCCAGATGTTTCTTCCCCGAAAGGAATGTAAGTTTGGGTTGTGGTTTGGATTAAAATTCAGTGTTACAAATATAGAAAAATTACTCGGGATTACATACTTTGAGACTGGTGGAAATAGGGGCGGTAGTGGTGGCATGAAGTTCAACTTCACATGTGCAAAAAGACCCCAGCAACTAGAGAACTGGAAGCTCTAGATGAACACTAAATAAATATTGTTATTGTTATTATTATTATTGTTATTATTAACACTGACTAGGCTAAACTCTTTCCATGTGCCCTGCTCATTATCCTTGTGTGGAGAAGTTTTTTTGCAGGAAGGAACATAAGATTTGGTTATGTGAGCTGCAGCTGGTGCTCTAAAGTGGTTTTGCTAGTGGGTGTCCTTTTAAAGATGTGTGGAAAAGGAACACACATGAGGGAAAGCTAATAGGCATGCAGGTTTGGGTGTGGTGGTCAATGGCACAACTTAGTGGCACAAGTTACTGGAATGACACACAAGAGCTATGGGGCACAGTGGTGATGGTGTAACAATAGATCACTTTTATTGTGGGGTTAATAATGCAACAGCAAAATTGTGCAGTCAAAATACAAAGCAATACAGTGTATCTGATATTTTCAACCTCTTTCAGCTCATGGCACACTGTCAGGGGTGTAAAATTGTAAAGACTCACCATGGGTTCTTGGACAAGGCACACCGAGCTGCCAGTCAGAGTGCCCACATCACCCAATGGCCTAATAAATGACCCTCCCCAAACATCCATGGCACACATGCAGACCGTGCGTGGCACACCAATGTGCTACTCAGATGGGTTGAAAATCGCTGCAAAGTATTCACTACTCACTCATACAACTCGGCATAATCTTAAGCAGTTGCTAGGGCTGTAATCCCATAAACACTTACCACATGTTCATATCATATGTTGAATGCTTGGTGCTGATCTCAGGCCTTCCCTTAAATGATTCCAACCTAGACAAGAGTCCTGGACTCAGACATGTCAAGGAGAACATGATGGAGGTGCTAATTGTGTCCTCAACTTGGCTGCAAACGTGACAAGAAGCTAGAGAGGCTTAGTGAGTCACTGGCCAGGCTTGCCAAAGTTGCTCTATCTGTATCTGCTACAGGAGTTTGAAGAGTTGCAGGAACATAAGAACATAAGAACATAAGAACAGCCCCACTGGATCAGGCCATAGGCCCATCTAGTCCAGCTTCCTGTATCTCACAGAGGCCCACCAAATGCCCCAGGGAGCACACCAGATAACAAGAGACCTCATCCTGGTGCCCTCCCCTAAATCATGAATCATGATTCATAAATCAGGAATCATGGGGCTAGTTTGCCAAGACTACTGACCCAGTGTTATCCGGACCTTGTGCTGATTGACTTGCAATCCTTCAGCCCAAGGCTTGGGCTGCAATGGTACACAGGCCACCAGCACAAATGGCTGGAGCCCCTGAATGCGGAAGGAGTGCAGATCCCATTCCAGAGCAGGTGGGTCAGCAGAGGAGGTGCTCCGAGGAAGGATAGGGCTGGGAGGCATGTCGAGGGTGAGCCTCAGTGACAGTGGGGGTGTCAGTATGCTAAGCCCCCAGACTGGGTCAAATGCAGTTGCTTGGATCTACTCAGATCTATGTCAGCAGCAAAGCTGGTTTCTTACAAGCCGGAAGAGTTTAAAATGTAGAAGGAAATAGATCAAAAGAGGCAAAATGGATACTTGATTAGAGAGACACACTGTCCAATCCCATCCCCTGCCACTCTAAAAGATGGAGGTGCACACTGCATGCTCTGGGGGGAGTTTGAGGTTTCTGATGGTGCACACACACAGTCGCCAGCCATTCACACTGGTGGCTCCATTACATGCCCTGTCACTGCTTCTGTAGTGGAGAGGGATTCCAGTGGTGGAACATTTGCTCCATCAACAGAAGGTGCCCGTAGGATTTGGCCAAAAGCCGTCTTCCAGAGTATGAGGGTGCAACCATGAGCTCTCAGACAGGTTGATGGTTTCTTATAAACCAGAAGAGTTTAAACAGGGGGAGGAGCTACAGTCTGGGCAATAAGACGCAGATTTTATGAGCTCCGTCTGACCTTCAGCTTTGGGTGCCCCTTCAAGGCTTTGGAGGGGCTATTTCTGGCTAGGAGAAGCCAGGAAAGTGCTTGAGACTTGAGGTGAGCAAACCCTTGGGGAAAGCAACCTCTAGGTTCGGGTAGAACCTGTCTCTTCAGCAACGAAGTGAAGGAACTCTATCAGCCATTAACTGGCAGAGGCAGCCTGGATTCCTCCCCTCCCTCTATGGCTTGGATTGCAGCTCTAAGGAAGGAGAAAATGCTCCAGGCTGTTTTTCTAATCTACCATCAAGAGGAGTGGTACAGCTTTCGAAATTCGGTGTCTTTGAAAAGGTGACTGAACAGACAGAAAGTAGTTGCTTAAAGAGAGGAAGAGAAGAGGCTTTTGGATTCCGCATCCCCTCAGAAACCCACTTCAGAGACTGTGTGTTTTGCATTCAGTCACAATTATAAAGACTAAATAAGACTAATCAAGTGAACAAGAAGAACAGAGTGAACCACTGAGAATTTCCAGCTGCTTTGTTATGCACCAACCAACAACCAACAAAGAACAATTAACAGACAATTAAGGGACATTTGAAACACCTTATAAGGATACCATGGAGTAGGGAGACATCTAGTGGAGAAATCATATAAGAAATATTAATGTATTGGTGCTCTGAAAATATTTAGTTTAAGATATTCAGCAAAAAGAAAAAAAGTAAAGGGGACTCTGGAGGAAGCTGAGTTGAAGAGACTTTCTGTCTGCGTGGGTGATGAATAAGCATTAAACAGAGATTAATACTGTAAACATTATTGAGATTTTGATTTATTGAACTGATATAGTGGATATCCTCCGTCTCACTCAGCTCAGCTCAGCTCTCTCTCCAATTTCCAGGTACCCACAATGCCCTCTCTGCCCCTCCCCCCCCCGCATCCTCCATCTCACTCAGCACAGCTCTCTCTCTCATTTCCAGGTATCCACAGAGCCCTCTCTGCCCCTCCCCCCACATCCTCCATTTCACTCAGCACAGCTCTCTCTCCAATTTCCAGGTACCCACAATTTCCAGGTACTCCAATTTCCAGGTACCCTCCAGGTGAGACAGAGGATGTGGGGGGGAGGGGCAGAGAGGGCAGCACTGTCACTGCTTCTGTCGTGGAGAGGGATTCCAGTGGTGGAACACTTGCTCCATCAACAGAAGGTGCCCATAGGATTAGGCCTTAGGGCTGCATGGCTATTCACATTGACCTGGAAGTAAGCCCCATTGAACACAATGAGGAGACATGCATACGGTGGCAAAGTAAAGAATCATAGAGCTGGAGAGACCTAAAGCGTCATCTAGTCCAAAACCCTGCCTGGAAGCAGGAAATCCTCTTAGAGCATCTCCAAAATAAAACAAAACCAGTTTTTAATGAAACATTCCCTGCACTATAAGGGGATCTGTTTGTCACTTTCTACCCTTGAAGGTCATCAAGGCATGAGCAAAAAGCCGTTCCATGATAGAAACAAAACACGTTACCTCTGAAACCAGCCTCCCCTTCTCAGGAGTTGGGGAACTGAGGCTCCACTTTCCTCATTGGCTTGTTCCAGGAGAAGAAACTTGTCATCCAGTTCAACCACCCATAGACTATGGGAAGATGAGTGGGCACATCCAGCGGGCCAGGTGACCAGATCCCTTCGGACTTTTGTTCAGAAGGAACTAGTGTGATAGGGTTATTTTATTTTCCATCTCTTTTTCTTGTTGGGCCATCGAAAGATGTTACTAGGAATTCCTTGCCTGTTAACTGGGCATACCGAGATATAGAAAGTCCATAAAAGCAAAGCTGCATGAGGGCCCATCAACTTGATTTTAAGCACGAGTAAGGGCTATGCAAAGAGCATGGAGCATTCCCATTCACCATATTGAATATGAACCAGAGCCTAAGACTACATGATTGTCTCATTTCAGCATAATTCCAAAGTACTTCCATCGTCACTTTGCCATGATGTTTGCCAGTTTCGAAATCGAGAAAGATGTCAACCTCTTGAGAAACAAGACATTGAATTTTTTACCGATTGAAAACTCTAACAATGCCAGGGGGTCCTGTTCTGGAACTATGGGTCTCCTTTTCACAGATCAGGGGCATCCCCTTAATTACGTCTGTAGCAAGGAAAAGGAACTCATTGTCGTCACTGGGGGGCTCATTCCTCAAAACTCAAAGCTGATGCCTCACATCTTAAATATCTACAGGATCCCACAGGTATGTGTGTTCCCTAATCTAGAGAGAGGTACAGCCACTAGGATTGCTAGGAGACCAGACAATCTGGGCTACAACAAGTGAAGACAGAAGACTCTTCTCTGTTCATTTAGCACAGAGTTGGAATCAAATGTTAATCAATTGTTGTGTGAAATTGTCAAAATCAGATTAAGTTCTTAAAAAACCACTTTAAGGAGGGAATAATTTGTACTGAATTAGCAGCAAATCTATGTGGGATTGTATGTTTCATAATCAGGAGAGAGTTAATGCCACTAGGATTGCTAGGAAAGTAGACCATCTGGGCCATAAGAAGACAGAAGACCGCTCTGCCCATTTAGCACATAGCTTGGAATGCTGATGCCCCACATCTTCAATATCTACAGGATCCCACAGGTATGTGTGTCCCATAATCTAGAGAGATGTACAGCCACTAGGATTTCTAGGAGAGCAGTCCATCTGGGCTACAACAAGTGCGGACAGAAGACTCTGCTCTGCCCATTTAGAGCATAGCTTGGAGTCAAATGTTAATCAGGTGTTGTGTGAGAATGTCAAAACCTGATTAAGTTTTTTAAAAACCACTCTAAGGAGGGAATAAATTGTACTGAATTAGCAGCAAATCTATGTGGGCAAAATATTTTCTCCAATACCTTACCTTGAGGAGGCCTCCATGAAAGCCCCACATTGCAGGATGTAGTGCATAATTCAATGACACCTGAATCAAAACTGGAAAGTTGGACAGGATTGGGTCCTGAGAGCCCAAGCCTATGCCTGTCTACTCAGAAGTAAGTCCGATGATCGTCAATGACACTTGCTCCCAGGAAAGTGCGAAAAGGATTGTAGGCTGAATGACTAATCCTAATCCGCTTGGTCATCCTGCCCAAAACACTACACCCAAAATTGAGACTTCCACATTTTCCATACAGTATAAAGTACAAAAAGATCTACTATATAACCTGCCAGGCATGTGAGAGAGGACCTTTTTATTTAGGAATAATGGGAGATGTTTGTCTGCACTAAAATGCTCATTGCCTTTCCCCTTAGATCAGTTATGGCTTCTTTGACTCTGCACTGAGTGACAGAACTCAGTTCCCTTCTCTGTACCAGATGCTCCCAAATGCAAGATCTCAGTACACTGGGATTGCTCAACTGATTAGACATTTCAAATGGAACTGGATTGGCCTCCTCGTTTCAGACAATAACACTGGAGAAACATTTCTGAGGACTCTCATTCCCAGGTTCCTCCAGAACAACATTTGTGTGGCTTTTACAGAAGTTCTTTCAGGACTAAAGACGTATGTGGAAGAGAACGAACCCTTTTATGACCGTTTAGAAGGAGTAAGACCTATTGTCTCTATGTCCAGGAGCAACGTGATTGTTGTTCATGGAGATTTACTATCTATGGAGAGTTTGAAAGTGATTCTAGCATTTTATGAAAATGGAAAGCAAGACCCAACAGAGAAGGTTTGGATCATGACATCTCAGTGGGATTTTGCTACCGTATTAAACCCGTTTTTATTCACACCCAAATCCTTCAATGGTACCTTGTCCTTCACACCCCACACAAAGGACGTGCCTGGATATGAAGACTTCCTTAAGGCAATAAATCCACAACAGCCTGTGTTTTCTTTCTTCTACAAGTTTTGGTCAATTGCATTTCGGTGTTCACTCCCCACGTTCAACTGGTACCTACCAAACACAGGGAACTGCACTGGGGAGGAGAAGCTCAGCAGTCTCCCCAGTTCCAGATTTGAAATGAAAATGTCTGATGAGAACTACAGTATCTACAATGCTGCTCATGCTGTAGTGCATGCTCTACATTCCATGTACTATTCAATATCCAGGCATAACTTAAAGGGAACTGGAGGCACAGGGGATGTTTGGGCTGTTCAGCCATGGCAGGTAGGATTTTCCTGTAAGTCTCTACTGTGTACAGTCATGGATGGACTTGGATCCACTCATGCAAAGCAACTGGACTGAGCTAGAAGTGAGACAATATTTTCACTTTCGTTTGTCTTAGCCCGAGTCCTTTCCATTTGGAAAGGGACTTAATTTAGAGGAGCAATAGATTGAAGGATAACTTTTGGGGTTATTAAATGAATTTTGAATTCTGGTGGAAATGGGGACTGGGAATAGGAGGAGGGGTGAGAATAACTCTGAGAAAGTTTAACTATGTCAAGTTTATAATCATCACATACAAAAAAATGTTCTCGTGGGTTTTGCTTGTATGCAGTCTTTCAGGAAATGTTCACAGTATTTATTTTCTGGCCCTGATTATTATTCATTTCATGTCATGACTACTACTGAAAATAATTTTGTCATACACAGGGGGAGGTGTCAAAAATGTATGGTCCCCAGGTTTCCAATGACCTAGCCATTTGCCTGCATGTATAATCAGTCTCTTCATTGCCAGAAGGTCAAGGTCGCAGATTCCAGTGATTTCAAAAGAACTTCTACTCAACTGTTTACCCCTAAGTATTATTTTTCTTTTTCTCCAATCAGCTTCACCACTTTCTGAGAAATGTTCGCTTCAACAATAGTGCGGGTGAAGAAATATTCTTTGATAAAAATGGGGAACTGGCAACAGGTTTTGATATTGTCAACACCATCACATTCCACAATCTATCTTTCCATAGAGTCAGGGTAGGAAAGATGGACCCCTGGGCTCCTGAAGGAGAAGAGTTTGCCATTAATGGAAGCGCCATTGTGTGGAATCAGAAGTTTGATCAGGTGAGAAGGATCTTGTATGTATTTCCTGAGCTATAGTTCAGCAGATGTCTGGGAATTCATATTCCTGTGCATGTTGCACCTACTCTGAAGCAAGCCCTATGGCATTCACTGGGATTTATTCTGGATCTGCCAGACTTCTGTGGTTATCATAACAGTGATGCAAGAATAACACGGACAAATGGGGCAGGCTTGTTATAATGAATAACATTAGAATAGGATGTAGAATAGGATGAATAACCATGGATAATACATGCAAAGCTCATGTATGCCCAGGCATATGATATCTATGCTCTTTTCTCTTTGTGTTTATCCATATCTTCCTATGAATTGTGAGGCTGAATTGAATATGGTGAAGAGGTGGTACGTCAGGTAAGTAACCATGGAAGGAAAACATCTGGATTCATATATAGAACAATATTTTAAAGACACTTATTGGGTCTATAGCCTGCCTACGTAAACCACCTTGAGTAATATCTGGCAAGAAACATATATAAATATAAAAGTAAATCAATCAGTACATGAGGTCAGAGGAGCACATGTCAAATATAAATGTGACTTATATGTCATCACTGAATTCTCGTGCAAAACAAAACAAACATCAGAGCAATGAGAAAACAGTTGATTTCCATATTAAACCACTTTCCTTTGGGTTTTTTGAAGATGCTGCCCCGATGGACATGTACTGAGAGCTGCCCTCCTGGACTGACAAAGGTGGTACGCCAGGGGGAGCAGATCTGTTGCTATGACTGTGCTCAGTGCTCTGAAGGGAGGATTTCCAGCCAGCTGGGTAAGTGAAGAAGGTGATGTTCCATCCAATCGGTGTTCCAGAAGTTTGTGGAAATGAGCTGCTCAAAGGTCTTCCAGCCCAATCTTTTCTTTCCCAGCACTCAGAGGAACTGTGGCGTCCAGGAACTTTTGTCCCCTTCCCCCAAGGAATGTCTCAGGTCCCGCGATGGGGCTTCTCATGTTTGCACCAGCTATTTTGATGGCACAGATGTGAGAACGTTCATGTCAAGCTATTAGGTCGTACACAGAGGATAGAATCTGGTGGAGGAGGCCTCTGCCACTCCCACTCCCCTCCCACCCCATCTCTTCCCCAATTCCCCCACTCAGAATGGAATCCCAAAACCAAAAGGCCATACCACTGTCTGGAGGTCCCACTTGTCCCCACACAGTCACATGGCATTCTTCATCCAGAACTACCTACTCCAAGGGTGCCGTAAATGTGCTTTACGACATGTTTACAACACCCAGTGCCAGCACTGGAGCTCAGCACTGGTGCTATGAACCTTTAGGATTGGACCCTTAGGCCTCAATCCTCAATTCATCATACTGATGCAGTCAGTAAAGCAACAGTTCAGCAGAAAGTATGGCCCAGTCCTATGGGACTGTTATGACAGTGGGGCAGGTGTCTACTGTTGTCAAAGGCTCAGTGATGGCGTGAAGCTGGTGCCACCACTGGGCCAAACCAAGCATCTGCTTCAAAGCAGCTTCAGATCCGGAACCTCATTGCTTCAGGTGCCAGTAAGTCAGAAGTAGGGCATGTTGTGGATGAGGAGAGATCAGGCCAGGGAAAAGAGGAGTTGGATCCTGGTGGCAGCAACATGCACCAGGCTCTAATCCTTGAACCTTGCCTCGGAATACTCCCTGACTCTCCTCAGAAGTGCATCAGCAAAATGGAGGAGGAGACCTACAGGTGACTGGGCAACCCATACGCAACTCTGCTGGCCGGCTGTTTGCCCCCCATGACAGCACACACTTCCTAGGCACAGCACAGCTGACATTTGGGTAAAGCCTGATGCCAGATTTATTGAGGGTTGACATTCAAAGGATACCTAGATATGTTACATACATGGATGTAGACAAAGAAACATTTGAGTGAGTGATTTCTTTTGTATGTATTCATTAGCACACTTCATCCTATGATTGAACTGCACTGTTGCCAGACAGGCTCAGGTGACGCAAGTATACTTTGAACTGTTGAATCCCTGCATGTTTCTTTTAGATGCAGATCACTGCAGTGACTGCCCAGAGGACCAGCATCCAAGCAGGAACCAGGATCGCTGTATCCCCAAAGTCATAACCTTTTTGTCCTATGAAGAGCCCCTGGGAATCGTTCTGGCTTCTTCTGCTCTGCTGCTCTCCACCATCACACTTGTGCTCATGTGGAGCTTCATTCAGCACAGGAACACCCCCATTGTCAAAGCCAACAACTGGAACATCACCTGTGCCCTGCTGTTCTCCCTGCTGTGTTGCTTCCTCTGCACATTTCTGTTCTTTGGCCAGCCCAGAAAGGCATCCTGCATTCTCCGGCAGACCTTGTTTGCCATCACCTTCACTGGGGCTGTTTCTTCAGTCATGGCCAAAACCCTCACTGTGGTCCTGGCCTTCATGGCCACCAGACCAGCCAACAGGATGAGGAAATGTTTAGGGAAGAGATTGGCCATGTCCGTCATCGTGGTGTGTTGTCTGATCCAAACTGGCCTCTGTGCAATGTGGCTGGCAGTGTCTCCCCCCTTCCCAGAGCTTGACACACACTCCCTGATAGGTCAGATCATAGTGCAGTGCAATGAAGGCTCAACCTTCGTGTTCTCCACTGTACTGGGCTACATGGGATTTCTGGCCCTTGTCAGCTTTGTGGTGGCTTTTTTGGCCAGAAGACTACCTGATACTTTCAATGAGGCCAAGCTGATCACCTTCAGCATGTTAGTCTTTTGCAGTGTTTGGGTGTCCTTTGTGCCAGCCTACCTGAGCACCAAGGGGAAATACATGGTGGCTGTGGAGGTCTTCTCCATCTTGGTCTCTAGTGCTGGATTGTTGGGTTTCATCTTTCTCCCCAAATTCTTCATTATTGTGTTGAGGCCCCAGCTGAACACCAAGGAGAACTTAGTAAGGAAAAAGAACTTTGTTACCTGACTGAATTGCTTGAGTACCTTCATCCGTAGCCTTGTGCATGAACCCCTTGAGATATGTCCATTGTTTTATAGGAACTTATGTGACTTCCTTCTATAGTCCCAACTGTTCCACTTGGACATAATCCTGAGATTCATTTCAACTTTCACCAATCTGACATTTCAGGGTCCATCTAATTTCTCGTTCCTTCCTTCTCCTCCAAAGTGTAATCATCTACTTTAGTTATCCTAAGCTGTTTGTAACTGCTCAAAAAATAATAAATGATTATGATGATGGTGAACTGCTTCTTTAAATTGATTGATTGATTGACAGCCTTCATGTTCTCCAGCATCAAGGGGAAATACATGGTTGCCGTAGAGGACTCCATCTTGGTCTCCTGTGCTGGACTGTTGTGTTTCATCTTTCTCCCCAAATTCTACATTATTGTGGTGAAATCTGAGCTGAGCACCAGGAAGCAGATTATAAGGAAAAAATAAATTTGGTACCTGACTGGCCTTCTGTTTTCTTTTCATACTTCTCCTCCTACTCAAGTTTCTGCCTTGCAATTTTGTGCAATATAAACTTATATTTGTATTGCATTTAGCAGGTTGAAACCAGTGAGAATAGATAATAAATGAGGGTGAATTCACTCATTTTCCTCCCAGGTGCAGTAAAATGTGTTCTCTGCTGATCCCTTCTGGAGATGAGACTTAGATATCCTTCTGTCATGCACCTGACACTGACATCTGACCTGACAATAGAGAAAGATATCTCTGTCCAGTAATGCAGGACGCTGAGGAGGTGCAACATTCGTGCCATCCTAATTTCACTTATGGCAGTGGATAGCTAAATGGCACCCATTGAGGACCAGGGATGAGCTATCATGGGCCCACAGGTCACAAACGAAGGTGTCTTGATGAGCTCACTCCACAAAAGTTCTCGCAGGATTCTAGGGGAAGAACAGGCCTAGATTTTGGGTCATAGGAAACTTGATGTCTTTCCTGTGACATTGAGCTCCAGGTGACATTGGTTCATTCCTTCCCAGTCGGAAATGTGATGTTTTAGTTGACCAACAGCCTCAAAATCTCAATGAGTCATGGATGGCTTTTTCCACCTGCTTTCTACACCAGTATAACTTGTCTGTCAACACCCCCTCCCCCCCCCCCAAAAAAAAAAAGTTATCTTCAATACTCAGGTTATTCTGAATCCGCTGAATTCCCCATGGGGGGGAACAGACACACAACCACTTGCTACGGATCAGACAAACATATTTTCTTTACCCCTGCAGATAGTCAAAAAAGTTCTGGTCTGCAATGACCTGTCCTATAATCATAATAATCCCTGCCTTCAGCTCCTGAAAGCACCAGTGGCAGACAGCAGCCACAAAGATCTTTTAACTAAAACCCTTGAATTCTCCTTGGGAGCTGGTGATCTGCTTCAATCCCTTTATAAAGCCTCTCTTCAAAACAATGTGCATCATGTAGATTTAGGAGGCTAAGCCTGCAATCCTAACCACACTTTCCTGAGAGGAAGCCCCATTGAACAAAACAGAACTTACTTCTGAGTAGACCTGGTTAGGATTGTGCCCTAACTGAAGATAACCTTCCTCAGTGGATGTTTGAGAGTCAGACATGGTGTGAAGGCCCTGTTTCCCTCACCCCTTTGGCTATCAAGGTGGGTTCCATAGTTTTGTTTCTTTGTTTGCAAAGGCCGATGGTTGTGTGGCCCCAGCACTGCAAGTGTCCGTGTCACCTTGAGAGTCTTTGAGCGCAATTGAGACTGAGACCAAGATATGCTCCTGTTCAGGCTGTTCTCGTTGCTGCTGCTGCTGCTTTTGCTTCTGCCTCATGTTGTCAGCAAGAACTCTAAATCCAGTTGGGGTCTGCTGCCCGACATTCAACGCAGCCTCCAAGATTCTTCTTCCAATGTTCTTGTCATTGGCGAATTTGTCCCCCTCCATGTTGCTGAACTGAAGGAGGTTTATTTCAGCAAAACTCCGGATGTGTCTTCACTGGAGGCTTAGTAAGTAGCTCTCCTCTGCTTGAAAGATGTACCAAGGGCCATATTGGCAGTCTGGTTCTCCTGCTTCCCATTTATGGTTGTGTGGTCATAGCGCTGTGAGCATCCATGTCACCACGATTGCCTTTGAGTGCAGTTTGGATGGTGGCCTCCTTTTCTCAGCCCCATCCGTGCAGCTGTGTGTGTTCATTTTAATTCTCCTAGTTGCCCTGATAAGTAGCCTGGAGTCCCTGTGGTTTCTCTGAGGTGATGGGGAGAGCTTTGTAACTAATCATAGATTTGAGTCTGGGATACTGGTATCCAAACACAACCCTGTAGTATCTGCTTCATGCTGGATTCCCAGTTTTTCTCTTTCTTTGAGTGGGAGGCAGAAACATCCCCAATTATTGAGTTGAACTGATAATCTGCTCTTCGTTAAAACCAAGGCACAGTTTCCAGTGTGGTAGTGAACCTGTGTCTGGTCAGTTCCAGTGCAGACTGGAGGTTGGGACTGCAAGATAGATTCTTGAGATATTCAAGAGAGTCACACCACATATTGAAATCCCTACGGACGTCCTATTAGACCAGATCATCACTTAAATATTTTTCTCCTGACAGGGATGTTTCCAGATCATTTTCTTTCCCCACTGATTTCTGAAGTAAAGAAAAGGTGTAGAAGGGAGGGGGGGGGATGTCCTATTATTTTATTTTTGTACAGAGGAGCATATGAAGTGGCACCGCCAGGCACAGAATTATTTCTGTACTGAGAAATACATCTGGTCTAAGAGGCAGGAAGGCAGTGAGGATCTGTCAGGCTGCTGTCAGAACAAAAACCACCAACAACCACCCACCCCATAGGTTGGCATCTTGAGTGTGTGTGTGTGTTTATTGATTTAATCACCTGTTCCTTAATTGTAAAATTTACTGATTCGTTTGGACTCTGGGCAGATTACAGCAGTGACCAACAAATGTACCTGATCAACTGCATCCCTCAAAAGTTCAAAATCTGATTTAGGAAATGGAAAAGATGTGGGGAAACAGTGGCAGACCAAAGTAATATAGTCACCATTTTTGAACATTCAACGCAGCCTCCGAGACTCTAAGACTCTAAGACTCTAAGACATTAAAACTAAGGCACAATCTGGCTTATCGAGTCTGTGCCAGCTATTTTGCTAGTGCAGACCCGAAAAACTCTGTGTCAGGCTTTCCTACTCCATAAGAAAGTCAGGATATGGTGGATCAGAGCTCTGCCAATCCCGCCCCCGGCCCCAGTTCCTCCTCCCTCCCCATCCTCCCCCACACTTGTTCCTTCCTCTCCCCAGAGGCTGCACTGCCACCCGGTGGTTTCAATCACCCATGGCAGCGGCACGTCCTCCTTCTGCCAGTACTGAGTTGATGCCTGACTGGTGCAGGCCCAGTGCTGGTGCTCCTTAATGGCCAGGTACCATAAACATGCTTTACAGCACGTTTACGGCACCTGGCACTAAAGTTCAGAGCTGGCGCTGGGCCGTTTCAGGATTGGGCCTGAACTCATATCCCTGTAGCTAACTATTCAACTGGTTAAGCTTCCCTGTCAAGCTATTGGTTCATCCAGCCCATTATAGTCTACTCTGTTTGCTTGCAATTGAGAACCAGAGGCGGTTCTCAGGAGGTGAAGGAGGTGGACTTTGAGCTTTGTGCATCAAAACATGTGGTCAATTTGGAGCAGTGTTCCTTCCCCCTCCAACCCACTTGGATTTCTGTAGAATTTATTTTGAATATCTATCGCTTTTGTCATCAACCATTGCATTATACCCACAGGTATAATGGCAGAGCCTGAGGGGCACATGCCCTGGGTGTTATGGTGGGGGGGGCGCATGACTGCCCCTGGGTTCCATGCAGTCATCTCCAGGTTCTCCCAAGGGGGTGAGGAGCCATTAGCTTTGCGTGCTCCATTCTGGCTTCTGTGGTGGCTACCAGTCTCCACAGAAATTGGAATAGAACGCTCAAAGCTGGCTGAGCCTCAACCCCCAGGCAGAACCCTGAAGTGACATCATGACATCACAAGATGTCATGATGTCACTAGGTGTCATGACATCATAATGTCACAACATCACATGGTGTCATGGCGCCATTGCCCCGGGAGCTGGGGTGAATTGTTTTGCCTTTGTCTATACCCACGATGATGAGAACTCAAGGAACAGGAGAGTACTGCTGAATTCCCCCCTTCCCCCGGAATTGTGTGGAGAGCGTCCCATATTCGGACACCGCATGCAATCAAAACTTTGGATTGTCAGACATCATGCACTCTGATGCTGCTGAATTTGCAAACAGAATGCATGAATTGAACATTCCAACAAATAAAGCACAACACTGTGTAACAAAATTCAATTTCATGTTTATCTGAATATTTTCAAGCTTTTTATGAATTTTGGTGAGGTTTTTTGAAAATGCTACTATTTTGGCACAGCATCAGTAGTTTAGCTCAGTGGTTCCCAGACTTTTGGGCACCACAGTCCTCTTCATGCTTCATGGTGGGTCACAACCCAGTGCTCAGTGCTGCACTGAAAAGCCTTCCTTGGAGTCCCTGGAGGCTGCTTGTGGGTTGTGCCTGCCCATGACCCACTCATCTGGCCCCTGCAGGCCTCAGGAAGACTCCTGGATGTGACAGGAAGTCACAGAAGTGAACAGGAAATAAACCAGAAGTGGCTTCTGAGAACTGAAAGTTGCTTCTGGTCTCATCCAGGAGGCATTTTGAGGCTGGTGGAGAGAGCTGTGGGTCAGCAGGGTCAGGAATCAAGCTCCAGGGACTCAGTGCAGCACTGAACATTGGGATGCAACCCACCCACATCCCACAGTTTGAGAAACACTGGTTTAGCCACAGTCTACACTACACAAGTCTACGTAGTTGTAAAATACTGTGTGTATAATACTGCATTTGGCAATAGGATGGGGGATGTAAGAGAACTACAAAAGCTTTGATGATACCAAAAAAACTAAGGGTGCAACCCTAACTTGCACTGGAACTGGCAGGACAGCATACATGCACTGTATCCAGCACAAGTTTCAGGCAGCCAGAGGCTCCGCCAGGGGCAAGGAGAAATATTTCCCTTACCTCAGGGAGAGCCACTGCAGTCCGAATGGGGCTACTCGGATCTGCTCCACCTCTGGAAGCAGTGCAAATCCGAGCAACCTGGGACTGCCCTGGGCCATCCGGGAATGGGACTAGGATCTGGCATAACTGCAGGATCCTGGCCCCGCCTCACGTGTCTTGCCCACTGTCCCACCTGCCCTCCCCTGTCCTCCCACACAACCACCACTCCCAGTTCCACCCTCCCCCACCCCATTACACCCCCTTTCTGCCTCTTTCACTGCCTCTGCGCCACTCAGAGCCTTACCTCTCAGTGCAGGTTTCTGTTAGTTGGAATGCAGCACCAGCCTTTCCATCTGTGCAGACTACGTTAGAGTAGTCGCAACACAGCACATTTATACACAGCATTTATTATTTATTATATGTGTATTTATATACACATTTATTACAGCACTATAGGCTGGAACAGAATTGGCATTGGATTGTGCTCAGAATTGTAAAATAAATATTAAAAATTCCATATAAACAATTTTTTGTGTTACACAGTGTTATTTGTGTATGTTCATAACTATATGATTATGAACAATTTGAAAGAATTTAGTATGACAAACACGTTCAGTAGTAGCCAGTTTCATACTGACTCATACTACAATATATCCACAAGCAAACAATCAGCGATCAATTTTTACATAACAGAGAAAAAAAATTTAAGTTTTAAAACGATTTTAAAATTGCAAATAATTCACTGGAATGTAGGGTTCATTTGCACAACAATGCAACTCTTTCACTCCCTTTGATCAAGAAAGAGGCGTGTAAACTTTTGTTTCATCTTCCCCATGGCTCCCTTCATTTCTTGGTTTCTCAGAGTGTAGATCAGAGGATTGAGGGCAGGTGTGATGACCGTATAGATAACAGAAGCCATCTTGTCCACCTGGGAGTTGGAGGAGGGCTTCATGTACACAAAGATAACGGGTCCATAGAAGAGGCAAACTACAGTCAGGTGGGAGCTGCAAGTGGACAGAGCCTTCCTACCACCCTTCCCAAAATGGCCACAGAGGGTGGCCAGGATGGTGGCATATGAAACCAGCAAAGTTAGAAAGCCGGGTAGGGTTATCACAGCATCACTAACAACTATGACCATCTCGGCAACATAGACATCTGAACAGGCCAGCTTGATCAACTGTGGAATTTCACAGAAGAAATTATCCAACACATTTGCTCCACAATATGGTAGCTGAGCCATTATTACTGTCTGACAAATGCCATGAATGAGTCCCCCTGCCCAGCAAAGTAGGAGGAGACTGAAGCAACGTTGTGGGTTGATGATGGTTGTGTACCTCAGCGGGTGGCAGATGGCTACATAGCGATCATAGGCCATGACAGCAAGGAGGAATATTTCCGCACTGCCAAAGAAGTGGAGGCCAAATATCTGGGCCATGCAGCCCCTATAAGAAATGGTACTGCCACTGTTCAATAGATCGGTTGCTAGTTTTGGGGCAGCCACTGAGCCCATGGTCATGTCAAGGAGGGATAGATTGGAAAGGAACAAATACATGGGGCACTGGAACAGCCTGGGCTCAGACCACACAGTCACCATAATTAGCAAATTACCCAGAAGAACGGTGGCATAGCAGGTCAACACCAGCATTAAAAGGT
Organism: Tiliqua scincoides; assembly: GCF_035046505.1. Taxonomy (NCBI): domain Eukaryota; kingdom Metazoa; phylum Chordata; class Lepidosauria; order Squamata; family Scincidae; genus Tiliqua; species Tiliqua scincoides. Next base: position 139,488,488 of record NC_089825.1, on the reverse strand, counting down.
AGAACTGAGCAGAGCGGGAGAAGGAAAAGTTCAAGAATACAAACTCTGTAATGGAGGACCCATTCATCTTGATGGCTGGTGCTAGAGGAAAAGCAAATGGGACACTGTTAACACTCCAGGCACTGGTCACATCTTCCCACACCATATTCTCCTCCTGAAACTATTAAGAGAATCAACAAGTTCTTGCTCTTGCAGGTCCAAACCTCTGCTGGGCTGGGCTGGCCTGGCCTGCACAGTGCATGGCTGGTGACCCAGAGTCTGGTTCCTCCTGCTTACTAGATGGAAACTAGGCTAGCTGGGAGAGATGAGAAAGGTTTTATTAACTTGTCCCCAAGTTACACTGCCCCCCACTTATGCTGTCTTTCTGGCCTAATTTTTTAGCTTTTTGTTGGATTTGTGATGGGGGCACAGGATCCAGGGGGTACCACTGCCCCTGAGATCTGTCTCTGTTCCATTTCTTTCTATTTGATCAATACCTTGTGACCCTTCTCAGCCTAATTTCACTTGTCCTGTGTTTTGTTTAGGAGTGTGGAAGTGATGCACGGTGAGCCTGGTAGTTATGGTATAGGATGCTTACCTGAAATGTAAACAGCATGGTTTTTGATCTCTCTCTCTCTGAATGTCCAAGCAAGTTCAACTTGAGTAAAAAAAATGGTTCTCCTACAAGTCAAGCGGTGGCTGGATTTGGCAGCGTGCCGCGCAGTGTTCTCATTACAGCAGAACAATGTTGATACATTTGAATGAAGTATTTGACTTCAGAGCACAGGAAAAAAAAATCCAGCAGTTTGAATTCGGCTTGAAGTTTTAACATTGCTTTAATGTCCAGTTTGAAGACTTTTGGAGCACTAGGCTGTGCACACACATGCTAGAAAGCAAGTATTCACACCAGCTCTCCTTATTGTTCTTGTTCTTCATTTCAGAAACCAGTTTTGGTGCATTAACACATGTGACTAGCAAGTAGTAATATTTTAAGTTGTAGTAGTCTAACAGCATTAGAGGTTTAAGACAACATATCAAAAGCTACTTCCAGGTTCACAGCAAAGCATTTCCGGATTAACACATTGCAAAGGTCAGATTCCCAGAGAAAATCATTTCACTGCGGTTTTTAGATGAACACACACACCTTGACGTCAATGGCAAGTATGTTGCCTTACGAAGGCCACAGTACATCATCCGATGGTTATGAGGTGAGGTAACTTGTGTGTGCAGTGCCATCGGCTAACTGCTGGGGGTATATTGCATATGATGGATGTATAAGATGGCCTACTATAAAACAACAGATGTTTTAAACCCACCAATGAATTATCTCCAAAGAGAAATCTATGTGTCTCAAGGAGGGAACCCCAGATTGTCATAAAAGTGCGCTGCAGAAGGCACTCTGGGCTTTGCTTCTCTACTTCCACTTCTGACTTGTACACACACACTCTCAAAGCTTTGCATAATGTTGGTGTGATTTCTCTCACTTTGGATTTACAATAAAGGCCTGGATTTGATCACCTTTGCCTCCTGAGTTTGCTTTGGTACCTGGGATCACAGTGCAACATCTGAGATCTCTTGTAACATCTAGGATCCCTTGCAACATCTTGGTTTTTGCACCTTGCAACAGAAGGAAGACAGTCTTTGTATCTGTTCAGTAAGTTTCTGTTCTATATAGGAAGCAGTGGCATAGCTAGAGGGGTTGAAGTAAAAATATTTTTGCTTACCTCCACCTAAGTCCTAGGCCACCTATGGGTCTCCTCAGACATACAGCACCCATTTTGGAAAAGAGGGGAAATGTTTTATAAGAGGGGGTGATTTGCTACAAATCCACCCTTCCTGCTTCCTCCCAACCCACTGCTTCCTCACCTGCTCTCTTCCTTCCCCGGCCTGTGCATGAACCACTGTGCTGCTGACATACTGACCCTGGGGGATCTGGAGGGGCTGCTGCAGCACAGCCGGTACCACTTGCTTTCTCTGGCAGAGACCCAGTGGAGCACTAGAGAGCACCCTGATTTGCAATGTAGGAAGGCTGCAATCCTAACCACACTTTCCTGAGAGTAAGCCCCATTGAACAAAACAGGACTTACTTCTGAGTAGACCTGGTTAGGATTGTGTTCTGAGTTGGGCTGCTGTGCTGTCAGAACCTGAGTTCCAGCAGCATAGCCTGGTGATAGGATTGGCGGAAAGGCTGCAATCCTATCTACACTTACCTAAGAGTAAGCCTCATTGACGATAATGGGCCTAACTTTTGAGTAGGCATGTGTAAGATTGGGCACGGAGTCCAAAGTTTTTGTTACATTTTGTTTGATCAAGACCTATTTCAGTAACAAATTTGGCCAATGTTTAAAAATTTGGAAAACAGAAATGGAAAGTTTGGTGTGTTTTTTTCCATTACTGTATTAACGTACTTAAGGCCCGATCCTATCCATGTTTCCAGCACTGACGTAGCCATGCCAAAGGGGCACACACTGCCTCCTATGTTGGTGGGAGCAGTCACGGAGACCTTCCCAAGATATGGGAATGTTTGTTCCCTTTTTCAGGGCTGCATTGTTCCTGCATCGGTGCTGGAAAGTTAGGATTGCTGGATAGGATTGCACCCTGAATTCTTGTAAACAGGTTCATAGTTATATTTATGTAGTCTCTCTATTTCTGGAATATATATGTATATATGGTACAGGCATCTTCGTGAATCAACATTCAATTTTCTTCTTAATAAACTCATTAGTTTCTCCTTTATTATATGGATCCACTCAAACGAAACATCTTTGCTTTTCCCCCCTTCATTTAATCCGTAGACTGCAAATTAGATCAACGGTCTCATGAGTGTTTAAGAAAGTATGTTTGAAATGGGGTTGGAATGAAATTTGACAAAGTACAACATTCAGGCATTCAGAAATGCATAAATTGTTGTTAAAATATACCTCCACCCTAGAACATCGCTATGATGCTACCGCAAATGTATGCAAGATATTGGGCAATAATATTCCTTTCTACTACTCAGGTAAATAGAAATAAAATTAACAACTGCTTTCAGTCTTTGTTGGCAGTGCCAAGTTTCTGAAGGAGATTCTTATAATATATGATTGAATTGTCCTGGATCCAAGTGATATCAGAAGAAAAATATAACAATAATTTTTTTAAAAAATTACATTATGGTGCTTTTTTAGTGTTCCCAAGTTGAATTTATATTGGGCTGAGCAATTTGTGTACCAGAATCCTTGGGAGTTACACTGTCTGAGTTAATGATATTATAAATATGCACTGATATCAATAGTGAAAAAGAAAATAAACTCCTTCCTCTACAGCTCAAAATATGTTTAATGAAAACAAAACACAACTTCCATACTTTATCCACTCGATTATAGGGTTAGATTTTTCAGCTATCATTTTTATCAGTTTAAACATTTCAATCATTTTGTTGGTTTAGGATCTATTTAAAAAAAATGAAAATTATGTGAAGTGTTGCAAACAGAAAAGTAGCTTCTAAATGCAATAATTGATCCTTACACCAAAAACAGCACTCTTAGGGCACAAGCCTAACCAGGTCTACTCAGAAGTAAGTCCTATTGTGTTCAATGGGACTTACTCCCAGGAAAGTGAGGTTAGGATTGCAGCCTTGGTGAGTCATGGACAAACACATACACATTTAGACTTTAAAACAACCTGTAGCTGCAAAAAATGGCTTAAGCAAGAAAACAGAAGCAACAGATTAAAGAGTTTACAAAGTCATAAAAATAACTGCAATACTCACTCTTGTCACAATCTAAGTAGGTTTGGGTCAGGTCCTATCCATCTCAGTGATCATTGCAAAGCAATCCTGCATCCTCCAAATATTGTGGTCTCTCCAGAAGGCTCAGAAATGATGAAGAAAGGGAACTCAAGAAATCCAGGTGAGCAAGGTGAGAGATGGAGGTGGAAGTTAGTGTACTCGAGGATGCTACTCTTAAGAAAAGGAGAAAGCAGAGAACTAGAATAAGACTAAGGACGCAATCCTAACCAACTTTCTAGCACTGACTTAGCCACAATGCAGCCCCAAGATAAGGTAACACACCTGCCCTTACCTTGAGGAGGCCCCCTTGACAGCCTTCCACTGCAAGATGCACAATGGCACAGCTATGTCAGTGCTGGAAGGTTGGTTAGGATTGAGCCCTTAGTTTCTCCATACAAGGATGCAAAGGGAGAATTAGAGTGAGAATACTCTCATCCCAGTATCTTTCAACACCTCTGGAAAATGGGAGGACGCCGCCCTTCGAGGTTCCCTGGATATAATCCTCCTGCAATCTGAGGACCTTGAATTTCCCACCTTCTATATTCATAGCCTTTTCTAAAGGCCTTTTGCCCTTTTTCTAAAGTTGATGACATCAGCATGCTGGACGGTGCTGGCTGCTGTTCAGTCCCCAATGGGATAATTAGAAATGAATGAGATTTTGAAGTTCTTGTAAACAGTAAAAATTTAGAGGGCCTGTTTGCTTTTTTTCCAAGTGCATTTTCTCCTTGCAAGAAGAACCAACATGAGCAGAACTTCACGCGGTTCTTTTATGGGCAGCCTAGCTCTATGCCGACCTCTACCAATGGTATGAGTACATGCACTGTCACAAATGTGCTATATAACCTGTTGCACCAGCAGAAAGGCTTTGCACTGGTCTCCCACTACCATTTGCAGACCAGCGCCTACTGGAGAAGGACAGTGGGAGGGTGGAAGGGCATGGGAAGGGCAAAACTGGGTTGGGGAGGCGTTGTTTCTGGGATGGGGGAGGGCAGGGAGAAGAACTGCTCAGGCCTTTGGAGGAGGGTGGGGATGGCAGAAGAGGCCTCCACCATATCCTATCCCCCTTCCAAACCTGAAGGCCTGACACAGGGCATCCCAGATTTATGCAAGGTATGGAACTGGTGTGGATCCAAGCAGCCCCACTGAGGCTACTGGGGCTTTACCCTGGGTAAGGAATGAAGGTACCCCCGTACTTTGGGGAAACCTCCAGCAGCCAGAGTTCTCCTGCTGGATACTGCAGAGGCTGCACCAGCTCCATTGCATGACATCACAGGAATTTAATTTGAACTGGCCTATTAATCTGTATCCCAACTGTCTTGCACACTTCTGCAGCAGTCCCCATACATACATAAATGGGGGAAATCGTGCTGATGAGTTAGTTTGAATCTTGTTTTTTTACATCACAAAAAGTAAAGCAGATGTAGGGCGCAATTCTAACCCCTTATGTCAGTGCTGTCCAGCATTGGCATAGCAGTGCCAATGGGACACGTGCTGCATCCTGCAATTGGGTGTCACTCACAGAGGCCTCCTCAAAGTAAGGGAATGTTTGTTCCCTTACCTCAGAGCTGCATTGCCCTTATGTCAGTGCTGGAAAGCACTGACATAAGGAGTTAGCATTGCACCAGTAGTATCTTTATATGACCCTCTATATATTATCCTCACTCAATCCATGATCCTTTCATTTCATCCATTGTGAAAGCTGATCCCATGCTTCTAATCCTGGGACTGGGGGTTGTTTGGCCAGTCCAGGAATGTGAAATTCCTTCCATGTGGACCTCTAATTTTGCAGGTAGTGCAGGTTCAAAGGCAGGAGCATGACCATTAGTGCGCACCTTGAGGTCAGCGAAGGCAGGGCTGAACCACCCTTCAGTGGCCTAACAGTCTGAGGGGTTGAATGGTTTGTCCCTAACCTGGATTGCAGAAGCTGCCTGCAAGGCTCAGTGACATGGAGTGGCCCTACAAGGTTCGGCAGCCTCAGCCCCTGTGTGAGGTTTTCAAGAATGACCTGACACAGCCTGAACAGGGGTGTGGCTTGGAATCAGGTGGTAAGACTCAGCCCTGGGGCCAGGTGTATTCAGGCAGCTCTCACAGGATCCAGCCTCCGCACTAGAGTTCATTAGCTGCATTAAGAGCTGCAGGTCTCATGATTTCTACGCATCCTTATATGTATTTGCTAATTGATAAAGTGGCCCATTCTCCCGTACCTGTTGTCTCAAGTGCTCATTGGGAGGTGCACAAAGTCTGTGGTCCTATCTTGGCATGGACCAAAATGTCAGGACCCTTGACAGCACTTCCTTCCTTCCCTCTTGCAGGCCTTTTGATTGCCCCTGCCCCAAACGTAATATGCAGCGAGGCATCCAATGTGTGGCTCCATACTTCACCTTGGTGGGGGGCGGGGAATCTGATTGGGTTGTTATATAAATATTGGTTCTCCTTTGAGTACTGATCCTCTCCCCCCCAGCCCACTTCTACTTCTTTATTTAGAAAAAGCAAAGATATCACTCTGCATACAGAAGGCAGACAAGTTAGAGCAGGGATGTCAAACTCCTCAAACTCTTTTCATAGAGAGGGCCGGTTAGCATTCATGGTGCCTGCTGAGGGCTGGAGGTGACATCACTAAGCATAAAGTGACATCATGAAGCAGATGAAATCCAGAAATAAGCACGTAGGCTATGGTGGAGTGGTGCAATGCACCACTGGACAGCCAATCAGAGTGGGTCACAAGATGGTCTTGTGACTATGAGGTCACCCTATTCTGATTGGCTGGCCCTGGTATATATGAGGGCAAGAACAGACACCAAATGTGGGTTTGCTGTGGTGGAGTTCTGAGTGTCGTGCTGCTGGTTTTTGTTCTGGCTTTGGCTGCCTTATCGTGACTGTGCTGTGCTGTGTCCCTGACTTCTGGTCCGTTTGACTGACTACTCTTCTGCCTGCTCCTTTTACCAATACATGCTTCTGCAACAAACAAGCCTGGGTCTGTGTCGTTGGCTCTGTTTGGGATTGTCCGCTTCCTGTGCTACCTCCCTACGCTCCGGTGCCTCTCTACTACTGGGAAGGCAAGGGTCATCCTCCCCTGCCATCCTGACAGACACTATCAACACAGATGCAAAGATTAACATCCTGCAATCGAAAGACGTTGTGCTTGACAAGGTGGCATGGAGAGTTCTTGCCAACAAAGTCGCCAAGAGTTGGGCACGACTGAATGGATAAAACAGCAACAATATTTAGAATGCATCCAGTACTACTTTTATCATCAACCATCACATTTTACCCAGGATGAACTCAAGGAAGAACAGAGTACCACTAAAATAGTGTCCTTCCCCAGTCCTGGGAAGAGCTTCCACAATCAAATCAATGAAACTACACACATTTACTCCCTATGAGGCAGTAGGAGGAGCTGACATTTGTTGTTCAACCTTCTCATGGCTCCCTTCATCTCTTGGTTCCTCAGAGTATAGATCAGGGGGTTGAGGGCAGGGGTGACTACCATGTAGAACACAGAAGCTATTATGTCCACCTGAGAATCAGAGAAAGGCTTAAGATACACAAACGCAACAGGCCCGTAAAGGAGGCCAACTACCGTCAGGTGGGAGCTGCAGGTAGACAGAACCTCCCTACCACCCTTCCCAAAGCGGCCACAGAAGGAGGCCAGGATGATGGCATATGAAACCAGCAAGGTCAGGCAGTTTGGTAGAGTTATCAGGCCACCACTGATCAGCATGAGTTTCTCAACCACATAGATTTCTGCACATGATTCTGAATGAGAGTTGAAATTTTCATGATGCTGAATTATATAGAGAGTCGTCTGGCCTGATTCTGTCCTGGGTTAGTACTGGTCTCCTACACACTGCCTGGGAGACAGCCATCACAAACATGCTGTAAGACATGTCACAGTGACCAGGAGAAAGAAGGCACTGATGCAGAACCCAGCACTGGTAGGTGCTGGGCCTTCATGCCGCTCAGAAGACCAGCAGTAGCCTGCAGCAGGAAGTTCCACACCTCTCATGCTCATGCTGTAGCACATGCTCTGCATTCCATGTACTCTTCAATATCCAAGCATAGATTAAAGGGAACTGGAGGCACTGGGGATGTTTGGGCTGTTCAGCCAAGGCAGGTAGGAGTTTCCTGGAAGCCTCTACTCTGTACGGTCACAGATGGAATTGGATCCACTGTTGCAATGCAACTGGACTGAGCGAGAAGTGAGACAACATTTTCAGTTTAGTTTGTCTAAACCCAAGTCCTTTCCATTTGGAAAGGGACTGGCAGCCCAATCCTCTGCATGTCTACTCAGCAGTAAGTCCCATTAGAGTCAATGGGGCTTACTTCTAGGAAAGTGTGGATAGGATTGGGTTGTTAATTGCCTGCAGCATCAACCATGTATTAACCGTTTTTAAGCTCATTATTAACAGTGAGGAACCCAGTTGAGACAGGTTGTCCCTCAGTTCTGCCACTATGTTGATTGCCTCTGAACTGAATGTCACAATGTTAGTATGTCTACAGTGGATTAGCTCGTGGGAGGCAGGCAGTACCATGTGACACACTCGGGGAAGGTGATACTGTGAGTGGCCTAAGCTATGGATACTTTTGTATTTTTGAATCATGCCGTCATGATATATATCCTTCGATAGGTAACTTAATGCAAAATGTAATGAAACAAACCGTGCCATCTGTTTTCTGTCAAACATTCTAGCCAAATAACCAGAAAAGGAAAACAGAACTGCCTTATGTTACAAAAAGTGGATTTCTTTCACTCAAAACCAACCAATGAGACTTGGGGTGCAATCCTAACCAACTTTCCAGCACTGACTTAGCTGTGCCAATGTGGCGTGCAAGGCATCCTGCAGTGGGGAGGCAGTCAAAGGGGCCTTTTCAGCATATGGGCATGTTTGTTACCTTCCCTTGGGGCTGCACTGCAGCTAGGTCAGTGCTGGAAGGTTGGTTAGGATTGTGCCCTAATTGTTCCAAGAGCAAATGAGGTGTGATAAAACAGCATGGAACCCATAAGTGTTAGTCTGGGTCAGCTCTAATTTCCATGGATCAGAACTCACACTAGCACTCCTATTCTTTTGTGTGTGTCAAGTTTGCCACTTGTTCTTTGTTGGTTAGTAAATTGTTCGGTGACCTGGAATGTTTTATAGTAAAATAAATAAATAAATAAATAAAGTTAATGGGGTTGACACTAACCCTAGTCATGTCACTAGTGGGATGTTTGGATGCTGTTAGTCACTGGCTGAGTTGAAGTTAGTTTGTCATTTTTAAGTTATTCACTCTTAAAGTGGACCCCAGAAGCTGGTGGGGACAGGATCAAAAAGAGGGGGAAATGTGGGGGAAGGGATAACATTGGGGATGGAAAGTTTCTTATCTTGGAAGGACGGAGACGAGTAGAGGAGCAATAGACTGAAGGATTACTATTGGGGGTTATTAAATGAATTGTGAACTCTGGTGGAATGGGGACTGGGAATAAGAGGAGGGGGTGAGAATAACTCTGAGAAAGTTTTACTATGTCAAGTTTATAATAATTACAGATAAAAAAATGTTCTCGTGGGTTTTGCTTGCATGCAAGGTCTTTCAGGTCACATGGAATTCCTGCAGATTCCTGACTAGGAGGAGGGGTTGCAAGTTAATGTGGGGCATTGGGGACTTTGTGTGCTGTTGGTGACTGCCTTAGATGATTTTAAAAGTGGGTTCCAAACATTAATGGTGGACTACAGGTCTATCCATGGTTATTAGCAATTCTGGCTACATTGAACCTCCAGGTGCAGGGGCAGGATATCACAGAGTCTGCAGAGACTTTCACCCCCTGCTTGGGGGGGGGGATGTTCAATGCCTTTATTTTCTGCCCTTGATGATTATTCATTTCATGTCATGACTCCTACTGAAAATAATTTTGTCGTATACAGGGGGCAGTGTCAAAAATGTATGGGCCCTGGGTCTCCAATGACCTAGCCATGCATCTGAGTGTATAATCACAGTCTCTGCATTGCCAGAAGGCCAAGGTGGCAGGTTCCAGTGATCTCAAAAGAACTCCTGCTCCACAATTGAACCCAGTGTTTTATTTTTCTTGTCCTCCAATCAGCTTCACCACTTTCTGAGAAACTTTCACTTCAACAATAACGCAGGCGAAGAAATATTCTTTGAAAATGGGGAACTGGCAAGAGGTTTCGATATCATCAACATAGTCACGTTCCTCAATCACTCTTTCCGTAGATTCAGGGTAGGAAAGATGGACCCCTTGGCTCCTGAAGGAAAAGAGTTTGCCGTTAATGGAAGTGTCATTGTGTGGAAAAAGAAGTTCGATCAGGTGGGAAGGATCTGAATGCATTTTCTGAGCTACAGTTGCATAGTTGTAGAAGAACTGAGAAGTACTCTTCAGCAGATGCCTGGGAATGCATATTCCTGTTCATGATGCACTTACTCTGAAGCAAGCCTTATGGTATTCACTGGGATTTACTCTGGATCTGCCAGCCCTCTGTGGTTATAGTGATGCAAGAGTAACACCTAAATGTGGTTGACTTGTTATAATGTTTATGCTTGTAAACTAGGATGAATAACATGGATAATATACGCCAAACTCTCATTTGTGAAGGCATATGTTATCCATGCTCTTTTGTCCCCTTGTTTGTTCATCTCTTCCCATGAATTTTCAGGCTGAATTGATTATGGTGATGAGAAGAGGCGGTATGTAAAGGAACTATAGGAAAACATCTGGGGGCTGAAGGATTCTATATGTAGAACAATATTGTAAAGACCCTCATTGGAACTAACTAGGACAGCCCAACTATGTAAATCATCTTGAGTAATATCTGATGAGAAGGGCCTTATATAAATACAGGTGTGCGCCACTTAATGACAGGGACACGTTCCCTGATCCCTGTTATGCGATTAGGTCATTAAGCAAACATTCAGTCCAATCTATTGCCTTTGTTGTGTAAAGAGACACCCCCTGCCAGACGGTAGCTGGCTGCACAGGCTACTGGAGACAGATGGCCTCTTCTTTGCATTAAGAGCCTCTCTGTTGTGTAGAAAGACACTCTGCTGCAGGCTACGGGAGATGCGATTGCCTCCTTAAGAGCACCTTCATTGTGCTTTAACCACTGTCATATATGCGATCAGTCATGAAGTGAACCATTGTTAAGCGGTGCATGCCTGTATAGAAGTAAATCAAGACCTATAAGAGGTCAGAGGAGCTCATGAGATTTGTGTCATAACTGTATTCTCGTGCAGAACAAACCAAACCAAACATCACAGCAATGAGAAAACAGTTGATTTCCATGCTAACCCTTTCTCCTTTGGGGTTTTTTGAAGATGCTGCCCCGATCGACATGTACTGAGAGCTGCCATCCTGGACATACAAAGGTGGTACGCCAGGGGGAGCAGATCTGTTGCTATGACTGTGCTCAGTGCTCTGAAGGGAGGATTTCCAGCCAGCTGGGTAAGTGAAGAAGGTGGTGCTCCATCCAATCGGTGTTCCAGAAGTTTGTGTAAATGAGCTGCTCAAAGGTCTTCCAGCCCAATCTTTTCTTTCCCAGCACTCAGAGGAACTGTGGCATCCAGGAACTTTTGTCCCCTTCCCCTGAGGAATGTCTCAGGTCCCGCGATGGGGCTTCTCAAGTTTGCACCAGCTATTCTGCTGGCACAGATGTGAGAACCTTGTGGTTTCTGGAACCCTTTACACTCCTAAAAGGAGTCTCTGCATTCGTAGTGTCTCGGGTAGCCCCTGAGCACCTGTGCATTTACAGAGTGCTGCAGCACCAAAGGCCTTGCAGACATTTGAAAAGGTTTCTCAATGCAATCACCTTCCTGGTAATTATCTAAATCATTGCCTTCCATTAGAGAAGTCCCAGGGATAATTTGAAGCTACTTGCAACATTCATAACAAAAACAGTGGACTATACCTTGGGAGCTGAGGATAAAATGCTCATTTAAGCTTTTGAAAAGCCAGCTGCACAAGGCAGGTGTAGGGTATTCACTGCATACAGCCAGGTGTCTGTTGCTTGAGTATGAAGACCTCATGTGAGAAACTTGGCAGTGGGGATTCGCTCAGCCCCTCTAAGGTCACTTCTCCTCGTGACTGATGATTGTGTTCATGGTGCCTCGTGTGTGAAAGTCACTGGAAATTGGTTGAATGCTGTGGGGCTGAGGTTCAGACATGCTGCTGTTCAGATGCTCAACAGTGCTGCTGCTTCTGCTGCAGCTGCCTTATGGTGTCATCAACCACTGCCACTACAGGGGGGGATGGCAGAAGAGCACCCACCAGTCTCCAGACCTTACTGTTGGAGTCTTTGCCTCTCTCGCAATTATTGATCAGAAAGTTCTCTCTTTTAAAGAAACTCCAGATGTGTCTTCCCCGAAAGGAATGTAAGTTTGGGTTGTGGTTTGGATTAAAATTCAGTGTTACAAATATAGAAAAATTACAAAGGATTACATACTTTGGGACTGGTGGCAATAGGGGCAGTAGTGGTGGCATGAAGTTCAACTTCACATGTGCAAAAAGACCCCAGCAACTAGAGAACTGGAAGCTCTAGATGAACACTAAATAAATATTGTTATTGTTATTATTATTATTGTTATTATTAACACTGACTAGGCTAAACTCTTTCCATGTGCCCTGCTCATTATCCTTGTGTGGAGAAGTTTTTTTGCAGGAAGGAACATAAGATTTGGTTATGTGAGCTGCAGCCGGTGCTCTAAAGTGGTTTTGCTAGTGGGTGTGCTTTTAAAGACACGTGGAACAGGAACACACATGGAGGAAAGCTAATAGGCATGCAGGTTTGAGTGTGGTGGTCAATGGCACAATTTAGTGGAATGACTCAAAAGAGCTATGGGGCACAATGGTGACAGTATAACAATAGATCACTTTTATTGTGGGGATAATAATGCAACAGCAAAAATGTGCAGTCAAAATACAAAGCAATACAGTGTATCGGATATTTTCATCCTTTTTCAGCTCATGGCATACTGTCAGGGGTGTAAAATTGTAAAGACTCACCATGGGTTCTTGGACAAGGCACACCCAGCTGCCAGTTAGAGTGCCCACATCACCCAGTGGCCTAATAAATGACCCTCCACAAACGTCCATGGCACACATGCAGATAATGCGTGGCACACCAATGTGCCACTCACATGGGTTGACAATCGCTGCAGTGTATTCACTACTCACTCATACAACTCGGCATAATCTTAAGAAGTTGCTAGTGCTGCAATCCAATAAACACTTACCACATGTTCATATCATACGTTGAATGCTTGGGGCTGATCTCAGGCCTCCCCCTTAAAAGATTCCAACCTAGACAAGAGTCCTGGACTCAGACATGTCAAGGAGAACATGATGGAGGTGCTAACTGTGTCATCAACTTGGCTGCAAATGTGAGAAGAAGCTAGAGAGGCTTAGTGAGTCACTGGCCAGGCTTGCCAGCCTTATCTGCATCTGCTATAGGAGTTTGAAGAGTTGCAGGAATCATGGGGCTAGTTTGCCAAGACTACTGGCCCAGTGTGATCCGGGCCTTGTGCTGACTGCACTTCAGCCCAATCCTTCAGCCCAAGGCTTGGGCTGCAGTGGTGCACAGGCCCCCAGCACAAATGACTGGAGCCCCTGAACGCGGAAGGAGTGCAGATCCCATTCCAGAGCAGGTGGGTCAGCAGAGGAGGTGCTCCGAGGAAGGGTCAGGCTGGGAGGCATGTCGAGGGTGAGCCTCAGTGACAGTGGTGGTGCCAGGATGCTAAGCCCCCAAACTGGGTCGAATGCAGTTGCTTGGAGCTATTCAGATCTATGACAGCAGCAAAGTTGGTTTCTTAAAAGCCAGAGAAGTTTAAAATGTAGAAGGAAATAGATCAAAAGAGGCAAAATGGATACTTGATTAGAGAGTCGCACAGTCCAATCCCATCCCCTGCCACTCTAAAAGGTGGAGGTGCACACTGCATGCTCTGGGGGGAGTTGAGTTTTCTGGTGGTGCACACGCACGTTCGCCAGCCATTCACGCTCCATTGCATGCACGGTCACTGATTCTGTAGTGGAGAGGAATTCCAGTGGTGGAACACTTGCTCCATCAACAGAAGGTGCCCATAGGATTAGGCCTTAGGACTGCATGGCTATTCACATTGACCTGGAAGTAAGCCCCATTGAACACAATGAGGAGAAATGCATACGGTGGCAAAGTAAAGAATCATAGAGCTGGAAAGGACCTAAAGGGTCATCTAGTCCAAACCCCTGCCTGGAAGCAGAAAATCCGCTTAGAGCATCTCCAAAATAAAACAAAACCAGTTTTTAATGAAACAATCCCTGCACTATAAGGGGATCTGTTTGTCACTTTCTACCCTTGAAGGTCATCTAGGCATGAGCAAAGGGCTCTTCCATGACAGAAACAAAACACACTACCTCTCAAGCCAGCCTTCCCTTCTCAGGAGTTGGGGAACTGAGGCTCCACTTTCCTCATTGGCTTGTTCCAGGAGAAGAAAATGTCATCCTGTTCAACCACCCATAGACTATGGGAAGATGAGTGGACACATCCAGTGGGCCAGGTGACCAGATCGCTTCTGATTTTTGTTCAGAAGGAACTAGTGTGATAGGGTTATGTTATTTTCCATCTCTTTTTCTTGTTGGAAAATCAAAAGATGTTACCAGGAATTCCTTGCCTGTAACTGGGCATAGAGAGAGTTAGAAAGTTCATAAAAGCAGAGCTGCATGTGGGCCCATCAACCTGATTTTAAGCACAAGTAAGGGCTATGCAAAGAGCATGAAGCATTCCCATTCACCATATTGAATATGAACCAGAGCCTAAGACTACATGATTGTCTCATTTCAGCGTAATTCCCAAGTACTACCATTGTTACTTTGCCATGGAGTTTGCCAGGTTTGAAATCGAGAAAGATGTCGACCTCTTGACTAACAAGACAATGAATTTTTTATCGATTGAAAATGCTTACAATGCCAGGGGGTCCTGTTTGGGAACTATGGATCTCCTTTTCACACGTCAGGGGCATCCCTTTAATTACGTCTGTAGCAAGGATAAGGAACTCATTGTCATCATTGGGGGGCTCATTCCTCAAAATTTGAAGCTGATGCCTCACATCTTAAATATCTACAGGATCCCACAGGTATGTATGTTTCATAATCAGGAGAGAGGTACGGCCAATAGGATTGCTAGGAGAGCAGACCATCTGGGCTACAACAAGTGCGGTCAGAAGACTCTGCTCTGCCCATTTAGCGCATAGCTTGGAATCAAATGTTGATCAAGTGTTGTGTGAGGATGTCAAAACCTGATTAAGTTTTTTAAAAACCACTTTAAGGAGGGAATAAGTTGTACTGAATTAGCAGCAAATCTATGTGCGCAAGATATTTTCTCTAATACCTTACCTTGAGGAGGCCTCCATGAAAGCCCCACCTTGCAGGATGTAGTGCATAATTCAATGACAGCTGAATCAAAACTGGAAAGTTGGACAGGATTGGGTCCTGACAGCCAAACCTATGCCTGTCTACTCAGAAGTAAGTCCCATGATAGTCAATGACACTTGCTCCCAGGAAAGTGTGGAAAGGATTGTAGGCTGAATGACTAATCCTAATCCTCTTGGTTATCCTGCCCAAAACACTACACCCAAAATTGAGACTTCCACATTTTCCGTACAGGATAAAGTACAAAAAGATCTACTATATAACCTGCCAGGCATGTGAGGGAGGACCTTTTTAATTAGGAATAATGGGAGATGTTTGTCTGCACTAAAAAAGCTAATTGCCTTTCCCCTTAGCTCAATTATGGCTTCTTTGACTCTGCACTGAGTGACAGAACTCAGTTCCCTTCTCTGTACCAGATGGTCCCAAATGCAAGATCTCAGTACACTGGGATTCTTCAACTGATTCGACATTTCAAATGGAACTGGATTGGCCTCCTCGTTTCAGACAATGACATTGGAGAAACATTTCTGAGGACTCTCATTCCCACACTTCTCCAGAACAACATTTGTGTGGCTTTTACAGAAGTTCTTTCAGGACCAAAGATGTATGTGGAAGATAACGAAACCTTTTATGACCATTTAGAAGGAGTAGGATCTATTGTCTCTATGTCCAGGAGCAACGTGATTGTTGTTCATGGAGATTCACAATCTATGGAGAGTTTGAAAGTGATTTTAGCAGTGTATGAAAATGCAAAGCAAGACCCAACAGAGAAGGTTTGGATCATGACATCTCATTGGGATTTTGCAACCGTATTACACCCGGTTTTATTCACACCCAAATCCTTCAATGGTACCTTGTCCTTCACACCCCACACAAAGGACGTGCCTGGATATGAAGACTTCCTTAAGGCAATAAATCAACATCAGCCTGCATTTTCTTTCCCATACGGGTTTTGGTCAGTTGCATTTTGGTGTTCTCTCCCCAAGTTCAACTGGTATCTACCAAACACAGGGAACTGCACTGGGGAGGAGAAGCTCAGCAATCTCCCCAGTTCCATATTTGAAATGAAAATGTCTGGTGAGAGCTACAGTATCTACAATGCTGCTCATGCTGTAGCGCATGCTCTACATTCCATGTACTTTTCAATATCCAGGCATAAGTTAAAGGGAACTGGAGGCATAGGGGATGTTTGGGCTGTTCAGCCATGGCAGGTAGGATTTTCCTGTAAGCCTCTACTGTGTACAGTCACTGATGGACTTGGATCCATTCATGCAAAGCAACTGGACTGAGCGAGAAGTGAGACAATATTTTCACTTTAGTTTATCTAAGCCCGAGTCCTTTCCATTTGGAAAGGGACTTAATTTAGAGGAGCAATAGATTGAAGGATTACTATTGGGGTTGTCTAAGGGTTGATATGGTATTCTCCCTTAGACAACTGCAGGAGAAATGCAGGGAACAACGACAGCCACTCTTTATAGCCTTCATAGATCTCACAAAGGCTTTCGACCTGGTCAGCAGAGACGGCCTCTTCAAGATTCTCCCCAAGATTGGATGTCCACCCAGGCTCCTCAGCATCATCAGATCTTTCCACAAGGACATGAAGGGCACTGTTGTCTTCGACGGCTCCACATCAGACCCTTTTGACATCCAAAGCGGAGTGAAGCAGGGCTGTGTTCTTGCACCAACCTTGTTTGGGATTTTCTTCGCTGTCCTGCTGAAGCAGGCCTTTGGAACTGCAACAGAAGGCATCTATCTCCGGACCAGATCAGACGGAAAGCTCTTCAACCTCTCCAGACTGAGAGCAAAATCCAAAGTCCAGCTGAAATGTCTGCGTGACTTCCTCTTTGCCGACGATGCAGCTGTCACTACCCACTCTGCCAAAGATCTCCAGCAGCTCATGGATCGTTTTAGCAAGGCCTGCCAAGATTTTGGACTGATAATCAGCCTGAAGAAAACACAGGTCATGGTTCAGGATGTGGACTCACCTCCCTGCATTACAATCTCTGAGCATGAACTGGAGGTTGTCCATGACTTTGTGTACCTTGGCTCAACGATCTCCGACACTCATTCTCTCGATACCGAGCTAAACAAGCGCATCGGTAAAGCAGCTACCACGTTTTCCAGACTCACAAAGAGAGTCTGGTCCAACAAGAAGCTGACGGAACATACCAAGATCCAGGTCTACAGAGCTTGCGTCCTGAGTACACTTCTGTACTGCAGCGAGTCATGGACTCTTCACTCACAACAGGAGAGGAAACTGAGCGCTTTCCACATGCGCTGCCTCCGACGCATCCTCGGCATCACCTGGCAGGACAAAGTTCCAAACAACACAGTCCTGGAACGTGCTGGAATCCCTAGCATGTATTCACTGCTGAAACAGAGACGCCTGCGTTGGCTTGGTCATGTCGTGAGAATGGATGATGGCCGGATCCCAAAGGATCTCCTCTATGGAGAACTCGTGCAAGGAAAGCGCCCTACAGGTAGACCACAGCTGCGATACAAGGACATCTGCAAGAGGGATCTGAAGGCCTTAGGGATGGACCTCAACAAGTGGGAAACCCTGGCCTCTGAGCGGCCCGCTTGGAGGCAGGCTGTGCAGCATGGCCTTTCCCAGTTTGAAGAGACACTTTGCCAACAGTCTGAGGCTAAGAGGCAAAGAAGGAAGGCCCATAGCCAGGGAGACAGACCAGGGACAGACTGCACTTGCTCCCGGTGTGGAAGGGATTGTCACTCCCGGATTGGCCTTTTCAGCCACACTAGACGCTGTGCCAGAACCACCTTTCAGAGCGCGATACCATAGTCTTTCGAGACTGAAGGTTGCCAATACAATTGGGGTTATTAAATGAATTTTGAATTCTGGTGCAAATGGGGACTGGGAATAGGAGGAGGAGGTGAGAATAACTCTGAGAAAGTTTAACTATGTCAAGTTTATAATCATCATATACAAAAAAATGTTCTCGTGGGTTTTGCTTGCATGCAGTCTTTTCAGGAAATGTTCACAGTATTTATTTTCTGGCCCTGATTATTATTCATTTCATGTCATGACTACTACTGAAAATAATTTTGTCATATACAGGGGGAGGTGTCAAAAATGTATGGGCCCCAGGTGTCCAATGACCTAGCCATGCGCCTCCATGTATAATCAGAGTATCTTCATTGCCAGAAGGTCAAGGTCGCAGATTCCAGTGATTTCAAAAGAACTTCTACTCAACTGTTTACCCCTGAGTATTCTTTTTCTCCAATCAGTTTCACCACTTTCTGAGAAACGTTCGCTTCAGCAATAGTGCGGGCGAAGAAATATTCTTTGATAAAAATGGGGAACTGGCAACAGGTTTTGATATTGTCAACACCATCACATTCCACAATCTGTCTTTCCATAGAGTCAGGGTGGGAAAGGTGGACCCCTGGGCTCCTGAAGGAGAAGAGTTTGCCGTTAATGGAAGCGCCATTGTGTGGAATCAGAAGTTTGAGCAGATGGGAAGGATCTTGTATGTATTTCCTGAGCTATAGTTCCATAATTGCAGAAGAACATGGAAGTACTCTTCAGCAGATGTCTGGGAATTCATATTCCTGTGCATGCTGCACTTACTCTGAAGCAAGCCCTATGGCATTCACTGGGATTTATTCTGGATCTGTCAGACTTCTGTGGTTATCATAACAGTGATGCAAGAATAACACGGACAAATGGGGCAGGCTTGTTATAATGAATAACATTAGAATAGGATGTAGAATAGGATGAATAACCATGGATAATACATGCAAAGCTCATGTATGCCCAGGCATATGATATCTATGCTCTTTTGTCTTTGTGTTTATCCATATCTTCCTATGAATTGTGAGGCTGAATTGAATATGGTGAAGAGGTGGTACGTCAGGTAAGTAACCATGGAAGGAAAACATCTGGATTCATATATAGAACAATATTGTAAAGACACTTATTTGGGTCTATAGCCTGCCTACGTAAACCACCTTGAGTAATATCTGGCAAGAAACATATATAAATATAAAAGTAAATCAATCAGTATATGAGGTCAGAGGAGCACATGTCAAATATAGATGTGACTTATATGTCATTACTGAATTCTCGTGCAAAACAAAACAAACATCAGAGCAATGAGAAAACAGTTGATTTCCATATTAAACCACTTTCCTTTGGGTTTTTTGAAGATGCTGCCACGATCAACATGTACTGAGAGCTGCCATCCTGGACAGACAAAGGTGGTACGCCAGGAGGAGCAGATCTGTTGCTATGACTGTGCTCAGTGCTCTGAAGGGAGGATTTCCAGCCAGCTGGGTAAGTGAAGAAGGTGATGTTCCATCCAATCGGTGTGCCAGAAGTTTGTGGAAATGAGCTGCTCAAAGGTCTTCCAGCCCAATCTTTTCTTTCCCAGCACTCAGAGGAACTGTGGCGTCCAGGAACTTTTGTCCCCTTCCCCCGAGGAATGTCTCAGGTCCGCGATGGGGCTTCTCATGTTTGCACCAGCTATTTTGCTGGCACAGATGTGAGAACGTTCATGTCAAGCTATTAGGTCGTACACAGAGGATAGAATCTGATGGAGGAGGCCTCTGCCACTCCCACTCCCCTCCCACCCCATCTCTTCCCCAATTCCCCCACTCAGAATGGAATCCCAAAACCAAAAGGCCATACCACTGTCTGGAGGTCCCACTTGTCTCCACACAGTCACATGGCATTCTTCATCCAGAACTACCTACTCCAAGGGTGCCGTAAATGTGCTTTACGACATGTTTACAGCACCCAGTGCCAGCACTGGAGCTCAGCACCAGTGATATGAACCTTTAGGATTGGACCCTTAGGCCTCAATCCTCAATTCATCATACTGATGCAGTCAGTAAAGCAACAGTTCAGCAGAAAGTATGGCCCAGTCCTATGGGATTGTTATGACAGTGGGTCAGGTGTCTACTGTTGTCAAAGGCCCAGTGATGGCGTGAAGCTGGTGCCACCACTGGGCCAAACCAAGCATCTGCTTCAA
This sequence comes from Tiliqua scincoides, assembly GCF_035046505.1. Classification (NCBI taxonomy): domain Eukaryota; kingdom Metazoa; phylum Chordata; class Lepidosauria; order Squamata; family Scincidae; genus Tiliqua; species Tiliqua scincoides. Next base: position 139,468,360 of record NC_089825.1, on the reverse strand, counting down.
AGCAGCTGCAGATCCGGAACCTCATTGCTTCAGGTGCCAGTAAGTCAGAAGTAGGGCATGTTGTGGATGAGGAGAGATCAGGCCAGGGGAGAGAGGAGGTGGATCCTGGTGGCAGCAACATGCACCAGGCTCTAATCCTTGAACCTTGCCTTGGAATACTCCCTGACTCTCCCCGGAAGTGCATCAGCAAAATGCAGGAGGAGACCTACAGGTGACTGGGCAACCTATACGCAACTCTGCTGGTCGGCTGTTTGCCCCCCATGACAGCACACACTTCCTAGGCACAGCACAGCTGACCTTTGGGTAAAGCCTGATGCCAGTTTTACTGAGGGTTGACATTCAAAGGATACCTGAATGTATTACATACATGGATGGGTGCAAAGAAACATTTGAGTGATGGATTTCTTTTGCATGTATTAATTAGCACACTTCATCCTATGATTGAACATCCTATGATTGATTGATCCTATGATTGAACTCCTATGATTGAAAATCACAGCTCTAGACACTGGTCACCTCACCTCCCACACCATATTATCTTCTTGGAACTTTTAATAGAATCCACAAGTTCTTGCTCTTGCAGCCCAGTCTTCTGCTGGGCTGGGCTGCACAGTGCATGGCTGCTGAGCCAGAGTCTGTTTCATTCTGCAGGCTAGCTGGAAAGTAGGCTAGCTGAGAGACCTAAGTAATGAGAGGTCTTATTAGCTTGTTCCCCACTGCCTGGTCTCCTTTGGGTATCCTCAAGATTACACCAGCCATCTTGCTGGCATAGCTTTCTTTAGCCTTTCAGGTGGTGTTGGATCAGTGGTGAGGGCATAGGATTCGGCAGAAACCATTGACCCTGAGATCTGTCCCTGTCCCATCACAATCCTCCCCTGTCCTGTCTCCAAGCTTCTCCTGAACTTCTTTCTTCACTGCCCAGGTTCACAAGAGGCTAATGTGTGTAGCACTGTCAGTGGCATGAGGCCTTCTGGACCTTGCCCTGGCAGCATCATCCTGCAAACCAGCAGAGGTGTTGCCAAGAGAGCAGCCCACATGGTACCCTGGCAGCCTGTGTGTTATGCCACCTTATTGTACATATAGGATTCTAAGGATTCTAGTGAGTCTAATGATCTGATTGGGCCCTTGAGACCGAACACAAGGCTCCTGTCTTGCATTGCTACATACAATTGTTTCTGCACTGTCGAATGAACACTCGAGACAACAGATATGGGAGAAAGGGCCACTTTATTGCACATAAACAAGAGGAGCAAAGGCTGAGACCTGCAGCATCCGAGGCAGCGAAAGCCCCTGTGGTGCGGGAGGGACCTCTGGGTGGTACCAGAAAACTCTGCCCCCAGGCGGGCATGCACCCGACTCAGAGCCACGCCCCGCTGCTGGGACGGCATGCCTCATCCATGTCTATCCCTTAAGGGGAAGGCAGCCGGACCGCAGACTGTGCCACCTCGAGCCGCTGAGCCTCTGAGGTGTGCCCCACGGTCCCGGCCAGGGCCCCGTCTACGTCCTCATGCCGCCAAGCCCCTGAGGACTGAAATAGGGTTCTGCCCTGCCTATGCCGCCTGAAGGTGCATGCCAAAGTCCCATTCACGCCTCCTAACCCGCACCACCTGCCCTCTTAAAGTGACCAATGGCAGCTTGCAAACAGGGGGGGTGCAACCCCCTGGCCCATAACAGTCTGGGGTCGGCGAAAAAACGCCTGCCTCTCGGCCAATCTTGGCAGCCAGCAAAAAATTCCTACCCGGCCCCAAACGGTGACCAGTTAAACTCAGACTGCCTCTAGGGCGGGCGGATGGGTATTCCCATGGTGCCCACGTGCACAAAGAGGAAGAGGGCTGGGTCTCGTCCCCTGCCAGCCCAGCCCCCTTTCACCTCCCCTCTGGGGAGGGACTGGCCTCTCGTGCCCTGGTCAGGCAAAACAAACTCCGACCACCTCCTTAAAGGGGGGCGATCGGGATTATTTCAGCCCAACATTCAGGGCAGTGTGGTCTCAGTGTGATACCACTTATCTGATCTGAACATTTGGAAGCTTCGTGTGTTGCACAGAGATTTCTAGCAGATCTCGTTACTGGAGTTCTGAAGGCAGATCCTGCATAGGTTCAGCACTGAGTTTAATGGCTTTTATTACTTTTTGTTTTATCAAAATATATTCCAGTAAAAATCTTTGCCACTGTTTAATTTGGAAATCCTGAACTATGATTGGGCAATGCTGAAAAAATTGAACCATAAACCTCCCAATTGAAAGTTTTGATTTTCACCATTACTGAATTAACTCATTGAATTTCTTGTATAAACATTCATAGTAATATCTATACAGAGATTTTTATAATATATGATGGAGTTGTCTTGTTGCCAAGTGATATCAGAAGGTTGGAAGAATAATGGAAAAGATTTTACTTCCTGTTACTTTTTCACTGTTACCAAGTTGAACTAATATTGTGCTGAGATGTCGTGTACTAAAATCCTTAGGAGTTTCGCTGTCTCAGTTAATAATATTGTAAATATGCACTGATAGAAATACTGAAAAAGAAAATAAACTCCTTCCTTGATAGCTCAAAAAATATGCAATCAAAACAAAAGAACACAATTTCTATCCTTTATCTAGTTACTGTGTTTAGTTTTTCATGTGTTAATTTTAATATTTTACCTATTTCAATCATTATTTTGGTTGAGCTTCTGTTTTTTAAAATGAAAATCCCTTGGAGTGTTGCAGTTCCTAAATGCAGTGAATTAGTGGTTCTCACACATTTAGCACCGGGACCCACTTTTTAGAATCAGAATCTGCCAGGACCCACCAGAAGTGATGTCATGACTAGAAGTGACATCATCAAGCAGGAACATTTTTAACAATCCTAGGCTGCAATCCAACCCACATTTACCCAAGAGTAAGTCCCACTGACTATCATTGTTAAAAGAATATACATAGTAGCTTGTTCAAAGTACAGGTCTGCAATATTTCCCCAAATGCAGTCACATACCATGAGAGCATCAAGTCTATTAAAAATAAAATAGTGAAATGAATGGGGACCCACCTAAAATTGCCTCGTGACCCAACTAGTGTGTCCCGACCCCCAGTGTGTGAAACACTGCAATAAATGATTCGTACACCAAAAACCGCCCCCTTAGCGAGTCATGACCAAAAACATAGGCACATTTAGAACATATTATTCAACGCTGCAAAAAGAGGCTTAAGCAAGAAAACAGAAGGATCAGATCAGTCTACAAAGTCAAAGAAATAACTGCAATACTCACTCTTGCTGGAATTCGCACTCAAGGGAGAGGTGGGTTTGGTCCCATCTATCTCAGTGATCAAGAATTCAGGACAAGGCAATCCTGCATCCTACAAACTCTGTGTTCCTTCCAGAAGACTCCGAAATGATGGAGGGTGCACGAAATCCAGGCAAGCAAAAGAAGAGATGGAGGCGGAAGGTGGTGCAGTCATGGATGCTACTCATATGAAAATGAGAAAAATGAGAACTAGAATAAGTTTCTCCATGTAACAATGCAAAAGGAGAGTAGGAGTGAGAATACTCACTTCCCCCCTCCCCCATATCTTTCACCACCTCTGGGAACTGGGAGGGCACAGCCAGTTTCCCAGGATATAATCCTCCTGCAATATGAGGACCTTTGCTTTCTCACTCTCTGTATTCAAAGCTGGTGCTCTTTTTTCCTAAAACTGACAAAGACATCAGCATGCTGGATGGTGCTGCCTGCTCTTGTCCCCCAAGTGGCTTAATTAATTGCAAAGGAAAAAGTTTTTGAAATTCTCTTAAACAGCAGAACTTGCTGCATCAAGTTCTACTGATATAGGCTCATCTTGCATGGGGAAAAAGCACTTGAAAAAAGGACGCAGTCCTCTGCTTGATAAAGTTCATTTATTTAATTTGTGCCCCATCTGTCCGCAGTGTGGCAAACATGGTGCCCTTCCCCAGAAAGCTAAGCTAGCTGGAGAAAGCAACCAGCCCAAAGTCACTTAGTTGAGCAAGAATGGACTCTAATAGACCAATCCTCATAAATCCTTGCCCTGGGCTGCCTTTGCAACATCAGAACACAGTTCTACTGTCATTAACCCATTTTTGCCCAGCCCATAGATGTACACTTCCAAATGGGCTTCTGTTTGATCCCTGTTGCATACATGCAACGTTGGGCAGAAATGGCTTAAAGCTCATACAGTGTTGTGCACGATGCACAGCTGATTTCAGCATCTTCTTGGATTACCAGATTACTGCGAAAGAGTTTAAGAGGTTAATTCGGAGCTTCCCGGTGCCCAGAGGAGCAACGGTGCAAAAATGGCTGCTGCTGTATCCAGCGAGGGCTGGGAAGCAGCTGGAGGGCTCTTCGGGGGAAGGGGATTTTCATCCCCTTCCCCTGGGGAAAACCCCAAGCCCTGCAGTGGGGCTTCTCAAATCTGCGCTGACTAAATAGTTGGCGCAGACCTGGGAAGCTCCAGGTTGGGCTCCCAAGTGACATGTTTGCACCACCCAGAGTCAGCGTACGAGCGAACCACCAGCACTAGAGCCCAAAGAATTGAGCTGTTGGGCTAAGATCCAATCCACATTTGCTTGGGAGTAAGCTCCATTCAGGGCCTCTGAGACGAATTTTATCAGGGGGTACGAAGTTTTCTTTGGGGCCCCTTTGCAAAGGGAGAGGGGTGAAACAGAGCAGGGCAGGTTAATGCTGGGCAAGCAGAATGGGGGCAGGGAAGGGCAAAACAGGACGGAGGGTGGAGACAACTGGAAAAGTCTTCTGAGCCCTGGTCTACCCACCCATGTGGCATCGGCAGATAGATGCAGTAATACGGAAAACCAAACACACTCCTAAGCGTATATGGTTTGCCAGTGACTGCAGCTGCAATGCTTGTGGTAGTGTCCCCAGCATCCCATGAAGGCTACAAGTCTGAATAGATTGGAAAAAATAAGACCCTAGGAAATTTCTGGGGCCCCTCCTCTGGCTCCTGGGCCCCCTTTTTGACCCTGGGCCCGGGTACAAATTATCCCCTTTACTCCCCTCTCCTAGGCTCTGGCTCCATTGACTACAATGGGATTTATTTCTGAGTGACATGCCCAGGATTGGGCTGCCAGTCTTCATTTAGGTTAAGGGTTGATTGACAGCTACTGGTTACTACTGCATGTACTCTTGAACTCATCCCAAACACCCTGCCCTAATGTATTCTGTGTGGAGGGGACAGAACTTTGTTAAAGCATCTGAGAGCTATTAGAGCTACCCTTAACAAACTACAGTCTCCAGAATGTATTGGGGTAACAGAAATGCATTGGAAGTGGATTTAAAATGTAGTGGAAATGCAACTCTGAATAAATTTGATTTATATTATTTTAGTGCCAAAATCCTGGTGGGTCCCTGACAGAGAATCTGGAGGTTTTTTTCTGGAGGTAGAACATTTTTAAAAATCACAATACTCTGCCATTAATAAAATATTAAAAGAAGGGGAGACAAGTACTTGATCACATTCGCCCAGATCAAGGTATGTGCTTTCTCATTGCCAACACATTTTTATTTCCAAGTGTAGATTTTGATAAGAGACAAGGACCCAGTGAGAAGTTTCAACCTCAGCCCTCATCTTTGCATGTAGAGTCTTCCAGACAAAAAGATGGTTGGTGTGACAAGTCAAGGCAAGACAAGGCAACAGGAGGTTTGTGGAGTCATCTCCCTTTAGTCAGCCATTCAACCTATTAAGCTTCCCTGTCAAGCTAATGGTATGTCTATGATTGCTTGCAACTGTGGAGCCTTGCTATTTTAGATCCTTTCACTGTACACGGAAGGAGGTGCACTTTGAGCTTTTCCTAACATGTGTCCCAGCATTTCATACTTAAGGGTATTATAACAAAATATCCACTGGCAAACTATCAACAGTCAGTGAAAAAATAAATAATTACCAAAAAAAAAAATAATAATAGTTCTACAATAGTGTAAGAATGGCAAACAATTCATTGAAATCTACGGCTCAAACGCACAACATCTTTGCTAGGAAAAGGAAAATTCACTCCCTCTGAGGAACCAGAATGCATTGACACTTGTTTTTCAACTTCCCTATGGCTCTCTTCACCTCTTGGTTCCTCAGAGTGTAGATCAGAGGATTGAGTGCAGGAGTGACCACCATGTAGAACACAGAGGCCATTTTGTCCACCCGGGAGTAGGAGGAGGGCTTCAGATACACAAAGATACTGGGTCCAAAGAAAAGGCCAACTACTGTCAGGTGGGAACTGCAGGTGGACAGAGCCTTACTACCATCCTTCCCAAAACGGCCACAGACGGTGGCATATGAAACCAGCAAGGCCAGAAGGGAGGGTACAATTACTAGGCCATCACTGACTATCAAGAGTATTTCATCAACAGAGGTTTCTGAACAGGCCAGCTTGATCAACTGTGTGATGTCACAATACAAATTATCTAACACATTCACTCCACAATATGGTAGTAGGGTCATGACTGCTACCTGGAAAATGCCATGAATGAGTCCCCCTATCCAGCAAAATATGAGGAGACTGAAGCAATGTTGTCGGTTCATGATAGTTGTGTATCTCAGTGGGTGGCAGATGGCCACATAGCGATCGTAGGCCATGACAGCAAGGAGGAACATTTCTGAACCACCAAAAAAGTGTTGGCTACATATCTGGGCCATGCATTCTCCATAAGAAATGGTTCCACCACTGTTCAACAGGTGAGTCACTAGTTTGGGAGATGCTATAGAGCCCAATGTCATATCATGGAGGGACAGATTAGCCAGGAACAAGTACATGGGGCACTGAAAGAGTTTGGGCTCAGTCCGCACCGTCACCATGATAAGCGTGTTTCCCAGAAGGATAGTGATGTAGCAGGTCAAGACCAGAGTTAAAAGGATGAACCGAGCAGAGCGAGAGCAGGAGAAGTCCAGGAAGACAAACTCTGCAACTGTTGACCCATTCATCCCGATAGCTGGGTCTAGTCAGAGAAAGAAAGAGAATATCATTAACCCTTTCAGGCCTTACTCACCTCTCCAAACCCAGTAGCTTCTCCGTCCTGGTACCATGAATAGAATCCAAAACCTCCTGCTTTTATTTTTAAGAGCAAGGTTCTTATTTCCAGGTTCAAATCTTTGCTTAGCCATGAGGCATCCTTGGTGAACTGCAGCCTGTCCTGCAGCCTGACCTACCTCACAGGGTTGGTTGGAGTACAAATGGTGGGAAGAAACCATGGCTACCACCCTGTGGCCCTTAGAGGAAAGGTGGAATAAACACATGAAAAATTAAATTAATGCCCCAATCCTATCCCTCTCCATTCTATGCCATGCAGCTGTGCCTACTGTACTGCATTCAATGGTGGGGGGTGACCAGACCCAGGAAACATAAGTAAAACATTTCTTCCTTACCTCCCTGTAGGCTGCCTGGTTGCCAGTGTGTTTTGTTGGACTTACACCAGCTATGTTGCTGACTGAGGAGCCTCAGGGGGTTGGTCTGGGCTGGGAAAGGTGGAGAGAATCAGGCATGTGTGTCCGCCTCTGAAATCCACTCCCTCCTGCTCCTGAACTGCCTCCCCCACACTTTGGCCCGCTCCCCTCTGCCACCTTCGCGCATGGTGGAAATGCATCATTTACAGCAGCGCAGCAGTATTTACAACCTGCTGTCCTAAATGCCCAATAGGATTGGGTGGTAAATTAACATTTCACGATTAAACTCCAGGCCCCCTTATCATTTTATTGCATGCAAAGGAAAATTTCAGACCAATATTCAAGACTCTCCTTGAATGACTTCAAATAGCCATGTTGTGGCTGGCTCTACATTCTTCAGGTTCTTCCCACCAGACTCATGCAGCCCCCCCAAAAAACAACTTAAGCCTTCCTCCTCTCCTCCACCCCCCAGCCCCCACCTCCTGGTACCAACCTACCCGGCTCCTACCTTGTCTTCTACTGCTGTCGATATGAACACCAGCTTTCAGATGGTCCACAAGGTCTTTGACACAACACAGAGGTGGCAAGTAAGCACGCACGCACACACACACACACACACACACACACACACACACACACACACACAAGTTGCAAGCCCGCACAAAAGTGAGTCAGGACTCAAGTCAATTTGGGTCCAAACACTTTTCTAAGTCACTGGCACCAAGTCACAGGTTGATTGCGATTCAATGCCATCCATGACATGAGTTAACTCAAGTGGCCATCCCTGGCTTTCTCTGTTCCTGCTGGGGACTAAGATTGAGCTAATACCACTCAGTTTCCACTTGGTATTTCACTAGACATTGAGTAGGCATTCAGAAACTTGAGGACTAGAAACCATGTTTTGTTAATTTGTTTCTTAAGGAAGTTGAGATGATCAAATGTCCCTATTCTGACATCTTTGCGTAGTACGTATTTGTGTGCCAAAGTGGAATAAGTGCAGAATTTTTAAATACATACAGTTAATACCTTCCACAGTAACTGGCAGGGTAATGACACATAAAGACAAGTTGTAGTTCATTGGCAGAGCACAGGCTTTCCATGCAGAATTCCCTGTTCCACTCCTGCCATTGCCAGTAAAGAAGACCTCAGGTAGCAGAGCTGGGCAGTGCTACCCACTACAGAGCCACAGTGATGGAGTAGCCAGAGTGTTGCACAGGGATGAGGAAGACCTAGGTTCAGGTTCCTATTCAACCATGGAACTCACTGAGGATGGAACTCACCTAAGGATGAGGAGCACTGCTGCTGGATGTCATAAACGTGATGTAAAGCATGTTTATGGCACCCTCCGAGTAGGGAGTGCTGGCACCAGCCCAGCGCCAATCGGTGCTGAGCCCAGTGATGGACTAATACTGCCCGGAGCAAGGGAAGAGTGCTGGGTGGCAGTAAGGACTTTCAGGGTGAGGTGTTCTGGGGTAGAGTGGGGGGAACAGGGACGAGAGCGGGGTGGGACCAGCAGATCCCTGGCCTCCTCAAGGTAAGGGTATATTCCCTCCCTTACCTCAGGACTGCATTGAGGCTGGAAAATTGGTTCGGACCGGGCTGTCAATCATGGCTTCGGAAGGTCTGTTTTTACAATGCAAGTCACTCGGAGTGCTGCAAACTGCAATGCAAGTCCAAAATGCAACAAATGGGACATTACCCCAATGACAACAGTAGCAACATCCTTAGGGACTTCTTCCAAAATTAAAAAAGAAGAAGAAGCCTCAACAAGGAAACAAAAGGATCAAACTCCAGAGTCTGCGAAATTGTAGCAAAAACAGCAAAACTCACACTGATTTCAGTTTGCAGTCAGAAGGTATCTGGGACTGGCACCATCCATCTCAGCGATCGAGACTTCATTGCAAGGCAATCTGTCATCCTCCACACATTGTGGTCTTTCAAGAAGGCTCAGATATGATGGAAAAAAGACATGCAAGAAACCCAGGTGAGCAAAAAGAGACCGATGGAGGGGAAAGATGGTGTCGTCCAGGATAACACTTGAATGAAAATGAGAGAGCTGAGAACAAGAATCTAAATAACCTTCTCCATACAATTATACAAAGGGGGGATTTGAATGAAATCACCCATTTCCCCCCTCAACAATATCATCTGAAAATGAAGAGGATGGAGTCCTTCCAGTTCCTTGAGATAAAATCCTGCTGCAATCTGAGGTCCTTGGATTCCACCCCCTGTGTTCAAATCCTGTGCTCTTTTTTTGAGCTGATGAAGATGTCAGCATCCCGGGGAGTGCTGGCTACTGCTCAGTCCCAAATGGGACAATTACAAATGAAAAAAAGGTTTTGCAGTTCTTGTAAACAGCAGAACTTCCGAAGGCATGTGTACTTTTTCCCCCCAATATTTTTTCTCCCTTGGAAGAAGAGCCTACCTCAGCAAAAACTGAGCAGGTCATTGATGGCATTTGCATTGTGCCCATCTTCAGTGTGGCAAACATGGTTCCCTCCCCCTATAAGGCACACTGCTAACAGAGAACAACTGGCCCCAAATCATCTAGGGCAGCAAGAATGACAACTTCAGGTCTCTCCCCCACCCAGACACTGCCCCCTTCCTCCCTTCCCTGCCCCATTTCTCCCACCGCCCACCTCCACCGCCAACTTATTGGCACTCTCCCAGGACGCCTCTCCACCATCCTGCACATTGATGCGTGCTGGCAGCCTTGTTGCACAAACTAGGCTCACAAATCACTTACATGACACTGCCCCACTGCCATAAATCAGATATTAGGATTAAGCCATTCAACTCCAACAGCCCTAGCCTATCACACTGCCGCACCGGGAGAACACACATGCCACCAGTGCCAACTGCTGAAAAGCACCCATAGTAAAGCACAGGTCACCAGACACATAGAATCAGTCGTAAATCAGTGGTAGCTGCTGTTACCTCTTGAGCAGCAAGGCCCATCAGATAGTTTGTGGCATCTCAGTAAGCAATGGCGATAATTTCTTAGAGCAGACCAAGCAAAAATTGAATGACTTCCTGGATCTTCAGCACTTCCTGCTGCCATTCCTCCGTCTTTCTCACACTTACCGTCCTACTTGCAGTCAGCTCCTTTCACATATTAGCCTCGAGTGCTTCTTTCCTGTTGTGTTATGCTGTTGTGTTATGTCTAACATCAGATTCACCTGGCTGGTGTTAGACATATGGGGGATTTTCCTGCGATGATGGCAGGTGTTTTGAATCTGGCTGGCCCCTTTTACAATTTTTCACAAGCCCCCCCGATCTCTGTGTGTGTGTGGGGGGGCTAAATCGCAAGTGAACACAACATGTGAGGTCCTCGACTGTGATTACTGCTTACATGGCATTGAAGGTAAACTGGGTTAATGTTGCCACAGTGCTCAAATTATTTATTTAGGGCGCAATCCTAATCCCTTATGTCAGTGCTTTCCTTCACTGGCTTAGCGGTGCCAATGGGACATGTGCTGCATCCTGCAGTTGGGTGTCACTCACAGAGGCCTCCTCAAAGTAAGGGAATGTTTGTTCCCTTCCCTCAGAGCTGCATTGCCCTTTTGTCAGTGCTGGAAAGTACTGACATAAGGGGTTAGGATTGCACCCTCAGGGAATTAACAAAGAATGCAGGGTTGGTTTCCTGAGGATCAGAGTAGCTCATTCTCTCCAGCTTTGACCTTCCCTGTTGGAGCAGCCCATGGAACAAGGGATCTTCGGGGATAGGGGTGAAGACCAGCATCATTAAGAATCAATTCAACAGATTGACAAGAGAGTGTGCCCAAAGATACAAGTGATTTATTGGAGAAAAGAGTTGCTACAGGAAAGGATACAAATAAAGCGATAGATTAGGCAGGAGGTCTGGTCTAGAGGGTTGAGCCTCCATTTGCCTGAAGATAACATCCGAAGGTCGCCAGTTCGAGGCCACCGGCACCATGCGACCTTGAAACAGCTGACAAGCTGAGCTGAGCTATTCCATCTGCTCTGAGCGTGGGAGGATGGAGGCCAGAATGTGCGACCAGATCAAGAAAGAAACATCTGAATGTTGTGGTTTCTTAAAAGATAGAAACCTTCTTTCAAATTGTAAAAATCCCTACGGGAATTTTATTTGCCTGCCTATGTAAACCGCCTTGAATAAAGTCTAAGGAGAAATCTGAGGACCAAGAAAGGCGGTATAGAAATACCTGTATTAATTATTATTATTATTATTAACCATATTTTGTGAAATGTACCTAACAGAGAAGTAGAAAAGCAATTGATTTTTTGGGGAAGAAGCTTTTGAGAAACTCTAAATTTTTAGCCCAGTCCTTAAACTGAGATGAGAGAAAGAAGGGTGAGTGGAAAGGAAAAGAAAGCATATTAATAAGTACCCAAAGATGATATGGTTGGGGGAAGCCTTGCAGGGACTTGAACAGATTTGGAAATTCTGATTTCATGCAACATGGGGTGACCATCGGCTGGTCAGAACCCTTCACTATTTATGGGGTTTTGGAGTTGCTGCTTATGTACAGCTCTCAAAATAAGCATGTTCACCTGGTTATTGGGGTGTAAAAGGGGTTCTGGGTGTTTCTGCGCTAGTGTGTTTATGTGCAAACTGGTGTTTGGATGGATTCAGAGCAGGTGCTGATGTGCCTCTTTCTGGCACACAATCAATGGGAACACTTTGACTCAAAATGCAGGTGCGCAGGGCACATTACACAATGGGCACCTTTGAAATGCAGGCACAGCTTCAAAACAAAGAGGTGACAAGAGGATACCAGAAAGACACTGATGGAAGGTGAAAGATGCATCACACGCATATTGCAAAGGCTGCATTCAATAAACAGATACACTGAAAGGGAGCGTTCAGGGGTGGCTTGAAATCTTCCCTCTGAATCTGGTGGTAGCCATGATGGCCATGCCTGCATGAATCTTTCTCTATAACCATCTCTGAAACAGTAGCCCTCATCCTCCCATCACATTCCCTAATGTATAGTGCAACCCCATAGAAATGGCAACATCCCAAAAACACAGGAGAAAGATAAGAAGACAATTCAATAAAAATGTCATAATACAAACAATGTATATCAATTATTATAATAAAAAACATTTAATCCTCATCAATCTCATCTATTATAATAATATTACAAAATAGTAATACAGAATTGGTGAAACTTAGGTCTCACATGGAGAACAGCAGACAAAGTTCTAGGAGCCTATGAAATGAAACTTCATACATCTACTCCCTTTGAGGCAGCAGCAGGAGTTTACACTTGTGATTCAACTTCCCCATGGCTCCCTTCATCTCTTGGTTCCTCAGAGTGTAGATCAGAGGATTTAGGGCAGGGGTGACCACCATGTAGAACACAGAAGCCATTTTGTCCACCTGAGAGTGGGAGAAGGGTTTAAGGTAGACAAAAACCATGGGTCCATAGAAGAGGCCAACCACTGTCAGGTGGGAGCTGCAGGTAGACAGAGCCTTCCTACCACCCTTCCCAAAACGGCCACAGAAGGAGGCCAAGATGATGACATATGAAACCAGTACAGCCAGACAGTTGGGTAGAGTTATTAAGCCACCACTGATCAGCATCAGTATCTCAACCACATAGATTTCTGCACACGCCAGCTTGATTACCTGTGGGATGTCACAGAAGAAATTGTCCAACACATTTGGTCCACAGAATGGTAGCTGGGCTAAGACCACTATCTGGACAGTGGAATGAATGAAGGCTCCTGTCCAGCAAAATATCAGTAGACTGAAGCAGCGTTGCCGGTCCATGATGGATGTATATCTCAGTGGGTGGCATATGGCCACATAACGGTCGTAGGCCATGAGAGTGAGGACAAACATCTCTGCACCCCCAAAGAGGTGGAGACCAAACAGCTGGACCATACAGCCACCATAAGAGATGATAGAGAAACTGTTCAATAGGTCGGTCACTAATTTTGGGGCAGCCAATGAACCCAAAGACATGTCGATAAAGGACAGATTGGCAAGGAAGAAATACATGGGACTTTGAAGGAGCTTGGACTCAGACCACACAGTCACCATAATTACGAAGTTCCCCAGAAGGGCGGTGGTGTAGCAGGCCAAGACCAGGACAAAAAGAAAGAGCTGTGCAATGTGGGAACAGGAGAAGCCCAGCAAAATGAACTTTGAGATGGTGGATCCATTCATGTTGATGGTTGGTTCTAGTGCAATTTTTAAAAAATGAAGTATGTGAGCGATATTTCAACCCAGACACAATTTTTTTAAATCATTTTATTCCTGTAATTTATAACCTGACTTTCTATATAACAGACTCTTTTACCCTCCTGGAATTATGAATAAAATCAAGGTGATTTCACTCCTCTTTCTTTAGTTCTCAACTTCTAGACCTTTTCCAGGCTCTTTCCTTATGACTATATACACACAATGGTTTTCAGGCAATATTCATTGTTGTGTGTGAGCATGTCAAGGTAGAAATACAATAAATCAGTCACTGGAAAGAGCATGAATCTTTTGAAATAATCGTGTGAATAGACCAATTAATTATATCTGCATCTAGTTCCTTATGAGGACTTATTTCAGTTTTTCTGTTTGTTTTAATTTTAGAACACATTGACCCCAATCTCCAACCCGTACAAGAGGTCAAGTTGGCCTAAACTTTGAATAAAAGCAGTACAATAAAAATACTGAAAACGTAAAACAATAAGCAAGAATAAAATAAACTGAGCGATAGATAAAAGTTTTTTAAAATAGTTTCTGCTAAAATTTGCATCTGCTAAACAGGAGTACAGAAGGATTTTGTAGGCTATGTAATTCACTGAAGTCCCTGATTGATGGAAATGCTTCTACTGTAACTTCTGAGATTCAACCAGGAATTTCTTAGCCCTGTGATTCTTAATGACCGTTGAGATTTTCATGATGCTGAATTCTATAAAGAGTCCTAACTCCTGTCTCTGTGCAGGAAGAATTCAGAACTGGCATACAGACAGGTAACTCTTCCTGCAGTGGCTTAGAGATGGGACTTGATCTCAGGAAAGTGTGCAGGCTTACCATGCAGAAGGTCATAGTTCAATCTGTGGCAGCTCAGGGGGTTCTATCGGGCCAGTTGCTACAATGCTGCATGTGACATCCTGAACTCTTTGGAGGAAGGGAGGTGAAAATATTATTCATAATATGGAGCAATCCCTATACATTCATGGTGCTAATCGTGATGATGACTGGTACTACTTAAACAACCCAGTTCTATCCTTTTCCCCACTATAGCATGCAGACGCACCAAAACTGCATGCTGGACGGGAGGAGGGGGTGATCAGGAGGCTTGGGAGAGGTAAGGAAAATTCTTTTACCCCTCTCTAAGCCCCTTGAGCCAATGGGTCTCCTTGGACCTGCACAAGCTATATAGCTCTATTCCAAGAAGAGCTTGGCTTTATTCCAAGAAGACAGTGGGGATTGTCAGGAGGCTCCAGAGGGCATAACATCTGGTGCTTGTCAGGCTGGGAGACATCCTCTTCCGTCTCCAACATATCCCCTTCCCCCTTCCAATTCATCCCAATCTGCTCAGCTCCCCACTCCATTCTCTCTGTCCTCCCTAGTTAGGGGCCAGTCCTATGCAACTTTCCAGCACTGATGCAGCTGTGCCAATGGGGCATGTGCTGCATCCTGTGATGAGGGAGGGCAATGGTGTAGCTAGAGGGGGTGCAAAGCACTAAGTTGGGCAGGGGGCCTCACAGTGGTGTGCAGGTGGCCCCTCCCCGTCCGCTTGGGAGCCATTTTGGGTAATGGGAGCATTCCGCCTCCATTTTGCTCCCAGCACCCAGAATGGCTCGGAAGAGGAAGGGGAGGGGCCGTGTGCACTTTGCGATGAGGCTCCCTGCAAAACCTTGTGCTTTGCCCCCCTCTAGCTACACCACTGTGGAAGGGCAGTCACAAAGACCTCCTCAAGGTAAAGGAGCATTTGTTCCCTTACCTTGGGACCATAAAGCAAGCTCCACAGCAGAAAAGCTGATTCCAGCAGACAAACCTCTTGACAGGATTGAGCGGCGATTTTTTCCCCCCCAGAACTGCACAGAAAACAAAGTAGTTGCAGTGTAAGTACAGGGAAGGCAGTGTAATGGAAGATCAGAAGATCGATCATCAGGTGGATGATGTGGTGTTGACAGCTGGTTGACAGCTCTGGGAAGGGCAGGGCTGGCTCCACAGCTGTAATCAATCAAGGCCAATGGAGACCTGGTTGGACACCTGAGCTTCATTTGACCTTGATGGGACCCGAGCTAACGAGGTAGCTCACAGCTGAGCTGCATTTGGACTTAACAAGGGGCTGCAGGATAAAAGGCAGCTTCAGAAGGAGCAAAGGGCTGACCAGAGGGAGGACCCTGACCCAGAGGGACACCCAGACGGACTCACACTGGGAGAAGGGGACTGCCAGAACTCTGCTGGAGGACACACAGAGGAGAGGACTGCCAGAACCCTGCTGGAGGAGACACTCTTCTGGAGAAGATAGAGGAAGGGACTGCTGAGACTCTGCTGGACACACACTATGCTGCATTGGACTGCTACTGGGAAGATTGGACTGGGAATACTGGACTGGGAAGATTGGACTGCTTTGGAGATTGAACTGTGAACTTGGACTGGAGGCGTCAAACCTTCACCCACTGAGTTAAGTGGAGTTTTGGGGAGGGAAAGCCTCTGGACAAGAGGACTTGCAGGGAGTGTCTATGTTTGTAGCAATAAATTATTGTTAATTGCACAAACTGATAAGGAGTTCTGTGTTCATTCCTTTGCACACCACAGCTGTTGTTTCTTGGAAAAGGAGGGTGTTAATTAGCCAAAAAGTGGGCATTAGAAGGGAGTTGGGATATTTGGACCGGATAAATTGGCGTAGTCGGCAGGATTTGAAAATTAGGGTAGGACAGGCAGAAACTGCACACCCCTTAGCAGGCAGTGCTTAAGAAGCCATTGAATTGTATTCATAACAATTATCAAATCACCCTCAAATGACTTTCAAGACATGACTGTGATCGCTGGCAATTCAGAATTTGAATTGTGGTTGCAACAATTCAGAACTGCAATTGCATAGCAAAAGAAACAGAGCAAGCATCAATAACACCACTTAGGTGGTGGTTATAGTGTTCAATGAAGGCACTGGACACTCTGTTCCAATCACGCAAAGCAGATCCCCTGCAGAAGCCTTCAGTGTCAATCAACCATTCCTAAGCCACCCTCCAGCTTCTCAAACTACTGTACTCACCAGCATGAGAAAGGAAGCAAAAAATATCAGGTAAGCAAAAGGAAGGAAACAGGAATAGAAGGTGTTGTGACCCAGAAGATCCTTGTGAAAATAAATGTCACTGAGGCACAAAAATGAAAAATGTCCCTCCATGCAAATATGCAAATTGATATTTTCACGGACAAGTATTGTTTCCCCCAAACTGATTTCAACCTCCCTTGAAAGTAAGAGGAAGACTCCTGTTGAAATCCCCTTTATAGTATCCTCCTTTGATCCACAGCCTTTTGATTCCACCCACTGTGAACAATGCCTGAGGTCTCATCTTGGCACTGACACAGTTGTCAGTACCCTGGAGAGAGCTGCCTGCTGTTTGGTCCCACATGGGGTGATTAAAATCTAAGAAGATCTGGAACTTGTTGTATGCAATAGATATTATGCGGCCTGGGTGCTGTCAAGGGTTTTTTCCCCCTGGGTGTTGAGCTGAAGCCAGCAAAATCAGTAGTTTGTGTGTATAATTTTAACCCCACCATTCCTTCAAGAAATTCAGTGTCGCATACAACCTCCCTGTAAGGTGGGTTGAGGATTCAAGGATGCAAACACCCCATATGATACAGAGGTGTAATGGATACCAAGTTGCCTAAGGTAACCTATGGACTCCATGACTGAGCAAAGATCTCAACATCAATATTACTTCGTCAAACTGCAAGACATTAGCCTCTACACTACCCTGGCTCTCTGTTAAGGTTGTCACATGGCCAGTTTTGTCTCTTTTGCAGTGTCACACATGAATGCTCAGGACTTGCAAATGAGGTATCTTGTGTCGGCACAGAAAGTTCCCTAGGGGAAACTCCAGAGCTCTCCAGGAAGAATTATCAGGCTATAGCATGAATATCATGTAAGAGTATCATGAGTGACTTGGAACAAGGCTGGTTAAAAGTCAAGTTTCTCACTCCTGAGGGGAGATTGAGGATGGTTTGAGTGCTTCTTTGGGATAGGACTCTGGGGATGGGATTCACGAGAAGCAACTTTACAGGCACTGTGTTACTGTTAGGGCAGCCATTCTTGTGGGTCTGCTGAGGTCCTGGGCTAAATGTTAGCATTTTCAGGTAAGTGCCAGGGACTCCTTCAGTCCATCAGCCAGCCTGGCTGCATTGCCACCCTTCTTGCTGGTGCTCCCACTCTTGCTATACAGGTCAGCTTGGTAGTAGAAATTGTTCAGCATGTTAGGTCCATAGAATGGTATATGGGTACCATCTACCCTCTGTTCTATGCTTTCCCTCTAATGTGCAGATGTAGTAAACCAATGGTTGTGTTCTAGGTTGTGCTCTCAGTTTCCATTCATTGACAGTGACAATATCCCTGCTCAGTGGCCCACTTGAGGTGTGTATGCACCTAATAATAATAATAATACAGGTATTTATATACCGCCTTTCTAAGTCCTCAGATTTCTCCTCAGACTTTATTCAAGGCGGTTTACATAGGCAGGCTAATTTAAATCCCAGTAGGGATTTTTACAATTGAATGAAGGCTCTATCTTTCAAGAGCCACAACAAATTCAGATGTTTTGTTCTGATCTGGCCTCCATCCTGGCCTCCATCCTCCCACGCCCAGAGCAGATGGAATAACTCGGCTCAGCTTGTCAGCTGCTTCAAGGTCGCACGGTGCCGGTGGCCTCGAACTGGCAACCTTCGGATGTTATCTTCAGACAAACGGAGGCTCAACCCTCTAGACCAGACCTCCTGCCTACAATGTGTTCAGGTATCATTTGCACTGCATGAAGTTCTTGTGTCAAAATGACAGTGGGGCCCTGACATTCAGTCTGAAAGCTACTTTTCTGGACGCAGAACATTTTAAAGACTTACAGTATGGAGTCTCCACTTTCTGGGCAAGGCAATCAAGTAGATGGTGGAGTCTCAGCTTCAACCTATTAAGCACCCCTATATCAAGACAGGTTATTTGTCCATCTAGCCCAGCACAGTCTACTCTGATTGCCAGAAATTGTGAAGCAGAGGCCTTATCCAGCCTCGATCCCCATGACCTACCTGCTCATTGTTCACAGCAGGAACCAGATTCGTGAAACATCTGCTGTGCTTTCCAACAATGGTCCCACAAGCAGTGACTTGTGCCAGGATCCTATTCCCTTTTTGAACCCTCCATACCCCTTTCCTTGAACTTACACCAGCAAAATGGCTGGCATAGGTCCAAAAATACCCAGAGGTGATTAGGCAGCTATCAAGGGGTAAGTGCAAAATGCTTTTGCAGGCTGCCTGATTCCCCACCACCACCACCACCAGAGAACACAGTGCAGCCTCCATTGGCAAAGCTGCATGTTATAATGTGGCAGGGGATATGCTCAGTTGCAGTGGTGTCACTAGGACTTGCACCACCCAGTGTGGAAGGCCAGTGCATCACCCCCCAGATGGACCTCTTCCCATACAGTGGTGTTTTGTGTTTTTTTGGCTATAGCTTTTGACAATGCAGTTTTTGTAAATACACACACACACACACACACACACACAAATAAATAAAGTGCAGGAACTCACAACTTGTTAATCTTTTATTTATTTATTTATTTTTAAACCATTTTTTATTGGAGAAATAAAATATTTTTTATGTGCTTCCCCCCTAAAGATGAACTTTCTTCTGAGTAGACATGCATAGGATTGGGCTGTCAATCTCCACCTCCCCTTCCCCCTAGCTACTTTTTCTACACATGGGGAAAAATACTGTACAGGTGCACTTGTAGCATGTAGTATGGCACTACTTCAAGGAAAGGAAGCAGTGAATGGATTCCGAAAAATGGCTTACATGAGTTCCATGTAGTAAAATTACTCTAAGCAACTGTGGGAGTAAGAACAAAAAAGGAATTCTTACATGACTGGGGTCCTTAGGTGCACATAGAAACAGCTATGTTTGCAAACAAGCAATTAAATATGGTTTAATTCAGGTGTCAGAATACTCTGTGTCTTTGGGAAGGCACTTGGCATGCAATTGTATGTTCTCTGCTGCCCTGAGCAGCTGCTGTGCATTGCTGGAAAGGAGCTGCAAATGCTGACTGGTGGAGGGCATGCTTGTGGGGGAAGGATGAGGAGGATCTCTGGCAAGGCTGGACAGCACGTTGTACACATGTAGAATCCCTTTTCACCTGCCCTTAACATGTGAAAATGGGTGCAGCTATATATCTCTGCCAGGATTAAGAGCCCAATCCTAGGTATGTCTACTCTGAAATAAGTCTCGTTCTAGTCAATGGAGCTTACTCCCAGGAAAGTGCCTAGGATTTTGGCCTAAGAGCCCAATCCTATGCATGTCTACTCAGAAGTCTACTTTAGTGAATGGGGCTTACTGTGGATAGGATGGCAGCCTCAGGGCCCAATCCTGTGCCTGTCTACTCAGAAGTCAGTCCCATTAGAGGCAGTGGGGCTTCCTCCCAGGAAAGTGTGGAGAGCACTGCAGCCTCAGACCCCTTCCTCTGTCTGTCTACTCAATAGTCAGTCCCAGTAGAGGCAGTGGGGCTTCCTCCCAGGAAAGTGTGGAGAGGACTGCAGCCTCAGACCCCTTCCTCTGCCTGTCTACTCAGAAGTCAGTCCCACTAGAAGCAGTGGGGCTTCCTCCCAGGAAAGTGTGGAGAGGACTGCAGCCTCAGAGCCCCTCCTTGGCCTGTCTACTCAGGCTGCAAGGATAAGACACTTTCCCGGGAGTAAGCCCCATTGAACACAATGGAACTTACTTCTGAGTAGACATGCATAGGCTTGGGCTCTCAGGCTGCAAGGCTATGCACCCTTTTCCAGGAGCAAGCCCCATTGAGCACAATGAGACTTACTTCTGAGTAGACACACCTACCAGAATGTAATTGTCATTTCCATCTGAAACAAAGTCCAAAGCTACAATGCAATGAACCATTACTTGAGAAGAACACTGATGGAAAGCAATGGGTCTACTTCTGAGTAAATCAGGTTGCAACTATGTGTAGCGAGCTTGCTCATGCTCACTGCTTGTTGCTTGTCTCTCCACTGTGAATTGAATTGCACACTCCCAGTTATGTGTTATAAGTTGTATATGTTGAGCCTCTGCCTTGACACACTAGGCACCTTAAAGGATTAGATTAATGGTCCTACTGGTATGTTTATAGTGCACTTATTCTGATAGTGTTTAGAAAAAGGTTGCGAAGACAAGAATTAAAAAAGTTAATAAAAATGTATCATATTTTTTTGACCTTTAAAGCCCTATACTGCTCTGGGCCAGGATATCTTAGAGACCACCTACTCCCGTACAATCCGGCTCGCCATCTCAGGTCATCAGAGAAGGCCTTTTTGCAAGTGCCGCCACCCAAGGAGGTCCGGGGGGTGGCTGCAAGAAATAGGGCCTTCTCGGTAGTGGCACCAACATTATGGAACTCCCTTCCCCTTGACTTGAGAATGGCTCCCTCTCTTGAGAGCTTTCGGCGAGGCCTGAAAACACTGTTGTTTAAACAAGCCTTCTGATTTCTGGCCTTCTTAACTTTTTATACATCTTTTAGTTTTACAGGCTTGATTCCTCGGTGATCTGCTCTTTTACTCTTTTAATCTAACTACTGTTTTTATGGCCCTGTAGTGTGTTTTTAAATGTTTTTATCTGTTTGTATTAATGTTTTTTAAATTCTATTGTTTTTTAATATGTTGTTAGCCGCCCTGGGTCCCGTTAGGGAGAAGGGCGGGATAAAAATAAAGTTTTATTATTATTTATTATTATTATATGATCTTTTACTATATTTTTATTAAATTAGAGACTATACAATTCTTAGGTAACAATTACTGATAGGTTATTTTTCAGGATCTGGCTTTGGGTAAAATCAGACAAAATTATAGTCAGACACCCACTCTAAGTTTAAACCCCCCCCACCTGACTTATCCAATGGTCATAGGAAATGCCATTAGTTTTGCTCAAAATCTGCTCTCAACTTATCTGTGAGATCAGCTTGTGCTTGAGTTGCTGCAGAAAGTGCAAATAATCTATTGAAGTTTAGGGCTCACGTATACAACAATGTAATTGATAGGGAAAGGAAATCTTGCACTGAGGAAACAGGAGGTGTCTACACTTGTTTTTCAATTTCCTCATGGATTCCTTCACCTCTTGGTTTCTCAGAGTGTAGATCAGGGAATTGAAAGCAGGCGTGACTACCATGTAGAACATGGAGGCCATTTTGTCCACTTGGGAGCTGGAGGAGGTCTTCAGCTACACAAAAACAATGGGCCCATAGAAGAGGCCAACCACTGTGAGGTGGGAGCCACAAGTGGACAGAGCCTTCCTACCACCCTTCCCAAAACGGCCACAGATGGTGGCCAGGATGATGACATATGAAAGTAGCAAGGTCAGAAAGCAAGGTAGAGTTACTAGGCCATCACTGACTACCATGAGTATCTTAGCAACATAGGTTTCTGAACAGGACAGCTTGATTACCTGTGGGATGTCACAGAAGAAATTATTCAACACATTCACTCCACAATATGGTAGCTGAGACATCACCACTGTCTGAAAAACGCTGTGAATAAGTGCTCCCATCCAACAAAATACGACGAGACTGAAGCAACATTGTCGGTTCATGATGGTTGTGTATCTCAGTGGGTGGCAGATGGCCACATAGCTATCATAGCCCATGACAGTGAGGAGGAACATTTCTGCACCTCCAAAGAAGTGGAGACCAAATATCTGGGCCATGCAACCGCTAAAGGAAATAGTTCCGCCACTGTTCAATAGGTCAGTTGCTAGTTTGGGGGTTGCTACAGAGCCCAATGACATATCGAGGAGGGACAGATTGACAAGAAACAAATACATGGGGCACTGAAAGAGCCTGGGCTCAGACCACACAGTTACCATGATTAGTAAGTTTCCTACAAGGATGGTGATGTAGCAGGTCAAGACCAGAGTTAAAAGGATGAACTGAGCACAGCGAGAGCAGGAGAAGTCCAGGAAGACAAACTCTGTAATAGTAGACCCATTCATCTTGATGGCTGGTTCAAGGCACAGAAACAAATGGAACACTGTTAATCTGCAGGCCCTGCAATTGGCTTCTGCTGGACATAAGTGGAATAAGTGTGGATTTCTGGCATACACTAAGAGCCCAATCCTATCCAACAATCCAGTGATGGTGCAGCCACAATGCAGCCACAAGGTGAAGCAACAAACATTCCCTTACATTGAGTAGACCTCCATGACTGCTGCCCCACCACCACCACAGGATGCTGTGCACACCATAGTGACCCAGTTGCATCAGCAGCCAATAGTTGGATAGGACTGGGTTCTTAGCTAATACCTCCCACAGTAACTAGCATAGCAGTGACAACTGAGGACAGGCTGTAATTCAGTAGTAGAGTGCTGGTTTTGCATGAAGTTCCCAAGTTCCGCTCTACTATTGCACTTAAAAATACTGCAAGTTGCAGGGCTGGACAGTTCAGGGCTATGAAGACATCGTGATGCAGTAGCCAGAGTGTTGTGCAGAGATTGGGGAGACTTGGGTTCAAACCATTACTCAGCCATGAAGATCACTGGGTGACCATGTCCAGTCAAACTGTCTCAATTCAACCTCTCTCACAGGATTGTTGTGAGGAAAAAAGGAGGAACATGCATGCTGCCTGAGCCCCTTGGAGGAAGAATGGGATATAAATGAAGTATGACACATACCTCTGGTCTGATCAGGACATTTGCATATTCCACAAGGATTTGCTCTTCTTCATTACTGGAGTTCTGAAGGCAGAAAAAATATGGATTTAGGCTGTGTCCTACCTTGAAACTATTCATTCCAGGGAGAGTCATCCCATGTAACCGATTTTTAATTTCAGCATAAGAGAGTTCAACTGTGCAAAAAGATTCTCTTCAATATCTGTAGCAATTGCTTGCTTTCCATGCAATAATAATTTTATGCTCAGAACAAGTAGATCTGTTGCTTTCTCTCATCATAAAGTACTGGAGAACTGAGTCTAAACGGAGTCTAAAAATGTGTAGGGCCCAATCCCAATCAGCCCTTGGGCCGGTGCAAATTCCTTGTGCCAACCCGGAGGGGTCCCCAAAGTGCTGCAAAGCACTTTTGCGTCACCAGGAGAGGAGGAAGGCTGGCACACATCCATCCACTGCCCTTTGGAGGCCAACAAGGGCCTTGCAGAGCTGGCGCAAGGGTAGGTTCACGCAACCATGTCAGACTAACGCAGAGGCTTGGGGATGGCTGGGCCCAGGAGGGGGCATTCCAGGGCAGGGGGAGCCATAGGCAACCCCATAGGCAACCCCAACCCTGCTCTGGATATGGGGCAAGCCAGCTGGCCTGCCTGTTCCATCAAGGGTTAGGCTTAGGCTGCTAGTGTTTTTGTTTGCTTTGGTCAAGACACATTTCATTAACATTCTTTGAATGTTTAATTTGGGGATACTCAGTTGTGAGCGGTAAATACAGAAACAAAAAAGTAGAGATAATGTATCTATTATTGATATTGCATCAGGAAATGAAAGCTTTGAATTTTCACATTGCTTTATTAACAAATTAAATTCCTTATATAAAGGCTCGTAATTATATTTATACAGAATTTACACTGTGTTTTTTAATTGTATA
This sequence comes from Tiliqua scincoides, assembly GCF_035046505.1. Lineage (NCBI taxonomy): Eukaryota > Metazoa > Chordata > Lepidosauria > Squamata > Scincidae > Tiliqua > Tiliqua scincoides. The sequence goes on along the minus strand of NC_089825.1, from coordinate 139,444,212 downwards.
CCTATGTATCATATAGGCTTCTCTGTCCATCGAAATTAAAATCTCATCTGAACAAACAATTTAGATTATCTTTTACTATACATTTGAAAGGGGGGAATATTTTGCATACATTTTTTCAGCTGCCTGAATATTCCATGCAAAATACTGGAGACTTATTACTATCAATGAGTGGGTGGGAGGAAGGTGGAAATATTAGACAATGACAAAACTAACAGCTTTTGTAGGTGTAAAAGCAGAGAGACAAAATGAAATGACTCTAACTTTAAATGGTGTCCATACTGTATATTTGGCACTCTGTTACATTCCTTTTTCAGTGTTACTATGTGGAATCGATGCTACATTGAGCAATTTGTATATCAGAATTTTTGGAGAGATACGGCCTGATTTTAAAGTATTGTAAATATGCGCTGGTATTAACAGTAAAATTTTAAATAAATCTTTTTCAGCTGCAATCCTAACCACATTTTCCTGAGAGTAAGCCCCATTGAACAAAATAGGACTTACTTCAGAGTAGACCTGGTTAGGATTGCACCCAATATCTATAGCGCAAAAATTTTTATTTTATAAAGTGCTTTCCATACTTTGATTAATTGTCTGGTAATGTTCTGTTCTTTTTTTAGCTGTTGCAATTCATCATATCATTTTAATCTCTCCTTTTTTTTTTTTTTTAATGAAAACCACTTGGGTACAATCCTAACCTACTGAAACAAGCAGGCCTACTAGCCTATGCTGTATTCAGTGCAGGTTTGGTGTGGCCCAGGGTGTAACTCAAAGGGATTTTAGGCATAAATCCTAACCAATTTTTCAGCACTGACACAGCTGCGCAATTGGGGCATTCGCTGCATCATGGAGGCCTCCTCAAGGTAAGGGAACATTTCTTCTCTTACCTTAGAGCCGTATTGCCCTTACCTCAGTGCTGGAAAGTTGGTTATGATTGTGCGCTTAGTCCCCTTTCTCCAAGCCACGCCACAGGCTGCCCTATGGGAGTTTCTTGGAACTGAGCGCATTATTTCATGGGCGCAAATCCGAGCAGTCTGAGTTACACCGCTCAGGCCACAGCCAGGGGTTGGGATCTAGCCTGCGCTGCCACAGCCAGCCCCACCCCCCCTCCAGGGCCCGAGCCTCCCCACAGACCACTCTCCCCCTGCACGGGAATGCCCCCCTGCCTCTGTTCCTCCGTCTTCTCCTACCCCCTATGCTGGCCTACCCAGGCCGGCACAAACTCACCCTGTCCCAGCACAGCTCTGGCTCTGCTGGGTCAGAGCACTTCGGTGCACTAGCCCAGCCTGCTCCCGAGTAGTGGCAAACATGCTTTATGGCATGTTCATGACAGTCAGGAGCTGGCACAAGGGACTTGTGCTGGCTCAGGGCAGAGGTAGAATTGGGCTGCCCAAGTGTTGCAAAATGGGGAACCCCAAAATGTGATAATTATTCCATTTACACAAGTAGCAATGACAGTAGCACCCTTAATGATTCACAGTCAAACATATATATGAATTTAGATTTTGAAACAACCTGTAGCTGCAAATAGAGACTTAACCAAGGAAAGAAAAGGAGCAGATTTAGAAGTCTACACAGAAATAGAAAGAACTGCAATACTCACAGTTGTTGCAATTCACACTCAAAGGAGATTTTGGGCTAGCACCTTCCATCTCAGTGATCAAAGCTTCACTGCTCAGTAACCCTTCATTCTCTGTGATCTTTCAAGAATGGTCAAAATGATGGGAGAGAGAGATGCAAGAAATCCAGGTGTGCAAAAGGAAACAGAGGGAGGGATGTGGTGGGGTCCAGAATGATGCTCTTATGAAAATGAGGGAACTGTGGTTGCAAATGTAAATAAGTTTCTCAATGCAACTATACAAATAGGGGATTTGAATGAAAACACTCGTACCAATACTCATTCCCTGCTTCCCAAGATCTTGTATTTTGAAAATTACTGAAAATTTTGAAAAGATCTGAAAATTAAGAGAGCCTCTCATGTTTCCCTTGATATAATCTTCTAGCAATCTGAGGTCCTTGGATTTTACCCTCTGTATTCAAAGCCTCTTCCTAAGGCTGGCAAAGACATCCACATCCTGGACACTGCTGACTGGTGCGCAATCCCCAAAGGGATAATTATGAGACTGATTTTGAAGTTCTTGTAAACAGCAGAACTTTTGAGGGCTTGTGTGCTTTTTCCAAGTATTTATTCCCCCATGGATGAAGAGCTTCTGTCAGCAAAAGTTGCTGCATGTCATTTATTTAATTTCTACCCCACTTTTCCTCAGGATGGTGAACATGGTTCCTTTCCCCTTTTATCTTCATAACAACCCTCAAATGTTGACTAGGCTAAGAGAAAGCAGTTGGCCCACCATCACTCAACTGAGCAAGAAACCAGTAACTCTCTCTAGGCTAACTGCCCAACCCTATCCCCGACCACATCATAGTATTCGTGCTGATAGAACACATATTGCATGCTTTGGTGGGTGGGGGGTGGCCATTGGACAGCCTGCAAGGGGTAAGAAATTAGCCTGTCTGATCACCTATGGGTCTCCTCAAACCTAGGCCAGCCTAGGACCTTGCTGGCCCAAGTCTGAGGAGAGCCAGAAGGGTGGGGTAGGCAGAAAAGTGGAATATAAATTCTGATGTGCACAACTGCTGCTGAATCCACCCCCTCCCTCCCCCAACACAACCCTGGTTCCTCCCCTACATGCCCTACTTCTCTCCCTGCCCGTGGATTGTCCCTGCTGCCAACTTACCAGCCTTTTTGGAGCCTCCTGGAGCCATTTCCATATACATCAAACCTCTTATCATTTGTGGCAGTGGCCTGGCAGCATCCCACAGTAGCCTGGCTTTTTCATCACCATAAAGGATGTTGCGCTGCAGAAACACTAGTTCTGGCACAAGGACCTAATAAAATCAGGGCCTCAGGGTCCGATTCAGATCTTTGTGTGCTGGCTCATCAACGGTGAACACTCCACCAGATCCAGAGCCCTCACAGCCTGACACGGGGGCTTCTTGATTCTGAGCCAGCTAAACAGTCACCGCAGAATTGAGTAGCTCCCCTGAGGGACGACTTCCCTTTCTCAGGGGAAGTGGACAAATGTCCCCTTCTCCCAAAGAGCTGCCACCGACTGTTCAGCACACTCAGGATGCTGTGGTAGCCATTTAGGTGCCAGGGCAGCTCCACATGCCGGGCAACTAAGGATTGGGCTGCCCGTTGACTAATTTAACATGCACAGATTCTCCCTCATAGTTTTCCCTGGACAAATGTGCTTTTTGCAATGAACACATGAATGCAAAGACATGTCCTAGATCTTCTGGAACCTGATGGGACAGCAAATGATACCACCTGCTGCTTTAAAAATTCCAGTCTAGCCACAGAGCTAAAGAACATATGAGAGTCTGCACTGTCTCAGTGCCATCTGCTGTTGGTTTGAATGATTGCATTAACCATTTTTCAGCCAAGTACAACTCTGATACTTATTGATTCAGGCAGGAACATTCAGCATTTGATAGCCGCAATATCTTCCCCACATTTTTTTGTATGGCAACCATGAAGCCAAGCGTTGCTTAAGTGGAATTGCCCTACAACTGTCCAAAGAAACAGAGAGGGTTTTAGCAGCCATCTCACTCCTTTTGAGCTCTAGCTATGCTAAGCAGGCCCTACTGATAATTGGCAGTAATTCAAGTTGATATCTTTATTAATTCTACTATTATCACCATCATAATTATTTTGCACAAAGAGAGTCTGGTCCAACAAGAAGCTGACGGAACATACCAAGATCCAGGTATACAGAGCTTGCGTCCTGAGTACACTTCTGTACTGCAGCGAGTCATGGACTCTCCGCTCACAACAGGAGAGGAAACTGAACGCTTTCCACATGCGCTGCCTCCGACGCATTCTCGGCATCACCTGGCAGGACAAAGTTCCTAACAACACAGTCTTGGAACGTGCTGGAATCCCTAGCATGTATGCACTGCTGAAACAGAGATGCTTGCGTTGGCTCGGTCATGTCGTGAGAATGGATGATGAGCGGATCCCAAAGGATCTCCTCTATGGAGAACTCGTGCAAGGAAAGCACCCTACAGGTAGACCACAGCTGCGATACAAGGACATCTGCAAGAGGGATCTGAAGGCCTTAGGAATGGACCTCAGCAAGTGGGAAACCCTGGCCTCTGAGCAGCCCGCTTGGAGGCAGGCTGTGCAACATGGCCTTTCCCAGTTTGAAGAGACACTTGGCCAACAGTCTGAGTCAAAGAAAGAAGGCCCATAGCCAGGGAGACAGACTAGGGACAGACTGCACTTGCTCCCAGTGTGGAAGGGATTGTCACTCCCAAGTCAGCCTTTTCAGCCACACTAGATGCTGTTCCAGAACCATCTTTCAGAGCACGATACCATAGTCTTTCGAGACTGAAGGTTGCCAATACTAATTATTTTGCTTATTTTGTGTGGTTAGTGCAAAGGCTTTCAAATGTCTGACAAGGATTTTAAAAACAAAAACCAAAAGATTTCAAGGGCAGCAAAACGACGGCCATTTCAAAAAGCAGCAAGCAGAGCCTCTGCATAGAAAGCAAGTTGAAAGCCAGCAACTGGTCAGTCTAAACATCTAGAAGGTTGCAACAAATGTTAAGGTCTTTACATCAGTCAGCAATGTTGTGAGGCTTCCTGAGGCTAGCATTCCATAATAGAGGCACCTAAATACAAGGAGACCATGTCTTGTCACAGCTCCTCCCCACTGGGCCTCATACCTGCTTAAGGCTGATTAGTTTCCCTTGGTTGACTCACCAGTACAGCAAGCAAAAGCCAGAGTCAGTTCCCAGTCCAATCAACAAAAGTTGCCAAATCAGAGTCCAAAGTCAATATGCTGGGTCACAGTCCAAGGTCAGACTCCAGGTAAACCAGTTAGTCAATGCAAGGTGCCAAATCAGAGTCCAGAAATGATATGCCTGGTCACAGCCTGACCCTGTCCTCCAAACATTCACTCCTCCTACAACCTACACCACTAGTTCCTCCAGGTGTTGTTTATATGCTGGCAGGTTCACTTTAGCCTCTAGTGGCTGCAGCTGTGCAGCACACCTCCAGCCACCACCTGGGCTTTAACCCTGCATTTACTTAGAGCAAGGAGCACTGTGGACACCACACCCTGTCTCCTCGGTAATATCTTCCATGATGTCACTACAGACCAGATGTCCTCTTTTTCCAGGACATGTCCTCCTTTTTAGCTTCATGTCCTGGAAAATCTTTAATGCCCTTCTTTTCCCTGTGAGCAGGTAACACAGAGCCTTCTTGGAATTAATAAATTATGGCTGCAATCCTAACCACACTTTCCTGAGAGTAAGCCCCATTGAACACAATAGGACGTACTTCTGAGTAGACCTGTTTAGGCTTGTGCCATATATGGAATAAATTATATGTAATATAGTTTTAAATTTAGTAATAAGTAATACAGTGTTTAAATTAACCACATGAGGTCAATGAGTGTTTTTAGCTTTTATTTTGTCATGTCCTACATTTTTGGATGTCCTACATTTTGGGGGTACCTTGTCCTCTTTTGCAGTTATGACATCTAGTCACCCTGCCTAAATGGGAACTACCTCCATTGATAGCCAAGGTGTTCAAAGTGAGAGAGAAAGCTCTGTCCATGGTGCTGGAATTCAGATGGGGCGGTTGTTTCTTTTTGCACTCAGGTGTATAAGCAGTTTATGTAGCAGTCTCTTAGTGATTGGGTACCTATGTACACATTCACCCTTTAGGGCAGGGATCTCCAAACCCTGGGCCGGGGGCCAGATATGGCCCACGATGAGCTTCTATCTGGCCCATGGCCAGCCTGAAAGTCTCTGGCCCACTTGGCCGAACATGACTGGAACTGTGCTCTGGTTGCATCTGCAGGGTGTTCTAAGGGCCAGAGAGTTTGAATGAATGAGCCCGTTCATTCATTTATTCACTCATCTAAGTTCCATCTTATTTATATAAATTTTATATTTAAATTTTTTTCTGGCCCCAACACCATGCCAGATATTTGATGAGGCCCTCTGGCCAAAAAGTTTGGAGACCCCTGCTTCAGGGTAACTTGGCTTCCACAAGGAGCCTCTTAAATCACCCATCAGTGCAGACTGGTGGGATCCAATGATGCGCATGAGCAAAGTATTTGCGCGCATACGTGGGCTTGCACTGTGCAATCTTTCCTGTAAAATATGTAATATATTTTTTGTTCTCATCTTGTATGCTGGAAGAAAAAACCTTGAAAGAAATTTGAATTATTCCTGGCTTGTCAGATTCTGGGACCGATACTGATCCACTGAGAAGCTAGTAAGAATTCTTTATTCATGACACATTTGAATTATCCCTTCATGGGGCTTTATAGCACCTAAAGTTCTCTGCTTAGGAGATAAGGTGGTTTAACAGCTATGAAATTGATTTATATATTCATCGTAGACACATCAACTTCCCCATATCCTAATCTCTGTATCCTCTCCACAAGCAATGTTGGAATGTCAACACTCACTCCCTGTGCTCTTGAGGTTTGGTCCACTTTCCAACTACAGATAAGCAGTGAGTCATCACATTTTAACCCATTTATGCCCAGCCCACAGGCGTACACATTTGATCCCTGTTGCATATATGCATTGGGCAGAAATGGCTTTTAATAACTCCCTTTGCAGCACAGCCTAAGAGCATCATATCACCAGCTTCTCAAGAACCATTGATTCATTCACTGTTTTTTGTCCCTTCCCCTTCCAGCCTCAGATCTGATATATCATCCTGCTGACAAACCCTGGCGGCAGTGCAGTCTCTGTGCGCCTAGACTGGATGCAACCTTGGGAGGTATGACTATACTGTTCTATGCTTTTGTTTGGGATGGTGGAAGTTAGACAGAAGTCCACCACTACTTCTATGAAGGCAAATGGCTATAATGCAAGAGGAAGATCTTTTGATGAAACATGCTGGAGGCTGAAATCTTGCAAAGAAAATTTGACTAGGGGAACTTGAATCTAATCTAGCAAGGCATTTTTCAATTTCCGTGTACTCCTTAAGCCCTACTGCAGAAGAATTAATGTTAAGAGAGCATGAATGTGCACTTTGCTTTGCAAATTTAAATTAAGACACTGATGGGCATCCTCAAGGACAGAAGATCACACATGACTGAAGTTAATCTGTAAGGTAATGGGTATATTTAAATGGACACTGATCAGCGCAAAATAAACACAGCAAGGTGAAGTGATCAGCCAAAGAAAAATAGCAGTGATTATTTTTTTTAATGTTGCCTGTGATTTCAAAAGCTTGACAGACAGATGTGACCAGAAACAGGGAGACCTCTGAATTTCCAGTTAAGCCATCCATCTAATCTAACTGTCCAGTCAACTGTTAAAATACTTTTTGGGCTGCAATCCTATCTACACTTTCCAGAGAGTAAGACCCACTGAGCGCAATGGCACTTACATCTGAGTAGACATGCATAGGACTGCATCATCAGTCAATTGCAGGTAGTCAATTAACTCCCTGCCTGTGAATGAATGAATTGATTAAATGGCAATAGATTGGAATTCAATTGGAAATTATGATTTCCTAAGTCCATTTTGGTTCCTATTTTACTTGTTTTTCTCCATTTTAACAAAACAGAGTTAACTATTTAGGACCTCATCTTGAAGTCAGTTGAATGACTGACCTACTTTGTATCACTAATGCCTCTACCTATTATAATAATAGTAATGAATTTCTCTGTGACATTACGCTTGAGGCAGCTGATAGGTTAGGTTTCTGGATGTCATTTTCTTGAACTCCAGGTGATTTGGGGAGACAGATCATCGAGAACAGTTACTGTGAATGTCAGTTTTATATAACTAAATTGGGGGGAGGGGGGAGCAGTGTGCATGCTATATAACAGTTAAATTTCTAAATAAGGCAGTAGGGAGACTTATTTCAGTGTTGTGGCTAGAGGGGGTTTGTGTGTGTGTTTGTGTTTGTTTTAATTTCCACAGGATCATTTGGAGATGTAGAAAAAGAAAATGTGTTTTCTTTCCAGTGTCTGCTTCCATTCCATGGGTAAATCTTCTTCCAGCATCCATCAGTGAGGCCTAAGCGAACAATGGACAGAGAGAACCACACTACGGTGGCGGAATTCATTTTCCTGGGACTGGCCAAGGAGCCAGAGGTGAGGTTGCTCTTGTTTGCTGTGTTCTTGGCTGTGTATAGTGCAACTGTACTTGGCAACCTTTTCATAGTGGCCCTGGTGACATGTGAGCCTGTCCTCCATACTCCTATGTACTTCCTATTGGGGAATCTCTCCTTTCTGGATTTCTGCTACTCTACCATCACAGCTCCAAAGATGCTGATTGGTTTCCTGGCCAGGGTCAACACCATCACTTATGGCGGGTGCCTTTCTCAGATCTTCTTCTTCCACTTGATTGGGGGCATCAAGATCTTCCTTTTCACCATCATGGCCTATGACCGCTATGTTGCCATCTTCCACCCATTGCGCTATGTGGTCATCATGAGCAGGGCCGTGTGTGGTGGGCTATTGTCAGCCTCCTGGATTGGGGGCTTCATCCACTCCATTGTGCAAGTGAGCATCATCATGAGGCTGCCCTTCTGTGGTCCCAATAAACTAGATAATTTCTACTGTGATGTGCCCCAGGTGGTCAAACTGGCATGCACCAATACCTTTGTGGTGGAATTGCTCATGGTGTCCAACAGTGGCCTGGTGACCTTGATGTGCTTTGTTGTATTGCTTGTGTCATACTCCATCCTCCTGGCCAAACTTAGAGCAGGGTCTGGAGTAGGCCAGAGCAAGGCTCTCTCCACTTGCATCTCCCACATCACAGTGGTGGCCCTGATTTTTGGACCTTGCATCTACATCTACATGCACCCCTTCCACAGCTTCCCCACAGACAAAGCTGTCTCTGTCCTCTACACTGTCATCACTCCCATTCTGAACCCTTTTATTTATACTCTGAGGAACAAAGATTTCCACACGGCCCTGGAAAAATTCAAGAGAAGAAAGGTGAAATTAACTCCTTGACACTAGTCAATGCAATATTCATTGCTCATTATGTATATGGGTTGTTCACAGTTTCACATAGATGATGTGCAAATCCAGTGGCAGGGAGCAAATGCCCCCAGTGCTGCTTCCACACAGTGCTCCAGACCTTGTGAGAAGCTTTGTAAAGCCTTCCAGTTTTCTGAAAGTATTGTTTAAGACCGTGCGGAAGTCTCAGAATGTTTTCCCAGTTGGTCTCAACGTTGCACGAGGCTCCATGGTGCTGGGTAAGCAGGGGGGCCACATGGTGCAGGGGCTGGTATCATGGACCTTTGCCCCATAGTAGGGCAGGTCCATTACTGTTTAAATTAAGATTTGCTGCTTTTAGAGGAATCAGTTCCGTTTCATTAGTGTCTGCCTTTCTTCTAGGAAGGTCAAGGCATTGCAGTATACATGGGCTTTCTTGGAGATTTCCCATCTAGTCACTAATCAGATCCAAAACAGCTTGCCTTCAGATCTCACCCAGAATCTGTGTGATTGGTGGATAAGCCTCTGTTCATTTTGCAGTAACTTCATTGCCATCATCAATACCACATCACTTTATGCAGTCTTGCCATATAGGAAAATTTCCCTTGGCTCTTGGAGGCCAAATTTGTACAAAGGGAGGGGGATCTGAACCACTCCCCCTCCCCATAGTTGCCATTATTGGAACACAATAACATTGGAAAAAGGTTTTCTAACTCCATATTTAATAATTATTATAACGCTGTGATTGGATTCAAAGGAGGACATTCGACCATATGTTGGTAGCAGCTGTTTTGTACCAGTGATGTAGAGTGGGTACAAAGCACTAAGTTTGGAAGGGCCTGGAATGGCTCCAAAGGGGAGTGGGAGGGGCCACTTGCATGCTGTGGTGGGGCTCCCTGCAAAACTTAGTGCTTTTCACTCCCTCTAGCTATGCCACTGTTCTCTATAATCTATCCTGGGTTATCAATGGGTTATTGGAAGACACAACAAGTGGAGCCTTTTTTATCCACATTAGTTCCATTCCATGACTTGTCACAATTAACAAAAAGCATGTTGTGCTAAATTCCATAGAGTTAAGCAAATACACTGCAGCCTGACACTTGGGGCTGGAAGGAAACTAAGGATGCTGAGCTTTTAAGAGTCCAGTCCTATGTGTTTCTACTCAGAAGTAAGTCCCATTCCAGTCAATGGGGCTTACTCCCAGGAAAGTGTGGATTGGATTGTAGCCTAAATCTCATGCTTTGCTTGCTGGGAAGACTTGCTTGCTGGGCTGTTTTGTTTTGTGTAGGCTGGAGCAGGAGAGCCTGCACCATCTCAGTGGGGGGGGGGGAATTCAGCAAACACTCCCTGGGTTTTTTAAAGCAATCCCCTCTGTTGCTACTGCCCCTGCCCGTGTGTGTGTGTGTGTGTGTGTGTGTGTGTGTGTGTGCGTGTGTGTGTGTGTGCGTGTGCGTGTGTGTGTGTGTGTGTGTGTGTGCGCGCGTGCGTGTGTGTGTGTGTGTGCGCGCGTGCGTGTGTGTGTGTGTGTGTGCGCGTGTGTGTGCGCGCGTGCGTGTGTGTGTGTGTGTGTGTGTGTGTGTGTGTGTGAGAGAGAGAGAGAGAGAGAGAGAGAGAGAGAGAGCTCCACCTTGCTGCTTGTGCTCTGGCTACAGAGGTTTTCTGCCCCCCTTCCCCTCTTTAGCCTCTTTGCTGGCTCAGGGGCTCCAAGAGTGTTACTCTTCCTTTGAAAGAGGAGCCTTTTCCATGGCTCCAGGGCTATTTCCCTGCCTGTGCAAGGCGGAGCCTTTTTGCAGTGTTTTGGGCTGCCTGGAAACCGATTGAGAAGCCAGTGCAGGGCAAAGGAGGCAAAAGTGTGTGTACTTTCAGTTCCCCCCACCCCATTCGCTTTGAGACAAATTCGCCAATAAAAAATCTGTGGATAAATAGGTTGCACCTGTATATGCCTATAGTGTATTATTCCTGCTAGGGGTTGTGTGTATTCTGTGATTTCATCATTATATGAACATAGAAATTGGGACAGGGTGTACCACTGAGCACACCAAAAATATCAGATTTTAAAACCCCGGAGCACTGAACCCTGCAAAAACAATTTTGTTTAGGGTGATTTTTTTGGAAGTTCCTACAGCACAGTCCTATGCATGTCTTCTCAGAAGTAAATAAGTATTCAGTGGAGCTTACTCGCAGGAGAATATGCAAAAGATTGCAGCCTTACTCACTAAGCCTGCAACCATTGTTTTCAAAGGCTGCGGGTGCAACTAGTGAAATTGCTGAAGCCAGGGAGAGGGCTCTGCAGAACATCTGTAGGTGATAGGGAAAGGGCACCCATGCCCTGCCTTGGTCTCTAACCAGATAATCCCATCCAAATTCTGCACCTAGAAAAACAGAATTCTGTAACCTGAAGAAATTGTGCAAATACAGCACTCTGCCTATAAGTAACATGGTTTACAACATCCTATATTGTTGCTTCTGCTTCCCAAGGACAGGGGTCAAAAGCTGTACAAACCAATGAAACCTAACCTCACTGCCACTGGAAATCCTGTGAGCATCTGGGGTTTTACCAGATGTTGGTGATCCAATGTGAAGCCTATCTTCACTGCCTTAAAAATGGGGGAGGCGGGAGAAGGAGCTTTCTTAAAGGCTTGGGCATCCTGAGCCTAAGCCGGGTCAGTGCTGGTAACCCAAGTGCTGCCCTGGCAATTGCCACCCTGTGAGTGCCATAAGGCATTTTGCTGCCAGCAGGGATCATACTGAGCCAGTGGAAAGGCCAGCACCAGGCGGCCCAGGGCCTCTTCACCAGCAGGGTGCTGCAAAAAAGAACCCGGCAGTAGGTATCTCCATCAGGTGGCAAGGAGGATTCTCAGGGTGGGGAGAATGTGGGGAGGGGGCACACAGAATGTGGGGAGGGGTGGAGGAAAGATCGGGTCTGCAAGGGGGCAGAGGAGGTGGCAGAGCCAAGTCACTGACACAAACCTCCTGTTTTGCACCAAATATTTTTGGCTATTTTTCAGGGTTGGGAATGACTGCGGCAAATTTGCCACTAGTGTCCCATTGTGGTCCTAGGAACCCTGGTGAGTGGCAGCCACTAGCATTTTCCACCAGCAGTCCACAGAGCAAGGTTTTACTGACAGTGATTTTTTTAAAAAAATGCATGTAACATGCACATATAAGGGGGAAGAAATCATGTGCTGGGATTCTGTATTGAAACTAATGGCACAGCCATATATTTCAGGCATGAAAGTTAGTGACCTTGGGACAGCTGCAGTCTCAGGTACCTCACAGGGTTGTTATGAGGACAAAAGGAGGGAAGGAAGCCTGTCCATCACGCTGAGCTTCTTGGAGAAAGGACCGTAGAAAAATGGGGAAAATAAATTTTTACTTGAAACGGCTCGACAACCAAAAGAGGGGTGTTGAAATGCAACTCGCGACATTTGCACACCTGCTTTTTAAACTATAGAGGGGAGAACCCTATCACTATTATGCACACATGGAGAAACCCTAAAGAAAGCCATTAGGGGCAGAAGAGAGGGTGTTTTGCCAGATTCCCGGTCCAAGTTTCACTTAGAGAATTTATGCCCACTCTAAGCTAATTAGGTCCCCTTCTTTCCCCAACAATGATCCTAGTTCTGCACTGCTGGCCCCCACCACCAGGGTAGCTCGCCTGTTCAACCTGCCACTGGCATAGCTAGAGGGGGGGTGACGCACTAAGTTTTTCAGGGAGCCTTCCTGCAGCATGCAAGTGGCTCCTCCCCCTCCCCTTGGGAGCCGTTGGCCTCAGTTTCCCCCTACCCACATGGCTCCCAAGGGGAGGGGGAGGAGCCACTTGCACATTGCAGGGAAGCTCCCTGCAAAACTTAGTGTGCCACCCCCCCTAGCTACGCCAGTGCAACCTGCAGAGGTCCTCCTTCTTCCTCTCTCCTGCCACTACAGCAGCATCTTGGTCCTCAGCAGGTCTTGGGTGTGGCAGCCACACACCTATCTCCAAAGTCCATCTGTCCTTTAGTCAGCTAGTCCATCAGCAGTTCCAGTAGTCCATCAGCCATTAGTTCCTCGGTCTATTAATCCTGTCTCCCTTTCTCAAGCTTTCTTCCTTCTACTACCCACACCCCTCTCCTTCCTGCAGGTGCTGTTCTTATCCCTGAGGGCCCTATTGCCTTTGAGTAGCTGCAGTTGTGCAGCACACTCACTGCAATCTCAGGCCCTGCTGTGAACCCCATGCTTGCCTGCCAGAGCAAGGGGTCCCTGTCGACACCACACCCTATCTCCTTGAGGGATCTTGCACAGTTCCATTACAGAGGACAGGAGAGAAGAATGACTTCTAAGGAGAAGCCAAGAGGGGAAAAAACATGAGAGGAGGTCGGACATAGACAGATTTGTTGCCATCATTGGGTTTGTCTGGGGAACCCAAAGACAGAAAGGGAACACTTTGGGGTACAGGGAAGGAAGGAAGAAGGAAGAATTTGTGGGGAAGAAAGGGGCAGGGTGCAGCAGATCAGGCTTCAGCTGGCAATGGTTGCCTGAATTGAGGGCTATAGACAAGAGTGAGCCCAGGAACAGGTCATAGAGCACTTCACCCACTCACAGAGGGGGAGTTAATCACTATTAGCCAGTGCCACAGAGGCCAAACTCTTTTAACCCATGTCACAGAGGCCTCCGAAGAAGATCCACCTTGAAGGACCCAATGGATCAGTCGGGGGGTGGTGGTTTTAGGAAAACTTTGCTTCTTTGGAGGCCCCCATTTTGGCCAGAAAAATGAGTTACAGGGCTCCTTACTGGAATTTGTTAGTTAAGTTATTAACTAACAAATACAAATATAATTGCATGACATCACCCACTCCGCTGCTGGCTTCGGAAATGCTGGAAGTATAATTGGAAGGCTGGAGGACGTGGTATTTGTAATTGGCAGGATAATGCTTATTTCTGTGCTCTGGTGAAAACCTGCCTGGGAACAATGACCTTGGGCCAGTCACTCTCACTCATCCTTGCCCTACCTCACAGGTTTGTTGTGAGGGCAAAAGGAGGGAAGGAATTGTGTGAGGGACTGTCTAAAAATGTGAAAAATAACTAAATAATAACCTAACTTCAAGCACCTTCCTAATGCTTTTCATGAAAACTGATAACTTCGTAGGCTAGAATAATCAGCTGGCTACATTCTGGTGCCTGAAGGAGAAAGTCACAAGGATGCCCCCCTGAAATATGATAATAATAACCTAATGACTTAATTTCCTGCCCTTGAAGAATCCCACCACCCTCTGCTTGTTGAAGGGCAAAGCAAAGGAACACATTTCAATCCTCAAGTTTCTAATGCTAAGGCTCCCTCTTGTGGTCAAAGGTTGCTATGTGCTCTCTTCACCCATCATAAAGTCAAAAACATGGGGAAAGATCAGGCAGGAAATTCTGAGAAGAGCAGGCCAAAAGGCATGCTGTTGTAATGATTCTGGCTGCAGGCCCATTGCCGTTGCCATATCTTGCTGTGACTTCCAGTTGCCTGGGGATCTTCTCCTTCGGTGCCCCACTGGGAAACCCAAGCTGTCATTTTAATAATTTCCCTTGCAACCTACCTCTTGCCTGGTGGCTTCTCATGCTCTCTTGGGTCCTGGCAGATCCAGAACTTCCAAACCCATTAAGCCATTCCTTAAGCGCAATGTTGCATATAGGCAACAGGGACCAAATGTGTACACCTGCGGGCCAGACAGAAATGGGTTTTAAGATCCTTGCATTTTTTAGAGTAAATTATATGTCCTGGGGAAGGTGTTCTGCTAAGCAGAGCAAGCATTTAGGTGGCAGAAAGAGGCTGCTTTCCCTTCACAATCCATTGTAGCTGGTAGGTGCTAACTCAGGCTTTGCTATTTTAAGATAACGAAACTGGCTCCAGGGAGTATGCTTTCTGCAAACCATTTCAGAACTCCCTCCCTCTACTACTCTGTGGAAAATACACTGAGATGGTGTCTGTTTTTATTTTTAACTTTGAGTTTTGCATCTTTACTCCGACAGTGGAAGTTGGGCTTTAAAAACAAAGAAAAGCGTGACTATAGCGTGAGTATTCTGAGAGTAAAGTGTGATTAAATAATGGCTTCAGCAGGAATTTCCAAGCAGTTGCTGTGCAATTTATTTCACGGATCAACTGTAAATTTGGTTTGGATGTGCTGCCTTTCTCCCCCTGGTCATTTTCATCTTAAGCCAGCCCCAAAGTCTCATCTAGTCTCATCTAAGCCTCCTGAAAGCTTGCTGTCTTTTAATGTATGGGGGTTCTGTGCTTTTAACAGCCTCGCGACAAGGAGAAACCTAACAGGTGCAGCTCTTCTCAGCATGGAGAGACTCAGGTGTATCTAGAAATGGGAACATTGAAGGACATTCATATTAGAAGAGCATACATTTGAGGCTCTCTCTCTCTCTCTCTCTCTCTCTCTCTCTCCTGTCCACCTTCCTACTTCTTCTACTGGTCCTCTCTCTTTTGAGCCTGTCACTAGATGGATGAGTATGGGCCCAATCCTCCCCAACTTTCCAGCACAGATGTAGCTGTGCCAACAGGGCGTGAGCTTCATTCTGCTGAGGAAGGACAGGTGCTTAGGCCTCTTCAAGGTAAGGGAATGTTTGCTCGCTTACCATGGGGCTGCATTCTGGCTGCATCAGCACTGGAAAGTTGGACAGGATTGCACCCTAAGTGGATAAGGGCGCAATCCTAACCCCTTATGTCAGTGCTTTCCAGCATTGACATAAGGGCAGTGCAGCTCTGAGGAAAGGAAACAAACCTTCCCTTACTCTGAGGAGGCCTCCATGAGTGACACCCAACTGCAGGATGCAGCACCTGTGCCATTGGCACCGCTATGCCAGTGCTGGAAAGCACTGACATAAGGGGTTAGGATTGTGCCCAAAGTAGATGAAAGTACACCATTCTTTCATGCCCATTTTCCCACTATTAATCTGATATTTATCTCCTCTTCTACCATTTCGTCCTTCTTTCCATCCAAACCCCTTTTCCCATCAAGGTCCACCCACTTAAACCTTACTCCAGGGATGGACAGTGGCACAGGCAGAGCCATACCGGTAGATTCACCACCCCCAAAGTCGGAGGGTGAGAGAAACAGTTCCGAAGTGACAGAGTTCATCCTGATGGGGCTGTCTCATGAACGGGGAGTTCAGCTTTTCCTCTTTGCCCTTTTCCTGATCTTCTACTTGATCGTTCTTCCAAGCAACGTGCTGATCATTATCACCATCCGGAGTGACCCACACCTGAACTCACCCATGTATTTCCTGTTGGCCAACCTGGCATTCTTGGACATCTGGTACTCCTCCATCACTGCCCCCAAGATGCTAATCGACTTCTTGTCTGAGCACAAGATCATATCCTTTGGAGGCTGCATCGCTCAGCTCTTCTTCCTCCATTTTGTGGGCGCCTCCGAGATGTTCCTGCTCACCGTCATGGCCTACGACCGCTATGTTGCCATCTGCCGTCCCTTACACTACACCACTATGATGAGCCGGCGACTGTGTATCATACTGGTGCTCATCTCCTGGGCTGGTGGCTTTGTCCATTCCTTCATCCAAGTCGTGCTGATTGTCCGTCTCCCTTTCTGCGGCCCCAATGAACTGGACAACTACTTCTGCGACATCACCCAGGTGCTGAGGATCACCTGCGCAAATACTTTTGCTGAGGAGATGGTGATGATTTTCAGCAGTGGACTCATCTCTGTGGTCTGCTTCGTGGCCCTCTTGGTTTCCTATGCCTTCCTGCTCACCGTGCTGAAGAAGAACACCGGTGAGTCGGCCAGCAAGGCCCTTTCCACCTGCTATTCCCACATCGTTATCGTCATTTTCATGTTTGGCCCTGCGATCTACATCTATGCCCGACCCTTTGACGAGTATGCCCCTGACAAGGTGGTCTCTGTCTTCCATACCATCATCTTCCCACTCCTGAACCCCATCATTTATACCCTCAGAAACAAGGAGATCACAACTGCAATGAAGAAGGTGGTCCTCAGATACCGTCTCTGCAGGAAGTGAAGACAGCAGAAAGCAGATGTCCCAGGTTTTCCCTTATGGCTGAGCCATTTTGGGTTCATCCTCATAACCAAGGGTGAGCAAATGCAATCTATTTTAATAGGGAAATGTCACCAGGAGTTCCAGTGATTACTTGTACTTAATATTGATCATCCTTTCCCCTACAAATACAGCTGCTCTCTTACACACATGCACGTATTATATACCGTATTTTTCACTCCATAAGATGCACTTTTCCCCCCCAAAAAAAGTGGGGGGAAAAGTGTGTGTGTCTTATGGAGCAAATACTGCAAAAAAAAAAAAAAAACTCCGCCCCCAGCCCTGCCCCCTGCCCGCTCTGCTCTGCGCGCCTTCCCAGGAAAGTGTGAGTGGGGTGGCAGTCTTGCTGAGCAAGCCCTCCTGTCTACTCAGAAGTAAGTCTCAGAGTCACTGGGTGGCAGTCTTGCTGAGCAAGCCCCTAGAGCAGGGGTGCTCATTATGTCGATTGAGAGCTACCAGTCGATCTCCAAGCAAAATGAGTCAATCACAGGCTTCTCTCCCATCCAAGCATCCCTAGGAGTGAGCCCCTGGCAGGCTTGTGAGCCCAGGGAGGGAGCCTAGGGAGTGAGCCCAGGGAGCCCAGGGAGTGAGCACCTGACGGTTCTGTGTGGTTCTGTGTGCAAGGGGTTTTGCACTGGTCTTGCTGTGATGTCTATACAGAGATCTTCCCTCCCCCACACCTTTCCCCTGCTTTTGCACTGGTATGTATGGAGATCTGCCCCCCCCACTTCCATCTGTTGGTTCTGTGTGCAAGGGGTCTTGCACTGGTCTTGCTGTGATGTCTATACAGAGATCTTCCCTTCCCCACACCTTTCCCCTGTTTTTGCACTGGTCTGTATAGAGATCTGCTCCCCCCCCCCTTGTATTGGAATCCAGGAAGATCTGGTGAGGAGGTAGATGTGGTGTCAGCAGTGGCCCCTTTAAGGGTAAGGCCTGGGCATCCAGCAGAGTGTGCTGCACAGCTGCAGCCACTGGAAGGCAATAGGGCCCTCAGGGATATAAGGAGTACCAGAGGCAGAAAGGGTTTGTGGGTTTTGAAGGAGTGCAGGTTGGAAGTAGGAAACGAGACTGACTGGGTTTATTGAATTTGGAATCTGACTGTGGATTGTGACTGGACTTGGATACCCTGATGGATTTGACTGACCTACCTGGAACCTGACCTTGGACTGTAATTTGGCTTATTGGCTCTGGACTCTGATTTGGTAACTCTGATTGACAGGACTGATTTACTTGGCATCTGTGGACTGGAACTGGACTCACATTTGCTTGCTGCACTGGTGAGTTGCACAAGGGGGATTGATCAGCCTTAAGCGGGCATGAGGCCCAGTGGTTTGGAATTTGGCAGAACATCATTGTAGCAGAAAGATAATGTGATCCCCTATTTGTGTGCACCTGCTTTTGTGAGCTTCATAAATTCTGACTCTAGCGATGATGAGTTCTTGGGGTTTCCAGAAAACTAGAGTACTCAAACCTTTAAGTCTCTCCATTTGTTAATGACAGTGATAATGGTTCTTAATGCCACTGTTGACTGCTGTTCACTTTACATGGTTCAAATGTTATTCTGTTATAGCTTATTAAATATTTTATTACACTATTTGGTTCAGAATATTTTTTTCCTTGTTTTCCTCCTCTAAAAACTAGGTGTGTCATGGTCAGGTGTGTCTTATGGAGCGAAAAATACGGTAATTGAAATACAACCACAGAAAAATGTCCCATTTTCAGTTCTTAAATTATCAATGATTATATCCTGGCATCCTCTGCTGGGTACCCATGTCTAAGAATTAGAGAGAAAAAACAACTAGCAATGATGTTTTCACCTTAAAACCGATATAACCTGGTTAATTTCAAGGAAAATCAACTATGTTTTGTCCAAGAAAGTTCAGTGGCATCCCACACAAAATGTTCCCTGACCTAGAGGTTTCTTATTAACAAATATTTGTATTTATAGAGTATATTTTAGTAAGTAAATATTAAAGTGTACATATTCAGGGTCAAAATGCACTTTGAAAGTGTGTTTTCCTTTTTAAAAAAGAATTGGGGGGGGTGAAATATGGCACTATGGTGAGGATAGGGGGACTTTGTTATGTAGCTCCCATTGCAGTCACATTCCAGCACTGTTTTCAGTAGGGAAAAGTTTCAATTGGCTTTCAACTGACATTCTTCTCTTACTGTGAATAGTGGCCTGCGTTGGTAGTGAGTGGGAAATTTTAATGCCTCTTAACCCTGCCACAGTTACATTACATTTTACATGCTCCCCCCATGCTCTATTATTTTCTAAAGAAAATAAAAACATGGCCAACACACACATTCAAAAAAATGTGGACCTTAGATACTAGAGACCGTGTTTCTTTCACAGCCCACAATCCAAGGAAATCTCTGCTTCTTTAGCCATGTTCAGTTGTACATCTCCATTGGAGACAAATGTGTGAAGACTTCTCTAGAACATGCCAGTGACACAGGCACTTCACTCCTATCCTCCTGGGATCAGCACTCATCTACCGTGATCACAGGGAATGTTATCTCCTTGTGATTACCACTTTGGAAAGTTCTGGAAGCTCTCCTCATACATGGTCATGTTGCTCATGGCTTGGGCAGGGCTGAAGCCAAGCACCCACACTGTCAGCACATCTGAGGAAGTTCACTCCCTGTGGATATTAATGGCTGAACAGGGATTTTATGATAGAAACCTCCTTCTGTCCTGTTGAGAACTCCAAGCTTGAGAACTGTCCTGTTGAGAACTCCAAGGTCTTTCCAATACCAACATCTAAGAGTTCATCACAATACAACAGGTGACAACCATAACACAGATATATGTCAAATTCCAAGATCCCTTTGAGTGGCATCAAATTCCTGAAGGACCACAGGAAACTTTTTTTGTCCGTAAGCAACTTGCTTGCCCAAAACCTCCCTACTATTTACCTAGAAAGGGAGAAGAGTCAATTCAGCATGTGTAGTCCAGGTGAACTACCCTCCCTCTCTTCTTGGAGACATAAAGGGCACTGGATTTTGGTTGCAGTGAAAGACATGTTCATACATCTCTAAACCTGAGTATGTCAGTTATTCAAATGTTATTTATTTTGCCTCTGAGAAAAAGGTCATTAAGTTCTTCCACTACATTAAAACCATGTTGGTTCCGGTATGAATCCTTGCTTGGTTGTGAAATGCTCAGTGGGTGATCTTGGGACAATTACTAGTGTGGCCTGTCTCACAGGTGGTTGTGAAGAGAAAACAGGCAGGGGAGAATCTCAGGTGCCACCCAATGCTCTTTGGGGGAATGGTGGGATAACAGTATAATAAAGAAATCCAACAGCCCATTGATATGATTGGTAGTGCCTTATTTCATACATTGTTTGTTCTCTTCTTTCACTTATAACCACAAAGAAGTAGGAAAATGTTTCCATACCCTACTCAGAACCATCATTCCTCATCTATTCACAGGCCCCACAAAAATATTTCGGAATCCCTTGTTAAAATAATTCACCAGAAAGATATGGAGTTTGTTGAATGTGTCTGACAAGAGGGGAGGAGAAAAAGCTCACACAAAAGTTACATAAGAAGAGCACTGCTGGATCAGGCCAAAGGCCCATCTAGTCCATTCCTGTGTCTTACAGTGGCCCACCAAATGCTCCAGGGAGCAAGTCCAGCTTCCTGTATCTCACAATGGCCCACCAGATGCCTCAGGGAGCACACAAGTCAACAAGAGACCTGCATCCTGGTGCCCTCCCTTGCATCTAGCATTCTGATGCAGCCTACTTCTAGAATCAGGAGGTTGCACATACCCATCACAGCTTGTAACTTGTGATGGACGTTTCCTCCAGAAATTTGTCCAATCCCCTTCTAAAGGCATCCAGGTCAGCTGCCACCACTACATCCTGTGGCAGGGAGTTCCACAGACTAATTACAACTTTATTGTTCTCCTCATGCAGCAGCACTCCCAAAATGGCCACCAATGGAGCCAGAGCTGCTTACCTGGGACAAGGGGTATGTTGCAACCGTTGCTGTTGGTAACCTTCAGTCCTGAAAGACTATGATATCGTGCTCTGAATGGTGGTTCTGGAGCAGCATCTAGTGTGGCTGAAAAGGCCAATTTGGGAGTGACAATCCCTTCCACACTGGGAGCAGGTGCAGTCTGTCCCTGCTCTGTCTCCCTGGCTACGGGCCTTCCTTCTTTGCCTCTTTGCCTCAGACTGTTGGCCAAGTGTCTCTTCAAACTGGGAAAGCCCATGCTGCACAGCCTGCCTCCAAGCAGGCTGCTCAGAGGCCAGGGTTTCCCACTTGTTGAGGTCCACTCCTAAGGCCTTCAGATCCCTCTTGCAGATGTCCTTGTATCACAGCTGTGGTCTACCTGTAGGGCGCTTTCCTTGCATGAGTTCTCCATAGAGGAGAACCTTTGGGATCCGGCCATCATCCATTCTCACGACATGACCGAGCCAACGCAGGTGTCTCTGTTTCAGCAGTGCATACATGCTAAGGATTCCAGCACGTTCCAGGACTGTGTTGTTTGGAACTTTGTCCTGCCAGGTGATGCCGAGAATGCCTCGGAGGCAGCGCATGTGGAAAGCGTTCAGTTTCCTCTCCTGTTGTGAGCGAAGAGTCCATGACTCGCTGCAGTACAGAAGTGTACTCAGGACGCAAGCTCTGTAGACCTGGATCTTGGTATGTTCTGTCAGCTTCTTGTTGGACCAGACTCTCTTTGTGAGTCTGGAAAACGTGGTAGCTGCTTTACCGATGCGTTTGTTTAGCTCGGTATCGAGAGAAAGAGTGCCGGAGATTGCTGAGCCAAGGTACACAAAGTCATGGACCATGACATGTGTTTTCTTCAGGCTGATCGTTAGTCCAAAATCTTGGCAGGCCTTACTAAAACGATCCATGAGCTGCTGGAGATCTTTGGCAGAGTGGGTAGTGACAGCTGCATCGTTGGCAAAGAGGAAGTCACGCAGACATTTCAGCTGGACTTTGGACTTTGCTCTCAGTCTGGAGAGGTTGAAGAGCTTTCCATCTGATCTGATCCGGAGATAGATGTCTTCTGTTGTGGTTCCAAAGGCATGCTTCAGCAGGACAGTGAAGAAAATCCCAAACAAGATCCCCGTAAAAGAGCCATTGTTCATCCTCGGCGATTTCAATGGTAGAGTTGGTGCTGATCACAGTTCATGGCCCACTTGCATAGGTCAGTTCGGCACTGGGAAGATGAACGAAAATGGCCAACACCTGCTAGAGTTTTGCTGTCATCACAGTCTCTGTGTCAGCAACACGTTCTTCAACACAAAGCCCCAACATAGAGTCTCTTGGAGACACCCAAGATCAAAGCACTGGCACCAGCTGATTCTCACCAGATGCTCCAGCCTTCCCAGCATCAAGATCACACACAGCTATCAGGGTGCTGCCTGCGACACTGACCACTCCCTGGTGTGCAGCAGAGTGAAACTGCAAACAAAACGACTGTACCACACCAAAAAGAAGGAAGACCTCGCATTGATACCATTCGCATTGATACCCAGGATCAGAGAAAAGTGGAGGAATTTGCACGAGCGCTTGAGGAATCTCTTCCAGGCCTGGCCGACGCAAACACATCCAACATATGGGAACATTTCAAGAATGCCGTTTACAACAACGCCCTGTCCATATTTGGCAAGAAGACCAACAAGACGGCAGATTGGTTTGAAGCCCACTCTGAGGAGTTGACACCAGTCATTGAGGAAAAGAGGAGAGCTCAAGCAGCATACAAGGCCTGTCCCAGTGAGCGCAACCTGCAGGTCCTCCGAGCTGCTCGCAGCAAAGTCCAGCAGACTGCCAGGAGATGTGCTAACGACTACTGGCTCCAGCTCTGCTCCCAGATACAGATAGCAGCTCACCTGCGCAACTTCAAGGGGATGTATGACTGTATCAAGCAGGCCCTATGTTGCAAGGCAGCCCACAAAGTATAGTGGTCCAGCTCATGCTGGCACAGTGGCTTTCAGCTGCACTCAAGCAAGGGAAGTGGGGAAGAGAGGGTAAAGCTTGGTAAAGAGAAGGGAGTATTTGGTTACCAGTCCTGAGTGCCAGCTTGGCACAATGGTTATTGAGTACTGGCTGGAGTGGGATGTTTTACACAACACCAGCAGATCAATGGACAATAAAACTAGCAGAGTGATACCAAAAGGGGGAATGAAGAACCATCAGGGGTCCTGCAACCCCACCATTTATTCCCTTTTATCCCACAGAAACCTATGGGTTTATATTTGTGGGGTGAACTCTTCAAGGAACCCTCTTCTGTGACTTAATGACCCCTGCTTGCTCCCCCCCAGCCCTATGTGGGCGCTGCTAGTGTTTTGCACCCTACCAAAGGTACAGCCGCTATCTCTGGAGGTCTGTTGCTTAATTCAGATGGTCTCCCTGGTTCAGTTTAGCCATGGAGCCGTTAGGGTTGGAAACCTTTCTGTTGTCTCACTGTGTTTACTTCAAATCAGGAAATGCTCAAGGTGTGACTTTTGTTCACAGGGTCAAAGTCACCCAGAGTGGGAGGGGGGGGGGTTGACTGCACAAGCAAATTATAGGTGTTGCCCTCCTGTCACAGTTGGTGCTTTGGGCCCCAGTGGGCAACCTGAAATCCAAGTAGAGGGGGCCCAGGGTTCAGGTTACAAGCAATGCTGCCTGGACGAGTTCTCTCTGAGTCCTTGGGCTGTAGGAGGGCTGTCTTATATGGGCCTCAGACACGGTCAGGATGAAGATTTCATCACCCTGCTTCCACCTCAACAGTGGGCGTTCTCCTGGAGCATCACTTGCTGCTGCTACTGTGGCCAAGGCCTACCCAGACTGAGCTTTCCTCCTAGGCCAGGTAAGAATTGAAATAAAGACAGCCCCCTGAACAGTCCCTCCTCTACCGCCCTCTGCCCCTGCCCAAATAGTGCTCCCTCTTGACCCCTGGCTCCCTCTCCTCCCTCATATCCCCCTCTGGGATATGCCCCAGGGGATATCCCTCATGCTGCATCACCACAGCTTGGCCTGTAGCGTGGCTGCCGAGCAAGTGCAGCCCACTCACGGCTCCCCTGCTGTAGCCGGAAGTGAATGGGGCAGGTGACGTCACAGGTGCTGCTAGAAGAGGCATGCCTCAAAACGCTTTGTGCCACCTGGGCCAGCAAGTTAACTCATCCATTGCTCTCTGGTGGTGGTGCAGCCCAAGCCCAGACCCCTGCAGGTTCCAAACACCCATCAAGGACACCAGGGGGGCGACTGAGTGAGGCCGGAGTGGGTTAAGGCTGGGCAAACCCAGGCACCTCCTTTCATCTTATAGGACCTGAAACCTCTTGCCATCAGTCCAATCCTAAAGACCCGTTACTGGTTCGGGTTCTGCTTTCCTCTCAGGCACTCAGTGCCACCTACACATGTACTCAAACGTGTCATGCAAATAAAAGAAATAAAAGGGTTGTCAGGCAACAACTACCCAGATCCAGGGAGGTGCGGTGGGTTGAAAGGCAGGTGAGACAGAGCCTCTCCACCAGAGTCCTTCGAAAAGCACCATGTGGGTTGTGTGTGCTTGCACACCTCACATGAAGCGGGGCTTTTCGAAGGACTCTGTTGGGGAGGCTCTGCCTCACTGACTCCCTACCCACTGCATGTCCCTGACCAGATCACAGAAAGAGGTGACAGTGACAAAAAAGGTGAGGGGACCCGTGTCATGAAAGCTCCCCCCATGAAGCTCTCACTTTTCAGCAAAAAAATTACAGTTGTGCGCCACTTAATATGTTAACAGGGGATACGTTCTCCTATCCCTCTTGTTATGTGATTAGGTCACTAAGTGAACATTCAGGCCAATCTAGTGCCTTTGTTGTGTTAACAAACACTGCCTGCCAGACACTAGCTGGCTGCACAGGCTACTGGAGACAGATTGCTTCACCTTTGCATTAAGAGCTTCTCTGTTATGTAAACAGGCACTCTGCTGGAGGCTATGGGAGACAGAATTGCCACATTAAAAGCATCTTTACTGTGCTTTGACGACAGCCATATTTGCGGTCCATTGTTAAAGGAAAGGTTGTTAAGCGGTGCACACCTGATACATGAAAACTTTGCTCAGTCCTGTAGTCCACTCTTTTGGTTTTTGTTACTGCAAACTAACTACGGATGATGCAGAGGTGGAGCTGGCTTTGCTTCTGGTAGTAAGTTCTCCAAGTTTAGAGCTCTGAACTCCAGGGGGGATCTCAGAGCAGTAACTTTGCAAAGAAACTCCCTCTGCAACCAAGATGTCCATAGTGCCAGTTTGCCTTGTCAAGATCCAAAGACATAAACCCAGCAGAGTTTTTTCATTGCTCTTGCTGGCTTCATTATACTAGGGAAAGAGGATACAAAGTCATCAAGCCACACCGCTCCTCATTCAAGAAGTGATTGACTGGGGACACGGATCCTCTGGAACACCGAAGTAAGTAGAGAAAAGGAAAGCCTGGCAGGGCTGATGAAACAAATACGCTGAGAGAGAGAGAGAGAGAGAGAGAGAGAGAGAGAGAGAGAGAGAGAGAGAGAGAGAGGTGGTGGTGGTGGGATTAATCATTTATTTATCATCTATTAATTAATAACTATTCATCTATTAAATAAATAAATAGATGGTGGTGGTGGTGGTGGTGATGATGATGATGATGATGATAAATAAATAGATAATGAAGATGATGGTGGTGGGGGTGATGATGATGATGATGGTAATAAATAGATGATGGTGGTGTTGATTAAGATGATGATGATGATGATGATGATGATGATGATGAAGAAAAGGCTGGCCCGGGCGGACGGTGCAGTCCCGGGGGTCTTTTCCAGCGCCCGTGGCAGGGAGGGGTCGTCCTGTCACCTGTCCGGGGCGTCGAGGACCGGCCGGGCCGCCCCGGCACGCGTCCGGGGCGCGGGCGCAGAGGTGGGCTCAGAGTCGGGGGGCGCGCCCCGCCCCGCGGAGTGGCCCTTCTGCTGTGCCCGCGGGGCCGAGGCTCGAACCGGCCGGGGCGCGAGGCGGACCTGCTTCAACTGGGCCGGCGATCCCGGGGAGCCACGCGCGGCTCGGCGGGGGCGCCTCTGCGTTGCGCCCGCTTCAAGCGGAGCTGCGCCTCCTCCGTCCACTGCAGCGGCGCGGGGCAGAGACCTTCCGGTCCCTCCAGTCCCTGCACCCACACGCGCCCTGCTCTCCGAGCCACACTTACCTGGGAGTAAGCCCCATTGACTATACTGGAGCTTACTTCTGAGTAGATACGCAGAGGAATGCGCTCTGAGGCTGCCTCCTAGCCACACTTTCCTGGGAGTAAGCCCCACTGACTATAATGGGGCTTACTTCTGAGTAGACGTGCATAGGATTGCGCTCTCAGGCGACAATCCTATCCACATTTTCCTGGGAGTAAGTCCCATTGACTATAGTGGAGCTTCCTTCTGAGTGGACACGCATAGGAATGCGCTCTGAGTCTGCATCCTAGCCACACTTTCCTGGGAGTAAGCCCCATTGACTATAATGGGGTTTAGCTCTGAGCAGACATGCAGAGGATTGGGCTCTTGCACACTGCAGGATTCCCAAGCAGGACTAAGTCCGCGAGCAGCCAGTCTGAAGTGAGCCAAATGCCAGTTGGTCTGAATCCTGCCCCTGGGCCCGTAACCAAAGATGAGTAGGCTTAGAACAGGGACAGGTGGATGGGGAGGCAGGTGAGGCAGAGCTTCCTAACCAAAAAGCGCCACTGTGAGGCGCTCAAGCACTCAACCCATGCGCTCTGCACTCACAACCCATGTGTTCTTCATAGAGACAGAGCCACCCCACCAGAGGCCTTTGAAAAGCGCCGCCGCCGCCCTGTCAGGTGTGCAAGCATTCACAATCCACACGCTTCTGCAGAATCCGAATGGCTTTTGCACATGGATTGTGAGTGCTCATGCAGCTCACACAGCAGCTGCACTTTTCAATGGACTCCAATGGGGAGGCTCTGCCTCATCTGCCCCCCCCACCCCACCCACTGCATGTCCCTGGCTTCAAATGATCTCCTTCAAATAACATTGGGGTAATGCCACTCATTCTCGTGTAGCATTTTTAATAAGATACACACTGAGCATTAATATTGTGTGTGTGATGTGGGCTTCCATTTCCATTGTGCCTGTTGCGAAAAATTATTCTGTAGTGGAAGTTTACGTAGTCCTGTTGATGTGACTTTGGATGAACAGAAATGGGAGCCATTTAAAGAAAAATAATCCACTGTAAAATTTAAGAACAAATCCATTTCCTAACAAAGCACATGCTGGTTGAATATCCTGCACCTCCAAATGTTGTATCCACTTCTAATTCAATGCCATTTCATTTTTAAGTCATCCTGTGTCTGGGCACATTGATCCTGATGTTGATGTTAAATTGCTTGTTGTACTTCCTTAACTTAAAGACATATGGTACAGTTTTGCTCATTATATTTGTTTGTATTTCTAGACTGCTCCATTCTTAAGACTGCAGCCAGATCACATCTCTTTTTGTTGTGTGTGCAATCCATAAGAACCCAAACTTCCCAGTATGTCCCATTTTTCCTTCCTGTTCTGCTATCTCTAGTTTGGTCCTCAAAAATTGCACCTTTTTAAAAAGAAGTTCATGCTGTTGTTTGATGGTCCTTAAGAGAAGCCTCACACTATCCTTCTAACCAGGCATAATTCATCCTACTGCTCATCCTTCATTACTGAGACCATTATTATTTTGATAATGAATTTGCACACTTGCACTCTGACCCAGCCACACATTCACCTCCAGAAGGAACAAACCATTATGAGAAAAATACTGTGTTCCACCCAAAACAGCATCTCCCATGTGGCATGTTCTACCTCCCTCTCCATAATGTGTTAACGCATTGTGCGTTTAATTCCAGAAGATTCCATTTCTCAAAAAGGGGAGGGGAATTATCAAAAAGAAGCTGCAAGGAAAAGAATGTTTAAATTGTTTTTGGAAGGTTTGAAGTTGCTTAAAGACATTATAACAGCAGTGGGTCCCCAGTTCATTCATTCATTCATTCATTCATTCATTCATTCATTCATTTTTTTTTTTTTTGTGGTGCATAAAAGGTTGAAAACACTGCAGTAAATCATCTACTAAAAACTGTCATTGCCATAATACTTGAGCCCTCTGGACCAGCCCTCTGGTCCCCGTGTCCATTTCATCCCTCATCCTCCTTGCCACAGGATGTGGTGAGGGCACCTGGCCTAGATGCATACCTTGAAAAGGGAATTGGACAGATCTGTGGAGGAAAAGTCCATCACAGGTTATGATGATGGGTGTACCTAACTTCCTGGTTTTAGAAGTAGGCTGTGTGAGAATGCCAGATGCAAGAGAGGGCACCAGGATGCAGGTCTCTTTTTATCTTGGGTGCTCCTGTTTCTCTGCTTGTGCCTCTTCTTTTGTACTCACGGACAGAACCTCATATTTGTCTCTGTTGAATTTCATCCTGTTGCTATGGGCCCAATGATTTATGATGCCTACATTTACTGTACATGGAGGCCAAGGAGGCTGTTATGTTATCTGGGATGTGTATTTCACCTTTACAGGAAAAATGGGGAGCCTGAAAGGAAACCAAACAAGGGTCAGTGAGTTCCTGTTGGCAGCTATTTCTCCAACGTGGCAGTCCCAAATCACCCTTTTTGTCATCTTCCTGCTGGTCTATTCAACCACACTGGTAGGAAACACCCTCATCATAGTGACAGTAATGTCTGACTCTCGGCTACGTACGCCCATGTACTTTCTGCTGGGAAACCTCTCCTTCCTAGATATCTGCACCTCCAGTGTCACTGCCCCCAAGATGCTGATGGACCTCTTGGCTGTGAAGAGGAACATCTCCTTTGATGCCTGCATGGCTCAGCTGTTTTTCATCCACATGGTCCTTGCTGCTGAGATGTTCCTCCTTAGTATCATGGCCTATGACAGGTATGTGGCCATTTGCAAGCCTCTGCACTATCCCAGTATCATGAACAGGAGCATCTGCAGCTGGCTGGTGGCAGCTTCTTGGACTGGAGGCTTCATCCACGCCACAGTCCAGACTGTCCTCACCTTAAGACTGCCATTCTGTGGGCCAAACCAGGTGGACAACTTCTTCTGTGATGTCCCACCGGTCATTAAGTTGGCCTGCACTGACACCTATGTCATAGAGCTCCTCATGGTCTTCAACAGTGGCCTTATCTCCACCACTTGCTTCATCATCTTGGTGACTTCCTACACCACCATCCTGGTGAAGATCCGTTCCCCTGAAGGATGGCACAAAGTCCTCAGTGTCTGCGCTTCCCACCTCACCGTGGTGACCTTGTTCTTTGGGCCCTGCATCTTCATCTATGCCCGACCTTTCTCCACCTTCTCAGTAGACAAGCTCGTCTCTGTCCTGTACAACAGCGTCACACCCATGTTGAATCCTATGATCTACACCTTGAGGAATAAGGAGGTTAAGTCAGCCATGAGAAGGCTGAGAATCAAGGAAGTAACTTCAGAGGGGAATATGACAGTGTGACATGCATGAAAAGGGAAGAGCCTCATCTCTAAAAAATTTACTTTCCATGAGGAGATACTGACTAGGAAGTGGTTGCCATATAGGGTAGAATCAGTTTCATTCAGTAAATGTGATCCAGTATGTTCTCTCCTAGATCTGAACGTTCTAGAATGTTCTCTTCTATATTTATTATGTAAATTCTAATTCTTCCTGGGTCATACAAACAGAAGAGGAAGGTGGAAAACCGATCTTGGGCATGGGCATTGCCACCAAATAAAAATACAAAAATAAGTGAGAAACAAAAATCTGAAAATATTTTAATCTGACCAATATAAAGGCTTATTGGAACAAATTATTTGTGTTTTTTTCAATCAATCAATCAATTGAGCAGCCAGTCATCATACTAAAAAGGCAATGGACAAGAAACATGCCATTACAATAGTTTCAATCAATGATATAAAAATTATGACCTGCAACATCAGCTCATCAGTGGTTAGAGAGAAATTTGCCTTTTTGATTTACATGTATTCTAGATGCCAGCACTTACAGTAAGGTTGCGGGTGACATAGGGTGTCAAAACAAGGAATGCTCAGAAATATCTCCTTGCTCCCAGAAATCTAGATGTTGGGTAAAGATTCTAACAGCCCAATCCTAGAGCACACCACTGCACCAACGGAGCAGTGGGATGGGGAGACCAGAAGGCCAATGAGAGGTAAATAAATGCCTTTTTTACTTTCTCCTTGGTAGGCCTTCTAGTCACCTATGGGTAGAGGTGGGTGAAAACAGTTTTATTTTTTTGCAGATTTTGGTGTTTTCCAAAGGTAGAAGGCACAAAGCATGTTGTGTGTTTTTATTCAAATTTTACATTAAAAATATAAATCATGATCTCTTTAAAAGTGTACTAGGCTACTACAGTTTTAAAGAATCAAATAAATAAATAAATAAATAAATAAATAAATAAATAAATAAAATAAACACCAAATAAAACACCCTCTTTGCAGATTTTAAAGGTTTTTTGTTTTTTTTTACAAAAATGAGAAGTACAAAAAGTGGTGTTAAGTGTTATGTGTTTTAATTTTGTTATCACCATTTTCACCCACCGCTACCTATGGGTCTTCTTAGATCCATACCATATGTCATTCATCATTGGCATCTTTCAGTCTTGGAAGACTATGGTATTGCGCTCTGAAAAGTGGTTCTGAACAGCATCTAGTGTAGTTAGCGTAAGTCCAAGGAGAGGAAAGGGGCAAACCTGGGCTGAGAAAGGGGGCAGATCTGTTGCGTCCCACTGCTGCCAAGATCCACACCCACAAATGAGTACAATACTCTGGGAAGAGTGTTGGTTTTGATTTTGGTTAAACATTTACAGAATTGGGTAGCGCAGTCTGGTTCTGAGATTATAATGGAAATAACAGGGTTAAAACGGGAAGTCCTTTGAAGTCAGAATGTCAGGCTAGGACCATGAAGATCCAGACACAAAATTCAGTTTAGCCAGGAAGTCTACACCACAATCTGGGGCCACTCACTATCTTTGTCTAACCCACCTCACAGGGTTTTTGTGAGGATAATGGGAAGGGTGTGGAATTACATATGCCACATGGATGTCCCCACATATGGCTGCATTAGGCATGATACACCTTGAGCTATGTATGACTGCCAGGGTCAACCCAAGGACTCCTGATACCTGAGGCTACATACCAAATGTTGCTTCCCCTTACCAGGTGATGTACCAGCCTCTGCCCCTTTCAATGTTCTTGCTCAGCATTCTCACCTCCCACCACATTTCCTCTTCTCTCTCCCCCTCTTTCTTTCTCAACCCAGCGAGTGAAAAGAAAGGAGAAGCAGAGCAGACAAGTATTCAGACAGAGATGGACACCCCCCCACCAATCTCCTGCCCAAGACGACCATTTCAGGTGGCCTCATGGATGGGCTGTTCCTGGGAACTATCCCAAATTCTATGCAGAGGTGAAAGTATCTGCTATTTCCCACAATGGCCAGTTTCGCTATTGACAGCAACAAGAGGGAATCCGTGAGGTTTTTGGTAGCCCTTTCACACATTCAGTGAACCCCATAAGGAGGAATGGGAAAATGCCTGCTCATCGTCCATGCACTCAGCTGCAAGTCTGAAAAAAGAGCCCTGCGCATACAGTTGTACATGCTGGCAGCCTTCACTGTGTGATCAAGAAACCTGTTTTTCCATCCCTGTGGTTTTTTATCTAATTTTTTTTCCAACCAGCTGGTTCCCAAGTTAATAAAAAATACATGGATGGCAACCTTCAGTCTCGAAAGACTATGGTATAAGCCTACAGCACCTGGTATTCCAACAGGTGGTCTCCCATCCAAGTACTAACCAGGCCTGACCCTGCTTAGCTTCCAAGATCAGACAAGATCAGGCATGTGCAGGGTAACAGTTACTGTAATAAAAATACAATAAATAATACAAATACAAAATACAAAAATACAAAAAATACAATAAATAAAAATACAATAAAGCCACAATCAAAACCACATTTATTATCTGTCAGTGAAAGGATTAACAGGAAGACGTATCTGGAGATAGTTCTGCCTGTTGTCAACAATGGCCAACCAGTTGCCTGCACTAGAGCTCTCCGAAAGGGCTTGATCGAGATAGCCACTCTTCTTGCTTGTTGAATCAGCTGGGACAAGCCTGGAAGGAAGTCTTAAATGCAAAGTGGGGTTGCCTGTCATAGATCTGGTCATAATCAGGACAATAATGCTGACAGCAGAACATACCGTAATCAATATCCTGACAACAGAACTTCATTTGGTGCTAACTTTTTAATTAGACCCTTGGGACAAATGGCAAGAGCTGCATGGCAGGGCACAGAGTGTCCTCGGGCACCCCTCCCTCCCTCCTCCCCCGCCCCCAGCTCACAGAGGGCCAGAAGCTATATAGTGACAGGGAGAAGGAAACCTTGAGCTGCCAGAAGGACAGCCTGCCAGCCCTTTGCAGGGAGCAGGAGGTAAGGGGTGTGCTTCATCTCCAGGCTTTGTCACTCTTTGCATCTCCAGTGCTCCCCTACCCACCCATCTCCTTCTTGCTAGCCAGTGCAGGAAAGGTAAAGTGTGTAACAGGGTTTTCTGATACCCTTTTCAGCTAGACAGACTCAAGCTTTGGTGTGTAGTCTAAGGGCACTGGGTGGAATTCATAGATCCCTCTCCAGCTCTGGGGAGTGGCTGGTTGGTTCTGTCCCACTTCACTGTCATGGGTGTGCATGGGGGCATGACTCTCGATGCATGACTGTATTTCTGTCTGCTGTTTGCTGTAGAAGGGAACCCACAGTGCAGAAGTAAGCCCCATTGAACTCAGTGGAACTTACTTCTGAGAACTAAGTAAGCCCCATTGAACTCAGAAGTTCTGACCCCATGTCAGAAGTAAGCCCCATTGAACTCAGTGGAACTTACTTCTGAGTAAACATACATAGGCTCATGTTGTAACTGTGATAGAGGGGAGCTTGTGTTTGCATTTGAGTTTCCTGCCATGGATTCACAGACTCTCTGTGGAATTTATCTTAGCATTTGCTGTCTGTAAAATGGGCAAATGTGTTCTAGAATTTTTTCTCTGTGCTCAGTCTCTGGGCGTCATTTATTCCTGCAATTTTGATTGGTAATGTGCTTATTTTCTGAAGTTACACACACTAGTAACTCTTTGAACAGAGGCTGTATGTCTGTGTGTGTGTGTGTGTGTGGGGGGGTATTTCTCTTCTTTCACTTATTGCTCTACCACTAACTTTTGACTTCAGTTAACTTTTGGATTTTATAAAATTACTGCTCACACTGGATATTGAACACATGGCATAGCTAAACATCTGGATTTTCTCACTGAGCATCCACTAAGAAGTGAACTGCAATCTAGCTGGACCTCCCAGCCATACTTCTCCTCCTGAGCTTAATGATTCTTTGCATTATAACAAATTCTGTCAAGAGTTAGGGGAAAAAAGATGTAGTATTTTCTAATTCTGCATCTCCGCCACTATTCCACTGCAGGTCTGTGCGCTGTAAGGATGGAACATGGAAATCATACAGTAGTGACAGAGTTCGTTCTCCAGGGACTGTCACAGAGATGGGAGCTGCAGCTGTTCCTCTCTACTCTCCTCCTCTTCTATGCCATCATCCTTCCTGGGAATATCCTGATCATTGTGACCATTTGGAATGAGCCCTGTCTGGGATCCTCCATGTTTTTCTTCTTGGCTAACCTGGCTTTGATGGACATCTGCTACAGCTGCGTCACCCCTCCAAAGATGATGGCCAATCTCTTCTCTGGCTGTAAAACTATCTCCTACCAGGCCTGCATGCTTCAGATTTTTTTCATCCACTTTCTGGGTGCAGCTGAGACCTGCCTCCTTATTACTATGGGTGTTGATCGGTATGTAGCCATCTGCCTCCCGTTGCACTATGCCACCATAATGACCAGACCGGTTTGCTGGACTTTAGTGATAGGCTCCTGGTCTGCAGGCTTCTTGCACTCCATGATCCAGGTTATTCTCATAATCCCACTTCCTATCTGTGGTCTCAATGAGCTGGTCAATTTCTTCTGTGACATCACCCAGATCATCAGGCTAGTTTGCACCAACACGTACTCACTGGAGTTCGTCATGTTTGTGAATAGTGGTCTGACCACAGCAGCATGCTTCATCCTTCTCCTTATCGCATATGGAGTCCTGCTGGTCAAAGTGAGGAAGGGCTCCATTAAAGGAAAGAGCAAAGCTTCCTCCACTTGTGTCACTCATATCATCATCGTCTTCATCATGTTCAGTCCTGCTATCTATATCTACTGTCATCCTTTCCAGGACTTCCCCTTCAACAAGGTGGTGGCCTTGTTCCACACTGTGGTCTTCCCCTTGATGAACCCCATGATCTACACCCTGAGGAACAAGGAGATCAAAGCTGCTATGTGGAGACGGATAAAGAAGTGAAAGTGAAGTGAAGACGGACAAAGAAGTGAAGTCATCTCTTTGGGGGGAGCAAGAGGTAAGGGGTTGCTTCATTTTCTCTCTCTCCTTCTTTTTAATTTTATTTCTTCTCCTTGTTCCTCCAGGTTCCTCTTCCTTTCTTGTGAGCCACAACTAGGGGTTCCAACTCAGAAGTGATGCCTGGATATATTGATTTTTCCATCATGGTGTACTGTAAAGTTGAAAATTCCTGGAGGCCCTATTAAAAGCTCCAGGATTACCTGGAGAGTGATGCTGATTCCTGAGGACTTTAGGTCAATCCAGGAGGGCCAAGAAAAAGAATGAAGGGGATGAGCATTCTATTCCTACCCCTCAAGATGGATCGATCTTTCTTTCTTTCTTTCTTTCTTTCTTTCTTTCTTTCTTTCTTTCTTTCTTTCTTTCTTTCTTTCTTTCTTTCTTTCTTTCTTTCTTTCTTTCTTTCTTCTTCACTCAACTTACAAAAATCTTTATATTTGCTGTTTTTAACAGTGCAAATGATGACTTGACAATTATGTACATTTTTATGAGTGAAAAATTCAATGAATAAAATGTATTTTTTTTTCCTCCTTGGGAGGACCAAATTTTACAATATAGATTTTTTTTTAATTGCTAGTTTTTCATGAACAACGTATGTGAGTTTGTATGTACCGGTATCTGTTCTGTGATTCTTTGGTCACAAAGCATGGAATTTACTGTAAGATGCAGTACTTTAAGAACCTATGGCATTTTTCTTTTTGAAATGCGCATTTCATGCAGGTTCCTGTGCGCAGGTATTATGGCAAGTATTACTGTATTTCAGAGAGAGCTGGTCAGCTGGCAGTCATAACATAGTTCTGGGTAGATGGGCAACACTGTGAAGTGGGGGTGGGGTGGAAGCATAGCACCCAAAGGTGAATAGGACCAAGTTAGAGTTGAACTTGGGGGTTGTTGTCTTTAAAAAAATCTCTCTCAAGAGCAATGATTTCTGAAGTTTTTGGCTTACCAAGAAAAGTGCTTCCTAAGATCATGTCATATGAAGGTACAGTCGTGTCTTGTAAGATGATTACAAAATTAGACCACACCTCAAATAAATCTTCCCTATGGCTCCCTCTTGTCTCTCTTTGTGTTTTGGGTCATAAGTGAGCCAAGTCCTTTTATTACAGGGGATGGCAAAAGTCTCCCAAAGTTAAGACTCCCAAAGTCTCCCAAAGTTATCAACTGATCTGAACATCTGAGGGCCATTTCACACATGGTAAAGATGTAAATCTGTGTGTTGATTCAAGTGGAAACTGCAGCTAATCCAACACTCTGGCAGGGGCATTGCTGTAATTCTTATGCATAGCCCACCAGATGTTGGTGGCTGGATTTAGACAATTGAATATCAGGTCCTAGCCAAGAATCTGGGATATGCACAGATATTTCCATAAAATGGGTGCTGTTCCAACTAGGACTGCTTTCTGTAGAAGGTGTGAGTGATTTCATTTACACCTATGATGCTCAGGTGTTTTTCCGAGTCTTTTAGTTTGTGCCTAGAGGGCCGACAACACTTGGTACAATTTTAGCCTTGCCTTCAGTTTGCAAATCTTTATATTTCATGATCCTGTTCTGTTCTTTCTCTTCAATCTTACATCTCCAGGTATTGCCATATCTACTATTAATAGTTAACATATCTATAAATCACTTTAAAACAAAAAATATTGTATGGCTATTCGATATGCAGCCCATAAGTCTTGTTCGCCTCTATATGTTGGTCTTTCATGGCCCTCTGATTTGGGTTCAAGCTATCTACATGTGTTCACCTCAGATTCGTAGAGCCTTTACGCAGGGTAGGTTTAGTATCTTACCTACTAAGAGCAAGATTTAATAGACCATTGGAGAGTCCCCAGTCATGTTCTTGCAACCTGACCTCAAAAGAGTCCTTGAACCATGTACTTTTGCTCTGTATCCACTATATTGATTCACGCCATCTATTTCTATATCCATTCCTGGAAAACTTTCATGGTTCAGATACAGACTTTGTCCGGTACTTGTTGGATGGGAGAAATGGAGACTGCTTAAAACAACAGTAATAGAGGCCCAGCGGAAGTGTATATCACAAAGGAAGAAGGGCTCCACTAAGTCCAGGAGGTGCCCGCATGGCTAACCAGTCAAGTTAGGGAGGCCATAAAGGGCAAGGAAGCTTCCTTCTGTAAATGGAAGTCTTGCTTTAATGAAGAGAATAAAAAGGAACATGAAATGTGGCAAAAGAAATGTAAGAAGGTGATTCGGGAGGCCAAGCGAGACTATGAGGAACGCATGGCCAGCAACATTAAGGGGAATAATAAGAACTTCTTCAAATACGTTAAAAGCAGAAAACCCGCCAGAGAAGTGTTTGGCCCTCTGGATGGTGAGGGAGGGAAAGGGGAGATAAAAGGAGACTTGGAGATGGCAGAGAAATTAAATGAGTTCTTTGCATCTGTCTTCACGGCAGAAGACCTCGGGCAAATACCACTGCCTGAACGGCCCCTCCTGACCAAGGAATTAAGTTAGATAGAGGTTGAAAGAGGTTTCAGACCTCATTGATAAATTAAAGATCAATAAGTCACCGGGCCCGGATGGTATCCACCCAAGAGTTTTTAAGGAATTGAAGAATGAAGTTGCTGATCTCTTGACTAAAATATGCAACTTGTCCTTCAAAACGGCCACAGTGCCAGAAGATTGGAGGATAGCAAATGTCACACCAATCTTTAAAAAGGGAAAGAGGGGGGACCTGGGAAACTATAGGCCGGTCAGCCTAACATCTATACCGGGTAAGATGGTGGACTGCCTCATCAAAGACAGAATCTCAAAACACATAGACAAACAGGCCTTGCTGAGGGAGAATCAGCATGGCTTCTGTAAGGCAAAGTCTTACCTCACAAACCTTTTAGAATTCTTTGAAAAGGTCAACAGGCATGTGCATGCGGGAGAACCTATGGACATTATATATCTGGACTTTCAGAAGGCATTCGACACAGTCCCTCACCAAAGGCTGCTGAGAAAACTCCACAGTCAGGGAATTAGAGGACAGGTCCTCTCATGGATTGAGAACTGGTTGAAGACCAGGAAACAGAGAGTGGGTGTCAATGGGCAATTTTCACAATGGAGAGAGGTGAAAAGCGGTGTGCCCCAAGGATCTGTCCTGGGACTGGTGCTCTTCAACCTCTTCATAAATGACCTGGAGACAGGGGTGAGTAGTGAGGTGGCTAAGTTTGCAGATGACACCAAACTTTTCTGAGTGATGAAGACCAGAAGTGATTGTGAGGAGCTCTAGAAGGATCTCTCCAAACTGGTACAATGGGCAGCAAAATGGCAGATGCATTTCAATGTCAGTAAGTGTAAAGTCATGCACTTTGGGGCAAAAAATCAAAACTTCACATATAGGCTAATGGGTTTTGAGCTGTCTG
The DNA here is from genome assembly GCF_035046505.1 of Tiliqua scincoides. Lineage (NCBI taxonomy): Eukaryota > Metazoa > Chordata > Lepidosauria > Squamata > Scincidae > Tiliqua > Tiliqua scincoides. The sequence goes on along the minus strand of NC_089825.1, from coordinate 139,406,392 downwards.
TGACAGATCAGGAGAGGGATCTTGGGGTGGTGGTAGACAAGTCGATGAAAGTGTCGACCCAATGCGCGGCGGCAGTAAAGAAGGCCAATTCTATGCTTGGGATCATTAGAAAAGGTATTGAGAACAAAACAGCTAATATTATATTGCTGTTGTACAAATCGATGGCAAGGCCACACCTGGAGTATTGTGTCCAGTTCTGGTCATCACATCTCAAAAAGGACATAGTGGAAATGGAAAAGGTGCAAAAGAGAGCAACTAAGATGATTACGGGGCTGGGGCACCTTCCTTATGAGGAAAGGCTACGGCGTTTGGGCCTCTTCAGCCTAGAAAAGAGATGCCTGAGGGGGGACATGATTGAGACATACAAAATTATGCATGGGAAGGATAAACTGGATAGAGAGATGCTCTTTACACTCTCACATAACACCAGAACCAGGGGACATCCACTAAAATTGAGTGTTGGGAGGGTTAGGACAGACAAAAGAAAATCTTTCTTTACTCAGCATGTAGTCATTCTGTGGAACTCCTTGCTGCAGAATGTGGTGATGGCATCTGGCCTGGATGCCTTTAAAAGGGGATTGGACAAGTTTCTGGAGGCAAAATCCATTATGTGTTGCAAGCCATGATGTGTATGTGCAACCTCCTGATTTTAGAAATGGGCTATGTCAGAATGCCAGATGCAAGGGAGGGCACCAGGATGCAGGTCTCTTGTTATCTGGTGTGCTCCCTGGGGCATTTGGTGGGCCGCTGTGAGATACAGGAAGCTGGACTAGATGGGGCTATGCCCTGATCCAGTGGGGCTGTTCTTATGTTCTTATATTCTCTTTGGAGGGTCCTTGAATGGTGAGATGGAAATGAAATAAATGAATTAGTCACCCACCAAATGAAATGCAAACAAGTATATATCTTAACTTGGCCTTAACTTTCTGCATTTCTGTTAACAGATCAAAGCTCTGTCTCATCATTTTTCTTCCATTTTTACTCCAGTATTTCAGCCAGTAGGGTTCTGAAGTGATGTGCAATAATAAATTAAACAGCCCAATCCTGTTGGGCTGCCCCACTGGTGGAACTGGTGGTCCACCATTACTGGCTGTTGTAAAGCAGCCATAAAGCATGCTTCAGCAGCACAGGAGTGGCGCATTGGTGCAGCACCAGCAGGATGACTGGAGATTTCTAGCATGTGGTGCCGAACTGCTGGCCACCCGCCAGAGCAGGGGGTAGCCCAATCCTATGCTCTCCGGAGCCCAGAGGAGCAGCAGTGCCAAAATGGCTATTGTTGCATCCTATGGGCACTGCAGCAGCCACTGGAGTCTCCTCAGGGGAAGGGGACATTTCTTCCCTTCTGCTGGGTAAGGATGCAGGCCCCATCATGGGTCTCCTCCAGTCCATCCTGGCTATTTTGCAGGCGCACACTGGAAGAGCTTGTTGTCCAGCTTTTCAGCCCAACCCAGAGCATCAAATTTGGCAAAGCAGGGCTCTGTAGGTCCCCCCCCTCCCATCCTGGTTCCTCCTCCTGCAGTGCCCTCTTCCCACCCTCTCCCTGCCCTGGAACTCCTCCCCCTGCCCCAACAAACCTTAACATTGCCTGAAGCTCTTCCCTTGTTCCGGGCGGTGTCTGTCCAGTGATGGGCTCAGCACCAAATGGTCCCTACACGGAGGGTGCCTTAAATCTGCTTTACAGCATGTTTATGACACCCAGCGCCGGCAGTACACTCGTACTGTTGGCACTAATAAGCTCAAGATTGGGCTTTAAGACAGCAGGGTGGATAGGAGGAAATGGGGGAGGGCAGGAGGGGCAAAGCTGGGTGGGGAGGGTGAGGAACGAGGCAGGGGGTGGATCTGGTGGTGATGGCATCCGCTGGATCCTCCAGCAGCAGCTTCCCCACCTCCTTTCTCTCCTTGGAAATATACCAGCTATAAGAGCTAGTGCAGGTCCAAGGAGACCCACTGCAGGGCAGAAGGCCAGCTTTGAGTTAAGGACATCCACTGTACATACTGCAGTTTTTTTTTTCCCCCTCCTGGTTATTTGGTTACAAACTTTGACAGAAGACAGATAACTTAATTCAGTTTGTTGCATTGTATTGAGCATTAAATTAACTCTGTAATAACATTTTCGTTTATGCTGTTTGTCTGAAAACAACAGCCATCAGATCTCATCAATACAAATATTCCAAAAGGGATCCACAGTTTTAGCCACTAGTCTACTATCCTTGAAAAAGAACTGAAGAAAGCATTCGTTTATAGGCTCAACAGTTTAATAAGGCCCTTGGGGACAAGTGGCACACCAGGGCTCAGCCTGCATCTCCTCACCTCTGGCTCTCCCAGGGCCAGAAGCAAGAAAGCTGTGAGGATCAAGGGCCCTTGTGCTGCTTGAGGGAGGCCTTCTCTTTGGAGGGAGCAAGAGGTAAGGGGTTGCTCCTCTCTCTCTCTCTCTCTCTCTCTCTCTCCATTCTTTGATCTCAAACAAAACACAAGCATGGAATTTAGGGTATGATGCAGTATTTGAAGGACCTGTGGCAGTTCTGTTTTTAAAATGCACATTTCATAAACTGCATATTTCTGGGCATTATGGCTGTGAAGATAACTTTGAAAGTCTAAGGGCAATTTCAAAAGCTGAAGGAATGAATGCCCAGCTGGATTATCAGAGCTCTGGGCTGACAACCTGCCTGCCAAACACCTCCCTTTCCACAGCAAGCATTCCACAGGAAAATTCCAGATGGTCTTGTTAGCTGCTTCTCTCTTCCCCAGTCACGGAGAAGCGCTATCCAGGTTAGTTTCCATAGGATCAGAAAGCCTTGGAGACATGACGTATCATGCTAATGTTTGTGATCCTTATAAAATACACAAAATGTATCCTTATAAAATACATGATAAAATAAATATATAAAATATACATTGGAAAATGAATAAAATTTATCCTATAAAATACACAAAATGTAAAATACACAATAGTGGAATAGTGGAATAGTGGAAGCAGGCAGGTGCAACTGTAGCAGGTGGGAAATCTCCAGAATGCCATTCTGCTGGCTCCCTGTCCCATTTGGGGGGGGGGGGCGGGTCCCAGCTAAGGCCACCTGGAACTGTTAACTCTCTTTGTTTCTGTTCAAAAATCAACGACCATGTCCTTTTAGAGGGAAATTAGGCTGTGTGCCGTGGAGTTGTGCTTGGCTGGAACCATCAGAAACTGGAACTGCTTCCAGCCACAGCAGACAATAGAACAAGGGTATGGAGAAGAAATACGTCAATCATCCCCCCCCCCCCAATCTAAGTCACAGGATTTCCCCAAGCCTTTTGGTATTGCACCCAGAGCGCGGACAACAGTTGGCGCAATTTTAGCTTTGACTTCAGTTTCAAATCTTTATATTTTGTGACCTTTTTTTCTTTTTGGTTCTTCAAGTCTGCATCTTCAGGCACTGCAGCATCCACTAACCACGAAAACAAAAAATATTGTATGACGTGCTTGTTTTCAAATGAAGCTGGAATTGAATCCTGGGTTGCCCAAAAACCAGTTAGTGCAGATGTATTTTCTTATTTTCTACTCCTGTGGCTTAGCTGGATCATCCAGCTGTGGTTCTGTGGACCACCCTGCCTTAGAGCAGCTAGTCATGGAGCCCATCAGAGGACAGGTGACTGGCTTTAATATTGCAGTCCTGGTTAGTCCTTTAATATTGCAGTCCTTTAATACAGGACCTGGTTAGAGATATCAATGTTACAGAGCCATTGGGGAACAGTGATCATGCTGTGATCCGTTTCGACATGCATGTTGGGGGAAGAATACCGGGCAAATTTCTCACAAAAACCTTTGACTTCTAATGAGCGGACTTCCCTCAAATGAAGAGGCTGGTTAGAAGGAGGTTGAAAGGGAAGGTAAAAAGAGTCCAATCTCTCCAGAGTGCATGGAGGCCCTCTTAAAATAGAGGCCCAGTGGAAGTATATACCACAAAGGAAAAAGGGCTCCACTAAGTCCACGAGGGTGCCCGCATGGCTAACCAGCCAAGTTAGAGAGGCCTAAAGGGCAAGAAAGCTTCCTTCCATGAATGGAAGTCTTGCCCTAATGAAGAGAATAAAAAGGAACATAAACTGTGGCAAAAGAAATGTAAGAAGGTGATACGGGAGGCCAAGCGAGACTATGAGGAATGCATGGCCAGCAACATTAAGGCGAATAATAAAAGCTTCTTCAAATATGTTAGAAGCAGGAAACCCGCCAGAGAAGCGGTTGGCCCTCTGGATGGTGAGGGAGGGAAAGGGGAGATAAAAGGAGACTTAGAGATGGCAGAGAAATTAAATGAGTTCCTTGCATCTATCTTCACGGCAGAAGACCTCGGGCAGATACTGCTGCCTGAACGGCCCCTCCTGACCAAGGAATTAAGTCAGATAGAGGTTGAAAGAGAAGATGTTTCAGACCTCCTTGAGAAATTAAAGATCAATAAGTCACCGGGCCTGGATGGCATCCACCCAAGAGTTATTAAGGAATTAAAGAATGAAGTTGCTGATCTTTTGGCTAAAATATGCAACTTGTCCCTCAAAACAGCCATGGTGCCAGAGGATTGGAGGATAGCTAATGCCACACCAATCTTTAAAAAGGGAAAGAGGGGGGACCCGGGAAACTATAGGTTGGTCAGCCTAACATCTATACTGGGTAAGATGGTGGAATGCCTCATCAAAGATAGAATCTCAAAACACATAAATGAACAGGCCTTGCTGAGGGAGAATCAGCATGGCTTCTGTGAGGGTAACTCTTGCCTCACAAACCTTTTAGAAATCTTTGAAAAGGTCAACAGGCATGTGGATGCGGGAGAACCCATGGACATTATATATCTGGACTTTCAGAAGGCGTTCAACATGGTCCCTCACTCTAAAAGGGGATTGGACACGTTTCTGGAGGAAAAATCCATTATGGGTTACAAGCCATGATGTGTATGTGCAAGCTCCTGATTTTAGAAATGGATCATGTCAGAATGCCAATGCAAGGGAGGGCACCAGGATGCAGGTCTCTTGTTATCTGGTGTGTTCCCTGGGGCATTTGGTGGGCCGCTGTGAGATACAGGAAGCTGGACTAGATGGGCCTATGACCTGGTCCAGTGGGGCTGTTCTTATGTTCTTATGACAATATAACTACCAACATGTAGTTGGTACCAACTACCAACACTGCCAAATCTGGATGCATCTAGAGTTTGTGAAATCAGAAAATCTCCCGATGATTACTGAAGGCAACAAAGGTTTCCCTGAGGTAGGTGCCACCCAGGCAGTGGTGCTTACCTGAAGGAGCTCTGCATCCCAGGAGTTTGGGGGTGACATGTAATCATATCGGTCCTGACCTTCCAGGCTCTCACACTGATTCAAATGTGAAAGAATGCCTCCCTTTGCTGATCTTTGGTCCACTTCAGGCCCAGCCGCCATGCGCGCTCACTAGTATGAGATGAAAACATGGTGACAGCATGCAGCAGCTGGGCCCAAAGCAGCCTGAAGACTGCTGAAGTGTGGTGTGGTGATGTGCTCCTGTTTGGGGGCATCACTGGGGGTCAGAAGCATCTCTAGGGTTTACATCACCCATCACCATAATGGACCACACAGAATAATTTACAATATCATAAGCAGAGACTAAATGCAGTGCAATCACTAGGGTTGGTGTCATCTCCATTAATTAACTTTATTTATTTAAAAGTGTTTTAGTACAGGTCACCCAACAAAGCAGTAATCAACAAAAAACCAGTGGTCAACTTCACTCACACCATTGAATAATAGTTCTAGTATTAGCTTTGATCCATGTAAATGACAGATGACTTATACTAACACTTATCGGTTCCCTGCTGTGTCATAAAAACACCTTATTCGTTCTTGGAACAATCAGTTTCATTGGTCAGTTTTGAGTAAAGCAAATCCACTTCTTGTTATGTAAAGCGGGTAAGGTTTCTTTTTCTCGTTATTTGGCTATAACTTTTGATAAAATATAGATATCTCAACATCGTTTGTCTCATTACATTCTGCAGGAAATTACCGATCAAATGGTATATAAGTTTATGGTATTATTCATAAACACCAAGTCTTCCACAATTTTGACCACTAGTAGTGTCACTGCCCTTGTGAAGGTCACCTGGTTTGGTCTCCCCTTAGCAATGCCACTGGGGGAACTATAAGAGTTTACCTGATGGCTCTTCTGTGCAGTATTCTGAATAAACCACTGGATACTGGTGAATTTGCACCTGAGTGTGATTTCCCCACCAAGGTACACAAAGTATTGCTGTCTTTCATGGAGCCCAGGAATCGGCCCTTCCTGCACCCGTGGGGAAACTTCCAGGGGAGGAGGCTAAAACCTTCTTGGGCCCCAGGCCCAGTCTCTATGGGGTTGTAGGCAGCCTTCCCTGTAAGCTGTGTGGCTCTGTGGACACACAGTGGGAATGGAAGCCCCTCACAGTTTGCCTCTCAGTGCTCTGGTGCTTGGCCATGATGACATCATTGGCAAGCACTCCAGATCCACCCCAAACTGCCACTGTAGGGCTCTGCAAGGTGCCCTCTGTAAGGTGTAGAGAGGGTTTTTCATAATCGTCTGAGCTGGTACTGTGATAACGCTTCCTCTGCTTTTTTCGCAGTGGGGCTGCTGCATGGTTGCTTGGCTCTGTAGGCCTCTTGGGTGTCTCTAGGGAAGAGACCGGTGCATTTTCCACAGTGGCTGCGACTGTGGCTGTCACATTCTCACTCAGTTGTTCGCCGTGATTCAAATATGCAGCCCAGTCTATTGTTGCAACACCTTGCTCTGGCTCCAGATTATAAAAATTGATTGTCGTCCCTAAACACTCTGGCAAGTCAAGTTCCACGGGTCTCTCCATTTTTTTTATTTATTTATTTTTGCTTGTTTGTTGTGGTAAGTCTCTACTGGTTGCAAAAGAAAGAGGGTTTCTCCCCTCTCCCCGGCAGTTTAAATTTCCCCCCTCGTCCAGACATGCCCTGGCATATCCTCGGGACCACCCTCCACACCACGCAGCGGTCCTGTGGTCCCTAAAACCCCCTCCTATTGGTCCGGGGTCCCGAGGGGAGTTCCTAAAGGGGTCACATGGCACCCCATTTCCGGGGGGCGGTGCAGAAAATGGCGCCCTTTGGGCGCCACCCACCCCCCTGGTCCTGCCGTTCTGAAACCTCCACCACGTGTTCAGGGGTCTCGTGAGGAGTTCCTAGAGGGGTCACATGCCCACCCTCCACCCCTTCCGGGGCGTGGTTTCCGCTGACGTATTTCTGCATCCGGTCACGTGCCTCCGGGGGCGGGGAGGGGGGAGGGGTTTCTGCATCCGGTCACGTGGTTCCGGTATTTTGACAGAAGGTGGGTCCCTTATACTACTGATATGATATCATCAATTTGGTTGCATTTACCAATAAATCCTTCCATAAAGTCAAAGTTGGAGAGATGTTCCACCAGGCTCCAGGAGGAAAAGAGTTTGCCATTAATGAAAGTGCCATTGTGTGGAATCACAGGTTTAACCAGGTAGAAAGAACCATTACTGTAGGTAATGAATCATTACTGTAGGAAGAACCAAACTGTAGGTTTTACAGTTGCAAGTTGTAATCCAGGTTGTTGGGTAACTGTTGAGATACTCTTGGCTGCTCTTATAAAGCTGGTGGAGCTAGTTGATGATGGCATTTGCAATAAGATATATAGTCAACCTGCATCTTATTCAAGGGTTACATTCCAGAGTCGGCATGTAAAGTTAAAATTGCACATACTCAAAATTACCTTGCAAATCCTTATATTCATAAAATACATGCTGTCTCATTAAAAACTATGATTGGTATGTGGGAAGTGAGACCTATAGAGAGAATAGCAGCTTCATTCTCCAGTCTCAGGCTCACTCTGGGGTAAGCATTTAATAAGTGGAATTGCAGGTGGTAAATTTTCTGCAGTGTTTAAACTGTTGGTTTTCTCTGATTTTTTTTTTTTTTTTTTTTGGTCAAGTGCATGTAATATACTTAAAGAGCTATTGTAATTATTTTTTATAGTCAACTGCACATGTCTTTAAATGCATAATTTGGCCCTTGTATGCTTGTTGGTTATTTTTCACGTAGGAGACAAGGGGGCAGATAGGTCTGAATTGGGGCTGCACTGGGAGAAAAGTAAAAAAGTCCCTTTTCTTTACATCACCCTCCTGATGCAGATTGCCCCCAATCTGACACCACCTGGTTACAGACACCAATGATCTGAAAAGGGACAATCTACTCATTTAATGCATTGTGTAGTTTGAACCTCAGATACCATATGAAGTGCTTAAAATCTGCTCTATGAATGTGACATATTCAGACACTGCTCTCAAACATGCTACTTTTAAAAGCAGAAGAGTGCAGGGAAACATTCTACTGTCACCTTGCAGCTCTCCCCAGAGTGCTTAAGAGGTCTAATTTAAATTCATTGGGAAGTGAGTAGAGGGACTATGCATTCCCACTACAAGAGTGCATATATCTGTAACTGCATTGGGGTGGCTGATGGTATAAGTATCATGAAGCAATATGACAATTCTCCCCAGAAAACCTCTTCTGTTGTTTTTAGGTGCTGCCCCAATCCACATGTGTTGAGAGTTGTCGTCCTGGCCAGAGCAGAGTGGTTCGTCAGGTGGAGCCAGTTTGTTGCTATGACTGTGCTCAGTGCTCTGAAGGGAGGATTTCAAGCCAGATGGGTAAGTAAACACATTCAAAGCTAAATGGGGAGGCCATTCCGACATTTGTATAAGTGATCTGCAGTAAGGACTGGTTCATATAGGCATAAATGCCTGCAATCACAGTGATCACAGAAATGGGTGAATGATGGGCCAATCTACCCTCTCTTTCCTCTGGTGGAATATGTGTTGTGCCAGCAGAAAAAGAGGATAGGATTGGGCTGAAAAGTACTTTACGTTAGGCTCAGAGTTCCTGGGCTAAGATCACTTATGGTCAAATGGTGAATTTAATCTCGATCTTCCAGGGCCTTATTCTACCCACTGCACTACACTGCCTCTCAGGTTTTCAAGCTTTCTGAAGCAGTTCCTTGTGGTCCGTTTTAATAGGTATATGTTGCATTATTTCCAGAGGAATGCTATGTCCATAGAAATGTGTGATGCTGAATTAATTAGCTGAACTGAGACATGCCAGCTCCTATTCCACTGGTAAATCAGGAAATTCTATATTATTTATTGATTTATTTACTCCAAAATGAAAAGAAGACATCTCACACTTGGAGAGAGCAGGGGAATATGATGAATATGATTTTTAATTAATGCTTTGTTCATTGTTTCTATGGTATACTACAACTTATGAAGTCTGATCATGATTCTCTGTCCATGATGTATCATTATAATGCCAAACTCAGCTAAACAAAATCAAGCCCTGAACGTTAATCTGTTATCGGAATAAAAAGTTAAGGTAAAGGTTTCCCCTGCACAGTCGTGGTGCTCATCTCCATCTCAACGTTGAGGGAGCCAGCGTTGTCCGAAGACGTCTTCTGTGGTCATGTGGCCAGCGTGACTAAATGCTGAAGCACACGGAACTCTGTTATCTTCCCACTGAAGTGGTACCTGCTTATCTACTTGCATTTAGATGCTTTTGAACCGCTAGGTTGGCAGGAGCTGAGGCAAGTAACAGGAGGTCACCCTGTACCTCAACACCAGGGTCTTGGACTCCTGGACTGCCGACCTTCCAGCCTAAAGTCTAGTGTTTTTAACCACTCAGCCACCACACCTCATGCTCTTGGACTACTAGTGATATTGACCACAGGCCATGTGTGTGATTCAACTTGTATTGGTCCAATGGCATGTTTCATACCATTCAGGGTCAACCTATCATAAGACTAAGGCACTGATGCCACTAGGCTAAGCAGATAAGATGACCCATGCACATTTTGACATGTTAAAACAGTGTCCTCATTGTTCAGATGCAGATCATTGTGACAAGTGTCCAGAAGACCAGTATCCAGACAGCAACCAGGACCGATGTGTCCCCAAAATCATAACGTTTTTGTCCTATGAAGAGCCCTTGGGAAACATCTTGTCTTCTTCTGCTCTGTTCTTTTCTGTGGTCACGCTTGTGGTGATGGGGAGCTTCATTCAGCACCGGATGACTCCAATAGTCAAAGCCAACAACGGGAGCATTACTTGCACCCTGTTCTTTGCTTTGCTGCTCTGCTTTCTATGTTCCTTTGTGTTCATTGGCTGTCCTGGGAAAGTGTCCTGCATTCTCCGGCAAACCTGGTTTGCCATCGCTTTCACTGGGGCTGTTTCCTCGGTGTTGGCCAAAACCGTCACTGTGGTTCTGGCTTTTGTGGCTACAAAGCCAGGAAACCACATAAGGAAATGGGTGGGGAAGAGACTGGCGGTGTCCATTGTCGTTCTCTGTTCTCTTACGCAAACTGGCCTCTGTGCAGTATGGCTGGCCACCTCCCCCCTTTCCAGAGTCTGACATGCATTCTCAGATGGGCCAAATCCTCATGCAATGCAATGAAGGCTCTAATATCATGTTCTACATTGTCTTGAGCTACATGGGGTTCCTGGCCATCATCAGTTTCACTGTGGCTTTCTTAGCCAGGACATTGCCTGATACTTTTAATGAGGCCAAGCTGATCACCTTCAGCATGTTGGTCTTTTGCAGTGTCTGGGTGTCCTTTGTCCCAACCTACCTAAGCACCAAGGGGAAATACATGGTGGTTGTGGAGATCTTCTCCATCTTGACCTCTAGTGCTGGATTGTTGAGTTTTATCTTTCTCCCCAAACTCTACATTATTGTTGTGAAGCCTGAGCTGAACACCAGGGAACAGCTAGTGCAGAAAAAGAATTTTAGCACTTGATTGATCACCTCCAATCTTTTTAAGCCTCTCTCTCCTCCCATTCAATATTGTGTCTTTTCTTTTATCCAAATGTTAACCTAAAGCTGTGGACAAGCTTGTGTCTGTTGCTATGTCTGTAAAACATTTTGGAGGTTTCAACCGTACAAGGAATAAACAAGGATGAACTGACTTTTCCAACTTGCTTATTAGCACTGACCCATTTCTCTCACAATAGCAGCAAAAGGGATTGTTTTCTTTAGTTCTCCGAACAACAGTTGTGAAGATAATTTGTTGTGAAGCATTCATAGATTCCACTTAGACTGTAAATTGGTCCAACTGTTAGATATGGAAGAATCAGAGATGTCATTAAAGAGTTGCCTTATTTTTGCAGGTGCAGGTACTCTGCTAATATCCATAACAACACTGACACAGCTGAGCAGGCTGCCTCCTTGTGACAATGGCTGTCTGATGACAGCCTTGCATCAACCCCACATCCAAAATGTCATCCGTTCCCACTTTGTCCATCCAATTGATATAGAAATACAGGTATTTCTATACTGCCTTTCTTGGTCCTCAGATTTCTTCTTAGACTTTATTCAAGGCGGTTTACATAGGCAGGCAATTTAAATCCCCATAGGGATTTTTACAATTTGAAAGAAGGTTTCTATGTTTCAAGAAACCACAACAATCAGATGTTTCTTTCTTGATCTGGTTGCACATTCTGGCCTCCATCCTCCCACGCTCAGAGCAGATGGAATAGCTCGGCTCAGCTTGTCAGCTGCTTCAAGGTCGCACAGTGCCAGTGGCCTCGAACTGGTGACCTTCAGATGTTATCTTCAGGCAAATGGAGGATCAACCCTCTAGACCAGACCTCCTGCCCACCCCTGGTTAACACCCCTGGTTTAGCCAGTTGGCCACTTCTGGCAGGAACAGTACAGGTTTGGGGCTAGGAACAGGGATCTCATGCGCATCTATGGTATGTAAGAGCCTCAGGGGAAGCAAATACCCATCTCCAGGTGCTGTCTTGGGGATGCTGGCTGGTGACCCTTAAGGCCTGAATTGCCAGGTGCATCCTAAATGCTTTCCAGCTTGGGATGAGTTGAGCAATTTTGCTGCCTTGACCCTGTTTCCAGGGATTGGTGGGGAATCAGAGGTTGGCTTGAGCTGATCGCTGGTTGGAGCCAGGGTGCTAACACCCCAAGGGGGACATGAACACCTGCATCTGACTCCCTCAGGGGAGGTGTCCAGACCAAAGGGGGATGGGAGGAGCTCCCCAGTCAGGATCCACAGCATGATTAAGTTGAATGAATTCTGTCAGCAATGAAGTGGCCCAATTTATACCATCTTGTCTCATGCAATTTGTGGTCGGTGCTTGTGCAATGCCCAGTGTGCATACAGTCCCTCAACATGTCTTATATGTTCTGCTGGTGGACAGGAGGGATCGACCACAACACATTCCACCACCAGCTTTAGCAAGAGAGAAAATTGGCACCATCCAGAGTTAAAAGCTGGAAGAACTACTGCCACCTCAGTGTCGAGCCTGGTGATATATTTTTAAAGAAAAGTTTAAGGTGCTTCCAAGAAGCTATCATGATCATAAAACTTGACCTGAGACTAACGATAGTCCATCATACATACAGTATTTGCTAATTTTCCCCAATGAAAATTGTGCCGGCTCAGGGTGCAGTTAGGATTGCACCCTTCATGTTGCATGCAAATAGGATCCTTTAAGTTCTCTGCTTCTGTCAAGGAGATTTTGAACAGGAGGAGAATTTGTGTCTGGAAGGGGCTTCTGTAGCCACGCACTTAGCGTAAGCTATTGATCATATAGTAACTATGAATATAAATGTGCGAAATTCTACGGTGCTGGTAAGTCAAAATCACATCTTTTTTTGGCTGCTGGGAAAAAAAAGATAAGGGGGAGAGGAGAAGAGAGGAACCCAGGAGTTAAAGCAGTCATGTTAGCAGTGATTGGAGACTCAGGACATTTGCACCAGCAGCTCCCAAGTGCCTGATGGTAGCACCCCTCTCATGCCATTGTAAATGGACTAACAGTAGCAGATCGCAAGATCCACTGCCATAAATGTGTGATCGAACTGACCTTTTGTCTATACTAGTGGCATAGCTAAGGAGGTTGAGGGGGTAGCAGTTGCACCAGGCATCAAGCTTTAGGGGGGCAACAAGTTGAGGTTGACACTAGTGACCAAATTGTGAAAGTCTTGGCATGTATGAATAACATCATCATGTTATATATCATTGGAAAGGTAATTTAATGCTCAATGCAATGAAGCAAACTGCATTGGAATATCTGTATACTATCAAAAGTTATGGCCGATTAACTAAAAATTGAAAAACCTTATGGTACAAAAAGTGGATTTTATTAAATCAAAACTGACCTATGAGACTAACTGTTCTGAGAGCCAATGACATGTTATCATGATACAGCATGAAACCAATAAGGTGATAATATGAGTCCATAATGTACCATAATATAGTTACCCCTGCTAACTGGGTAAAAAGGCACTTTTTCAAGTGGTGCCCCTCTTATATATATCAGCGGGGAGAGAATAACCATCCCTCTTCACCCCAGTGATGGAGATTTTAAAGGGTTAACCTAACTTCTCTCAGATGAGAAAAACAACCAAAATTAGGAGCCAAAGCAATGACTAGTGTTGCTGTTAAAAACAGGATAGGAAAGCCATTATGTCAAGTTGACCTTCACAAAAGAACATGTACGTCATAGTATCCCAAGAAGTAAAATTCCAGACTCTTGTGTAATCAAAGTTGCAGGCCAGAAATTTCTCCATAGATGGGTAACAGACTTCCCAGTTAGGGCTGGAACCATGCACCAGTATGCCCAATAAGGAAGTGGAAGTCACATGCAATATCATATGAGTCCGTTGTTTGTTACAGAGTACAAGTAAGAAGGTCTGGGTGTGGTTCTCTGAGAAACAAAGGAACCAGCCAAAAGGGTAAAACTTCTGTATCCAACCTGTATCCAACCTGAATCTGAAATCTGTTTCTAACCTGTAAATAGCTGTAAATAAAAGTCTACATTTTGAAATCTAAAGGCTTTATGACTGTTTAGCATTGCGTAAGAGAACGAATCCTAAAAATATTTCCATCACCAGCAGAGTGTCTTGAACCAATCAGGGGCATACTTTTTATTTATTTACTTAAATAAATTTGATTTTGTCTGGTGTGGGGCTACAAATCTCTGACCCCAGGTAGCAGACTGATGCCTTAGTTATGCCACTGATTGGGGGGAGGCAGCAGAGCAAGTGGGTGGCAAGCTGCTGGGGGGAGAAGGCAGGTTTTCTCCCAATATTCACTTTTTAAAAAACTCAGGCATGACGTCACTTCTGGTTGTGACGTCACTTCTGGGTCAATATTTTGAGCTTGGCACCAGGCTAAATGATCATTAGCTACGCCACTGGTCTATACAATGAAAATAGGAATCATGTGCATATTAACTAAGGGAAATTGTCATTGCAGCTTTGTTCCAAAAAATACCACCAACTCCTGAGCTTTGTATTTGCAATCAATGAAATCAACGAGAATGCTGACCTCTTACCCAACAAGACACTGGGATTTCAGATCGGAAAGAGTGCCACCAATTCAATGGGGACCTGTTTAGGCACTATGGATCTCCTTTTTGGAAGGCAAGGGGAAATTCTGAATCACCAGTGCGGCAGGGTACAGAGGTTAATGGCCATCATTGGAGGGCTGACGTCCCACAATGCCAACCAGATGCCCCACATCTTAAGGGTCTACAAGATTCCACAGGCATGTCCTTTCTTTCATAGGTACAGGCCCAGTCATTAGGTAAGGTAGAGGAACAGATGCATTTGTGTTTTTACTGCCCCCTCCCGAAAGTGGTCAAAGGACTCTGATCTAGTTACTTAGGGCTAATTCCTAGAAATGACTTGGGCGCCAGCCCAGGAGGGTCGGAAACGTACCATAAGACATGTTTGTGCTTCCTTGAGCGGAAGCCAGGCTGGCGCTCCAAGAAGCACTGGCCTGCAGGGGCTGACGGAAGCCTCTGCACTTGCTTCCTCTCTGAGGCTTGCATTGGCCAGCTGGGCCGACACAAGCAGCAAAGGTAGGCAGGGAAAGGAGGTGGGGGGAGGCTGGGGGAGGTGTTCCTGGGCAGGGGGAGGGCAGGCGGGGGCAAGGAATGGGAGTTGGGGCTGGGGTTCGGCAGTTGTCCCGGATCCCAACCCCCGTTCGCAGGGAGAACAGAGCAGCTTCAAGCCACCACTGTCCTTGGACTTGTGCCACCTCAAGAGAAGCAGTTTTTGGGGGTGGGGGTGGGGGGATTTGGGGGCAGAGAAGCAGTTACAAGAATTTTATTTTTTTCATTTTTGCACATCATCTTCTCCATTAGGAATCTATCACAATTCTACCATCTTCTTTGCCCATCACATTCACATTAGTTGAACACTTGAGTTCAACTCCATGGGGAAGGGGAAAAAAAAAAAAGACAATATTCTAGATTGAAGTCTTGGGCACTGAAGGGTTTAAATATTTTCTCTCATTTCTTTTCTGCTCAAATTTTCCCCTTCCAAACTTGCACCCCAATTTTGCCACTCTTCCTCCAAAATCTCTGCACAACCTACTTTTGTGGTAGAAAACACAAAATTGAGGATATGGGATTTGCATTTGCAGGAAGCATGTAATTAACTCTTTTGCAAGTATAGCACTGTTTTTGTTTTGGTTTTTTTGTTTTTTTTAAAATACACCTTTGTCTATAAAATATAACTTGGAGATGACACACAGAGAGTTCACTCTGTCTTGTCTTATTTGCAACAATATAGTTGCCTTTCCTCTGAGCTTAGTCAGGATTCAATCCTATCCAACCTTTCAGCCTGGATGCAGCCTGGCCAACGGGGCACATGCTGCATCCTGCTGTGGGGGAACAGTCATGGAGGCCACCTCAGTAAGGGAGAATTTGTTCCCTTACCTCAGTGCTGCATATGCTGCATCAGAGCTGGAAAGCTGAATAGGACTGGACCCTGAGTGAGCACTTGGCTCTATAATGAGTGATGCAATTCAGTCCCCTCCTCTCTTCCAGATAGTTGCAAATGAAAACCCTCCATACTCAGCAGATAGTTGATCTGCTGGCGCATTTTGGATGGACCTGGGTTGGACTCCTGGTTTCTGATGATGAGACTGGAGAAACCTTCTTGCGCATTCTGGCACCCAGGTTGCTCCAACACAGTATTTGCTTTGCTTTTCGGGAAATGATTCCAGCACTGAAGACTTACTGGTCAAAAGAAACACCGTTTTATAAACTCCACAACATGAGTGTTGTTCTGTCACTGACCGACAGCAAAGTGATCCTCGTTCATGGGAATTCACAGATCATGGAGGGTTTACGGCTGATTCCTTCATGCACTTGTGTCTCACAGAACCCCTTGAAAAATACTGAGAAACAAAATGCATCTGTGAGAGCAATAAGAGGGGCTCCGTTCGTTATGAGTTTGCTTCTGGGTGCCCTTTAAAGTACTAGGTTTCACCTTTAAAGTCCTAAACAGCTTGGGGAGTGGGTATCCAAAGTATTGCCTTCACCCCCATCTCTAGATCTGTCCAAAAATCTTCTGGGGAGATGCTTTTGCACCTTCCCCTCCTATCTGAAGGTTGACTGATTGGGATTTGCAGAAGGGCCTTCTCAGTGGTCACTCCCTTCCTGTCTTTCTGAGAACTTATAATTCCATGAAGTTTTATTTTCTACATTTTCTTGCTATGCATATTTGTTCATAAAAACCTCAAACCACCAACCAGTGGCATAGCTAGCGAGGGGCAGGGGGCGGTCCACCCCAGTTACCTCCCTTGGGGTGGGGTGACACCACAAATGAACCAACATTGCTAACATTGTGGAGGTTTCGAATAACCCCATCATGCTATATACCATTGGATGTGGAATTTCCAGCGGAATGCAATGCAAAAAACCGAAATAAAATATCTCCTTTTCATCAAACGTTGTGCCCCCAAAAATGGAAAACAAAAAATGCATGGAGTCCTATGGAAAGTGAAACTGAGTCATATTACATGTTTACTCGCAAATAGGCAAACTTGCCTTAGTCCATCGGAATGGGCAGGTTGAGAGAAATCCACCAACACCAGAATGGTTCCTATCCAATGAAAGCAACCCCAAAAAACACCCAAGAAGGAAGTCCCTCCCTCCAAGCAGACCAACGTATTGAGCCCTATGGAAAGTGAAAATAAGCCACACAGTCGTGTTTACTTGTGAGTAAGCAAACATGCCTTGGCTGCTGGTCAAGTCAGGCACAGGAAAATGCAAAGCTAGCAGCATGGTCCCAATGTGATGAAAGTGGAGCTCAAGAAATGCTCCAGAAAGCAGCACCCCCCTCCCAAGAATAAAACAGAGGCTTCAGCTGGTAAGGTCAATTTTTATTTGTTTTTAGACTTGCAAAGCCAGGTGGGTCCTGATAGTGATATGCTTGCAATAGAAGAACTTACACTGAACTGGGCACTGGGGAGGGCTGAAAATCTCACTGATATTTCTGTGGGGGTGGGTGTATTATTGCAGGCAGGCTACAGAGAAAATTCACCTGGTGAAACAGGGCTGGCTTCCCATTATTTAATTATTTGTTTTTCTTTAATTTAATTATTTATAATTATTTTATTTTGCTTGATGATATCACTTCCAACCATGACATCACTTCCGGTTGGCGATGGGGGTGCATCTTGGGTGAGGAGGAGGAATAACAAGGAATGTTGGGGAGCAACTGTGCCGGGCAGTAGGGTAGATTCGGTGACATGCTGGATGCCCCATTTTTCTGCTCTCTCTGCCCCTTGGCTGTTCATTGACTTATGCCAACAATATAGCTGCCATAGACAAGGTAGACCCATAGGTGAACAGGCAGCCTATCAGAGGTAAGTAAAAAATAGTAATTAAAGATTAAAAAAAATTACTTACCTCCTGCAGCATGCAGTAGCATGCAACATTTGCTGAATGAAGTACAGTTGCATTCTATAACATGGAGGGGGATAGAACTGGGCCATTACTTATGTCCAGGTGAAATATTGTGATGATCCTTTGGTAGAAATACTGATGAGTTCTGATGGTATTGAAGTCTGAAAGCTTCAAGGGTAGTTTCGTGATTTCCCTTTGAAAACTTTTCACTGATAGAAATTGAAAGGACTCTGTTGTAATTTTCTACTCTGTGCTACATTTCATGCAACACCTACACTAGACTGTTATCACTGAATTACAGAGGACAGGCATCCACTTTTTAAAATACTGAGACTTCTCCACTTCTTCCCAGATGCAGAAGATTGCCATGTGTGCCCTGAGGGTCAGCATCCAAACAAGAACCAGGATCGGTATATCCCTAAATATATCACCTTCCTTTCCTATGAAGAGCCCTTAGGAATTACTTTGGCTTTGTTTGCTCTTTTCCTTTCTCTGGTCACAGTTTTGGTGATGTGGAGCTTCATAAAGCACCAAAATATTCCCATTGTCAAGGCCAACAACTGGGGCATCGCCTGTGCCTTGCTCGCTTCTCTGTTGCTTACCTTTCTCTACCCCTTTCTCTTCATTGGGAGGCCTGGGACAGTGACCTGCCTTCTCCGTCAAACACTGTTTGGCATCATTTTCTCCATTGCCATTTCTTGTGTGTTGGCCAGAACCGTCACTGTCATTGTGGCCTTCATGGCCACCAAGCCAGGAAACAGGATGAGGAAGTGGGTAGGGAAGAGGCTGGCCGTGTCAGTCATTGTTCCCTGTGGTCTTATTCAAGCTGTCATCTGTGCTGTGTGGCTTGCAATGTCCCCACCATTCCCAGAATTAGACATGCACTCCCAGATCTGTCAGATCTCAGTGCAGTGCAATGAAGGCTCAGGCCTCATGTTCTATCTAGTCCTGAGCTACCTGGGGCTTCTGGCCATCATCAGCTTCACTGTGGCTTTCTTAGCCAGGACATTGCCTGATGTGTTTAATGAGGCCAAGCTGATCACCTTCAGCATGCTGGTCTTTTGCAGTGTTTGGGTGTCCTTTGTCCCAACATATCTGAGCACCAGGGGGAAATATATGGTGGCCGTGGAGATCTTCTCCATCTTGGCTTCCAGTGCTGGGCTACTAAGATGCATTTTTCTCCCCAAGTGTTATATTATTGTACTGAGACCTAACCTAAATACCAGAGAGCAGCTGGTAAGACACAAACATCTGCAGCACTAACTAATGTTCCCAGTTCATCACACACCTCCCACCCCCAGTCTCTATGTAATCCTACGGACAAGTTGTGTCTTCTTCATAGTTGGAAAATAATCTAGGCCGTCTTAAGCAATCAACAGTCTGATCAGTGTTTTCTGGTGGTTTCTATGCATACAAATACTAATCTCAAGCAGAGCGGCAGATGTGTAGGTCACATTGTTGGTCGGTTTGGACAATGCATCTCAATTCAAGGAGGAGGAACATAGGTATGTACATCTCCCTCACCCCCATAGTACACCCCACCTAATTGTACAGGCAGGTGGTTCAACTCAACTGCTGCTCTAGGTACAGATTAAGTATTACTTAGTACTACAAAGTCACAGGTCCTGAAACAACTTCAGTTTCGCTTTCTTGGCTAGTCAGTTTTCTGCTACTTCAATGAATCCATGTTGCACTTTCAGCAGGCTTGCATTTCTCAGTGATAGAGGTCCTTTGTCCCAAGGAAAGGGGAATAACATGGTGTTTGTAAACATCTTGTTCTCCTCAGCCTGTGGTGCTGACTGAGAGCCCAATCCTGAGCTTGTACTGCTGGCATACCGCAAGTGCAGAGTGTTGCAAATGTTCCATAAGTCACACCTCTGACAATTTGCATGGGGTCGGTCCTGGCGCCAACCCAGCGCCAGTCTGTGATGAGTGCTGCTCCAGCCATGTGCCACCTGGAGCAAAGGAAAAGCTCCAAGCGGCAGTGAGGTTCACCAGGGTAAGGAGAAAGGTGTTCAGTGGTGGGAGGAGGGCAGGGGGAGCGTGGGAGGAGGAGGAACAGGGGCAGGAGGAGGGTGGGACTGGCAGAGCTGTGTTCCACCAGATCCAGAACTCTCCCTTGGGCCTTCTGTCCTGACATGGAGTCTTTCAACTATGCGCTGGTAAAATAGCCAGCACAGACTTGAGAAGCCCCATTGCAGGGCTTGGGGCTTTACCCAGGAGAAAAGGAACAAAAAGTCCCAAGACCTCCAAGTGCTTTCCTGTGTGGCCACTTTGGCACTGCTGCTCCAGCGGGCTCCAGGAAGCCTGGGATTGGGCCGTTAGTGAACTGAATGCTTTTGACAAACAGTAAATCATGATGACCTGAATCCATGGATGATTTTGCTACTGAGTGTCCTCTCTTCTTTTCTGCAGTCACTGGAATAGTGATGTGGGTCTTCATTCAACACCACGATACTCCCATAGTCAAGGCCAACAACTGGAGCATCACCTGTGCCCTCCTCTGCTCTCTGCTGCTTTGCTTCCTCTGCTCCTTTCTGTTCATTGGCCAGCCTGGGAGGGTGACCTGCCTTCTCCGTCAAACTGTGTTTGGCATCATCTTCTCCATTGCTGTTTCTTGTGTGTTGGCCAAAACGCTCACCGTGGTGGTGGCCTTCATGGCCACCAACCCAGGAAACAGGATGAGGAAATGGGTAGGGAAAAGGCTGGCAGTGTCAGTCATCATACTCTCTTCTCTGACTCAGAGTGCCATCTGTGCAGTGTGGCTGACCACGTCTCCCCCCTTCCCAGAATCAGACATGAATTCTCAGCCCACTCAGATCATAGTGCAATGCAACGAAGGTGCACCCACCATGTTCTACACTGTGCTTGGCTACATGGGCCTTCTGGCCATCATCAGCTTTGCCGTGGCTTTCTTAGTCAGAAAACTGCCAGATACTTTCAATGAAGCCAAGCTGATCACCTTCAGCATGCTGGTGTTTTGCAGTGTCTGGGTATCATTAATCCCGGCCTACTTGAGCACCAAGGGGAAATACATGGTGGCTGTGGAGATCTCCATCTTGGCCTCCAGTGCTGGATTGCTGGGTTGCATCTTCATCCCTAAAGTCTACATTATTGTACTGAGGCCTGAGTTGAACACCAAAGAACAGCTAGTAAGGAAAAAGTAATTTTGGTCCTTACCTAAATTCTTCCTTTCCTCTTATCACTGTTGCACTTTCCGTATTGTCTATTATCTTGTTTAAGGCTATAGGCAAAATCTGATCCACTTTTATGCTTGTGAAGCACCTCATAGTCAAAAGATAATCAATGGTGATGTTGAATGAAGCCGTCTCTCTATAAACATTACTCTATTTACTAAAGCAAATGAAACTTTTTCCTTCTGTTTGATGGGAAGTTAAATTGAGGGCTGAGTTGAAGTTGCCACTCAAAAGTTGCACTCTGCCACTCAAAAGCCACCTTCCGCTTTTGTTTCAGCATAGGAAAGGCAGGATACAAAAGTTTAAAATAAATAATTCACAGGCAACAAAAAGATTTGTAGTGCCTCACTGTTCCATGGAAGTTCCTCGGGAGAGAAAATTGGTGGGCTCACAGACTCATGGGAAAAAGCAGTCGGGCAGCCCAATTCCATAGAGAGCCCACGGCAGCAGATCTCACACTCTAGTGCTGTTATGTCCTCTTAACCATGTCACAAAAGCTGTGGCGATGTTGTGAACTTCCAGATGTGGCAAGCACATCTGGGGGGGCTGGGAGCAGCAGGCCATGGCAGCACCCTGATGCACACCAGCAGGACAAAAAACACATGTCATATCCCACGGCACTCATTTTTCCATTGGGGAAGCTCTTTGCAGTGGCACTCCTCCCTCCCAGCAATTGTCAGGACCCCCTGCATGTGCCACTCCTGCACACTATCTCGTCGAGCAAGAGGAATGGCATACATCAGGGGTGCTCAAACATTCAACTTTAGGGATGCTGGACCTAACAAGTGTATAGAAGAGAGAATTTCAGCAGGTGTAGCTTGTCATCTGTGGGATGACAAGTTGCACCTGCTGCAATTCTCTCTTCTATACACTTGTTAAAGGTCCAGCATCCCTAAAGTTGAAAGTCTGAGCACCCCTGGCATACATGGTACCGCCCCTAGAGGACCCTGCCTCTCATCCATCAGGCCCTTCTTACAGATGTGTCCTGCATCCAGGCGTGCCAGCTGGATAGGGGACTGTGCCAGCTCTTCAGCCCCAGGATCCAGTCCCAACCTGGAAGAGCACCCCCTTCCTCCAGAAATTCCTGATAACCCTCCACTACCTGGGGACTGAAAGCTTCCAGGGGTCATCACATGTCAACATAGGAACTGCTTAATTATCTACCAGTTGATGTGTTCCTCAATGCCACGTTCCTGCACCTGTCCGTCTATGACACCTTCCTCGCTGCTGCGGCATAGCTGCATCACCTCCGTAAGAATACTATGGTGTTATGTTGTTTCTCAAATTCATCTCCATTGTTGATGTGACACATGTGGGTATATCCACTCCACCTAATGTGCCCAGGATGAACTACAACAGACATCAGCAGCACACCCTGAATGTCTAGGCAACCTGTGATGCCTGGGGACTCTTCACCACCATCACTGCCAAGTTCCTTGGCAGCATCCATGGTGCCCAGGTTTTCAACACCTCTGCCATCAAGGCCACCTTGCCATCATGGCCAGAGAGGAATGGCTGGCTCCTAGGTAGGTGTTGGGACTTGGGGTTGGAGGGCCATGCAGTCACATGGTGATAGCCAGCTGCCTCCATCTTAACCATGGCTACCCCCATGGCCTTAGTCCATGATGCCTTATGTGATGGAGCCCCCAAGGCCTATGGCCAGGTTCAACATGGCATACCATCCATGACTGTGATGTGTGTTTGGGATGCTGAAGATGTTCTTCTGGTGCCTGCAACTATCCAGGGGGCTTCTGATGAGGACCAAGGTCGCCAAGGTGTTTGTGCCATGTTCCACAGTATGGCCTGTAGAAGAACACAGCAGCCCTGGCTGATGGGGAAGGGGGCTCATGGCTGTCGTATACTTGTCGTACACTCCCAGGGTTTTGGGTGCTCAGAGTTCTTAGTTCTTGAACCCTAGAGCCTCAAGGACCCCTGTTCGGTAGAACTGCCACCACCCTGTATGTGCCAGTGTCTCTTTCCAGGGACACTGAGACCCTCTAGGCTTAATTCTATCCCTTGCAGGCACTGAGTACTTTCTTTAATTTAAAGCCTCAGATCTCAAGTTACTAGTCCTCGATGAGTATTTGGTAGCTTGCTGAACGGCTAGGCAGGATTCTGAACTTTTGTCCCCAACAGACAATGAACAACTTAGTAAAAGGATTTTTACTTTATTAAGTACATAAGGTTACATAAAGTTCCAAAAGGCAGCAAATACTAGAGGCATGAAACTTCTAGGAAATATCTGAGCATTAAAATAATAAAGATAACTGGCTGTCTCTATTATTCCCTAACTCTCACCTGGGTCAGCTTCTGTTGTAGATCTTCAGCCCCAGTTACCTATGAGGCCACATGGCCCTGGCGGGGCAGGATGAGCACCCACCACCTTTCCCACCAAGAGACAAAGACCAAAGAATAAGAGACAAGACACCCCTTTGGGCTTTGTTCTTATACTTCTCATGCTACAGGATGAGGTGACTCTGTACTTTTTTGAACTGACCAATCAGAACTCTTGGGGACAGAATCTTCTCGAAGTGGGGCTGGATGCTAGCCCTCTTAGTTCTCCCCCTCCCCACTGGGGATTCATGGGCACCTCTCGGTCTGCTGAGGTGTACATTTTCACCTTTCATTGAGTTGTAAATTCCTTGCAGCTAGGATACAAGCCTATAGCCAGGGAGACAGACCAGGGACAGACTGCACTTGCTCCCGGTGTGGAAGGGACTGTCACTCCCGAATCGGCCTTTTCAGCCACACTAGACGCTGTTCCAGAACCACCTTTCAGAGCGCGATACCAGAGTCTTTCGAGACTGAAGTTTGCCAACATGGAGGATGCAAACCACTTCTATGTTACTGGGTTACTTTGGTTCAGGCTTTGCAATGCAACTAGGCCTAAACTGCACATATTCATGACAAGGGCCATGGACATCCCACCCACCGATGCAAAGCCAGCCCAGCAGTTCCTGGGGCACTGCCATCCAGGAGCCCATCACAGCCCAGTACATTAGCTAGTGAAGGTGAGTGCAAAGTGGGCCAGGGACTACACCACCCCAGGGACAAACCCTCCCTCCTAGGGCCCATAGAGAGCCCTATGAGAGGAAGGCACCCATCTACCCAAGAAAGGCCCCAGAAAGACCCAAGAAGTGGGGCAGGGATCGGATTTGGCACTGCCGTACTCCGTGGCAAACCCATGGAATGCCCTCATGCTGCTGGGATTGCACTAGCATCTCGTCTGTGTTTGATACGCGGTGGTGCAGCATTTTGGCTGGCACTAGGTCTACGTCTGTCAGCAGAAACTGTCTTCTGCCAGCAGAGTGCTGGCAGGGCTCCTTTATACCAGCTTGTCTCACACATAGGATCGGGTTGTTAGCATTTTCTATGCTAGGCAAAAAGCTAAATGCAAAATATGAAAAGAAATAAGTACGATCTCAATGCTGTATTTCACTTATCCTGTTATCTGGGGTGACTTTTTGGTTGGCTGGCTAACAGTGGTGGACTTCCCCAGCCCCACGCTCAGGGTCAAGGTCTGTGATGGCTCCCCCGCAAGATGCTGCCACCGCCCTGTGCTCGAATCCACACACACCCCACTCATGGGATCGCTACAGAGCCTCGCACAACTCCAGAACAAACCAAGGAGGGCATCTGAGGTTTCCCCGCATGTTCGACCACGTCTGGAGTCTCAGTAAGGCTTCTGCGTGGTCCTAGAGGCATGCAGAGCTTTGCATCTGGCCATTAGCCCTTTTCAGTGAATGGTAGGTCCACTACTGCTGGCTAAATGCCACAGATGGAAATCCGAACTGGTCACCTGTGGTCACTTCTTCCTCCTATTTCCACTGTTCTCATGCTAGTCTAAATCAATTCAGAAACTTCTACCCAATACCCATCATGCAGTGCGTCTGGCCCCTGGCTGTATAGCCAACAGACATAACTTCTTGAGTTTTGAAGAGAACTGAGCAAGTTGGAAATGGCAATTCTCAACCCTGTAATTCGGATAATTATACTTATCTAGCTCCAAAAGTCCCATGGCTAACCAGAGACCACAAGCAGAATTCAAAACAGAAACAGATGAATCCATCCCAGGAGCTGATGAGGCACTCCATCTATGAAGGCTGGTTCCAAAGCAACCTGTCAGCTACCAGCTTCTTCAAGGTAAATAGGAGGCAGGCAAGAAAGGATCAACTGAATGTTTGAGACTCCAGGTGGGGAATTGGGTGCAGCAGTGTCTTGGTTTTAGGAGCCTCTTTCAAGACTGATTCTTGTGGCAATTGAGCAGTTGGTGTGTGTCGCACAACAAACTTCGACCGGTTTAGCTGTGGACAAGAACTGCGGGCAGATGGCATTGCTGCTGCTCCTTTTGCTGCCTCATGTTTTTTGCAAGCACCAGGACTACCAATGTGGCTGGAGGCCAAGGTCTCCAACTCCTATTGAGGTTTCTCCAGATGAAATACTGATTGCTGAATTTGTCTCTCTTTTCCTTAACTTTTGGGATGAGTTCCACTTTAGTACACGCCCACTTTTCTCACAAAGTGGCTTGTAAGTAGTTCCTCAGTGTGTGAAAATGGACATTCTCAATATTTCTGTGACTAGAAGGGGGAAAGTCGTCATTATCTTTGATCTCGTTATAATGGGGCCATTTAATGCCGATGAATCCAACTGCATTCTCCATTATAAACACTCCATTAATTGTAATATGAAAAAATATTGTCTGAACTGTATCAACCAATGCTCAGAGAATATACTGACAGCACAATCCTATGCATGTCTGCTTAGAAGTAAATTCCATTGTGCACAACTGGGCTTACTCCTAGGAAAGTGTGTATAGGATTGCAGCCTTATTGTGCAGCATACACTGGTCAAATTTCAGAGGAATCAGATGCGGAGCGTTTGAGGTGCAGAAGTTTAAAAATGTGCATTGACTTTCAATATCATGCAGTGATGGCTAGATATGTAGTTTCTGGAAATGCTGAAGCCAGGGGTTCTCTGCTCTCGTTTCTGCTCAGTTTCAGACTTTGCTTCTTCCCTCCTTCTCTTCCCTCCTCCTGGCCTCCACTCCTTCCCAGTCTAGAGTCTTCTGCATTAGGGCTCCCGTTTCTCCAGTGCCATCCTTTGCAGAACTTGGGACCTTGGTGGCCACTCCTTGGTAATAGCCCTCTTCCCCTCACAAAGCTCCCCCAGTCTCTAGGGCAGGGGTGTCAAACATAAGGCCCAGGGGCCGGATGTGGCCCCCGGAAGCTTTTTATCTGGACCTCAGTCTCTCAGCTTCTGAGGTGTTACTGCTGAAAAGGCGGTCCAAATGAAAATTGGGCTCTTCCAAATCTTGAGATATGATCAAGATTTGCGTACTTTCTCTTCTGTCATTTGCAGTTAATGAGTTTTTATATGAGAACAGGGTCTGATTTCTGACCATTAGTTGATTAATGATGTCACTCTCTGCTTAATGACATCACTGCCGGCCCTCAGCTAGAGCCCTGAATGCTAACTTCGGCCCTCTGTATGAAACTGAGTTTGACACCCCTGCTCTCGGGTGCCTGCCCTCCTCTCTACATCAGGCCACGCCCATTGCCTTGTAGTGTTCATCTGTTTCTCCTTCCTGCTACCACTGCCCCACCTTCTCTTCCTCTGCGCTTCTCATCACTCCAGTTTAGTAGCGACTTCTCATCCCCCTCCTTCTTTTCCTTTGCTTCCCCAATGGTGCCTGTCCCATTCTTGCCTCTTAGCCTCCACCTCATCCTTCTTTCCTTTCCAATGATGTACCAATGTTCTAAAGCAGGAGTGGCTGACCTGTGCACATGTGCCGCTAGTGGCACGTGGACACTTTCCAAGTGGCAGTCACAAAGTCGCCATGCATTTCTGAAAAACATGTAAATCATAACAAAGAAAGCATTGCAGCAGTTGATGGTTTGCTTGCTTCCTTGGCAACTCCTTACACAGCATGCCCCCAAGTTTCTAACACTGCAATGGGTCCATTCAGGGCAGCCACGCCCACTCCTCTTGGTTTGCTCTAGTTGGAAAATGGGAGAAGGGGAGGAAAAGAATGACAGACAGGACAGAAAACCAATAGGGCGGATGCCAGTGAGTTGCATTCCGCCAACTGGTGGGTTACTTTCTTACCTGAGAAGGCCGGTATTGGTAGAGCACTGAAAAGGCAAGGGGTGGCTGTAGAAGGCGGCAGGGACGGAATGGGGTGGTGCCAACGAGAAGGTGGTGGTGCCAACCAGAGATGACCAACAAGATCAGCAAAGCCCAGTTTGGCAAAGATCACATTTTCAGAAAAACCATCTGCAAAGAGATCCTGGCTAAGATCATCTTTGAGGATGAGAAGATGGGCAGGCAGAGGGAGGCTTCGCTGTGCAGAAGGGCAATGAACATACATTACATGCACCTTGGAACAAGTCCTGCTGGGCTGGACTCAGGGTTGATGCAGGCCACCTTTCTGGTCTCAATCAGGTGACTTTAGAAAGCACCAGACAGCACTCCCAGCCTTCTTGCTTTGTACCTTCTGGCACTGGGAGATATACTGCCCTTAAATTTGGAGGCTCTAATAGCTCTACTTATCTGTCATGGTAATCGCTAAAAGTGACATTAAGGTGGAGTTGCACAATGAAGATTCTCTACATAAAATATGGCATGGAGTATGTTGCGGGTTGGCCATCCCTGTTCTAAAGGATCAAAATACAAAAGACCTACTATGAGATATTAAGTATTACAAACCTCAGTGCCTAGTAGCTATACCTTAGTTCAGAGATACTATGCTTGTCTACACGTACAAGGTCTAATATTCAACGAGCATACTTTTTACAGCTTAGTACCTCAGAACTTCCACCATGTCTCTGTTTTTTGGTTTGCCATAAGTGAGATCAACACAAATTCCAACCTTTTACCCAGCAACTCACTGAATTACACAATCTCCCTAAATGCTTACAATGCAAAAGGATCCTGTGCTGGCACCATGGAAGTTCTTTTCTCAGCATTTCAGAATCCCCTCAATTACAATTGTGGAACAAAAGTCAAGCTAAGGGCTATCATTGGAGGACTCACCACTTATAACGCCAGGCAGATGCCCCACATTGTCAATCTCTGTAGGATACCACAGGTATGTGCCTTCATCTCTGTGCATATTTTCAAGCAATGGAAAAGTTAGGGAAGGCAAACACGCTGTATTTCTACATATGTCTCACCCAGATTGATGGGCCAAAGGACTCTGTTTTGCTCTTTTGCTTAGCATTGGTCATTCATGTTTCAATCAGGTTCTAATTACACTTTGCATGAGAATATGTGCATACAGGATATTAGAGTTAGGTTGCTTTCTAGTTAGAAAACCAGAAGCTAAGCCCTTCTGCTACCAGCAATGTGTCAACTGGTAGTGTTCATAACATGTGCAGGCCTTCATTTTGTACACTGAGGGGAAGGGGAAAATTGGAGAAATTGGTAGTAAAGAAGCAATGGGCAGGGAAAGAAAGTACAACCTGCCCACTTTCTATGCCAAATCCTGAACCCTTTAAAAATTTTAATTGGACTCTGACATGTGGCATTGTGCATAAGGTATAATTAGTACTCCAGTAATCCTGCCCAGACTGCAGCATCAGAAGTCTCCACAATATTTGCTGGGCAATGAAACAGAAATTGAAATCAAACTTCTATTGTGTCACACATTTGGGGCATCGATTGACATTTGCAGAATGGTTCTTAGCTCTGAAAATATCCCTGGCATTCCCTTCAGCTCAGCTACGGCTCCTTTGATCCGGCATTAAGTGACAAAACTCAGTTCCCCTCCTTATACCGGATGATCCCAAATGAAAAGGCTCAGTATGATGGGATTGTGCAGCTGCTTCGGCATTTTGGATGGACCTGGGTTGGCCTCATTGTCTCAGATGACAACAGCGGAGAGACCTTCTGGCGGAACCTCAAGCCCAGGCTCCTCCAGAGCCACATTTGCATCGCTTTTAGGGAAGTTGTTCCAACACTCAAGTCCTTCTGGGGAGAAATGGAAAAGCAGATTCATGACCAACTGGAACGAACACGTTCTACCATCTCCTCAGCCAAAAGCAACGTGATTCTCGTTCATGGGGGGTTTCGTTCCATGGAGGGTTTATGCAAGATTCTGTCAAAAAGTGAATGTGATGAAATGAAACCAATAGAGAGGGTTTGGATCGTAACAGCTCACTGGGATTTCTCTTCTGTATTCCATCTGGATCTATTCACACCACAATCTTTCAATGGCACTTTGTCCTTTACACTCCGCACAAATGAAATGGCAGGATATGCAGATTTTCTTGAGACATTATATTTTAAAGAACTTCATCAATTTGTGTTCCAGCTTTTCTGGTCCGATATGTTTTACTGTTCATTGCCTTTACTTGCTCAATATAAACCAGCAGGACAACGCTGCACGGGGAGGGAAAAGTTGAGCAGCCTCCCCAAGTCCATATTTGAAACAGGAATGCCTGGTCATAGTTATGGCATCTACAATTCTGTTTATGCTCTGGTACATGCACTCCATGCCATAGATTCATCGAGGTCAAAACAGAAATTGATGGGAGATGGAGGTTCATGGGACTTCAGGGATGTTCAGCCGTGGCAGGTAGAGTGGATTCTCCTATTAATTCAGTTTAATAAGAAACGTCATACAGGTCCAGCCTTGTTATTCATGGACTTTTTATACACAGATTTGACTCAACACAAATGGCCACTGCAGATGAGAAAGAATGTGCTGATCCCTGGAGAAGGGGAAAAACGCATCCCTTTAAATTCAGTTTAAATAACTGACCAGTCCTTTAACAATAGCCTCCTTAATAAGAGAGAGAGAGAGAGGGCAGCTGGCCGACAATCCACCAATCCTTCTCTCTCCAGGGGACCCCTCCCTTCCCCCTGAGCATGTGAAAGAAAGGTAATCACTTTGCATTGGTGAAGGGAGGGACTGAGTGAAGCACCTTTGTAAGCCCTTGCAGGACGACTGATTAATGGATTGTCTTCTTAATGATTCTTATCTTACATCACAAAGGTCAGCAAGGTTGTTTTTAAATCGCCAGAGCAAAGAAACTTGGTTTTTTACTTTGATTTGCTATAGTGCGTTTTTTACCTTCTATGTGAGTGCTTGGAACAGAACCCACAAAAATAATGAGGCTCAACCTGTAATTGGCAAGAGTACCTTGCCCTACTGCAGATATTACCAGCACCCTCTCTCTTTCCTGCTGGTTTCACATATAGCAAAAATGGAAGTGTTTTCTCAGTCATTTAACTAGGACTGGCAAAATCATCTTAGGTTTTGTGCACTCCCCTTTTGGGCGCAGTCCTAACCAACTTTCCAGGACCGAGATCAGGGCGATGCAGCTCCGAGGTAAGGGAACAAGCATTCCCTTACCTTGAGGATGCCTCCATGACTGCCCCCAACTGCAGCATATGACCCACTGGCACAACCATGTCAGTGCTGGAAAGTTGGTTGGGATTTCGGCCTTAATTAGTCTTCTCTAATTAGTCATTTCTAAGAAGACTACAGGGTGGGCCATAATTTGGACAAATTTGGTTGGAGTTTGGGAGTGTGCTTATGAATGTCATCCAGGACGTGGTGCATTTCCCCCACAGTTCAATCACTGATTCTTATGGGCATTCTTATGCATGTCTACATTTACAGGAATGTTAGACTGAGTTCAGATGGGGTTACTTCCAGGCAAATGTGCCTCAAATGGCATCTAATAACTATAAGCATTCCATCACTTTACAGTACGTTTGTGATGGCTGCTGCCAGGGCTGCTCACTTAAGACTAGTGCTGTGGCCCTGGGGATAGGGCCATTAACTTATGTGTGAATGTAACAAATCCAATAGTTTCAGGGAAGTTGCACTAGGTTTTGACCACTGAAAGCAGCTCATTCACATTTTTCTCACTTCCAAACTAGCTTCACTCCTTTCTGAAAAATGTTCACTTCAACAATAGTGTCGGGGAAGAAATATTCTTTGATGAAAACATGGATTTGGCAGCTCCATATGACATCATGAACACAGTCACATATCCCAATAAGTCCTTTCATAGAATCCGTGTTGGACGGATGGACCCCTGGGCTCCTGCAGGAAAAGAGTTCACCATCAACAGAAGTGCCATAGTGTGGAATCACAAGTACAACCAAGTGAGGATTTCTATTATCTTCCTGAATTGTAGAATCCACAGCAGAAAAAGATCAGAGGAAGGTTGTGCTCTGACCCAGAACACTTCATTCTCGGTGCTGTTGTTGTCTCAGCCCTGTTGCACCATGGTATTTTGAGTGTCACAGAGACTTTTTCAATCCCTCTTAGAACCTCCGTGGGTAAATAGGTTGAACTCAACATGACAGAACACAGGAAGAAATGGCTGGTTTCAGGTTCTCAATGTGATGCTTCTCTACTTGTTGATAGATGCTTCCACAGTCCACATGTGTTGAGAGTTGTCCTCCTGGACACAGCAGGATTGTTCTTCAGGGTGCCCAGGTGTGTTGCTATGACTGCGCTCAGTGCTCTGAAGATAGCATCTCGGTCCAGACAGGTAAGTAAAAGAGTACAAAGTGACATCAACTCCTGCTGCCTCCACGCCCCTGTTCCTCCCCCTCTTCACCCAGTTTTGCCACTAACCACCTCTCCCCACCCACCCTCCTATCCATCCCCTGCCCCCACTGCTACCTTAGTAGGTTCTGCAGGGTCTGTTTGGCTGAGCTGCAGCACTGCTGCCTCATGACGCAGCACTCATAAAAATGGCCACCAATGGAGTGCAGCCTGCTCTGTTGGCCGCCATTTTCCAAAAGTGGATGTGCCTTCCACCATTGTAAGTGGCTTCATGTGACAGCCCAATCCTGGCGATGAAAGGCCCGCTATAATCCATAGAGCAGAATATGACAATATTTAAATAACGGTATGTGGAACTATAACTAAATAAAATCACAAACTGTGTGCAAGTTCTCCTGTACTATATTTGCATGAATTTGCTTGTTATTTCCAGATGCAGAAGATTGCCACAAGTGCCCAGAAGATCACCACCCAAACAGGAAGCAGGATCAGTGCATCCCTAAAACAAAAACTTACTTGTCATGTCAAGAGCCCTTGGGAATTACATTGATTTCCTTGGCTCTCTTCTTTTCTGCAGTCACTGGAATAGTGATGTGGGTCTTCATTCAACACCACGATACTCCCATAGTCAAGGCCAACAACTGGAGCATCACCTGTGCCCTCCTCTGCTCTCTGCTGCTTTGCTTCCTCTGCTCCTTTCTGTTCATTGGCCAGCCTGGGAGGGTGACATGCCTTCTCCGCCAAACCGTGTTTGGCATCATCTTCTCCATTGCTGTTTCCTGTGTGTTGGCCAAAACCCTCACTGTGGTGGTGGCCTTCATGGCCACCAAGCCTGGAAACAGGATGAGGAAATGGGTAGGGAAGAGGCTGGCAGTGTTGGTCATCATACTCTCTTCTCTGACTCAGAGTGCCATCTGTGCAGTGTGGCTGACCACGTCTCCCCCCTTCCCAGAATCAGACATGCATTCTCAATCCACTCAGATCATATTGCAATGCAACGAAGGTTCACCCACCATGTTCTACACTGTGCTTGGCTACATGGGCTTTCTGGCTATCATCAGCTTTGCCGTGGCTTTCTTTGCCAGAAAACTGCCAGATACTTTCAATGAAGCCAAGCTGATCACCTTCAGCATGCTGGTGTTTTGCAGTGTCTGGGTATCATTTATCCCGGCCTACTTGAGCACCAAGGGGAAATATATGGTGGCCGTGGAGATCTTCTCCATCTTGGCCTCCAGTGCTGGATTGCTGGGTTGCATCTTCATCCCTAAAATCTACATTATTGTTCTGAAGCCTGAACTGAATACCAGGGAACAGCTAGTAAGGAAAAAGGATTTTGCTACCTGACTGAACTTCTCTTTCTTCTTATTTGTCTCGTTATTTTCCCCCTCACATTTATGGTTTGTCTTTTAAAAAAATTGTTAAGTCCAACTACTTTGATGTTTGTAAAACACTTTGGAACATGCATGCATTTAATACATTAGAAAAGTTTCCTCATATGTCATTTTTTTTGCCCAATTATTGTTCCAGCAGAGCCCTGCTTTTAACTTGATGAAAAAGAATGTGTATACACACACAAGCAAACACAGAGATAGATAGATAGATAGATAGATAGATAGAGAGAGAGAGAGAGAGAGAGAGAGAGAGAGAGAGAGAGAGAGGTTGATTACCCCTTATCTGGAATGCCAAAATCCAGAATGTTCCAAAATCTGAGTCTTTCGCATGCTGACAGGACCTTGGTGGGAATAGCACAAAACGTGCAAAGGGAGTAGCTGGCCCCAGAGCATACATCTCTTCAAAGCCCACGAGATCTCCGCCATGTCGCCCAAGTCGAGCTGGGTGCCAAATTCCAAGGCCGCTGCCCTCTTCCTCGCCCAAAACACAGTGGAGTGTCCAATAAGAACATAAGAATGATGCGGACACAGGTGGGGAACACTGTGCAGTGACCTGAAAATACAGAAAGGAGTGTAAGTAACCTGAATCTGTAACCTAAGACCTGTAACAGTACGCCTTAAGTGTCCATCACACTGGGCAAAAGAACTAGGAACTATCACACCAGTCCCTGACCAGGCCGCAGCCATGGCCCCCACATGGGACGCCCATCACACCGGGCACCCAAACACTCACTCAGTGGTACCTATGACACCAGGTTCTGTTCATCCGCAGGCCAGGCCAGCACATAGCCTATTGGCCTAGTACTTACTTAGGTAGAACTTAGAAGCGACCAACCTCCACTGGCCGATGCATTAATATCCACTGGTGAAAGACTAATACTGCTGCAACAGATGCTGCCCCAATTCTGAATGAATGCAGCCCACCCATGTAGGGTGCTGAATACCAACCAGCCACTGCAAGGCAAACACTGGGCAATGAAGGCCTGCTTCACTTGCAAATGTAGCCCATACAGTGTGCTGAATGCTTGCCAGCCACTGCCAGGTAACCAGGGGCCAATGAAGTCCTCTTTCACTCACAAAAACCTATTCCTACAAAGAGTGCTAAATGCCCACCAGCTACTTCCTGGAAACCATTGGCAACTAAAGAACATCACTTGTAAGTGTAGCCCCATATAGGGGAATGAAACTCTCTGGTTACTGCCAGGCAAACACGGACCAATGAAGACCTATTTTACTTGCAAATTCTGCTGCATCTAGGGTCCTGAATGCCCACCAGCCACTGCCTGCCAAACATTGGCCAATAAATACCATTTTCACTTGCAAACATAGCCCCATATAGGGTGCTGAATGCTTGCCGTCTACTGCCGGGCAACTATATGCTAGTAAATGCCTACTTCACTTACAAATGTAGTCCCATATAGGGTGCTGAATACTTGCTGGCTATTGCTAGGCAACTATGGGCCAGTAAAGCCTACTTCACTTGCAAACATAGTCCCAAATAGGGTGCTGAATACTTGCTGGCTATTGCCAGGCAACTATGGGCCAGTAAAGCCTACTTCACTTGCAAACATAGTCCCAAATAGGGTGCTGAAAGCTTGCTGACAACTGCCTTGCAACCATGGACCAATAAAGGCCTTCTTCATTTACAAATGTTGACCCACATAGAGTGCTGAATGCCCAGCTGCTACTGCCGGACAAACATGGGCAAATAAATGCACCTGCAGATATAGCCCCAGAGAGGGTTCTGAACGCTCGCTGGCTGCTGCCAGGCAACTATGGGCCACTATAGGCTTATTTCACTTGTTAATGTAGTCCCATATACTGTGCTGAATGCTTGCTGGCTACTGCAATGAAAACATGGGCCAATAAAGTAATATTGAACCTACAAAGGAACTCCTGTATAGGGTGCCAAATGCTTGCCAGCTATTGCCAGGCAACGATGGGCCAAATATAGCCTCAGATAGGGTGCTGAACTGTCATTAGCTACAGCCAGGCAATTATGGGCTATTGAAGGCCTGCTTCACCTACAAAGGTAGCTCCATACAGAGTGCTGAAAATAGAGTGGCACTGCCAGGCAACCAGGGGCTATTGAAAGGTTGGACTAAACAACTTACAAATGTAGTCCAAAATAGGGTGCTGAATGCTTGCTGGTCACTGCCAGACAACCATGGGCCCAAGAAGGCCTAATCTACTTGCTGGCATAGCCTGTGGTGTAGCTAATGATCATGTAACCTAGTGCCAAGCTCAAAATGTTGCCCTGGAAGTGAAGTCACAACCGGAAGTGACATCACACCTAGGCTTTTTAAAAAGTGAAAATTGGGCGGAAACCTGCCTCCTCCCCCCAGCAGCTCATCACCCACTTGCTCTGCTGCCTCCCCCCAGTCAGTGGCATAGCTAAGGCATCAATCTGATAGCTGGGGTCAAAGAAGATTTTGTAGCCCCCACATGATAAAAACAAATTTAATTAAATAAATAAAAAGTTATTGGTTCCATGCTGTATCATAAGAATATCTCATTGGCACTCAGAACAATCAGACTCAGGTCAGTTTGGAGTTAAGCAAATCCACTTTTTGTTCTACAAGACAGTTGTGTTTTCATTTTCTGGTAAATTGGCCATAACTTTTGATAGAATACAGATATTCCAATCTGGTTTGTTTAACTGCATTCTGCATTGAATTACCTTTCCAATGATATATAATGTGATGGTATTAGTTACACATAGCAAGATTTTCACAATTTTGGTCACTAGTATCAAGCTCAGGTTGTTGCCCCCCTAAAGCTTGATGCCCGGTGCAACTGCTACACCCTGCACCCCCTTAGCTACACCACTGGGCATAGCCCATATAAGATGGGGATGAATTAACCACCTGAATGCAATTTGGTCATGAGTGGCCTGAGCTAAGACTGACCTAAACTTATGGGGAAATAGTGAAGGAATGGGAGCATTCTGATGCAAAATACAGAGAATGTGACCGATCAATCCCCTATACATATCTAATCTTGCTGCTCAGGAACACGTTTTGCCATAGTAAGGAAGACCAAACAAAGGAGTCTATGAGACCTGAGCCTCCATCTAATGGTCTTAGTAATGTCAAGCAAGCATGGTGTGCAGTAAGTAAGCTGCTGCTATGATTCTGATTCTGATTCTGATTCTGATTCTGATTCTGATTCTGATTCTGATTCTGATTCTGATTATGATTATGATTATGATTATGATTATAAAAACACTGCAAATTAAAGGGCATGTCCCCAATCATGTGTGTAGAAATCTTCATTGATGATTAAGGAGTAACCTGTAGCCCTTCTGATAATCCAGGAGTGCTGACTGAGTTTACAAAACATTTGAGAGTGCTGTATAAAGACATACGCAGCCAGTGATAGCAATGACACTATTCTGGGCCAAAGGAGTGGCAAACAAACCACCCTGATATCAATGCCTTCCCAAGGGACCACTTAGGACCCAGTCCTATCCAATCCTCCAGCACCACTGCTGCTGCAATGCAGCCCTGAAGAAAGGAAACAAATGTTCCCCTATCTGGAGGAGGCCTCCATGACTGCTCCCCCACTGCAGGGTGCAGTGGGTGTCTTATTGGCACGGCTGCACCAGCACTGGAAAACCACACAGGACCTGGCCCTTCTTTATTTCTCAGATGCTATACTACCTCTACTTGAAGGAGCTCAGGGTAATGCACATGGTTCTGTCTCTCCCTTGTCCCCTACAGCAACACTGTGAGTGAGGTTAAACTGAGAGACAATGACTTGCCAAAGTCACCCCAAAAGTATCATGGCCAAGCAGGGGCTGACCTGGATCTTCAAGATCCAGCCCCTCCCCAGAGCCACCACCCCTCAGGCTCTCTGGTTCCAATATTCAAATAGATCCTAATTTTTCCCCAGGGAGGTCTCTCCCCATAAATGAAGCAAGAAATGACATACAAAGAGGGTTTGAAAGGGGCTGTGCAACCCTCATGATCTGACTTTCCTGATTTGGATTTGCTTTGCCTTGCAGAAGTTCAGAGGTGGCCTCACTCCAATGAGCAGTTCCAAGCAGGCCTGTATCCTCTTGCAGAGACAGGCAGCCTCCTTATCCTGTCCCCTTATTCCCTGGACATCATATCATCTACCCAGGAAGCCTTTATTCACTGATCACTCCCTGGCCGCTGCAGTTGGACAAGCTGGGTGGGGAGAGGAAGCAACTGGGGCAGCACAAGCAGCACACACAGGCCTCCCTCATCCTGACAGACACTCACATAGAAGCTTTAAGAATCCACACATTTGTTCACTATGTAGAACAACCTAACAGTAAATTCTAAGTTCCCCCTTTAATATATATGCCACCTTTTGTCATCTGATATTACTCTATAGTTGTATGCCAATAAATTCACATATTAAGAGTAAGCAGTGGGAGGTCAACTTGTGTCTCTGCAATGATGAATGCTTGTGCTGCCAAAGGGGAGGGAAGCGGCCAGGCAGAAACAAGCACAGCAAATGGGAAAGTTCCTAAGAAGTCTATGCGGCCTGTGATCAGGGCCTCCCCAGGCTGGAGAAGAAAAGAGCCAGGAGCTCAGCTCCTCAGAGGGAGTGGACTCGCCCAGGACAAAAGTGGCTGCCTGAGGAGAAAGCCAAGAGGCAACTGGCAAGTGGCTGCCATGAAGAGCACCAGGAAAGGAGGAGCTTGTTAAGGGCAAAAAGGCACGAGCAGGCAAAGAAAACACTGCCAGCAATAAAAGAGAAGTGGAGGGGGCAGAAAAGTGCCAGAAAAAAGGGACACCGAGGCAGGAGGGCAGGGCTGGTGCAGAAGCTGGTTCACTTGGCTGTGACCAGACTGTTAGCAAGAGCTAGTTTTGTAGCCCTGATAGAAGATGACAGAATGGATAGGATAAATGCTTAAAAGAGTGTTATGCTATTATGGCAAATGTTTAGAAGCTGAGATGCTTACAAAAAGCTTAAAAGCTAGTCTCTGCTTCAACCAGGTCTGAAAACTGCAGGCTGGCAGCTAGATTTGGCTGGAAGCTCTTGGCAGCATACCAAGGCATCAGATAACAGTTCCAAACAATGTGCACATTGAAGGCACTGTCTTGTGAAAAGGGAGGATGAGAGAGGGAAACTCCCAAGTCATCTCAAGCTCCTTGCTTGTAAACAGAGAACAATGAGCAAATGAAAACCCTTGGCCAAAAGCATTTTTGCAGATTTAAAATCATAATGCTTTGAGGTTTCCTTTCTAAACCAAAAAGACAGTCTCATATACATAAATTAAACACTGGGAGAGCTATTTAGTGGGTATTATACCAAAAGCATCTTAGCAAGTGCTAAAAAGATTACTATGATTGCTTGCTTGCCAATAATTCTTCAATATTTAATAGTTAGTGTCTTTGAGAGTGTAATCAACATATATATAAAGGCATGGTAGTATGAAAGTGAGTTTTAACTGTTAGAATGTTTAATAAAAATACACAGAATAGTAAAAAGCTATTAGATTCTATTATTAGAAATGCTTAAGCCACCAGTCTCAAATGCAACCTTGGCAGAGGCAGATGTCTTGGCAAAAGCATTCCTAAGCCTGTATCTCTGAGACCTTGAGAACTCAAAGACTTGCAGAATTTGTTGCATCTCAGATAGACTTTTGGCAACTGCTTATGGACAGAGCAGGGAAAGTACACGGCTCTGCAACATTTTGGTGAGAGAGGCTTATCTGTTGACAGGTGAAATAGGATTTTCTAACAAACAGAGATACAGACACCTGCAGAACCAGCTAGACAGAAGATAACAGAAATATCTATGAGAGCCTTTGTCTGGGCTACAAGAGACTGTAGAGGGAGCTATAATTTGGTCAAAGTAAAAGAGAAAGTTTTCTGAAAGCAATCCTTTTTACAATAAGGATTTAGTTTGTCTTGTATTAAATAAATTACACTGTACATCTAAAGGTAACAGGTCACATACAGGGAATCACAACATGGAATAGAGGAAAGTCAGAGAGCTCAGCTTAAACAAAGTTTGGCAGAGAGCCCCATGGTGTCTAGCAGAAGGAATGTAAGAGATAAACAGATGGCTCCTAGCCAAGGCCATCCAAGTTAAGGATGCCAAGAAATAAGTACAAGGACATGCCAAAAGCCAGTTCTGAATATAATTGAGGTTACAGTGCAGGGACAGACTGCACTTGCTCCCAGTGTGGAAGGGATTGTCACTCCCGAATTGGCCTCTTCAGCCACACTAGACGCCGTTCCAGAACCACCTTTCAGAGCGCGATACCATAGTCTTTCGAGACTGAAGGTTGCCAACAACACAGCGCATTCTACTGGTACTTGGAAACAAAGTTTTCTATATGTTTAAATGTATGGTATTGCCTTATTTGAAACCTGTAACTTGAAACCAACCAATCAAATGTTTGTAAGGCTATCTCCGGCCAACCCAGAGCAAGCCCCATCTATGATGTCAAACTCCAGCCAATGGAAAGTGCAAAACTCCTCAAACAAAGGAGCCAAAATGAAATATAAGGGAGAGGTTCAGACTGGGAAAATTGCTCTCACTGCTTCAGACTGGAGTCCCTTGAGATGCCTGTTGCTGGCAAAGAAATAAAGCTTGCAGACGATCACCAGTCTTGCCTACTGAGTTTGCTTTTGAATCTTGCAACACCTTGCAACAGCACCAGTTACTATACTTTATACCTGCCTAGACTGACTTGGATTTATTTTTGAGCACCACTGGAGGTGCTCGTGACTGACTTCAAACACTCAGGGCACAATCCTCACCCCCTTTTCAGCTTTGAGGAAAGGGAACAAAGATGGCCCTACCTTGAGGAGGCCTCCATAGCTGCCCCCCAACTGCAGGGTGCAGCACATGCCCCACTGGCACAGCTATGTCAGTGCTGGAAAGACCTAAATGGTTCCGATTCAGGCCATCCAAATCCAGCCGGAGAATCCTGCTCACCCTACAGGCCCTCTGCAGTACAGTGGCAGGAATGAGGAATTGGTTTCTCATCCAAGTCTGTATTCTTCAAATAAAATCAAAGAAATGATGGAGCTGCTCATCTGGCACCTGGGACTCTCCCTGCTCCACATTATCTCTTTCTCAGAAGTTTGGAGTGTCAGCATGGAAGAGCTGCAACAGGGAGCTTGCCAGATCGGTGCAGACTGAAGCCGGGCAGCCTGCCAGCCCCAGCAACAGCTGCACCACAGCCCTCAGTTCCAAAAGGCAGCCCATTGCAATGTCTGTATTTTCCCACCTATACCACATGTGCTGAGAGGGAGGGGCAGTGCAAATGGCGGCGGGGCTGCAAGGGCCCCACCAGGATTATTCCCGTCTAGTAGGACTAAGATCTATTCTCTCTGCGTCCAAAAGCAACATGATTGTTCTTCAGGGAGATTCACAACCTATGGAGAGTTTGCGATTGATTTGTCAGGGTTAGAACATAATCCAGGTTAAATTTGCAGGCCTGAATAAGGTAGGGCCTAATGTTTGTGAAGTGCTGAGTCACCAGGACTCAGGTGTAGAGTGAGCCAGCTGATGACGCATGTAGCATGAGACAGGGTGTGGAGACACCACCCATCCTGATTCGTGCACAGAGCTTTATAAGAGACTGTGAGAGCCCTCATGTGTGGGTCGTTGGTGGTCATGTGTGTTGTATGTTTTGCTGTCTCTGCTTTGTTTTGCTTTGCTGCTGCTATTATTGTAAATTTGTAAATACAGACTGAAATGGTGATGGATTTCCTTGCGTCTGTGCACTCTCTACGTTGTGGGCTGTGTCCTTGAAGCTACTCCCTCCTCAACAAGATTCTAGTACTTTATGAAGATGCAAAGCAAGACCCAACAGAGAAGGTTTGGATCATGACATCTCAGGGGGATTTTGCAACAGTATTCCACCCGCTTTTATTCACACCCAAATCTTTCAATGGTACCTTGTCTCTCATACTCCACGCAAACCATGTGCCAGGATAGGAAGATTTCCTTAAGGCAATAAATTCGTATCAGCCTCTGTTTTCTTTCTTGTATAGTGTCTGGTCAGTTCCATTTGAGTGTTCATTCCCCACATTTAACTGGTATCTACCAAGCACTGCACTGGGAACTGCACTGGAGAGGAGAAACTGAGCCGTCTCCCCAGTTCTGTATTTGAAATGAAAATGTCTGGTGAGAGCTACAGTATCTACAATGCTGCTCATGCTGTAGCACATGCTCTCCATTCCATGTACTCTTCAATATCCAAGAACAGATTAAAGGGAAATGGAGGCACAGGAGATGTCTGGGAAGGTGGGAGTGACAGACAAACAAACCAGGCAGGGGGCAGACAGTGGACACTTTCAGGGACTCCCTGAGCACACCGTAAGCATTGCAGGGAGAGGGGCGGGACTGGTGGAGCTCTGCTCCGCTGGATCAAGAACACTGCATCGGGCATCCTGGTCTGACATGGGACCTCTCAACTCTGCACCGGCTATTTTGCAGGCACATACTTGGAACTCAGGATGCAGCGGTTGCCTTTAGGTGCTGCTGCTCCTCTGGATGTCCAGCAGCTCAAGATTGGGCTCTAAGGGCGCAATCCTAACCCCTTATGTCAGTGCTTTTCAGCACTGGCACAGTGGTGCCAATGGGACATGTGCTGCATCCTGCAGTTGGGTGTCACTCATGGAGCCCTCCTCAAAGTCCGGGAATGTTTGTTCCCTTACCTCAGAGCTGAATTGCCCTTATGTTGGTGCTGACGTAAGGGGTAGGACGTAAGCACTGACGTAAGCACTGATTTAAGGGGTTAGGATTGCGTCCTAAACCTCCTCCACCTGTTGATCACCACCCACCCATCCAACACGAAACATTAGGTCCTACATGTGTAGGGCTCTTCACACACACACACACAGCTTCTTCAGCCTTGCAGACATCTGAAAAAGTTTCTCAATGTGATCATCTGCCTGGTCATTATCGAAATCACTGCCTTCCATTAGAGAAGTACCAGGGATAATCTGAAGCCACCTTCAAAATTCATGACAAAAACAGCTGAATCCACTTGGGAGTTGAGGATAAAATGTGCACTTCAGCTTTTGAAAAGCCAGCTACATGAGGCAGGTGTAGGGTATTCACTGCATACAGCCAGGTGTCTGTCGCTTGAGTATGAAGACCTCATGTGAGAAACTTGGCAGTGGGGCTTTGCTCAGCCCCTCTACGGTCATTTCTCCTCATGACTGATGATTGTGTTCATAGTGCCTCATGTGTGGAAGTCACTGGAAATTGGTTGAATGCTGTGGGGCTGAGGTTCAGACATGCTGCTGTTCAGATGGTCAACAGTGCTGCTGCTGCAACTGCCTTACAGTGTCGTCAACAACTGCCAGTCCAGGTGGGGTAGGCAGAAGAACACCCATCTGTCTCCAGATGTAACTATTGGTGTCTTTGCCTCTTTCGGTACTGTTGAGCAGAAAGAGCTCTCTTTTAAAGAAACTCCAGATGTATCTTCCCTGGAAAGACTGTAAGTTGGGTTGTGGTTTTGATGTCTAGTAATTCTGATTAAAATCAGTGTTGTAAATATAGAAAAATTCCTTGGGATTACATACTTTGGGACTGGTGGCAATAGTGGGGGCACTAGAGGTGGCTTGGAGTGAGTTCAAGTTCACATATACCAAAAGACCCCTGCACCTAGAGAACTAGGATGTCAGAGTGAACACTAGTCTTGAACTCATTTGATGTTCCCTGCTCATTATCCTTGTGTGGAGAAGTTTTTTTTGTAGGAAGGAACAGAACATTTGGTTATGTGAGCTGCAGCCGGTGCTCTAAAGTGGTTTTGCTAGTGGGTGTGCTTTTAAAGACATCTGGAACATGACCACACATGGAGGAAAGCTAATAGGCCTACAGATTCGAGTGTGAAGGTCAATGGAACAACAGTGGAATGACACACAAGAGCTATGGGGCACAATGGTGACAGTGTAACAATAGATCATTTTATTGTGGGGATAATAATGCAACAGCAAAAATGTGCATTCAAAATACAAAGCAATACAGTGTATCGGATATTTTCAACCTTTTTCAGCTCATGGCACACTGTCAGGGGTGTAAAATTGTAAAGACTCACCATGGGTTCTTGGACAAGGCACACCCAGCTGCCAGTCAGAGTGCCCACATCCCCCAGTGGCCTAATAAATGACCCTCCCCAAACGTCCACGGCACACATGCAGACCGTGCGTGGCACACCAATGTGCCACTCACAGGGGTTGAAAATGGCTGCAGTTTATACACTGCTCACTCATACAACTCGGTATCATCATAAGCAGTTGCTAGGGCTGCAATCCCATAAACACTGACCACATGTTCATATCATATGTTGAATGCTTGAGGCTGATCTCAGGCCTCCCCCTTAAATGATTCCAACCTAGACAAGAGTCCTCGACTCAGACATGTCAAGGAGAACATGATGGAGGTGCTGATTGTGTCCTCAACTTGGCTGCAAACGTGACAAGAAGCTAGAGAGGCTAAGTGAGTCACTGGCCAGGCTTGTTAAAGGTGATCTATCTGTATCTGCTACAGGAGTTTGAAGAGTTGTAGGAATCATGGGACAAATTTGCCAAGACTACTGGCCTGTGTGATCCGGGCCTTGTGCTGATGGCACTTGCAATCCTTCAGCCCAAGGTTTGGGCTGAGGCGGTGCACAGGCCCCCAGCACAAATGGCTGGAGGCCCCTGAATGCGGAAGGAGTGCAGATCCCATTCCAGAGCAGGCGGGTCAGCAGAGGAGGGTCAGAGGAAGGATCAGGCTGGGAGGCATGTTGAGGGAGAGCCTCAGTGACAGTGGTGGTGCCAGTAGGCTAAGCCCCCAGAACGGGTCGAATGCAGTCACTTGGATCTATGTCAGCAACAAAGCTGGTTTCTTAAAAGCTGAAAGAGTTTAAAATGCAGAAGGAAATAGTTCAAGAGAGGCAAAATGGATACTTGATTAGAGAGACTTTGTCCAATCCCACCCCTTGCCACTCTCAAAGGTGGAGTTGAACACTGCATGCTCTGGGGGGAGCTTGAGGTTTCTGGTGGTGCACACACACAGTTGCCAGCCATTCACACTGGTGGCTCCATTGCATGCACTGTCACTGCTTGTGTAGTGGAGAGGGATTCCAGTGATGGAACACTTGCTCCATCAACAGAAGGTGCCCATAGAATTAGGCCTTAGGACTGCATGGCTATTC
The DNA here is from genome assembly GCF_035046505.1 of Tiliqua scincoides. Taxonomy (NCBI): domain Eukaryota; kingdom Metazoa; phylum Chordata; class Lepidosauria; order Squamata; family Scincidae; genus Tiliqua; species Tiliqua scincoides. The sequence continues at coordinate 139,362,419 of NC_089825.1, read as the reverse complement.
ACATTGACCTGGAAGTAAGCCCCATTGAACACAATGAGGAGACATGCATACAGTGGCAAAGTAAAGAATAATAGAATCTTAGAGCTGGAAAGACCTAAAGCATCATCTAGTCCAAACCCCTGCCTCCAAGTAGGAAATCCTCTTAGAGCATCTTCAAAATAACACAAAACCAGTTTTTAATGAAACAATCCCTGCACTATAAGGGGATCTGTTTGTCACTTTCTACCCTTGAAGGTCATCTAGGCATGAGCAAAGGGCTCTTCCATGACAGAAACAAAACCTCTCAAGCCAGCCTTCCCTTCTCAGGAGTTGGGGAACTGAGACTCCACTTTCCTCATTGGCTTGTTCCAGGAGAAGAAAATGTCATCCTGTTCAACCACCCATAAACTATGGGAAGATGAGTGGACACATCCAGCGGGCCAGGTGACCAGATCCCTTCTGACTTTTGTTCAGAAGGAACTAGTGTGATAGGATTATATTATTTTCCATCTCTTTTCCTTGTTGGGCATCAAAAGATGTTACCAGGAATTCCTTGCCTGTAACTGAGCATAGTGAGAGCTAGAAAGTTCATAAAAGCAGAGCTGCATGTGGGCCCATCAACCTGATTTTAAGCACAAGTAAGGGCTATGCAAAGAGCATGAAGCATTTCCATTCACCATATTGACTATGAACCAGAGCCTAAGACTACATGATTGTCTCATTTCAGCGTAATTCCGAAGTACTTCCATCGTCTCTTTGCCATGATGTTTGCCAGGTTCGAAATCGAGAAAGATGTCAACCTCTTGACAAACAAGACATTGAATTTTTTACCGATTGAAAACGCTAACAATGCCAGGCGGTCCTGTTCTGGAACTATGCGTCTCCTTTTCACAGGTCAGGGGCATCCCCTTAATTACGTCTGCAGCAAGGAAAAGGAGCTCATTGTCGTCATTGGGGGGCTCATTCCTCAGAACTCAAAGTTGATGCCCCACATCTTAAATATCTACAGGATCCCACAGGTATGTGTGTTCCCTAATCTAGAGAGAGGTACAGACACTAGGATTGCTAGGAGACCAGACAATCTGGGCTACAACAAGTGAAGACAGAAGACTCTTCTCTATCCATTTAGCACATAGTTGGAATCAAATGTTAATCAAGTGATGTGTGAAAATGTCAAAACCTGATTAAGTTCTTAAAAAACCACTTTAAGGAGGGAATAATTTGTACTGAATTAGCGGCAAATGTATGTGGGCAAAATATTTTCTCCAGTACCTTCCCTTGAGGAAGTCTCCATGAATGCCCCACACTTCAGGATGCAGTGCATAACACATTGACAGCGGAATTCAAGCTGGAAACTTGGACAGGAGTGGGTTCTGAGAGCCCAATCCTATGCCTGACTACTCAGAAGTAAATCCCATGATAGTCAATAGAGCTTACTCCCAGGAAAGTGTGGACAGAATTGGAGCCTGAATGAATTATCCTAAGCCTCTTGGTCATCCTGCCCAAAACACTACACCCCAGAAAATGGAGACTTCCAAATTTTTGTTACAGGATCAAGTACAAAAAACTCTACTATATAACCTCCCAGGCATTTGAGAGAGGACCTTTTTATTTAGCAATCATCAGATGTTTGTCTGCCCTAAAAAGCTCATTTCATTTCCCCTTAGCTCAATTATGACTTCTTTGACTCTGCACTGGGTGACAGAACACAGTTCCCTTCCCTCTACCAGATGGTCCCAAATGCAAGATCTCAGTACACTGGGATTGTTCGAATGATTCGGCATTTCAAATGGAACTGGATTGGCCTCCTTGTTTCAGACAATGACACTGGAGAAACATTTCTGAGGACTCTCATTCCCAGGCTCCTCCAAAACAACATTTGTGTGGCTTTTACAGAAGTTCTTTCAGGACTAAAGACGTATGTGGAAGTGAACCAACCCTTTTATGACCGTTTAGAAGGCGTAAGATCTATTGTCTCTATGTCCAGGAGCAACGTGATTGTTGTTCATGGAGAGTCACCATCTATGGAGAGTTTGCAATTGATTCTAACATTTTATGAAAAAGCAAAGCAAGACCCTACAGAGAAAGTTTGGATCAAGACATCTCAGTGGGATTTTGCAACAGTATTCAACCCGGTTCTATTCACATCCAAATCCTTCAATGGTACCTTGTCATTCACACTCCACACAAAGGACGTGCCTGGATATGAAGACTTCCTTGAGGCAATAAATCCACATCAGCCTGTGTTTTCTTTCATACATAAGTTTTGGTCAGTTGCATTTTGGTGTTCACTCCCCAGGTTCAACTGGTATCTACCAAACACAGGGAACTGCACTGGGGAGGAGAAGCTGAGCAGTCTCCCCAGTTCCGTATTTGAAATGAAAATGTCCGGTGAGAGCTACAATATCTACAATGCTGCTCATGCCGTAGCACATGCTCTCCAATCCATGTACTCTTCAATATCCAAGCATAGATTAAAGGGAACTGGAGGCACAGGGGATGTTTGGGCTGTTCAGCCATGGAAGGTAGGATTTTCCTGTAAGCCTTTAATGTGTACGGTCACCCCTGCATTCCCATGGATGGACTTGGATCCACTCTTGCAATGCAACTGGACTGAGCGAGAAGTGAGACAATATTTTCACTTTAGTTTGTCTTAGCCCGAGTCCTTTTCATTTGGAAATGGGCTTAATTTAGAGGAGCAATAGATTGAAGGATAACTTTTGGGGTTATTAAATGAATTGTGAATTCTGGTGGAAATGGGGACTGGGAGTAGGAGGAGGGGTGAGAATAACTCTGAGAAAGTTTAACTATCTAATGTTTATAATCATCACATAGAAAAAAAATGTTCTCATAGGTTTTGCTTGTATGCAGTCTTTCAGGAAATGTTCACAATATTTATTTTCTGGCCCTGATTATTATTCATTTCATGTCATGACTACTACTGAAAATAATTATGTCATATACAGGGGGAGGTGTCAATAATGTATGGGCCCCAGGTGTCCAATGACCTAGCCATGCGCCTGCATGTATAATCACAGTCTCTTCAGTGCCAGAAGGTCAAGGTCGCAGATTCCAGTGATATCAAAAGAATTCCTGCTCAACAGTTTACCCCTATTATTTTTCTTTTTCTTCAATCAGCTTCACCACTTTCTGAGAAATGTTCGCTTCAACAATAGTGCAGGCGAAGAAATATTCTTTGATAAAAATGGGGAACAGGCGACAGGTTTTGATATTGTCAACACCATCACATTCCACAATCTGTCTTTCCATAGAGTCATGGTGGGAAAGGTGGACCCCTGGGCTCCTGAAGGAGAAGAGTTTGCCGTTAATGGAAGCGCCATTGTGTGGAATCAGAAGTTTGATCAGGTGGGAAGGATCTTTTATGTAATTGCTGAGCTATAGTTCCACAGTTGCAAAAGAACATGGAAGTACCCTTCAGCAGATGTCTGGGAATTCATCTTCCAGTGCATGCTGCACTTACTCCGAAGCAAGCCCTATGGTACTCACTGGGATTTACTCTGGATCTGCCAGACTTCTGTGGTTATCATAACAGTGATGCAAGAATAACACGGACAAATGGGGCAGGTTTGTTGTAATGCTTGTGCTTGTAGAATAGGATGAATAACCATGGATAATACATGCAAAGCTCATGCATGCCCAGGCATATGATATCTATGCTCTTTTGTCTTTGTGTTTATCCATATCTTCCTATGAATTGTGAGGCTGAATTGAATATCGTGAAGGGATGGTACATAGGGTAAGTAACCAAGGAGCGAAAACATCTTGATTCATATATAGAACAATTTTGAAAGGACACTTATTGGGTCTACAGCCTGCCTACGTAAACCACCTTGAGTAATATCTGGCAAGAAACATATATAAATATAGGAGTAAATTAATCAGTATATGAGGTCAGAGGAGCACATGTCGAATATAGATGTTTACAGAAACGTGACTTATATGTCATTACTGTATTCTCAGTGCCAAACCAAACCAAACATCACAGCAAAGAGAAAACAGTTGATTTCCATATTAAACCAATTTCCTCTGGGGTTTTTTGAAGATGCTGCCCCGATCGACATGCACTGAGAGCTGCCATCCTGGACAGACAAAGGTGGTATGCCAGGGGGAGCAGATCTGTTGCTATGACTATGCACAGTGCTCTGAAGGAAGGATTTCCAGCCAGCTGGGTAAGTGAAGAAGATGATGCTCCATTCAATTGGTGTGCCAGAAGTTTGTGGAAATGAGCTGCTCAAAGGTCTTCCAGCCCAATCTTTTCTTTCCCAGCACTCAGAGGAACTGTGGCATCCAGGAACTTTTGTCCCCTTCCCCTGAGGAATGTCTCAGGTCCCGCTATGGGGCTTCTCATGTTTGCACCAGCTATTTTGCAGGCACTGATGTGAGAACCTTCATGTCAAGCTATTGGTTGACAGGTTGGACACAGAGGATGGGATATGGCGGAGAAGGCCTCTGCCACTCCCACAACCCTCCCACCCCATCTCTTCCCCAATTCCCCCTTCCCCCGCTCACAATGCCATCCCAAAACCAAAAGGCCATACCACTGCCTGGCAGTCCCACTTTTCTCCACGCAGTCACATGGCATTCTTCATCCAGAACTACCTACTCCAAGGGTGCCGTAAATGTGCTTTACGACATGTTTACAACACCCAGTGTCAGCACTGGAGCTCAGCACTGGTGCTAGGAACCTTTAGGATTGAACTATTAGGGATGAATCCTCAATTCATCATACTGATGCAGTCAGTAAAGCAACAATTCAGCAGAGCATATGGCCCAGTCCTATGGGACTGTTATGACAGTGGGGCAGGTGTCTACTGTTGTCAAAGGCCCAGTGATGGCGTGAAGCTGGTGTCACCACTGGGCCAAACCAAGCATCTGCTTCAAAGCAGCTACAGATCTGGAACCACATTGCTGCAAATGCCGGTAAGTCAGAAGTGGGGCATGTTGTGGGTGAGGAGAGATCAGGCCAGGGGAGAGAGGAGGTGGATCCTGGTGGCAGCAACATGCACCAGGATCGAATCCTTGAACCTTGCCTCGGAACCCTCCCTGACTCTCCTCGGAAGCGCATCAGCAAAATGGAGGAGGAGACCTACAGGTGACTGGGCAGCCTATACGCAACTCTGCTGGCCGGCTGTTTGCCCCCCATGACAGCACACACTTCCTAGGCACAGCACAGCTGATTCCAGATTTATTGAGGGTTGACATTCAAAGGATACGTAGATATGTTACATACATGGATGTAGACAAAGAAACATTTGAGTGAGTGATTTCTTTTGTATGTATTCATTAGCACACTTCATCCTATGATTGCACTGCACTGTTGCCAGACAGGCTCAGGTGACGCAAGTATACTTTGAACTGTTGAATCCCTGCATGTTTCTTTTAGATGCAGATCATTGCAGTGACTGCCCAGAGGACCAGCATCCAAGCAGGAACCAGGATCACTGTATCCCCAAAGCCATAACCTTTTTGTCCTATGAAGAGCCCTTGGGAATTGTTCTGGCTTCTTCTGCTCTGCTGCTCTCCACCATCACACTTGTGCTTGTGTGGAGCTTCATTCAGCACAGGAACACCCCCATTGTCAAAGCCAACAACTGGAACATCACCTGTGCCCTGCTGTTCTCCCTGCTGTGTTGCTTCCTCTGCACATTTCTGTTCATTGGCCAGCAAAGAAAGGCATCCTGCATTCTCCGGCAGACCTTGTTTGCCATCACTTTCACTGGGGCAGTTTCTTCAGTGTTGGCCAAAACCCTCACTGTGGTCCTGGCCTTCATGGCTACCAGACCAGCCAACAGGATGAGAAAATGGTTAGGGATGAGATTGGCCATGTCCGTCATCGTGGTGTGTTGCCTGATCCAAACTGGCCTCTGTGCAGCGTGGCTGGCAGTGTCTCTCCCCTTCCCAGAGCTTGACACGCACTCCCTGATAGGTCAGATCACAGTGCAGTGCAATGAAGGCTCAACCTTCATGTTCTCCATTGTTCTGGGCTACATGGGATTTCTGGCCCTTGTCAGTTTTTTGGTGGCTTTTTTGGCCAGAAGACTGCCTGATACTTTCAATGAGGCCAAGCTGATCACCTTCAGCATGTTAGTCTTTTGCAGTGTTTGGGTGTCCTTTGTGGCAGCCTACCTGAGCACCAAGGGGAAATACATGGTGGCCGTGGAGGTCTTCTCCATCTTGGTTTCCAGTGCCGGGCAACTAGGATGCATTTTTCTCCCCAAGTGCTATATTATTGTATTGAGACCTAACCTAAATACCAGAGCGCAGCTGGTAAGAAACAAGTATCTGCAGTACTGACTAATGTTCCCAGTTCATCACATGCTTCCTCTTTCCTTGTCTATTTCACTGCATTTTAAAATGTAATCCTATGGACAAGGTTGTATCTTCTTCATAATTAGAAAATCATTTAGTATGTTTTAAGCAATCACTAGATAATAAAATCATGATGAGTGCCTTTCTCTGTTGATGCATTTATTGTTGGCCCATTTCCCTTCCAGAGATAGCAAAAGAAGTTCCTGTTTGTGTTCTTATAGTGGAATACGAAGATCTTTTGCACCAGACATTATGGAGAATCCAAGCCAATAAAAGCGTAAATTAAAGAGATTTATGTAGTTCGAAGATGAAGCAATACTGACAGGCCCTGGTAGCGCTGCAGTAATCATGACGCCATGGGAACCCAGGGGCTTGTCACCTTACCTGGTAGGATTGCAGTGGCCTCTAGCAGGGTCCAGGAGGCTCACAGCCCCCATTACTGCACAGAGCTCCAATCTCTGAGTCTTTTGGACTTTTCTGGAGGCCAGCAAAACCCCCCACCCCCAGGTAAAGTTAATAGCCCCAGGCTGACTTTTGCAGTGATTGGGTGTCCTTTGTGCCAACCTACCAGAGTACCTGTCTCCCAGGGACTTACCCTGACAGTGATGCACAGCAGGGAAGGAGGAGGACGAAGGAAGGTGAGCTGAAGGAGGGGGAGCACAGCCCAAGGGAACCCCCCAGGGGAATGCCCTGGGAGGACAAGGAGCCAGCCAGAGGGGGTAAAGAGCTAGTAAGTAGTACCTAATATTTGAAAAGTGAACTTCTGTCCAAGTGAAAAGTCTGATCAAATATCCTCCTGTACATTCAGAAAAAAAATACTTCATTACTAAATTTATCTTTAGTCAGAAGCATGTTTCCCATCAAGATTTATGAGTTAAAATGGCTCTGCTCTGTTTAGCCCACAACATGTTAGATATTCAGGTATTCATCATCAGGTATTAAATAATGCAGTACCTGAATTTCTGTGTATAATGTGCATTAGAGCCCTGGTGCCTTTTTTTTTTTTTTTTTTTTTTTTTACCAAGCAGAATCTAATCTCCTTTGCTGTGTTGCTTGAGAAGCACTTTTATTTCTTTTTATTTTGAGCCCCACATGCATGTGGTGCTGGGTACCTCCCAAGAGAGCATGACCCAAGCCAGTAGTGTGCCTTGAAGCAGGACAGATGGCAAGAGGTCTCAGATGCTCCAGGCCTCCTTTGGTTCAGGCTACAGGCAACTATAAAAAGATCCTGCCTTCAGCTGCAGCCCAAATTCCAGGAACCCATCTTCTTCTTTGTCTCTCACCCATAGCTTCTCTCCTCTCCCCTCCTTCCTGGCTCCTGCTGGACTCCAGCCCCAGTTCTCCCTGGGAAACCCCTAACATGTGTTGGCCTTTCTTTGGAATCCTGAGGGTGGGGGAAGATACAAGTGAATTTTTAGTAGAGAAACTGTAAGTAGGGAAAGAGCTAAGCACATATCACCCAATTCTCTGCTCCAAATCCCTATTCCTAAACATTTTAAAAATATTAATTAGACTCTGAGATGTGAAATTATGCATAAAATATAATTAGGACTCCAGTAGTCCTGCGCAGACTGCAGCATCAGAAGTCTCCACAATATTTGCTGGACAATGAACACAAATTGAAATCAAACTTCTATTGTGTCACACATTTGGGGGCATTGATTGACATTTGCAGATTGTGAAAGATTGTACTGTGCTCTGAAAACATCTCTGGTGTTCCCTTCAGGGAAGTTGTTCCAATGCTCAAGTCCTTATTGGGAGAAATGAAGAAGCAGATTCATGACCAACTGGAACGAACACGTTCTACCATCTCCTCAGCCAAAAGCAATGTGATTCTTGTTCATGGGGGTTTACGCTCTATGGAGGGTTTGCGCGAGATTCTGTCCAAAAGTGAACGTGATGAAATGAAACCAATAGAGAGGGTCTGGATCATAACAGCTCACTGGGATTTCTCTTCCATATTCCATCTGGATCTGTTCACACCACAGTCCTTCAATGGCACTTTGTCCTTTTCACTGCACAGAAACGATGTGGCAGGATATCAGGGGATCCTTGAGAAAATAAATCTTAACAATTTTAACCTTTATCACTTCAAACTCTTCTGGTCTACTGCATTTCACTGTTCTGTACCTTCAATTGGTCTACATATACCAGGAGCAGAAGATTGCACTGGGGAGGAGAAATTGAGCAGCCTGCCCAAGTCCATCTTTGAAATGAAAATGTCTGGGCAGAGCTATGGTATCTACAATGCTGTTTATGCTGTAGCGCATGCTCTCCATGCCATCGAGTCATCAAAGTCCAAACAGAAGCTGAAGGGGGACGGAGGCACATGGGATCTTCGGAATGTCCAGCGGTGGCAGGTAGGGTGGATTCTCTTGGCAATTGCAACTGTCTGGGAGAATTGATGTTGTCACCAGGTATGTTATGAATAGCAGCCTCCATGTATGCTGCTCCTTTCACAGGTTGCAAAAATGGGGGGTTATTTGGAATCGTTATTGAGACCTGCAAAACTACCACACCTTTTTGGGGACAGCAAACAAATTCTTCTTGATTCACTGCTGATCTGACCAGTGACTGGTTCCTGTTGGCAACCACATTCTGACCTCTAATCTACCTATGTTATTTCACATCTTCAGGCCCCAGTACAGTCAAGGTTAAAAAAAAATGGGGGCTATAGGTGCTGGTGAGTAGGAAAAGAAACAGTTCCACTGTTGGGATTGGACTAGTTGACCAATTAGGCCCCTTCCAACTCTATGATTCTATAAAATTGCTGCTGTTGGCGCAACTGTCGGCAGACATCCCACAAGAGGGAGCAGTGCTCCCCATCTGTTGACAAACCTGCTAGCAGCAGGGGCAGGGAGGAAGCAAAATGGGGCCTGGAAGGGGAGGAATGAGATGCAAGGAGGCTCCGGGATGGGGAGAATGGATAGGACTGGGTCCAAAGTGCTTTATTCAAGGCGCAGATGGGGCTCGTTCACCTTAGGTTTTGTGCTGGCACCATTTATTACTGTTTTAAGAAGACTGCATGTTGAGCTGTAATTTGGAGAGTTTTGGGGGAGTGGACCTGTGGGTTTCATCAAGAGTATCCTGCATTTCCCCCTTAGTTCAATCACTAAATATATGCAACATTCAACAGAGAAAACTAAGGGCCCAATCCTATCCAACTTTCCAGCTCCAGTGTAGCCACAATGCAGCCCCGTCATAAGGGAACAAATGTTCCCAAACCTTGAGAAGAGCCCAGTGATTATCCCTCCACCACAGGATGCAGCACACACCCCACTGACACAACAGCACCAGCCCTGGAAAATGGGATGGGATTCGGCCCTGAAACAGCATAGTAAATATAGTAAATATTAGAACCCATCAGACATGAAGAGCCTGGGAGATTAGAAACAGCTTCACCTGCAACCAGAAAGCATATTTGAAGACCTGACAGGCATATAGGAATGAACATTGTTTAAATGGGGCTCCTCTCCCTGCATCCCTGTCACCCTGCTCACCTTGGACTGAAGGAGTGCCCAGCGGGTGCCATCCCTTGATGAGTGCAGCAAATAAGGGCTGAATCCCATCCAATTTTCCAGTGTTGGTGCTGCTGTGCCTGTGGGATATGCACTGCTTCCTGTGTAGGGGAGGCAGTCTTGGAGGCCTCCTCAAGGTAGAGGAACATTTGTTCCCTTACCTCGGGGCTGCATTGTGTCTGCCCCAGTGCTGGAAATTTGGACAGGACTGGGCTGCAAAACAGGTCGACATGGAGAAGGGAACTCTTTCAAATGACCAGATTCAAAGATATGAGAAGCATTTGATGGAAATCTCAGCCACGGATTACATTTTTGCACAGTTTCTTCTTCTTAGGATGACTGGAAGATACAAATAATTTACGTTGGTTGGAATTTATACATCACAGAAAGTAAGAAAGAGGCTTTAAGTGTTAGCTAGTCAGATATTTTCTAGAAAAAGTCAAATGTCAAAGAAATTGCATTCAAGCTTGTTCTTGATCATTGACCCGAGTTCATTTCTTTCTTCCTCTCCTCCAAGACAGCTTCACTCCTTTCTGAAAAAAACATTCATTTCAACAATAGTGCTGGGGATGAAATATTTTTTGATGAAAATATGGATTTTGCTGCTCCGTTTGATATCATGAACACAGTCACTTATCCCAATAAGTCCTTTTATAGAATCTGCGTGGGAAAGATGGATCCCTGGGCTTCTGAAGGAAAAGAGTTCACTATCAACCAAAGTGCCATAGTGTGGAATCACAAGTTTAAGCAGGTGGGAAACACTAGCATGTTTCTAAAGTATACAATCCCCAGTTCAAAAAGAACAGAGAAAGGCTCTTGCCTTTTCTCCCTTCCCATTCCCTTCTCTGATTTCAACTTTTCAGGGATGACTCTATGCCAAGAGGTTGAACAGTTGCCCTCATGCTAAGAGCAGTTGCATCAGGCCAATGCAGACTCCAGCAAGTCTCTGGATGGCCAGAGGCTCATTGGACACTGGGGGCTCCCTGGGGGCCAAATTGGGAGTCCCCAAAGGTCATAAGTGGCCCCTGGGCAGGGGTTTGGGCACCCCTGGTCTAGAGGGACCATGTATCTAGCACAACAATTTCCAACCCTTTTCACCTTATGGCACACTGACAATGCAGTGAAGTTGTCAAGGCATACTATCAGTTTTTTGAGAGTTGACAAGGCACCTCATGCGGCTGATGGGGGGCTCATATCCCCAATGGCCCCACAAATAAGTGACCCTCTCCCAAATTCCTGCGGCATATCTATGGACTGTTCATGACACACTAATGTGCCATGTCACACTGGTTGAAAAATCACTGGTCTAGCAGATGGTATAAGTTCATATGGCTGGTGAGGCTGAACTGCAAATGGAAAACAGAGCAGAGAGTAAAAGATAAAACAAAATGTAAAATGTAGAAAGACAAATCAAAAGGCTAGTAAATCACAGAACATTGCTGTGAACATTGATTGCTCCATAGATATTCACTATGGATTAGTCATTAGTGTGTTCTTGTGTAAAATGGATGGGAACCTCACTTTGTGGAGCTGAGGAAAAAAAACAGATGATCTCCACTCTCAACCCCATCCCTTCTACTTATTGACAGACGCTTCCACACTCCACATGTGTGGAGAGTTGCCTTCCTGGACACAGCAGGATTGTTTGTCAGGGTGCTCAGGTGTGTTGCTATGACTGCGCTCAGTGCTCTGAAGACAGCATCTCGGTCCAGACAGGTAAGTAAAAGAATACAAAGGGACATCAACTCCTGCTGCCTCCATGCCCCTGTTCCTCCCCCTCCTCACCCGGTTTTCCCAGTAGCCACCCCTCCCCACCCCCACCCCCACCCCCACACCCGCTCATATCCATCACCTCCCCCCACTGCGACCTTACTTGATTCTGCAGAGTCTGTTTGGCTGAGCTGCAGCACTGCTGCCTCTCTTGTTTCCACACTGTCCAATGAACACTCGAGACAACAGACATGGGAGAAATGGCCACTTTATTTCACATTAGCAAGAGAAGCAGAGGCTGAGACCTGCAGCATCCGAGGCAGCGAAAGCCCCTGTGGTGCGGGGAGGGACCTCTGGGCGGTACCAGAAACCTCTGCCCCCAGGCGGGCATGCACCTGACTCCAAGTCACGCTCCACTGCTGGGCAGCGTGTCTCATCCATGTCTATCCCTTAAGGGGAAGGCAGCCGGGCCGCGGACTGTGCCACCTTGAGCCGCTGAGCCTCTGAGGTGTGCCCGCGGTCCCGGCCAGGGCCCCGTCTACGTCCTCGTGCCGCCGAGCCCCTGAGGACTGAAATAGGGTTCCGCCCTGCCTATGCCGCCTGAAGGTGCATGCCAAAAGCCCCATTCATGCCTCCTAACCCGCACCACCTGCCCTCTTAAAGTGACCAATGGCAGCTTGCAAACAGGAGGAGTGTAACCCCCTGGCCCGCAACAGTCTGGGGTAGGCGAAAAAACTGCCTGTCCTTCAGCCAATCTTGGCAGGCAGCAAAAAATTCCTACCCGGCCCAAAATGGTGACCAGTTAAACTCAGACTGCCTCCAGGGTGGGCGGGTGGGTGGGCGGGTATTCCCACGTTGCCCACGTGCAAAGAAGGAAGAGGGCTGGGTCTCGTGCCCTTTTAAAAGGTCTGCTGTAGCTGCCAGACCCAGCCCCTTTCTCCTCCCCCTTGGGGAGGGACTCTCATGTCCTGGCCAGGACGAACAAACTTCGATCACCTTTTAATTGGGCGATTGGGAGAAGCAGCGCTCACAAAATGGCCACCAACGGAGTGCTACGTACTCTGCTGGCAGCCACCTTACGACAGAGGATGTGTCTTCTGCTGTCATAAGCAGCTCCACGCAACAGCCCAATCCTGGTGATGAAAGGTTTGCCATAATCCATAGAGAGAATATGACAATAGTTACATAACAGTACGTGTATATATAACTAATGGCATAATCCTAACTCCTTATGTCAGTGCTTTCTAGCACTGACATAAGGGCAATGCAGCTCCAAGATAAGGGAACAAACATTCTGTTCCTTTGAGGAAGACTCCATGAGTGACACCCAACTGCAGGATGCAGCACACGTCCCATTGGCACCGCTATGCCAGTGCTGGAAAGCACTGACATAAGGGGTTAGGACTGCACACTCAATAAAATCACAAACTGTGTGCAAGTTCTCCTGTACTATATTTGCATGAATTTGCTTGTTATTTCCAGATGCAGAAGAATGCCACAAGTGCCCAGAAGATCACCACCCAAACAGGAAGCAGGATCAGTGCATCCCTAAAAGAATAACTTACTTGTCGAGTCAAGAGCCCTTGGGAATTACACTGATTTCCTTGGCTCTCTTCTTTTCTGCAGTCACTGGAATAGTGATGTGGGTCTTCATTCAACACCACGATACTCCCATAGTCAAGGCCAACAACTGGAGCATCACCTGTGCTCTCCTCTGCTCTCTGCTGCTTTGCTTCCTCTGCTCCTTTCTGTTCATTGGCCAGCCTGGGAGGTTGACCTGCCTTCTCTGCCAAAGCGTGTTTGGCATCATCTTCTCCATTGCTGTTTCCTGTGTGTTGGCCAAACCCTCACCGTGGTGGTGGCCTTCATGGCCACCAAGCCAGGAAACAGGATGAGAAAATGGGTAGGGAAGAGGCTGGCAGTGTCAGTCATCATACTCTCTACTCTTACTCAGAGTGGCACCTGTGCAGTGTGGCTGACCACGTCTCCCCCCTTCCCAGAATCAGACATGCGTTCTCAGCCCACTCAGATCATAGTGCAATGCAACAAAGGTTCACCCACCATGTTCTACACTGTGCTTGGCTACATGGGCTTTCTGGCCATCATCAGCTTTGCCGTGGCTTTCTTTGCCAGAAAACTGCCTGATACTTTCAATGAAGCCAAGCTGATCACCTTCAGCATGCTGGTGTTTTGCAGTGTCTGGGTATCATTTATCCCGGCCTACTTGAGCACCAAGGGGAAATACATGGTGGCCGTGGAGATCTTCTCCATCTTGGCCTCCAGTGCTGGATTGCTGGGTTGCATCTTCATCCCTAAAGTCTACATTATTGTACTGAGGCCTGAGTTGAACACCAAAGAGCAGCTAGTAAGGAAAAAGTAATTTTGGTCCTTACATAAATTCTTCCTTTCCTCTTATCACTGTTGCACTTTCCGTACTGTCTATTATCTTGTTTAAGGCTATAGGCCATGTGCAAAATCCGGTCCACCTTTATGCTTGTGAAGCACCTCATAGTCAAAAGATAATCAATGGTGATGTTGAATGAAGCCATCTCTCTATAAACATTACTCTATTAACTAAAGCAAATGAAACTTTTCCTTCTGTTTGATGGGAAGTTAAATTGAGGGCTGAGCTGAAGTTGCCACTCAAAAGTTGCACTTTGCCACTCAAAAGCCACCTTCCACTTTTGTTTCAGCATAGGAAAGGCAGGATACAAATGTTTAAAATAAATAATTCACAGGCAACAAAAAGATTTGTAGTGCCTCACTGTTCCATGGAAGTTCCTCTGGAGAGAAAATTGGTGGGCTCACAGACTCATGGAAAAAAGCAAACATTCGGGCAGCCCAATTCCACAGAGAGCCCACGGCAGCAGATCTCACACTCTAGTGCTGTTATGTCCTCTTAACCATGTCACAAAAGCTGTGGCGATGTTGTGAACTTCCAGATGCTCAGCTGGAACAGATAAGTCAGAGGTGGAAGGAAGTTGTGGGTCGTGAGGGCAGGTTATCATTTGGGGGAGGATTGAGGGAAGATTGGCTGGAACAGGTTGGATAGGTTGTGCAAGTAGCACCAGGTGTAGCAATTGGTCTGGACTGAAGTATGTGTCAAGCACAGCCGGGGGTGGGGGGAAGCTGGGAGCAGCAGGCCATGGCAGCACCCTGATGCAAACCAGCGGGACAAAAAACACAGGTCACATCCCACAGGGCTCATTTTTCCATTGGGGAAGCTCTTTGCAGTGGCAGTCCTCCCTCCCAGCATTTGTCAGGACCCCCTGCATGTGCCACTCCTGCACACTACCTCGTCGAGCGAGAAGAATGGCATACATGGTACCGCCACTAGAGGACCCTGCCTCTCATCCATCAGGCCCTTCTTACACATGTGTCCTGCATCCAGGCGTACCAGCTGGAGCCAGCTCTTCAGCCCCAGGATCCAGTCCCAACCCGGAAGAGCACCCCCTTCCTCCAGAAATTCCTGATGGCCCTCCACTACCTGGGGACTGAAAGCTTCCAGGGGTCATCACATGTCAATACAGGAACTGCCTAATTATCTACCAGTTGATCTGTTGATGAGTTTTGCAATGCCAACTTCCTGCACCTGTCTGTCTATGTCACCTTCCTCACTGCTGTGGCATAGCTGCATCACCTGCATTAAGAATACTATGGCGTTGTGGTGTTTCTCGAATTCATCTCCATTGTTGATGTGACACATGTGGGTATATCAACTCCACCTACATCTTAACCATGGCTACCCCCATGGCCTTAGTCCATGATGCCTTATGTGATGGAGCCCCCAAGGCCTATGGCCAGGTTCAACATGGCATACAATCTATGACTGTGGTGTGTAGGTTTGGGAAGCGGAAGATCTTCTTCTGGTGCCTGCAACTATCCAGGGGGCTTCTGATGAGGACCAAGGTCACCAAGGTGTTTGTGCCATGTTCCACAGTATGGCCTGCAGAAGAACACAGCAGCCCTGGCTGATGGGGAAGGGGGCTCAAGGTCATGGACATCCCACCCACCGATGCAAAGCCAGCCCTGCAGTTCCTGGGGCACTGCCGTCCAGGAGCCCATCACAGGCCAGTACATTAGCTAGTGAAGGTGAGTACAAAGTGGTCCAGGGACTGCACCACCCCAGGGACAAACCCTCCCTCCTAGGGCCCATAGAGAGCCCTATGAGAGGGAGGCACCCACCTACCCAAGAAAGGCCCCAGAATGACCCAAGAAGCAGGGCAGGGATCAGATTTGGCTCTGCCGTACTCCGTGAGAAACCCATGGCATACCCTCATGCTGCTGGGATTGCACTAGGATCTCGTCTGTGTTTGATACGCGGTGGTGCAGCATTTTGGCTGGCACTAGGTCTACGTCTGTCAGCAGAAACTGTCTTCTGCCTGCAGAGTGCTGGCAGGGCTCCCTTTATACCAGCTTGTCTCACACATAGGATCGGGTTGTTAGCATTTTCTATGCTAGGCAAAAAGCTAAATGCAAAATATGAAAAGAAATAAGTACGATCTCAATACTGTATTTCACTTATCTTGTTATCTGGGGTGACTTTTTGGTTAGCTGGCTAACAGTGGTGGACTTCCCCAGCCCCACGCTCAGGGTAAAGGTCCGTGATCACTCCCCCGTAAGATGCTGCCACTGCCCTGTGCTCGAATCCACATACCCCCCACTCATGGGATCGCTACAGAGCCTCGCACAACTCCAGGACAAACCAAGGAAGGCATCTGAGGTTTCCCCGCATGTCCGACCACGTCTGGAGTCTCAGTAAGGCTTCTGCATGCTCCTAGAGGCATGCAGAGCTTTGCATCTGGCCATTAGCCCTTTTCAGTGAATGGTAGGTCCACTGCTGCTGGCTAAAAGCCACAGATGGAAAGCCAAGCTGGTCACCTGTGGTCACTTCTTTCTCCTAGTTCCACTGTTCTCATGCTAGTCTAAATCAATTCAGAAACTTCTACTCAATACCCATCATGCAATGTGTCTGGCCCCTGGCTGTATAGCCAACAGACATAACTTCTTGAGTTTTGAAGAGAACTGAGCAAGTTGGAAATGGCAATTCTCAACCCTGTAATTCAGATAATTATAGTTATCTAGCTCCAAAAGTCCCATGGCTAACCAGAGACCACAAGCAGAATTCAAAACAGAAACAGATGAATCCATCCCAGGAGCTGATGAGGCACTCCATCTATGAAGGCTGGTTCCAAAGCAACCTGTCAGCTACCAGCTTCTTCAAGGTAAATTGGAGGCAGGCAAGAAAGGATCAACTGAATGTTTGAGAGTCCAGGTGGGGAATTGGGTGCAGCAGTGTCTTGGTTTTAGGAGCCTCTTTCAAGACTGATTCTTGTGGCGATAGCGCAGTTGGTGTGTGTCACACAAGAAACATCAACCGGTTTAGATGTGGACAAGAACTGCGGGCAGATGGCATTGCTGCTGCTCCTTTTGCTGCCTCATGTTTTCTGCAAGCACCAGGACTACCAATGTGGCTGGAGGCCAAGGTCTCCAACTCCTATTGAGGCTTCTCCAGATAAAATACCGATTGCTGAATTTGTCTCTCTTTTCCTGAACCTTTGGGATGAGTTCCACTTTAGAACACGACCACTTTTCTCACAAAGTGGCTTGTAAGTAGTTCCTCAGTGTGTGAAAATGGACATTCTCAATATTTCTGTGACTAGAAGGGGGAAAGTCGTCATTATCTTTGAGCTCGTTATAATGGGACCATTTAATGCCAATGAATCCAACTGCATTCCCCATTATAAACACTCCATTAATTGTAATATGAAAAAAGATTGTCTGAACTGTATCAGTCAAGGCTCAGAGAATATACTGACAGCACAATCCTATGCATGTCTGCTTAGAAGTAAGTTCCATTGTGCTCAACTGGGCTTACTCCTAGGAAAGTGTGTATAGGATTGCAGCCTTATTGTGCACCGTACACTGGTCAAATTTCAGAGGAATCAGATGCGGAGCGTTTGAGTTGGAGAAGTTTAAAAATGTGCATTGACTTTCAATATCATGCAGTGATGGCTAGATATGTAGTTTCTGGAAATGCTGAAGCCAGGGGTTCTCTGCTCTCGTTTTTGCTCAGTTTCAGACTTCTTCCCTCCTCCTCTTCCCTCCTCCTGGCCTCCACTCCTTCCCAGTCTAGAGTCTTCTGCATTAGGGCTCCCATTTCTCCAGTGCCATCCTTTGCAGAACTCGGGACCTTGGTTGCCACTCCTTGGTAATAGCCCTCTTCCCCTCTCAAACTCCTCCAGTCTCTAGGGCAGGGGTGTCAAACATAAGGCCCAGGGGCCGGATGTGGCCGCGGAAGCTTTTTACCTGGACTCAGGCTCTCAGCTTCTGAGGTGTTACTGCTGAAATGGTGGCCCACATGAAAATTGGGCTCTCCCAAATCTTGAGATATGATCAAGATTTGCGTACTTTCTCTTCTGTCATTTGCAGTTAATGAGTTTTTATATGAGAACAGGGTCTGATTTCTGACCATTAGTTGATTAATGATGTCACTTTCTGCTTAATGACATCACTTCCGGTCCTCAGCTAGAGCCCTGAATGCTAACTTCGACCCTCTGTATGAAACGAGTTTGACACCCCTGCTCTCGGGTGCCTGCCCTCTTCTCTACATCAGACCACGCCCATTGCCTTGCAGTGTTCATCTGTTTCTCCTTCCTGCTACCACTGCCCCACCTTCTCTTCCTCTGCCCTTCTTCTCATCCCCCCTCCTTCTTTTCCTTTGCTTCCCCAATGGTGCCTGTCCCATTCTTGCCTCTTAGCCTCCACCTCATCCTTCTTTCCTTTCCAATGATGTACCAATGTTCTAAAGCAGGAGTGGCTAACCTGTGCAACAGGTGCCGCTAGTGGCACGTGCACACTTTCCAAGTGGCACTCACAAAGTCGCCATGCATTTCTGAAAAACATGTAAATCATAACAAAGAAAGCATTGCAGCAGTTGATGGTTTGCTTGCTTCCTTTGCAACTCCTTACACAGCATGCCCCCAAGTTTCTAACACCGTAATGGGTCCATTCAGGGCAGCCACACCTACTCTTCTTGGTTTGCTCTAGTTGGAAAATGGGAGAAGGGGAGGAAAAGAATGACAGACAGGACAGAAAACCAATAGGGCAGATGCCAGTGAGTTGCATTCCGCCAACTGGTGGGTTCCTTTCTTACCTGAGAAGGCTGATATTGGTAGAGCACTGAAAAGGCAAGGGGTGGCTGTAGAAGGCGGCAGGGACGGAATGGGGTGGTGTCAAGAAGAAGGCGGTGGTGCCAACCAGAGATGACCAACAAGATCAGCAAAGCCCAGTTTGGCAAAGATCACATCTTCAGAAAAATCATCTGCAAAGAGATCCTGGCTAAGATCATCTTTGATGAGAAGATGGGCAGGCAGAGGGAGGCTCCGCTGTGCAGAAGGGCAATGAACATACATTACATGCACCTTGGAACAAGTCCTGCTGGGCTGGACTCAGGGTTGATGCAGGCCACCTTTCTGGTCTCAGTCAGATGACTTTAGAAAGCACCAGACAGCACTCCTAGCCTTCTTGCTTTGTACCTTCTGGCACTGGGAGATATACTGCCCTTAAATTTGGAGGCTCTAACAGCTCTACTTCTCTGTCATGGTAATTGCTAAAAGTGACATTAAGGTGGAGTTGCACAATGAAGATTCTCTACATAAAATATGGCATGGGGTATGCTGCGGGTTGGCCATCCCTATTCTAAAGGATCAAAATACAAAAGACGTACTATGAGATATTAAGTACTACAAACCGCAGTGCCTAGTAGCTATACCTTAGTTCAGAGATACTGTGCTTGTCTACACGTACAAGGTCTAATATTCAACGAGCATACTTCTTTACAGCTTACTAATATAATAATATAATAATAATATACAGTATTTATATACCGCCTTTCTTGGTCTTTATTCAAGACTTTATTCAAGGCGGTTTACACAGGCAGGCTTATTAAATCCACGCAGGGATTTTTACAAATTGAAAGAAGGTTCTCTCTTTCAAGAACCACCACATTCAAGATGTCACGCTCCGATCTGGTTTAACATTCTGGCCTCCATCCTCCCACGCTCCGAGCAGATGGAACAGCTGAGCTGCAGCTTGCCAGCTGCTTCAAGGTCGCACGGTGCCGGTGGCCTCGAACTGCCGACCTTGTGGATGTTAATCTTCAGGCAAATGGAGGCTCTACCCTCTAGACCAGACCTCCTGCCCATTACTGTTCTTACTACCTCAGAACTTCCACCATGTCTCTGTTTTTTGGTGTGTTTTCATTTTCTGGTAAATTGGCCATAACTTTTGATAGAATACAGATATTCCAATCTGGTTTGTTTAACTGCATTCTGCATTGAATTACCTTTCCAATGATATATAACGTGATGGTATTAGTTATACATAGCAAGATTTTCACAATTTTGGTCACTAGTATCAAGCTCAGGTTGTTGCCCCCCTAAAGCTTGATGCCCGGTGCAACTGCTACACCCTGCACCCCCTTAGCTACACCACTGGGCATAGCCCATATAAGATGGGGATGAATTAACCACCTGAATGCAATTTGGTCATGAGTGGCCTGAGCTAAGACTGACCTAAACTTATGGGGAAATAATGAAGAAATGGGAGCATTCTGATGCAAAATACAGATAATGCGATTGATCAATCCCCTATACTTATCTAATCTTGCTGCTCAGGAACATGTTTTGCCATAGTAAGGAAGACCAAATAAAGGAGTCTATGAGACCTGAGCCTCCATGTAATGGTCTGAGTAATGTCAAGCAAGCATGATGTGCAGTAAATATGCTGCTGCTGCTGCTGCTGCTGCTGCTGCTGCTGCTATTATTATTATTATTATTATTATTATTATTATTATTATTATTATTATTATTATTATTATTATTATTATTATTATTATTATTATTATTCCTTGTTGGCAACCTTCAGTCTCGAAAGACTATGGTATAGCGCTCTGAAAGGTGGTTCTGGAACATCGTCTAGTGTGGCTGAAAAGGCCGATTTGGGAGTGACAATCCCTTCCAAACCGGGAGCAAGTGCAGTCTGTCCCTGGTCTGTCTCCCTCGCTATGGGCCTTCCTTCTTTGCCTCTATGCCTCAGACTGTTGGCCAAGTGTCTCTTCAAACTGGGAAAGGCCATGCTGCACAGCCTGCCTCCAAGCGGGCCGCTCAGAGGCCAGGGTTTCCCACTTGTTGAGGTCCACTCCTAAGGCTTTCAGATCCGTCTTGCAGATGTCCTTGTATCGCAGCTGTGGTCTACCTGTAGGGCGCTTTCCTTGCATGAGTTCTCCATAGAGGAGATCGTCTGGGATCCGGACATCATCCATTCTCACGACATGACCGAGCCAACGCAGGCGTCTCTGTTTCAGCAGTGCATACATGCTAGGGATTCCAGCATGTTCCAGGACTGTGTTGTTTGGAACTTTGTCCTGCCAGGTGATGCTGAGAATGCGTCGGAGGCAGTGCATGTGGAAAGCGTTCAGTTTCCTCTCCTGTTGTGAGCGAAGAGTCCATGACTCGCTGCAGTACAGAAGTGTACTCAGGACGCAAGCTTCTTGTTGGACCAGACTCTCTTTGTGAGTCTGGAAAACGTGGTAGCTGCTTTACCGATGCGTTTGTTTAGCTCGGTATCGAGAGAAAGTGTCGGAGATCATTGAGCCAAGGTACACAAAGTCATGGACAACCTCCAGTTCATGCACAGAGATTGTAATGCAGGGAGGTGAGTCCACATCCTGAACCATGATCTGTGTTTTCTTAAGGCTGATTGTCAGTCCAAAATATTGGCAGGCCTTGCTAAAACGATCCATGAGCTGCTGGAGATCTTTGGCAGAGTGGGTAGTGACAGCTGCATCGTTGGCAAAGAGGAAGTCACGCAGACATTTCAGCTGGACTTTGGACTTTGCTCTCAGTCTGGAGAGGTTGAAGAGCTTTCTGTCTGATCTGGTCCAAAGATAGATGCCTTCTGTTGCAGTTCCAAAGGCCTGCTTCAGCAGGACAGCGAAGAAGATCCCAAACAAGGTTGGTGCAAGAACACAGCCCTGCTTCACGCCGCTTTGGATGTCAAAGGGGTCTGATGTGGAGCCGTCGAAGACAACAGTGCCCTTCATGTCCTTGTGGAAGGATCTGATGATGCTGAGGAGCCTGGGTGGACATCCAATCTTGGGGAGAATCTTGAAGAGGCCATCCCTGCTGACCAGGTCGAAGGCCTTCGTGAGATCTATGAAGGCTATAAAGAGTGGCTGTCATTGTTCGCTGCATTTCTCCTGCAGTAGTCTAAGGGAGAATACCATATCAGTGGTGGACCTGTTGGCTCGGAATCTGCACTGTGATTCTGGATAAACGCTCTGGATTATTATTGTTATTATTATTATTATTATTATTATTATTATTATTATTATTATTATTATTATTATTATTATTATTATTATTAACACTATAAATTAAAGGGCATGTCCCCAATCATGTGTGTAGAAATCTTCATTGAATATTAAGGAGTAACCTGTAGCACTTCAGATAATCTAGGAGTGCTAACTGAGTTTACAAAACATTTTAGAGTGCTGTATAAAGACATATGCAGCCTATGATAGCATTGACACTATTCTGGGCCAAAGGAGTGGCAAACAAACCACCCTGATATCAATGCCTTCCCAAGGAGGGACCACTTAGGACCCAGTCCTATCCAACCCTCCAGCACCATTGCTGCTGCAATGCAGCCCTGAGGAAAGGGAACAAATGTTTCCCTAACTGGAGGAACTGCTCCCCCACTGCAGGATGCAGTGGGTGTCTTATTGGCATGGCTGCACCAGTGCTGGAAAACCAGGGAGGACCTGGCCCTTCTTTATTTCTCAGATGCTATACCACCTTTACTTGAAGGAGCTCAGGGTAATGCACATGGTTCTGTCTCTCCCTTGTCCCCTACAGCAACACTGTGAGTGAGGTTAGACAGAGACAATGACTTGCCAAAGTCACCCAGAAAGTATCATGGCCAAGCAGGGGCTGACCTGGATCTTCAAGATCCAGCCCCTCCATAGAGCCACCACCCCTCAGGCTCTCTGGCTCCAATATTCAAATATATCCAAATTTTTCCCCAGGCAGGGCTCTCCCCATACATAAGAAGCAAGAAATAACATACAAAGAGGGTTTGAAAGGGGCTGTGCAACCCTCATGATCTGACTTTCCTGATTTTGATTTGCTGTGCCTTGCAAAAGTTCAGAGGTGGCCTCACTCCAATGAGCAGTTCCAAGCAGGCCTGTATCCTCTTGCAGAGACAGGCAGCCTCCTTAACCTGTCCCCTTATTCCCTGGACATCATATCATCTACCCAGGAAGCCTTTATTCACTGATCACTCCCTGGCCGCTGCAGTTGGACAAGCTGGGTGGGGAGAGGAAGCAACTGGGGCAGCACAAGCAGCACACACAGGCCTCCCTCATACCGACATACACTCACATATAAGCTTTAAGAATCCACACATTTGTTCACTATGTAGAACAACCTAACAGTAAGTTCTAAGTTCCCCCTTTTATATATATACCACCTTTTGCCACTTGATATTATCTATAGTTGTATGCCAATAAATTCACATATTAAGAGTAAGCGGTGGGAGGTCAACTTTTGTCTCTGCAACTCTGAATGCTTGTGCTGCAAAAGGGGAGGGAAGCGGCCAGACAGAAACAAGCACAGCAAATGGGAATGTTCATAAGAACATAAGAACAGCCCCACTGGATCAGGCCATAGGCCCATCTAGTCCAGCTTCCTGCATCTCACAGCGGCCCACCAAATGCCCCAGGGAGCACACCAGATAACAAGAGACCTCATCCTGGTGCCCTCCCCTGCATCTGGCATTCTGACATAACCCATTTCTAAAATCAGGAGGTTGCGCATACACATCATGGCTTGTACCCCATAATGCATTCTTCCTCCAGAAACTTGTCCAATCCCCTTTTAAAGGCATCTAGGCCAGACGCCATCACCACATCCTGTGGCAAGGAGTTCCACAGACCAACCACACGCTGAGTAAAGAAATATTTTCTTTTGTCTGTCCTAACCCGCCCAACACTCAATTTTAGTGGATGTCCCCTGGTTCTGGTATTATGTGAGAGTGTAAAGAGCATCTCCCTATCCACTCTGTCCATCCCCTGCATAATTTTGTATGTCTCAATCATGTCCCCCCTCAGGCGTCTCTTTTCTAGGCTGAAGAGGCCCAAACACCATAGCCTTTCGTCATACGGAAGGTGCCCCAGCCCCATAATCATCTTAGTCTCTCTCTTTTGCACCTTTTCCATTTCCACTATGTCTTTTTTGAGATGCGGCGACCAGAACTGGACACACTACTCCAGGTGTGGCCTTACCATAGATTTGTACAACAGCATTATAATACTAGCCGTTTTGTTCTCAATACCCTTCCTAATGATCCCAAGCATAGAATTGGCCTTCTTCACTGCCGTCACACATTGGGTCGACACTTTCATCGACCTGTCCACCACCAATAATAATTCCTGTTGTTAGTTCCTAATAAGCCTACACGGCCTGTGATCAGGGCCCTCCCCAGGCTGGAGGAGAAAAGAGTCAGGAGCTCAGCTCCTCAGAGGGAGTGGACTCGCCCAGGACTAAAGTGGCTGCCATGTGGAGCCATTTCTTCTCCAAGTGGAGGAGAAAGCCATGAGGCAACTGGCAAGTGGCTGCCATGAAGAGCACCGGGAAAGGAGGAGCTTGTTAAGGGCAAAAAGGCACGAACAGGCAAAGAAAACACTGCCAGCAATTGAAGAGTAGTGGAGGGGGCAGAAAAGTGCCAGGAAAAGGGACACCGGGGCAGGAGGGCAGGGCTGGTGCAGAAGCTGGTTCACATGGCTGTGACCAGACTGTTAGCAAGAGCTAGTTCTGTAGCACCTGTTCCTACACTGTGTACCTGCCTAGACTGACTCTGATTTATTTCTGGGCACCATCGAAGGTGCTCGTGACTGACTTCAAACACTCAGGGCGCAATCCTCACCCGCTTTCCAGCTTGAGGAAAGGGAACAAAGATGGCCGTACCTTTGTTGCAGGGCCAAACAGCCACACAAATAAGCAACTCAGAATGACTCGGTATACAAGGATGAAGGATCACAGGCTTTTATTGAATTGTATACAGTTGGTCCACGGGACTCACGTCCAGGGCATGGACGATGTCTGACCGATGGGTTTTAACCTTTATACTCCACAATCCTGAAAGTTTGACATCATAAAGGGGGCTCAGATTTTAATAGGACATAGATAACTGCCATTTACATTCAAGATGGAAAATAGGTGGGCAACAAATAAGCAAAACCATTTCTTGGCTCTTATTTCCATACAGGTGGGGTTTCATCTCAAATCTTTGCCAAAATTACACAATTTCCAAAACCAGTAGGGTTCACTGTAACATCATTTTATCCAACACTGACCCCTACTCACATTTATTAATCTAATTATGGACCTCTTTGAGAAAATAAGTTTTCATACCATCTCTATTAAAGAGAACACACAACAAACCCATTTTGACCTTTATTCTTTTAAATCCCTTTTGATTAAATGGCTTTAATTACTCTTCTGGGTGTAGTATATTTCCTGTGTGTGTTTCACCTTCTATCATGTGGACCAATCTTTTAATCTTCCTTTTTAACACTCTCACTATATATTTCTATATGTCTGGTTATTGATATTAAGGCTTTATGACTTTAAGGCTTTTTGTGACTTTCCTACACTCCAGCACATCCAAACTTGATAGCACTCTGCACATGGAATTTTCCCTTGGCAGTTCCCTGTTCTCTTAACCTTCAAACACATTACATAAACAAACAAACAGTTTTGCTCTGCACTAACCTCCTCCCTTATCTCTGTTGCATTCATTCAAACCCTCCTTCTTAGGATGGTCTTGTTTACGTTCTAGCTGTTCTAAACTCCCTTCTGCAAATCTCTGCCCTTTGCCAGTTAAGATAAAGAGTTTTAATACTAAACTCTTTCCCTAGTGTTCTTAAAACCAAGCATTCTGATTCTTTAAAACTTTCTTAATTACTAATATATCTCTATTCTATTTATATTGATTACACCTTTAAAAGCAAAGTCTAAATATTTATATGTGTTTGTCTTCCTTCGAAAGCTTAAAAGAGTAAACAAGTTGGCACCTGGCATGTTGCCCGAACCTTATGCGTTTGTCAAAAGCAGCCCGGTTATCTTCTGTGTTGCCTGACTCCCTTCTAGCCTCATAAATGTATCATTTCTGTGCAAATAACATATTCCCCAAAATCTTGTTTTCTGTGAGACCAACTTATGATGTTTCTTTTCTGTGCCTTAAAAATCAGGCAGTTGGCAATGTGGTTTTTCTCAAGCTGTTTGAGCATTTTGTTTCTAGAAATCAGGCATCTCTATCTTTTATTGTGCATACGCCATAACATTAAACTAATCCTCAGTACTCTTGTTCATACTCTACTGGGCTATGCAGGTCTAGGTTCAAAGGTCACCTTGTCTCACTTCGAGGAGGCCTCCATAGCTGCCCCCCAACTGCAGCACGTGCCCCACTGGCACAGCTAGGTCAGTGCTGGAAATACCTAAACGGTTGAGAGTCAGGCCATCCAAATCCAGCCGGAGAATCCTGTGCACCCTACAGGCCCTCTGCAGTACAATGGCAGGAATGAGGAAGGGGTTTCTCATCCAAGTCCGTATTCATTCAAATAAAATAAAATCAATGATCCAGCTGCTCATCTGGCACCTGGGACTCTCCCTGCTCCACGTTACCTCTTTCTCAGAACTGGAGTGTCAGCATGGAAGAGCTGCAACAGGGAGCTTGCCAGATCAGTGCAGACGGAAGCTGGGCAGCCTGCCAGCACCAGCAACAGCTGCACCACAGCCCTCAGGTCCAAAAGGCAGCCCATTGCCTGCCTGTGTTTTCCCACCTGTGCTGAGGGGGAGGGGCAGTGCAAATGGCAGCGGGTCTGCAAGGGCCCCACCAGAATTATCCCCCTCTAGTAGGCCTAAGATCTAGTCTCTCTGTGTCCAAAAGCAACATGATTGTTGTTCATGGAGATTCACGACCTATGGAGAGTTTGCGATTGATTCTAGTACTTTATGAAAATGCAAAGCAAGACCCAACAGAGAAGGTTTGGATCATGACATCTCAGGGGGCTTTTGCAACAGTATTCCACCCGCTTCTATTCACACCCAAATCTTTCAGTGGTACCTTGTCTCTCATACTCCACGCAAACCATGTGCCAGGATAGGAAGATTTCCTTAAGGCAATAAATCCGCATCAGCCTATGTTTTCTTTCTTGTACAGTGCCTGGTCAGTTGCATTTGAGTGTTCATTCCCCACATTTAACTGGTATCTACCAAGCACAGGAAACTGCACTGGAGAGGAGAAACTGGGCCGTCTCCCCAGTTCTGTATTTGAAATGGAAATGTCTGGTGAGAGCTACAGTATTTACAATGCTGTTCATGCTGTAGCACATGCTCTCCATTCCATGTACTCTTCAATATCCAAGCACAGATTAAAGGGAAATGAAGGCACAGGGGATGTTTGGGAAGGTGGGAGTGACAGACAAACAAACCAGGCAGGGGGCAGACAGCGGGCACTTTCAGGGACTCCATGAGCACACCATAAGCATTGCAGTGAGAGGGGCAGGACTGGAAGAGCTCTGCTCCTCTGGATCAAGAACACTGCATCAGACATCCTGGTTCTGACATGGGACCTCTCAACCCTGCGCCAGCTATTTTGCAGGCACATACTTGGAACTCAGGATGCAGCAGTTGCCTTTAGGTGCTGCTGCTCCTCTGGATGTCCAGCAGCTCAAGATTGGGCTCTAAGGGCGCAATCCTAACCCCTTATGTCAGTGCTTTCCAGCTCTGGCACAGCAGTGCCAATGGGATGTGTGCTGCATCCTGCAGTTGGGTGTCACTCATGGTGACCTCCTCAACGTCCAGGAATGTTTGTTCCCTTACCTCAGAGCTGCATTGACCTTATGTCGGTGCTGGAAAGCACTGACGTAAGGGGTTAGGATTGTGCCCTAAACCTCCACCTGATGATCACCACCCACCCATGCAATCCAAAACATTAGGTCCTACATGTGTAGGGCTCTTGACACACACACACACACACACACACACACACACACAGCTTCTTCAAACTTGCAGACATCTGAAAAAGTTTCTCAATACGATCATCTGCCTGGTCATTATCTAAATCATTGCCTTAGAAGAAGGCAATGAGAAGAAGAAGGTTAGAGAAGAATGAGAAGAAGGCAATGAGAAGAAGAAGGTTAGAGAAGTCCCAGGGATAATCTGAAGCCACCTTCAAAATTCATAACAAAAACAGCTGAATTCACTCGGGAGCTGAGGATAAAATGTGCACTTCAGCTTTTGAAAAACCAGCTACACTAGAAGGATGTAGAGCAGGGGTGCTCAATAGGTGGATCGCGATTACCGGTAGATCGCGAGGCAAAATGAGTAGATCACGGAGCCCTGTCTCTCCAAACTGTTAATATGTCAGTTTCGTCTAGTGACTAGATGAAACTGACATATTTAGCTGACACTAAACTGACACTGAAACTGACACTTTAGCTGCTCTTCAGGCATGCAGCAACAAAACTGACGAAACTGACTAGACTCCAGCAGGGGCTCCATACATTAAAGGGGGTGTCTGTCAGTTGCTTCCTTCCCCCCTGGTAGATCTCCGGGCCTTGCTGGGTTTCAAAGTAGCTCTCGAGCCAAAAAAGTGTGAGCACCCCTGATGTAGAGTATTCACTGCATACAGCCAGGTGTCTGTCGCTTGAGTATGAAGACCTCATGCGAGAAACTTGGCAGTGGGGATTTGTTCAGCCCCTCTATAGTCATTTGTCCTCGTGACTGATGATTGTGTTCATAGTGCCTCATGTGTTTAAGTCACTGGAAATTGGTTGAATGCTGTGGGGCTGAGGTTCAGACATGCTGCTGTTCGAATGGTCAACAGTGCTGCTGCTACTGCTGCAGCTGCCTTATGGTATCAGCAACAACTGCCACTCCAGGTGGGGTTGGCAGAAGAGCATTCAGCAGTCTCCAGATGTTGCTATTGGTGTCTTTGTCTCTCTCGCAACTGTTGAGCCAAAAGATCTCTCTTTTAGCGAAACTCCAGATGTGTCTTCCCTGGAAGGAAAGTAAGTTGGGTAGTGGTTTTGATGTCTAGTAATTCTGATTAAAATCAGTGTTGTAAATATAGAAACATTCCTTGGGATTACATACTTTGGGACTGGTGGCAATAGTGGGGGCAGTAGAGGTGGCATGAAGTGAGTTCAAGTTCACATATACCAAAAGACCCCTGCACCTAGAGAACTAGGATGTCAAGGTGAACACTAAGCTAGAACTCTTTCGATGTTATCCTTCTGCAGATAAGTTTTTTGTAGGAAGGAACAGAACATTTGGTTATGTGAGCTGCAGCCAGTGCTCTAAAGTGGTTTTGCTAGTGGGTGTGCATTTAAAGACACGTGGAACATGACCACACATGGAGGAAGGCTAATAGGCCTGCAGGTTCGAGTGTGGTGGTCAATGGCAAAACTTAGTGGAATGACACACAAGAGCTATGGGGCACAATGGTGATGGTGTAACAATAGATCACTTTTATTGTGGGGATAATAATGCAGCAGCAAAATGTGCAGTCAAAAAAGCAATACAGTATATTGGATATTTTCAATCTTTTTCAGCTCATGGCACACTGTCAGGGGTGTAAAATTGTAAAGACTCACGATGGGTTCTTGGACAAGGCACACCCAGTTGCCAGTCAGAGTGCTCACATCATCCAATGGCCTAATAAATGAACCTCCCCAAATATCCACAGCACACATGCAGCCCATGAGTGGCACACCACTGTGCCACTCTCATGGGTTGAAAATCGCTGCAGTGTATTCACTACTCATTCATACAACTCGGCATCATCATAAGCAGTTGCTAGGGCTGCAATCCCATAAACACTGACCACATGTTCATATCATACGTTGAGTGCTTGGGGCTAGCACACCGTAGCTCTGATTAGTGATTTCATAGCGCCTGAGTGGCATTTTGGGCTGAAATGCTCCACGGGGGTCTTCTGAAGGCCTAAAATGTCACGGAAAGTTGTACGGCCTTCTTGATTTCCTGGAACCTTCTGGGTGTTTGGAGAACCGTTACATTCTTTCTCCTCTGGGGATTCCTTTAAAAATATAAAAACAAACTGAATTTCTAATATTTTCTGTCATTCTAACCCATTAATACAACAATGAGTATCAAGTAGGTCTGTAAAAAAAAAAATTGTTACCTGCGCAATCTTGATTGCCGCTGCCTCTGGAAACTCGGATACTGTGTGGAAAAGCTCAAACCCACAGTCACAGCCTCTTGGTGGAAAACGCACAGTCTCTTCATCCCACGCTAGCTTGTAAAGAAGCTCCATAGGTATCGGCATTCGAAATTCGTCACTAACATCGATTTCACAGCATTGGCTTTTCTTCCTCGGTGGAGATCCCGTCAAACGCTCAGACTGAAGCTGAGTGGGGAAGGTTCTCAAACACCGATCTGAGCACCATGGTGTTAGGCGAGTCAGGAGGGCCTTGAGAATCAGTCGGGCTGACCAGGGTCTCCGGGTCTTCGGGGCTCTCCATCTTGATCAACTGCCAAGCATGCCAAGCATGCTTTTCACAAGCGGGGGGCTTCTGGGGAGTCTCCATCCCAGAAGGCGGCACGTTCTCCTTCTCTTCAGGGCTCTGCATCTTGAGCAATTCCCTAGCAGGGGTTTCAGACTCCATCTGGGGAGTCTCGATCCCGGCAGGCAAAGTGGGTGAGCTTTTCAGAGGGGAGGCCATGGCTGCAGCAGGCTGAACGGCTTTCTCCCTTCCCCGTAAGCCAGGGTGTTAAATACATGGGGCATGCCCAGGCCTGTCCCCACACCCCCTTTCCCATTGGGTCCCTGCGGTGGTCCGAGAACTATGAACTATGAAACCCCTTCCTATTGGTCAGCAGTGATGGGGTGAGCAGTTTGAGGGGTCACATGAACCCCTTTCCTACACTTTATTGGTGGGCTCCTTTTCCCACCAAACCATATATCCTGGCACCACAAAACCCCTTCCTACTGGTCGGCAGGGACGGGGAAAGTTGTTTGAGGCATCAAGTGAACCCCTTTCCTACACTTTATTGGCGGGCTCCTTTTCCCACCAAACCATATATCCTGGCTCCACAAAACCCCTTCCTACTGGCCGGTGGGGACGGGATAAGTTGTTTGAGGGGTCACATGAACACCTTTCCTACACTTTATTGGCAGGCTCCTTTTCCCGCCAAACCATATACCCTGGTGCCACAAAACCACTTCCTACTGGTCGACGGGGACAGGAAGAGT
Organism: Tiliqua scincoides; assembly: GCF_035046505.1. NCBI lineage: Eukaryota > Metazoa > Chordata > Lepidosauria > Squamata > Scincidae > Tiliqua > Tiliqua scincoides. The sequence continues at coordinate 139,331,541 of NC_089825.1, read as the reverse complement.
TGTTTGAGGGGTCACATGAACCCCTTTCCAACACTTTATTGGCGGACTCCTTTTCCCGCCATACCAAATGTCGGGGTGATACAAAACACTCCCTAGTGGTCGATGGTCTTGGGAAAGTTGTTTGAGGGGTCACTTGAACTCCCTAAGGAGGTGGGATTTCTAGTAAAGAGGGGCGGAACTTCCGCTGTCAAAGATAGTTTGAAATGATGTACTATATACTACTACTCGCAATCCTAACCAACTTTCTAGCACTGACCTAGCCGCAATGCAGCCGCAAGGTAAGGTAACACACTTGCCCTTACCTTGAGGAGGCCCCCTTGACAGCCTTCCACTGCAAGATGCACAATGGCACAGATGCACTATGTCAGTGCTGGAAGGTTGGTTAGGATTGAGCCCTTAGTTTCTCCATACAAGGATGCAAAAGGGAGAATTAGAGTGAGAATACTCTCACCCCAATATCTCACCCAATATCACCCCATTTTCCATCTTTGGAAAATGGGAGGACACTGCCCTTCGAGGTTCCCTGGATATAATCCTCCTGCAATCTGAGGACCTTGGATTTCTGTATTCACAGCCTTTTCTAAAGGCCTTTTGCTCTTTTTCTAAAGTTGATGAAGACGTCAGCATGCTGGACAGTGCTGGCTGCTATTCTGTCCCCAATGGGATAATTAGAAATGAAAGACATTTTGAAGTTCTTGTAAACAGTAGAACTTTAGAGGGCCTGTTTGCTTTTTTTCAAGTGCTTTTCCTCCTGGCAAGAAGAACCAACATCAGCAGAACTTCATGCAGTTCTTTTATGGGCAGCCCAGTTCTATGTCAACCTCCACCATTGGTATGAGTACACGCACTGTCACAAATGTGCTATATAACCTGTTGTGCCAGCACGCAGGCCCATCCTACCAGCAAAAGGGCTTTGCACTGGTCTCCCACTACCATTTGGAGACCAGCGCCTGCTGGAGAAGGATGATGGGAGGGCGGGAGGGGCATGGGAAGGGCAAAACTGGGTTGGGGAGGCATTGTTTCTGGGCTGGGGGAGGGCAGGGAGAAGAGCTGCTCAGGCCTTTTGAGGAGGGTGGGGATGGCAGAAGAGGACTCCACCATCTCCTATCCCCCTTCCAAACCTGAAGGCCTGACACAGGACATCCCAGATTTACACGAGGTATGGAACTGATGTGGATCCAAGCAGCCCCACTGAGGCTACTGGGGCTTTACCCAGGGTAAAGGAATGAAGGTACCCCTTTACTTTGAGGAAACCTTCAGCAGCCACAGTTCTCCTGCTGGATACAGCAGAGGCTGCACCAGTTCCATTGCATGACATCACAGGAATTTAATTTGAACTGGCCTATTAATCTGTATCCCAACTGTCTTGCACACCACCGCAGCAGTCCCCATACATACATGGGGAAAACCATGCTGATGAGTTAGTTTGAATCTTGTTTTTTTACAACATCACAAAAAGTAAAGCAGATGTAGGGTGCAATCCTAACCCCTTATGTCAGTGCTTCCCAGCACTGGCATGGCAGTGCCAATGGGACACGTGCTGCATCCTGCAGTTGGGTGTCACTCATGGAGGCCTCCTCAAAGTAAGGGAATGTTTGTTCCCTTACCTCAGAGCTGCATTGCCCTTATGTCAGTGCTGGAAAGCACTGACATAAGGGGTTGGGATTGCATCAGTAGTATCGTTATATGACCCTCTATATATAATGCTCACTCAGTCCATGATCCTTTCATTTCATCCATTGTGAAGCTGATCCCATGCTTCTAAGCCTGGGATTGGGGATTGTTTGGCCAGTCCAGGAATGTGAAATTCCTCCCCTGTGGACCTCTTGGTCACTTTAATTTTGCAGGTAGTGCAGGTTCAAAGGCAGGAGCATGACCATTAGTGTGCATCTTGAGGTCAGAGAAGGCAGGGCTGAACCCACTTCCATCCCTCAGTGGCAGCAATATGGCAGGGTGGGTGGGTTGTCCCTGGCCTGGATTGCCAGAGCTACCTCAAAGGTTCAGTGGCATGGAGTGGCCCTGTGTGGCCCGGCTGCCTTGGCCCCTTGTGGGGATGACAAGGATAACCTGGCACAGCCTGAACAGGGATGTGGCTTGGAATCAGGTGGTGAGACTCAGCCCTGGGGCCAGATGTATTCAGGCACCTCTCATAGGATCCAGCCTCCGCACTAGAGTTAATTAGCTGCATTAAGAGCTGCAGGTCTCATGATTTCTACATATCCTTATATCTATTTGTTAATTAATAAAGTGGCATGTACTCCCACACCTGTTGTCTCGAGTGCTCATTGGAAGGTGCGCAAACAACAAAGTCTGTGGTCCTATCTTGGCATGGACCAAAATGTCAGGATCCTGGACAGCACTTCCTTCCTTACCTCTTGCAGGTCTTTTGATTGCCCCTGCCCCAAACATAGTATGCAGCGCAGGCATCCAACGTGTGGCTCCATACTTCACTTTGGTGGGGTGGGTGGGAATCTGATTGGGTTGTTATGTAAATATTGGTTCTCCTTTGAGTACTGATCCTCTCCCCCCCAGCCCACTTCTACTTCTTTATTTAGAAAAAGTTCTGAAAAAGCAAAGATATCACTCTGCATACAGAAGGCAGACAAGTTAGAGCAGGGATGTCAAACTCCTCAAACTCTTTTCATACAGAGGGCCGGTTAGCATTCATGGTGCCTACTGAGGGCTGGAGGTGACATCACTAAGCATAAAGTGACATCATGAAGCAGATGAAATCCAGAAATAAGCACATAGGCTATGGTGGAGTGGTGCAATGCACCACTGGACAGCCAATCAGAGTGGGTTACAAGATGGTCTTGTGACTATGAGGTCACCCTATTCTGATTGGCTGGCCCTGGTATATATGGAGGTGAGAACAGACACCAAATGTGGGTTTGCTGTGGTGGAGTTCTGTCTGTCGTGCTGCTGGTTTGTGTTCTGGCTTTGACTGCCTTATCGTGACTGTGCCATGCTGTGTCCCTGACTTCTGGTCCGTTTGACTGACTACTCTTCTGCCTGCTCCTTTTACTGATACATGCTTCTGCAACAAACAAGCCTGGGTCTGTGTTGTTGGCTCTGTTTGGGATTGTCCGCTTCCTGTGCTACCTCCCTACGCTCCCGTGCCACTCTACTACCGGGAAGGCAAGGGTCATCCTCCCCTGCCATCCTGACAGACACCATCAACACAGATGCAAAGATTAATATCGTACAATTGAAAGAAGTTGTGCTTGATGTAAGAACATAAGAACAGCCCCACTGGATCAGGCCATAGGCTCATCTAGTCCAGCTTCCTGTATCTCACAGCGGCCCACCAAATGCCCCAGAGAGCACACCAGATAACAAGAGACCTCATCCTGGTGCCCTCCCTTGCACTGGCATTCTGACATAGCCCATTTCTAAAATCAGGACATTGCACGTACACATCATGGCTTGTAACCCGTAATGGATTTTTCCTACAGAAACTTGTCCAATCCCCTTTTGAAGGCATCCAGGCCAGATGCCATCACCACATCATGTGGCAAAGAGTTCCACAGACCAACCACACACTGAGTAAAGAAATATTTTCTTTTGTCTGTTCTAACTCTCCCAACACTCAATTTTAGTGGATGTCCCCTGGTTCTGGTGTTATGAGAGAGTGTAAAGGTGAGAGTGAGAGTGACATCATCAACACAGATGCAAAGATTAACATCCTACAATCGAAAGAAGTTGTGCTTGACAAGGTGGCATGGAGAGTTCTTGCCAACAAAGTCGCCAAGAGTTGGGCACGACTGAATGGATAAAACAACAACAATATTTAGAATGGATCCAGTACTACTTTCATCATCAACCATTGCATTTTACCCAGGATGAACTCAAGGAAAAACAGAGTACCACGAAAATAGTGTCCCTCCCCAGTCCTGGGAAGAGCTTCCACAATCAAATCAATGAAACTACACACATTTACTCCCTATGAGGCAGTAGGAGGAGCTGACATTTGTCGTTCATCACTCTCATGGCTCCCTTCATCTCTTGGTTCCTCAGAGTATAGATGAGGGGTTTGAGGGCAGGGATGACTATCATGTAGAACACAGAAGCTATTTTGTCCACCTGAGAATCAGAGAAAGGCTTAAGATACACAAAAGCAACAGGCCTGTAAAGGAGGTCAACTATCGTCAGGTGGGAGCTGCAGGTAGACAGAGCCTTCCTACCACCCTTCCCAAAGCGGCCACAGAAGGAGGCCAGGATGATGACATATGAAACCAGCAAGGTCAGGCAGTTAGGTAGAGTTATCAGGCCACCACTGACCAGCATATGTTTCTCAACCACATAGATTTCTGCACAGGCCAGCTTGATTACCTGTGGGATGTCACAGAAGAAATTTTCCAGCACATTCGGTTCACAGAATGGTAACTGGGCTATGACCACCATCTGGACAGTGGAATGAATGAAGGCTCCTGTCCAGCAAAATATCAGTAGACTGAAGCAGCGTTGCCGGACCATGATGGCTGTATATCTCAGTGGGTGGCAGATGGCCACGTAACGGTCATAGGACATGAGAGTGAAGACAAACATCTCTGCACCCCCAAAGAGGTGCAGACCAAAAAGCTGGGCCATGCAACCACCATAGGAGATGACAGAACAACTGTTCAAGAGACCGGTCACTAACTTTGGGGCAGCCACTGAACCCATAGACATGTCAATAATGGACAGATTGGCAAGGAAGAAATACATGGGGGCTTGATGGAGCTTGGGCTCAGACCACACACTCACCATAATTAGGAAGTTTCCCAGAAGGATGGTGGTGTAGCAGGCCAAGACCATGACAATAAGAAGGAACTGTGCAGAGTGGGAACAGGAGAAGCCCAGCAGAATGAACTCTGAGATGGTGGATTCAGTCATGTTGATGGTTGGTTCTGGTGCAGTTTAAAAAAATGAAGTGAACAATATTCCAACCTGGACACAAATAGCCCATTTTTAATCATTTTATTCCAGTAATGTGTAACCTGACTTTCAATATGCTGTGCCCACCCCTCCTCCGGAATTATGAATAAAATCAAGAAGTTTTCGTTCTTCTTTCTTTAGTTCTCAATTTCTAGACTCTTCCAGGCTCTTGTTACAACTTACAAACAATGGTTTCAGGCCAATATTCATTGTTGTGTGTGCATGTCAAAATGGAAAGACAAAAAATAAACTTGTGATAAAATAATTGAATTATTAGACCAATTAGTTTTATTTGCATATCGTTGCTTATCAGGACCAATTTCATTATTTCTATTTGTCTTTTTTTTTACATTTTAATCTTTTTTACCCCCACGTTTCCAATATGGGCAACCCAATCCCATCCAGTACTGGCACAGCGGGTTCACCAGGCCACACTGTATCCAGCATTGGATTTGAGCAGGCTGGAGGTCTCAGGGTAATAACACTTGTTCCCTTACCCACGCCAGCTCAATGGGGCTAGTTGGATCCATTGAGCTGTGCAGAACTAAGTAGCCCTGTGTAATGCTGGGAAACAGAGGATAGGGGTTAGAATGTAGCAGAGACCATCCTCACCCCCTCCTGGGCCTGATCTTCCCCACCATTTCACTCCCCCCCCACTCTAAAACACACCTTCCCTGTCTCTGGAATGCTCTCCCCCACATCCCAGCCACCTAGGCAAGCTGTTCAGGGGCATCCAGTGCCCATGGGATGGCTCAGGACTTACCCTTGACAGCACTTATTCGCTGGGTGCAAAAAAGAGCTCTGCAACACCCATTGCCAGTGCTTCAGCCACAGTGCCAGTGGAGCCGGGCAGCAGGATCATGCTCGAAGGGAGAACAAGGTGCTCAAAAATTGAATAAAAACAATACAGTAAATACAAATGCTAAAAACTCAAAACTGTGAGCAAGAATACAGTGAACAGTAAATAACAGGCTGGAAAATAGATTTGGGGGTTTTCTTCTTTGCTTCTGCTAAATCTATGAAGAGCAGAATAGGTAGGTTAAGTAATTCATAGCCCAACTCTATGGTTTCCCCCACCATAGCATTCGGCTGCATCAAAACCTGCTGCACTGCATGTTATTTGGGGGGGGGGGGCAATCAGGAGGCTTGGGAAGGGAAAGGGAAAGTATTTTCCCTTACCCCTTCATAAGCCCCTCCCCCACCAGTGGGTCTCTTTGGACCTCTGCCAGGTCTTTAGTTTGGCTCAAGTTTGAGGAGACAAAAGGTAGGTGTTGGCTTGCTCCAGAAGGGCCACCATATGGCTAGAGGTGGAAGAAAATTCTGATCACAAAATAAAAACACAAAATGCCACTTTCTGCACTCCTCATCGTAGTAAAAAAACAATAAATAAAAGTGTATTATTTGTGTTTTTTTTATTCATTATGTAATGGTCAGGGTGCATGGCTAATGACTGTGACTGCACCTGCTGACACTCTACCACCTATATCACCTACCTACGACCCTTTAAAAGTGATTATGATTTATAATTATAATGTGTATTTTGAACAAAAACATACATAACACCATTTTCTGCACTTCTACCATTGGAAAACACTAAAAGCCACACACACACACAAAACTTTTTCTCCCACCTCTACATATGGCACAAGTCACCCATGCTGGCTAAAATCCCCTCCTGTCCCTGACATGCCCCTGGCCCTCCCCTCATTTCACCCAGTTATGCCCAATCCTCAATTCACTATGTTCACCCCACCAGCTCAGCACCTTTGGCAGGCCTTTGTCTTCCAACCAACAAGCGCAGGTCCTCTGTGGCCTCTCCAGCAGTGATCTGGAAGCATGCAGCTATGCTTGCAACTTGGTCACCATTTAGAATGGCAGGAAAGGGAATTCTACAAACCAGAATGCTAACTGTGGTGGAGACAGCAGGGCATCAAATCAGGCCATCCTAAAAGTTCCTGATTGCGAGAAATGCTTCTACAGTAGCTTCTAAGATTCACAGTCCAGTCCTATCCAACTTTCCAGTCCCAATGCAGCCACAATGCAGCTCCAAGGTGAGGGAACCAATGTTCTCTTCCTTTGAAGTGGTCAAATGACTGACCCCACCACCACAGGATGCAGTGCACACCCCCTTGGTCCAGTAGAATCAGTGCTGAAAAGTTAGGATTGGGCTGTCAGCCTGGTATTTCATGATTCTGAATAAGAGTTGAAATTTTCATGATGCTGAATTATATAGAGAGTCCTCTGGCCTGATTCTGTCCTGGGCTAGTACTGGTCTCCTACACACTGCCTGGGAGACAGCCATCACAAACATGCTATAAGACTTGTCACAGTGACCAGGAGAAACAAGGCACTGATGCAGAACCCAGCACTGGTAGGTGCTGGGCCTTCATGCCGCTCAGAAGACCAGCAGTAGCCTGCAGCAGGAAGTTCCACACCTCTCATGCTCATGCTGTAGCACATGCTCTGCATTCCATGTACTCTTCAATATCCAAGCATAGATTAAAGGGAACTGGAAGCACAGGGGATGTTTGGGCTGTTCAGCCAAGGCAGGTAGGATTTTCCTGTAAGCCTCTACTGTGTACGGTCACAGATGGACTTGGATCCACTGTTGCAATGCAGCTGGACTGAGCGAGAAGTGAGACAACATTTTCAGTTTAGTTTGTCTAAGCCCAAGTCCTTTCCATTTGAAAAGGGACTGGCAGCTCAATCCTCTGCATGTCTACTCAGCAGTAAGTCCCATTAGAGTCAATGGGGCTTACTTCCAGGAAAGTGTGGATAGGATTGGGTTGTTAATTGCCTGCAGCGTCAACCATGTATTAACAGTTTTTAAGCTCATTCTTAACAGTGAGGAACCCAGTTGAGGCAGTCTGTCCCTCAGTTCTGCCACTATGTGGATTACCTCTGAACTGAATGTCACAATATTAGTATGTCTACAGTGGTTTAGCTCGTGGGAGGCAGGCAGTACCATGTGACACACTCAGTGACGGTGATACTATGAGTGGCCTAAACTGTGGATACTTTTGTATTTTTGAATTATGCCGTCATGATATACATCCTTCGATAGGTAACAATGCAAAATGTAATGAAACACACCGTGTTATCTGTTGTCTTTCAAACATTCTAGCCAAATAACCAGAAATGGAAAACACAACTGCCTGATATAACAAACAGTGGATTTCTTTAACTCAGAACCAACCAATGAGACTTGGGGTGCAATCCTAACCAACTTTCCAGCACTGACTTAGCTGTGCCAATGTGGCGTGCAAGGCATCCTGCAGTGGGGAGGCAGTCAAAGGGGCCTCTTCAGCATATGGGCATGTTTGTTACCTTACCTTGGGGCTGCATTGCAGCTAGGTCAGTGCTGGAAGGTTGGTTTGGATTGTGCCCTAATTGTTCCAAGAGCAAATGAGGTGTGATAAAACAGCATGGAACCCATAAGTGTTAGTCCGAGTCAGCTCTAATTTGCATGGATCAGAATTCACACTAGCACTCCTATTCTTTTGTGTGTGTCAAGTTTGCCACTTGTTCTTTGTTGGTTAGTAAATTGTTGGGGGACCTGGAATGTTGTATAGTAAAATAAATAAATAAATAAATAAAGTTAATGGGGGTGACACTATGCCTGTCATGTCACTAGTGGGACGTTTGGGTGCTGTTAGTCACTGGCGGAGTTGAAGTTAGTTTGTCACTTTTAAGTGAGTCACTCTTAAAGTGGACCCCAGAAGCTGGTGGGGACAGGATCACAAAGAGGGGGACATGTGGGGGAGGGGATAACATTGGGGATGGAAAGTTTCTTATCTTGGAAGGACGGAGATGACTAGAGGAGCAATAGACTGAAGGATTACTATTGGGGGTTATTAAATGAATTGTGAGTTCTGGTGGAAATGGGGACTGGGAATAGGAGCAGGGGGTGAGAATAACTCTGAGAAAGTTTTACTATGTCAAGTTTATAATAATCACAGATAAAAACATGTTCTCATGGGTTTTGCTTGCATGCAAGTTCTTTCAGGTCACACATTCTTGCAGCTGGAATTCTTGCAGCTTGTTGAATAGGAGGAGGGGTTGCACGTTAATGTGGGGCATTGGGGACTCTGTGTGTTGTTGGTGACTGCCTTAGATGACTTTAAAAGTGGGTTCCAAACATTAATGGTGAACTGCAGTTCTATCCATGGTTGTTAATCATTCTGGCTACAGTGAACCTCCAGGTGCAGGGGCAGGATATCACAGAGTACTAGCTGCAGAGACTTTCACCCCCTGCTTGGGGGGGGAATGTTCAATGCCTTTATTTTCTGGCCTTGATGATTATTCATTTCATGTCATGACTCCTACTGAAAATAATTTTGTCATGTACAGGGGGCAGTGTCAAAAATGTATGGGCCCCGTGTGTCCAATGACCTAGCCATGCAACTGCTTATACTAATCACAGTCTCTGCATTGCCAGAAGGTCAAGGTGGCAGGTTCCAGTGATCTCAAAAGAACTCCTGCTCCACAATTGACCCCAGTGTTTTGTTTTTCTTGTCCTCCAATCAGCTTCACCACTTTCTGAGAAACGTTCGCTTCAACAATAACGCAGGCGAAGAAATATTCTTTGAAAATGGGGAACTGGCAACAGGTTTTGATATCATCAAAACAGTCACGTTCCTCAATCACTCTTTCCGTAGATTCAGGGTAGGAAAGATGGACCCCTGGGCTCCTGAAGGAGAAGAGTTTGCTGTTAATGGAAGTGTCATTGTATGGAAACAGAAGTTTGATCAGGTGGGAAGGATCTGAATGCATTTTCTGAGCTACAGTTGCATAGTTGTAGAAGAACTCAGAAGTACTCTTCAGCAGATGCCTGGGAATGCATATTCCTGTACATGATGCACTTACTCTGAAGTAAGCCCTATGGTATTCACTGGGATTTACTCTGAATGTGCCAGCCCTCTGTGGTTATAGTGATGCAAGAGTTACACCTAAATGTGACTGACTTGTTATAATGTTTATGCTTGTAGACTAGGATGAATAACATGGATAATATATGCCAAACTCTCATATGTGCAGGCATATGTTATCCATGCTCTTTTGTCCCCTTGTTCGTCCAGCTCTTCCCATGAATTTTCAGGGTGAATTGATTATGGTGATGAGAAGAAGTGGTATGTAAAGGAACTAAAGGAAAACATCTGGGGACTGAAGGATTCTATATGTAGAACAATATTGTAAAGACCCTCATTGGAACTAACTAGGAAAGCCGTCCTATGTAAACCGTCTTGAGTAATATCTAATGAGAAGGGCCTTATATAAATACAGGTGTGTGCCACTTAATGACAGGGACACATTCCCTGATCCCTGTTATGCGATTAGGTCTTTAAGAGAACATTCAGTCCAATCTATTGCCTTTGTTGTGTAAACAGACACCACCTGCCAGACAGTAGCTGGCTGCACAGGCTACTGGAGACAGATGGCCTCTTCTTTGCATTAAGAGTCTCTCTGTTGTGTAGACAGACACTCTGCTGCAGGCTACGAGAGATGTGATTGCCTCCTTAAGAGCACCTTCATTGTACTTTGACCACCGTCATATATGCGATCAGTCATGAAGTGAACCGTTGTTAAGCGGCACATCCCTGTATAGAAGTAAATCAATACCTATAAGAGGTATCTCGGAGGAGCTCATGAGATGTGTGTCATAACTCTATTCTCGTGCAGAACAAACCAAACCAAACATCACAGCAATGAGAAAACAGTTGATTTCCATGCTAACCCTTTCTCCTTGGGGTTTTTTTGAAGATGCAGCCCCGATCGACATGTACTGAGAGCTGCCATCCTGGACAGACAAAGGTGGTACACCAGGGGGAGCAGATCTGTTGCTATGACTGTGCTCAGTGCTCGGAAGGGATGTTGTGTTGAGAGGACCGGACAGGATTGGGATTCTGTTGGTGTACCGCCCGCCCTGCTGCCCAACAGTCTCCCTGCCTGAGCTGACTGGAGTGATCTCGGGGGTGGCATTGAAGGCCCCCCGCCTGTTAGTGCTGGGGGACTTCAATGTTCATGCCGAGGCCCCTGTGGCAGGTGCAGCTCAGGATTTCATGGCTGCCATGACAACCATGGGCCTGTCCCAGAAGATCTGGGCCCCGACACATACAGCAGGACACGTGTTGGACCTGGTGTTTACAGCTGGGCATGGGGGCAATGATCTGGAGGTAGAGGAGATCAACATCACTCCGTTGTCATGGACAGATCATTTCCTGGTAGGGTTTAGGCTTGTTGCGACTTCCTACCTCCGCAGAGGCGGGGGACCGTTTTCTATGGTCCGCCCTCGGAGGCTAATGGATCCTGAAGGCTTCCTGAGGGCCCTGGGGGATTTTCCCACTGCCAAGACTGGCGCCTCATCTGTGTCCCTGGTCGACCTCTGGAATGGGGAAATGTCCAGGGCTGTGGATGAGATTGCTCCGGAGCGACCTCTGCCACGCCGCAGACTCGGAGCGGCTCCTTGGTTTACTGAGGAGCTGCGAACGATGAAGCAGCAGGGCAGGCGTCTAGAGCGACGGTGGCAGAAAACTCATGATGAATCCGATCGGACATGGAGTAGAGCTCATTATAGAGCCTACTCCGTGGCGGTGGTAGCAGCGAAGAGATCGTTCTTCTCTGCTACCATTGCGTCTGCTGATAGCCGTCCGGCAGAGCTGTTCCGTGTGGTGCGGGGCCTCCTCCATCAGGTCCCGCCAGTGGACCAGGAGGAATACACGGTCAGCCGCTGTGACGTGCTTGCCCAACACTTTGCAGATAAAATTGATCGTATTCGTCGCGACTTGGATGCCACATTGACAATGTCTGTTGATGTCCCCTTGGCAACTGCTTGTCCAGTATTGTGGGATTCTTTTCAGCTTGTGCAGCCTGAGGATGTGGACAGACTCCTTTGGAGTGTGAGGCCGTCTGCCTGCCTGCTTGACCCTTGCCCAGCTTGGCTGATTAGAGCGGCCCGGGGGGGACTGGCTGAGTGGACAGGGAGGGTGGTCAACTCTTCTTTGATGGAGGGGACATTGCCGCTCGCCTTGAAGCAGGCAGTGGTTCGCCCCCTCCTGAAGAAGCCCTCCCTGGATTCCACTGTGTTGAATAACTATCGGCCAGTCTCCAACATCCCGTTTCTGGGCAAGGTAATTGAGCGGGTAGTGGCGGCCCAACTCCAGAGGGTCTTGGATGAAGCGGATTATCTGGATCCTTTTCAATCTGGTTTCAGACCGGGCTTTGGGACGGAAACTGCCTTGGTCGCCTTGGTGGATGACCTATGCCGGGGACTGGACAGGGGGAGTGCGTCCCTGTTGGTCCTGCTGGACCTCTCGGCGGCTTTCGATACCATTGACCATGGTATCCTTCTGGGCCGATTGGCCGAGTTGGGAGTTGGAGGCACTGTTTTGCGGTGGTTCCGCTCCTACTTGGAGGGTCGGTCCCAGATGGTGGTGCTGGGGGATGCCTGTTCGACACCCTGGCCCTTGAGGTGCGGGGTGCCGCAGGGTTCAATTCTGTCCCCCATGCTATTTAATATCTACATGAAACCGCTGGGAGAGGTCATCCGGGGGTTTGGAGTGAGGTGTCATCAATATGCTGATGACACCCAGCTCTATCTCTCCTTTCCTCCAGACTCCAAGGTGGCGGTTGAGGGCCTGGAGCACTGTCTGGAAGCAGTGAGGATCTGGATGGGGGCTAACAAGCTGAAATTAAATCCGGATAAGACAGAGGCTCTCCTGGTTCGGAAATCCTCGATGCAGGTGCTGGATTATCGACTTGCTCTGAATGGGGTTGCACTCCCTCTGAAGGAGCAGGTTCGCAGCTTGGGGGTCCTCCTGGATTCGCAGCTGCTCCTGGATTCCCAGGTGGCGGCTGTGGCTAGGGGGGCCTTTGCTCAGCTTCGGCTGGTGCGCCAGCTGCGACCGTACTTGGATCGTGCAGACCTGGCCACGGTGATCCATGCCACGGTGACATTGAGGTTAGATTACTGTAACGCGTTCTATGTGGGGCTGCCCCTGAAGACGGTTCGGAAACTACAATTAGTACAGAATGCGGCGGCCCGTGTGGTCACCGGAGCCAGGCGGTTTGACTCTGTCAGCCCGCTTCTCCGGGGGCTGCATTGGCTGCCCATTCGTTTCCGGGCCCAATTCAAGGTGCTGGTTTTGACCTTTAAAGCCCTATACTGCTCTGGGCCAGGATATCTTAGAGACCACCTACTCCCGTACAATCCGGCTCGCCATCCCAGGTCATCAGAGAAGGCCTTTTTGCAAGTGCCGCCACCCAAGGAGTTCCGGGGGGTGGCTGCAAGAAATAGGGCCTTCTCGGTAGTGGCACTAACATTATGGAACTCCCTTCCCCTTGACTTGAGAATGGCTCCCTCTCTTGAGAGCTTTCGGCGAGGCCTGAAAACACTGTTGTTTAAACAAGCCTTCTGATTTCTGGCCTTCTTAACTTTTTATACATCTTTTAGTTTTACAGGCTTGATTCCTCGGTGATCTGCTCTTTTACTCTTTTAATCTGACTACTGTTTTTATGGCCCTGTAGTGTGTTTTTAAATGTTTTTATCTGTTTGTATTAATGTTTTTTAAATTCTATTGTTTTTTAATATGTTGTTAGCCGCCCTGGGTCCCGTTAGGGAGAAGGGCGGGATAAAAATAAAGTTTTATTATTATTATTATTATTATTATTATTATTATTATTATTTCCAGCCAGCTGGGTAAGTGAAGAAGGTGATGCTCCATCCAATCGGTGTTCCAGACGTTTGTGGAAATGAGCTGCTCAAAGGTCTTCCAGCCCAATCTTTTCTTTCCCAGCACTCAGAGGAACTGTGGCGTCCAGGAACTTTTGTCCCCTTCCCCCGAGGAATGTCTCAGGTCCCGCGATGGGGCTTCTCATGTTTGCAACAGCTATTTTGCTGACACCGATGTGAGAACCTTCATGTTAAGCTATTAGGTCGGACACAGAGGATAGGATCTGGCGGAGGAGGCCTCAGAGATCATTATGCCTTGAAGGAACAGGCTGATGGCCAAGATGGGAGAAATAGTCAACGTGATACAGTGCTGGTCCTGACATATCATGAGAGCTTTATTGTAGCATCCTGGTGAACTGAATGAGCTATGAATCTGGATTTGCCTGGTGAGATTCTCCATTTACGTGACAAATTCCCTCTCTGCATAAGCTGCAAGTGGGCATACTAATAATTATTGAAACAACAGCACAATCCCATGCACGTATATGCAAAATTGCCATTAAGCTCAATGTGATGTGCTCCCAGGGAAGTGTTTATAGGATATCAATATGTTCCACTGAATTCAGTGGGACTTATTTCTGAGTAGTCATGCACAGGGTGATGTGAGAGCAGCAGTTCACAAACATTTTGGTTTCTGGAACCCTTTACACTCCTAAAAGGAGTCTCTGCATGCGTAGTGTCTCGGGTAGCCCCTGAGGACCTGTGCATTTACAGAGTGCTGTAGCACCAAATGCCTTGCAGACATTTGAAAAGGTTTCTCAATGTAATAATCTTCCTGGTAATTATCTAAATTATTGCCTTCCGTTAGAGAACTCCCAGGGATAATCTGAAGCTACTTGCAACATTCATAACAAAAACAGTGGACTGTACCTTGGGAGCTGAGAATAAAATGTTCATTTAAGCTTTTGAAAAGCCAGCTACGCGAGGCAGGTGTAGGGTATTCACTGCATACAACCATGTGTCTGTCGCTTGAGTATGAAGACCTCATGTGAGAAACTTGGCAGTGGGAATTCTCTCATCCCCTCTATGGTCATTTCTCCTCCTGACTGATGATTGTGTTCATAGCGCCTCATCTATGGAAGTCACTGGAAATTGGTTGAATGCTGTGGGGCTGAGGTTCAGACATGCTGCTGTTCAGATGGACAACAGTGCTGCTGCTACTGCTGCAGCTGCCTTACAGTGTCAGCAACAACTGCCACTACAGGGGGGGTTGGCAGATGAGCACCCATCAGTCTCCAGACGTTACTGTTGGAGTGTTTACCTCTCTCGCAATTGTTGATCAGAAATATCTCTCTTTTAAAGAAACTCCAGATGTGTCTTCCGTGATAGGAAAGTAAGTTGGGTTGTGGTTTGGATTAAAATTCAGTGTTGAAAAATTATAAAAAAATTACTCAGGATTACGTACTTTGGGACTGGTGGCAACAGGGGCAGAAGCGGTGGCATGAAGTTCAAGTTCACAAATGCAAAAAGACCCGGGCAACTAGAGAACAGGAATGTCAAGATGAACACTAAATATTGTTATTGTTATTACTGTTGTTGTTGTTATTAACACTAGGCTAGAACTCTTTCCATGTTCCCTGCTCATTATCCTCGTGCAAAGTAGTTTTATTGCAGGAAGGAACAGAACATTTGGTTATTTAAGCTGCAGCCGGTGCTCTAAAGTGGTTTTGCTAGTGGGTGTGCTTTCAAAGACACGTGGAACAGGAACACACATGGAGGAAAGCTAATAGGCATGCAGGTTTGAGTATGGTGGTCAATGGCACAACTTAGTGGAATGACACACAAGAGCTATGGGGCACAATGGTGACGGTGTAACAATAGATCACTTTTATTGTGGGGATGATAATGCAACAGCAAAAATGTGCAGTCAAAATAAAAAGCAATACAGTATTGGATATTTTCAACCTTTTTCAGCTCATGGCATACTTACAGGGGTGTAAAATTGTAAAGACTCACCATGAGTTCTTGGACAAGGCATACCCAGCTGCCAGTCAGAGTGCCCAAATCACCCAATGACCTAATAAATGACCCGGCCCAAACGTCCACGGCACACATGCAGATCATGCGTGGCACACCAATGTGCCACTCACACGGGTTGAAAATTGCTGCAGTGTATTCACTACTCACTCATACAACTCGGCATCATCATAAGCAGTTGCTAGGGCTGCAATCCCATAAACACTGACCACATGTTCCTATCATACGTTGAATGCTTGGGGCTGATCTCAGGCCTCCCCTTAAAAGATTCCAACCTAGACAAGAGTCCTGGACTCAGACATGTCAAGGAAAACATGATGGAGGTGCTAATGGTGTCATCAACTTGGCTGCAAATGTGAGAAGAAGCTAGAGAGGCTTAGTGAGTCACTGGCCAGGCTTGCCAAAGGTGATCTATCTGTATCTCCTACAGGAGTTTGAAGAGTTGCAGGAATCATGGGGCTAATTTGCCAAGACTACTGGCCCAGTGTGATCCTGGCCTTGTGCTGATTGACTTGCAATCCTTCAGCCCAAGGCTTGGGCTGCAGCGGTGCACAGGCCACCAGCACAAATGGCTGGAGGCCCCTGAATGCAGAAGGAGTGCAGATCCCATTCCAGAGCAGGTGGGTCAGCAGGAGAGGTGCTCTGAGGAAGGATCAAGCTGGGAGGCATGTTGAGGGTGAGCCTCAGTGGTGGTGCCAGAAAGCTAAACCCCCAGACTGGATCGAATGCAGTTGCTTGGATCTACTCAGATCTATGACAGCAACAAAGCTGGTTTCTTAAAAGCCAGATGAGTTTAAAATGTAGAAGGAAATAGATCAAAAGAGGCAAAATGGATACTTGATTACACACTGTCCAATCCCATCCTCTGCCACTCTCAAAGGTGGAGGTGCACACTGCATGCTCTGGGGGGACCTGGAGATTTCTGGTGGTGCACACACATGGTCGCCTGCCATTCACGCTCCATTGCATGCACTGCTTCTGAAGTGGAGAGGGATTCCAGTGATGGAACACTTGCTCCATCAATAGAAGGTGCCCATAGGATTGGGCCTTAGGGCTGCATGGCTATTCACATTGACCTGGAAGTAAGCCCCATTGAACACAATGAGGAGACATGCATACGGTGGCAAAGTAAAGAATCATAGAATCTTAGAGCTGGAGAGACCTAAAGGGTCATCTAGTCCAACCCCTGCCTGGAAGCAGGAAATCCTCTTAGAGCATCTCCAAAATAAAACAAAACCAGTTTTTAATGAAACAATCCCTGCACTGTAAGGGGATCTGTTTGTCACTTTCTACCCTTGAAAGTCATCAAGGTATGAGCAAAGGGCTCTTCCATGACAGAAACAAAACACGCTACCTCTCAAGACAGCCTTCTCCTCTCAGGAGTTGGGGAACTGAGGCTCCATTTTCCTCATTGGCTTGTTCCAGGAGAAGAAACTTGTCGTCCTGTTCAACCACCCATAAACTATGGGAAGATGAGTGGACACATCCAGCGGGCCAGGTGACCAGATCCCTTCTGACTTCTGTTCAGAAGGAACTAGTGTGATGCGGTTATATTATTTTCCATCTCTTTTTCTTGTTGGGCCATCAAAAGATGTTACCAGGAATTCCTTGCCTGTAACTGAGCATAGTGAGAGCTAGAAACTTCATAAAAGCAAAGCTGCATGAGGGCCCATCAACTTGATTTTAAGCACGAGCAAGTGCTATGCAAAGAGCATGAATCATTCCCATTCACCATATTGAATATGAACCAGAGACTAAGACCACGTGATTGTCTCATTTCAGCATAATTCCCAAATACTTCCATTGTTTCTTTGCCATGAAGTTTGCCAGGTTCGAAATCGAGAAAGATGTCAACCTCTTGACAAACAAGACATTGAATTTTTTATTGATTGAAAACGCTTACAATGCCAGGGGGTCGTGTTCTGGAACTATGGTTCTCCTTTTCACACGTCAGGGGCATCCCCTTAATTATGTCTGTAGCAAGGAAAAGGAGCTCATTGTCATCATTGGGGGGCTCATTCCTCAAAACTCGAAGTTGATGCCCCACATCTTAAATATCTACAGGATCCGACAGGTATGTGTGTTCCCTAATCTAGAGAGAGGTACAGCCACTAGGATTGCTAGGAGAGCAGACCATCTGGGCTACAACAAGTGAAGACAGAAGACTCTGCTCTACCCATTTAGCACATAGCTTGGAGTCAAATGTTAATCAAGTGTTGTGTGAGAATGTCAAAACCTGATTAAGTTTTTAAAAAACCACTTTAAGGAGTGAATAAATTGTACTGAATTAGCAGCAAATCTATGTGGGCAAAATATTTTCTTCCGTACCTTACCTTGAGGAGCCCTCCATGAAAGCCCCACATTGCAGGATGTAGTGCATAATTCAATGACAGCTGAATCAAAGTTGGAAAGTTGGACAGGATTGGGTCCTGAGAGCCCAAGCCTATGCCTGTCTGCTCAGAAGTAAGTCCCATGATAGTCAATGACACTTGCTCCCAGGAAAGTGCGGAAAGGATTGTAGGATGAATGACTAATCCTAATCCTCTTGGTCATCCTGCCCAAAACACTACACCCCAGAAAACTGAGACTTCCACATTTTCCATACAGTATAAGTTACAAAAAGATCTACTATATAACCTGCCAGGCATGTGAAAGAGGACCTTTTTATTTAGGAATAATGGGAGATGTTTGTCTACCCTAAAAAGCTCATTGCCTTTCCCCTTAGCTCAATTATGGCTTCCTTGACTCTTCACTGAGTGACAGAACTCAGTTCCCTTCTCTCTACCAGATGGTCCCAAATGCAAGATCTCAGTACACTGGGATTGTTCGACTGATTAGACATTTCAAATGGAACTGGATTGGCCTCCTCGTTTCAGACAATGACACTGGAGAAACATTTCTGAGGACTCTCCTTCCCAGGTTCCTCCAAAACAACATTTGTGTGGCTTTTACAGAAGTTCTTTCAGGACCAAAAACGTTCTTGGAAGAGAACAAACCCTTTTATGACCGTTTAGAAGGCCTAAGATCTACTGTCTCTATGTCCAGGAGCAACGTGATTGTTGTTCATGGAGGTTCACGATCTATGGAGAGTTTGCGATTTGTTCTAGCAGTGTATGAAAATGGAAAGCAAGACCCAACAGAGAAGGTTTGGATCATGACATCTCAGTGGGATTTTGCAACAGTATTAAACCCGCTTTTATTCACACCCAAATCCTTCAATGGTACCTTGTCATTCACACTCCACACAAAGGACGTGCCTGGATATGAAGACTTCCTTAAGGCAATAAATCCACATCAGCCTGTGTTTTCTTTCTTATATAATTTTTGGTCAATTGCATTTCGGTGTTCACTCCCCAAGTTCAACTGGTATATACCAAACACAGGGAACTGCACTGGGGAGGAGAAGCTGAGCAGTCTCCCCAGTTCTGTATTTGAAATGAAAATGTCTGATGAGAGCTACAGTATCTACAATGCTGCTCATGCCGTAGCACATGCTCTGCATTCCATGTACTCTTCAATATCCAAGCGTAGATTAAAGGGAACTGGAGGCACAGGGGATGTTTGGGCTGTTCAGCCATGGCAGGTAGGATTTTCCTGTAAGCCTCTACTGTGTATGGTCACGGATGGACTAGGATCCACTCTTGCAATGCAACTGGACTGAGCAAGAAGTGAGACAACATTTTCAGTTTAGATTGTCTAAGCCCGAGTTCTTTCCATTTGGAAAGGGGCTTCATTTAGAGGAGCAATAGATTGAAGGATTCCTATTATGGTTATTAAATGAATTGTGAATTCTGGTGGAAATGGGGACTGGGAATAGGAGGAGGGGGTGAGAATAACTCTCAGAAAGTTTAACTATGTAAAGTTTATAATCATCACATACAAAAAAATGTTCTCGTAGGTTTTGCTTGTATGCAGTCTTTCAGGAAATGTTCACAGTATTTATTTTCTGGCCGTGATTATTATTCATTTCATATCATGACTACTACTGAAAATAATTTTGTCATATACAGGGGGAGGTGTCAATAATGTATGGGCCCCAGGTGTCCAATGACCTAGCCATGCGCCTGCATGTATAATCACAGTCTCTTCAGTGCCAGAAGGTCAAGGTCGCAGATTCCAGTGATATCAAAAGAATTCCTGCTCAACAGTTTACCCCTATTATTTTTCTTTTTCTTCAATCAGCTTCACCACTTTCTGAGAAATGTTCGCTTCAACAATAGTGCAGGCGAAGAAATATTCTTTGATAAAAATGGGGAACTGGCAACAGGTTTTGATATTGTCAACACCATCACATTCCACAATCTGTCTTTCCATAGAATCAGGGTGGGAAAAGTGGACCCCTGGGCTCCTGAAGGAGAAGAGTTTACCGTTAATGGAAGCGCCATTGTGTGGAATCAGAAGTTTGATCAGGTGGGAAGAATCTTGTATGTATTTCCTGAGCTATAGTTCCATAATTGCAGAAGAACATGGAAGTACTCTTCAGCAGATGTCTGGGAATTCATATTCCTGTGCATGCTGCACTTACTCTGAAGCAAGCCCTATGGCATTCACTGGGATTTAGTCTGGATCTGTCAGACATCTGTGGTTATCATTACAGTGATGCAAGTATAACACGGACAAATGGGGCAGGCTTATTATAATGAATAACATTAGAATAGGATGTAGAATAGGCTGAATAACCATGGATAATACATGCAAAGCTCATGTATGCCCAGGCATATGATATCTATGCTCTTTTGTCTTTGTGTTTATCCATATCTTCCTATGAATTGTGAGGCTGAATTGAATATGGTGAAGAGGTGGTATGTAGGGTGTAGCATTTCAGTGCTACTTGAGGAGCAGCTTGAGATGCTGCGTTTTGTGTGGCAAAGAAGTCATAGCAAGAATTAGACAACAGACACAGGTTTCAGAGAGGTTGAAAGTGCTGGAAACAGGAGCAAGAATGAAATCAAGGGAGAAGTGTAGTGAAGTCTCCCAGCTCCTGACCCAGCTTTTTATTAAGTCTCAAAACACATGATATACGGTTACGTAATAGGGAAATTTCCACAAGGATGCTACCTTGCTTCATACTTGCTAGTTCTAGCTTAACCACAAACACATTCCTAGATAAGATTCTCCTTAACATCCTGTGTTTACAGGCTCTGGGCGAAGACCCTCAGCATATCATCAAGGCCAAGAGTGTGCTCTTGTTCAGACGCAGGTGTGCCTGCGTCATTATTGCCAAATACTGCTAAAGCATCTTAAAGCCCAGCGCCTGTATATTCTATATTTACTACATCTCCTCATTTTTTTTTCTAAATTATGCTATGGGGTTATAGATTGCATGATTTAATACAACAAGAAAAAACATTAAAACTTAATTAGTTGGTTAAAAAAGGAACATTATTACACTTAACACAACATTTTGCTTCATTACTTAAATTGGCTAAAATACAATTAAAGGTTTCACTTTTACATATCAAAACTTTTCAGAAAATAATAACACATCATTGAATTGGTTTTCATGACCATACAGAGTTGTTATGGCTTTGAATTCTTTTTGTTTACATACTGAAATCAGATAAGTCTTTTGTAGTTCATTGGGAACTGCTGTAGTGTGCAGGTTGTGATTGTGCCATGGCATTTTCAAATGTTGTTTAAAAGTTCTTTGGTTCCTTTTTCCATCATGACAAGCAATTACTTTTGGGTTTTTTTGAATGTCAATGTTTTTTTAAATCTTTCCATGAAGCTAAAAATGGGGCAGGCCTTTCTTTGCTTAGGCCTTTCGCAGGGATTTTTTGTTGGTTATCTGGTCTGGGTTGGCTTTGCAATTGGAAATTTGGAAACAGGATTTTTTTTTTTTTCATTTCAGGCCTTGGTTTCTTCTTGCAACTGATGTCACACACTGTGTTGGCTTTAAAACGTTTCTGTAAAATTAAACACAATAACAACACAGCCTGCCCTAAATTCTAGGGATTTTGGGCCTGTCCTTTTTGGGTCTCACAACCCTTAAACATATGGGTTAGTTGCTTAATTTTTTGGCTAAAAGGCAATACTGTGCCTTTTTGTGGGGGTGCTTTTCTTTATCTAATATTAAACAAACAAACAATTACATTATCATATCCCTCATTTTAATTATTTTAAAAAAATTTTTATCATGTGGGGTTCTTTCTTTGAAATACCTATATTTCTCACTGGAAACAATTCTGTTGTTCAATCTTACACATACACATTTTCTTTCTTACTCTTTTATTATCACATACAATATCTTTCTTCTTCACATACCCTTAACAGTGGCATTGCACTTTTACCTTCGCTCACATGACTCCATTTCTCACAACCATCAAACGACCTACTTCTGACTTTCAACAGGCAACATAACTGTTGCTAAAACTTACATGCTTTTGCCTTCTTTGTGAGATCTTAAACTCTGAACTTTTTGATGTAATTAAACCACCACAATTAACTTAAAATATTACTATTTGTTAATCATTTATACATATACATTAAACTATAAGGGAACTAAATTGACTGGTATCTTTCTATACCAGATCTGGGGGATCTGATATGGTTTTCTTTAGATGGTATTTTGAAGAGGTTTGCAAACCGAAAAATTTAAACTGTCAGAGCATTTTTTCTTCTTCTCTTCTGTGATTGTAAACACAGCAAGACTTTCACGGTTGTTTACAATTTCTTATCTATGTTTGGGAACACTGTGGTTTACAGCTAAATTAAACAAACTGCTGGTGACTTTCAGTTTGCTTTTAATATTTAAAAACATAACACTTAATAACTTATGACTTTAAATGCTATAATGACTGCTACTAATGGATAAAATGGTTAACGGCTGCAGTTTTAAAAGATGTGGAATGAGAAATACTATAAAAACTATTATAGTAGCTTCAACTTATGGGGAAAAAAGTTTGGGAAATTTTTTATGGAAACTTACCAAACTTAAAATGGCTGGTGGTTGCTGTCTTAAAGGGTGTGGAATAAAAAACACTGAAAAAGATGGCTATGGTTTGCTTAACACGTTTTATAGCTCATCATTGGTTGTTGGTGCTTTTTAAAATTTTTCTACTAATGACTGTGGTTATGATGTTTTTTTCATCTTTAATTAAGAAATGGAACTGTTTTTTTAAGGGCACTGGACAAAACTAAAAGGCCAGTGCTGTTGCTATTGCTGCAGCTCTTTTGGGCTCTCCTGCTATAAGATTTTTCTTAAGGTGATAGCTGGTTTACTATATTTTACAAGTCTTTGGCATATACTAGTGATGCCAAAAACTTTAAATGCAATCTGTACCTATAAAAGGCACATAATGAAGGGGCATTTATTGTTTTTTTTTTAAGGGTTTGCCTGTGGCATTGTACCACAGGGCAAATCATGGTTTTTTTGTTTTAATGAGCTAATACACAAAAAAAGAGGAGGCTAACACAAAGTTGGGCTGTTAGACTTACTTTAAAGGAAAACTTGCTTATAATTTTTTTTGGGTCCTTCCTTTAAGGTGGTTGATGCTTATGGAGCCATACTACATTTTGTGCAGTAGTTAAAATTATGCGCTTTAGGAGCTTCTGATTGCCAAAAATGTGGCATCACGTTTTAAATATAACGTATGTTTAATGGTTAGGATAATAAGCTTGTGGTTTTGCTGTATTAAATGCTTCTTCACCTAACAGCATATAAGAAAGCTGTTTATGGTGGGGGGTTCGTCTTGCTGTTTAAACTATTGGAGTGATGTCTGTCCTGGCAAAGTTAGGAGCATTGGTATACTACATTTGACTTTTTTGGCAGGGTGGCTGCTTATTTACTATACCTTATGAATTTTTGGCATCTATTAATGATGCCAGAATGTTTAAGTGCAATCTGTACTTTTTGTGGCACAGAATGAGGAGGAGTTTGCTATTTTTTAAAGATTTGCCTATATTATTAGGACAAGCTTATAATTTTTGGGAATATTTGTCTGTGCTATTTGATTTAAAATTGTGGGCTTGCTCCATAATTAAATGGCCGTAAGGCTTGATTTACCTAGTATTAACACAAGTTGGGGTTATTTTACATCATAAAATTTTAATTTGGATTTGGGAGGCCAAATTAACATGGTTCCATGGGTTGGATTCATTTGTTTACTTCATGGAGATCATACAAGAGTCTCCATTTTCTAAATTTCTTTTCTTATAACAAATATTGGTATATTCTATGGACTGATGAAAAGAACAATATGTTTGACTTACAATTGTTCTTAAATTAATGAGTGCAATGCCTCTAATTTTTCTTTAGACAGAGGCTATTGCTTCACCTAAACTGGGCTACCTGGTAGCCAGGTAAGTGGCAGGACATTGTCTGTGGAGTTGTGCCACATGGCAAATTATAGTTTTTATTATGACAGAATGAATACACAAGGAGGATTATGGATAGCTTAAGAGTCTCTTTTGTTCTGTTTGCAAAGCACCACATTTAAAGGTGCTTCTCTCAGAATACCGAGGGCATTGTTTTTGTTGTTCTTGTGGAGGTCTAGTTTTGGCTTTGCTGTGTATTACTCATGCTTGCCTACTGTGGAGTTCTTTTCTAACTAAGTTGGTACAGAGGGGGGGAAAATAGAAGCTAACAAAAAGGGTTTTTTAAAGAGCACCTGGAGGAACACAGATGAGTGCTTTTAAGAGATAATCTCTTGCTCTGTGGCTTGGGCTAAGGAGCACAGTTTCTGATAAGAGGATAGATGTATTACTGTTTATTTCCTCTAACTGCTTTACCACTGCAGAGTGAAAGTTGGGATGGTAAATTAAGTCTGTGACCTCTTAGAAGGAAACAAGGTGCTAAGCTTTGCTAAAGAGAAACAATAGATCATTGCTGTGGTTTTGATAAGCTTATACTTACCTATCAATACTATACTTACCTAGATAGTTGAGCTCTGTAACCCGTGCCGGGCAGATAAGCTAGTTGTTGTCGTGGCCCCTCTTTCAGGGTCAGACGCAGCAATGAATGAGGAGCAACCCAGAAAACAGGCTACTTGATTTTGTCGTGGCCCCTCTTTCAGGGTCAGATGCAGGAGGAGCAACCCAGAAAAACAGGTTACTTAATTTAGAAAAAAAGTAAAGCAGCTTGTCTGCTATACTTGGCTGGCCCATGTCTGGGCACCCAGTATAGCCACAATAGTGTTAAGAAGCAACCTGACCTCAAAGTCAGGATGCTTATAAAAGCAAGTGCAGTGAAAAATCAGAGAGGCAGCCACTAAAAGTTGCATTGCAAGGCTGCTTCAAAGGCACACAAGGTGTACCTTGTTGCCTGAGGGAGAGTGCTAAGACAGAAGCACTCTAAGGGATTGAAAGTCATAACTGGAGCAAGGCAAGGCAATGAGTTCGGAGGCAGAGGACAGGCCGCTTGATCAAGGCCACCTGGCTCTACTGTACCTGCTCATTGCAGAAAGTCTCTGCCTGCTGCGCTAAATGTAGCAGTAATGCCACCTGGAGTAGCCCGAGACCCCGGAAGTCAAGGACTGCTTGATGTGGCATACAAGCCAGAGCAAGAAAGGGTCCCCATTCGCTGTGCTAGATGTAGCAGCGAATGGGGAACAACAAAGAATGTCAGGCTGCTAGAAATAAGAAAAAACAAGGGTCTATGTGCCAGGGTGCCAGAAGTCCCTATGCCAGGGCTAGAAGTTGCAGAGGGTCCCTGTTCCAGGGCGAGAAGTCCCTGTGCCAGGGCGCCAGATGAAGCATTTCAGTGCTACTTGAGGAGCAGCTTGAGATGCTGCGTTGGTGTGGCAAAGAAGCCATAGCAAGAATTAGAAAACAGACACAGGTTTCAGAGAGGTTGAAAGTGCTGGAAGCAGGACCAAGAATGAAATCAAGGGAGAAGTGAAGTGAAGTCTCCCAGCTCCTGACCCAGCTTTTTATTAAGTCTCAAAACACATGATATACAGTTATGTAATAGGGAAATTTCCATAAGGATGCTACCTTGCTTCATACTTGCTAGTTCTAGTTTAACCACAAACACATTCCTAGATAAAATTCTCCTTAACTTCCTGTGTTTACAGGCTCTGGGCAAAGACCCTCAGTGTATCATCAAGGCCAAGAGTGTGCTCTTGTTCAGACGCAGGTGTGCCTGCATCATTATTGCCAAATACTGCTAAAGCATCTTAAAGCCCAGTGCCTATATATTCTATATTTATTACAGTAGGGTAAGTAACCATGGAAGGAAAACATCTGGATTCATATATAGAACAATATTGTAAAGACACTTATTGGGTCTACAGCCTGCCTACGTAAACCACCTTGAGTAATATCTGGCAAGAAACATATATAAATATAGAAGTAAATCAATCAGTATATGAGGTCAAAGGAGCACATGTTGAATATAGATGTTTACAGAAATGTGACTTATTTGTCATTACTGCATTCTCGTGCAAAACAAACCAAACATTATAGCAATGAGAAAACAGTTGATTTCCATATTAAACCACTTTCCTTTGGGTTTTTTGAAGATGCCACCCCGATCAACATGCACTGAGAGCTGCCATCCTGGACAGACAAAGGTGGTACGCCAGGGGGAGCAGATCTGTTGCTATGACTGTGCTCAGTGCTCTGAAGGGAGGATTTCCAGCCAGCTGGGTGAGTGAAGAAGGAGATGCTCCATCCAATCGTTGTTCCAGAAGTTTGTGGAAATGAGCTGCTCAAAGGTCTTCCAGCCCAACCTTTTATTTCCCAGCACTAAGGGGAACTGTGGCGTCCAGGAACTTTTGTCCCCTTCCCCCGAGGAATGTCTCAGGTCCTGCAATGGGGCTTCTCATGTTGCACCAGCTATTTTGCTGGCACTGATGTGAGAACCTTCATGTCAAGCTATTAGGTTGGGCACAGGGGATAGGATCTGGCGGAGGAGGCCGCTGCCGCTCCTACTCCCCTCCCACCCCATCTCTTCCCCAATTCCCCCGCTCAGAATGCAATCCCAAAACCGAAAGGCCATACCACTGCCTGGTGGTCCCACTTATCTCCTTGCAGTCACATGGCATTCTTCATCCAGAACTACCTACTCCAAGGGTGCCGTAAATGTGCTTTACGACATGTTTACAACACCCAGTGCCAGCACTGGAGCTCAGCACCAGTGCTATGAACCTTTAGGATTGGACTCTTAGGGCCCAATTCTCAATTCATAATACTGATGCAGTCGTAAAGCAACAATTCAGCAGAACGTATGGCCCAGTCCGATGGGACTGTTATGACAGTGGGGCAGGTGTCTAATGTTGTCAAAGGCCCAGTGATGGCGTGAATCTGGTGCCACCACTGGGCCAAACCAACCATCTGCTTCAAAGCAGCTGCAGATCCGGAACCACATTGCTGCAGATGCCGGTAAGTCAGAAGTGAGGCATGTTGTGGATGAGGAGAGATCAGGCCAGGGGAGAGAGGAGGTGGATCCTGGTGGCAGCAACATGCACGAGGCTCTAATCCTTGAACCTTGCCTCGGAATACTCCCTGACTCTCCTCGGAAGCGCATCAGCAAAATGGAGGAGAAGACCTGGAGGTGACTGGGCAGCCTATACACAACTCTGCTGGCCTGCTGTTTGCCCCCCATGACAGCACACACTTCCTAGGCACAGCACAACTGACCTTTGGGTAAAGTCTGATGCCAGTTTTACTGAGAGTTGACATTCAAAGGGTACCTGGATGTGTTACATACATGGATGGATGCAAAGAACCATTTGAGTGAGTGATTTCTTTTGTATGTATTAATTAGCACACTTTATCCTATGATTGACTGCACTGTTGCCAGACAGCCTAAGGTGACACAGGCACACTTTGAACTGTTGAATCCCTGCATGTTTCTTTTAGATGCAGATCACTGCAGTGACTGCCCAGAGGACCAGCATCCAAGCAGGAACCAGGATCACTGTATCCCCAAAGTCATAAACTTTATGTCCTATGAAGAGCCCTTGGGAATTGTTCTGGCTTCTTCTGCTCTGCTGCTCTCCACCATCACACTTGTGCTCGTGTGGAGCTTCATTCAGCACAGGAACACCCCCATTGTCAAAGCCAACAACTGGAACATCACCTGTGCCCTGCTCTTCTCCCTGCTGTGTTGCTTCCTCTGCACATTTCTGTTCATTGGCCAGCCCAGAAAGGCATCCTGCATTCTCCGGCAGACCTTGTTTGCCTTCACCTTCACTGGGGCTGTTTCTTCAGTGTTGGCCAAAACCCTCACTGTGGTCCTGGCCTTCATGGCCACCAGACCAGCCAACAGGATGAGAAAATGGTTAGGGAAGAGATTGGCTATGTCTGTCATTGTGGTGTGTTGTCTGATTCAAACTGGCCTCTGTGCAACGTGGCTGGCAGTGTCTCCCCCCTTCCCAGAGCTTGATGTGCACTCCCTGATAGGTCAGATCATAGTGCAGTGCAACGAAGGCTCAACCTTCATGTTCTCCATTGTTCTGGGCTACATAGGATTTCTGGCCCTTGTCAGTTTTGTGGTGGCTTTTTTGGCCAGAAGACTGCCTGATACTTTCAATGAGGCCAAGCTGATCACCTTGAGCATGTTAGTCTTTTGCAGTGTTTGGGTGTCCTTTGTGCCAGCCTACCTGAGCACCAAGGGGAAATACATGGTGGCCGTGGAGGTCTTCTCCATCTTGGTCTCTAGTGCTGGATTGTTGGGTTTCATCTTTCTCCCCAAATTCTTCATTATTGTGTTGAGGCCCCAGCTGAACACCAAGAAGAACTTAGTAAGGAAGAAGAATTTTGTTACCTGACTGAATTGCTTGAGTACCTTCATCCATAGCATTGTGCATGAACCCCATTGTGTTATTTCCTGTGACATTGAGCTCCATGTGACAATGGTTCATTCCTTCCCAGTCTGAAATGTGATGTTTTATTTGACCAACAGCCTCAAAATTTCAATGAGTCATGGATGACTCCTTTCCACCTGCTTTCTACACCAGTATGACATGCCTGTCAACACCCCCCCCCCCAAAAAAAAAAAGTTATCTTCAATGAAGACTCGGAGTCACATTTCCAGGGTTCAGGAAGGAAGCAAAGCCACTTTTCTGATCCTGCCCTCCTTCTTTTATTAACCTCTCCTTTTGCCCAGTACAAAGGTCAGTTGTGTAAACACTGCAAGCTTGTTTTTCCATTGTGCTGAATCAGGATTGTATACCGAATGTCACACTGTTTGTTCGTGATCAGGACGTGTTCAAATTGTGCTTCAATTGGAGGGGGGGCAAATGTGCTTGCCGGACTGCCACGTCAGCAAAGAGTGAGGTTCAGTATTTTTCCTATACATTTGCTTCATCTTCCCTTTTTTGTTTTATTTTTCATGGGAAGGGCAATACCCTTGTAGGCGCTTGTGGAGCAAGTCTAAGCCTTGTCGGCTAAGTAAAAGAGTCCCGGGCTGGTGTTGTGGGGTCAGCAAGCACATTGTTTGACACAATTAGGGGATACATTGAATAAAGCAACAGTTCATGATTAGAATAGCTATTCCAAAGATCCCATACCCAAAGGTCTGTCTAAGCCATGCAAAGTTTGGTAGCCATCCTGTAAGCCAATCCCAAAACCTGCTAAAGCCTACATCTTGTTGTATTTGCGCAGTAAGATTTTTTAGCTCTTCAAGTCGTTCCTCTATACTGCAGCTGTTATCAGTTAGATTAAAGCAACATATATTTTTAAATGTTGAACATTCATGATGATGTTTAAATAACAGGAAATCAATGGCTGCTCGATTGTCCAGAATTGCCTCACATAGTTCATGTTGTTCCATATTTAATAAAGCTATCGCTTGAGAGGTGGCATTAATGGCCTTTACAGCATAACAAGCTAATTTGCTTAATTGTCTAGCGTTGCCCACTGCTAGTGCTGGGATTCCTATTGGGGAGGTTGCCAATGAAGTATACTTGGTTTTATTAACAATTTTACATTTGAATCACAATCATTGTGGAGTGTTAGAGCGTGTTTGGCTCGAGCAATTGGCTTAGAAGGTAACATTATTACAAAATGACTAAGGCAGCACTCTGCGCCATTGGTTAGGTTGACTGGAATAAGTTAAAGGTTCTGCTTCCACATGTAAAAAACCATCCCTTGGGCAACATGGTATGTTTGTACACAAAGAGACTTTCTGAAAGTTGGAGCAATTGAGTTGTGGGCCTGGGGGTTGATAGCAGAGTTTAGAACAGTTAACAAACTGGGCATAGGTAGCATTGAAAGCAACCACATATGGTGTATGTAAGGACAATGCATCCAGAGGCAATTCCTTAATTGTTTCTCCCCATTGGAGGTATCCTTCATACCCCTGGCTTGTTAAATTGTTATTAGTAAGATTTTGTAATAGCCAGGCACCATTATTTATATTGCCTGGTTGATGGCACACAGGAATCAGGTATGTCCCCAATAGATCCCCTGCAGTGAATTCAGTGGACAGACAGAAATGTGAAGTGTTAACAATCTGAGTGAGGCGCTCCCATAAATTATATTTTAAACACTTGTTGACCAGCCCCCAGCGGGACCACTAACAATAGTAGAAAACACATCATTAACACCATTGAGTTTTTTGTAACCTCAGGAATCATGGCTAGAAGCAGTTTTTCAGGGGTTTCTGGTTCACTGGATGTCATCAGCCGCCTTTGGGCCTTCGATGTCAGCACCTTCAGATCTCCCCAGGTTATGGGATGAGCCTCCTGTCGAGGTCTTTTGGTTGGCCGTCTGTTCCTTGGTTGCTCCTGTAGTTCCAGTGTCATCTGGAAGTTGGAGATTGGATTCTCCAGGCCCTGATGCCATGACATCCTTAGCTGGCTGCACACACTGCGCTGGTACCCAAAGCGTTCCTGTGGGAGTAAGCACAGCAGCATAGCCTCGCCCCCAAGTTACCAATTGGGCTGGGCCTTTCCATTCTGGGTCTGGCAATTGTATATAATAAACCATGGGTCGGAGTAATGTTTTCATGACTTCTTCGTGTCCTTCGTGAGGAGTAAACCCTTCTGCATTTAATGTTAAAAAATTTAAAGTATATAATAAAGTATAGAGTGTTTCCTGAATATGTACTGGCCCAAATAAACGATGTCTCATATCCCCTGTTTTTAATTGTTTAAATAAGAGGGCTTTAATAGATTGGTGGGTGCGCTCTACAATAGCTTGACCTGTAGAGTTATAAGGGATGCCGTGTTTAAGAATAATATTCCAGGTTGTGCAAAAGGAAAGAAGCTCCTTTGAAGTATAAGCTGGAGCGTTGTCTGATTTTAGTGTAGCTGGTTTCCCCATTACTGCAATTGCATGAAAAAGGTGGGCAATCACATGTTTGGTGGTTTCCTTTTTAAAGGGAGAGGCCCGAATACACAAGTGAATAGTGTTTGAATTCAGGAACATGAGTAACGTCCATTTGCCACAATTGGTTTGCATGGGTCCCACGGGGATTTACTGCATGCAGGAACAAAGAGAGGGCTCAAGAGCAATGAGGACAAGCATGGACAATTGTTTGTGCTTGTGATAAGGGAATTAAGAAATTGTTTCACTAACATTCACTAGTTATTTGATTTTTCTCTGTAAATAAATTTTTGCAGATTGATGGGAGAAGGCGTGACTAGCTATGGGATCAGAGAATCAAGCATTCACTGATGAAATAGGGAGGCTCCTAAGAGCCTGATCAGCTCTGTCATTTCCTTCAGATAAGAAGCCAGGAAGCTGGCTATGACTATGAATGTGGGCAGCAAAATAAGGTTGTGTTCAGTTTTGAAGCAAATTCTGCAAAGTGAGAAACAGGCTTAATAAATTGTGATCAAGCTGGGATGTAATGTATGCTAGGGGTAGATGTTCTAAAAGATTGTAGATATACTGGGTGTCCACTAATAAATTAAAAGGCTGATCACTCATGAACTTGAAAGCCATAATAACAGCAGCTAATTTAGCTCTTTGGGCAGAGGTTTGGAGGCTTGCTGACTCTGGGCTTTTGTTGACAACCCCCACCTAGCCAGACAGCGTCTGGTCAAAGGAAATGTACAAAGATGAAGGGGGGTGGGGAGGGGAGAGAAAAGCCCACTTGTTTGTTTATTGGACTAGCATGCTACAAAGGAATGCAACTCTCTTTGAAAATGACCGTTTTTTTCTATATTTAAAGTACTGCTTTCTGGCTTTAGAATTTTGTTGTAGAGCAGCAGCGAGGAGGCTGGCCTTATGACTTTGAGTACCTACATTCTGACAAGTTTTAATCATATCAGCCAGCGCTATGCCTCTTACTGCAGTCAAGGGTTGGAGTGCTTTCCTGCAATCTTCATTTGCATTATCTATTGCTAGTTTTAACAGCAATTCTTCAGCTGCCTTGGGATTTTCTACTTGCTTAGTAATTGCCTCCTGGAGGCGATTTACAAAATCCACATATGGTTCTGCAGCTCCCTGCCAGACTGTTGCAAAAGACTTCCCAGGCTTGCCGGAACCTTGTGCGACGCCCATAGGGCACAATTAGCTGTCTCATTCAAATACTGGTTTCCTAATTGCACTTGCATGTCTGTGGTGCTAAACTGTCCTTCCCCTGCTTTCAGGGCTTCTCTGGCCATGGCTTCCATGACTGAAGCCTGCCTGTGAGGGGTAGTTTCTGACTGTTCTTTCTTTTCTAGAGGAGCTGGGGCAGAGGGGGGAGGAACATAAGCTGGTGGGGGGAGATTTTCTTTAGGAGGGGGATTGCTTATTTTTTCCTCTTGTTCCTGTAACTCTGGCTGCAGAGCACAGCATCTAATGCCTTCAAGACAGAGATGCCATGCATGAAGGACCTGAATGGGGGCTCGTGGTTCTGCATGTAACACCCCTCCAATTTGCTCCTAGTCTTTTATCCTAAAAGTGCCTCCCTTGGGATACCAGGGGCACTGCTCCTCAATGGTATGAACTAATGCTGTAACCTCCCGGGAGGGAACAGGATTCTGAGCCTTGTGAAGGAGGAATTGCAAATCATTGCGATGCTGGACTTGAGCCGCCGACAGGGATGCCCCCATACTTACCGGGATCTGAGGATGCGAGGACAAGTCTGAAATCCTTGCCAGGCGTGGTAAGCTGGTTTGGGATGTCCCAGGTCCCTGTTCGGGCGCCAAATGAAGCAATGAAGACTCGGAGTCACATTTCCAGGGTTCAGGAAGGAAGCGAAGCTGCTTTTCTGAGCCTGCCCTCCTTCTTTTATTGACCTCCCCTTTTGCCCAGTACAAAGGTCAGTTGTGTAAACATTGCAAGCTTACTTTTCCATTGAGCTGAATCAGGATTGTTTACCGAATGTCACGCTGTTTGCTCATGATCAGGACGTGCTCAAAGTGTGCTTCAAGCAGGGGGGGCAAATGTGCTTGCCGGACTGCCACGTCAGCAAAGAGTGAGGTTCAGTATTTTTCCTACACATTTGCTTCACTTCAATACTCAGGTTATTCTGAATCCACTGAATTCCCCATGGGGGGGAACAGACACACAACCATTGGCTGCGAATCGGACAAACATGTTTTCTTTACACCTGCAGATAGTCAAAAAAAAGTTCTGGTCTGCAATGACCCGTCCTATAATTCGAATAATCCCTGACTTTAGCTCATGAAAGCATGAGGGGCAGACAGCAGCCACTTAAGGATCTTGTAACTAAAACCCTTGAATTCTCCTTGGGATGTTCTGATGTGCAACATTTGTGCCATCACAATTTCACTTATGGCAGTGGATAGCTAAATGGCACCCATTTAGGACCAGGGATGAGCCATCACAGGCCCTCAGCTCCCAAACGAAGGTGTCTTGATGAGCTCACTCCACAAAAGTTCTCACAGGATTCTAGGGGAAGAACAGATCTAGAATTTGGCTCATAGGAAACTGGATGTCTTTCCTGTGACACTGAGCTGCATGTGACATTGGTTCATTCCTTCCCAGTCTGAAGTGTGATGTTTTAGTTGACCAACAGCCTCAAAATCTCAGTGAGTCATGGATGGCTCCTTTCCACCTGCTTTCTACGCCAGTACCCTGCACATGCCAGATCTTGTCTGATCTCGGAAGCTAAGCAGGGTCAGGCCTGGTTAGTACTTGGATGGGAGACCACCTGGGAATACCGGGTGCTGTATGTTCGTACCATAGTCATTCGAGACTGAAGGTTGCCAACCATGACATGTCTGTCAACACTCTCTCCCAAAGTTATCTTCAATACTCTGGTTATTCTGAATCCATTGAATTCCCCATGGGGGGAACAGAAACACAACCATTGGCTACGAATCAGACAAACATGTTTTCTTTACCCTTGCAGATAGTCAAAATAGTTCTGGTCATAAGAACATAAGAACAGCCCCACTGGATCAGGCCATAGGCCCATCTAGTCCAGCTTCCTGTATTTCACAGCGGCCCACCAAATGCCCCAGGGAGCACACCTGATAACAAGAGACCTCATGCTGGTGCCCTCCCTTGCATCTGGCATTCTGACATAACCCATTTCTAAAATCAGGAGGTTGCACATACACATCATGGCTTGTACCCCTTAATGGATTTTTCCTCCAGAAACTTGTCCAATCCCCTTTTAAAGGCTTCTAGGGTAGACGCCAGCACCACATCCTGTGGCAAGGAGTTCCACAGACCGACCACACGCTGAGTAAAGAAATATTTTCTTTTGTCTGTCCTAACCCGCCCAACACTCAATTTTAGTGGATGTCCCCTGGTTCTGGTATTATGTGAGAGTGAAAAGAGCATCTCCCTATCCACTCTGTCCATCCCCTGCATAATTTTGTATGTCTCAATCATGTCCCCCCTGAGGCGTCTCTTTTCTAGGCTGAAGAGGCCCAAACACCGTAGCCTTTCCTCATAAGGAAGGTGCCCCAGCCCCGTAATCATCTTAGTCGCTCTCTTTTGCACCTTTTCCATTTCCACTATGTCTTTTTTGAGATGCGGTGACCAGAACTGGACACAATACTCCAGGTTTGGCCTTACCATAGATTTGTACAATGGCATTATAATACTAGCCATTTTGTTCTCAATACCCTTCCTAATGATCCCAAGCATAGAATTGGCCTTCTTCACTGTCGCCGCACATTGGGTCGACACTTTCATCGACCTGTCCACCACCACCCCAAGATCTCTCTCCTGATCTGTCACAGACAGCTCAGAACCCATCAGCCTATATCTAAAGTTTTGATTTTTTGCCCCAATGTGCATGACTTTACACTTACTGACATTGAAGCGCATCTGCCATTTTGCTGCCCATTCTGCCAGTCTGGAGAGATCCTTCTGGAGCTCCTCACAATCACTTCTGGTCTTCACCACTCAGAAAAGTTTGGTGTCGTCTGCAAACTTAGCCACTTCACTGCTCAACCCTGTCTCCAGGTCATTTATGAAGAGGTTGAAAAGCACCGGTCCCAGGACAGATCCTTGGGGCACACCGCTTTTCACCTCTCTCCATTGTGAAAATTGCCCATTGACACCCACTCTCTGTTTCCTGGCCTCCAACCAGTTCTCAATCCACGAGAGGACCTGTCCTCTAATTCCCTGACTGTGGAGTTTTTTCAGTAGCCTTTGGTGAGGGACCGTGTCAAACGCCTTCTGAAAGTCCAGATATATAATGTCCATGGGTTCTCCCAAATCCACATGCCTACTGACCTTTTCAAAGAATTCTATAAGGTTCGTGAGGCAAGACTTACCCTTACAGAAGCCATGCTGACTTTCCCTCAGCAAGGCCTGTTCATCTATGTGTTTTGAGATCCTATCTTTGATGAGGCATTCCACCATCTTACCTGGTATGGATGTTAGGCTGACCGGCCTATAGTTTCCTCGGTCCCCCCTCTTTTTAAAAATAGGCGTGACATTTGTTATCCTCCAATCTTCTGGCATCGTGGCCGTTTTGAGGGACAAGTTGCATACCTTAGTCAAGAGATCTGCAACTTCATTCTTCAATTCCTTAATAACTCTTGGGTTATTGGTCTGCAATGACCTGTCCTGTAATTATAATAATCACTGCCTTCAGCTCCTGAAAGCACCAGGGGCAGACAGTAGCCACTGAAAAATCTTATATCTAAAAATCTTGAATTCTCCTTGGGAGCTGGTGATCTGCTTCAATCCCTTTATAAAGCCTCTCTTCAAAACAATGGGCATCATGTAGATTTAGGAGGCTATGGCTGCAATCCTGACCACACTTTCCTGAGAGTATGCCCCATTGAACAAAATAGAACATACTGGTAGACCTGGTTAGGATTGTGCCCTAACTGAAGATAACATTCCT
This sequence comes from Tiliqua scincoides, assembly GCF_035046505.1. NCBI lineage: Eukaryota > Metazoa > Chordata > Lepidosauria > Squamata > Scincidae > Tiliqua > Tiliqua scincoides. The sequence goes on along the minus strand of NC_089825.1, from coordinate 139,295,764 downwards.
CAGTGGATGATTGAGAGTCAGACATGGTGTAAAGGCCCTGTTTCCCTCACCCCTTTGGCTGTCAAGGTTGTTTCCATAGTTTTGTTTCTTTGTCTGCAAAGGCCGATGGTTTTGTGGCCCCAGCACTGCAAGAGTGCTGCACCTTGAGAGTCTTTGAGCGCAATTGAGACTGAGACCAAGATATGCTCCTGTTCAGGCTGTTCTCGTTGCTGCTGCTGCTGCTTTTGCTTCTGCCTCATGTTTTCAGCAAGAACTCTAAATCCAGTTGGGGTCTGCTGCCTGACATTCAACACAACCTCCGAGATTCTTCTTCTGATGATCTTGTCATTGGCGAATTTGTCCCCCTCCGTGTTGCTGAACTGAAGGAGGTTACTTTCAGCAAAACTCTGGATGTGTCTTCACTGGAGGCTTAGTAAGTATCTCTATTTTGCTTGAAAGTTGTACCAAGGGCCACACTGGCAGTCTGGTTCTCCTGCTTCCCATGTATGGTTGTGTGGTCATAGCGCTGTGAGCATCCATGTCACCACGAATGCCTTTGAGTGCAGTTTGGATGGTGGCCTCCTTTTCTCAGCCCCATCCATTCAGCTGTGTGTGTTCATTTTAATTCTCGTAGTTGCCCTGATAAGTAGCCTGGAGTCCCTGTGGTTTCTCTGAGGTGATGGGGAGAGCTTAGCAACTAAAAATAGATTTGAGTCTGGGCTACTGGTATCCAAACACAACCCTTAGTATCTGCTTAATGCTAGATTCCCACAGTTTTTCTCCTTTGAGTGAGAGGCAGAAATATCCCCAATTATTGAGTTGAACTGATAATCTGCACTTCGTTAAAACCAAGGCACAGTTTCCAATGTGGTAGTGAACCTGTGTCTGGTCAGTTCCAGTGCAGACTGGAGGCTGGGACTGCAAGATAGATTCCTGAGATGTTCAAGAGAGTCACACCACATATTGAAATCCGTATGGACGTCCTGTTAGACCTGATCAGCACTGAGGCTAAATACTCTTCTCCTGACAGGGACATTTCTGATCATTTTCTTTCCCCATTGATTTCTGTAGTAAAGAAAAGGTGTAGAAGGGAGGTGGGGAAACTCTAAAAATAATTTAGATAATGATAAAGTATGAGAGATAATAATAGAAAGAAAACTAGAATTTCAAGGAGAACACCAGTCTAGAACCCTTGTCCTTCATATACTAGCTTTCTGCCTGCGTGGATTTTATTTTTGTACAGAGGAGCATATGAAGCGGCACAGTCAGGCACAGAATTATTTCTGTACTGAGAACTACATCTGGTCTAAGAGGCAGGAAGGCAGTGAGGATCTGTCAGGCTGCTGTCAGAACAAAAACCACCCACCCCATAGGTTGGCATCTTGAGTGTGTGTTTATTGATTTAATCACCTGTTCCTTAATTGTAAAATGTACTGATTCATTTGGACTCTGGGCAGATTACAGCATTGACCAACAAATGTACCTGATCAACTGCATCCCTCAAAAGGTTCAAAATCTGATTTAGGAAATGGAAAAGATGTGGGGAAACAGCGGCAGACCAAAGTAATATAGCAACCATCTTTTCACAATGACAGAGTATTTATGAAGGTTTTGCCCTAGTGATGCATCTACACAGTGACTAGCATGCCAGTGACACAGGGGTGTGCAGTGGTGGGGAGGCAGATGAGACAGAGCCTCCCCACTGGAGTTCTTTGAGAAGCTCCGCCGCCATGTGAAGTGCCCAAGGACCCACAACCCACACACTCTGTACATGGGTTGTGGATGATTGGGTGCCTCTTATGGCATCAATGCTTTTTGAAGAACTCCGGTAGGGAGGCTCTGCCTCACCTGCCTCCCCACCCACTTCACATCCCTTCGGTAACAGCTTCTAAGAGTCAGAAAGGCCATGGTGGGTACATTAATCCAGCAATGTGCATTGGGACCTCACACTGCATGTAAATCTCATTTCAGCATAATTCTCAAGTACTACCACCATGTCCTGGCCTTGGCATTTGCTGTGAGTGAGATCAACAAGGATGCCAGCCTCTTACCCAATAGCACGTTGGGATACAAGATCTATGAAAATGCTTACAATGCCTTAGGAACCAGCTTTGGAACAATGTCCCTCCTTTTTACAGGACAGGGGAACCCCCTGAACTACCACGGTGGTGGGAACAGGAAGCTAGTGGCCATCATTGGAGGGCTCACCCCCCAAAACACCAAGCAGATGCCCCATATCCTACATATCTATAAGATGCCACAGGTAGGTGTAATTGTCTAGATGGAGAGGTGCAACTTCAAAGAAATGAGATATTCCTCATCTCTTGGTTCAAAGCTAACTGCACTATCTATTCGAACAAGCACATTCCAATGTTGATGCCTTCTTTCTAAAAACACTTTAAGAAAGGGGGATCAGAATGGGATAATGGCAGAGGTGAGGAATTAACCTGTTCTCTGCTCACATCATATAAAAATTAGCCAAGTGTTAAACTCTTCATTTAGAAAAGTAGGGGGGGAGGGGTCTTTGGGGTGAAGAAGCTCTTAGAAACCAGGGATCCCAAAATTCAGGCTTTTGCACCAACTGTAGAGTGTCTTTTGCCAGAAGCACCAAGGGAGTTCCCAGGCAGAAGGATTTATTGCCCTGACACTGCAAGGCCATTCTTATAAGTACCAGAGCTATTACTACAACACTCCGCTGAGTTGCTTTGGTGAACCAAAGGTGCCTCTGATCTCTTGGTTCTTGATAGTTGGGGTGAAAAGAGACATCTTGTGGGCTTTGGCAGAAGAAAGAGAGAAGAAACCAAAGTAAGTGGAGAAGAAAAGGAAGATGAAAAAAGACCTGCCCTTTTTGGATTCTGCATTAGGGGAGAGGTTTTTTGATAACATCTCTATGTGACTGAAACACATCAATATTCAATAATTTTTTTGCCTTTATCATGTATTTGAGGCGTTCTCTCTTTCTGAACTTGAACAGTAGAGAGAAATATGTGAGTATTCCATATTATATTCCCACCCACCTTCAACCCAATCTAACCTGCTGTGCCTTTAAGATGGAGCATCGGACAGTGCAATCCTATGTGTGTGTTCTCAGAAGTAAACCACATTCGGTTCAGAGGAACTGGCTCCCATCTAAGTGCATATTGGATTGCCAGGCCTTACTAGTCTGTCACTGACTAGGTGCAATGTGACCTGCCACTCTGAATGTATCTTTATCTCCATTCCTATGGATGTTCCAAGATGAGGAAGGAGCAGTGTTCTTTAGTATCATGTAGTATCACATCCAGGGTGCAGAATCCTTGAATTTTTAGCCTAATATATACAAGAAGATCAAATACCATGAGAACAAACTTCTCCCTTGTTTGTCATTTATATTCAGGATTAATGGTCAATGTGTCATGCCAAAGAATCCACTCTTTTCCTTCTTAGATGATTTATGGCTCCCTTGATCCTGCGCTGAGCGATAAAACTCGATTTCCTTCTCTTTATCGGATGATCCCCAATGAAAATGATCAGTATGCTGGGATTGTTGCACTGCTCAAGCATTTTGGATGGACCTGGGTTGGCCTCATTGTTTCTGAAGATGACAGTGGGGAAAGGTTATTGAGGACTCTCATTCCTCAGCTCCTCCAGAGCAATTTCTGTCTTGCTTTTAAGGAAATTATTACAACCCCAAAGTCATACTGGATGGAAGAAAAGCAGTTATATGAAAATACAGAAAGAATTAGTTCTACTCTCTTATTGACCCAAATTAACGTGTTTCTCGTTCATGCGCTTTCACGGTCTGTGGACTCTTTACGAAGGGCTCTTTTTATAAATGAACATTTTTTAAACCACACAACCCGGACAGTTTGGATAGTAACAGCTCAGTGGGATTTTGAAACACTGTTCAATTGGGTCTTGAACAGCCATTAAATCTTTTAATGGCACCTTGTTCTACACACCACACACAAATGATGTAGCAGGATATGAACATTTCCTGGAGACATTAAACCCTTTTCATTTTAGACTTTATTCCATACATGAGTTTTGGTCTGTTGCATTTCAGTGTTCGTATAACGGGTACACACCAGGCAGGAAAATCTGCACAAGGAAGGAGAAGCTGAGAAATGCCCTGGGATCCCGCTTTGAAATGAAAATGTCTGGCCTGAGCTATGGTATCTATAATGCCGTGTATGCTGTAGCACATGCTCTCCATGTGATGTATTCCTCTAAATTCAAGCAGGAAGCAATGGGCTATGGAGGCCTTTGGAACTTTCAGAAAATTCAGCCATGGCAGGTGGGAATAATTTCTCCATCTGTACTATAAAGATCAAGAAGTATGTAGAGACATTCTGCCTTCCCGGGATGAACTCAAGGATCTTGTTATTGGATTCAAGAATACGTTGTCTGAAACACTGCTAATGTGAAATTTGGAAAAAAAGATGTCCTGGTGAACAATTGTGTTTTATGATTTCTGAAGAGGAGATTAAAATAATGTTGCCTTCTAATGTTAAGATTATAGTTTAGCATAATAACTAAAAAAATGGTGAATTTTAACACTTGTCCCAGTTTATTCCTTGGTTTGTCCTCCAATCTAGCTTCACTTCTTTCTGAAAAATGTCCTCTTCAACAATAGTGCAGGAGAGCAAATATTCTTTGATGAGAATGGGGAGTTGGAAGTTGGATATGATATCATCAATTTGGTTGCATTTACCAATAAATCCTTCCATAAAGTCAAAGTTGGAGAGATGTTCCACCAGGCTTCTGGAGGAAAAGAGTTTGCCATTAATGAAAGTGCCATTGTGTGGAATCACAGGTTTAATCAGGTAGAAAGAACCATTACTGTAGGTAATGAATCATTACTGTAGAAAGAACCAAACTGTAGGTTTTACAGTTGCAAGTTGTAATCCAGGTTGTTGGGTAACTGTTGAGATACTCTTGGCTGCTCTTATAAAGCTGGTGGAGCTAGTTGATGATGGCATTTGCAATAAGATATATAGTCAACCTGCATCTTCTTCAAGGGTTACATTCCAGAGTCGGCATGTAAAGCTATAATTGCACATATTCAAAATTACCTTGCAAATCCTTATATTCATAAAATACATGCTGTCTCATTAAAAACTATGACTGGTATGTGGGAAGTGAGACCTATAGAGAGAATAGCAGCTTCATTCTCTCACTCTGGGGTATGCATTTAATAAGTGGAATTGCAGGTGGTGAATTGTCTGCAGTGTTTAAACTGTTGGTTTTCTGTGATTTTTTTTTTTTTGGTCAAGTGCATGTAATACACTTAAAGAGCTATTGTAATTATTTTTTATAGTCAACTGCACATGTCTTTAAATGCATAATTTGGCCCTTATATGCTTGTTGGTTATTTTTCACGTAGGAGCCAAGGGGGCAGATAGGTCTGAATTGGGGCTGCACTGGGGGAAAAGTAAAAAAGTCCCTTTTCTTTACATCACCCTCCTGATGCAGATTGCCCCCAATCTGACACCTCCTGGTTACAGACACCAATGATCTGAAAAGGGACAATCTACTCATTTAATGCATTGTGTAGTTTGATCCTCAGATACCATATGAAGTGCTTAAAATCTGCTCTATGAATGTGACATATTCAGACACTGCTCTCAAACATGCTACTTTTAAAAGCAGAAGAGTGCAGGTAAACAGTCTACTGTCACCTTGCAGCTCTCCCCAGAGTGCTTAAGAGGTCTAATTCCAATTAATTGGGAAGCGAGTAGAGGGACTATGCATTCCTGCTACAGGAGTGTATATATCTGTAACTGCATTGGGGTGGCTGATGGTATAAGTATCATGAAGCAATATGACAATTCTCCCCAGAAAACCTCTTCTGTTGTTTTTAGGTGCTGCCCCAATCCACATGTGTTGAGAGTTGTCGTCCTGGCCAGAGCAGAGTGGTTCGTCAGGCGGAGCCAGTTTGTTGCTATGACTGTGCTCAGTGCTCTGAAGGGAGGATTTCAAGCCAGATGGGTAAGTAAACGCATTCAAAGCTAAATGAGGAGGCCATTCCGACGTTTGTATAAGTGAACTGCGGAAAGGACTGGTTCATATAGGCATAAATGCCTGCAATCACAGTGATCACACAAATGGGTGAATGATGGGCCAATTCTACCTTCTCTTTCCTCTGGTGGAATATGTGTTGTGGTGGCAGAAAAAGAGGATAGGATTGGGCCGAAAAACACTTTACATTAGGCTCAGAGTTCCTGGGCTAAGATCACTTATGGAATGTTTTGGTCAAATGGTGAATTTAATCTTGATCTTCCAGGGCCTTATTCTACCCACTGCACTACACTACCTCTCAAGTTTTCAAGCTTTCTGAAGCTGTTCCTTCTGGTCCGTTTTAATAGGTATATGTTGCATTATTTCCAGAGGAATGCTATGTCCATAGAAATGTGTGAAGCTGAATTAATTAGCTGAACTGGGACATGCCAGCTCCTATTCCACTGGTAAAACAGGAAATTCTATATAATTTATTTATTTATTTACTCCAAAATGAAAAGAAGAGATCTCACACTTGGAGAGAACATGGGGATATGATGAATATGATTTTTAATTAATGCTTTGTTTATTGTTTCTATGGTATACTACAACTTATGAAGTCTGATCATGATTCTCTGTCCATGCTGTATCATTATAATGCCAAACTCAGCTAAACAAAATCAAGCCCTGAATGTTAATCTGTTATCAGAATAAAAAGGTAAGGTAAAGGTTTCCCCTGCACAGTCGTGGTGCTCATCTCCATCTCAACGTCGAGGGAGCCAGCGTTGTCCGAAGACGTCTTCTGTGGTCATGTGGCCAGCGTGACTAAACGCCGAAGCACACGGAACTCTGTTATCTTCCTAATGCAGTGGTACCTGCTTATCTACTTGCATTTAGATGCTTTTGAACTGCTAGGTTGGCAGGAGCTGAGGCAAGTAACAGGAGGCCACCCTGTACCTCAGCACCAGGGTCTTGAACTCCTGGGCTGCCGACCTTCCAGCCAACAGTCTAGTGTTTTTAACTGCTCAGCCACCACACCTCATGCTCTTGGACCACTAGTGATATTGACCACAGGCCATGTGTGTGATTCATCTTGTATTGGTCCAATGGCATGTTTCATACCATTCAGGGTCAACCTACCATAAGACTAAGGCACTGATGCCATTAGGCTAAGCAGGTAAGATGACCCATGCACATTTTGACGTGTTAAAACAGTGTCCTTGTTGTTCAGATGCAGATCATTGTGACAAGTGTCCAGAAGACCAGTATCCAGACAGCAACCAGGAACGATGTGTCCCCAAAATCATAACGTTTTTGTCCTATGAAGAGCCCTTGGGAAACATCTTTTCTTCTTCTGCCCTGTTCTTTTCTTTGGTCACGCTTGTGGTGATGGGGAGCTTCATTCAGCACCGGATGACTCCAATAGTCAAAGCCAACAACTGGAGCATTACTTGCACCCTGCTCTTTGCTTTGCTGCTTTGCTTTCTATGTTCCTTTGTGTTCATTGGCTGTCCTGGGAAAGTGTCCTGCATTCTCCGGCAAACCTGGTTTGCCATCGCTTTCACTGGGGCCGTTTCCTCAGTGTTGGCCAAAACCATCACTGTGGTTCTGGCTTTTGTGGCTACAAAGCCAGGAAACCACATAAGGAAATGGGTGGGGAAGAGACTGGCTGCGTCCATTGTCCTTCTCTGTTCTCTTACGCAAACTGGCCTCTGTGCAGTATGGCTGGCCACCTCTCTCCCCTTTCCAGAGTCTGACATGCATTCTCAGATGGGCCAAATCCTCATGCAATGCAATGAAGGCTCTAATATCATGTTCTACATTGCCTTGAGCTACATGGGGTTCCTGGCCATCATCAGTTTCACTGTGGCTTTCTTAGCCAGGACATTGCCTGATACTTTTAATGAGGCCAAGCTGATCACCTTCAGCATGTTGGTCTTTTGCAGTGTCTGGGTGTCCTTTGTCCCAACCTACCTAAGCACCAAGGGGAAATACATGGTGGCCGTGGAGATCTTCTCCATCTTGACCTCTAGTGCTGGATTGTTGAGTTTTATCTTTCTCCCCAAACTCTACATTATTGTGGTGAAGCCTGAGCTGAACACCAGGGAACAACTAGTGCAGAAAAAGAATTTTAGCACTTGATTGATCACCTCCAATCTTTTTAAGCCTCTCTCTCTTCCCATTCAATATGGTGCCTTTTCTTTTATCCAAATGTTAACCTAAGGCTGTGGACAAGCTTGTGTCTCTTGCTATGGTTGTAAAACATTTAGGAGGTTTCAACCATACAAGGAATAAACAAGGATGAACTGACTTTTCAGACTTGCTTATTAGCACTGACCCATTTCTCTCACAATAGCAGCCAAAGGGATTATTTTCTTTAGTTCTCCAAACAACAGTTGTGAAGATAATTTGTTGTGAAGCATTCATAGATTCCACTTAGACTGTAAATTGGTCCAACTGTTAGACATGGAAGAATCAGAGATGTCATTAAAGAGCTGCCTTATTTTTGCGGGTGCAGGTACTCTGCTAGTATCCGTAACATCACTGACACAGCTGAGCAGGCTGCCTCCTTTTGACAATGGCTGTTTGATGACAGCCTTGCATCACCTCCACATCCAAAAAGTCATCCGTTCCCACTTTGTCCACCCAATTGGGGGGGGGCATGTATATGGGGAGTCCAGGTGCTCACTCCTTGCATTACCTTGGTACAGGTTACATGGAATTTGCCACTCAGCCACTGTCTTTCACTACAGCTAGAACTCTGCCACCACCATGGAATGCGGCTCATGCTCTATTGGTGTCCCTCCATCTGCGTGTGTGGGGGGGAGTAGGTAGGGTTGGGCTGACTCTCTCTGAATTCTGAGTGGCTTTTACATCTTCTCTCTCCATTATGACTATCTTAGTTGGCCCCATGATTTTCAGTTTTTCCAGTTATCCCCAATCCCCGCCATTCATTTCATTCATTCACTGCCTCAGTGCAGAACAGTTCATGGCTGTGGATCAAGCAGACATGTTTCTTACACTTTGCAAAGATCTGAGAAGGCTGCTAGGAAGGACGATAATGATCTATGCCAGGGGTCAGGGAACTTTTTTACCTCTTACCCCCCAAAAAATTTATAAACGCAGACGTTACCCCCTTGATTTGAAAGTAAGGAAATCATACATCCAATAACATTTTGAATTCAAATACTGTATTTAAAATTACTTTGAAAGCTTCAACTTACTTGAAAACTTCAGGTTTTGGAGAAATGATGTTGCTTCATCTTGGATACGAGATCATCAATATTGGGACATTTTGATGTCAGAGCAATATGGATACAGTCTTCCGGGTCCAATCGATTTCTTGTCTTTGTTTTTATGTTCGTAAGAGTGGAAAATCCTTGTTCGCAAAGGTAGGTTGTTGCAAAAGGCAGCAACTTTTTGAATGCTTCCTCATGTGCAATTTTGAAGGCCTTTGCAGGTGTTGACATCCAAAAATGTGAAAGATCTGCTTTGTTTTCAAATGCAATCTGTGCTTCATTACTGCATCGAAGCTCAAGAAGTGACTCTGCCAACCCTTGAGGCTCTTCTGGTACAGCACAAATTTCACATTTAAAGGGGTCTACAATCCAACTGACAGCATGTGAATCAAGATCTGGAAAGTAATCAGAGAACCGCTCTTTGAGTTTAGTAAGATGCCTTATAACTGTATCCTTGATGTCTTCAAAAGTAATATTTTCACAATCTTCCAAGAACAAAGCTAACGTTGAAAAGTAGCTATCTTTTTCTGTTCAACTTTTTGCCTCCAATATGAAAGCTTTGATCCAAATGCAGAAATCTTTTCTCTGGCTGAAATTATATTTATGTTTTTTCCTTGCAATTCTTTGTTCAATACATTAACATGCTCAAACATATCTGCTAAATATGCAAGATGTGCAACCCACAAGGGGTTTGTAAACTTCTCTGCAAGAACATGCTTTTGCTCAACCATAAAACTTTCAAGTTCAGTTTTGAGAGCCCACACTCGGTTCAGAACATTTCCACGTGAGAGCCACCTCACTTCAGTATGATAAAGTAGGTCTGTATATTCAGCATCACCAGCTTTACATAATTCACGAAATAATCGCGTGTTTAGTGCATGTCCTTTGACAACATTGACAATCTTCATAACATCATGCATGACGGCCTCTAATGTAGGTTCCAAATGTTTCACAAGCAGAGCCTGGCGATGGATAATACAGTGGTTTACTTCAACTTTTGGGTTTCTCTCTCTCACAAAAGCCACAAAACCATTAACATGACCCAACATAGCTGGAGCTCCATCAACAGACACAGCAAGGCAGTCTTCCCACTTTAAATTGACGTCATTAAAGTATTCATTAACTTTATTGAAGATATCAATTCCACGAGATCGCAAGTCAAGAGGAGAACAAAACAACAATTCCTCTTCAATTAAATGTAAACCTTTGTAGCAGACATATACCATCAGCTGAGAATTACTACTAACATCCGTAGTCTCATCTAGCTGAATAGCAAAGTATTTACTCTCTTTTACTGAGGAAATAACTTGTTGCCTCACATTTTTTGCTAAAATAGAAACTCTTTCTTTAACAACTCTTGCAGACAAGGGCACACAATTTAGTTTCTTGGCTTCATTCTGACCACACATAATCTCTGCCATTTTCAAAGCTGCTGGTTTAACCAAATCCTCACCAATAGTATAAGGTTTTTTGTTTCGGGCAATCAACCAGGCCACTTCAAAGCTAGCCTTGGATGCTGAACATTGACTGAATGTACCTCTAAAGCTGCTGTCCAATCTTTGTCTTTTGACAGACATTTCCAAATTGACAAAATATTCCCGTGGTTTTGAAGCCAGATGTGGGTGCAAATTATCCAAGTGTTTCTTCAATTGACTCTTTTTCAAAGATTCTGCAGTCAGTACTTTCAAACAAACAACACACTGTGGTTTCATTATTCCTTTGTCGTCAATTTGGGTAAACCCATAATCAAGGAATTCTTCATGGTATATTCTTTTTCTAATTGATGTCATCTGAAGGGTGAAAAAGACAATGATTGGAAAAGTTGTAACCCTGACTGACAGGCTGTGTACCGAATTAGCAGGATGCACCAAATTTAATAAAGATGTGCATTATTTTTACTGGAACACATTGCACACCAGCCATGGGGTGGTATATAGTGAGTAGTTAGGTGTCCAACGTGCCTAGCAAGTTGCATTATATTTTTGCTATCTCACAGAGGATTTTATCATCATCATTATCAATGGCTGGCAGAGTGGTGTTGGCAATGATGTGCTTGCTAGAGACAGCCAAGGCAGGAGACACTGACGGCCCGGCGCTGTGTGATGACATCATCACTACAGCGCCAGGCAGCTCCAGTCACCCGCACAGAGCGGAGAGAGCGGGCGGCTGCGATACACGCAGGCTGTGGATACAGCCTGAGTGTATCGCCTGCTCCCTTCCGCTCACCGCATCTGAAGGTGAGCGGAAGGGAGCAGGGCAGCGGGCGGTGTGCACACAGCGCACCAGCCTGCTGCCGGCCCCCTGGAGCGGGTGGAGAGCGGGTGCGCTGACTCCCTCCGCTACCTCCCCGCCCGGCGCCCGCACACAGTTAGGTAAGGCAACCTTACCTATCGCTTCTTCGTCTGACACTCCTCGCAGGCAGACTGAAGATGGCGGCTCTGGATCAGGTGGTACCCGCTCTCTCTACAGCGCTTGCGCCATACACGTAAACGCTGGAGCAGTCCACTGAGAGAGCGGGGGGGGGAGCAGAGCAGAGAAGGAGGATGCGGTGACACTGACACACACTGACACTGGCCGTCCGTGCTATAATGGACCGTAATAACTGCTGCTATGCCGATAGTTCCGCCATTGGCCAGTGCAACCTCCTCATTACCCCCAGATTTTCACTTTTACCCCATTTGGGGTAATTTACCCCTGTTCCCTGACCACTGATCTATGCAGTAATGATCATAATTACTCTAATCAGGAAGTGAATACTCCAACAGCTAAACAAAGACTCCTTCCCACTTGAACAACAAAAGCCACTGCACCTCTGAGGAGCTGATGACATGCTCAGCAACATCTACAAAGGCTTCTTGCAAAAGGACTAGTTCCTTGCAGCCCCGTTTTTCCACTATGGCAGATGCAAGAGTGCTTTGAAAGCGACTGATGATGCTTGGCTAATTGAACAAATGGACGTGGCCATCAACCGGCTGGGTGTTTACGGGACAATGAAGGAGATCATCCTAGACAGGGCACAAAATGTCTTTGGACTCAGAGTGATGTCTTTGCTGCTGCACCTGTATCGTGTTTCTGGCAATAATTGTAACCCCAGGTGGGGTGTCCTGCCAGAAACGGAAAGCGCAGTACTTAGTCCAACGCAAGATCTCATCATTGGTGAATTTCTTTCTTTCTTTCGTTGTTATGCATTCAAAGGAACTACCGTTTAATGAACCTCCAATTACTGCTTTTCCTTATTAGTAAGTTCTTTTATTGTTTGAAATGATACCCCAGGAGAATACTTGATTAAAAGTCTTGTAGTGTGATGACTGCCAAAGAATTCATTATCCAAGAATGTCTAATTGTCCTGCTGAGGGCTGGAAGTGACATCATTAAGCAGATGATGGCCAGAAATAAGCAATTTGTTTTCGCGTAGGAGCTCATTAGCTGCAGATGACAGAGGAGAAAATATGCAAATCTTAATCTTATTTTCAAGATATGGGAGAGCCCAATTTTCATGTGGGTTACCCTTCCAGCATTGCCACTTCTGCCAGGGCATCGCTGCCCAGCTCAGCAGCTGAGAGGAGCTCTGCCAAGTACTGCCTCAGTAGAGGCAGCACTGCTGAAAGGGTGGCACTGGGACAGCCCAATTATCACATGGGCCAGATCAAGAGCTTCTGCGGGCCCTATCTGTGGGCCCTGTGGGCCTTAGGTTTATTAATAATAATAATAATAATAATAATAATAATAATAATAATAATAATAATAATAATAATAATAATACAGGTATTTCTATACTGCCTTTCTTGGTCCTCAGATTTCTTCTTAGACTTTATTCAAGGCGGTTTACATAGGCAGGCAATTTAAATCCCCATAGGGATTTTTACAATTTGAAAGAAGGTTTCTATGTTTCAAGAAACCACAACAATCAGATGTTTCTTTCTTGATCTGGTCGCACATTCTGGCCTCCATCCTCCCACGCTCAGAGCAGATGGAATAGCTCGGCTCAGCTTGTCAGCTGCTTCAAGGTCGCACAGTGCCGGTGGCCTTGAACTGGTGACCTTCGGATGTTATCTTCAGGCAAATGGAGGCTCAACCCTCTAGACCAGACCTCCTGCCCACCCCTGGTTAACACCCCTTGTTTAGCCAGTTGGCCACTTCTGGCAGGAACAGTACAGGTTTGGGGCTAGGAACAGGGATCTCTGTGCATCTATGCTATGTAAGGGCTTCAGGGGAAGCAAATACCAATCTCCAGGTGCTGTCTTGGGGATGCTGGCTGGTGACCCTTAAGGCCTGAATTGCCACGTGCATCCTAAATGCTTTCCAGCTTGGGATGAGCTGAGCAATTTTGCTGCCTTGACCCTGTTTCTAGGGATTGGTGGAGAATCAGAGGTTGGCTTGAGCTGATCGCTGGTTGGAGCCAGGGTGCCAATACCCCAAGGGGCACACGAACACCTGCATCTGACTCCCTCAGGGGAGGTGTCCAGACCAAAGGGGGATGGGAGGAGATCCCCAGTCAGGATCCACAGCATGAGTAAGTTGAATGAATTCTGTAAGCAATGAAGTGGCCCAATTTATTGGATCTTGTCTCATGCAATTTGTGGTGGGTGCTTGTGCAATGCCCAGTGTGCATACAGTCCCTCAACATGGCTTATGTGTTCTGCTGGTGAACAGGAGGGATCGGCCACAACACATTCCATCACCAGCTTTAGCAAGAGAGGAAATTGGCACCATCCAGAGTTAAAGCCTGGAAGAACGACTGCCACCTCAGTGTCGAGCCTGGTGATATTTTTTTTTAAGAAAAGTTTAAGGTGCTTCCAAGAAGCTCTACTGATCATAAAACTTGACCTGAGACTAACGATAGTCCATCGTACATACAGTATTTGCTAATTTTCCCCAATGAAAATTGTGCCGGCTCAGGGTGCAGTTAGGATTGCACCCTTCATGTTGCATGCAAATAGGATCCTTTAAGTTCTCTGCTTCTGTCAAGGAGATTTTGACCGGGAGGAGGAATTTGCATCTGGAAGAGGTTTCTGTAGCCACACACTTAGCGTAAGCTATTGATCATATAGTAACTATGAATATATATGTGTGAAATTCTACGGTGCTGGTAAGTCAAAATCACATCTTTTTTTGGCTGCTGGGAAAAAAAGATAAGGGGGGAGGAGAAGAGACTAACCCAGGAGTAAAAGCAGTCATGTTAGCAGTGATTGGAGACTCAGGACATTTGCACCAGCAGCTCCCAAGTGCCTGATGGTAGCACCCCTCTCATGCCATTGTAAATGGACTAACAGTAGCAGATCGCAAGATTCACTGCCATAAATGTGTGATCGAACTGACCTTTTGTCTATACTAGTGGCATAGCTAAGGAGGTTGAGGGGGTAGCAGTTGCACCGGCATCAAGCTTTAGGGGGGCAACAAGTTGAGGATGACACTAGTGACCAAATTGTGAAAGTCTTTGTGAAAGATGGTATGTATGAATAACACCATCATGTTATATATCTTTGGAAAGGTAATTTAATGCAGAATGCAATGAAGCAAACCGCATTGGAATATCTGTATTCTATCAAAAGTTATTGCCGATTAACTAAAAAATGAAAAACCTTATGGTACAAAAAGTGGATTTTATTATCTCAAAACTGACCTATGAGACTAATTGTTCTGAGAGCCAATGACATGTTATCATGATACAGCATGAAACCAATAAGGTGATAATATGAGTCAGCTCTCATTTCCATGTACCATAATATAGTTACCCCTGCTAACTGGGTAAAAAAGCACTTTTTCAAGTGATGCCCCGCATATATATCAGCGGGGAGAAAATAACCATCCCTCTTCACCCCAGTGATGGAGATTTTAAAGGGTTAACCTAACTTCTCTCAGATGAGAAAAACAACCAAAATTAGAAGCCAAAGCAGTGACTAGTGTTGCTGTTAAAAACAGGATAGGAAAGCCATTATGTCAAGTTGACCTGCACAAAAGAACATGTATGTCATAGTGTCCCAAGAAGTAAAATTCCAGACTCTTGTGTAATCAAAGTTGCAGGCCAGAAACTTCTCCAAAAATGGGTAACAGACTTCCCAGTTAGGGCTGGAACCATGCACCAGTATGCCCAATAAGGAAGTGGAAGTCACATGCAATATCACATGGTCAGTTGTTTGTTACAGACTACAAGTAAGAAGGTCTGGGTGTGGTTCTCTGAGAAACAAAGGAACCAGCCAAAAGGGTAAAACTTCTGTATCCAACCTGGATCGAACCTGAATCTGAAATCTGTTTCTAATCTGTAAATAGCTGTAAATAAAAGCCTACATTTTGAAATCTAAAGGCTTTATGACTGTTTAGCATTGCGTCAGAGAACGAATCCTAAAATATTTCCATCACCAGCATAGTGTCTTGAACCAATCAGGGGCATACTTTTTATTTATTTACTTAAATAAATTTGATTTTGTCTGGTGTGGGGCTACAAATCTCTGACCCCAGGTAGCAGACTGATGCCTTAGTTATGCCACTGATTGGGGGGAAGCAGCAGAGCAAGTGGGTGGCAAGCTGCTGGGGGGAGAAGGCAGGTTTTCTCCCAATATTCACTTTTTAAAAAACTCAGGCATGACGTCACTTCTGGTTGTGACGTCACTTCTGGGTCAATATTTTGAGCTTGTCACCAGGCTACATGATCATTAGCTATGCCACTGGTCTATACAATGAAAATAGGAATCATGTGCATATTAACTAAAGGAAATTGTCATTGCAGCTTTGTTCCAAAAAATACCACCAACTCCTGAGCTCCTGAGAAGGAGGGAATGTGGAGAAGAGGGCTAGAACATGGGAGCACAGGAGAAGCAGAGGCTGGCAGGCCACCTCAAAAGGCAGGAGGTCTTGGGCTAGCCCTGGCTGAAAGTTTATTTTGCCTTGGGGATGGTAACACTGAGCAATAAGGATACTTAGCAGTCAGAAGCATTGGTGTGTCATTGCACAGAGGTGTAAAGAATCCAAAAGATGCCTGCAGATTACACATAACTGCATGAGCCCTTCATCCTCCACCACTTGCCCCTTTTCACTTCTTTCCCTTCCTCCCAACTAGCTTCACTCCTTTCTGAGAAAGCTCCGCTTCAACAATAGTGCTGGGGAAGAAATAGTTTTGGATGAAGATGGAAAGTTTCCAGCCAGACAGGATCTCATCAGCACCATCACCTTCCACAACAAATCTTACTGCAAAGTCCATGTTGGAAGGATGGACCCCCAAGCTCCTGCAGGAAAAGAGTTCACCTTGAATGAAAATGCCATTGTGTGGCATCCCAAGTTTCACCAGATGGAGATCCCTACTTGGAAGAATGATGTGTATGCTCAGAAGGCTTGAAATTAATACATCACTTTGAAACTTGCCACACTGACAGATGGTATCATGAGCTCTTGTTTCAGAGAAGACCCTGGTCTATCCGGTTCCTACTAATCCATGCTTAAGAGAGGCACATGTAGCAAAGAAAAGCATTCCAGCAGGTCATCCTATTTGCATAGCCCAATCCGATGCCAGGCTAGGCTACTGGATGGAGCACTTTGCGATATCAGAACAGAGTTCTGCTGTCACAGAATGGCTGCTGACAGTGTGTAGAGCACTCCTTGGGTGGCCATTTCACTCCCAAATGGCTCTGCGCACTGTCAGTGGTCATTTTGTGTTAGCAGAACTCTGTTCCGGTATTGTAAAGCGCTCCAGCCAGCTGAATTTCCAAGAGGCATTAGTGCTGCCTGTCTGTTGACGGACTCCACCACAGTTGGCAGAGCACATAAGGCAGCAGTGGTGGCAGGGAGGGGGTGAACTGGGTGGGGTGGGGGAAACAAGGGGTGGGGAGACTGCGAGAGGGATGGATCTCCTGGCAACTGCATGCACCAGATCCTATCTTCCCCTTTTCAACCCTTCCTGCCTCCTTTCTGTCTTTGGTCTTGAACTAGCTAAAGAGGGAGGAGAAAGAAGAGCACCCAGGCACAGTAGTGTTAAAATGTAAATATCTAGTACTGTCCCTTTAAGAGATTTGAGACAAAAAGAGGGTGCAGGCACAGCAATTACTCAATCCAGGAAGTTCACAGGTGGGATACATTATGCAAGTTCCAGGAAACGTCCATGTCTTCAAAAACTTGGGGCATTTAATGTGGGGACAGGTGTTAATGGGAGATTTATGAGGGGGACTCCCTAGTGATGCTGAGGGAACAAAAGAGACTTGAGACATGGACTAAGAGGAAGCTTCTTCCTTCATGCACTTGTGTCTCACAGAACCCCTTGAAAAATACTGAGAAACAAAACACATCTGTGAGCGCAATAAGAGGGGCTCCATTCGTTATGAGTTTGCTTCTGGGTGCCCTTTAAAGTACTAGGTTTCACCTTTAAAGTCCTAAACAGCTTGGGGAGTGGGAATCCAAAGAATTGCCTTCACCCGATCTCTAGTTCTGTCCAAAAATCTTCTGGGGAGATGCTTTTGCACCTTCCCCTCCTATCTGAAGGTCGACTGATTGGGATTTGCAGGAGGGCCTTCTCAGTGGTGACTCCCTTCCTGTCTTTCTGAGAACTTATAATTCCTTGAAGTTTTATTTTCTACATTTTCCTGCTATGCATATTTGTTCAAAAAAACCTCAAACCACCAACCAGTGGCATAGCTAGCGAGGGGCAGGGGGGCGGCCCACCCCAGATATCTCCCTTGGGGTGGGGTGACACCACAAATGAACCAACATCGCTAACATTGCGGAGGTTTTGAATAACCCCATCATGCTATATACCGTTGGATGTGGAATTTCCAGCAGAATGCAATGAAAAAAAAACCGGAGTAAGATATCTCCTTTTCATCAAACTTTGTGCCCCAAAACATGGAAAACAAAAAATGCATGGAGCCCTATGGAAAGCGAAACTGAGCCATATTGCACGTTTACTTGCAAAGAGGCAAACTTGCCTTAGTCCATTGGAATGGGCAGGCTGAGAGAAATCCACCAACACCAGAATGGTTCCTATCCAATGAAGGCAACTCCCATAAAACACCCAAGAAGGAAGTCCCTCCCTCCAAGCAGACCAATGTATTGAGCCCTATGGAAAGTGCAAGTAGGCCACACGGTCGTGTTTACTTGTGAATAAGCAAAGGTGCCTTGGCTGCTGGTCAAGTCAGGCACAGGGAAATGCAAGGATAGCAGCAATGCCCCAATTTGATAAAAGTGGAGCTCAGAAAATGCTCCAGAAGGCAGCACCCCCCTCCCAAGAATAAAACTGAAGCTTCAGCTGGTAAGGTCAATTTCTATTTGTTTTGTATTTGCAAAGCCAGGTGGGTCCTGATAGTGATATGCTTGCAACAGAAGAACACTGGGCACTGGGGAGGGCTGAAAATCTCACTGATATTTTTGTGGGGGTATTATTGCAGGCAGGCTACAGAGAAAATTCACTTGCTGAAACAGGGCTGGCTTCCCATTATTTAATTATTTGTTTTTCTTTAATTCAATTTTTTATAATTATTTATTTTATTTTGCTTGATGATGTCACTTCCAGCCATGACATGACTTCCGGTTGGCGGTGGGGGTGCATCTTGGGTGGGGAGGAGGAATAACAGGGAATGTTGGGGAGCAACTGTGCCGGGGAGTAGGGTAGATTTGGTGACACACTGGATCCCCCATTTTTATTCTCTCTCTGCCCCTTGGCTGTCCATGGACTTGTGCCAACAAGTGATTACGGTGATTAATATTTATATACTACTTTTCAACAAGGGAAGATCACAAAATCATTCTTTTTGGATCAAATGGTCCTGATCCTATGAATACTTGCCCAGGAATCTTCCTAACAGTGCAAATGTATGCATGTTTATTCAGAAGGAGAGTCCAATGAAGCTGACTCCCAGGAAAGGTTGTATATAAGATTGCAGCCTATGTGCATCTGACTCCTGTCTGGCAGGAGAGAAGCAGCTTTCTCTAGTTCGCACCTCTTTTCTCCTCTTTCTTTACACTCTGAGTAAGACTCAGTTGGCTGCTGTCAAAAGTGGTAAGCCTGGATGTGTGGGACACCAATGGGCTTGACCCATTTGCCTCAAGCTCCTTGAGAAGTAATCTCTTAGTCAACATGATCATCAGAGCTGGTGATCTGGAGGCATGAATTCTGCTCCACCTCCTTGGAAATGGAAGTCACCTCCTCATAGCCACTCTACATTCCATTAGCTTGCCAGATTCTTAAATGTACAGGACAATGTGGTTCTTTCTATCTTCCTGTGGATTTTACTATGATGAATCAGCTTCATCCTTTTCATCCCCTTTTTTCTCCTTAACCTGACAATAAACTTTTTGATTCTGATGTTCTGGAGTTTTTAGACCATTGCCCCGAAAGACTCAGGAGTCTGACTTCTTAAGAGCAGAATCTGTTTTGTCCATGCTATTCGGTGGTGGGGACTGAACTGCACCATCACTTCTGGCAGCAGTGACTGGGGGGGGGGGGATTTGTCCTTTTATCTTCAGCAAACTCTTTCATGAAATGTTTATCTACTTAAAAATCCAGTTTGAACTTGTAGTGTGCATCACTGGCATAGCTGGAGGGAGAGCAAAGCACAAATTTTGCAGGGAGCCTCACTGCGACATGCAAGCAGACCCTCTCCCATTCAGAGCCATTCTGGGTCACAAGAGCAAAACAGAGGCAACTTAGTACTTTGCAGCCCCTGTGGTGTGGATAACTGTTGAATTGGTGGAAGTGAATGTTAATTAAGGTGACCAGACATCCTGGTTTGACTGGAGCAGTTCTCAATTCTGCATGCATTCCAAAGTATTTGGATATTGTGTGTTTCTTTTTATTCATTAATTAGTTAATACATATAATTAAAATAGTCATTTAAAAAACCCATGTCATTTATATGGGATCAAGACAGAGTACGTCCAGTTCAAACCAATGGATCCAAAGCATCAGAGCCTCAAAATGTTTAATACGGTTGTTAAAGGTCTTGAGTAAACAAAAAAAGGGAAACACAAGTACAAATGCTCTAACTTGCATAAGGCATATGAAGACGTTTGCACTGCACCGCCCCACTGACTGGTATATCAGAAATAATTTCTCACCATGAGAAACGACACTGGTTGTACAGAAATTCAGAAGTTGTGCATGTCAGAACCCTAACACTCCCTGAAATCTCCTTTGCAGCATAGTGCCTAACAACTACCACCATGTCCTTGCCTTTTGGTTTGCCATGAGTGAGATCAACAGGAATCCTCGCCTCTTACGCAACAGCTCACTGAGTTACGCCTTCTGTCTAACTGTTTTCAATGCAAAAGGATCCTGCGCTGGCACGATGGAAGTTCTTTTCTCAAGACTTCAGAGTCCTCTCAATTACAACTGTGAGAAGAAAGACAAGCTAAGGGCCATCGTTGGAGGGCTCACCACTTACAACTCCAGGCAGATGCCTCAGATCTTAAATCTCTACAAGACACCTCAGGTATGTGTCTTTACCCATAAGTATTGGTGCAACAGGTGGAAGCCTCACAACACAATCCTATGCATGTCTACTCAGAAGTAAGTCTCATTGAATTCAATGGGATTTACTCACAGGACAATGTGTATAGGATTACAGCCTTGGGGGTGGAAAACCTATCTTTAGTCCGAAGCATGTTTCCCATCAAGATTTATGAGTTAAAATGGCTCTGCTCTGTTTAGCCCACAACATGTTAGATATTCAGGTATTCATCATCAGGTATTAAATAATGCAGTACCTGAATTTCTGTGTATAATGTGTATTAGAGCCCTGGTGACTTTTTTTTTTTTTTATCAAGCAGAATCTAATCTCCTTTGCTCTGTTGCTTGAGAAGCCCTTTTATTTCTTTTTATTTTGAGCCCCATTTGCACATGCATGTGGTGCTGGGTGCCTCCCAAGAGAGCATGACCCAAGCCAGTAGTGTGCCTTGAAGCAGGACTGATGGCAAGAGGTCTCAGATCCTCCAGGCCTCCTTTGGTTCAGGGTACAGGCAACTATAAAAAGATCCTGCCTTCAGCTGCAGCCCAAATTCCAGGAACCCATCTTCTTCTTTGTCTCTCACCCATAGCTTCTCTCCTCTCCCCCTCCTTCCTGGCTCCTGCTGGACTCCAGCCTCAGTTCTCCCTGGGAAACCCCTAACATGTGTTGGCCTTTCTTTGGAATCTTGAGGGGGGAAAAATACAAGTGAATTTTTAGTATGGAAACTGAAAGTAGGGAAAGAGCTCAGCACATATCACCCAATTCTCTGCTCCAAATCCCTATTCCTAAACGTTTTAAAAATATTAATTAGACTCTGACATGTGAAATTATGCAGAACTATAATTAGGACTCCAGTAGTCCTGCGCAGACTGCAGCATCAGAAGTCTCCACAATATTTGCTGGACAATGAACACAAACTGAAATCAAACTTCTATTGTGTCATACATTTTGGGGCATCGATTGACATTTGCAGATTGTGAAAGATTTTACTGTGCTCTGAAAATATCCCTGGCATTCCCTTCAGCTCAGCTACGGCTCCTTTGATCCAGCCTTAAGTGACAAAACTCAGTTCCCTTCCTTATACCGGATGATCCCAAATGAAAAGGCTCAGTACGATGGGATTGTGCAGCTGCTTCGGCATTTCGGATGGCCCTAGGTTGGCCTCATTGTCTCAGATGACAAAAGCGGAGAGACCTTTTTGTGGATCCTCAAGCCCAGGCTTCTCCAGAGCCACATTTGCATCGCATTTAGGGAAGTTGTTCCAACGCTCAAGTCTTTCTGGGGAGAAATGGAGAAACAGATTCATGACCAAATGGAACGAACACGTTCTACCATCTCCTCAGCCAAAAGCAACGTGATTCTTGTTCATGGGGGTTTACGCTCTATGGAGGGTTTGCGCAAGATTCTGTCAAAAATGAACGTGATGAAATGAAACCAATAGAGAGGGTTTGGATCATAACAGCTCACTGGGATTTCTCTTCCGTATTCCATCTGGATCTGTTCACACCACAGTCCTTCAATGGCACTTTGTCCTTTTCACTGCACAGAAATGACGTGGCAGGATATCAGGGAATCCTTGAGAAAATAAATCTTAACAATTTTAATCTTTATCACTTCAAACTCTTCTGGTCTTCTGTATTTCACTGTTCTGTACCTTCAATTGGTCTACATATACCAGGAGCAGAAGATTGGGGAGGGGAAATTGAGCAGCCTGCCCAAGTCCATCTTTGAAATGAAAATGTCTGGGCAGAGCTATGGTATCTACAATGCTGTTTATGCTGTAGCGCATGCTCTCCATGCCATGGAGTCATCAAAGTCCAAACAGAAGCTGATGGGGGATGGAGGCACATGGGATCTTCGGAATGTCCAGCGGTGGCAGGTAGGGTGGATTCTCTTGGCAATTGCAACTGTCTGGGAGAATTGATGTTGTCACCAGGTATGTTATGAATAGCACTCTCCATGTATGCTGCTCCTTTCACAGGTTGCAAAAATGGGGGGTTATTTGGAAGCGTTACTGAGACCTGCAAAACTACCACACCTTTTTGGGGGCAGCATACAAATTCTTCTTGATTCACTGCTGATCTGACCAGTGACTGGTTCCTGTTGGCAACCACATTCTGACCTCTAATCTACCTATGTTGTGAAATGTCTTCAGGCCCCAGTACAGTCAAAGTTAAAAAAAGGGGGAGGGGGCTGTAGGTGCTGGTCAATAGGAAAAGAAACAGTTCCACTGTCGGGATTGGACTAGTTGACCAATTAGGCCCCTTCCAACTCTATGATTCTATAAAATGGCTGCTGTCGGCGCAAGGAGTGCCCTGTCGGCAGACATTTTGGGAGTGCTGCCACAAGAGGGAGCAGTGCTCCCCCTCTGTTGACAAACCTGCCAGCAGCAGGGGCAGGGAGGAAGCGAAATGGGGCATGGAAGGGGAGGAATGAGATGCGAGGAGGCTCCAGGATGGGGAGAAAGGATAGGACTGGGTCCAAAGTGCTTTATTCAAGGGGCAGGTGGGGCTTGTTCACCTTAGGTTTTGTGCTGGCACCATTTATTACTGTTTTATGAAGACTGCATGTTGAGCTGTAACTTGGAGAGTTTTGGGGGAGTGGACCTGTGGGTTTCATCAAGAGTATCCTGCATTTCCCCCTTAGTTCAATCACTAAATATATTCAACATTCAACAGAGAAAACGAAGGGCCCAATCCTATCCAACTTTCCAGCTCTGGTGTAGCCACAATGCAGCCCCGTGGTAAGGGAACAAATGTTCCCAAACCTTGAGAAGACCCCAGCGATTATCCCTCCACCACAGGATGCAGCACACACCCCACTGACACAACAGCACCAGCCCTGGAAAATGGGATAGGATTCGACCCTAAAACAGCACAGGAAATATGGTAAATATTAGAGCCCATCAGATATGAAGAGCCTGGGAGATTAGAAACAGCTTCACCTGCAACCAGAAAGCATATTTGAAGATGTGAGAGGCATATAGGAAAGAACATTGTTCAAATGGGGCTCCTCTCCCTGCATCCCTGTCACCCTGTTCACCTTGGACTGAAGGAGTGCCCAGCGGGTGCCATCCCTTGATGAGTGCAGCGAATAAGGGATGAATCCTATCCAATTTTCCAGTGTCGGTGCTGCTGTGCCTATGGGATATGCACTGCTTCCTGTGTAAGAAAGAGGCTTTAAGTGTTAGCTAGTAAGATATTTTCTAGAAAAAGTCAAACGTCAAAGAAATTGCATTCAAGCTTGTTCTTGATCATTGACCCAAGTTCTTTTCTTTCTTCCTCTCCTCCAAGACAGCTTCACTCCTTTCTGAAAAACATTCATTTCAACAATAGTGCTGGGGATGAAATATTTTTTGATGAAAATATGGATTTTGCCACTCCGTTTGATATCATGAACACAATCACTTATCCCAATAAGTCCTTTCATAGAATCTGTGTGGGAAAGATGGATCCCTGGGCTTCTGAAGGAAAAGAGTTCACTATCAACC
This sequence comes from Tiliqua scincoides, assembly GCF_035046505.1. Classification (NCBI taxonomy): domain Eukaryota; kingdom Metazoa; phylum Chordata; class Lepidosauria; order Squamata; family Scincidae; genus Tiliqua; species Tiliqua scincoides. The sequence continues at coordinate 139,271,648 of NC_089825.1, read as the reverse complement.
AAAGTGCCATAGTGTGGAATCACAAGTTTAAGCAGGTGGGAAACACTAGCATGCTTCTAAAGTATACAATCCCCAGTTCAAAAAGAACAGAGAAAGGCTCTTGCCTTTTCTCCCTTCCCGTTCCCTTCTCTGATTTCAACTTTTCAGGGATGACTCAATGCGAAGAGGTTGAACAGTTGCCCTCATGCTAAGAGCAGTTGCATCAGGCCAATGCAGACTCCAGCAAGTCTCTGGATGGCCAGAGGCTCATTGGACACTGGGGGCTCCCTGGGAGCCAAATTGGGAGTCCCCAAGGGTCACAAGTGGCCCCTGGGCTGGGGTTTGGGCACCCCTGGTCTAGAGGGACCATGTATCTAGCACAACGATTTTCAACCCTTTTCACCTTATGGCACACTGACAATGCAGTGAAGTTGTCAAGGCATACTATCAGTTTTTTGAGAGTTGACAAGGCACCTCATGTGACTGATGGGGGGCTCACATCCCCAATGACCCTACAAATAAGTGACCCTCTCCCAAATTCCTGCGGCATACCTATGGACCATTCATGACACACTAATGTGCCATGCCACACTGGTTGAAAAATCACTGGTCTAGCAGATGGTATAAGTTCCTATGGTTGGTGAGGCTGAACTGCAAATGGAAAACAGAGCAGAGAGTAAAAGATAAAACAAAAGGTAAAATGTAGAAAGACAAATCAAAAGGCTAGTAAATCACAGAGAACATTGCTGTGAACACTGATTGCTCCATAGATATTCACTATGGATTAGTAATTAGTGTGTTCTTGTGTAAAATGGATGGGAACCTCACTTTGTGGAGCTGAGGAAAGGCAGCTAGCGTGCCCGTATGGGCACGCTAGCGCTGATTGCCAGGGTAAACCCCCCTATCAGCCGGCAGCAGGGCTTTGCTGCCAGCTGATTGGCTGGCTGGCCTTGGGGGGCGGGACAACTGAGCCTGATCTAGCGCGCAGGCGCTAGACCCGGCTCAGTTCCGTTCCTGGAAGCGACCGGGCAGGTCGCTTTTCCAGGAGTGGAGAGAGGCTGCCCCACGACGGGGCTTGAGGTGCAGGGATCCGTGCTTGCAAGCTCCCGTCACCTCGGCAGTGGGTGGCCTCTGTGGTTTCGCTCCGGGGCGCAGCGACGAGCGGCCCCGTGAGCGACACCGAGGGACAGTCCCGCCAAGCGCTCTGCAGCAAACGCCGGGGGGGGTGACCCGCTGCGCGCTCTGCGGGTGGTACTCGAGGGGGGAGGCCCGCTGCGCGCTCTGTCCGAGCGGCAGCGGTAGGGAGCAGCCCGCGGCGCGCTCTGCAGTCAGCACCGGGGGGGTGACCTGCTGTGTGCTCTGCGGGGTGTGCTCGAAGGGGCGGCCCGCTGCGCGCGCTGCCCGGGTGGCGGTGGTGGTCCGTGGGGTGGCAGGCACCAGAGGCAGGCATCTGCCCCGCGTTCCTCCTCCGCGGCCTGGATCGCTTAGGGAGGATTTTGGCGGACATTGGGGGGGTGCCTCATGGCTGGGCGCCATTTTGGGCCCTGCCTCGTGGCGCTCCGCCATTTTGAAAATTTAAATACAGCCTGTCAGCCATTTTGCGGGTCCCAACTGCCAAAAGGGTCTCTTATTTCCAGAGTTGGGGGACTTCCAGTCATAGTGGTCTGCGGACACAACGCGAAAGGACAAGATTCCGTACTGCTGAGGCGTATCGTATCCAGTTAAAACTTAGAACACAGGGGGCGGTGGGCCCCACTCGGGATATTCCTTCACTTGGGGGGTGGACATGGGGAAGAACGCCCAGAAGTCGGGTGGCAAGGCCACCAAAAAGGCAGCTCCAGCTTGGCCTATCCACTCCCCTCCCTCATCATCGGATGAGGAAGATCAAATGGCTGAGTTGCGTGCCTTAATGGCTCGCTATGACGCGCGCAAAAAGGAGAAGGCCCTTCGCAAAGCAGGGCGGGGTGATGGGGGCTCCAGCTCAAGGGCGGACCCCGTGCCTCGCAGATCAGGTAGGATGAATAAAGGGGCCTCTCTCCCTCCCCGACAGGCTCATGTTCTGGAAGATAAGCACGTTACTGTCGAGGAGGGCGAGGAGCAGGACAGCAACACCCTAGAAGCGCAGGAGGAGGTGGTCTGTCCTGTTAAAAGGCCCCGGCAACAGACTTATAGTGGCTGGGGTGGGCAAGGTGAGCCGTGGGCGGGCTTTGCCCAGGATACTGAGTCTGTGTGGGAGGACAAGGAGGGCATTCCTTGGGCATCTAGCCGGCCTGCACCAGATCAGCCCTGGTCTCCGTGGGGGCCTCCTTCCTTTTGGCAGGGGCCCAATTACCCACAGTACCCCTGGGCCCTCGGTTGGACATATCCATGTCACAAATCTGGGCCCAGGGCCAGCAGGGCACCCCTGCAGTGTGGTCATTATCCTGCTATGGCCGACACAGAGTTGGGCCAGCAGGATGAGGACTGGGGGGATGATTCCTTTGGATTGGTGATAAAGAGGGAGAAGCCTACGGTTTCGTATGGCATCATCGCCATCCCTCTGGGCTCTCACCTCGCCATGTCTGTCAAGGAGAAGATATGGCGGGGTGACTTTGTGGACATGTTCAGTCTCCTTCACATCGAGCCTGAGCCTACCCCCAAAGTGGGAGACCCTGTGCGTGACGAGGAAACCGTCAGGCAGAGGAAAATAGACAAGAACTGGACCAATTGGCTGAATGGGTTCATTGTCTATGCTGGGGTCACTGTCCAGTTGCACCCCAAAAAGGCGGGGAAGCTATTCAAATATCTGGACATTATCCATCGCACTTTGCGCGATCATGCTAGTGCGGCTTGGATGGCTTATGACCGTCAATTCCGCATCAGAGCCGCGCAGGACCCATCTTTGGACTGGACTGTACCCCAGTGGGAACTCTGGGTGCAGTTAGTCCTGCCGGCTAGGGCAGCGTTGGGGGATAGGGCGGATAGCGGGCATTTGATTGCTCGTTCCAGACCCGAGCAGCCTTCGGCACCTGAGGGTGCGCAGTGGGTTCAATCCCCCCGCGCATGCTTTCAATTTAATGCCACGGGAAAATGCAAAAGGCCAGGATGTTCCTTTTCCCATGGCTGCCCCATGTGTGGGGCTGGACATCCCATGGCAAAATGTCCACAAATCAGTGGTCCCAGGCAAGTTTTTTGCCCCTTCCGTGGAAAAAGCCTGGTGGTGGACCCTCAGCTGGTGCTGGCAAGGGGCCCAACACCAATTAAGATTCCCTCCTTGGTTTACTGGCTGCAATTTTATTTGGATCGTTCAGCAGCCAGATTGTTGTTTGAGGGTTTTCAGTTTGGTTTCAAGATCCAAGCCCCGCCTCCAGTTAGCCCCACGTTCGCACACAACCTCCGGTCAGTGACTGGCATGGAGGAGGTGGTGCGAGAAAAAATAGCCAAGGAGGTACAAGCGGGTAGAGTAGTTGGACCGTTTGCTGTTCCTCCGTTGAGGAACTTGCAGGTTTCCCCCCTGGGTGTGGTGCCTATGAAAGCCCAGGGCCAATTTAGACTGATTCACCACCTGTCCTTTCCAGAGGGTTCCTCAGTAAACGACAGGATACTGTCCCATCTGTGTTCAGTCAGATATACTTCTTTGGATGAGGCGGTCGCCCGCCTCAAGAAGTGTGGCCCTGGGGCCTTGATGGCCAAGGCGGATATTCAGTCCGCCTTTAGATTGCTTCCTGTGCACCCCCAGGATTTCTGTCAGTTGGGTTTCCAGTTTGAGGGTGGTTATTATGTCGATAGAGCGTTGCCTATGGGGTGTTCTATTTCCTGTTCGGTTTTTGAGGCGTTCAGCACATTTTTGGAATGGACTGTGCGTTTCAGAACTGGGTTGCAATCCACTGCCCACTACTTGGATGATTTCCTGTTTATGGGACCATCTGGGTCAGGCGTCTGTGCTCGGCTCCTGGGTGACTTTACATCGCTGTGTGAGCAGCTGGGGGTCCCCTGGCACACGAGAAGACAGAGGGCCCCCTTAGCAAGCTCACCTTTTTAGGTATCGAGTGGGACTCGGTTACTCAGACCAGCCGCCTGCCAAGGGACAAATTAGATAATCTTATCGCAATGCTGACTAGCGCCCTAGGGTCTAGCAAGTTGACATTGAGGGAATTACAAAGTCTGGTGGGGCATCTTAACTTTGCATATAAGGTCATTGCCCCCGGCAGGGCCTTTGTGCGCCAGTTATGTGATGCCATGGCGGGGCTACGGCGCCCGACTCACAGACTGTGTGTGACACTTGGTATGAGGGAGGACCTGGAGCTGTGGCTGGAGTTTTTGAAAGATTTCAACGGGATCTCCTTTTGGAGATCTGTAAAGTTGATTGAAGCCGAGCTCCAGGTTCATTCTGATGCTGCAGGAGATTTGGGATTTGGTGTGTTTTTTCAAGGACGCTGGTGTGCTGCCCCCTGGCTACGGGTGTGGGCCCAGGAGGGGATCACCAGGGACTTGACATTTTTGGAGCTCTTCCCGATTGTCGTGGCTGTACACTTGTGGGCTGGGGAGTTTGCCAACTCTTCAGTTCGCTTTTGGTGTGATAATCTGGCCGTGGTCCACATAGTAAACATGCAGACTTCCAAATCCCCTCGGGTTATGAATCTGGTTAGAGTCTTTGTCAAACAGTGTCTTGCTATCAACACTGTTTTCTCAGCCAGACATGTGCCTGGGATTGAGAATAGCATAGCCGACGCTCTCTCTCGTTTTCAGGAGGAGCGCTTTCGGATGCTAGCCCCCGAGGCAAGGCTGGATCCGGATCCCATGCCCCCATGGCTCTGGGGACTTGGTATGATGAGGCCCAGGAAGCCATCTGGGCATCGCTGGCTCCATCCACCCGCGCCAGTTATTTGAGTAAGTCCCTTGAATTTGGTGCTTTTTGTAGGTCGGCTGGGGCTCTAGAGCAGGGACCATTTTCGACCTACACTCTTATGCAGTTCATTTTGGGTCTGCATAATAGGGGGTTATCCAGAAAATCTATGTCAGTTTATTTGGCGGCCATCTCCTTCCAGTCCCATGCTTGGGGTATTCAGGATCCTACCAAGGATTTTAGGGTGCGTAAGATGGTGGCTGGTTTTGACCAGCAATTCCCCACAGGCGCAGCCAAGCGCCTGCCCATTACGCCCACCATTTTACAGGGGTTACACATACAGTTTATTGCCATGTGTTCCCCAGCCTATGTGTCGCTGTTGTTTAGGGCGGTGACTCTGGTACTGTTTTATGGGGCGTTCCGCCCTGGTGAGGTTTTGGTACAGTCATGGTTTGCCCCAACTGAGAGAGTCCTTCAGTGGGGGGGACTGTGTGTTAAGGCCTGGGAATTTATCCCTCCATTTGCAAGTGTCCAAAACGGACCAGTTAGGGCGTGGGCAGCTTGGTGGAGCGGCTATCCATCATCCCAGCATTGCTTTTGAGGAGCCTGCTCTTTACCGTGGCGATGGGGTTCACCTTTCTCCCATGGGTTATGGGCGCTTTCTTTCAGAGTTGCAACAAGGCTTGGCCCTCTTTTTGGGTGTAGGGAAGGCCAAGCACGAGGCTGACCTTCCCTTGTGGCGGTAGAAGTGCGGGGTGGGTAGACAGAAGACCTTCTCCGACGTCCAATCTAAGCCAGCAAGGGCAGGGGTGAGCCAGAACCGCTCTTTGGATGCTTGTCCGGCTCGAGGAGGCAGGCTGGCTAGCCCCTGGTCTGAACTTTGGGGCCTTGCAGGGGTGACCTGAAGGCAGAGTAGTTTGGCTGGCTTACCCTCTTTGGGCGACAGTGAAAGGCGGGCTTAATAACAATTGAGCTACGCCTGGAGTTGGGTGGACGCCCCATGAGACTGGGGGACGTAGACGGCTAGGCCGTTTCCCCCATTTAGAACCCTGCACTTAGTTTGGGTATTGTTTCCTATTTTGCCTTGTTGCGCTTGTTGTAAGTTAATAAAGTGGCCCATTTAATCCCATACCTGTTGTCGGCTGTATTTATTGGGGAATGCATGGTAAAAGAAACAGATGATCTCCACTCTCAACCCCATCCCTTCTACTTATTGACAGATGCTTCCACAGTCCACATGTGTGGAGAGTTGCCTTCCTGGACACAGCAGGATTGTTTGTCAGGGTGCTCAGGTGTGTTGCTATGACTGCGCTCAGTGCTCTGAAGACAGCATCTCGGTCCAGACAGGTAAGCAAAAGAATACAAAGTGACATCAACTCCTGCTGCCTCCATGCCCCTGATCCTCTCCCTTCTCACCCGATTTTGCCAGTAGCCACCCCTCCCCACCCCCACTCCCCCCGCTCCTATCCATCACCTCCCCCCACTGCTACCTTACTTGGTTCTGCAGGGTCTGTTTGGCTGAGCTGCAGCACTGCTGCCTCTTGAAGCAGTGCTCACAAAATGGCCACCAACTGAGTGCTGCGTACTCTGCTGGCAGCCACCTTACGACAGAGGATGTGTCTTCTGTTGTCATAAGTAGCTCCATGCGACAGCCCAATCCGGGTGATGAAAGGTTTGCCATAATCCATAGAGAGAGTATGACACTACTTACATACCAGTATTACATACCAATGCTTTCCAGCACTGACATAAGTGCAATGTAGCTCTGAGGTAAGGGAACAAACATTCCCTTCCTTTGAGGAGGCCTCTGTGAGTGACACCCAACTGCAGGATGCAGCACACGTTCCATTGGCACCACTATGCCAGTGCTGGAAAGCACTGACATAAGGGGTTAGGACTGCACACTCAATAAAACCACAAACTGTGTGCTCGTTCTCCTGTACTATATTTGTATGAATTTGCTTGTTATTTCCAGATGCAGAAGAATACCACAAGTGCCCAGAAGATCACCACCCAAACAGGAAGCAGGATCAGTGCATCCCTAAAAGAATAACTTACTTGTCGAGTCAAGAGCCCTTGGGAATTACATTGATTTCCTTGGCTCTCTTCTTTTCTGCAGTCACTGGAATAGTGATGTGGGTCTTCATTCAACACCACGATACTCCCATAGTCAAGGCCAACAACTGGAGCATCGCCTGTGCCCTCCTCTGTTCTCTGCTGCTTTGCTTCCTCTGCTCCTTTCTGTTCATTGGCCAGCCTGGGAGGGTGACCTGCCTTCTCCGCCAAAGTGTGTTTGGCATCATCTTCTCCATTGCTGTTTCCTGTGTTTTGGCCAAAACCCTCACTGTGGTGGTGGCCTTCATGGCCTCCAAGCCAGGAAACAGGATGAGGAAATGGGTAGGGAAAAGGCTGGCAGTGTCGGTCATCATACTCTCTTCTCTGACTCAGAGTGGCATCTGTGCAGTGTGGCTGACCACGTCTCCCCCCTTCCCAGAATCAGACATGCGTTCTCAGCCCACTCAGATCATAGTGCAATGCAACAAAGGTGCACCCACCATGTTCTACACTGTGCTTGGCTACATGGGCTTTCTGGCCATCATCAGCTTTGCCGTGGCTTTCTTTGCCAGAAAACTGCCAGATACTTTCAATGAAGCCAAGCTGATCACCTTCAGCATGCTGGTGTTTTGCAGTGTCTGGGTATCATTTATCCCGGCCTACTTGAGCACCAAGGGGAAATACATGGTGGCCATGGAGATCTTCTCCATCTTGGCCTCCAGTGCTGGATTGCTGGGTTGCATCTTCATCCCTAAAGTCTACATTATTGTACTGAGGCCTGAGTTGAACCCCAAAGAACAGCTAGTAAGGAAAAGGTAATTTTGTTCCTTACCTAAATTCTTCCTTTCCTCTTATCACTGTTGCACTTTCCATATTGTGTATTATCTTGTTTAAGGCTATAGGCAAAATCTGGTCCACCTTTATGCTTGTGAAGCACCTCATAGTCAAAAGATAATCAATGGTGATGTTGAATGAAGCCATCTCTCTATAAACATGACTCTATTAAATAAAGCAAATGAAACCTTTTCCTTCTGTTTGAAGGGAAGTTAAATTGAGGGCTGAGTTGAAGTTGCCACTCAAAAGTTGCACTTTGCCACTCAAAAGCCACCTTCTGCTTTTGTTTCAGCATAGGAAAGGCAGGATACAAATGTTTAAAATAAATAATTCACAGGCAGCAAAAAGATTTGTAGTGCCTCATTGTTCCATGGAAGTTCCTCTGGAGAGAAAATTGGTGGGCTCACAGACTCATGGAAAAAAGCAGTCAGGCAACCCAATTCCATAGAGAGCCCACGGCAGCAGATCTCACACTCTAGTGCTGTTATGTCCTCTTAACCATGTCACAAAAGCTGTGGCGATGTTGTGAACTTCCAGATGTGGCAAGCACATCTGGGGGGGCTGGGAGCAGCAGGCCATGGCAGCACCCTGATGCACACCAGCAGGACAAAAAACACAGGTCATATCCCACGGCACTCATTTTTCCATTGGGGAGGCTCTTTGCAGTGGCACTCCTCCCTCCCAGCAATTGTCAGGACCCCCTGCATGTGCCACTCCTGCACACTACCTCGTCGAGCAAGAGGAATGGCATACATCAGGGGTGCTCAAACATTCAACTTTAGGGATGCTGGACCTAACAAGTGTATAGAAGAGAGAATTTCAGCAGGTGTAGCTTGTCATCTGTGGGATGACAAGTTGCACCTGCTGCAATTCTCTCTTCTATACACTTGTTAAAGGTCCAGCATCCCTAAAGTTGAAAGTTTGAGCTCCCCTGGCATACATGGTACTGCCCCTAGAGGACCCTGCCTCTCATCCATCAGGCCCTTCTTACAGATGTGTCCTGCATCCAGGCGTGCCAGCTGGATAGGGGACTGTGCCAGCTCTTCAGCCCCAGGATCCAGTCCCAACCCGGAAGAGCATCCCCTTCCTCCAGAAATTCCTAATGACCCTCCACTACCTGGGGACTGAAAGCTTCCAGGGGTCATCACATGTCAACATAGGAACTGCTTAATTATCTACCAGTTGATGTGTTCCTCAATGCCACGTTCCTGCACCTGTCCGTCTATGACACCTTCCTCACTGCTGCGGCATAGCTGCATCACCTCCGTAAGAATACTATGGTGTTATGTTGTTTCTCAAATTCATCTCCATTGTTGATGTGACACATGTGGGTATATCCACTCCACCTGATGTGCCCAGGATGAACTACAACAGACATCAGCAGCACACCCTGAATGTCTAGGCAACCTGTGATGCCTGGGGACTCTTCACCACCATCACTGCCAAGTTCCTTGGCAGCATCCATGGTGCCCAGGTTTTCAACACCTCTGCCATCAAGGCCACCTTGGCATCATGGCCAGAGAGGAATGGCTGGCTCCTAGGTAGGTGTTGGGACTTGGGGTTGGAGGGCCATGCAGTCACATGGTGATAGCCAGCTGCCTCCATCTTAACCATGGCTACCCCCATGGCCTTAGTCCATGATGCCTTATGTGATGGAGCCCCCAAGGCCTATGGCCAGGTTCAACATGGCATACCATCCATGACTGTGATGTGTGTTTGGGATGCTGAAGATGTTCTTCTGGTGCCTGCAACTATCCAGGGGGCTTCTGATGAGGACCAAGGTCGCCAAGGTGTTTGTGCCATGTTCCACAGTATGGCCTGCAGAAGAACACAGCAGCCCTGGCTGATGGGGAAGGGGGCTCACGGCTGTCGTATACTTGCCGTACACTCCCAGGGTTTCGGGTGCTCAGAGTTCTTAGTTCTTGAACCCTAGAGCCTCAAGGACCCCTGTTCGGTAGAACTGCCACCACCCTGTATGTGCCAATGTCTCTTTCCAGGGACACTGAGACCCTCTAGGCTTAATTCTATCCCTTGCAGGCACTGAGTACTTTCTTTAATTTAAAGCCTCAGATCTCAAGTTACTAGTCCTCGATGAGTATTTGGTAGCTTGCTGAACGGCTAGGCAGGATTCTGAACTTTTGTCCCCAACAGACAATGAACAACTTAGTAAAAGGATTTTTACTTTATGAAGTACATAAGGTTACATAAAGTTACAAAAGGCAGCAAATACTAGAGGCATGAAACTTCTAGGAAATATCTCAGCATTAAAATAATAAAGCTAACTGGCTGTCTCTATTATTCCCTAACTCTCACCTGGGTCAGCTTCTGTTGTAGATCTTCAGCCCCAGTTACCTACGAGGCCACATGGCCCTGGCGGGGCAGGATGAGCACCCACCACCTTTCCCACCAAGAGAAAAAGACCAAAGAATAAGAGACAAGACACCCCTTTGGGCTTTGTTCTTATACTTCTCATGCTACAGGATGAGGTGACTCTGTACTTTTTTGAACTGACCAATCAGAACTCTTGGGGACAGAATCTTCTCGAAGTGGGGCTGGATGCTAGCCCTCTTAGTTCTCCCCCTCCCCACTGGGGATTCATGGGCACCTCTCGGTCTGCTGAGGTGTACATTTTCACCTTTCATTGAGTTGTAAATTCCTTGCAGCTAGGATACAAGCCTATAGCCAGGGAGACAGACCAGGGACAGACTGCACTTGCTCCCGGTGTGGAAGGGACTGTCACTCCCGAATCGGCCTTTTCAGCCACACTAGACACTGTTCCAGAACCACCTTTCAGAGCGCGATACCAGAGTCTTTCGAGACTGAAGTTTGGCAACATGGAGGATGCAAGCCACTTCTATGTTACTGGGTTACTTTGGTTCAGGCTTTGCAATGCAACTAGGCCTAAACTGCACATATTCATGACAAGGGCCATGGACATCCCACCCACCGATACAAAGCCAGCCCAGCAGTTCCTGGGGCACTGCCATCCAGGAGCCCATCACAGCCCAGTACATTAGCTAGTGAAGGGGAGTGCAAAGTGGGCCAGGGACTACACCACCCCAGGCACAAACCCTCCCTCCTAGGGCCCATAGAGAGCCCTATGAGAGGAAGGCACCCATCTACCCAAGAAAGGCCCCAGAAAGACCCAAAAAGTGGGGCAGGGATCGGATTTGGCACTGCCGTACTCCGTGACAAACCCATGGAATGCCCTCATGCTGCTGGGATTGCACTAGCATCTTGTCTGTGTTTGATACGCGGTGGTGCAGCATTTTGGCTGGCACTAGGTCTACGTCTGTCAGCAGAAACTGTCTTCTGCCAGCAGAGTGCTGGCAGGGCTCCTTTATACCAGCTTGTCTCACACATAGGATCGGGTTGTTAGCATTTTCTGTGCTAGGCAAAAAGCTAAATGCAAAATATTAAAAGAAATAAGTACGATCTCAATACTGTATTTCACTTATCCTGTTATCTGGGGTGACTTTTTGGTTGGCTGGCTAAGAGTGGTGGACTTCCCCAGCCCCACGCTCAGGGTCAAGGTCTGTGATGGCTCCCCCGCAAGATGCTGCCACCGCCCTGTGCTCGAATCCACACACACCCCACTCATGGGATCGCTACAGAGCCTCGCACAACTCCAGAACAAACCAAGGAGGGCATCTGAGGTTTCCCCGCATGTTCGACCACGTCTGGAGTCTCAGTAAGGCTTCTGCGTGGTCCTAGAGGCATGCAGAGCTTTGCATCTGGCCATTAGCCCTTTTCAGTGAATGGTAGGTCCACTGCTGCTGGCTAAAAGCCACAGATGGAAAGCCAAGCTGGTCACCTGTGGTCACTTCTTCCTCCTATTTCCACTGTTCTCATGCTAGTCTAAATCAATTCAGAAACTTCTACTCAATACCCATCATGCAGTGCATCTGGCCCCTGGCTGTATAGCCAACAGACATAACTTCTTGAGTTTTGAAGAGAACTGAGCAAGTTGGAAATGGCAATTCTCAACCCTGTAATTCAGATAATTATACTTATCTAGCTCCAAAAGTCCCATGGCTAACCAGAGACCACAAGCAGAATTCAAAACAGAAACAGATGAATCCATCCCTGGAGCTGATGAGGCACTCCATCTATGAAGGCTGGTTCCAAAGCAACCTGTCAGCTACCAGCTTCTTCAAGGTAAATTGGAGGCAGGCAAGAAAGGATCAACTGAATGTTTGAGAGTCCAGGTGGGGAATTGGGTGCAGCAGTGTCTTGGTTTTAGGAGCCTCTTTCAAGACTGATTCTTGTGGCAATTGCGCAGTTGGTGTGTGTCGCACAACAAACTTCGACCGGTTTAGCTGTGGACAAGAACTGCGGGCAGATGGCATTGCTGCTGCTCCTTTTGCTGCCTCATGTTTTTTGCAAGCACCAGGACTACCAATGTGGCTGGAGGCCAAGGTCTCCAACTCCTATTGAGGTTTCTCCAGATGAAATACTGATTGCTGAATTTGTCTCTCTTTTCCTTAACTTTTGGGATGAGTTCCACTTTAGTACACGCCCACTTTTCTCACAAAGTGGCTTGTAAGTAGTTCTTCAGTGTGTGAAAATGGACATTCTCAATATTTCTGTGACTAGAAGGGGGAAAGTCGTCATTATCTTTGATCTCGTTATAATGGGGCCATTTAATGTCGATGAATCCAACTGCATTCCCCATTATAAACACTCCATTAATTGTAATATGAAAAAATATTGTCTGAACTGTATCAACCAATGCTCAGAGAATATACTGACAGCACAATCCTATGCATGTCTGCTTAGAAGTAAATTCCATTGTGCTCAACTGGGCTTACTCCTAGGAAAGTGTGTATAGGATTGCAGCCTTATTGTGCAGCATACACTGGTCAAATTTCAGAGGAATCAGATGCGGAGCGTTTGAGGTGCAGAAGTTTAAAAATGTGCATTGACTTTCAATATCATGCAGTGATGGCTAGATATGTAGTTTCTAGAAATGCTGAAGCCAGGGGTTCTCTGCTCTCGTTTCTGCTCTGTTTCAGACTTTGCTTCTTCCCTCCTTCTCTTCCCTCCTCCTGGCCTCCACTCCTTCCCAGTCTAGAGTCTTCTGCATTAGGGCTCCCGTTTCTCCAGTGCCATCCTTTGCAGAACTCGGGACCTTGGTGGCCACTCCTTGGTAATAGCCCTCTTCCCCTCACAAAGCTCCCCCAGTCTCTAGGGCAGGGGTGTCAAACATAAGGCCCAGGGGCCAGATGTGGCCCCAGGAAGCTTTTTATCTGGACCTCAGTCTCTCAGCTTCTGAGGTGTTACTGCTGAAAAGGCGGTCCAAATGAAAATTGGGCTCTCCCAAATCTTGAGATATGATCAAGATTTGCGTACTTTCTCTTCTGTCATTTGCAGTTAATGAGTTTTTATATGAGAACAGGGTCTGATTTCTGACCATTAGTTGATTAATGATGTCACTATCTGCTTAATGACATCACTGCCGGCCCTCAGCTAGAGCCCTGAATGCTAACTTCGGCCCTCTGTATGAAACGAGTTTGACACCCCTGCTCTCGGGTGCCTGCCCTCCTCTCTACATCAGGCCACGCTCATTGCCTTGTAGTGTTCATCTGTTTCTCCTTCCTGCTACCACTGCCCCACCTTCTCTTCCTCTGCGCTTCTCATCACTCCAGTTTAGTAGCGACTTCTCATCCCCCTCCTTCTTTTCCTTTGCTTCCCCAATGGTGCCTGTCCCATTCTTGCCTCTTAGCCTCCACCTCATCCTTCTTTCCTTTCCAATGATGTACCAAAGTTCTAAAGCAGGAGTGGCTGACCTGTGCCACATGTGCCGCTAGTGGCACATGGACACTTTCCAAGTGGCACTCACAAAGTCGCCATGCATTTCTGAAAAACATGTAAATCATAACAAAGAAAGCATTGCAGCAGTTGATAGTTTGCTTGCTTCCTTGGCAACTCCTTACACAGCATGCCCCCAAGTTTCTAACACCGTAATGGGTCCATTCAGGGCAGCCACGCCCACTCCTCTTGGTTTGCTCTAGTTGGAAAATGGGAGAAGGGGAGGAAAAGAATGACAGACAGGACAGAAAACCAATAGGGCGGATGCCAGTGAGTTGCATTCCGCCAACTGGTGGGTTACTTTCTTACCTGAGAAGGCTGGTATTGGTAGAGCACTGAAAAGGCAAGGGGTGGCTGTAGAAGGCGGCAGGGACGGAATGGGGTGGTGCCAACGAGAAGGTGGTGGTGCCAACCAGAGATGACCAACAAGATCAGCAAAGCCCAGTTTGGCAAAGATCACATTTTCAGAAAAACCATCTGCAAAGAGATCCTGGCTAAGATCATCTTTGAGGATGAGAAAATGGGCAGGCAGAGGGAGGCTTCGCTGTGCAGAAGGGCAATGAACATACATTACATGCACCTTGGAACAAGTCCTGCTGGGCTGGACTCAGGGTTGATGCAGGCCACCTTTCTGGTCTCAATCAGATGACTTTAGAAAGCACCAGACAGCACTCCCAGCCTTCTTGCTTTGTACCTTCTGGCATTGGGAGATATACTGCCCTTAAATTTGGAGGCTCTAACAGCTCTACTTATCTGTCATGGTAATCGCTAAAAGTGACATTAAAGTGGATTTGCTCAATGAAGATTCTCTACATAAAATATGGCATGGGGTATGTTGCGGGTTGGCCATCCCTGTTCTAAAGGATCAAAATACAAAAGACCTACTTTGAGATATTAAGTATTACAAACCTCAGTGCCTAGTAGCTATACCTTAGTTCAGAGATACTATGCTTGTCTACACGTACAAGGTCTAATATTCAACGAGCATACTTCTTTATAGCTTAGTGCCTCAGAACTTCCACCATGTCTCTGTTTTTTGGTTTGCCATAAGTGAGATCAACACAAATTCCAACCTTTTACCCAACAACTCACTGAATTACACAATCTGCCTAAATGCTTACAATGCAAAAGGATCCTGTGCTGGCACCATGGAAGTTCTTTTCTCAGCATTTCAGAATCCCCTCAATTACAATTGTGGAACAAAAGTCAAGCTAAGGGCTATCATTGGAGGACTCACCACTTATAACGCCAGGCAGATGCCCCACATTGTCAATCTCTATAGGATACCACAGGTATGTGCCTTCATCTCTGTGTATATTTTCAAGCAATGGAAAAGTTAGGGAAGGCAAACACGCTGTATTTCTATATATGTCTCACCCAGATTGATGGGCCAAAGGACTCTGTTTTGCTCTTTTGCTTAGCATTGGTCATTCATGTTCCAATCAGGTTCTAATTACACTTTGCATGAGAATATGTGCATACAGGATATTAGAGTTAGGTTGCTTTCTAGTTAGAAAACCAGAAGCTAAGCCCTTCTGCTACCAGCAATGTGTCAACTGGTAGTGTTCATAACATGTGCAGGCCTTCATTTTGTACACTGAGGGGAAGGGGAAAATTGGAGAAATTGGTAGTAAAGAAGCAATGGGCAGGGAAAGAAAGTACAACCTGCCCATTTTCTATGCCAAATCCTGAACCCTTTAAAAATTTTAATTGGACTCTGACATGTGGCATTGTGCATAAGGTATAATTAGTACTCCAGTAATCCTGCTCAGACTGCAGCATCAGAAGTCTCCACAATATTTGCTGGGCAATGAAACAGAAATTGAAATCAAACTTCTATTGTGTCACACATTTGGGGCATCGATTGACATTTGCAGAATGGTTCTTAGCTCTGAAAATATCCCTGGCATTCCCTTTAGCTCAGCTACGGCTCCTTTGATCCGGCATTAAGTGACAAAACTCAGTTCCCCTCCTTATACCGGATGATCCCAAAAGAAAAGGCTCAGTACGATGGGATTGTGCAGCTGCTTTGGCATTTTGGATGGACCTGGGTTGGCCTCATTGTCTCAGATGACGACAGCGGAGAGACCTTCTGGCGGAACCTCAAGCCCAGGCTCCTCCAGAGCCACATTTGCATCGCTTTTAGGGAAGTTGTTCCAACACTCAAGTCCTTCTGGGGAGAAATGGAAAAGCAGATTCATGACCAACTGGAACGAACACGTTCTACCATCTCCTCAGCCAAAAGCAACGTGATTCTCGTTCATGGGGGGTTTCGTTCCATGGAGGGTTTACGCAAGATTCTGTCAAAAAGTGAATGTGATGAAATGAAACCAATAGAGAGGGTTTGGATCGTAACAGCTCACTGGGATTTCTCTTCTGTATTCCATCTGGATCTATTCACACCACAATCTTTCAATGGCACTTTGTCCTTTGCACTCCACACAAATGAAATGGCAGGATATGCAGATTTTCTTGAGACATTATATTTTAAAGAACTTCATCAATTTGTGTTCCAGCTTTTCTGGTCCGATATGTTTTACTGTTCATTGCCTTTAGTTGCTCAATATAAACCAGCAGGACAACGCTGCACGGGGAGGGAAAAGTTGAGCAGCCTCCCCAAGTCCATATTTGATACAGGAATGCCTGGTCATAGTTATGGCATCTACAATTCTGTTTATGCTCTGGTACATGCACTCCATGCCATAGATTCATCGAGGTCAAAACAGAAATTGATGGGAGATGGAGGTTCATGGGACTTCAGGGATGTTCAGCCGTGGCAGGTAGAGTGGATTCTCCTATTAATTCAGTTTAATAAGAAACGTCATACAGGTCCAGCCTTGTAATTCATGGACTTTTTATACACAGATTTGACTCAACACAAATGGCCACTGCAGATGAGAAAGAATGTGCTGATCCCTGGAGAAGGGGAAAAACGCATCCCTTTAAATTCAGTTTAAATAACTGACCAGTCCTTTAACAATAGCCTCCTTAATAAGAGAGAGAGAGAGAGGGCAGCTGGCCGACAATCCACCAATCCTTCTCTCTCCAGGGACCCCTCCCTTCCCCCTGAGCATGTGAAAGAAAGGTAATCACTTTGCATTGGTGAAGGGAGGGACTGAGTGAAGCACCTTTGTAAGCCCTTGCAGGATGACTGATTAATGGATTGTCTTCTTAATGATTCTTATCTTACATCACAAAGGTCAGCAAGGTTGTTTTTAAATCGCCAGAGCAAAGAAACTTGGTTTTTTGCATTGATTTGCTATAGTGCATTTTTTACCTTCTATGTGAGTGCTTGGAACAGAACCCACACAAATAATGAGGCTCAACCTGTAATTGGCAAGAGTACCTTGCCCTACTGCAGATATTACCGGCACCCTCTCTCTTTCCTGCTGGTTTCACATATAGCAAAAATGGAAGTGTTTTCTCAGTCATTTAACTAGGACTGGCAAAATCATCTTAGGTTTTGTGCACTCCCCTTTTGGGCGCAGTCCTAACCAACTTTCCAGGACCGAGATCAGGGCGATGCAGCTCCGAGGTAAGGGAACAAGCATTCCCTTACCTTGAGGACGCCTCCATGACTGCCCCCAACTGCAGCATATGCCCCACTGGCACAACCATGTCAGTGCTGGAAAGTTGGTTGGGATTTCGGCCTTAATTAGTCTACTCTAATGAGTCATTTCTAAGAAGACTACAGGGTGGGCCATAATTTGGACAAATTTGGTTGGAGTTTGGGAGTGTGCTTATGAATGTCATCCAGGACGTGGTGCATTTCCCCCACAGTTCAATCACTGATTCTTATGGGCATTCTTATGCATGTCTACATTTACAGGAATGTTAGACTGAGTTCAGATGGGGTTACTTCCAGGTAAATGTGCCTCAAATGGCATCTAATAACTATAAGCATTCCATCACTTTACAGTACGTTTGTGATGGCTGCTGCCAGGGCCGCTCACTTAAGACTAGTGCTGTGGCCCTGGGGATAGGGCCATTAACTTATGTGTGAATGTAACAAATCCAATAGTTTCAGGGAAGTTGCACTAGGTTTTGACCACTGAAAGCAGCTCATTCACATTTCTCTCACTTCCAAACTAGCTTCACTCCTTTCTGAAAAATGTTCACTTCAACAACAGTGTCGGGGAAGAAATATTCTTTGATGAAAACATGGATTTGGCAGCTCCATATGACATCATGAACACAGTCACATATCCCAATAAGTCCTTTCATAGAATCCGTGTTGGACGGATGGACCCCTGGGCTCCTGCAGGAAAAGAGTTCACCATCAACAGAAGTGCCATAGTGTGGAATCACAAGTACAACCAAGTGAGGATTTCTATTATCTTCCTGAATTGTAGAATCCACAGCAGAAAAAGATCAGAGGAAGGTTGTGCTCTGACCCAGAACACTTCATTCTCGGTGCTGTTGTTGTCTCAGCCCTGTTGCACCATGGTATTTTGAGTGTCACAGAGACTTTTTCAATCCCTCTTAGAACCTCCGTGGGTAAATAGGTTGAACTCAACATGACAGAACACAGGAAGAAATGGCTGGTTTCAGGTTCTCAATGTGATGCTTCTCTACTTGTTGATAGATGCTTCCACAGTCCACATGTGTTGACAGTTGTCCTCCTGGACACAGCAGGATTGTTCTTCAGGGTGCCCAGGTGTGTTGCTATGACTGCGCTCAGTGCTCTGAAGATAGCATCTCGGTCCAGACAGGTAAGTAAAAGAGTACAAAGTGACATCAACTCCTGCTGCCTCCACGCCCCTGTTCCTCCCCCTCTTCACCCAGTTTTGCCACTAACCACCTCTCCCCACCCACCCTCCTATCCATCCCCTGCCCCCACTGCTACCTTAGTAGGTTCTGCAGGGTCTGTTTGGCTGAGCTGCAGCACTGCTGCCTCATGACGCAGCACTCATAAAAATGGCCACCAATGGAGTGCAGCCTGCTCTGTTGGCCGCCATTTTCCAAAAGTGGATGTGCCTTCCACCATTGTAAGTGGCTTCATGTGACAGCCCAATCCTGGCGATGAAAGGCCCGCTATAATCCATAGAGCAGAATATGACAATATTTAAATAACGGTATGTGGAACTATAACTAAATAAAATCACAAACTGTGTGCAAGTTCTCCTGTACTATATTTGCATGAATTT
Source organism: Tiliqua scincoides (assembly GCF_035046505.1). Taxonomy (NCBI): domain Eukaryota; kingdom Metazoa; phylum Chordata; class Lepidosauria; order Squamata; family Scincidae; genus Tiliqua; species Tiliqua scincoides. The sequence goes on along the minus strand of NC_089825.1, from coordinate 139,252,997 downwards.
GCTTGTTATTTCCAGATGCAGAAGATTGCCACAAGTGCCCAGAAGATCACCACCCAAACAGGAAGCAGGATCAGTGCATCCCTAAAACAAAAACTTACTTGTCATGTCAAGAGCCCTTGGGAATTATACTGATTTCCTTGGCTCTCTTCTTTTCTGCAGTCACTGGAATAGTGATGTGGGTCTTCATTCAACACCACGATACTCCCATAGTCAAGGCCAACAACTGGAGCATCACCTGTGCCCTCCTCTGCTCTCTGCTGCTTTGCTTCCTCTGCTCCTTTCTGTTCATTGGCCAGCCTGGGAGGGTGACATGCCTTCTCCGCCAAACCGTGTTTGGCATCATCTTCTCCATTGCTGTTTCCTGTGTGTTGGCCAAAACCCTCACCGTGGTGGTGGCCTTCATGGCCACCAAGCCTGGAAACAGGATGAGGAAATGGGTAGGGAAGAGGCTGGCAGTGTCAGTCATCATACTCTCTTCTCTGACTCAGAGTGCCATCTGTGCAGTGTGGCTGACCACGTCTCCCCCCTTCCCAGAATCAGACATGCATTCTCAATCCACTCAGATCATATTGCAATGCAACGAAGGTTCACCCACCATGTTCTACACTGTGCTTGGCTACATGGGCTTTCTGGCCATCATCAGCTTTGCCGTGGCTTTCTTTGCCAGAAAACTGCCAGATACTTTCAATGAAGCCAAGCTGATCACCTTCAGCATGCTGGTGTTTTGCAGTGTCTGGGTATCATTTATCCCGGCCTACTTGAGCACCAAGGGGAAATATATGGTGGCCGTGGAGATCTTCTCCATCTTGGCCTCCAGTGCTGGATTGCTGGGTTGCATCTTCATCCCTAAAATCTACATTATTGTTCTGAAGCCTGAACTGAATACCAGGGAACAGCTAGTAAGGAAAAAGGATTTTGCTACCTGACTGAACTTCTCTTTCTTCTTATTTGTCTCGTTATTTTCCCCCTCACATTTATGGTTTGTCTTTTAAAAAAATTGTTAAGTCCAACTACTTTGATGTTTGTAAAACACTTTGGAACATGCATGCATTTAATACATTAGAAAAGTTTCCTCATATGTCATTTTTTTTGCCCAATTATTGTTCCAGCAGAGCCCTGCTTTTAACTTGATGAAAAAGAATGTGTATACACACACAAGCAAACACAGAGATAGATAGATAGATAGATAGATAGATAGATAGATAGAGAGAGAGAGAGAGAGAGAGAGAGAGAGAGAGAGAGAGAGAGAGGTTGATTACCCCTTATCTGGAATTCCAAAATCCAGAATGTTCCAAAATCTGAGTCTTTCGCATGCTGACAGGACCTTGGTGGGAATAGCACAAAACGTGCAAAGGGAGTAGCTGGCCCCAGAGCATACATCTCTTCAAAGCCCACGAGATCTCCGCCATGTCGCCCAAGTCGAGCTGGGTGCCAAATTCCAAGGCCGCTGCCCTCTTCCTCGCCCAAAACACAGTGGAGTGTCCAATAAGAACATAAGAATGATGCGGACACAGGTGGGGAACACTGTGCAGTGACCTGAAAATACAGAAAGGAGTGTAAGTAACCTGAATCTGTAACCTAAGACCTGTAACAGTACGCCTTAAGTGTCCATCACACTGGGCAAAAGAACTAGGAACTATCACACCAGTCCCTGACCAGGCCGCAGCCATGGCCCCCACATGGGACGCCCATCACACCGGGCACCCAAACACTCACTCAGTGGTACCTATGACACCAGGTTCTGTTCATCCGCAGGCCAGGCCAGCACATAGCCTATTGGCCTAGTACTTACTTAGGTAGAACTTAGAAGCGACCAACCTCCACTGGCCGATGCATTAATATCCACTGGTGAAAGACTAATACTGCTGCAACAGATGCTGCCCCAATTCTGAATGAATGCAGCCCACCCATGTAGGGTGCTGAATACCAACCAGCCACTGCAAGGCAAACACTGGGCAATGAAGGCCTGCTTCACTTGCAAATGTAGCCCATACAGTGTGCTGAATGCTTGCCAGCCACTGCCAGGTAACCAGGGGCCAATGAAGTCCTCTTTCACTCACAAAAACCTATTCCTACAAAGAGTGCTAAATGCCCACCAGCTACTTCCTGGAAACCATTGGCAACTAAAGAACATCACTTGTAAGTGTAGCCCCATATAGGGGAATGAAACTCTCTGGTTACTGCCAGGCAAACACGGACCAATGAAGACCTATTTTACTTGCAAATTCTGCTGCATCTAGGGTCCTGAATGCCCACCAGCCACTGCCTGCCAAACATTGGCCAATAAATACCATTTTCACTTGCAAACATAGCCCCATATAGGGTGCTGAATGCTTGCCGTCTACTGCCGGGCAACTATATGCTAGTAAATGCCTACTTCACTTACAAATGTAGTCCCATATAGGGTGCTGAATACTTGCTGGCTATTGCCAGGCAACTATGGGCCAGTAAAGCCTACTTCACTTGCAAACATAGTCCCAAATAGGGTGCTGAATACTTGCTGGCTATTGCCAGGCAACTATGGGCCAGTAAAGCCTACTTCACTTGCAAACATAGTCCCAAATAGGGTGCTGAAAGCTTGCTGACAACTGCCTTGCAACCATGGACCAATAAAGGCCTTCTTCATTTACAAATGTTGACCCACATAGAGTGCTGAATGCCCAGCTGCTACTGCCGGAGAAACATGGGCAAATAAATGCACCTGCAGATATAGCCCCAGAGAGGGTTCTGAACGCTCGCTGGCTGCTGCCAGGCAACTATGGGCCACTATAGGCTTATTTCACTTGTTAATGTAGTCCCATATACTGTGCTGAATGCTTGCTGGCTACTGCAATGAAAACATGGGCCAATAAAGTAATATTGAACCTACAAAGCAACTCCTGTATAGGGTGCCAAATGCTTGCCAGCTATTGCCAGGCAACGATGGGCCAAATATAGCCTCAGATAGGGTGCTGAACTGTCATTAGCTACTGCCAGGCAATTATGGGCCGTTGAAGGCCTGCTTCACCTACAAAGGTAGCCCCATACAGAGTGCTGAAAATAGAGTGGCACTGCCAGGCAACCAGGGGCTATTGAAAGGCTGGACTAAACAACTTACAAATGTAGTCCAAAATAGGGTGCTGAATGCTTGCTGGTCACTGCCAGACAACCATGGGCCCAAGAAGGCCTAATCTACTTGCTGGCATAGCCTGTGGTGTAGCTAACGATCATGTAACCTAGTGCCAAGCTCAAAATGTTGCCCTGGAAGTGAAGTCACAACCGGAAGTGACATCACACCTAGGCTTTTTAAAAAGTGAAAATTGGGCGGAAACCTGCCTCCTCCCCCCAGCAGCTCATCACCCACTTGCTCTGCTGCCTCCCCCCAGTCAGTGGCATAGCTAAGGCATCAATCTGATAGCTGGGGTCAAAGAAGATTTTGTAGCCCCCACATGATAAAAACAAATTTAATTAAATAAATAAAAAGTTATTGGTTCCATGCTGTATCATAAGAATATCTCATTGGCACTCAGAACAATCAGACTCAGGTCAGTTTGGAGTTAAGCAAATCCACTTTTTGTTCTATAAGACAGTTGTGCTTTCATTTTCTGGTAAATTGGCCATAACTTTTGATAGAATACAGATATTCCAATCTGGTTTGTTTAACTGCATTCTGCATTGAATTACCTTTCCAATGATATATAATATGATGGTATTAGTTATACATAGCAAGATTTTCACAATTTTGGTCACTAGTATCAAGCTCAGGTTGTTGCCCCCCTAAAGCTTGATGCCCGGTGCAACTGCTACACCCTGCACCCCCTTAGCTACGCCACTGGGCATAGCCCATATAAGATGGGGATGAATTAACCACCTGAATGCAATTTGGTCATGAGTGGCCTGAGCTAAGACTGACCTAAACTTATGGGGAAATAGTGAAGGAATGGGAGCATTCTGATGCAAAATACAGAGAATGTGACCGATCAATCCCCTATACATATCTAATCTTGCTGCTCAGGAACACGTTTTGCCATAGTAAGGAAGACCAAACAAAGGAGTCTATGAGACCTGAGCCTCCATCTAATGGTCTTAGTAATGTCAAGCAAGCATGGTGTGCAGTAAGTAAGCTGCTGCTATGATTCTGATTCTGATTCTGATTCTGATTCTGATTCTGATTCTGATTATGATTATGATTATAAAAACACTGCAAATTAAAGGGCATGTCCCCAATCATGTGTGTAGAAATCTTCATTGATGATTAAGGAGTAACCTGTAGCCCTTCTGATAATCCAGGAGTGCTGACTGAGTTTACAAAACATTTGAGAGTGCTGTATAAAGACATATGCCGCCAGTGATAGCAATGACACTATTCTGGGCCAAAGGAGTGGCAAACAAACCACCCTGATATCAATGCCTTCCCAAGGGACCACTTAGGACCCAGTCCTATCCAATCCTCCAGCACCACTGCTGCTGCAATGCAGCCCTGAAGAAAGGAAACAAATGTTCCCCTATCTGGAGGAGGCCTCCATGACTGCTCCCCCACTGCAGGGTGCAGTGGGTGTCTTATTGGCACGGCTGCACCAGCACTGGAAAACCAGACAGGACCTGGCCCTTCTTTATTTCTCAGATGCTATACTACCTTTACTTGAAGGAGCTCAGGGTAATGCACATGGTTCTGTCTCTCCCTTGTCCCCTACAGCAACACTGTGAGTGAGGTTAAACTGAGAGACAATGACTTGCCAAAGTCACCCCAAAAGTATCATGGCCAAGCAGGGGCTGACCTGGATCTTCAAGATCCAGCCCCTCCCCAGAGCCACCACCCCTCAGGCTCTCTGGTTCCAATATTCAAATAGATCCTAATTTTTCCCCAGGGAGGTCTCTCCCCATAAATGAAGCAAGAAATGACATACAAAGAGGGTTTGAAAGGGGCTGTGCAACCCTCATGATTTTGATTGGCTTTGCCTTGCAGAAGTTCAGAGGTGGCCTCACTCCAATGAGCAGTTCCAAGCAGGCCTGTATCCTCTTGCAGAGACAGGCAGCCTCCTTAACCTGTCCCCTTATTCCCTGGACATCATATCATCTACCCAGGAAGCCTTTATTCACTGATCACTCCCTGGCCGCTGCAGTTGGACAAGCTGGGTGGGGAGAGGAAGCAACTGGGGCAGCACAAGCAGCACAAACAGGCCTCCCTCATCCTGACAGACACTCACATAGAAGCTTTAAGAATCCACACATTTGTTCACTATGTAGAACAACCTAACAGTAAATTCTAAGTTCCCCCTTTAATATATATGCCACCTTTTGTCATCTGATATTACTCTATAGTTGTATGCCAATAAATTCACATATTAAGAGTAAGCAGTGGGAGGTCAACTTGTGTCTCTGCAATGATGAATGCTTGTGCTGCCAAAGGGGAGGGAAGCGGCCAGGCAGAAACAAGCACAGCAAATGGGAAAGTTCCTAAGAAGTCTACGCGGCCTGTGATCAGGGCCTCCCCAGGCTGGAGAAGAAAAGAGCCAGGAGCTCAGCTCCTCAGAGGGAGTGGACTCGCCCAGGACTAGAGTGGCCACCTGAGGAGAAAGCCAAGAGGCAACTGGCAAGTGGCTGCCATGAAGAGCACCGGGAAAGGAGGAGCTTGTTAAGGGCAAAAAGGCACGAGCAGGCAAAGAAAACACTGCCAGCAATAAAAGAGAAGTGGAGGGGGCAGAAAAGTGCCAGAAAAAAGGGACACCGAGGCAGGAGGGCAGGGCTGGTGCAGAAGCTGGTTCACTTGGCTGTGACCAGACTGTTAGCAAGAGCTAGTTTTGTAGCCCTGATAGAAGATGACAGAATGGATAGGATAAATGCTTAAAAGAGTGTTATGCTATTATGGCAGATGTTTAGAAGCTGAGATGCTTACAAAAAGCTTAAAAGCTAGTCTCTGCTTCAACCAGGTCTGAAAACTGCAGGCTGGCAGCTAGATTTGGCAGAATGTCAGGAAGCTCTTGGCAGCATACCAAGGCATCAGATAACAGTTCCAAACAATGCGCACATTGAAGGCACTGTCTTGTGAAAAGGGAGGATGAGAGAGGGAAACTCCCAAGTCATCTCAAGCTCCTTGCTTGTAAACAGAGAACAATGAGCAAATGAAAACCCTTGGCAAAAAGCATTTTTGCAGATTTAAAATCATAATGCTTTGAGGTTTCCTTTCTAAACCAAAAAGACAGTCTCATATACATAAATTAAACACTGGGAGAGCTATTTAGTGGGTATTATACCAAAAGCATCTTAGCAAGTGCTAAAAAGATTACTAGATTGCTTGCTTGCCAATAATTCTTCAATATTTAATAGTTAGTGTCTTTAAGAGTGTAATCAACATATATATAAAGGCATGGTAGTATGAAAGTGAGTTTTAACTGTTAGAATGTTTAATAAAAATACACAGAATAGTAAAAAGCTATTAGATTCTATTATTAGAAATGCTTAAGCCACCAGTCTCAAATGCAACCTTGGCAGAGGCAGATGTCTTGGCAAAAGCATTCCTAAGCCTGTATCTCTGAGACCTTGAGAACTCAAAGACTTGCAGAATTTGTTGCATCTCAGATAGACTTTTGGCAACTGCTTATGGACAGAGCAGGGAAAGTACACGGCTCTGCAACATTTTGGTGAGAGAGGCTTATCTGTTGACAGGTGAAATAGGATTTTCTAACAAACAGAGATACAGACACCTGCAGAACCAGCTAGACAGAAGATAACAGAAATATCTATGAGAGCCTTTGTCTGGGCTACAAGAGACTGTAGAGGGAGCTATAATTTGGTCAAAGTAAAAGAGAAAGTTTTCTGAAAGCAATCCTTTTTACAATAAGGATTTAGTTTGTCTTGTATTAAATAAATTACACTGTACATCTAAAGGTAACAGGTCACATACAGGGAATCACAACATGGAATAGAGGAAAGTCAGAGAGCTCAGCTTAAACAAAGGTTGGCAGAGAGCCCCATGGTGTCTAGCAGAAGGAATGTAAGAGATAAACAGATGGCTCCTAGCCAAGGCCATCCAAGTTAAGGATGCCAAGAAATAAGTACAAGGACATGCCAAAAGCCAGTTCTGAATATAATTGAGGTTACAGTGCAGGGACAGACTGCACTTGCTCCCAGTGTGGAAGGGATTGTCACTCCCGAATTGGCCTCTTCAGCCACACTAGACGCCGTTCCAGAACCACCTTTCAGAGCGCGATACCATAGTCTTTCGAGACTGAAGGTTGCCAACAACACAGCGCACTCTACTGGTACTTGGAAACAAAGTTTTCTATATGTTTAAATGTATGGTATTGCCTTATTTGAAACCTGTAACTTGAAACCAACCAATCAAATGTTTGTAAGGCTATCTCCGGCCAACCCAGAGCAAGCCCCATCTATGATGTCAAACTCCAGCCAATGGAAAGTGCAAAACTCCTCAAACAAAGGAGCCAAAATGAAATATAAGGGAGAGGTTCAGACTGGGAAAATTGCTCTCACTGCTTCAGACTGGAGTCCCTTGAGATGCCTGTTGCTGGCAAAGAAATAAAGCTTGCAGACGATCACCAGTCTTGCCTACTGAGTTTGCTTTTGAATCTTGCAACACCTTGCAACAACACCAGTTACTATACTTTATACCTGCCTAGACTGACTTGGATTTATTTTTGGGCACCACTGGAGGTGCTCGTGACTGACTTCAAACACTCAGGGCACAATCCTTACCCCCTTTTCAGCTTTGAGGAAAGGGAACAAAGATGGCCCTAACTTGAGGAGGCCTCCATAGCTGCCCCCCAACTGCAGGGTGCAGCACATGCCCCACTGGCACAGCTATGTCAGTGCTGGAAAGACCTAAATGGTTCCGATTCAGGCCATCCAAATCCAGCCGGAGAATCCTGCACATCCTACAGGCCCTCTGCAGTACAGTGGCAGGAATGAGGAATTGGTTTCTCATCCAAGTCCGTATTCTTCAAATAAAATCAAAGAAATGATGCAGCTGCTCATCTGGCACCTGTGACTCTCCCTGCTCCACGTTACCTCTTTCTCAGACGTTTGGAGTGTCAGCATGGAAGAGCTGCGACAGGGAGCTTGCCAGATTGGTGCAGACTGAAGCCGGGCAGCCTGCCAGCCCCAGCAACAGCTGCACCACAGCCCTCAGTTCCAAAAGGCAGCCCATTGCAATGTCTGTATTTTCCCTCCTCTGCCACATGTGCTGAGGGGGAGGGGCAGTGCAAATGGCGGCGGGGCTGCAAGGGCCCCACCAGAATTATTCCCGTCTAGTAGGACTAAGATCTATTCTCTCTGCGTCCAAAAGCAACATGATTGTTCTTCAGGGAGATTCACGACCTACGGAGAGTTTGCGATTGATTTGTCAGGGTTAGAACATAACCCAGGTTAAATTTGCAGGCCTGAATAAGGTAGGGCCTAATGTTTGTGAAGTGCTGAGTCACCAGGACTCAGGTGTAGAGTGAGCCAGCTGATGAGGCATGTAGCATGAGACAGGGTGTGGAGACACCACCCATCCTGATTCGTGCACAGAGCTTTATAAGAGACTGTGAGAGCCCTGATGTGTGGGTCGTTGGTGGTCATGTGTGTTGTATGTTTTGCTGTCTCTGCTTTGTTTTGCTTTGCTGCTGCTATTATTGTAAATTTGTAAATACAGACTGAAATGGTGATGGATTTCCTTGCGTCTGTGCACTCTCTGCGTTGTGGGCTGTGTCCTTGAAGCTGCATTTCGCTGGACAACCAGATAAGGAGCTACTCCCTCCTCGACAAGATTCTAGTACTTTATGAAGATGCAAAGCAAGACCCAACAGAGAAGGTTTGGATCATGACATCTCAGGGGGATTTTGCAACAGTATTCCACCCGCTTTTATTCACACCCAAATCTTTCAATGGTACCTTGTCTCTCATACTCCACGCAAACCATGTGCCAGGATAGGAAGATTTCCTTAAGGCAATAAATCCGTATCAGCCTATGTTTTCTTTCTTGTATAGTGTCTGGTCAGTTCCATTTGAGTGTTCATTCCCCACATTTAACTGGTATCTACCAAGCACTGCACTGGGAACTGCACTGGAGAGGAGAAACTGAGTCGTCTCCCCAGTTCTGTATTTGAAATGAAAATGTCTGGTGAGAGCTACAGTATCTACAATGCTGCTCATGCTGTAGCACATGCTCTCCATTCCATGTACTCTTCAATATCCAAGAACAGATTAAAGGGAAATGGAGGCACAGGAGATGTCTGGGAAGGTGGGAGTGACAGACAAACAAACCAGGCAGGGGGCAGACAGTGGACACTTTCGGGGACTCCCTGAGCACACCGTAAGCATTGCAGGGAGAGGGGCGGGACTGGTGGAGCTCTGCTCCGCTGGATCAAGAACACTGCATCGGGCATCCATGCAGTGGATCCATGCAGTGGAGAGGTCTGACATGGGACCTCTCAACACTGCGCCGGTTATTTTGCAGGCACATACTTGGAACTCAGGATGCAGCGGTTGCCTTTAGGTGCTGCTGCTCCTCTGGATGTCCAGAAGTTCAAAATTCGACTCTAAGGGCGCAATCCTAACCCCTTATGTCAGTGTTTTCCAGCACTGGCACAGCGGTGCCAATGGGACGTGTGCTGCATCCTGCAGTTGGGTGTCACTCATGGAGCCCTCCTCAAAGTCCGGGAATGTTTGTTCCCTTACCTCAGAGCTGAATTGCCCTTATGTTGGTGCTGACGTAAGGGGTAGGACATAAGCACTGACGTAAGCACTGACTTAAGGGGTTAGGATTGCGTCCTAAACCTCCTCCACCTGTTGATCACCACCCACCCATCCAACACGAAACATTAGGTCCTACATGTGTAGGGCTCTTCACACACACACACAGCTTCTTCAGCCTTGCAGACATCTGAAAAAGTTTCTCAATGTGATCATCTGCCTGGTCATTATCGAAATCACTGCCTTCCGTTAGAGAAGTCCCAGGGATAATCTGAAGCCACCTTCAAAATTCATAACAAAAACAGCTGAATTCACTCAGGAGCTGAGGATAAAATGTGCACTTCAGCTTTTGAAAAGCCAGCTACACGAGGCAGGTGTAGGGTATTCACTGCATACAGCCAGGTGTCTGTCGCTTGAGTATGAAGACCTCATGTGAGAAACTTGGCAGTGGGGCTTTGCTCAGCCCCTCTACGGTCATTTCTCCTCGTGACTGATGATTGTGTTCATGGTGCCTCGTGTGTGGAAGTCACTGGAAATTGGTAGAATGCTGTGGGGCTGAGGTTCAGACATGCTGCTGTTCAGATGGTCAACAGTGCTGCTGCTGCAACTGCCTTACATTGTCGTCAGCAACTGCCTTACAGTGTCGTCAACAACTGCCAGTCCAGGCAGAAGAACACCCATCAGTCTCCAGACATAACTATTGGTGTCTTTGCCTCTTTCGGTATTATTGAGCAGAAAGATCTCTCTTTTAAAGAAACTCCAGATGTATCTTCCCTGGAAAGACTGTAAGTTGGGTTGTGGTTTTGATGTCTAGTAATTCTGATTAAAATCAGTGTTGTAAATATAGAAAAATTCCTTGGGATTACATACTTTGGGACTGGTGGCAATAGTGGGGGCACTAGAGGTGGCTTGGAGTGAGTTCAAGTTCACATATAGCAAAAGACCCCTGCACCTAGAGAACTAGGATGTCAGGGTGAACACTAGTCTTGAACTCATTTGATGTTCCCTGCTCATTATCCTTGTGTGGAGAAGTTTTTTTGTAGGAAGGAACAGAACATTTGGTTATGTGAGCTGCAGCCGGTGCACTAAAGTGGTTTGCTAGTGGGTGTGCTTTTAAAGACATCTGGAACATGACCACACATGGAGGAAAGCTAATAGGCCTGCAGGTTCGAGTGTGAAGGTCAATGGCACAACTTAGTGGAATGACACACAAGAGCTATGGGGCACAATGGTGATGGTGTAACAATAGATCACTTTTATTGTGGGGATAATAATGCAACAGCAAAAGTGTGCATTCAAAATACAAAGCAATACAGTGTATCGGATATTTTCAACCTTTTTCAGCTCATGGCACACTGTCAGGGGTGTAAAATTGTAAAGACTCACCATGGGTTCTTGGACAAGGCACACCCAGCTGCCAGTCAGAGTGCCCACATTCCTCAGTGGCCTAATAAATGACCCTCCCCAAACATCCACGGCACACATGCAGACCGTGCGTGGCACACCAATGTGCCACTCACAGGGGTTGAAAATTGCTGCAGTGTATTCACTACTCACTCATACAACTAGGCATAATCATAAGCAGTTGCTAGGGCTGCAATCCCATAAACACTGACCACATGTTCATATCATATGTTGAATGCTTGGGGCTGATCTCAGGCCTCCCCTTAAATGATTCCAACCTAGACAAGAGTCCTGGACTCAGACATGTCAAGGAGAACATGATGGAGGTGCTAATTGTGTCCTCAACTTGGCTGCAAACGTGACAAGAAGCTAGAGAGGCTTAGTGAGTCACTGGCCAGGCTTGTTAAAGGTGATCTATCTGTATCTGCTACAGGAGTTTGAAGAGTTGTAGGAATCATGGGGCTAATTTACCAAGACTACTGGCCTGTGTGATCCGGGCCTTGTGCTGATGGCACTTGCAATCCTTCAGCCCAAGGCTTGGGCTGAGGCAGTGCACAGGCCCCCAGCACAAATGGCTGGAGGCCCCTGAAGGAGTGCGGTAGGAGTGCAGATCCCATTCCAGAGCAGGCGGGTCAGCAGAGGAGGGTCAGAGGAAGGATCAGGCTGGGAGGCATGTTGAGGGAGAGCCTCAGTGACAGTGGTGGTGCCAGTAGGCTAAGCATCCAGACCGGGTCGAATGCAGTCACTTGGATCTATGTCAGCAACAAAGCTGGTTTCTTAAAAGCTGGAAGAGTTTAAAATGCAGAAGGAAATAGATCAAAAGAGGCAAAATGGATACTTGATTAGAGAGACTTTGTCCAATCCCATCCCCTGCCACTCTCAAAGGTGGAGGTGCACACTGCATGCTCTGGGGGGAGCTGGAGGTTTCTGGTGGTACACACAAACGGTTGCCAGCCATTCACACTGGTGGCTCCATTGCATGCCCTGTCACTGCTTGTGTAGTGGAGAGGGATTCCAGTGATGGAACACTTGCTCCATCAACAGAAGGTGCCCATAGGATTAGGCCTTAGGGCTGCATGGCTATTCACATTGACCTGGAAGTAAGCCCCATTGAACACAATGAGGAGACATGCATACAGTGGCAAAGTAAAGAATCATAGAATCTTAGAGCTGGAAAGACCTAAAGCATCATCTAGTTCAAACCCCTGTCTCCAAGTAGGAAATCCTCTTAGAGCATCTTCAAAATAACACAAAACCAGTTTTTAATGAAACAATCCCTGCACTATAAGGGGATCTGTTTGTCACTTTCTACCCTTGAAGGTCATCTAGGCATGAGCAAAGGGCTCTTCCATGACAGAAACAAAACCTCTCAAGCCAGCCTTCCCTTGTCAGGAGTTGGGGAACTGAGACTCCACTTTCCTCATTGGCTTGTTCCAGGAGAAGAAAATGTCATCCTGTTCAACCACCCATAAACTATGGGAAGATGAGTGGACACATCCAGCGGGCCAGGTGACCAGATCCCTTCGGACTTTTGTTCAGAAGGAACTAGTTTGATAGGATTATATTATTTTCCATCTCTTTTTCTTGTTGGGCCATCAAAAGATGTTACCAGGAATTCCTTGCCTGTAACTGAGCATAGTGAGAGCTAGAAAGTTCAGAAAAGCAGAGCTGCATGTGGCGCCATCAACCTGATTTTAAGCACAAGTAAGGGCTATGCAAAGAGCATGAAGCATTTCCATTCTCCATATTGACTATGAACCAGAGCCTAAGACTACATGATTGTCTCATTTCAGCGTAATTCTGAAGTACTTCCATTGTCTCTTTGCCATGAAGTTTGCCAGGTTCGAAATCGAGAAAGATGTCAACCTCTTGACAAACAAAACATTGAATTTTTTACCGATTGAAAACGCTAACAATGCCAGGCGGTCCTGTTCTGGAACTATGCGTCTCCTTTTCACAGGTCAGGGGCATCCCCTTAATTACGTCTGCAGCAAGGAAAAGGAGCTCATTGTCGTCATTGGGGGGCTCATTCCTCAGAACTCAAAGTTGATGCCCCACATCTTAAATATCTACAGGATCCCACAGGTATGTGTGTTCCCTAATCTAGAGAGAGGTACAGACACTAGGATTGCTAGGAGAGCAGACAATCTGGGCTACAACAAGTGAAGACAGAAGACTCTTCTCTATCCATTTAGCACAGAGTTGGAATCAAATGTTAATCAAGTGATGTGTGAAAATGTCAAAACCTGATGAAGTTCTTAAAAAACCACTTTAAGGAGGGAATAATTTATACTGAATTAGCGGCAAATGTATGTGGGCAAAATATTTTCTCCAGTACCTTCCCTTGAGGAAGTCTCCATGAATGCCCCACACTTCAGGATGCAGTGCATAACACATTGACAGTGGAATTAAAGCTGGAAACTTGGACAGGAGTGGGTTCTGAGAGCACAATCCTATGCCTGACTACTCAGAAGTAAATCCCATGATAGTCAATAGAGCTTACTCCCAGGAAAGTGTGGACAGAATTGGAGCCTGAATGAATTATCCTAAGCCTCTTGGTCATCCTGCCCAAAACACTACACCCCAGAAAATGGAGACTTCCAAATTTTTGTTACAGGATTAAGTACAAAAAACTCTACTATATAACCTGCCAGGCATTTGAGAGAGGACCTTTTTATTTAGCAATTATCAGATGTTTGTCTGCCCTAAAAAGCTCATTTCATTTCCCCTTAGCTCAATTATGACCTCCTTGACTCTGCACTGGATGACAGAACACAGTTCCCTTCCCTCTACCAGATGGTCCCAAATGCAAGATCTCAGTACACTGGGATTGTTCGACTGATTCAGCATTTCAAATGGAACTGGATTGGCCTCCTTGTTTCAGACAATGACACTGGAGAAACATTTCTGAGGACTCTCATTCCCAGGTTCCTCCAGAACAACATTTGTGTGGCTTTTACAGAAGTTCTTTCAGGACTAAAGACGTATGTGGAAGTGAACCATTCCTTTTATGACCGTTTAGAAGGCGTAAGATCTATTGTCTCTATGTCCAGGAGCAACGTGATTGTTGTTCATGGAGAGTCACGATCTATGGAGAGTTTGCAATTGATTCTAACATTTTATGAAAAAGCAAAGCAAGACCCAACAGAGAAAGTTTGGATCAAGACATCTCACTGGAATTTTGCAACAGTATTCAACCCGGTTCTATTCACATCCAAATCCTTCAATGGTACCTTGTCATTCACACTCCACACAAAGGACGTGCCTGGATATGTAGACTTCCTTGAGGCAATAAATCCACATCAGCCTGTGTTTTCTTTCATACATAAGTTTTGGTCAATTGCATTTCGGTGTTCACTCCCCAAGTTCAACTGGTATCTACCAAACACAGGGAACTGCACTGGGGAGGAGAAGCTGAGCAGTCTCCCCAGTTCCGTATTTGAAATGAAAATGTCCGGTGAGAGCTACAATATCTACAATGCTGCTCATGCCGTAGCACATGCTCTCCAATCCATGTACTCTTCAATATCCAAGCATAGATTAAAGGGAACTGGAGGCACAGGGGATGTTTGGGCTTTTCAGCCATGGCAGGTAGGATTTTCCTGTAAGCCTTTAATGTGTACGGTCACCCCTGCATTCCCATGGATGGACTTGGATCCACTCTTGCAATGCAACTGGACTGAGCGAGAAGTGAGACAATATTTTCACTTTACTTTGTCTAAGCCCGAGTCCTTTCCATTTGGAAATGGGCTTAATTTAGAGGAGCAATAGATTGAAGGATAACTTTTGGGGTTATTAAATGAATTGTGAACTCTGGTGGAAATGGGGACTGGGAATTGGAGGAGCAGGTGAGAATAACTCTGAGAAAGTTAAAGTATGTAAAGTTTATAATCATCACATAGAAAAAAATGTTCTCATAGGTTTTGTTTGTATGCAGTCTTTCAGGAAATGTTCACAATATTTATTTTCTGATCCTGATTATTATTCATTTCATGTCATGACTACTACTGAAAATAATTATGTCATATACAGGGGGAGGTGTCAATAATGTATGGGCCCCAGGTGTCCAATGACCTAGCCATGCGCCTGCATGTATAATCACAGTCTCTTCAGTGCCAGAAGGTCAAGGTCGCAGATTCCAGTGATATCAAAAGAACTCCTGCTCAACAGTTTACCCCTATTATTTTTCTTTTTCTTCAATCAGCTTCACCACTTTCTGAGAAATGTTCGCTTCAACATTAGTGCAGGCGAAGAAATATTCTTTGATAAAAATGGGGAACAGGCGACAGGTTTTGATATTGTCAACACCATCACATTCCACAATCTGTCTTTCCATAGAGTCAGGGTGGGAAAGGTGGACCCCTGGGCTCCTGAAGGAGAAGAGTTTGCCGTTAATGGAAGCGCCATTGTGTGGAATCAGAAGTTTGATCAGGTGGGAAGGATCTTTTATGTAATTGCTGAGCTATAGTTCCACAGTTGCAGAAGAACATGGAAGTACCCTTCAGCAGATGTCTGGGAATTAATCTTTCAGTGCATGCTGCACTTACTCCGAAGCAAGCCCTATGGTACTCACTGGGATTTACTCTGGATCAGCCAGACTTCTGTGGTTATCATAACAGTGATGCAAGAATAACACGGACAAATGGGGCAGGTTTGTTGTAATGCTTGTGCTTGAAGAATAGGATGAATAACCATGGATAATACATGCAAAGCTCATGCATGCCCAGGCATATGATATCTATGCTCTTTTGTCTTTGTGTTTATCCATATCTTCCTATGAATTGTGAGGCTGAATTGAATATGGTGAAGGGATGGTACATAGGGTAAGTAACCAAGGAGTGAAAACATCTTGATTCATATATAGAACAATTTTGAAAGGACACTTATTGGGTCTACAGCCTGCCTACGTAAACCACCTTGAGTAATATCTGGCAAGAAACATATATAAATATAAGAGTAAATTAATCAGTATATGAGGTCAGAGGAGCACATGTCGGATATAGATGTTTACAGAAACGTGACTTATATGTCATTACTGTATTCTCAGTACCAAACCAAACCAAACATCACAGCAAAGAGAAAACAGTTGATTTCCATATTAAACCAATTTCCTCTGGGGTTTTTTGAAGATGCTGCCCCAATCGACATGCACTGAGAACTGCCATCCTGGACAGACAAAGGTGGTACACCAGGGGGAGCAGATCTGTTGCTATGACTGTGCTCAGTGCTCTGAAGGGAGGATTTCCAGCCAGCTGGGTAAGTGAAGAAGGTGATGCTCCATCCAATCAGTGTGCCAGAAGTTTGTGGAAATGAGCTGCTCAAAGGTCTTCCAGCCCAATCTTTTCTTTCCCAGCACTCAGAGGAACTGTGGCATCCAGGAACTTTTGTCCCCTTCCCCCAAGGAATGTCTCAGGTCCCGCTATGGGGTTTCTCATGTTTGCACCAGCTATTTTGCAGGCACTGATGTGCGAACCTTCATGTCAAGCTATTGGTTGACAGGTTAGACACAGAGGATGGGATATGGCGGAGGAGGCCTCTGCCACTCCCACAACCCTCCCACACCATCTCTTCCCCAATTCCCCATCCCCCGCTCACAATGCCATCCCAAAACCAAAAGGCCATACCACTGCCTGGCAGTCCCACTTATCTCCATGCAATCACATGGCATTCTTCATCCAGAACTACCTACTCCAAGGGTGATGAAAATGTGCTTTACGACATGTTTACAACACCCAGTGTCAGCACTGGAGCTCAGCACCAGTGCTAGGAACCTTTAGGATTGGACTATTAGGGACGAATCCTCAATTCATCATACTGATGCAGTCAGTAAAGCAACAATTCAGCAGAGCATATGGCCTAGTCCTATGGGACTGTTATGACAGTGGGGCAGGTGTCTACATCCTCGTGCCGCCAAGCCCCTGAGGACTGAAATAGGGTTACGCCCTGCCTATGCCGCCTGAAGTTGCATGCCAAAAGTCCCATTCACGCCTCCTAACCCGCACCACCTGCCCTCTTAAAGTGACCAATGGCAGCTTGCAAACAGGAGGAGTGTAACCCCCTGGCCCGTAACAGGCTGGGGTAGGCGAAAAAACTGCCTGTCCTTCAGCCAATCTTGGCAGGCAGCAAAAAATTCCTGCCCGGCCCCAAACGGCGACCAGTTAAACTCAGACTGCCTCCAGGGCAGGCGGGCGGGCGGGCAGGTATTCCCACAGTGCTCACGTGCAAAAAAGGAAAAGGGCTGGGTCTCGTGCCCTTTTAAAAGGTCTGCTGTAGCTGCCAGACCCAGCCCCTTTCTCCTCCCCCTTGGGGAGGGACTCTCATGTCCTGGCCAGGACAAACAAACTCCGATCACTTTTTAATTGGGCGATCGGGAGAAGCAGCACTCGCAAAATGGCCACCAACGGAGTGCTACGTACTCTGCTGGCAGCCACCTTACGACAGAGGATATGTCTTCTGCTGTCATAAGCAGCTTCACGCAACAGCCCAATCCTGGTGATGAAAGTTTTGCCATAATCCATAGAGAGAATATGACAATACTTACATAACAGTATGTGTATATATAACTAACGGCACAATCCTAACCCCTTATGTCAGTGCTTTCCAGCACTGACATAAGGGCAATGCACCTCCGAGATAAGGGAACAAACATTCCCTTCCTTTGAGGAGGACTCTGTGAGTGACACCCAACTGCAGGATGCAGCACACGTCCCATTGGCACCACTATGCCAGTGCTGGAAAGCACTGACATAAGGGTTTAGGACTGCACACTCAATAAAATCACAAACTGTATGCAAGTTCTCCTGTACTATATTTGCATGAATTTGCTTGTTATTGCCAGATGCAGAAGAATGCCACAAGTGCCCAGAAGATCACCACCCAAACAGGAAGCAGGATCAGTGCATCCCTAAAAGAATAACTTACTTGTCGAGTCAAGAGCCCTTGGGAATTACACTGATTTCCTTGGCTCTCTTCTTTTCTGCAGTCATTGGAATAGTGATGTGGGTCTTCATTCAACACCACGATACTCCCATAGTCAAGGCCAACAACTGGAGCATCACCTGTGCCCTCCTCTGCTCTCTGCTGCTTTGCTTCCTCTGCTCCTTTCTGTTCATTGGCCAGCCTGGGAGGGTGACCTGCCTTCTCCGCCAAAGCGTGTTTGGCATCATCTTCTCCATTGCTGTTTCCTGTGTTTTGGCCAAAACCCTCACCGTGGTGGTGGCCTTCATGGCCACCAAGCCTGGAAACAAAATGAGGAAATGGGTAGGGAAAAGACTGGCAGTGTCGGTCATCATACTCTCTTCTCTGACTCAGAGTGCCATCTGTGCAGTGTGGCTGACCACATCTCCCCCCTTCCCAGAATCAGATATGCGTTCTCAGCCCACTCAAATCATAGTGCAAAGCAACGAAGGTGCACCCACCATGTTCTACACTGTGCTTGGCTACATGGGCTTTCTGGCCATCATCAGCTTTGCCGTGGCTTTCTTTGCCAGAAAACTGCCAGATACTTTCAATGAAGCCAAGTTGATCACCTTCAGCATGCTGGTGTTTTGCAGTGTCTGGGTATCATTTATCCCGGCCTACTTGAGCACCAAGGGGAAATACATGATGGCCGTGGAGATCTTCTCCATCTTGGCTTCCAGTGCTGGATTGCTGGGTTGCATCTTCATCCCTAAAGTCTACATTATTGTACTGAGGCCTGAGTTGAACACCAAAGAACAGCTAGTAAGGAAAAAGTAATTTTGGTCCTTACCTAAATTCTTCCTTTCCTCTTATCACTGTTGCACTTTCCGTATTGTCTATTATCTTGTTTAAGGCTATAGGCTATGTGCAAAATCCGGTCCACCTTTATGCTTGTGAAGCACCTCATAGTCAAAAGATAATCAATGGTGATGTTGAATGAAGCCATCTCTCTATAAACATTACTCTATTAACTAAAGCAAATGATACCTTTTCCTGCTGTTTGAAGGGAAGTTAAATTGAGGGCTGAGCTGAAGTTGCCACTCAAAAGTTGCACTTTGCCACTCAAAAGCCACCTTCCGCTTTTGTTTCAGCATAGGAAAGGCAGGATACAAAAGTTTAAAATAAATAATTCACAGGCAACAAAAAGATTTGTACTGCCTCACTGTTCCATGGAAGTTCCTTGGGAGAGAAAATTGGTGGGCTCACAGACTCATGGAAAAAAGCAGTCGGGCAGCCCAATTCCATAGAGAGCCCACGGCAGCAGATCTCACACTCTAGTGACTGTGATGTGTGTTTGGGATGCTGAAGATGTTCTTCTGGTGCCTGCAACTATCCAGGGAGCTTCTGATGAGGACCAAGGTCGCCAAGGTGTTTGTGCCATGTTCCACAGTATGGCCTGCAGAAGAACACAGCAGCCCTGGCTGATGGGGAAGGGGGCTCATGGCTGTTGTATACTTGTCGTACACTCCCAGGGTTTTGGGTGCTCAGAGTTCTTGGTTCTTAAACCCTAGAGCCTCAAGGACCCATGTGCGGTAGAACTGCCACCACCCTGTATGTGCCAGTGTCTCTTTCCAGGGACACTGAAACCCTCGAGGCTTAATTCTATCCCTTGCAGGCACTGAGTACTTTCTTTAATTTAAAGCCTCAGACCTCAAGTTACTAGTCCTCGATGAGTATTTGGTAGCTTGCTGAACGGCTAGGCAGGATTCTGAACCTTTGTACCCAACAGACAATGAACAACTTAGTAAAAGGATTTTTACTTTATGAAGTACATAAGGTTACATAAAGTTCCAAAAGGCAGCAAATACTAGAGGCATGAAACTTCTAGGAAATATCTCAGCATTAAAATAAGAAAGCTAACTGGCTATCTCTATTATTCCCTAACTCTCACCTGGGTCAGCTTCTGTTGTAGATCTTCAGCCCCAGTTACCTATGAGGCCACATGGCCCTGGCGGAGCAGGATGAGCACCCACCACCTTTCCCACCAAGAGACAAAGACCAAAGAATAAGAGACAAGACACCCCTTTGGGCTTTGGTCTTATACTTCTCATGCTACAGGATGAGGTGACTCTGTACTTTTTGAACTAACCAATCAGAACTCTTGGGGACAGAATCTTCTCGAAGTGGTGCTGGATGCTAGCCCACTTAGTTCTCCCCCTCCCCACTAGGGATTCATGGGCGCCTCTCGGTCTGCTGAGGTGCTACATTATCACCTTTCATTGAGTTGTAAATTCCTTGCAGCTAGGATACAAGCCACTTTTATGTTACTGGGTTACGTTGGTTCAGTCTTTGCAATGCTACTAGGCCTAAACTGCACATATTCATGACAAGGGTCATGGACATCCCACCCACCGATGCAAAGCCAGCCCAGCAGTTCCTGGGGTACTGCCCATCACAGCCCAGTACATTAGCTAGTGAAGGTGAGTGCAAAGTGGGCCAGGGATTGCACCACCCCAGGGACAAACCCTCCCTCCTAGGGCCCATAGAGAGCCTTATGAGAGGGAGCCACCCACCAACCCAAGAAAGGCCTCAGAAAGACCCAAGAAGTGGGGCAGGGATCGGATTTGGCTCTGCCGTACTCCGTGACAAACCCATGGAATACCCTCATGCTGCTGGGATTGCACGAGTATCTCGTCTGTGTTTGATACGCGGTGGTGCAGCATTTTGGCAGGCACTAGGTCTACGTCTGTCAGCAGAAACTGTCTTCTGCCGACAGAGTGCTGGCAGGGCTTCTTTTTACCAGCTTGTCTCACACATAGGATCGGGTTGTTAGCATTTTCTATGCTAGGCAAAAAGCTAAATGCAAAATATGAAAACAAATAAGTACGATCTCAATACCATATTTCACTTATCCTATTATCTGGGGTGACTTTTTGGTTGGCTGGCTAACAGTGGTGGACTTCCCCAGCCCCACGCTCAGGGTCAAGGTTCATGATGTCTCCCCCGCAAGATGCTGCCACCGCCCTGTGCTCGAATCCACACACACCCCACTCATGGGATCGCTACAGAGCCTCGCACAACTCCAGAACAAACCAAGGAGGGCATCTGAGGTTTCCCCGCATGTTCGACCACGTCTGGAGTCTCAGTAAGGCTTCTGCGTGGTCCTGGAGGCATGCAGAGCTTTGCATCTGGCCATTAGCCCCTTTCAGTGAATGGTAGGTCCACTACTGCTGGCTAAATGCCACAGATGGAAATCCAAGCTGGTCACCTGTGGTCACTTCTTCCTCCTATTTCCACTGTTCTCATGCTAGTCTAAATCAATTCAGAAACTTCTACTCAATACCCATCATGCAGTGCGTCTGGCCCCTGGCTGTATAGCCAACAGACATAACTTCTTGAGTTTTGAAGAGAACTGAGCAAGTTGGAAATGGCAATTCTCAACCCTGTAATTCGGATAATTATACTTATCTAGCTCCAAAAGTCCCATGGCTAACCAGAGACCACAAGCAGAATTCAAAACAGAAACAGATGAATCCATCCCAGCAGCTGATGAGGCACTCCATCTATGAAGGCTGGTTCCAAAGCAAACTGTCAGCTACCAGCTTCTTCAAGGTAAATTGGAGGCAGGCAAGAAAGGATCAACTGAATGTTTGAGACTCCAGGTGGGGAACTGGGTGCAGCATCTTGGTTGTAGGAGCTTCTTTCAAGACTGATTCTTGTGGCGATTGTGCAGTTGGTGTGTGTCGCACAACATACATCGACCGGTTTAGCTGTGGACAAGAACTGCGGGCAGATGGCATTGCTGCTGCTCCTTTTGCTGCCTCATGTTTTCTGCAAGCACCAGGACTACCAATGTGGCTGGAGGCCGAGATCTCCAACTCCTATTGCGGTTTCTCCAGATGAAATACCGATTGCTGAATTTGTCTCTCTTTTCCTTAACCTTTGGGATGAGTTCCACTTTAGAACACGCCCACTTTTCTCACAAAGTGGCATGTAAGTAGTTCCTCAGTGTGTGAAAATGGACATTCTCAATATTTCTGAGACTAGAAGGGGGAAGGTCGACCCCCTTATCATTATCTTTCATCTTGTTATAATGGGGCCATTTAATGCCAATGAATCCAACTGCATTCCCCATTATAAACACTCCATTAATTGTAATATGAAAAAAATATTGTCTGAACTGTATCAACCAAGTCTCAGAGAATATACTGACAGCACAATCCTATGCATGTCTGCTTAGAAGTAAGTTCCATTGTGCTCAACTGGGTTTACTCCTAGGAAAGTGTGTATACGATTGCAGCCTTATTGTGTACCGTACAATGGTCAAATTTCAGAGGAATCAGATGCGGAGCGTTTGAGGTGCAGAAGTTTAAAAATGTGCATTGACTTTCAATATCATGCAGTGATGGCTAGATATGTAGTTTCTGGAAATGCTGAAGCCAGGGGTTCTCTGCTCTCGTTTTTGCTCAGTTTCAGACTTAGCTTCTTCCCTCCTCCTCTTCCCTTCTCCTGGCCTCCACTCCTTCCCAGTCTAGAGTCTTCTGCATTAGGGCTCCCATTTCTCCAGTGCCATCCTTTGCAGAACTCAGAACCTTGGTGGCCACTCCACTTGGTGGCAAACTCCCCCAGTCTCTAGGGCAGAGGTGTCAAACATAAGGCCCAGGGGCCGGATGTGGCCCCTGGCAGCTTTTTATCTGGACCTCAGGCACTCAGCTTCTGAGGTGTTATCACTGAAAAGGCAGTCCACATGAAAATTGGGCTTTCCCAAATCTTGAGATATGATCACGATTTGCGTACTTTCTCTTCTGTCATTTGCAATTAATGAGTTTTTATATGAGAACAGAGTCTGATTTCTGACCATTAGTTGATTAATGATGTCACTTTCTGCTTCATGACATCACTTCCGGCCCTCAGCTAGAGCCCTGAATGCTAACTTCGGCCCTCTGTATGAAATGAGTTTGACACCCCTGCTCTCGGGTGCCTGCCCTCCTCTCTACATCAGGCCATGCCCATTGCCTTGTAGTGTTCATCTCTTTCTCCTTCCTGCTACCACTGCCCCACCTTCTCTTCCTCTGCCCTTCTTCTCATCCCCCCTCCTTCTTTTCCTTTGCTTCCCCAATGGTGCCTGTCCCATTCTTGCCTCTTAGCCTCCACCTCATCCTTCTTTCCTTTCCAATGATGTACCAATGTTCTAAAGCAGGAGTGGCTGACCTGTGCCACATGTGCCGCTAGTGGCACGTGCACACTTTCCAAGTGGCACTCACAAAGTCGCCATGCATTTTTTAAAAACATGTAAATCATAACAAAGAAAGCATTGCAGCAGTTGATGGTTTGCTTGCTTCCTTTGCAACTCCTTACACAGCATGCCCCCAAGTTTCTAACACCGTAATGGGTCCATTCAGGGCAGCCACGCCTACTCTTCTTGGTTTGCTCTAGTTGGAAAATGGGAGAAGGGGAGGAAAAGAATGACGGACAGGACAGAAAACCAATAGGGTGGATGCCAGTGAGTTGCATTCCGCCAACTGGTGGGTTACTTTCTTACCTGAGAAGGCCAGTATTGGTAGAGCACTGAAAAGGCAAGGGGTGGCTGTAGAAGGCGGCAGGGACGGAATGGGGTGGTGCCAACGAGAAGGTGGTGATGCCAACGAGAGATGACCAACAAGATCAGCAAAGCTCAGTTCGCAAAGATCACATCTTCAGAAAAACCATCTGCAAAGAGATCCTGGCTAAGATCATCTTTGAGGATGAGAAGATGGGCAGGCAGAGGGAGGCTTCACTGTGCAGAAGGGCAATGAACATACATTACATGCACCTTGGAACAAGTCCTGCTGGGCTGGACTCAGGGTTGATGCAGGCCACCTTTCTGGTTGCAATCAAATGACTTTAGAAAGCACCAGACAGCACTCCCAGCCTTCTTGCTTTGTACCTTCTGGCACTGGGAGATATACTGCCCTTAAATTTGGAGGCTCTAATAGCTCTACTTATCTGTCATGGTAATCGCTAAAAGTGACATTAAGGTGGAGTTGCACAGTGAAGATTCTCTACATAAAATATGGCATGGGGTATGCTGCGGGTTGGCCATCTCTGTTCTAAAGGATCAAAATTCAAAAGACCTACTATGAGATATTAAGTATTACAAACCTCAGTGCCTAGTAGCTATACTAGAGACACTGTGCTTGAGTCTAGTCTCTATACTAGAGACACTGTTCAGAGACACTGTGCTTGTCTAAACGTACAAGGTCTAATATTCAACGAGCATACTTCTTTACAGCTTAGTACCTCAGAACTTCCACCATGTCTCTGTTTTTTGGTTTGCCATAAGTGAGATCAACACAAATTCCAACCTTTTACCCAACAACTCACTGAGTTACACAATCTGCCTAAATGCTTACAATGAAAAGGGATCCTGTGCTGGCACCATGGAAGTTCTTTTCTCAGGATTTCAGAATCCCCTCAATTACAATTGTGGAACAAAAGTCCAGCTAAGGGCTATCATTGGAGGACTCACCACTTATAACGCCAGGCAGATGCCCCACATTGTCAATCTCTATAGGATACCACAGGTATGTGCCTTCATCTATGTGTATATTTTCAAGCAATGGAAAAGTTAGGGAAGGCAAACACGCTGTATTTCTACATATGTCTCACCCAAATTGGGGACAAAAGACTCTGTTGTGCTCTCTTTGCTTAGCATTGGTCATTCATGTTTCAATCAGGTTCTAATTACACTTTGCATGAGAATGTGTGCATACTGGGTATTAGAGTTAGGTTGCTTTCTAGTTAGAAAACCAGAAGCTAAGCTCTTCTGCTACCAGCAATGTGTCAACTGGTAGTGTTCATAACATGTGCCGGCCTTCATTTTGTACACTGAGGGGAGGGGGAAAATTGGAGAAATTGGTAGTAAAGAAGCAATGGGCAGGGAAAGAAAGTACAACCTGCCCGTTTTCTATGCCAAATCCTGAACCCTTTAAAAATTTTAATTGGACTCTGACATGTGGCATTGTGCATAAGGTATAATTAGTACTCCAGTAATCCTGCCCAGACTACAGCATCAGAAGTCTCCACAATATTTGCTGGACAATGAAACACAAATTGAAATCAAACTTCTATTGTGTAACACACACATCAAGGGACACAATTGCTACTTGCAGATTGTGAATGGTTCTTAGCTCTGAAAGTATCCCTGGCATTCCCTTCAGCTCAGCTACGGCTCCTTTGATCCGGCATTAAGTGACAAAACTCAGTTCCCCTCCTTATACCGGATGATCCCAAATGAAAAGGCTCAGTACGATGGGATTGTGCAGCTGCTTCGGCATTTCGGATGGACCTGGGTTGGCCTCGTTGTCTCAGATGACGACAGCGGAGAGACCTTTGGGCGGATCCTCAAGTCCAGGCTCCTCCAGAGCCACATTTGCATTGCTTTTAGGGAAGTTGTTCCAACGCTCAAGTCCTTCTGGGGAGAAATGGAAAAGCAGATTCATGACCAACTGGAACGAACACGTTCTACCATCTCCTCAGCCAAAAGCAACGTGATTCTCGTTCATGGGGGGCTTCGTTCCATGGAGAGTTTACGCAAGATTCTATCAAAAAGTGAACATGATGAAATGAAACCAATAGAGAGGGTTTGGATCATAACAGCTCACTGGGATTTCTCTTCTGTATTCCATCTGAAACTATTCACACCACAATCTTTCAATGGCACTTTGTCCTTTGCACTCCACACAAATGAAATGGCAGGATATGCAGATTTTCTTGAGACATTATATCTTAAAGAATTTCATCAATTTCTGTTCCAGATTTTCTGGTCCAGTATGTTTTACTGTTCGTTGCCTTTAGTTGGTCAATATATACCAGCAGGACAACGCTGCACGGGGAGGGAAAAGATGAGCAGCCTTCCCAAGTCCATATTTGAAACAGGCGTGCCTGGTCATAGTTATGGCATCTACAATTCTGTTTATGCTCTGGCACATGCGCTCCATGCCATAGATTCATCGAGGTCAAAACAGAAATTGATGGGAGATGGAGGTTCATGGGACTTCAGGGATGTTCATCCGTGGCAGGTAGAGTGGATTCTCCTATTAATTCAGTTTAATAAGAAACGTCATACAGGTCTAGCCTTGTTATACATGGATGTTTTATACACGGATTTGACTCAACACAAATGGCTACTGCAGATGAGAAGGAATGTGCTGATCCCTGGAGAAAGGGAAAAACGCATCCCTTTAAATTCAGTTTAAAAAACTGACCAGTCCTTTAACAATAGCTTCCTTAATGAGAGAGAGAGAGAGGGCAGCTGGCTGACAATCCATCAATCCTTCTCTCTCCAGGGGACCCCCTCCCTTCCCCCTGAGCATGTGAAAGAAAGGTAATCACTTTGCATTGGTGAAGGGAGGGATTCAGTGAAGCGCCTTTGTAAGCCCTTGCAGGATGACTGATTGATGGATTGTCTTCTGAATGACTTTTATTTTACATCACAAAGGTCAAGGCTGTTTTTAAATCACCAGAGCAAAGAAACTTTGTTTTTTGCATTGATTTGCTATAGTGCGTTTTTCACCTTCTATGTGAGTGCTTGGAACAGAATCCACGCAAATAATGAGGCTCAACCTGTAATTGGCAAGAGTACCTTGCCCTACTGCAGATATTACCAGCACCCTCTCTCTTTCCTGCTGGTTTCACATATGGCAAAAATGGACCGAGGATAAGGGCGATGCAGCTCCGAGGTAAGGGAACAAGCATTCCCTTACCTTGAGGATGCCTCCATGACTGCCCCCAACTGCAGCATATGCCCCACTAGCTCAGCCATGTCAGTGCTGGAAATTTGGTTGGGATTTCGGCCTTAATTCGTCTTCTCTAATCAGTCATTTCTAAGAAGACTACAGGGTGGGCCATAATTTGGATGAAATTGGTGGGAGTTAGGGAGTGTGCTTATGAATGTCATCCAGGATGTGGTGCATTTCCCCCACAGTTCGATCACTGATTTTCAGGGCATTCTTATGCATGTCTACACTTACAAGAAACTTAGACGGAGTTCAGATGGGGTTACTTCCAGGCAAATGTGCCTCAAATGGCATCTGATAACTATAAACATTCCATTACTTTACAGTACGTTTGTGATGGCTGCTGCCAGGGCCACACACTTAAGACTAGTGCTGTGGCCCTGGGGATAGGGCCATTAACTTATGCGCGAATGTAACAAATCAAATAGTTTCAGGGAAGTTGCACTAGGTTTTGACCACTGAAAGCAACTCATTCACATTTTTCTCACTTCCAAACTAGCTTCACTCCTTTCTGAAAAATGTTCACTTCAACAATAGTGTTGGGGAAGAAATATTCTTTGATGAAAACATGGATTTGGCAGCTCCATATGATATCATGAACACAGTCACATATCCCAATAAGTCCTTTCATAGAATCCATGTTGGAAAGATGGACCCCTGGGCTCATGCAGGAAAAGAGTTCACCATCAACAGAAGTGCCATAGTGTGGAATCACAAGTACAACCAAGTGAGGATTTCTATTATCTTCCTGAATTGTAGAATCCACAGCAGAAAAAGATCAGAGGAAGGTTGTGCTCTGACCCAGAACCCTTCATTCTCGGTGCTGTTGTTGTCTCAGGCCCTGTTGCACCGTGGTATTTTGAGTGTCACAGAGACTCTTTCAATCCCTCTTAGAACCTCCGTGGGTAAATAGGTTGAACTCAACATGACAGAACACAGGAAGAAATGGCTGGTTTCAGGTTCTCAATGTGATGCTTTTCTACCTGTTGATAGATGCTTCCACAGTCCACATGTGTTGACAGTTGTCCTCCTGGACACAGCAGGATTGTTCGTCAGGGTGCCCAGGTGTGTTGCTATGACTGCGCTCAGTGCTCTGAAGATAGCATCTCGGTCCAGACAGGTAAGTAAAAGAATACAAAGTGATATTAACTCCTGCTGCCGCCACACCCCTGTTCCTCCCCCTCTTCACCCAGTTTTGCCACTAACCACCTCTCCCCACCCACCCTCCTATCCATCACCTGCCCCCACTGCAACCTTACTTGGTTCTGCAGGGTCTGTTTGACTGAGCTGCAGCACTGCTGCCTCATGACGCAGCGCTCATAAAAATGGCCACCAATGGAGTGCTGCCTGCTCTGTTGGCCGCCATTTTCCAAGAGTGAATGTGCCTTCCACCGTCGTAAGAGGCTCCACATGACAGCCCAATCCTGGTGATGAAAGGCTTGCTATAATCCATAGAGCAGAATATGACAGTATTTAAATAACGGTATGTGGAACTATAACTAAATAAAATTACGAACTGTATGCAAGTTCTCCTGTACTATATTTGCATGAATTTGCTTGTTATTTCCAGATGCAGAAGAATGCCACAAGTGCCCAGAAGATCACCACCCAAACAGGAAGCAGGATCAGTGCATCCCTAAAACAATAACTTACTTGTCATGTCAAGAGCCCTTGGGAATTACACTGATTTCATTGGCTCTCTTCTTTTCTGCAGTCACTGGAATAGTGATGTGGGTCTTCATTCAACACCACGATACTCCCATAGTCAAGGCCAACAACTGGAGCATCACCTGTGCCCTCCTCTGCTCTCTGCTGCTTTGCTTCCTCTGCTCCTTTCTGTTCATTGGCCAGCCTGGGAGGGTGACCTGCCTTCTCCGCCAAAGCGTTTTTGGCATCATCTTCTCCCTTGCTGTTTCCTGTGTTTTGGCCAAAACCCTCACCGTGGTGGTGGCCTTCATGGCCACCAAGCCAGGAAACAGGATGAGAAAATGGGTAGGGAAGAGGCTGGCAGTGTCAGTCATCATACTCTCTACTCTTACTCAGAGTGGCATCTGTGCAGTGTGGCTGACCACGTCTCCCCCCTTCCCAGAATCAGACATGCGTTCTCAGCCCACTCAGATCATAGTGCAATGCAACGAAGGTGCACCCACCATGTTCTACACTGTGCTTGGCTACATGGGCTTTCTGGCCATCATCAGCTTTGCCGTGGCTTTCTTTGCCAGAAAACTGCCAGATACTTTCAATGAAGCCAAGCTGATCACCTTCAGCATGCTGGTGTTTTGCAGTGTCTGGGTATCATTTATCCCGGCCTACTTGAGCACCAAGGGGAAATACATGGTGGCTGTGGAGATCTTCTCCATCTTGGCCTCCAGTGCTGGATTGCTGGGTTGCATCTTCATCCCTAAAGTCTACATTATTGTACTGAGGCCTGAATTGAATACCAGGGAACAGCTAGTAAGGAAAAAGGATTTTGCTACTTGACTGAACTTCTCTTTCTTCTTACTTGTCTCATTATTTTCCCCCTCACTTTTATGGTTTGTCTTTTAAAAAAATTGTTAAGTCCAACTACTATGATGTTTGTAAAACACTTTGGAACATGCATGCATTTAATACATTATAAAAGGTTCCTCATATGTCATTTTTTTGCCCAATTATTGTTCCAGCAGAGCCCTGCTCTCAACTTGATGAAAAAGAATGTGTATACACACACAAGCAGACACACACACACACACACACACACACACACACACACACACACAGAGAGAGAGAGAGAGAGCGAGAGAGAGAGAGAGAGAGAGAGAGAGAGAGAGAGAGAGAGAGAGAGAGAGAGGTTGATTACCCCTTATCTGGAATTCCAAAATCCAGAATGTTCCAAAGTCTGAGTCTTTCACATGCTGACAGGACCTTGGTGGGAGTAGCACAAGACGTGCCGGGGCACAACCCAGCCAGGGAAGCCAGGCATCACAGCACAAGTGGGAGGCTGCTACCAAGCAGAGGATCCTGGCCATGCTGCTGCAACCACTGGCATCCCATCCCTTTGCCACCAGGCTGCCTCCCTTTAGCCCTGTTTGGCTACAGTGCTCTTCAACCCGGTCAATGGACAGCCATTTCAGCCAATGGGAGTGAGCCTTCTGGGTGTGACAGGGCCAAACAGCTCCCATTGCCTTCAGTGGCATCTCCTTTTGTTCAGTTTCATGCAGGGTTTTTGTGATGCACAGGCAGCTCTTTCACACTGCTAAAATGACACTGGAAGAATCATGATCCTGATATAAAGTCCATCTTTCTTTCAATTAAACGTGATTTAGAAGAGAATTTCCATTAATAGATAATTTCAGTGTAAGTAAATTGTAATGAGTCTGGCATGTGTGTCTTGAATCAGTATTGCTGGGTAGGTACTAAAGGCCTGGGTGCCTCAAAAAAGCCCACTGCTGATCCCGGAGAGTGCCTTTGGGTGGTAATGGCAAGGGAACTTTAATGGGCCCAGCCGGGCAGGAGATGCTCCAGGGTGGGGAGCTTGCAAAGGGTCTCCTGAAATAAAGACAGGCAGCTGGTAGCTTCAAAATACAGCAACACAGAAATGTTTGCACTTCAACAGATTTGTTGGTCTTCAAGTGGTGTGTGTGTGTGTGTGTGTGTGTGTGTGTGTGTGTGTGTGTGTGTGTGTGTGTTATGAGATAGAGGCTGCAATCCTGTTGACACTTACCTAAGAGAAAGCCTTGTTGACTATAATGGGACTTACCTCTGAGCTTCCTCAACCCCCTTTTCTGATGTTATTGAGAAAGCATTATTGGCATTTGATGGAATTAAGCATGGAGTCAAGATGGGATAGCTTAAAAGGGGAGAAAAGACAGAAGCTGGCTCTCTCCTCCAGCGTAAGATTCAGCACTGAAGTGGGAATTTATATGTGATAGGAAGTAATGTCCACTGCAGGCCATGCTTGAAACTGATATATGCATTATTTAATAAATTGTGGCAGGTCCATGGCCTTATAATTCTAGTACGGTTTGCTTCACCTCATTACAGAGCATGAGCCCACTGTACTTTAAGCCATGAGTCAGACATGAGTCAATGCAATTCCTCTCATAGTTGCTTAGCATTCACTCCATGGTATAATTTTATGTGTGTATCAGTGCTCTCTGCTCCAATAGCAAGTTTTTGAAGGGTACATCTGCTGGAGTAGTGTTTTCTCTGAATGTAAGAAGAAATACACTGTTTAATAATGAAGGAATACATTTCTTGCTTTAAAAATATTCGTCTCCCTGACTAGCTGAGCTATGGTGCTTTTGACCCCATGTTGAGTGATAAAATTCAGTTCCCCCTTTTCACCCGGATGATTCCAAACGAAAGCCTTCAGTATGCTGGAATTGTTCAATTGCTTAATCATTTTGGATGGAATTGGATTGGCCTTTTCATACCAGATGACGACAATGGAGAAAATTTTCACGGAACACTGAGACTGAGTCTCCTCCAGAAAAATATTTGCTGCTGCACCGGTGCTCTGCACGCTTAGGATTGGGCCATCAATTTAGTGGGAAGAGACCTCACATCTTAAGTATCTACAAGATTCCACAGGTACTTGCGATCATCCATAGCTTCAGGACACACAGCCCACACTGTACCCAGTGCTGGGTTTGAGCAGGCTGGAAGTTTCTTCAGTGTAAGAGAACGTTTGTGGCACTAGGTTTGCAACACCCAGCACCAGCTACTGCACTGGTGCTCTGCACGCTTAGGATTGGGCCGTCAGTTTAACGGGAGGATTCCACTGGGGTTGGAAGGCTCTTGCAAAGCAGGTATTTTCCTCTTGCATACCTCTATCTCTGTTATAAATGAGCCATGAAAAGCAGGAAAACCACTGGCAGCAATGTGCACAGAAAAGGTTTTAGCAAGCACCCCTAACCCCTTCTTGTTGCTCTGCTCCTAAATCTCACCTTTATAAACTGCTTTTGGGGGGAGGGAGGAAGTAATTGAGGTTCTGAGACTTGCATTTGCAGATAACTGAATTAGTTCATTGGTAATCCTTTCCTGAGAACCATATCACAAAGCCCAGGCAGCCCAGTCCTAACCTGTGCTGGAGCAGGCAGGCCAACTGGCCTGTGCTGTATCCAGTGCAGGTGAGGAGGTGGCAGTGGTGCAACTTGGAGAAAACAAATATCTATCCCCTTACCCCATTTCATGCACCACCACCATTCTGATCTATGCCAGTGAAATCTGGCCAAGTTGATCACCTTCAGCATGTTGGTCTTTTGCAGTGTTTGGGTGTCCTTTGTCCCAGCATATCTGAGCACCAGGGGGAAATACATGGCGGCAGTGGAGATCTTCTCCATCTTGGCTTCTAGTGCTGGGCTACTAGGATGCATTTTTCTCCCCAAGTGTTATATTAGTGTTCTGAGACCTAACCTAAATACCAGAGAGCACCTGGTAAGACACAAACATCTGCAGCACTAACTAATGTTCCCAGTTCATCACACACCTCCCCCCTCTCCGTCTCTATTTAATCCTACGGACAAGTTGTGTCTTCATCATAGTTGGAAAATAATCTAGTACGTCTCAAGTAATCACCAGTCTGATCAGTATTTTACACTGGCACCCCCGAAAGAAGCACACGAGACACAGGCTTGGAATGATTTAAACTTTATTAATAAACAACAAACCTGCAGCAGGGAGAAATTTTTCTGAAGTCCCCCAGCATGCTGCCATCTAATAGCTTTGGGAAAATGGCGCTGGCCATCTACCTCCCCCTGACCCCAATAGGGTGTCACATCCTGGCTCAAGGTGTCACTCAATCGAGGACTGAGTTATCCTATCACTGCCAATCCCAAAGGGTCAAGGCAGCCGGCCAGCACAGACCCACACCGGAAAACCTTGTGTAAGCCTTTGCTTGAATCAGCCAAGGGGCTCACCAGCCAGCCTCATCAACCTGGACAAATGTTGTCAGAGCGGTTCTGGCTTACCCCTTGGCTTTGCTAACCTCAGCATGTATGCCAGCCCCTGCTCCTGGCTACCCAGCCAGCACGCCACCTGCCACACGGAGGGGGGGGGTAACCTAGCGCTTAAGCCCCGCCACCCCAAGTAAAAACCCAACAGGCTCCTCAGACCCTGCTGCAGGTGAAACAGAAAAATATCGGCCTCAGTCATAGATAGATGTACTCTGTGAGAACATGATCTCAGGGTGGAAGATGCGGTTCCACCTTGTCTGGACATAACCCACCTCAGGTATGCATAGATCTTGTGCCTGGAGATGTCAACTACAAGAGGGCTGACAGCCCCAAGGCAGACCCTTCTGGGGAGCATGTCTGACAAGATTATGACAATTCCTGATAGCCAGCTGTGAGTCAGAGCAAGATCTCTACAGACCAGTAGCCTGAAGGACAACGAGGTCCTCTGGCGCAGGTCATTCTCACTAAAGTGTAGTAACAGTACCTGAGCGGGTGTCCTGGAATCCAGAAAGTTCACACAGCAAAGGGAGTAGCTGGCCCCAGAGCATACATCTCTTCAAAGCCCACTAGATCTCTGCCATGTCGCCCAAGTCGAGCTGGGTGCCAAATTCCAAGGCCGTTGCCCTCTTCCTTGCCCAAAACACAATGGAGTGTCCAATAAGAACATAATAATGATGCGGACACAGGTGGGGAACACTCAGCAGCAACCTGAAAATACAGAAAGGAGTGTAAGTAACCTGAATCTGTAGCCTAAGACCTGTAACAGTACGCCTTAAGTGTCCATCACACTGAGCAAAAGAACTCGGAACTATCACACCAGTCCCTGACCAGGCCGCAGCCATGGCCCCCACATGGGACGCCCATCACACCGGGCACCCAAACACTCACTCAGTGGTACTATCACACCAGGTACCGTTCATCCACAGGCCAGGCCAGCACATAGCCTATTGGCCTAGTACTTACTTAGGTAGAACTTAGAAGCGACCAACCTCCACTGGCCGATGCATTAATATCCACTGGTGAAAGACGAATACTGCTGCAACAGATGCTGCCCCAATTCTGAATGAATGCAGCCCACCCATGTAGGGTGCTGAATACCAACCAGCCACTGCAAGGCAAACACTGGTCAAAGAAGGCCTACTTCACTTGCAAATGTAGCCCATACAGTGTCGTGAATGCTTGCCAGCCACTGCCAGGTAACCAGGGGCCAATGAAGTCCTCTTTCACTCACAAAAACCTATTCCTACAAAGAGTGCTAAATGCCCACCAGTTACTTCCTGGAAACCATTGGCAACTAAAGGACATCACTTGTAAGTGTAGCCCCATATAAGGGAATGAAACTCTCTGGTTACCGCCAGGCAAACACGGACCAATGAAGACCTATTTTACTTGCAAATTCTGCTGCATCTAAGGTCCTGAATGCCCACCAGCCACTGCCTGCCAAACATTGGCCAGTAAATATTATTATTATTATTATTATTATTATTATTATTATTATTATTATTATTATTATTATTATTATTATTATTATATTAATTTATACCCCGCCTTTTTGCCCAATGGGCACACAAGGCGGCTTACAACACTTTAAAAAAAATACAACATTAAAAACAATCATTAACAACAATTTACAATAATTAAAAAATCTAAAAACAAACAAACCCCATGGATTTTCATATAAAAGCAAGAACGCCAGCCAGCCTGTCAACAATTAAAAGCTTTTTGAAATAAAAAGGTCTTCAGTCCATGCCGAAACATTAGCAACGAGGGAGCAGTTCTCAGTTCTAAGGGGAGGGTATTCCACAGTTCGGGGGCCACCACCGAGAAGGCCCTCTTCCTGACCGCCACCCCTCTCACATCTCTTAGTGGCGGCACAGTCAAAAGGGCCCCCCCCCAGATGATCTAAGAGCATGGGCAGGATTGTAGGGAAGGAGGCGGTCCCTCAAATACCCCGGACCCGAGCCATAAAGGGCTTTAAAAGTCAAAACTAGCACCTTGAATTGGGCCTGGAACAGAACAGGCAGCCAGTGTAGCCGCCGGAGCAATGGCTCGACAGAGTCAAACTGACATGCCCCAGCAACCACACGAGCAGCCACGTTCTGTACTAATTGTAATTTCTGGACCATCTTCAAAGGCAGCCCCAAGTAGCGCGCATTGCAATAATCTAAACGAGATGTCACTAGGGCGTGGGTTACTGTGGCCAGATCTGCGCAGCTCAGGTACGGTCGCAGCTGGCGAATCAGCCGAAGCTGAGCAAAGGCTCCCCTGGCCACCACCACCACCTGGGACTCCAGGAGCAGCTGTGGATCCAGGAGAATCCCCAAGCTGCGGACCTGCTCCTTCAGAGGGAGTGCAACCCCATTCAGAGCAGGCCGATAGTCCAGCACCCGAGCTGTGGATTTCTGAACCAAGAGCACCTCTGTTTTATCCGGATTTAATTTCAGCTTGTTCGCCCACATCCAGCCCCTAACCGCCTCCAGACAGTGATCCAGGACCCCAACCACCTCCTCAGAATAAGGGGGAAAGGAGATATAAAGCTGGGTGTCATCAGCATACTGATGGAAACCCACTTCAAACCCCCGGATGACCTCTCCCAGCGGCTTCATGTAGATGTTAAAAAGCATGGGGGATAAGATGGAACCCTGCGGCTCCCCAAACCTAAGAGGTCGGGGTGCCAAACAGGCATCCCCCAGCACCACCTTCTGGGATCTGTCAGCCAGGAAGGAGCGGAACCACTTCAAAACAGTGCCTCCAAGCCCAAACCCGGCCAGCCAGCCCAGAAGGACACCATGGTCGATGGTGTCGAAAGCCACTGAGAGGTCCAGCAGGACTAACAGGGTTGCACTCCCCCGTCCATCCCCTGGCGAAGGTCATCCACCAAGGCGACCAAGGCAGTCTCTGTCCCGAACCCCGGCCTGAAGCCAGAAATACCATTTTCACTTGCAAACATAGCCCCATATAGGGTGCTGAATGCTCGCCGGCTACTGCCAGGCAACTATATGCTAGTAAATGCCTACTTCGCTTACAAATATAGTCCCATATAGGGTGCTGAATACTTGCTGGTTATTGCCAGGCAACTATGGGCCAGTAAAGCCTACTTCACTTGCAAACATAGTCCCAAATAGGGTGCTGAAAGCTTGCTGGCTACTGCCTTGCAACCCTGGACCAATAAAGGCCTTCTTCATTTACAAATGTAGACCCACATAGGGTGCTGAATGCCCACCAGCTACTGCCAGGTAACCATTGGCCATGAAAGGGCCTACTTCCCTTGTAAATGTAGCCCCAGATAGGGTTCTGAATGCTTGCTGGCTGCTGCCAGGCAACTATGGGCCAGTAAAGGCTAATTTCACTTGTTAATGTAGTCCCATATACTGTGCTGAATGCTTGCTGGCTACTGCAATGAAAACATGGGCCAATGAAGTAATATTGAACCTACAAAGGAACTCCTATATAGGGTGCCAAATGTTTGCCAGCTATTGCCAGGCAACGATGGGCCAAATATAGCCTCAGATAGGGGGCTGAACTGTCATCAGCTACTGCCAGGCAATTATGGGCCATTGAAGGCCTGCTTCACCTACAAAGGTAGCCCCATACAGAGTGCTGAAAATAGAGTGCCACTACCAGGCAACCAGGGGCTATTGAAAGGTTGAACTAAACAACTTACAAATGTAGTCCAAAATAGGGTGCTGAATGCATGCTGGTCACTGCCAGACAACCATGGGCCCAAGAAGGCCTAATCTACTTGCTGGCAAAGCCTGTGGCATAGCTAACGATCGTGTAGCCTGGTGCCAAGCTCAAAATGTTGCCCCAGAAGTGGTGTCACAACCAGAAGTGACATCATGCCCAGGCTTTTTAAAAAGTGAAAATTGGGGGGAAACCTGCCTCCTCTACCCAGCAGCTCACCACCCACTTGCTCTGCTGCCTCCCCCCAGTCATTGGCATAGCTCAGGCATCAATCTACTAGCTGGGGTCAAAGATGATTTTGTAGCCCCCACATGCTAATATCAAATTTAATTAAATAAAAGGTTATTGGTTCCAAGCTGTATCATAAGAACATCTCATTGGCACTCAGAACAATCAGACTCAGGTCAGTTTGGAGTTAAGTAAATTCACTTTTTGTTCCACAAGACAGTTGTGTTTTCATTTTCTGGTTAATTGGAGATAACTTTTGACAGAATACAGATATTCCAATGTGGTTTGTTTAACTGCATTCTGCATTGAATTACCTTTCCAATGACATATAACATGATGGTATTATTTATACATAGCAAGATTTTCACAATTTTGGTCACTAGTGTCAAGCTCAGCTTGTTGCCCCCCTAAAGCTTGATGCCTGGTGCAACTGCTACTCCCTGCACTCCCTTAGCTACGCCACTGGGCATAGCCCATATAAGATGGGGATGAATTAACCACCTGAATGCAATTTGAAGATGAGTGGCCTGAGCCAAGACTGACCTAAACTTATGGGCAAATAATGAAGAAATGGGAGCATTCTGATGCAAAATACAGATAATGCGATTGATCAATCCCCTATACTTATCTAATCTTGCTGCTCAGGAACATGTTTTGCCATAGTAAGGAAGACCAAATAGAGGAGTCTATGAGACCTGAGCCTCCATGTAATGGTCTGAGTAATGTCAAGCAAGCATGATGTGCAGTAAATATGCTGCTGCTGCTGCTGCTGCTGCTGCTGCTGCTGCTGCTGCTATTATTATTATTATTATTATTATTATTATTATTATTATTATTATTATTATTATTATTATTATTCCTTGTTGGCAACCTTCAGTCTCGAAAGACTATGGTATAGCGCTCTGAAAGGTGGTTCTGGAACATCGTCTAGTGTGGCTGAAAAGGCCGATTTGGGAGTGACAATCCCTTCCAAACCGGGAGCAAGTGCAGTCTGTCCCTGGTCTGTCTCCCTGGCTATGGGCCTTCCTTCTTTGCCTCTTTGCCTCAGTCTGTTGGCCAAGTGTCTCTTCAAACTGGGAAAGGCCATGCTGCACAGCCTGCCTCCAAGCAGGCCGCTCAGAGGCCAGGGTTTCCCACTTGTTGAGGTCCACTCCTAAGGCTTTCAGATCCGTCTTGCAGATGTCCTTGTATCGCAGCTGTGGTCTACCTGTAGGGCGCTTTCCTTGCATGAGTTCTCCATAGAGGAGATCGTTTGGGATCCGGACATCATCCATTCTCACGACATGACCGAGCCAACGCAGG
This sequence comes from Tiliqua scincoides, assembly GCF_035046505.1. NCBI lineage: Eukaryota > Metazoa > Chordata > Lepidosauria > Squamata > Scincidae > Tiliqua > Tiliqua scincoides. The sequence goes on along the minus strand of NC_089825.1, from coordinate 139,215,097 downwards.
CGTCTCTGTTTCAGCAGTGCATACATGCTAGGGATTCCAGCATGTTCCAGGACTGTGTTGTTTGGAACTTTGTCCTGCCAGGTGATGCTGAGAATGCGTCAGAGGCAGTGCATGTGGAAAGCGTTCAGTTTCCTCTCCTGTTGTGAGCGAAGAGTCCATGACTCGCTGCAGTACAGAAGTGTACTCAGGACGCAAGCTTCTTGTTGGACCAGACTCTCTTTGTGAGTCTGGAAAACGTGGTAGCTGCTTTACCGATGCGCTTGTTTAGCTCGGTATCGAGAGAATGAGTGTCGGAGATCGTTGAGCCAAGGTACACAAAGTCATGGACAACCTCCAGTTCATGCTCAGAGATTGTAATGCAGGGAGGTGAGTCCACATCCTGAACCATGACCTGTGTTTTCTTCAGGCTGATTGTCAGTCCAAAATCTTAGCAGGCTTTGCTAAAACGATCCATGAGCTGCTGGAGATCTTTGGCAGAGTGGGTAGTGACAGCTGCATCGTCGGCAAAGAGGAAGTCACGCAGACATTTCAGCTGGACTTTGGACTTTGCTCTCAGTCTGGAGAGGTTGAAGAGCTTTCTGTCTGATCTGGTCCAAAGATAGATGCCTTCTGTTGCAGTTCCAAAGGCCTGCTTCAGCAGGACAGCGAAGAAGATCCCAAACAAGGTTGGTGCAAGAACACAGCCCTGCTTCACGCCGCTTTGGATGTCAAAGGGGTCTGATGTGGAGCCGTCGAAGACAACAGTGCCCTTCATGTCCTTGTGGAAGGATCTGATGATGCTGAGGAGCCTGGGTGGACATCCAATCTTGGGGAGAATTTTGAAGAGGCCATCCCTGCTGACCAGGTCGAAGGCCTTCGTGAGATCTATGAAGGCTATAAAGAGTGGCTGTCATTGTTCGCTGCATTTCTCCTGCAGTAGTCTAAGGGAGAATACCATATCAGTGGTGGACCTGTTGGCTCGGAATCTGCACTGTGATTCTGGATAAACGCTCTGGATTATTATTATTATTATTATTATTATTATTATTATTATTATTATTATTATTATTAACACTATAAATTAAAGGGCATGTCCCCAATCATGTGTGTAGAAATCTTCATTGAATATTAAGGAGTAACCTGTAGCACTTCAGATAATCTAGGAGTGCTAACTGAGTTTACAAAACATTTTAGAGTGCTGTATAAAGACATATGCAGCCTGTGATAGCATTGACACTATTCTGGGCCAAAGGAGTGGCAAACAAACCACCCTGATATCAATGCCTTCCCAAGGAGGGACCACTTAGGACCCAGTCCTATCCAACCCTCCAGCACCATTGCTGCTGCAATGCAGCCCTGAGGAAAGGGAACAAATGTTTCCCTAACTGGAGGAACTGCTCCCCCACTGCAGGATGCAGTGGGTGTCTTATTGGCACGGCTGCACCAGTGCTGGAAAACCAGGGAGGACCTGGCCCTTCTTTATTTCTCAGATGCTATACCACCTTTACTTGAAGGAGCTCAGGGTAATGCACATGGTTCTGTCTCTCCCTTGTCCCCTACAGCAACACTGTGAGTGAGGTTAGACAGAGACAATGACTTGCCAAAGTCACCCAGAAAGTATCATGGCCAAGCAAGGGCTGACCTGGATCTTCAAGATCCAGCCCCTCCATAGAGCCACCACCCCTCAGGCTCTCTGGCTCCAATATTCAAATATATCCAAATTTTTCCCCAGGCAGGGCTCTCCCCATATATAAGAAGCAAGAAATAACATACAAAGAGGGTTTGAAAGGGGTTGTGCAACCCTCATGATCTGACTTTCCTGATTTTGATTTGCTTTGCCTTGCAAAAGTTCAGAGGTGGCCTCACTCCAATGAGCAGTTCCAAGCAGGCCTGTATCCTCTTGCAGAGACAGGCAGCCTCCTTAACCTGTCCCCTTATTCCCTGGACATCATATCATCTACCCAGGAAGCCTTTATTCACTGATCACTCCCTGGCCACTGCAGTTGGACAAGCTGGGTGGGGAGAGGAAGCAACTGGGGCAGCACAAGCAGCACACACAGGCCTCCCTCATACCGACATACACTCACATATAAGCTTTAAGAATCCACACATTTGTTCACTATGTTGAACAACCTAACAGTAAGTTCTAAGTTCCCCCTTTTATATATATGCCACCTTTTGCCACTTGATATTATCTATAGTTGTATGCCAATAAATTCACATATTAAGAGTAAGCAGTGGGAGGTCAACTTTTGTCTCTGCAACTCTGAATGCTTGTGCTGCAAAAGGGGAGGGAAGCGGCCAGACAGAAACAAGCACAGCAAATGGGAATGTTCATAAGAACATAAGAACAGCCCCACTGGATCAGGCCATAGGCCCATCTAGTCCAGCTTCCTGCATCTCACAGCGGCCCACCAAATGCCCCAGGGAGCACACCAGATAACAAGAGACCTCATCCTGGTGCCCTCCCCTGCATCTGGCATTCTGACATAACCCATTTCTAAAATCAGGAGGTTGCGCATACACATCATGGCTTGTACCCCATAATGCATTCTTCCTCCAGAAACTCGTCCAATCCCCTTTTAAAGGCGTCTAGGCCAGACGCCATCACCACATCCTGTGGCAAGGAGTTCCACAGACCGACCACACGCTGAGTAAAGTAATATTTTCTTTTGTCTGTCCTAACCCGCCCAACACTCAATTTTAGTGGATGTCCCCTGGTTCTGGTATTATGTGAGAGTGTAAAGAGCATCTCCCTATCCACTCTGTCCATCCCCTGCATAATTTTGTATGTCTCAATCATGTCCCCCCTCAGGCGTCTCTTTTCTAGGCTGAAGAGGCCCAAACACCATAGCCTTTCGTCATAAGGAAGGTGCCCCAGCCCCATAATCATCTTAGTCTCTCTCTTTTGCACCTTTTCCATTTCCACTATGTCTTTTTTGAGATGCGGCGACCAGAACTGGACACACTACTCCAGGTGTGGCCTTACCATAGATTTGTACAACAGCATTATAATACTAGCCGTTTTGTTCTCAATACCCTTCCTAATGATCCCAAGCATAGAATTGGCCTTCTTCACTGCCGTCACACATTGGGTCGACACTTTCATCGACCTGTCCACCACCAATAATAATTCCTGTTGTTAGTTCCTAATAAGCCTACACGGCCTGTGATCAGGGCCCTCCGCAGGCTGGAGGAGAAAAGAGTCAGGAGCTCAGCTCCTCAGAGGGAGTGGACTCGCCCAGGACTAAAGTGGCTGCCATGTGGAGCCATTTCTTCTCCAAGTGGAGGAGAAAGCCATGAGGCAACTGGCAAGTGGCTGCCATGAAGAGCACCGGGAAAGGAGGAGCTTGTTAAGGGCAAAAAGGCACGAACAGGCAAAGAAAACACTGCCAGCAATTGAAGAGTAGTGGAGGGGGCAGAAAAGTGCCAGGAAAAGGGATACCGGGGCAGCAGGGCAGGGCTGGTGCAGAAGCTGGTTCACATGGCTGTGACCAGACTGTTAGTAAGAGCTAGTTCTGTAGCACCTGTTCCTACACTGTGTACCTGCCTAGACTGACTCTGATTTATTTCTGGGCACCATCGAAGGTGCTCGTGACTGACTTCAAACACTCAGGGCGCAATCCTCACCCGCTTTCCAGCTTGAGGAAAGGGAACAAAGATGGCCGTACCTTTGTTGCAGGGCCAAACAGCCACACAAATAAGCAACTCAGAATGACTCAGTATACAAGGATGAAGGATCACAGGCTTTTATTGAATTGTATACAGTTGGTCCACGGGACTCACGTCCAGGGCATGGACGATGTCTGACCGATGGGTTTTAATCTTTATACTCCACAATCCTGAAAGTTTGACATCATAAAGGGGGCTCAGATTTTAATAGGACATAGATAACTGCCATTTACATTCAAGATGGAAAATAGGTGGGCAACAAATAAGCAAAACCATTTCTTGGCTCTTATTTCCATACAGGTGGGGTTTCATCTCAAATCTTTGCCAAAATTACACAATTTCCAAAACCAGTAGGGTTCACTGTAACATCATTTTATCCAACACTGACCCCTACTCACATTTATTAATCTAATTATGGACCTCTTTGAGAAAATAAGTTTTCATACCATCTCTATTAAAGAGAACACACAACAAACCCATTTTGACCTTTATTCTTTTAAATCTCTTTTGATTAAATGGCTTTAATTACTCTTCTGGGTGTAGTATATTTCCTGTGTGTGTTTCACCTTCTATCATGTGGACCAATCTTTTAATCTTCCTTTTTAACACTCTCACTATATATTTCTATATGTCTGGTTATTGATATTAAGGCTTTATGACTTTAAGGCTTTTTGTGACTTTCCTACACTCCAGCACATCCAAGCTTGATAGCACTCTGCACATGGAATTTTCCCTTGGCAGTTCCCTGTTCTCTTAACCTTCAAACACATTACATAAACAAACAAACAGTTTTGCTCTGCACTAACCTCCTCCCTTATCTCTGTTGCATTCATTCAAACCCTCCTTCTTAGGATGGTCTTGTTTACGTTCTAGCTGTTCTAAACTCCCTTCTGCAAATCTCTGCCCTTTGCCAGTTAAGATAAAGAGTTTTAATACTAAACTCTTTCCCTAGTGTTCTTAAAACCAAGCATTCTGATTCTTTAAAACTTTCTTAATTACTAATATATCTCTATTCTATTTATATTGATTACACCTTTAAAAGCAAAGTCTAAATATTTATATGTGTTTGTCTTCCTTCGAAAGCTTAAAAGAGTAAACAAGTTGGCACCTGGCATGTTGCCCGAACCTTATGCGTTTGTCAAAAGCAGCCCGGTTATCTTCTGTGTTGCCTGACTCCCTTCTAGCCTCATAAATGTATCATTTCTGTGCAAATAACATATTCCCCAAAATCTTGTTTTCTGTGAGACCAACTTATGATGTTTCTTTTCTGTGCCTTAAAAATCAGGCAGTTGGCAATGTGGTTTTTCTCAAGCTGTTTGAGCATTTTGTTTCTAGAAATCAGGCATCTCTATCTTTTATTGTGCATACGCCATAACATTAAACTAATCCTCAGTACTCTTGTTCATACTCTACTGGGCTATGCAGGTCTAGGTTCAAAGGTCACCTTGTCTCACTTCGAGGAGGCCTCCATAGCTGCCCCCCAACTGCAGCACGTGCCCCACTGGCACAGCTAGGTCAGTGCTGGAAATACCTAAATGGTTGAGAGTGAGGCCATCCAAATCCAGCCGGAGAATCCTGTGCACCCTACAGGCCCTCTGCAGTACAATGGCAGGAATGAGGAAGGGGTTTCTCATCCAAGTCCGTATTCATTCAAATAAAATAAAAACAATGATCCAGCTGCTCATCTGGCACCTGGGACTCTCCCTGCTCCACGTTACCTCTTTCTCAGAACTGGAGTGTCAGCATGGAAGAGCTGCAACAGGGAGCTTGCCAGATCGGTGCAGACGGAAGCTGGGCAGCCTGCCAGCACCAGCAACAGCTGCACCACAGCCCTCAGGTCCAAAAGGCAGCCCATTGCCTGCCTGTGTTTTCCCACCTGTGCTGAGGGGGAGGGGCAGTGCAAATGGCAGCGGGTCTGCAAGGGCCCCACCAGAATTATCCCCCTCTAGTAGGACTAAGATCTAGTCTCTCTGTGTCCAAAAGCAACATGATTGTTGTTCATGGAGATTCACGACCTATGGAGAGTTTGCGATTGATTCTAGTACTTTATGAAAATGCAAAGCAAGACCCAACAGAGAAGGTTTGGATCATGACATCTCAGGGGGCTTTTGCAACAGTATTCCACCCGCTTCTATTCACACCCAAATCTTTCAGTGGTACCTTGTCTCTCATACTCCACGCAAACCATGTGCCAGGATAGGAAGATTTCCTTAAGGCAATAAATCCGCATCAGCCTATGTTTTCTTTCTTGTACAGTGCCTGGTCAGTTGCATTTGAGTGTTCATTCCCCACATTTAACTGGTATCTACCAAGCACAGGAAACTGCACTGGAGAGGAGAAACTGGGCCGTCTCCCCAGTTCTGTATTTGAAATGGAAATGTCTGGTGAGAGCTACAGTATTTACAATGCTGTTCATGCTGTAGCACATGCTCTCCATTCCATGTACTCTTCAATATCCAAGCACAGATTAAAGGGAAATGAAGGCACAGGGGATGTTTGGGAAGGTGGGAGTGACAGACAAACAAACCAGGCAGGGGGCAGATAGCGGGCACTTTCAGGGACTCCATGAGCACACCATAAGCATTGCAGTGAGAGGGGCAGGACTGGAAGAGCTCTGCTCCTCTGGATCAAGAACACTGCATCAGACATCCTGGTTCTGACATGGGACCTCTCAACCCTGTGCCAGCTATTTTGCAGGCACATACTTGGAACTCAGGATGCAGCAGTTGCCTTTAGGTGCTGCTGCTCCTCTGGATGTCCAGCAGCTCAAGATTGGGCTCTAAGGGCGCAATCCTAACCCCTTATGTCAGTGCTTTCCAGCTCTGGCACAGCAGTGCCAATGGGATGTGTGCTGCATCCTGCAGTTGGGTGTCACTCATGGTGACCTCCTCAATGTCCGGGAATGTTTGTTCCCTTACCTCAGAGCTGCATTGACCTTATGTCGGTGCTGGAAAGCACTGACGTAAGGGGTTAGGATTGTGCCCTAAACCTCCACCTGATGATCACCACCCACCCATGCAATCCAAAACATTAGGTCCTACATGTGTAGGGCTCTTGACACACACACACACACACACACACACACACACACACACACACACACACACACACACACAGCTTCTTCAAACTTGCAGACATCTGAAAAAGTTTCTCAATACGATCATCTGCCTGGTCATTATCTAAATCATTGCCTTAGAAGAAGGCAATGAGAAGAAGAAGGTTAGAGAAGAATGAGAAGAAGGCAATGAGAAGAAGAAGGTTAGAGAAGTCCCAGGGATAATCTGAAGCCACCTTCAAAATTCATAACAAAAACAGCTGAATTCACTCGGGAGCTGAGGATAAAATGTGCACTTCAGCTTTTGAAAAACCAGCTACACTAGAAGGATGTAGAGCAGGGGTGCTCGATAGGTGGATCGCGATTACCGGTAGATCGCGAGGCAAAATGAGTAGATCACGGAGCCCTGTCTCTCCAAACTGTTAATATGTCAGTTTCGTCTAGTGACTAGATGAAACTGACATATTTAGCTGACACTAAACTGACACTGAAACTGACACTTTAGCTGCTCTTCAGGCATGCAGCAACAAAACTGACGAAACTGACTAGACTCCAGCAGGGGCTCCATACATTAAAGGGGGTGTCTGTCAGTTGCTTCCTTCCCCCCTGGTAGATCTCCGGGCCTTGCTGGGTTTCAAAGTAGCTCTCGAGCCAAAAAAGTATGAGCACCCCTGATGTAGAGTATTCACTGCATACAGCCAGCTGTCTGTCGCTTGAGTATGAAGACCTCATGCGAGAAACTTGGCAGTGGGGATTTGTTCAGCCCCTCTATAGTCATTTGTCCTCGTGACTGATGATTGTGTTCATAGTGCCTCATGTGTTTAAGTCACTGGAAATTGGTTGAATGCTGTGGGGCTGAGGTTCAGACATGCTGCTGTTCAGATGGACAACAGTGCTGCTGCTACTGCTGCAGCTGCCTTATGGTATCAGCAACAACTGCCACTCCAGGTGGGGTTGGCAGAAGAGCATTCAGCAGTCTCCAGATGTTGCTATTGGTGTCTTTGTCTCTCTCGCAACTGTTGAGCCGAAAGATCTCTCTTTTAGCGAAACTCCAGATGTGTCTTCCCTGGAAGGAAAGTAAGTTGGGTAGTGGTTTTGATGTCTAGTAATTCTGATTAAAATCAGTGTTGTAAATATAGAAAAATTCCTTGGGATTACATACTTTGGGACTGGTGGCAATAGTGGGGGCAGTAGAGGTGGCATGAAGTGAGTTCAAGTTCACATATACCAAAAGACCCCTGCACCTAGAGAACTAGGATGTCAAGGTGAACACTAAGCTAGAACTCTTTCGATGTTCTCTGCTCATTATCCTTCTGCAGATAAGTTTTTTGTAGGAAGGAACAGAACATTTGGTTATGTGAGCTGCAGCCAGTGCTCTAAAGTGGTTTTGCTAGTGGGTGTGCATTTAAAGACACGTGGAACATGACCACACATGGAGGAAGGCTAATAGGCCTGCAGGTTCGAGTGTGGTGGTCAATGGCACAACTTAGTGGAATGACACACAAGAGCTATGGGGCACAATGGTGACGGTGTAACAATAGATCACTTTTATTGTGGGGATAATAATGCAGCAGCAAAATGTGCAGTCAAAAAAGCAATACAGTATATTGGATATTTTCAATCTTTTCCAGCTCATGGCACACTGTCAGGGGTGTAAAATTGTAAAGACTCACCATGGGTTCTTGGACAAGGCACACCCAGTTGCCAGTCAGAGTGCTCACATCATCCAATGGCCTAATAAATGACCCTCCCCAAATATCCACAGCACACATGCAGCCCATGTGTGGCACACCACTGTGCCACTCTCATGGGTTGAAAATCGCTGCAGTGTATTCACTACTCATTCATACAACTCGGCATCATCATAAGCAGTTGCTAGGGCTGCAATCCCATAAACACTGACCACATGTTCATATCATACGTTGAGTGCTTGGGGCTATCACACCGTAGCTCTGATTAGTGATTTCATAGCGCCTGAGTGGCATTTTGGGCTGAAATGCTCCACGGGGGTCTTCTGAAGGCCTAAAATGTCACGGAAAGTTGTACGGCCTTCTTGATTTCCTGGAACCTTCTGGGTGTTTGGAGAACCGTTACATTCTTTCTCCTCTGGGGATTCCTTTAAAAATATAAAAACAAACTGAATTTCTAATATTTTCTGTCATTCTAACCCATTAATACAACGAGTATCAAGTAGGTCTGTAAAAAAAAAAATTGTTACCTGCGCAATCTTGATTGCCGCTGCCTCCGGAAACTCGGATACTGTGTGGAAAAGCTCAAACCCACAGTCACAGCCTCTTGGTGGAAAACGCACAGTCTCTTCATCCCACGCTAGCTTGTAAAGAAGCTCCATAGGTATCGGCATTCGAAATTCGTCACTAACATCGATTTCACAGCATTGGCTTTTCTTCCTCGGTGGAGATCCCATCAAACGCTCAGACTGAAGCTGAGTGGGGAAGGTTCTCAAACACCGATCTGAGCATCATGGTGTTAGGCGAGTCAGGAGGGCCTTGAGAATCAGTCGGGCTGACCAAGGTCTCCGGGTCTTCGGGGCTCTCCATCTTGATCAACTGCCAAGCATGCCAAGCATGCTTTTCACAAGCGGGGGGCTTCTGGGGAGTCTCCATCCCAGAAGGCGGCACGTTCTCCTTCTCTTCAGGGCTCTGCATCTTGAGCAATTCCCTAGCAGGGGTTTCAGACTCCATCTGGGGAGTCTCGATCCCGGCAGGCAAAGTGGGTGAGCTTTTCAGAGGGGAGGCCATGGCTGCAGCAGGCTGAACGGCTTTCTCCCTTCCCCGTAAGCCAGGGTGTTAAATACATGGGGCATGCCCAGGCCTGTCCCCACACCCCCTTTCCCATTTGGTCCCTGCGGTGGTCCGAGAACTATGAACTATGAAACCCCTTCCTATTGGTCAGCAGTGATGGGGTGAGCGGTTTGAGGGGTCACATGAACCCCTTTCCTACACTTTATTGGTGGGCTCCTTTTCCCACCAAACCATATATCCTGGCACCACAAAACCCCTTCCTAGTGGTCAGCGGGGACGGGGAAAGTTGTTTGAGGGGGTCACGTGAACCCCTTTCCTACACTTTATTGGTGGGCTCCTTTTCCCGCCAAACCATATATCCTGGCACCACAAAACCCCTTCCTACTGGTCGGCAGGGACGGGGAAAGTTGTTTGAGGCATCACGTGAACCCCTTTCCTACACTTTATTGGCGGGCTCCTTTTCCCACCAAACCATATATCCTGGCTCCACAAAACCCCTTCCTACTGGCCGGTGGGGACGGGATAAGTTGTTTGAGGGGTCACATGAACCCCTTTCCTACACTTTATTGGCGGGCTCCTTTTCCCGCCAAACCATATATCCTGGTGCCACAAAACCACTTCCTACTGGTCGACGGGGACAGGAAGAGTTGTTTGAGGGGTCACATGAACCCCTTTCCAACACTTTATTGGCGGGCTCCTTTTCCCGCCATACCAAATGTCGGGGTGATACAAAACACTCCCTAGTGGTCGATGGTCTTGGGAAAGTTGTTTGAGGGGTCACTTGAACTCCCTAAGGAGGTGGGATTTCCAGTAAAGAGGGGCAGAACTTCCGCTGTCAAAGATAGTTTGAAATGATGTACTATATACTACTACTCGCAATCCTAACCAACTTTCTAGCACTGACCTAGCCGCAATGCAGCCGCAAGGTTAGGTAACACACTTGCCCTTACCTTGAGGAGGCCCCCTTGACAGCCTTCCACTGCAAGATGCACAATGGCACAGCTATGTCAGTGCTGGAAGGTTGGTTAGGATTGAGCCCTTAGTTTCTCCATACAAGGATGCAAAAGGGAGAATTAGAGTGAGAATACTCTCACCCCAATATCTCACCCAATATCACCCCATTTTCCATCTTTGGAAAATGGGAGGACACTGCCCTTCGAGGTTCCCTGGATATAATCCTCCTGCAATCTGAGGACCTTGGATTTCTGTATTCACAGCCTTTTCTAAAGGCCTTTTGCTCTTTTTCTAAAGTTGATGAAGACGTCAGCATGCTGGACGGTGCTGGCTGCTATTCTGTCCCCAATGGGATAATTAGAAATGAAAGACATTTTGAAGTTCTTGTAAACAGTAGAATTTTAGAGGGCCTGTTTGCTTTTTTTCAAGTGCTTTTCCTCCTGGCAAGAAGAACCAACATCAGCAGAACTTCATGCAGTTCTTTTATGGGCAGCCCAGTTCTATGTCAACCTCCACCATTGGTATGAGTACACGCACTGTCACAAATGTGCTATATAACCTGTTGTGCCAGCACGCAGGCCCATCCTACCAGCAAAAGGGCTTTGCACTGGTCTCCCACTACCATTTGGAGACCAGCGCCTGCTGGAGAAGGATGATGGGAGGGCGGGAGGGGCATGGGAAGGGCAAAACTGGGTTGGGGAGGCATTGTTTCTGGGCTGGGGGAGGGCAGGGAGAAGAGCTGCTCAGGCCTTTTGAGGAGGGTGGGGATGGCAGAAGAGGACTCCACCATCTCCTATCCCCCTTCCAAACCTGAAGGCCTGACACAGGACATCCCAGATTTACACGAGGTATGGAACTGATGTGGATCCAATCAGCCCCACTGAGGCTACTGGGGCTTTACCCAGGGTAAAGGAATGAAGGTACCCCTTTACTTTGAGGAAACCTTCAGCAGCCACAGTTCTCCTGCTGGATACAGCAGAGGCTGCACCAGTTCCATTGCATGACATCACAGGAATTTAATTTGAACTGGCCTATTAATCTGTATCCCAACTGTCTTGCACACGACCGCAGCAGTCCCCATACATACATGGGGAAAACCATGCTGATGAGTTAGTTTGAATCTTGTTTTCTTACAACATCACAAAAAGTAAAGCAGATGTAGGGCGCAATCCTAACCCCTTATGTCAGTGCTTCCCAGCACTGGCATGGCAGTGCCAATGGGACACGTGCTGCATCCTGCAGTTGGGTGTCACTCATGGAGGCCTCCTCAAAGTAAGGGAATGTTTGTTCCCTTACCTCAGAGCTGCATTGCCCTTATGTTAGTGCTGGAAAGCACTGACATAAGGGGTTGGGATTGCATCAGTAGTATCTTTATATGACCCTCTATATATAATCCTCACTCAGTCCATGATCCTTTCATTTCATCCATTGTGAAGCTGATCCCATGCTTCTAAGCCTGGGATTGGGGATTGTTTGGCCAGTCCAGGAATGTGAAATTCCTCCCTGTGGACCTCTTGGTCACTTTAATTTTGCAGGTAGTGTAGGTTCAAAGGCAGGAGCATGACCATTAGTGTGCATCTTGAGGTCAGAGAAGGCAGGGCTGAACCCACTCCCATCCCTCAGTGGCAGCGATATGGCAGGGTGGGTGGGTTGTCCCTGGCCTGGATTGCCGGAGCTACCTCAAAGGTTCAGTGGCATGGAGTGGCCCTGTGTGGCCCGGCTGCCTTGGCCCCTTGTGGGGTTGACAAGGATAACCTGGCACAGCCTGAACAGGGATGTGGCTTGGAATCAGGTGGTGAGACTCAGCCCTGGGGCCAGATGTATTCAGGCACCTCTCATAGGATCCAACCTCCGCACTAGAGTTAATTAGCTGCATTAAGATCTGCAGGTCTCATGATTTCTACATATCCTTATATCTATTTGCTAATTAATAAAGTGGCATGTACTCCCACACCTGTTGTCTCGAGTGCTCATTGGATGGTGCGCAAACAACAAAGTCTGTGGTCCTATCTTGGCATGGATCAAAATGTCAGGATCCTGGACAGCACTTCCTTCCTTACCTCTTGCAGGTCTTTTGATTGCCCCTGCCCCAAACATACTATGCAGCGCAGGCATCCAACGTGTGGCTCCATACTTCACTTTGGTGGGGTGGGTGGGAATCTGATTGGGTTGTTATGTAAATATTGGTTCTCCTTTGAGTACTGATCCTCTCCCCCCCCAGCCCACTTCTACTTCTTTATTTAGAAAAAGTTCTGAAAAAGCAAAGATATCACTCTGCATACAGAAGGCAGACAAGTTAGAGCAGGGATGTCAAACTCCTCAAACTCTTTTCATACAGAGGGCCGGTTAGCATTCATGGTGCCTACTGAGGGCTGGAGGTGACATCACTAAGCATAAAGTGACATCATGAAGCAGATGAAATCCAGAAATAAGCACGTAGGCTATGGTGGAGTGGTGCAATGCACCACTGGACAGCCAATCAGAGTGGGTTACAAGATGGTCTTGTGACTATGAGGTCACCCTATTCTGATTGGCTGGCCCTGGTATATATGGGGGTGAGAACAGACACCAAATGTGGGTTTGCTGTGGTGGAGTTCTGTCTGTCGTGCTGCTGGTTTGTGTTCTGGCTTTGACTGCCTTATCGTGACTGTGCCGTGCTGTGTCCCTGACTTCTGGTCCGTTTGACTGACTACTCTTCTGCCTGCTCCTTTTACTGATACATGCTTCTGCAACAAACAAGCCTGGGTCTGTGTCGTTGGCTCTGTTTGGGATTGTCCGCTTCCTGTGCTACCTCCCTACGCTCCCGTGCCACTCTACTACCGGGAAGGCAAGGGTCATCCTCCCCTGCCATCCTGACAGACACCATCAACCCAGATGCAAAGATTAATATCGTACAATTGAAAGAAGTTGTGCTTGATGTAAGAACATAAGAACAGCCCCACTGGATCAGGCCATAGGCTCATCTAGTCCAGCTTCCTGTATCTCACAGCGGCCCACCAAATGCCCCAGAGAGCACACCAGATAACAAGAGACCTCATCCTGGTGCCCTCCCTTGCACTGGCATTCTGACATAGCCCATTTCTAAAATCAGGACATTGCACGTACACATCATGGCTTGTAACCCGTAATGGATTTTTCCTCCAGAAACTTGTCCAATCCCCTTTTGAAGGCATCTAGGCCAGATGCCATCACCACATCCTGTGGCAAAGAGTTCCACAGACCAACCACACGCTGAGTAAAGAAATATTTTCTTTTGTCTGTTCTAACTCTCCCAACACTCAATTTTAGTGGATGTCCCCTGGTTCTGGTGTTATGAGAGAGTGTAAAGGTGAGAGTGAGAGTGACATCATCAACACAGATGCAAAGATTAACATCCTACAATCGAAAGAAGTTGTGCTTGACAAGGTGGCATGGAGAGTTCTTGCCAACAAAGTCGCCAAGAGTTGGGCACGACTGAATGGATAAAACAACAACAATATTTAGAATGGATCCAGTACTACTTTCATCATCAACCATTGCATTTTACCCAGGATGAACTCAAGGAAAAACAGAGTACCACGAAAATAGTGTCCCTCCCCAGTCCTGGGAAGAGCTTCCACAATAAAATCAATGAAACTACACACATTTACTCCCTATGAGGCAGTAGGAGGAGCTGATATTTGTCGTTCATCATTCTCTTGGCTCCCTTCATCTCTTGGTTCCTCAGAGTATAGATGAGGGGGTTGAGGGCAGGGATGACTATGATGTAGAACACAGAAGCTATTTTGTCCACCTGAGAATCAGAGAAAGGCTTAAGATACACAAAAGCAACAGGCCCGTAAAGGAGGTCAACTATCGTCAGGTGGGAGCTGCAGGTAGACAGAGCCTTCCTACCACCCTTTCCAAAGCGGCCACAGAAGGAGGCCAGGATGATGACATATGAAACCAGCAAGGTCAGGCAGTTAGGTAGAGTTATCAGGCCACCACTGACCAGCATACGTTTCTCAACCACATAGATTTCTGCACAGGCCAGCTTGATTACCTGTGGGATGTCACAGAAGAAATTTTCAAGCACATTCGGTCCACAGAATGGTAACTGGGCTATGACCACCATCTGGACAGTGGAATGAATGAAGGCTCCTGTCCAGCAAAATATCAGTAGACTGAAGCAGCGTTGCCGGACCATGATGGCTGTATATCTCAGTGGGTGGCAGATGGCCACGAAACGGTCGTAGGCCATGAGAGTGAGGACAAACATCTCTGCACCCCCAAAGAGGTGCAGACCAAAAAGCTGGGCCATGCAACCACCATAGGAGATGACAGAACCACTGTTCAAGAGACCGGTCACTAACTTTAGGGCAGCCACTGAACCCATAGACATGTCAATAATGGACAGATTGGCAAGGAAGAAATACATGGGGGCTTGATGGAGCTTGGGCTCAGACCACACACTCACCATAATTAGGAAGTTTCCCAGAAGGATGGTGGTGTAGCAGGCCAAGACCATGACAATAAGAAGGAGCTGTGCAGAGTGGGAACAGGAGAAGCCCAGCAGAATGAACTCTGAGATGGTGGATTCAGTCATGTTGATGGTTGGTTCTGGTGCAGTTTAAAAAAATGAAGTGAACAATATTCCAACCTGGACACAAATAGCCCATTTTTAATCATTTTATTCCAGTAATGTGTAACCTGACTTTCAATATGCTGTGCCCACCCCTCCTCCGGAATTATGAATAAAATCAAGAAGTTTTCGTTCTTCTTTCTTTAGTTCTCAACTTCTAGACTCTTCTAGGCTCTTGTTACAACTTACAAACAATGGTTTCAGGCCAGTACTCATTGTTGTGTGTGCATGTCAAAATGGAAAGACAAAAAATAAACTTGTGATAAAATAATTGAATTATTAGACCAATTAGTTTTATTTGCATCTCGTTGCTTATCAGGACCAATTTCATTATTTCTATTTGTCTTTTTTTTTTTACATTTTAATCTTTTTTACCCCCACGTTTCCAATATGGGCAACCCAATCCTATCCAGTACTGGCACAGCGGGTTCGCCAGGCCACACTGTATCCAGCATTGGATTTGAGCAGGCTGGCGGTCTCAGGGTAATAACACTTGTTCCCTTACCCACGCCAGCTCAATGGGGCTAGTTGGATCCATTGAGCTGTGTAGAACTAAGTAGCCCTGTGTAATGCTGGGAAACCGAGGATAGGGGTTAGAATGTAGCAGAGACCATCCTCACCCCCTCCTGGGCCTGATCTTCCCCACCATTTCACTCCCCCCCACTCTAAAACACCCCTTCCCTGTCTCTGGAATGCTCTCCCCCACATCCCAGCCACCTAGGCAAGCTGTTCAGGGGCATCCAGTGCCCATGGGATGGCTCAGGACTTACCCTTGACAGCACTTATTCGCTGGGTGCAAAAAAGAGCTCTGCAACAACCATTGCCAGCGCTTCAGCCACAGTGCCAGTGGAACCAGGCAGCAGGATCATGCTCGAAGGGAGAACAAGGTGCTCAAAAATTGAATAAAAGCAATACAGTAAATACAAATGCTAAAAACTCAAAACTGTGAGCAAGAATACAGTGAACAGTAAATAACAGGCTGGAAAATAGATTTGGGGGTTTTCTTCTTTGCTTCTGCTAAATCTATGAAGAGCAGAATAGGTAGGTTAAGTAATTCATAGCCCAACTCTATGGTTTCCCCCACCATAGCATTCGGCTGCATCAAAACCTGCTGCACTGCATGTTATTGGGGGGTGGGCAATCAGGAGGCTTGGGAAGGGAAAGGGAAAGTATTTTCCCTTACCCCTTCATAAGCCCCTCCCCCACCAGTGGGTCTCTTTGGACCTCTGCCAGGTCTTAAGTTTGGCTCAAGTTTGAGGAGACAAAAGGTAGGTGTTGGCTTGCTCCAGAAGGGCCACCATATGGCTAGAGGTGGAAGAAAATTCTGATCACAAAATAAAAACACAAAACGCCACTTTCTGCACTCCTCATCGTAGTAAAAAAACAATAAATAAAAGTGTATTATTTGTTTTTTTTTATTCATTATGTAATGGTCAGGGTGCATGGCTAATGACTGTGACTGCAGCTGCTGACACTCTACCACCTATATCACCTACCTACGACCCTTTAAAAGTGATTATGATTTATAATTATAATGTGTATTTTGAACAAAAACATACATAACACCATTTTCTGCACTTCTACCATTGGAAAACACTAAAAGCCACACACACACACACAAAACTTTTTCTCCCGCCTCTACATATGGCACAAGTCACCCATGCTGGCTAAAATCCCCTCCTGTCCCTGACATGCCCCTGGCCCTCCCCTCATTTCACCCAGTTATGCCCAATCCTCAATTCACTATGTCCACCCCACCAGCTCAGCACCTTTGGCAGGCCTTTGTCTTCCAACCAACACGCGCAGGTCCTCTGTGGCCTCTCCAGCAGTGATCTGGAAGCATGCAGCTATGCTTGCAACTTGGTCACCATTTAGAATGGCAGGAAAGGGAATTCTACAAACCAGAATGCTAACTGTGGTGGAGACAGCAGGGCATCAAATCAGGCCATCCTAAAAGTTCCTGATTGCGAGAAATGCTTCTACAGTAGCTTATAAGATTCACAGTCCAGTCCTATCCAACTTTCCAGTCCCAATACAACCACAATGCAGCTCCAAGGTGAGGGAACCAATGTTCTCTTCCTTTGAAGTGGTCAAATGACTGACCCCACCACCACAGGATGCAGTGCACACCCCCTTGGTCCAGTAGAATCAGTGCTGAAAAGTTAGGATTGGGCTGTCAGCCTGGTATTTCATGATTCTGAATAAGAGTTGAAATTTTCATGATGCTGAATTATATAGAGAGTCCTCTGGCCTGATTCTGTCCTGGGCTAGTACTGGTCTCCTACACACTGCCTGGGAGACAGCCATCACAAACATGCTGTAAGACTTGTCACAGTGACCAGGAGAAAGAAGGCACTGATGCAGAACCCAGCACTGGTAGGTGCTGGGCCTTCATGCCGCTCAGAAGACCAGCAGTAGCCTGCAGCAGGAAGTTCCACACCTCTCATGCTCATGCTGTAGCACATGCTCTGCATTCCATGTACTCTTCAATATCCAAGCATAGATTAAAGGGAACTGGAAGCACAGGGGATGTTTGGGCTGTTCAGCCAAGGCAGGTAGGATTTTCCTGTAAGCCTCTACTGTGTACGGTCACGGATGGACTTGGATCCGCTCTTGCAATGCAACTGGATTGATCGAGAAGTGAGACAACATTTTCAGTTTAGTTTGTCTAAGCCCAAGTCCTTTCCATTTGAAAAGGGACTGGCAGCTCAATCCTCTGCATGTCTACTCAGCAGTAAGTCCCATTAGAGTCAATGGGGCTTACTTCCAGGAAAGTGTGGATAGGATTGGGTTGTTAATTGCCTGCAGCGTCAACCATGTATTAACAGTTTTTAAGCTCATTCTTAACAGTGAGGAACCCAGTTGAGGCAGTCTGTCCCTCAGTTCTGCCACTATGTGGATTACCTCTGAACTGAATGTCACAATATTAGTATGTCTACAGTGGTTTAGCTCGTGGGAGGCAGGCAGTACCATGTGACACACTCAGTGACGGTGATACTATGAGTGGCCTAAACTGTGGATACTTTTGTATTTTTGAATTATGCCGTCATGATATATATCCTTCGATAGGTAACAATGCAAAATGTAATGAAACACACCGTGTTATCTGTTTTCTTTCAAACATGCTAGCCAAATAACCAGAAATGGAAAACACAACTGCCTGATGTAACAAAAAGTGGATTTCTTTAATTCAGAACCAACCAATGAGACTTGGGGTGCAATCCTAACCAACTTTCCAGCACTGACTTAGCTGTGCCAATGTGGCGTGCACAGCATCCTGCAGTGGCGAGGCAGTCAAAGGGGCCTCTTCAGCATACGGGCATGTTTGTTACCTTACCTTGGGGCTGCATTGCAGCTAGGTCAGTGCTGGAAGTTTGGTTTGGATTGTGCCCTAATTGTTCCAAGAGCAAATGAGGTGTGATAAAACAGCATGGAACCCATAAGTGTTAGTCCGAGTCAGCTCTAATTTGCATGGATCAGAACTCACACTAGCACTCCTATTCTTTTGTGTGTGTCAAGTTTGCCACTTGTTCTTTGTTGGTTAGTAAATTGTTGGGGGACCTGGAATGTTGTATAGTAAAATAAATAAATAAATAAAGTTAATGGGGGTGACACTAAGCCTGTCATGTCACTAGTGGGACGTTTGGGTGCTGTTAGTCACTGGCGGAGTTGAAGTTAGTTTGTCACTTTTAAGTGAGTCACTCTTAAAGTGGACCCCAGAAGCTGGTGGGGACAGGATCACAAAGAGGGGGACATGTGGGGGAGGGGACAACATTGGGGATGGAAAGTTTCTTATCTTGGAAGGATGGAGATGACTAGAGGAGCAATAGACTGAAGGATTACTATTGGGGGTTATTAAATGAATTGTGAGTTCTGGTGGAAATGGGGACTGGGAATAGGAGCAGGGGGTGAGAATAACTCTGAGAAAGTTTTACTATGTCAAGTTTATAATAATCACAGATAAAAAAATGTTCTCATGGGTTTTGCTTGCATGCAAGTTCTTTCAGGTCACACGGAATTCTTGCAGCTTGTTGACTAGGAGGAGGGGTTGCACGTTAATGTGGGGCATTGGGGACTCTGTGTGTTGTTGGTGACTGCCTTAGATGACTTTAAAAGTGGGTTCCAAAAATTAATGGTGAACTGCAGTTCTATCCATGGTTGTTAATCATTCTGGCTACAGTGAACCTCCAGGTGCAGGGGCAGAATATCACAGAGTACTAGCTGCAGAGACTTTCACCCCCTGCTTGGGGGGGAATGTTCAATGCCTTTATTTTCTGGCCTTGATGATTATTCATTTCATGTCATGACTCCTACTGAAAATAATTTTGTCATGTACAGGGGGCGGTGTCAAAAATGTATGGGCCCCGGGTGTCCAATGACCTAGCCATGCAACTGCTTATACTAATCACAGTCTCTGCATTGCCAGAAGGCCAAGGTGGCAGGTTCCAGTGATCTCAAAAGAACTCCTGCTCCACAATTGACCCCAGTGTTTTGTTTTTCTTGTCCTTCAATCAGCTTCACCACTTTCTGAGAAACGTTCGCTTCAACAATAACGCAGGCGAAGAAATATTCTTTGAAAATGGGGAACTGGCAACAGGTTTTGATATCGTCAATATAGTCATGTTCCTCAATCACTCCTTCCGTAGATTCAGGGTAGGAAAGATGGACCCCTGGGCTCCTGAAGGAGAAGAGTTTGCTGTTAATGGAAGTGTCATTGTATGGAAACAGAAGTTTGATCAGGTGGGAAGGATCTGAATGCATTTTCTGAGCTACAGTTGCATAGTTGTAGAAGAACTCAGAAGTACTCTTCAGCAGATGCCTGGGAATGCATATTCCTGTACATGATGCACTTACTCTGAAGTAAGCCCTAAAGTATTCACTGGGATTTACTCTGAATCTGCCAGCCCTCTGTGGTTATAGTGATGCAAGAGTTACACCTAAATGTGACTGACTTGTTATAATGTTTATGCTTGTAGACTAGGATGAATAACATGGATAATATATGCCAAACTCTCATATGTGCAGGCATATGTTATCCATGCTCTTTTGTCCCCTTGTTCGTCCAGCTCTTCCCATGAATTTTCAGGGTGAATTGATTATGGTGATGAGAAGAAGTGGTATGTAAAGGAACTAAAGGAAAACATCTGGGGACTGAAGGATTCTATATGTAGAACAATATTGTAAAGACCCTCATTGGAACTAACTAGGAAAGCCGTCCTATGTAAACCGTCTTGAGTAATATCTGATGAGAAGGGCCTTATATAAATACAGGTGTGTGCCACTTAATGACAGGGACACGTTCCCTGATCCCTGTTATGCGATTAGGTCTTTAAGAGAACATTCAGTCCAATCTATTGCCTTTGTTGTGTAAACAGACACCACCTGCCAGACAGTAGCTGGCTGCACAGGTTACTGGAGACAGATGGCCTCTTCTTTGCATTAAGAGTCTCTCTGTTGTGTAGACAGACACTCTGCTGCAGGCTACGAGAGATGTGATTGCCTCCTTAAGAGCACCTTCATTGTACTTTGACCACCGTCATATATGCGATCAGTCATGAAGTGAACCGTTGTTAAGCGGCACATGCCTGTATAGAAGTAAATCAATACCCATAAGAGGTATCTCGGAGGAGCTCATGAGATGTGTGTCATAACTCTATTCTCGTGCAGAACAAACCAAACCAAACATCACAGCAATGAGAAAACAGTTGATTTCCATGCTAACCCTTTCTCCTTGGGGTTTTTTTGAAGATGCAGCCCCGATCGACATGTACTGAGAGCTGCCATCCTGGACAGACAAAGGTGGTACACCAGGGGGAGCAGATCTGTTGCTATGACTGTGCTCAGTGCTCGGAAGGGAGGATTTCCAGCCAGCTGGGTAAGTGAAGAAGGTGATGCTCCATCCAATCGGTGTTCCAGACGTTTGTGGAAATGAGCTGCTCAAAGGTCTTCCAGCCCAATCTTTTCTTTCCCAGCACTCAGAGGAACTGTGGCGTCCAGGAACTTTTGTCCCCTTCCCCCAAGGTATGTCTCAGGTTCCGCTATGGGGCTTCTCATGTTTGCAACAGCTATTTTGCTGACACCGATATGAGAACCTTCATGTTAAGCTATTAGGTCAGACACAGAGGATAGGATCTGGCGGAGGAGGCCTCAGAGATCATTATGCCTTGAAGGAACAGGCTGATGGCCAAGATGGGAGAAATAGTCAACGTGATACAGTGCTGGTCCTGACATATCATGAGAGCTTTATTGTAGCATCCTGGTGAACTGAATGAGCTATGAATCTGGATTTGCCTGGTGAGATTCTCCATTTACGTGACAAATTCCCTCTCTGCATAAGCTGCAAGTGGGCATACTAATAATTATTGAAACAACAGCACAATCCCATGCACGTATATGCAAAATTGCCATTAAGCTCAATGTGATGTGCTCCCAGGGAAGTGTTTATAGGATATCAATATGTTCCACTGAATTCAGTGGGACTTATTTCTGAGTAGTCATGCACAGGGTGATGTGAGAGCAGCAGTTCACAAACATTTTGGTTTCTGGAACCCTTTACACTCCTAAAAGGAGTCTCTGCATGCGTAGTGTCTCGGGTAGCCCCTGAGGACCTGTGCATTTACAGAGTGCTGTAGCACCAAATGCCTTGCAGACATTTGAAAAGGTTTCTCAATGTAATAATCTTCCTGGTAATTATCTAAATTATTGCCTTCCGTTAGAGAACTCCCAGGGATAATCTGAAGCTACTTGCAACATTCATAACAAAAACAGTGGACTGTACCTTGGGAGCTGAGAATAAAATGTTCATTTAAGCTTTTGAAAAGCCAGCTACGCGAGGCAGGTGTAGGGTATTCACTGCATACAGCCAGGTGTCTGTCGCTTGAGTATGAAGACCTCATGTGAGAAACTTGGCAGTGGGAATTCTCTCATCCCCTCTATGGTCATTTCTCCTCCTGACTGATGATTGTGTTCATAGCGCCTCATCTATGGAAGTCACTGGAAATTGGTTGAATGCTATGGGGCTGAGGTTCAGACATGCTGCTGTTCAGATGGACAACAGTGCTGCTGCTACTGCTGCAGCTGCCTTACAGTGTCAGCAACAACTGCCACTACAGGGGGGGTTGGCAGATGAGCACCCATCAGTCTCCAGACGTTACTGTTGGAGTGTTTACCTCTCTCGCAATTGTTGATCAGAAAGATCTCTCTTTTAAAGAAACTCCAGATGTGTCTTCCGTGAAAGGAAAGTAAGTTGGGTTGTGGTTTGGATTAAAATTCAGTGTTGAAAAAATATAAAAAAATTACTCAGGATTACATACTTTGGGACTGGTGGCAATAGGGGCAGAAGCGGTGGCATGAAGTTCAAGTTCACAAATGCAAAAAGACCCGGGCAACTAGAGAACAGGAATGTCAAGATGAACACTAAATATTGTTATTGTTATTACTGTTGTTGTTGTTATTAACACTAGGCTAGAACTCTTTCCATGTTCCCTGCTCATTATCCTCGTGCAAAGTAGTTTTATTGCAGGAAGGAACAGAACATTTGGTTATTTAAGCTGCAGCCGGTGCTCTAAAGTGGTTTTGCTTGTGGGTGTGCTTTCAAAGACACGTGGAACAGGAACACACATGGAGGAAAGCTAATAGGCATGCAGGTTTGAGTGTGGTGGTCAATGGCACAACTTAGTGGAATGACACACAAGAGCTATGGGGCACAATGGTGACGGTGTAACAATAGATCACTTTTATTGTGGGGATGATAATGCAACAGCAAAAATGTGCATTCAAAATAAAAAGCAATACAGTATTGGATATTTTCAACCTTTTTCAGCTCATGGCATACTGACAGGGGTATAAAATTGTAAAGACTCACCATGAGTTCTTGGACAAGGCATACCCAGCTGCCAGTCAGAGTGCCCAAATCACCCAATGACCTAATAAATGACCCTGCCCAAATGTCCACGGCACACATGCAGATCATGCGTGGCACACCAATGTGCCACTCACAGGGGTTGAAAATCGCTGCAGTGTATTCACTACTCACTCATACAACTCGGCATCATCATAAGCAGTTGCTAGGGCTGCAATCCCATAAACACTGACCACATGTTCCTATCATACGTTGAATGCTTGGGGCTGATCTCAGGCCTCCCCTTAAAAGATTCCAACCTAGACAAGAGTCCTGGACTCAGACATGTCAAGGAAAACATGATGGAGGTGCTAATGGTGTCATCAACTTGGCTGCAAATGTGAGAAGAAGCTAGAGAGGCTTAGTGAGTCACTGGCCAGGCTTGCCAAAGGTGATCTATCTGTATCTCCTACAGGAGTTTGAAGAGTTGCAGGAATCATGGGGCTAATTTGCCAAGGCTACTGGCCCAGTGTGATCCTGGCCTTGTGCTGATTGCACTTGCAATCCTTCAGCCAAGGCTCGGGCTGCAGTGGTGCACAGGCCACCAGCACAAATGGCTGGAGGCCCCTGAATGCAGAAGGAGTGCAGATCCCATTCCAGAGCAGGTGGGTCAGCAGGAGAGGTGCTCCGAGGAAGGATCAAGCTGGGAGGCATGTTGAGGGTGAGCCTCAGTGGTGGTGCCAGAAAGCTAAACCCCCAGACTGGATCGAATGCAGTTGCTTGGATCTACTCAGATCTATGACAGCAACAAAGCTGGTTTCTTAAAAGCCAGATGAGTTTAAAATGTAGAAGGAAATAGATCAAAAGAGGCAAAATGGATACTTGATTACACACTGTCCAATCCCATCCTCTGCCACTCTCAAAGGTGGAGGTGCACACTGCATGCTCTGGGGGGACCTGGAGATTTCTGGTGATGCACACACATGGTCACCTGCCATTCACGCTCCATTGCATGCACTGCTTCTGAAGTGGAGAGGGATTCCAGTGATGGAACACTTGCTCCATCAATAGAAGGTGCCCATAGGATTGGGCCTTAGGGCTGCATGGCTATTCACATTGACCTGGAAGTAAGCCCCATTGAACACAATGAGGAGACATGCATACGGTGGCAAAGTAAAGAATCATAGAATCTTAGAGCTGGAGAGACCTAAAGGGTCATCTAGTCCAACCCCTGCCTGGAAGCAGGAAATCCTCTTAGAGCATCTCCAAAATAAAACAAAACTGGTTTTTAATGAAACAATCCCTGCACTGTAAGGGGATCTGTTTGTCACTTTCTACCCTTGAAAGTCATCAAGGTATGAGCAAAGGGCTCTTCCATGACAGAAACAAAACACGCTACCTCTCAAGACAGCCTTCTTCTCTCAGGAGTTGGGGAACTGAGGCTCCACTTTCCTCATTGGCTTGTTCCAGGAGAAGAAACTTGTCATCCTGTTCAACCACCCATAAACTATGGGAAGATGAGTGGACACATCCAGCGGGCCAGGTGACCAGATCCCTTCTGACTTCTGTTCAGAAGGAACTAGTGTGATGCGGTTATATTATTTTCCATCTCTTTTTCTTGTTGGGCCATCAAAAGATGTTACCAGGAATTCCTTGCCTGTAACTGAGCATAGTGAGAGCTAGAAACTTCATAAAAGCAAAGCTGCATGAGGGCCCATCAACTTGATTTTAAGCACGAGCAAGGGCTATGCAAAGAGCATGAATCATTCCCATTCACCATATTGAATATGAACCAGAGCCTAAGACCACGTGATTGTCTCATTTCAGCATAATTCCCAAGTACTTCCATTGTTTCTTTGCCATGAAGTTTGCCAGGTTCGAAATCGAGAAAGATGTCAACCTCTTGAGAAACAAGACATTGAATTTTTTATTGATTGAAAACGCTTACAATGCCAGGGGTTCGTGTTCTGGAACTATGGGTCTCCTTTTCACATGTCAGGGGCATCCCCTTAATTATGTCTGTAGCAAGGAAAAGGAGCTCATTGTCATCATTGGGGGGCTCATTCCTCAAAACTCGAAGTTGATGCCCCACATCTTAAATATCTACAGGATCCCACAGGTATGTGTGTTCCCTAATCTAGAGAGAGGTACAGCCACTAGGATTGCTAGGAGAGCAGACCATCTGGGCTACAACAAGTGAAGACAGAAGACTCTGCTCTGCCCATTTAGCACATAGCTTGGAGTCATATGTTAATCAAGTGTTGTGTGAGAATGTCAAAACCTGATTAAGTTTTTAAAAAACCACTTTAAGGAGTGAATAAATTGTACTGAATTAGCAGCAAATCTATGTGGGCAAAATATTTTCTTCCGTACCTTACCTTGAGGAGCCCTCCATGAAAGCCCCACATTGCAGGATGTAGTGCATAATTCAATGACAGCTGAATCAAAGTTGGAAAGTTGGACAGGATTGGGTCCTGAGAGCCCAAGCCTATGCCTGTCTACTCAGAAGTAAGTCCCATGATAGTCAATGACACTTGCTCCCAGGAAAGTGCGGAAAGGATTGTAGGATGAATGACTAATCCTAATCCTCTTGGTCATCCTGCCCAAAACACTACACCCCAGAAAACTGAGACTTCCACATTTTCCATACAGGATAAGGTACAAAAAGATCTACTATATAACCTGCCAGGCATGTGAAAGAGGACCTTTTTATTTAGGAATAATGGGAGATGTTTGTCTACCCTAAAAAGCTCATTGCCTTTCCCTTTAGCTCAATTATGGCTTCCTTGACTCTTCACTGAGTGACAGAACTCAGTTCCCTTCTCTCTACCAGATGGTCCCAAATGCAAGATCTCAGTACACTGGGATTGTTCGACTGATTAGACATTTCAAATGGAACTGGATTGGCCTCCTTGTTTCAGACAATGACACTGGAGAAACATTTCTGAGGACTCTCCTTCCCAGGTTCCTCCAAAACAACATTTGTGTGGCTTTTACAGAAGTTCTTTCAGGACCAAAAACGTTCTTGGAAGAGAACAAACCCTTTTATGACCGTTTAGAAGGCCTAAGATCTATTGTCTCTATGTCCAGGAGCAACGTGATTGTTGTTCATGGAGGTTCACGATCTATGGAGAGTTTGCGATTTGTTCTAGCAGTGTATGAAAATGGAAAGCAAGACCCAACAGAGAAGGTTTGGATCATGACATCTCAGTGGGATTTTGCAACAGTATTAAACCCGCTTTTATTCACACCCAAATCCTTCAATGGTACCTTGTCATTCACACTCCACACAAAGGACGTGCCTGGATATGAAGACTTCCTTAAGGCAATAAATCCACATCAGCCTGTGTTTTCTTTCTTATATAATTTTTGGTCAATTGCATTTCGGTGTTCACTCCCCAAGTTCAACTGGTATATACCAAACACAGGGAACTGCACTGGGGAGGAGAAGCTGAGCAGTCTCCCCAGTTCTGTATTTGAAATGAAAATGTCTGATGAGAGCTACAGTATCTACAATGCTGCTCATGCCATAGCACATGCTCTGCATTCCATGTATTCTTCAATATCCAAGCGTAGATTAAAGGGAACTGGAGGCACAGGGGATGTTTGGGCTGTTCAGCCATGGCAGGTAGGGTTTTCCTGTAAGCCTCTACTGTGTATGGTCACGGATGGACTAGGATCCACTCTTGCAATGCAACTGGACTGAGCGAGAAGTGAGACAACATTTTCAGTTTAGATTGTCTAAGCCCGAGTTCTTTCCATTTGGAAAGGGGCTTCATTTAGAGGAGCAATAGATTGAAGGATTCCTATTATGGTTATTAAATGAATTGTGAATTCTGGTGGAAATGGGGACTGGGAATAGGAGGAGGGGGTGAGAATAACTCTCAGAAAGTTTAACTATGTAAAGTTTGTAATCATCACATACAAAAAAATGTTCTCGTAGGTTTTGCTTGTATGCAGTCTTTCAGAAAATGTTCACAGTATTTATTTTCTGGCCATGATTATTATTCATTTCATATCATGACTACTACTGAAAATAATTTTGTCATATACAGGGGGAGGTGTCAAAAATGTATGGGCCCCAGGTGTCCAATGACCTAGCCATGCGCCTCCATGTATAATCAGAGTCTCTTCATTGCCAGAAGGTCAAGGTTGCAGATTCCAGTGATTTCAAAAGAACTTCTACTCAACTGTTTACCCCTGAGTATTCTTTTTCTTTTTCTCCAATCAGCTTCACCACTTTCTGAGAAACGTTCACTTCAACAATAGTGCGGGCGAAGAAATATTCTTTGA
This sequence comes from Tiliqua scincoides, assembly GCF_035046505.1. Taxonomy (NCBI): domain Eukaryota; kingdom Metazoa; phylum Chordata; class Lepidosauria; order Squamata; family Scincidae; genus Tiliqua; species Tiliqua scincoides. Next base: position 139,187,942 of record NC_089825.1, on the reverse strand, counting down.
TAAAAATGGGGAACTGGCAACAGGTTTTGATATTGTCAACACCATCACATTCCACAATCTGTCTTTCCATAGAATCAGGGTGGGAAAAGTGGACCCCTGGGCTCCTGAAGGAGAAGAGTTTACCGTTAATGGAAGCGCCATTGTGTGGAATCAGAAGTTTGATCAGGTGGGAAGGATCTTGTATGTATTTCCTGAGCTATAGTTCCATAATTGCAGAAGAACATGGAAGTACTCTTCAGCAGATGTCTGGGAATTCATATTCCTGTGCATGCTGCACTTACTCTGAAGCAAGCCCTATGGCATTCACTGGGATTTATTCTGGATCTGTCAGACATCTGTGGTTATCATTACAGTGATGCAAGAATAACACGGACAAATGGGGCAGGCTTATTATAATGAATAACATTAGAATAGGATGTAGAATAGGCTGAATAACCATGGATAATACATGCAAAGCTCATGTATGCCCAGGCATATGATATCTATGCTCTTTTGTCTTTGTGTTTATCCATATCTTCCTATGAATTGTGAGGCTGAATTGAATATGGTGAAGAGGTGGTATGTAGGGTGTAGCATTTCAGTGCTACTTGAGGAGCAGCTTGAGATGCTGCATTTTGTGTGGCAAAGAAGCCATAGCAAGAATTAGACAACAGACTCAGGTTTCAGAGAGGTTGAAAGTGCTGGAAACAGGAGCAAGAATGAAATCAAGGGAGAAGTGTAGTGAAGTCTCCCAGCTCCTGACCCAGCTTTTTATTAAGTCTCAAAACACATGATATACGGTTACGTAATAGGGAAATTTCCACAAGGATGCTACCTTGCTTCATACTTGCTAGTTCTAGCTTAACCACAAACACATTCCTAGATAAGATTCTCCTTAACATCCTGTGTTTACAGGCTCTGGGCAAAGACCCTCAGCATATCATCAAGGCCAAGAGTGTGCTCTTGTTCAGACGCAGGTGTGTCTGCGTCATTATTGCCAAATACTGCTAAAGCATCTTAAAGCCCAGCGCCTGTATATTCTATATTTACTACATCTCCTCATTTTTTTTCTAAATTATGCTATGGGGTTATAGATTGCATGATTTAATACAACAAGAAAAAACATTAAAACTTAAGTAGTTGGTTAAAAAAGGAACATTATTACACTTAACACAACATTTTGCTTCATTACTTAAATTGGCTAAAATACAATTAAAGGTTTCACTTTTACATATCAAAACTTTTCAGAAAATAATAACACATCATTGAATTGGTTTTCATGAGCATACAGAGTTGTTATGGCTTTGAATTCTTTTTGTTTACATACTGAAATCAGATAAGTCTTTTGTAGTTCATTGGGAACTGCTGTAGTGTGCAGGTTGTGATTGTGCCATGGCATTTTCAAATGTTGTTTAAAAGTTCTTTGGTTCCTTTTTCCATCATGACAAGCAATTGCTTTTGGGTTTTTTTGAATGTCAATGTTTTTTTAAATCTTTCCATGAAGCTAAAAATGGGGCTGGCCTTTCTTTGCTTAGGCCTTTCGCAGGGATTTTTTGTTGGTTATCTGGTCTGGGTTGGCTTTGCAATTGGAAATTTGGAAACATGATTTTTTTTTTTCATTTCAGGCCTTGGTTTCTTCTTGCAACTGATGTCACACACCGTGTTGGCTTTAAAACGTTTCTGTAAAATTAAACACAATAACAACACAGCCTGCCCTAAATTCTACGGATTTTGGGCCTGTCCTTTTTGGGTCTCACAACCCTTAAACATATGGGTTAGTTGCTTAATTTTTTGGCTAAAAGGCAATACTGTGCCTTTTTGTGGGGGTGCTTTTCTTTATCTAATATTAAACAAACAAACAATTACATTATCATATCCCTCATTTTAATTATTTTAAAAATTTTTTTACCATGTGGGGTTCTTTCTTTGAAATACCTATATTTCTCACTGGAAACAATTCTGTTGTTCAGTCTTACACATACACATTTTCTTTCTTACTCTTTTATTATCACATACAATATCTTTCTTCTTCACATACCCTTAACAGTGGCATTGCACTTTTACCTTCGCTCACATGACTCCATTTCTCACAACCATCAAACGACCTACTTCTGACTTTCAACAGGCAACATAACTGTTGCTAAAACTTACATGCTTTTGCCTTCTTTGTGAGATCTTAAACTCTGAACTTTTTGATGTAATTAAACCACCACAATTAACTAAAAATATTACTATTTGTTAATCATTTATACATATACATTAAACTATAAGGGAACTAAATTGACTGGTATCTTTCTATACCAGATCTGGGGGATCTGATATGGTTTTCTTTAGATGGTATTTTGAAGAGGTTTGCAAACCGAAAAATTTAAACTGTCAGAGCATTTTTTCTTCTTATCTTCTGTGATTGTAAACACAGCAAGACTTTCACGGTTGTTTACAATTTCTTATCTATGTTTGGGAACACTGTGGTTTACAGCTAAATTAAACAAACTGCTGGTGACTTTCAGTTTGCTTTTAATATTTAAAAACATAACACTTAATAACTTATGACTTTAAATGCTATAATGACTGCTACTAATGGATAAAATGGTTAACGGCTGCAGTTTTAAAAGATGTGGAATGAGAAATACTATAAAAACTATTATAGTAGCTTCAACTTATGGGGAAAAAAGTTTGGGAATTTTTTTATGGAAACTTACCAAACTTAAAATGGTTGGTGGTTGCTGTCTTAAAGGGTGTGGAATAAAAAACACTGAAAAAGATGGCTATGGTTTGCTTAACACGTTTTATAGCTCATCATTGGTTGTTGGTGCTTTTTAAAATTTTTCTACTAATGACTGTGGTTATGATATTTTTTTCATCTTTAATTAAGAAATGGAACTGTTTTTTTAAGGGCACTGGACAAAACTAAAAGGCCAGTGCTGTTGCTATTGTTGCAGCTCTTTTGGGCTCTCCTGCTATAAGATTTTTCTTAAGGTGATAGCTGGTTTACTATATTTTACAAGTCTTTGGCATATACTAGTGATGCCAAAAACTTTAAATGCAATCTGTACCTATAAAAGGCACATAATGAAGGGGAATTTATTGTTTGTTTTTTTAAGGGTTTGCCTGTGGCATTGTACCACAGGGCAAATCATGGTTTTTTGTTTTAATGAGCTAATACACAAAAAAAGAGGAGGCTAACACAAAGTTGGGCTGTTAGACTTACTTTAAAGGAAAACTTGCTTATAATTTTTTTTGGGTCCTTCCTTTAAGGTGGTTGATGCTTATGGAGCCATACTACATTTTGTGCAGTAGTTAAAACTATGCGCTTTAGGAGCTTCTGATTGCCAAAAATGTGGCATCACGTTTTAAATATAACGTATGTTTGATGGTTAGGATAATAAGCTTGTGGTTTTGCTGTATTAAATGCTTCTTCACCTAACAGCATATAAGAAAGCTGTTTATGGTGGGGGGTTCATCTTGCTGTTTAAACTATTGGAGTGATGTCTGTCCTGGCAAAGTTAGGAGCATTGGTATACTACATTTGACTTTTTTGGCAGGGTGGCTGCTTATTTACTATACCTTATGAATTTTTGGCATCTATTAATGATGCCAGAATGTTTAAGTGCAATCTGTACTTTTTGTGGCACAGAATGAGGAGGAGTTTGCTATTTTTTAAAGATTTGCCTATATTATTAGGACAAGCTTATAATTTTTGGGAATATTTGTCTGTGCTATTTGATTTAAAATTGTGGGCTTGCTCCATAATTAAATGGCCGTAAGGCTTGATTTACCTAGTATTAACACAAGATGGGGTTATTTTACATCATAAAATTTTAATTTGGATTTGGGAGGCCAAATTAACGTGGTTCCATGGGTTGGATTCATTTGTTTACTTCATGGAGATCATACAAGAGTCTCCATTTTCTAAATTTCTTTTCTTATAACAAATATTGGTATATTCTATGGACTGATGAAAAGAACAATATGTTTGACTTACAATTGTTCTTAAATTAATGAGTGCAATGCCTCTAATTTTTCTTTAGACAGAGGCTATTGCTTCACCTAAACTGGGCTACCTGGTAGCCAGGTAAGTGGCAGGACATTGCCTGTGGAGTTGTGCCACATGGCAAATTATAGTTTTTATTATGACAGAATGAATACACAAGGAGGATTATGGATAGCTTAAGAGTCTCTTTTGTTCTGTTTGCAAAGCACCACATTTAAAGGTGCTTCTCTCAGAATACCGAGGGCATTGTTTTTGTTGTTCTTGTGGAGGTCTAGTTTTGGCTTTGCTGTGTATTACTCATGCTTGCCTACTGTGGAGTTCTTTTCTTACTAAGTTGGTACAGAGGGGGGGAAAATAGAAGCTAACAAAAAGGGTTTTTTAAAGAGCACCTGGAGGAACACAGATGAGTGCTTTTAAGAGATAATCTCTTGCTCTGTGGCTTGGGCTAAGGAGCACAGTTTCTGATAAGAGGATAGATGTATTACTGTTTATTTCCTCTAACTGCTTTACCACTGCAGAGTGAAAGTTGGGATGGTAAATTAAGTCTGTGACCTCTTAGAAGGAAACAAGGTGCTAAGCTTTGCTAAAGAGAAACAATAGATCATTGCTGTGGTTTTGATAAGCTTATACTTACCTATCAATGCTATACTTACCTAGATAGTTGAGCTCTGTAACCCGTGCCGGGCAGATAAGCTAGTTGTTGTCGTGGCCCTTCTTTCAGGGTCAGACGCAGCAATGAATGAGGAGCAACCCAGAAAACAGGCTACTTGATTTTGTCGTGGCCCCTCTTTCAGGGTCAGATGCAGGAGGAGCAACCCAGAAAAACAGGTTACTTAATTTAGAAAAAAGTAAAGCAGCTTGTCTGCTATACTTGGCTGGCCCACGTCTGGGCACCCAGTATAGCCACAATAGTGTTAAGAAGCAACCTGACCTCAAAGTCAGGATGCTTATAAAAGCAAGTGCAGTGAAAAATCAGAGAGGCAGCCACTAAAAGTTGCATTGCAAGGCTGCTTCAAAGGCACACAAGGTGTACCTTGTTGCCTGAGGGAGAGTGCTAAGACAGAAGCACTCTAAGGGATTGAAAGTCATAACTGGAGCAAGGCAAGGCAATGAGTTCGGAGGCAGAGGATAGGCCGCTTGATCAAGGCCACCTGGCTCTACTGTACCTGCTCATTGCAGAAAGTCTCTGCCTGCTGCGCCAAATGTAGCAGTAATGCCACCTGGAGTAGCCCGAGACCCCGGAAGTCAAGGACTGCTTGATGTGGCACACAAGCCAGAGCAAGAAAGGGTCCCCATTCGCTGTGCTAGATGTAGCAGCGAATGGGGAACAACAAAGAATGTCAGGCTGCTAGAAATAAGAAAAAGCAAGGGTCTATGTGCCAGGGTGCCAGAAGTCCCTATGCCAGGGCTAGAAGTTGCAGAGGGTCCCTGTTCCAGGGCGAGAAGTCCCTGTGCCAGGGCACCAGATGAAGCATTTCAGTGCTACTTGAGGAGCAGCTTGAGATGCTGCGTTGGTGTGGCAAAGAAGCCATAGCAAGAATTAGACAACAGACACAGGTTTCAGAGAGGTTGAAAGTGCTGGAAGCAGGACCAAGAATGAAATCAAGGGAGAAGTGAAGTGAAGTCTCCCAGCTCCTGACCCAGCTTTTTATTAAGTCTCAAAACACATGATATACAGTTATGTAATAGGGAAATTTCCATAAGGATGCTACCTTGCTTCATACTTGCTAGTTCTAGTTTAACCACAAACACATTCCTAGATAAAATTCTCCTTAACTTCCTGTGTTTACAGGCTCTGGGCAAAGACCCTCAGTGTATCATCAAGGCCAAGAGTGTGCTCTTGTTCAGATGCAGGTGTGCCTGCGTCATTATTGCCAAATACTGCTAAAGCATCTTAAAGCCCAGCGCCTATATATTCTATATTTACTACAGTAGGGTAAGTAACCATGGAAGGAAAACATCTGGATTCATATATAGAACAATATTGTAAAGACACTTATTGGGTCTACAGCCTGCCTATGTAAACCACCTTGAGTAATATCTGGCAAGAAACATATATAAATATAGAAGTAAATCAATCAGTATATGAGGTCAAAGGAGCACATGTTGAATATAGATGTTTACAGAAATGTGACTTATATGTCATTACTGCATTCTCGTGCAAAACAAACCAAACATTATAGCAATGAGAAAACAGTTGATTTCCATATTAAACCACTTTCCTTTGGGTTTTTTGAAGATGCCACCCCGATCAACATGCACTGAGAGCTGCCATCCTGGACAGACAAAGGTGGTACGCCAGGGGGAGCAGATCTGTTGCTATGACTGTGCTCAGTGCTCTGAAGGGAGGATTTCCAGCCAGCTGGGTAAGTGAAGAAGGAGATGCTCCATCCAATCGTTGTTCCAGAAGTTTGTGGAAATGAGCTGCTCAAAGGTCTTCCAGCCCAACCTTTTATTTCCCAGCACTAAGAGGAACTGTGGCGTCAAGGAACTTTTGTCCCCTTCCCCCAAGGAATGTCTCAGGTCCTGCAATGGGGCTTCTCATGTTTGCACCAGCTATTTTGCTGGCACTGATGTGAGAACCTTCATGTCAAGCTATTAGGTTGGGCACAGGGGATAGGATCTGGCGGAGGAGGCCTCTGCCGCTCCCACTCCCCTCCCACCCCATCTCTTCCCCAATTCCCCTGCTCAGAATGCAATCCCAAAACCGAAAGGCCATACCACTGCCTGGTGGTCCCACTTATCTCCTTGCAGTCACATGGCATTCTTCATCCAGAACTACCTACTCCAAGGGTGCCGTAAATGTGCTTTACGACATGTTTACAACACCCAGTGCCAGCACTGGAGCTCAGCACCAGTGCTATGAACCTTTAGGATTGGACCCTTAGGGCCCAATCCTCAATTCATAATACTGATGCAGTCGTAAAGCAACAATTCAGCAGAACGTATGGCCCAGTCCTATGGGACTGTTATGACAGTGGGGCAGGTGTCTAATGTTGTCAAAGGCCCAGTGATGGCGTGAAGCTGGTGCCACCACTGGACCAAACCAACCATCTGCTTCAAAGCAGCTGCAGATCCGGAACCACATTGCTGCAGATGCCGGTAAGTCAGAAGTGGGGCATGTTGTGGATGAGGAGAGATCAGGCCAGGGGAGAGAGGAGGTGGATCCTGGTGGCAGCAACATGCACAAGGCTCTAATCCTTGAACCTTGCCTCGGAATACTCCCTGACTCTCCTCGGAAGCGCATCAGCAAAATGGAGGAGAAGACCTGCAGGTGACTGGGCAGCCTATACACAACTCTGCTGGCCTGCTGTTTGCCCCCCATGACAGCACACACTTCCCAGGCACAGCACAACTGACCTTTGGGTAAAGTCTGATGCCAGTTTTACTGAGAGTTGACATTCAAAGGTTACCTGGATGTGTTACATACATGGATGGATGCAAAGAACCATTTGAGTGAGTGATTTCTTTTGTATGTATTAATTAGCACACTTTATCCTATGATTGACTGCACTGTTGCCAGACAGCCTAAGGTGACACAGGCACACTTTGAACTGTTGAATCCCTGCATGTTTCTTTTAGATGCAGATCACTGCAGTGATTGCCCAGAGGACCAGCATCCAAGCAGGAACCAGGATCACTGTATCCCCAAAGTCATAAACTTTATATCCTATGAAGAGCCCTTGGGAATTGTTCTGGCTTCTTCTGCTCTGCTGCTCTCCACCATCACACTTGTGCTCGTGTGGAGCTTCATTCAGCACAGGAACACCCCCATTGTCAAAGCCAACAACTGGAACATCACCTGTGCCCTGCTGTTCTCCCTGCTGTGTTGCTTCCTCTGCACATTCCTGTTCATTGGCCAGCCCAGAAAGGCATCCTGCATTCTCCGGCAGACCTTGTTTGCCTTCACCTTCACTGGGGCTGTTTCTTCAGTGTTGGCCAAAACCCTCACTGTGGTCCTGGCCTTCATGGCCACCAGACCAGCCAACAGGATGAGAAAATGGTTAGGGAAGAGATTGGCTATGTCTGTCATTGTGGTGTGTTGTCTGATTCAAACTGGCCTCTGTGCAACATGGCTGGCAGTGTCTCCCCCCTTCCCAGAGCTTGATGTGCACTCCCTGATAGGTCAGATCATAGTGCAGTGCAACAAAGGCTCAACCTTCATGTTCTCCGTTGTTCTGGGCTACATGGGATTTCTAGCCCTTGTCAGTTTTGTGGTGGCTTTTTTGGCCAGAAGGCTGCCTGATACTTTCAATGAGGCCAAGCTGATCACCTTGAGCATGTTAGTCTTTTGCAGTGTTTGGGTGTCCTTTGTGCCAGCCTACCTGAGCACCAAGGGGAAATACATGGTGGCCGTGGAGGTCTTCTCCATCTTGGTCTCTAGTGCTGGATTGTTGGGTTTCATCTTTCTCCCCAAATTCTTCATTATTGTGTTGAGGCCCCAGCTGAACACCAAGAAGAACTTAGTAAGGAAGAAGAATTTTGTTACCTGACTGAATTGCTTGAGTACCATCATCCATAGCATTGTGCATGAACCCCATTGTGTTATTTCCTGTGACATTGAGCTCCATGTGACAATGGTTCATTCCTTCCCAGTCTGAAATGTGATGTTTTATTTGACCAACAGCCTCAAAATTTCAATGAGTCATCGATGACTCCTTTCCACCTGCTTTCTACACCAGTATGACATGCCTGTCAACACCCCCCCCCCCAAAAAAAAAGTTATCTTCAATGAAGACTCGGAGTCACATTTCCAGGGTTCAGGAAGGAAGCAAAGCCACTTTTCTGATCCTGCCCTCCTTCTTTTATTAACCTCTCCTTTTGCCCAGTACAAAGGTCAGTTGTGTAAACATTGCAAGCTTGTTTTTCCATTGTGCTGAATCAGGATTGTATACTGAATGTCACACTGTTTGTTCATGATCAGGACGTGTTCAAATTGTGCTTCGATTGGGGGGGGGGCAAATGTGCTTGCCGGACTGCCACGTCAGCAAAGATTGAGGTTCAGTATTTTTCCTATACATTTGCTTCATCTTCCCTTTTTTGTTTTATTTTTCATGGGAAGGGCAATACCCTTGTAGGCGCTTGTGGAGCAAGTCTAAGCCTTGTCGGCTAAGTAAAAGAGTCCCGGGCTGGTGTTGTGGGGTCAGCAAGCACATTGTTTGACACAATTAGGGGATACATTGAATAAAGCAACAGTTCATGATTAGAATAGCTATTCCAAAGATCCCATACCCGAAGGTCTGTCTAAGCCATGCAAAGTTTGGTAGCCATCCTGTAAGCCAATCCCAAAACCTGCTAAAGCCTACATCTTGTTGTATTTGCGCAGTAAGATTTTTTAGCTCTTCAAGTCGTTCCTCTATAAGTATTGGCAACCTTCAGTCTCGAAAGACTATGGTATCGCGCTCTGAAAGGTGGTTCTGGCACAGCGTCTAGTGTGGCTGAAAAGGCCAATCCGGGAGTGACAATCCCTTCCACACCGGGAGCAAGTGCAGTCTGTCCCTGGTCTGTCTCCCTGGCTATGGGCCTTCCTTCTTTGCCTCTTAGCCTCAGACTGTTGGCAAAGTGTCTCTTCAAACTGGGAAAGGCCATGCTGCACAGCCTGCCTCCAAGCGGGCCGCTCAGAGGCCAGGGTTTCCCACTTGTTGAGGTCCATCCCTAAGGCCTTCAGATCCCTCTTGCAGATGTCCTTGTATCGCAGCTGTGGTCTACCTGTAGGGCGCTTTCCTTGCACGAGTTCTCCATAGAGGAGATCCTTTGGGATCCGGCCATCATCCATTCTCACGACATGACCAAGCCAACGCAGGCGTCTCTGTTTTAGCAGTGAATACATGCTAGGGATTCCAGCACGTTCCAGGACTGTGTTGTTTGGAACTTTGTCCTGCCAGGTGATGCCGAGGATGCGTCGGAGGCAGCGCATGTGGAAAGCGCTCAGTTTCCTCTCCTGTTGTGAGCGAAGAGTCCATGACTCGCTGCAGTACAGAAGTGTACTCAGGACGCAAGCTCTGTAGACCTGGATCTTGGTATGTTCCGTCAGCTTCTTGTTGGACCAGACTCTCTTTGTGAGTCTGGAAAACGTGGTAGCTGCTTTACCGATGCGCTTGTTTAGCTCGGTATCGAGAGAATGTGTGTCGGAGATCGTTGAGCCAAGGTACACAAAGTCATGGACAACCTCCAGTTCATGTTCAGAGATTGTAATGCAGGGAGGTGAGGCCACATCCTGAACCATGACCTGTGTTTTCTTCAGGCTGATTGTCAGTCCAAAATCTTGGCAGGCCTTGCTAAAACGATCCATGAGCTGCTGGAGATCTTTGGCAGAGTGGGTAGTGACAGCTGCATCGTCGGCAAAGAGGAAGTCACGCAGACATTTCAGCTGGACTTTGGACTTTGCTCTCAACCTGGAGAGGTTGAAGAGCTTTCCGTCTGATCTGGTCCGGAGATAGATGCCTTCTGTTGCAGTTCCAAAGGCCTGCTTCAGCAGGACAGCGAAGAAAATCCCAAACAAGGTTGGTGCAAGAACACAGCCCTGCTTCACTCCGCTTTGGATGTCAAAAGGGTCTGATGTGGAGCCATCGAAGACAACAGTGCCCTTCATGTCCTTGTGGAAAGATCTGATGATGCTGAGGAGCCTGGGTGGACATCCAATCTTGGGGAGAATCTTGAAGAGGCCGTCTCTGCTGACCAGGTCGAAAGCCTTTGTGAGATCTATGAAGGCTATAAAGAGTGGCTGTCGTTGTTCCCTGCATTTCTCCTGCAGTTGTCTAAGGGAGAATACCATATCAGTGGTGGACCTGTTGGCTCAGAATCCACACTGCGATTCTGGATAGACGCTCTCTGCAAGTACCTGGAGCCTCTTTAGTACAACTCGGGCAAACAGCTTTCCTACAACGCTAAGGAGAGAGATGCCGCGGTAGTTGTTGCAGTCACCCCTGTCACCTTTGTTCTTGTACAGCGTGATGATGTTTGCATCCCTCATGTCTTGAGGTACTCCACCTTCTCTCCAGCAGAGACAGAGGATTTCATGCAGCTCAGTGACTATGATCTCTTTGCAGCATTTTAGGACTTCAGCAGGGATGCTGTCTTTTCCAGGTGCCTTGCCAAAGGCAAGGGAGTCCAGGGCCACGTGAAGTTCTTCTAGGGTTGGTTCACTGTCAAGCTCTTCCAGCACAGGCAGGCACTCAATGTTGTTCAGTGCTTCTTCGGTGACTACATTTTCTCTGGAATATAGCTCAGAGTAGTGCTGCACCCAGCGTTCCATCTGCTGCGCCCGATCCTGGATGACCTCGCCTGTGGCAGACTTCAGAGGGGCAATTTTCTTCTGTGTTGGACCTAGGGCCTGCTTGATACCATCATACATCCCCTTGATGTTGCCCGTGTCAGCTGCTATCTGTATTTCGGAACAGAGCTGGAGCCAGTAGTCGTTAGCACATCTCCTGGCAGTCTGTTGGACTTTGCTGCGAGCAGTTCGGAGGACCTGCAGGTTGCGCTCACTGGGACAGGCCTTGTATGCTGCTTGAGCTCTCCTCTTTTCCTCAATGACTAGTGTCAACTCCTCAGAGTGGGCTTCAAACCAGTCTGCCGCCTTGTTGGTCTTCTTGCCGAATATGGACAAGGCGGTGTTGTAAACGGTATTCTTGAAATGTTCCCATCTGTTGGATGCGTTTGCGTCGGCCGGGCCTGGAAGAGATTCCTCAAGCGCTTGTGCAAATTCCTCCACTTTTCTCTGATCCCGGGTCTTGCTGGTATCAATGCGAGGTCTTCCTTCCTTTTTCGTGTGATACAGTCGCTTTGTTTGCAGTTTCACTCTGCTGCACACCAGGGAGTGGTCAGTGTCGCAGGCAGCACCATGATAACTGCGTGTGATCTTGATGCTGGGAAGGCTGGAGCGTCTGGTGAGGATCAGGTCGAGCTGGTGCCAGTGCTTTGATCTTGGATGTCTCCAAGAGACTCTATGTTGGGGCTTTGTGTTGAAGAATGTGTTGCTGACACAGAGACCGTGATGACAGCAAAACTCTAGCAGGCGTTGGCCATTTTCGTTCATCCTCCCAGTGCCAAACTGACCTAAGCAAGTGGGCCATGAACTGTTATCAGCACCAACTCTAGCATTGAAATCGCCGAGGATGAACAATGGCTCTTTTACAGGGATTTTCTTGACAGTGGTGGCCAGGTCATCATAGAATTTGTCTTTGGCTTCTGCTGGAGACGACAGAGTCGGTGCATAAGCACTGATGAGAGTGATAGGTCCTGCTGATGACTGGAGCTGCAGGGACAAAATTCTTTCACTTCCCACAGTAGGTGGGATGATGGATTTCAGCAGGGTATTTCTGACCGCAAAGCCAACGCCATGTTCCCTGGTTTCGTTTGGTGGTTTTCCCTGCCAGAAAAATGAGAAATTTCTCTCCTTGACAGATCCGGAATCTGGCAGCCTAGTCTCTTGAAGGGCGACGATGTCCATCTGCAGTCTGCTCAGCTCCATGTCGATGACAGCTGTTTTGCGTGCGTCATCTATTTCTTGCAGGTCATCAGAGAAGCCAGGTGTCATTGTCCTAACGTTCCAGGTGCCCAGCTTTAGGGCAGTAGTTTTCTGTTTTCTGTTGCATGGTGCAGAGTTGTCGATCCGCTTGTCGGTTTTCACCCTAAACCCCACGCACCCCATGAGGTTAACGGACCGTGGCGAGGCAACACCTTACTGGCTGGGGACTGCCCAGCTTAAGGCGGGCGGTAGCTGCCCAATGAGATGCAATGATCTCTCCCACCGTCGGAAGCAGCCCCTGGCGTCATGCTCTACGCCAATCGAGCAAGGACTTATAACCGGTAAACTGCTGCTTCCCGTGTTGTGCCGACGCCGTATGGCGAAGTTGGAGTGTCCTCTCCAGTGCGCGAAGCCTGGGTAAAGAAGGTATGGAGGATAGGCGTTCCTCTATACTGCAGCTGTTATCAGTTAGATTAAAGCAACATATATTTTTAAATGTTGAACATTCATGATGATGTTTAAATAACAGGAAATCAATGGCTGCTCGATTGTCCAGAATTGCCTCACATAGTTCATGTTGTTCCATATTTAATAAAGCTATCGCTTGAGAGGTGGCATTAATGGCCTTTACAGCATAACAAGCTAATTTGCTTAATTGTCTAGCGTTGCCCACCGCTAGTGCTGGGATTCCTATTGGGGAGGTTGCCAATGAAATATACTCGGTTTTATTAACAATTTTACATTTGAATCACAATCATTGTGGAGTGTTAGAGCGTGTTTGGCTCGAGCAATTGGCTTAGAAGGTAACATTATTACAAAATGACTAAGGCAGCACTCTGCGCCATTGGTTAGGTTGACTGGAATAAGTTAAAGGTTCTGCTTCCACATGTAAAAAACCATCCCTTGGGCAACATGGTATGTTTGTACACAAAGGAGACTTTCTGAAAGTTGGAGCAATTGAGTTGTGGGCCTGGGGGTTGATAGCAGAGTTTAGAACAGTTAACAAACTGGGCATAGGTAGCATTGAAAGCAACCACATATGGTGTATGTAAGGACAATGCATTCAGAGGCAATTCCTTAATTGGTTCTCCCCATTGGAGGTATCCTTCATACCCCTGGCTTGTTAAATTGTTATTAGTAAGATTTTGTAATAGCCAGGCACCATTATTTATATTGCCTGGTTGATGGCACACAGGAATCAGGCATGTCCCCAATAGATCCCCTGCAGTGAATTCAGTGGACAGACAGAAATGTGAAGTGTTAACAATCTGAGTGAGGCGCTCCCATAAATTATATTTTAAACACTTGTTGACCAGCCCCCAGCGGGACCACTAACAATAGTAGAAAACACATCATTAACACCATTGAGTTTTTTGTAACCTCAGAAATCATGGCTAGAAGCAGTTTTTCAGGGGTTTCTGGTTCACTGGATGTCATCAGCCGCCTTTGGGCCTTCGATGTCAGCACCTTCAGATCTCCCCAGGTTATGGGATGAGCCTCCTATCGAGGTCTTTTGGTTGGCCGTCTGTTCCTTGGTTGCTCCTGTAGTTCCAGTGTCATCTGGAAGTTGGGGATTGGATTATCCAGGCCCTGATGCCATGACATCCTTAGCTGGCTGCACACACTGCGCTGGTACCCAAAGCGTTCCTGTGGGAGTAAGCACAGCAGCATAGCCTCGCCCCCAAGTTACCAATTGGGCTGGGCCTTTCCATTCTGGGTCTGGCAATTGTATATAATAAACCATGGGTCGGAGTAATGTTTTCATGACTTCTTCGTGTCCTTCATGAGGAGTAAACCCTTCTGCATTTAATGTTAAAAAATTTAAAGTATATAATAAAGTATAAAGTGTTTCCTGAATATGTATTGGCCCAAATAAACGATGTCTCATATCCCCTGTTTTTAATTGTTTAAATAAGAGGGCTTTAATAGATTGGTGGGTGCGCTCTACAGTAGCTTGACCTGTAGAGTTATAAGGGATGCCGTGTTTAAGAATAATATTCCAGGTTGTTCAAAAGGAAAGAAGCTCCTTTGAAGTATAAGCTGGAGCGTTGTCTGATTTTAGTGTAGCTGGTTTCCCCATTACTGCAATTGCATGAAAAAGGTGGGCAATCACATGTTTGGTGGTTTCCTTTTTAAAGGGAGAGGCCCGAATACACAAGTGAATAGGGTTTGAATTCAGGAACATGAGTAACGTCCATTTGTCACAATTGGTTTGCATGGGTCCCACGGGGATTTACTGCATGCAGGAACAAAGAGAGGGCTCAAGAGCAATGAGGACAAGCATGGACAATTGTTTGTGCTTGTGATAAGGGAATTAAGAAATTGTTTCACTAACATTCACTAGTTATTTGATTTTTCTCTGTAAATAAATTTTTGCAGATTGATGGGAGAAGGCGTGACTAGCTATGGGATCAGAGAATCAAGCATTCACTGATGAAATAGGGAGGCTCCTAAGAGCCTGATCAGCTCTGTCATTTCCTTCAGATAAGAAGCCAGGAAGCTGGCTATGACTATGAATGTGGGCAGCAAAATAAGGTTGTGTTCAGTTTTGAAGCAAATTCTGCAAAGTGAGAAACAGGCTTAATAATTTGTGATCAAGCTGGGATGTAATGTATGCTAGGGGTAGATGTTCTAAAAGATTGTAGTTATACTGGGTGTCCACTAATAAGTTAAAAGGCTGATCACTCATGACATTGAAAGCCATAATAACAGCAGCTAATTCAGCTCTTTGGGCAGAGGTTTGGAGGCTTGCTGACTCTGGGCTTTTGTTGACAACCCCCACCTAGCCAGACAGCGTCTGGTCAAAGGAAATGTACAAAGATGAAGGGGGGGGGTGGGGAGAGAAAAGCCCACTTGTTTGTTTATTGGACTAGCATGCTACAAAGGAATGCAACTCTCTTTGAAAATGACCGTTTTTTTCTATATTTAAAGTACTGCTTTCTGGCTTTAGAATTTTGTTGTAGAGCAGCAGCAAGGAGGCTGGCCTTATGACTTTGAGTACCTACATTCTGACAAGTTTTAATCATATCAGCCAGCGCTATGCCTCTTACTGCAGTCAAGGGTTGGAGTGCTTTCCTGCAATCTTCATTTGCATTATCTATTGCTAGTTTTAACAGCAATTCTTCAGCTGCCTTGGGATTTTCTACTTGCTTAGTAATTGCCTCCTGGAGGCGATTTACAAAATCCACATATGGTTCTGCAGCTCCCTGCCAGACTGTTGCAAAAGACTTCCCAGGCTTGCCGGAAACTTGTGCGATGCCCATAGGGCACAATTAGCTGTCTCATTCAAATACTGGTTTCCTAATTGCACTTGCATGTCTGTGGTGCTAAACTGTCCTTCCCCTGCTTTCAGGGCTTCTCTGGCCATGGCATCCATGACTGAAGCCTGCCTGTGAGGGGTAGTTTCTGACTGTTCTTTCTTTTCTAGAGGAGCTGGGGCAGAGGGGGGAGGAACATAAGCTGGTGGGGGGAGATTTTCTTTAGGAGGGGGATTGCTTATTTTTTCCTCTTGTTCCTGTAACTCTGGCTGCAGAGCACAGCATCTAATGCCTTCAAGACAGAGATGCCATGCATGAAAGACCTGAATGGGGGCTCGTGGTTCTGCATGTAACACCCCTCCAATTTGCTCCTAGTCTTTTATCCTAAAAGTGCCTCCCTTGGGATACCAGGGGCACTGCTCCTCAATGGTATGAACTAATGCTGTAACCTCCCGGGAGGGAACAGGATGCTGAGCCTTGTGAAGGAGGAATTGCAAATCATTGCGATGCTGGACTTGAGCCGCCGACAGGGATGCCCCCATACTTACCGGGATCCGAGGATGAGAGGACAAGTCTGAAATCCTTGCCAGGCGTGGTAAGCTGGTTTGGGATGTCCCGGGTCCCTGTTCGGGCGCCAAATGAAGCAATGAAGACTCGGAGTCACATTTCCAGGGTTCAGGAAGGAAGCGAAGCTGCTTTTCTGAGCCTGCCCTCCTTCTTTTATTGACCTCCCCTTTTGCCCAGTACAAAGGTTAGTTGTGTAAACATTGCAAGCTTACTTTTCCATTGAGCTGAATCAGGATTGTTTACCGAATATCACGCTCTTTGCTCATGATCAGGACATGCTCAAAGTGTGCTTCAAGCAGGGGGGGCAAATGTGCTTGCCGGACTGCCACGTCAGCAAAGAGTGAGGTTCAGTATTTTTCCTATACATTTGCTTCACTTCAATACTCAGGTTATTCTGAATCCACTGAATTCCCCATGGGGGGGAACAGACACACAACCATTGGCTGCGAATCGGACAAACATGTTTTCTTTACACCTGCAGATAGTCAAAAAAAAGTTCTGGTCTGCAATGACCCGTCCTATAATTCGAATAATCCCTGACTTTAGCTCATGAAAGCATGAGGGGCAGACAGCAGCCACTTAAGGATCTTGTAACTAAAACCCTTGAATTCTCCTTGGGATGTTCTGATGTGCAACATTTGTGCCATCACAATTTCACTTATAGCAGTGGATAGCTAAATGGCACACATTTAGGACCAGGGATGAGCCATCACAGGCCCTCAGCTCCCAAATGAAGGTGTCTTGATGAGCTCACTCCACAAAAGTTCTCACAGGATTCTAGGGGAAGAACAGATATAGAATTTGGCTCATAGGAAACTGGATGTCTTTCCTGTGACACTGAGCTCCATGTGACATTGGTTCATTCCTTCCCAGTCTGAAGTGTGATGTTTTAGTGGACCAACAGCCTCAAAATCTCAGTGAGTCATGGATGGCTCCTTTCCACCTGCTTTCTATGCCAGTACCCTGCACATGCCAGATCTTGTCTGATCTCGGAAGCTAAGCAGGGTCAGGCCTGGTTAGTACTTGGATGGGAGACCACCTGGGAATACCGGGTGCTGTATGTTCGTACCATAGTCTTTCGAGACTGAAGGTTGCCAACCATGAAATGTCTGTCAACACGCTCCCCCAAAGTTATCTTCAATACTCTGGTTATTCTGAATCCATTGAATTCCCCATGGGGGGAACAGAAACACAACCATTGGCTACGAATCAGACAAACATGTTTTCTTTACCCTTGCAGATAGTCAAAAAAGTTCTGGTCATAAGAACAGCCCCACTGGATCAGGCCATAGGCCCATCTAGTCCAGCTTCCTGTATCTCACAGCGGCCCACCAAATGCCCCAGGGAGCACACCTGATAACAAGAGACCTCATCCTGGTGCCCTCCCTTGCATCTGGCATTCTGACATAACCCATTTCTAAAATCAGGAGATTGCACATACACATCATGGCTTGTACCCCTTAATGGATTTTTCCTCCAGAAACTTGTCCAATCCCCTTTTAAAGGCTTCTAGGGTAGACGCCAGCACCACATCCTGTGGCAAGGAGTTCCACAGACCGACCACACGCTGAGTAAAGAAATATTTTCTCTTGTCTGTTCTAACTCTCCCAACACTCAATTTTAGTGGGTGTCCCCTGGTTCTGGTATTATGTGAGAGTGTAAAGAGCATCTCCCTATCCACTCTGTCCATCCCCTGCATAATTTTGTATGTCTCAATCATGTCCCCCCTCAGGCGTATCTTTTCTAGGCTGAAGAGGCCCAAACACCATAGCCTTTCCTCATAAGGAAGGTGCCCCAGCCCCGTAATCATCTTAGTCGCTCTCTTTTGCACCTTTTCCATTTCCACTATGTCTTTTTTGAGATGCGGTGACCAGAACTGGACACAATACTCCAGGTGTGGCCTTACCATAGATTTGTACAATGGCATTATAATACTAGCCATTTTGTTCTCAATACCCTTCCTAATGATCCCAAGCATAGAATTGGCCTTCTTCACTGTCGCCGCACATTGGGTCGACACTTTCATCGACCTGTCCACCACCACCCCAAGATCTCTCTCCTGATCTGTCACAGACAGCTCAGAACCCATCAGCCTATATCTAAAGTTTTGATTTTTTGCCCCAATGTGCATGACTTTACACTTACTGACATTGAAGCGCATCTGCCATTTTGCTGCCCATTCTGCCAGTCTGGAGAGATCCTTCTGGAGCTCCTCACAATCACTTCTGGTCTTCACCACTCAGAAAAGTTTGGTGTCATCTGCAAACTTAGCCACTTCACTGCTCAACCCTGTCTCCAGGTCATTTATGAAGAGGTTGAAAAGCACCGGTCCCAGGACAGATCCTTGGGGCACACCGCTTTTCACCTCTCTCCATTGTGAAAATTGCCCATTGACACCCAGTCTCTGTTTCCTGGCCTCCAACCAGTTCTCAATCCACGAGAGGACCTGTCCTGTAATTCCCTGACTGTGGAGTTTTTTCAGTAGCCTTTGGTGAGGGACCGTGTCAAACGCCTTCTGAAAGTCCAGATATATAATGTCCACGGGTTCTCCCAAATCCACATGCCTATTGACCTTTTCAAATAATTCTATAATGTTCGTGAGGCAAGACTTACCCTTACAGAAGCCATGCTGACTTTCCCTCAGCAAGGCCTGTTCATCTATGTGTTTTGAGATCCTATCTTTGATGAGGCATTCCACCATCTTACCTGGTATGGATGTTAGGCTGACCGGCCTATAGTTTCCTCGGTCCCCCCTCTTTCCCTTTTTAAAAATAGGCGTGACATTTGTTATCCTCCAATCTTCTGGCATCGTGGCCGTTTTGAGGGACAAGTTGCATACCTTAGTCAAGAGATCTGCAACTTCATTCTTCAATTCCTTAATAACTCTTGGGTTATTGGTCTGCAATGACCTGTCCTGTAATTATAATAATCACTGCCTTCAGCTCCTGAAAGCACCAGGGGCAGACAGCAGCCACTGAAAAATCTTGTATCTAAAAATCTTGAATTATCCTTGGGAGCTGGTGATCTGCTTCAATCCCTTTATAAAGCCTCTCTTCAAAACAATGGGCATCATGTAGATTTAGGAGGCTATGGCTGCAATCCTGACCACACTTTCCTGAGAGTATGCCCCATTGAACAAAATAGAACATACTGGTAGACCTGGTTAGGATTGTGCCCTAACTGAAGATAACATTCCTCAGTGGATGTCTGAGAGTCAGACATGGTGTAAAGGCCCTGTTTCCCTCACCCCTTTGGCTGTCAAGGTTGTTTCCATAGTTTTGTTTCTTTGTCTGCAAAGGCCGATGGTTTTGTGGCCCCAGCACTGCAAGAGTGCTGCACCTTGAGAGTCTTTGAGCACAATTGAGACTGAGACCAAGATATGCTCCTGTTCAGGCTGTTCTCGTTGCTGCTGCTGCTGCTGCTTTTGCTTCTGCCCCATGTTGTCAGCAAGAACTCTAAATCCAGTTGGGGTCTGCTGCCCGACATTCAATGCAGCCTCCGAGATTCTTCTTCTGATGATCTTGTCATTGGCGAATTTGTCCCCCTCCATGTTGCTGAACTGAAGGAGGTTACTTTCAGCAAAACTCCAGATGTGTCTTCACTGGAGGCTTAGTAAGTAGCTCTATTTTGCTTGAAAGTTGTACCAAGGGCCACACTGGCAGTCTGGTTCTCCTGCTTCCCATGTATGGTTGTGTGGTCATAGCGCTGTGAGCATCCATGTCACCACGAATGCCTTTGAGTGCAGTTTGGATGGTGGCCTCCTTTTCTCAGCCCCATCCATTCAGCTGTGTGTGTTCATTTTAATTCTCATAGTTGCCCTGATAAGTAGCCTGGAGTCCCTGTGGTTTCTCTGAGGTGATGGGGAGAGCTTTGCAACTAAAAATAGATTTGAGTCTGGGCTACTGGTATCCAAACACAACCCTTAGTATCTGCTTAATGCTGGATTCCCACAGTTTTTCTCCTTTGAGTGAGAGGCAGAAATATCCCCAATTATTGAGTTGAACTGATAATCTGCACTTCGTTAAAACCAAGGCACAGTTTCCAATGTGGTAGTGAACCTGTGTCTGGTCAGTTCCAGTGCAGACTGGAGGCTGGGACTGCAAGATAGATTCCTGAGATGTTCAAGAGAGTCACACCACATATTGAAATCCGTATGGACGTCCTGTTAGACCTGATCAGCACTGAGGCTAAATACTCTTCTCCTGACAGGGACGTTTCTGATCATTTTCTTTCCCCATTGATTTCTGTAGTAAAGAAAAGGTGTAGAAGGGAGGTGGGGAAACTCTAAAAATAATTTAGATAATGATAAAGTATGAGAGATAATAATAGAAAGAAAACTAGAATTTCAAGGAGAACACCAGTCTAGAACCCTTGTCCTTCATATACTAGCTTTCTGCCTGCGTGGATTTTATTTTTGTACAGAGGAGCATATGAAGCAGCACAGCCAGGCACAGAATTATTTCTGTACTGAGAACTACATCTGGTCTAAGAGGCAGGAAGGCAGTGAGGATCTGCCAGGCTGCTGTCAGAACAAAAACCACCCACCCCATAGGTTGGCATCTTGAGTGTGTGTTTATTGATTTAATCACCTGTTCCTTAATTGTAAAATGTACTGATTCATTTGGACTCTGGGCAGATTACAGCATTGACCAACAAATGTACCTGATCAACTGCATCCCTCAAAAGGTTCAAAATCTGATTTAGGAAATGGAAAAGATGTGGGGAAACAGCGGCAGACCAAAGTAATATAGCAACCATCTTTTCACAATGACAGAGTATTTATGAAGGTTTTGCCCTAGTGATGCATCTACACAGTGACTAGCATGCCAGTGACACAGGGGTGTGCAGTGGTGGGGAGGCAGATGAGACAGAGCCTCCCCACTGGAGTTCTTTGAGAAGCTCCGCCGCCATGTGAAGTGCCCAAGGACCCACAACCCACACACTCTGTACATGGGTTGTGGATGTTTGGGTGCCTCTTATGGCATCAATGCTTTTTGAAGAACTCCGGTAGGGAGGCTCTGCCTCACCTGCCTCCCCACCCACTTCACATCCCTTCGGTAACAGCTTCTAAGAGTCAGAAAGGCCATGGTGGGTACATTAATCCAGCAATGTGCATTGGGACCTCACACTGCATGTAAATCTCATTTCAGCATAATTCTCAAGTACTACCACCATGTCCTGGCCTTGGCATTTGCTGTGAGTGAGATCAACAAGGATGCCAGCCTCTTACCCAATAGCACGTTGGGATACAAGATCTATGAAAATGCTTACAATGCCTTAGGAACCAGCTTTGGAACAATGTCCCTCCTTTTTACAGGACAGGGGAACCCCCTGAACTACCACTGTGGTGGGAACAGGAAGCTGGTGGCCATCATTGGAGGGCTCACCCCCCAAAACACCAAGCAGATGCCCCATATCCTACATATCTATAAGATGCCACAGGTAGTTGTAATTGTCTAGATGGAGAGGTGCAACTCCAAAGAAATGAGATATTCCTCATCTCTTGGTTCAAAGCTAACTGCACTATCTATTCGAACAAACACATTCCAATGTTGATGCCTTCTTTCTAAAAACACTTTAAGAAAGGGGGATCAGAATGGGATAATGGCAGAGGTGAGGAATTAACCTGTTCTCTGCTCACATCATATACAAATTAGCCAAGTGTTAAACTCTTCATTTAGAAAAGTAGGGGGGGAGGGGTCTTTGGGGTGAAGAAGCTCTAAGAAACCAGGGATCCCAAAATTCAGGCTTTTGCACCAACTGTAGAGTGTCTTTTGCCCTAAGCACCAAGTGAGTTCCCAGGCAGAAGGATTTATTGCCCTGATTTTAAAACACTGCAAGGCCATTCTTATAAGTACCAGAGCTATTACTACAACACTCCGCTGAGTTGCTTTGGTGAACCAAAGGTGCCTCTGATCTCTTGGTTCTTGATAGTTGGGGTGAAAAGTGACATCTTGTGGGCTTTGGCAGAAGAAAGAGAGAAGAAACCAAAGCAAGTGGAGAAGAAAAGGAAGATGAAAAAAGACCTGCCCTTTTTGGATTCTGCATTAGGGGAGAGGTTTCTTGATAACATCTCTATGTGACTGAAACACATCAATATTCAATAATTTTTTTGCCTTTATCACGTATTTGAGGCGTTCTCTCTTTCTGAACTTGAACAGTAGAGAGAAATATGTGAGTATTCCATATTATATTCCCACCCACCTTCAACCCAATCTAACCTGCTGTGCCTTTAAGATGGAGCATCGGACAGTGCAATCCTATGTGTGTGTTCTCAGAAGTAAACCACATTCGGTTCAGAGGAACTGGCTCCCACCTAAGTGCATATTGGATTGCCAGGCCTTACTAGTCTGTCACTGACTAGGTGCAATGTGACCAGCCACTCTGAATGTATCTTTATCTCCATTCCTATGGATGTTCCAAGATGAGGAAGGAGCAGTGTTCTTTAGTATCATGTAGTATCACGTCCAGGGTGCAGAATCCTTGAATTTTTAGCCTAATATATACAAGAAGATCAAATACCATGAGAACAAACTTCTCCCTTGTTTGTCATTTATATTCAGGATTAATGGTCAATGTGTCATGCCAAAGAATCCACTCTTTTCCTTCTTAGATGATTTATGGCTCCCTTGATCCTGCGCTGAGCGATAAAACTCGATTTCCTTCTCTTTATCGGATGCTCCCCCATGAAAATGATCAGTATGCTGGGATTGTTGCACTGCTCAAGCATTTTGGATGGACCTGGGTTGGCCTCATTGTTTCTGAAGATGACAATGGGGAAAGGTTATTGAGGACTCTCATTCCTCAGCTCCTCCAGAGCAATTTCTGTCTTGCTTTTAAGGAAATTATTACAACCCCGAAGTCATACTGGATGGAAGAAAAGCAGTTATATGAAAATACAGAAAGAATTAGTTCTACTCTCTTATTGACCCAAATTAACGTGTTTCTCGTTCATGCGCTTTCACGGTCTGTGGACTCTTTACGAAGGGCTCTTTTTATAAATGAACATTTTTTAAACCGCACAACCCGGACAGTTTGGATAGTAACAGCTCAGTGGGATTTTGAAACGCTGTTCAATTGGGTCTTGAACAGCCATTAAATCTTTTAATGGCACCTTGTTCTACACACCACACACAAATGATGTAGCAGGATATGAACATTTCCTGGAGACATTAAACCCTTTTCATTTTAGACTTTATTCCATACATGAGTTTTGGTCTGTTGCATTTCAGTGTTCGTATAACGGGTACACACCAGGCAGGAAAATCTGCACAAGGAAGGAGAAGCTGAGAAATGCCCTGGGATCCCGCTTTGAAATGAAAATGTCTGGCCAGAGCTATGGTATCTACAATGCCGTGTTTGCTGTAGCATATGCTCTCCATGTGATGTATTCCTCTAAAGCCAAGCAGGAAGCAATGGGCTATGGAGGCCTTCGGAACTTTCAGAAAATTCAGCCATGGCAGGTGGGAATAATTTCTCCATCTGTAGTATAAAAATCAAGAAGTATGTAGAGACATTCTGCCTTCCCGGGATGAACTCAAGGATCTTGTTATTGGAGTCAATAATAGGTTGTCTGAAACACTGCTAATGTGAAATTTGGAAGAAAAAAAAAGATGTCCTGGTGAACAATTGTGTTTTATGATTTCTGAAGAGGAGATTAAAATAATGTTGCCTTCTAATGTTAAGATGATAGTTTAGCATAATAACTAAAAAAAACTGTGAATTTTAACAACTTGTCCCAGTTTATTCCTTGGTTTGTCCTCCAATCTAGCTTCACTTCTTTCTGAAAAATGTCCACTTCAACAATAGTGCAGGAGAGCAAATATTCTTTGATGAGAATGGGGAGTTGGAAGTTGGATATGATATCATCAATTTGGTTGCATTTACCAATAAATCCTTCCATAAAGTCAAAGTTGGAGAGATGTTCCACCAGGCTTCTGGAGGAAAAGAGTTTGCCATTAATGAAAGTGCCATTGTGTGGAATCACAGGTTTAACCAGGTAGAAAGAACCATTACTGTAGGTAATGAATCATTACTGTAGAAAGAACCAAACTGTAGGTTTTACAGTTGCAAGTTGTAATCCAGGTTGTTGGGTAACTGTTGAGATACTCTTGGCTGCTCTTATAAAGCTGGTGGAGCTAGTTGACGGTGGCATTTGCAATATGATATACAGTCAACCTGCATCTTATTCAAGGGTTACATTCCAGAGTTGGCATGTAAAGCTAAAATTGCACATACTCAAAATTACCTTGCAAATCCTTATATTAATAAAATATAATCCTTTATATATAATTATATATATAAAATATAATTTTATATACTATAAAAAAGTATAAAAATACTGTCTCTTTAAAAACTATGATTGGTATGTGAGAAGTGAGACTGACAGAGAGAACAGCAGCTTCAATCTCCAATGTCAGGCTCACTCTGGGGTACGCATTTAGTAAGTGGAATTGCAGGTGGTGAATAGTCTGCAGTGTTTAAACTGTTTTCCTCTGATCTTTCTTTTTTTGCCGAGTGCATGTAATATACTTAAAGAGCTATTGGAATGATTTTTGATAATCAACTGCACATGTCTTTAAATGCATAATTTGGCCCTTGCGTGCTTTTTGGATATTTTTCACATAGGAGCCAAGAGGGCAGATGGATCTGAATTGGGGCTGCACTGGGGGAAAAGTGCTAAAGTCCCTTTTCTTTACATCACCCTCCTTATGCAGATTGCCCCCAATCTGACACCTCCTGGTTACAGACACCAATGATCTGAAAAGGGACAATCTACTCATTTAATGCATTGTGTAGTTTGAACCTCAGATACCATATGAAGTGCTTAAAATCTGCTCTATGAATGTGACATATTCAGACACTGCTCTCAAACATGCTACTTTTAAAAGCAGAAGAGTGCAGGGAAACAGTCTACTGTCGCCTTGCAGCTCTCCCCAGAGTGCTTCAGGACATCTAATTCCAATTCATTGGGAAGTGAGTAGAGGGACGATGCATTCCCACTACAGGAGTGCATATATCTGTAACTACATTGGGGTGGCTGATGGTATAAGTATCATGAAGCAATATGACAATTCTCCCCAGAAAACCTCATCTGTTGTTTTGAGGTGCTGCCCCAATCCACATGTGTTGAGAGTTGTCGTCCTGGCCAGAGCAAAGTGGTTCGTCAGGGGGAGCCAGTTTGTTGCTATGACTGTGCTCAGTGCTCTGAAGGGAGGATTTCAAGCCAGATGGGTAAGTAAACACATTCAAAGCTAAATGGGGAGGCCATTCCGATGTTTGTATAAGTGATGTGCGGAAAGGACTGGTTCATATAGGCATAAATGCCTGCATTCACAGTGATCACACAAATGGGTGAATGATGGGCCAATTCTACCCTCTCTTTCCTCTGGTGGAATATGTGTTGTGCCGGCAGAAAAAGAGGATAGGATTGGGCCGAAAAGCGTTTTACGTTAGGCTCAGAGTTACTGGGCTAAGATCACTTATGGAATGTTTTGGTCAAATGGTGAATTTAATCTCGATCTTCCAGGGCCTTATTCTACCCACTGCACTACACTGCCTCTCAGGTTTGCAAGCTTTCTGAAGCTGTTCCTTGTGGTCAGTTTTACTAGGTATATGTTGCATTATTTCCAGAGGAATGCTATGTCCATAGAAATGTGTGATGCTGAATTAATTAGCTAAACTGGGACATGCCAGCTCCTCTTCCACTGGTAAAACAGGAAATTCTATATTATTTATTTATTTATTTACTCCAAAATGAGAAGAAGAGATCTCACACTTGAGAGAATATGGGGATATGATGAATATGATTTTTAATTAATGCTTTGTTCATTGTTTCTATGGTATACTACAACTTATGAAGTCTGATCATGATTCTCTGTCCATGCTGTATTATTATAATGCCAAATTCAGCTAAACAAAATCTAGCCCTGAACGTTAATCTGTTATCAGAATAAAAAGGTAAGGTAAAGGTTTCTCCTGCACAGTCGTGGTGCTCATCTCCATCTCAAAGCCAAGGGAGCCGGCGTTGTCCGAAGACGTCTTCTGTGGTCATGTGGCCAGCGTGACTAAACGCCAAAGCACACAGAACTCTGTTATCTTCCCACTGAAGTGGTACCTACTTATCTACTTGCATTTAGATGCTTTTGAACTGCTAGGTTGGCAGGAGCTGAGGCAAGTAACAGGAGGTCACCCTGTACCTCAGCACCGGGGTCTTGAACTCCTGGGCTGCCAACCTTCCAGCCAACAGTCTAGTGTTTTTAACCACTCAGCCACCACACCTCATGCTATTGGACCACTAGTGATATTGACCATAGGCCATGTGTGTGATTCATCTTGTATTGGTCCAATGGCATGTTTCATACCATTCAGGGTCAACCTACCATAAGACTAAGGCACTGATGCCACTAGGCTAAGCAGGTAAGATGACCCATGCACATTTTGACGTGTTAAAACAGTGTCTTCGTTGTTCAGATGTAGATCATTGTGACAAGTGTCCAGAAGACCAGTATCCAGACAGCAACCAGGATCAATGTGTTCCCAAAATCATAACGTTTTTGTCCTATGAAGAGCCCTTGGGAAACATCTTGTCTTCTTCTGCTCTGTTCTTTTCTTTGGTCACGCTCGTGGTGATGGGGAGCTTCATTCAGCACCGGATGACTCCAATAGTCAAAGCCAACAACTGGAGCATTACTTGCACCCTGCTCTTTGCTTTGCTGCTTTGCTTTCTATGTTCCTTTGTGTTCATTGGCTGTCCTGGGAAAGTGTCCTGCATTCTCCGGCAAACTTGGTTTGCCATCGCTTTCACTGGGGCCGTTTCCTCGGTGTTGGCCAAAACCATCACTGTGGTTCTGGCTTTTGTGGCTACAAAGCCAGGAAACCACATAAGGAAATGGGTGGGGAAGAGACTGGCGGCGTCCATTGTCGTTCTCTGTTCTCTTACGCAAACTGGCCTCTGTGCAGTGTGGCTGGCCACCTCTCCCCCCTTTCCAGAGTCTGACATGCATTCTCAGATGGGCCAAATCCTCATGCAATGCAATGAAGGCTCTAATATCATGTTCCACATTGTCTTGAGCTACATGGGGTTCCTGGCCATCATCAGTTTCACTGTGGCTTTCTTAGCCAGGACATTGCCTGATACTTTTAATGAGGCCAAGCTGATCACCTTCAGCATGTTGGTCTTTTGCAGTGTCTGGGTGTCCTTTGTGCCAACCTACCTAAGCACCAAGGGGAAATACATGGTGGCCGTGGAGATCTTCTCCATCTTGACCTCTAGTGCTGGATTGTTGAGTTTTATCTTTCTCCCCAAACTCTACATTATTGTGGTGAAGCCTGAGCTGAACACCAGGGAACAGCTAGTGCAGAAAAAGAATTTTAGCACTTGATTGATCACCTCCAATCTTTTTAAGCCTCTCTTTCTTCCCATTCAATATGGTGCCTTTTCTTTTATCCAAATGTTAACCAAAGGCTGTGGACAAGCTTGTGTCTGTTGGTATGGTTGTGAAACATTTAGGAGGTTTCAACCATACAAGGAATAAACAAGGATGAACTGACTT
This sequence comes from Tiliqua scincoides, assembly GCF_035046505.1. Lineage (NCBI taxonomy): Eukaryota > Metazoa > Chordata > Lepidosauria > Squamata > Scincidae > Tiliqua > Tiliqua scincoides. The sequence goes on along the minus strand of NC_089825.1, from coordinate 139,160,120 downwards.
TTCAGACTTGCTTATTAGTACTGACCCATTTCTCTCACAATAGCAGCAAAAGGGATTCTTTTCTTTAGTTCTCCAAACAACAGATGTGAAGATAATTTGTTGTGAAGCATTCATAGATTCCACTTAGACTGTAAATTGGTCCAACTGTTAGACATGGAAGAATCAGAGATGTCATTAAAGAGTTGCCTTATTTTTGCTGGTGCAGGTACTCTGCTAGTATCCGTAACAGAACTGACACAGCTGAGCAGGCTGCCTCCTTGTGACAATGGCTGTCTGATGACAGCCTTGCATCACCCCCACATCCAAAAAGTCATCCATTCCCACTTTGTCCACCCAATTGGGGGGGGCACGTATATGGGGAGTCCAGGTGCTCACTCCTTGCATAACCTTGGCACAGGTTACATGGAATTTGCCACTCAGCCACTGTCTTTCACTACAGCTGGAACTCTGCCACCACCATGGAATGCGGCTCATGCTCTATTGGTGTCCCTCCATCTGCGTGTGTGGGGGGAGTAGGTAGGGTTGGGCTGACTCTCTCTGAATTCTGAGTGACTTTTACATCTTCTCACTCCATTATGACTATCTCAGTTGGCCCCATAATTTTCAGTTTCTCCCGTTATCCCCAATCCCCACCATTCATTTCATTCATTCACTGCCTCAGTGCGGAAGAGTTAATGGCTGTGGATCAAGCAGACGTGTTTCTTACACTTTGCAAAGATCTGAGAAGGCTGCTAGGAAGGACGATAATGATCTATGCAGTAATGATCATAATTACTGTAATCAGGAAGTGAATACTCCAACAGCTAAACAAAGACTCCTTCCCACTTGAACAACAAAAGCCACTGCACCTCTGAGGAGCTGATGACATGCTCAGCAACATCTACAAAGGCTCCTTGCAAAAGGACTAGTTCCTTGTGCCCAGTTTTTCCACTTCGGCAGATGCGAGAGTGCTTTGAAAGTGACTGATGATGCTTGGCTAATTGAACCAATGGATGTGGCCATCAAGCAGCTGGGTGTTTACGGGACAATGAAGGAGATCATCCTAGACTGGGGACCAAATGTCTTTGGACTCAGAGTGCTGTCTTTGCTGCTGCACCTGTATCGTGTTTCTGGCAATAATTGTAACCCCAGGTGGGGTGTCCTGTCAGAAACGGAAAGCGCAGTACTTAGTCCAACGCAATATCTCATCATTGGTGAATTTCTTTCTTTCGTTGTTGTGCATTCAAAGGAACTACTGTTTAATGAACCTCCAATTACTGCTTTTCATCATTAGTAAGTTCTTTTATTGTTTGAAATGATACCCCCGGAGAATACTTGATTAAAAGTCTTGTAGTGTGATGACAGCCAAAGAATTCATTATCCAAGAATGTCTAATTGTTCTGCTGAGGGCTGGAAGTGACATCATTAAGCAGATGATGGCCAGAAATAAGCAATTTGTTTTCGTGTAGGAGCTCATTAGCTGCAGATGACAGAGGAGAAAATATGCAAATCTTAATCTTATTTTCAAGATATGGGAGAGCCCAATTTTCATGTGGGTTACCCTTCCAGCATTGCCACTTTGGCCAGGGCATCGCTGCCCAGCTCAGCAGCTGAGAGGAGCTCTGCCAAGTACTGCCTCAGTAGAGGCAGCACTGCTGAAAGAGTGCCACTGGGACAGCCCAATTGTCACATGGGCCAGATCTAGAGCTTCTGGCCTGCGGGCCCTATCAGACTTGTGGGCCTTATGTTTAATGCCCCTGGTTTAGCCAGTTGGCCACTTCTGGCAGGAACAGTACAGGTTTAGGGCTAGGAATAGGGATCTCGTGCACATCTATGGTATGTAAGGACCTCAGGGGAAGCAAATACCCATCTCCAGGTGCTGTCTTGGGGATGCTGGCTGATGACCCTTAAGGCCTGAATTGCCAAGTGCATCCTAAATGCTTTCCAGCTTGGGATGAGCTGAGCAATTTTGCTGCCTTGACCCTGTTTCCAGGGATTGGTGGGGAATCAGAGGTTGGCTTGAGCTGGTTGGAGCCAGGGTGCTAATACCCCAAGGGGGACATGAACACCTGCATCTGACTCCCTCAGGGTAGATGTCCAGACCAAAGGGGGATGGGAGGAGCTCCCCAGTCAGGATCCACAGCATGATTGAATTGAATGAATTGTGTAAGCAATGAAGTGGCCCAATTTATACAATCTTGTCTCATGCAATTTGTAGTGGGTGCTTGTGCAATGCCCAGTATGCATACAGTCCCTCAGCATGTCTTATGTGTTCTGCTGGTGAACAGGAGGAATCAGCCACAACACATTCCATCACCAGCTTTAGCAAGAGAGGGAATTCTCACCATCCAGAGTTAAAGCCTGAAAGAACTACTGCCACCTCAGTGTCTAGCCTGGTGATATTTTTTTTTTTTTAAGTAAAGTTTAAGGTGCTTCCAAGAAGCTATCATGATCATAAAACTTGACCTGAGACTAACGATAGTCCATCATACATACAGTATTTGCTAATTTCCCCCAAGGAAAATTGTGCCGGCTCAGGGTGCAGTTAGGATTGCACCCTTCATGTTGCATGCAAATAGGATCCTTTAAGTTCTCTGCTTCTGTCAAGGAGATTTTGAATGGGAGGAGGAATTTGTGTCTGGAAGGGGCTTCTGCAGCCACACACTTAGCGTAAGCTATTGATCATATAGTAACTATGAATAGTTATGTGCGACTTTGTAAAGTGCTGGTAAGTCAAAATCACATCTTTTTTTGGCTGCTGGGAAAGTGGGGGGAGGAGAGGAGAGGAACCCAGGAGTAAAAGCAGTCATGTTAGCAATCATGGAGACTCGGGACATTTGCACCAGCAGCTCCAAAGTGCCTGATGGTAGCACCCCTCTCGTGTAATTGTAGCAGGTACAATGGTATCTAAGTACCTAGGACTAGGTAGCAGATCTCAAGATCCACTGCCATAAATGATAGAACTGACCTTTTGTGGTGTGACCAGTGGAACTGACCAGTGGAAATGTGGAACTGACCAGTGGTGTAGCTAAGAAGGTGCAGGGGGTAGCGGTTGCACTGGGCATCAAGCTTTAGGGGCGCAACAAGCTGAGCTTGACACTAGTGACTGAAATTGTGAAAATCTTGGTAAGTATGAATAATACCATCATGTTATATATCATGGGAAAGGTAATTTAATGCTGAATGCAATGAAGCAAACTGCATTGGAATATCTGTATTCTCTCAAACGTTATGGCTGATTAACGAGAAAATGAAAAGCCTTATGGAACAAAAAGTGGATTTTCTTAGCTCAAAACTGACCTATGAGACTGATTGTTCTGAGAGCCAATTACATGTTATCATGATACAGCATGAAACCAATAAGGTGATAATATGAGTCAGCTCTCATTTCCATGTACCATAATATAGTTACCCCTGCTAACTGGGTAAAAAGGCACTTTTTCAAGTGGTGCCCCTCTTATATTTAGCAGGGAGAGAATAACCATCCCTCTTCACCTCTGCACAGTGTCTTGAACCAATCAGAGGCTCACTTTTTATTTGTTTACTTAAATAAATTTGATTTTGTCTGGCAGGGGGCTACAAATCTTTGACCCCAGGTAGCAGATTGATGCCTTAGTTATGCCACTGATTGGGGGAGGCAGCAGAGCAAGTGGGTGGCAAGCTGCTGGGGGGAGAAGGCAGGTTTTCTCCCAATATTCACTTTTAAAAAAACTCAGGCATGATATCACTTCTGGTTGTGACATCACTTCTGGGGCAATATTTTGAGCTTGGCACCAGGCTACACGATCATTAGCTACGCCACTGGTCTGTACAATGAAAAAAGGAATCATGTGCATATTAACTAAGGGAAATTGTCATTGCAGCCTTGTTCCAAAAAAATACCACCAACTCCTGAGCTTCGTATTTGCAATCAATGAAATCAACGAGAATGCTGACCTCTTACCCAACAAGACACTGGGATTTCAGATCGGAGAGAGTGCCACCAATTCACTGGGGACCTGTTTAGGCACTATGGAACTCCTTTTTGGAAGGCAAGGGAAAATTCTGAATCACCAGTGCGGCAGGGTACAGAAGTTAATGGCCATCATTGGAGGTCTGACGTCCCACAATGCCAACCATGTATAGCACTTGCAAGTATAGCACTTTAAAAAAAAAAAAAAAACACCTTTGTCTATAAAATATAACTTGGAGATGAGACACACAGAGTTCACTCTATCTTGTCTTATTTGCAACAATATAGTTGCCTTTCCTCTGAGCTTAGTCAGGGTTCAATCCTATCCAACCTTTCAGCCTGGGTGCAGCCTGGCCAACGGGGCACATGCTGCATCCTGCTGTGGGGGAACAGTCATGGAGGCCACCTCAGTAAGGGAGACTTTGTTCCCTTACCTCAGTGCTGCATATGCTGCATCAGAGCTGGAAAGCTGGATAGGACTGGACCCTGAGTGAGCACTTGGCTCTATAATGAGTGATGCAATTCAGTCCCCTCCTCTCTTCCAGATAGTTGCAAATGAAAACCCTCCATACTCTGGGATAGTTGATCTGCTGACACATTTTGGATGGACCTGGGTTGGACTCCTGGTTTCTGATGATGAGACTGGAGAAACCTTCTTGTGCATTCTGGCACCCAGGTTGCTCCAACACAGTATTTGCTTTGCTTTTCGGGAAATGATTCCAGCACTGAAGACTTACTGGTCAAAAGAAACACCACTTTATAAACTACACAAAATGAGTGTTGTTCTGTCACTGGCCGACAGCAAAGTGATCCTCGTTCATGGGAATTCACAGATCATGGAGGGTTTACTGCTGATTTTGTACAACAGTGAAGTTCTTCAGAAGAATCCAATGGAGAAGGTTTGGATCATCACAGCTCAGTGGGATTTTTCAACCGTAATAAGATTGTTCACATTCACACCCAGATCTTTCAATGGCACCTTGTCTTTTGCACTCCACACATTGGACATGAGTCACTATGATGCTTTCCTTGAGACAATAAATCCCTATGGGTCTTGGCTCCCCTTCATCCATCTTTTCTGGGCCTTTGCATTCCGGTGTAACTTCCCTGTAGAGATCTCTTTGAAAGGCCAAGGAGATTGTACTGGACGGGAGAAGCTGAGCAGCCTCCCTTCAGCTGTGTTTGAAGTGGGAATGCCTGGTTTCAGCTACAGTATCTATAATGCTGCTTATGCTGTGGCACATGTGCTCCATGCTATCTGTTCATCCAAGTCCAGTAAGAAAGCAACAAGAGCCACAGGCGCATGGAATCTGCACCATGTTCACCCATGGCGAGTAGGCTGGCACTCTCTTGTCCTTCCATGTTGTAAAGACACTTTAATTGAGTTAGACAAATTTCATCTTCTGAGCATGTTTAGAAAATCGCAGCAAAACTCCTCCTGTCGGCTATTTACCTGCCAAACCGAAATCAATGCAGGGTCCTGAAGAGATCAATGCAGGGTAGTATTTTAGTGCTGCTGTATCTGGAAGGAACACCTTCTTGTTTGTTCATCGTACAGGATATGAGCTCTGGGTCTGCAGTTAACAGAAGGCAGGCCTTTTGTGGGTAAGAACATAAGAAGAGCCCCACTTGATCAGGACAAAGACCCCTCTAGTTCAGCTTCCGTATCTCAGAGAGGCCCACCAAATGCTTCAGGGAACACACAAGACAACAGACACAACCTGTGTCCTGGTGCCCTTCCCTGCACCTGGCAATCAGTATTAATCCTTTCTCCTGTTTGCCCTCATTTATTCTACACCTGCCTAAGAAAGTTAGGTAAACCAGGGCTGGTCTATCAGTGAGGCCAGCTTAAAGCTTCAGACAGCAGATTGGTGGGGAGTACCTATCTCCATGCACCAGCCTGACTCCACTGCCACCCTTTCTCTTTCCACTCCCTGGATTGGAAAAGAGGATGGGAGACAGAGAGAAGGAGGGAATGTGGAGGAGAGGGCTAGAACATGGGAGCACAGGAGAAGCAGAGGGTGGCAGCCACCTCAAAAGGCAGGAGGTCTTGGGCTTGCCCTGGCTGAAAGTTTATTTTGTCCTGGGGATGGTAACACTGAGCAATAAGGATACTAAGCAGTCAGAAGCATTGGTGTGTCATTGCACAGAGGTGTCAAGAGTCCAAAAGATGCCTGCAGATTACACGTAATTGCAGGAGCCCTTCATCCTCCACCACTTGCCCCTTTTCACTTATTTCCCTTCCTCCCAACCAGCTTCACTCCTTTCTGGGAAACCTCTGCTTCAAAAATAGTGCTGGGGAAGAAATAGTTTTGGATGAAGATGGAAAGTTTCCAGCCAGATATGATCTCACCATCACCTTCCACAACAAATCTTACCGCAAAGTCTGTGTTGGAAGGATGGACCCCCAGGCTCCAGCAGGAAAAGAGTTCACCTTGGATGAAAATGCCATTGTGTGGCATCCCAAGTTTCACCAGATGGGGATCCCTACTTGGAAGAACAATGTGTATGCTCAGAAGGCTTGAAATTAATACATCACTTTGAAACTTGCCAGACTGACAGATGGTATCATGAGCTCTTGTTTGAGAGAAGACCGTGGTCTATTCCGTTCCTACTGATCCATGCTTAAGAGTGGCACATGTAGCAAAGAAAAGCTTTTCAGCAGGTCATCCTATTTGCATAGCCCAATCCGATGCCAGGCTAGGCTACCGAATGGAGCACTTTGCGATATCAGAACAGAGTTCTGCTGTCACAGAATGGCTGCTGACAGTGTGCAGAGCACTGCTTGGGTGGCCATTTTGCTCCCAAATGGCTCTGCGCACTGTCAGTGGTCATTTTGTGTTAGCAGAACTCTGTTCCGATATTGTAAAGTGCTCCAGCCAGCTGAATTTCCAAGAGGCATTAGTGCTGCCTGTCTGTTGACAGACTCCACCACAGTTGACAGAGCACATAAGGCAGCAGTGGTGGCAGGGAGGGGGTGAACTGGGTGGGGTGGGGGAAACAGGGGGTGGGGAGACTGCGAGAGGGATGGATCTCGTGGCAACTGCATGCACCAGATCCTATCTTCCCCTTTTCAACCCTTCCTGCCTCCTTTCTGTCTTTGGTCTTGAACTAGCTAAAGAGGGAGGAGAAAGAAGAGCACCCAGGCACAGCAGTGTTAAATGTAAATATCTAGTACTGTCCCTTTAAGAGATTTGAGACAAAAAGAGGGTGCAGGCACAGCAATTGCTCAATCCAGGAAGTTCACAGGAGGGATACATTATGCAAGTTCCAGGAAACGTCCATGTCTTCAAAAACTTGGGGCATTTAATGTGGGGACAGGTGTTAATGGGAGATTTATGAGGGGGACTCCCTAGTGATGCTGAGGGAACAAAAGAGACTTGAGAAGTCCTGAATGTCCAAATGGATCTGTCCAGGCAGGTTCCGAGTCCACATGCTCCGTCTAACCAAAGTCCCAACAGAATGAAATCAGAACGGCCCATTATGTTTTACTGTTCATGCCAAAAGCACTGCACATCTCTATTCTGGATTGCAAGCGACTCAGGGCAGAGACCTGTCATCCTGTAAAATGTCATGGGCACATATCTCTCTCTCTCTCTCTCTCTCTCTCTCTCTCTCTCTCTCTCTCTCTCTCTCTCTCTCTCTCTCTCTCTCTCTGACTGTCTCCTAACAATGAAGAAAAGTAACCATTGGATATACAACATCATTTCTTTCCCTCCTTCTTTTTCTTAGTTGCTTCCTCAATCCACTTGTGTTGAGAGTTGCCATCCTGGCCAGAATAGGAAGATTCTTGTTTTCATCTCTTGATGGGCATCACTTGATGAACTTCCATCTGTGAATGGGCTCTCAGAGACAGAGCACCCCAAACAGACTGCACTTCTTGAAGCAGAGACAACTCTTGCAGAGGGAGTCCAGACACTTGTCTACAAGTCTGCCATTCTATTCTGCAGAGGAATCAAGTGAGGAGCATGATGTGTGAATTATGCTGGAAGCTCCTAATATTTCTTTCTGACAAGTACATGGACTAAGAGGAAGCTTCTTCCTTCATGCACTTGTGTCTCACAGAACCCCTTGAAAAATACTGAAAAACAAAACACATCTGTGAGAGCAATAAGAGGGGCTCTGTTCGTTATGAGTTTGCTTCTGGGTGCACTTTAAAGTACCAGGTTTCACCTTTAAAGCCATAAACAGCTTGGGGAGTGGGTATCCAAAGAATTGCCTTCACCCCCATCTCCAGTTCTGTCCAAAAATCTTCTGGGGAGATGCTTTTGCACCTTCCCCTCCTATCTGAAGGTCGACTGATTGGGATTTGCAGGAGGGCCTTCTCAGTGGTGACTCCCTTCCTGTCTTTCTGAGAACTTATAATTCCTTGAAGTTTTATTTTCTACATTTTCCTGCTATGCATATTTGTTCAAAAAAACCTCAAACCACCAACCAGTGGCATAGCTAGCGAGGGGCAGGGGGGCGGCCCACCCCAGATATCTCCCTTGGGGTGGGGTGACACCACAAATGAACCAACATCACTAAAATTGCGGAGGTTTTGAATAACCCCATCATGCTATATACCGTTGAATGTGGAATTTCCAGCAGAATGCAATGGAAAGAACCGGAGTAAGATATCTCCTTTTCATCAAACTTTGTGCCCCAAAACATGGAAAACAAAAAATGCACGGAGTCCTATGGAAAGCGAAACTGAGCCATATTGCACGTTTACTTGCAAAGAGGCAAACTTGCCTTAGTCCATTGGAATGGGCAGGCTGAGAGAAATCCACCAACACCAGAATGGTTCCTATCCAATGAAGGCAACTCCCATAAAACACCCAAGAAGGAAGTCCCTCCCTCCAAGCAGACCAATGTATTGAGCCCTATGGAAAGTGCAAGTAGGCCACACGGTCGTGTTTACTTGTGAATAAGCAAACGTGCCTTGGCTGCTGGTCAAGTCAGGCACAGGGAAATGCAAGGATAGCAGCAATGCCCCAATTTGATAAAAGTGGAGCTCAGAAAATGCTCCAGAAGGCAGCACCCCCCTCCCAAGAATAAAACCGAAGCTTCAGCTGGTAAGGTCAATTTCTATTTGTTTTATATTTGCAAAGCCAGGTGGGTCCTGATAGTGATATGCTTGCAACAGAAGAACTTACACTGAACTGGGCACTGGGGAGGGCTGAAAATCTCACTGATATTTTTGTGGGGGGGGGGGTATTATTGCAGGCAGGCTACAGAGAAAATTCACTTGCTGAAACAGGGCTGGCTTCCCATTATTTAATTATTTGTTTTTCTTTAATTCAATTTTTTATAAATATTTATTTTATTTTGCTTGATGATGTCACTTCCAGCCATGACATGACTTCCGGTTGGCGGTGGGGGTGCATCTTGGGTGGGGAGGAGGAATAACAGGGAATGTTGGGGAGCAACTGTGCCGGGGAGTAGGGTAGATTTGGTGACATGCTGGATCCCCATTTTTATTCTCTCTCTGCCCCTTGGCTGTCCATGGACTTGTGCCAACAAGTGATTACGGTGATTAATATTTATATACTACTTTTCAACAAGGGAAGATCACAAAATCATTCTTTTTGGATCAAATGGTCCTGATCCTATGAATACTTGCCCAGGAATCTTCCTAACAGTGCAAATGTAAGCATGTTTATTCAGAAGGAGAGTCCAATGAAACTGACTCCCAGGAAAGGTTGTATATAAGATTGCAGCCTATGTGCATCTGACTCCTGTCTGGCAGGAGAGAAGCAGCTTTCTCTGGTTCGCACCTCTTTTCTCCTCTTTCTTTACACTGAGTAAGACTCAGTTGGCTGCTGTCAAAAGTGGTAAGCCTGGATGTGTGGGACACCAATGGGCTTGACCCATTTGCCTCAAGCTCCTTGAGAAGTAATCTCTTAGTCAACATGATCATCAGAGCATCAGAGCTGGTGATCTGGAGGCATGAATTCTGCTCCACCTCCTTGGAAATGGAATTCACCTCCTCATAGCCACTCTGCATTCCATTAGCTTGCCAGATTATTAAATGTACAGGACAATGTGGTTCTTTCTATCTTCCTGTGGATTTTACTATGATGAATCAGCTTCATCCTTTTCTTCCCCTTTTTTCTCCTTAACCTGACGATAAACTTTTTGATTCTGATGTTCTGGAGTTTTTAGACCATTGCCCCTAAAGACTCAGGAGTCTGACTTCTTAAGAGCAGAATCTGTTTTGTCCATGCTATTGGGGGGTGGGGACTAAACTGCACCATCACTTCTGGCAGCAGTGACTGGGGGGGGGATTTGTCCTTTTATCTTCAGCAAACTCTTTCATGAAATGTTTATCTACTTAAAAATCCAGTTTGATCTTGTAGTGTGCATCACTGGCATAGCTGGAGGGAGAGCAAAGCACAAATTTTGCAGGGAGCCTCACTGCAAGATGTGAGCAGACCCACTCCCATTCAGAGCCATTCTGGGTCACAAGAGCAAAACAGAGGCAACTTAGTACTTTGCAGCCCCTGTGGTGTGGATAACTGTTGAATTGGTGGAAGTGAACATTAATTAAGGTGACCAGACATCCTGGTTTGACTGGAGCAGTCCTCAATTCTGCATGCATTCCAAAGTATTTGGATATTGTGTGTTTCTTTTTATTCATTAATTAGTTAATACATATAATTAAGATATTCATTTTAAAAACCCATGTCATTTATATGGGATCAAGACAGAGTACATCCAGTTCAAACCAATGGATCCAAAGCATCAGAGCCTCAAAATGTTTGTAAGTTTAATATGGTTGTTAAAGGTCTTGAGTAAACAAAAAAAGGGAAACACAAGTACAAATGCTCTAACTTGCATAAGGCATATGAAGACGTTTGCACTGCACCGCCCCACTGACTGGTATATCAGAAATAATTTCTCACCATGAGAAACGACACTGGTTGTACAGAAATTCAGAAGTTGTGCATGTCAGAACCCTAACACTCCCTGAAATCTCCTTTGCAGCATAGTGCCTAACAACTACCACCATGTCCTTGCCTTTTGGTTTGCCATGAGTGAGATCAACAGGAATCTTCACCTCTTACCCAACAGCTCACTGAGTTACGCCTTCTATCTAACTGTTTTCAATGCAAAAGGATCCTGCGCTGGCATGATGGAAGTTCTTTTCTCAAGACTTCAGAGTCCTCTCAATTACAACTATGAGAAGAAAGACAAGCTAAGGGCCATCGTTGGAGGGCTCACCACTTACAACTCCAGGCAGATGCCTCAGATCTTAAATCTCTACAAGATACCTCAGGTATGTGTCTTTACCCATAAGTATTGGTGCAACAGGTGGAAGCCTCACAACACAATCCTATGCCTGTCTACTCAGAAGTAAGTCTTATTGAATTCAATGGGATTTACTCACAGGACAATGTGTATAGGATTACAGCCTTGGGGGTGGAAAACCTATCTTTAGTCCGAAGCATGTTTCCCATCAAGATTTATGAGTTAAAATGGCTCTGCTCTGTTTAGCCCACAACATGTTAGATATTCAGGTATTCATCATCAGGTATTAAATAATGCAGTACCTGAATTTCTGTGTATAATGTGTACTAGAGCCCTGGTGACTTTTTTTTTTTAATAAGCAGAATCTAATCTCCTTTGCTCTGTTGCTTGAGAAGCACTTTTATTTCTTTTTATTTTGAGCCCCATTTGCACATGCATGTGGTGCTGGGTGCCTCCCAAGAGAGCATGACCCAAGCCAGTAGTGTGCCTTGAAGCAGGACTGATGGCAAGAGGTCTCAGATCCTCCAGGCCTCCTTTGGTTCAGGCTACAGGCAACTATAAAAAGATCCTGCCTTCAGCTGCAGCCCAAATTCCAGGAACCCATCTTCTTCTTTGTCTCTCACCCATAGCTTCTCTCCTCTCCCCCTCCTTCCTGGCTCCTGCTGGACTCCAGCCTCAGTTCTCCCTGGGAAACCCCTAACATGTGTTGGCCTTTCTTTGGTATCTTGAGGGGGGAAAAATACAAGTGAATTTTTAGTAGAGAAACTGAAAGTAGGGAAAGAGCTCAGCACATATCACCCAATTCTCTGCTCCAAATCCCTATTCCTAAACGTTTTAAAAATATTAATTAGACTCTGACATGTGAAATTATGCAGAACTATAATTAGGACTCCAGTAGTCCTGCGCAGACTGCAGCATCAGAAGTCTCCACAATATTTGCTGGACAATGAACACAAACTGAAATTAAACTTCTATTGTGTCATACATTTTGGGGCATCGATTGACATTTGCAGATTGTGAAAGATTTTACTGTGCTCTGAAAATATCCCTGGCATTCCCTTCAGCTCAGCTACGGCTCCTTTGATCCAGCCTTAAGTGACAAAACTCAGTTCCCTTCCTTATACCGGATGATCCCAAATGAAAAGGCTCAGTACGATGGGATTGTGCAGCTGCTTCGGCATTTCGGATGGCCCTAGGTTGGCCTCATTGTCTCAGATGACAAAAGCGGAGAGACCTTTTTGTGGATCCTCAAGCCCAGGCTTCTCCAGAGCCACATTTGCATCGCATTTAGGGAAGTTGTTCCAACGCTCAAGTCCTTCTGGGGAGACATGGAGAAGCAGATTCATGACCAAATGGAACAAACACGTTCTACCATCTCCTCAGCCAAAAGCGACGTGATTCTTGTTCATGGGGGTTTACGCTCTATGGAGGGTTTGCGCAAGATTCTGTCAAAAAGTGAACGTGATGAAATGAAACCAATAGAGAGGGTTTGGATCATAACAGCTCACTGGGATTTCTCTTCCGTATTCCATCTGGATCTGTTCACACCACAGTCCTTCAATGGCACTTTGTCCTTTTCACTGCACAGAAATGATGTGGCAGGATATCAGGGAATCCTTGAGAAAATAAATCTTAACAATTTTAATCTTTATCACTTCAAACTCTTCTGGTCTTCTGTACTTCACTGTCCTGTACCTTCAATTGGTCTACATATACCAGGAGCAGAAGATTGCACTGGGGAGGGGAAATTGAGCAGCCTGCCCAAGTCCATCTTTGAAATGAAAATGTCTGGGCAGAGCTATGGTATCTACAAGGCTGTTTCTGCTGTAGCGCATGCTCTCCATGCCATGGAGTCATCAAAGTCCAAACAGAAGCTGATGGGGGATGGAGGCACATGGGATCTTCGGAATGTCCAGCGGTGGCAGGTAGGGTGGATTCTCTTGGCAATTGCAACTGTCTGGGAGAATTGATGTTGTCACCAGGTATGTTATGAATAGCACTCTCCATGTATGCTGCTCCTTTCTCAGGTTGCAAAAATGGGGGGTTATTTGGAAGCGTTACTGAGACCTGCAAAACTACCACACCTTTTTGGGGGCAGCATATAAATTCTTCTTGATTCACTGCTGATCTGACCAGTGACTGGTTCCTGTTGGCAACCACATTCTGACCTCTAATCTACCTATGTTGTGAAATATCTTCAGGCCCCAGTACAGTCAAGGTTAAAAAAAGGGGGAGGGGGCTGTAGGTGCTGGTCAATAGGAAAAGAAACAGTTCCACTGTCGGGATTGGACTAGTTGACCAATTAGGCCCCTTCCAACTCTATGGTTCTATAAAATGGCTGCTGTCGGCGCAAGGAGTGCCCTATCGGCAGACATTTTGGGAGTGCTGCCACAAGAGGGAGCAGTGCTCCCCATCTGTTGACAAACCTGCCAGCAGCAGGGGCAGGGAGGAAGCGAAATGGGGCATGGAAGGGGAGGAATGAGATGCGAGGAGGCTCCAGGATGGGGAGAAAGGATAGGACTGGGTCCAAAGTGCTTTATTCAAGGGGCAGGTGGGGCTTGTTCACCTTAGGTTTTGTGCTGGCACCATTTATTACTGTTTTATGAAGACTGCATGTTGAGCTGTAACTTGGAGAGTTTTGGGGGAGTGGACCTGTGGGTTTCATCAAGAGTATCCTGCATTTCCCCCTTAGTTCAATCACTAAATATATTCAACATTCAACAGAGAAAACTAAGGGCCCAATCCTATCCAACTTTCCAGCTCCGGTGTAGCCACAATGCAGCCCCGTGGTAAGGGAACAAATGTTCCCAAACCTTGAGAAGACCCCAGTGATTATCCCTCCACCACAGGATGCAGCACACACCCCACTGACACAACAGCACCAGCTCTGGAAAATGGGATAGGATTCAGCCCTAAAACAGCACAGGAAATATGGTAAATATTAGAGCCCATCAGATATGAAGAGCCTGGGAGATTAGAAACAGCTTCACCTGCAACCAGAAAGCATATTTGAAGATGTGAGAGGCATATAGGAAAGAACATTGTTTAAAAGGGGCTCCTCTCCCTGCATCCTGTCACCCTGTTCACCTTGGACTGAAGGAGTGCCCAGCGGGTGCCATCCCTTGATGAGTGCAGCGAATAAGGGATGAATCCTATCCAATTTTCCAGTGTCGGTGCTGCTGTGCCTATGGGATATGCACTGCTTCCTGTGTAAGAAAGAGGCTTTAAGTGTTAGCTAGTAAGATATTTTCTAGAAAAAGTCAAACGTCAAAGAAATTGCATTCAAGCTTGTTCTTGTTCATTGACCCAAGTTCTTTTCTTTCTTCCTCTCCTCCAAGATAGTTTCACTCCTTTCTGAAAAACATTCACTTCAACAATAGTGCTGGGGATGAAATATTTTTTGATGAAAATATGGTTTTTGCTGCTCCGTTTGATATAATGAACACAGTCACTTATCCCAATAAGTCCTTTCATAGAATCTGCGTGGGAAAGATGGATCCCTTGGCTTCTGAAGGAAAAGAGTTCACTATCAACCAAAGTGCCATAGTGTGGAATCACAAGTTTAAGCAGGTGGGAAACACTAGCATGTTTCTAAAGTATACAATCCCCAGTTCAAAAAGAACAGAGAAAGGCTCTTGCCTTTTCTCCCTTCCCATTCCCTACTCTGATTTCAACTTTTCAGGGATGACTCTATGCCAAGAGGTTGAACAGTTGCCCTCATGCTAAGAGCAGTTGCATCAGGCCAATGCAGACTCCAGCAAGTCTCTGGACGGCCAGAGGCTCATTGGACACTGGGGGCTCCCTGGGAGACAAATTGGGAGTCCCCAAGGGTCACAAGTGGCCCCTGGGCTGGGGTTTGGGCACCCCTGGTCTAGAGGGACCATGTATCTAGCACAACGATTTTCAACCCTTTTCACCTTATGGCACACTGACAATGCAGTGAAGTTGTCAAGGCATACTATCAGTTTTTTGAGAGTTGACAAGGCACCTCATGCGGCTGATGGGGGGCTCACATCCCCAATGGCCCCACAAATAAGTGACCCTCTCCCAAATTCCTGCGGCATACCTATGGACCGTTCATGACATGCTAATGTGCCATGTCACACTGGTTGAAAAATCACTGGTCTGGCAGATGGTATAAGTTCATATGGCTGGTGAGGCTGAACTGCAAATGGAAAACAGAGCAGAGAGTAAAAGATAAAACAAAATGTAAAATGTAGAAAGACAAATCAAAAGGCTAGCAAATCACAGAGAACATTGCTGTGAACATTGATTGCTCCATAGATATTCACTATGGATTAGTCATTAGTGTGTTCTTGTGTAAAATGGATGGGAACCTCACTTTGTGGAGCTGAGGAAAAGAAACAGATGATCTCCACTCTCAACCCCATCCCTTCTACTTATTGACAGACGCTTCCACACTCCACATGTGTGGAGAGTTGCCTTCCTGGACACAGCAGGATTGTTCGTCAGGGTGATCAGGTGTGTTGCTATGACTGCGCTCAGTGCTCTGAAGACAGCATCTCGGTCCAGACAGGTAAGTAAAAGAATACAAAGGGACATCAACCCCTGTTGCCTCTATGCCCCTGATCCTCCCCCTCCTCACCCGGTTTTGCCAGTAGCCACCCCTCCCCACCCCCCACCCCCACCCCCGCTCCTATCCATCACCTCCCCCCACTGCGACCTTACTTGATTCTGCAGAGTCTGTTTGGCTGAGCTGCAGCACTGCTGCCTCTCTTGTTTCCGCACTGTCCAATGAACACTCGAGACAACAGATATGGGAGAAAGGGCCACTTTATTGCACATTAGCAAGAGAAGCAGAGGCTGAGACCTGCAGCATCCGAGGCAGCGAAAGCCCCTGTGGTGCGGGAGGGACTTCTGGGCGGTACCAGAAACCTCTGCTCCCAGGCGGGCATGCACCCGACTCCAAGTCGTGCCCCACTGCTGGGCGGCGTGTCTCATCCATGTCTATCCCTTAAGGGGAAGGCAGCCGGGCTGCGGACTGTGCCTCCTTGAGCCGCTGAGCCTCTGAGGTGTGCCCGCGGTCCTGGCCAGGGCCCCGTCTACATCCTCGTGCCGCCGAGCCCCTGAGGACTGAAATAGGGTTCCGCCCTGCCTATGCCGCCAAAAGGTGCATGACAAAAGTCCCATTCACGCCTCCTAACCCGCACCACCTGCCCTCTTAAAGTGACCAATGGCAGCTTGCAAACAGGGGGAGTGTAACCCCCTGGCCCGCAACAGTCTGGGGTAGGCGAAAAAACTGCCTGTCCTTCAGCCAATCTTGGCAGGCAGCAAAAAATTCCTGCCCGGCCCCAAACGGCGACCAGTTAAACTCAGACTGCCTCCAGGGCAGGCGGGTGGGCGGGCGGGTATTCCCACAGTGCTCTCGTGCAAAAAAGGAAGAGGGCTGGGTCTCGTGCCCTTTTAAAAGGTCTGCTGTAGCTGCCAGACCCAGCCCCTTTCTCCTACCCCTTGGGGAGGGACTCTTGTGTCCTGGCCAGGACAAACAAACTCCGATCACCTTTTAATTGGGCAATCGGGAGAAGCAGCGCTCACAAAATGGCCACCAACGGAGTGCTACGTACTCTGCTGGCAGCCACCTTACGACAGAGGATGTGTCTTCTGCTGTCATAAGCAGCTCCACGCAACAGCCCAATCCTGGTGATGAAAGGTTTGCCATAATCCATAGAGAGAATATGACAATACTTACATAACAGTATGTGTATATATAACTAACAGCACAATCCTAACCCCTTATGTCAGTGCTTTCCAGCACTGACATAAGGGCAATGCAGCTCCGAGATAAGGGAACAAACATTCCCTTCCTTTGAGGAGGACTCTGTGAGTGACACCCAACTGCAGGATGCAGCACACGTCCCATTGGCACCACTATGCCAGTGCTGGAAAGCACTGACATAAGGGGTTAGGATTGCACACTCAGTAAAATCACAAATTGTATGCAAGTTCTCCTGTACTATATTTGCATGAATTTGCTTGTTATTTCCAGATGCAGAAGAATGCCACAAGTGCCCAGAAGATCACCACCCAAACAGGAAGCAGGATCAGTGCATCCCTAAAACAATAACTTACTTGTCGAGTCAAGAGCCCTTGGGGATTACATTGATTTCCTTGGCTCTCTTCTTTTCTGCAGTCACTGGAATAGTGATGTGGGTCTTCATTCAACACCACGATACTCCCATAGTCAAGGCCAACAACTGGAGCATCACCTGTGCCCTCCTCTGCTCTCTGCTGCTTTGCTTCCTCTGCTCCTTTCTGTTCATTGGCCAGCCTGGGAGGGTGACCTGCCTTCTCCACCAAAGCGTGTTTGGCATCATCTTCTCCATTGCTGTTTCTTGTGTTTTGGCCAAAACCCTCACCGTGGTGGTGGCCTTCATGGCCACCAAGCCTGGAAACAGGATGAGGAAATGGGTAGGGAAAAGGCTGGCAGTGTCAGTCATCATACTCTCTTCTCTGCCTCAGAGTGGCATCTGTGCAGTGTGGTTGACCACGTCTCCCCCCTTCCCAGAATCAGACATTAATTCTCAGCCCACTCAGATCATAGTGCAATGCAACGAAGGTGCACCCACCTTGTTCTACACTGTGCTTGGCTACATGGGCTTTCTGGCCATCATCAGCTTTGCCGTGGCTTTCTTTGCTAGAAAACTGCCAGATACTTTCAATGAAGCCAAGCTGATCACCTTCAGCATGCTGGTGTTTTGCAGTTTCTGGGTATCATTTATTTGATACCTACTTGAGCACCAAGGGGAAATACATGGTGGCCGTGGAGATCTTCTCCATCTTGGCCTCCAGTGCTGGATTGCTGGGTTGCATCTTCATCCCTAAAGTCTACATTATTGTACTGAGGCCTGAGTTGAACACCAAAGAACAGCTAGTAAGGAAAAAGTAATTTTGGTCCTTACCTAAATTCTTCCTTTCCTCTTATCACTGTTGCACTTTCCGTATTGTCTATTATCTTGTTTAAGGCTATAGGCCATGTGCAAAATCCGGTCCACCTTTATGCTTGTGAAGCACCTCATAGTCAAAAGATAATCAATGGTGATGTTGAATGAAGCCATCTCTCTATAAACATTACTCTATTAACTAAAGCAAATGAAACTTTTCCTTCTGTTTGATGGGAAGTTAAATTGAGGGCTGAGCTGAAGTTGCCACTCAAAAGTTGCACTCTGCCACTCAAAAGCCACCTTCCGCTTTTGTTTCAGCATAGGAAAGGCAGGATACAAATGTTTAAAATAATTCACAGGCAACAAAAAGATTTGTAGTGCCTCCTTGTTCCATGGAAGTTCTTCAGGAGAGAAAATTGGTGGGCTCACAGACTCATGGAAAAAAGCAGTCGGGCAGCCCAATTCCATAGAGAGCCCACGGCAGCAGATCTCACACTCTAGTGCTGTTATGTCCTCTTAACCATGTCACAAAAGCTGTGGTGACGTTGTGAACTTCCAGATGCACAGCTGGAACAGATAAGTCAGAGGTGGAAGGAAGTTGTGGGTCGTGAGGGCAGGTTATCATTTGGGGGAGGATTGAGGGAAGATTGGCTGGAACAGGTTGGATAGGTTGTGCAAGCAGCACCAGGAGTAGCAATTGGTCTGGACTGAAGTATGTGGCAACCACATACGGGGGAGGGGGGGAGCTGGGAGCAGCAGACCATAGCAGCACCCTGATGCACACCAGCGGGACAAAAAACATTGGTCACATCCCACGGGGCTCATTTTTCCATTGGGGAAGCTCTTTGCAGTGGCACTCCTCCCTCCCAGCAATTGTCAGGACCCCCTGCATGTGCCACTCCTGCACACTACCTCGTTGAGCGAGAGGAATGGCATACATGGTACTGCCCCTAGAGGACCCTGCCTCTCATCCATCAGGCCCTTCTTACAGATGTGTCCTGCATCCAGGCATACCAGCTGGATAGGGACTGTGCCAGCTCTTCAGCCCCAGGATCCAGTCTCAACCCGGAAGAGCATCCCCTTCCTCCGGAAATTCCTGATGGCCCTCCACTACCTGGGGACTGAAATCTTCCAGGGGTCATCACATGTCAATACAGGAACTGCCTAATTATCTACCAGTTGATGTGTTGATGAGTTCCTCAATGCCAACTTCCTGCACCTGTCTGTCTATGTCACTTTCCTCACTGCTGTCGCATAGCTGCATCACCTGCATTAAGAATACTATGGCGTTGTGGTGTTTCTCAAATTCATCTCCATTGTTGATGTGACACATGTGGGTATATCCACTCCACCTGATGTGCCCAGGATGAACTGCAGCAGACATCAGCAGCACACCCTGAATGTCTAGGCAACCTGTGATGCCTGGGGACTCTTCACCACCATCACTGCCAATTTCCTTGGCAGCATCCATGGTGCCCAGGTTTTCAACAGCTCTGCCATCAAGTCCACCTTGGCATCATGGCCAGAGAGGAATGGCTGGCTCCTAGGTAGGTGTTGGGACTTGGGGTTGGAGGGCCATTCAGTCACATGGTGATAGCCAGCTGCCTCCATCTTAACCATGGCTACCCCCATGGCCTTAGTCCATGATGCCTTATGTGATGGAGCCCCCAAGGCCTATGGCCAGGTTCAACTTGGCGTACCATCCATGACTGTGATGTGTGTTTGGGATGCTGAAGATGTTCTTCTGGTGCCTGCAACTATCCAGGGGGCTTCTGATGAGGACCAAGGTCGCCAAGGTGTTTGTGCCATGTTCCACAGTATGGCCTGCAGAAGAACACAGCAGCCCTGGCTGATGGGGAAGGGGGCTCAGGGCTGTCGTATACTTGTCATACACCCCCAGGGATTTGGGTGCTCAGAGTTCTTGGTTCTTGAACCCTAGAGCCTCAAGGATCCCTGTGCGGTAGAACTGCCACCACCCTGTATGTGCCAGTGTCTCTGTCCAGGGACACTGAGACCCTCGAGGTTTAATTCTATCCCTTGCAGGCACTGAGTACTTTCTTTAATTTAAAGCCTCAGACCTCAAGTTACTAGTCCTCGATGAGTATTTGGTAGCTTGCTGAACGGCTAGGCAGGATTCTGAATCTTTGTCCCCAACAGACAATGAACAACTTAGTAAAAGGAATTTTACTTAATTAAGTACATAAGGTTACATAAAGTTCCAAAAGGCAGCAAATACTAGAGGCATGAAACTTCTAGGAAATATCTCAGCATTAAAATAATAAAGCTAACTGGCTATCTCTATTATTCCCTAACTCTCACCTGGTCAGCTTCTGTTGTAGATCTTCAGCCCCAGTTACCTATGAGGCCACATGGCCCTGGCGGGACAGGATGAGCACCCACCACCTTTCCCACCAAGAGACAAAGACCAAAGAATAAGAGACAAGACACCCCTTTGGGCTTTGTTCTTATACTTCTCATGCTACAGGATGAGGTGACTCTGTACTTTTTTGAACTGACCAATCAGAACTCTTGGGGACAGAATCTTCTCGAAGTGGGGCTGGATGCTAGCCCTCTTAGTTCTCCCCCTCCCCACTGGGGATTCATGGGCACCTCTCGGTCTGCTGAGGTGTACATTTTCACCTTTCATTGAGTTGTAAATTCCTTGCAGCTAGGATACAAGCCTATAGCCAGGGAGACAGACCAGGGACAGACTGCACTTGCTCCCGGTGTGGAAGGGACTGTCACTCCCGAATCGGCCTTTTCAGCCACACTAGATGCTGTTCCAGAACCACCTTTCAGAGCGCGATACCAGAGTCTTTCGAGACTGAAGTTTGCCAACATGGAGGATGCAAGCCACTTCTATGTTACTGGGTTACTTTGGTTCAGGCTTTGCAATGCAACTAGGCCTAAACTGCACATATTCATGACAAGGGCCATGGACATCCCACCCACCGATGCAAAGCCAGCCCAGCAGTTCCTGGGGCACTGCCATCCAGGAGCCCATCACAGCCCAGTACATTAGCTAGTGAAGGTGAGTGCAAAGTGGGCCAGGGACTACACCACCCCAGGGACAAACCCACCCTCCTAGGGCCCATAGAGAGCGCTATGAGAGGAAGGCACCCATCTACCCAAGAAAGGCCTCAGAAAGACCCAAGAAGCGGGGCAGGGATCGGATTTGGCACTGCCGTACTCCGTGACAAACCCATGGAATGCCCTCATGCTGCTGGGATTGCACTAGTATCTCGTCTGTGTTTGATACGCGGTGGTGCAGCATTTTGGCTGGCACTAGGTCTACGTCTGTCAGCAGAAACTGTCTTCTGCCAGCAGAGTGCTGGCAGGGCTCCTTTATACCAGCTTGTCTCACACATAGGATCAGGTTGTTAGCATTTTCTATGCTAGGCAAAAAGCTAAATGCAAAATATGAAAACAAATAAGTACGATCTCAATACCATATTTCACTTATCCTGTTATCTGGGGTGACTTTTTGGTTGGCTGGCTAACAGTGGTGGACTTCCCCAGCCCCACGCTCAGGGTCAAGGTCCATGATGGCTCCCCCGCAAGATGCTGCCACCGCCCTGTGCTCGAATCCACACACACCCCACTCATGGGATCGCTACAGAGCCTTGCACAACTCCAGAACAAACCAAGGAGGGCATCTGAGGTTTCCCCGCATGTTCGACCACGTCTGGAGTCTCAGTAAGGCTTCTGCGTGGTCCTGGAGGCATGCAGAGCTTTGCATCTGGCCATTAGCCCTTTTCAGTGAATGGTAGCTCCACTACTGCTGGCTAAATGCCACAGATGGAAATCCAAACTGGTCACCTGTGGTCACTTCTTCCTCCTATTTCCACTGTTCTCATGCTAGTCTAAATCAATTCAGAAACTTCTACTCAATACCCATCATGCAGTGCGTCTGGCCCCTGGCTGTATAGCCAACAGACATAACTTCTTGAGTTTTGAGAGAACTGAGCAAGTTGGAAATGGCAATTCTCAACCCTGTAATTCGGATAATTATACTTATCTAGCTCCAAAAGTCCCATGGCTAACCAGAGACCACAAGCAGAATTCAAAACAGAAACAGATGAATCCATCCCAGGAGCTGATGAGGCACTCCATCTATGAAGGCTGGTTCCAAAGCAACCTGTCAGCTACCAGCTTCTTCAAGGTAAATTGGAGGCAGGCAAGAAAGGATCAACTGAATGTTTGAGACTCCAGGTGGGGAATTGGGTGCAGCAGTGTCTTGGTTTTAGGAGCCTCTTTCAAGACTGATTCTTGTGGCAATTGCGCAGTTGGTGTGTGTCGCACAACAAACTTCGACCGGTTTAGCTGTGGACAAGAACTGCGGGCAGATGGCATTGCTGCTGCTCCTTTTGCTGCCTCACGTTTTTTGCAAGCACCAGGACTACCAATGTGGCTGGAGGCCAAGGTCTCCAACTCCTATTGAGGTTTCTCCAGATGAAATACTGATTGCTGAATTTGTCTCTATTTACCTTAACTTTTGGGATGAGTTCCACTTTAGTACACGCCCACTTTTCTCACAAAGTGGCTTGTAAGTAGTTCCTCAGTGTGTGAAAATGGACATTCTCAATATTTCTGTGACTAGAAGGGGGAAAGTCGTCATTATCTTTGATCTCGTTATAATGGGGCCATTTAATGCCAATGAATCCAACTGCATTCCCCAATATAAACACTCCATTAATTGTAATATGAAAAAAGATTGTCTGAACTGTATCAACCAAGGCTCAGAAAATATACTGACAGCACAATCCTATGCATGTCTGCTTAGAAGTAAATTCCATTGTGCTCAACTGGGCTTACTCCTAGGAAAGTGTGTATAGGATTGCAGCCTTATTGTGCAGCATACACAGGTCAAATTTCAGAGGAATCAGATGCGGAGCGTTTGAGGTGCAGAAGTTTAAAAATGTGCATTGACTTTCAATATCATGCAGTGATGGCTAGATATGTAGTTTCTGGAAATGCTGAAGCCAGGGGTTCTCTGCTCTCGTTTCTGCTCTGTTTCAGACTTTGCTTCTTCCCTCCTTCTCTTCCCTCCTCCTGGCCTCCACTCCTCCCCAGTCTAGAGTCTTCTGCATTAGGGCTCCCATTTCTCCAGTGCCATCCTTTCCAGAACTCGGGACCTTGGTGGCCACTCCTTGGTAATAGCCCTCTTCCCCTCACAAAGCTCCCCCAGTCTCTAGGGCAGGGGTGTCAAACATAAGGCCCAGGGGCTGGATGTGGCTCCCGGAAGCTTTTTATCTGGACCTCAGTCTCTCAGCTTCTGAGGTGTTACTGCTGAAAAGGCGGTCCACATGAAAATTGGGCTCTCCCAAATCTTGAGATATGATCAAGATTTGCGTACTTTCTCTTCTGTCATTTGCAGTTAATGAGTTTTTATATGAGAACAGGGTCTGATTTCTGACCATTAGTTGATTAATAATGTCACTATCTGCTTAATGACATCACTGCCGGCCCTCAGCTAGAGCCCTGAATGCTAACTTCGGCCCTCTGTATGAAACGAGTTTGACACCCCTGCTCTCGGGTGCCTGCCCTCCTCTCTACATCAGGCCACGCCCATTGCCTTGTAGTGTTCATCTGTTTCTCCTTCCTGCTACCACTGCCCCACCTTCTCTTCCTCTGCGCTTCTCATCACTCCAGTTTAGTAGCGACTTCTCATCCCCCTCCTTCTTTTCCTTTGCTTCCCCAATGGTGCCTGTCCCATTCTTGCCTCTTAGCCTCCACCTCATCCTTCTTTCCTTTCCAATGATGTACCAATGTTCTAAAGCAGGAGTGGCTGACCTGTGCCACATGTGCCGCTAGTGGCACGTGCACACTTTCCAAGTGGCACTCACAAAGTCGCCATGCATTTCTGAAAAACATGTAAATCATAACAAAGAAAGCATTGCAGCAGTTGATGGTTTGCTTGCTTCCTTGGCAACTCCTTACACAGCATGCCCCCAAGTTTCTAACACCGTAATGGGTCCATTCAGGGCAGCCACGCCCACTCCTCTTGGTTTGCTCTAGTTGGAAAATGGGAGAAGGGGAGGAAAAGAATGACGGACAGGACAGAAAACCAATAGGGCGGATGCCAGTGAGTTGCATTCCGCCAACTGGTGGGTGACTTTCTTACCTGAGAAGGCCGGTATTGGTAGAGCACTGAAAAGGCAAGGGGTGGCTGTAGAAGGTGGCAGGGATGGAATGGGGTGGTGCCAATGAGAAGGTGGTGGTGCCAACGAGAGACGACCAACACGATCAGCAAAGCCCAGTTTGGCAAAGATCACATCTTCAGAAAAACCATCTGCAAAGAGATCCTGGCTAAGATCATCTTTGAGGATGAGGAGTTGGGCAGGCAGAGGGAGGCTCCACTGTGCAGAAGGGCAATGAACATACATTACATGCGCCTTGAAACAAGTCCTGCTGGGCTGGACTCAGGGTTGATGCAGGCCACCTTTCTGGTCTCAGTCAGATGACTTTAGAAAGCACCAGACAGCACTCCCAGACTTCTTGCTTTGTACCTTCTGGCACTGGGAGATATACTGCCCTTAAATTTGGAGGCTCTAATAGCTCTACTTATCTGTCATGGTAATCGCTAAAAGTGACATTAAAGTGGAGTTGCACAATGAAGATTCTCTACATAAAATATGGCATGGGGTATGCTGCGGGTTGGCCATCCCTGTTCTAAAGGATCAAAATACAAAAGACCTACTATGAGATTCACGATCGCCCCCTTTAAGGAGGTGATCAAAGTTTGTTATGCCTGACCAGGACACGAGAGCCCCTCCCCAAGGGGGAGGTGTAGGGGGCTGGGTTGGGTAGCTACGGTGGTCCTTTAAAAAGGGACGAGACCCAGCCCTCTTCCTCTTTGTGCACGTGAGCACTGTGGGAATACCCACCCGCCCGCCCTAGAGACAGTCTGAGTTTAACTGGTCACTGTTCGGGGCCGGGTAGGAATTTTTTGCTGCCTGCCAAGATTGGCCAATGGGCAGGCAGTTTTTTCGCCTACCCCAGACTGTTAAGGGCTTGGGGTTACACCCCCCTGTTTACAAACTGCCATTGGTCACTTTAAGAGGGCAGGTGGTGCGGGTTTGGAGGCATGAATGGGACTCTGGCATGCACCTTCAGGCGGCTCAGGCAGGGCAGAACCCTATTTCAGTCCTCAGGGGCTTGGTGGCACGAGGACTTGGACGGGGCCCTGGCCGGGATCGCAGGTCCCACCTCAGAGGCTCAGCGGCTCGAGGTGGCGCAGGCTGCGGTCCAGCTGCCTTCCCCTTAAGGGATAGACATGGATGAGACGCGCCGTCCCAGCAGCGGGGCGCGACTCAGAGTCGGGTGCATGCCCGCCTGGGAGCAGAGGTTTCTGGTACCGCCCAGAGGTCCCCTCCCCGCACCACAAGGGGCTTTCGCTGCCTCGGATACTGCAGGTCTTAGCCTCTGCTCCTCTGGTTTATGTTCAATAAAGTGGCCCTTTCTTCCATATCTGTTGTCTCGAGTGTTCATTGGACAGTGCGGAAACAAATTATTACAAACCTCAGTGCCTAGTAGCTATACCTTAGTTCAGAGATACTATGCTTGTCTACACGTACAAGGTCTAATATTTAACGAGCATACTTCTTTATAGCTTAGTGCCTCAGAACTTCCACCATGTCTCTGTTTTTTGGTTTGCCATAAGTGAGATCAACACAAATTCCAACCTTTTACCCAACAACTCACTGAGTTACACAATCTCCCTAAATGCTTACAATGCAAAAGGATCCTGTGCTGGCACCATGGAAGTTCTTTTCTCAGCATTTCAGAATCCCCTCAATTACAATTGTGGAATGAAAGTCAAGCTAAGGGCTATCATTGGAGGACTCACCACTCATAACGCCAGGCAGATGCCCCACATTGTCAATCTCTATAGGATACCACAGGTATGTGCCTTCATCTCTGTGTATATTTTCAAGCAATGGAAAAGTTAGGGAAGGCAAACAAGCTGTATTTCTACATATGTCTCACCCAAATTGGGGCCAAAAGACTCTGTTGTGCTCTCTTTGCTTAGCTTTGGTCATTCATGTTTCAATCAGGTTCTAATTACACTTTGCATGAGAATGTGTGCATACAGGATATTAGATTAGGTTGCTTTCTAGTTAGAAAACCAGAAGCTAAGCCCTTCTGCTACCAGCAATGTGTCAACTGGTAGTGTTCATAACATGTGCAGGCCATCATTTTGTACACTGAGGGGAAGGGAAAAATTGGAGAAATTGGTAGTAAAGAAGCAATGGGCAGGGAAGGATAGTACAACCTGCCCATTTTCTATGCCAAACCCTGAACCCTTTAAAAATTTTAATTGGACTCTGACATGTGGCATTGTGCATAAGGTATAATTAGTACTCCAGTAATCCTGCCCAGACTGCAGCATCAGAAGTCTCCACAATATTTGCTGGGCAATGAAACACAAATTGAAATCAAACTTCTATTGTGTCACACATTTGGGGCATCGATTGACATTTGCAGATTATGAATGGTTCTTAGCTCTGAAAATATCCCTGGCATTCCCTTTAGCTCAACTACGGCTCCTTTGATCCCGCATTAAGTGACAAAACTCAGTTCCCCTCCTTATACCGGATGATCCCAAATGAAAAGGCTCAGTACGATGGGATTGTGCAGCTGCTTCGGCATTTTGGATGGACCTGGGTTGGCCTCATTGTCTCAGATGACGACAGCGGAGAGACCTTTGGGCGGATCCTCAAGCCCAGGCTCCTCCAGAGCCACATTTGCATCGCTTTTAGGGAAGTTGTTCCAACACTCAAGTCCTTCTGGGGAGAAATTGAAAAGCAGATTCATGATCAACTGGAACGAACAAGTTCTACCATCTCCTCAGCCAAAAGCAACGTGATTCTCGTTCATGGGGGGTTTCGTTCCATGGAGGGTTTACGCAAGATTCTGTCAAAAAGTGAACGTGATGAAATGAAACCAATAGAGAGGGTTTGGATCATAACAGCTCACTGGGATTTATCTTCTGTATTCCATCTGGATCTATTCACACCACAATCTTTCAATGGCACTTTGTCCTTTGCACTCCACACAAATGAAATGGCAGGATATGCAGATTTTCTTGAGACGTTATATTTTAAAGAATTTCATCAATTTGTGTTCCAGCTTTTCTGGTCCAATATGTTTTACTGTTCATTGCCTTTAGTTGCTCAATATAAACCAGCAGGACAACGCTGCACGGGGAGGGAAAAGTTGAGCAGCCTCCCCAAGTCCATATTTGAAACAGGAATGGCTGGTCATAGTTATGGCATCTACAATTCTGTTTATGCTCTGGTACATGCACTCCATGCCATAGATTCATCGAGGTCAAAACAGAAATTGATGGGAGATGGAGGTTCATGGGACTTCAGGGATGTTCAGCCGTGGCAGGTAGAGTGGATTCTCCTATTAATTCAGTTTAATAAGAAACGTCATACAGGTCCAGCCTTGTTATTCATGGACTTTTTATACACGGATTTGACTCAACACAAATGGCCACTGCAGATGAGAAAGAATGTGCTGATCCCTGGAGAAGGGGAAAAACGCATCCCTTTAAATTCAGTTTAAAAAACTGACCAGTCCTTTAACAATAGCCTCCTTAATAAGAGAGAGAGAGAGAGGGCAGCTGGCTGACAATCCACCAATCCTTCTCTCTCCAGGGGACCCCTCCCTTCCCCCTGAGCATGTGAAAGAAAGGTAATCACTTTGCATTGGTGAAGGGAGGGACTGAGTGAAGCACCTTTGTAAGCCCTTGCAGGATGACTGATTAATGGATTGTCTTCTTAATGATTCTTATCTTACATCACAAAGGTCAGCAAGGTTGTTTTTAAATCGCCAGAGCAAAGAAACTTGGTTTTTTGCATTGATTTGCTATAGTGCATTTTTTACCTTCTATGTGAGTGCTTGGAACAGAACCCACAAAAATAATGAGGCTCAACCTGTAATTGGCAAGAGTACCTTGCCCTACTGCAGATATTACTAGCACCCTCTCTCTTTCTTGCTGGTTTCACATATGGCAAAAATGGAAGTGTTTTCTCAGTCATTTAACTAGGACTGGCAAAATCATCTTAGGTTTTGTGCAGTCCCCTTTCGGGCGCAGTCCTAACCAACTTTCCAGGACCGAGATAAGGGCGATGCAGCTCCGAGGTAAGGGAAAAAGCATTCCCTTACCTTGAGGACGCCTCCATGACTGCCCCCAAATGCAGCATATGCCCCACTGGCACAACCATGTCAGTGCTGGAAAGTTGGTTGGGATTTGGGCCTTAATTAGTCTTCTCTAATGAGTCATTTCTAAGAAGACTACAGGGTGGGCCATAATTTGGAGAAATTTGGTTGGAGTTTGGGAGTGTGCTTATGAATGTCATCCAGGACAGGGTGCATTTCCCCCACAGTTCAATCACTGATTCACAGGGCATTCTTATGCATGTCTACATTTACAGGAATGTTAGACTGAGTTCAGATGGGGTTACTTCCAGGCAAATGTGCCTCAAATTGCATCTAATAACTATAAACATTCCATCACTTTACAGTACGTTTGTGATGGCTGCTGCCAGGGCAGCACACTTAAGACTAGTGCTGTGGCCCTGGGGATAGGGCCATTAACTTATGTGTGAATGTAACAAATCCAATAGTTTCAGGGAAGTTGCACTAGGTTTTGACCACTGAAAGCAGCTCATTCACATTTTTCTCACTTCCAAACTAGCTTCACTCCTTTCTGAAAAATGTTCACTTCAACAATCGTGTCGGGGAAGAAATATTCTTTGATGAAAACATGGATTTGGCAGCTCCATATGACATCATGAACACAGTCACATATCCCAATAAGTCCTTTCATAGAATCCGTGTTGGACGGATGGACCCCTGGGCTCCTGCAGGAAAAGAGTTCACCATCAACAGAAGTGCCATAGTGTGGAATCACAAGTACAGCCAAGTGAGGATTTCGATTATCTTCCTGAATTGTAGAATCCACAGCAGAAAAAGATCAGAGGAAGGGTGTGCTCTGACCCAGAACCCTTCATTCTCCGTGCTGTTGTTGTCTCAGGCCCTGTTGCACCATGGTATTTTGAGTGTCACAGAGACACTTTCAATCCCCCCTAGAACCTCCGTGGGTAAATAGGTGGAACTCAACATGACAGAACACAGGAAGAAATGGCTGGTTTCAGGTTCTCAATGTGATGCTTTTCTACTTGTTGATAGATGCTTCCACAGTCCACATGTGTTGACAGTTGTCCTCCTGGACACAGCAGGATTGTTCGTCAGGGTGCCCAGGTGTGTTGCTATGACTGCGCTCAGTGCTCTGAAGATAGCATCTCGGTCCAGACAGGTAAGTAAAAGAGTACAAAGTGACATCAACTCCTGCTGCCTCCACGCCCCTGTTCCTCCCCCTCTTCACCCAGTTTTGCCACTAACCACCTCTCCCCACCCACCCTCCTATCCATCACCTCCCCCCACAGCTACCTTACTAGGTTCTGCAGGGTCTGTTTGGCTGAGCTGCAGCACTGCTGCCTCATGACGCAGCGCTCATAAAAATGGCCACCAATGGAGTGCTGCCTGCTCTGTTGGCCGCCATTTTCCAACAGTGGATGTGCCTTCCACCATCGTAAGAGGCTCCACGTGACAGCCCAATCCTGGTGATGAAAGGCTAGCCATAATCCATAGAGCAGAATATGACAATATTTAAATAACGGTATGTGGAACTATAACTAAATAAAATCACAAACTGTGTGCAAGTTCTCCTGTACTATATTTGCATGAATTTGCTTGTTATTTCCAGATGCAGAAGAATGCCACAAGTGCCCAGAAGATCACCACCCAAACAGGAAGCAGGATCAGTGCATCCCTAAAACAAAAACTTACTTGTCCAGTCAAGAGCCCTTGGGAATTACATTGATTTCCTTGGCTCTCTTCTTTTCTGCAGTCACTGGAATAGTGATGTGGGTCTTCATTCAACACCACGATACTCCCATAGTCAAGGCCAACAACTGGAGCATCACCTGTGCCCTCCTCTGCTCTCTGCTGCTTTGCTTCCTCTGCTCCTTTCTGTTCATTGGCCAGCCTGGGAGGGTGACCTGCCTTCTCCGCCAAACCGTGTTTGGCATCATCTTCTCCATTGCTGTTTCCTGTGTGTTGGCCAAAACCCTCACTGTGGTGGTGGCCTTCATGGCCACTAAGCCTGGAAACAGGATGAGGAAATGGGTAGGGAAAAGACTGGCAGTGTCGGTCATCATACTCTCTTCTCTGACTCAGAGTGCCATCTGTGCAGTGTGGCTGACCACGTCTCCCCCCTTCCCAGAATCAGACATGCGTTCTCAGCCCACTCAGATCATAGTGCAATGCAACGAAGGTTCACCCACCATGTTCTACACTGTGCTTGGCTACATGGGCTTTCTGGCCATCATCAGCTTTGCCATGGCTTTCTTTGCCAGAAAACTGCCAGATACTTTCAATGAAGCCAAGCTGATCACCTTCAGCATGCTGGTGTTTTGCAGTGTCTGGGTATCATTTATCCCGGCCTACTTGAGCACCAAGGGGAAATATATGGTGGCCGTGGAGATCTTCTCCATCTTGGCCTCCAGTGCTGGATTGCTGGGTTGCATCTTCATCCCTAAAATCTACATTATTGTTCTGAAGCCTGAACTGAATACCAGGGAACAGCTAGTAAGGAAAAAGGATTTTGCTACCTGACTGAACTTCTCTTTCTTCTTATTTGTCTCGTTATTTTCCCCCTCACATTTATGGTTTGTCTTTTAAAAAAATTGTGAAGTCCAACTACTTTGATGTTTGTAAAACACTTTGGAACATGCATGCATTTAATACATTAGAAAAGTTTCCTCATATGTCATTTTTTTTTGCCCAATTATTGTTCCAGCAGAGCCCTGCTTTTAACTTGATGAAAAAGAATGTGTATACACACACAAGCAAACACAGAGATAGATAGATAGATAGATAGAGAGAGAGAGAGAGAGAGAGAGAGAGAGAGAGAGAGAGAGAGAGAGAGAGAGAGAGAGGTTGATTACCCCTTATCTGGAATTCCAAAATCCAGAATGTTCCAAAATCTGAGTCTTTCGCATGCTGACAGGGCCTTGGTGGGAATAGAACAAAACGTGCAAAGGGAGTAGCTGGCCCCAGAGCATACATCTCTTCAAAGCCCACGAGATCTCCGCCATGTCGCCCAAGTCGAGCTGGGTGCCAAATTCCAAGGCCGCTGCCCTCTTCCTCGCCCAAAACACAGTGGAGTGTCCAATAAGAACATAAGAATGATGCGGACACAGGTGGGGAACACTGAGCAACGACCTGAAAATACAGAAAGGAGTGTAAGTAACCTGAATCTGTAACCTAAGACCTGTAACAGTACGCCTTAAGTGTCCATCACACTGGGCAAAAGAACTAGGAACTATCACACCAGTGATACCAGTATGCCCAGCTCACAATATGGAAATATCCCAAGATGCCCAGTTCACCCATAAGGCTCTTCTCTGACCAAAAGCCAGCATCTAAAAATCTCTCTCAGAGAACAAGTTAGCTGTGGTATGTTCACAAGGGTAAGACACAAAGTCATAAACTAGGGCCATAAACAAATAAAAGGGATGCATAGAGTACCAGATCCTTTGTAACGGATATCTCTGTAAACAAATTGCCGATGCGTATCGAATTGCCCTCCTGAACATCCTGAGGATCAAGATGTTGATCTGATAACCAAGCCAAATGTTTGTGGAACTGGTGGTCTGTTATTTTTCTCATGCTTACCATGGATGTGTTTTGCTCTCTTTGTGTGCTCTTGTACCCCCCTCCCCTACCTAGACCACCCTATAAAACCAGCATCTTTGTAATTGTTTAGGGTCTCTCCACGTGTGTGTGTTTGTGGAGGGCCCCGTTTGCAAACGAGTAAAACGTTAGAAGTCCTTTGAATTCTCCTGTCGCCTGTTTGTTTGCCTCTCCAAAAATCCAAAGAACCGAGTGTGTGTTCATTCGGGAACAGTTTTTGGTGCCTCGACTCGGATTGGAAGGCAAGGCTCTGTGAGGATCAAGACGAAGTCATTGAAGGGGACAGCACACCGCCAGAAGGTAAAGTGAGCCGGCTCCCGCACCCCTTGTTGTGCGTCCTGGTGCTGGGTTGTCTCTGAATCTGACCGTCTCCTTCTCCGCAAGAAAGAGCCCAGGAGAACGGAACTTCGCCCGCGGAAAAGTACAGCGCGCTTAGGTGAGAATTCTCTGTGGGAGGTTTTAGTGTGAAGCCTCAGTGGGGAGGGTGATTGTGTTTGTATTACTGTACATACATATTGCTGATTGTGTCTGAATTACTGTAAATATTGCTTATATATTATTGTACATTTTGCTGTGTTGTGTGTGTGCGCCCATCTCTGTGGTTTCCGAGCAAGGCCACGTGGGTCTCTGCCTGACTGAGAGTTGTGTGACTTACAAACTAAAAGTAATAACCATCTGAGTGTGTCAAGGCAGCAAACCCTGAGGTTTTGAAGGACCATTAAGATGGGACAATCTAAGTCTAAGCCAGAAGAAAGGAATCCTTTGAAATGTATTTTGGACAACTTTGTGGATTTGGGAGGGGGAAACCCCGTCACTAAAAAAGGTCTGATTAGAAGGTGTGTCTCTGAATGGGCTAATTACCGGCCGGTTCAGAATTTCCAATGGCCAAGGGAAGGTACCCTTAATTTCCATATGTTATTGATCTTGTCTAAGTGGTTCCATGAAGTGGGAAAGGTGGTAGACATTGAGTATTTACAATTGTTCTTCTCTCTAAGAAATAGACCTGAGCTCTTAAAGAAATGTAACATTGAATGTTTGGATGTAGAACTTGTAAACCCTGTGCAGACCCTGGTGGCTGAGGCTCCAACCGCACCCCCTCTCAAGGAAAACCCCAATTGGCTATCTCAAGGGGCTCTCCCCGTCTCTCCGACAACCCTTCCTTCCTCACCACCCTCCATCTCTGTGCCCCTTCCGCCTCATCCTCCTATCTATTCAGCTCTGCCACCTCCTTCAACAGAGCGCCCTTCCCTCACCTCTCCTCAAATGCACCCAGCGCTTTCCTCGCTCACCCCTCCTCCTCCGATGCCTTGCCATCTACCCGCTCCTGCACAGCGACCCCTCTCCTCTGCTGCCATGTCAGGCTCAAGGGATCCATCTCCATCCATTCCTCCTTTGTCCTCCCCTTCCTCCCATCCTCCGGCGCCTGCTCCGGACTGCTCTTACCCTCCTCCTCCTCCTCCCGTTTGTTTTCCTACACGAGAGGAGCCCACTCTCTTTCCCCCTCCTGTCACGTTGGGCTTGACGGATCCATCTCCACCCATCCCTCCTGCCTCCTCTTCTCCCTATCCCCGGGTGCCTGCTCCTGATTCCTCTTGCTCTCCTCCTCCTCCTCTTGCTTGTCTTCCTGCTCGAGCGGAGAACGCTCTGCCTGTCTCAGAACCTCTGCTGCTCCCTCCTTTGGATCCAAGCAACCCACCAACCCACTCAGCTCCACTCCCTATGTGTCCACTCTTCCCTGAACCTGCTTTATCAGCCTCAGACCCCTCCACCGCCTCGGCTTATCCCGTCACTTCCAAGCCATTCTATACACCCCCTTCTCCAGCCGCTGGCGGTGCCCCTGCTAGGGCTGGAACAATAACTAACATACGACAACACGTTCCCTGGAGCCCTACTGACTTAACTTCCTTTAAAGAGAAATCAGGTGGCTTCTCAAGAGACCCATATGGCATGATCAATTTTGTGGAAGCCACATTTCAAACCGCCCAGCCAGATTGGGCAGACCTCCGCACCATGTTGCCTCTCCTTTTCTCAGAGGTGGAACTCCAAAAAATTCTCCTTGGAGCCCAAGAACATTACTCTAACCACATTGTAGGGACAGCCAGAGGTCTGGCTACAGCAGAGGCTGGCATCCCCTGGCCCGGGAACCCCGGTTGGTGTGTCACCAGTGAGGCCCAGTGGAAACACATAGAAGATATGAGGAAAAGCCTCATAGCTGGTATGAAATCTTCCATAGTTCGTACTAGCAACTGGGAACCAGTGGACGAGGTTAGGCAAGAAGAGAAAGAGCCCCCCACAGTCTTCCTCCAGAGGCTCAGAGATGCCATGCGCCTCCACACCCAGTGTGACCCAGACACTGGAGAGTCACAAGTGATCCTAAAGAAAATGTTTTTCACTAACTCTTGGCCAGACATTCGAGCCAAGCTCAATAAAATAGATGGGGGCATGAGTGCTTCAATTGAAGTTATGCTCACAGAAGCGCAAAAAGTGTACCAGCGCCGCCCAATTGCTAAGGCAACTCGCCAAGCCAAGGCTATGGCTGCAGCCATTCGGGTTCCGCACAGTCCCCAGTCCCAGGGCCACCCCTCAGGGCAGCAGCACCCTCCACAACAGAGGCAACAGCGCCCCCGTCTGGCCAAAGATGAATGTCGCATCTGCCATCAGAGAGGACACTGGGGAAATGACTGTTTACAGCGTCAGCAAGCTTTCCTAGTCGACACCCCCAATCAGTGACGGTGCCCAAGGCCCAGGGACCCCTCACCCCTTGAGCCACGGGTCCAATTGCAAGTGGGGGGAAAAACCATGGATTTCCTTATCGACACGGGGTCAGCCATCACCTCCACGTCAGTTCCTTTGTCTCAGCCTGTCTCCCACCATCTCACTGTTGAGGGCGCTACCGGGTCTACAGTTGCTAAAGTGTACCAGCCTCTCCCTTGCCTCCTAGATGAGAACATTCAGCTTTCTGAAGAATTTGTCTATCTCCCTGAGGCGAAAGAGAATCTGTTAGGCAGAAGGTCTCTTTGTAAGCTTGGGGCTGTGATCTATTGTAACCCTGATGGCTCCATTCACACCTGTTTTCGCAATGCTGACTATTTCCGTCTTGCTCGTGTCAAGCTCACTGTTTCCTCAGAGTTGCCCGGTGTCAATCCTGATGTTTGGGAGCGAGGAGTCCCAGGCTGTGCCATCAACGCTTGCCCTATCACCGTCACAGTGAAACCAGGTTCCCACCCAGTATGGGTCAAGCAGTTCCCCCGACCACCGGAAGAGAGAGCAGGTATCTCTGCAGCCATCAAGCACCTGTTGGCGCACAGCATTCTCCGACCCTGTCGGTCCCTGTGGAACACCCCTGTCATGGGAATCAAGAAAGCAGACGGTTCCTGGCGCCTGGTGCATGATCTCAGAGAAGTGAACAAGCGATTCAATGACGAACCGCAGCTGGTCCCAGACCCCTATGTTCTGCTGAACTCACTGAGCCCTGACAACCACTGGCTCTCTGCCCTGGACCTAAAGGACGGTTTTTACACGATCCCCCTAGCAGAGGAATCGGGGCCCATCTTCTCTTTCTCATGGGCGCTTGGAGATGATGCCAGCATGCCACAGCCCACCCAGACACCAACCCAATTCTGTTGGAACCGCCTCGCCCAAGGCTTCAAGAATTCACCTGTTTACTTTGGACAACAGTTGGCACGAGATCTAGCTACATGGAGCCCCCCAGGTACTACCCAGGTTCACCAATACGTGGATGATCTCTTGCTGACGAGTGCCACCCAAGAAGAGGCTACCCAAGCCGCTGTCAGCATGCTGAACCACCTCGCTGCCTGTGGGTACAAAGTGTCTCGAAAGAAAGCCCAACTTGTTACCCAGGAAGTCACATTCATGGGTCACATCGTGGCGCGTGGCACCAAACTCCTCTCCCGAGACCGTGTGGAAGAGATTTGCTCCCTTCCTTCGCCAGACTCTGAAACTGCCCTCCGTGCTTTCCTTGGTCTTGTCAACTACTGCCACCAGTGGCTCCCTGAGTATGCTGTTCTTACGCAACCCCTGCAAACTGCTCTCCAGAGAGGCCTCCAAACTGCCTGCTGGGATTTAAAAACAGAGGAGCAAGATGCCATCCAGAGCCTCAAGAAAGCCCTCATGTCAGCACCAGCCCTGGGACTCCCAGATCTGCGGAGACCGTTCCAGCTCTACGTGGCTGAAAAGGAAGGCACTGCAAATGGAGTACTAACACAGGACTGTGCAGGAACTCAACGCCCTGTTGCTTACTTTTCCAAACGCCTAGATGCTGTCGCTAGAGGACTTCCAGGATGTGTCCGGGTAATTGCTGCTGTAGCCCTGCTGCTTAAAGATGTCACCAGATTCACTTTGGGCTCCCGGATCGTTGTGAGTACCTCCCACAATTTGAAAGGACTTCTCGAAAGCCAAGCACACAGGTGGCTTTCTCCAGCCAGACTTGCCCAATACCAAGCAGTGATGCTAGAGACCCCTGAGGTAGAGTTCAAGACATGTGGATCCTTGAACCCAGCTACCTACCTGCCCAGCAGGACAGATGACCAACACCCTGAACATGATTGCATCACAGTGACTGAAACACAGGTAAAACCACGGGAGGGCCTACACCAAGCCCCTCTAGAATCACCTGACATTGTACTGTTTTGTGATGGGTCTAGCTTCGTGGAAAATGGCAAAAGATACACAGGATGGGCAGTTGTGGATGGGCAAGGAAATGTCAGAAGAAGTGGATGTCTCCCTCCACAGTACTCAGCTCAAGCTGCCGAGTTGAGGGCGATGACAGAAGGGTTAAAAATTGCAAAAGATTTGACTGCCAATATTTTTTCTGACTCTAGTTATGTTTGTTCCACCATTCATGCCCATGCCCAGCTGTGGAAACTGAGAGGTATGTTGAATACACATGGCAGCCCCATTAAGCATGCTAATCTGATTAATGACTTGCTAGACGCCCTCCAGGGTCCGAGGGTACTGGCTGTTTTACACATCAAAGGCCATCAGAAAGGCACCTCTCCAGAGATCATTGGTAACCGGCAAGCAGACATTGAAGCTCGGAAAGCTGCCAAACAGAGCCAAGGTGTGTCCTGTCAGTTTCAAAAGCTGCTTAGTGTGCCAACAGAACAACCCCAACAGGAACCCCAAGCGCGAGACTCCCCATCTTTTGACCACTCCTTGGGGTCCTGGCCAGTGGTGGCAAGTGGATTTTGCTGAGCTGCCACCTGCCAAAGGATTCAAGTACATGCTTGTGTTTGTTTGTGGTCTCACAGGATGGCCAGAAGTGTTCCCCACTCGCAGCAGCAGTGCACAGGAAGTTGTGAAGAAGATTTTGAAGGAAATCACTCCACGCTGGTCGTTACCCATGGCACTAGAAAGTGATCAGGGAACTCACTTCACAGCCAAAATCACCCAGGATCTGGCTCGTTTGCTAGGGTTCGAATGGCGTCTGCATTCCCCGTGGCGCCCCCAGGCATCTGCAATTGTGGAGAAGACCAATGGCCTCCTGAAAAATAAACTGTCAAAGCTCTGCCAGGAGACTCAGTTGAAATGGCCTGATGCCCTCCCTATTGCTGTTGCCCAACTTAGATTACTTCCTAGGGGCCCCACCAAATTGTCACCTTATGAATTGGTTTTTGGCCGCAGCTGGCCACTCCCCAGGCCTCCATCATCTGCACAAGGTATTTGGGAGGTGGGAACTGCTGAAATTCAGAAATATGTGCAGTCTCTCTCCTCTGTATTACATTCTCTCCACAGGCACGTTCGTGAAGCCCAGCCGCTACCGCTAGATGCTCCTGTCCGCCAGCTGACACCTGGAGACTGGGTCCTGATCCGAACGTGGAAGGACGTCCCCTTGCAGCCCAAGTGGAAAGGACCGTATCAGATCCTGCTGACTACATACACTGCAGCCAAGCTTGACGGAGTCAAATCTTGGATCCACTACAGCAGACTGAAAAAGGTGGAGAGGCCCAAGAAAACTGAGGAGTGGACAGTTACCAGGGCTTCGAAGAGTGACAACGATCTCAAGCTACTCTTCAGGAAAAGATGATCTGTTTCACAATGAACTTTTATGTTGTCAGAAACTTGTTAATGTTATGGTATTTTGTAGGAATGTTTTTCTCTACCTCTGATGCAAATTATTTTTTGAAAGCCCACCACTTAACCTATGGGGATCAGACTGTGTGCTACCCCTATGGAAAGCCCCTATCTGTAAGATCTTTGTGGGCTGCTGTACCCCTAAGCATGACTGACTATGCAAATGCCAAGGCCACCCCTCCAGGGTGGAGACCCATAGAAGGTGAATACCGCATGGCCCTTCCTGGTTCATGTATAGGCTCAGAGCCAGGTTATGAAGGATGTCCAAAGCACACCAACATAGCATACCTTTTAATTACTGGACCACGGGAGCCCCACTCACAGTGTGTTCCAGGGTGTGCTCAGTGGAACCATACCTGGCCCCCTCATTGTGCCCAGGAAATTCGCAGGTGTTATACAGACAATGCAAACACCCAAGGCTATGTAGAGTACAACACCTCTAACTGGGATTGGTCCCTTACTGGGGAAGAGTTACTGTCCCAATCAGCCACCCATGGCAGTGACATCTGGCTCCATCAACAATATCATGCTCAGGGAGGAGGCTTGTGTGTCTGCCAGAGGGGTTGTATAACCACCAATGACTTATTCTTTTTAAAGAAAAATGGCCAATTTGCCAACTATCATAAGGGGTGCGAATCTGTAGCTGTTGGAGTAGTTAAGCTCCATGGCATCCCCTGCTCTTCACCTCACAAACAGCCCGCACGGATAAGAAACACCCGTGGAGCTGACCTCACTTTTACCAGTTCCCTTGTAGATTCAAAAGGCACTCCTCTAGATAAAGCCTACTGTGCCGATAGAGAAATTTATATACCCTCTCATGCTGAGACCATAGGTGTAGGCATAGCCTCTTTTGGTATTTCTACCTCAGTGCGTCTTGCACATTACATAGATGAAGCCAGTTGTGCTATCGTAAGAATTGGGAGTGACTCCCGAGATGCTTTAATGAAACTCAGCACAGCCTTGCATGCCCTGCAGATATATGCAGAGCAGTCAAGAGTTGCACTGGACTTTTATTTTGCAAGCCAAGGAGGTGTATGCAAAGTAGTACAACCACATTCCTGTCTTGTCTCTCTAAACCAGACCGATATCCAGGATGACATAGTGGATATAGACTCAGTACTCAAACATGTCACCCATGATGTTTCTCCCAACTGGTTAGATTGGCTTGTGGATTTTGGTTGGCTTAGATCTCTTTTAGTAGTAATTGGAGTTATTGTAGTTCTTATATTTCTGTCTTGTTGCTGTATTTACTCAATCCCCTTGTGTTTCCAATATGTTAGGCCTCAGCGCCCTACTGCCGCTCCTGCCTCTCCTGCTCACGTGTACCAAGCTAATTTGCTAAAATGCCACCCACTTTCTGCCTCCCTTGTGCCCATCAGGGGGGAAAACTGATACCAGTATGCCCAGCTCACAATATGGAAATATCCCAAGATGCCCAGTTCACCCATAAGGCTCTTCTCTGACCAAAAGCCAGCATCTAAAAATCTCTCTCAGAGAACAAGTTAGCTGTGGTATGTTCACAAGGGTAAGACACAAAGTCATAAACTAGGGCCATAAACAAATAAAAGGGATGCATAGAGTACCAGATCCTTTGTAACGGATATCTCTGTAAACAAATTGCCGATGCGTATCGAATTGCCCTCCTGAACATCCTGAGGATCAAGATGTTGATCTGATAACCAAGCCAAATGTTTGTGGAACTGGTGGTCTGTTATTTTTCTCATGCTTACCATGGATGTGTTTTGCTCTCTTTGTGTGCTCTTGTACCCCCCTCCCCTACCTAGACCACCCTATAAAACCAGCATCTTTGTAATTGTTTAGGGTCTCTCCACGTGTGTGTGTTTGTGGAGGGCCCCGTTTGCAAACGAGTAAAACGTTAGAAGTCCTTTGAATTCTCCTGTCGCCTGTTTGTTTGCCTCTCCAAAAATCCAAAGAACCGAGTGTGTGTTCATTCGGGAACACCAGTCCCTGACCAGGCCGCAGCCATGGCCCCCACATGGGACGCCCATCACACCGGGCACCCAAACACTCACTCAGTGGTACCTATCACACCAGGTTCTGTTCATCCGCAGGCCAGGCCAGCACATAGCCTATTGGCCTAGTACTTACTTAGGTAGAACTTAGAAGCGACCAACCTCCACTGGCCGATGCATTAATATCCACTGGTGAAAGACTAATACTGCTGCAACAGATGCTGCCCCAATTCTGAATCAATGCAGCCCACCCATGTAGGGTGCTGAATACCAACCAGCCACTGCAAGGCAAACACTGGTCAATGAAGTCCTCTTTCACTCACAAAAACCTATTCCTACAACGAGTGCTAAATGCCCACCAGCTACTTCCTGGAAACCATTGGCAACTAAAGAACATCACTTGTAAGTGTAGCCCCATATAGGGGAATGAAACTCTCTGGTTACTGCCAGGCAAACACAGACCAATGAAGACCTATTTTACTTGCAAATTCTGCTGCATCTAAGGTCCTGAATGCCCACCAGCCACTGCCTGCCAAACATTGGCCAATAAATACCATTTTCACTTGCAAACATAGCCCCATATAGGGTGCTGAATGCTCGCCGGCTACTGCCGGGCAACTATATGCTAGTAAATGCCTACTTCACTTACAAATGTAGTCCCATATAGGGTGCTGAATACTTGCTGGCTATTGCCAGGCAACTATGGGCCAGTAAAGCCTACTTCACTTGCAAACATAGTCCCAAATAGGCTGCTGAAAGCTTGCTGGCAACTGCCTTGCAACCAAGGACCAATAAAGGCCTTCTTCATTTACAAATGTAGACCCACATAGAGTGCTGAATGCCCAGCAGCTACTGCCGGACAAACATGGGCAAATAAATGCACCTGCAATTATAGCCCCAGAGAGGGTTCTGAAAGCTCGCTGGCTGGTGCAAGGCAACTATGGGCCAGTATAGGCTTATTTCACTTGTTAATGTAGTCCCATATACTGTGCTGAATGCTTGCTGGCTACTGCAATGAAAACATGGGCCAATAAAGTAATATTGAACCTACAAAGGAACTCCTGTATAGGGTGCCAAATGCTTGCCAGCTATTGCCAGGCAACGATGGGCCAAATATAACCTCAGATAGGGTGCTGAACTGTCATTAGCTACTGCCAGGCAATTATGGGCCATTGAAGGCCTGCTTCACCTACAAAGGTAGCCCCATACAGAGTGCTGAAAATAGAGTGGCACTGCCAGGCAACCAGGGGCTATTGAAAGGTTGGACTAAACAACTTACAAATGTAGTCCAAAATAGGGTGCTGAATGCTTGCTGGTCACTGCCAGACAACCATGGGCCCAAGAAGGCCTAATCTACTTGCTGGCATAGCCTGTGGTGTAGCTAATGATCATGTAACCTAGTGCCAAGCTCAAAATGTTGCCCTGGAAGTGAAGTCACAACCGGAAGTGACATCACACCTAGGCTTTTTAAAAAGTGAAAATTGGGCGGAAACCTGCCTCCTCTACCCAGCAGCTCACCACCCACTTGCTCTGCTGCCTCCCCCCAGTCAGTGGCATAGCTCAGGCATCAATCTGATAGCTAGGGTCAAAGAAGATTTTGTAGCCCCTACATGATAAAAACAAATTTAATTAAATAAATAAAAAGTTATTGGTTCCATGCTGTATCATAAGAATATCTCATTGGCACTCAGAACAATCAGACTCAGGTCAGTTTGGAGTTAAGCAAATCCACTTTTTGTTCTATAAGACAGTTGTGCTTTCATTTTCTGGTAAATTGGCCATAACTTTTGATAGAATACAGATATTCCAATCTGGTTTGTTTAACTGCATTCTGCATTGAATTTCCTTTCCAATGATATATAATATGATGGTATTTGTTATACATAGCAAGATTTTCACAATTTTGGTCACTAGTATCAAGCTCAGGTTGTTGCCCCCCTAAAGCTTGATGCCCGGTGCAACTGCTACACCCTGCACCCCCTTAGCTACGCCACTGGGCATAGCCCATATAAGATGGGGATGAATTAACCACCTGAATGCAATTTGGTCATGAGTGGCCTGAGCTAAGACTGACCTAAACTTATGGGGAAATAGTGAAGGAATGGGAGCATTCTGATGCAAAATACAGAGAATGTGACCGATCAATCCCCTATACATATCTAATCTTGCTGCTCAGGAACACGTTTTGCCATAGTAAGGAAGACCAAACAAAGGAGTCTATGAGACCTGAGCCTCCATCTAATGGTCTTAGTAATGTCAAGCAAGCATGGTGTGCAGTAAGTAAGCTGCTGCTATGATTATGATTATGATTATGATTATGATTATGATTATGATTATGATTATGATTATTAAAAACACTGTAAATTAAAGGGCATGTCCCCAATCATGTGTGTAGAAATCTTCATTGATGATTAAGGAGTAACCTGTAGCCCTTCTGATAATCCAGGAGTGCTGACTGAGTTTACAAAACATTTGAGAGTGCTGTATAAAGACATACGCAGCCAATGATAGCACTGACACTATTCTGGGCCAAAGGAGTGGCAAACAAACCACCCTGATATCAATGCCTTCCCAAGGGACCACTTAGGACCCAGTCCTATCCAATCCTCCAGCACCACTGCTGCTGCAATGCAGCCCTGAAGAAAGGAAACAAATGTTTCCCTATCTGGAGGAGGCCTCCATGACTGCTCCCCCACTGCAGGATGCAGTGGGTGTCTTATTGGCACGGCTGCACCAGCGCTGGAAAACCAGACAGGACCTGGCCCTTCTTTATTTCTCAGATGCTATACTACCTTTACTTGAAGGAGCTCAGGGTAATGCACATGGTTCTGTCTCTCCCTTGTCCCCTACAGCAACACTGTGAGTGAGGTTAAACTGAGAGACAATGACTTGCCAAAGTCACCCCAAAAGTATCATGGCCAAGCAGGGGCTGACCTGGATCTTCAAGATCCAGCCCCTCCCCAGAGCCACCACCCCTCAGGCTCTCTGGTTCCAATATTCAAATAGATCCTAATTTTTCCCCAGGGAGGTCTCTCCCCATAAATGAAGCAAGAAATGACATACAAAGAGGGTTTGAAAGGGGCTGTGCAACCCTCATGATCTGACTTTCCTGATTTGGATTTGCTTTGCCTTGCAGAAGTTCAGAGGTGGCCTCACTCCAATGAGCAGTTCCAAGCAGGCCTGTATCCTCTTGCAGAGACAGGCAGCCTCCTTAACCTGTCCCCTTATTCCCTGGACATCATATCATCTACCCAGGAAGCCTTTATTCACTGATCACTCCCTGGCCGCTGCAGTTGGACAAGCTGGGTGGGGAGAGGAAGCAACTGGGGCAGCACAAGCAGCACACACAGGCCTCCCTCATCCTGACAGACACTCACATAGAAGCTTTAAGAATCCACACATTTGTTCACTATGTAGAACAACCTAACAGTAAATTCTAAGTTCCCCCTTTAATATATATGCCACCTTTTGTCATCTGAT
Organism: Tiliqua scincoides; assembly: GCF_035046505.1. NCBI lineage: Eukaryota > Metazoa > Chordata > Lepidosauria > Squamata > Scincidae > Tiliqua > Tiliqua scincoides. Next base: position 139,116,738 of record NC_089825.1, on the reverse strand, counting down.
ATTACTCTATAGTTGTATGCCAATAAATTCACATATTAAGAGTAAGCAGTGGGAGGTCAACTTTTGTCTCTGCAACTCTGAATGCTTGTGCTGCCAAAGGGGAGGGAAGCGGCCAGGCAGAAACAAGCACAGCAAATGGGAAAGTTCCTAAGAAGTCTACGCGGCCTGTGATCAGGACCCTCCCCAGGCTGGAGGAGGAAAGAGCCAGGAGCTCAGCTCCTCAGAGGGAGTGGACTCGCCCAGGACAAAAGTGGCTGCCTGAGGAGAAAGCCAAGAGGCAACTGGCAAGTGGCTGCCGTGAAGAGCACCGGGAAAGGAGGAGCTTGTTAAGGGCAAAAAGGCACGAACAGGCAAAGAAAACACTGCCAGCAATTGAAGAGAAGTGAAGGGGGCAGAAAAGTGCCAGAAAAAAGGGACACCGAGGCAGGAGGGCAGGGCTGGTGCAGAAGCTGGTTCACTTGGCTGTGACCAGACTGTTAGCAAGAGCTAGTTTTGTAGCACTGACAGAAGGTGACAGAATGGATAAGATAAATGCTTAAAAGAGTGTTATGCTATTATGGCAAATGTTTAGAAGCTCAGATGCTTACAAAAAGCTTAAAAGCTAGTCTCTTCTTCAACCAGGTCTGAAAACTGCAGGCTGGCAGCTAGATTTGGCAGAATGTCAGGAAGCTCTTGGCAGCATTCCAAGGCATTAGATAACAGTTCCAAACAATGCGCACATTGAAGGCACTGTCTTGTGAAAAGGGAGGATGAGAGAGGGAAACTCCCAAGTCATCTCAAGCTCCTTGCTTGTAAACAGAGAACAATGAGCAAATGAAAACCCTTGGCAAAAAGCATGTTTGCAGATTTAAAATCATAATGCTTTGAGGTTTCCTTTCTAAACCAAAAAGACAGTCTCATATACATAAATTAAACACTGGGAGAGCTATTTAGTGGGTATTATACCAAAAGCATCTTAGCAAGTGCTAAAAAGATTACTATGATTGCTTGCTTGCCAATAATTCTTCAATATTTAATAGTTAGTGTCTTTAAGAGTGTAATCAACATATATATAAAGGCATGGTAGTATGAAAGTGAGTTTTAACTGTTAGAATGTTTAATAAAAATACACAGAATAGTAAAAAGCTATTAGATTCTATTATTAGAAATGCTTAAGCCACCAGTCTCAAATGCAACCTTGGCAGAGGCAGATGTCTTGGCAAAAGCATTCCTAAGCCTGTATCTCTGAGATCTTGAGAACTCAAAGACTTGCAGAATTTGTTGCATCTCAGATAGACTTTTGGCAACTGCTTATGGACAGAGCAGGGAAAGTACACGGCTCTGCAACATTTTGGTGAGAGAGGCTTATCTGTTGACAGGTGAAATAGGATTTTCTAACAAACAGAGATACAGACACCTGCAGAACCAGCTAGACAGAAGATAACAGAAATATCTATGAGAGCCTTTGTCTGGGCTACAAGAGACTGTAGAGGGAGCTATAATTTGGTCAAAGTAAAAGAGAAAGTTTTCTGAAAGCAATCCTTTTTACAATAAGGATTTAGTTTGTCTTGTATTAAATAAATTACACTGTACATCCAAAGGTAACAGGTCACATACAGGGAATCACAACATGGAATAGAGGAAAGTCAGAGAGCTCAGCTTAAACAAAGTTTGGCAGAGAGCCCCATGGTGTCTAGCAGAAGGAATGTAAGAGATGAACAGATGGCTCCTAGCCAAGGCCATCCAAGTTAAGGATGCCAAGAAATAAGTACAAGGACATGCCAAAAGCCAGTTCTGAATATAATTGAGGTTACAGTGCAGGGACAGACTGCACTTGCTCCCAGTGTGGAAGGGATTGTCACTCCCGAATTGGCCTCTTCAGCCACACTAGACGCCGTTCCAGAACCACCTTTCAGAGCGCGATACCATAGTCTTTCGAGACTGAAGGTTGCCAGCAACACAGCGCACTCTACTGGTACTTGGAAACAAAGTTTTCTATATGTTTAAATGTATGGTATTGCCTTATTTGAAACCTGTAACTTGAAACCAACCAATCAAATGTTTGTAAGGCTATCTCCGGCCAACCCAGAGCAAGCCCCATCTATGATGTCAAACTCCAGCCAATGGAAAGTGCAAAACTCCTCAAACAAAGGAGCCAAAATGAAATATAAGGGAGAGGTTCAGACTGGGAAAATTGCTCTCACTGCTTCAGACTGGAGTCCCTTGAGATGCCTGTTGCTGGCAAAGAAATAAAGCTTGCAGACGATCACCAGTCTTGCCTACTGAGTTTGCTTTTGAATCTTGCAACACCTTGCAACAGCACCAGTTACTATACTTTATACCTGCCTAGACTGACTTGGATTTATTTTTGGGCACCACTGGAGGTGCTCGTGTCTGACTTCAAACACTCAGGGCACAATCCTCACCCCCTTTTCAGCTCTGAGGAAAGGGAACAAAGATGGCCCTAACTTGAGGAGGCCTCCATAGCTGCCCCCCAACTGCAGGGTGCAGCACATGCCCCACTGGCACAGCTATGTCAGTGCTGGAAAGACCTAAATGGTTCTGAGTCAGGCCATCCAAATCCAGCCAGAGAATCCTGCTCACCCTACAGGCCTTCTGCAGTACAGTGGCAGGAATGAGGAATTGGTTTCTCATCCAAGTCCGTATTCTTCAAATAAAATCAAAGAAATGATGGAGCTGCTCATCTGGCACCTGGGACTCTCCCTGCTCCACGTTACCTCTTTCTCAGATGTTTGGAGTGTCAGCATGGAAGAGCTGCAACAGGGAGCTTGCCAGATCGGTGCAGACTGAAGCCGGGCAGCCTGCCAGCCCCAGCAACAGCTGCACCACAGCCCTCAGTTCCAAAAGGCAGCCCATTGCAATGTCTGTATTTTCCCACCTTTGCCACCTGTGCTGAGGGGGAGGGGCAGTGCAAATGGCGGTGGGGCTGCAAGGGCCCCACCAGAATTATCCCCGTCTAGTAGGACTAAGATCTATTCTCTCTGCGTCCAAAAGCAACATGATTGTTCTTCAGGGAGATTCACGACCTATGGAGAGTTTGCGATTGATTTGTCAGGGTTAGAACCTTGTCTCTCATACTCCACGCAAACCATGTGCCAGGATAGGAAGATTTCCTTAAGGCAATAAATCCGTATCAGCCTATGTTTTCTTTCTTGTATAGTGTCTGGTCAGTTCCATTTGAGTGTTCATTCCCCACATTTAACTGGTATCTACCAAGCACTGCACTGGGAACTGCACTGGAGAGGAGAAACTGAGTCGTCTCCCCAGTTCTGTATTTGAAATGAAAATGTCTGGTGAGAGCTACAGTATCTACAATGCTGCTCATGCTGTAGCACATGCTCTCCATTCCATGTACTCTTCAATATCCAAGAGCAGATTAAAGGGAAATGGAGCCACAGGAGATGTCTGGGAAGGTGGGAGTGACAGACAAACAAACCAGGCAGGGGGCAGACAGTGGACACTTTCGGGGACTCCCTGAGCACACAGTAAGCATTGCAGGGAGAGGGGCGGGACTGGTGGAGCTCTGCTCCGCTGGATCAAGAACACTGCATCGGGCATCCATGCAGTGGATCCATGCAGTGGAGAGGTCTGACATGGGACCTCTCAACACTGCGCCGGTTATTTTGCAGGCACATACTTGGAACTCAGGATGCAGCGGTTGCCTTTAGGTGCTGCTGCTCCTCTGGATGTCCAGAAGTTCAAAATTGGACTCTAAGGGCGCAATCCTAACCCCTTATGTCAGTGTTTTCCAGCACTGGCACAGCGGTGCCAATGGGACGTGTGCTGCATCCTGCAGTTGGGTGTCACTCATGGAGCCCTCCTCAAAGTCCGGGAATGTTTGTTCCCTTACCTCAGAACTGAATTGCCCTTATGTTGGTGCTGACGTAAGGGGTAGGACGTAAGCACTGACGTAAGCAGTGACTTAAGGGGTTAGGATTGCGTCCTAAACCTCCTCCACCTGTTGATCACCACCCACCCATCCAACACGAAACATTAGGTCCTACATGTGTAGGGCTCTTCACACACACACACAGCTTCTTCAGCCTTGCAGACATCTGAAAAAGTTTCTCAATGTGATCATCTGCCTGGTCATTATCGAAATCATTGCCTTTCGTTAGAGAAGTCCCAGGGATAATCTGAAGCCACCTTCAAAATTCATAACAAAAACAGCTGAATCCACTTGGGAGTTGAGGATAAAACATGCACTTCAGCTTTTGAAAAGCCAGCTACACGAGGCAGGTGTAGGGTATTCACTGCATACAGCCAGGTGTCTGTCGCTTGAGTATGAAGACCTCATGTGAGAAACTTGGCAGTGGGGCTTTGCTCAGCCCCTCTACGGTCATTTCTCCTTGTGACTGATGATTGTGTTCATGGTGCCTCATGTGTGAAAGTCACTGGAAATTGGTAGAATGCTGTGGGGCTGAGGTTCAGACATGCTGCTGTTCAGATGGTCAACAGTGCTGCTGCTGCAACTGCCTTACAGTGTCATCAACAACTGCCAGTCCAGGTGGGGTAGGCAGAAGAACACCCATCAGTCTCCAGACGTAACTATTGGTGTCTTTGCCTCTTTCGGTATTATTGAGCAGAAAGATCTCTCTTTTAAAGAAACTCCAGATGTATCTTCCCTGGAAAGACTGTAAGTTGGGTTGTGGTTTTGATGTCTAGTAATTCTGATTAAAATCAGTGTTGTAAATATAGAAAAATTCCTTGGGATTACATACTTTGGGACTGGTGGCAATAGTGGGGGCACTAGAGGTGGCTTGGAGTGAGTTCAAGTTCACATATAGCAAAAGACCCCTGCACCTAGAGAACTAGGATGTCAGGGTGAACACTAGTCTTGAACTCATTTGATGTTCCCTGCTCATTATCCTTGTGTGGAGAAGTTTTTTTGTAGGAAGGAACAGAACATTTGGTTATGTGAGCTGCAGCCGGTGCACTAAAGTGGTTTGCTAGTGGGTGTGCTTTTAAAGACATCTGGAACATGACCACACATGGAGGAAAGCTAATAGGCATGCAGGTTCGAGTGTGAAGGTCAATGGCACAACTTAGTGGAATGACACACAAGAGCTATGGGGCACAATGGTGACGGTGTAACAATAGATCACTTTTATTGTGGGGATAATAATGCAACAGCAAAAATGTGCATTCAAAATACAAAGCAATACAGTGTATAGGATATTTTCAACCTTTTTCAGCTCATGGCACACTGTCAGGGGTGTAAAATTGTAAAGACTCACCATGAGTTCTTGGACAAGGCACACCCAGCTGCCAGTCAGAGTGCCCACATTCCCCAGTGGCCTAATAAATGACCCTCCCCAAACGTCCACGGCACACATGCAGACCGCGCGTGGCACACCAATGTGCCACTCACAGGGGTTGAAAATTGCTGCAGTGTATTCACTACTCACTCATACAACTAGGCATAATCATAAGCAGTTGCTAGGGCTGCAATCCCATAAACACTGACCACATGTTCATATCATATGTTGAATGCTTGGGGCTGATCTCAGGCCTCCCCTTAAATGATTCCAACCTAGACAAGAGTCCTGGACTCAGATATGTCAAGGAGAACATGATGGAGGTGCTAATTGTGTCCTCAACTTGGCTGCAAACGTGACAAGAAGCTAGAGAGGCTTAGTGAGTCACTGGCCAGGCTTGTTAAAGGTGATCTATCTGTATCTGCTACAGGAGTTTGAAGAGTTGTAGGAATCATGGGGCTAATTTACCAAGACTACTGGCCTGTGTGATCCGGGCCTTGTGCTGATGGCGCTTGCAATCCTTCAGCCCAAGGCACAAATGGCTGGAGGCCCCTGAATGTGGAAGGAGTGCAGATCCCATTCCAGAGCAGGCGGGTCAGCAGAGGAGGGTCAGAGGAAGGATCAGGCTGGGAGGCATGTTGAGGGAGAGCCTCAGTGACAGTGGTGGTGCCAGTAGGCTAAGCCCCCAGACCGGGTCGAATGCAGTCACTTGGATCTATGTCAGCAACAAAGCTGGTTTCTTAAAAGCCTGAAGAGTTTAAAATGCAGAAGGAAATAGATCAAAAGAGGCAAAATGGATACTTGATTAGAGAGACTTTGTCCAATCCCATCCCCTGCCACTCTCAAAGGTGGAGGTGCACACTGCATGCTCTGGGGGGAGCTTGAGGTTTCTGGTGGTACACACACACGGTTGCCAGCCATTCACACTGGTGGCTCCATTGCATGCCCTGTCACTGCTTGTGTAGTGGAGAGGGATTCCAGTGATGGAACACTTGCTCCATCAACAGAAGGTGCCCATAGGATTAGGCCTTAGGGCTGCATGGCTATTCACATTGACCTGGAAGTAAGCCCCATTGAACAAAATGAGGAGACATGCATACAGTGGCAAAGTAAAGAATAATAGAATCTTAGAGCTGGAAAGACCTAAAGCATCATCTAGTCCAAACCCCTGCCTCCAAGTAGGAAATCCTCTTAGAGCAACTTCAAAATAACACAAAACCAGTTTTTAATGAAACAATCCCTGCACTATAAGGGGATCTGTTTGTCACTTTCTACCCTTGAAGGTCATCTAGGCATGAGCAAAGGGCTCCTCCATGACAGAAACAAAACCTCTCAAGCCAGCCTTCCCTTGTCAGGAGTTGGGGAACTGAGACTCCACTTTCCTCATTGGCTTGTTCCAGGAGAAGAAAATGTCATCCTGTTCAACCACCCATAAACTATGGGAAGATGAGTGGTCACATCCAGCAGGCCAGGTGACCAGATCCCTTCTGACTTTTGTTCAGAAGGAACTAGTGTGATAGGATTATATTATTTTCCATCTCTTTTCCTTGTTGGGCATCAAAAGATGTTACCAGGAATTCCTTGCCTGTAACTGAGCATAGTGAGAGCTAGAAAGTTCAGAAAAGCAGAGCTGCATGTGGGCCCATCAACCTGATTTTAAGCACAAGTAAGGGCTATGCAAAGAGCATGAAGCATTTCCATTCTCCATATTGACTATGAACCAGAGCCTAAGACTACATGATTGTCTCATTTCAGCGTAATTCTGAAGTACTTCCATCGTCTCTTTTGCCATGATGTTTGCCAGGTTCAAAATCGAGAAAGATGTCAACCTCTTGACAAACAAGACATTGAATTTTTTACCGATTGAAAACGCTAACAATGCCAGGCGGTCCTGTTCTGGAACTATGCGTCTCCTTTTCACAGGTCAGGGGCATCCCCTTAATTACGTCTGCAGCAAGGAAAAGGAGCTCATTGTCGTCATTGGGGGGCTCATTCCTCAGAACTCAAAGTTGATGCGCCACATCTTAAATATCTACAGGATCCCACAGGTATGTGTGTTCCCTAATCTAGAGAGAGGTACAGACACTAGGATTGCTAGGAGAGCAGACAATCTGGGCTACAACAAGTGAAGACAGAAGACTCTTCTCTATCCATTTAGCACAGAGTTGGAATCAAATGTTAATCAAGTGATGTGTGAAAATGTCAAAACCTGATTAAGTTCTTAAAAAACCACTTTAAGGAGGGAATAATTTGTACTGAATTAGTGGCAAATGTATGTGGGCAAAATATTTTCTCCAGTACCTTCCCTTGAGGAAGTCTCCATGAATGCCCCACACTTCAGGATGCAGTGCATAACACATTGACAGCGGAATTAAAGCTGGAAACTTGGACAGGAGTGGGTTCTGAGAGCCCAATCCTATGCCTGACTACTCAGAAGTAAATCCCATGATAGTCAATAGAGCTTACTCCCAGGAAAGTGTGGACAGAATTGGAGCCTGAATGAATTATCCTAAGCCTCTTGGTCATCCTGCCCAAAACACTACACCCCAGAAAATGGAGACTTCCAAATTTTTGTTACAGGATCAAGTACAAAAAACTCTACTATATAACCTGCCAGGCATTTGAGAGAGGACCTTTTTATTTAGCAATCATCAGATGTTTGTCTGCCCTAAAAAGCTCATTTCATTTCCCCTTAGCTCAATTATGACTTCTTTGACTCTGCACTGGGTGACAGAACACAGTTCCCTTCCCTCTACCAGATGGTCCCAAATGCAAGATCTCAGTACACTGGGATTGTTCGACTGATTCAGCATTTCAAATGGAACTGGATTGGCCTCCTTGTTTCAGACAATGACACTGGAGAAACATTTCTGAGGACTCTCATTCCCAGGCTCCTCCAAAACAACATTTGTGTGGCTTTTACAGAAGTTCTTTCAGGACTAAAGACGTATGTGGAAGTGAACCAACCCTTTTATGACCATTTAGAAGGCGTAAGATCTATTGTCTCCATGTCCAGGAGCAACGTGATTGTTGTTCATGGAGAGTCACCATCTATGGAGAGTTTGCAATTGATTCTAACATTTTATGAAAAAGCAAAGCAAGACCCAACAGAGAAAGTTTGGATCAAGACATCTCAGTGGGATTTTGCAACAGTATTCAACCCGGTTCTATTCACATCCAAATCCTTCAATGGTACCTTGTCATTCACACTCCACACAAAGGACGTGCCTGGATATGAAGACTTCCTTGAGGCAATAAATCCACATCAGCCTGTGTTTTCTTTCATACATAAGTTTTGGTCAGTTGCATTTTGGTGTTCACTCCCCAAGTTCAACTGGTATCTACCAAACACAGGGAACTGCACTGGTGAGGAGAAGCTGAGCAGTCTCCCCAGTTCCGTATTTGAAATGAAAATGTCCGGTGAGAGCTACAATATCTACAATGCTGCTCATGCCGTAGCACATGCTCTCCAATCCATGTACTCTTCAATATCCAAGCATAGATTAAAGGGAACTGGAGGCACAGGGGATGTTTGGGCTGTTCAGCCATGGAAGGTAGGATTTTCCTGTAAGCCTTTAATGTGTACAGTCACCCCTGCATTCCCATGGATGGACTTGGATCCACTCTTGCAATGCAACTGGACTGAGCAAGAAGTGAGACAATATTTTCACTTTAGTTTGTCTAAGCCCGAGTCCTTTCCATTTGGAAATGGGCTTAATTTAGAGGAGCAATAGATTGAAGGATAACTTTTGGGGTTATTAAATGAATTGTGAATTCTGGTGGAAATGGGGACTGGGAGTAGGAGGAGGGGTGAGAATAACTCTGAGAAAGTTTAACTATCTAATGTTTATAATCATCACATAGAAAAAAATGTTCTCATAGGTTTTGCTTGTATGCAGTCTTTCAGGAAATGTTCACAATATTTATTTTCTGGCCCTGATTATTATTCATTTCATGTCATGACTACTACTGAAAATAATTATGTCATATACAGGGGGAGGTGTCAATAATGTATGGGCCCCAGGTGTCCAATGACCTAGCCATGCGCCTGCATGTATAATCACAGTCTCTTCAGTGCCAGAAAGTCAAGGTCGCAGATTCCAGTGATATCAAAAGAACTCCTGCTCAACAGTTTACCCCTATTATTTTTCTTTTTCTTCAATCAGCTTCACCACTTTCTGAGAAATGTTCGCTTCAACAATAGTGCAGGCGAAGAAATATTCTTTGCTAAAAATGGGGAACGGGCGACAGGTTTTGATATTGTCAACACCATCACATTCCACAATCTGTCTTTCCATAGAGTCAGGGTGGGAAAGGTGGACCCCTGGGCTCCTGAAGGAGAAGAGTTTGCCGTTAATGGAAGCGCCATTGTGTGGAATCAGAAGTTTGAGCAGGTGGGAAGGATCTTGTATGTATTTCCTGAGCTATAGTTCCACAGTTGCAGAAGAACATGGAAGTACCCTTCAGCAGATGTCTGGGAATTAATCTTCCAGTGCATGCTGCACTTACTCCGAAGCAAGCCCTATGGTACTCACTGGGATTTACTCTGGATCTGCCAGACTTCTGTGGTTATCATAACAGTGATGCAAGAATAACACGGACAAATGGGGCAGGTTTGTTGTAATGCTTGTGCTTGTAGAATAGGATGAATAACCATGGATAATACATGCAAAGCTCATGCAAGCCCAGGCATATGATATCTATGCTCTTTTGTCTTTGTGTTTATCCATATCTTCCTATGAATTGTGAGGCTGAATTGAATATGGTGAAGGGATGGTACATAGGGTAAGTAACCAAGGAGCGAAAACATCTTGATTCATATATAGAACAATTTTGAAAGGACACTTATTGGGTCTACAGCCTGCCTACGTAAACCACCTTGAGTAATATCTGGCAAGAAACATATATAAATATAGGAGTAAATTAATCAGTATATGAGGTCAGAGGAGCACATGTCGAATATAGATGTTTACAGAAACGTGACTTATATGTCATTACTGTATTCTCAGTACCAAACCAAACCAAACATCACAGCAAAGAGAAAACAGTTGATTTCCATATTAAACCAATTTCCTCTGGGGTTTTTTGAAGATGCTGCCCCAATCGACATGCACTGAGAACTGCCATCCTGGACAGACAAAGGTGGTACGCCAGGGGGAGCAGATCTGTTGCTATGACTGTGCTCAGTGCTCTGAAGGGAGGATTTCCAGCCAGCTGGGTAAGTGAAGAAGGTGATGCTCCATCCAATCAGTGTGCCAGAAGTTTGTGGAAATGAGCTGCTCAAAGGTCTTCCAGCCCAATCTTTTCTTTCCCAGCACTCAGAGGAACTGTGGCATCCAGGAACTTTTGTCCCCTTCCCCCGAGGAATGTCTCAGGTCCCGCTATGGGGTTTCTCATGTTTGCACCAGCTATTTTGCAGGCACTGATGTGAGAACCTTCATGTCAAGCTATTGGTTGACAGGTTGGACACAGAGGATGGGATATGGCGGAGGAGGCCTCTGCCACTCCCACAACCCTCCCACCCCATCTCTTCCCCTATTCCCCCTTCCCCCGCTCACAACGCCATCCCAAAACCAAAAGGCCATACCACTGCCTGGCAGTCCCACTTATCTCCATGCAATCGCATGGCATTCTTCATCCAGAACTACCTACTCCAAGGGTGAGGTAAATGTGCTTTACGACATGTTTACAACACCCAGTGTCAGCACTGGAGCTCAGCACCAGTGCTCGGAACCTTTAGGATTGGACTATTAGGGACGAATCCTCAATTCATCATACTGATGCAGTCAGTAAAGCAACAATTCAGCAGAGCATATGGCCCAGTCCTATGGGACTGTTATGACAGTGGGGCAGGTGTCTACTGTTGTCAAAGGCCCAGTGATGGCGTGAAGCTGGTGTCACCACTGGGCCAAACCAAGCATCTGCTTCAAAGCAGCTACAGATCTGGAACCACATTGCTGCAGATTCCGGTAAGTCAGAAGTGGGGCATGTTGTGGGTGAGGAGAGATCAGGCCAGGGAAGAGAGGAGGTGGATCCTGGTGGCAGCAACATGCACCAGGATCGAATCCTTGAACCTTGCCTCAGAACACTCCCTGACTCACCTCGGAAGCGCATCAGCAAAATGGAGGAGGAGACCTACAGGTGACTGGGCAGCCTATACGCAACTCTGCTGGCCAGCTGTTTGCCCCCCATGACAGCACACACTTCCTAGGCACAGCACAGCTGACATTTGGGTAAAGCCTGATGCCAGATTTATTGAGGGTTGACATTCAAAGGATACCTAGATATGTTACATAGATGGATGGATGCAAAGAAACATTTGAGTGAGTGATTTCTTTTGTATGTATTAATTAGCACACTTCATCCTATGATTGCACTGCACTGTTGCCAGACAGGCTCAGGTGACGCAAGTACACTTGGAACTGTTGAATCCCTGCATGTTTCTTTTAGATGCAGATCATTGCAGTGACTGCCCAGAGGACCAGCATCCAAGCAGGAACCAGGATCGCTGTATCCCCAAAGCCATAACCTTTTTGTCCTATGAAGTGCCCCTGGGAATCGTTCTGGCTTCTTCTGCTCTGCTGCTCTCCACCATCACACTTGTGCTCGTGTGGAGCTTCATTCAGCACAGGAACACCCCCATTGTCAAAGCCAACAACTGGAACATCACCTGTGCCCTGCTGTTCTCCCTGCTGTGTTGCTTCCTCTGCACATTTCTGTTCATTGGCCAGCTCAGAAAGGAATCCTGCATTCTCCGGCAGACCTTGTTTGCCATCACTTTCACTGGGGCAGTTTCTTCAGTGTTGGCCAAAACCCTCACTGTGGTCCTGGCCTTCATGGCCACCAGACCAGCCAACAGGATGAGGAAATGGTTAGGGATGAGATTGGCCATGTCCGTCATCGTGGTGTGTTGCCTGATCCAAACTGGCCTCTGTGCAGCATGGCTGGCAGTGTCTCCCCCCTTCCCAGAGCTTCACGCGCACTCCCTGATAGGTCAGATCATAGTGCAGTGCAATGAAGGCTCAACCTACATGTTCTCCATTGTTCTGGGCTACATGGGATTTCTGGCCCTTGTCAGTTTTTTGGTGGCTTTTTTGGCCAGAAGACTGCCTGATACTTTCAATGAGGCCAAGCTGATCACCTTCAGCATGTTAGTCTTTTGCAGTGTTTGGGTGTCCTTTGTGCCAGCCTACCTGAGCACCAAGGGGAAATACATGGTGGCCATGGAGGTCTTCTCCATCTTGGTCTCTAGTGCTGGATTGTTGGGTTTCATCTTTCTCCCCAAATTCTACGTTATTGTGTTGAGGCCCCAGCTTAACACCAAGGAAAACTTAGTAAGGAAAAGAATTTTGTCACCTGACTGAATTGCTTGAGTACCTTCGTCCGTAGCATTGTGCATGAACCCCTTGAGATATGTCCATTGTTTTATAGAAACTCATGTGATTTCCTTCTATATTCCCAACTATTCCTCTTGGACATAATCCTGAGATTCATTTCAACTTTCACCAATCTGACATTTCAGGGTCAATCTAATTTCTCGTTCCTCCCTTCTCCTCCAAGGTGTTGTCCTATTGTTCTAGATAGATGTTCTATCTAGTCCTGAGCTACCTGGGGCTTCTGGCCTTCATCAGCTTCACTGTGGCTTTCTTAGCCAGGTCATTGCCTGATGCGTTTAATGAGGCCAAGCTGATCACCTTCAGCATGCTGGTCTTTTGCAGTGTTTGGGTGTCCTTTGTCCTAGCATATCTGAGCACCAGGGGGAATATATGGTGGCCGTGGAGATCTTCTCCATCTTGGTTTCCAGTGCCGGGCTACTAGGATGTATTTTTCTCCCCAAGTGCTATATTATTGTATTGAGACCTAACCTAAATACCAGAGCGCAGCTGGTAAGAAACAAGTATCTGCAGTACTGACTAATGTTCCCAGTTCATCACATGCTTCCTCTTTCCTTGTCTATTTCACTGCATTTTAAAATGTAATCCTATGGACAAGGTTGTATCTTCTTCATAATTAGAAAATCATTTAGTATGTTTTAAGCAATCACTAGATAATAAAATCATGATGAGTGCCTATCTCTGTTGATGCATTTATTGTTGGCCCATTTCCCTTCCAGAGATAGCAAAAGAAGTTCCTGTTTGTGTTCTTATAGTGGAGTACGAAGATCTTTTGCACCAGACATTATGGAGAATCCAAGCCAATAAAAGCGTAAATTAAAGAGATTTATGTAGTTTGAAGATGAAGCAATACTGACAGGCCCTGGTAGCGCTGCAGTAATCATGACGCCATGGGGACCCAGGGGCTTGTCACCTTACCTGGTAGGATTGCAGTGGCCTCTAGCAGGGTCCAGGAGGCTCACAGCCCCCATGACTGCACAGAGCTCCAATCTCTGAGTCTTTTGGACTTTTCTGGAGGCCAGCAGAACCCACCACCCCCAGGTGAAGTTAATAGCCCCAGGCTGACTTTTGCAGTGATTGGGTGTCCTTTGTGCCAACCTACCTGAGTACCTGTCTCCCAGGGACTTACCCTGATAGTGATGCACAGCAGGGAAGGAGGAGGACGAAGGAAGGTGAGCCGAAGGAGGGGGAGCACAGCCCAAGGGAACCCCCCAGGGGAATGCCCTGGGAGGACAAGGAGCCAGCCAGAGGGGGTAAAGCTCCTGGGCCATCCCTAACCATTGGGCGGGGCAGGAGCTAGTAAGTAGTACCTAATATTTGAAAAGTGAACTTCTGTCCAAGTGAAAAGTCTGATCAAATATCCTCCTGTACATTCAGAAAGGCCATGTGCAGCATGGCCTTTCCCAGTTTGAAGAGACACTTTGCCAACAGTCTGAGGCTAAGAGGCAAAGAAGGAAGGCCCATAGCCAGGGAGACAGACCAGGGACAGACTGCACTTGCTCCCGGTGTGGAAGGGATTGTCACTCTCGGATTGGCCTTTTCAGCCACACTAGACGCTGTGCCAGAACCACCTTTCAGAGCGCGATACCATAGTCTTTCGAGACTGAAGGTTGCCAATACAATACATTCAGAAAAAAAATACTTCATTACTAAATTTATCTTTAGTCAGAAGCATGTTTCCCATCAAGATTTATGAGTTAAAATGGCTCTGCTTTGTTTAGCCCACAACATGTTAGATATTCAGGTATTCATCATCAGGTATTAAATAATGCAGTACCTGAATTTCTGGGTATAATGTGTATTAGAGCCCTGGTGCCTTTTTTTTTTTTTTTTTTTTTTTTTTTACCAAGCAGAATCTAATCTCCTTTGCTGTGTTGCTTGAGAAGCACTTTTATTTCTTTTTATTTTGAGCCCCACATGCATGTGGTGCTGGGTACCTCCCAAGAGAGCATGACCCAAGCCAGTAGTGTGCCTTGAAGCAGGACTGATGGCAAGAGGTCTCAGATGCTCCAGGCCTTCTTTGGTTCAGGCTACAGGCAACTATAAAAAGATCCTGCCTTCAGCTGCAGCCCAAATTCCAGGAACCCATCTTCTTCTTTGTCTCTCACCCATAGCTTCTCTCCTCTCCCCTCCTTCCTGGCTCCTGCTGGACTCTAGCCCCAGTTCTCCCTGGGAAACCCCTAACATGTGTTGGCCTTTCTTTGGAATCCTGGGGGGGGGGAGATACAAGTGAATTTTTAGTAGAGAAACTGTAAGTAGGGAAAGAGCTAAGCACATATCACCCAATTCTCTGCTCCAATTCCCTATTCCTAAACATTTTAAAAATATTAATTAGACTCTGAGATGTGAAACTATGCATAAAATATAATTAGGACTCCAGTAGTCCTGCGCAGACTGCAGCATCAGAAGTCTCCACAATATTTGCTGGACAATGAACACAAATTGAAATCAAACTTCTATTGTGTCACACATTTGGGGGCATTGATTGACATTTGCAGATTGTGAAAGATTCTACTGTGCTCTGAAAACATCTCTGGCGTTCCCTTCAGGGAAGTTGTTCCAATGCTCAAGTCCTTATTGGGAGAAATGAAGAAGCAGATTCATGACCAACTGGAACGAACACGTTCTACCATCTCCTCAGCCAAAAGCAATGTGATTCTTGTTCATGGGGGTTTACGCTCTATGGAGGGTTTGCGCAAGATTCTGTCCAAAAGTGAACGTGATGAAATGAAACCAATAGAGAGGGTCTGGATCATAACAGCTCACTGGGATTTCTCTTCCGTATTCCATCTGGATCTGTTCACACCACAGTCCTTCAATGGCACTTTGTCCTTTTCACTGCACAGAAATGATGTGGAAGGATACCAGGGGATCATTGAGAAAATAAATCTTAACAAATTTAATCTTTATCACTTCTGACTCTTCTGGTCTACTGTATGTCAGTGTTTTGTGCCTTCAGTTGGTCTACATATACCAGGAGCAGAAGATTGCACTGGGGAGGAGAAATTGAGCAGCCTGCCCAAGTCCATCTTTGAAATGAAAATGTCTGGGCAGAGCTATGGTATCTACAATGCTGTTTATGCTGTAGCGCATGCTCTCCATGCCATTGAGTCATCAAAGTCCAAACAGAAACTGAAGGGGGATGGAGGCACATGGGATCATCGCAATGTCCAGCGGTGGCAGGTAGGGTGGATTCTCTTGGCAATTGCAACTGTCTGGGAGAATTGATGTTGTCACCAGGTATGTTATGAATAGCAGCCTCCATGTATGCTGCTCCTTTCACAGGTTGCAAAAATGGGGGGTTATTTGGAATCGTTACTGAGACCTGCAAAACTACCACACCTTTTTGGGGACAGCAAACAAATTCTTCTTGATTCACTGCTGATCTGACCAGTGACTGGTTCCTGTTGGCAACCACATTCTGACCTCTAATCTACCTATGTTGTGAAATATCTTCAGGCCCCAGTACAGTCAAGGTTAAAAAAGGGGGGGGGGCTATAGGTGCTGGTGAGTAGGAAAAGAAACAGTTCCACTGTCGGGATTGGACTAGTTGACCAATTAGGCCCCTTCCAACTCTATGATTCTATAAAATTGCTGCTGTCGGCGCAACTGTTGGCAGACATTTTGGGAGCGCTGCCACAAGAGGGAACAGTGCTCCCCATCTGATGACAAACCTGCCAGCAGCAGGGGCAGGGAGGAAGCAAAATGGGGGATGGAAGGGGAGGAATGAGATACAGGGAGGCTCCAGGATGGGGAGAAAGGATAGTTCTGGGTCCAACATGCTTTATTAAAGGGGCAGATGGGGCTTGTTCACCTTCGGTTTTGTGCTGCCACCATTTATTATTGTTTTAAGAAGACTGCATGTTGAGCTGTAATTTGGAGAGTTTTGGGGGAGTGGACCTGTGGGTTTCATCAAGACTATCCTGCATTTCCCCCTTAGTTCAATCACTAAATATATTCAACATTCAGCATAGAAAACTAAGGGCCCAATCCTATCCAACTTTCCAGCTCTGGTGTAGCCACAATGCAGCCCCGTGGTAAGGGAGCAAATGTTCCCAAACCTTGAGAAGAGCCCAGTGATTATCCCTCCACCACAGGATGCAGCACACACCCCACTGACACAACAGCACCAGCCCTGGAAAATGGGATAGGATTCAGCCCTAAAACAGCACAGGAAATATGGTAAATATTAGAGCCCATCAGACATGAAGAGCCTGGGAGATTAGAAACAGCTTCACCTGCAACCAGAAAGCATATTTGAAGATGTGAGAGGCATATAGGAAAGAACATTGTTTAAATGGGGCTCCTCTCCCTGCATCCCTGTCACCCTGCTCACCTTGGACTGAAGGAGTGCCCAGCGGGTGCCATCCCATTATGAGTATAAAGGCTGAACCCTATCCAATTGTCCAGTGTCGGTGCTGCTGTGCCTGTGGGATATGCACTGCTTGCTGTGTAGGGGAGGCAGTCTTGGAGGCCTCCTCAAGGTAGAGGAACATTTGTTCCCTTACCTCGGGGCTGCATTGTGGCTGCCCCAGTGCTGGAAAGTTGGACAGGACTGGGCCGCAAAACAGGCCGACATGGAGAAGGGAACTCTTTCAAATGACCAGATTCAAAGATATGAGAAGCTTTTGATGGAAATCTCAGCCACGGATTACAGTTTCTTCTTCTTAGGATGACTGGAAGATACAAATAATTTACGTTGGTTTGAATTTATATGTCGTAGAAAAGTAAGAAAGAGGCTTTAAGCGTTAGCTAGTCAGATATTTTCTAGAAAAAGTCAAATGTCAAAGAAATTGCATTCCAGCTTGTTCTTGATCATTGACCCGAGTTCATTTCTTTCTTCCTCTCCTCCAAGACAGCTTCACTCCTTTCTGAAAAACATTCATTTCAACAATAGTGCTGGGGATGAAATATTTTTTGATGAAAATATGGATTTTGCTGCTCCGTTTGATATCATGAACACAGTCACTTATCCCAATAAGTCCTTTCATAGAATCTGCATGGGAAAGATGGATCCCTGGCTTCTGAAGGAAAAGAGTTCACTATCAACCAAAGTGCCATAGTGTGGAATCACAAGTTTAAGCAGGTGGGAAACACTAGCATGTTTCTAAAGTATACAATCCCCAGTTCAAAAAGAACAGAGAAAGGCTCTTGCCTTTTCTCCCTTCCCGTTCCCTTCTCTGATTTCAACTTTTCAGGGATGACTCTATGCCAAGAGGTTGAACAGTTGCCCTCATGCTAAGAGCAGTTGCATCAGGCCAATGCAGACTCCAGCAAGTCTCCAGATGGCCAGAGGCTCATTGGACACTGGGGGCTCCCTGGGGGCCAAACTGGGAGTCCCCAAAGGTCATAAGTGGCCCCTGGGCTGGGGTTTGGGCACCCCTGGTCTAGAGGGACCATGTATCTAGCACAACAATTTCCAACCCTTTTCACCTTATGGCACACTGACAATGCAGTGAAGTTGTCAAGGCATACTATCAGTTTTTTGAGAGTTGACAAGGCACCTCATGCGGCTGATGGGGGGCTCATATCCCCAATGGCCCCACAAATAAGTGACCCGCTCCCAAATTCCTGCGGCATACCTATGGACCGTTCATGACATGCTAATGTGCCATGTCACACTGGTTGAAAAATCACTGGTCTGGCAGATGGTATAAGTTCATATGGCTGGTGAGGCTGAACTGCAAATGGAAAACAGAGCAGAGAGTAAAAGATAAAACAAAATGTAAAATGTAGAAAGACAAATCAAAAGGCTAGCAAATCACAGAGAACATTGCTGTGAACATTGATTGCTCCATAGATATTCACTATGGATTAGTCATTAGTGTGTTCTTGTGTAAAATGGATGGGAACCTCACTTTGTGGAGCTGAGGAAAAGAAACAGATGATCTCCACTCTCAACCCCATCCCTTCTACTTACTGACAGACACTTCCACAGTCCACATGTGTGGAGAGTTGTCTTCCTGGACACAGCAGGATTGTTCGTCAGGGTGATCAGGTGTGTTGCTATGACTGCGCTCAGTGCTCTGAAGACAGCATCTCGGTCCAGACAGGTAAGTAAAAGAATACAAAGGGACATCAACACCTGCTGCCTCCATGCCCCTGATCCTCCCCCTCCTCACCCGGTTTTGCCAGTAGCCACCCCTCCCCACCCCCACCCCCACCCCCACCCCCGCTCCTATCCATCACCTCCCCCCACTGCGACCTTACTTGATTCTGCAGAGTCTGTTTGGCTGAGCTGCAGCACTGCTGCCTCTCTTGTTTCCGCACTGTCCAATGAACACTCGAGACAACAGATATGGGAGAAAGGGCCACTTTATTGCACATTAGCAAGAGAAGCAGAGGCTGAGACCTGCAGCATCCGAGGCAGCGAAAGCCCCTGTGGTGCGGGGAGGGACCTCTGGGCGGTACCAGAAACCTCTGCCCCCAGGCGGGCATGCACCCGACTCCAAGTCGTGCCCCACTGCTGGGCGGCGTGTTTCATCCATGTCTGTCCCTTAAGGGAAGCCGCTGAGCCTCTGAGGTGTGCCTGCGGTCCCGGCCAGGGCCCCGTCTACGTCCTCGTGCCGCCGAGCCCCTGAGGACTGAAATATGGTTCCGCCCTGCCTATGCCGCCTGAAGGTGCATGCCAAAAGTCCCATTCATGCCTCCTAACCCGCACCACCTGCACTCTTAAAGTGACCAATGGCAGCTTGCAAACAGGAGGAGTGTAACCCCCTGGCCCACAACAGTCTGGGGTAGGCGGAAAAACTGCCTGTCCTTCAGCCAATCTTGACAGGCAGCAAAAAATTCCTACCCAGCCCCAAACGGCGACCAGTTAAACTCAGACTGCCTCCATGGCAGGCGGGCGGGCGGGTATTCCCACGTTGCCCATGTGCAAAGAAGGAAGAGGGCTGGGTCTCGTGCCCTTTTAAAAGGTCTGCTGTAGCTGCCAGACCCAGCCCCTTTCTCCTCCCCCTTGGGGAGGGACTCTCGTGTCCTGGCCAGGACAAACAAACTCCGATCACCTTTTAATTGGGCGATCGGGAGAAGCAGCACTCACAAAATGGCCACCAACGGAGTGCTACGTACTCTGCTGGCAGCCACCTTACGACAGAGGATGTGTCTTCTGCTGTCATAAGCAGCTCCACGCAACAGCCCAATCCTGGTGATGAAAGGTTTGCCATAATCCATAGAGAGAATATGACAATACTTACATAACAGTACGTGTATATATAACTAATGGCATAATCCTAACCCCTTATGTCAGTGCTTTCCAGCACTGACATATGGGCAATGCAGTTCCAAGATAAGGGAACAAACATTCCCTTCCTTTGAGGAGGACTCCGTGAGTGACACCCAACTGCAGGATGCAGCACACATCCCATTGGCACCACTATGCCAGTGCTGGAAAGCACTGGCATAAGGGGTTAGGACTGCACACTCAATAAAATCACAAACTGTGTGCAAGTTCTCCTGTACTATATTTGCATGAATTCGCTTGTTATTTCCAGATGCAGAAGAATGCCACAAGTGCCCAGAAGATCACCACCCAAACAGGAAGCAGGATCAGTGCATCCCTAAAAGAATAACTTACTTGTCGAGTCAAGAGCCCTTGGGAATTACACTGATTTCCTTGGCTCTCTTCTTTTCTGCAGTCACTGGAATAGTGATGTGGGTCTTCATTCAACACCACGATACTCCCATAGTCAAGGCCAACAACTGGAGCATCACCTGTGCCCTCCTCTGCTCTCTGCTGCTTTGCTTCCTCTGCTCCTTTCTGTTCATTGGCCAGCCTGGGAGGTTGACCTGCCTTCTCCGCCAAAGCGTGTTTGGCATCATCTTCTCCATTGCTGTTTCCTGTGTGTTGGCCAAAACCCTCACCGTGGTGGTGGCCTTCATGGCCACCAAGCCAGGAAACAGGATGAGGAAATGGGTAGGGAAGAGGCTGGCAGTGTCAGTCATCATACTCTCTTCTCTGACTCAGAGTGGCATCTGTGCAGTGTGGCTGACCACGTCTCCCCCCTTCCCAGAATCAGACATGCGTTCTCAGCCCACTCAAATCATAGTGCAATGCAACGAAGGTGCACCCACCATGTTCTACACTGTGCTTGGCTACATGGGCTTTCTGGCCATCATCAGCTTTGCCGTGGCTTTCTTTGCCAGAAAACTGCCTGATACTTTCAATGAAGCCAAGCTGATCACCTTCAGCATGCTGGTGTTTTGCAGTGTCTGGGTATCATTTATCCCGGCCTACTTGAGCACCAAGGGGAAATACATGGTGGCCGTGGAGATCTTCTCCATCTTGGCCTCCAGTGCTGGATTGCTGGGTTGCATCTTCATCCCTAAAGTCTACATTATTGTACTGAGGCCTGAGTTGAACACCAAAGAGCAGCTAGTAAGGAAAAAGTAATTTTGGTCCTTACCTAAATTCTTCCTTTCCTCTTATCACTGTTGCAGTTTCCGTATTGTCTATTATCTTGTTTAAGGCTATAGGCCATGTGCAAAATCCGGTCCACCTTTATGCTTGTGAAGCACCTCATAGTCAAAAGATAATCAATGGTGATGTTGAATGAAGCCATCTCTCTATAAACATTACTCTATTAACTAAAGCAAATGAAACTTTTCCTTCTGTTTGATGGGAAGTTAAATTGAGGGCTGAGCTGAAGTTGCCACTCAAAAGTTGCACTCTGCCACTCAAAAGCCACCTTCCACTTTTGTTTCAGCATAGGAAAGGCAGGATACAAATGTTTAAAATAAATAATTCACAGGCAACAAAAAGATTTGTAGTGCCTCATTGTTCCATGGAAGTTCCTCGGGAGAGAAAATTGGTGGGCTCACAGACTCATGGAAAAAAGCAAACATTCGGGCAGCCCAATTCCACAGAGAGCCCACGGCAGCAGATCTCACACTCTAGTGCTGTTATGTCCTCTTAACCATGTCACAAAAGCTGTGGCGATGTTGTGAACTTCCAGATGCTCAGCTGGAACAGATAAGTCAGAGGTGGAAGGAAGTTATGTGTCGTGAGGGCAGGTCATGGTTTGGGGGAGGATTGATCGAAGATTGGCTGGAACAGGTTGGATAGGTTGTGCAAGCAGCACCAGGTGTAGCAATTGGTCTGGACTGAAGTATGTGGCAAGCTCAGCCGGGGGTGGGGGGAAGCTGGGAGCAGCAGGCCATGGCAGCACCCTGATGCACACCAGCGGGACAAAAAACACAGGTCACATCCCACGGGGCTCATTTTTCCATTGGGGAAGCTCTTTGCAGTGGCACTCCTCCCTCCCAGCAATTGTCAGGACCCCCTGCATGTGCCACTCCTGCACACTACCTCGTTGAGCGAGAGGAATGGCATACATGGTACCACCCCTAGAGGACCCTGCCTCTCATCCATCAGGCCCTTCTTACAGATGTGTCCTGCATCCAGGCGTGCCAGCTGGAGCCAGCTCTTCAGCCCCAGGATCCAGTCCCAACCCGGAAGAGCATCCCCTTCCTCCAGAAATTCCTGATGGCCCTCCACTACCTGGGGACTGAAAGCTTCCAGGGGTCATCACATTTCAATACAGGAACTGCCTAATTATCTACCAGTTGATGTTTTGATGAGTTCCTCAATGCCAACTTCCTGCACCTGTCTGTCTATGTCACCTTCCTCACTGCTGTGGCATAGCTGCATCACCTGCAATAAGAATACTATGGCGTTGTGGTGTTTCTCGAATTCATCTCCATTGTTGATGTGACACATGTGGGTATATCAACTCCACATACATCTTAACCATGGCTACCCCCATGGCCTTAGTCCATGATGCCTTATGTGATGGAGCCCCCAAGGCCTATGGCCAGGTTCAACATGGCATACAATCTATGACTGTGGTGTGTGGGTTTGGGATGCAGAAGATATTCTTCTGGTGCCTGCAACTATCCAGGGGGCTTCTGATGAGGACCAAGGTCGCCAAGGTGTTTGTGCCATGTTCCACAGTATGGCCTGCAGAAGAACACAGCAGCCCTGGCTGATGGGGAAGGGCGCTCAAGGCCATGGACATCCCACCCACCGATGCAAAGCCAGCCCAGCAGTTCCTGGTGCACTGCCATCCAGGAGCCCATCACAGCCCAGTACATTAGCTAGTGAAGGTGAGTGCAAAGTGAGCCAGGGACTGCACCACCCCAGGGACAAACCCTCCCTCCTAGGGCCCTTAGAGAGCCCTATGAGAGGGAGGCACCCACCTACCCAAGAAAGGCCCCAGAGAGACCCAAGAAGCAGGGCAGGGATCGGATTTGGCACTGCCGTACTCCGTGACAAACCCATGGAATACCCTCATGCTGCTGGGATTGCACTAGCATCTCGTCTGTGTTTGATATGCGGTGGTGCAGCATTTTGGCTGGCACGAGCTCTACGTCTGTCAGCAGAAACTGTCTTCTGCCAGCAGAATGCTGGCAGGGCTCCCTTTATGCCAGCTTGTCTCACACATAGGATCGGGTTATTAGCATTTTCTATGCTAGGCAAAAAGCTAAATGCAAAATATGAAAACAAATAAGTATGATCTCAATACCATATTTCACTTATCCTGTTATCTGGGGTGACTTTTTGGTTGGCTGGCTAACAGTGGTGGACTTCCCCAGCCCCAGCTCAGGGTAAAGGTCCGCGATCACTCCCCCGTAAGATGCTGCCACCACCCTGTGCTCGAATCCACATACCCCCCACTCATGGGATCACTACAGAGCCTCACACAACTCCAGGACAAACCAAGGAAGGCATGTGAGGTTTCCCCGCATGTCCGACCATGTCTGGAGTCTCAGTAAGGCTTCTGCGTGGTCCTAGAGGCATGCAGAGCTTTGCATCTGGCCATTAGCCCTTTTCAGTGAATGGTAGGTCCACTGCTGCTGGCTAAAAGCCACAGATGGAAAGCCAAGCTGGTCACCTGTGGTCACTTCTTCCTCCTAGTTCCACTGTTCTCATGCTAGTCTAAATCAATTCAGAAACTTCTGCTCAATACCCATCATGCAGTGCGTCTGGCCCCTGGCTGTATAGCCAACAGACATAACTTCTTGAGTTTTGAAGAGAACTGAGCAAGTTGGAAATGGCAATTCTCAACCCTGTAATTCAGATAATTATACTTATCTAGCTCCAAAAGTCCCATGGCTAACCAGAGACCACAAGCAGAATTCAAAACAGAAACAGATGAATCCATCCCAGCAGCTGATGAGGCACTCCATCTATGAAGGCTGGTTCCAAAGCAACCTGTCAGCTGCCAGCTTCTTCAAGGTAAATTGGAGGCAGGCAAGGAAGGATCAACTGAATGTTTGAGACTCCAGGTGGGGAATTGGGTGCAGCAGTGTCTTAGTTTTAGGAGCCTCTTTGAAGACTGATTCTTGTGGCGATAGCGCAGTTGGTGTGTGTCACACAAGAAACATCGACCGGTTTAGCTGTGGACAAGAACTGCAGGCAGATGGCGTTGCTGCTGCTCCTTTTGCTGCCTCATGTTTTCTGCAAGCACCAGGACTACCAATGTGGCTGGAGGCCAAGGTTTCCAACTCCTATTGAGGCTTCTCCAGATAAAATACCGATTGCTGAATTTGTCTCTCTTTTCCTGAACCTTTGGGATGAGTTCCACTTTAGAACACGACCACTTTTCTCACAAAGTGGCTTGTAAGTAGTTCCTCAGTGTGTGAAAATGGACATTCTCAATATTTCTGTGACTAGAAGGGGGAAAGTCGTCATTATCTTTGAGCTCGTTATAATGGAACCATTTAATGCCAATGAATCCAACTGCATTCCCCATTATAAGCACTCCATTAATTGTAATATGAAAAAATATTGTCTGAACTGTATCAACCAAGGCTCAGAGAATATACTGACAGCACAATCTTATGCATGTCTGCTTATAAATAAGTTCCATTGTGCTCAACTGGGCTTACTCCTAGGAAAGTGTGTATAGGATTGCAGCCTTATTGTGCAGCATACATTGGTCAAATTTCAGAGGAATCAGATGCGGAGCGTTTGAGGTGCAGAAGTTTAAAAATGTGCATTGACTTTCAATATCATGCAGTGATGGCTAGATATGTAGTTTCTGGAAATGCTGAGGCCAGGGGTTCTCTGCTCTCGTTTTTGCTCAGTTTCAGACTTAGCGTCTTCCCTCCTCCTCTTCCCTCCTCCTGGCCTCCACTCCTTCCCAGTCTAGAGTCTTCTGCATTAGGGCTCCCATTTCTCCAGTGCCATCCTTTGCAGAACTCGGGACCTTGGTTGCCACTCCTTGGTAATAGCCCTCTTCCCCTCTCAAACTCCTCCAGTCTCTAGGGCAGTGGTGTCAAACATAAGGCCCAGGGGACGGATGTGGCCCCGGAAGCTTTTTATCTGGATCTCAGTCTCTCAGCTTCTGAGGTGTTATCACTGAAAAGGCGGTCCACATGAAAATTGGGCTCTCCCAAATCTTGAGATATGATCAAGATTTGCGTACTTTCTCTTCTGTCATTTGCAGTTAATGAGTTTTTATATGAGAACAGGGTCTGATTTCTGACCATTAGTTGATTAATAATGTCACTATCTGCTTAATGACATCACTTCCGGCCCTCAGCTAGAGCCCTGAATGCTAACTTCGGCCCTCTGTATGAAACGAGTTTGACACCCCTGCTCTCGGGTGCCTGCCCTCCTCTCTACATCAGGCCACACCCATTGCCTTGTAGTGTTCATCTGTTTCTCCTTCCTGCTATCACTGCCCCACCTTCTCTTCCTCTGCCCTTCTTCTCATCCCCCCTCCTTCTTTTCCTTTGCTTCCCCAATGGTGCCTGTCCCATTCTTGCCTCTTAGCCTCCACCTCATCCTTCTTTCCTTTCCAATGATGTACCAATGTTCTAAAGCAGGAGTGGCTGACCTGTGCCACATATGCCGCTAGTGGCTCATGGACACTTTCCAAGTGGCACTCACAAAGTCGCCATGCATTTCTGAAAAACATGTAAATCATAACAAAGAAAGCATTGCAGCAGTTGATGGTTTGCTTGCTTCCTTGGCAACTCCTTACACAGCATGCCCCCAAGTTTCTAACACCGTAATGGGTCCATTCAGGGCAGCCACGCCTACTCCTCTTGGTTTGCTCTAGTTGGAAAATGGGAGAAGGGGAGGAAAAGAATGACGGACAGGACAGAAAACCAATAGGGCAGATGCCAGTGAGTTGCATTCCGCCAACTGGTGGGTTCCTTTCTTACCTGACAAGGCCGGTATTGGTAGAGCACTGAAAAGGCAAGGGGTGGCTGTAGAAGGCGGCAGGGACGGAATGGGGTGGTGCCAACAAGAAGGCGGTGGTGCCAACCAGAGATGACCAACAAGATCAGCAAAACCCAGTTCGGCAAAGATCACATCTTCAGAAAAACCATCTGCAAAGAGATCCTGGCTAAGATCATCTTTGAGGATGAGGAGTTGGGCAGGCAGAGGGAGGCTCCACTGTGCAGAAGGGCAATGAACATACATTACATGCACCTTGGAACAAGTCCTGCTGGGCTGGACTCAGGGTTGATGCAGGCCACCTTTCTGGTCGCAGTCAAATGACTTTAGAAAGCACCAGACAGCACTCCCAGCCTTCTGGCTGTGTACCTTCTGGCACTGGGAGATATACTGCCCTTAAATTTGGAGGCTCTAACAGCTCTACTTATCTGTCATGGTAATCGCTAAAAGTGACATTAAGGTGGAGTTGCACAGTGAAGATTCTCTACATAAAATATGGCATGGGGTATGCTGCGGGTTGGCCATCCCTGTTCTAAAGGATCAAAATACAAAAGACCTACTATGAGATATTAAGTACTACAAACCGCAGTGCCTAGTAGCTATACCTTAGTTCAGAGATACTGTGCTTGTCTACATGTACAAGGTCTAATATTCAACGAGCATACTTCTTTACAGCTTACTACCTCAGAACTTCCACCATGTCTCTGTTTTTTGGTTTGCCATAAGTGAGATCAACACAAATTCCAACCTTTTACCCAACAACTCACTGAGTTACACAATCTCCCTAAATGCTTACAATGCAAAAGGATCCTGTGCTGGCACCATGGAAGTTCTTTTCTCAGGATTTCAGAATCCCCTCAATTACAATTGTGGAACAAAAGTCAAGCTAAGGGCTATCATTGGAGGACTCACCACTTATAACGCCAGGCAGATGCCCCACATTGTCAATCTCTACAGGATACCACAGGTATGTGCCTTCATCTCTGTGCATATTTTCAAGCAATGGAAAAGTTAGGGAAGGCAAGCATGCTGTATTTCTACATATGTCTCACCCAAACTGATGGGCCAAAAGACTCTGTTGTGCTCTCTTTGCTTAGCATTGGTCATTCATGTTTCAATCAGGTTCTAATTACACTTTGCATGAGAATGTGTGCATACTGGGTAATAGATTTAGGTTGCTTTCTAGTTAGAAAACCAGAAGCTAAGCTCTTCTGCTAATGATAATGATAATGATAATGATAATGATAATGATAATAATAATAATAATAATAATAATAATAATAATAATAATAATAATAATAGTACAGGTATTTATATACCGCCTTTCTTGGTCGTCAGATTTCTCCTCAGACTTTAATTCAAGACAGTAGGGATTTTTACAATTAAAGATAGGTTCTATCTTTCAAGAACCACACAACATTTCAGATGGAACTTTTGCAGTCTGTTATCACTTTCTGGCCTCCTCCCACACAGGCTGACAAGCAGCTCCTTCCGAAGAGCAGGTGGAATAACTCGGCTCAGCTTGTCAGCTGCTTCAAGGTCTCGCCGTTCATGGTGCCGGTGGCCTCGAACCGGCGACCTTCAGATGTTATCTTCAGGCAGTTGGAGGCTCAGCCCTCTAGACCAGACCTCCTGCCCTCCTGCTACCAACAATGTGTCAACTGGTAGTGTTCATAACATGTGCCGGCCTTCATTTTGTACACTAAGGGGAGGGGGAACATTGGAGTAATTGGTAGTAAAGAAGCAATGGGCAGGGAAGGAAAGTACAACCTGCCCATTTTCTATGCCAAATCCTGAACCCTTTAAAAATTTTAATTGGACTCTGACATGTGGCATTGTGCATAAGATATAATTAGCACTCCAGTAATCCTGCCCAGTCAGCAGTATCAGAAATCTCCACAATATTTGCTGGACAATGAACACAAATTAAAATCATACTTCTATTGTGTCACACATCAAGGGACGCAATTGCTATCTGCAGATTGTGAATGGTTCTTAGCTCTGAAAATATCCCTGGCATTCCTTTTAGCTCAGCTACGGCTCCTTTGATCCCGCATTAAGTGACAAAACTCAGTTCCCCTCCTTATACCGGATGATCCCAAATGAAAAGGCTCAGTACGATGGGATTGTGCAGCTGCTTCGGCATTTCGGATGGACCTGGGTTGGCCTCGTTGTCTCAGATGACGACAGCGGAGAGACCTTCTGGCGGATTCTCAAGCCCAGGCTCCTCCAGAGCCACATTTGCATTGCTTTTAGGGAAGTTGTTCCAACGCTCAAGTCCTTCTGGGGAGAAATGGAAAAGCAGATTCATGACCAACTGGAACGAACACGTTCTACCATCTCCTCAGCCAAAAGCAACGTGACTCTCGTTCATGGGGGGCTTCGTTCCATGGAGGGTTTGCGCAAGATTCTGTCAAAAAGTGAACATAATGAAATGAAACCAATAGAGAGGGTTTGGATCATAACAGCTCACTGGGATTTCTCTTCCGTATTCCATCTGGATCTGTTCACACCACAGTCCTTCAATGGCACTTTGTCCTTTGCACTCCACACAAATGAAATTGCAGGATATGCAGATTTTCTTGAGACATTATATCTTAAAGAATTTCATCATGTTGAGCTCCAGCTCTTCTGGATCCTAGTATTTCACTGTTCATTGCCTTTAGCTGACAAATATGTTCCAGCAGGAAAACGCTGCACTGGGAGGGAAAAATTGAGTAGCCTTCCCAAGTCCATATTTGATACAGGAATGCCTGGTCATAGTTATGGCATCTACAATTCTGTTTATGCTCTGGCACATGCACTCCATGCCATATATTCATTGAAGTCAAAGCAGAAATTGATGGGAGATAGAGGTTCATGGGACTTCAGGGATGTTCACCCATGGCAGGTAGAGTGGATTCTCCTATTAATTCAGTTTAATAAGAAGCGTCATACAGGTCCAGCCTTGTTATACATGGATTTTTTATACACAAATTTGACTCAACATGAATGGCCACTGCAAATGAGAAGGAATGTGCTGATCCCTGGAGAAGGGGAAAAATGCATCCCTTTAAATTCAGTTTAAAAAACTGACCAGTCCTTAAACAATAGCTTCCTTAATGAGAGAGAGAGATAGAGAGAGAGAGAGAGAGAGAGAGAGAGAGAGAGAGAGAGAGAGAGAGGGCAGCTGGCTGACAATCCATCAATCCTTCTCTCTCCAGGTGACCCCTCCCTTCCCCCTGAGCATGTGAAAGAAAGGTAATCACTTTGCATTGGTGAAGGGAGGGATTGAGTGAAGCGCCTTTGTAAGCCCATGCAGGACGACTGATTGATGGATTGTCTTCTTAATGACTCTTATCTTACATCACAAAGGTCAGCAAGGCTGTTTTTAAATCACCAGAGCAAAGAAACTTGGTTTTTTACTTTGATTTGCTATAGTGAGTTTTTTACATTCTATGTGAGTGCTTGGAACAGAACCCATGCAAATAATGAGGCTCAACTTGAAATTGGCAAGAGTACCTTGCCCTACTGCAGATATTACCGGCATCCTCTCTCTTTCCTGCTGGTTTCACATATGGCAAAAATGGAAGTGTTTTCTCAGTAATTTAACTAGGACTGGCAAAATCATCTTAGGTTTTGTGCACTCCCCTTTTGGGCGCAGTTCTAACCAACTTTCCAGGACCGAGATCAGGGCGATGCAGCTCCGAGTTAAGGGAACAAGCATTCCCTTACCTTGAGGACGCCTCCATGACTGCCCCCAACTGCAGCGTATGCCCCGCTGGCACAGCCATGTCAGTGCTGGAAAGTTGGTTAGGATTTGGGCCTTAATTCGTCTTCTCTAATGAGTCATTTCTAAGAAGACTACAGGGTGGGCCATAATTTGGACAAATTTGGTCGGAGTTAGGGAGTGTGTTTATGAATGTCATCCAGGACGGGGTGCATTTCCCCCACAGTCCGATCACTGATTTTCAGGGCATTCTTATGCATGTCTACACTTACAGGAAAGTTAGACTGCATTCAGTTGGGGTTACTTCCAGGCAAATGTGCCTCAGGTTGCAGTCTAATAACAATAAACATTAAATCACTTTTGGTACTTTTGTGATGGCTTGCACACCTTACACTTTTGGTACTTTTGTGAGGGTCGCACACCTGAGACTGGTACTGTGGCCCTGGAAGATTGGGCCATTACCTTATGTGCGAATTTAATAAATCAAAGAGTTTCAGGGAAGTTGCACTAGGTTTTGACCACTGAAAGCAGCTCATTCACATTTTTCTCACTTCCAAACTAGCTTCACTCCTTTCTGAAAAATGTTCACTTCAACAATAGTGTCGAGGAAGAAATATTCTTTGATGAAAACATGGATTTGGCAGCTCCATATGATATCATGAACACAGTCACATATCCCAATAAGTCCTTTCATAGAATCCGTGTTGGACAGATGGACCCCTGGGCTCCTGCAGGAAAAGAGTTCACCATCAACAGAAGTGCCATAGTGTGGAATCACAAGTACAACCAAGTGAGGATTTCTATTATCTTCCTGAATCGTAGAATCCACAGCAGAAAAAGATCAGAGGAAGGGTGTGCTCTGACCCAGAACCCTTCATTCTCGGTGCTGTTGTTGTCTCAGGCCCTGTTGCACCATGGTATTTTGAGTGTCACAGAGACTCTTTCAATCCCTCCTAGAACCTCAGTGGGTAAATAGGTTGAACTCAACATGACAGAACACAGGAAGAAATGGCTGGTTTCAGGTTCTCAATGTGATGCTTTTCTACTTGTTGATAGATGCTTCCACAGTCCACATGTGTTGACAGTTGTCCTCCTGGACACAGCAGGATTGTTCGTCAGGGTGCCCAGGTGTGTTGCTATGACTGCGCTCAGTGCTCTGAAGATAGCATCTCGGTCCAGACAGGTAAGTAAAAGAGTACAAAGTGACATCAACTCCTGCTGCCTCCACGCCCCTGTTCCTCCCCCTCTTCACCCAGTTTTGCCACTAACCACCTCTCCCCACCTTCCCTCCTATCCATCACCTGCCCCCACTGCTACCTTACTTGGTTCTGCAGGGTCTGTTTGGCTGAGCTGCAGCACTGCTGCCTCATGACGCAGCGCTCATAAAAATGGCCACCAATGGAGTGCTGCCTGCTCTGTTGGCCGCCATTTTCCAACAGTGGATGTGCCTTCCACTATTGTAAGAGGCTCCACGTGACAGCCCAATCCTGGTGATGAAAGGCTTGCCATAATCCATAGAGCAGATTATGATAATATTTAAATAACAGTATGTGGAAATATAACTAAATAAAATTACAAACTGTGTGCAAGTTCTCCTGTACTATATTTGCATGAATTTGCTTGTTATTTCCAGATGCAGAAGATTGCCACAAGTGCCCAGAAGATCACCACCCAAACAGGAAGCAGGATCAGTGCATCCCTAAAAGAATAACTTACTTGTCGAGTCAAGAGCCCTTGGGAATTACACTGATTTCCTTGGCTCTGTTCTTTTCTGCAGTCACTGGAATAGTGATGTGGGTCTTCATTCAACACCATGATACTCCCATAGTCAAGGCCAACAACTGGAGCATCACCTGTGCCCTCCTCTGCTCTCTGCTGCTTTGCTTCCTCTGCTCCTTTCTTTTCATTGGCCAGCCTGGGAAGGTGACCTGCCTTCTCCGTCAAACCCTGTTTGGCATCATCTTCTCCATTGCTGTTTCCTGTGTGTTGGCCAAAACCCTCACTGTGGTGGTGGCCTTCATGGCCACCAAGCCTGGAAACAGGATGAGGAAATGGGTAGGGAAAAGGCTGGCAGTGTTGGTCATCATACTCTCTTCTCTGACTCAGAGTGCCATCTGTGCAGTGTGGCTGACCACGTCTCCCCCCTTCCCAGAATCAGACATGCGTTCTCAATCCACTCAGATCATAGTGCAATGCAACGAAGGTTCACCCACCATGTTCTACACTGTGCTTGGCTACATGGGCTTTCTGGCCATCATCAGCTTTGCTGTGGCTTTCTTTGCCAGAAAACTGCCAGATACTTTCAATGAAGCCAAGCTGATCACCTTCAGCATGCTGGTATTTTGCAGTGTCTGGGTATCATTTATCCCGGCCTACTTGAGCACCAAGGGGAAATACATGGTGGCCGTGGAGATCTTCTCCATCTTGGCCTCCAGTGCTGGATTGCTGGGTTGCATCTTCATCCCTAAAATCTACATTATTGTTCTGAAGCCTGAACGGAATACCAGGGAACAGCTAGTAAGGAAAAAGGATTTTGCTACCTGACTGAAATTCTCTTTCTTCTTATTTGTCTCGTTATTTTCCCCCTCACTTTTATGGTTTGTCTTTTAAAAAAATTGTGAAGTCCAACTTCTTTGATGTTTGTAAAACACTTTGGAACATGCATAATAATAATAATAATAATAATAATAATAATAATAATAATAATAATAATAATAATAATAATAATAATAATAACAACAGGTATTTATATACTGCCTTTCTTGGTCTTTATTCAAGACTTTATTCAAGGCGGTTTACATAGGCAGGCTTTATTTAAATCCCTTATTAAATAGGGGTTTTTACAATTTCAAAGAAGGTTCTTTCTTTCAAGAACGATTCAAGATGTTTCAATTCCGATCTGGCTTCACATTCTGGCCTCCATCCTCCCACGCTCAGAGCAGATGGAATTGCTCGGCTTCAGCTTGTCAGCTGCTCCAAGGTCGCACGGTGCCGGTGGCCTCGAACTGGCGACCTTGTGGATGTTATCTTCAGGCAGACGGAGGCTCTACCCTCTAGACCAGACCTCCTGCATGCATTTAGTACATTAGAAAAGGTTCCTCATATGTCATTTTTTTGCCCAATTATTGTTCCAGTAGAGCCCTGCTCTTAACCTGATGAAAAAGAATGTGTATACACACACAAGCAAACACAGAGATAGATAGATAGATAGATAGAGAGAGAGAGAGAGAGAGAGAGAGAGAGAGAGAGAGAGAGAGAGAGAGAGAGGTTGATTACCCCTTATCTGGAATTCCAAAGTCCAGAATGTTCCAAAGTCTGAGTCTTTCGCATGCTGGCAGGACCTTGGTGGGAGTAGCACAAGACGTGCCAGGGCACAACCCAGCCAGGGAAGCCAGGCAGCACAGCACAAGTGGGAGGCTGCTACCAAGCAGAGGATTCTGGCCATGCTGCTGCCACCACTGGCATCCCATCCCTTTGCCACCAGGCTGCCTCCCTTTAGCCCTGTTTGGCTACAGTGCTCTTCAGCCAGGTCAATGGACAGCCATTTCAGCCAATGAGAGTGAGCCTTCTGGGTGTGACAGGGCCAAACAGCTCCCATTGCCTTCAGTGGCATCTCCTTTCATTCAGTTTCACGCAGGGTTTTTGTGATGCACAGGCAGCTCTTTCACACTGCTAAAATGACACTTGCAGAATCATGATCCTGATATAAAGTCCATCTTTCTTTCAATTAAACGTGATTTAGAAGAGAATTTCCATTAAAAGATAATTTCAGTGTAAGTAAATTGCAATGAGCCTGGCATGTGTGTCTTGAATCAGTATTGCTGGGTAGGTACTAAAGGCCTGGGTGCCTCGAAAAAGGCCACTGCTGATCCCGGAGAGTGCTTTTGGGTGGTAATGGCAGGGGGACTTTCATGGGCCCAGCCGGGCAGGAGATGCTCCAGGGTGGGGAGGTTGCAAAGGGTCTCCTGAAATAAAGACAGGCAGCTGGTAGCTTCAAAATACAGCAACACAGAAATGTTTGCACTTCAACAGATTTGCTGGTCTTCAAGTGGTGTGTGTGTGTGTGTGTGTGTGTGTGTGTGTGTGTGTGTGTGTGTTATGAGATAGAGGCTACAATCCTGTTGACACTTACCTAAGAGAAAGCCTTGTTGACTATAATGGGACTTACCTCTGAGCTTCCTCAACCCCTTTTCTGATGTTATTGAGAAAGCATTATTGGCATTTGATGAAATTCAGCATGGAGTCAGGATGGGATAGCTTAAAAGAGGAGAAAAGACAGCAGCTGGCTCTCTCCTCCAGCGTAGCACTGGAGGACTAAGTGGGAATTTATATGTGATAGGAAGTAATGTCCACTGCAGGCCATGCTTGAAACTGATATATGCATTATTTAATAAATTGTGGCTCTAACATCCTATAAGTGCCTTGTCTTCTGTGATTTATTGGAGGTGTGCAGGCAATTCATAAAG
Organism: Tiliqua scincoides; assembly: GCF_035046505.1. Lineage (NCBI taxonomy): Eukaryota > Metazoa > Chordata > Lepidosauria > Squamata > Scincidae > Tiliqua > Tiliqua scincoides. The sequence goes on along the minus strand of NC_089825.1, from coordinate 139,082,722 downwards.
TAAACCACAACTTTGTGGAAAAATGAAACCTTTCCCCATCTTTTGAAAACAAGTCTTGAGACTCTCAGTGTTTTGTGGAGAGTGTTAATGTCCCGGAACACACTCCAGCACTCTGTGTGGGTAGCAAGCTGGACAGCAGAATGTCAGAACATGGGATTCTGAAATAACCAGCAATCTCCAGCAAAGAGCACCTCAATGAGGTCAGGGTATGTAGAGAAAGTGAACTTGTTCATCTAATACATGGAGTAAGACTACATTTGAAAAGCCCCACATTGCAGGTTCGTGCCTAAATACTTCCAGCATGCCCTTGCATTTCTCTTTGCCATCAATGAGATCAACAAGAATGCCAAGCCGATGCCCAATGCCACACTAGGACACCAGATGTTGGACAATTCTTTTAATGCAAGAAGAACCTCTTGGAACACTCTGGAACTCCTCTTCAGCAAAGTGAAACTTTCCAATTACAACTGTGTCAGGGGGAAGAAGTTAATGGCTGCGATTGGTGGGCTCACTTCTCAAAACTCCATGCAGAAGGCCAACATCTTGAATGCCTACACAATCCCACAGGTATGTGTCTTCATAGGCATGTTTCTTCACAGGTGTGCACTTTCAATGCAGAGAAGTGGAGATCTGCTTCCAGTACCCTACCTGTACCCCCTCCAAGTGTGGAAGTTGACAGGACTACTCAGCAGAAGCTGCTGTCATTACAAATTCTGTGGGCTTCTTGGAATGACAGGGCCATGGCCTTATAATTCTAGTACAGTTTGCTTCACCTCATTACAGAGCATGAGCCCACTGTACTTTAAGCCATGAGTCAGACATGAGTCAATGCAATTCCTCTCATAGTTGCTTAGCATTCACTCCATGGTATAATTTTATGTGTGTATCAGTGCTCTCTGCTCCAATAGCAAGTTGTTGAAGGGTACATCTGTTGGAGTAGTGTTTTCTCTGAATGTAAGAAGAAATACACTGTTTAATAATGAAGGAATACATTTCTCGCTTTAAAAATATTCATCTCCCTGACTAGCTGAGCTATGGCGCTTTTGACCCCATGTTGAGTGATAAAATTCAGTTCCCCCTTTTCACCCGGATGATTCCAAACGAAAGCCTTCAGTATGCTGGAATTGTTCAATTACTTAATCATTTTGGATGGAATTAGATTGGCCTTTTCATACCAGATGACGACAATGGAGAAAATTTTCACCGACCACTGAGACTGAGTCTCCTCCAGAAAAATATCTGCTGCTGCACTGGTGCTCTGCACGCTTAGGATTGGGCCATCAGTTTAGTGGGAAGAGACCTCACATCTTAAGTATCTACAAGATTCCACAGGTACATGCGATCATCCATAGCTTCAGGACACACAGCCCACACTGTACCCAGTGCTGGGTGTGAGCAGGCTGGAGGTCTCCTCAGTGTAAGAGAACGTTTGTGGTACTAGGTTTGCAACACCCAGCACCAGCTGCTGCACTGGTGCTCTGCATGCTTAGGATTGGGCTGTCAGTTTAAAGGGAGGATTCCACTGGGGTTGGAAGGCTCTTGCAAAGCAGGTATTTTCCTCTTGCATATCTCCATCTCTGTTATAAATGAGCCATGAAAAGCAGAAAAACCACTGGCAGCAATGTGCACAGAAAGGTTTTAGCAAGCACCCCAACCCCTTCTTGTTGCTCTGCTCCTAAATCTCACCTGTATAAACTGCTTTTTTTGGGGGGGGGGGAGGGGAGGAAGTAATTGAGGTTCCCAAAGTGGCCACAGAAGGAGGCCAGGATGATGACATATGAAACCAGCAAGGTCAGGCAGTTAGGTAGAGTTATCAGGCCACCACTGACCAGCATGAGTTTCTCAACCACATAGATTTCTGCACAGGCCAGCTTGATTACCTGTGGGATGTCACAGAAGAAATTGTCCAGCACATTCGGTCCACAGAATGGTAGCTAGGCTATGACCACCATCTGGACAGTGGAATGAATGAAGGCTCCTGTCCAGCAAAATATCAGTAGACTGAAGCAGCGTTGCCGGTCCATGATGGCTGTATATCTCAGTGGGTGGCAAATGGCCACGTAACAGTTGTACGCCATGAGAGTGAGGACAAACATCTCTGCACCCCCAAAGAGGTGCAGACCAAACAGCTGGGCCATACAACCACCATAGGAGATGACAGAACCACTGTTCAAGAGGCTGGTCACTAACTTTGGGGCAGCCACTGAACCCATAGACATGTCAATAATGGACAGATTGGCAAGGAAGAAATACAAGGGGCTTTGATGGAGCTTGGGCTCAGACCACACAGTCACCATAATTAATAATAATAAATAATAATAACAGGTATTTATATACCGCCTTTCTTGGTATTTAATCAAGACTTTATTCAAGGCGGTTTACATAGGCAGGACTTTATTTAAATCCCTTATTAAATAGGGATTTTTACAATTTGAAAGAAGGTTCTTTCTTTCAAGAACCACTACATTCAGGTGTTTCATTCCGATCTGGCTTCACATTCTGGCCTCCATCCTCCCACGCTCAGAGCAGATGTAATAGCTCGGCTTCAGCTTGTCAGCTGCTTCAAGGTCGCACGGTGCCGGTGGCCTCGAACTGGCGACCTTGTGGATGGTATCTTCAGGCAAATGGAGGATCTACCCTCTAGACCAGACCTCCTGCCCTAATTAGGAAGATTCCCCAGAAGGGAGGTGGTGTAGCAGGCCAAGACCAGGACAAAAAGAAGGAGCTGTGCAGTGTGGGAACAGGAGAAGTCCATCCATTCATGTTGATGTTTGGTTCTGGTGCAGTTTTAAAAAAATGGAGTAAGTGAGCAATATTCCAACCTGGACACAAATAGCCCATTTTAAATCATTTTAGTCCAGTAATGTATTACCTGACTTTCAATGTATCATGCTGTGCCACCGCCCCAAATTATGAATAAAATCAAGACGTTTTCGCTCTTCTTTCTTTAGTTCTCAAATTCTAGACGCTTCCAGGCTCCTTCCTCTCGTTACAACATACAAACAATGGTTTCAAGCCAATATTCATTGTTGTGTGTGCATGTCAAAATGGAAAGACAAAAAATAAACTTGTGTTAAAATAATTGAATTATTAGACCCATTAGTTTTATTTGCATCTCGTTGCTTATCAGGACCAATTTCATTATTTCTGCAAACCAGAATGCTAACTGTGGTGGTGACAGCAGGGCATCAAATCAGGCCATCCTAAAAGTTTTATATATTATATAGAGAGTCGTCTGGTTCATTATTTATATGAATTTTATAGAGAGTCCTCTGGCCTGATTCTGTCCTGGGCTAGTACTGGTCTCCTACACACTGCCTGGGAGACAGCCATCACAAACATGCTGTAAGACTTGTCACAGTGACCAGGAGAAAGAAGGCACTGATGCAGAACCCAGCACTGGTAGGTGCTGGGCCTTCATGCTGGTCAGAAGACCAGCAGTAGCCTGCAGCAGGAAGTTCCACACCTCTCATGCTCATGCTGTAGCACATGCTCTGCATTCCATCTACTCTTCAATATCCAAGCATAGATTAAAGGGAACTGGAGGCACAGGGGTTGTATGGGCTGTTCAGCCATGGCCAGTAGGAGTTTCCTGTAAGCCTCTACTGTGTACGGTCATGGATGGACTTGGATCCACTCTTGCAGTGCAATTGGACTGAGCGAGAAGTGAGACAATATTTTCACTTTAGTTTATCTAAGCCCTAGACCTTTCCATTTGGAAAGGGACTGGCAGCCCAATCCTCTGCATGTCTACTCAGCAGTAAGTCCCATTAGAGTCAATGGAGCTTACTTCCAGGAAAGTGTGGATAGGCTTGGGTTGTTAATTGCCTGCAGCATCAACCATGTATTAACCGTTTTTAAGCTCATTCTTAACAGTGAGGAACCCAGTTGAGACAGGCTGTCCCTCGGTTCTGCTACTATGTTGATCACCTCTGAACAGAATGTCACAATATTAGTATGTCTACAGTGGTTTAGCTTGTGGGAGGCAGGCAGTACCATGTGACACACTTGGGGACGGTGATACTATGAGTGGCCTAAACTGTGGATACTTTTGTATTTTTGAATCATGCCATCATGATGTATATCCTTCGATAGGTAACTTAATGCAAAATGTAATGAAACAAACCATGTTATCTGTTTTCTGTCAAACATTCTAGCCAAATAACCAGAAAAGGAAAACACAACTGCCTTATGTAACAAAAAGTGAATATCTTTAACTCAAAACCAACCAATGAGACTTGGGGTGCAATCCTAACCAACTTTCCAGCACTGACGTAGCTGTGCCAATGTGGCGTGCCCGGCATCCTGCAGTGGCGAAGCGGTCAAAGGGGCCTCTTCAACATATGGGCATGTTTGTTACCTTACCTTGGGGCTGCATTGCAGCTAGGTCAGTGCTGGAAGGTTGGTTAGGATTGTGCCCTAATTGTTCCAAGAGCAAATGAGGTGTGATAAAACAGCATGAAACCCATAAGTGTTAGTCTGAGTCAGCTCTAATTTCCATGGATCAGAACTCACACTAGCACTCCTATTCTTTTGTGTGTGTCAAGTTTGCCACTTGTTCTTTGTTGTTGACATTTGTTGGGTGACCTGGAATGTTGCATAGTAAAATAAATAAATAAAGTTAATGGGGCTGACACTAACACCAGTCATGTCACTAGTGGGACGTTTGGGTGCTCTTAGTCACTGGCTGAGTTGAAGATAGTTTGTCACTTTTAAGTTATTCACTCTTAAAGTGGACCCCAGAAGCTGGTGGGGACAGGATCACAAAGAGGGGGGCATGTTGGGGAGGGGATAACTTTGGGGATGGAAAGTTTCTTATCTTGGAAGTACGGAGATGAGTAGAGGAGCAATAGACTGAAGGATTCCTATTTGGGGTTATGAAATGAATTGTGAGTTCTGGTGGAAATGGGAATAGGAGGAGGGGGTGAGAATAACTCTCAGAAAGTTTTACTATGTAAAGTTTATAATAATCAAAGATTAAAAAATGTTCTCGTGGGTTTTGCTTCCATGCATGGTCTTTCAGGTCACACGGAATTCCTGCAGCTTGTTGATTAGGAGGAGGGGTTGCAAGTTAATGTGGGGCATGGGGGACTTTGTGTGTTGTTGGTGCCTGCCTTAGATGACTTTAAAAGTGGGTTCCAAACATTAATGGTGGACTACAGGTCTATCCGTGGTTATTAACCATTCTGCCTACAGTGAACCTCCAGGTGCAGGGGCAGGATATCACCGAGTACTAGCTGCAGAGACTTTCAGTCCCTGCTTGTGGGGAAACGTTCAATGCCTTTATTTTCTGGCCTTGATGATTATTCATTTCATGTCATGACTCCTACTGAAAATAATTTTGTAGTATACAGGGAACGGTGTCAAAAATGTATGGGGCCCGGATGTCCAATGACCTAGCTATGCATCTGCTTATACTAATCACAGTCTCTGCATTGCCAGAAGGCCAAGGTGGCAGGTTCCAGTGATCTCAAGAGAACTCCTGCTCCACAATTGACCCCGGTGTTTTATTTTTCTTGTCCTCCAATCAGCTTCACCACTTTCTGAGAAACGTTCGCTTCAACGATAATGCAGGCGAAGAAATATTCTTTGAAAATGGGGAACTGGCAACAGGTTTTGATATCGTCAACATAGTGACATTCCTCATTCACTCTTTCTGTAGAGTCAGGGTAGGAAAGAAGGACCCCTGGGCTCCTGAAGGGGAAGAGTTTGCTGTTAATGGAAGCTTCATTGTGTGGAAACAGAAGTTCGATCAGGTGGGAAAGATCTGAATGCATTTTCTGAGCTACAGTTGCATAGTTGTAGAGGAACTCAGAAGTACTCTTCAGTAGATGCCTGGGAATGCATATTCCTGTACATGATGCACTTACTCTGAAGCAAGCCCTATGGTATTCATTGGGATTTACTCTGGATCTGCCAGCCCTCTGTGGTTATAGTGATGCAAGAGTAACACCTAAATGTGGCTAACTTGTTATAATGTTTATGCTTGTAGACTAGGATGAATAACATGGATAATATATGCCAAACACTCATATGTGCAGGCACATGTTATCCATGCTCTTTTGTCCCCTTGTTTGTCAATCTCTTCATATGAATTTTCAGACTGAATTGATTATGGTGATGAGAAGAAGTGGTATGTAAAGTAACTAAAGGAAAACATCTGGGGACTGAAGGATTCTATATGTAGAACAATATTGTAAAGACCCTCATTGGAACTAACTAGGACAGCCCACCTATGTAAACCATCTTGAGTAATATCTGATGAGAAAGGCCTTATATAAATACAGGTGTGCGCCACTTAATGACAGGGACACGTTCCCTGATCCCTGTTACGTGATTAGGTCATTAAATGAACATTCAGTCCAATCTATTGCCTTTGTTGTGGAAACAGGCACCCCCTGCCAGACAGTAGCTGGCTGCACAGGCTACAGGAGACAGATGGCCTCTTCTTTGCATTAAGAGCCTCTCTGTTGTGTAGACAGACACTCTGCTGCAGGCTACGGGAGATGGTGATTGCCTCCTTAAGAGCACCATCATTGTGCATTGACCACCGTCATATATGCAATCAGTCATTAAGTGAACTGTTGTTAGGCAGCGCATGCCTGTATAGAAGTAAATCAATACCTATAAGAGGTCAGAGGAGCTCATGAGATGTGTGTCATAACTGTATTCTCGTGCAGAACAAACCAAACCAAACATCACAGCAATGAGAAAACAGTTGATTTCCATGCTAACCCTTTCTCCTTGGGGTTTTTTTTGAAGATGCTGCCCCGATCGACATGTACTGAGAGCTGCCATCCTGGACAGACAAAGGTGGTACGCCAGGGGGAGCAGATCTGTTGCTATGACTGTGCTCAGTGCTCTGAAGGGAGGATTTCCAGCCAGCTGGGTAAGTGAAGAAGGTGATGCTCCATCCAATCGGTGTTGCAGAAGTTTGTGGAAATGAGCTGCTCAAAGGTCTTCCAGCCCAATCTTTTCTTTCCCAGCACTCAGAGGAACTGTGGCGTCCAGGAACTTTTGTCCCCTTTCCCCGAGGAATGTTTCCCCGAGGAATGAGAAGCGATGGGGCTTCTCATGTTTGCACCAGCTATTTTGCTGGCACCGATGTGAGAACCTTCATGTCAAGCTATTAGGTCGGACACAGAGGATAGGATCTGGCGGAGGAGGCCTCAGAGATCATTATGCCTTGAAGAAACAGGCTGATGGCCAAGATGGGAGAAATAGTCAACGTGATACAGTGCTGGTCCTGACATATCATGAGAGCTTTATTCTAGCATCCTGGTGAACTGAGTGAGCTAAGAATCTGGATTAGCCTGGTGAGATTCTCCATTTACGTAACACATTCCCTCTCTGCCTTAGCTGCAAGTGGGCATACTAATAATTATTGAAACAACAGCACAATCCCATGCATGTGTATGCAAAAGTACCATTAAGCTCAATGTGATGTGCTCCCAGGGAAGTGTTTATAGGATATCAATATGTTCCATTGAATTCAGTGGGACTTATTTCTGAGTAGTCATGCACAGGGTTATGTGAGAGCAGCAGTTCACAAATATTTTGGTTTCTGGAACCCTTTAAACTCCTAAAAGGAGTCTCTGCATGTGTAGTGTCTCGGGTAGCCCCTGAGCACCTGTGCATTTACAGAGTGTTGCAGCACCAAATGCCTTGCAGACATTTGAAAAGGTTTCTCAATGCAATCATCTTCCTGGTAATTATCTAAATCATTGCCTTCCTTAGAGAAGTCCCAGGGATAATCTGAAGCTACTTGCAACATTCATAACAAAAACAGTGGACTGTACCTTGGAAGCTGAGGATAAAATGTTCATTTAAGCTTTTGAAAAGCCAGCTGCATGAGGCAGATGCTGGGTATTCACTGCATACAGCCAGGTGTCTGTCGCTGGAGTATGAAGACCTCATGTGAGAAACGTGGCAGTGGGGATTCGCTCAGCCCCTCTACGGTCATTTCTGCTTGTGATTGATGGTTGTGTTCATAGTGCCTCGTGTGTGGAAGTCACTGGAAATTGGTAGAATGCTGTGGGGCTGAGGTTCAGACATGCTGCTGTTCAGATGGTCAACAGTGCTGCTGCTACTGCTGCAGCTGCCTTACGGTGTCATCAACCACTGCCACTCCAGGGGGCGTTGGCAGAAGAGAAGCTATCAGTCTCCAGACATAACTATTGCTGTCTTTGCCTCTCTTGCAAATGTTGAGCAGAAAGATCTCTCTCTTAAAGAAACTCCAGTTGTGTCTTCCCTGAAAGGAACGTAAGTTGGGTTATGGTTTGGATTAAAATTCAGTGTTGTAAATATAGAAAAATTACTCGGGATTACATACTTTGGGACTGGTGGCAATAGGGGCAGAAGTGGTGGCATGAAGTTCAAGTTCACAAATGCAAAAAGACCCCAGCAACTAGAGAACTGGAATGTCAAGATGAACACTAAATATTGTTATTGTTATTATTGTCATTGTTGTTATTAACACTAGGCTGGACCTCTTTCGATGAGCCATGCTCATTATCCTTGTGCAAAGAAGTTTTTTTGCAGGAAGGAACATAAGATTTGGTTATGTGAGCTGCAGCCGGTGCTCTAAAGTGGTTTTGCTAGTGGGTGTACTTTTAAAGACACGTGGAACAGGAACACACATGGAGGAAAGCTAATAGGCATGCAGGTTCGAGTGTGGCGGTGAACAGCACAACTTAGTGGAATGACACACAAGAGCTATGGGGCACAATGGTGACAGTGTAACAATAGATCACTTTTATTGTGGGGATAATAATGCAACAGCAAAAATGTGCACTCAAAATACAAAGCAATACAGTGTATAGGATATTTTCAACCTTTTTCAGCTCATGGCACACTGTCAGGGGTGTAAAATTGTAAAGACTCACGATAGGTTCTTAGAAAAGGCACACCCAGCTGCCAGTTAGAGTGCCCACATCACCCAGGGGCCTAATAAATGACCCTCCCCAAACATCCACGGCACACATGCAGATCATGCATGGCACACCAATGTGCCACTCACACAGGTTGAAAATTGCTACAGTGTATTAACTACTCACTCATACAACTCGGCATAATCTTAAGCAGTTGCTAGGGCTGCAATCCCATAAACACTGACCACATGTTCATATCATATGTTGAATGCTTGGGGCTGATCTCAGGCCTCCCCCTTAAATGATTCCAACCTAGACAAGAGTCCTGGACTCAGACATGTCAAGGAGAACATGATGGAGGTGCTAATGGTGTCATCAACTTGGCTGCAAATGTGAGAAGAAGCTAGAGAGGCTTAGTGAGTCACTGGCCAGGATTGTCAAAGGTGTTCTATCTGTATCTGATACAGGAGTTTGAAGAGTTGCAGGAATCATGGGGATAGTTTTGACCCCGAATGAACACACACACGGTTCTTTGGATTTTGGAGAGGCAATCAAACAGGCGACAGGAGAATTCAAAGAACTTCTTAATGTTTACTCGTTTGCAAACGGGACCTCCACACCCTTGGAGGACCCCGAAGCATTACAATAATGCAGGTTTTATAGGGAAAAATGACATACAGGCAGACGCCCAAAACAACATTTGGCATGTTATCAGTACAGGATGTTGATCTGAGGATGGCAATTCAATACACATTGGCAGTTTGTTTACAGAGATATCCGTTAGAGGGGGTCTGGCACTCTGACTCATCGCTTTTACCCTAACCTTTTTATCCTCGTTTGTTGATTGCCCTTGTCTGGGACCTTTCTGTTCACCCTTGGAGGCTCATATCACAGTTAACTGGTTCTCTGAGAGGGATAGCTTTTTTGGTCAGGGAAGAGCCTTATGGGTGAACTGGGCATCTTGGGATATTTCCATATTGTGAGCTGGGCATATTGTTATCAGTTTTCCCCCCTGAAAACAGAAAGGAGAAAGGGGGACAGAAAAGAGGTGGAATTTTAGCAAATTAGTGAAAGTTAGGGTATGACTGGAGGGAATTTCCTTAATTACCCAGGATGCAGGTAAACTGGGCCAGCAGTGTCAGCTAAAATGCATATTAGCTCCTTGGTGCCAGAGCCTGTCTAGCAACTTTCAAGTGAAGTTTACCTAAGTTAATGCTAAATACAGGTATAATCCAAAGTTTTGGTACAAAATACAGAAGTTACTGGAATTACATTCAGGAAAGCAAACACAAACTGAAGATACAATGGAAAATAATAGAAAGAATAGGAAATAAAAATGCTACACTAAAACAACTTCATCCAAAGAAATCATACATGCTCATAACAGCTCATTATTCATCGGCCGTGAGTCCCCTCAGCAGGTCCAACTCCAACATATTCTTCAGCATCAGGTGAGCAAGGTGTTCTTCATCTTCCAGCAGCTGTCTTCTAGGCGACGTAGTGTATAATCAGTGACCTGACAAGCTTGTACCTCCCATGTTGAATCTCCATCTGTTCATCTGGGGGCATGTGGCGAGGGACCGGTGTAACCTCTGTCTTGCCATCTCTTTCTTCAGTGAGTGTACACAGGTTGAGGAAAAGAGGTATGGTCTCCTTCGCAGCCAAGTTGCCTCCACCATTTGTCTCAGTTCAGAGGAGCACAGGCAGGAACCATCTTCAGGTCTGCACCAGCATTGGTTGGAAGTTAGGTCCATGTAGCGCTGGACTTGCGTGAGCTTGTCCAGTGGATGTGTTGGTTGGAGTTAGCTGCACTGACCGTGCTTTGGAGCTCACTGCAGATGATAATGGTAAAGCACTCATGATTTCTGAGTATTAAGCAGAAAAGAAAAGTTAGCAAAGCAAAACACATACTCAAGGGGTCAATGTGGTTTCTTAAGCAGTGTATTTCAGGGTACACTTTCTCTGCGTTGGAACACATTCGAGACATCTCAAAAGGATATACGGTATTGGAAATGGGAAAAGTGCAAAAGAGAGCAACTAGGATGATTGCTGGGCTGGGGCACCTCCCCTATGAGGAAAGGCCACAGCGCCTGAGCTCCCTTAGCCCAGAAAAGAGACACCTGAAGGGGAACATGATTGAGACATACAAAATCATGCATGGGGAGGACACAGTGGACAGAGAGATGCTCTCCGTGCACTCTCACATAACACCAAAACCAGGGGACATTCACTCAAAATTGAGTGTGGGGAGAGATGAGTTAGGACAGACAAAAGAAAATATTTGTTTACTCCGTGTGTGGTAGGTCTGTGGAACTCCTTGCCACAGGATGTGATGGCGGCATCTGGCCTGGATGCCTTCAAAAGGGGATTGGACAAGTCTCTGGAGGAAAAATCCACCACTGGCCACAAGTGATCATGTGTATGTGCACCCCCCTGATTCTAGAAATGGGCTATGTCAGATGCAAGGGAGGGCACCAGGGTGCAGGTCTCTTGTGCCCCTACATTCAAACAGTTAAACACAACTAGCATAGCTATTAGCACTTGGAATAAATTAAAGGTTAAAGTTATTTTTGACCCTTGTTACCAAAACTTTTTAGTGAACTTGATCTTAGATGTTCAGGTCCTTTCTTTGTTTTCTCACCCTCCTTTGCCTAGACACTCTTGTTGATATCAAACGTTCAGATACTGCACATACTTCAGACTCTTTTAGCTGCTTTGGTCTCAAACAAAGATAAGATGCAACAATTTACTAAACATAGGAAACTTAAAACATTGTGAGAATAGCAGTTCAGGGAGTGCAATATTGGAATAGTGGCAATTTGCTAGCTTTAAACCTGCACACATACATTGATTTACGACAATAAACAACAATAATACATATTGTGACTTCTGCCAAAACACCATGAAGGCACTCTGTACATGTATGGTTCTTCTGGAGAAGGTGACAGGCCAAGCTTTGTCTCATAGCCTATTACTGTAGGAGTCCTCTTTAGATTTGAGAAAATACAATCAATTGTTTTGAGAGAGATATGTCAGTTGCTTGGCTATGTCTGGTACTCTGAGTCAGTTTCTCTTAGCTCAAAGTTCCTTTGGTCAGACCACATGGCCCTTAATTCTATTTTCCCTCTCTCTCTTTTTCTTGGACTGTTCAACCTTAAAGGGCTGGTGTTGTTACAGAACTCTGTACGTGGCCTGCTTGTTGGTTGGTTTGCTGTAGGAACTAGAGAAGAGGTAATAACAGTACACAAATACAAATACAGTAGCAGAAAGACACTGTGCTAACTTTGCTTACATTCTTGTTGAGCACAGAAGGTTAGGTGTTTTAACACATTCTCCACAGACAAAGTAAACAGGTTGTCCAGGGCTACCTCTGATTGAGTGCAATTTCTTATCATTAAGACAGAGGAAAACTGGAACACATCATGAACTTTACATACTACAGTCAGCCAAATCTGACTTTTTTTTTTCTTTTCTTTTCTTTTCATATTCAGAACTCTTTTGATTCCCTGGGGGCTGGAGAGAACCTGGGTTTTTTCCTTCAAGGAGGACACAAGTTGGTCCTGCAAATACTTGCACAGTTCATTCCTCTTCTATTTTCTTTCTCTTCCCCCCCTTTTTTTTCTTAACATATAAGTAGAATTAAGAGAATGCAAAATTTTAATTGCACCACAATACTTTTTACAATGGGGTGAAAGCTTAACATTAAGAGATTATTTGCTGAGGGACTGTAACCCTTGAAAATATCCATCATCGATGGAACAAAACATTTTGTCCAATTATCTTAGGGTTATTCTTCATGTTCCCTCCCTCTTGGATGAGGGGGGGGGGTTTGTGTGAAAATAAAGCACATTTGATAAGAGTACTCTTACATGTTTAAAAACAGAAAAAAAGGAACCATGGTACCAAAAATGATAATGAGCTCAATATACAAAAATAATAAAAAATTGTTGCAACGAATATCAGGCCTATTACAGAAAGGAAGTCAACAGACATATGGACTTCAGATAGACTTCACTATAAGTAGAAAAAAACAAGAACAAAGACAGACAAAGCGCTTCTTTCATACCACACACACACATCCAACAAACATATAGAACATTTTAGTATTTATATGTATATAAGCAGAGAACATAAGTAGAATTAAAAGAATTTGTCATGACAATCTTTCCTTTAGAAAAAGAAATACTTCATTAGTATTAAACCAAACTAAAATATATACAGATATAGGCGTCAGGGCTTAGTTCCTGTAAAGGAAATGAGATTACGTAAATTTGTCCTCTGGAGGGCAAATGCTGTTTTCTTTGTCTTTATTTGTTGCTGAAACAAAAAGAGTTAAAACAAAAGATAGCCATTGCAAAGTTAGGCATTTAGAGGCTTTTTCCTTGTTCCCTAGGAACAATGCTTCTTAGTTGCTGGAACACACACACAAAAAAAGGGTTAAAACAAAAGATTGCTACTAGTTTGCACTCTGTGCATGCCTTGAGGCACAAAGGCTAGGAGGGTTTCTCCAGCTTTCCTTTCTCTTGGAGGGGGGGAAACAAAAAGCACAGACTTCCTGCATTTCATACCTGTGAAATCCAAAAGTTATTAAGAATGATTAAAGGTAGTATTTAAAGAGAAACACACTTTTGACAACTGTCTAGGTTGGTTGCAGCTGCAATTAGTCTTTTTTAGTTACCTAAATAGGTAGGAAGCAAATCATGGTTATTATTGTAGCTGGAAACTATACTTTAGGGTCTCTCTAAATCATTCTGAGCATTTTTAGCTTGTATTCTGACCCCTAGGGTCTCACTGACTCAGTTTTGCTGATCTATATAATGGGCACCTATATTGTCTTGCAGGCTGTGTTTCTTAAGCAAACATGCAGTGCAGTTTGTTCTTACGTAAGTGCATTAAAAAACACTAAGTTCAAATGAGCCTGATTCTGAGCACCCATGAACAAGACAGCGAATTGTATCTTGTCTCTCAGAAAAGGGAAGGCATAACACATCATATGAAATTGCCAAGCAGATAAAAGGGAGGGATGTCAGGAACACTGAGGGGAAGGGGCAGGCAAGCAGAACACTGAGTACTTTGGAGGAGAGAAGGAGGGGGCCTTGTTGAAACTCAGGAAAGATTCAATGTCTAATGCCTTCCTGAAACTAAGGAGACCTGGTTAACAACATATGGAAATTACCTTTTGCTGAAAGGTACTGAGCTGGTCAGTAATGCACCTATTCAGAAGGGTGGGGTTTCCCCTTCCCAGAGACTCAAAGTTATCCAATATGCATTTCAAAGGGTTTCTTCCTTCAGGCCTAGGCTCTGAGTGCCTCATCTTAATTGTCACACGGGCTGGCCTCCTGCCTGGGAGCCTCCTGCCTGGGGTCTCAACTGGACCGGCTGCCCAAAACAGTGACTCACTCATGGCCAATCCTTCAAAACCTTGGGGTTTGCTGCCTTGACACACACACACACTCATATTCTCATTCGTATCTCAGTCACACAACACTCAGTCAGGCAGAGAACCACGTGGCCTTGCTCTGAAGCCACGGAGATGGGCAAACACACACAACACAGCAAAATGTACAGTAATACAAACACAATCACCCTCCCCACTGAGGTTTCCCACTAAAACCTCCCTTCAAACTTCAGGATCCCCACCCTGGGAACCCACAGAGAATTCTCACATAAGCGCACTGTACCTTCCCGCAGGTGAAGTTCCGTTCTCCTGGGCTCTTTCTTGCGCAGAAGGAGACAGATTCAGAGACAACCCAGCGCCAGGACACACACAAGGGGTGCAGGAGCCGACTCATTTTATCTTCTGGTGGTGCGCTGTCCCCTACAGTGATTTCGTCTTGATCCTTGCAGAGCCTTGCCTTCCAATCCCAGTCACGGCACCATAAACTGACCCCTAATGAACACACACACGGTTCTTTGGATTTTGGAGAGGCAATCAAACAGGCGACAGGAGAATTCAAAGAACTTCTTAACGTTTACTCTTTTGCAAACGGGACCTCCACACCCTTGAAGGACCCCGAAGCATTACAATAATGCAGGTTTCATAGGGAAAAATAACATACAGGCAGACGCCCAAAACAACATTTGGCATGTTATCAGTACAGGATGTTGATCTGAGGATGGCAATTCAATACACATCGGCAGTTTGTTTACAGAGATATCCGTTAGAGGGGGTCTGGCACTCATCGCTTTTACCCTAACCTTTTTATCCTCGTTTGTTGATTGCCCTTGTCTAGGACCTTTCTGTTCACCCTTGGAGGCTCATATCACAGTTAACTGGTTCTCTGAGAGGGATAGCTTTTTTGGTCAGGGAAGAGCCTTATGGGTGAACTGGGCATCTTGGGATATTTCCATATTGTGAGCTGGGCATATTGTTATCAGTTTGCCAAGACGAATGGCCCAGTGTGATCCAGGCCTTGTGCTGACTGCACAAATGGCTGGAGGCAAAAGGAGTGCAGATCCCATTCCAGAGCAGGTGGGTCAGCAGAGGAGGTGCTCCGAGGAAGGGTCAGGCTGGGAGGCATGTCGAGGGTGAGCCTCAGTGACAGTGGTGGTGCCAGTAGGCTAAGCCCCCAGACTGGGTCAAATGCAGTCGCTTGGATCTACTCAGATCTATGTCAGCAGCAAAGCTGGTTTCTTAAAAGACGGAAGAGTTTAAAATGTAGAAGGAAATAGATCAAAAGAGGCAAAATGGATACTTGATTAGAGAGACACACTGTCCAATCCCATCCCCTGCCACTCTAAAGGTGGAGGTGCACACTGCATGCTCTGGGGGGAGCTGGAGGTTTCTGGTGGTGCACACACACAGTCGCTAGGCACTCACGCTCCATTGCATGCGCTGTCACTGATTCTGTCGTGGAGAGGAATTCCAGTGGCGGAAAACTAGCTCTATCAACAGAAGGTGCCCATAGGATTGGGCCTTAGGGCTGCATGGCTATTCACATTGACCTGGAAGTAACCCCAACTAAACACAATGAGGAGACATGCATATGGTGGCAAAGTAAAGAATCATAGAATCTTAGAGCTGGAAAGGACCTAAAGGGTCATCTAGTCCAACCCCTGCCTGGAAGCAGGAAATCCTCTTAGAGCATCTCCAAAATAAAACAAAACCAGTTTTTAATGAAGCAATCCCAGCACTATAAGGGGATCTGTTTGTCACTTTCTACCCTTGAAGGTCATCAAGGCATGAGCAAAGGGCTCTTCCATGACAGAAACCTCTCAAGCCAGCCTTCCCTTCTCAGGATTTGGGGAACTGAAGCTCCACTTTTCTCATTGGCTTGTTCCAGGAGAAGAAAATGTCATCCTGTTCAACCACACTTAGACTATGGGAAGATGAGTGGACACATCCAGCGGGCCAGGTGATCAGATCCCTTCTGACTTCTGTTCAGAAGGAACTAGTGTGATAGGGTTATATTATTGTCCATCTCTTTTTCTTGTTGGGCCATCAAAAGATGTTACCAGGAATTCCTTGCCTGTAACTGGGCATAGCGAGAGCTAGAAAGTTCATAAAAGCAGAGCTGCATATGGGCCCATCAACCTGATTTTAAGCACAAGTAAGGGCTATGCAAAGAGCATGAAGCATTCCCATTCACCATACTGAATATGAACCAGAGCCTAAGACTACATGATTGTCTCATTTCAGCCTAATTCCGAAGAACTTCCAGCATCCCCTTGCCATGAAGTTTGCCAGCTTCGAAATCGAGAAAGATGTCAACCTCTTGACAAACAAGACATTGAATTTTTTATTGATTGAAAATGCTAACAATGCCAGGGGGTCCTGTTTTGCAACTATGCATCTCCTTTTCACACATCAGGGGCATCCCCTTAATTACGTCTGTAGCAAGGATAAGAAACTCATTGTCATCATTGGGGGGCTCATTCCTCAAAATTTGAAGCTGATGCCTCACATCTTAAATATCTACAGGATCCCACAGGTAGGTATGTTTCATAATCAGGAGAGAGGTACGGCCACTTGGATTGCTAGGAGAGCAGACCATCTGGGCTACAACAAGTGAAGACAGAAGACTCAGCTCTGCCCATTTAGCGCATACCTTGGAGTCAAATGTTAATCAAGTGTTGTGTGAGAATGTCAAACCCTGATTACGTTTTTAAAAAGCCACTTTAAGGAGGGAATAAGTTGTACTGAATTAGCAGCAAATCTACGTAGGCAAAATATTTTCTCCGATACCTTACCTTGAGGAGGCCTCCATGAAAGCCCCACATTGCAGGATGTAGTGCATAATCGAATGACAGCTGAATCAAAACTGGAAAGTTGGACAGGATTGGGTCCTGAGAGCCCAAGCCTATGCCTGTCTACTCAGAAGTAAGTCCCATGATAGTCAATGACACTTGCTCCCAGGAAAGTGCGGAAAGGATTGTAGGCTGAATGACTAATCCTAATCCTTTTGGTCATCCTGCCCAAAACACTACACCCAAAATTGAGACTTCCACATTTTCCATACAGGATAAAGTACAAAAAGATCTACTATATAACCTGCCAGGCATGTGAGAGAGGACCTTTTTATTTAGGAATAATGGGAGATGTTTGTCTGCCCTAAAAAGCTCATTGCCTTTCCCCTTAGCTCAATTATGGCTTCTTTGACTCTGCACTGATTGACAGAACTCAGTTCCCGTCTCTGTACCAGATGGTCCCAAATGCAAGATCTCAGTACACTGGGATTGTTCGACTGATTAGACATTTCAAATGGAACTGGATTGGCCTCCTCGTTTCAGACAATGACACTGGAGAAACATTTCTGAGGACTCTCATTCTCAGGCTCCTCCAAAACAACATTTGTGTGGCTTTTACAGAAGTTCTTTCAGAACTAAAGACATTTGTGGAAGAGAACGAACCCTTTTATGACCGTTTAGAAGGAGTAAGATCTATTGTCTCTATGTCCAGGAGCAACGTGATTGTTGTACATGGAGATTCACTATCTATGGAGAGTTTGCGATTTGTTCTAGTAGTATATGAAAATGGAAAGCAAGACCCAACAGAGAAAGTTTGGATCATGACATCTCAGTGGGATTTTGCAACCGTATTAAACCCGCTTTTATTCACACCCAAATCCTTCAATGGTACCTTGTCCTTCACACCCCACACAAAGGACGTGCCTGGATATGAAGACTTCCTTAAGGCAATAAATCCACATCAGCCTCCGTTTTCTTTCTTATACGAGTTTTGGTCAATTGCATTTCGGTGTTCACTCCCCAAGTTCAACTGGTATCTACCAAACACAGGGAACTGCACTGGGGAGGAGAAGCTGAGCAGTCTCCCCAGTTCCATATTTGAAATGAAAATGTCCGGTGAGAGCTACAGTATCTACAATGCTGCTCATGCCGTAGCACATGCTCTCCAATCCATGTACTCTTCAATATCCAAGCATAGATTAAAGGGAACTGGAGGCACAGGGGATGTTTGGGCTGTTCAGCCATGGCAGGTAGGATTTTCCTGTAAGCCTCTACTGTGTATGGTCTCCCCTGCAATCCCATGGATGGACTTGGATCCACTCTTGCAATGCAACTGGACTGAGCGAGAAGTGAGACAATATTTTCACTTTAGTTTGTCTAAGCCCGAGTCCTTTCCATTTGGAAAGGGACTTAATTTAGAGGAGCAGTAGATTGAAGGATTACTATTGGGGTTATTAAATGAATTGTGAATTCTGGTGGAAATGGGGACTGGGAATAGGAGGAGGGGGTGAGAATAACTCTGAGAAAGTTTAACTATGTAAAGTTTATAATCATCACATACAAAAAAATATTCTCGTGCATTTTGCTTGTATGCAGTCTTTCAGGAAATGTTCACAGTATATATTTTCTGGCCCTGATTATTATTCATTTCATGTCATGACTACTACTGAAAATAATTTTGTCATATACAGGGGGAGGTGTCAAAAATGTATGGGCCCCAGGTGTCCAATGACCTAGCCTTGCGACTCCATGTATAATCAGAGTCTCTTCATTACCAGAAGGTCAAGGTCGCAGATTCCAGTGATTTCAAAAGAACTTTTACTCAACTGTTTACCCCTAAGTATTATTTTTATTTTTCTCCAATCAGCTTCACCACTTTCTGAGAAACGTTCGCTTCAACAATAGTGCGGGCGAAGAAATATTCTTTGATAAAAATGGGGAACTGGCATCAGGTTTTGATATTGTCAACACCATCACATTCCATAATCTGTCTTTCCATAGAGTCAGGGTAGGAAAGATGGACTCCTGGGCTCCTGAAGGAGAAGAGTTTGCCATTAATGGAAGCGCCATTGTGTGGAATCAGAAGTTTGAGCAGGTGGGAATGATCTTGTATGTATTTCCTGAGCTATCGTTCCATAATTGCAGAAGAACATGGAAGTACTCTTCAGCAGATGTCTGGGAATTCATATTCCTGTGCATGCTGCACTTACTCTGAAGCAAGCCCTATGGCATTCACTGGGATTTATTCTGGATCTGTCAGACTTCTGTGGTTATCATAACGGTGATGCAAGAATAACACGGACAAATGGGGCAGGCTTGCTATAATGAATAACATTACAATAGGATGTAGAATAGGATGAATCACCATGGATAATACATGCAAAGCTCATGTATGCCCAGGCATATGATATCTATGCTCTTTTGTCTTTGTGTTTATCCATATCTTCCTAGGAATTGTGATGCTGAATTGAATATGGTGAAGAGGTGGTACGTCAGGTAAGTAACCATGGAAGGAAAACATCTGGATTCATATATAGAACAATATTGTAAAGACACTTATTAGGTCTACAGCCTGCCTACGTAAACCACCTTGAGTAATATCTGGCAAGAAACATATATAAATATAGAAGTAAATCAATCAGAATATGAGGTCAGAGGAGCACATGTCAAATATAGATGTGACGTATATGTCATTACTGTATTCTCGTGCAAAACAAACCAAATATTATAGCAATGAGAAAACAGTTGATGTCCATATTAAACCACTTTCCTTTGGGTTTTTTGAAGATGCTGCCCCGATCGACATGTACTGAGAGCTGCCATCCTGGACAGACAAAGGTGGTACGCCAGGGGGAGCAGATCTGTTGCTATGACTGTGCTCAGTGCTCTGAAGGGAGGATTTCCAGCCAACTGGGTAAGTGAAGAAGGTGATGCTCCATCCAATCGGTGTTCCAGAAGTTTGTGGAAATGAGCTGCTCAAAGGTCTTCCAGCCCAATCTTGTCTTTCCCAGCACTCAGAGGAACTGTGGAATCAAGGAGCCTTTGTCCCCTTCCCCCGAGGTATGTCTCAAGTCCTGCTATGGGGCTTCTCATGTTTGCACCAGCTATTTTGCTGGCACAGATGTGAGAACCTTCATGTCAAGATATTAGGTCCTACAGAGAGGATAGAATCTGGTGGAGGAGGCCTCTGCCGCTCCCACTCCCCTCCCACCCCATCTCTTCCCCAATTCCCACGCTCAGAATGGAATCCCAAAACCGAAAGGCCATACCACTGCCTGGTGGTCCCACTTATCTCCACACAGTCACATGGCATTCTTCATCCAGAACTACCTACTCCAAGGGTGCCGTAAATGTGCTTTACGACATATTTACAGCACCGGTGCTATGAACCTTTGGGATTGGACCCTTAGGGCCCAATCCTCAATTCATCATACTGATGCAGTCAGTAAAGCAACAGTTCAGCAGAACGTATGGCCCAGTCCTATGGAACTGTTATGACAGTGGGGCAGGTGTTTACTGTTGTAAAAGGCCCAGTGATGGTGTGAAGCTGGTGCCACCACTGGGCCAAAGCAAGCATCAGCTTCAAAGCAGCTGCAGATCCGGAACCACATTGCTGCAGATGCTGGTAAGTCAGAAGTGGAACTTGTTGTGGATGAGGAGAGATCAGTCCAGGGAAGAGAGGAGGTGGATCCTGGTGGCAGCAACATGCACCAGGCTCTAATCCTTGAACCTTGCCTCGGAACACTCCCTGACTCTCCTCGGAAGTGCATCAGCAAAATGGAGGAGGAGACCTACAGGTGACTGGGCAGCCTATACACAACTCAGTCCTTGACATGTCGGTAAATCGTCTTCCTAAACTCTGTTTGGCTGAGCAGTGGAGAAGAGGAGGCTGGGCCACTCAGGTGCAAATGCTCCTAAAATCTAAAGCCCTTTCTACGGACATTTTTGTCTTTTCTGAAATAAAACAAATGCTAAGGGAATGGATGTTTAAACTGGATAATGATCAGGATTTAGATATAGTAAGATCTTCAAATTTCTCCCAGTTGTACTGTTTCTTGAAACCAAGACACTCAAGAGTGCAATATTTATGTTCACTAACCTTTGCCTCCTTGAGAAAGGCGTTCACTGAACTGCGTTTTCAAACCATGCCAACTGCAGTTCTAGATGGCAGATATATGTCCATTCCCAGGCATTTGAGGCTTTGTATTTGCGGAGCAGGACAGATTGAAGATATTGTACATTACCTGCTTCATTGTCAGCTTTATCAAAATCCTAGGATAAGATTTTTGGAGCCTATTTTGGCTACCCTTCAAGGGGAGAACACACCTATGAAATTGTATTGGTTACTTTCCGATTATGACCCATCGGTCACCTATAGCGTGGCGCTGTTTGCCAAAGCTGCCAGAACTATTCGTGCCAACTACCTGGGGGAAATAGCAGTAGATTGTAAAGGAGATTCCTTAATATGATGGGTGTAGGTGCCTTTTGTGCTTGATTTTGACCTAATTTTATCATTTTATCATTTTATCATTGTTTGTATCTTTGATGTATTTTTGGATTTACATGTTTTATCTTATTGTGATGGCTATTAGCTAATACAATAAACAATCTTTGACTATACACAACTCTGCTGGCCAGCTATTTGCCCCCCATGACAGCACACACTTCCGAGGCACAGCACAACTGACCTTTGGGTAAAACCTGATGCCGGTTTTACTGAGGGTTGACATTCAAAGGATACCTGGATGTGTTACAAACATGGATGGATGCAAAGAAACATTGGAGTGAGTGATTTCTTTTGTATGTATTAATTAGCACACTTCATCCTATGATTGACTGCACTGTTGCCAGACAGGCTCAGGTGACGCAAGTATACTTTGAACTGTTGAATCCCTGCATGTTTCTTTTAGATGCAGATCACTGCAGTGACTGCCCAGAGGACCAGCATCCAAGCAGGAACCAGGATCACTGTATCCCCAAAGCCATAACCTTTTTGTCCTATGAAGAGCCCCTGGGAATCGTTCTGGCTTCTTCTGCTCAGCTGCTCTCCACCATCACACTTGTGCTCGTGTGGAGCTTCATTCAGCACAGGAACACCCCCATTGTCAAAGCCAACAACTGGAACATCACCTGTGCCCTGCTGTTCTCCCTGCTGTGTTGCTTCCTCTGCACATTTCTGTTCATTGGCCAGCTCAGAAAGGAATCCTGCATTTTCCGGCAGACCTTGTTTGCCATCACTTTCACTGGGGCTGTTTCTTCAGTGTTGGCCAAAACCCTCACTGTGGTCCTGGCCTTCATGGCCACCAGACCAGCCAACAGGATGAGGAAATGGTTAGGGAAGAGATTGGCCATGTCTGTCATCGTGGTGTGTTGTCTGATTCAAACTGGCCTCTGTGCAGCATGGCTGGCAGTGTCTCCCCCCTTGCCAGAGCTTGATGTGCACTCCCTGATAGGTCAGATCATAGTGCAGTGCAATGAAGGCTCAGCCTTCATGTTCTCCATTGTTCTGGGCTACATGGGATTTCTGGCCCTTGTCAGTTTTGTGGTGGCTTTTTTGGCCAGAAGACTGCCTGATACTTTCAATGAGGCCAAGCTGATCACCTTCAGCATGTTAGTCTTTTGCAGTGTTTGGGTGTCCTTTGTGCCAGCCTACCTGAGCACCAAGGGGAAATACATGGTGGCCGTGGAGGTCTTCTCCATCTTGGTCTCTAGTGCTGCATTGTTGGGTTTCATCTTTCTCCCCAAATTCTTCATTCTTGTGTTGAGGCCCCAGCTGAACACCAAGGAGAACTTAGTAAAGAAAAAGAACTTTGTTACCTGACTGAATTGCTTGAGTACCTTCGCCCGTAGCATTGTGCATGAACCCCTTGAGATATGTCCATTGTTTTATAGGAACTTGTGTGACTTCCTTCTATAGTCCCAACTGTTCCACTTGGACGTAATCCTGAGATTCATTTCAACTTTCACCAATCTGACATTTCAGGATCCATCTAATTTCTCGTTCCTTCCTTCTCCTCCAAAGTGTAATCATCTACTTTAGTTATCCTAAGCTGTTTGTAACTGCTCAAAGAATAATAAATGATTATGATGATAGTGAACTGCTTCTTTAAATTGATTGATTGATTGACAGCCTTTATGTTCTCCTGCACCAAGAGGAAATACATGGTTGGGTTTCATCTTTCTCCCCAAATTCTACATTATTGTGGTGAAATCTGAGCTGAACACCAGGGAGCAGATTATAAGGAAAAATAAATTTGGTACCTGACTGACCTTCAATTTTCTTTTCATACTTCTCCTCCCATACAAGTTTGTGCCTTGCAATTTTGTGCAATATTAACTTGTATTATATTTGTATTGCATTTAGCAGGTTGAAACCAGTGAGAATAGATAATAAATGAGGGTGAATTGACTCATTTTCCTCCCAGATGCAGTAAAATGTGTTCACTGTTGATCCCTTCAGGAGATGAGACTTAGATATGCTTCTGTCACGCACCTGACACTGACATCTGACCTGAGAATAGAGAAAGAGATTTCTATCCAGTAATGCAGGACGTTGAGGTGGTGCAACATTCGTGCCATCCTAATTTCACTTATGGCAGTGGATAGCTAAATGGCACCCATTGAGGACCAGGGATGAGCAATCACGGGCCCTCAGGTCACAAATGAAGGTGTTTTGTTGAGCTCACTCCACAAAATTTCTCACAAGATTCTAGGGGAGGAACAGGTCTAGAATTTGGGTCATAGGAAACTTGATGTATTTCCTGTGACATTGAGCTCCAGGTGACATTGGTTCATTCCTTCCTAGTCTGAAATGGGATGTTTTAGTTGACCAAAAGCCTCAAAATCTCAATGAGTCATGGATGGCTCCTCTCCACCTGCTTTCTACACCAGTATAACATGTCTGTCAACACCCCCCCTCCCCAAAGTTATCTTCAATACTCTGGTTATTCTGAATCCACTGAATTCCCCATGGGGGGGGGGAACAGACACACAACCACTTGCTATGGATCAGACAGACCTATTTTCTTTACCCCTGCAGATAGTCAAAAAAGTTCTGGTCTGCAATGACCTGTCCTATAATCATAATAATCCCTGCCTTCAGCTCCTGAAAGCACCAGGGGCAGACAGCAGCCACTTAAGGATCTTGTAACTAAAACCCTTAAATTCTCCTTGGGAGCTGGTGATCTGCTTCAATCCCTTTATAAAGCCTCTCTTCAAAACAATGTGCATCATGTAGATTTAGGAGGCTAAGCCTGCAATCCTAACCACACTTTCCTGAGAGGAAGCCCCATTGAACAAAAGAGAACTTACTTCTGAGTAGACCTGGTTAGGATTGTGCCCTAGCTGAATATAACCTTCCTCAGTGGATGTTTGAGAGTCAGACATGGTGTGAAGGCCCTGTTTCCCTCACCCCTTTGGCTGTCAAGGTGGGTTCCATAGTTTTGTTTCTTTGTTTGCAAAGGCCGATGGTTGTGTGGCCCCAGCACTGCAAGTGTCCGTGTCGCCTTGAGAGTCTTTGAGCGCAATTGAGACTGAGACCAAGATATGCTCCTGTTCAGGCTGTTCTCGTTGCTGCTGCTGCTGCTTTTGCTTCTGCCCCATGTTGTCAGCAAGAACTCTAAATCCAGGTGGGGTCTGCTGCCCGACATTCAACGCAGCCCCCGAGATTCTTCTTCCGATGATCTTGTCATTGGTGTATTTGTCCCCCTCCGTGTTGCTGAACTGAAGGAGGTTTCTTTCAGCAAAACTATGGATGTGTCTTCACCGGAGGCTTAGTAAGTAGCTCTCTTCTGCTTGAAAGATGTACCAAGGGGGCCACATTGGCAGTCTGGTTCTCCTGCTTCCCATGTATGGTTGTGTGGTCATAGCGCTGTGAGCATCCATGTCACCACAAATGTCTTTGAGTGCAGTTTGGATGGTGGCCTCCTTTTCTCATCCCCATCTGTGCAGCTGTGTGTGTTCATTTTAATTCTCCTAGTTGCCCTGATAAGTAGCCTGGAGTCCCTGTGGTTTCTCGGAGGTGATGGGGAGAGCTTTGCAACTAATAATAGATTTGAGTCTGGGCTACTGGTATCCAAACACAACCCTGTAGTATCTGCTTCATGCTGGATTCCCACAGTTTTTCTCTTTCTTTGAGTGGGAGGCAGAAACATCCCCAAATATTGAGTTGAACTGATAATCTGCTCTTCGTTAAAACCAAGGCACAATGTGGACGGTGCTGACTGCTGTTCAGTCCCAAATGGGATAATTACAAATGAATAA
Source organism: Tiliqua scincoides (assembly GCF_035046505.1). Taxonomy (NCBI): domain Eukaryota; kingdom Metazoa; phylum Chordata; class Lepidosauria; order Squamata; family Scincidae; genus Tiliqua; species Tiliqua scincoides. The sequence goes on along the minus strand of NC_089825.1, from coordinate 139,057,403 downwards.
GGTTTTGAAGTTCTCCTAAACAACAGAACTTTAGAGGGTCTGTACTTTTTTTCCAGTGCTTTGTCTACATCAGCAGAAGTCGATGCACTTCATCCATCTAAATCAGTGGTGTCCAAACTTTTTGGCAGGAGGGCCACATCATCTGTCTGACACTGTGTCTGACACTGAGACAAGTCTTAATGGGCACACTTTCTGAGTCACCTGGAGCATTTTCATGACTCGAAAAGACTCGAGTCACAAGTCTTTTTGATGCATGTGTCAGGTGCAAAAAAGGGCTCATGCTGGTGTGTGTGTGTGTGTGTGTGTGTGTGTGTGTGTGTGTGTGTGTGTGTGTGTGAGTTCTCTTTAAACATTCTCCTGACGTCCCTGCCCATCTGTAAACAAGGTGGGAGGGGAGAGGACGGACTGCGTGAGAGTGGAGACAGAAGCGGCAAGAGGGAGGAGGGTCATGTGCAGCAACTGAGAGGCTTACCAGGACAACCCAATCCTTTGCAGCTGTACTCAGAAGTAGTTCCACTGCAGTTGGGCATTCAATGGGGCTTCCTCCCCACAAGTAACAACGGAGCTCACAGCAGCTATGCAATTGGAAAGCATGATCTCTATAAATCTCCCCTACCCCACTTCCCTGCCTCCTTTTTCCCTGGGCTTATTCAGCCAGTCCTAAGACAAGAACCCCCTTTAGTTCCTCCTCTTGGTCTCCCTCATTCAAAGAAACAAATCAGACCTCCCATCCTTCATCCAATGATCATCAGTTCCTTCTTATTAGAGATTCCAATTAGAATCCAATTCCAATTCCTATTAGAGATTCCAATTAGAATCCAATTCCTATTAGAGATTCCAATGTGCGGCGGCAGTGAAGAAGGCCAATTCTATGCTTGGGATCATTAGAAAAGGTATTGAGAACAAAATGGCTAATATTATAACGCCGTTGTACAAATCGATGGTAAGGCCACACCTGGAGTATTGTGTCCAGTTCTGGTCGCCACATATCAAAAAGGATATAATGGAAATGGAAAAGGTGCAAAAGAGAGCGACTAAGATGATTACTGGGCTGGGGCACCTTCCTTATGAGGAAAGGCTACGGCGTTTGGGCCTCTTCAGCCTAGAAAAGAGGCGCCTGAGGGGAGGACATGATTGAGACATACAAAATTATGCATGGGAAGGATAAAGTGGATACAGAGGTTCTCTTTACACTCTCACATAACAACAGAACCAGGGGACATCCACTAAAATTGAGTGTTGGGAGGGTTAGGACAGACAAAAGAAAATATTTCTTTACTCAGCGTGTGGTTGGTCTGTGGAACGCCTTGCCACAGGATGTGGTGACGGCATCTGGCCTGGATGCCTTTAAAAGGGGATTGGACAAGTTTCTGGAGGAAAAATCCATTACGGGTTACAAGCCATGAGGTGTATGTGCAATGTCCTGATTTTAGAAATGGGCTATGTCAGAATGCCAATGCAAGGGAGGGCACCAGGATGCAGGTCTCTTGTTATCTGTGTGCTCCCTGGGCCTCTGTGGGATACAGGAAGCTGGACTAGATGGGCCTATGGCCCTGATCCAGCGGGTCTGTTCTTATATGTTTATGTTCTTATGTACTTAGATGGGCAAGAGAGCCCGTTCCCACCTCCCCACCTCCTGCTCGAATGCAAAAGCTAATATTAACCCTTCCCTGCTTCCTGGCTGGAACTTCCCTGCTGCTCGCTCAGTCTGAATGATGGCCCCACAAGGTTTTTTCATGCCGCTAAAACAGTAAGCAAGCATACCCAGTCAGACTTGAGTCTGCATGCGTAGGGATGAGTGCCGAGTTAAGGGGCCCTTGACTCAAGCGTTTTGTGGAATCTTCCATGTGCGTGACTTGAGTGTACATGAGTCAGAGAAAAATGCTGATTTTTGTGACGCAGAATTGAGTAACTTACTCGAGTTCCCATCCCTGGAAGAAACTATGTACCCCACCCTGAGCTCCATGGAGGAAGGGAAGTGTAAAAATGTGGAAAAAAAAATTTAAATGGATGGTGCAGGAAAGGGAAGTGAGGTAGAGATGATGATTTGCTTAAGGGCATCCATTGAGTTTCACACCTGAAACACAGATATGCATTTGCATTCTTTGTGTTCATGCTGCATTTGACCATGAGGTCTGGAAACAGCTTTTACTGGAGCAAAAGTGTGGAACATGGATGGGGCTCTCTGGCATTATAAGCAGAATCAGTCTCTGAGAGGTGGATTCCCAGAGCCCAGTCATTGGGGAGGTGCTCCTTATTGTCCACATATATTTGTGGGGGGGGGGATGGGAGATCTGGTCCTCTGCAAGAGTTGAGTTACACTAAGTGAATGAAAGATTGTTATAGGAATGAGTCACGCAGGACATTTTCTGCCTCATTTCTACAACCACCTTCACATCCTCCTGCTGAGGCCCCAAATTGGGGACTGCATTTCCTTTGGCACTCTTGTGAATGAGAGATGCCAGCCTCCATCATTCACTGAGTGCTAAATACTGGCAGAACTCACATGAAACCTCCACCTGAGATCAAGGAGAGCACCAATGAGTATGCAGAATGGGGTTCCTTTGTGCCAGTATTAAAATGCAGTGTGGGGGATTTTTGCAGGAGCTTGCCCAGGGCTTTACGGGCTCTGTTGAATCACTTTGGCTGCAGCAGAGTTTGGGGTTTAAATGAAACAATTGCACACATTCAAATATATTATCTACAAACATTTGGTTTCATTTATTCTCTGCTCTTTCTCCAGAAAGTTTAGACCTAACATCTCAGCTCTATTCCCTTGACCAAATGGAAATCCTCAACATGGAAAGGGAAGGCCAGGATTGTGCCTACAGGCCTCACCTCCATCCATTCATTAGTTCTTCAGCACAAAGCCAACATATGTTCGGTTGGGGGGAACAAGGCTATAATTGCACAGAAGCTTCCCCATCCAGGCCGTGTGCAGCTCAGACCTGCAGCATCTACAACAAAACTACATTATGGGCCTAGGATAGAAATGGCTCACCTGTAGACACCTTTTGCTTTAGACACTTTGGCTGCCCAAGCAACAGAAGCATGGAAAGCTTCTCCAGATAAGGAAGGGACTTTTCCCTCCAGGGATTCTATCTGTGGACCCGTGGAACTCTCCTGTGACCCTATTGCCACCTTTCAGCTACATGGATGTGCAGAAGAAGCACATTCAAGATTACCTGTCAAAGCTGAGCTGCGGGTCATCATCAAGTCATCCCCACTGAGGTCAAGCTAATGGTCAGTAAAGACCATCAATCCTTAGGCAAAGTCCCAGCCTGAGTGAGAAAGGCATCTTCCTGTTGAGAAGAACCAGTGACCAGCTAGTGTGTGCAAAGCACTGAAACATCTGATACTGCTTCACTGCCCATGGAGATGCTCCAGTCTGTAGTCTCACCTTCCCTCCATCACCCTCTGCCACCTCCTTCACCTCTGTCTTTCAGCCAAAGACAGCCTCTGTTCAATTGTGTTCTACAATTGTTTGCTTAGGACTTTCCCAGGCCAATATGCGGGTTGCAAGTGACATCAAATGTCATAGCCCAGCGGCTCCCCACTGACCAGCCTTCCTTTTCAGCTAGGGCACCTACTATACATTTCACCTCTGCCCTCTTTAGGGTTTCCACTATGTGGTTAGGTATACTTCCAAATATCTGGGCCCATAGCTACCTCTTTCCATGCTAGTGGCTATTTATTTGTTTGTTTTGTTTGTTTTTTGAAAGGATTTTTTCAAACTCTGCTTTTCAACCACTTTGGTACCCAGAGCATCTCCCAGTCAAAGTAACATTGCTGTAGAACCAGTAAGATAGTTCCAAAAGACTAGGAAGCAGAGGATAACAAATGAAATCATTTATTGACTCAACAAGGTCCAAGAATTTAATGTGGTTCATTAAAATCTTGGGCAATTACATCTGAAAGGAAAATTACATGGGTGCCTGATGTTCTGTAATGAAAATCTCCGCTTTCGCCCCAGAGCCACTAAGAGGATTTTATCAGGGGTTCAAAATTTCTTTGGAGCCTCTTCAAATGTGAATTTGGCTCCCAGGCCCCCTTTTGAACCTGGGTCCAGATTTGATGGACCCCCTGCATGCTTCTCTCAGAGGACCTGAGTCACCTTGCCACAGATATTCCCAGCAAGGCACCTACCTGAATATGTTGACAGGTTCCTAAGATTGCAGATGGTCCTTGTACATTTCCTTGGCTACCACACCACTGTTAGAGCTGTGCTATAGGCAGCCATCAATTGGAGCCAGGAACCAAGGACCACAGGAGACAATCCTTTTCCAAGCAAAGTCCCAGCCTGATCAGGAAGCCATTGTGGAGGACAATGGAAGCCTTCCTGTGGAGGACAGCCAATGGCCATCCTGTGTGGGATTGCTTGGGAACATATCATTGCCTAGGACAGTGTTTCTCATACTGTGGATCGGGACCCAATAGGTGGTCAAAAGCCAATTTGAGGTGGGCCCCCATTCATTTCAATATTTTATTTTTAATATATTAGATTTGATGCTACCATGGTATGTGACTGCATTTGAGAAATGTTACAGATCTGTACCTTGAACAGGCTACGATATATATGCTTTTAACAATATAGTAAATGGGACTTACTCCTGGATAAGTGTGGGTAGGATTGCAGCCTAGGATTGTTGAAAATTGCCCTGCTTGAGGACATCACTTCCAGTCATGACATCACTTCTGGTGGGTCCTGACAAATTCTCATTCTAAAAAGAGGGTCCCAGTGCTAAAAGTTTGAGAACCACTGGCCTAGGAAGATGATCCAACCTGTACCACTGTCAGCTCACCACACAAGGCACCTGCACATTGCTGGCTCTCACCCTGGCAGTTCCAGCTGATCACAATATCCTCATCAACTATTTATCATGTGATGATAAATAATTATTCCTGAATCATCTTTCTTTAATAAGCAAGCAAATAAATAAACCTCCCCTTCCCATTTTTAGACCAGCACTGCAGCTTTCCCTTACAGGATCTGTGACCCAGTTATGCCAAAGGGGCTCCTTACGTAACAGATTAGGGGTCCAAGAGGGCCACAAATGGCCCCTGGGCAAGGATTTGGGCACTTCTGATCTAAATTGTATCCCACCCATCCTTGGTGTGTAAAACTACCCAGAAAGCTAAGCTAGCTGAGAGAAAGAAACTGGCCCAAAGTCACCTAGCTGAGCAAGAATTTGAATCTAAGACCCCAGTTCTCATAACTCCTTGGCTTAGGTTTCCTTTGCTACATCAGAATGCAGCTCTGCTGTCATTAGTGCTCATACTGTGGCAAGCACAGTGAACTGCAGATTTTAGCATCCTCTGGGATTTCCAGATAACTGTGAAAGAGTAGGGCAGCCTGATCCGAAGCTTCCCAGCGCTACAGGCTACAGCGGCGCTGAAATGGCCACCACCATATCCTGCAGGGCCAAGGAAGCCACTGGAGGTCTCCTCGTGGGAAGGGGACATTTCACCCCTTACCCTGAGCAAAGCCCCAGCCCCAGCAATGCGGTTACTTGAGTCTATGTCAGATAAATCACTGGTGCAGACTTCAGAAGCCCCACGTCAGGCTTTCGAGACAGAGCAGAGGATACTGTAGAGGAGGCCTCCACCAGTCCAACCCCCCTCCTGGGTCGGTCCCTCCGCCGTTTCGCCCTCTCCCACCCTCTTCTGCCCAGGAATTCTTCCCCCACACCTTCCCAACATCCTCTCCATGCCATCCAGCGCTTACCTGATTGACGGTGGCAGTTGGGCCTTCCTTCGTGGCCCTGGCAGGGTGACACAGGCCTCCCTGCTGGTGCCACTTACTCAAAGGGTGCTACAAACATGCTTTGCAACAGGTTCGTGACACCTAGCTCTGGTGGTACGAGTGTACCACCAACACACAAGCCCATAGGATTTGGCCCTGAGACAGCAGAAGACCATCTAACAGAGTACCTCTTACTCAAGTGTGCCCTGTCCATGTACTCTCCCTGCCTCCACTCCCTGGAACATTAAAAGAATTATCTCTTGCTAGGAACTCCTTCAATTCATGAGTCAGTCTGGGCACCTGCCAGCCTACTTCCTGGTGCTCCTACTATTGCTGTAGAGGTCAGCTTGATCACTTATGGGATGTGCAGTGCAATCCTAACCCCCAGGATAGTCCAGCACAAGTCACTTGTGCTGATCCGGGGGTGTCACAAACATGCCGTAAGGCACGTCTGCACCAACTTTAGAGTCAGAGAGGCTAGCACAAGGAGTTGCGTTGGCCTCCCCATATGGGATCCAGGCCTGGCAGGGTAAGCTTGTGTTGGCTGAGCTTGGAGGAGGTGTTTCGGGGGGGAGCGAGGGTGGTGGGCATTCCTGGGCTGGGCAGGCGGGGAGCGGGAGGCAGACCATTCCCGGGTGGCAAGAAGCAGCCTCTGCTTTGTTCTATTCAGATGGGTTTCATCATCAATCATTGCAGTATGCCTGGGATGATGAGAACTCAAGGGAGAAGAAGGATTTGCTGAAAGATTTTGCTTCCCCTAGAACTGGGTGAAGAGTTTCCAGGATATTATATTGCATATGACACTGGGTACACAATCCACTCTGATGCTGCTGAATTTGCAAGTGTTGTACATGCTTTGGACAACAAATAATGAAATTATTTGTGTAGGTTCAAAATCATTTAACAATGAATCATAGACTTTTGAAATAATTTAGCATGACACACTCAGTAATAACATTTCATATTGAATCATATTACAAGATCATATCTACCAGCAAACTATCATCAGTCACTGAAAAAATAAAGCAATAAAATTACTTGCAAATAATTCATTTAGGGCCCAAATGCACAGCAATGCATTTGTTAGGGAAAGGAAATTTCACTCCCTCTGAAGAAGCAGGAGGCATTGACACTTGTTTTTCAACTTCCCCATGGCTCCTTTCACCTCTTGGTTCCTCAGAGTGTAGATCAGAGGATTGAGGGCAGGGGTGACCACCATGTAGAATACGGAGGCCATTTTGTCCACGTGGGAGTTGGAGGAGGGCTTCATGTACACAAAGAAAATGGGTCCATAGAAGAGACCAACTACCATCAGATGAGAGCTGCAGGTGGACAGAGCCTTACTACCACCTTTCCAAAAATGGCCACAGATGGCGGCCAGAATGGTGGCATATGAAACAAGCAAGAGCAGAAAAGAGGGTACAGTTACTAGCCCATCACTTACTATCAAGACTATCTCATCAACATAGGTTTCGTAACAGGCCAGCTTAATTACCTGTGGGATGTCACAATAGAAATTATCCAAGACATTCGCTCCACAATATGGTAATGGGGCCATGACCACTGCTTAGACAATGCCGTGAATGAGTCCTCCTATCCAGCAAAATATGAGGAGACTGAAGCAACATTGTTGGTTCATGATGGTTGTGTATCTCAGTGGGTGGCAGATGGCCACATAGCGATCAGGCCATGACAGTGAGGAGGAAAGCTTCTGAACCTCCAAAGAAGTGTTGGCTACATATCTGGGCCATGCAACCTGCAAAAGAAATGGTTCCGCCACTGTTCAACAGGTCAATCACTAGTTTTGGGGATGCTATAGAGCCCAATGACATATCAAGGAGAGACAAATTTGCAAGGAACAAATACATGGGGCACTGAAAGAGCTTGGAATCAGTCCACACCATCAATATGATAAGCGTGTTTCCCAGAAGGATGGTGATGTAGCAGGTCATGACCAGAGTTAGAAGGATGAACTGAGCAGAGCGAGAGCAGGAGAAGTCCAGGAAGACAAACATTGTTACTGTGGACTCATTCATCTTGATGGCTGCTTCTACTCTAGTGGAACACTATTAACCTAGTAGCTTCCCCTTCTGGAGCTAGGAATAGAATTCACAAGTTCTTACTCTTACTTTCAAGAACAAGATTCTTATTTCCTTGTTCGAATCCCTGCTTTGCAATGAAAGTTGGTGAACCTTGGCCAGTAACAGTTTTATGAATGCCCCACTGATTGCTTGCAGCTGTGAAGCAGAAGCCTTGCTATTTGAAATCATTTCACCATACACTGAAGGTGTTGGACTTGGGACTTTGTGTATACAAGACCTGTGTTCTGCTTTGAGCAATGTTCCTTCCTCCTAGGAGCAGGAGAAGTCGAGGAAGACATACTTTATAATGGTGAACCAATTCATCTTGTTGGCTGTTTCAAGAGAGAAAAAACAAATAGGATATTTTCAGACTTTTTTGGTCGGAGTTCAGCTGTTTCTGTTTACAAGCTTCTGAGGTTCTAGACTACATTCCTTGCAAGTTGGATCTTGACAAAACATCAGGGAGATCAACCTTGCATGGAATGTGGTCTAGAACCTCAGAAACTTGTAATTACAAAGAAATAGGATACCTTTAACACTCTAGGCCAGGGTGTCAAACTGAAGGCCAGAGAGCCGAACGAGGCCCACAAGAGCCCTTTATGCAGCCCTCAGGCTCTCCCAGCACCACCATCAGCTACTCTCAGCTGCTAAGCTGTGCTGAGGAGTCACTGCTGAAAGGGCAGCCATGTGATAATTGAACTCTTGAACATATCTTGAAAATATGACCAAGAATTGCATATTTTCTCTTCTGTCAGTTGTGGTTGATGACCTGCTTCATGACATCACTTCCTGCTTCATGACATCGGGCCTTCAGCAAGCCTCATGAATGCTATTCAACCCACTGTATAATATGTGTTTGACACCTCTGCAATAAGCCAGTGATTTCCAATCTTTTCTCATCTCATGGCACGCTGCCAAGGCACTAAAGTTGTCAAGGCGCATCACACCACTGGTGGGAGGTTCACATCCCCCAATGGCTCTACTAATAAAATAACCCTCCTTGAAACTCTCATGGCACACCTGCAGACCATTTGCAGCACATCAGTGTGCCTCGGCATACTGGTTGAAAATCACAGCTCTAGACCCTGGTCACCTCACCTCCTGCACCATATTATCTTCTTGGAACTTTTAATAGAATCCACAAGTTCTTGCTCTTGCAGCCCAGTCCTGCTGAGCCAGAGTCTGTTTCATTCTGCAGGCTAGCTGGAAAGTAGGCTAGCTGAGAGATCTAAGTAATGAAAAGTCTTATGAGCTTGTTCCCCGCTGCCTGGTCTCCCCTTTGGGTCTCCTCAAGGTTACACCAGCCACCTTGCTGGTGTAGCTTTCTTTAGCCTTTCAGGTGCTGTTGGATCAGTGATGGGGATGCAGGATCTGGCAGATACCACTGCCCCTGAGATCTGTCCCAGTCCCATCACGATCCTCCTCTGTCCTGTCTCCAAGCTGCTCCTGAACTTCTTTCTTCACTGCCCAGGGTCCACCAGAGGCTGACTTGTGTAGCATTGTCAGGGCATGAGGCCTTCTGGGCCTTGCCCTGACAGTATCACACTGTAAACCAGCAGAGATGTTGCTGTGATCGAAACCCGTATGGTACCCTGGCTGCCTGTGTGTTAGGTCACCTTATGGTGCATATAGGATTCTATTGAGTCTAAGGATAGGTTTGGGCCCTTAAGTGTCTAGACCCAACATCAGGCTCCTGTCTCGCATGACTACATACAATTACTTCAGCCCAAAATTCAGGGCAGGGTGATCTCTTCAAATAAAGTGTTGGTGAGGTAGGATGGGGTATCAATGAAATTATATCACACGTACCACTGGCCTGATCAGAATATTTGGAAGCTTCATGTGTTGCACAAAGGTTTCCAGCTGATCTTGTTGCTAGAGTTCTGAAGACAGATCCTGCATAGGACTGGGCACTAAAGGGCTTTGGTTACTTTTTATCCAAATATAGTTCAGTAAATATCTTTGCCAAGTTTAATTTGGAAATGCTGAACTATGATTGGTCAACGCTGAAGAAAAAATCGAACCGTAATAACATCCAAATTGAAAGTTTTAATTTTTACCATTACTGTATTAACACACTGAATCCCTTGTATAAAGGAAGTAATATTTATACAGTCTCTCCAGGATATTTCTAAACTGTATGCCTGTTCCCCACCCCGAGGAGACTTCCAGTCACCTCCTCACCTGCGTAGCTGGTGGTAGAAGCACAGATTAGGATTCGGCTGCCTGGTAAATAGAAATAAAATTAATAACTACTTTCAGTCTGTTTGCAATTCCAAGCTTCTCCAGGAAATTGTAATAATATACAATGGAGTTGTTTTGTTGCCAAGCGATATCTGATAATAGGAAGAATAATGGAAAATATTTTACTTTCCTTTACTTTTTCAGTGTTACCAAGTTGAATTGATATTGTGCTGAGATATTGAGTACTAGAATCCTTAGGGGTTGCGCTGTCTCAGTTAATAATATTGTAAATATGCACTAAATAGTGAAAAAGAAAACAAATTCATTCCTTGATAGCTCAAAAAAATTAAAAAACAATTTCAAAAAAAAAACACAATTTCCATACATAATTATCCAGTTACGGTGTTTACAGATGCAAGAGGGACATCTGCAAGAGGGATCTGAAGGCCTTAGGGATGGACCTCAACAAGTGGGAAACCCTGGCCTCTGAGCGGCCCGCTTGGAGGCAGGCTGTGCAGCATGGCCTTTCCCAGTTTGAAGAGACACTTTGCCAACAGTCTGAGGCTAAGAGGCAAAGAAGGAAGGCCCATAGCCAGGGAGACAGACCAGGGACAGACTGCACTTGCTCCCGGTGTGGAAGGGATTGTCACTCCCGGATTGGCCTTTTCAGCCACACTAGACGCTGTGCCAGAACCACCTTTCAGAGCGCGATACCATAGTCTTTCGAGACTGAAGGTTGCCAATATAATATATACGGTGTTTAGATTTTCATCTGTTATTTTTATTATTTTTCCCATTTCATTCATTTTGTTGGTTGATGTTCTATTTTTTAAAATGAAAATCCCTTAGAGTGTTGCACAAATTTTCATTTTTGTGTAGTGTTGGATTGGTGATGGGGACATAGGATCCAGGGGGTACCACTGCCCCTGAGATCTGTCTCTGTTCCATTTCTTTCTATTTGAGGGTCTATACTCTGTGAGCCTTTTCAACCTAATTTCACTTGTCCTGTGCTTTGTGAAGGAGTGTGGAAGGAAGACGGTCTTTGTATCTGTTCAGTAAGTTTCTGTTCTATATAGGAAGCAGTGGCCTAGCTAGAGGGGTTGCAAAGCACGAAGTTTTGCAGGGAGCCTCACCGTGGCGTAGAAGTGGTCCCTCCCCCTCCGCTTCTGAGCTGTTCCAGGCTGTGAGAGCAAAATGGAGCTGCTGCCTCCGTTTTGCTCTCATGACCCAGAACAGCTCCAGAGGGAAGGGGGAGGGGTCGCTCCCTGCAAACTTAGTGCTTTGCACTCCCTTCAGGTATGCCACAGATGTTAAACAATTATTTGCTTTCCATGCAGAAATAGTTTCAAATGCAGACCTAGTAGATCTCGTATGTTTCACCACAGTGGGAGACAGGCAGCCCAATCCTGAGCTGCCCAGAGCGCCCAGGCTCAGCGGCACCGAGGAGGGCTGCCACTGAATCTTGCGCAACCGTGGGTGGCACCTCGGGAGAAGGGAACATTCGTCCCCTTTCCCTGAGTAAGGTAAGCAGCCCCGCAATGGGGCTACTAGGTAAAGGTGCTTGTGTAGGGGGCGCAGCCCTGCACGAGCGCCAAGGATCCTGTGGAGTGCAGCTCCGCGGATCCTCCTCCCTCCCTCCCCTTGGCACGTCTCCCTACGCCTTCTCTCTGCCCCCCCACCAGCCTCCCCCCTCCCCTGAACGCCTCCTCCCACCCCCGTCCCCACCCCCGCCTACCTTTCCGCAGTTCGGCAGTCCGGGAGACTGCCGAGCCGCAGAACCTGGGCGAACTCCACACGCTAGCCTGGCACTGGCCGGCACTGAGCTAGCATGGGGGGAGCCTGGCAGTGAGCCCTGCAAATGTGCCTTATGGCATGCTTGCGACTGTGCTAGGCGGCACAGACCCATGCCGCCAACCACAGGATTGGGCTCTGAGGCTCCAGTCCTATCCCCCATGCCAGCGGTTCTCAAACCTTCAGCACCAGAACCCTCTTTTTAGAATGAGAATCTGTCAAAACCCACTGGAAGTGATGTCGTGACTGGAAGTGACATCATCGAGCAGGAACATTTTTAACAATCTTAGGCTGCAATCCTACCCGCACTTACCCAGGAGTAAGTCCCATTGACTATCATTGTTAAAAGCATATACATAGTAGCATGTTAAAAGTACGCATTCCAATTCCCCAGATGCAGTCGCATCCCATGGGAGCATCAAGTCTAATAAATTAAAAATAAAATGTGCATTGAAATGAAAGGGGAACCACCTGAAATGGGCTCATGACTCACCTAGTGGGTCCAGACCCACAGTTTGAGAAACACTGCCCTATGCAGATGCAACGCAATCCAAAAAGGCACATGCTGCATTCTATAGCGGCAGGTTGATCTGAAGGCAAATAGAAGGTAAGTAAAAAGATTTTTGCTTACATCCACCTAAGTCCTGGGCTACCTATGGGTCTCCCCGGACGTACAGTACCCATTTTGGAAAAGAGGGAAAATGTTTTATAAGAGGGGATGATTTGCTACTAATCCACCCTTCCTGCTTCCTCCCAACCCACTGCTTCCTCACCTGCTCTCTTCCTTCCCCGGCCTGCGCATGAACCACTGTGCTGCTGACATAATGACCCTGGAGGATCTGGAGAGGCTGCTGTAGCACAGCCGGTACCACTTGCTTTCTCTGGCAGAGACCCAGTGGAGCGCTAGAGAGCACCCTGATTTGCAATTAACGAAGGCTGCAATCCTAACCACACTTTCCTGAGAGTAAGCCCCATTGAACAAAAGAGGACTGACTTCTGAGTAGACCTGGTTAGGACTGTGCTCTGAGTTGGGCTGCTGTGCTGTCAGAACCTGAGTTCCAGCAGCATAGCCTGGTGATAGGATTGGCGGAAAGGCTGCAATCCTATCTACACTTACCTAAGAGTAAGCCTCATTGACGATAATGGGCCTACCTTTTTAGTAGGCATGAGTAAGATTGGTCCCTGAGTCCGAAGATAAGGGAACAAATGTTCCCATAACTTGAGGAAGCCTCTGTGACTGCTGCCCCACCACAAGATGCAATGCATGCCCCATTGGTACAGCTGCACCAGCACTGGAAAACTGGATAGGATTGGGCCCTTAGGGTCCGATCCTATCCATGTTTCCTGCACTGACGTAGCCATGCCACACACTGCATCCTATGTTGGTGGGGGCAGTCACGGAGACCTCCCCAAGATATGGGAATGTTTGTTCCCTTATTCAGGGCTGCATTGTTCCTGCAGTGGTGCTGGAAAGTTGGATAGGATTGCACCCGGAATTCTTATAAACAGGTTCATAGTTATATTTATACAGTCTCTATTTCTGGAATGTATACGTATATATGCTACAGGCATCTTCGTGAATCAACATTCAATTTTATTCTTAATAAACTCATTACTCTGCTGCACACCAGGGAGTGGTCAGTGTCGCAGGCAGCACCATGATAACTGCGTGTGATCTTGATGCTGGGAAGGCTGGAGCGTCTGGTGAGGATCAGGTCGAGCTGGTGCCAGTGCTTTGATCTTGGATGTCTCCAAGAGACTCTATGTTGGGGCTTTGTGTTGAAGAATGTGTTGCTGACACAGAGACCGTGATGACAGCAAAACTCTAGCAGGCGTTGGCCATTTTCGTTCATCCTCCCAGTGCCAAACTGACCTAAGCAAGTGGGCCATGAACTGTTATCAGCACCAACTCTAGCATTGAAATCGCCGAGGATGAACAATGGCTCTTTTACAGGGATTTTCTTGACAGTGGTGGCCAGGTCATCATAGAATTTGTCTTTGGCTTCTGCTGGAGACGACAGAGTCGGTGCATAAGCACTGATGAGAGTGATAGGTCCTGCTGATGACTGGAGCTGCAGGGACAAAATTCTTTCACTTCCCACAGTAGGTGGGATGATGGATTTCAGCAGGGTATTTCTGACCGCAAAGCCAACGCCATGTTCCCTGGTTTCGTTTGGTGGTTTTCCCTGCCAGAAAAATGAGAAATTTCTCTCCTTGACAGATCCGGAATCTGGCAGCCTAGTCTCTTGAAGGGCGACGATGTCCATCTGCAGTCTGCTCAGCTCCATGTCGATGACAGCTGTTTTGCGTGCGTCGTCTATTTCTTGCAGGTCATCAGAGAAGCCAGGTGTCATTGTCCTAACGTTCCAGGTGCCCAGCTTTAGGGCAGTAGTTTTCTGTTTTCTGTTGCATGGTGCAGACTGCAAACAAAGCGACTGTATCACACGAAAAAGGAAGGAAGACCTCGCATTGATACCAGCAAGACCCGGGATCAGAGAAAAGTGGAGGAATTTGCACAAGCGCTTGAGGAATCTCTTCCAGGCCCGGCCGACGCAAACGCATCCAACAGATGGGAACATTTCAAGAATACCGTTTACAACACCGCCTTGTCCATATTCGGCAAGAAGACCAACAAGGCGGCAGACTGGTTTGAAGCCCACTCTGAGGAGTTGACACCAGTCATTGAGGAAAAGAGGAGAGCTCAAGCAGCATACAAGGCCTGTCCCAGTGAGCGCAACCTGCAGGTCCTCCGAACTGCTCGCAGCAAAGTCCAACAGACTGCCAGGAGATGTGCTAACGACTACTGGCTCCAGCTCTGTTCCGAGATACAGATAGCAGCTGACACGGGCAACATCAAGGGGATGTATGATGGTATCAAGCAGGCCCTAGGTCCAACACAGAAGAAAATTGCCCCTCTGAAGTCTGCCACAGGCGAGGTCATCCAGGATCGGGCGCAGCAGATGGAACGCTGGGTGCAGCACTACTCTGAGCTATATTCCAGAGAAAATGTAGTCACCGAAGAAGCACTGAACAACATTGAGTGCCTGCCTGTGCTGGAAGAGCTTGACAGTGAACCAACCCTAGAAGAACTTCACGTGGCCCTGGACTCCCTTGCCTTTGGCAAGGCACCTGGAAAAGACAGCATCCCTGCTGAAGTCCTAAAATGCTGCAAAGAGATCATCGTCACTGAGCTGCATGAAATCCTCTGTCTCTGCTGGAGAGAAGGTGGAGTACCTCAAGACATGAGGGATGCAAACATCATCACGCTGTACAAGAACAAAGGTGACAGGGGTGACTGCAACAACTACCGCGGCATCTCTCTCCTTAGCGTTGTAGGAAAGCTGTTTGCCCGAGTTGTACTAAAGAGGCTCCAGGTACTTGCAGAGAGCGTCTATCCAGAATCGCAGTGTGGATTCCGAGCCAACAGGTCCACCACTGATATGGTATTCTCCCTTAGACAACTGCAGGAGAAATGCAGGGAACAACGACAGCCACTCTTTATAGCCTTCATAGATCTCACAAAGGCTTTCGACCTGGTCAGCAGAGACGGCCTCTTCAAGATTCTCCCCAAGATTGGATGTCCACCCAGGCTCCTCAGCATCATCAGATCTTTCCACAAGGACATGAAGGGCACTGTTGTCTTCGATGGCTCCACATCAGACCCTTTTGACATCCGAAGCGGAGTGAAGCAGGGCTGTGTTCTTGCACCAACCTTGTTTGGGATTTTCTTCGCTGTCCTGCTGAAGCAGGCCTTTGGAACTGCAACAGAAGGCATCTATCTCCGGACCAGATCAGACGGAAAGCTCTTCAACCTCTCCAGACTGAGAGCAAAATCCAAAGTCCAGCTGAAATGTCTGCGTGACTTCCTCTTTGCCGACGATGCAGCTGTCACTACCCACTCTGCCAAAGATCTCCAGCAGCTCATGGATCGTTTTAGCAAGGCCTGCCAAGATTTTGGTCTGACAATCAGCCTGAAGAAAACACAGGTCATGGTTCAGGATGTGGACTCACCTCCCTGCATTACAATCTCTGAGCATGAACTGGAGGTTGTCCATGACTTTGTGTACCTTGGCTCAACGATCTCCGACACACATTCTCTCGATACCGAGCTAAACAAGCGCATCGGTAAAGCAGCTACCACGTTTTCCAGACTCACAAAGAGAGTCTGGTCCAACAAGAAGCTGACGGAACATACCAAGATCCAGGTCTACAGAGCTTGCGTCCTGAGTACACTTCTGTACTGCAGCGAGTCATGGACTCTTCGCTCACAACAGGAGAGGAAACTGAGTGCTTTCCACATGCGCTGCCTCCGACGCATCCTCGGCATCACCTGGCAGGACAAAGTTCCAAACAACACAGTCCTGGAACGTGCTGGAATCCCTAGCATGTATTCACTGCTGAAACAGAGACGCCTGCGTTGGCTTGGTCATGTCGTGAGAATGGATGATGGACGGATCCCAAAGGATCTCCTCTATGGAGAACTCGTGCAAGGAAAGCGCCCTACAGGTAGACCACAGCTGCGATACAAGGACATCTGCAAGAGGGATCTGAAGGCCTTAGGGATGGACCTCAACAAGTGGGAAACCCTGGCCTCTGAGCGGCCCGCTTGGAGGCAGGCTGTGCAGCATGGCCTTTCCCAGTTTGAAGAGACACTTTGCCAACAGTCTGAGGCTAAGAGGCAAAGAAGGAAGGCCCATAGCCAGGGAGACAGAGCAGGGACAGACTGCACTTGCTCCCGGTGTGGAAGGGATTGTCACTCCCGGATTGGCCTTTTCAGCCACACTAGACGCTGTGCCAGAACCACCTTTCAGAGCGCGATACCATAGTCTTTCGAGACTGAAGGTTGCCAATACAAAAAAAAAACTCATTAGTTTCTCCTTTATTATCTGGGTCCACTCAAATGAACCATCTTTGCTTTTTCCCCCTTCATTCAATCCGTAGACTGCAAATTAGATCAACGGTCTCATGAGTGTTTAAGAAAGTATGTTTGAAATGGGGCTGGAATGAAATATCATGAAGTACAACATTCAGGCATTCAGAAATGCATAAATTGTTGTTAAAATATGCCACCAACCTAGAACATCTCTATGATGCTACGGCAAATGTATGCAAGATATTGGGCAATAATATTCCTTTGAGCATTTGGGAGAACTGTTGGAATAAGGAGCATAGATATTCTCTAAATATGACTTTGCAGAAAAATCTGCTAAAAGGTCACATGAGATTGTGCACTACTCAGGTAAATAGAAATAAAATTAACAACTGCTTTCAGTCTGTCTCGTTGGCAGTGCCAAGTTTCTGAAGGAGATTGTTATAATATATGATTGAATTGTCCTGGTTCAAAGTGATATTGGAAGAAAAATATAACAATAATTTTTAGAAAATTACATTATGGTGCTTTTTAGTGTTCCCAAGTTGAATTTATATTGGGCTGAGCAATTTGTGTACCAGAATCCTTGGGAGTTACACTGTCTGAGTTAATGATATTATAAATACGCACTGATATCAATAGTGAAAAAGAAAATAAACTCCTTCCTCTACAGCTCAAAATGTGCTAAATGAAAACAAAACACAACTTCCATACTTTATCCGCTCGGTTACAGGGTTTGATTTTTCATTGATCATTTTTATCAGTTTAAACATTTCAATCATTTTGTTGGTTTAGGATCTTTTAAAAAAAAAATGAAACTTATGTGAAGTGTTGCAAACAGAAAAGTAGCTTCTAAATGCAATAAATGATCCTTACACCAAAAACAGCACCCTTAGGGCACAAGCCTAACCAGGTCTTCTCAGAAGTAAGTCCTATTGTGTTCAATGGGACTTACTCCCAGGAAAGTGAGGTTAGGATTGCAGCCTTGGTGAGTCATAGACTGATTACGGGGCTGGGGCACCTTCCTTATGAGGAAAGGCTACAGCATTTGGGCCTCTTCAGCCTAGAAAAGAGACGCTTGAGGGGGGACATGATTGAGACATACAAAATTATGCAGGGGATGGACAGAGTGGATAGGGAGATGCTCTTTACACTCTCACATAATACCAGAACCAGGGGACATCCACTAAAATTGAGTGTTGGGCGGGTTAGGACAGACAAAAGAAAATATTTCTTTACTCAGCGCGTGGTCGGTCTGTGGAACTCCTTGCCACAGGATGTGGTGCTGGCGTCTAGCCTAGACGCCTTTAAAAGTGAATTGGACGAGTTTCTGGAGGAAAAATCCATTATGGGGTACAAGCCATGATGTGTATGCGCAACCTCCTGATTTTAGGAATGGGTTAAGTCAGAATGCCAGATGTAGGGGAGAGCACCAGGACGAGGTCTCTTGTTATCTGGTGTGCTCCCTGGGGCATTTGGTGGGCCGCTGTGAGATACAGGAAGCTGGACTAGATGGGCCTATGGCCTGATCCAGTGGGGCTGTTCTTATGTTCTTATGTTCTTATAGACACATTTAGACTTGAAAACAACCTGTAGCTGCAAAAAATGGCTTAAGCAAGAAAACAGAAGCAACAGATTCAAGAGTTTACAAAGTCATAAAAATAACTGCAATACTCACTCTTGTCACGATCTAAGTAGGTTTGGGTCAGGTCCTACCCATCTCAGTGATCAAAAATTCATTGCAAAGCAATCCTGCATCCTTCAAATATTGTGGTCTCTCCAGAAGGTTCAGAAATGATGGAGAAAGGGAACTCAAGAAATCCAGGTGAACAAGGTGAGAGATGGAGGTGGAAGTTAGTGTGGTCGAAGATGCTACTCTTATGAAAATGAGAAATCAGAGAACTAGAATAAGACTAAGGACGCAATCCTAACCAACCAACGCAATCCTAGCACTGACCTAGCCCCAATGCAACCCCAGGCAAAGTCCCTGAGGCAGTCCATGGCTGAACACAGTCACGTTCTGGCAACTCCTGCGACGTCGCTGGAACCAACCGTATTGGCCTCTGCCTTTCCATTGGACCGTTTCAGCGACGTGGAGAGGGGGGATTTGCTGCATGGGTAACAGCCTATCCTCCATACCTACTTTACCCAGGCTTCGCGCACTGGACAGGACACTTTGTTCCAGAACCACCATTCAGAGCGTGACACCATAGTCTTCCGAGACTGAAGGATGCCAACAACAAAGTATTCATAGCCTTTTCTAAAGGCCTTTTGCTTTTTTTCTAAAGTTGAAGGGGCGGGATTTCCAGTACCCCTAAAGGGGACCCCTAAGGGGGCAGGATTTCTGGTAAAGAGGGGCGGGACTTCCGCTGTCAAAGATAGTTTGAAATGAAGTATGTACTATATACTACTACTCACAACCTAACCAACTTTCTAGCACTGACCTAGCTGCAATGCAGCCCCAAGGTAAGGTAACACACTTGCCCTGACCTTGAGGAGGCCACCTTGACAGCCTTCCACTGCAAGATGCACAATGGCACAGCTATATCAGTGCTGGAAGGTTGGTTAGGATTGAGCCCTTAGTTTCTCCATACAAGGATGCAAAGGGAGAATTAGAGTGAGAATACTCTCACCCAATATCTCACCCAATATCACCCCATTTTCCATCTCTGTAAAATGGGAGGGCACTGCCCTTCGAGGTTCCCTGGATATAATCCTCCTGCAATCTGAGGACCTTGGATTTCTCACCCTGGGTATTCATAGTCTTTTCTAAAGGCCTTTTGCTCTTTTTCTAAAGTTGATGAAGACTTGCTGGACGGTGCTGGCTGCTGTTCTGTCCCCAATGGGATAATTAGAAATGAAAGAGATTTTGAAGTTCTTGTAAACAGTAGAACTTTAGAGGGCCTGTTTGCTTTTTTTCAAGAGCTTTTTCAAGTGCGGGAAGGGCATGGGAAGGGCAAAACTGGGTTGGGGAGGTGTTGTTTCTGGGCTGGGGGAGGGCAGGGAGAAGAGCTGCTCAGGCCTTTTGAGGAGGGTGGGGATGGCAGAAGAGGACTCCACCATAGCCTATCCCCCTTCCAAATCTGAAGGCCTGACACAGGACATCCCAGATTTGCACGAGGTATGGAACTGATGTGGATCCAAGCAGCCCCACTGAGGCTACTGGGGCTTTACCCAGGGTAAAGGAATGAAGGTACCCCTTTACTCTGAGGAAACCTTCAGCAGCCACAGTTTTCCTGCTGGATACAGCAGAGGCTGCACCAGTTCCATTGCATGACATCACAGGAATTTAGTTTGAACTGGCCTATTAATCTGTATCCCAACTGTCTTGCATGCTACTGCAGCAGTCCCCATACATATGTTCCCGAATGAACACACACACGGTTCTTTGGGTTTTTGGAGAGGCAAACGAACAGGCGACAGGAGAATTCAAAGGACTTCTAACGTTTTACTCATTTGCAAACGGGGCCTTCCACAAACACACACACGTGGAGAGACCTGAACAATTACAATGATGCTGGTTTTATAGGATAGACTAGGTAGGGGAGGGGGGACAAAAGAGCACACAAAGAGAGCAAAACACATCCATGGCAAGCATGGGAAAAATAACAGACCAACAGTCCCACAAACATTTGGTTTGGTTATCAGATCAACATCTTGATCCTCAGGATGTTCAGGAGGGCAATTTGATAAGCATTGCCCTAAAATTGTAAACGCAATTTGTTTACAGATATATCCATTACAAAGGATCTGGTACTCTATGCATCCCTTTTATTTGTTTATGGCTCTTATTTATGACTTTCTGTTTACCCTTGTGAACATACCACAGTTAGCCTGTTCTCTAAGAGGGATTTTTAGATGCTGGCTTTTGGTCAGAGAAGAGCCTTATGGGTGAACTGGGCATCTTGGGATATTTCTATATTGTGAGCTCAGCATATTGTTATCAGTTTCCCTCCTGATAAACAACAAGGTAAACAGAAAGTCAAATTAGCTTGGTAAACTTGGGCTGAACAAAACAAAAAATACATCAACACACATTTTACTTTGTTAGGAATCATAAATCCAGACCACTTTTAGGTATACCAGGGTGGTGTAGTTTTAGTTCACTTTCTGCAGAGCATTCTGAATACACAAGGGCAAAGAGTGAATTTAAAGTGCAAACATAGCTACTTGTCTGGGTGTCTGGTCTGTGAGCAGCCTGTACACCCTGGAGAGTGACTCTATCTTTGGGTGCTCAGGAGAGTAACTATTTGCTAGCCAAACTCTCTTAGTTTTTAAGGATATTGAAAGGTTGCTTACATGTAGGCAGAATGTTTGGAGATAAATGTGAAAGTCAGGGTATGAATGGAGGGAATTCCCTTAATCACCCAGGATGCAGGTAAACTGGGCCAGCAGTGTCAGCTAAAATGCATATTAGCTCTTTGGTGCCAGAGCCTGTCTAGCAACTTTTAAGTGAGGTTTACCTAAATTAATGCGAAATACAGGCATAATCCAAAGTTTTGGTACAAAATACAGAAGTTACTGGAATTACATTCAGGAAAGCAAACACAAACTGAAGATACAATGGAAAATAATAGAATGAATAGAAAATAAAAATGCTACATTAAAACAACTTCATCCAAAGAAATCATACATGCTCATAACAGCTCATTATTTATCTGCCGTGAGTCCCTTCAGCAGGTCCAACTCTAACATATCTTTCAGCATCAGGTGAGCAAGGTGTTCTTCATCTTCCAGCAGCTGTCTTCTAGGTGACGTTGTGTGTAGTCAGGGACCTGACAAGTTGGTACCTCCCGTGTTGAATCTCCATCTGGGGGTGTATGGCGAGGGACCGGTGTATCTTCGATCTTGCCCTTGCTTCTTTCAGTGGGTGCACACAGGTTGAGGAAAAGAGGTCTGGTCTCTTTCACAGCCAAGTTGCCTCCACCATTTGTCTCAGTTCAGAGGAGCACAGGCAGGAACCGTCTTCAGGTCTGAACCAGCATTGGTTGGAAGTTAGGTACATGTAGCACTGGACTTGCGTGAGCTTGTCCAGTGGATGTGTTGGTTGGAGTTAGCTGCACTGACCCTGCTTTGGGAGCTCACTGCAGATGATAATGGTAAAGCCCTCATGATTTCTGAGTATAAAGCAGAAAAGAAAAGTTAGCAAAGCAAAACACATACTCAAGGGGTCAATGTGGTTTCTTAAGCAGTGCATTTCAGGGTACACTTTCTCTGCGTTGGAACACATTTGAGACATCTCAAAAGGAGATATTGGAAATGGAAAAGGTACAAAAGATCACTAAGGTGATTGCTGGGCTGGGGCACCTCCCCTATGAGGAATGGCCACAGCGCCTGAGCTCCCTTAGCCCAGCAAAGAGACACCTGAGGGGGAACATGATTGAGACATACAAAATCATGCATGGGGAGGACAAAGTGGACAGAGAGATGCTCTCCGTGCACTCTCACATAACACCAGAACCAGGGGACATCCACTCAAAATTGAGTGTGGGGAGAGATAGGATAGACAAAAGAAAATATTTGTTCACTCCATGTGTGGTAGGTCTGTGGAACTCCCCACCACAGGATGTGGTGACGGCATCCGGCCTGGATGCCTTCAAAAGGGGACCGGACAAGTTTCTGGAGGAAAATCCATCACGGGCCACAAGCCATCATGTGTATGTGCACCCTCCTGATTTTAGAAATGGGCTATGTCAGATGCAAGGGAGGGCACCAGGATGCAAGTCTCCTGCCACTAGGTGTGCTCCCTGGGGCAACCGGCGAAGCCGCTGTGAGATACAAGAAGCTGGACCAGATGGGCCTATGGCCTGATCCAGGGGGCTGTTTCTCATGTGGTCACAGACACAATGCTGGTCATTTTGTTGGAACATAATACAGGTTAGTGACAGAGGCTTATTTAGTTGTGTCCCTACATTCAAACAGTTAAACACAACCAGCATGGCTATTAGCACTTGGAATAAATTAAAGTTATTTTTGATACTTGTTACCACAACTTTTTAGTTAACTTGATCTTAGATGTTTAGGTCCTTTCTTTGTTTTCTCACCCTCCTTTATCTAGACACTCCTGTTGATATCAGACATTCAGATACTGCACCTACTTCAGACTCTTTTAGTTGCTTTGGTCTCAAACAAAGATAAGATGCAACAATTTACTAAACATAGGAAACTTAAAACATTGTGAGAATAGCAGTTCAGGGAGTGCAATATTGGAATAGAGGCAATTTGCTAGCTTTAAACCTGCACACAGACATTGATTTACAACAGACAATAAACAACAATACATATTTTTGGGGAAGGGGGCTTCCTGTATTTTTATCTAACCTCCTCGAAATACAATTGCGTGATTTGGCCCCTCCCACTATTGGCTATGTCTGGTACTTTTACTTTGGTCAGTTTCTCTTAGCTCAAAGTTCCGTTGGTCAGGCCATGTGGCTCTTGATTCCATTTTCTCTCTCTCTCTCTCTTTCTTGGACTGTTCAACCTTAAAGGGCTGGTGTTGTTACAGAACTCTGCACATGGCCTGCTTGTTGGTTGGTTTGCTGTAGGAACTAGAGAAGAGGTAATAACAGTACAAAAATACAAATACAGTACAAATACAGTAGCAGAAAGACACTGTGTTGACTTTGCTTACATTCTTGTTGAGCACAAAAGGTTAGGTGTTTTAACACATTCTCCACAGAGAAAGTAAACCAGTTGTCCAGGGCTACCTCTGATTGAGTGCAATTTCTTACCATTAAGACAGAGGAAAACTGGAACACATCATGAGCTTTACACACTACAGTCAGCCAAATCTGATTTTTTTTTTTCCAACTTTTGCTTTTGTTTCTTTTCTTATTCACAACTGTTTTGATTCCCTGGGAGCTGGAGAGAACCTGGGTTTTTCCTTCAAGGAGGACTCAAGTTGGTTCTGCAAACACTTGCACAGCTCATTCCTCTTCGCTTTTCTCTCTTTCTCCCTTTTTTTTTTTTCTTAACATATACGTAGAATTAAGAGAATGCAAAATATTAATTGCACCACAATGGTTTTTACAATGCAGTGAAATCTTAACATTAAGAGATTATTTGCTGAGGAACTGTAACCCTTGAACACATTCATCATTGATGGAACAAAACGTTTTGTCCAATTACCTTAGGGTTATTCTTCATGTTCCCTTCCTCTTGGATGAGGGGGGGGGGGTTTGTGTGAAAATAAAGTATATTTGATAAGAGTACTCTTACATGTTTAAAAACAGAAAAAAAGGAACCATGGTACCAAAAATGGTAATGAGCTCAATATACAAAAATAATAAAAATTGTTGCAACGAATATCAGGCCTATTACAGAAAGGAAGTCATGTGGGCTTCAGATAGACTTCACTATAAGTCAAAAACAAACAAGAACAAAGACAGACAAAGCGCTTCTTTCATACCACACACACACATCCAACAAACATATAGAACATTTTAGTATTTATATGTATATAAGCAGAGAACATAAGTAGAATTAAAAGAATTTGTCATGATAATCTTTCCATTAGAAAAAGAAATACTTGATTAGTATTAAACCAAACTAAAATATATACAGATATAGGCGTCAGGGCTTAGATCCTGTAAAGGAAATGAGATTAAGTAAATTTGTCCTCTGGAGGGCAAATGCTGTTTTCTTTGTCTTTACTTGTTGCTGAAACAAAAAGGGTTAAAACAAAAGATAGCCATCCCAAAGTTAGGCATTAGAGGCTTTCCTTTTTTTTTGGCTACTATTTTGCACTCTGTGCATGCCTTGAGGCACAAAGGCTAGGAGGGGTTCTCCAGCTTTCCCTTCTTTTGGGGAGGGGGAACACACAGACTTCCTGCATTGCACACTTGTGAAATCCAAAAGTTATTAAGAATGATTAAAGGTTGTATTTAAAGAGAAACACACTTTTGACAATTGTCTAGGTTGGTTGCAGCTGCAATTAGTCTTTTTTAGTTACCTGAATAGGCAGGAAGCAAATCATGGTTATTATTGTAGCTGGAAACTATACTTTGGGGTCTCTCTAAATCAATCTGAGCATTTTTAGCTTGTATTCTGGCCCCTAGGATCTCACTGACTCAGTTTTGCTGATCTATGTAATGGGCACATGTATTGTTTTGCAGGCTGTGTTTCTAAGCAAACACGCAGTGTAGTTTGCTTAGAAGTTTGCTTTTTCAATGCACTTAATAGTAAGTGCCTTAAAAAACACTAAGTTCAAATGAGCCTGATCCTGAGCACCCATGAACAAGACAGCGAATTGTATCTTGTCTCTCAGACAAGGGAAGACAGAACACATCATATGAAATTGCCAAGCAGATAGAAGAGAGGGATGTCATGAACACTGAGGGGAAGGGGCAGGCAAGCAGAACACTGAGTACTTTGGAGGAGAGAAGGGAGGGGGCCTTGTTGAAACTCAGGAAAGATCCAGTGTCTAATGCCTTCCTGAAACTAGTGAGACCTGGTTAAAAACATATGCCAGAACCACCATCCAGAGTGCGATACCATAGTCTTCCGAGACTGAAGGTTGCCAACAATACCAACTGCTGGCCTTTGAAATTCTGAGTTGGCCAGTAATGCGCCCATTCAGAAGGGTGGGGTTTCCTCTTCCCAGAGACTCAAAGTTATCCAATATGCATTTCAAAGGGTTTCTTCCTTCAGGCCCAGGCTCTGAGTGCCTCATCTTAATTGTCACACAGGCTGGCCTCCTGTGTCTCAGCTGGGTCCGGCTGGGAGCTGGGAGCCAGGTCTCAGCTGGACCGGCTGCCCAAAACAGTGACTCACTCATGGCCAATCCTTCAAAACCTGGGGGTTTGCTGCCTTGACACACACACACACTCATATTCTCATTCGTATCTCAGTCACACAACACTCAGTCAGGCAGAGAACCACATGGCCTTGCTCTGAAGCCACGGAGATAGGCGCACACACACAGCAAAATGTACAATAATATACAAATATGTACAGTAATTCAAACACAATCAGCAATATGTATGTACAGTAATACAAACACAATCACCCTCCCCACTGAGGCTTCACACTAAAACCTCCCACAGAGAATTCTCACCTAAGCGCACTGTACTTTTCCGCGGGCGAAGTTCCGTTCTCCTGGGCTCTTTCTTGCAGAGAATGAGACGGTCAGATTCAGAGACAACCCAGCGCCAGGAAGCACACAAGGGGTGCGGGAGCCGACTCACTTTACCTTCTGGCGGTGCGCTGTCCCCTGCAGTGACTTCGTCTCGATCCCCGCAGAGCCTTGCCTTCCAATCCGAGTCGAGACACCAAAAACTGTTCCCGAATGAACACACACACGGTTCTTTGGGATTTTGGAGAGGCAAACAAACAGGCGACAGGAGAATTCAAAGGACTTCTAACGTTTTACTCATTTGCAAACGGGGCCTTCCACAAACACACACACGTGGAGAGACCTGAACAATTACAATGATGCTGGTTTTATAGGATAGACTAGGTAGGGGAGGGGGGACAAAAGAGCACACAAAGAGAGCAAAACACATCCATGGCAAGCATGGGAAAAATAACAGACCAACAGTCCCACAAACATTTGGTTTGGTTATCAGATCAACATCTTGATCCTCAGGATGTTCAGGAGGGCAATTCGATACGCATTGCCCTAAAATTGTAAACGCAATTTGTTTACAGATATATCCATTACAAAGGATCTGGTACTCTATGCATCCCTTTTATTTGTTTATGGCTCTTATTTATGACTTTCTGTTTACCCTTGTGAACATACCACAGTTAGCCTGTTCTCTAAGAGGGATTTTTAGATGCTGTCTTTTGGTCAGAGAAGAGCCTTATGGGTGAACTGGGCATCTTGGGATATTTCTATATTGTGAGCTCAGCATATTGTTATCACATACATGGGGAAAATCCATGATGAGTTAGTTTGAATCTTGTTTTTTTACAACATCACAAAAAGTAAAGCAGATGTAGGGCGCAATCCTAACCGCTTACATCAGTGCTTTCCAGCACTGGCATGGCAGTGCCAATGGGACATGTGCTGCATCCTGCAGTTGGGTGGCACTCACGGAGGCCTCCTCAAAGGAAGGGAATGTTTGTTTCCTTACCTCAGAGCTGCATTACCCTTATGCCAGTCCTGGAAAGCACTGACATAAGGGGTTAGGATTGCACCAGTAGTATCTTTATATGACCTTCTATATATAATCCTCACTCAATCCATGATCCTTTCATTTCATCCATTTTGAAAACTGATCCCATGCATCTAATCCTGGGATTGGGGATTATTTGGCCAGTCCAGGAATATGAAATTCCTCCCATGTGGACCTCTAATTTTGCAGGTGGTGCAGGTTCAAAGACAGGAGCCTGACCATTAGTGTGCACCTTGAGGTCAGCGAAGGCAGGGCTGAACCACCCTTCAGTGGCCTAACAGTATGAGGGGTTGGATGGGTTGTCCCTAACCTGGATTGCAGAAGCTGCCTGCAAGGCTCAGTGACATGGAGTGGCCCTACAAGGTTCGGCAGCCTCAGCCCCTGTGTGAGGTTTTCAAGGAAGACCTGACACAGCCTGAATAGAGGTGTGGCTTGGAATCAGGTGGTGAGACTTGGCCCTGGGGCCAGGTGTATTCAGGCACCTCTCATAGGATCCAGCCTCCACACTAGATTTCATTAGCTGCATTAAGAGCTCCAGATCTCATGATTTCTACATATCCTTATATCTATTTGTTAATGAATAAAGTGGCCCGTTCTCCCACACCTGTTGTCTCGAGTGCTCATTGGAAGGTACGCAAACAACAAAATCTGTGGTCCTATCTTGGCATGGATCAAAATGTCAGGACCCTTGACAGCACTTCCTTCCTTACCTCTTGCAGGCCTTTTGATTGCCCCTGCCCCAAACGTAGTATGCAGCGAGGCATCCAATGTGTGGTTACATACTTCGCCTTGGTGGGGGGGTGGAATCTGATTGGGTTATTATGTAAATATTGGTTCTCCTTTGAGCAATGATCCTCTCCCCTCCAGCTCACTTCAATTTCTTTATTTAGAAAAAGATCTGAAAAAGCAAAGATATCACTCTGCATACAAAAGGCAGACAAGTTAGAGCAGGGATGTCAAACTCCTCAAACTCTTTTCATACAGAGGGCCGGTTAGCATTCATGGTGCCTCCTGAGGGCTGGAGGTGACATCACTAAGCATAAAGTGACATCATGAAGCAGATGAAATCCAGAAACAAGCACTTGGTTCTCACAAAGAAACTCATTAGGCAGAGAGAAAGAAGAGAAAAGTGCAAATCTTGGTCATGTTTTCAATGTATGAGAGAAGCCAATTATAAAGCTGGGAGAACCCAGTTTATAGAATAAATTGCTTCTGGGGGCCACATTCAGCCTTATGTTTGACACCCCTGAGTTAGAGCAATAACGTTTCTGGGTGTGAGAATGGGCGTGAGAGATGGACAATAAGAATGGCTGACTGAAGAATTGTGCGGTTGGAGAAAATTGTTACATATACCATGGACAAGCAGAGTAAGCAATCGAGAAGTGCTGGACCATATAAAATTAGATACATCAGTAGAAGCCAAAATGGCAAGACTACACTTTGGCCATGCCATGTGTGCAAATTCACTAGAGAAGTCAATGATGTTAGGAGTGGTCAGTGGAACAAGAAGGAGGGGCAGGCAAAGAACATGCTGGTTTGACACTGTCAGGCCTTTGACATCCCAGGCCCTGAATTGTTGTAAGCCAGGATGTGGCAGGAGGGGCCTTGATGTCCAGACCCAGTGAACAAATGTAAACATTGGGACTGCAGCACTGTTATTGTAATCAGTTGCACCTGTGTTAGGTGGGAGTCATGTGACTCTGGGGTGTGTGTGCAGTCACGTAGGCTATGGTGGAGTGGTGCAATGCACCACTGGACAGCCAATCAGAGTGGGTCACAAGATTGTCTTGTGACTATGAAGTCACCCTACTCTGATTGGCTGGCCCCGGTACATATGGGGGTGAGAACAGACACCAAATGTGGGTTTGCTGTGGTGGAGTTCAGTGTGTCGTGCTGCTGGTTTGTGTTCTGCCTTGGACTGCCTTATCGTGACTGTGCCGTGCTGTGTCCCTGACTTCTGGTCCGTTTGACTGACTACTCTTCTGCCTGCTCCTTTTACCAATACATGCTTCTGCAACAAACAAGCCTGGGTCTGTGTCGTTGGCTCTGTTTGGGATTGTCCGCTTCCTGTGCTACCTCCCTACGCTCCCGTGCCACTCTACTACCAGGAAGGCAAGGGTCATCATCCCCTGCCATCCTGACAGACACCATCAGCACAGATGCAAAGATTAATATCCTACCATCATAAGAAGTTGTGTTTGACATAAGATCATAAGAACAGCCCCACTGAATCAGGCCATAGGCCCATCTAGTCCAGCTTCCTGTATCTCACAGCGGCCCACCAAATGCCCCAGAGAGCACACCAGATAACCTCATCCTGGTGCCCTCCCTTGCACTGGCATTCTGACATAGCCCATTTCTAAAATCAGGAGGTTGCACATACACATCGTGGCTTATAACCCGTAATGGATTTTTCCTCCAGAAACTTGTCCAATCCCCTTTTAAAGGCCTCCAGACCAGATGCCATCACCACATCCTGCGGCAAGGCGTTCCACAGACCAACCACACGCTGAGTAAAGAAATATTTTCTTTTGTCTGTTCTAACTCTCTCAACACTCAATTTTAGTGGATGTCCCCTGGTTCTGGTGTTATGTGAGAGTGTAAAGGTGAAAGTGAGAGTGACAAGGGGGCATGGAGAGTTCTTGCCAAGAAGTCGGCAAGAATCGGGCACAACTGAATGGATAAAACAACAACAATATTTAGAATGGATCCAGTACTGCTTTCATCATCGATCATTGCATTTTGCCCAGGATGAACTCAAGGAAGAACAGAGTACCACTAAAAGAGTGTCCCTCCCGAGTCCTGGGAAGAGCTTCCACAATCAAGTCAATGAAACTACACACATTTACTCCCTATGAGGCAGGAGGAGGAGTTGACATTTGTCGTTCAACTTTCTCATGACTCCCTTCATCTCTTGGTTCCTCAGAGTATAGATGAGGGGGTTGAGGGCAGGGGTGACTACCATGTAGAACACAGAAGCCATTTTGTCCACCTGAGAGTTGGAGAAAGGCTTAAGATACACAAAAACAACAGGCCCGTAAAGGAGGCCAACTACCGTCAGGTGGGAGCTGCAGGTAGACAGAGCCTTCCTACCACCCTTCCCAAAGTGGCCACAGAAGGAGGCCAGGATGATGACATATGAAACCAGCAAGGTCAGGCAGTTCGGTAGAGTTATAAGGCCTCCCCTCATTTCATCCAGTTATGCCCAATCCTCAATTCACTATGTCCACCCCACGAACTCAGCACCTTTGGCAGGCCTTTGTCTTCCAACCAACACGCGCAGGCCCTATGTGGCCTCTCCAGCAGTGATCTGGAAGCATGCAGCTATGCTTGCAACTTGATCACCATTTAGAATGGCAGGAAAGGGAATTCTGCAAACCAGAATGCTAACTGTGGTGGTGACAGCAGGGCATCAAATCAGGCCATCCTAAAAGTTCCTGATTGTGAGAAATGCTTCTACAGTAGCTTCTAAGATTCACAGTCCAGTTCTATCCAACTTTCCAGTCCCAATGCAGCCACAATGTAGCTCCAAGGTGAGGGAACCAATGTTCCCTTCCTTTGAAGCGGTCTAATGACTGACCCCCTCACCACAGGATGCAGTGCACACCCCCTTGGTCCAGTAGAATCAGTGCTGAAAAGTTAGAGTTGGGCTGTCAGCCTGGTATTTCATGATTCTGAATAAGAGCTGAAATTTTCATGATGCTGAATTATATAGAGAGTCGTCTGGCCTGATTCTGTCCTGGGCTAGTACTGGTCTCCTACAAACTGCCTGGGAGACAGCCATCACAAACATGCTGTAAGACATGTCACAGTGACCAGGAGAAAGAAGGCACTGGTAGGTGCTGGGCCTTCATGCCGGTCAGAAGACCAGCAGTAGCCTGCAGCAGGAAGTTCCACACCTCTCATGCTCATGCTGTAGCACGTGCTCTGCATTCCATGTACTCTTCAATATCCAAGCATAGATTAAAGGGAACTGGAGGCACAGGGGATGTTTGGGCTGTTCAGCCATGGCAGGTAGGAGTTTCCTGGAAGCCTCTACTGTGTAAGGTCACGGATGGACTAGGATCCACTCTTGCAATGCAACTGGACTGAGCGAGAAGTGAGACAACATTTTCAGTTTAGTTTGTCTAAGCCCAAGTCCTTTCCATTTGAAAAGGGACTGGCAGCCCAATCCTCTGCATGTCTACTCAGCAGTAAGTCCATTAGAGTTAATGGGGCTTAATTCCAGGAAAGTGTGGATAGGATTGGGTTGTTAATTGCCTGCAGCGTCAACCATGTATTAACAGTTTTTAAGCTCATTATTAACAGTGAGGAACCCAGTTGAGACAGGCTGTCCCTCAGTTCTGCCACTATGTGGATTACCTCTGAACTGAATGTCACAATGTTAGTATGTCTACATTGGTTTAGCTCGTGGGAGGCAGGCAGTACCATGTGACACACTCAGGGATGGTGATACTATGAGTGGCCTAAACTGTGGATATTTTTGTATTTTTGAATCATGCTGTCATGATATATATCCTTCGATAGGTAACAATGCAAAATGTAATGAAACTGTAATGTGTTTCAATGAAAATGTAATGAAACTGTAATGTATACAATGAAAATGTAATGTGTTATCTGTTTTCTGTCAAACATTCTAGCCAAATAACCAGAAAAGGAAAACACAACTGCCTTATGTAACAAAAAGTGGATTTCTTTCACTCAAAACCAACCAATGAGACTTGGGGTGCAATCCTAACCAACTTTCCAGCACTGACGTAGCTGTGCCAATGTGGCGTGCCCGGCATCCTGCAGTGACGAGGCGGTCAAAGGGGCCTCTTCAACATACGGGCATGTTTGTTACCTTCCCTTGGGGCTGCATTGCAGCTAGGTCAGTGCTGGAAGGTTGGTTAGGATTGTGCCCTAATTGTTCCAAGAGCAAATGAGGTGTGATAAAACAGCATGGAACCCATAAGTGTTAGTCTGAGTCAGCTCTAATTTCCATGGATCAGAACTCACACCAGCACTCCTATTCTTTTGTGTGTGTCAAGTATGCCACTTGTTCTTTGTTGTTGACATTTGTTGGGTGACCTGGAATGTTGCATAGTAAAATAAATAAATAAATAAATAAATAAATAAATAAATAAATAAATAAATAAATAAAGTTAATGGGGGTGACACTAACCCTAGTCATGTCACTAGTGGGACGTTTGGGTGGTGTTAGTCACTGGCTGAGTTGAAGTTAGTTTGTCACTTTTAAGTTAGTCACTCTTAAAGTGGACCCCAGAAGCTGGTGGGGACAGGATCACAAAGAGGGGAGCATGTGGGGGAGGGGATAACATTGGGGATGGAAAGTTTTTTATCTTGGAAGGACGGAGATGAGTAGTGGAGCAATAGACTGAAGGATTACTATTGGGGGTTATTAAATGAATTGTGAGTTCTGGTGGAAATGGGGACTGGGAATAGGAGGAGGGGTGAGAATAACTCTGAGAAAGTTTTACTATGTCAAGTTTATAATAATCACAGATTAAAAAATGTTCTCGTGGGTTTTGCTTGCATGCAAGGTCTTTCAGGTCACACAGAATTCCTGCAGCTTGTTGACTAGGAGGTGGGGTTGCAAGTTAATGTGGGGCATTGGGGACTTTGTGTGTTGTTGGTGACTGCCTTAGATGACTTTAAAAGTGGGTTCCAAACATTAATGGTGGACTGCAGGTCTATCCATGGTTATTAACCATTCTGGCTACAGTGAACCTCCAGGTGCAGGGGCAGGATATCACAGAGTCTGCAGAGACTTTCACCCCCTGCTTGGGGGGGGGGGGGAATGTTCAATGCCTTTATTTTCTGGGCTTGATGATTATTCATTTCATGTCATGACTCCTACTGAAAATAATTTTGTTGTATACAGGGGGCAGTGTCAAAAATGTATGGGCCCCGGGTCTCCAATGACCTAGCCATGCATCTGCAAGTATAATCACAGTCTATGCATTGCCAGAAGGCCAAGGTGGCAGGTTCCAGTGATCTCAAGAGAACTCCTGCTCCACAATTGACCCCAGTGTTTTATTTTTCTTGTCCTCCAATTAGCTTCACCACTTTCTGAGAAACTTTCGCTTCAACAATAACGCAGGCGAAGAAATATTCTTTGAAAATGGGGAACTGGCAACAGTTTTCGATATCGTCAACATAGTCACGTTCCTCAATCACTCTTTCCGTAGATTCAGGGTAGGAAAGATGGACCCCTGGGCTCCTGAAGGAAAAGAGTTTACCGTTAATGGAATTGTCATTGTGTGGTAAAAGAAGTTTGATCAGGTGGGAAGGATCTGAATGCATTTTCTGAGCTACAGTTGCATAGTTGTAGAAGAACTCAGAAGTACTCTTCAGCAGATGCCTGGGAATGCATATTCCTGTACATTATGCACTTACTCTGAAGCAAGCCCTATGGTATTCACTGGGATTTACTCTGGATCTGCCAGTCCTTTGTGGTTATAGTGGTGCAAGAGTAACACCTAAATGTGGCTGACATGTTATAATGTTTATGCTTGTAGACTAGGATGAATAACATGGATATTATACGCCAAACTCTCATATGTGCAGGCATATGTTATCCATGCTCTTTTGTCCCCTTGTTTGTCCATCTCTTCCCATGAATTTTCAGGCTGAATTGATTACGGTGATGAGAAGAGGTGGTATGTAAAGGAACTAAAGGAAAACATCTGGGGACTGAAGGATTCTATATGTAGAACAATATTGTAAAGACCCTCATTGGAACTAACTAGGACAGCCCACCTATGTAAACCGTCTTGAGTAATATCTGATGAGAAGGGCCTTATATAAATACAGGTGTGTGCCACTTAATGACAGGGACACGTTCCCTGATCCCTGTTATGCGATTAGGTCATTAAGCAAACATTCAGTCCAATCTATTGCCTTTGTTGTGTAAACAGACACCCCCTGCCAGACAGTAGCTGGCTGAGCAGGCTACTGGAGACAGATGGCCTCTTCTTTGCATTAAGAGCCTCTCTGTTGTGTAGACAGAAACTCTGCTGCAGGCTACGGGAGATGCGATTGCCTCCTTAAGAGCACCTTCATTGTGCTTTGACCACCGTCATATATGCGATCAGTCATGAAGTGAACTGTTGTTAGGCAGCGCATGCCTTTATAGAAGTAAATCAATGCCTATAAGAGGTCAGAGGAGCTCATGAGATGTGTGTCATAACTGTATTCTTGTGCAGAACAAACCAAACCAAACATCACAGCAATGAGAAAACAGTTGATTTCCATGCTGACCCTTTCTCCTTTGGGGTTTTTTTGAAGATGCTGCCCCGATCGACATGTACTGAGAGCTGCCATCCTGGACAGACAAAGGTGGTACGCCAGGGGGAGCAGATCTGTTGCTATGACTGTG
Organism: Tiliqua scincoides; assembly: GCF_035046505.1. Taxonomy (NCBI): domain Eukaryota; kingdom Metazoa; phylum Chordata; class Lepidosauria; order Squamata; family Scincidae; genus Tiliqua; species Tiliqua scincoides. The sequence continues at coordinate 139,023,235 of NC_089825.1, read as the reverse complement.
CTCAGTGCTCTGAAGGGAGGATTTCCAGCCAGCTGGGTAAGTGAAGAAGGTGGTGCTCCATCCAGTGGGTGTTCCAGAAGTTTGTGGAAAGGAGCTGCTGAAAGGACTTCCAGCCCAATCTTTTCTTTCCCAGCACTCAGAGGAACTGTGGCATCAAGGAACTTTTGTCCCCTTCCCCCGAGGAATGTCTCAGGTCCCGCGATGGGGCTTCTCATGTTTGCACCAGCTATTTTGCTGACACCGATGTGAGAACCTTCATGTCAAGCTATTAGGTTGGACACAGAGGGTAGGATCTGGTGGAGGAGGCCTCAGAGATAATTATGCCTTGAAGAAACAGGCTTATGGCCAAGATGGGAGAAATACTCAACGTGATACAGTACTGGTCCTGACATATCATGAGAGCTTTATTGTAGCATCCTGGTGAACTGAATGAGCTAAGAATCTGGATTTGCCTGGGGAGATTCTCCATTTACATAAGACATTCACTCTCTGCCTTAGCTGCAAGTGGGCATACTAATAATTATTGAAACAACAGCACAATCCCATGCATGTATCTGCAAATGTACCATTAAGCTCAAAGTGATGTGCCTCCAGGGAAGTGTTTATAGGTTATCAATATGTTCCATTGAATTCAGTGGGACTTATTTCTGAGCAGTCATGCACAGGGTGTTGTGAGAGCAGCAGTTCACAAACATTTTGGTTTCTGGAATCCTTTACACTCCTAAAAGGAGTCTCTGCATGCGTAGTGTCTCGGGTAGCCCCTGAGGACCTGTGCATTTACAGAGTGCTGCAGCACCAAATGCCTTGCAGACATTTGAAAAGCTTTCTCAATGTAATCATCTTCCTGGTAATTATCTAAATTATTGCCTTCCGTTAGAGAACTCCTGGGGATAATCTGAAGCTACTTGCAACATTCATAACAAAAACACTGGACTATACCTGGAGTCCAAAACACAAAACACAAAAACACAGTACAGTACCTGGACTGTAACACTGGAGCTGAGGATATGTTCATTTAAGCTTTTGAAAAGCCAGCTACACAAGGCAGGTGTAGGGTATTCACTGCATACAGCCAGGTGTCTGTCGCTTGAGTATGAAGACCTCATGTGAGAAACTTGGCAGTGGGGATTTGTTCAGCCCCTCTATGGTCATTACTCCTCATGACTGATGATTGTGTTCATGGTGCCTCGTGTGTGGAAGTCACTGGAAACTGGTAGAATGCTGTGGGGCTGAGGTTCAGACATGCTGCTGTTCAGATGGTCAACAGTGCTGCTGCTGCAACTGCCTTACGGTGTCAGCAACCACTGCCACTACAGGTGGCGGCAGAAGAGCAGCTATCTGTCTTCGGACATAACTATTGCTGTCTTTGCCTCTCTCGGAATTTTTGAGCACAAAGATCTCTCTTTTAAACAAACTCCAGATGTGTTTTCCCTGAAAGGAAGGTAAGTTGGGTTGTGGTTTGGATTAAAATTCAGTGTTGTAAATATAGAAAAATTACTCAGGATTACGTACTTTGGGACTGGTGGAAATAGGGGCAGAAGTGGTGGCATGAAGTTCAAGTTCACAAATGCAAAAAGACCCCAGCAACTAGAGAACTGGAATGTCAAGATGGACACTAAATAAATATTATTATTATTATTGAAAATTGCTGCAGTGTATTCACTACTCACTCATACAACTCGGCATAATCTTAAGCGGTTGCTAGGCCTGCAATTCCATAAACACTTACCACATGTTCATATCATGCCTTGAATGCTTGGGGCTGATCTCAGGCCTCCCCCTTAAAAGATTCCAACCTAGACAAGAGTCCTGGACTCAGACATGTCAAGGAGAACATGATGGAGGTGCTAATGGTGTTATCAACTTGGCTGCAAATGTGAGAAGAAGCTAGAGAGGCTTAGTGAGTCACTGGCCAGGCTTGCCAGCCTTATCTGCATCTGCTATAGGAGTTTGAAGAGTTGCAGGAATCATGGGGCTAGTTTGCCAAGACTACTGGCCCAGTGTGATCCGGGCCTTGTGCTGACTGCACTTCAGCCCAATCCATCAGCCCAAGGCTTGGGCTGCAGTGGTGCACAGGCCCCCAGCACAAATGACTGGAGCCCCTGAATGCGGAAGGAGTGCAGATCCCATTCCTGAGCAGGTGGATCAGCAGAGGAGGTGCTCCCAGGAAGGGTCAGGCTGGGAAGCATGTTGAGGGTGAACTTCAGTGACAGTGGTGGTGCCAGAATGCTAAGCCCCCAGACTGGATCAAATGCAGTTGCTTGGATCTACTCAGATCTATGACAGCAGCAAAGCTGGTTTCTTAAAAGTCAGAGAAGTTTAAAATGTAGAAGGAAATAGATCAAAAGAGGCAAAATGGATACTTGATTAGAGATGCGCACAGTCCAATCCCATCCCCTGCCACTCTAAAAGGGGGAGGTGCACACTGCATGCTCTGGGGGGAGTTGAGTTTTCTGGTGGTGCACACGCACGATCGCCAGCCATTCACGCTCCATTGCATGCACTGTCACTGCTTCTGTAGTGGAGAGGGATTCCAGTGGTGGAACACTTGCTCCAGCAACAGAAGGTGCCCATAGGATTAGGCGTTAGGACTGCATGGCTATTCACATTGACCTGGAAGTAAGCCCCATTGAACACAATGAGGAGACATGCATACTGTGGCAAAGTAAAGAATCATAGAATCTTAGAGCTGGAAAGGACCTAAAGGGTCATCTAGTCCAAACCCCTGCCTGGAAGCAGAAAATCCGCTTAGAGCATCTCCAAAATAAAACAAAACCAGTTTTTAATGAAACAATCCCTGCACTATAAGGGGATCTGTTTGTCACTTTCTACCCTTCAAGGTCATCTAGGCATGAGCAAAGGGCTCTTCCATGACAGAAACAAAACACGCTACCTCTCAAGCCAGCCTTCCCTTCTCAGGAGTTGGGGAACTGAGGCTCCACTTTCTTCATTGGCTTGTTCCAGGAGAAGAAAATGTCATCCTGTTCAACCACCCATAAACTATGGGAAGATTAGTGGACACATCCAGTGGGCCAGGTGACCAGATCCCTTCTGACTTTTGTACAGAAGGAACTAGTGTGATAGGGTTATATTACTGTCAATCTCTTTTTCTTGTTGGGCCATCAAAAGATGTTACCAGGAATTCCTTGCCTGTAACTGGGCATAGCGAGACCTAGAAAGTTCATAAAGCAGAGCTGCATGTGGGCCCATCAACCTGATTTTAAGCACAAGTAAGGGCTATGCAAAGATCATGGAGCATTCCCATTCACCATACTGAATATGAACCAGAGCCTAAGACTACATGATTGTCTCATTTCAGCATAATTCCCAAGTACTTCCATCGTCACTTTGCCATGATGTTTGCCAGTTTCGAAATCAAGAAAGATGTCAACCTCTTGACAAACAAGACAATGAATTTTTTATCGATTGAAAATGCTTACAATGCCAGGGGGTCCTGTTTGGGAACTATGAATCTCCTTTTCACACGTCAGGGGCATCTCTTTAATTACGTCTGTAGCAAGGATAAGGAACTCATTGTCATCATTGGGGGGCTCATTCCTCAAAATTTGAAGCTGATGCCTCACATCTTAAATATCTACAGGATCCCACAGGTAGGTATGTTTCATAATCAGGAGAGAGGTACAGCCACTAGGATTGCTAGGAGAGCAGACCATCTGGGCTACAACAAGTGCGGTCAGAAGGCTCTGCTCTGCCCATTGAATGCATAGCTTGGAGTCAAATGTTGATCAAGTGTTGTGTGAGGATGTCAAAACCTGATTAAGTTTTTTAAAAACCACTTTAAGGAGGGAATAAGTTGTACTGAATTAGCAGCAAATCTATGTGGGCAAAATATTTTCTCTAATACCTTACCTTGAGGAGGCCTCCATGAAAGCCCCACCTTGCAGGATGTAGTTCATAATCCAATGACAGCTGAATCAAAACTGGAAAGTTGGACAGGATTGGGTCCTGACAGCCGAACCTATGCCTTTCTAATCAGAAGTAAGTCCCATGATAGTCAATGACACTTGCTCCCAGGAAAGTGTGGAAAGGATTGTAGGCTGAATGACTAATCCTAATCCTCTTGGTCATCCTGCCCAAAACACTACACCCAAAATTGAGACTTCCACATTTTCCATACAGGATAAAGTACAAAAAGATCTACTATATAACCTGCCAGGCATGTGAGGGAGGACCTTTTTAATTAGGAATAATGGGAGATGTTTGTCTGCCCTAAAAAGCTCATTGCCTTTCCCCTTAGCTCAATTATGGCTTCTTTGACTCTGCACTGAGTGACAGAACTCAGTTCCCTTCTCTGTACCAGATGGTCCCAAATGCAAGATCTCAGTACACTGGGATTGTTCGACTGATTAGACATTTCAAATGGGACTGGATTGGCCTCCTCGTTTCAGACAATGACACTGGAGAAACATTTCTGAGGACTCTCATTTCCAGTTTCCTCCAGAACAACATTTGTGTGGCTTTTACAGAAGTTCTTTCAAGACTAAAGACGTATGTGGAAGAGAGCAAAACCTTTCATGGACATTTAGTAGGAGTAAGATCTATTGTCTCTATGTCCAGGAGCAATGTGATTGTTGTTCATGGAGATTCACGATCTATGGAGAGTTTGAAAGTGATTCTAGCATTGTATGAAAATGTAAGGCAAGACCCAACAGAGAAGGTTTGGATCATGACATCTCAGTGGGATTTTGCAACCGTATTCGACCCGGTTTTATTCACACCCAAAACCTTCAATGGTACCTTGTCATTCACACTCCACACAAAGGACGTGCCTGGATATGAAGACTTCCTTAAGGCAATAAATCCACATCAGCCTGCATTTTCTTTCTCATACAAGTTTTGGTTATTTGCATTTCGGTGTTCACTCCCCACGTTCAACTGCTATTTACCAAAGACAGGGAACTGCACTGGGGAGGAGAAGCTGAGCAATCTCCCCAGTTCCGTATTTGAAATGAAAATGTCTGATGAGAGCTACAGTATCTACAATGCTGCTCATGCTGTAGTACATGCTCTACATTCCATATACTCTTCAATATCTAGGCATAAAGGGAACTGGAGGCACAGGGGATGTTTGGGCTGTTCAGCCATGGCAGGTAGGATTTTCCTGCAAGCCTCTACTGTGTACAGTCATGGATGGACTTGGATCCACTCATGCAAAGCAACTGGACTGAGCGAGAAGTGAGACAATATTTTCACTTTAGTTTGTCTAAGCCCGAGTCCTTTCCATTTGGAAAGGGACTTAATTTAGAGGAGCAATAGATTGAAGGATTACTATTGGGGTTATTAAATGAATTGTGAATTCTGGTGGAAATGGGGACTGGGAATAGGAGGAGGGGGTGAGAATAACTCTGAGAAAGTTTAACTATGTAAAGTTTATAATCATCACATACAAAAAAATGTTCTCGTGGGTTTTGCTTGCATGCAGTCTTTTCAGGAAATGTTCACAGTATTTATTTTCTGGCCCTGATTATTATTCATTTCATGTCATGACTACTACTGAAAATAATTTTGTCATATACAGGGGGAGGTGTCAAAAATGAATGGGCCCCAGGTGTCCAATGACTTAGCCATGCGCCTCCATGTATAATCAGAGTCTCTTCATTGCCAGAAGGTCAAGGTCGCAGATTCCAGTGATTTCAAAAGAACTTTTACTCAACTGTTTACCCCTAAGTATTATTTTTCTTTTTCTCCAATCAGCTTCACCACTTTCTGAGAAACATTCGCTTCAACAATAGTGCAGGCGAAGAAATATTCTTTGATAAAAAAGGGGAACTGGCAACAGGTTTTGATATTGTCAACACCATCACACTCCACAATCTGTCTTTAAATAGAGCCAGGGTGGGAAAGGTGGACCCCTGGGCTCCTGAAGGAGAAGAGTTTGCCGTTAATGGAAGCGCCATTGTGTGGAATCAGAAGTTTGAGCAGGTGGGAAGGATCTTGTATGTATTTCCTGAGCTATAGTTCCATAATTGCAGAAGAACATGGAAGTATTCTTCAGCAGATGTCTGGGAATTCATATTCCTGTGCATGCCGCACTTACTCTGAGGCAAGCCCTATGGCATTCACTGGGATTTATTCTGGATCTGCCAGACTTCTGTGGTTATCAAAACAGTGAAGCAAGAATAACACGGACAAATGGGGCAGGCTTGCTATAATGAATAACATTAGAATAGGATGTAGAATAGGATGAATAACCATGGATAATACATGCAAAGCTCATGTATGCCCAGGCATATGATATCTATGCTCTTTTGTCTTTGTGTTTATCCATATCTTCCTATGAATTGTGAGGCTGAATTGAATATGGTGAAGAGGTGGTACGTCAGGTAAGTAACCATGGAAGGAAAACATCTGGATTCATATATAGAACAATATTGTAAAGACACTTATTAGGTCTACAGCCTGCCTACGTAAACCACCTTGAGTAATATCTGGCAAGAAACATATATAAATATAGAAGTAAATCAATCAGAATATGAGGTCAGAGGAGCACATGTCAAATATAGATGTGACTTATATGTCATTACTGAATTCTCGTGCAAAACAAACCAAACATTATAGCAATGAGAAAGTTGATGTCCATATTAAACCACTTTCCTTTGGGTTTTTTGAAGATGCTGCCCCGATCGACATGTACTGAGAGCTGCCATCCTGGACAGACAAAGGTGGTACGCCAGGGGGAGCAGATCTGTTGCTATGAATGCGCTCAGTGCTCTGAAGGGAGGATTTCCAGCCAGCTGGGTAAGTGAAGAAGGTGGTGCTCCATCCAGTGGGTGTTCCAGAAGTTTGTGGAAATGAGCTGCTCAAAGGTCTTCCAGCCCAATCTTTTCTTTCCCAGCACTCAGAGGAACTGTGGCGTCCAGGAACTTTTGTCCCCTTCCCCCGAGGAATGTCTCAGGTCCCGCGATGGGGCTTCTCATGTTTGCACCAGCTATTTTGCTGGCACCGATGTGAGAACCTTCATGTCAAGCTATTAGGTCGGACACAGAGGATGGGATCAGGCAGAGGAGGCCTCCGCTGCTCCCACCCCCCTCCCACCCCATCTCTTCCCCAATTCCCCTGCTCAGAATATCATCCCAAAACTGAAAGGACATACCACTGCCTGGTGGTCCCACTTATCTCCACGCAGTCACATGGCATTCTTCATCCAGAACTACCTACTCCAAGGGTGACGAAAATGTGCTTTACGACATGTTTACAACACCCAGAGCCAGTCCTGGATCTCAGCACTGGTGCTATGAACCTTTGGGATTGGACCCTTAGGGCCCAATCCTCAATTCATCATACTGATGCAGTCAGTAAAGCAACAGTTCAGCAGAACATATGGCCCAGTCCTATGGGACTGTTATGACAGTGGGGCAGGTGTCTACTGTTGTCAAAGGCCCAGTGATGGCGTGAAGCTGGTGCCACCACTGGGCCAAACCAAGCATCTGCTTCAAAGCAGCTGCAGATCTGGAACCTCATTGCTGCAGATGCCGGTAAGTCAGAAGTGGGGCATGTTGTGCATGAGGAGAGATCAGGTCAGGGAAGAGAGGAGGTGGATCCTGGTGGCAGCAACATGCACCAGGATCTAATCCTTGAAACTTGCCTCGGAATACTCCCTGACTCTCCTCGGAAGCGCATCAGCAAAATGGAGGAGGAGACCTACAGGTGAATGGGCAGCCTATACACAACTGTGCTGGCTGACTGTTTGCCCCCCATGACAGCACACACTTCCTAGGCACTGCACAGCTGATCTTTGGGTAAAGCCTGATGCCAGTTTTACTGAGGGTTGACATTCAAAGGATACCTGGATATGTTACAAACATGGATGGATGCAAAGAAACATTTGAGTGATGGATTTCTTTTGTATGTATTAATTAGCACACTTCATCCTATGATTGACTGCACTTTTGCCAGACAGCCTAAGGTGACACAGGCACACTTGGAACTGTTGAATCCCTGCATGTTTCTGCAGTGACTGTCCAGAGGACCAGCATCCAAGCGGGAACCAGGATCACTGTATCCCCAAAGTCATAACCTTTTTGTCCTATGAAGAGCCCTTGGGAATCGTTCTGGCTTCTTCTGCTCTGCTGCTCTCCACTATCACACTTGTGCTCGTGTGGAGCTTCATTCAGCACAGGAACACCCCCATTGTCAAAGCCAACAACTGGAACATCACCTGTTCTACTGTTCTCCCTGCTGTGTTGCTTCCTCTGCACATTTCTGTTCATTGGCCAGCCCAGAAAGGAATCCTGCATTCTCCGGCAGACCTTGTTTGCCATCACCTTCACTGGGGCTGTTTCTTCAGTGTTGGCCAAAACCCTCACTGTGGTCCTGGCCTTCATGGCCACCAGACCAGCCAACAGGATGAGAAAATTGTTAGGGAAGAGATTGGCCATGTCCGTCATCATGGTGTGTTGCCTGATTCAAACCGGCCTCTGTGCAGCATTGCTGGCAGTGTCTCCCCCCTTCCCAGAGCTTAATGCACCCTCCCTGATAGGTCAGATCATAGTGCAATGCAATGAAGGCTCAACGTTCATGTTCTCCATTGTTCTGGGCTACATACGATTTCTGGCCCTTGTCAGTTTTGTGGTGGCTTTTTTGGCCAGAAGACTGCCTGATACGTTCAATTAGGCCAAGCTGATCACCTTCAGCATGTTAGTCTTTTGCAGTGCTTGGGTGTCCTTTGTGCCAACCTACCTGAGATCCAAGGGGAAATACATGGTGGCTGTGGAGGTCTTCTCCATCTTGGTCTCTAGTGCTGGATTGTTGGGTTTCATTTTTCTCCCCAAATTCTTCATTATTGTGTTGAGGCCCCAGCTTAACACCAAGGAGAACTTAGTAAGGAAAAAGAACTTTGTTACCTGACTGAATTGCTTGAGTACCTTCATCCGTAGCATTGTGCATGAACCACTTGAGATACGTCCATTGTATTATAGGAACTCATGTGACTTCCTTCTATATTCCCAACTGTTCCTCTTGGACATAATCCTAGGATTCATTTCAACTTTCACCAATCTGACATTTCAGGGTCAATCTAATTTCTTGTTCTTCCCTCCTACTCCAAAGTGCAATCATCTACTTTAGTTATCCTAAGCTGTTTGTAACTGCTCAAAAAATAATAAATGATTATGATGATGGTGAACTGCATCTTTAAATTGATTGATTGATTGACAGCCTTCATGTTCTCCAGCATCAAGGGGAAATACATGGTGGTCATGGAGGTCTTCTCCATCTTGGTCTCTTGTGCTGGATTGTTGGGTTTCATCTTTCTCCCCAAATTCTACATTATTGTGATGAAATCTGAGCTGAACACCAGGGAGCAGATTATAAGGAAAAATATATTTGGTACCTGACTGGCCTTCTATTTTCTTTTCATACTTCTCCTCCCATTCAAGTTTGTACCTTGCAATTTTGTGCAATATTAACTTGTATTATATTTGTATTGCATTTAGCAGGTTGAAACCAGTGAGATTAGATAATAAATGAGGGTGAATTGACTCATTTTCCTCCCAGGTGCAGTAAAATGTGTTCACTGTTGATCCCTTCAGGAGATGAGACTTAGATATGCTTCTGTCACGCATCTGACCTGACAATAGAGAAAGAGATTTCTATCCAGTAATGCAGGATGTTGAGGTGGTGCAACATTTGTGCCATCCCAATTTCACTTATGGCAGTGGATAGCTAAATGGCACCCATTTAGCACCAGGGATGAGCAATCATGGGCCCTCAGCTCCCAAATGAAGGTGTCTTGATGAGCTCACTCCATAAAAGTTCTCACAGGATTCTAGGGGAAGAACAGGTCTAGAATTTGGGTCATAGAAATCTGATGTATTTCCTGTGACACTGAGCTCCAGGTGACATTGGTTCATTCCTTCCCATTCTGAAATGTGATGTTTTAGTTGACCAACAGCCTCAAAATCTCCATTTAAATTTTAACCATCCATTAAAATTTTTTTTTTCTTTCACATTTTTACACCTGCCTTCCTCCATGGAGCTCAGGGTGGGGTACATAGTTTCTTCCAGGGATGGGAACTCGAGTAAGTTACTCAATTCTGAGTCGCAAAAATCAGCATTTTTCACTGACTCATGTACACTCAAGTCACGCACATGGAAGATTCCACAAAACACTTGAGTCAAGGGCCCCTTAACTCGGCACTCATCCCTATGCATGCAGACTCAGGTCTGACTGGGTATGCTTGCTTACTGTTTTAGCGGCATGAAAAAACATTGTGGGGCCATCATTCAGGCTGAGGGAGTAGCAGGGAAGGGTTAATATTAGATTTTGCGTTCGAGCAGGAGGTGGGGAGGTGGGAACGGGCTCTCTTGCCCATCTAAGAACATAAACATATAAGAACAGCCCCACTGGATCAGGGCCATAGGCCCATTTAGTCCAGCTTCCTGTATCCCACAGCGGCCCAGGGAGCACACCAGATAACAAGAAACCTGCATCCTGGTGCCCTCCCTTGCATCTGGCATTCTGACATAGCCCATTTCTAAAATCAGGACATTGCACATACACATCATGGCTTGTAACCCATAATGGATTTTTTCCTCCAGAAACTTGTCCAATTCCCTTTTAAAGGCATCCAAGGCAGATGCCATCACCACACCCTGTGGCAAGGAGTTCCACAGACCGACCACACGCTGAGTAAAGTAATATTTTCTTTTGTCTGTCCTAACCCGCCCAACACTCAATTTTAGCGGATGTCCCCTGGTTCTGGTGTTATGTGAGAGTGTAAAGAGCATCTCTCTATCCACTCTGTCCATCCCCTGCATAATTTTGTATGTCTCAATCATGTCCCCCCTCAGGCGTCTCTTTTCTAGGCTGAAGAGGCCCAAACGCCTTAGCCTTTCCTCATAAGGAAGGTGCCCCAGCCCCGTAATCAACTTAGTCGCTCTCTTTTGCACCTTTTCCATTTCCACTATGTCTTTTTTGAGATGCGGCAACCAGAACTGGACACAATACTCCAGGTGTGGCCTTACCATAGATTTGTACAACGGCATTATAATATTAGCCGTTTTGTTCTCAATACGCTTCCTAATGATCCCAAGCATAGAATTGGCCTTCTTTACTGCCGCCGCACATTGGGTCGACACTTTCATCGACCTGTCCACCACCACCCCAAGATCTCTCTCCTGATCTGTCACAGACAGCTCAGAACCAATCAGCCTATATCTAAAGTTTTGATTTTATGCCCCAATGTGCATGACTTTACACTTACTGACATTGAAGCGCATCTGCCATTTTGCTGCCCATTCTGCCAGTCTGTAGAGATCTTTCTGGAGCTCCTCACAATCACTTCTGGTCTTCACCACTCAGAAAAGTTTGGTGTTGTCTACAAACTTAGCCACCTCACTGCTCAACCCTGTCTCCAGGTCATTTATGAAGAGGTTGAAAAGCACCGGTCGCAGGACAGATCCTTGGGGCACATAGCTTTTCACCTCTCTCCATTGTGAAAATTGCCCATTGACACCCACTCTCTGCTTCCTGGCCTCCAACCAGTTCTCAGACCATGAGAGGACCTGTCCTCTAATTCCCTGACTGTGGAGTTTTTTCAATAGCCTTTGGTGAGGGACCATGTTGAACGCCTTCTGAAAGTCCAGATAGATAATGTCCATGGGTTCTCCCACATCCACATGCCTGTTGACCTTTTCAAAGAATTCTATAAGGTTGGTGAGGCAAGACTTACCCTTACAGAAGCCATGCTGACTCTCCCTCAGCAAGGCCTGTTCGTCAAGGCCTCCCTCAGCAAGGCCTGTTGTGAATGAGAGATGCCAGCCTCCGTCATTCACTGAGTGCTAAATACTGGCAGAACTCACATGAAACCTCCACCTGAGATCAAGTAGAGCACCAATGAGTGCGCAGAATGGGGTTCCTTTGTGCCAGTATTAAAATGCAGTGTGGGGGATTTTTGCAGGAGCTTGCCCAAGGCTTTACAGGCTCTGTTGAATCACTTTGGCTGCAGCAGAGTTTGGGGTTTAAATCAAACAAATGCACACATTCAAATATATTATCTATAAACATTTGGTTTCATTTATTCTCTGCTCTTTCTCCAGAAAGTTTAGACCTAACACCTCAGCTCTGTTCCCTTGACCAAATGGAAATCCTCAACATGGAAAGGGAAGGCCAGGATTGTGCCTACAGGCCTCACCTCCACCCATTCATTAGTTCTTCAGCACAAAGCCAACAGATGTTCGGTTGGGGGGAACAAGGCTATAATTGCACAGAAGCTTCCCCATCCAGGCCCTGTGCAGCTCAGACCTGCAGCATCTACAACAAAACTACATTATGGGCCTAGGATAGAAATGGCTCACCTGTAGACACCTTTTGCTTTAGACACTTTGGCTGCCCAAGCAACAGAAGCATGGAAAGCTTCTCCAGAAAAGGAAGGGACTTTTCCCTCCAGGGATTCTATCTGTGGACCCATGGAACTCTCCTGTGACCCTATTGCCACATTTCAGCTACATGGATGTGCAGAAGAAGCACATTCAAGATTACCTGTCAAAGCTGAGCTGCGGGTCATCATCAAGTCATCCCCACTGAGGTCAAGCTAATGGTCAGTAAAGACCATCAATCCTTAGGCAAAGTTCCAGCCTGAGTGAGAAAGGCATCTTCCTGTAGAGAAGGACCAGTGACCAGCCAGGGTGTGCAAAGCACTGAAGCATCTGATACAGCTTCACTGCCCATGGAGATGCTCCAATCTGTAGTCTCACCTTCCCTCCATCACCCTCTGCCACCTCCTTCACCTCTGCCTTTCAGCCAAAGACAGCCTCTGTTCAACTGTGTTTTACAATTGTTTGCGTAAGACTTTCCCAGGCCAATATGCGGGCTGCAAGTGCCAGCATCAAATGTCATAGTCCAGCGGCTCCCCACTGACCAGCCTTCCTTTTCAGCTAGGTCACCTGAATAGGGCACCTACTATACATTTCACCTCTGCCCTCTTTAGGGTTTCCACTATGTGGTTAGGTATACTTCCAAATATCTGGGCCCATAGCTACCTATGAGCTGTGCTATAGGCAGCCATCAAATGGAGCCAGGAGCCAGGAACCAAGGACCACAGGAGACAATCCTTGTCCAAGCAAAGTCCCAGCCTGATCAGGAAGCCATTGAGGAGGACAATGGAAGCCTTCCTGTGGAGGACAGCCAATGGCCATCCTGTGTGGGATTGCTTGGGAACATATCATTGCCTAGGGCAGTGTTTCTCAAACTGTGGATCGGGACCCATTAGGTGCTCACAATCCAATTTCAGGTGGGTTCCCATTCATTTCAATATTTTATTTTTAATATATTAGATTTGATGCTACCATGGTATGTGACTGCATTTGAGAAATGTTACAGATCTGTACCTTGAACAGGCTACGATATATATGCTTTTAACAATATAGTAAATGGGACTTACTCCTGGATAAGTGTGGGTAGGATTGCAGCCTAGGATTGTTGAAAATTGCCCTGCTTGAGGACATCACTTCCAGTCATGACATCACTTCCGGTGGGTCCTGACAAATTCTCATTCTAAAAAGTGGGTCCCAGTGCTAAAAGTTTGAGAACCACTGGCCTAGGAAGATGATCCAACCGGTACCACTGTCGGCTCACCACACAAGGCACCTGCACATTGCTGGCTCTCACCCTGGCAGTTCCACTGATCACAATATCCTCATCAACTATTTATCATGTGATGATAAATAATTATTTCTGAATCATCTTTCTTCAATAAGCAAGCAAATAAATAAACCTCTCCTTCCCATTTTTAGACCAGCACTGCAACTTTCCCTCACAGGATCTGTGACCCAGTTATGCCAAAGGGGCTCCTTACGTGAAAGATTGGGGGTTCAAGAGGGCCACAAATGGCCCCCAGGCAAGGATTTGGGCACCTCTGATCTAAATTGTATCCCACCCATCCTTGGTGTGTAAAACCACCCAGAAAGCTAAGCTAGCTGAGAGAAAGAAACTGGCCCAAAGTCCCCTAGCTGAGCAAGAATTGGAATCTAAGACTCCAGTCCTCATAAATCCTTGGCTTAGGTTTCCTTTGCTACATCAGAACGCAGCTCTGCTGTCATTAGTGCTCATACTGTGGCAAGCACAGTGAACTGCAGATTTTAGCATCCTCTGGGATTTCCAGATAACTGTGAAAGAGTAGGGCAGCCTGATCCGAAGCTTCCCAGCGCTACAGGCTACAGCGGCGCTGAAATGGCCACCACCGTATCCTGCAGGGCCAAGGAAGCCACTGGAGGTCTCCTCGTGGGAAGGGGACATTTCACCCCTTACCCTGAGCAAAGCCCCAGCCCCCGCAATGCGGTTAGAGTCTATGTCAGATTAATCACTGGTGCAGACTTCAGAAGCCCCATGTTAGGCTTTCGAGACAGAGCAGAGGATACTGCAGAGGAGGCCTCCACCAGTCCAACCCCCCTCCTGGGTCGGTCCCTCCACCGTTTCGCCCTCGCCCACCCTCTTCCGCCCAGGAATGCTTCCCCCACACCCTCCCACCATCCTCTCCATGCCATCCAGCGCTTACCTGATTGACGGTGGCAGCTGGGCCTTCCTTCGTGGCCCTGGCAGGGTGACGCAGGCCTCCCTGCTGGTGCCACTTACTCAAAGGGTGCTACAAACATGCTTTGCAACAGGTTCGTGACACCTAGCTCTGGTGGTATGAGTGTACCACCAACACACAAGCCCATAGGATTTGGCCCTGAGACAGCAGAAGACCATCTAACAGAGTACCTCTTACTCAAGTGTGCCCTGTCCATGTACTCTCCCTGCCTCCACTCACTGGAACATTAAAAGAATTATCTCTTGCTAGGAACTCCTTCAATTCATGAGCCAGCCTGGGCGCCTGCCAGCCTGCTTCCTGGTGCTCCTACTATTGCCGTACAGGTCAGCTTGATCACTTATGGGATGTGCAGTGCAATCCTAACCCCCAGGATAGTCCAGCACAAGTTACTTGTGCTGATCCGGGGGTGTCACAAACATGCCGTAAGACACGTCTGCACCAACTTTAGAGTCAGAGAGGCTAGCACAAGGAGTTGCGTTGGCCTCCCCCTACGGGATCCAGGCCTGGCAGGGTAAGTTTGTGTTGGTTGAGCTCTGAGTCAGGGGGCGGGTGTGGGGAGGCCATGGAAGAGGCGAGGAGGAGGTGTTTTGGGGGAGGGTGGGTGGTGGGCATTCCCGGGCTGGGCAGGCGGGGAGCGGGAGGCAGACCATTCCCAGGTGGCAAGAAGCAGCCTGTTCAGAGGCTTTCATCATCAATCATTGCACTATGCCTGGGATGATGAGAACTCAAGGGAGAGAAAGATTTTGCTTCCCCTAGAACTGGGTGAAGAGTTTCCAGGATATTATATTGAATATGACACTGGGTACACAATCCACTCTGATGCTGCTGAATTTGCAAGTGTTGTACATGCTTGCAAGGGTCCACATCAGACCCTTTTGACATCCGAAGCGGAGTGAAGCAGGGCTGTGTTCTTGCACCAACCTTGTTTGGGATTTTCTTCGCTGTCCTGCTGAAGCAGGCCTTTGGAACTGCAACAGAAGGCATCTATCTCCGGACCAGATCAGACGGAAAGCTCTTCAACCTCTCCAGACTGAGAGCAAAATCCAAAGTCCAGCTGAAATGTCTGCGTGACTTCCTCTTTGCCGACGACGCAGCTGTCACTACCCACTCTGCCAAAGATCTCCAGCAGCTCAAGGATCGTTTTAGCAAGGCCTGCCAAGATTTTGGACTGACAATCAGCCTGAAGAAAACACAGGTCATGGTTCAGGATGTGGACTCACCTCCCTGCATTACAATCTCTGAGCATGAACTGGAGGTTGTCCATGACTTTGTGTACCTTGGCTCAACGATCTCCGACACTCATTCTCTCGATACCGAGCTAAACAAGCGCATCGGTAAAGCAGCTACCACGTTTTCCAGACTCACAAAGAGAGTCTGGTCCAACAAGAAGCTGACGGAACATACCAAGATCCAGGTCTACAGAGCTTGCGTCCTGAGTACACTTCTGTACTGCAGCGAGTCATGGACTCTCCGCTCACAACAGGAGAGGAAACTGAGTGCTTTCCACATGCGCTGCCTCCGACGCATCCTCGGCATCACCTGGCAGGACAAAGTTCCAAACAACACAGTCCTGGAACGTGCTGGAATCCCTAGCATGTATTCACTGCTGAAACAGAGACGCCTGCGTTGGCTTGGTCATGTCGTGAGAATGGATGATGGCCGGATCCCAAAGGATCTCCTCTATGGAGAACTCGTGCAAGGAAAGCGCCCTACAGGTAGACCACAGCTGCGATACAAGGACATCTGCAAGAGGGATCTGAAGGCCTTAGGGATGGACCTCAACAAGTGGGAAACCCTGGCCTCTGAGCGGCCCGCTTGGAGGCAGGCTGTGCAGCATGGCCTTTCCCAGTTTGAAGAGACACTTTGCCAACAGTCTGAGGCTAAGAGGCAAAGAAGGAAGGCCCATAGCCAGGGAGACAGACCAGGGACAGACTGCACTTGCTCCCGGTGTGGAAGGGATTGTCACTCCCGGATTGGCCTTTTCAGCCACACTAGACGCTGTGCCAGAACCACCTTTCAGAGCGCGATACCATAGTCTTTCGAGACTGAAGGTTGCCAATACAATACATGTACATGCTTTGGACAACAAATAATGAAATTGTTTGTGTAGGTTCAAAATCATATAACAATGAATCACAGACTTTTGAAATAATTTAGCATAACACATTCAGTAATAACATTTCATATTGAATCATATTGCATGATAATATCTACCAGCAAACTATCATCAGTCGCTGAAAAAATAAAGCAATAAAATTACTTGCAAATAATTCTTTTAGGGCCCAAATGCACAGCAATGCATTCGTTAGGGAAAGGAAATTTCACTTCCTCTGAGGAAACAGGAGCCTTCTACACTTGTTTTTCAACTTCCCCATGGCTCCTTTCACCTCTTGGTTCCTCAGAGTGTAGATCAGAGGATTGAGGGCAGGGGTGACCACCATGTAGAATACGGAGGCCATTTTGTCCACCTGGGAGTTGGAGGAGGGCTTCATGTACATGAAGAAAATGGGTCCATAGAAGAGACCAACTACCATCAGATGAGAGTTGCAGGTGGACAGAGCCTTACTACCACCTTTCCCAAAACGACTACAGATGGCGGCCAGGATGGTGGCATATGAAACAAGCAAGAGCAGAGAGGAGGGTACAGTTACTAGCCCATCACTTACTATCAAGACTATCTCATCAACATAGGTTTCGTAACAGGCCAGCTTAATTACCTGTGGGATATCACAATAGAAATTATCCAAGACATTTGCTCCACAATATGGTAATGGGGCCATGACCACTACTTGGACAATGCCGTGAATGAGTCCTCCTATCCAGCAAAATACGAGGAGACAGAAGCAACATTGTTGGTTCATGATGGTTGTGTATCTTAGTGGGTGGCAGATGGCCACATAGCGATCATAGGTCATGACAGTGAGGAGGAAAGCTTCTGAACCTTCAAAGAAGTGTTGGCTACATATCTGGGCCATGCAACCTCCAAAAGAAATGGTTCCCTCACTGTTCAACAGGTCAGTCACTAGTTTTGGGGATGCTATAGAGCCCAATGACATATCAAGGAGGGACAGATTTGCAAGGAACAAATACATGGGGCACTGAAAGAGCCTGGACTCAGTCCACACCGTCACTATGATAAGCGTGTTTCCCAGAAGGATGGTGATGTAGCAGGTCATGACCAGAGTTAGAAGGATGAACTGAGCAGAGCGAGAGCAGGAAAAGTCCAGGAAGACAAACATTGTAACTGTGGACTCATTCATCTTGATGGCTGCTTCTACTCTAGTGGAACACTGTTAATGCTTGCAGGTCCAGCTCACATCACAAAACCTAGTAGCTTCCCCTTCTGGAGCTAGGAATAGAATTCACAAGTTCTTACTCTTACTTTCAAGAACAAGATTCTTATTCCCTTGTTCGAATCCCTGCTTTGCAATGAAAGTTGGTGAAGCTTGGCCAGTAACTGTTTTACGAATGCCCCACTGATTGCTTGCAGCTGTGAAGCAGAAGCCTTGCTATTTGAAATCATTTCACCATACACTGAAGGTGTTGGACTTGGGACTTTGTGTAGACAAAACCTGTGTTCTGCTTTGAGCAATGTTCCTTCCTCCTAGGAGCAGGAGAAGTCCAGGAAGACATACTTTATAATGGTGAAGCGATTCATCTTGTTGGCTGTTTCAAGAGAGAAAAAACAAATAGGATATTTTCAGACGTTTGTGGTCGGAGTTCAGCTGTTTCTGTTTACAAGCTTCTGAGGTTCTAGACTACATTCCATGCAAGTTGGATCTTGACAAAACATCAGGGAGATCAAACTTGCATGGAATGTGGTCTAGAACCTCAGAAACTTGTAATTACAAAGAAATAGGATACCTTTAACACTCTAGGCCAGGGTGACACACTGAAGGCCAGAGAGCCGAATGAGGCCCACGAGAGCCCTTTATGCAGCCCTCAGGCTCTCCCAGCACCACCATCAGCTACTCTCAGCTGCTAAGCTGTGCTGAGGAGTCACTGCTGAAAGGGCAGCCGTGTGATAATTGAGCTCTCACATGTCTTGAAAATATGACCAAGAATTGCATATTTTTTCTTCCGTCAGTTGTGGTTGATGACCTGCTTCATGACATCACTTCCTGCTTCATGACATCGGGCCTTCAGCAAGCCTCATGAATGCTATTCAACCCACTGTATAATATGTGTTTGACACCTCTGCAATAAGCCAGTGATTTCCAATCTTTTCTCATCTCATGGCACGCTGCCAAGGCACTAAAGTTGTCAAGGCACATCACACCACCGATGGGGGGTTCACATCCCCGAATGGCTCTACTAATAAAATAACCCTCCTTGAAACTCTCATGGCACACCTGCAGACCATTTGCAGCACATCAGTGTTCCTCGGCATACTGGTTGAAAATCACAGCTCTAGACCCTGGTCACCTCACCTCCCACACCATATTATCTTCTTGGAACTTTCAATAGAATCCACAAGTTCTTGCTCTTGCAGCCCAGTCCTCTGCTAGGCTTGCCTGCACGGTGCATGGCTGCTGAGCCAGAGTCTGTCTCATTCTGCAGGCTAGCTGGAAAGTAGGCTAGCTGAGAGACCTAAGTAATGAGAAGTCTTATTAGCTTGTTCCCCACTGCCTGGTCTCCTTTGGGTCTCCTCAAGGTTACACCAGCCACCTTGCTGGTGTAGCTTTCTTTAGCCTTTCAGGTGCTGTTGGATCTGTGTTGGGGACACAGGATCCAGCAGATACCACTGCCCCTGAGATCTGTCCCTGTCCCTTCACGATCCTCCCCAGTCCTGTCTCCAAGCTGCTCCTGAACTTCTTTCTTCACTGCCCAGGGTCCACCAGAGGCTGACTTGTGTAGCATTGTCAGGGCATGAGGCCTTCTGGGCCTTGCCCTGACGTTATCACACTGTAAACCAGCAGAGATGTTGCTGTGATCGAAACCCATATGGTACCCTGGCTGCCTGTGTGTTAGGTCACCTTATGGTGCATATAGGACTCAAAGGATTCTATTGAGTCTAAGGATAGGATTGGACCCTTAAGTGTCTAGACCCAACATCAGGCTCCTGTCTCGCATTACTACATACAATTACTTCTGCCCAAAATTCAGGGCAGGGTGATCACTTCAAATAAAGTGTTGGTGAGGTAGGATGGGGTATCAATGTAATTATGTCACACGTACCAATGGCCTGATTAGAATATTTGGAAGCTTCATGTGTTGCACAAAGGTTTCCAGCTGATCTTGTTGCTGGAGTTCTGAAGTCAGATCCTGCATAGGACTGGGCACTAAAGGGCTTTGGTTACTTTTTATCCAAATATAGTTCAGTAAATATCTTTGCCAAGTTTAATTTGGAAATGCTGAACTAGGATTGGTCAATGCTGAAGAAAAAATCAAACCGTAATAACATCCAAATTGAAAGTTTTAATTTTTACCATTACTGTATTAACACACTGAATTCCTTGTATAAAGGAAGTAATATTCATAAAGTCTCTCCAGTATATTTCTAAATTGTATGCCTATTCCCTACCCCAAGGAGACTTCCAGTCACCTCCTCAACTGCGTAGCTGATGGTAGAAGCACAGATTAGGGTTCGGCTGCCTGGTAAATAGAAATAAAATTAATTACTTTCAGTCTGTTTGCAATTCCAAACTTCTCCAGGAGATTGTAATAATATACAATGGAGTTGTCTTGTTGCCAAGTGATATCTGATAATAGGAAGAATAATGGAAAAGATTTTACTTTCCTTTACTTTTTCAGTGTTACCAAGTTGAATTGATATTGTGCTGAGATATTGAGTACTAGAATCCTTAGGGGTTGCGCTGCCTCAGTTAATAATATTGTAAATATGCACTAAATAGTGAAAAAGAAAATAAATTCATTCCTTGATAGCTCAAAAAAAATAAAAAACAATTTCAAAAAAACACAATTTCCATACATAATTATCCAGTTACGGTGTTTAGATTTTCATCTGTTACTTTTATTATTTTACCCGTTTCAATCATTATGTTGGTTGACATTCAGTTTTTTAAAATGAAAATCCCTTAGAGTGTTGCACAAATTTTCATTTTTGTGTAGTGTTGGATTGGTGATGGGGACATAGGATCCAGGGGGTACCACTGCCCCTGAGATCTGTCTCTGTTCCATTTCTTTCTATTTGAGGGTCTATACTCTGTGAGCCTTTTCAACCTAATTTCACTTGTCCTGTGCTTTGTGAAGGAGTGTGGAAGGAAGACGGTCTTTGTATCTGTTCAGTAAGTTTCTGTTCTATATAGGAAGCAGTGGCCTAGCTAGAGGGGTTGCAAAGCACGAAGTTTTGCAGGGAGCCTCACCGTGGCGTAGAAGTGGTCCCTCCCCCTCCGCTTCTGAGCTGTTCCAGGCTGTGAGAGCAGCGATATTGGAAGAAAAATATAACAATAATTTTTAGAAAATTACATTATGGTGCTTTTTTAGTGTTCCCAAGTTGAATTTATATTGGGCTGAGCAATTTCTGTACCAGAATCCTTGGGAGTTACACTGTCTGAATTAATGATATTATAAATACGCACTGAAATCAATAGTGAAAAAGAAAATAAACTCCTTCCTCTACAGCTCAAAATGTGCTTAATGAAAACAAAACACAACTTCCATACTTTATCCACTCGGTTACAGGGTTTGATTTTTCATCGATCATTTTTATCAGTTTAACTTACTCAGTTTAAACATTTCAATCATTTTGTTGGTTTAGGATCTATTTTTAAAAAAATGAAACTTATGTGAAGTTTTGCAAACAGAAAAGTATCTTCTAAATGCAATAAATGATCCTTACACCAAAAACAGCACCCTTAGGGCACAAGCCTAACCAGGTCTACTCAGAAGTAAGTCCTATTGTGTTCAATGGGACTTACTCTCAGGAAAGTGAGGTTAGGATTGCAGCCTTGGTGAGTCACGGACAAACACATATACACAGTTAGACTTTAAAACAACCTGTAGCTGCAAAAAATGGCTTAAGCAAGAAAACAGAAGCAACAGATTCAAGAGTTTACAAAGTCATAAAAATAACTGCAATACTCACTCTTGTCACGATCTAAGTAGGTTTGGGTCAGGTCCTATCCATCTCAGTGATCAAAAATTCATTGAAAAGCAATCCTGCATCCTCCAAATATTGTGGTCTCTCCAGAAGGCTCAGAAATGATGGAGAACGGGAACTCAAGAAATCCAGGTGAGCAAGGTGAGAGATGGAGGTGGAAGTTACTGTGCTCGAGGATGCTACTCTTAAGAAAAGGAGAAATCAGAGAACTACATAAGAACATAAGAACATAAGAACAGCCCCACTGGATCAGGCCACAGGCCCATCTAGTCCAGCTTCCTGTATCTCACAGTGGCCCACCAAATGCCCCAGGGAGCACACCAGATAACAAGAGACCTCATCCTGGTGCCCTCCCCTGCATCTGGCATTCTGACATAACCCATTTCTAAAATCAGGAGGTTGCGCATACACATCATGGCTTGTACCCCATATTGGATTTTTCCTCCAGAAACTTGTCCAATCCCTTTTTAAAGGCGTCTAGGCTAGACGCCAGCACCACATCCTGTGGCAAGGAGTTCCACAGACCGACCACACGCTGAGTAAAGAAATATTTTCTTCTGTCTGTCCTAACCCGCCCAACACTCAATTTTAGTCGATGTCCCCTGGTTCTGGTATTATGTGAGAGTGTAAAGAGCATCTCCCTATCCACTCTGTCCATTCCCTGCATAATTTTGTATGTCTCAATCATGTCCCCCCTCAGGTGTCTCTTTTCTAGGCTGAAGAGGCCCAAACTCCGTAGCCTTTCCTCATAAGGAAGCTGCCCCAGCCCCGTAATCATCTTATTCGCTCTCTTTTGCACCTTTTCCATTTCCACTATGTCTTTTTTGAGATGCGGCGACCAGAACTGGACACAATACTCCAGGTGTGGCCTTACCATCGATTTGTACAACGGCATTATAATACTAGCTGTTTTTTTCTCAATACCCTTCCTAATGATCCCAAGCATAGAATTGGCCTTCTTCACTGCCGCCGCACATTGGGTCGACACTTTCATCGACCTGTCCACCACCACCCCATGATCTCTCTCCTGATCTGTCACAGACAGCTCAGAACCCATCAGCCTATATCTAAAGTTTTGATTTTTTGCCCCAATGTGCATGACTTTACACTTACTGACATTGAAGCGCATCTGCCATTTTGCTGCCTATTCTGCCAGTCTGGAGAGATCCTTCTGGAGCTCCTCAGAATCACTTCTGGTCTTCACCACTCGGAAAAGTTTGGTGTCGTCTGCAAACTTAGCCACTTCACTGCTCAACCCTGTCTCCAGGTCATTTATGAAGAGGTTGAAAAGCACCAGTCCCAGGACAGATCCTTGGGGCACACCGCTTAGTCAAGAGATCTGCAACTTCATTCTTCAATTCTTCATTCTTCAATTCCTTAATAACTCTTGGGTGGATGCCATCAGGGCCTGGTGACTTATTGATCTTTAATTTATCAATGAGGTCTGAAACATCATCTCTTTTAACCTCTATCTGACTTAACTCCTCGGTTAGGAGGGGCCGTTCGGGCAGCAGTATCTGCCCAAGATCTTCTGCCGTGAAGACAGATGCAAAGAACTCATTTAATTTCTCTGCCATCTCTAAGTCTCCTTTTATCTCCCCTTTCCCTCCCTCACCATCCAGAGGGCCAACCGCTTCTCTGGCGGGTTTCCTGCTTCTAACATATTTGAAGAAGCTTTTATTATTCCCCTTAATGTTGCCGGCCATGCATTCCTCATAGTCTCGCTTGGCCTCCTGTATCACCTTCTTACATTTCTTTTGCCACAGTTTATGTTCCTTTTTATTCTCCTCATTAGGGCAAGACTTCCATTTACAGAAGGAAGCTTCCTTGCCCTTCACAGCCTCTCTAACTTGGCTGGTTAGCCATGCGGGCACCCTCCTGGATTTAGTGAAACCCTTCTTTCTTTGTGGTATACACCTCTGCTGGGCCTCTATTACTGTTGTTTTAAGCAGCCTCCATGCACTCTGGAGAGATTGGACTCTTTTTACCCTCCCTTTCAACCTCCTTCTAACCAGCCTCCTCATTTGAGGGAAGTCCGCCCGTCGGAAGTCAAGGGTTTTTGTGAGAGATTTGCCTGGTATTCTTCCCCCAACGTGCACGTCAAAACGGATCGCAGCATGATCACTGTTCCCCAATGGCTCAGGAACGTTTACATCTCTAACCAGGTCCTGCGTACCACATAATATTAAATCCAGAGTCACCTGTCCTCTGGTGGGCTCCGTGACTAGCTGATCTAAGCCACAGTCATTTAGCACGTCAAGAAATCCGGTTTCCTTATCGTGACCAGAACAGAAATTGACCCAGTCAATATGAGGATAATTGAAGTCCCCCATGATTACAACCCTGTCCCTCCTTGTCACCTCCCTGATCTGTTTCCTCATTTCAAGGTCCCCATCCGATTTCTGGTCTGGAGGACAATAGCACACCCCCAGTATTACATCGCTGCACAAGCCTGGTAATTTAACCCACAGAGATTCTACGGTGGAGTCGGACCCACCTTCAATCTCTACTTTGCTGGATTCTATCCCTTCCTTAACATAAAGGGCCACCCCACCTCCAACACGCCCCTGCCTGTCCCTCCTGTAGAGTTTATAGCCCGGGATTGCGGTATCCCACTGATTCTCCGCATTCCACCAGGTTTCCGTTATGCCCACTATGTCAATATTTTCCCTTGTCACCAGACATTCCAGTTCTCCCACCTTTGCTCGTAGACTTCGGGCATTCGCATAAAAGCATTTGTACACAGAATGCCCCAGGATGGGCTGCTTATTCGCTCCTTTGTCTCCGCATCCTCTCATTGTGCCAAACCGTCTATCACATCCCATCACACTACCTTTCCCAATTTCTTCTCCTACTCTGCCTTTGTCTTGTTGTTCTCTAACCTCCCCATCCTCATCCCATAGGGATGAGGAGTCCTGAACCGGATGCCCCTCGGCTCCTGTCGGCCTTCCCCCAGGGATCAGTTTAAAAGCTGCTCTGCCACCTTTTTAATGTTATGCGCCAGCAGTCTGGTTCCATTCTGGTTCAAGTGGAGCCCGTCCCTCTTGTACAGGCCCTGCTTGTCCCAAAACGTTCCCCAGTGCCTAACGAATCTAAACCCCTCCTTCCTACACCACCGTCTCATCCACGCATTGAGACCCCTGATCTCCGCCTGCCTAGCTGGCCCTGCACGTGGTACAGGTAGCACTTCAGAGAACGCTACCTTTGAGGTCCTGGCTTTCAGCTTCCTGCCTGAAAGCCTAAATTTGGCCTCCAGGACCTCCCAGCTACACTTGCCCACGTCGTTGGTGCCGACATGCACCACAGCCGCTACCTCTCCCCCAGCACTGTCTACTAGCCTGTCTAGACGAGAAGTGAGGTCCGCAACCTTCGTACCAGGCAGGCAAGTCACCATGCGGTCCTCACATCCATCGCAAACCCCCCTCTCTATGTTTCTAATAATCGAATCCCCCACTACAAGAAGCCCCCGACACCCCTCCCACCGAGGAGTATCCCGAGTGCACTCGGATATGGGCCCATCCCCTGGAGAAGGGGAACTAGAATAAGACTAAGGACGCAATCCTAACCAACCAACGCAATCCTAGTACTGACCTAGCCACAATGCAGCCCCAAGGTAAGGTAACACACCTGCCCCTACCTTGAGGAGGCCCCCTTGACAGCCTTCCACTGCAAGATGCACAATGGCACAGCTATGTCAGTGCTGGAAGGTTGGTTAGGATTGAGCCCTTAGTTTCTCCATACAAGGATGGAAAGGGAGAATTAGAGTGAGAAGACTCTCACCCCAGTATCTTTCACAACTCTGGAAAATGGGAGGAGGACGCCCTTTAAGGTTCCCTGGATATTATCCTCCTGCAATCTGAGGACCTTGGATTTCTCACCCTGTGTATTCATAGTCTTTTCTAAAGGCCTTTTGCTCTTTTTCTGAAGTTGATGAAGATGTCAGCATGCTGGATGGTGCTGGCTGCTGTTCAGTCCCCAATGGGATAATTAGAAATGAAAGAGATTTTGAAGTTCTTGTAAACAGTAGAACATTAGAGGGCCTGTTTGCTTTTATTCAAGTGCTTTTTCTCCTTGCAAGAAGAACCAACATCAGCAGAACTTCATGCAGTTCTTTTATGCAGCCCAGTTCTATGTCGACCTCTACCATTGGTATGAGTACACACACTGTCACAAATGTCACAAATTATGCAGGGGATGGACAGAGTGGATAGGGAGATGCTCTTTACACTCTCACATAATACCAGAACCAGGGGACATCCACTAAAATTGAGTGTTGGGCGGGTTAGGACAGACAAAAGAAAATATTTCTTTACTCAGCGTGTGGTCGGTCTGTGGAACTCCTTGCCACAGGATGTGGTGCTGGCGTCTAGCCTAGACGCCTTTAAAAGGGGATTGGATGAGTTTCTGGAGGAAAAATCCATTATGGGGTACAAGCCATGATGTGTATGCGCAACCTCCTGATTTTAGGAATGGGTTAAGTCAGAATGCCAGATGTAGGGGAGAGCACCAGGATGAGGTCTCTTGTTATCTGGTGTGCTCCCTGGGGCATTTGGTGGGCCGCTGTGAGATACAGGAAGCTGGACTAGATGGGCCTATGGCCTGATCCAGTGGGGCTGTTCTTATGTTCTTATGTGCTATATAACCTGTTGCGCCAGCACACAGGCCCGTCCTACCAGCAGAAAGACTTTACCCTGGTCTCCCACTACCATTTGGAGACCAGCGCCTGCTGGAAAAGGACAGTGGGAGGGCGGGAGGGCATGGGAAGGGCAAAACCGGGTTGGGGATGTGTTGTTTCTGGGCTGGGGGAGGGCAGGGAAAAGAACTGCTCAGGCCTTTGGAGGAGGGTGGGGATGGCAGAGGAGGCCTCCACCATATCCTATCCCCCTTCCAAATCTGAAGGCCTAACACAGGGCATCCCAGATTTATGCAAGGTATGGAATTGGTGTGGATCCAAGCAGCCCCACTGAGGCTACTGGGGCTTTACCCAGGGTAAGGAATGAAGGTACCCCCGTACTTTGGGGAAACCTTCAGTAGCCACAGTTCTCCTGCTGGATACAGCAGAGGCTGCACCAGTTCCATTGCATGACATCACAGGAATTTAGTTTGAACTGGCCTATTAATCTGTATCCCAACTGTCCTGCACACCACTGCAGCAGTCCCCATACATACATGGGGAAAATCGTGCTGATGAGTTAGTTTGAATCTTTTTTTTTACATCACAAAAAGTAAAGCAGATGTAGGGCGCTATCCTAACCCCTTATGTCAGTGCTTCCCATCACTGGCATGGCAGTGCCAATGGGACACGTGCTGCATCCTGCAGTTGGGTGTCACTCATGGAGTTCTCCTCAAAGTAAGGGAATGTTTGTTCCCTTACCTCAGAGCTGCATTGCCCTTATGTCAATGCTGGAAAGCACTGACATAAGGGATTAGGATTGCACCAGTTGTATCTTTATATGACCCTCTATATATAATCCTCACTCAATCCATGATCCTTTCATTTCATCCATTGTGAAAGTTGATCCCATGCTTCTAAGCCTGGGATTGGGGATTGTTTGGCCAGACCAGGAATGTGAAATTCCTCCCATGTGGACCTCTAATTTTGCAGGTAGTGCAGGTTCAAAGGCAGGAGCATGACCATTCGTGTGCACCTTGAGGTCAGCGAAGGCAGGGCTGAACCACCCTTCAGTGGCCTAACAGTATGAGGGGTTGGATGGGTTGTCCCTAACCTGGATTGCAGAAGCTGCCTGCAAGGCTCAGTGACATGGAGTGGCCCTACAAGGTTCTGCAGCCTCAGCCCCTGTGTGAGGTTTTCAAGGATGACCTGGCACAGCCTGAACAGGGGTGTGGCTTGGAATCAGGTGGTGAGACTCAGCCCTGGGGCCAGGTGTATTCAGGCACCTCTCATAAGATCCAGCCTCCGCACTAGAGTTCATTAGCTGCATTAAGAGCTGCAGGTCTCATGATTTCTACGCATCCTTATATGTATTTGCTAATTGATAAAGTGGCCCATTCTCCCGTACCTGTTGTCTCGAGTGCTCATTGGGAGGTGCACAAAGTCTGTGGTCCAATCTTGGCATGGACCAAAATGTCAGGACCCTTGACAGCACTTCCTTCCTTACCTCTTGCAGGCCTTTTGATTGCCCCTGCCCCAAACATAGTATGCAGCGCAGGCATCCAATGTGTGGCTCCATACTTCACTTTGGTGGGGTGGGTGGGAATCTGATTGGGTTGTTATGTAAATATTGGTTCTCCTTTGAGTACTGATCCTCTCCCCCCCAGTCCGTTTCTACTTCTTTATTTAGAAAAAGATCTGAAAAAGCAAAGATACCACTCTGCATACAAAAGGCAGACAAGTTAGAGCAGGGACTTCAAACTCCTCAAACTCTTTTCATACGAAGGGCTGGTTAGCATTCATGGTACCTACTGAGGGCTGGAGGTGACATCACTAAGCATAAAGTGACATCATGAAGCAGAAGAAATCCAGAAACAAGCACTTGGTTCTCACAAAGAAACTCATTACACAGAGAGACAGAAGAGAAAGTACAAATCTTGGTCATGTTTTCAAGGTATGAGAGAATCCAATTATAAAGCTGGGAGAACCCAGTTTATAGAATAAATTGCTTCTGGGGGCCGCATTCAGCCTGCGGGCCTTATGTTTGACACCCCTGAGTTAGAGCAATAACGTTTATGGGTGTGGGAATGGGTGTGAGAGATGGACAATAAGAATGGCTGACTGAAGAATTGTGGGGTTGGAGAAAATTGTTACATATACCCAGGGCTTTTTTTATAATGGAACACACCTGAACGGCATTCCGGCAACTTTTTTTTCCCTCCTCCCTGCCCCACTTTTTTCCGTGCCTGCACCACCCCGCCCCTCCTCCCCTCCTCCCTGCCCCCACCTTTTTTCCCTGCATGCACCACCCTGCCCCGCACTGCTGGCTAGAGAGGGATTTGAACCTCCAACCTTGTGCTCCACAGCCCAGCACTCTCTCCATTGGGCTATAGGAAAGCCTATTGTTAGAGTGTTCAGAACTAATATATAAGATCTTGAGCCCAGCTAGTGGCCATCAGTGCCTCAAGTATTAGTTCCAAACACCTTGAGCCTAAAAGCTCTTATGGCTAGGGGTTCAAATCCCTACGAGGATTTTTTTTTTTTTTTTTTAGGTGGGAAGGTGCTCCATGGCTGCAAAATATAAAGGTTGGTTGCTAGTTGCCAAAAGGGGGGCCAGTTGAGGCTGCAAAACTCCTCAAAGTTCAGTCCCAGGCAGGCTTTTTTTGACCTTTTTTTTTTTAAAGTCCCAGGTAGGACTTAACCCACAGTTAAGCTCCTGGAGTGAGCTGCCTGCTGGAGGCTGTGGGTTAAGTCCTACCTGGGACTTAAAAAAAAAAAAAGTCAAAAAGAGCCTGCCTGGGACTGAACTTTGAGGAGTATATTAGTTCTGAACACTTTAACAATAGGCTTTCCTATAGCCCAATGGAGAGAGTTTCCTATAGCCCAATGGAGCACCTCCCCACCTAAAAAAAATGGGGTGTTTCACTCCAGCTGTGGCAGGAGTGCTTTTGCTATCAGAGAGCTCACACGGGATGGGTGTGTGCGTGTGCGTGTGTGTGTGTGTGTGTAAAAAATGGTTTAAAAATAAATAAATAAATAAATAAATAAATAAATAAATAAATAAATAAAAGAAGTTGAGAGTTCCTGCATTTTTTTTTTTTTACAAAAAAGCACTGCATATACCTTGGACAACCAGAGTAAGCAATTGAGAAGTGCTGGACCATATAAAATTAGATACATCAGTAGAAGCCAAAATTGCAAGACTACACTTTGGCCATGTCGTGTGCAAATCCACTAGAGAAGTCAATGATGTTAGGAATGGTCAGTGGAACAAGAAGGAGGGGCAGGCAAAGAACATGCTGGTTCGACACTGTCAGGCCTTTGACATCCCAGGCCCTGAATTGTTGTAAGCCAGGATGTGGCAGGAGGGGCCTTGATGTCCAGGCCCAGTGAACAAATGTAAACATTGGGACTGCAGCACTGTTATTGTAATCAGTTGCACCTGTATTAGGTGGGAGTCATGTGACTCTGGGATGTGTGTGCAGAGTCACATAGGCTGTGGTGGAGTGGTGCAATGCACCACTGGACAGCCAATCAGAGTGGGTCACAAGATTGTCTTGTGACTATGAGGTCACCCTACTCTGATTGGCTGGCCCCGGTACATATGGGGGTGAGAACAGACACCAAATGTGGGTTTGCTGTGGTGGAGTTCAGTGTGTCATGCTGCTGGTTTGTGTTCTGCCTTGGACTGCCTTATCATGACTGTGCCGTGCTGTGTCCCTGACTTCTGGTCCGTTTGACTGACAACTCTTCCGCCTGCTCCTTTTACCAATACATGCTTCTGCAACAAACAAGCCTGGGTCTGTGTCGTTGGCTCTGTTTGGGATTGTCCGCTTCCTGTGCTACCTCCCTACGCTCCCGTGCCACTCTACTACCGGGAAGGCAAGGGTCATCCTCCCCTGCCATCCTGACAGACACTATCAACACAGATGCAAAGATTAACATCCTACAATCGAAAGAAGTTGTGCTTGACATAAGAACATAAGAATAGCCCCACTAGATCAGGCTATAGGCCCATCTAGTCCAGCTTCCTGTATCTCACAGCGGCCCACCAAATGCCCCAGAGAGCACACCAGATAACCTCATCCTGGTGCTCTCCCTTGCACTAGCATTCTGACATAGCCCATTTTTAAAATCAGGAGGTTGCACATACACATCATGTCTTGTAGCCCGTAATGGATTTTTCCTCCAGAAACTTGTCCAATCCCCTTTTAAAGGCAACCAGACCAGATGCCATCACCACATCCTGTGGCAAGGAGTTCCACAGACCAACCACACGCTGAGTAAAGAAATATTTTCTTTTGTCTGTTCTAACTCTCTCAACACTCAATTTTAGTGGATGTCCCCTGGTTCTGGTGTTATGTGAGAGTGTAAAGGTGAAAGTGAGAGTGACAACGGGGCATGGAGAGTTCTTGCCAATGAAGTCACCAAGAGTTGGGCACAACTGAATGGATAAAACAACAACAATATTTAGAATGGATCCATTACTGCTTTCATCATCGATCATTGCATTTTGCCCAGGATGAACTCAAGGAAGAACAGAGTACCACTAAAATAGTGTCCCTCCCAAGTCCTGGGAAGAGCTTCCACAATCAAGTGAAATGAAACTTCAGACACTTACTCCCTATGAGGCAGTAGGAGGAGTTGACATTTGTCGTTCAACTTTCTCATGGCTCCCTTCATCTCTTGGTTGCTCAGAGTGTAGTTGAGGGGGTTGAGGGCAGGGGTGACTACCATGTAGAACACAGAAGCCATTTTGTCCACCTGAGAGTCGGAGAAAGGCTTAAGATACACAAAAGCAACAGGCCCGTAAAGGAGGCCAACTACCATCAGGTGGGAGCTGCAGGTAGACAGAGCCTTCCTACCACCCTTCCCAAAGTGGCCACAGAAGGAGGCCAGGATGATGACATATGAAACCAGCAAGGTCAGGCAGTTAGGTAGAGTTATCAGGCCACCACTGACCAGCATGAATTTCTCAACCACATAGATTTCTGCACAGGCCAGCTTGATTACCTGTGGGATGTCACAGAAGAAATTGTCCAGCTCATTCAGTCCACAGAATGGTAGCTTGGCTATGACCACCATCTGGACAGTGGAATGAATGAAGGCTCCTGTCCAGCAAAATATCAGTAGACTGAAGCAGCGTTGCCGGTCCATGATGGCTGTATATCTCAGTGGCTGGCAAATGGCCACGTAACGGTCGTAGGCCATGAGAGTGAGGACAAACATCTCTGCACCCCCAAAGAGGTGAAGACCAAACAGCTGGGCCATACAACCACCATAGGAGATGACAGAACCACTGTTCAAGAGGTTGGTCACTAACTTTGGGGCAGCCACTGAACCCAGAGACATGTCAATAATGGACAGATTGGCAAGGAAGAAATACATTGGGGCTTGATGGAGCTTGGCTCAGACCACACACTCACCATAATTAGGAAGTTTCCCAGAAGGGCGGTAGTGTGGCAGGCCAAGACCAGGACCAAAAGAGAGAGCTGTGCAGTGTGGGATCAGGAGAAGCCCATCCATTTATGTTGATGTTTGGTTCTGGTGCAGGTATAAAAATATCGAGTAAGTGAACAATATTCCAACCTGTACACAAATAGCCCAATTTTAATCATTTTATTCCAGTAATGTGTAAGCTGACTTTCAATATGCTGTGCCTCCCCCCCCTCCAGAATTATGAATAAAATCAAGAAGTTTTCGTTCTTCTTTCTTTAGTTCTCAACTTCTAGACTCTTCTCCTTGTTACAACATACAAACAATGGTTTCAAGCCAATATTCATTGTTGTGTGTGCATGTCAAAATGGAACGATAATAAACTTGTGTTAAAATAATTGAATTATTAGATCAATTAGTTTTATTTGCATCTCGTTGCTTATCAGGACCAATTTCATTATTTCTATTTCTCTCTTTCTTTACATTTTTATCTTTTTATCCCCACGTTTCCAATATGGGCAACCTAATCCTATCCAGTACTGGCACAGCGGATTTGCCAGGCCACACTGTAACCGGCGTGGATTTGGGCAGGCAGGAGGTCTCAGGGTAATAACACTTGTTCCCTTACCCTCGCCAGCTCAATGGGGCTAGTTGGATCCGTTGAGCTGGTGCAGAACTAAGTAGCCCTGTGTAATGCTGGGAAACCGAGGATAGGGGTTAGAATGTAGCAGAGACCATCCTCACCCCCGCCCGGGCCTGATCTTCCCCACCATTTCACTCTCCCCCACTCTAAAACACCCCTTCCCTGTCTCTCCCCCACATCCCAGCCACCTAGGCAAGCTGTTCAGGGGCATCCAGTGCCCATGGGATGGCTCAGGACTTACCCTTGACAGCACTTATTCGCTGGCTGCAAAAAAAGTGCTAAGCAACACCCAGCGCTGTGACAGCGCTACAGCCCCAGTGCCAGTGGAGCCCGGCAGCAGGATCATGCTCGAAGGGAGAACAAGGTGGTCAAAAATTGAATGAAAGCAACACAATAAAAACAAATGCTAACAACTCAAAACTGTGAGCAAGAATACAGTGAACAGAGTGGTAAATAACAGGCTGGTAATTATTCCAAAATAATCAGATACTAATTCACTTCCCCAGAAGAGATGCCCACCTTTGGAAATCTAAAGAAACAATACTTCGGTCCCTTTCCCAACTTTTGAACTTTCAGGTTGCTCATTCGGATATAAAGTTCTTTTATTTCTTACCCACCCAGTCAACGTATAAAAGACTTTTCCTTAACTTCTGCTCAGCAAGTGTGCCCCAGCAGATATTTCACGCAGCACAAAGGCTCAGAAGATTTGATATCCTTCCTCAGTGTGTTTTTAAAGAGCTAGGCATCAGATCATTAATCAGGAAAAAAGCTAAGCGTGCAGAAGTCAACATCACTGGGGAGACAGATATGCCAACAACACGCAATTCAGATCTTCATGGTATAGCACCTGCAAGACAAGCTACTGTGAAGGATAGATATCAAGTACATGGGCGTGATGAACTGGAGGATCTGAAGATAAGATTGGATAGCCTCTTAGAACAAAGTAGACAACCCATCCATGGACATGAAGGAAAAGATCTGGTATCTGAGATGACAAGTGAGGCGAGTGAGCCGATGGAGTCTGATATCTCAATAGGACTGAGTCCACCATCTAAAAAGCTGTCAAATTCTATTATAAAAGCTGCTAATATGGTCCAAGACTCTATGGCAAAGGAAATGTTCTTTGGAAAACCGCAAGGGAACTTTAGTCTCCCTTTAACAACCAAAGTGGGAGAAATGACTAATCGTCCAGGACTGCTGCTGGTTCCAGACCCTCACTTCAACAACGTAACAGCTCTTCTTGCCCCAGATTTGCTTCATTCACCATACAACTCACAGCCTCTAAATGAGGGGGTAGATTAAGAACATGCCAAAGAACATTCTTTAAGGACTCTTCTGCCCAGCTCTGAAGAGCTTTCAATCTCTGATAATGCCCCTCAAGGTTTGTCCTCTGACCCCTCACAAATAATGAAGCCATTTGCAAAATCTGATTCTTTCAACTGTAATATAAGCTCCCAGCTTACGGATCAGTTGCCTCAACTGGATGTGGATGAGGTCAAGCTGACTAGGGAGGCCCTGGAGGCATTCAGAGTCTTACCTCATCAGGAACAACGACAGACTATACAGAAAGTGGAAATGCTCTGGAAGGAGCTGTCAGATATGATGCAGACCACACATCCCCCTATTTCATGTGAGAGCACATCTTCTCCACGGGACTCTCCAATGGTTTCTTGAGACATAGATCCTTCTCTGAGGGTGACCTATCAGACTGAGATGTATCAGGAGTCCCCAGTCAGGGGAAGCATGCCTTACTCCCCCTCTCTTGGGGGCTCTCCCTCTACAGTGCCACCTCCTGTTGGCTCAGCCTGGGCTTTTGAGTGTGAGAAACAGCCTTTTAACCATCTGCTTCCTCCACCAAAAGAGGCCATCGCTAGCGAACACTGCTGTTTAGATGATAAAATGGAGGGTGTGGTGATGGAGATGCCCATTACACCTATTCAAATTAAACAGCAACCTGCCTCTACTGCTTTAGAGGAACCCATGGCACAACCCTCTTAGCTTTCAACAGTGGATATCCTACCAAGCCAACAACCATTGATCCATCCTGTTCCTGATGGAACTCTAGCCATAGCAGCAACAGGCAATGCTCTAGAAGAGACAAATCTGCTGGATCGATTGGAAACCAAGCTAAGTTTGCCGGAGATCATTATGCTTGAGCCAGAGCCACAACCACCTGCCTCAAGCATGCAGAGGGGCTCAGAAATTCAAATTCCCTTAATTCCATCAGACTGACTGCTTCCACATCGACTCCCTGAAGCCCTCCAAGGTCAACTGAAAATCCTGTCTTGGAATATTGCTGGCTGGTCAGCAAAGTCATGGGAGAAAGTGCTAGATGAAATCCTAAGGGATAGAGATGTTATATTGCTACAGGAAACATGGGCTACCTTACCCATTGAGTTTGAAGGGTTCTCCGTAACATCTCTCCCAGCGCGGAAGAGCGCAGCGAAAGGTCATCCTGCTGGCGGTCTCGCCATATTAGTGAAACCAGTTTTTAAGCATGAGTTGTTGTTTATGGCCGATAGCTATTGTAAAATCCAGGCAATTAAGCTGAGGTTGCCACACCAAAGCCTTATGGTTATAAATGTGTACATGCCACCTGTCAACGACAAAGCGGCAACCGAAAAGCAATGGGTATATTTTAGTGGCATATTTAATGAATTGATTGGCAAATTTCTTTCTCTCATACCAATAATTTCTGCGGATTTTAATTCCAGGGTGGGACACAATAACGACATCTTCCATCACATCTTACATCTGCCTATTGATATGACCTTACCAGAGCTCTGTCTCTTTGGAAGGCAGTCGGAAGACAGAACAATTAATGAGGCTGGGCTTCTTTTGGCTAAATTCTGTATTACCAACGGCCTCACTTGGTTAAATGGCCTAGATTATCTGGGGGACAAAGGAGAGTATACCCATATCTCAACCAGAGGTATGAGTGTTATTGACTACATTCTGGTTCCCTTTTATTTTCTCCCACAGATAGTGAATTTTAGAGTTGGATACCCACAGTCTAGTGACCATTTACCCTTAATATGTGATTTGGCCTACTCCTCAGATTGCCACCACAATTCCCACTCTCAGGTGGAGGACGGTCACCCTGACATAATTAAAAGAATTAAATGGGATGCAGCCACTAAAGAGTCCTTTCGTGCACTACTACAAACTGAGGACATGTTCCAGTTGTCTACTTTAGATCCAGATAACCAACTAGGGATTGTGACCTTATTCGAGGTTTTAATATCAACTCTCCAGAACAAACTGGGCTGGATACCTCCACCTCAAAAAACAGAGGGCGGGAGAAAGAATTTTGCCAAGCTTGAGCAGATTTGCTTGACACTGAAGTTTGCTGTATGCAATGCTTACAATAAATTTCGAGAAACTAATAGTAGATTAAATTTACTACAATATTTTAAGCTGTCTGCCCAACTCAAAGAAGCTATCAAAACCTCGTTACACCACAATGCAACAGCGAGATGGTCACGTTTAATTAAATCTGTGAGATCTAAAAACGTCAAGATTTTTTGGCAAATTATATCAGGCTGTTTCTATAAAAACTCATTTGGTTTCACAGCAATTCCAGCTAAAATGTGGGAAGCACATTTTAAATCCATCTTCTGTGATGAAACTAAACCTATCTCCATTGTTAATATGCCACTCCCACTAGATCTACCTGATTGGTCTGCAGTCTCAGTGGATGAAGCTCTCTCACTCATTAATCAGTTAAAGCTGGGTAAAGCAGCAGGACCAGACTCAATTCCTCCTGATATTTATAAAGAAGCACCAGCGTGGTGGGCCCCAATAATCACAGAACTTTTCACTAGAATTGATAAGTTTGGGGTACTTCCGGACATTTGGACTAGATCTATCTTGGTTCCCATCTTCAAAAAAGGGGATAAAAAACTTCCCCCCAGCTACAGGCCAATCAGCCTCTTAGACCTGGCAGGGAAAATGTACGCCTCCCATTTACTTAAGAAACTTTCTGTCTGGATTTCGGACCATAACATCATAGGCCCAGAGCAAGCAGGTTTTAGGCCAAATAAGTCTGCAATTGATCAGTGTGTGGCACTATCCCACCTAATCTCCAAACAAAGGACTCAAAATAAATCCCGACTATATGTGGCTTTTTTAGATTTAAAGTCGGCCTTTGATTCCATAGATAGAGATAGACTCTGGGATAAACTTGAGAAGATGG
Source organism: Tiliqua scincoides (assembly GCF_035046505.1). Taxonomy (NCBI): domain Eukaryota; kingdom Metazoa; phylum Chordata; class Lepidosauria; order Squamata; family Scincidae; genus Tiliqua; species Tiliqua scincoides. The sequence goes on along the minus strand of NC_089825.1, from coordinate 138,986,734 downwards.
GAGTGGACAAAAGGCTATTAATATTAATTCGTGCCCTTCATTTAAACACCTCATGCCAAGTGAAATTATCTCCGAGGGGCGGCCTCTCGGCCCCAATTCCAATCAACAAGGGGGTCAAGCAGGGGTGCATTCTTGCTCCCACCCTGTTCAATCTCTTCATCAATGATCTGGCTCCCTATCTAGCAAACTTTGACGGGCATTCCCCCAAATTAGCTTCAATGGCTATCCCTCTTCTTTTGTATGCTGATGACATGGCCCTGATATCCCGAACTAAAATAGGATTAAGGAGACTGGTTAACGCCTGCATAGAATATTTTACCAACAATGCCCTCCAGCTAAACTATGAAAAGTCCAAGATTGTGGTGTTTGGGCACTCTTGGAAACCACAGTCCTGGTTTTTCAATGGTAAATCAATACAACAAGTCAAGGAATTTCAGTATCTTGGTCTCCGGTTTCACTACCGGCTTTTCTGGTCTTCCCGTCGTCTTACAGTAATCAACTCATCCAAACTAGCTGTTCAGGCTATTACTCGTTTTTTCTTCTCTTGGGGTAACTCATTCATTCCAGCTGCTCTCCAGGCTTTTAATGCCAAAGTTACACCTCAAATTTTGTATGGCATTCCTGTTTGGATGCCAGCATTAAATGACTCAATTGAAAAGATCCATTCTAATTTTCTATACAAGATCTTAGGTGTACCGCATTGCATTCCCTTCGCGGCACTTTGCCTGGAGACAGGCCAATATAGGCTGGAGTTTCTAGCTTGGTCCAGTTTCTTAAAATACTGGGCCAAAGTGTGCTTCAGGGCTGACCAAAACCCATTGTTAAAGGGATTATTGACTGACTCGCTGTTGTCTCCTTGCTTAGCTCTATTCAATAAGAAAATTAGACAAATGGGTCTCGAGGAAGATCTACAAGCAGCTGCTACACTTGAGGTTTCTATCAGGCTCTTGACAACAAGACTGACATAGAAAGGCAAGAGATTTTGGCTGCAGCACAAAAAAAATGTTCACCCCTAAATTTCCATCTTAACAATACTTTTGGTAAACAACCAAAGTACCTGACCTTCTTAGAGTGCTCCTTTGCAAGGAGGGCTTTTACATTAGCCTGATGCAACGTGTTGCCTTCTAATGACCTACTTGGTAGGTTTAGAAATGCCCCGAAAGAAGAACAAGTTTGCAATTGTGGCCTCAGAGAGGTAGACTCTCTTCCACACATTGTTCTGCGTTGTGCTTTTAATCAAGTGCTCAGAGACCAGCATCTCCCCTCGTTGTCAGGAAACAAAAAAGGTCTCTCTGAGATCACCTCTTTACAACTTTTGCTGGCAGATGAATTCGAATTTGTGACCCTTCCAGTTGCTAAATTTTTACATTTGAGCAACATGAAACGGGCTAAGCTGCTGGTTCTAAGCAACTAGGAGTAACTGTGTAAGCAAATTGTTGTGTTTTAACCCTTATTCTTATCTCTCTTTTAACATATACCTTCATACATGACAGTTTGGAGTTATTAGTTGTAAAACTATATGCCTAATAAAGGTTTGTTGTATGTTGTTGTATATTGTATGTTGTAACAGGCTGGAAAATAGATTTGGGGGTTTTCTTCTTTGCTTCTGCTAAATCTATGAAGAGCAGAATAGGTAGGTTAAGTAATTCATAGCCCAACTCTATTGTTTCCCCCACCATAGCATTCGGCTGCATCAAAACCTGCTGCACTGCATGTTATTGGGGGGGGGGCAATCAGGAGGCTTTGGAAGGGAAAGGGAAAGTATTTTCCCTTACCCCTTCATAAGCCCCTCCCCCACCAGTGGGTCTCTTTGGACCTCTGCCAGGTCTTTAGTTTGGCTCAAGTTTGAGGAGACAAAAGGTAGGTGTAGGCTTGCTCCAGAAGGGCCACCATATGGCTAGAGGTGGAAGAAAATTCTGATCACAAAATAAAAACACAAAACGCCACTTTCTGCACTCCTCATCGTAGTAAAAAAACAATAAATAAAACTGTATTATTTGTTTTTTTTAATTCATTATGTAATGGGCAGGGTGCATGGCTAATGACTGTGACTGCACCTGCTACCACCTATATCACCTTCCTATGACCCTTTAAAAGTGATTATGATTTATAATTATAATGTTTATTTTGAACAAAAATATACATAACACCATTTTCTGCACTTCTACCATTGGAAAACACTAAAAGCCACACACACACACAAAACTTTTTCTCCCACCTCTACATATGGCACAAGTCACCCATGCTGGCTACCATCCCCTCCTGTCTCTGACATGCCCCTGGCCCTCCCCTCATTTCACCCAGTTATGCCCAATCCTCAATTCACTATGTCCACCCCACCAACTCAGCACCTTTGGCAGGCCTTTGTCTTCCAACCAACACGAGCAGGTCCTCTATGGCCTCTCCAGCAGTGATCTGGAAGCATGCAGCTATGCTTGCAACTTGGTCACCATTTAGAATGGCAGGAAAGGGAATTCTGCAAACCAGAATGCTAACTGTGGTGGTGACAGCAGGGCATCAAATCAGGCCATCCTAAAAGTTCATGATTGTGAGAAATGCTTCTACAGTAGCTTCTAAGATTCACAGTCCAGTTCTATCCAACTTTCCAGTCCCAATGCAGCCACAATGCAGCTCCAAGATGAGGGAACCAATGTTCCCTTCCTTTGAAGCGGTCTAATGACTGACCCCACCACCACAGGATGCAGTGCACACCCCATTGGTCCAGTAGAATCAGTGCTGAAAAGTTAGGATTGGGCTGTCTGCTGGTATTTCATGATTCTGAATGAGAGTTGAAATTTTCATGATGCTGAATTATATAGAAAGTCCTCTGGCCTGATTCTGTCCTGGGCTAGTACTGGTCTCCTACACACTGCCTGGGAGACAGCCATCACAAACATGCTGTAAGACTTGTCACAGTGACCAGGAGAAACAAGGCACTGATGCAGAACCCAGCACTGGTAGGTGCTGGGCCTTCATGCCGGTCAGAAGACCAGCAGTAGCCTGCAGCAGGAAGTTCCACACCTCTCATGCTCATGCTGTAGCACATGCTCTGCATTCCATGTACTCTTCAATATCCAAGCATAGATTAAAGGGAACTGGAGGCACCGGGGATGTTTGGGCTGTTCAGCCAAGGCAGGTAGGATTTTCCTGTAAGCCTCTACTGGGTACGGTCACGGATGGACTTGGATCCACTGTTGCAATGCAGCTGGGCTGAGCAAGAAGCGAGACAGCATTTTCAGTTTAGTTTGTCTAAGCCCAAGTCCTTTCCATTTGAAAAGGGACTGGCAGCCCAATCCTCTGCATGTCTACTCAGCAGTAAGTCCCATTAGAGTCAATGGGGCTTACTTCCAGGAAAGTGTGGATAGGATTGGGTTGTTAATTGCCTGCAGCGTCAACCATGTATTAACCGTTTTTAAGCTCATTCTTAACAGTGAGGAACCCGGTTGAGACAGGCTGTCCCTCAGTTCTGCCACTATGTTGATTGCCTCTGAACTGAATGTCACAATGTTAGTATGTCTACAGTGGTTTAGCTCGTGGGAGGCAGGCAGTACCATGTGACACACTCAATGACGGTGATACTATGAGTGGCCTAAACTGTGGATACTTTTGTATTTTTGAATCATGCCGTCATGATATATATCCTTCGATGGGTAACTTAATGCAAAATGTAATGAAACAAACCGTGTTATCTGTTTTCTGTCAAACATTCTAGCCAAATAACCAGAAAAGGAAAACGCAACTGCCTTATGTAACAAAAAGTGGATTTCTTAAAATCAAAACCAACCAATGAGACTTGGGGTGCAATCCTAACCAACTTTCCAGCACTGACTTAGCTGTGCCAATGTGGTGTGCATGGCATCCTGCAGTGGGGAGGAAGTCAAAGGGGCCTCTTCAGCATATGGGCATGTTTGTTACCTTACCTTGGGGCTGCATTGCAGCTAGGTCAGTGCTGGAAGGTTGGTTAGGATTGTGCCCTAATTGTTCCAAGAGCAAATGAGGTGTGATAAAACAGCATGGAACCCATAAGTGTTAGTCCGAGTCAGCTCTAATTTCCATGGATCAGAACTCACACTAGCACTCCTATTCTTTTGTGTGTGTCAAGTTTGCCACTTGTTCTTTGTTGGTTAGTAAATTGTTGGGTGACCTGGAAAGTTGCATAGTAAAATAAATAAATAAATAAAGTTAATGGGGGTGACACTAACCGTAGTCATGTCACTAGTGGGACGTTTGGGTGCTGTTAGTCATTGGCTGAGTTGAGGTTAGTTTGTCACTTTTAAGTTATTCACTCTTAAAGTGGACCCCAGAAGCTGGTGGGGACAGGATCACAAAGAAGGGGACATGTGGGGGAGGGGATAACATTGGGGATGGAAAGTTTCTTATCTTGGAAGGACGGAAGATGAGTAGTGAAGCAATAGACTGAAGGATTACTATTGGGGGTTATTAAATGAATTGTGAGTTCTGGTGGAAATGGGAATAGGAGGAGGGGGTGAGAATAACTCTGAGAAAGTTTTACTATGTCAAGTTTATAATAATTACAGATAAAAAATGTTCTCGTGGGTTTTGCTTGCATGCAAGTTCTTTCAGGTCACACGGAATTCCTGCAGCTTGTTGACTAGGAGTGGTTGTAAGTTAATGTGGGGCATTGGGGACTTTGTGTGCTGTTGGTGACTGCCTTAGATGACTTTAAAAGTGGGTTCCAAACATTAATGGTGGACTGCAGGTCTATCCATGGTTATTAACCATTCTGGCTACAGTGAACCTCCAGGTGCAGGGGCAGGATATTACAGAGTACTAGCTGTAGAGACTTTTACCCCCTGCTGCTTGGGGGGGGGGGGGAATGTTCAATGCCTTTATTTTCTGGCCTTGATGATTATTCATTTCATGTCATGACTCCTACTGAAAATAATTTTGTCATATACAGGGGGCCGTGTCAAAAATGTATGGGCCCTGGGTGTCCAATGACCTAGCAATGCATCTGCAAGTATAATCAGAGTCTCTGCATTGCCTGAAGGTCAAGGTGGCAGGTTCCAGTGATATCAAAAGAACTCCTGCTCCACAATTGACTCCAGTGTTTTGTTTTTCTTGTCCTCTAATCAGCTTCACCACTTTCTGAGAAACGTTCGCTTCAACAATAACGCAGGCGAAGAAATATTCTTTGAAAATGGGGAATTGGCAACAGGTTTTGATATCTTCAACACAGTCACGTTCCTCATTCACTCTTTCCGTAGATTCAGGGTAGGAAAGATGGACCCCTGGGCTCCTGAAGGAGGAGAGTTTGCCATTAATGGAAGCGTCATTGTGTGGAAACAGAAGTTCGATCAGGTGGGAAGGATCTGAATGCATTTTCTGAGCTACAGTTGCATAGTTGTAGAAGAACTCAGAAGTACTCTTCAGTAGATTCCTGGGAATGCATATTCCTGTACATGATGCACTTACTCTGAAGCAAGCCCTATGGTATTCACTGGGATTTACTCTGGATCTGCCAGCCCTCTGTGGTTATAGTGATGCAAGAGTAACACCTAAATGTGGCTGACTTGTTATAATGTTTATGCTTGTAGACTAGGATGAATAACATGGATAATATACGCCAAACTCTCATATGTGCAGGCATATGTTATCCATGCTCTTTTGTCCCCTTGTTTGTCCATCTCTTCCCATGAATTTTCAGGCTGAATTGATTACGGTGATGAGAAGAGGTTATATGTAAAGGAACTAAAGGAAAACATCTGGGGACTGAAGGATTCTATATGTAGAACAATATTGTAAAGACCCTCATTGGAACTAACTAGGACAGCCCACCTATGTAAACCATCTTGAGTAATATCTGATGAGAAGGGCCTTATATAAATACAGGTGTGCGCCACTTAATGACAGGGACACGTTCCCTGATCCCTGTTATGCGATTAGGTCATTAAGCGAACATTCAGTCCAATCTATTGCCTTTGTTGTGTAAACAGACACCCCCTGCCAGACAGTAGCTAGCTGCACAGGCTACTGGAGACAGATGGCCTCTTCTTTGCATTAAGAGCCTCTCTGTTGTGTAGACAGACACTCTGCTGCAGGCTACGGGAGATGCGATTGCCTCCTTAAGAGCACCTTCATTGTACTTTGACCACCGTCATATATGCGATCAGTCATGAAGTGAACCGTTGTTAAGCGGCACATGCCTGTATAGAAGTAAATCAATACCTATAAGAGGTTAGAGGAGCTCATGAGATGTGTGTCATAACTGTATTCTTGTGCAGAACAAACCAAACCAAATATCACAGCAATGAGAAAACAGTTGATTTCCATGCTAACCCTTTCTCCTTTGGGTTTTTTTGAAGATGCTGCCCCGATCGACATGTACTGAGAGCTGCCATCCTGGACAGACAAAGGTGGTACGCCAGGGGGAGCAGATCTGTTGCTATGATTGTGCTCAGTGCTCTGAAGGGAGGATTTCCAGCCAGCTGGGTAAGTGAAGAAGGTGATGCTCCATCCAATCGGTGTTCCAGAAATTTGTGGAAAGGAGCTGCTCAAAGGTCTTCCAGCCCAATCTTTTCTTTCCCAGCACTCAGAGGAACTGTGGCGTCCAGGAACATTTGTCCCCTTTCCCTGAGGAATGTCTCCGGCCCCGCGATGGGGCTTCTCATGTTTGCAACAGCTATTTTGCTGGCACCGATGTGAGAACCTTCATGCCAAGCTATTAGGTCGGACACAGAGGATAGGATCTGGCGGAGGAGGCCTCAGAGATCATTATGCCTTGAAGAAACAGGCTGATGGCCAAGATGGGAGAAATAGTCAACGTGATACAGTGCTGGTTCTGACATATCATAAGAGCTTTATTGTAGCATCCTGGTGAACTGAATGAGCTAAGAATCTGGATTTGCCTGGTGAGATTCTCCATTTACGTAAGACATTCCCTCTCTGCCTTAGCTGCAAGTGGACATACTAATAATTATTGAAACAACAGCACAATCCCATGCATGTATATGCAAAAGTACCATTAAGCTCAATGTGATGTGCTCCCAGGGAAGTGTTTATAGGATGTCAATATGTTCCATTGAATTCAGTGGGACTTATTTCTGAGTAGTCATGCACAGGGTGATGTGAGAGCAGCAGTTCACAAACATTTTGGTTTCTGGAACCCTTTACCCTCCTAAAAGGAGTCTCTGCATGTATAGTGTCTCGGGTAGCCCCTGAGCACCTGTGCATTTACAGAGTGCTGCAGCACCAAATGCCTTGCAGACATTTGAAAAGCTTTCTCAATGCAATCATCTTCCTGGTAATTATCTAAATCATTGCCTTCCATTAGAGAACTCCCAGGGATAATCTGAAGCTACTTGCAACATTCATAACAAATACAGTGGACTGTACTTCGGGAGCTGAGGATAAAATGTTCATTTAAGCTTTTGAAAAGCCAGCTGCACGAGGCAGATGTCGGGTATTCACTGCATACAGCCATGTGTCTGTCGCTTGAGTATGAAGACCTCATGTGAGAAACTTGGCAGTGGGGATTCGCTCAGCCCCTCTACGGTCATTTCTCCTCGTGACTGATGATTGTGTTCATAGTGCCTCCTGTGTGGAAGTCACTGGAAATTGGTAGAATGCTGTGGGGCTGAGGTTCAGACATGCTGCTGTTCAGATGGTCAACAGTGCTGCTGCTACTGCTGCAGCTGCCTTACGGTGTCATCAACCACTGCCACTCCAGGGGGCGTTGGCAGAAGAGAAGCTATCAGTCTCCAGACATAACTATTGCTGTCTTTGCCTCTCTCGCAATTGTTCACCAGAAAGATCTCTCTTTTAAACAAACTCCAGATGTGTTTTCCCTGAAAGGAAGGTAAGTTGTGTTGTGGTTTGGATTAAAATTCGGTGTTGTAAATATAGAAAAATTACTCAGGATTACATACTTTGGGACTGGTGGAAATAGGGGCAGAAGTGGTGGCATGAAGTTCAAGTTCACATGTGCAAAAAGACCCAAGCAACTAGAGAACTGGAATGTCAAGATGGACACTAAATATTGTTATTGCTATTATTGTTATTGTTGTTATTAACACTAGGCTAGACCTCTTTCAATGAGCCATGCTCATTATCCTTGTGCGAAGAAGTTTTTTTTTTTGCAGGAAGGAACATAGCATTTGGTTATGTGAGCTGCAGCCGGTGCTCTAAAGTGGTTTTGCTAGTGGGTGTGCTTTTAAAGACATGTGGAACAGGAACACACATGGAGGAAAGCTAATAGGCATGCAGGTTCGAGTGTGGTGGTCAATAGCACAACTTAGTGGAATGACACACAAGAGCTCTGGGGCACAATGGTGACAGTGTAACAATAGATCACTTTTATTGTGGGGATAATAATGCAACAGCAAAAATGTGCAGTCAAAATACAAAGCAATACAGTGTATCAAATATTTTCAATCTTTTTCAGCTCATGGCACACTGTCAGGGGTGTAAAATAGTAAAGACTCGCCATGGGTTCTTGGACAAGGCACACCCAGCTGCCAGTTAGAGTGCCCACATCACCCAGGGGCCTAATAAATGACCCTCCCCAAATGTCCAGGGCACACATGCAGACCGTGCGTGGCACACCAATGTGCCACTCACACGGGTTGAAAATCGCTGCAGTGTATTCACTACTCACTCATACAACTCGGCATCATCATAAGCAGTTGCTAGGGCTGCAATCCCATAAACACTGACCACATGTTCATATCATGCCTTGAATGCTTGGGGCTGATCTCAGGCCTCCCTCTTAAAAGATTCCAACCTAGACAAGAGTCCTCGACTCAGACATGTCAAGGAGAACATGATGGAGGTGCTAATGGTGTCATCAACTTGGCTGCAAATGTGAGAAGAAGCTAGAGAGGCTTAGTGAGTCACTGGCCAGGCTTGCCAGCCTTATCTGCATCTGCTATAGCAGTTTGAAGAGTTGCAGGAATCATGGGGCTAGTTTGCCAAGACTACTGGCCCAGTGTGATCCGGGCCTTGAGCTGACTGCACTTCAGCCCAATCCTTCAGCCCAAGGCTTGGGCTGCAGCGGTGCACAGGCCCCCAGCACAAATGACTGGAGCCCCTGAACGCGGAAGGAGTGCAGATCCCATTCCAGAGCAGGTGGGTCAGCAGAGGTGGTGCTCCGAGGAAGGGTCAGGCTGGGAGGCATGTCGCGAGTGAGCCTCAGTGACAGTGGGGATGCCAGTATGCTAAGCCCCCAGACTGGGTCGAATGCAGTCGCTTGGATCTACTCAGATCTATGTCAGCAGCAAAGCTGGTTTCTTAAAAGCCGGAAGAGTTTAAAATGTAGAGGAAAATAGATCAAAAGAGGCAAAATGGATACTTGATTAGAGAGACGCACAGTCCAATTCCATCCCCTGCCACTCTAAAAGGTGGAGGTGCACACTGCATTCTCTGGGGGCAGCTTGAGGTTTCAGGTGATGCACACACACGGTCACCAACCATTCATGATGGTGGCTCCATTGCATGCACTGTCACTGCTTCTGTAGTGGAGAGGGATTCCAGTGGTGGAACACTTGCTCCATCAACAGAAGGTGCCATAGGATTAGGCCTTAGGGCTGCATGGCTATTCACATTGACCTGGAAGTAAGCCCCATTGAACACAATGAGGAGGCATGCATATGGTGGCAAAGTAAAGAATAATACAATCTTAGAGCTGGAAAGGACCTAAAGGGTCATCTAGTCCAAACCCCTGCCTGTAAGCAGGAAATCCTCTTAGAGCATCTCCAAAATAAAACAAAACTGGTTTTTAATGAAACAATCCCTGCACTATAAGGGGATCTGTTTGTCACTTTCTACCCTTGAAGGTCATCAAGGCATGAGCAAAAAGCCGTTCCATGATAGAAACAAAACACGTTACCTCTGAAGCCAGCCTTCCCTTCTCAGGAGTTGGGGAACTGAGGCTCCACTTTCCTCATTGGCTTGTTCCAAGAGAAGAAAATGTCATCCTGTTCAACCACCCATAGACTATGGGAAGATGAGTGGAGACATCCAGCGGGCCAGGTGACCAGATCCCTTCGGACTTCTGTTCAGAAGGAACTAGTGTGATAGGGTTATATTATTTTCCATCTCTTTTTCTTGTTGGGCCATCAAAAGATGTTACCAGGAATTCTTTGCCTGTAACTGGGCATAGTGAGACCTAGAAAGTTCAGAAAAGCAGAGCTGCATGTGGACCCATCAACCTGATTTTAAGCACGAGTAAGGGCTATGCAAAGAGCATGAAGCGTTCCCATTCACCATATTGAATATGAACCAGAGCCTAAGACTACATGATTGTCTCATTTCAGCCTAATTCCGAAGAACTTCCAGCATCTCTTTGCCATGATGTTTGCCAGGTTCGAAATCGAGAAAGATGTCAACCTCTATACAAACAAGACAATGAATTTTTTATTGATTGAAAACGCTTACAATGCCAGGGGGTCCTGTTCTGGAACTATGCATCTCCTTTTCACAGATCAAGGGCATCCCCTTAATTACGTCTGTAGCAAGGAAAAGGAGCTCATTGTCATCATTGGGGGGCTCATTCCTCAAAATTTGAAGCTGATGCCTCACATCTTAAATATCTACAGGATCCCACAGGTATGTGTGTTTCATAATCAGGAGAGAGGTACAGCCACTAGGATTGCTAAGAGAGCAGACAATCTGGGCTACAACAAGTGAAGACAGAAGACTCTGCTCTGCCCATTTAGCACATAGCTTGGAGTCAAATGTTAATCAAGTGTTGTGTGAGAATGTCAAAACCTGATTAAGTTTTTTAAAAACCACTTTAAGGTGGGAATAAATTGTACTGAATTAGCAGCAAATCTATGTGGGCAAAATATTTTCTCCAATACCTTCCCTTGAGGAGGCCTCCATGAAAGCCCCACATTGCAGGATGTAGTGCATAATCCAATGACACCTGAATCAAAACTGGAAAGTTGGACAGGATTGGGTCCTGAGAGCCCAAGCCTATACCTGTCTACTCAGAAGTAAGTCCCATGATAGTCAATGACACTTGCTCCCAGGAAAGTGCGGAAAGTATTGTAGGCTGAATGACTAATCCTAATCCTCTTGGTCATCCTGCCCAAAACACTACACCCAAAATTGAGACTTCCACATTTTCCATACAGGATAAAGTACAAAAGGATCTACTATATAACCTGCAAGGGATGTGAGAGAGGACCTTTTTATTTAGGAATAATGGGAGATGTTTGTCTGCCCTAAAAAGCTCATTGCCTTTCCCCTTAGCTCAATTATGGCTTCTTTGACTCTGCACTGAATGACAGAACTCAGTTTCCTTCTCTCTACCAGATGGTCCCAAATGCAAGATCTCAGTGCACTGGGATTGTTCGACTGATTAGACATTTCAAATGGAACTGGATTGGCCTCCTCGTTTCAGACAATGACACTGGAGAAACATTTCTGAGGACTCTCATTCCCAGGCTCCTCCAAAACAACATTTGTGTGGCTTTTACAGAAGTTCTTTCAGGACTAAAGACGTATGTGGAAGAGACCAAACCCTTTTATGACCGTTTAGAAGGAGTAAGATCTATTGTATCTATGTCCAGGAGCAACGTGATTGTTGTTCATGGAGATTCACAATCTATGGAGAGTTTGCGATTTGTTCTAGCACTGTATGAAAATGAAAAGGAATGCCCAACAGAGAAGGTTTGGATCATGACATCTCAGTGGGATTTTGCAACTGTATTAAACCCGATTTTATTCACACCCAAATCCTTCAATGGTACCTTGTCCTTCACACCCCACACAAAGGACGTGCCTGGATATGAAGACATCCTTAAAGCAATAAATCCACATCAGCCTCCATTTTCTTTCTTATACGAGTTTTGGTCAATTGCATTTCGGTGTTCACTCCCCACGTTCAACTGCTATCTACCAAACTCAGGGAACTGCACTGGGGAGGAGAAGCTGAGCAGTCTCCCCAGTTCTGTATTTGAAATGAAAATGTCTGGTGAGAGCTACAGTATCTACAATGCTGCTCATGCTGTAGCGCATGCTCTACATTCCATGTACTTTTCAATATCCAGGCATAAGTTAAAGGGAACTGGAGGCACAGGAGATGTTTGGGCTGTTCAGCCATGGCAGGTAGGATTTTCCTGTAAGCCTCTACTGTGTATGGTCTCCCCTGCATTCCCATGGATGGACTTGGATCCACTCTTGCAATGCAACTGGACTGAGCGAGAAGTGAGACAATATTTTCACGTTAGTTTGTCTAAGCCCGAGTCCTTTCCATTTGGAAAGGGGCTTAATTTAGAGGAGCAATAGATTGAACGATTACTATTGGGGTTATTAAATGTATTGTAAATTCTGGTGGAAATGGGGACTGGGTGTAGGAGGAGGGGGTTAGAATAACTCTGAGAAAGAATGACAATGTAAACTTTATAATCATCACATACAAAAAAATGTTCTTGTGGGTTTTGCTTGCATGCAGTCTTTCAGGAAATGTTCACAGTATTTATTTTCTGGCCCTGATTATTATTCATTTCATGTCATGACTACTACTGAAAATAATTTTGTCATATACAGGGTGAGGTGTCAAAAATGTATGGGCCCCTGGTGTCCATTGACCTAGCCATGCCCCTCCTTGTATAATCAGAGTCTCTTCATTGCCAGAAGGTCAAGGTTGCAGATTCCAGTGATTTCAAAAGAACTTCTACTCAACTGTATACCCCTGTGTATTCTTATTCTTTTTCTCCAATCAGCTTCACCACTTTCTGAGAAACATTTGCTTCAACAATAGTGCGGGTGAAGAAATATTCTTTGATAAAAAAGGGGAACTGGCAGCAGGTTTTGATATTGTCAACACCATCACATTCCACAATCAGTCTTTCCATAGAGTCAGGGTGGGAAAGGTGGACCCCTGGGCTCCTGAAGGAGAAGAGTTTGCCGTTAATGGAAGCGTCATTGTGTGGAATCAGAAGTTTGAGCAGGTGGGAAGGATCTTGTATGTATTTCCTGAGCTATAGTTCCATAATTGCAGAAGAACATGGAAGTACTCTTCAGCAGATGTCTGGGAATTCATATTCCTGTGCATGCTGCACTTACACGGAAGCAAGCCCTATGGCATTCACTGGGATTTATTCTGGATCTGTCAGACTTCTGTGGTTATCATAACAGTGAAGCAAGAATAACACGGACAAATGGGGCAGGCTTGTTTTAATGAATAACATTAGAATAGGATGTAGAATAGGATGAATAACCATGGATAATACATGCAAAGCTCATGTATGCCCAGGCATATGATATCTATGCTCTTTTGTCTTTGTGTTTATCCATATCTTCCTATGAATTGTGAGGCTGAATTGAATATGGTGAAGAGGTGGTACGTCAGGTAAGTAACCATGGAAGGAAAACATCTGGATTCATATATAGAACAATATTGTAAAGACACTTATTGGGTCTACAGCCTGCCTACGTAAACCACCTTGAGTAATATCTGGCAAGAAACATATATAAATATAGAAGTAAATCAATCAGAATATGAGGTCAGAGGAGCACATGTCAAATATAGATGTGACTTATATGTCATTACTGAATTCTCGTGCAAAACAAACCAAACATTATAGCAATGAGAAAACAGTTGATTTCCATGCTAATCCTTTCTCCTTTGGGGTTTTTTGAAGATGCCACCCCGATCGACATGTACTGAGAGCTGCCATCCTGGACAGACAAAGGTGGTACGCCAGGGGGAGCAGATTTGTTGCTATGATTGTGCTCAGTGCTCTGAAGGGAGGATTTCCAGCCAGCTGGGTAAGTGAAGAAGGTGCAGCTCCATCCAATCGGTGTTCCAGAAGTTTGTGGAAATGAGCTGCTCAAAGGTCTTCCAGCCCAATCTTTTCTTTCCCAGCACTCAGAGGAACTGTGGCATCCAGGAACGTTTGTCCCCTTCCCGCGAGGAATGTCTCAGGTCCCGCTATGGGGCTTCTCATGTTTGCACCAGCTATTTTGCTGGCACAGATGTGAGAACCTTCATGTCAAGCTATTAGGTTGGACACAGAGGGTAGGATCTGGTGGAGGAGGCCTCTGCCGCTCCCACTCCCCTCCCACCCCATCTCTTCCCCCTTCCCCACTCAGAACACCATCCCAAAACCGAAAGGCCTTACCACTGCCTGGTGGTCCCACTTATCTCCACGCAGTCACATGGCATTCTTCATCCAGAACTACCTACTCCGAGGGTGCCGTAAATGTGCTTTACGACAAGTTTACAACACCCAGAGCCAGTACTGGAGCTCAGCACCAGTGCTATGAACCTTTTGCATTGGACCCTTAGGGCCCAATCCTCAATTCATCATACTGATGCAGTCAGTAAAGCAACAATTCAGCAGAATGTATGGCCCAGTCCTATGGGACTGTTATGACAGTGGGGCAGGTGTCTACTGTTGTCAAAGGCCCAATGATGGCTTGAAGCTGGTGCCACCACTGGGCCAAACCAAGCATCTGCTTCAAAGCAGCTGCAGATCCGGAACCACATTGCTGCAGATGCCGGTAAGTCAGAAGTGTGGGCTTGTTGTCGATGAGGAGGTGGATCTTGGTGGCAGCAACATGCACCAGGCTGTAATCCTTGAACCTTGCCTCGGAATACTCCCTGACTCTCCTCGGAAGTGCATCAGCAAAATGGAGGAGGAGACCTACAGGTGACTGGGCAGCCTATACGCAACTCTGCTGCCCGGCTGTTTGCCCCCCATGACAGCGCACATTTCCTAGGCACAGCACAGCTGACCTTTGGGTAAAGCCTGATGCCAGTTTTACTGAGGGTTGACATTCAAAGGATACCTGGATGTGTTACAAACATGGATGGATGCAAAGAAACATTTGAGTGAATGATTTCTTTTGTATGTATTAAATAGCAGACTTCATCCTATGATTGACTGCACTCTTGCCAGACAGCCTAAGGTGACACAGGCACACTTTGAATTGTTGAATCCCTGCATGTTTCTTTTAGATGCAGATCACTGCAGTGACTGCCCAGAGGACCAGCATCCAAGCAGGAACCAGGATCGCTGTATTCCCAAAATCATAACCTTTTTGTCCTATGAAGAGCCCTTGGGAATCGCTCTGGCTTCTTCTGCTCTGCTGCTCTCCACCATCACACTTGTGCTCACGTGGAGCTTCATTCAGCACAGGAACACCCCCATTGTCAAAGCCAACAACTGGAACATCACCTGTGCCCTGCTGTTCTCCCTGCTGTGTTGCTTCCTCTGCACATTTCTGTTCATTGGCTAGCCCAGAAAGGCATCCTGCATTCTCCGGCAGACCTTGTTTGCCATCACCTTCACTGGGGCTGTTTCTTCAGTGTTGGCCAAAACCCTCACTGTGGTCCTGGCCTTCATGGCCACCAGACCAGCCAACAGGATGAGGAAATGGTTAGGGAAGAGATTGGCCATGTCTGTCATCGTGTTGTGTTGCCTGATCCAAACTGGCCTCTGTGCAGCGTGGCTGGCAGTGTCTCACCCCTTCCCAGAGCTTGACGTGCACTCCCTGATAGGTCAAATCATAGTGCAGTGCAACGAAGGCTCAGTTTTCATGTTCTCCATTGTTCTGGGCTACATGGGATTTCTGGCCCTTGTCAGTTTTGTGGTGGCTTTTTTGGCCAGAAGGCTGTCTGATTCTTTCAATGAGGCCAAGCTGATCACCTTCAGCATGTTAGTCTTTTGCAGTGTTTGGGTGTCCTTTGTGCCAGCCTACCTGAGCAGCAAGGGGAAATACATGGTGGCCATGGAGGTCTTCTCCATTTTGGTCTCTAGTGCTGGATTGTTGGGTTTCATCTTTCTCCCCAAATTCTTCATTATTGTGTTGAGGCCCCAGCTGAACACCAAAGAGAAATTAGTAAGGAAAAAGAACTTTGTTACCTGACTGAATTGCTTGAATACCTTCGTCCATAGCATTGTGCATGAACCCCTTGAGATATCTCCATTGTTTTATAGGAACTCGTGTGACTTCTATATTCCCCTTGGATATAATCCTGAGATTCATTTCAACTTTCACCAATCTGACATTTCAGGGTCAATCTAATTTCTCTTTCCTCCCTTCTCCTCCAAAGTACAATCATCTACTTTAGTTATCCTAAGCGGTTTGTAACTGCTCAAAAAATAATAAATGATTATGATGATGGTGAACTGCTTCTTTAAATTGATTGAGTGATTGATTGATTGATTGACAGCCTTCATGTTCTCCAGCACCAAGGGGAAATACATGGTTGCCGTGGAGGTCTCCATCTTGGTCTCTTGTGCTGGATTGTTGGGTTTCATCTTTCTCCCCAAATTCTACATTATTGTGGTGAAATCTGAGCTGAGCACCAGGAAGCAGATTGTAAGGAAAAATACATTTGGTACCTGACTGGCCTTCATTCTTTTCATACTTCTCCTCCCATACAAGTTTGTGCCTTGCAATTTTGTGCAATGTTAACTTGTATTATATTTGTATTGCATTTAGCAGGTTGAAACCAGTGAGAATAGATAATAAATGAGGGTGAATTTACTCATTTTCTTCCCAGGTGCAGTAAAATGTGTTCACTGTTGATCCCTTCAGGAGATGAGACTTAGATATGCTTCTGTCACGCACCTAACACTGACATCTGACCTGACAATAGAGAAAGAGATTTCTATCCAGTAATGCAGGACGTTGAGGTGGTGCAACATTTGTGCCATCACAATTTCACTTAAGGTAGTGGATAGTTAATAGCACCCATAGAGGACCAGGGATGAGCGATCACGGGCCCTCAGGTCACAAACGAAGGTGTCTTGATCAGCTCACTCCACAAAATTTCTCACAGGATTCTAGGGGAAGAACAGGTCCAGATTTTGGGTCATAGGAAACTTGATGTCTTTCCTGTGACATTGAGCTCCAGGTGACATTGATTCATTCCTTCCCAGTCGGAAATGTGATGTTTTAGTTGACCAACAGCCTCAAAATCTCAATGAGTCATGGATGGCTTTTTCCACCTGCTTTCTACATCAGTATAACTTGTCTGTCAACACCCCCCTCCCCCCCAAAAAAAAGTTATCTTCAATACTCAGGTTATTCTGAATCCACTGAATTCCCCATGGGGGGGAACAGACACTCAACCACTTGCTACGGATCAGACAAACATATTTTCTTTACCCCTGCAGATAGTCAAAAAAGTTCTGGTCTGCAATGACCTGTCCTATAATCATAATAATCCCTGCCTTCAGCTCCTGAAAGCACCAGGAGCAGACAGCAGCCACTTAAGGATCTTGTAACTAAAACCCTTGAATTCTCCTTGGGAGCTGGTGATCTGCTTCAATCCCTTTATAAAGCCTCTCTTCAAAACAATGTGCATCATGTAGATTTAAGAGGCTAAGCCTGCAATCCTAACCACACTTTCCTGAGAGGAAGCCCCATTGAACAAAACAGAACATACTTCTGAGTAGACCTGGTTAGGATTGTGCCCTAGCTGAAGATAACCTTCCTCAGTGGATGTTTGAGAGTCAGACATGGTGTAAAGGCCCTGTTTCCCTCACCCCTTTGGCTGTCAAGGTGGGTTCCATAGTTTTGTTTCTTTGTTTGCAAAGGCCGATGGTTGTGTGGCCCCAGCACTTCAAGTGTCCCTGTCACCTTGAGAATCTTTGAGCACAATTGAGACTGAGACCAAGATATGCTCCTGTTCAGGCTGATATGCTCCTGTTTGTGTTGCTGCTGCTGCTGCTGCTGCTTTTGCTTCTGCCCCATGTTGTCAGCAAGAACTCTAAATCCAGTTGGGGTCTGCTGCCCAACATTAAACGCAGACTCCAAGATTCTTCTTCCGATGAACTTGCCATTGGCGAATTTGTCCTCCTCCGTGTTGCTGAACAGAAGGAGGTTTCTTTCAGCAAATCTCCGGATGTGTCTTCACTGGAGGCTTAGTAAGTAGCTCTCTTCTGCTTGAAAGATGTACGTACCAAGCGCCACATTGGCAGTCTGGTTCTCCTGCTTCCCATGTATGGTTGTGTGGTCATAGCGCTATGAGCATCCATGTCACCACAAATGTTTTTGAGTGCACTTTGGATGGTGGCCTCCTTTTCTCAGCCCCATCCATGCAGCTGTGTGTGTTCATTTTAATTCTCCTAGTTGCCCTGATAAGTAGCCTGGAGTCCCTGTGGTTTCACTGAGGTGATGGGGAGAGCTTTGTCACTAATAATAGATTTGAGTCTGGGCTACTGGTATCCAAACACAATCCTGTAGTATCTGCTTCATGCTGGATTCCTACAGTTTTTCTCTTTCTTTGAGTGGGAGGCAGAAACATCCCCAATTATTGAGTTGAACTGATAATCTGCTCTTCGTTAAAACCAAGGCACAATGGGGATGGTGCTGACTGCTGTTCAGTCCCAAATGGGATAATTACAAATGAATAAGGTTTTGAAGTTCTCCTAAACAACAGAACTTTAGAGGGTCTGTACTTTTTTCCAGTGCTTTGTCTACATACATCAGCGGAAGTCGACGCACTTCATTTTCATGACTCAAAAAGGCTCGAGTCACAAGTCTTTTTGATACATGTGTCAGGTGCAAAAAAGGTCTGATGCTGGTGTGTGTGTGTGTGTGTGTGTGTGTGTGTGTGTGTGTGCGTGTGCGTGCGTGCGTGTGTGTGTGAGTTCTCTTTAAACATTCTCCTGACGTCCCTGCCCATCTGTAAACAAGGTGGGAGGGGAGAGGACGGACTGCGTGAGAGTGGAGACAGCAGCGGCAAGAGGGAGGAGGGTCATGTGCAGCAACTGAGAGGCTTACCAGGACAACCCAATCCTTTGCAGCTGTACTCAGAAGTAGTTCCACTGCAGCTGGGCATTCAATGGGGCTTCCTCCCCACAAGTAACAACGGAGCTCACAGCAGCCATGCAATTGGAAAGCATGATCTCTATGAATCTCCCCTACCCCACTTCCCTGCCTCCTTTTTCCCTGGGCTTATTCAGCCAGTCCTAAGAAAAGAACCCCCTTTAGTTCCTCCTCTTGGTCTCCCTCATTCAAAGAAGCAAATCAGACTTCCCATCCTTCATCCAATGATCATCAGTTCCTTCCTATTAGAGATTCCAATTAGAATCCAATTCCAATTCCTATTAGAGATTCCAATGTGCAGCGGCAGTGAAGAAGGTCAATTCTATGCTTGGGATAATTAGAAAAGGTATTGAGAACAAAATGGCTAATATTATAATGCCGCTGTACGAATCGATGGTAAGGCCACACCTGGAGTATTGTGTCCAGTTCTTGTCGCCACATCTCAAAAAGGATATAGTGGAAATGGAAAAGTTGCAAAAGAGAGTGACTAAGATGATTACGGGGCTGGGGCACCTTCCTTATGAGGAAAGGCTATGGCGTTTGGGACTCTTCAGCCTAGAAAAGAGGCGCCTGAGGGGGGACATGATTGAGACATACAAAATTATGCAGGGGATGGACAGAGTGGATAGGGAGATGCTCTTTACACTCTCACATAATACCAGAACCAGGGGACATCCACTAAAATTGAGTGTTGGGAGGGTTAGGACAGACAAAAGAAAATATTTCTTTACTCAGCGTGTGGTCGGTCTGTGGAACTCCTTGCCACAGGGTGTGGTGATGGCATCTGGCCTGGATGCCTTTAAAAGGGGACAAGTTTCTGGAGGAAAAATCCATTATGGGTTACAAGCCATGATGTGTATGTGCAATGTCCTGATTTTAGAAATGGGCTATGTCAGAATGCCAGTGCAAGGGAGGGCACCAGGATGCAGGTCTCTTGTTATCTGGAGTGCTCCCTGGGCCGCTGTGGGATACAGGAAGCTGGACTAGATGGGCCTATGGCCCTGATCCAGCGCGGCTGTTCTTATATGTTTATGTTCTTATGTACTTAGATGGGCAAGAGAGCCCGTTCCCACCTCCCCACCTCCCCACCTCCCCACCTCCTGCTCGAATGCAAAAGCTAATATTAACCCTTCCCTGCTTCCTGGCTGGAACTTCCCTGCTGCTCGCTCAGTCTGAATGATGGCCACACAAGGTTTTTTCATGCCGCTAAAACAGTAAGCAAGCATACCCAGTCAGACTTGAGTCTGCATGTGTAGGGATGAGTGCCGAGTTAAGGGGCCCTTGACTCAAGCGTTTTGTGGAATCTTCCATGTGCGTGACTTGAGTGTACATGAGTCAGTGAAAAACGCTGATTTTTGCGACTCATAATTGAGTCACTTACTCGAGTTCCCATCTCTGGAAGAAACTATGTACCCAACCCTGAGCTCCATGGAGGAAGGGAGGTGTAAAAATGAGAAAAGAAAAAAAAATTTAAATGGATGGTGCAGGAAAGGGAAGTGAGGTAGAGATGGTGATTTGCTTAAGGGCATCCATTGAGTTTCACACCTGAAACACAGATATGCATTTGCATTCTTTGTGTTCAGGCTGCATTTGACCATGAGGTCTGGAAACAGCTTTTACTGGAGCAAAAGTGTGGAACATGGATGGGGCTCTCTGGCATTATAAGCAGAATCAGTCTCTGAGATGTGGATTCCCAGAGCCCAGTCATTGCGGAGGTGCTCCTTATTGTCCACATATATTTGTGTGTGTGTGGGGGGGGGGTGGATGGGAGATCTGATTCTCTGCAAGAGTTGAGTTTCACTAAGTGAATGAAAGATTGTTATAGGAATGAGTCACGCAGGACATTTTCTGCCTCATTTCTACAACCACCTTCACATCCTCCTGCTGAGGCCCCAAATTGGAGACTGCATTTCCTTTGGCACTCTTGTGAATGAGAGATGCCAGCCTCCGTCATTCACTGAGTGCTAAATACTGGCACAACTCACATGAAACCTCCGCCTGAGATCAAGTAGAGCACCAATGAGTGTGCAGAATGGGGTTCCTTTGTGCCAGTATTAAAATGCAGTGTGGGGGATTTTTGCAGGAGCTTGCCCAGGGCTTTACAGTCTCTGTTGAATCACTTTGGCTGCAGCAGAGTTTGGGGTTTAAATCAAACAAATGCACACATTCAAATATATTATCTATAAACATTTGGTTTCATTTATTCTCTGCTCTTTCTCCAGAAAGTTTAGACCTAACATCTCAGCTCTGTTCCCTTGACCAAATGGAAATCCTCAACATGGAAAGGGAAGGCCAGGATTGTGCCTACAGGCCTCACCTCCACCCATTCATTAGTTCTTCAGCACAAAGCCAACAGATGTTCGGTTGGGGGGAACAAGGCTATAATTGCACAGAAGCTTCCCCATCCAGGCCCTGTGCAGCTCAGACCTGCAGCATCTACAACAAAACTACATTATGGGCCTGGGATAGAAATGGCTCACCTGTAGACACCTTTTGCTTTAGACACTTTGGCTGCCCAAGCAACAGAAGCATGGAAAGCTTCTCCAGAAAAGGAAGGGACGTTTCTCTCCAGGGATTCTATCTGTGGACCCGTGGAACTCTCCTGTGACCCTATTGCCACCTTTCAGCTACATGGATGTGCAGAAGAAGCACATTCAAGATTACCTGTCAAAGCTGAGCTGCGGGTCATCATCAAGTCATCCCCACTGAGGTCAAGCTAATGGTCAGTAAAGACCATCAATCCTTAGGCAAAGTCCCAGCCTGAGTGAGAAAGGCATCTTCCTGTTGAGAAGAACCAGTGACCAGCCAGGGTGTGCAAAGCACTGAAGCATCTGATACTGCTTCACTGTCCATGGAGATGCTCCAATCTGTAGTCTCACCTTCCCTCCAGCACACTCTGCCACCTCCTTCACCTCTGTCTTTCAGCCAAAGACAGCCTCTGTTCAACTGTGTTTTACAATTGTTTGCTTAAGACTTTCCCTGGCCAATATGCGGGCTGCAAGTGCCAGCATCAAATGTCATAGCCCCGCGGCTCCCCATTGACCAGCCTTCCTTTTCTGCTAGGTCGCCTGAATAGGGCACCTACTATACATTTCACCTCTGCCCTCTTTAGGGTTTCCACTATGTGGTTAGGTATACTTCCAAATATCTGGGCCCATAACAAATGGGCTTAATCTGGGCTTTTACAGAAGTTGTTTTAGGAATAAAGATGTATTTGGAAGAGAAACTTGACCGTTTAATAAGAGTAAGATCTATTGTCTCTATGTCCAGGAGCAACGTGATTGTTGTTCATGGAGATTCACAATCTATGGAGAGTTTGCGATTTGTTCTAGCACTGTATGAAAATGAAAAGGAATGCCCAACAGAGAAGGTTTGGATCATGACATCTCAGTGGGATTTTGCAACCGTATTAAACCGGCTTTTATTCACACCCAAATCCTTCAATGGTACCTTGTCCTTCACACCCCACACAAAGGACGTGCCTGGATATGAAGACTTCCTTAAGGCAATAAATCCACATCAGCCTGCGTTTTCTTTCTTATATAAGTTTTGGTCAGTTGCATTTTGGTGTTCATTCCCCACGTTCAACTGGTATCTACCAAACACAGGGAACTGCACTGGGGAGGAGAAGCTGAGCAGTCTCCCCAGTTCCGTATTTGAAATGAAAATGTCTGGTGAGAGCTACAGTATCTACAATGCTGCTCATGCCGTAGCACATGCTCTGCATTCCATGTACTCTTCAATACTCTTTCAAGCAAAAATTAAAGGGAACTGGAGGCACAGGGGATGCTTGGGCTGTTCAGCAATGGCAGGTAGCATTTTCCTGTAAGCCTCTACTGTGTACGGTCACGGATGGACTTGGATCCACTCTTGCAATGCAACTGGACTGAGCGAGAAGTGAGACAACATTTTCAGTTTAGTTTGTCTAAGCCCGAGTCCTTTCCATTTGGAAAGAGACTTAATTTAGAGGAGCAATAGATTGAACGATTACTATTGGGGTTATTAAATGTATTGTAAATTCTGGTGGAAATGGGGACTGGGTGTAGGAGGAGGGGGTTAGAATAACTCTGAGAAAGAATGACAATGTAAACTTTATAATCATCACATACAAAGAAATTTTCTCATGGGTTTTACTTGAATGCAGTCTTTTAGGAAATGTTCACAGTATTTCTTTTCTGGCCCTGATTATTATCCATTTCATGTCATGACTACTACTGAAATTAATTTTGTCATATACAGGGAGAGGTGTCAAAAATGTATGGGCCCCAGGTGTCCAATGACCTAGCCATGCGCCTCCATGTATAAACAGAGTCTCTTCATTGCCAGAAGGTCAAGGTCGCAGATTCCAGTGATTTCAAAAGAACTTGTGCTCAACTGTTTACCCCTGTGTATTATTTTTCTTTTTCTCCAATCAGCTTCACCACTTTCTGAGAAATGTTAGCTTCAACAATAGTGCAGGAGAAGAAATATTCTTTGATAAAAATGGGGAACTGGCAACAGGTTTTGATATTGTCAACACCATCACATTCCACAATCTGTCTTTCCATAGAGTCAGGGTAGGAAAGCTGGACCCCTGGGCTCCTGAAGGAGAAGAGTTTGCCGTTAATTGAAGCGCCATTGTGTGGAATCAGAAGTTTGAGCAGATGGGAAGGATCTTGTATGTATTTCCTGAGCTATAGTTCCATAATTGCAGAAGAACATGGAAATACTCTTTAGCAGATGTCTGGGAATTCATATTCCTGTGCATGCTGCACTTACACGGAAGCAAGCCCTATGGCATTCACTGGAATTTATTCTGGATCTGTCAGACTTCTGTGGTTATCATAACAGTGATGCAAGAATAACACGGACAAATGGGGCAGGCTTGTTATAATGCATAACATTAGAATAAGATGTAGAATAGGATAAATAACCATGGATAATACATGCAAAGCTCATGTATGCCCAGGCATATGATATCTATGCTCTTTTGTCTTTGTGTTTATCCATATCTTCCTTTGAATTGTGAGGCTGAATTGAATATGGTGAAGAGGTGGTATTCAGGGGAAGTAACCAAGGAAGGAAAACATCTGGATTCATATATAGAACAATATTGTAAAGACACTTATTGGGTCTACAGCCTGCCTACGTAAACCACCTTGAGTAATATCTGGCAAGAAACATATATAAATACAAAAGTAAATCAACTAGAATATGAGGTCAGAGGGGCACATGTCGAATATAGATGTGACTTATATGTCATTACTGTATTCTCGTGCAAAACAAACCAAACATTATATCAATGAGAAAACAGTTGATTTCCATATTAAACCACTTTCCTTTGGGTTTATTGAAGAGGCTGCCCCGATCGACATGTACTGAGAGCTGCCATCCTGGACAGACAAAGGTGGTACACCAGGGGGAGCAGATCTGTTGCTATGATTGTGCTCAGTGCTCTGAAGGGAGGATTTCCAGCCAGCCGGGTAAGTGAAGAAGGTGATGCTCCATCCGATTGGTGTTCCAGAAGTTTGTGGAAATGAGCTGCTCAAAGGTCTTCCAGCCCAATCTTTTCTTTCCCAGCACTCAGAGGTACTGTGGCGTCCAGGAACTTTTGTTCCCTTCCCCCGAGGAATGTCTCAAGTCCTGCTATGGGGCATCTCATGTTTGCACCAGCTATTTTGATGGCACTGATGTGAGAAGCTTCATGTCAAGCTATTAGGTTGGGCACAGGGGATAGGATCTGGCGGAGGAGGCCTCTGCCACTCCCACACCCTTCACACCCCATCTCTTCCCCATCCTCCTTCCCCCGCTCTGAACGCCATCCCAAAACTGAAAGGCCATACCACTGCCAGGTGGTCCCACTTATCTCCATGCAGTCACATGGCATTTTTCATCAAGAACTACCTACTGCAGGGGTGCCGTAAATGTGCTTGACAACATGTTTATAACACCCAGTGCCAGCACTGGAAATCAGCACCGGTGCTATGAACCTTTAGGATTGGACCCTTAGTGCCCAATCCTAAATTCATCATACTGATGCAGTCAGTAAAGCAACAATTCAGCAGAACGTATGGCCCAGTCCTATGGGACTGTTATGACAGTGGGGCAGGTGTCTACTGTTGTCAAAGGCTCAGTGATGGCATGAAGTTGGTGCCACCACTGGGCCAAACCAAGCATCTGCTTCAAAGCAGCTGCAGATCCGGAACCTCATTGCTTCAGGTGCCAGTAAGTCAGAAGTAGGGCATGTTGTGGATGAGGAGAGATCAGGCCAGGGAAGAGAGGAGGTGGATCCTGGTGGCAGCAACATGCACCAGGCTGTAATCCTTGAACCTTGCCTCGGAATACTCCCTGACTCTCCTCGGAAGCGCATTAGCAAAATGGAGGAGGAGACCTACAGGTGACTGGGCAGCCTATACGCAACTCTGCTGCCCAGCTGTTTGCCCCCCATGACAGCACACACTTCCTAGGCACAGCACAGCTGACCTTTGGGTAAAGCCTGATGCCAGTTTTACTGAGGGTTGACATTCAAAGGATACCTGGATGTGTTACAAACATGGATGGATGCAAAGAAACATTTGAGTGAGTGACTTCTTTTGTATGTATTAAATAGCAGACTTCATCCTATGATTGACTGCACTCTTGCCATACAGCCTAAGGTGACACAGGCAAACATTGAACTGTTGAATCGCTGCATGTTTCTTTTAGATGCAGATCATTGTAGTGACTGCCCAAAGGACCAGCATCCAAGCAGGAACCAGGATCACTGTATCCCCAAAGTCATCACTTTTTTGTCCTATGAAGAGCCCTTGGGAATCGTTCTGGCTTCTTCTGCTCTGCTGCTCTCCACCATCACACTTGTGCTCGTGTGGAGCTTCATTCAGCACAGGAACACCCCCATTGTCAAAGCCAACAACTGGAATATCACCTGTGCCCTGCTGTTCTCCCTGCTGTGTTGCTTCCTCTGCACATTTCTGTTCATTGACCAGCCCAGAAAGGAATCCTGCATTCTCCGGCAGACCTTGTTTGCCATCACCTTCACTGGGGCTGTTTCTTCAGTGTTGGCCAAAACCCTCACTGTGGTCCTGGCCTTCATGGCCACCAGACCAGCCAACAGGATGAGGAAATGGTTAGGGAAGAGATTGGCCATGTCCGTCATCGTGGTGTGTTGTCTGATTGAAACTGGCCTCTGTGCAGCGTGGCTGGCAGTGTCTCCCCCCTTCCCAGAGCTTGACGCGCACTCCCTGATAGCTCAGATCATAGTGCAGTGCAACGAAGGCTCAACCTTCATGTTCTCCATTGTTCTGGGCTACATGGGATTTCTGGCCCTTGTCAGTTTTGTGGTGGCTTTTTTGGCCAGAAGGCTGCCTGATACTTTCAATGAGGCCAAGCTGATCACCTTCAGCATGTTAGTCTTTTGCAGTGTTTGGGTGTCATTTGTGCCAGCCTACCTGAGCACCAAGGGGAAATACATGGTGGCCGTGGAGGTCTTCTCCATCTTGGTCTCTAGTGCTGGATTGTTGAGTTCCATCTTTCTCCCCAAATTCTACATTATTGTGTTGAGGCCCCAGCTGAACACCAAGGAGAACTTAGAAAGGAAGAAGAATTTTGTTACCTGACGGAATTGCTTGAGTACCTTCGTCTGTAGCATTGTGCATGAACCCCTTGAGATATGTCTATTGTTTTATAGGAACTTATGTGACTTTCTTCTCTATTCCCAACTGTTCCTCTTGAATATAATCCTGAGATTCATTTCAACTTCCACCAATCTGAAATTTCAGGGTCCATCTAATTTCTCGTTCCTCCCTTCTCCTCCAAAGTGCAATAATCTACTTTAGCTGTTTGTAACTGCTCAAAAAATAATAAATGATTATAATGATGGTGAAGTGCATCTTTAAATTGATTGATTGATTGACAGCCTTTAAGTTCTCCAGCTCCAAGGGGAAATACATGGTTGCCGTGGAGGTCTCCATCTTGGTCTCTTGTGCTGGATTGTTGGGTTTCATCTTTCTCCCCAAATTCTACATTATTGTGGTGAAATCTGAGCTGAACCCCAGGAAGCAGATTATAAGGAAAAATAAATTGGGTACCTGACTGGCCTTCAATTTTCTTTTCATACTTCTCCCATTCAAGTTTATGCCTTGCAATTTTGTGCAATATTAACTTGTATTATATTTGTATTGCATTTAGCAGGTTGAAACCAGTGAGAATAGATAATAAATGAAGATGAATTGACTCATTTTCCTCCCAGATGCAGCAAAATGTGACTGTGCAGTAATTCTCATGCTGTGATTGGCTGCAGGAAATATAAATGTCCAGCAGAGGCAAGCAAGTGTGTGGGAGAAGCAGAGCATTGTGAGCCGGAGGCTACATTGGTTGGAAGAGTGGATCGTGTACCGTTGTACTACTTGGACATTGTACATATCTGTACATAGAGTAAAGGAGGTGTAGTGGAGAACTTCTGCCTCTGAGTCTTCCTTGTCGCCGGGGGTGATTGTGGTTCAGCCGTGAGGCATAGAAACGTCAAACAGCTGTGCATAGCTGCTTGCAACAGGTTATGGGCCCAGCACACAACAGCTTATAAGCTCAGAGCACAGAACTTTAATTTACGTTTGCTGTGCCAAGTCTTGCCCTAACCAAAACACCCCGGTGAGTCTGCTGAGCGTCGTTTATCTCAGGGACCTTCGTACAGAACTGCATGATGGCAGCAGTCCAAGGATATCCACTGACGAGGCTGAATGAGCACAATTACAGGGGCTGGGCTGTGAAAATGAAAGCCCTGCTTGTGAAACAGTCGCTGTGGGCAGTGGTGGACACTGCGGAGCTTGATGAGGACAGCGAGGAAATGACCAACGCAAATGAGCAAGCCCTGGTCACAATCATATTGGGTCTGGAAGACTCTCAGCTTCTCCACATCCGTGGCTTGGAGTCAGCACACCAGTGCTGGAATGCACTCTGTGCGGTGTATGTGTCTGACTCAGCCATGTCGAAGGTCAGCCTAACGAGAAGGCTGTACCATAAGCGCCTGGAACCTGGCACGAGCATGACTGAGCATTTACGTGCCATGAGGCAGCTATGCACCGACCTAGAGGAATGAGGACTTCAAATTTCAGAACTGCAACAAGTGTTCATAATTTTATCTTCCCTCGACAAATCGTATGACACGATGGCAACAACCTTGGAAGCCCTCCCAGAGCGGCAGCTAACTCTGTCCTACCTAACCGGCAGGTTGATGGAGGAGGAAATGAAGAGGGCTGATAACCGCCGGGAGCGTGGGCTAACTACCAAGGCATCTACAGCGAGGGAGGATGTTCCACTTAAAGCAGCTGTCCAGGGAAATGGAGAGAGCCCTGGAGTGTTTGTTGTGCGGCGTTGCTATGCCTGCGGATCCACACGGCATCTACGACATGAGTGTCCCTCTCTGAAAGATCGCTTTGCAGGGAGGAAAGATACCAGGCGGAGGAGGGGCGGCAAGAGCTCCGACGTGTCTGTCGTTCAGCTGGTGGAGCAGGAGAGCGAGCACGAGTGGCTGCTAGACAGCGGCGCCAGCCAGCATGTGGCCTGCCAGAAAGAACTGTTTACATTCCTGCAACCAACTTCAAAAGCTACTGTACATTTAGCTAATGGACTCAACTTCCCAGTGCAGGGAGAGGGCACAGTGACGGTGCCGGGATTTGATGGGTCTGTATGCAATGTATTGTATGTACCTGAACTCAGACATAATTTACTGAGTGTTGCTGTGTTAAACAGAAAGGGGTATTGTGTAACATTTGACCAAGGGAAATGTAAAATTTCACATGGTGATAAGGTCTGTGCACAAGGCACAGAAAGAGGTGGCCTTTACGTACTTGACAGTACACTATTTGAAGGTGCCACAAACCTCTGCAGAAATGAGGCAGAGCATGACAGTTGCTGTCACGTTTGGCACAGGAGACTGGGACATCTGTCCTATGCTGTGCTAGAAAGGATGGTGCAGAACGCCAGTGGCATAAAATTAGAGGAATGCCAAAGGTACCTTGATTGCCAAACCTGTAAAAAGGTAAAATCAAAGGCCTGTCCTGTCAACAAGAAGAGTGACAGACAAACAGACAGAATGTTTCAAGTGGTATCAGCAGATTTGATAGGGCCACTTGATACGTCCGTGGGGGGAGCAAAATACGCTCTGACTTTGATCGATCACCATTCCCGGTTCAGTTTCTGTTTTCCACTTAAAAGTAAGTCTGACAGCAGTCAGCGCATACGTGAGTGGGCAAGGTTCATGGAACAAAAATATGCCAGAAAGGTTGCGGAATTGCAGACCGACCGAGGCACAGAATTCACATGTGCAGAATTGGAAAATTGGCTAAAAGCACAGGGCATATGTCACAGGCTAACAAACAGGGGAGTGCCTGCAGAAAACGGGATGGTAGAAAGACGCAATGGGTTATTGCAAACAAAAATGAATGCATTGTTGTCAGACGCGAATCTGGGCAGACGTTATTGGGCTGAGGCCATGCAGACCACAAACTATCTAATTAATCGTCTGTGGACGTCTGGAATTGGCAAGACACCGTATGAGGCTTTATACGGTAAACCCCCGTCTCTTAGACACCTCTGCACTTTCGGTGTGTCCTCCTGGGTCCAAAACCCCAAGGGACAGAAAGCTGGGAGTGGAATGGAAAAGCTAACGTTTCTGGGTTACGAAACAGGCTCAAAAGCGTACCGTTTCTGTGACAGGGGTTGTAAATTAACAATTTCCCGATCAGCTGTATTTAATGAGTCGGAGGGGTGGAACAGACTTTCAGCCAGAGAACCAGAGCAAAGCACAGTAATTTTGCCTGTAGCGCCAGCCGGTGATCTGCCAAAGTTGACAGATAACAGCAGGCTGGAGGGGCCGAGTGCTGAGCAGAGGCAAAGCGACGATTTAACCCTAAAAATGGCGAAATTAGAGCCAGACTCCGAGGAAGCAAGTAAATCTGACATACCGAGGTGTTCAGAAAGGGCAAATAAGGGAATGCCTCCCAAAAGTTATGGTTATGATGGAGAGGAAACAAATTTTGTCACAGTATGTAATGTGAAAACACCAAAAGCAATTGTAAAGTGTAAAGAAATGCATTGCATGCCCTGGAAAAGAAAATGTAAACCAACGTGTGTAACAAGCTATGAAAAATGTAAATGAAATATTGAAATGTACCCACTGTAATGTAAATGTTGCCATGCTGGAGGAAAATGTAATTATGAATGTAAATGAACTGCACAGCCAGAAATTAGGAGGGGTGTCACGGGTTGAACCCCAGACCTGACTGGTAATTTACTGGCTGCACAGTAACAGGCCTGAAGCCTTGGCCAAACCAGGAGTATACAGCATCCTGGGAGCTCCGTGCTGATGCAATATCTGGTGATATTGCATCAGGTGATTTCATGTGAGTGTATGTGCGTGTGGCAGCAACAGCACAGTCAGCATGAATGTGCAGTAATCCTCATGCTGTGATTGGCTGCAGGAAATATAAATGTCCAGCAGAGGCAAGCAAGTGTGTGGGAGAAGCAGAGCATTGTGAGCCGGAGTCTACGTTGGTTGGAAGAGTGGATCGTGTACCGTTGTACTACTTGGACATTGTAAATATCTGTACATACAGTAAAGGAGGTGTGGTGGAGAACTTCTGCCTCTGAGTCTTCCTTGTTGCCGGGGGTGATTGTGGTTCGGCCGTGAGGCACAGAAACGTCAAACAGCTGTGCATAGCTGCTTGCAACAGTATGTCTACAGTGGTTTAGCTCGTGGGAGGCAGGCAGTACCATGTGAGACACTCAGGGATGGTGATACTATGAGTGGCCTAAACTGTGGATACTTTTGTATTTTTGAAACATGCCGTCATGATATATATCCTTCGATGGGTAACTGAATGCAAAATGTAATGAAACAAATCGTGTTCTCTGTTTTCTGTCAAACATTCTAGCCAAATAACCAGAAAAGGAAAACTCAACTGCCTTATGTAATAAAAGTGGATTTCATTAACTCAGAACTAACCAATGAGACTTGGGGTGCACAGGCTACTGGAGACAGATGGCCTCTTCTTTGCATTAAGAGCCTCTCTTGTGTAGACAGACACTCTGCTGCAGGCTACGGGAGATGTGATTGCCTCCTTAAGAGCACCTTCATTGTGCTTTGACCACCGTCATATATGCGATCAGTCATGAAATGAACCGTTGTTAAGTGGTGCATGCCTGTATAGAAGTAAATCAATACCTATAAGAGGTCAGAGGAGCTCATGAGATGTGTGTCATAACTGTATTCTCGTGCAGAACAAACCAAACCAAACATCACAGCAATGAGAAAACAGTTGATTTCCATGCTAACCCTTTCTCCTTTATGGTTTTTTGAAGATGCTGCCCCGATCGACATGTACTGAGAGCTGCCATCCTGGACAGACAAAGGTGGTACGCCAGGGGGAGCAGATCTGTTGCTATGACTGTGCTCAGTGCTCTGAAGGGAAGATTTCCAGTCAGCTGGGTGAGTGAAGAAGGTGATGCTCCATCCAATCGGTGTTCCAGAAGTTTGTGGAAATGAGCTGCTCAAAGGTCTTCCAGCGCAATCTTTTCGTTCCCAGCACTCAGAGGAACTGTGGCATCCAGGAACTTTTGTCCCCTTCCCCTGAGGAATGTCTCAAGTCCCACTATGCGGCTTCTCATGTTTGCACCAGCTATTTTGCTGGCACCGATGTGAGAACCTTCATGTCAAGCTATTAGGTTGGACAAAGAGGATAGGTTCTGGTGAAGGAGGCCTTAGAGATCATTATGCCTTGAAGAAACAGGCTGATGGCCAAGATGGGAGAAATAGTCAACGTGATACAGTGCTGGTCCTGACATATCATGAGAGCTTTATTGTAGCATCCTGGTGAACTGAATGAGCTAAGAATCTGGATTTGCCTGGTGGGATTCTCCATTTATGTAACACATTCCCTCTCTGCCTTAGCTGCAAGTGGGCATACTAATAATTATTGAAACAACAGCACAATCCCATGCATGTATATGCAAAAGTACCATTAAACTCAATGTGATGTGCTCCCAGGGAAGTGTTTATAGGATATCAGTATGTTCCATTGAATTCAGTGGGACTTATTTCTGAGTAGTCATGCACATGGGCATCATAGAATGACCTGGACAAAAATGTCAAGAAAATCCCTGTAAAAGAGCCATTGTTCATCCTTGGCGATTTCAATGCTAGAGTTGGTGCTGATAACAGTTCATGGACCACTTGCTTAGGTCAGTTTGGCACTGGGAGGATGAACGAAAATGGCCAACGCCTGCTAGAGTTTTGCTGTCATCAAGGTCTCTGTGTCAGCAACACGTTCTTCAACACAAAGCCCCAACATAGAGTCTCTTGGAGACATCCAAGATCAAAGCACTGGCACCAGCTCGACCTGATCCTCACCAGATGCTCCAGCCTTCCCAGCATCAAGATCACACGCAGTTATCATGGTGCTGCCTGCGACACTGACCACTCCCTGGTGTGCAGCAGAGTGAAACTGCGAACAAAGCGACTGTATCACACGAAAAAGGAAGGAAGACCTCGCATTGATACCAGCAAGACCCGGTATCAGAGAAAAGTGGAGGAATTTGCACAAGCGCTTGAGGAATCTCTTCCAGGCCCGGCCGAAGCAAATGCATCCAACAGATGGGAACATTTCAAGAATACCGTTTACAACACTGCATTGTCCATATTCGGCAAGAAGACCAACAAGGCGGCAGACTGGTTTGAAGCCCACTCTGAGGAGTTGACACCAGTCATTGAGGAAAAGAGGAGAGCTCAAGCAGCATACAAGGCCTGTCCCAGTGAGCGCAACCTGCAGGTCCTCCGAGGTGCTGGCAGCAAAGTCCAGCAGACTGCCAGGAGATGT
Source organism: Tiliqua scincoides (assembly GCF_035046505.1). Classification (NCBI taxonomy): domain Eukaryota; kingdom Metazoa; phylum Chordata; class Lepidosauria; order Squamata; family Scincidae; genus Tiliqua; species Tiliqua scincoides. Next base: position 138,954,131 of record NC_089825.1, on the reverse strand, counting down.
GCTAACGACTACTGGCTCCAGCTCTGTTCCGAGATACAGATAGCAGCTGACACAGGCAACATTAAGGGGATGTATGATGGTATCAAGCAGGCCCTAGGTCCAACACAGAGGAAAATTGCCCCTCTGAAGTCTGCCACAGGCGAGGTCATCCAGGATCGGGCGCAGCAGATGGAACGCTGGGTGCAGCACTACTCTGAGCTATATTCCAGAGAAAATGTAGTCACCGAAGAAGCACTGAACAACATTGAGTGCCTGCCTCTGCTGGAAGAGCTTGACAGTGAACCAACCCTAGAAGAACTTCACGTGGCCCTGGACTCCCTTGCCTTTGGCAAGGCACCTGGAAAAGACAGCATCCCTGCTGAAGTCCTAAAATGCTGCAAAGAGATCATCGTCACTGAACTGCATGAAATCCTCTGTCTCTGCTGGAGAGAAGGTGGAGTACCTCAAGACATGAGGGATGCAAACATCATCATGCTGTACAAGAACAAAGGTGACAGGGGTGACTGCAACAACTACCGCGGCATCTCTCTCCTTAGCATTGTAGGAAAGCTGTTTGCCCGAGTTCCACTAAAGAGGCTCCAGGTACTTGCAGAGAGCGTCTATCCAGAATCACAGTGCGGATTCCAAGCCAACAGGTCCACCACTGATATGGTATTCTCCCTTAGACAACTGCAGGAGAAAGGCAGGGAACAACGACAGCCACTCTTTATAGCCTTCATAGATCTCACAAAGGCTTTCTACCTGGTCAGCAAGATGGCCTCTTCAAGATTCTCCACAATTGGATGTCCACCCAGGCTCCTCAGCATCATCAGATCTTTCCACAAGGACATGAAGGGCACTGTTGTCTTCGATGGCTCCACATCAGACCCTTTTGACATCCGAAGCAGAGTGAAGCAGGGCTGTGTTCTTGCGCCAACCTTGTTTGTGATTTTCTTCGCTGTCCTGCTGAAGCAGACCTTTGGAACTGCAACAGAAGGCATCTATCTCTGGACCAGATCAGACGGAAAGCTCTTCAACCTCTCCAGACTCAGAGCAAAATCCAAAGTCCAGCTGAAATGTCTGCGTGACTTCCTCTTTGCCGACGATGCAGCTGTCACTACCCACTCTGCCAAAGATCTCAAGCAGCTCATGGATTGTTTTAGCAAGGCCTGCCAAGATTTTGGACTGACAATCAGCCTGAAGAAAACACAGGTCATGGTTCAGGATGTGGACTCACCTCCCTGCATTACAATCTCTGCGCATGAACTGGAGGTTGTCCATGACTTTGTGTACCTTGGCTCAACAATCCCTGACACTCTTTCTCTCGATACCGATCTAAACAAGCGCATCGGTAAAGCAGCTACCATGTTTTCCAGACTCACAAAGAGAGTCTGGTCCAACAAGAAGCTGACGGAACATACCAAGATTCAGGTCTATAGAGCTTGTGTCCTGAGTACAGTTCTGTACTGCAGCGAGTCATGGACTCTTAGCTCACAACAGGAGAGGAAACTGAGTGCTTTCCACATGCGCTGCCTCCGACGCATCCTCGGCATCACCTGGCAGGACAAAGTTCCAAACAACACAGTCCTGGAACGAACTGGAATCCCTAGCATGTATTCACTGCTGAAACAGAGACGCCTGCATTGGCTTGGTCATGTCGTGAGAATGGATGATGGCCGGATCCCAAAGGATCTCCTCTATGGAGAACTCGTGCAAGGAAAGCGCCCTACAGGTAGACCACAGCTGTGATACAAGGACATCTGCAAGAGGGATCTGAAGGCCTTAGGGATGGACCTCTCAACAAGTGGGAAACCCTGGCCTCTGAGCGGCCCGCTTGGAAGCAGGCTGTGCAACATGGCCTTTCCCAGTTTGAAGAGACACTTTGCCAACAGTCTGAGGCTAAGAGGCAAATAAGGAAGGCCCATAGCCAGGGAGACAGACCAGGGACAGACTGCACTTGCTCCCAGTGTGGAAGGGATTGTCACTCCCGGATTGGCCTTTTCAGCCACACTAGACGCTGTGCCAGAACCACCTTTCAGAGCACGATACGATAGTCTTTCGAGACTGAAGGTTGCCAATACATACATAGGGTGATGTGAGAGCAGCAGTTCACAAACATTTTGGTTTCTGGAACCCTTTACTTTCCTAATAGGAGTCTCTGCATGTGTAGTGTCTCGAGTAGCCCCTGAGCACCTGTGCATTTACAGAGTGCTGCAGCACCAAATGCCTTGCAGACATTTGAAAAGATTTCTCAATGCAATCATCTTCCTGTTAATTATATAAATCACTGCCTTCCGTTGGAGAACTCCCATGATAATCTGAAGCTACTTGCAACATTCATAACAAAAACAGTGGACTGTATCTTGGGAGCTGAGGATAAAATGTTCATTTAAGCTTTTGAAAAGCCAGCTACATGAGGCAGGTGTAGGGTATTCACTGCATACAGCCAGGTGTCTGTCGCTTGAGTATGAAGACCTCATGTGAGAAACTTGGCAGTGGGGATTCGCTCAGCCCCTCTACGGTCATTTCTGCTCATGACTGATGATTGTGTTCATGGTGCCTCGTGTATGGAAGTCACTGGAAATTGGTTGAATGCTGTGGGGCTGAGGTTCAGACATGCTGCTGTTCAGATGGTCAACAGTGCTGCTGCTACTGCTGCAGCTGCCTTATGGTGTCATCAACCACTGCCACTCCAGGGTGGGTTGGCAGAAGAGTAGCTATCGGTCTCCGGACATAACTATTGTTGTCTTTGCCTCACTCGCAATTGTTGATCAGAAAGATCTCTCTTTTAAAGAAACTCCAGATGTGTCTTCCGTGGAAGGAAAGTAAGTTGGGTTGTGGTTTCGATTAAAATTCAGTGTTGTAAATATAGAAAAATTACTCAGGATTACGTACTTTGGGACTGTTGGCAATAGGGGCAGAAGTGGTGGCATGAAGTTCAAGTTCACAAATGCAAAAAGACCCCAGCAACTAGAAAACTGGAATGTCAAGATGAACACTAAATATTGTTATTGTTATTATTGTTATTGTTGTTAAAACTGGGCTAGACCTCTTTCGATGAGCCATGCTCATTATCCTTGTGCGAAGAAGTTTTTTTGCAGGAAGGAACATGACATTTGGTTATGTGAGCTGCAGCCGGTGCTCTAAAGTGGTTTTGCTAGTGGGTGTGCTTTTAAAGACACGTGGAACAGCAACACACATGGAGGAAAACTAATAGGCATGCAGGTTCGAGTGTGGTGGTCATTGGCACAACTTAGTGGAATGACACACAAGAGCTCTGGGGCACAATGGTGACGGTGTAACAATAGATCACTTTTATTGTGGGGATAATAATGCAACAGCAAAAATATGCAGTCAAAATACAAAGCCACACAGTGTATCGGATATTTTCAATCTTTTTCAGCTTATGGCACACTGTCAGGGGTGTAAAATTGTAAAGACTCACCATGGGTTCTTGGACAAGGCACACCCAACTGCCAGTTAGAGTGCCCACATCCCCCAGTGGCCTAATAAAAGACCCTCCCCAAATGTTGATGGCACACATGCAGATCATGCGTGGCACACCAATGTGCCACTCACACGGGTTGAAAATTGCTGCAGTGTATTCACTACTCACTCATACAACTCAGCCTAATCATAAGCAGTTGCTAGGGCTGCAATCCCATAAACACTTACCACATGTTCATATCATACGTTCAATGCTTGGGGCTGATCTCAGGCCTCCCCCTTAAAAGATTCCAATATAAACAAGAGTCCTGGACTCAGACATGTCAAGGAGAACATGATGGAGGTGCTATCTGTGTCGTCAGCTAGGCTGCATAAGAACATAAGAACAGCCCCACTGGATCAGGCCATAGGCCCATCTAGTCCAGCTTCCTGTATCTCACAGCGGCCCACCAAATGCCCCAGGGAGCACACCAGATAACAAGAGACCTCTTCCTGGTGCCCTCCCTTGCATCTGGCATTCTGACATAGCCCATTTCTAAAATCAGGAGGTTGCGCATACACATCATGGCTTGTACCCCATAATGGATTTTTCCTCCAGAAACTTGTCCAATCCCCTTTTAAAGGCGTCTAGGCTAGACGCCATCACCACACCCTGTGGCAAGGAGTTCCACAGACTGACCACACGCTGAGTAAAGAAATATTTTCTTTTGTCTGTCCTAACCTGCCCAACACTCAATTTTAGTGGATGTCCCCTGGTTCTGGTATTATGTGAGAGTGTAAAGAGCATCTCCCTATCCACTCTTTTTTGAGATGCGGCGACCAGAACTGGACACAATACTCCAGGTGTGGCCTTACCATCAATTTGTACAACGGCATTATAATACTAGCCGTTTTGTTCTCAGTACCCTTCCTAATGATCCCAAGCATAGAATTGGCCTTCTTCACTGCCGCCGCACATTGGGTCGACACTTTCATCGACCTGTCCACCACCACCCCAAGATCTCTCTCCTGATCTGTCACAGACAGCTCAGAACCCATCAGCCTATATCTAAAGTTTTGATTTTTTGCCCCAATGTGCATGACTTTACACTTACTGACATTGAAGCGCATCTGCCATTTTGCTGCCCATTCTGCCAGTCTGGAGAGATCCTTCTGGAGCTCCTCAGAATCACTTCTGGTCTTCACCACTAGGAAAAGTTTGGTGTCGTCTGCAAACTTAGCCACTTCACTGCTCAACCCTGTCTCCAGGTCATTTATGAAGAGGTTGAAAAGCACCAGTCCCAGGACAGATCCTTGGGGCACACCGCTTTTCACCTCTCTCCATTGTGAAAATTGCCCATTGACTCCCACTCTCTGCTTCCTGGCCTCCAACCAGTTCTCAATCCACGAGAGGACCTGTCCTCTTATTCCCTGACTGTGGAGTTTTTTCAGTAGTCTTTGGTGAGGGACCGTGTCAAACACCTTCTGAAAGTCCAGATATATAATGTCCATGGGTTCTCCCGCATCCACATGCCTGTTGACCTTTTCAAAGAATTCTATAAGGTTCGTGAGGCAAGACTTACCCTTACAGAAGCCATGCTGACTCTCCCTCAGCAAGGCCTGTTCGTCTATGTGTTTTGAGATCCTATCTTTGATGAGGCATTCCACCATCTTACCCTGTATGGATGTTAGGCTGACCGGCCTATAGTTTCCCGGGTCCCCCCTCTTTCCCTTTTTAAAAATAGGCGTGACATTTGCTATCCTCCAATCTTCTGGCACCGTGGCCGTTTTGAGGGACAAGTTGCATATTTTAGTCAAGAGGCCTGCAACTTCATTCTTCAATTCCTTAATAACTCTTGGGTGGATGCCATCCGGGCCCGGTGACTTATTGATCTTTAATTTATCAATGAGGTCTGAAACATCTTCTCTTTTAACCTCTATCTGACTTAACTCCTCGGTTAGGAGGGGCCGTTCAGGCAGCGGTATCTGCCCGAGGTCTTCTGCCGTGAAGACAGATGCAAAGAACTCATTTAATTTCTCTGCCATCTCTAAGTCTCCTTTTATCTCCCCTTTCCCTCCCTCACCATCCAGAGGGCCAACCGCTTCTCTGGCGGGTTTCCTGCTTCTAACATATTTGAAGAAGCTTTTATTATTCCCCTTAATGTTGCCGGCCATGCGTTCCTCATAGTCTCGCTTGGCCTCCAGTATCACCTTCTTACATTTCTTTTGCCACAGTTTATGTTCTTTTTTATTCTCTTCATTAGGGCAAGACTTCCATTTACGGAAGGAAGCTTCCTTGCCCTTCACAGCCTCTCTAACTTGGCTGGTTAACCATGCGGGCACCCTCCTGGATTTAGTGGAACCCTTCTTTCTTTGCAGTATACACCTCTGCTGGGCCTCTATTACTGTTGTTTTAAGCAGCTTCCATGCACTCTGGAGAGATTGGACTCTTTTTACCCTCCCTTTCAACCTCCTTCTAACCAGCCTCCTCATCTGAGGGAAGTCCGCCCGTCGGAAGTCAAGGGTTTTTGTTAGAGATTTGCCTGGTATTCTTCCCCCAACGTGCACGTCAAAACGGATCGCAGCATGATCACTGTTCCCCAATGGCTCAGTAACGTTTACATCTCTCACCAGGTCCTGCGTACCGCACAATATTAAATCCAGAGTCACTTGTCTTCTGGTGGGCTCCGCGACTAGCTGCTCTAAGCCACAGTCATTTATCACGTCAAGAAATCCGGTTTCCTTATCGTGACCAGAATACAAATTGACCCAATCAATATGAGGATAATTGAAGTCCCCCATGATTGCAACCCTGTCCCTCCTTGTCACCTCCCTGATCTGTTTCCTCATTTCAAGGTCCCCATCCGATTTCTGGTCTGGAGGATGATAGCACGCCCCCAGTATTACATCGCTGCACAAGCCTGGTAATTTAACCCACAGAGATTCTACGGTGGAGTCGGACCCACCTTCAATCTCTACTTTGCTGGATTCTATCCCTTCCTTAACATAAACGGCCACCCCACCTCCAACACGCCCCTGCCTGTCCCTCCTGTAGAGTTTATAGCCTGGGATTGCAGTATCCCACTGATTCTCCGCATTCCACCAGGTTTCCGTTATGCCCACTATGTCCCCTTGTCACCAGACATTCCAGTTCTCCCACCTTTGCTCGTAGACTTCGGGCATTCGCATAAAAGCATTTGTACACGGAATGCCCCAGGATGCGCTGCTTATTCGCTCCTTTGTCCCCGCATCCTCTCATTGTGCCAAACCGTCTATCACATTCCATCACGCTACCTTTCCCAATTTCTTCTCCTACTCTGCCTTTGTCTTGTTGTTCTCTAACCTCCCCATCCTCATCCCATAGGGATGAGGAGTCCCAAACTGGATGCCCCTCGGCTCCTGTAGGCCTTCCCCCAGGGATCAGTTTAAAAGCTGCTCTGCCACCTTTTTAATGTTATGCGCCAGCAGTCTGGTTCCATTCTGGTTCAAGTGGAGCCCGTCCCTCTTGTACAGGCCCCGCTTGTCCCAAAAAGTTCCCCAGTGCCTAACGAATCTAAACCCCTCCTCCCTACACCACCATCTCATCCACGCATTGAGACCCCTGATCTCCACCTGCCTAGCTGGCCCTGCGCGTGGAACAGGTAGCACTTCAGAGAACGCTACCTTTGAGGTCCTGGCTTTCAGCTTCCTGCCTAAAAGCCTAAATTTGGCCTCCAGGACCTCCCAGCTACACTTGCCCACGTCGTTGGTGCCGACATGCACCACAGCTGCTACCTCTCCCCCAGCACTGTCTACTAGCCTGTCTAGACAAGAAGTGATGTCCGCAACCTTCGCACCAGGCAGGCAAGTCACCATGCGGTCCTCACATCCGTCGCAAACCCCCCTCTCTATGTTTCTAATAATTGAATCCCCCACTACAAGAAGCCCCCGACCTCCCTCCCGCCGAGGAGTATCCCGAGTGCGTTCGGATACGGGCCCATCCCCTGGAGAAGGGGTCCCCCCTAGGGGATTGTTTCCCTCCTCTCCAGGATGACATCCTCCAGTCCCGAGACTTCCCACCCGGGCAGCCGAGGAGCTGCACGCCTGAGGTTGGGACGAAGCCTGATCGTCCCCAGAAGTCTCCCCACTGTCCTCCTCTGCCTGCCTGCGCTTCTCCAGGTCGGCCACCAAGGCTTCAAGGGAGCGGACGCGTTCCCTGAGACCCTGGAGCTCCTTGCACCAAGGACACACCCATGACTTATGCCCCAGAGGCATATAATCATACATGTGGCACTCGTTGCAGAACACTGGATAGCCCCCACCCTGCTGCTGGCTGTCTGACTGCATAGCTTTTGTTGTTGTTGTTGTTGTTGTTGTTGTTTTATTTAGGGGTCCTTTTATAAACCCTACACTGGATAGCGGCCCTCTTCTCAAGGGAAGAGAAGGGCAGTGTATGGGGCCCTGGCCTCCTCGCCCTGCTGCTGAACTCGCCCAGATGCTAAACTCTCGTGCCTTACCTGGCACTTAGTTCCTGAGGCACTTGGTTCCCAGAGGCCACACACGTCTGGAGAGGGCCGCACACGTCTGCCAATGTGACAAGTAGCTAAAGAGGCTTAGTGAGTCACTGGCCAGGCTTGCCAAAGGTGATCTATCTGTACCTGCTACAGGAGTTTGAAGAGTTGCAGGAATCATGAGGCTAATTTGCCAAGACTACTGACACAGTGTGATCTGGGCCTTGTGCTGATTGCACTTGCAATCCTTCAGCTCAAGGCACAAATGGCTGGAGCCCCTGAACACGGAAGGAGTGCAGATCCCCTTCCAGAGCAGGAGGCTCTGGGTCAAATGCAGTTGCTTGGATCTACTCAGATCTATGTCAGCAGCAAAGCTGGTTTCTTAAAAGCCAGAAAAATTTTAAAATGTAGAAGGAAATAGATCAAAAGAGGCAAAATGGATACTTGGTTAGAGAGACACACTGTCCAATCCCATCCCCTGCCACTCTAAAAGGTGGAGGTGCACACTGCATGCTCTGGGGGGAGCTTGAGGTTTCTGGTGGTGCACACACACGGTTGCCAGCCATTCACGCTAGTGGCTCCATTGCATGCACTGTCACTGCTTCTGTAGTATCCAGCGGGCCGGGTGACCAGATCCCTACTGACTTTTGTTCAGAAGGAACTAGTGTGATAGGGTTATTTTATTTTCCATCTCTTTTTCTTGTTGGGCATCGAAAGATGTTACTAGGAATTCCTTGCCTATAACTGGGCATAGCGAGAGATAGAAAGTTCAGAAAAGCAGAGCTGCATGTGGGGCCATCAACCTGATTTTAAGCACGAGTAAGGGCTATGCAAAGAGCATGAAGCATTCCCATTCACCATATTGAATATGAACCAGAGCCTAAGACTACATGATTGTCTCATTTCAGTATAATTCCGAAGTCCTTCCATCTTCTCTTTGCCATGATGTTTGCCAGGTTTGAAATCGGGAAAGATGTCAACCTCTTGACAAACAAGACATTGAAATTTTTACCGACTGGAAACATTTACAATGCCAGGGGGTCCTGTTATGGAACTATGAGTCTCCTTTTCACAGAACAGGGGCATCCCCTTAATTATGTATGTAGCAAGGAAAAGGAACTCATTGTCATCATTGGGGGGCTCATTCCGCAAAACTCGAAGCTGATGCCTCACATCTTAAATATCTATAGGATCCCACAGGTATGTATGTTTCATAATCAGGAGAGAGGTATGGCCACTAGGATTGCTAGGAAAGTAGACCATCTGGGCTATAAGAAGACAGAAGACCGCTCTGCCCATTTAGCACATAGCTTGGAATGCTGATGCCCCACATCTTCAATATCTACAGGATCCCACAGCTATGTGTGTCCCTTAATCTAGAGAGATGTACAACCATTAGGAATTCTAGGAGAGCAGACTATCTGGGCTACAACAAGTGCGGACAGAAGACTCTGCTCTGCCCATTTAGAGCATAGCTTGGAGTCAAATGTTAATCAAGTGTTGTGTGAGAATGTCAAAACCTGATTAAGTTTTTTAAAAACCACTCTAAGGAGGGAATAAATTGTACTGAATTAGCAGCAAATCTATGTGGGCAAAATATTTTCTCCAATACCTGACCTTGAGGAGGCCTCGATGTAAGCCCCACATTGCAGGATGTAGTGCATAATCCAATGACAGCTGAATCAAAGGTGGAAAGTTGGACAGGATTGGGTCCTGAGAGCCCAACCTATGCCTGTCTACTCAGAAGTAAGTCCCATTATAGTCAATGACACTTGCTCCCAGGAAAGTGTGGAAAGGATTGTAGTCTGAATGACTAATCCTAATCCTCTTGGTCATCCTGCCCAAAACGCTGCACCCCAGAAAATTGAGACTTGCGCATTTTCCATAGAGGATAAAGCACAAAAAGATCTACTTTATAACTTGCCAGGCATGTGAGAGAGGACCTTTTTATTTAGGAATAATGGGAGATGTTTGTCTGCCCTAAAAATCTCATTGCCTTTCCCCTTAGCTCAGTTATGGCTTCTTTGACTCTGCACTGGGTGACAGAACACAGTTCCCTTCCCTCTACCAGATGGTCCCAAATGCAAGATCTCAGTACACTGGGATTGTTCGACTGATTCAACATTTCAAATGGAACTGGATTGGCCTCCTCGTTTCAGACAATGACACTGGAGAAACATTTCTGAGGACTCTCCTTCCCAGGTTCATCCCGAACAACATTTGTGTGGCTTTTACAGAAGTTCTTTCAGAACCAAAGACATTATTGGAAAAGAACCAACACTTACTTGACCGTTTAGGAGGAGTAAGATCTATTGTCTCTATGTCCAGGAGCAACGTGGTTGTTGTTCATGGAGATTCACGATCTATGGAGAGTTTGCGATTTGTTCTAGCAGTGCGTGAAATTGCAAAGAAAGATCCAATAGAGAAGGTTTGGATCATGACATCTCAGTGGGATTTTGCAACAGTTTTCAACCCGGTTCTATTCACACCCAAATCCTTCAATGGTACCTTGTCATTCAGAGTCCATACAAACGACGTGCCTAGATATGAAGACTTCCTTAAGGCAATAAATCCACATCAGCCTGCGTTTTCTTTCTTATATAATTTTTGGTCAATGGTATTTGAGTGTTCACTCCCCAAGTTTAACTGGTACCTACCAAACACAGGGAACTGCACTGGGGAGGAGAAGCTGAGCAGTCTCCCCAGTTCCATATTTGAAATGAAAATGTCCGGTGAGAGCTACAGTATCTACAATGCTGTTTATGCCATAGCACATGCTCTGCATTCCATGTACTCTTCAATATCCAAGCAAAAATTAAAGGGAACTGGACGCACAGGGGATGTTTGGGCTGTTCAGCAATGGCAGGTAGGATTTTGCTGTAAGCCTCTACTGTGTATGGTCACCCCTGCATTCCCATGGATGGACTTGGATCCACTCTTGCAGTGCAACTGGATGAAGCTAGAAGTGAGACAATATTTTCACTTTAGTTTGTCTAAGCCTGAGTCCTTTCCCTTTGGAAAGGGACTTAATTTAGAGGAGCAATAGATTGAAGGATTACTATTGGGGTTATTAAATGTATTGTAAATTCTGGTGGAAATGGGGACTGGGAATAAGAGGAGGGGGTGAGAATAACTCTGAGAAAGTTTAACTATGTAAAGTTTATAATCATCACATAGAAAAAAATGTTCTTGTGGGTTTTGCTTGTATGCAGTCTTTCAGGAAATGTTCACAGTATTTATTTTCTGGCCCTGATTATTATTTATTTCATGTCTTGACTACTACTGAAAATAATTTTGTCATAAACAGGGGGAGGTGTCAAAAATGTATGAGCTCCAAGTGTCCAATGACCTAGCTATGCGCCTGCATGTATAAACACAGTCTCTGCATTGCCAGAAGTTCAAGGTGGCAGATTCCAGTGATATCAAAAGAACTCCTGCTCAACAGTTTACCCCTATTCTTTTTCTTTTTCTCCAATCAGCTTCACCATTTTCTGAGAAAAGTTCGCTTCAACAACAGTGCGGGCGAAGAAATATTCTTTGATAAAAATGGGGAACTGGCGGCAGGTTTTGATATTGTCAACACCATCACATTCCACAATCTGTCTTTCCATAGAATCAGGGTGGGAAAGGTGGACCCCTGGGCTCCTGAAGGAGAAGAGTTTGCCATTAATGGAAGTGCCATTGTGTGGAATCAGAAGTTTGATCACGTAAGAAGGATCTTGTTTATATTTACTGAGCTATAGTTCCACAGTTGCAGAAGAACATGGAAGTACTCTTCAGCAGATATGTGGAAATTCATATTCCAGTGCATGCAGCACTTACTCTGAAGCAAGCCCTATGGCATTCACTGGGATTTACACTGGATCTGCCAGCCTTCTGTGGTTATCATAACAGTGATGTAAGAGTAACACCTACAAATGGGGCAGGCTTGTTTTAATGTTTTCGCTTGTAGAATAGGATGAATAACCATGGATAATACATGCAAAGCTCATGTATGCCCAGGCATGTGATATCTATGCTCTTTTGTCTTTGTGTTTATCCATATCTTCCTATGAATATTGAGGCTGAATTGAATATGGTGAAGGGACGGTACGTAGGGTAAGTAACCAAGGAGGGAAAACATCTTGATTCATATATAGAACAATGTTGAAAAGACACTTATTGGGTCTACAGCCTGCCTACGTAAACCACCTTGAGTAATATCTGGCAAGAAACATATATAAATATAGAAATAAATCAATCAGTATATGAGGTCAGAGGAGCACATGTCAAATATAGATGTTTACAGAAATGTGACTTATATGTCATTACTGTATTCTTGTGCAAAACAAACCAAACATCACAGCAATGAGAAAACAGTTGATTTCCATAATAAATCACTTTCCTTTGGGGTTTTTTGAAGATGCTGCCCCAATCGACATGTACTGAGAGCTGCCATCCTGGACAGACAAAGGTAGTATGCCAGGGGGAGCAGATCTGTTGCTATGACTGTGCTCAGTGCTCTGAAGGGAGGATTTCCAGCCAGCTGGGTAAGTGAAGAAGGTGATGCTCCATCCAATCGGTGTTCCAGAAGTTGGTGGAAATGAGCTGCTCAAAGGTCTTCCAGCCCAATCTTTTCTTTCCCAGCACTCAGAGGAACTGTGGCGTCCAGGATCTTTTGTCCCCTTCCCCCGAGGAATGTCTCAGGTCCCACTATGGGGCTTCTCATGTTTGCACCAGCTATTTTGCTGGCACAGATGTGAGAACCTTCATGTCAAGCTATTAGGCCGGACGCAGAGGATGGGATCTGGCGTAGGAGGCCTCTGCCGCTCCCACACCCCTCCCACCCCATCTCTTCCCCAATTTCCCCGCTCAGAACACCATCCCAAAACCAAAAAGCCATACCACTGCCTTATGGTCCCACTTATCTCCACGCAGTCACATGGCATTCTTTATCCAGAACTACCTACTCCAAGGGTGCCGAAAATGTGCTTTATGACATGTTTACAGCACCCAGTACCGGCGCTGGAGCTCAGCACCGGTGCTATGAACCTTTAGGATTGGACCCTAAGGGCCCAATCCTAAATTCATAATGCTGATGCAGTCAGTAAAGCAACAATTCAGCAGAACGTATGGCCCAGTCCTATGGGACTGTTATGACAGTGGGGCAGGTGTCTACTGTTGTCAAAGGCCCAGTGATGGCGTTAAGCTGGTACCACCTCTGGGCCGAACCAAGCATCTGCTTCAAAGCAGCTGCAGATCCAGAACCACATTGCTGCAGATGCCGGTAAGTCAGAAGTGGGGCATGTTGTGGGTGAGGAGAGATCAGGCCAGGGAAGAGAGGAGGTGGATCCTGGTGGCAGCAACATGCACCAGGCTCTAATCCTTGAAACTTGCCTCGGAATACTCCCTGACTCTCCTCGGAAGCGCATTAGCAAAAGGGAGGAGGAGACCTACAGGTGACTGGGCAGCCTATACGCAACTCTGCTGCCCGGCTGTTTGCCCCCCATGACAGCACACACTTTCTAGGCACAGCACAGCTGACCTTTGGGTAAAGCCTGATGCCAGTTTTATTGAGGGTTGACATTCAAAGGATACCTGGATGTGTTACAAACATGGATTGATGCAAAGAACCATTTGAGTGAGTGATTTCTTTTGTATGTATTCATTAGCACACTTCATCCTATGATTGTACTGCACTGTTGCCAGACAGGCTCAGGTGACGCAAGTGTACTTTGAACTGTTGAATCCCTGCATGTTTCTTTTAGATGCAGATCACTGCAGTGACTGCCCAGAGGACCAGCATCCAAGCAGGAACCAGGATCACTGTATTCCCAAAGCCATAACCTTTTTGTCCTATGAAGAGCCCTTGGGAATCGCTCTGGCTTCTTCTGCTCTGCTGCTCTCCACCATCACACTTGTGCTTGTGTGGAGCTTCATTCAGCACAGGAACACCCCCATTGTCAAAGCCAACAACTGGAACATCACCTGTGCCCTGCTGTTCTCCCTGCTGTGTTGCTTCCTCTGCACATTTCTGTTCATTGGCCAGCCCAGAAAGGAATCCTGCATTCTCCGGCAGACCTTGTTTGCCATCACCTTCACTGGGGCTGTTTCTTCAGTGTTGGCCAAAACCCTCACTGTGGTCCTGGCCTTCACGGCCACCAGACCAGCTAACAGGATGAGGAAATGGTTAGGGAAGAGATTGGCCATGTCCGTCATTGTGGTGTGTTGTCTGATTCAAACTGGCCTCTGTGCAGCGTGGCTGGCAGTGTCTCACCCCTTCCCAGAGCTTGACGCGCACTCCCTGATAGGTCAGATCATAGTGCAGTGCAATGAAGGCTCAGCCTTCATGTTCTCCATTGTTCTGGGCTACATGGGATTTCTGGCCCTTGTCAGTTTTGTGGTGGCTTTTTTGGCCAGAAGACTGCCTGATACTTTCAATGAGGCCAAGCTGATCACCTTCAGCATGTTAGTCTTTTGCAGTGTTTGGGTATCCTTTGTGCCAGCCTACCTGAGCACCAAGGGGAAATACATGGTGGCCGTGGAGGTCTTCTCCATCTTGGTCTCTAGTGCTGGATTGTTGGGTTTCATCTTTCTCCCCAAATTCTTCATTATTGTGTTGAGGCCCCAGCTTAACACCAAGGAGAACTTAGTAAGGAAAAAGAACTTTGTTACCTGACTGAATTGCTTGAGTACCTTCGTCCATAGCATTGTGCATGAACCCCTTCATATATGTCCATTATTTTATAGAAACTCATTTGACTTCCTTCTATATTCCCAACTGTTCCTCTTGGACGTAATCCTGAGATTCATTTCAACTTTCACCAATCTGACATTTCAGGGTCAATCCAATTTCTCGTTCCTTCCTTCTCCTCCAAAGTGTAATCATCTGCTTTAGTTATCCTAAGCTGTTTGTAACTGCTCAAAAAATAATAAATGATTATGATGATGGTGAACTGCTTCTTTAAATTGATTGATTGATTGATTGATTGATTGATTGACAGCCTTCATGTTCTCCAGCACCAAGGGGAAATACATGGTTGCCGTGGAGGTCTCCATCTTGGTCTCCTGTGCTGGATTGTTGGGTTTCATCTTTCTCTCCAAAATCTACGTTATTGTGGTGAAATCTGAGCTTAACATCAGGGAGCAGATTATAAGGAAAAATAAATTTGGTACCTGACTGGCCTTCATTCTTTTCATACTTCTCCTCCCATACAAGTTTGTGCCTTGCAATTTTGTGCAATATTAACTTGTATTATATTTGTATTGCATTTAGCAGGTTGAAACCAGTGAGAATAGATAATAAATGAGGGTGAATTGACTCATTTTCTTCCCAGGTGCAGTAAAATGTGTTCACTATTGATGCCTTCAGCAGATGAGTCTTAGATATCCTTCTGTCACGCACCTGACACTGACATCTGACCTGACAATAGAGAAAGAGATTTCTATCCAGTAATGCAGGACGTTGAGGTGGTGCAACATTTGTGCCATCACAATTTCACTTATGGCAGTGGATAGCTAAATGGCACCCATTTAGGACCAGGGATGAGCAATCACGGGCCCTCAGGTCACAAATGAAGGTGTCTTGATGAGCTCATTCCACAAAAATTCTCACAGGATTCTAGGGGAAGAACAGGTCTAGAATTTGGGTCATAGGAAACTTGATGTATTTCCAGTGACACTGAGCTCCATGTGACATTGGTTCATTCCTTCCCAGTCGGAAATGTGATGTTTTAGTTCACCAACAGCCTCAAAATCTCAATGAGTCATGGATGGCTCCTTTCTATGCCAGTATGACATGTCTGTCAACACCCCCCCCTCCAAAGTTATCTTCAATACTCCGGTTATTCTGAATCCACTGAATTCCCCATGGGGGGAACAGACACACAACCACTTGCTACGGATCAGACAAACATGTTTTCTTTACTCCTGCAGATAGTCAAAAAAGTTCTGGTCTGCAATGACCTATCCTGTAATTCTAATAATCACTGCCTTCAGCTCCTGAAAGCACCAGGGGCAGACAGCAGCCACTTAAGGATCTTGTAACTAAAACCCTTGAATTATCCTTGGGAGCTGGTGATCTGCTTCAATCCCTTTATAAAGCCTCTCTTCAAAACAATGTGCATCATGTAGATTTAGGAGGCTAAGGTGCGACTCCAAAGAAATGAGATATTCCTCATCTCTTGATTCAAAGCTAACTGCACTATCTATTCAAACACGCACATTCCAATGTTGATGCCTTCTTTCTAAAAGCACTTTAAGAAAGGGGGATCAGAATGGGATAATGGCAGAGGTGAGTAATTAACATGTTCTCTGCTCACATCATATAAACATTAGCAGAGTGTTAAACTCTTTATTTGCAAAAGTATGGGGGGAGGGGGCTTTGGGATGAAGAAGCTGCAAGAAACCAGGAATCTCAAAATTCAGAGATTTTGCACCAATTTTGCACCAACTGCAGATTGCCTTTTGCCATAAGCACCAAGGGAGTTCCCAGGCAGAAGGATTTATTGACCTGATTTTACAACACTGCAAGGCCATCCTTATAAGTACAAGAGCTATTACTGCAACAGTCCACTGAGTTGCTTTGGTGAACCAAAGGTGCCTCTGATCTCTTGGTCCTTGATAGTTGGGGTGAAAAGAAACATCTTCTGGGCCTTGGCAGAAGAAAGAGAGAAGCCATAGCAGGTGGGGAAGTAAAGGAAGATAAAAAAAGACCTGCCCTTTTTGGATCCTGCATTAGGGGGAGTTTTTTTGCTGACATCTCTCTCTGTGCATTTTTTTTCTAATGGAACGCACCGGAATGGCGTTCCTGCACTTTTTTTATGCAGCCCCCCTCCCCCACAGGGAAAAATGAATGGAGCCCTATGGAAAGTGAAAGTAAGCCATAGCGCGTGTTTACTCGTGAGTAGGTGTACTTGCCATAGTCCATTGGAAAGGGCAGGCTGAGAGGAATCCAAGGACACCAGAATGGCCCCAAATCCAATGAATGCAGCCTCCCAAAAACACCCGAGAAGGTCCCATCCCTCCCAGCTGCAAGTCTGAGCCAGAAAGGAAGCCACGTGGCCGCGTTTACTTGCTAGTAGTCTGTCGGAAAGGGCAGCTGAGAGGACTCCAAGGACGTCAGAATGGTCCTGATCCAATGAATGCAGCCCCCAAAAACACAAAAGGGAGAAGGAGGTCCCTGCCACCCTCCCAGCTGCAGTCTATTGAGCTGTATGGAAAGCAAGCAGCCTCACATCGTGTTTACTTGTGAGTAGGCAGACATTCCTTGGCTGTTGGCCAGGCCAGGGGAAGGGGAATGTGAGGACACCAGGATGGTCCCAATCCCATGGAGTTGGAGATACTCCAGAAAGCAACCTCTCCTTCGCCCCCCCCCCCTAAAAAGGACAAAAAGAGGCTTCAGGTGGTAAGGGGAAAGTTTTCTATTTTGCACTTACAAAGCCAGGAGGGTCTTTATCTTGATCTGTCTGAAATAGAAGAACTTTAAACTGGGCCCTGGGGAGGGCTGGAAATCTCACTGATTCTTTTTTTTTGGGGGGGGGGGGTTATTGGAGGCAGGCTACAGAGTAAGCTCCATTGACCACTATGGGACTTACTTCAGAGTAGACATGCATAGGAGTGGGCTCACAGGCTGCAATCCTACCCACACTTTCCTGAGAGTAAGCCCCATTGACCACAATAGGACTTACTTCAGAGTAGACATGCATAGGATTGGGCTCACAGGCTGCAATCCTACCCACACTTTCCTGGGAGTAAGCCCCATTGACTCTTATGGGACTTACTTCTGAGTAGACATGCATAGGAGTGGACACTCAGGCTGCAATCCTGTCCTCACTTTCCTGGGAGTAAGGTCCATTGACTACAGTGGGACTTGCTCCTGAGTAGACATGCATAGACTGAGGCTCTTGGTCTGCATTTGTCCAGTGCATTTGTCTCCCCCTCCATGCACTTTTCTTCTGCAGCATCCAGGCTGATCTGCTTGTCTTCTTTATCCCAGTCTGTTTCTGCAGCAGGTGCTGGCCTGGCAAGCCCGGCCCTAACCAACTTTCCCGCACCCATCCAGCCACCCATCAGCCCAATCCTGTCCTGGGAGTAAGCCTCACTGACTCTAATGGGACTGACTTCTGAGTAGACATGCCTAGGCTTGGTCATCACCACATCTTGTGGCTGCAAATTCTATACATGTGTGTAGAAGAACTTTCTTTGGACTGTTCTGAATCTGTTGCCCTCAATTCAGTGGCTGAATTTTAGGAGTTGGAACACTGAGTGTCTGTGGAACTCCTTGCCTCAGGACATGGTGATAAATACAGTGGATAGGGGGATGCTGTTTTCCCCCTCACAGAACACCAGAACCAGGGGATGTCCACTCACACTGAATGCCTGTGGAACTCCTGGCCACAGGATGTGGTGATAGTGGGCAGGGGGATGTTCTTTTCTTTGCACCAATCATGTTTCAATGTCTTGAGCCAATAGAGGGTGTGTGACCACATGATTTTTGATCCATAACTTGTTTATTAATCAATTAATTAACCCATCTTTTGTGCCCCCTCTCCCCTGTGTGCTAACTGATTTGGGTTCAAACAAATCTGTAGAGTGATGCAGTGTAATCATTTTTTATATTTTGCCTTCATCAATTGTTTTAACCAATATTTATTAAATGTTTTAAAAGTTTTAATTAATTTTTTTGGTTGTTACATATTTGCAAATACATGCAACAAGCCTTGATATAATCCTTAGTGTGCACTCCCAAGGTGGTCTGTCTCTTTTTGTTCTTCTCTCTTGAAGATCTCCCCTCATTTTCTAGTTCTTAAGTAGTTGGGGAATGGGGATTTAAAGAGAAATGAGATGAATACATAAATGAAATAAATAAATAAAAGGTTTATTTATTTTAAATAAATAAAATATTTATATTTTTATATATATAATAAAATATTTTATTTTAAATAAATTTAAAAATAAATAAATAAATAAAAGATTAACAAGTCGTGAGTTCCTGCACCTTTTTTTTTTTACAAAAAAGCACTGTCTCTATGTGACTGAAACACATCAATATTCAATAAAGTTTTTGCCTTGAGCACGTATTTGAGTTGTTCTCGCTTTCTGAACTTGAACAGTAGAGAGAGATATGTGATTATTCCATATTATCATCCCACCCACCCTCAACTCAATCTAACCTGCTGTGCCTTTAAGTTGGAGCATTGGACAGTGGAATCCTATGCGTAAAGTAAAATAAACCCCATTGGGTTCAGAGGGACTGGCTCCCACCTAAGTGCATATTGGATTGCCAGGCCATACTAGTCTGTGGACTGTTTAAGAAGGGTTCTATTTATAAATGAACATTTTTTAAACCACTCAACTCTTGGTGGCTGCTTGGTGGGTCTACTGGTGATTACGCTCATTTGTGGTCTCATCCCATCACAGATCAAATGGTTCCACAGCAGCACAGCAAACTAGACTGGGACCCACTAGTAGGAATTTGTAGAGTGAATTTCTAGAATGATCCTTCAGGTGTCCATTGCTCCCCCTTCCAACTCCTAGAAACTAAATTTCAATGCAAGGTGCAAGTTTGGCCCAAGACCTTTTAGCATATGAGATGATGTGCCAAATGCTATATCCCCCCCTTAACCTGTGATGGGGGACACTCCAAGCCAAGGACGTTGGAGTTGGAGCTCTGCCACCCAAACTCCTTTATTTTTATTCCCTACGTTGTTTTTGGACTCTGTTCTTTACAAACGATCTATCTGAGAGCTTGTAAATCTTGCGGTGCCTATTTTGCCTGCCATTAGACTCCCCCGAGCTCATTATTAGGAGTTTAACAGGCTCAGCTGGATGTTTACTTCTCTATATCCTCCTGACTCGTGAGTGACTTTTTTCACTGGATTTTTACTTCTTTGTTTCCTAAATAGATGGGGGGAAAGAGAACATTTTCTCCAGAGGATGTGGAACCTGATTCAACTCCCCATTTTAAACAAACCAGATTGGAGACATTTTTCTCCTTGTCTCAGCCTTCTGGAGCTGAAGCGGCATTATTGAGTTTTCCATCTTCCCCCTCCCCCCATCCAGTTCCTTCGACGTTGCCTCCTGCTTCTAACAACCTTGATAGAAATAAGCAGTATTCTCCCACATCCTCATTTGAAGCAGATAAATCGCATGAACTTGGTAATTTATTGATGCAGCAGTCTCATTATTGCTGCAACAGTCTCAGCATTCTCTTCTAACCTCTCGTACGGTTAGTATGATTTTTTTCTCAAACTGAGATCATAGTGGGACTCTTAAAGAAACTACACCATACTATTAACTCATTGCAGTTGAATACTCCTTGCTGCTACAAGGAATCAAAGAAACTTTATGCAGACTCCTCATGCAAGCACTCACTTTCACCAATGTGAGAGAGTAAAACTGTTCAACTGATTTATGAACCTAACTGCATTGCAATTATAATTCCTCAACATGGAGGAAACCACCCTGACTGGGGCAGATTAAGTCAAGCCAAAAGACATCTGGCCTCTCTACTGGGGACAACTTTTTCCTCTATTGATCTTCGGAAAATTGAAAAACTGTTCCCCGCTAGCTCCATGGATAGGCTTTTGCTATACTTTTCTTCCATTCATATCCCGAAGCGGTTGTTCTGGTGTGCAGGAGCCTTAAGGAGACATGTAATTTT
This sequence comes from Tiliqua scincoides, assembly GCF_035046505.1. NCBI lineage: Eukaryota > Metazoa > Chordata > Lepidosauria > Squamata > Scincidae > Tiliqua > Tiliqua scincoides. The sequence continues at coordinate 138,933,593 of NC_089825.1, read as the reverse complement.
CATCCAAAGACACTTCAGGAACATCCAAGTCATGAGCCTTCTTCCATCTTTTTCCTGTAAGCATGAATCTAGGACGCTGATCTCTCCTACAACCCCTAACCAGAAGTCCTCCTGGAAATCTCCTTCGTCCTCTCCAGTTGTGATCGACCCTTCAGAATGTTTAACAGCTTCTAATCTCTCTCTCCTCCAAATGGAAATGGATTGTCCTAACCTCCAGGGAAAGGCTCCTGAAAATTCTGCTCAATCACCATGTGCTTCCAACTCTCAAACTTCTTCTGTGACTTTAAACCCTTTGACTAAACCCACTGCTTCTCCCGCTCCAGCCAGTTCTACTTATGCCTGTAAGGATTGTATTTCCTTATCTCCTTTCCCAATGTGTAATTCTGTTACTTCATTATACCCTAATTGTATAGTGGAAAATTGCTCCTACCCTAGTTCTTTTCTGTTAGTGGATGCAGCAGCCCAATCTATACCTCCTCTAAATTTTGATTTTATAAGCTCTGATTCTCAAGGGCCTTTGCCGACCTCTGATGCGGCCAAAATTTCACCTAATTTTCCTTCCTCCATGCAGGTCCTTTCTCCTAATCCTTCTATTCACCCATTTGTTGAACCAAGTAATTCTAATTGTAGCCCGCCTGTGGCTACGGACTCCTCACCTGCTATTATAATACCTGATCATTTATCAAACCCCAACCCTTCTGGTTGACTAACCACTACTGGTTGGGCTGCTTTACCCTTAGTTACTCCTTTCAAATTAATTTCTTGGAATATTGCTGGCTGGAGAAACAAAATAATGGACCTAGATTTTTATAATTACCTTTCATCTTTTGATTTAATTTTTCTTCAAGAAACATGGTCATCAACTCCCCTTCATATGCCAGGATTTATCTCATATTCCTTACCAGCTTTTAAAACTAACATGAGTGGCCGTCCTTGTGCGGGCCTTTGCTGTTTTTTAAAGTCTTCACTTGGGTATCTAAATTCTTTATCTACACAGTCCTCTTTTTTCCAAGCTTTTCTCCTTTTAATTAAAAATACCCAAATATTAGTTCTTAATGTATGTGTCCCACCCTCCCATCCTGACTGTTTCTTGCTTTGGGATGATATTAAATCTTTATATCAGATTACCTTAAATCTAACCCCTTTGTGCTTTTATTACTTTTGGGAGATTTTAATTCCAGGTTGGGCTCTGACAATGTAGCATTAGCTCAGCATATGAACTGGGACCCCGAAGGTTTTATTCCTCCGGAATTCCAAGGACCTAGATTGTCTATGGACCCCTTATTTAATGGCTATACTTCTTATTTGGTAGACCTTTGTCTTGAATTCAACTTGTATATTTTAAATGGCTCCATCGCAAATGATATTCCAGGCAGAATGACCCATTTTTCTTATAAAGGGGCCAGTGTCCTGGATTATATCCTTATTTCCTCAGATATTTTTATTTATATTTTACATTTTACTGTCGATCAACGGCCGGATAGTGATCACTTGCCAATTCTTTTGAATTTGTCTCTTACCCCTTTTCCCGAGGAGCAAAATCCTCCTCTCACATATACATCTCACAGTCTCAGATGGTCTACTAAATTTGAAGAGGCCTTTAAAAACTGGTCCAGAACGAGTGAGGTTATGGATCTCAACTTGGAGTTATCTGAGACTCAATCCCCTTCCACCGCCATTGCACTTTATGAGCTGCTTACTCAGTCACTGGTCCAGTCATTGAGATTGCCTCGGGTTTTGACTATACATTCTCACCCCCCTTCTTGGTTTGATGCTGAGTGCTGGGCCGCCAAGAAATACATCAGGCAATTTTTCCACTCTGTATCCCGTGATCCTTCTCCAGAAATGCTTAGAACTTTTTTCCTACTTAAAAAAACTTGTGGCAGTTTCTTTGAATATAAGAAACATGTATTTGCCTAAAACAATTGGAATTTACTTTATAATGCAATTCATTCCAACAATCGTAAGCTTTTCTGGTCCTTGGTTTCAGGTACCCCTGCTAATTGGGTAAGAGGCACTTTTTCAAGTGGGTGCTCCTTTTTTTAGCAGGGGGAGAGTAACTGGCCCACCTCACCTCAGCACTGTCTGTTCTAGTGGCTGTCTGCTGGTATTCATTTGCATTTTTTTAGATTGTGAGCCCTTGGGACAGGGAGCCATTTAGCTGTTTGATTTTTCTCTGTAAACCACTTTGTGAACTTTTAGTTGAAAAGCGGTATATAAATACTGTTAATAATAATAATAATACTCACTCTCAATCAAGTCCTATATCCCCTTTTCTCATTTCTTCTTCCACTTGGATCACTTATTATTCAAAAGTCTTTTCTGCTCCAGACCTGGATATTAACTATTCTTCTTGCCCTCCTGATTTGCCGGAGTGGTCACCCGTTTTGCCTTCTGAAATTATGGAGCTTATCAGCTCCTTGAAATATGGGAAAGCTCCTGGCCCAGATGAAATTCCAGCTGAGTTTCTTATTAATAATCCCTTACGGTGGTCCACTCCTTTGTCCAATTTATTTACATTACTCAATAAATCTGGTCTAATTCCTGCTACTTGGCTAGCCTCTGTAACAGTTCCAATTTTCAAGAAAGGAGGCCCTGCCTTTCCCAACTACTATAGACCAATCAGTCTCCTTTCATTCATCGGGAAGTTGTATTCCAGGTATCTTTTAAATAAATTGACATCCTGGGCTGATTCAATAGGTCTCCCAGGTAGGGAACAAATTGGTTTCTGGCCGGGATCCTCCACTGTAGATCATATATTTACTCTTTCCTTTTTAGCTAGCAAGTATTCTGTCCATCATGGGGGGAGTGTAAGGACAACCCGTCCAACCCCCCACATTCCCTGAGCTGCTAAGCAGTGGTTGGTTGTCCACCTTCGCTCTTGCAAGGGCCATAGTCCGGGGCCGGCTCCACAGTCCACCGGCCCCTGCTAAAGCGAGTGACCGGGCGGCGGCCCCGCAGTGCACCCCCCACTGTGGTACCCCAACCTCTGGACTGGCAAGCCCGAGACCAGGGCGGCAGCCCCACAGCACACCCCCAGCTGCAGTCCCCTGACCCGCCCCCTACAGCCCGTACTCAACATGCTGGGTAAGTGGCACCGCCTGGCCCCACTACATGGGACCTGGGCCAAGCGGCCCAGGATGCTCCTGCTCTGGAGGGAAATGAGGGCAAGGGAGGGGGGAGCGCGATCAAGGGAAGCAGGAAAAACCCTCAATGGCTGGGTCCGCGGGCACCGTGGGAAAATGTTGCAGGGGGGAAATGCAGGGGGGGGATGGAACTGGCAAACCGACCCAGGCACGTGAAAAGCCCAAAAATTCCCCCAGACCCCACCTTACCACAGTACGGCGCACCAGCAGCATGCTGGAACTCAGGACCTGTTGCTATTTCCACGGTGCCCACTTGCACAAGGAGGAAGAGGGCTGGGTCTCGTCCCCTTTTAAAAGGTCCACTGTAGCTGGCAGACCCAGCCCCCTTCACCTCCCCCTTGGGGAGGGACTCTTATGTCCAGGCCAGGCCAATCAAACTCTGATCACCTCTTTAATTGGGCAATCGGGATTGCTCTTCTAATTTCCTGCATTGGAAAAGGAAGTGTGGAGAATAGCATAAGAACATAAAAACATAAGAACAGCCCCACTGGATCAGGCCATAGGCCCATCTAGTCCAGCTTCCTGTATCTCACAGCGGCCCACCAAATGCCCCAGGGAGAACACCAGATAACAAGAGACCACATCCTGGTGCCCTCCCTTGCATTGGCATTCTGACATAGCCCATTTCTAAAATCAGGAGGTTGCGCATACACATCATGGCTTGTACCCCATAATGGATTTTACCTCCAGAAACTTGTCCAATCCCCTTTTAAAGACATCTAGGATAGACGCCAGCACCACATCCTGTGGCAAGGAGTTCCACAGACCGACCACACACTGAGTAAAGAAATATTTCCTTTTGTCTGTCCTAACCCGCCCAACACTCAATTTTATTGGATGTCCCCTGGTTCTGGTATTATGTGAGAGTGTAAAGAGCATCTCCCTATCCACTCTGTCCATCCCCTGCATAATTTTGTATGTCTCAATCATGTCCCCCCTCAGGCTTCTCTTTTCTAGGCTGAAGAGGCCCAAACGCCGTAGCCTTTCCTCATAAGGAAGGTGCCCCAGCCCCGTAATCATCTTAGTCGCTCTCTTTTGCACCTTTTCCATTTCCACTATGTCTTTTTTGAGGGGCGGCGACCAGAACTGGACACAATACTCCAGGTGTGGCCTTACCATCGATTTGTACAATGGCATTATAATACTAGCCGTTTTGTTCTCAATACCCTTCCTAATGATCCCAAGCATAGAATTGGCCTTCTTCACTGCCGCCGCACATTGGGTCGATACTTTCATCGATCTGTCCACCACCACCCCAAGATCTCTCTCCTGATCTGTCACAGACAGCTCAGAACCCATCAGCCTATATGTAAAGTTTTGATTTTTTGCCCCAATGTGCATGACTTTACACTTACTGACATTGAAGCACATCTGCCATTTTGCTGCCCATTCTGCCAGTCTGGAGAGATCCTTCTGGAGCTCCTCACAATCACTTCTGGTCTTCACCACTCAGAAAAGTTTGGTGTCATCTGCAAACTTAGCCACTTCACTGCTCACCCCTATCTCCAGGTCATTTATGAAGAGGTTGAAAAGCACCGGTCCCAGGACAGATCCTTGGGGCACACCGCTTTTCACCTCTCTCCATTGTGAAAACTGCCCATTGACACCCACTCTGCTTCCTGACCTCCAACCAGCTCTCAATCCATGAGAGGACCTGTCCTCTAATTCCCTGACTGTGGAGTTTTTTCAGTAGCCTTTGGTGAGGGACCATGTCAAACGCCTTCTGTAAGTCCAGATATATAATGTCCACGGGTTCTCCCGCATCCACATGCCTGTTGACCTTTTCAAAGAATTCTATAAGGTTCGTGAGGCAAGACTTACCCTTACAGAAACCATGCTGACTCTCCCTCAGCAAGGCCTGTTTGTCTATGTGTTTTGAGATCCTATCTTTGATGAGGCATTCCACCATCTTACCTGGTATGGATGTTAGACTGACCGGCCTACAGTTTCTCGGGTCCCCCCTCTTTCCCTTTTTAAACATAGGCTTGACATTTGCTATCCTCCAATCTTCTGGCACCGTGGCCGTTTTGAGGGACAAGTTGCATACATTAGTCAAGAGATCTGCAACTTCATTCTTCAATTCCTTAATAACTCTTGGGTGGATGCCATCAGGGCCCGGTGACTTATTGATCTTTAATTTATCAATGAGGTCTGAAACATCTCCTCTTTTAACCTCTATCTGACTTAACTCCTCAGTTAGGAGGGGCCGTTCGGGCAGCGGTATCTGCCCGAGGTCTTCTGCCGTGAAGACAGATGCAAAGAACTCATTTAATTTCTCTGCCATCTCTAAGTCTGCTTTTATCTCCCCTTTCCCTCCCTCACCATCCAGAGGGCCAACCACTTCTCTGGCGGGTTTCCTGCTTCTAACATATTTGAAGAAGCTTTTATTATTCGCCTTAATGTTGCTGGCCATGCGTTCCTCATAGTCTCGCTTGGCCTCCCGTATCACCTTCTTACATTTCTTTTGCCACAGTTTATGTTCCTTTTTACTCTCCTCATTAGGGCAAGACTTCCATTTATGGAAGGAAGCTTCCTTGCCCTTCACAGCCTCTCTAACTTGGCACGTTAGCCAAGCGGGCACCCTCCTGGATTTAGTGGAACCCTTCTTTCTTTGTGGTATACACCTCTGCTGGGCCTCTATTACTGTTGTTTTAAGCAGCCTCCATGCACTCTGGAGAGACTGGACTCTTTTTACCCTCCCTTTCAACCTCCTTCTAACCAGCCTCCTCATTTGAGGGAAGTCCGCCCGTTGGAAGTCAAGGGTTTTTGTGAGAGATTTGCCTGGTATTCTTCCCCCAACGTGCACGTCAAAACGGATCGCAGCATGATCACTGTTCCCCAATGGCTCAGTAACGTTTACATCTCTCACGAGGTCCTGCGTAATGCACAATATTAAATCCAGAGTCACCTGTCCTCTGGTGGGCTCCGTGACTAGCTGCTCTAAGCCACAGTCATTTAGCACGTCAAGAAATCCGGTTTCCTTATCGTGACCAGAACACAAATTGACCCAGTCAATGGGCTCAATGAGTCAATGGGTCAATGAGCGTCATGGGCTAGAGTGTCTCCCACTTTTAACTCAGTGAGTGGGTGGAGGAGGAGGATCAGGGAAAGTGAGTGGGTCATCAGGGACAAGGTGAGCGCCTTTGCCACCTTAGTGCCTGTTTTGATCTTTATAATGGATGTGCCAGTCTTGAGTGGATAAATGCATTTTAACTTTTGTGGAGTCATGGAAGTGTGTGTGTGAACTATAATACAACACAGAATTGCAGACTGCCACGTTGAAATGTTGCAGCCAACAAGGCTCAGTTTGGACCACTGACCTTGTAGGACAATTTTGTGTGTTGGTTTCTAGTATCCTTTGGACCTGAAAAGGCAAGTGTCCTCCTTGCTTTTGAACAGAACAGACTGTTGCAAAATCAAGACAGTACACAGCAGCTGGAAGGGGCCTCTTTGGCAATGTCTAGGCACAAGCAGTCGATGCTCAGCAATGATTTTGAAAATGTCATCAGGAGTGTTCATTCAGTGTGCCAGCAGGCTCCTAGTTCCATCTGTGAAGTGTTGGAGGCTGCAGTTCTCATGTCTCTATCAGAGACTGGGGCGGGGAGGGGGAGTGTATGCATCACTCCCAGTCTGCAGTATGGGAATATTGCTCTTGCTTTACCACTTACATATAGACAAGAGCTGGGGGGGGGGGGGACACGACTCACAACTTGTGAATAGGGCTGGCGCAAAACCTTCTAACACCCAAGGTGGTGGGCCTCATTTTATGAATACATTTTTACCCTGGTTACAGATTCTGAATAGTACAGGTTCTACAATACAGAATACAGGTTCTGTAATAACCAGAACAATCCTAACCAACTTTCCAGCACTGACTTAGCTGTGCCAATGTGATGTGCACGGCATCCTGCAGTGGGGAGGCAGTAAAGGGGCCTCTTCAACATATGGGCATGTTTGTTACCTTAACTTGGGGCTGCATTGCAGCAACGTCAGTGCTGGAAAGTTGGTTAGGATTGTACCCTAATTGTTCCAACAGCAAATGAGGTGTGATAAAACAGCATGGAACCAATAAGTGTTAGTCTGAGTCAGTTCTAATTTCCATGGATCAGAACTCACACTAGCACTCCTATTCTTTTGTGTGTGTCATCACGTTTGCCACGTGTTCTTTGTTGGTGACAGATTTGTTGGGTGACCTGGAATGTTGTATAGTAAAATAAATAAATAAATGAATAAATGAATAAATGAATAAAGTGAATGGGGGTGACACTAACCCTAGTCATGTCACTAGTGGGATGTTTGGGTGGTGTTAGTCACTGGCTGAGTTGAAGTCTGTTTGTCACTTTTAAGTTAGTCACTCTTAAAGTGGACAGAAGCTGGTGGGGACAGGATCACAAAGAGGGGGACATGTGGGGGAGGGGATAACATTGGGGATGGAAAGTTTCTTATCTTAGAAGAACATAAGAACAGCCCCACTGGATCAGGCCATCAGCCCATCTAGTCCAGCTTCCTGTATCTCACAGTGGCCCACCAAATGCCCAGGGAGCACACCAGATAACAAGAGACCTCATCCTGGTGCCCTCCCTTGCATTTGGCATTCTGACATAACCCATTTCTAAAATCAGGAGGTTGCGCATACGCATCATGGCTTGTACCCCATAATGGATTTTTCCTCCAGAAACTTGTCCAAACCCCTTTTAAAGGCATCCAGGCTAGACGACATCACCACATCCTGTGGCAAGGAGTTCCACAGACCGACCACAAGCTGAGTAAAGAAATATTTCCTTTTGTCTGTTCTAACTCTCCCAACACTCAATTTTAGTGGATGTCCCCTGGTTCTGGTGTTATGTGAGAGTGTAAAGAGCATCTCCCTATCCACTCTGTCCGTCCCCTGCATAATTTTGTATGTCTCAATCATGTCCCCCCTCAGGCTTCTCTTTTCTAGGCTGAAGAGGCCCAAACGCCGTAGCCTTTCTTCATAAGGAAGGTGCCCCAGCCCCGTAATCATCTTAGTCGCTCTCTTTTGCACCTTTTCCATTTCCACTATGTCTTTTTTGAGATGCGGCGACCAGAACTGGACACAATACTCCAGGTTTGGCCTTACCATCGATTTGTACAATGGCATTATAATACTAGCCGTTTTGTTCTCAATACCTTTCCTAATGATCCCAAGCATAGAATTGGCCTTCTTCACTGCTGCCGCACATTGGGTCGACACTTTCATCAACTTGTCCACCACCACCCCAAGATCTCTCTCCTGATCTGTCACAGACAGCTCAGAACCCATCAGCCTATATGTGAAGTTTTGATTTTTTGCCCCAATGTGCATGACTTCACACTTACTGACATTGAAACGCACCTGCCATTTTGCTGCCCATTCTGCCAGTCTGGAGATATCCTTCTGGAGCTCCTCACAAAGATCCTTCTGTTAGATCCTACTAAGTTCTCATCTGCAGTTGTTTCTAACTTTAGGGCATGGGAAGAAATGCATTCAGCTGGTGCAGGGGTCTGAGTGATGCACTTTTACTTTTGAAGATGTGCCAGGCAGGTTTAAACTGGTGTCAAAGTGATTTCACTTGCCTAAACTCAAGGGGGTTGTATCCAAGGAATGCTACTTGTGACTTCATCGCACTGAAATGCATGGAACTGAAGTTGGCCATGAATAACTTGTCTCAGTGATGGTGCTTGGCCAGAATTCATATTCCTTGGATACAGTCTGATGTCTTTGTGCCACTCCTATTCTCGAAATGCATCTAATTCTGCCCTTGTGTTTACACTCAGGGGAACTTTTCACAGAAGCATAACAGTACCTCTGAAGATGACGACTCTGACGTAAATGCTCCATCTCTTGAGCACACCTCTTCATGCATCTTGGGGATTATTGAGAAGAGGTTGGGATGCAGCTACTGTGATGGATGGATCGGGGATTTTGCACACTGGGGGAAAGGAACTACTTTGCAACTGACTGTCTTCTTGCAGGGATACACCCGAATAGCATACTCATTCTGCAAAAGAGAGACATGAGCAAGAGATGTATGGTTGTACATGGAGGAAATATATACACAGCGGTGGAAATGCAGTCACTACCAATATGCCAATAACACCAATATGCCAATCTGTAAGAATTAGCCCTGAATATAATAGGCTGCAGTAGACACGGTAAGGATTGCTGCGTTCTTGTCCATGCATCGAATGACCCTTGGTCACCACCTACTGGTGTAATCTTAATTCTACAACCTATTGGTTTTTTTTAGCAAAGCAGAACAGTGACCAGTTCCTTTAGTCTTAACTGCTAGTTTTAATTCATGCTTCTGGCAAGTGAATGGGGGGTTCACTTACCAGACCCTACCCCACTGAGGTTTGAAAGACACACGTACACAGTTGTATTAAAAAAAAAAAAAAAAAAAAGATAGACAGTTTTCAAGGCTGATTTGCCATGTGGTTTGGAGAGCTACCATTTCATAAACACCCATCCATAGCCTCATTGGACGTACAAAGCTAGTTGTTTAGTTCATTTATTTCTAGGAGAAAACCTATCCTGCCATTCTAAAATTAAAAATAAAATGCAGTGAAGCAGGGGAAAGAACAAGCAAGAATAAAAAGTAGAAAAGAAAAGAGAATCATAAAGCATTTCAGGCCCTGGGCTAGTAGCAGAGGGAAATGGAATTGGATAGTAATTTCTTTCTCTCTTTTCCACACAACAGGGATACCCATTTGGTGAACTAATCATCTCACTGGGCTTTTTCCTGGTGTTCTTTATTGAAAGCATCGTGCTTCAGTGCTGCCCCAGGGCTGTGCATTCCCATGGCGACCACGAAAGTCATGCCGATCACAAGAGTGGACCAGAATCCCACAGCTCTTTCCGGGCGTTTGTGCTCTTTATTTCGCTCTCCTTCCATTCCGTCTTTGAGGGTTTGGCCATTGGAGTGCAGAAGGAGGAAGTGGCTGCCATTCAGCTTTGCTTAGCAGTGCTAATCCACAAGGCCATTGTGGTCTTCAGCTTGACCATGAAGTTGGTGCAGAGTGGCACTGATGCCCGCTGGAGACTCCTGTATTTGGTGGTGTTCGCTCTGATGTCTCCTGCTGGCATTGGGGTGGGCATTGGGGTGCTTTCCAATGGTAATGGGAGCAGCCTGGCTCAGGCTGTGCTGGAGGGAGTGGCAGCAGGCACCTTCCTCTATGTCACCTTCCTGGAGATACTCCCCTATGAGCTGCGCTCACATGAAAGCCTCCTTGCAAAGTTCTTCTTCATTGGCCTTGGTTTCTCTGTCATGGCCGTCATTGCCATTTGAGCATGAAGGGCTGCCAATGCTGGTGTCATCAAGGGAACCCATCAACATCATCTCAAACCTAAAAAGTTGTATCCCTAAAAAGTTGATACAATTATGTTGTATCCCTAATTCACTCAGCAGAAAAAAGCAGCAGCCAATGGGTACTGAACTGCCAGACTGCATCGAAAAGTTGAATATCTGCACAATCAGAATGACTTTCATTTAAAAAATATCCAATTGAACTTGCTAATTTCTACTCTACTGTGGTAAGTTGACAATAATTCAGCACACGTCCAGTGTCATCACTTCCACTGACCTCAACTGTGGACCTGAGAGCCACTATTTTCCAACAAAGGAATTACAAAGAAAAAGTTGAGAAACTGCTGAGTTTGAATTTGTCAGGAAATTTGACTGCGATGGATTCGTTTGAAGAAAGGTGAAGCTTTTGTGTCTCATTTCATTGTGAAATAACTTACAGTACAATCCTATCTACATTCCCACCCCACCACTCCAGCTGCACCAACAAAGCACCTATTCCATCCTGTGGGGGGGGGGAGGGATAATCCTGGAGGTCTCCTCTACTTAAGGGAACATTTGCCTGGTAAGCCTCTGCTATCATTATGGGTCTCCTCTGACCTGTTCCATCAATTTTGCTTGCTCAAGCCTGGAAAAGTGGATCGAGGCCAGAAAGGGGGATAGGATATCAGTAGTGCTATTGTAATCAACACTGCCCCTTTCCTGGTCTCAAAAAACATACACCCCCTGACTCTGTCTCCACCTTGTTCCTCCTACTCTCTGTTCTGCTCACCCCAGCCCACCCCCAGTGCCATTGTACTGGTGCCAGGGCTGTTCAGGAGACCACTAGCATGTAGCTGTGGTCACTTACTACTTGTGGCAGTGGCCTGGCTGTGCTGAATGGTGGATCGTGCTTTGTGACTGCTGTAAAAGGCATGGTATACACCTGGAATGCAAATTCAGGCAGAGCAACTGGCCCATAGGATTGGACCATTAGTTCAGCCAAATTTCATGCATTTGATCTCATGGAAGAAGAATCATTCACTGCATGAGGGATCTGAAATCAGCCTCATCCTCCTGGAAGTGATCTGGGTGTGAATAAGGAGTAACCTTAATCTCCTCCACCTGTGGATCACCAGACACCCAGCCAACAATAAACACTAAGTCCTAAATATGTAGGGCTGTTCTCTCTCTCTCTCTCTCTCTCTCTCTCTCACTCACACACACACACACACACACACACACTCAGCTTCTTCAAAGTTGCAGACATTTGAAAAAGTTTCTCAATGTGTTCATCTGCACGGTAGTTATCCAAATAATCGCTTTCAGTTAGAGAAGTCCCAGGGATAATCTGAAGCCACCTTCAAAACTCATAACAAAAACTGACTCCACCTCAGGAGCTGAGGATAAAATGTGCTCCATCTGTGCTTCAGTTTTTGAAGAGCCAGCTATGCCCTGCAGCTCTGAGGTATTCTCTGTAAACAGCAGATTATCTATTGCTCGACTGTGAAGACTTCAAGGGAGAAACTTTGCAGTGGTGGTTTGCTGAGCTCCTCTAGGGTCATTTGTCCACGTGATTGATGGTTGTGTTTGTATTCATAGGAAAGACTGAGGTTCATATATGCTCCTGTTCAGATTGTCAGCATTGATGCTGCTTCTGCTGCTGCTGCTGCCTCATGGGGTCAGCAACAACTGCCACTCCAGGTGGGGTTGGCAAAAGAGCACCCATCAGTCTCCAGCCATTACTATTGCTGTCTTTGCTTCCCTCTTGCTTTTTGATCAGAAAGATCACTTTTTTAAAGAAACTCCAGATGTGCCTTCCCTGGAAGGAAAGTGTTGGGTTGCGGTTTTGGTGTCGAGTAATTCTGATTAAAATCAGTTTTGTAAATACAGAAAAAATTCCTTGGGATTTGGGACTGGTGGCAATAGTGGGAGCAGTAGTGGTGGCATGGAGTGAGGTCATGTTCACATGAGTCAAAAGACCCCTGCACCTAGAGAAGTGGAACGTCAAGATGAACACTAGGCTAGAACTCGTTTGATGTGCCATGCTAATTATCCTTGTGCAGAGACTTTGTTTTCCAGGAAGAAATACAACATTTGGTTATGTGAGCTGCAAGAGTGCATTCACTAGTCACTCATACAAGTGACAAGAGCCTTTAGCCCAAGGCTTGGCTGCAGCAGTGCCCAGGCCACCAGCACCAATATGCTATGCCCCCTGAATGGATTGAACGCGTCCCCCTGGACCTACTCAGATTTATGTCAGCAGAAGAAGCTGGCATAGATCTAAGTAGGCCACCTGGGGACCATGGTGCTGCAGAGTAGGTACGTTTAAACGTTCTTAACTTACTTTTCCACCACTTCCTGATCCCTGGTCAGCCCATAGTATACAGTGGAGGCTGTGTCAACATCACTGCCTGTTCTGGGCTGGCCTTGGATAGACTCAAGCACTAAGTTATCTCCTGATTTAAAGGTGGGTGCAAAAGGTGAAAAATCATGAGTTCAGCTTCCCTTCGGAAAACAAAATCCTCACGCATGAAATTGAGCTTTCCCCAGCTGTCTAACATTCATCATGGAAGCCCTTGAGTAGCCCTCAGCCTTTTCCTAGCGGTTATCGCTCTGCCTTAGCATAAAATGTGGGAGGCAGTTTTGTAAAAGCTTCCTTTCATGCCTTTCCTCCCATTCAGCAGAAACCCATCAACCTCAGCATGGAGGCTGGTTGCATCTTCTGCCAACTGTGGGTTTCCCTGACCTTCCCTGCATGATACCACAGGCCAAACCCCTTGGAGCATTTGGCCAAAAGCCATCTTCCAGAGTGTGAGGATGAAACCATGAGCTCTCAACTAGACAGGTTGATGGTTTCTTATAAACCAGAAGAGTTTAGAGGGGGGGGGAGCTACAGCCTGGGCAACAAGACGCAGATTTTATGAGCTCCATCTGACCTTCAGCTTCGGGTACCCCTTCAAGGCTTTCAAGGGTCTATTTCTGGCTAGGAGAAGCCAGGAAAGTGCTTGAGACTTGAGGTTAGCAAACCCTTGGGGAAAGCAACCTCTAGGTTTGGGTAGAACCTGTCTCTTCAGCAACGAAGTGAAGTAACTCTATCAGCCATTAACTGGCAGATGCAACCTGGATTCCTGCCCTCCCCCTATCACCTGGACTGCAGCTCTAAGGAAGGAGAAAATGCTCCGGGCAGTTTTTCTAATCTACCATCAAGAGGAGTGAGTACAGCTTTTGAAATTCGGTGTCTTTGAAGAGGTGGCTGAACAGAAGGCAAGTAGTTGCTTAAAGATTCTGAGGGGATTTTATTACTGGATCAATTATAAATTAAATTGAAAGAGATGGACGAGACGGCAAAGGAGACACGTGAAAAGGTCAACAGAAATCAGAAAGAGGTGAACAGGATGAAAGAACAAGTAAAAAGTGACCAGGTAAAGATTGAGCAACTCACCCAAAGTGTTGAAACCGCAGAACAAAGAAACCAAATGCTAGAAAGAAACGTGATGCTGCTGGAGCTTGAACAGGCGAGATACATGTTGCGCATTCAGAATTATCCAGAAGGAAAATAAGAAGATATTAGATCAACAATTATTCATTGGCTGGGAGAGCAATGAATGAGCAATGAATGAGCAACTGAGTTTGAGACAGAACTTCTTGAAGGAGGATTACATGAAAATCAAAGCAGAAATATTACCAAACACCTTTGCGGATCATAATACAATTAGTTTAAAGCTTAATAAATCTCAAAGGAAAGGGTTCTGGAACATCACTGATATGAAAGAAAAGAAATGAGTTGTTTTTTAAAAATAAATAATCACCCAGAAATAAGACCACAAATTATCTGGGATGCAAAGCATATTTAAGAGGAATTATGATGAAATTTTCAGCAAGGAAAAAAAAGAGGGATAATCAACGTATCAAAGAACTAATCTTAAAATTGAAGAAGAAGGAGCAGGAGTTCCAAGAGAATCCATCTAGAGAAGAATTAAATGCTAAAATACAGAGACTTCAACATGAGATTAGAATTATACAAATTGAAGAAATTGAGAAAAAATTAAAACTAATTAAACAGAATTATTTCAAAAATGCAAATAAACCTGGAAGATGGTTAGCACATAGACTGAAAAAAGAATGACAGAGGAACTTTATAAGCAGTTTGATAGATGAAAATGGAATTGAGAAGCATAAATCTTCAGAAGTTAAATTTATAATAGAAAAATTCTTTAAGCAATTACATAAGAAGAAGAATATAGATCCTAACTGGCAAAAGGATTACCTATTAAAAAATAATATGCTAAAACTGACCTCAGAACAGAAACAAATTCTGGATCAAGAAATTTCCATGCAAGAATTAACAGAAACAATTAAAAAACAGAAAAATCAGAAATCTCCTGAACCAGACGCAATTCCAACTGAATACTATAAGATATTGGAAAAGATTATACAATTACCATTCAAGAATTTGGTTAATGACATCTGGGAAACTGGAAGTATGCCGGACTCATGGAAAGAAGCATTAATTACGCCAATACACAGACACAGAAAAGAAAGAAATTAGAAATTATAGCTAATTAATAATTTCACCACTTTCTGAGAAACGTTCACTTCAACAATAACGCAGGCAAAGAAATATTGTTTGAAAATGGAGAAGTGGCAACAGGTTTTGATATCGTCAACACAGTCACATTCCTCAATCACTCTTTCCGTAGAGTCAGGGTAGGAAGGATGGACCCCTGGGCTCCTGAAGGAGAAGAGTTTGCCGTTAATGGAAGTGTCATTGTGTGGAAACAGAAGTTTGATCAGCTGGGAAGGATATTGAATGCATTTTCTGAGCTATAGTTCCATAGTTGTAGTACTCAGAAGTACTTTTCAGCAGATGCCTGGGAATGCATATTCCTGTACAAGATGCACTTACTCTGAAGCAAGCCCTAAGGTATTCACTGGGATTTTCTCTGGATCTGCCATCCTTCTGTGATTATCATAACAGTGATACAAGAGTAACACCTACAAATGTGGCTGACCTGTTATAATATTTGTGCTTGTAGACAAGGATGAATAACCATGGATAATATATTCCAAACTCTCATATGTGCAGTCATATGTTATCCATGCTCTTTTGTCCCCTTGTTTGTCCATCTCTTTCTATGAATTTTCAGGCTGAATTGATTATGGTGATGAGAAGAGGTGGTATGTAAAGGAACTAAAGGAAAACATCTGGATACTGAAGGATTATATATATAGAACAATATTGTAAAGACCCTCATTGGAACTAACTAGGACAGCCCACCTATGTAAACTGTCTTGAGTAATATCTGATGAGAAAGGCCTTATATGAATACAGGTGTGCGCCACTTAATGACAGGGATACGTTCCCTGATCAATGTTATGTGATTAGGTCATTAAGTGAACATTCAGTGCAATCTATTGCCTTTGTTATGTAAACAGACATGCCCTGCCAGACAGTAGCTGGCTGCACAGGCTACTGGAGATAGATGGCCTCTTTTTTGCATTAAGAGCCTCTCTGTTGGGTAGACAGACACTCTGCTGCAGGCTACGGGAGATGCGATTGCCTCCTTCAGAGCACCGTCATTGTGCTTTGACCACCGTCATATATGCAGTCAGTCATTAAGTGAACTGTTAAGCGGCACATGCCTGTATAGAAGTAAATTGATAACTGTAAGAGGTCAGAGGAGCTCATGAGCTATGTCTCATTACTGTATTCTTGTGCAGAACAAACCAAACCAAACATCACAGCAATGAGGAAACAGTTGATTTCCATGCTAACCCTTTCTCCTTTGGAGTTTTTTGAAGATGTTGCCCCGATCGACATGTACTGAGAGCTGCCATCCTGGACAGACAAAGGTGGTACGCCAGGGGGAGCAGATCTGTTGCTATGATTGTGCTCAGTGCTCTGAAGGGAGGATTTCCAGCCAGCTGGGTAAGTGAAGAAAGTGATGCTCCATCCAATCGGTGTTCCAGAAGTTTGTGGAAATGAGCTGCTCATGAGGAGGCCTCCGCCACTCCCACACCCCTCCCACCCCATCACTTCCCCAATTCCCCCTCTCAGAATGCCATCACAAAACCGAAAGGCCATACCACTGCCTGGTGGTCCCACTTATCTCCACATACTCACATGGCATTCTTCATCCAGCACTACCTACTCCAAAGGTGCCAAAAATGTGCTTTACGACATGTTTACAACACCCAGTGCCGGCGCTGGAGCTCAGTACCGGTGCTAGGAACCTTTAGGATTGGACCCTGAGGGCCCAATCCTCAATTCATCATACTGATGCAGTCAGTAAAGCAGCAATTCAGCAGAGCATATGTCCCAGTCCTATGGGACTGTTATGACAGTGGGGCAGGTGTCTACTGTTGTCAAAGGCCCAGTGATGGCGTGAAGCTGGTGCCACCACTGGGCCAAACCAAGCATCTGCTCCAAAGCAGCTGCAGATCTGGAACCTCAGTGCTGCAGATGCCGGTAAGTCAGAAGTGGGGCATGTTGTGGGTGAGGAGAGATCAGGCTAGGGGAGAGAGGAGATGGATCCTGGTGGCAGCAACATGCACCTATACGCAACACTTGCTGGCCAGCTGTTTGCCCCCCATGACAGAACACACTTCCTAGGCACAGCACTGCACAGCTGACCTTTGGGTAAAGCCTGATGCCAGAATTACTGAGGGTTAACATTCAAAGGATAATTCAACATGCACCAGGATCTGATACTTGAACATTGCCTCGGAATACTCCCTGACTCTCCTTGGATATGAAGCAGCAAAATGGTGGAGACCTAAAGGTGATTGGGCAGCCTATACACTTAACTCCTGCTGGCTCTCTGATTGCCCCCTGCCATGACAGCAGGCACTTCCTAGGCACAGCAATAGGTTTCTTCAGTGTTGGCCAAAACCCTCACTGTGGTCCTGGCCTTCATGGCCACCAGACCAGCCAACAGGATGAGAAAATGGTTAGGGAAGAGATTGGCCATGTCCGTCATTGTGGTGTGTTGTCTGATCCAAACTGGCCTCTGTGCAGCGTGGCTGGCAGTGTCTCCCCCCTTCCCAGAGCTTGACGCGCACTCCCTGATAGGTCAGATCATAGTGCAGTGCAACGAAGGCTCAGTCTTCATGTTCTCTATTGTTCTGGGCTATATGGGATTTCTGACCCTTGCCAGCTTTGTGGTGGCTTTTTTAACCAGAAGACTGCCTGATACTTTCAATGAGGCCAAGCTGATCACTTTCAGCTTGTTGGTGTTTTGCAGTGTTCGGGTGTCCTTTGTGCCAGCCTACCTGAGCACCAAGGGGAAATACATGGTGGCCATGGAGGTCTTCTCCATCTTGGTCTCTAGTGCTGGATTGTTGGGTTTCATCTTTCTCCCCAAATTCTTCATTATTGTGTTGAGGCCCCAGCTGAACACCAAGGAGAATTTAGTAAGGAAAAAGAATGTTGTTACCTGACAGGCGTACTTGAGTACCTTTGTCCATAGCATTGTGCAGAAAACCCTTGAGATATGTCCATTTTTTAAAATAGAAATTCATGTGACTTCCTTCAATATTCCCAGCTGTTCCTCCTTGGACATAATTCTGAGATTCATTTTGCACCAATTTGACATTTTATGGTCAATCTAATTTCTCATTCCTCCCTTCTCCTCCAAAGTGCAGTCATCTGTTTTTGTTATCCTAAGCCATTTGCAAATTCTAACTGCTAATTGGGTAAGAGGCACTTTTTCAAGTGGGTGCTCCTTTTTTAGCAGGGGGAGAGTAACTGGCCCACCTCACCCCAGCAGTGTCTGTTCTAGTGGCTGTCTGCTGGTATTCTTTTGCATCTTTTTAGATTGTGAGCCCTTTTGGGACAGGGAGCCATTTAGTTATTTGATTTTTCTCTGTTAACCGCTTTGTGAACTTTTAGTTGAAAAGCGGTATATAAATACTGTTGTTAATAATAATAATAATAATAATAATAATAATAATAATAATAATAATAATAATAATAATAATAATAATAATAATAAATGATTATAATGATGGTGAACTGGATCTTTAGGTAAATGTATTTATTTATTGTGATTTCCTGCTTGTCCTGATGAACATGCAACACTCAGAGATCATCATGCCTTGAAGCAACAGGCTGAAGGCCAAGATGGGAGAAATAGTCAAAGTGATACAGTGCTGGTCCTGACATATCATGAGAGCTTTATTGTAGCATCCTGGTGAACTGAATGAGCTAAGAATCTGGATTTGCCTGGGGAGATTCTCCATTTACATAAGACATTCGCTCTCTGCCTTAGCTGCAAGTGGGCATACTAATAATTATTGAAACAACAGCACAATCCCATGCGTGAATATGCAAAAGTACCATTAAGCTCAAAGTGATGTACTCCCAGGGAAGTGTTTATAGGATATCAATATGTTCCATTGAATTCAGTGGGACTTATTTCTGAGTAGTCATGCACAGGGTGATGTGAAGCAGCAGTTCACAAACATTTTGGTTTCTGGAACCCTTTACAGTCCTAAAAAGAGTCTCTGCATGTGTAGTGTCTCGGGTAGCCCCTGAGCACCTGTGCATTTACAGAGTGCTGCAGCACCAAATGCCTTGCAGACATTTGAAAAGCTTTCTCAATGCAATCATCTTCCTGGTAATTAACTAAATCACTGCCTTCTGTTAGAGACGTCCCAGGGATAATCTGAGGCCACCTTCAAAATTCATAACAAAAACAGCTGACTCCACTCGGGAGCTGAGGATAAAATGCTCATTTAAGCTTTTGAAAAGCCATCTACACGAGGCAGATGTCGGGTATTCACTGCATACAGCCAGGTGTGTGTCGCTTGAGTATGAAGACCTCATGTGAGAAACTTGGCAGTGGAGATTCGCTCAGCCCCTCTACAGTCATTTCTGCTCATGATTGATGATTGTGTTCATAGTCCCTCATGTATGGAAGTCATTGGAAATAGGTTGAATACTGTGGGGGTGAGGTTCAGATATGCTACTGTTCAGATGGTCAACAGTGCTGCTGCTACTGCTGCAGCTGCCTTATGGAGCCATCAACCACTGCCACTCCAGGTGGGGATGGCAGAAGAGCACCCATCCGTCTCCAGACGTTAGTGTTGGAGTCTTTGCCTCTTTCGCACTTCTTGATCAGAAAGAGCTCTCTTTTAACGAAACTCCAGATGTGTCTTCCCTGGGAGGAAAGTAAGTTGGGTTGTGGTTTGGATTAAAATTCAGAGTTACAAATATAGAAAAATTACTCGAGATTACATACTTTGGGACTGGTGGAAATAGGGGCAGTAGTGGTGGCATGAAGTTCAAGTTCACATATGCAAAAAGACCCCGGCAACTAGAGAACTGGAAGGTCAAGATGAACACTAAATATTGTTATTGTTATTATTGTTATTATTAACACTAGGCTATAACACTTTCCATGTGCCCTGCTCATTATCCTTGTGCGGAGAAGTTTTTTTGCAGGAAGGAACATAAGATTTGGTTATGTGAGCTGTAGCCGGTGCTCTAAAGTGGTTTTGCTAGTGGGTGTGCTTTTAAAGATGTGTGGAAAAGGAACACACATGGAGGAAAGCTAATAGGCATGCAGGTTTGAGTGTGGTGGTGAATGGCACAACTTAGTGGCACAACTTAGTGGAATGACACACAAGAGCTATGGGGCACAGTGGTGACAGTGTAACAATAGATCACTTTTATTGTGGGGTTAATAGTGCAACAGCAAAAATGTGCAGTCAAAATACAAAGCAATACAGTATATGGGATATTTTCAACCTTTTTTCAGCTCATGGCACACTGTCAGGGGTGTAAAATTGTAAAGACTCACCATGGGTTCTTGGACAAGGCACACCCAGCTGCCAGTCAGAGTGCCCACATCACCCAATGGACTAATAAATGACCCTCCCCAAATGTCCATGGCACACATGCAGACCAAGTGTGGCACACCAATGTGCCACTCAGATGGGTTGAAAATCGCTGCAGTGTATTCACTACTCACTCATACAACTAGGCATCATCATAAGCGGTTGCTAGGGCTGCAATCCCATAAACACTGACCACATGTTCATATCATACGTTGAATGCTTGGGGCTGATCTCAGGCCTCCCCCCTAAATGATTCCAACCTAGACAAGAGTCCTGGACTCAGACATGTCAAGGAGAACATGATGGAGGTGATAACTGTGTCATCAACTTGGCTGCTAATGTGACAAGAAGCTAGAGAGGCTTAGTGAATCACTGGCCAGGCTTGTCAAAGGTGATCTATCTGTACCTGCTACAGGAATTTGAAGAGTTGCAGGAATCATGGGGCTAGTTTGCCAAGGCTACTGACCCAGTGCTATCTGGGCCTTGTGCTGATTGCACTTGCAATCCTTCAGCCCAAGGCTTGAGCTTCAGCAGTGCACAGGCCCCCAGCACAAATGGCTGGAGCCCCTGAACGCGGAAGGAGTGCAGATCCCCTTCCAGAGCAGGAGGGTCAGCAGAGGAGGTGCTCCGAGGAAGGATCAGGCTGGGAGGCATGTCGAGGGTGAGCCTCAGTGACAGTGGTGGTGCCAGAATGCTAAGCCCCCAGTCTGGGTTGAATGCAGTCGCTTGGATCTGCTCAGATCTATGTCAGCAACAAAGCTGGTTTCTTAAAAGCCGGAAGAGTTTAAAATGTAGAAGGAAATAGATCAAAAGAGGCAAAATGGATACTTGGTTAGAGAGACACACTGTCCAATCCCATCCCCTGCCACTCTAAAAGGTGGAGGTGCACACTGCATGCTCAGGGGGGAGCTTGAGGTTTCTGGTGCTGCACACACACGGTTGCCAGCCATTCACGCTGGTGGCTCCATTGCATGCACTGTCACTGCTTCTGTAGTGGAGAGGGATTCCAGTGGTGGAACACGAGCTCCATCTACAGAAGGTGCCCATAGGATTAGGCCTTAGGGCTGCATGGCTATTCACATTGACATGGAAGTAAGCCCCATTGAACACAATGAGGAGACATGCATACGGTGGCAAAGTAAAGAATCATAGAATCTTAGAGCTGGAGAGACCTAAAGGGTCATCTAGTCCAACCCCTGCCTGGAAGCAGGAAATCCTCTTAGAGCATCTCCAAAAAAAAACAAAAAAAAACACCAGTTTTTAATGAAACATTCCCTGCACTATAAGGGGATCTGTTTGCCCCTTTCTACCCTTGAAGGTCATCAAGGTATGAGCAAAAAGCCATTCCATGATAGAAACAAAACACGTTACCTCTGAAGCCAGCCTTCCCTTCTCAGGAGTTGGGGAACTGAGGCTCCACTTTCCTCATTGGCTTGTTCCAGAAGAAAAAAACTTAACCCATAAACTATTGGAAGATGACTGGACATATCCAGCGGGCCAGGTGACCAGATCCCTACTGACTTTTGTTCAGCAGGAACTAGTGTGATAGGGTTATTTTATTTTCCATCTCTTTTTCTTGTTGGGCCATCGAAAGATGTTACTAGGAATTCCTTGCCTGTAACTGGGCATAGCGAGAGATAGAAAGTTCAGAAAAGTAGAGCTGCATGTGGGCCCATCAACCTGATTTTAAGCACGAGTAAGAGCTATGCAAAGAGCATGAAGCATTCCCATTCACCATACTGAATATGAACCAGAGCCTAAGACTACATGATTGTCTCATTTCAGCATAATTCCGAAGTCCTTCCATCTTCTCTTTGCCATGATGTTTTCCAGGTTCGAAATCGGGAAAGATGTCAACCTCTTGACAAACAAGACATTGTATTTTTTACCGACTGGAAACATTTACAATGCCAGGGGGTCCTGTTCTGGAACTATGGGTCTCCTTTTCACAGATCAAGGGCATCCCCTTAATTATGTCTGTAGCATGGAAAAGGAACTCATTGTCATCATTGGGGGGCTCATTCCTCAAAACTCGAAGCTGATGCCTCACATCTTAAATATCTATAGGATCCCACAGGTTTGTATGTTTCATAATCAGGAGAGAGGTATGGCCACTACGATTGCTAGGAAAGTTGACCATCTGGGCTATAAGAAGACAGAAGACCACTCTGACCATTTAGCACATAGCTTGCAATGCTGATGCCCCACATCTTCAATATCTACAGGATCCCACAGCTATGTGTGTCCCATAATCTAGAGAGATGTACAACCACTAGGAATTCTAGGAGAGCAGACCATCTTGGCTACAACAAGTGCGGACAGAACTGCTCTGCCCATTTAGCACGTACCTTGGAATCAAATATTAATCAATTGTTGTACGAGAATGTCAAAACCTGATTAAGTTTTTAAAAAGCTACTTTAAGGAGGGAATAAATTGTACTGAATTAGCAGCAAATCTATGTGGGCAAAATATTTTCTCCAATTCCTTACCTTGAGGAGGCCTCAATGTAAGCCCCACATTGCAGGATGTAGTGCATAATCCAATGACAGCTGAATCAAAGCTGGAAAGTTGGACAGGATTGGGTCCTGAGAGCCCAACCTATGCCTGTCTACTCGAAGTAAGTCCCATTATAGTCAATGACACTTGCTCCCAGGAAAGTGTGGAAAGGATTGTAGTCTGAATGACTAATCATAATCCTCTTGGTCATCCTGCCCAAAACGCTGCGCCCCAGAAAATTGAGGCTTCAGCATTTTCCGTACAGGATAAAGCACAAAAAGATCTACTATATATCTTGCCAGGCATATGAGAAAGGACCTTTTTATTTAGGAATAATGGGAGATGTTTGTCTGCCCTAAAAATCTCATTGCCTTTCCCCTTAGCTCAGTTATGGCTTCTTTGACTCTGCATTGAGTGACAGAACTCAGTTCCCTTCCCTATACCAGATGGTCCCAAATGCAAGATCTCAGTACACTGGGATTGTTCGACTGATTAGACATTTCAAATGGAACTGGATTGGCCTCCTCGTTTCAGACAATGACACTGGAGAAACATTTCTGAGGACTCTCATTCCTAAGTTCGTCCAGAACAACATTTGTGTGGCTTTTACAGAAGTTCTTTCAGAACCAAAGACGTTATTGGAAAAGAACCAACACTTACTTGACCGTTTAGGAGGAGTAAGATCTATTGTCTCTATGTCCAGGAGCAACGTCATTATTGTTCATGGAGATTCACGATCTATGGAGAGTTTGCGATTTGTTCTAGCAATGCTTGAAATTGCAAAGAAAGACCCAATAGAGAAGGTTTGGATCATGACATCTCAGTGGGATTTTGCAACAGTTTTCAACCTGGTTCTATTCACACCCAAATCCTTCAATGGTACCTTGTCATTCAGAGTCCACCTAAACGACGTGCCTGGATATGAAGACTTCCTTAAGGCAATAAATCCACATCAACCTGCGTTTTCTTTCTTATATAATTTTTGGTCAGTTGCATTTCGGTGTTCACTCCCCACGTTCAACTGGTATCTACCAAACACAGGGAACTGCACTGGGGAGGAGAAGCTGAGCAGTCTCCCCAGTTCCATATTTGAAATGAAAATGTCCGGTGAGAGCTACAGTATCTACAATGCTGTTTATGCCATAGCACATGCTCTGCATTCCATGTACTCTTCAATATCCAAGCAAAAATTAAAGGGAACTGGACGCACAGGGGATGTTTGGGCTGTTCAGCAATGGAAGGTAGGATTTTCCTGTAAGCCTCTAATGTGTATGGTCACCCCTGCATTCCCATGGATGGACTTGGATCCACTCTTGCAATGCAACTGGACTAAGCTAGAAGTGAGACAATATTTTCACTTTAGTTTGTCTAAGCCCAAGTCCTTTCCATTTGGAAAGGGACTTAATTTAGAGGAGCAATAGACTGAAGGATTACTATTGGGGTTATTAAATGTATTGTGAATTCTGGTGGAAATGGGGACTGGGAATAGGAGGAGGGGGTGAGAATAACTCTGAGAAAGTTTAACTATGTAAAGTTTATAATCATCACATAGAAAAAAATGTTCTTGTGGGTTTTGCTTGTATGCAGTCTTTCAGGAAATGTTCACAGTATTTATTTTCTGGCCCTGATTATTATTCATTTCATGTCATGACTACTACTGAAAATAATGTTGTCATAAACAGGGGGAGGTGTCAAAAATGTATGAGCTCCAAGTGTCCAATGACCTAGCTATGCGCCTGCATGTATAAACACAGTCTCTGCATTGCCAGAAGTTCAAGGTGGCAGATTCCAGTGATATCAAAAGAACTCCTGCTCAACAGTTTACCCCTATTCTTTTTCTTTTTCTCCAATCAGCTTCACCATTTTCTGAGAAAAGTTCGCTTCAACAATAGTGCGGGCGAAGAAATATTCTTTGATAAAAATGGGGACCTGGCAACAGGTTTTGATATTGTCAACACCATCACATTCCACAATCTGTCTTTCCATAGAATCAGGGTGGGAAAGGTGGACCCCTGGGCTCCTGAAGGAGAAGAGTTTGCCATTAATGGAAGTGCCATTGTGTGGAATCAGAAGTTTGATCAGGTGAGAAGGATCTTGTATGTATTTGCTGAGCTATACTTCCACAGTTGCAGAAGAACATGGAAGTACTCTTCAGCAGATATGTGGAAATTCATATTCCAGTGCATGCAGCACTTACTCTGAAGCAAGCCCTATGGCATTCACTGGGATTTACACTGGATCTGCCAGCCTTCTGTGGTTATCATAACAGTGATGCAAGAGTAATACCTACAAATGGGGCAGGCTTGTTTTAATGTTTTCGCTTGTAGAATAGGATGAATAACCATGGATAATACATGCAAAGCTCATGTATGCCCAGGCATATGATATCTATGCTCTTTTGTCTTTGTGTTTATCCATATCTTCCTATGAATATTGAGGCTGAATTGAATATGGTGAAGGGACGGTACGTAGGGTAAGTAACCAAGGAGGGAAAACATCTTGATTCATATATAGAACAATGTTGTAAAGACACTTATTGGGTCTACAGCCTGCCTACGTAAACCACCTTGAGTAATATCTGGCAAGAAACATATATAAATATAGAAATAAATCAATCAGTATATGAGGTCAGAGGAGCACATGTCAAATATAGATGTGACTTATATGTCATTACTGTATTCTCGTGCAAAACAAACCAAACATCACAGCAATGAGAAAACAGTTGATTTCCATAATAAACCACTTTCCTTTGGGGTTTTTTGAAGATGCTGCCCCAATCGACATGTACTGAGAGCTGCCATCCTGGGCAGACAAAGGTGGTACGCCAGGGGGAGCAGATCTGTTGCTATGACTGTGCTCAGTGCTCTGAAGGGAGGATTTCCAGCCAGCTGGGTAAGTGAAGAAGGTGATGCTCCATCCAATCGGTGTTCCAGAAGTTGGTGGAAATGAGCTGCTCAAAGGTGTTCCAGCCCAATCTTTTCTTTCCCAGCACTCAGAGGAACTGTGGCGTCCAGGAACTTTTGTCCCCTTCCCCCGAGGAATGTCTCAGGTCCCGCGATGGGCCTTCTCATGTTTGCACCAGCTATTTTGCTGGCACAGATGTGAGAACCTTCATGTCAAGCTATTAGGCCGGACGCAGAGGATGGGATCTGGCGTAGGAGGCCTCTGCCGCTCCCACACCCCTCCCACCCCATCACTTCCCCAATTCCCCCGCTCAGAACACCATCCCAAAACCGAAAGGCCATACCACTGCCTTATGGTCCCACTTATCTCCACGCAGTCACATGGCATTCTTTATCCAGCACTACCTACTCCAAGGGTGCCGAAAATGTGCTTGACGACATGTTTACAGCACCCAGTGCCGGCACTGGAGCTCAGCACCGGTGCTATGAACCTTTAGGATTGGACCCTTAGGGCCCAATCCTAAATTCATAATGCTGATGCAGTCAGTAAAGCAACAATTCAGCAGAGCATATGGCCCAGTCCTATGGGACTGTTATGACAGTGGGGCAGGTGTCTACTGTTGTCAAAGGCCCAGTGATGGTGTGAAGCTGGTGCCACCACTGGGCCAAACCAAGCATCTGCTTCAAAGCAGCTGCAGATCCAGAACCTCATTGCTTCAGGTGCTAGTAAGTCAGAAGTGGGGCATGTGGTGGATGAGGAGAGATCAGGCCAGGGAAGAGAGGAGGTGGATCCTGGTGGCAACAACATGCACCTATACACAACTCTTGCTGGCCGGCTGTTTGCCCCCCATGACAGCACACACTTCCTAGGCACAGCACAGCTGACCTTTGTGTAAAGCCTGATGCCAGTTTTACTGAGGTTTGACATTCAAAGGATACCTGGATGTGTTACTTACATGAATGGATGCAAAGAAACATTTGAGTGAGTGATTTCTTTTGTATGTCTTTTGTATTTCTTTACCCCTGCTAATTGGGTAAGAGGCACTTTTTCAATTGGGTGCTCCTTTTTTAGCAGGGGGAGAGTAACTGGCCCACGTCACCCCAGCACTGTCTGTTCTAGTGGCTGTCTGCTGGTATTCATTTGCATTTTTTTAGATTGTGAGCCCTTGGGACAGGGAGCCATTTAGTTATTTGATTTTTCTCTGTAAACCGCTTTGTGAACTTTTAGTTGAAAAGCGGTATATAAATACTGTTAATAATAATGTTAATAAATGTATTAATTAGCACACTTCATCCTATGATTAAACTGCACTGTTGCCAGACAGGCTGAAGTGACGCAAGTACACTTGGAACTGTTGAATCCCTGCATGTTTCTTTTAGATGCAGATCACTGCAGTGACTGCCCAGAGGACCAGCATCCAAGTGGGAACCAGGATCGCTGTATTCCCAAAGCCATAACCTTTTTGTCCTATGAAGAGCCCTTGGGAATCGTTCTGGCTTTTTCTGCTCTGCTGCTCTCCACCATCACACTTGTGCTCGTGTGGAGCTTCATTCAGCACAGGAACACCCCTATTGTCAAAGCCAACAACTGGAACATCACCTGTGCCCTGCTGTTCTCCCTGCTGTGTTGCTTCCTCTGCACATTTCTGTTCATTGGCCAGCCCAGAAAGGAATCCTGCATTCTCCGGCAGACCTTGTTTGCCATCACCTTCACTGGGGCTGTTTCTTCAGTGTTGGCCAAAACCCTCACTGTGGTCCTGGCCTTCACGGCCACCAGACCAGCCAACAGGATGAGGAAATGGTTAGGGAAGAGATTGGCTATGTCTGTCATCGTGGTGTGTTGTCTGATTGAAACTGGCCTCTGTGCAGCGTGGCTGGCAGTGTCTCCCCCCTTCCCAGAGCTTGACGCGCACTCCCTGATAGGTCAGATCATAGTGCAGTGCAACGAAGGCTCAGTCTTCATGTTCTCCATTGTTCTGGGCTACATGGGATTTCTGGCCCTTGTCAGTTTTGTGGTGGCTTTTTTGGCCAGAAGGCTGCCTGATACTTTCAATGAGGCCAAGCTGATCACCTTCAGCATGCTAGTCTTTTGCAGTGTTTGGGTGTCCTTTGTGCCAGCCTACCTGAGTACCAAGGGGAAATACATGGTGGCCGTGGAGGTCTTCTCCATCTTGGTCTCTAGTGCTGGATTGTTGGGTTTCATCTTTCTCCCCAAATTCTTCATTATTGTGTTGAGGCCCCAGCTGAACACCAAGGAGAACTTAGTAAGGAAAAAGAATTTTTTTACCTGACTGAATTGCTTGAATACCTTTGTCCATAGCATTGTGCATGAACCCCTTCATTTATGTCCATTGTTTTATAGAAACTCATTTGACTTCCTTCTATATTCCCAACTGTTCCTCTTGGACGTAATCCTGAGATTCGTTTCAACTTCCACCAATCTGCCATTTCAGGGTCAATCTAATTTCTCGTTCCTCCCTTCTCCTCCAAAGTGCAATCATCTACTTTAGTTTTCCTATGGTGTTTGTAATTGCTCAAAAAATAATAAGTGATTATGATGATGGTGAATTGCATCTTTAAATTGATTGCTTGATTGTCAGTTATTGCTTATACCACTCCCTGATAGGTCAGATCATAGTGCAGTGCAACGAACAACTGGAATGTCTGGTGAGAAGGGAAAACATTGACATAGTGGGCATAACGGAAACCTTGTGGAATGCGGAGAATCAGTGGGATACCACAATTCCGGGTTATAAACTCTATAGGAGGGACAGGGAGGGGTGTGTTGGAGGTGGGGTGGCCATTTATGTTAAGGAAGGGATAGAATCCAGCAATGTAGACATTGAAGGTGGGTCCAACTCCACCGTAGAATCTCTGTGGGTTAAATTACTTGGCCTGAGGAGCATACTCGGGGCATACTATCGTCCTCCAGACCAGAAGGGGACCTTGAAATGAGGAAACAGATCAGGGAGGTGACAAGGAGGGACAGGGTTGTAATCATGGGGGACTTCAATTATCCTCATATTGACTGTGTCAATTTGTGTTCTGGTCACGAAAAGGAGACCGGATTCCTTGACATGCTAAATGACTGTGCCTTAGAGCAGCTAGTCATGGAGCCCACCAGAGGACAGGTGACTCTGGATTTAATATTGTGCAGTACTCAAGACCTGGTTAGAGATATCAATGTTATGGAGCAGT
The DNA here is from genome assembly GCF_035046505.1 of Tiliqua scincoides. Classification (NCBI taxonomy): domain Eukaryota; kingdom Metazoa; phylum Chordata; class Lepidosauria; order Squamata; family Scincidae; genus Tiliqua; species Tiliqua scincoides. The sequence goes on along the minus strand of NC_089825.1, from coordinate 138,904,723 downwards.
TGGGGAACAGTGATCTTGCTGCGATCCGTTTTGACATGGATGTCGGGGGAAGAATACCAGGCAAACCTCTCACAAAAACCCTTGACTTCCGACAGGCAGACTTCCCTCAAATGAGGAGGTTGGTTAGATGGAGGTTTAAAGGGAAGGTAAAAAGAGTCCAATCTCTCCAGAGTGCATGGAGGCTGCTTAACACAACAGTAATAGAGGCCCAGCAGAGGTGTATACCTCAAAGAAAGAAGGGCTCCACTAAATCCAGGAGGTTGCCCGTATGGCTAACCAGCAAAGTTAGAGAAGCTGTAAAGGGCAAGGAAGCTTCCTTCCATAAATGGAAGTCTTGCCCTAATGAGGAGAATAAAAAGGAACATAAACTGTGGCAAAAGAAATGTAAGAAGGTGATACAGGAGGCCAAGAGAGAATATGAGGAACTCATGGCCAGCAACATTAAGGCGAATAATAAAAGCTTCTTCAAATATGTTAGAAGCAGGAAACCCACCAGAGAAGCGGTTGGCCCTCTGGATGGTGAGGGAGGGAAAGGGGAGATAAAAGGAGATTTAGAGATGGCAGAGAAATTAAATGAGTTCTTTGCATCTGTCTTCACGGCAGAAGACCTTGGGCAGATACCGCTGCCCGAACGGCCCCTTGTGACCAAGGAATTAAGTCTGATAGAGGTTAAAAGAGAAGATGTTTCAGACCTGATTGATAAATTAAAGATCAATAAGTCACCGGGCCTTGATGGCATCCAACCAAGAGTTACTACGGAATTGAAGAATGAAGTTGCTGATCTCTTGACTAAAATATGCAACTTGTCCCTCAAAATGGCCACGGTGCCAGAAGAGTGGAGGATAGCAAATGTCATGCCGATCTTTAAAAAGGGAAAGAGGGGGAACCCAGGAAATTATAGGTCAGTCAGCCTAACATCTATACCGGGTAAGATGGTGGAATGCTTCATCAAAGATAGCATCTCAAAACACATAGACAAACAGGCTTTGCTGATGGAGAATCAGCATAGATTCTGTAAGGGGAAGTCTTGCCTCACAAAACTTTAAGAATTCTTTGAAAAGGTCAACAGGTGTGTGGATGCGGAAGAACCCATGGACATTATACGTATATCTGGACTTTCAGAAGGCGTTCAACACGGTCCCTCAGCAAAGGCTACTGAAAAAACTCCACAGTCAGGGAATTGGAGGACAGGTCCTTTCATGGATTAAAAACTGGTTGAAGACCAGGAAACACAGAGTGGGTGTCAATGGGCAATTTTCACAATGGAGAGAAGTGAAAAGCGGAGTGCCCCAAGGATCTGTCCTGGGATCAGTGCTTTTCAACCTCTTCATAAATGACCTGGAGACAGGGGTGAGCAGTGAGGTGGCAAAGTTTGCAGAGGACACCAAACTTTTCTGAGTGGTGAAGACCAGAAGTGATTCTGAGGAGCTCCAGAAGGATCTCTCCAGACTGGCAGAATGGGCAGCAAAATGGCAGATGCGTTTCAATGTCAGTAAGTGTAAGATCATGCACATTGGGGCAAAAAATCAAAACTTCACATATAGGCTGATGGGTTCTGGGCTGTCTTTGAGAGATCAGGAGAGAGATCTTGGGGTGGTGGTGGAAAGGTTGATGAAAGTGTCGACCCAATGTGCAGCGGCAGTGAAGAAGGCCAATTCTATGCTTGGGATCATTAGAAAAGGTATTGAGAACAAAACGGCTAATATTAAAATGCCGTTGTACAAATCTATGGTAAGGCCACACCTGGAGTATTGTGTCCAGTTCTGGTCACCGCATCTCAAAAAAGACATAGTGGAAATGGAAAAGGTGCAAAAGAGAGCGACTAAGATGATTACTAGGCTAGGGCACCTTCCTTATGAGGAAAGGCTACGGAGTTTGGGCCTCTTCAGCCTAGAAAAGAGACACCTCAGTGGGGACATGATTGAGACATACAAAATTATGCAGGGGATGGACAGAGTGGATAAAGAGATGCTCTTTACACTCTCATATAACACCAGAACCAGGGGACATCCACTAAAATTGAGTGTTGGGAGGGTTAGAATAGACAAAAGAAAATATTTCTTTACTCAGCATGTGGTTGGTCTGTGGAACTCCTTGCCACAGGATGTAGTGACGGCATCTGGCCTAGATGCCTTTAAAAGGGGATTTAACAAGTTTCTGGAGGAAAAATCCATTACGGGCTACAAGCCATGATGTATATGTACAACCTCCTGATTTTAGAAATGGGCTATGTCAGATGCAAGGAAGGGCACCAGGATGAGGTCTCTCGTTATCTGGTGTGTTCCCTGGGGCATTTGGTGGGCTGCTGTGAGATAAAGGACTAGATGGGCCTATGGCCTGATCCAGTGGGGCTGTTCTTATGTTCATATGAAGGCTCAGCCTTCATGTTCTCCAGCACCAAGGGGAAATACATGGTTGCCGTGGAGGTCTCCATCTTGTTCTCCTGTGCTGGATTGTTGGGTTTCATCTTTTCCCCCAAATTCTACATTATTGTGGTCAAATCTGAGCTCAACTCCAGGGAGCAGATTGTAAGGAAAAATAAATTTGGTACCTTACTGGCCTTCTATTTTCTTTACATACTTCTCCTCCTACTCAAGTTTGTGCCTTGCAATTTTTTGCAATATAAACTTGCACTATATTTGTATTGCATTTAGCAGGTTGAAACCAGTGAGAATAGATAATAAATGAGGGTGAATTGACTCATTTTCCTCCCAGACGCAGTAAAATGTGTTCTCTGTTGATCCCTTCGGGCGATGAGGTTTAGATATGTTTCTGTCACGCACCTGACTCTGACATCTGACCTGACAATAGAGAAAGAGATTTCTATCCAGTAATGCAGGACGTAGAGGTGGTGCAACATTTGTGCTATCCCAACTTCACTTATGGCAGTGGATAGCTAAATGGCACCCATTTAGGACCAGGGATGAGCGATCACGGGCCCTCAGTTCCCAGACGAAGATGTCTTGATGAGCTCACTCCACAAAAGTTCTCACAGGATTCTAGGGGAAGAACAGGTCTAGAATTTGGGTCATAGGAAACTGGATGTATTTCCTGTGACATTGAGCTCCGGGTGACATTGTTTCATTCCTTCCCAGTCGGAAATGTGATGTTTTAGTTGACCAACAGCCTCAAAATCTCAATGAGTCATGGATGGCTCTTTTCCACCTGCTTTCTACACCAGTATAACATGTCTGTCAACACCCCCCCCCCCCGCCCAAAGTTATCTTCAATACTCAGGTTATTCTGAATCCGCTGAATTCCCCATGGGGGGGGGGAACAGACACACAACCACTTGCTACGGATCAGACAAACATGTTTTCTTTACCCCTGCAGATAGTCAAAAAAGTTCTGGTCTGCAATGACCTGTCCTGTAGTCATAATAATCCCTGCCTTCAGCTCCTGAAAGCACCAGAGGCAGACAGCAGCCACTTAAGGATCTCGTAACGAAAACTCTTGAATTCTCCTTGGGAGCTGGTGATCTGCTTCAATCCCTTTATAAAGCCTCTCTTCAAAACAATGTGCATCATGTAGATTTAGGAGGCTAAGCCTGCAATCCTAACCACACTTTCCTGAGAGGAAGCCCCATTGAACAAAAGAGAACTTACTTCTGAGTAGACCTGGTTAGGATTGTGCCCTAACTGAAGATAACCTTCCTCAGTGGATGTCTGAGAGTAAGACATGGTGTGAAGGCCCTGTTTCCCTCACCCCTTTGGCTGTCAAGGTGGGTTCCATAGTTTTGTTTCTTAGTTTGCAAAGGAAGATTGTTGTGTGGCCCCAGCACTGCAAGTGTCCATGTCACCTTGAGAGTCTTTGAGTGCAATTGAGACTGAGACCAAGACATGCTCCTGTTCAGGCTGATATGCTCCTGTTCGTTGCTGCTGCTGCTGCTTTTGCTTCTGCCTCATGTTGTCAGCAAGAACTCTAAATCCAGCTGGGGTCTGCTGCCCGACATTCAACGCAGCCTCCAAGATTCTTCTTCCATTGATCTTGTCATTGGCGAATTTGTCCCCCTCCGTGTTGCTGAACTGAAGGAGGTTTCTTTCAGCAAAACTCCGGATGTGTCTTCACTGGAGGCTTAGTAAGTAGCTCTCCTCTGCTTGAAAGATCTACCAAGTGCCACATTGGCAGTCTGGTTCTCCTGCTTCCCATGTATGGTTGTGTGGTCGTAGCGCTGTGAGCATCCATGTCACCACGAATGTCTTTGAGTGCAGTTTGGATGGTGGCCTCCTTTTCTCAGCCCCATCCGTGCAGCTGTGTGTGTTCATTTTAATTCTCCTAGTTGCCCTGATAAGTAGCCTGGAGTCCCTGTGTTTTCTCTGAGGTGATGGGAAGAGCTTTGTCACTTATAATAGATTTGAGTCTGGGCTACTGGTATCCAAACACAACCCTGTAGTATCTGCTTCATGCTGGATTTCTCTTTCTTTGAGTGAGAGGCAGAAACATCCCCAATTATTGAGTTGAACTGATATCTGCTCTTCGTTAAAACCAAGGCACAATGGGGCTTCTCGAATCTGTGCCAGCTATTTTGCTAGTGCAGACCCAAAAGACTCTGTGTCAGGCTTTCCTACTCCATAAGAAAGTCAGGATATGGTGGAGCAGAGCTCTGCCAATCCCGCGCCGGCCCCACTTCCTCCTCCCACCCCATCCTCCCCCACACTTGTTCCTTCCTCTCCCCAGAGGCTGCACTGCCACCCGCTGGTTTCACTCACCCACAGCAGTGACTCGTCCTCCTTCTGCCAGTACTGGGTCGATGCCTGACTGGTGCAGGCCCAGTGCTGGTGCTCCTAATGGCCAGGTACCATAAACATGCTTTACGGCACGTTTACGCCACCTGGTGCTAAAGTTCAGAGCTGGCTCTGGGCCATTTCAGGATTGGGCCTGAACTCATATCCCTGTAGCTGACTATTCAACTGGTTGAGCTTCCCTGTCAAGCTATTGGTTCATCCAGCCCATTATAGTCTACTCTGATTGCTTGCAACTGAGAACCAGAGGCGGTTCTCAGGAGGTGAAGGAGGTGGACTTTGAGCTTTGTGCATCAAAACATGTGGTCTATTTTGAGCAGAGTTCCTTCCCCCTCCAACCCACTTGGATTTCTGTAGAATTTATTTAGAACATCTATCGCTTTCATCATCAACAATTGCATTGTACCCAGAGGTATAATGGCAGAGCCTGAGGGGCACATGCCCTGGGTGTTATGGCAGGGGGGGCGCATGACTGCCCCTGGGCTCCATGCAGTCATCTCCAGGTTCTCCCAAGGGGGTGAGGAGCCATTAGCTTTGCGTGCTCCATTCTGGCTTCCGTGGTGGCTACCAGTCTCCACAGAAATTGGAATAGAACGCTCAAAGCTGGCTGAGCCTCAACCCCCAGGCAGAACCCTGAAGTGACATCATGACATCACAAATGTCATGATGTCACTAGGTGTCATGACATCATAATGTCACTGCATCATATGGTGTCATGGCGCCATTGCCCCGGGCGCTGGGGTGAATTGTTTTGCCTTTGTCTGTACCCACAATGATGAGAACTCAAGGAAGAGGAGAGTACTGCAGAATTCCCCCCCCCCCAGAATTGTGTGGAGAGCATCCCGAATTTGGACACCGCATGCAATCAAAACTTTGGATTGTCAGACGTCATGCGCTCTGATGCTGCTGAATTTGCAAACAGAATGCTTGAATTGAACATTCCAACAAATAAAGCACTTAACACTGTGTAACAAAGTTCAATTTCATGTTTAATAATTTGAAGCTTTTTATAAATTTTGGTAAAGTTTTTTGAAAACGCTGCTATTTTGGCACTGCATCAGTAGTTTAGCTCAGTGGTTCCCAGACTTTTGGGCACCACAATCCACTTCATGCTTCATGGTGGGTCACAACCCCGTGCTCAGTGCTGCACTGAAAAGCCTTCCTTGGAGTCCCTTGAGGCTGCTTCTGGGTTGTGCCTGACCATGACCCACTCATCTGGCCCCTGCAGGCCTCAGGAAGCCTCCTGGATGTGACAGGAAGTCACAGAAGCGAACAGGAAATAAACCAGAAGTGGCTTCTGAGAACTGAAAGTTGCTTCTGGTCTCATCCAGGAGGCATTTTGAGGCTGGTGGAGTGAGCTGTGGGCCAGCAGGGTCAGGAAGCAAGCTCCAGGGACTCAGTGCAGCACTGAACATTGGGATGCAACCCACCCACGTCCCACAGTTGGAGGAACACTAGTTTAGCCACAGTTTATGCTACACAAGTCTATGCAGTTGTAAAATACTATGTGTATAATACTGCATTTGGTAATAGCATAGGGGATGTAAGAGAACTACAAAAGCTTTGATGATACCAAAAAAACTAAGGGCACAATCCTAACTTGCACTGGAACAAACAGGCCAGCATGCATGCACTGTATCCAGTGCAAGTTTCAAGCAACAAGAGGATCGGCCAGGGGCAAGGAGAAATGTTTCCCCTTACCTCGGGGAGAGCCACTGCAGTTCAAATGGGGCTACTCAGATCAGCTCCACCTCTGGAAGTGGCGCAAATCCGAGCAACCTAGGACTGCCCTGGGCCACCCGGGAATGGGACTAGGATGACAATGCTGGGCTGGTACGAGGGACTTGCATCAGCCCAACCCAATGTTCGGATTGGGCCCTTAGATCACCATTGAAATCAGAGCCTCTGGCAGCCCAATCCAAACCAGTGCTGGTGCAGCGGGGCCAAGTGTATCCAGTGCTCATCAGGAGCAGGCTGGAGATATTTTCTCCTTGACGCCAAGTAATGCCCCAGCCTGCCCAATGGGGCTACTTGAGTCTGCACCATCTATTTAGCTGGCGTAAATCTGGGCAACCCAATGTAGGTCTTCTAGTCCTGGGAGAGGGGATAGGATACTGCAGAAGAGACCTACTCTGACCCCGCCTCCCCTTCCGGACCTGTCCCACCCCCAGTTCCACCTTCCCCCCACCCCATTACACCCCCCTTACTGCCTCTGTTCTGCCCTCCCACTGCCTCTGCCACTCAGAGGTAAGGCCACTCAGAGCCTTACCTCTCCGCTCAGGTTTCTGTTAGTTGGAATGCAGCACCAGCCTTTCCACCTGTGCAACCTACATTAGAGTAGTTGCAAACGTGCTTATGGAACTTTTACCATAGCCTGGAACAGCTTCAGCGTTGGATTGTGCTCAGAATTGTAAAAGAAATATTAAAAATTCCACAAACAGTTTTTGTGTTACAGTGTTATTTGTGCAGCTTCAAAACGACATAATTATGAAATATTTGAAAGAATTTAGCATGACAAACACATTCAGTAGTAGCCAGTTTCAAACTGAATCAAACTACAATATATATACAAGCAAACGATCAGCAATCAATTCTTACATAACTGAGAGCCCAATCCTATGCATGCCTACTCAAAAGTAAGTCTCATTACAGTCAATGGGGATTACTCCTAGGAAAGTGTTGATTGGATTGGGCTGTAAGAAACAAAATTAACAGTTTTAAAATGATTTAACAATTGCAAATAATTCGCTGAAATTTAGAGTTCATTTGCACAATGCAACATTTTCACTCCCTTTGATCAAGAAGGAGGCGTGTAAACTTTTGTTTCAACTTCCCCATGGCCCCCTTCATTTCTTGGTTCCTCAGCGTGTAGATCAGAGGATTGAGGGCAGGGGTGACCACCATGTAGATAACAGAGGCCATCTTGTTCACCTGGGAGTTGGAGGAGGGCTGCAGGTACACAAAGATAACGGGTCCATAGAAGAGGCAAACTACAGTCAGGTGGGAGCTGCAAGTGGACAGAGCCTTCCTACTATCCTTTCCAAAACGGCCACACAGGGTGGCCAGGATGATGGCATACGAAAGCAGCAAGATCAGAAAGTTGGGTAGGGCTATCAAGGCACCATTGACCACTGTGACCATCTCGGCAACATAGACATCTGAACAGGCCAGCTCGATCAACTGTGGGATGTCACAGAAGAAATTATCCAACACATTTGCTCCACAATATGGTAGCTGAGCCACTATTACTGTCTGACAAATGCCATGAATGAGTCCCCCTGTCAAGCAAAGTAGAAGGAGACTGAAGCAGCGTTGTGGGTTGATGATGGTTGTGTAATTCAGCGGGTGGCAGATGGCCACATAGCGATCATAGGCCATGACAGTCAGGAGGAACATTTCCGTACTGGCAGAGAAGTGGAGGCCAAATATCTGGGCCATGCAGCCCCCATAAGATATGGTACTGCCACTGTTCAATAGATCGGTTGCTAGTTTTGGGGCGGCCACTGAGCCCATTGTCATGTCAAGGAGGGATAGATTGGAAAGGAACAAATACATGGGGGACTGGAAGAGCCTGGGCTCAGACCACACAGTCACCGTAATTAGCAAATTACCTAGAAGAACAGTGGCATAGCAGGTCAACACCAGTGTTAAAAGGTAGAACTGAGCAGAGCGGGAGAAGGAAAAGTTCAAGAATACAAACTCTGTAATGGAGGACCCATTCATCTTGATGGCTGGTGCTAGAGGAAAAACAAATGGGACACTGTTAACACTCCAGGCACTGGTCACATCACTGCCCCTGAGATCTGTCTCTGTTCCATTTCTTTCTATTTGATCAATACTCTGTGACCCTTTTCAACCTAATTTCACTTGTCCTGTGCTTTATCAAGGAGTGTGGAAGGAAGACAGTCTTTGTATCTGTTCAGTAAGTTTCTGTTCTATATAGGAAGCAGTGGCATAGCTCGAGGGGTCGAAGTAAAAATATTTTTGCTTACATCCACCTAAGTCCTGGGCTACTTATGTGTCTCCTCAGATGTACAGTACCCATTTTAGAAAAGAGGGGAAATGTTTTATAAGAGGGGATGATTTGCTACTAATCCACCCTTCCTGCTTCCTCCCAACCCACTGCTTCCTCACCTGCTCTCTTCCTTCCCCGGCCTGCACATGAACCACTGTGCTGCTGACATACTGACCCTGGGGGATCTGGAGAGGCTGCAGCAGCACAGCCGGTACCACTTGCTTTCTCTGGCAGAGACCCAGTGGAGCACTAGAGAGCACCTTGATTTGCAATGAACGAAGGCTGCAATCCTAACCACACTTTCCTGAGAGTAAGCCCCATTGAACAAAAGAGGACTTACTTCTGAGTAGACCTGGTTAGGACTGTGCTCTGAGTTGGGCTGCTGTGCTGTCAGAACCTGAGTTCCAGCAGCATAGCCTGGTGATAAGATTGGCGGAAACGCTGCAATCCTATCTACACTTATCTAAGAGTAAGCCTCATTGACGATAATGGGCCTAACTTTTTAGTAGGCATCAGTAAGATTGGGCCCTGAGTCCGAAGATAAGGGAACAAATGTTCCCATACCTTGAGGAAGCCTCTGTTACTGCTGCCCCACCACAAGATGCGGTGCATGCCCCATTGGTACAGCTGCACCAGCACTGGAAAATTGGATAGGATTGGGCCCTTAGGGTCCGGTCCTATCCATGTTTCCTGCACTGACGTAGCCATGCCACACACTGCATCCTATGTTGGTGGGGGCACTCACGGAGACCTCCCCAAGATATGGGAATGTTTGTTCTCTTATTCAGGGCTGCATTGTTCCTGCAATGGTGCTGGAAAGTTGGATAGGATTGCACCCTGAATTCTTGTAAACAGGTTCATAGTTATATTTATACAGTCTCTCTATTTCTGAAATCTATACATAGTCAACATGTCAACAAAACCTTTATTAGGCATAAACATTTGATAGGTGAGAACTCTGTAAAATCTATACATATATATGGTACAGGCATCTTCGTGAATCAGCATTCAATTTTCTTCTTAATAAACTCATTAGTTTCTCCTTTATTATCTGGGTCCACTCAAACGAAACATATTTGCTTTTCCCCCCTTCATTTAATCCGTAGACTGCAAATTAGATCAACAACATTCAGGCATTCAGAAATGCATAAACTGTTGTTAAAATATACCACCACCCGAGAACAACTCTATGATGCTACGGCAAATGTATGCAAGATATTGGGCAATAATATTCCTTTGAGCATTTGGGAGAACTGTTGGAATAAGGAGCATAGATATTCTCTAAATATGACTTTGCAGAAAAATCTGCTAAAAGGTCACATGAGATTGTGCACTACTCAGGTAAATAGAAATAAAATTAACAACTGCTTTTAGTCTGTCTCGTTGGCAGTGCCAAGTTTCTGAAGGAGATTGTTATAATATATGATTGAATTGTTCTGGACCCAAGTTATATCGGAAGAAAAATATAACAATACTTTTTTAAAAATTTAGAAAATTACATTATGGTGCTTTTTTAGTGTTCCCAAGTTGAATTTATATTGGGCTGAGCAATTTGTGTACCAGAACCCTTGGGAGTTACACTGTCTGAGTTAATGATATTATAAATATGCACTGATATCAATAGTGAAAAAGAAAATAAACTCCTTCCTCTACAGCTCAAAATGTGTTTAATGAAAACAAAACACAACTTCCATAATTTATCCATTATAGGGTTTGATTTTTCATTTATCATTTTTATCAGTTTAAACATTTCAATTATTTTGTTGGTTTAGGGTCTACTTTTAAAAAAATGAAAATTATGTGAAGTGTTGCAAACAGAAAAGTAGCTTCTAAATGCAATAAATGATCCTTACACCAAAAACAGCACCCTTAGGGCACAAGCCTAACCAGGTCTACTCAGAAGTAAGTCCTATTGTGTTCAATGGGACTTACTCCCAGGAAAGTGAGGTTAGGATTGCAGCAATGGTAAGTCATGCACAAACACATAGACACATTTAGACTTTAAAACAACCTGTAGCTGCAAAAAATGGCTTAAGCAAGAAAACAGAAGCAACGGATTCGAGAGTTTACAAAGTCATAAAAATAACTGCAATACTCACTCTTGTCATGCTCTGTGTAGATTTGGGTCAGGTCCTATCCATCTCAGTGATCAAAAATTCATTGCAAAGCAATCCTGCATCCTCCAAATATTGTGGTCTCTCAAGAAGGCTCAGAAATGACGGAGAAAGGAAACTCAAGAAATTCAGGTGAGCAAGGTGAGAGATGCAGGTGGAAGTTAGCGTGGTCGAAGATGCTACTCTTACGAAAATGAGAAATCAGAGAACTAGAATAAGACTAAGGACACAATCCTAACCTCTTTTCTAGCATTGACCTAGCTGCAATGCAGCCCCAACACCTGCCCTTACCTTGAGGAGCCCCCCTGACAGCCTCTCCACTGCAAGATGCACAATGGCACAGCTATGTCAGTATTGGAAGGTTGGTTAGAACTGAGCCCTTAGTTTCTCCATACAATGATGCAAAGGGAGAATTAGAGTGAGAAGACTCTCACCCCAATATCTTTCACACCTCTGGAAAATGGGAGGATGCAGCCCTTCGAGGTTCCCGGAATATAATCCTCCTGCAATCTGAGGACCTTGGATTTCTCACCCTCTGTATTCATAGCCTTTTCTAAAGACTTTTTGCTCTTTTTCTGAAGATGATGAAGACGTCAGCATGCTGGATGGTGCTGGCTGCTTTCCAGTCCCCAATGGGATAATTAGAAATGAATGAGATTTTGAAGTTCTTGTAAACAGTAAAACATTAGAGGGCCTGTTTGCTTTTATTCAAGTGCTTTTTCTCCTTGCAAGAAGAACCAACATCAGCAGAACTTCATGCAGTTCTTTTATGCAGCCCAGTTCTATGTCGACCTCCACCATTGGTATGAGTACATGAACTGTCACAAATGTGCTGTATAACCTGTTGCACCAGCACACAGGCCCATCCTACCAGCAGAAAGACTTTGCACTGGTCTCCCACTACCATTTGGAGACCAGCGCCTGCTGGAGAAGGATAGTGGGAGGGCGGGAGGGCATGGGAAGGGCAAAACCGGGTTGGGGAGGCGTTGTTTCTGGGCTGGGGGAGGGCAGGGAGAAGAACTGCTCAGGCCTTTTGAGGAGGGTGGGGATGGCAGAGGAGGCCTCCACCATAGCCTATCCCCCTTCCAAACCTGAAGGCCTGACACAGGGCATCCCAGATTTATACGAGGTATGGAACTGGTGTGGATCCAAGCAGCCCCACTGAGGCTACTGGGGCTTTACCCAGGGTAAGGAATGAAGGTACCCCCTTACTTTGAGGAAACCTTCAGCAGCCACAGTTTTCCTGCTGGATACAGCAGAGGCTGCACCAGTTCCATTGCATGACATCACAGGAATTTAATTTGAACTGGCCTATTAATCTGTATCCCAACTGTCTTGCACACCACTGCAGCAGTCCCCATACATACATGGGGAAAACTGTGCTGATGAGTTAGTTTGAATCTTGTTTTTTTACAACATCACAAAAAGTAAAGCAGATGTAGGGCACAATCCTAACCCCTTACGTCAGTGCTTTCCAGCACTGGCATGGCAGTGCCAATGGGACATGTGCTGCATCCTGCAGTTGGGTGTCACTCACGGAGGCCTCCTCAAAGTAAGGGAGTGTTTGTTCCCTGACCTCAGAGCTGCAATGCCCTTCTGCCAGTCCTGGAAAGTACTGACATAAGGGGTTAGGATTGCACCCGTAGTATCTTTATATGACCCTCTATATATAATCCTCACTCAATCCATGATCCTTTCATTTCATCCATTGTGAAGCTGATCCCATGCTTCTAAGTCTGGGATTGGGCGTTGTTTGGCCAGTCCAGGAATGTGAAATTCCTCCCCTGTGGACCTCTTGGTCACTTTAATTTTGCAGGTAGTGCAGGTTCAAAGGCAGGAGCATGACCATTAGTGTGCATCTTGAGGTCAGCGAAGGCAGGGCTGAACCCAATTCCATCCCTCAGTGGCAGCGATATGGCAGGGTGGATGGGTTGTCCCTGGCCTGGATTGCCGGAGCTACCTCAAAGGTTCAGTGGCATGGAGTGGCCCTGTGTGGCCCGGCTGCCTTGGCCCCTTGCGGGGTTGACAAGGATAACCTGGCACAGCCTGAACAGGGGTGTGGCTTGGAATCAGGTGGTCAGACTCAGCCCTGGGGCCAGGTGTATTCAGGCATCTCTCATAGGATCCAGCCTCAGCACTAGAGTTCATTAGCTGCATTAAGAGCTGCAGGTCTCATGATTTCTACATATCCTTATATCTATTTGTTAATTAATAAGCTCCTGGAGTGAGCTGCCTGCTAGAAGCTGTGGGTTAAGTCCTACCTGGGACTTAAAAAAAAAAAAAAGTCAAAAAAGAGCCTGCCTGGGACTGAACTTTGAGGAGTATATTAGTTCTGGACACTTTAACAAAAGGCTTTCCTATAGCCCAATGGAGAGAGTTTCCTATAGCCCAATGGAGCACCTCCCCACCTAAAAAAAATGGGGTGTTTCACTCCAGCTGTGGCAGGAGTGCTTTTGCTATCAGGGAGCTCACATGGGATGGGTGTGTGTGTGTGTGTGTGTAAAATGGTTTAAAAATAAATAAATAAATAAAAGAAGTTGTCAGTTCCTGCACCTTTTCTTTCTTTCTTTCTTTCTTTCTTTCTTTCTTTCTTTCTTTCTTTCTTTCTTTCTTTCTTTTTTTTTTTTTTTTTTTTTTTTTACAAAAAAAGCACTGCATATACCATGGACAACCAGAGTAAGCAATCAAGAAGTGCTGGACCATATAAAATTAGACACATCAGTAGAAGCCAAAATTGCAAGACTCACTTTGGCCATGTCGTGTGCAAATCCACTAGAGAAGTCAATGATGTTAGGAATGGTCAGTGGAACAAGAAGGAGGGGCAGGCAAAGAACATGCTGGTTTGACACTGTCAAGCCTTTAGCATCCCAGGCCCTGAATTGTTGTAACCCAGGATGTGGCAGGAGGGACCTTGATGTCCAGACCCGGTGAACAAATGTAAACATTGGGACTGCAGCACTGTTATTGTAATCAGTTGCACCTGTGTTAGGTGGGAGTCATGTGACTGGGATGTGTGTGCAGAGTCATGTAGGCTATGGTGGAGTAGTGCAATGCACCACTGGACAGCCAATCAGAGTGGGTCACAAGATTGTCTTGTGACTATGAAGTCACCCTACTCTGATTGGCTGGCCCCAGTACATATGGGGGTGAGAACAGACACCAAATGTGGGTTTGCTGTGGTGGAGTTCTGTGTGTCTTGCTGCTGGTTTGTGGACTGCCTTATCGTGACTGTGCCATGCTATATCCCTGACTTCTGGTCCTTTGACTGACAACTCTTCTGCCTGCTCCTTTTACCAATACATGCTTCTGCAACAAACAAACCTGGGTCTGTGTCGTTGGCTCTGTTTGGGATTGTCCGCTTCCTGTGCTACCTCCCTACGCTCCCGTGCCACTCTACTACCAGGAAGGAAAGGGTCATCCTCCCCTGCCATCCTGACAGACACTATCAACACAGATGCAAAGATTAACATCCTACAATCGAAAGAAGTTGTGCTTGACATAAGAACATAAGAACAGCCCGACTAGATCAGGCTATAGGCCCATCTAGTCCAGCTTCCTGTATCTCACAGCGGCCCACCAAATGCCCCAGAGAGCACACCAGATAACTGCTTCCTGGTGCCCTCCCTTGCACTGGCATTCTGACATAGCCCATTTCTAAAATCAGGAGGTTGCACATACACATCATGGCTTGTAACCCATAATGAATTTTTCCTCCAGAAACTTGTCCAATCCCCTTTTAAAGGCAACCAGACCAGATTCCATCACCACATCCTGTGGCAAGGAGTTCCACAGACCAACCACACACTGAGTAAAGAAATATTTTTTTTGTCTGTTCTAACTCTCTCAACACTCAATTTTAGTGGATGTCCCCTGGTTTTGGTGTTATGTGAGAGTGTAAAGGTGAAAGTGAGAGTGACAACGGGGCATGGAGAGTTCTTGCCAATGAAGTCACCAAGAGTTGGGCACAACTGAATGGATAAAACAACAACAATATTTAGAATGGATCCATTACTGCTTTCATCATCGATCATTGCATTTTGCCCAGGATGAACTCAAGGAAGAACAGAGTACCACTAAAATAGTGTCCCTCCCAAGTCCTGGGAAGAGCTTCCACAATCAAGTGAAATGAAACTTCAGACACTTACTCCCTATGAGGCAGTAGGAGGAGTTGACATTTGTCGTTCAACTTTCTCATGGCTCCCTTCATCTCTTGGTTCCTCAGAGTATAGATGAGGGGGTTGAGGGCAGGGGTGACTACCATGTAGAACACAGAAGCCATTTTGTCCACCTGAGAATCAGAGAAAGGCTTAAGATACACAAAAACAACAGGCCCGTAAAAAAGACCAACTGCCGACAGGTGGCAGCTGCAGGTAGACAGAGCCTTCCTACCACCCTTCCCAAAGTGGCCACAGAAGGAGGCCAGGATGATGACATATGAAACCAGCAAGGTCAGGCAGTTAGGTAGAGTTATCAGGCCACCACTGACCAGCATGAGTTTCTCAACCAGATAGATTTCTGCACAGGCCAGCTTGATTACCTGTGGGATGTCACAGAAGAAATTGCCCAGCACATTCGGTCCACAGAATGGTAGCTGGGCTATGACCACCATCTGGACAGTGGAATGAATGAAGGCTCCTGTCCAGCAAAATATCAGTAGACTGAAGCAGCGTTGCCGGACCATGATGGCTGTATATCTCAGTGGCTGGCAAATGGCCACGTAACGGTCGTACGCCATGACAGTGAGGACAAACATCCCTGCACCCCCAAAGAGGTGCAGACCAAACAGCTGGGCCATACAACCACCATAGGAGATGACAGAACCACTGTTCAAGAGGTCGGTCACTAACTTTGGGGCAGCCACTGAGCCCATAGACATGTCAATAATGGACAGATTGGCAAGGAAGAAATACATGGGGGCTTGATGGAGCTTGGCTCAGACCACACAGTCACCATAATTAGGAAGATTCCCCAGAAGGACGGTGGTGTAGCAGGCCAAGACCAGGACAAAAAGAAGGAGCTGTGCAGTGTGGGAGCAGGAGAAGCCCAGCAGAATGAACTCTGAGATGGTGGATCCATTCATGTTCTGGTGCAGTGTAAAAAAATGAAGTAAGTGAACAATATTCCAACCTGGACACAAATAGCCCATTTTTAATCATTTTATTCCAGTAATGTGTAACCTGACTTTCAATATGCTGTGCCTCCCCCCCCCCCGGAATTATGGATAATATCAAGATGTTTTCGTTCTTCTTTCTTTAGTTCTCAACTTCTAGACTCTTCCAGACTCCTTCCTCTTGTTCCAACATACAAACAATGGTTTCAGGCCAATATTCATTGTTGTGTGTGCATGTCAAAATGGAAAGATAAAAATAAACTTGTGTTAAAATAATTGCATTATTAGACCAATTAGTTTTATTTGCATCTCGTTGCTTATCAGGACCAATTTCATTATTTCTATTTGTCTTTTTTTTTTTTTTACATTTTAATCTTTTTTACCCCCACGTTTCCAATATGGGCAACCCAATCCTATCCAGTACTGGCACAGCGGGTCTGCCAGGCCACACTGTATCCAGCATTGGATTTGGGCAGGCAGGAGGTCTCAGGGTAATAACACTTGTTCCCTTACCCACGCCAGCTCAATGGGGCTAGTTGGATCCATTGAACTGGTGCTGAACTAAGTAGCCCTGTGTAATGCTGGGAAACCGAGGATAGGGGTTAGAACGTAGCAGAGACTATCCCCACTCCCTCCCGGGCCTGATCTTCCCCACCATTTCACTCTCCCCCACTCTAAAACACCCCTTCCCTGTCTCTGGAATGCTCTCCCCCACATCCCAGCCACCTAGGCAAGCTGTTCAGGGGCATCCAGTGCCCAAGGGATGGCTCAGGACTTACCCTTGACAGCACTTATTCACTGGGTGCAAAAAAGCACTCTACAACACCCATTGCCAGTGCTACAGCCACAGTGCCAGTGGAGCCCAGCAGCAGGATCATGCTCGAAGGGAGAACAAGGTGGTCAAAAATTGAATGAAAGCAACACAATAAAAACACAATAAAAATACAATAACAACAAATGCTAAAAACTCAGAACTGTGAGCAAGAATACAGTGATGATTATTGGCAACCTTCAGTCTCGAAAGACTATGGTATCGCGCTCTGAATGGTGGTTCTGGCACAGCGTCTAGTGTGGCTGAAAAGGCCAATCCGGGAGTGACAATCCCTTCCACACCGGGAGCAAGTGCAGTCTGTCCCTGGTCTGTCTCCCTGACTATGGGCCTTCCTTCTTTGCCTCTTAGCCTCAGACTGTTGGCAAAGTGTCTCTTCAAACTGGGAAAGGCCATGCTGCACAGCCTGCCTCCAAGCGGGCCGCTCAGAGGCCAGGGTTTCCCACTTGTTGAGGTCCATCCCTAAGGCCTTCAGATCCCTCTTGCAGATGTCCTTGTATCGCAGCTGTGGTCTGCCTGTAGGGCGCTTTCCTTGCACGAGTTCTCCATAGAGGAGATCCTTTGGGATCCGGCCATCATCCATTCTCACGACATGACCAAGCCAACGCAGGCGTCTCTGTTTCAGCAGTGAATACATGCTAGGGATTCCAGCACGTTCCAGGACTGTGTTGTTTGGAACTTTGTCCTGCCAGGTGATGCCGAGGATGCGTCGGAGGCAGCGCATGTGGAAAGCGCTCAGTTTCCTCTCCTGTTGTGAGTGAAGAGTCCATGACTCGCTGCAGTACAGAAGTGTACTCAGGACGCAAGCTCTGTAGACCTGGATCTTGGTATGTTCCGTCAGCTTCTTGTTGGACCAGACTCTCTTTGTGAGTCTGGAAAACGTGGTAGCTGCTTTACCGATGCGCTTGTTTAGCTCGGTATCGAGAGAATGAGTGTCGGAGATCGTTGAGCCAAGGTACACAAAGTCATGGACAACCTCCAGTTCATGCTCAGAGATTGTAATGCAGGGAGGTGAGTCCACATCCTGAACCATGACCTGTGTTTTCTTCAGGCTGATTGTCAGTCCAAAATCTTGGCAGGCCTTGCTAAAACGATCCATGAGCTGCTGGAGATCTTTGGCAGAGTGGGTAGTGACAGCTGCATCGTCGGCAAAGAGGAAGTCACGCAGACATTTCAGCTGGACTTTGGATTTTGCTCTCAGTCTGGAGAGGTTGAAGAGCTTTCCGTCTGATCTGGTCCGGAGATAGATGCCTTCTGTTGCAGTTCCAAAGGCCTGCTTCAGCAGGACAGCGAAGAAAATCCCAAACAAGGTTGGTGCAAGAACACAGCCCTGCTTCACTCCGCTTCGGATGTCAAAAGGGTCTGATGTGGAGCCATCGAAGACAACAGTGCCCTTCATGTCCTTGTGGAAAGATCTGATGATGCTGAGGAGCCTGGGTGGACATCCAATCTTGGGGAGAATCTTGAAGAGGCCGTCTCTGCTGACCAGGTCGAAAGCCTTTGTGAGATCTATGAAGGCTATAAAGAGTGGCTGTCGTTGTTCCCTGCATTTCTCCTGCAGTTGTCTAAGGGAGAATACCATATCAGTGGTGGACCTGTTGGCTCGGAATCCACACTGCGATTCTGGATAGACGCTCTCTGCAAGTACCTGGAGCCTCTTTAGTACAACTCGGGCAAACAGCTTTCCTACAACGCTAAGGAGAGAGATGCCGCGGTAGTTGTTGCAGTCACCCCTGTCACCTTTGTTCTTGTACAGCGTGATGATGTTTGCATCCCTCATGTCTTGAGGTACTCCACCTTCTCTCCAGCAGAGACAGAGGATTTCATGCAGCTCAGTGACGATGATCTCTTTGCAGCATTTTAGGACTTCAGCAGGGATGCTGTCTTTTCCAGGTGCCTTGCCAAAGGCAAGGGAGTCCAGGGCCACGTGAAGTTCTTCTAGGGTTGGTTCACTGTCAAGCTCTTCCAGCACAGGCAGGCACTCAATGTTGTTCAGTGCTTCTTCGGTGACTACATTTTCTCTGGAATATAGCTCAGAGTAGTGCTGCACCCAGCGTTCCATCTGCTGCGCCCGATCCTGGATGACCTCGCCTGTGGCAGACTTCAGAGGGGCAATTTTCTTCTGTGTTGGACCTAGGGCCTGCTTGATACCATCATACATCCCCTTGATGTTGCCCGTGTCAGCTGCTATCTGTATCTCGGAACAGAGCTGGAGCCAGTAGTCGTTAGCACATCTCCTGGCAGTCTGTTGGACTTTGCTGCGAGCAGTTCGGAGGACCTGCAGGTTGCGCTCACTGGGACAGGCCTTGTATGCTGCTTGAGCTCTCCTCTTTTCCTCAATGACTGGTGTCAACTCCTCAGAGTGGGCTTCAAACCAGTCTGCCGCCTTGTTGGTCTTCTTGCCGAATATGGACAAGGCGGTGTTGTAAACGGTATTCTTGAAATGTTCCCATCTGTTGGATGCGTTTGCGTCGGCCGGGCCTGGAAGAGATTCCTCAAGCGCTTGTGCAAATTCCTCCACTTTTCTCTGATCCCGGGTCTTGCTGGTATCAATGCGAGGTCTTCCTTCCTTTTTCGTGTGATACAGTCGCTTTGTTTGCAGTTTCACTCTGCTGCACACCAGGGAGTGGTCAGTGTCGCAGGCAGCACCATGATAACTGCGTGTGATCTTGATGCTGGGAAGGCTGGAGCGTCTGGTGAGGATCAGGTCGAGCTGGTGCCAGTGCTTTGATCTTGGATGTCTCCAAGAGACTCTATGTTGGGGCTTTGTGTTGAAGAACGTGTTGCTGACACAGAGACCGTGATGACAGCAAAACTCTAGCAGGCGTTGGCCATTTTCGTTCATCCTCCCAGTGCCAAACTGACCTAAGCAAGTGGGCCATGAACTGTTATCAGCACCAACTCTAGCATTGAAATCGCCGAGGATGAACAATGGCTCTTTTACAGGGATTTTCTTGACAGTGGTGGCCAGGTCATCATAGAATTTGTCTTTGGCTTCTGCTGGAGACGACAGAGTCGGTGCATAAGCACTGATGAGAGTGATAGGTCCTGCTGATGACTGGAGCTGCAGGGACAAAATTCTTTCACTTCCCACAGTAGGTGGGATGATGGATTTCAGCAGGGTATTTCTGACCGCAAAGCCAACGCCATGTTCCCTGGTTTCGTTTGGTGGTTTTCCCTGCCAGAAAAATGAGAAATTTCTCTCCTTGACAGATCCGGAATCTGGCAGCCTAGTCTCTTGAAGGGCGACGATGTCCATCTGCAGTCTGCTCAGCTCCATGTCGATGACAGCTGTTTTGCGTGCGTCGTCTATTTCTTGCAGGTCATCAGAGAAGCCAGGTGTCATTGTCCTAACGTTCCAGGTGCCCAGCTTTAGGGCAGTAGTTTTCTGTTTTCTGTTGCATGGTGCAGAGTTGTCGATCCGCTTGTCGGTTTTCACCCTAAACCCCACGCACCCCATGAGGTTAACGGACCGTGGCGAGGCAACACCTTACTGGCTGGGGACTGCCCAGCTTAAGGCGGGCGGTAGCTGCCCAATGAGATGCAATGATCTCTCCCACCGTCGGAAGCAGCCCCTGGCGTCATGCTCTACGCCAATCGAGCAAAGACTTATAACCGGTAAACTGCTGCTTCCCGTGTTGTGCCGACGCCGTATGGCGAAGTTGGAGTGTCCTCTCCAGTGCGCGAAGCCTGGGTAAAGAAGGTATGGAGCATAGGCTGTTACCCATGCAGCAAATCCCCCCTCTCCACGTCGCTGGAATGGTCCAATGGAAAGGCAGAAGCCAATACGGTTGGTTCCAGCGGCGTCGCAGGAGTTGCCAGAACGTGACTGTGTTCAGCCATGAACTGCCTAAGGGACTCCGGCTCCTGATTTTGCCTCGAGGTTGACTCCTGAAGCCTTTTCCAGAACTGGATGTAGCCACAAGGCAGTGGAGGTTTGAGGTCAGAGTTTCCTTCTCTTAGATGAGCTGCCTTCCTAGGCTGACGAGTCCCATCTACCCGGTACATTATAATGGTTCAAGAAGCCTTCTGACAGTCGTCTCCCCCCCCCCCCCCAGGATTTAACATGGTGGGATATTCTACATCCAGAGAAAGCCCTCTGTTCTCATGGAAGCCCATCTGTTAGAGAGCACTGAACCTCCAGCGCAGGAACCTTCTTATTTCTCCTAAAAATATACACACCATGGTACAGAGGTTCTCTGTACTAACGTCACATATCTACAATGAAAAATAAATGCTCCTGATCGCTCACAGGAAAGCCTGTTGATGAATCTGCATCTTCTCAGTTAACTGACCCTCGGTAGGAACTGCATGTTGTACTGTTGTACTGTTGTACTGTTGTACATTGTTGTACATGTTGTACTGTTCACCAAACAAAGCAACAATTACTTCTGCTCACCTTCCAGGGGACTTCTGAAGAGGCAGCTGATTCTCATGGACTCCAGAGGTAGAAGGCGAGACTTTATGTCCCACGAAACATGCCCAGTTACGACCTAACACGTCATGCACCCATCCTGGTAAAGTGTCATGGCAATAACTGGTTACATTAAGGCCATCCTTTTCATACTTAAAGAATGCAAACTTACTTAAAGAATATACTTAATATATATACTTTATATATATATAAAGAATATACTTAAAGAATACAGTGAACAGAGTGGTAAATAACAGGCTGGAAAATAGATTTGCGGGTTTTCTTCTTTGCTTCTGCTAAATCTATGAAGAGCAGAATATTTGGTAGGTTATGTAATTCATAGCCCAATCCTATGGTTTCCCCCACCATAGCATTCGGCTGCATCAAAACTTGCTGCACTGCATGCTATGGGGGGGGGGCAATCAGGAGGCTTGGGAAGGGAAAGTATTTTCCCTTATCCCTTCATAAGCCCCTCCCCCACCAATGGGTCTCTTTGGAGCTCTGCCAAGTCTTTAGGTGGCTCAAGTTCGAGGAGACAAATGGTAGGTGTTGGCTTGCTCCAGAAGGGCCACCATATGGCTAGAGGTGGGAGAAAATTCTGTTCACAAACTAAAAACACAAAATGCCACTTTTTGCACTTCTCATTGTAGTAAAAAACAATAAATCTGCAAACAATAAATAAAACTGTCTTATTTGATTTTTTTATTCATTATGTAATGGGCAGGGTGCATGGGTAATGACTGTGACTGCACCTGCTGACACTCTACCACCTATATCAACTACCTACTATCCTTTAAAAGTGATTATGATTTATCATTATAATGTGTATTTTGAAAAAAAACAAAACATACATAACACCATTTTCTGCACTTCTACCATTGGAAAACACTAAAAGCCACACAAAAATAAAACCTTTTTCTCCCACCTCTACATATGGCACCTCCTGTCTCTGACATGCCCCTGGCCCTCCCCTCATTTCACCAATCCTCAATTCACTATGTCCACCAAACCAACTCAACACCTTTGGCAGGCCTTTGTCTTCCAACCAACACGCACAGGTCCTCTGTGGCCTCTCCAGCAGTGATCTGGAAGCATGCAGCTATGCTTGCAACTTGATCACCATTTAGAATGGCAGGAAAGGGAATTCTGCCAACCAGAATGCTAACTGTGGTGGTGACAGCAGGGCATCAAATCAGGCCATCCTAAAAGTTCCTGATTGCGAGAAATGCTTCTACAGCAGCTTCTAAGATTCACTGTCCAGTCCTATCCAACTTTCCAGTCCCAATGCAGCCACAATGTAGCTCCAAAGTAAGGGAACCAATGTTCCCTTCCTTTGAAGCGGTCTAATGACTGACCCCCACCACCACAGGATGCAGTGCACACCCCCTTGGTCCAGTAGAATCAGTGCTGAAAAGTTAGGATTGGGCTGTCAGCTAGTATTTCATGATTCTGAATGAGAGTTGAAATTATCATGATGCTGAATTATATAGAGAGTCCTCTGGCCTGATGCTGTCCTGGGCTAGTACTGGTCTCCTACACACTGCCTGGGAGACAGCCATCACAAACATGCTGTAAGACTTGTCACAGTGACCAGGAGAAGGACGGCACTGATGCAGAACCCAGCACTGGTAGGTGCTGGGCCTTCATGCCGCTCAGAAGACCAGCAGTAGCCTGCAGCAGGAAGTTCCACACCTCTCATGCTCATGCTGTAGCACATGCTCTGCATTCCATGTACTCTTCAATATCAAAGCATAGATTAAAGGGAACTGGAGGCACAGGGGATGTTTGGGCTGTTCAGCCATGGCAGGTAGGGTTTTCCTGTAAGCCTCAACTGTGTACGGTCACGGATGGACTTGTATCCACTGTTGCAATGCAGCTGGACTGAGCGAGAAGTGAGACAACATTTTCAGTTTAGTTTGTCTAAGCCCAAGTCCTTTCTATTTGGAAAGGGACTGGCAGCCCAATCCTCTGCATGTCTACTCAGCAGTAAGTTCCATTAGAGTCAATGGGGCTTACTTCCAGGAAAGTGTGGGTAGGATTGGGCTGTTAATTGCATGCAGCATCAACCATGTATTAACCGTTTTTAAGTTCATTCTTAACATTGAGGAACTCAGTTGAGACAGGTTGTCCCTCAGTTCTGCTATTATGTTGATTGCCTCTGAACTGAATGTCACAATCTTAGTATGTCTACAGTGGTTTAGCTCGTGGGAAGCAGGCAGTACCATGTGACACACTCGGGGATGGTGATACTGTGAGTGGCCTAAACTGTGGATACTTTTGTATTTTTGAATCATGCCGTCATGATATATATCCTTCAATAGGTAACAACGAAAATGTAATGAAACAAACCGTGTTATCTGTTTTCTGTCAAACATTCTAGCCAAATAACCAGAAAAGGAAAACACAACTGCCTTAAGTTTCAAAAAGTGGATTTCTTTAACTCAAAACCAACCAATGAGACTTGGGGTGCAATCCTAACCAACTTTCCAGCACTGACTTAGCTGTGCCAATGTGGCGTGCACGGCATCCTGCAGTGGGGAGGCAGTCAAAGGGGCCTCTTCAGCATATGGGCATGTTTGTTACCTTCCCTTGGGGCTTCATTGCAGCTAGGTCAGTGCAGGAAAATTGGTTAGTTTTGTGCCCTAATTGTTCCAAGAGCAAATGCGGTGTGATAAAACAGCATGGAACCCATAAGTGTTAGTCTGAGTCAGCTCTAATTTCCATGGATCAGAACTCACACTAGCACTCCTTTTGTGTGTGTTAAGTTTGCCACTTGTTCTTTGTTGGTGACCAATTTGTTGGGTGACCTGGAATGTTGTATAGTAAAATAAATAAATAAATAAATAAAGTTAATGGGGCTGACACTAACCCTAGTCATGTCACCAGTGGGATGTTGGGGGGTGTTAGTCATTGGCTGAGTTGAAGTTAGTTTGTCACTTTTAAGTTAGTCACTCTTAAAGTGGACCCCAGAATCTGGTGGGGACATGATCACAAAGAAGGGGACATGTGGGGGAGGGGTTAACATTGGGGATGGAAAGTTTCTTATCTTGGAAGGACGGAAGATGAGTAGTGGAGCAATAGACTGAAGGATTACTACTGGGGGTTATTAAATGAATTGTGAGTTCTGGTGGAAATGGGGACTGGGAATAGGAGGAGGGGTGAGAATAACTCTGAGAAAGTTTTACTATGTCAAGTTTATAATAATCACAGATAAAAAAATGTTCTTGTGGGTTTTGCTTGCATGCAAGTTCTTTCAGGTCACACGGAATTCCTGCAGCTTGTTGACAAGGAGGAGGGGTTGCAAGTTAATGTGGGGCATTGGGGACTTTGTGTGCTGTTGGTGACTGCCTTAGATGACTTTAAAAGTGGGTTCCAAACATTAATGGTGGACTGCAGGTCTATCCATGGTTATTAACCATTCTGGCTACATTGAACCTCCAGGTGCAGGGGCAGGATATCACAGAGTACTAGCTGCAGAGACTTTCACCCCCTGCTTGGGGGCGGGGAATGTTCAATGCCTTTATTTTCTGGCCTTGATGATTATTCATTTCATGTCATGACTCCTACTGAAAATAATTTTGTCATATACAGGGGGCCGTGTCAAAAATGTATGGGCCCCGGATGTCCAATGACCTAGCCATGCATCTGAAAGTATAATCAGAGTCTCTGCATTGCCTGAAGGCCAAGGTGGCAGATTCCTGTGATCTCAAAAGAACTCCTGCTCCACAATTGACCCCAGTGTTTTGTTTTTCTTGTCCTCCAATCAGCTTCACCACTTTCTGAGAAACTTTCGCTTCAACAATAACGCAGGCGAAGAACTATTCTTTGAAAATGGGGAACTGGCAACACGTTTTGATATCGTCAACACAGTCACGTTCCTCAATCACTCTTTCCGTAGAGTCAGGGTAGGAAAGATGGACCCCTGGGCTCCTGAAGGAATTGAGTTTGCCATTAATGGAAGTGTCATTGTGTGGAAAAAGAAGTTTGATCAGGTGGGAAGGATCTGAATGCATTTTCTGATCTACAGTTGCATAGTTGTAGAAGAACTCAGTAGTACTCTTCAGTAGATGCCTGGGAATGCATATTCCTGTACATGATGCACTTACTCTGAAGTAAGCCCTATGGTATTCACTGGGATTTACTCTGGATCTGCCAGCCCTCTGTGGTTATAGTGATGCAAGAGTAACACCTAAATGTGGCTGACTTGTTATAATGTTTATGCTTGACTAGGATGAATAACATGGATAATATACGCCAAACTCTCATATGTGCAGGCATATGTTATCCATGCTCTTTTGTCCCCTTGTTTGTCCATCTCTTCCCATGAATTTTCAGGCTGAATTGATTATGGTTATGAGAAGAGGTTATATGTAAAGGAACTAAAGGAAAACATCTGGCGACTGAAGGATTCTATAAGTAGAACAATATTGTAAAGACCCTCATTGGAACTAACTAGGACAGCCCACCTATGTAAACCGTCTTGAGTAATATTCAAGACACGTTCCCTGATCCCCGTTACGTGATTAGGTCATTAAGTGAACATTCAGTCCAATGTATTGCCTTTGTTGTGTAAACAGACACCGCCTGCCAGACAGTAGCTGGCTGCACAGGCTACTGGAGACAGATGGCCTTTTCTTTGCATTAATAGCCTCTCTGTTGTGTAGACAGACACTCTGCTGCAGGCTACGTAAGATGCGATTGCCTCCTTAAGAGCACCTTCAATGTACTTTGACCACCGTCATATATGCGATCAGTCATGAAGTGAACTGTTGTTAAGCGGCACATGCCTGTATAGAAGTAAATCAATACCTATAAGAGGTCAGAGGAGCTCATGAGATGTGTGTCATAACTGTATTCTCGTGCAGAACAAACCAAACATTATAGCAATGAGAAAACAGTTGATTTCCATGCTAACCCTTTCTCCTTTGGGGTTTTTTGAAGATGCTGCCCCAATCGACATGTACTGAGAGCTGCCATCCTGGACAGACAAAGGTGGTATGCCAGGGGGAGCAGATCTGTTGCTATGACTGTGCTCAGTGCTCTGAAGGGAGGATTTCCAGCCAGCTGGGTAAGTGAAGAAGGTGATGCTCCATCCAATCGGTGTTCCAGAAGTTGGTGGAAATGAGCTGCTGAAAGGTCTTCCAGCCCAATCTTTTCTTTCCCAGCACTCAGAGGAACTGTGGCATCAAGGAACTTTTGTCCCCTTCCCCCTTGGAATGACTCAGGTTCCGCTATGGTGCTTCTCATGTTTGCACCACCTATTTTGCTGGCACCGATGTGAGAACCTTCATGTCAAGCTATTAGGTTGGATACAGAGGGTAGGATCTGGTGGAGGAGGCCTCAGAGATCATTATGCCTTGAAGAAACAGGCTGAAGGCCAAGATGGGAGAAATAGTCAACGTGATACAGTGCTGGTCCTGACATATCATGAGAGCTTTATTGTAACATCCTGGTGAACTGAATGAGCTAAGAATCTGGATTTGCCTGGTGAGATTCTCCATTTATGTAAGACATTCACTCTCTGCCTTAGCTGCAAGTGGGCATACTATTAATTATTGAAACAACAGCACAATCCCATGCATGTATATACAAAAGTACCATTAAGCTCAATGTGATGTACTCTCAGGGAAGTGTTTATAGGATGTCAATATGTTCCATTGAATTCAGTGGGACTTATTTCTGAGTAGTCATGCACAGGGTGATGTGAGAGCAGCAGTTCACAAACATTTTGGTTTCTGGAACCCTTTACACTCCTAAAAGGAGTCTCTGCATGCGTAGTGTCTCGGGTAGCCCCTGAGGACCTGTGCATTTACAGAGTGTTGTAGCATCAAATGCCTTGCAGACATTTGAAAAGGTTTCTCAATGTAATCATCTTCCTGGTAATTATCTAAATTATTGCCTTCCGTTAGAGAAGTCCCAGGGATAATCTGAAGCTACTTGCAACATTCATAACAAAAACAGTGGACTGTACCTCGGGAGCTGAGGATAAAATGTTCATTTAAGCTTTTGAAAAACCAGCTGCACGAGGCAGATGTCGGGTATTCACTGCATACAGCCAGGTGTCTGTCGCTTGAGTATGAAGACCTCATGTGAGAAACTTGGCAGTGGGGAGTCGCTCAGCCCCTCTACGGTCATTTCTCCTCATGACTGATGTTTGTGTTTATGGTGCCTCGTGTGTGGAAGTCACTGCAAATTGGTAGAATGCTGTGGGGCTGAGGTTCAGACATGCTGCTGTTCAGATGGTCAACAGTGCTGCTGCTACTGCTGCCTTATGGTGTCATCAACCACTGCCACTCCAGGGGGCGTTGGCAGAAGAGCAGCTATCCATCTTCGGACATAACTGTTGCTGTCTTTGCCTCTCTCGCAATTGTTTAAGAGAAAGATCTCTCTTTTAAAGAAACTCCAGATGTGTCTTCCCTGAAAGGAAGGTAATTTGGGTTGTGGTTTGGATTAAAATTCAGTGTTGTAAATATAGAAAAATTACTCAGGATTACATACTTTGGGACTGGTGGAAATAGGGGCAGAAGTGGTGGCATGAAGTTCAAGTTCACAAATGCAAAAAGACCCCAGCAACTAGAGAACTGGAATGTCAAGATGGACACTAAATACTGTTATTGTTATTATTGTTATTGTTGTTATTAACACTAGGCTAGACGTCTTTCGATGAGCCATGCTCATTATCCTTGTGCAAAGAAGTTTTTTTTGCAGGAAGGATCATAACATTTGGTTATGTGAGCTGCAGCCGGTGCTCTAAAGTGGTTTTGCTAGTGGGTGTGCTTTTAAAGACAAGTGGAACAGGAACTCACATGGAGGAATGCTAATAGGCATGCAGGTTCGAGTGTGGCGGTCAACAGCACAACTTAGTGGAATGACACACAAGAGCTACAGGGCACAATGGTGGCAAACAATAGATCACTTTTATTGTGGGGATAATAATGCAACAGCAAAAATGTGCAGTCAAAATACAAAGCAATACAGTGTATCGGATATTTTCAACCTTTTTCAGCTCATGGCACACTGTCAGGGGTGTAAAATTGTAAAGACTCACCATGGGTTCTTCGACAAGGCACACCCAGCTGCCAGTCAGAGTGCCCACATCACCCAGGGGCCTAATAAATGACACTCCCCAAATGTCCACGGCACACATGCAGATGATGCATGTCACACCAATGTGCCACTCACATGGGCTGAAAATAGCTGCAGTGTATTCACTACTATGTTCTTATTTGTTTTTACATTATGTTTTTAATATGTTGTAAGCCACCTTGAGTCCCTTCGGGGAGAACGGCGGGGTAAAAATAAAGTTGTTGTTGTTGTTGTTGTTGTTGTTGTTGTTGTTGTTGTTGTTGTTATTATTATTATTATTATTATTACTCACTCATACAACTCATAATCTTAAGCAGTTGCTAGGGCTGCAATCCCATAAACACTGCCCACATGTTCATATCATACGTTGAGTGCTTGGGGCTGATCTCAGGCCTCCCCCTTAAATGATTCCAACCTAGAAAAGAGTCCTGGACTCAGACATGTCAAGGAGAACATGATGGAGGTGCTAACTGTGTCATCAACTTGGCTGCAAATGTGAGAAGAAGCTAGAGAGGCTTAGTGAGTCACTGGCCAGGCTTGCCGAAGGTGCTCTAACTGTATCTGCTACAGGAGTTTGAAGAGTTGCAGGAATCATGGGGCTAGTTTGCCAAGACTACTGGCCCAGTGTGATCCAGGCCTTGTGCTGATGGCACTTGCAATCCTTCAGCCCAAGGCTTGGGCTGCAGCGGTGCCCAGGCCACCAGCACAAATGGCTGGAGCCCCTGAACGCAAAAGGAGTGCAGATCCCATTCCAGAGCAGGTGGGTCAACAGAGGAGGTGCTCCCAGGAAGGATCAGGCTGGGAGGCATGTCAAGGGTGTGCCTCAGTGACAGTGGTGGTGCCAGGATGCTAAGCCCCAGACTGGGTCGAATGCAGGTGCTTGGATCTACTCAGATCTATGACAGCAGCAAAGCTGGTTTCTTAAAAGCCAGAGAAGTTTAAAATGTAGAAGGAAAAAGATCAAAAGACGCAAAATGGATACTTGATTAGAGAGACGCACAGTCCAATTCCATCCTCTGCCACTCTAAAAGATGGAGGTGCACACTGCATGCTCTGGGGGGGGACCTTGAGGTTTCTGGTGGTGCACACACACGGTCACCAATCATTCACGCTGGTGGCTCCATTGCATGCACTGTCACTGCTTCTGTAGTGGAGAGGGATTCCAGTGGTGGAACACTTGCTCCATCAACAGAAGGTGCCCATAAGATTAGGCCTTAGGGCTGCATGGCTATTCACATTGACCTGGAATTAAGCCCCATTGAACACGATGAGGAGACATGTATACGGTGGCAAAATAAAGAATCATAGAATCTTAGAGCTGGAAAGGACCTAAAGGGTCATCTAGCCCAAATCCCTGCCTGGAAGCAGGAAATCCGCTTAGAGCATCTCCAAAATAAAACAAAACCAGTTTTTAATGAAACAATCCCTGCACTATAAGGGGATTTGTTTGTCACTTTATACCCTTGAAGGTCATCAAGGTATGAGCAAAGGGCTCTTCCATGATAGAAACAAAACACGCTACCTCTCAAGCCAGCCTTCCCTTCTCAGGAGTTGGGGAACTGAGGCTCCACTTTCCTCATTGGCTTGTTCCATGAGAAGATAATGTCATCCTGTTCAACCACCCATAGACTATGGGAAGATGAGTGGACACATTCAGCGGGCCAGGTGACCAGATCCCTTCTGACTTTTGTTCAGAAGGAACTAGTGTGATAGGGTTATATTATTTTCCATCTCTTTTTCTTGTTGGGCCATCAAAAGATGTTACCAGGAATTCCTTGCCTGTAACTGGGCATAGCGAGAGCTAGAAAGTTCAAAAAAGCAGAGCTGCATGTGGGCCCATCAACCTGATTTTAAGCACGAGTAAGGGCTATGCAAAGAGCATGAAGCATTCCCATTCACCATACTGAATATGAACCAGAGCCTAAGACTACATGATTGTCTCCTTTCAGCCTAATTCCGAAGAACTTCCAGCATCCCCTTGCCATGAAGTTTGCCAGCTTCGAAATCGAGAAAGATGTCAACCTCTTGAGAAACAAGACATTGAATTTTTTATTTATTGAAAATGCTAACAATGCCAGGGGCTCCTGTTCTGGAACTATGGGTCTCCTTTTCCCAGATCAGGGGCATCCCCTTAATTACATCTGTAGCAAGGAAAATGAGATCATTGTCGTCATTGGGGGGCTCATTCCTCAAAATTTGAAGCTGATGCCTCACATCTTAAATATCTACAGGATCCCACAGGTATGTATCTTTCATAATCAGGAGAGAGGTACAGCCACTAGGATTGCTAGGAGAGCAGACAATCTGGGCTACAACAAGTGGAGACAGAAAACTCTGCTCTGCGCATTTAGCGCATAGCTTGGAGTTAAATGTTTGTTTCCGCACTGTCCAATGAACACTCGAGACAACAGATATGGAAGAAAGGGCCATTTTATTGTACATTAGCAAGAGAAGCAGAGGCTGAGACCTGGAGTATCCGAGTCAGCGAAAGCCCCTGTGGTGCGGGGAAGGACCTCTGGGCGGTACCAGAAACTTCTGCCCCCAGGCGGGCATGCACCCGACTCCGAGTCGCGCCCCGCTGCTGGGACAGCATGTCTCATCCATGTCTATCCCTTAAGGGGAAGGCAGCCGGACCGCAGACTGCGCCACCTCGAGCCGCTGAGACTCTGAGGAGTGCCCCGTGATCCCGGCCAGGGCCCCCTCTAAGTCCTCATGCCGCCAAGCCCCTGAGGACTGAAATAGGGTTCTGCCCTGCCTATGCCGCCTGAAGGTGCATGCCAGAGTCCCATTCATGCCTCCTAACCCGCACCACCTGCCACAAGGAGGGGTCAGCCTAGTGCTTGACCCCCCACTCCCAAACATGGGAAGAAGCAACTTAAGGCTGCCCTGCAGGTCCTTAAAAAAGATGTCTGCACCTTCCTCCGACAAATGAACACCGTTGCCCCTGTACATGTAAGGTAGTGAGAACACAAACACAGGATGCATGACCACCCTGCCACCAGCGCGAGACACCAAGTTGCCAGTGCTCCTGGTAACTTTCCTGCACATCCTCTCAACCTTAGCGCAGCAGAAAGCCCCCCGCCACACATGACGCTGCAAGAAATCCGACCAAACCAAGGTGGTCTCCGGTAGCCAACCCATAAGGGTGGTGATGTCCTCATGAGCTCTGTTCATCAGAGACAGACTGGACATCCTGCAAAGGTCATTTTCTCCCAGGTGGAGCACCAAAATGTCCGGTGGGGGGTTCACATTCAGGAACTCCATCAATGCGGGCAGCAGCTGGCCCCATCTCATGCCCCTCTTGGCTAAGCAAGCAACCTGCACTGCCGGGCTGAGGCCCAGATTCGCTCCGAGGGGGGTAGCAGCCGCCCTCTTGCGGGCCCAAAAGATAATGGAGTGGCCGCAGATTAACACGCGTATCGGGCTATCATTGCGTCCTACAAGATGAAAACAGAGATGTTATTGCAAGGTATCCACTTTTACGCTGCTCCCCCCACAGATGGGGTACGCCCGGATGCTATATGCATCATTTGTGCACGTAGCACCTGTAGGTTGACGAACACCAATGACCGATCCTTTGTATGTCCTCCCTTGACAGCCCTAATGCAGCTGCTGCAGAGGCTGCGCCAATGCGAAGGGAATGTAAGCCAAACTCCCTAGGCTGCAGCCCTAAAACCCCCAGCACTCATGAGAAAATTGCCCGAAACTGGAACAGCGTGAGAGGAGAACCATCTCTATGCTGGAACAGTGCCCCTGAACGCTCCCCCGAGAGTGCAAAATACTCCCTTAACGCTGCAACTGGGCACAATGGCATTCCTACCACCTCCTTAAGGGTCACCGAGCAACCGATGCCCCTTTGATCTGTCTTAGACCGTCTTATGTTAATTGAGACTCCTCCGGGTACCCAGGTTAGGTCCTCCCTCCGGAGGGCCCGCGCAGATTGATCAGTCTTGCTTTTTGCCAGGAACTCGCTGGGACGAAAAGCGCCAAAGAAGGCTGTAAGCAATGCGGCCCTGAAAAGTTGAACCTCACATGGTGACGAACAAAGGGTCGTGAAGGTCCCTACTATACCCCTGAGCAACTCTGGCGTGATGGGGCGCCTGTGGTCCCAGACGGGGGTGTTTTCCTAGCGAAGCCCTCTAACATCCTCCGCACTCTGAAGTCTTGAGTGAAATCAGGGTAGCCCCTGTTTTTGAAACAAAAGCTATGGCAGACATGAAGCCCAGGAGGGAGCTAACCACCCTTCTAGACCGCTGCAGGTGGAGAAGGAAAAGCAGCAGGTGCTCAACCGGTGCCGGCCATAGGCTGGGCATGCCGGCTGGCAGTCTAAAATCAGCGAACTCCATTACCTTCCGGGAGTAGCCCCTCTGCGTGCTGGGCACCAGTGAGGCGCATATGACCTCGTTTACTTCTGTAAGCCAAGGGCCCAGAGCCAAGGAGGCATGTGGTCCGGGGATGGCGCCGCCCCAGGGACAAGTTCCCGAAATCAGTCCTCCTGAAATCGAGACAAAGCATCCGCGATGCAATTCTCAACCCCTGGAACGTGCTGAGCTACAAAAAGAGCATTGATGCGCAAGCATTGCAAGACAAACTGACGCACAAGCCTCATGACCCGGGGGATTTGGAAGACATTGAGTTCACTACTGCCACCACTGCCTGGTTGTCGCACCAAAAATGCACCGAGGCGTTCTGGAACTCACCAGCCCAGATGTGCACCGCCACCACTATCGGGAAAAGCTCCAGGAAAGTAAGGTCGGCCGTGATGCCGACCTGTGCCCAGCTCTGCGGCCACGGCGTGGCGCACCATCGGCCACGGAAAAAGATGCCAAAACCAAAACCTCCCGCTGCGTCTGAGTGCACCTGCAAGTCAGCCTTGAGCAGTTGCTCAGAACACCAAAATGAGACCCCGTTGAATTCCTCCAGGAAATGGAGCCAGACAACCATGTCTTCCTGCATGGCCGTTGTGACCCGCACCCTGTGGTGAGTCGAGCGCAACCCCGCCATGGCCTCGCACAATCTACGCAGGAAAGCCCTCCCTGGCGCGACCACCCTGCAAGCAAAATTCAGGTGCCCTACCAGCGCCTGCAACTCCCGCAGCGTAACCTTCTTCGCTTGTATAACCGCCTGCAATCTGGACACCAGCGCTGTCAACTTGTCACTTGGGAGCCTGCTTGCCGCCGCCACCGAGTCAAGCTCGATGCCCAGAAAGGTCATGCGGGAAGAGGGGCCCTTCATCTTGTTCCGCGCCAGTGGGACCCCTAAATCGCGCGTCAGGGCCTCAAAAGTGGTGAGCAGCCTCTGACACTGACCTGTGCCCGCTGGGCCCATAAAAATAAAGTCATCGAGATAATGCGTGGTAGTTCGCGCTCCGCACCGCTTCCGGAGGGCCCACTCCAGCATTGTACTAAAGCGTTCGAAAGTGGCACAACTCAGCGAACACCCCATTGGGAGTGACCGATCCAGATATAACTGGCCCTGGAAGGCAAAGCCCAGCAGGCAAAAATATGCAGGATGCACCAGAAGCAGGCGGAAAGCGGACTCGATATCACATTTAGCCATCAGCGCACCTAGGCCGCAGCATCTCAATATGCGTACTGCTTGGTCAATAGACGTGTAGTAGACCGTGCAGTACTGGTTGGGGATTCCGTCATTCACCGATGTCCCTTTGGGATAGGACAAATGGTGAATGAGGTGGTATTCCCCTGGGGCCTTCTTAGGCACCACCCCCAGCGGAGAAACCTTAAGGTCAGGCAAAGGGGGAGTAGGAAAAGGGCCCAAAACTCGCCCTAAACCCACCTCCTTGGCAATCTTCCTCTGGACTATGTCCTCCATGCCCGTGACTGACTTCAGGTTTTGAGCTAAGCTCACACCCTTGGGATGTGGTGAGTGTATACGGAAACCCTGATTGAAACCCTCCCACAAGAATTCCGCTGCAGCGCGATCAGGGTATTCGCGCAGCAGCTCAGCCAACATCGGCAGCTTAATCGGACTTGGCCCCTTTGGTAGTGGAAGTGTCACCTGCCCCACCTCCCTTCTTCTGCCCTGAGCCTCGGCGCCTAGATCTCCTGTTGCGGTAACCCCTCGGGCATGAGGTGATCGGGTGGCCTGCACCGCACAGTCCACAGTTGTGTAGGAAGGTACAACTGGATCTGGGACAATAACCTGACGATGCATATTCATAGCAAGCACGCGGGGGTTGAACCCATCGGCCCGGCGTTCCCGCCTGCGGCGGCCCTGCTGGGCGTGAATTGCTGCTCCTGGCAATCAGGTGGCCGCTATCTGAACGCTCTCCCACGGCAGCACCTCCCGCCATCACAAGTTGCATCCACAACTCAGAGTTCGTCCTTTCCCACGAAAGCTGGGGATTATTTCCCATGCACATGCGGAATTGCTCATCATATGCCAACCAACCTGATCCCGAGTATCCCCGAAAGGCCCTGTGAATCAAGTCCAGGTACTTTGCCAGTGCCGGGCCTTTGGATAGATCTCTCTGCAGTACTACCCCCATGTAGATGGTAAACTCTGCTAGCCAATTAGTCCAATTCCGATCGATTTTAGGCTTATGCACTATCTGATGTTCCCTATTGCACTCCCCTGGCCTGATCTCAGGCTCTGGCTTCCTGTGGAGAAGGCTGAAGAGGTCCACATACTCACCCTTCCATATCTTTTCTTTAACTGCCGGGGCCAGATGATCCCCAAGTGGAAGGGCCTCCTCCCCATATGGCATAGGGGGAAGGGGGGGAGCCCCTTGAACTGCCGCCTTGGAAGCTGGTGACGATAGCGGCCATGCACCAGCTGCCAGCCCAGCCCCGCTCTGCACAGGCAGCCCAGCATGCCAGGCTTGGGCTGTATTGGCCAGCTGTGGCGCTGAGTAAGCCTCACCTTGCACCTGAGGGAGCTTGCCTGGCATTGCAACCCCCGCAGCCAGCTGCGCGCTCACACCTAGGGCGCTGTCCTGTGCCTGAAAGGGGCCCGGATGCAACACCGCCCCTGCCTGTTGGGTAAGAACAGCTGGCGCCGTACCACCTTGCTGATATGCAGCCTGCTGGGCAGTCCCTCCCTGTGGGGAGGCAGGCTGTCTGCCCTCCAGCAGTTGCGTAGATACTGACAAGCAGCGGGGCTGTGTAGTCTCCACCACGGCCAGGACGAGTGCAGGCTGAGGCAATCCTGGTTGCCCTTCTGGGCCGTCCAATACAGACCCTGGACGCCCACATTGGTTGTGCAGGACAGGGTAACCTCCCCAGACTTCAGCAATTCCCGCCAAGCCTCTCCCTTCATACTCACCCATGTTGGCCTGGGCCCCCATGTTGGGACTGGGCACTGCAACAGAAGCGGATGGAGCCACTGCTGCATCGCTGTCTGCAGAGGCCTCTGGCAATTCCCCCGCCGGAGTCAAAGCTGGGCCTATGGCAGGCCTCTCATCCTCAGCCAGCGTCGCCGCCGCCACCGGCCTGCAGCCCTCCAAAACTGTAAGCCTGCCCAAAATCCCTTGCAGGATATCGGACAGGGAGGAGCACGCCCACTTCTCAGGCGGGGCATTGACCCCCACTGGGGGAGTAACTGATGAAGGCACCATCTCCCCTTGCAATGCCATGACCTGTGCAGCTATGTTATCCAGGCCTGTCGTGGGGACCACCTGCCCCGCCGTAGAAGCCCCCGTGCTCCCAGCAGGCAATGCGGCAGCGGGCACCTTGTGGTTGGCTCTACACTGGGACCTATGCATGTTGAAGAGAGATTTGAGCAAAGAAACAAAGGGCTAACCTTGCAAGCCAAAAGTCTGCTGAAAAGTCCCAACTGCTGCTATTCGCAAGTACGCTGGAAAGCACTACTGATGCTATTCCCACAGTGCCCACTTGCACAAAGAGGAAGAGGGCTGGGTCTCGTCCCCTTTTAAAGGACCACCATAGCTGCCCGACCCAGCCCCTTTGTCTCCCCCTTGGGGAGGGACTCTCGTGTGCTGGCCAGGAAAAACAAACTCCGACCACCTCTTTAAAGGGGGCGATCGGGATAATCAAGTGTTGTGTGAGAATGTCAAAACCTGATTAAGTTTTTTAAAAGCCACTTTAAGGAGGGAATAAATTGTACTGAATTAGCAGCAAATCTATGTGGGCAAAATATTTTCTCCAATTCCTTACCTTGAGGAGGCCTCCATGAAAGCCCCACATTGCAGGATGTAGTGCATAATCCAATGACAGCTGAATCAAAGCTGGAAAGTTGGACAGGATTGGGTCCTGAGAGCCCAAGCCTATGCCTGTCTACTCAGAAGTAAGTCCCATGATAGTCAATGACACTTGCTCCCAGGAAAGTGCAGAAAGGATTGTAGGCTGAAAGACTAATCCTAATCCTCTTGGTCATCCTGCCCAAAACACTACACCCAAAATTGAGACTTCCACAGGCAGGAGGTCTGGTCTAGAGGGTAGAGCCTCCATCTGCCTGAAAATAACATCCACAAGGTCGCCAGTTCTAGGCCACTGGCACCGTGCGACCTTGAAGCAGCTGACAAGCTAAAGCCGAGCTATTTCCATCTGCTATGAGCGTGGGAGGATGGAGACCAGAATGTGAAGCCAGATCAGAATGAAACACCTTGAATGTAGTGGTTCTTGAAAGAAAGAACCTTCTTTCAAATTGTAAAAATCACTATTTAATAAGAGATTTAAATAAAGCCTGCCTATGTAAACTGCCTTGAATAAAGTCTTGAATAAAGACAAAGAAAGGCGGTATATAAATACCTGTTGTTGTTGTTGTTGTTGTTGTTGTTGTTGTTGTTGTTGTTGTTGTTGTTGTTGTTGTTGTTATTATTATTTTCCATACAGGATAAAGTACAAAAAGATCTACTATATAACCTGCCAGGCATGTGAGAGAGGACCTTTTTATTTAGGAATAATGGGAGATGTTTGTCTGCCCTAAAAAGCTCATTGCCTTTCCCCTTAGCTCAATTATGGCTTCTTTGACTCTGCATTGAGTGACAGAACTCAGTTCCCTTCTCTGTACCAGATGGTCCCAAATGCAAGATCTCAGTACACTGGGATTGTTCAACTGATTAGACATTTCAGACAATGACACTGGAGAAACATTTCTGAGGACTCTCATTCCCAGGCTCCTCCAAAACAACATTTGTGTGGCTTTTACAGAAGTTCTTTCAGGACTAAAGACGTTTGTGGAAGAGAACCAACCCTTTTATGACCATTTAGAAGGAGTAAGATCTATTGTCTCTATGTCCAGGAGCAACGTGATTGTTGTTCATGGAGATTTACTATCTATGGAGAGTTTGAAAGTGATTCTAGCATTTTATGAAAATGCAAAGCAAGACCCAACAGAGAAGGTTTGGATCATGACATCTCAGTGGGATTTTGCAACTGTATTAAACCCGCTTTTATTCACACCCATATCCTTAAGTGGTACCTTATCATTCACACTCCACACAAAGGACGTGCCTGGATATGAAGACTTCCTTAAGGCAATAAATCCACATCAGCCTGTGTTTTCTTTCTTATATAATTTTTGGTCAATTGCATTTCGGTGTTCACTCCCCACGTTCAACTGGTACCTACCAAACACAGGGAACTGCACTGGGGAGGAGAAGCTGAGCAGTCTCCCCAGTTCCAGATTTGAAATGAAAATGTCTGGTGAGAACTAAAATATCTACAATGCTGTTCATGCCGTAGCACATGCTCTCCATTCCATGTACTCTTCAATATCCAAGCATCAGTTAAAGGGAACTGGAGGCACAGGGGATGTTTGGGCTGTTCAGCCATGGCAGGTAGGATTTTCCTGTAAGCCTCTACTGTGTATGGTCTCCCCTGCATTCCCATGGATGGACTTGGATCCACTCTTGCAATGCAACTGGACTGAGCGAGAAGTGAGACAATATTTTCACTTTAGTTTGTCTAAGCCCAAGTCCTTTCCATTTGGAAAGGGACTTAATTTAGAGGAGCAATAGATTGAAGGTTTACTATTGGGGTTATTAAATGAATTGTGAATTCTGGTGGAAATGGGGACTGGGAATAGGAGGAGGGGGTGAGAATAACTCTGAGAAAGTTTAACTATGTAAAGTTTATAATCATCACATACAAAAAAAATGTTCTTGTGGGTTTTGCTTGCATGCAGTCTTTTCAGGAAATGTTCACAGTATTTATTTTCTGGCCCTGATTATTATTTATTTCATGTCATGACTACTACTGAAAATAATTTTCTCATATACAGGGGGAGGTGTCAAAAATGTATGGGCCCCGGGTGTCCAATGACCTAGCCATGCGCCTGCATGTATAATCAGAGTCTCTTCATTGCCAGAAGGTCAAGGTCGCAGATTCCAATGATTTCAAAAGAACTTCTACTCAACTGTTCACCCCTGAGTATTATTTTTCTCCAATCAGCTTCACCACTTTCCGAGAAACGTTCGCTTCAACAATAGTGCGGGCGAAGAAATATTCTTTGATAAAAATGGGGAACTGGCAACAGGTTTTGATATTGTCAACACCATCACAATCCACAATCTGTTTTGCAGCACCAAATGCCTTGCAGACATTTGAAAAGCTTTCTCAATGCAATCATCTTCCTGGTAATTATCTAAATCACTGCCTTCCATTAGATACGTCCCAGGGATAATCTGAAGCCACCTTCAAAATTCATAACAAAAACAGTGGACTGTATCTCGGGAGCTGAGGATAAAATGATCATTTAAGCTTTTGAAAAGCCAGCTACACGAGGCAGGTGTAGGGTATTCACTGCATACAGCCAGGTGTCTGTCGCTTGAGTATGAAGACCTCATGTGAGAAACTTGGCAGTGGGGATTTGCTCAGCCCCTCTATGGTCATTTCTCCTCGTGACTGATGATTATGTTCATGGTGCCTCGTGTATGGAAGTCACTGGAAATTGTTTGAATGCTGTGGCGCTGAGGTTCAGACATGCTGCTGTTCAGATTGTCAACAGTGCTGCTGCTACTGCTGCAGCTGCCTTATGGTGTCAGCAACAACTGCCACTCCAGGGGGGGTTGGCAGAAGAGCAGCTATCAGTCTCCGGACATAACTATTGCTGTCTTTGCCTCTCTCGCAATTGTTGAGCAGAAAGATCTCTCTTTTAAAGAAACTCCAGATGTGTCTTCCCTGGAAGGAAAGTAAGTTGGGTTGTGGTTTGGATTAAAATTCAGTGTTGTAAATATAGAAAAATTACTCAGGATTATGTACTTTGGGACTGGTGGCAATAGGGGCAGAAGTGGTGGCATGAAGTTCAAGTTCACAAATGCAAAAAGACCCCAGCAACTAGAGAACTGGAATGTCCAGATGAACACTAAATATTGTTATTGTTGTTGTTGTTATTAACACTAGGCTAGAACTCCTTTCGATGAGCCATGCTCATTATCCTTGTGTGGAGAAGTTTTTTTGCAGGAAGGAACATAACATTTGGTTATGTGAGCTGCAGCCGGTGCTCTAAAGTAGTTTTGCTAGTGGGTCTGCTTTTAAAGACAAGTGGAAAAGGAACTCACATGGAGGAATGCTAATAGGCATGCAGGTTTGAGTGTGGTGGTCAATGGCACAACTTAGTGGAATGACACACAAGAGCTACAGGGCACAATGGTGACCGTGTAACAAAAGATCACTTTTATTGTGGGGATAATAATGCAACAGCAAAAATGTGCAGTCAATATACAAAGCAAT
The DNA here is from genome assembly GCF_035046505.1 of Tiliqua scincoides. NCBI lineage: Eukaryota > Metazoa > Chordata > Lepidosauria > Squamata > Scincidae > Tiliqua > Tiliqua scincoides. Next base: position 138,864,759 of record NC_089825.1, on the reverse strand, counting down.
ACAGTGTATCGGATATTTTCAACCTTTTTCAGCTCATGGCACAGTGTCAGGGGTGTAAAATTGTAAAGGCTCACCATGGGATCTTGGACAAGGCACACCCAGCTGCCAGTCAGAGTGCCCACATCACCCAATGGCCTAATAAATGACCCTCCCCAAATGTCCATGGCACACATGCAGATCATGCGTGGCACACCAATGTGCCAATCACACGGGCTGAAAATCGCTGCAATGTATTAACTACTCACTCATACAACTCGGCATCATCATAAGCAGTTGCTAGGGTTGCAATCCTATAAACACTTACCACATGTTCCTATCATATGTTGAATCCTTGGGGCTGATCTCAGGCCTCCCCCTTAAAAGATTCCAACCTAGACAAGAGTCCTGGACTCTGACCCAGTGTGATCAGTGTGATCCCAGTACTGACCCAGTGTGATCTGGACCTTGTGCTGACTGCACTTCAGCCCAATCCTTCAGCCCAAGGCTTGGGCTGCAGTGGTGCACAGACCCCCAGCACAAATGGCTGGAGCCCCTGAACGCGGAAGGAGTGCAGATCCCATTCCAGAGCAGGTGGGTCAACAGAGGAGGTGCTCCCAGGAAGGATCAGGCTGGGAGGCATGTCAAGGGTGTGCCTCAGTGACAGTGGTGGTGCCAGGATGCTAAGCCCCAGACTGGGTCGAATGCAGGTGCTTGGATCTACTCAGATCTATGACAGCAGCAAAGCTGGTTTCTTAAAAGCCAGAGAAGTTTAAAATGTAGAAGGAAAAAGATCAAAAGACGCAAAATGGATACTTGATTAGAGAGACGCACAGTCCAATCCCATCCTCTGCCACTCTAAAAGATGGAGGTGCACACTGCATGCTCTGGGGGGGGACCTTGAGGTTTCTGGTGGTGCACACACACGGTCACCAATCATTCACGCTGGTGGCTCCATTGCATGCACTGTCACTGCTTCTGTAGTGGAGAGGGATTCCAGTGGTGGAACACTTGCTCCATCAACAGAAGGTGCCCATAAGATTAGGCCTTAGGGCTGCATGGCTATTCACATTGACCTGGAATTAAGCCCCATTGAACATGATGAGGAGACATGTATACGGTGGCAAAATAAAGAATCATAGAATCTTAGAGCTGGAAAGGACCTAAAGGGTCATCTAGCCCAAACCCCTGCCTGGAAGCAGGAAATCCGCTTAGAGCATCTCCAAAATAAAACAAAACCAGTTTTTAATGAAACATTCCCCGCACTATAAGGGGATCTGTTTGTCACTTTCAACCCTTGAAGGTCATCAAGGTATGAGCAAAGTGCTCTTCCATGACAGAAACAAAACACGCTACCTCTCAAGCCAGCCTTCCCTTCTCAGGAGTTGGGGAACTGAGGCTCCACTTTCCTCATTGGCTTATTCCAGGAGAAGAAAATGTCATACTATTCAACCACCCATAGAATATGGGAAGATGAGTGGAGACATCCAGCGGGCCAGGTGACCAGATCCCTTCGGACTTCTGTTCAGAAGGAACTAGTGTGATAGGGTTATATTATTTTCCATCTCTTTTTCTTGTTGGGCCATCAAAAGATGTTACCAGGAATTCCTTGCCTGTAACTGGGCATAGCGAGAGCTAGAAGGTTCATAAAAGCAGAGCTTCATGTGGGCCCATCAACCTGATTTTAAGCACAAGTTAGGGCTATGCAAAGCGCATGAAACATTTCCATTCACCTTACTGAATATGAACCAGAGCCTAAGACTACATGATGGTCTCATTTCAGCATAGTTCCGAAGTACTTCCAGCGTCTCTTTGCCATGAAGTTTGCCAGTTTCGAAATCGAGAAAGATGTCAACCTCTTGACTAACAAGACATTGAATTTTTTACCGATTGAAAACGCTAACAATGCCGGGGGGTCCTGTTTTGGAACTATGCGTCTCCTTTTCACAGATCAGGGGCATCCCCTTAATTACATCTGTAGCAAGGAAAAGGAACTCATTGTCATCATTGGGGGGCTCATTCCTCAAAATTTGAAGCTGATGCCTCACATCTTAAATATCTACAGGATCCCACAGGTATGTATGATTCATAATCAGGAGAGAGGTATGGCCACTATTATTGCTAGGAGAGCAGACAATCTGGGTTACAACAAGTGCGGACAGAAGACTCTGCTCTGCCCATTTAGCGCATAGCTTGGAGTCAAATGTTAATCAAGTGTTGTGTGAGAATGTCAAAACCTGATTACATTTTTTAAAAACCACTTTAAGGAGGGAATAAATTGTACTGCATTAGAAGCAAATCTATGTGGGCAAAATATTTTCTCCAATACCTTACCTTAAGGAGGCCTCCATGAAAGCCCCACATTGCAGGATGCAGTGCATAATTCAATGACAGCTGAATCAAAACTAGAAAGTTGGACAGCATTGGGTCCTGAGAGCCCATACCCATGCCTGTCTACTCAGAAGTTAGTCCCATGATAGTCAATGACACTTGCTCCCAGGAAAGTGCGGAAAGGATTGTAGGCTTAATGACTAATCCTAATCCTAATCCTCTTGGTCATCCTGCCCAAAACACTACACCCCAGAAAACTGAGACTTCCACATTTTCCGTACAGGATAAAGTACAAAAAGATCTACTATATAACCTGCCAGGCATGTGAGAGAGGACATTTTTATTTAGGAATAATGGGAGATATTTGTCTACCCTAAGAAGCTCCTTGTCTTTCCCCTTAGCTCAATTATGGCTTCCTTGACTCTTCACTGAGTGACAGAACTCAGTTCCCTTCTCTCTACCAGATGGTCCCAAATGCAAGATCTCAGTACACTGGGATTGTTCGACTGATTAGACATTTCAAATGGAACTGGATTGGCCTCCTCGTTTCAGACAATGACACTGGAGAAACATTTCTGAGGACTCTCATTCCCAGGCTCCTCCAAAACAACATTTGTGTGGCTTTTACAGAAGTTCTTTCAGGACCAAAGACATATGTGGAAGGGAACCAACCCTTTCATGACCATTTACTAGGAGTAAGATCTATTGTCTCTATGTCCAGGAGCAACGTGATTGTTGTTCATGGAGATTCACGATCTATGGAGAGTTTGCGATTGGTTCTAGCAGTGTATGAAAATGGAGAGCAAGACCCAACAGAGAAGGTTTGGATCATGACATCTCAGTGGGATTTTGCAACAGTATTAAACCCGCTTTTATTCACACCCAAATCCTTCAATGGTACCTTGTCCTTCACACCCCACACAAAGGACATGCCTGGATATGAAGACTTCCTTAAGGCAATAAATCCACATCAACCTGCGTTTTCTTTCTTATATAAATTTTGGTCCATTGCATTTTGGTGTTCATTCCCCAAGTTCAACAGGTATCTACCAAACACAGGGAACTGCACTGGGGAGGAGAAGCTGAGCAGTCTCCCCAGTTCTATATTTGAAATGAAAATGTCTGGTGAGAGCTACGGTATCTACAATGCTGCTCATGCTGTAGCACATGCTCTGCATTCCATGTACTCTTCAATATCCAAGCATCAATTAAAGGGAAATGGAGGCACAGGGGATGTTTGGGCTGTTCAACCATGGAAGGTAGGATTTTCCTGTAAGCCTCTACTGTGTACGGTCTCCCCTGCATTCCCATGGATGGACTTGGATCCACTCTTGCAATGCAACTGGACTGAGCTAGAAGTGAGACAATATTTTCACTTTAGTTTGTCTAAGCCCGAGTCCTTTCCATTTGGAAAGGGACTTAATTTAGAGGAGCAATAGATTGAAGGATTACTGTTGGGGTTATTAAATGTATTGTGAATTCTGGTGGAAATGGGGACTGGGAATAGGAGGAGGGGGTGAGAATAACTCTCAGAAAGTTTAAGTATGTAAAGTGTATAATCATCACATACAAAAAAAAGTTCTCGTGGGTTTTGCTTGCATGCAGTCTTTCAGGAAATGTTCACAGTATTTATTTTCTGGCCATGAATATTATTCATTTCATATCATGACTACTACTGAAAATAATTTTCTCATATACAGGGGGAGGTGTCAAAAATGTATGGGCCCCAGGTGTCCAATGACCTAGCCATGCGCCTCCATGCATAATCAGAGTCTCTTCATTGCCAGAAGGTCAAGGTCGCAGATTCCAGTGATTTCAAAAGAACTTCTACTCAACTGTTTACCCCTGAGTATTATTTTTCTTTTTCTCCAATCAGCTTCACCACTTTCTGAGAAACGTTCACTTCAACAATAGTGCGGGCGAAGAAATATTATTTGATAAAAATGGGGAACTGGCAACAGGTTTTGATATTGTCAACACCATCACATTCCACCATCTGTCTTTCCAAAGAATCAGGGTGGGAAAGGTGGACCCCTGGGCTCCTGAAGGAGAAGAGTTTGCCGTTAATGGAAGCGCCATTGTGTGGAATCAGAAGTTTGAGCAGGTGGAAGGATCTTGTATGTATTTCCTGAGCTATAGTTCCATAATTGCAGAAGAACATGGAAGTACTCTTCAGCAGATGTCTGGGAATTCATATTCCTGTGTATGCTGCACTTACTCTGAAGCAAGCCCTATGGCTTTAACTTCTGTGGTTATCATAACAGTAATGCAAGAATAACACAGACAAATGGGGCAGACTTGCTATAATGAATAACATTAGAATAGGATGTAGAATAGGATGAATAACCATGGATAATACATGCAAAGCTCATGTATGCCCAGGCATATGTTATCCGTGCTCTTTTGTCTTTGTGTTTATCCATATCTTCCTATGAATTGTGAGGCTAAATTGAATATGGTGAAGAGGTGGTACGTACGGGATGTAACCATGGAAGGAAAACATCTGGATTCATACATAGAACAATATTGTAAAGACACTTATTGGTTCTACAGCCTGCCTACATAAACCACCTTGAGTAATATCTGGCAAGAAACATATATAAATATAGAAGTAAATCAATCAGAATATGAGGTCAGAGGAGCACATGTCAAATATAGATGTGACTTATATGTCATTACTGTATTCTCGTGCAAAACAAACCAAACATTATAACAATGAGAAAACAGTTGATTTCCATATTAAACCACTTTCCTTTGGATTTTTGGAAGATGCTGCCTCAATCGACATGTACTGAGAGCTGCCATCCTGGAAAGACAAAGGTGGTACGCCAGGGGGAGCAGATCTGTTGGTATGACTGTGCTCAGTGCTCTGAAGGGAGGATTTCCAGCCAGCTGGGTAAGTGAAGAAGGTGATGCTCCATCTAATCGGTGTTCCAGAAGTTGGTGGAAATGAGCTGCTCAAAGGTCTTCCAGCCCAATCTTTTCTTTCCCAGCACTCAGAGGAACTGTGGCGTCCAGGAACTTTTGTCCCCTTTCCCCGAGGAATGTTTCCCCGAGGAATGAGAAGCGATGGGGCTTCTCATGTTTGCACCAGCTATTTTGCTGGCACTGATGTGAGAACCTTCATGTCAAGCTATTAGGTTGGACACAGAGGATAGGGTCTGGCGGAGGCGGCCTCTGCCGCTCCCACACCCCTCCCACCCCATCTCTTCCCCCTTCCCTCGCTCAGAACTCCATCCCAAAACTGAAAGGCCATACCACTGTCTGGTGGTCCCACTTATCTCCATGCAGTCACATGGCATTCTTCATCCTGCACTACCTACTCCAAGGGTGCCGTAAATGTGCTTTACAACATGTTTACAGCACCCAGTGCCAGCACTGCAGCTCAGCACTGGTGCTAGGAACCTTTAGGATTGGACCCTAAGGGCCCAATCCTCAATTCATCATACTGATGCAGTCAGTAAAGCAACAATTCAGCAGAACATATGGCCCAGTCCTATGGGACTGTTATGACAGTGAGGCAGGTGTCTACTGTTGTCAAAGGCCCAGTGATGGCGTGAAGCTGGTGCCACCACTGGGCCAAACCAAGCATCTGCTTCAAAGCAGCTGCAGATCCGGAACCACATTGCTGCAGATGCCGGTAAGTCAGAAGTGGGTCATGTTGTGGATGAGGAGCGATCAGGTCAGGGGAGAGAGGAGGTGGATCCTGGTGGCAGCAACATGCACCAGGCTCTAATCCTTGAACCTTGCCTCGGAATACTCCCTGACTCTCCTCGGAAGCGCATCAGCAAAATGGAGGAGGAGACCAACAGGTAACTGGGCAGCCTATACACTACTCTGCTGACCGACTGTTCTCCGCCCATGAGAGCACACACTTCCTAAGCACAGCACAGCTTACCTTTGGGTAAAGCCTGATGCCAGTTTTACTGAGGGTTGACATTCAAAGGATACCTGGATGTGTTACATACATGGATGGATGCAAAGAAACATTTGAGTGAGTGATTTATTTTGTATGTATTCATTAGCACACTTCATCCTATGATTGCACTGCACTGTTGCCAGACAGGCTCAGGTGACGCAAGTACACTTGGAACTGTTGAATCCCTGCATGTTTCTTTTAGATGCAGATCACTGCAGTGACTGCCCAGAGGACCAGCATCCAAATGGGAACCAGGATCACTGTATTCCCAAAGCCATCACTTTTTTGTCCTATGAAGAGCCCTTGGGAATTGTTCTAGCTTCTTCTGCTCTGCTGCTCTCCACCATCACACTTGTGCTCATGCGGAGCTTCATTCAGCACAGGAACACCCCCATTGTCAAAGCCAACAACTGGAACATCACCTGTGCCCTGCTGTTCTCCCTGCTGTGTTGCTTCCTCTGCACATTTCTGTTCATTGGCCAGCCCAGAAAGGAATCCTGCATTCTCCGGCAGACCTTGTTTGCCATCACTTTCACTAGGGCTGTTTCTTCAGTGTTGGCCAAAACCCTCACTGTGGTCCTGGCCTTCATGGCCACCAGACCAGCCAACAGGATGAGGAAATGGTTAGGGAAGAGATTGGCCATGTCCGTCATTGTGGTGTGTTGTCTGATTCAAACTGGCCTCTGTGCAGCATGGCTGGCAGTGTACCCCCCCTTCCCAGAGCTTGACGCACACTCCCTGATAGGTCAGATCATAGTGCAGTGCAACGAAGGCTCTGCCTTCATGTTCTCCATTGTTCTGGGCTACATGGGATTTCTGGCCCTTGTCAGTTTTGTGGTGGCTTTTTTGGCCAGAAGACTGCCTGATACTTTCAATGAGGCCAAGCTGATCACCTTCAGCATGTTAGTCTTTTGCAGTGTTTGGGTGTCCTTTGTGCCAGCCTACCTGAGCACCAAGGGGAAATACATGGTGGCCGTGGAGGTCTTCTCCATCTTGGTCTCTAGTGCTGGATTGTTGGGTTTCATCTTTCTCCCCAAATTCTTCATTATTGTGTTGAGGCCCCAGCTGAACACCAAGGAGAACTTAGTAAGGAATAAGAATTTTGTTACCTGACTGAATTGCTTGAGTATCTTCGTCCATAGCATTGTGCATGAACCCCTTGAGATACGTCCATTGTTTTATAGAAACTCGTGTGACTTCCTTCTATATTCCCAACTGTTCCTCTTGGACATAATCCTGAGATTCATTTCAACTTTCACCAATCTGACATTTCAGGGTCCATCTAATTTCTCATTCCTTCCTTCTCCTCCAAAGTGCAATCATCTACTTTAGTTATCCTAAGCTGTTTGTAACTGCTCAAAAAGTAATAAATGATTATGATGATGGTGAACTGCTTCTTTAAATTGATTGATTGACAGCCTTCATGTTCTCCAGCACGAAGGAGAAATACATGGTGGTCATGGAGGTCTTCTCCATCTTGGTCTCTTGTGCTGGATTGTTGGGTTTCATCTTTCTCCCCAAATTAATAATAATAATAATAATAATAATAATAATAATAATAATAATAATAATAATAATAACTTTATTTCTACCCCGCCTTTCTCCCCGAAGGGATTCAAGGCGGCTTACAACATATTAAAAACAATTTAAAAGCAAATAAAAACATATTAACACATACTAAAAACAGCAGTCAGAGTAAAAATAGGTAAAAAGAGCATAGAGCAGCAGCAAGTCATAAAAGAATCAGGCCTGTAAAAAAAATATTAAAAGATGTTAAAAAATGTTAAAAGGCCAAGAACTCAGAAGGCCTGTTTAAACAGAAGGGTCTTCAGGCCTTGCCGAAAGGTCTCAAGAGAGGGAGCCATTCTTAAGTCAAGGGGAAGGGAGTTCCATAGCGTTGGTGCCACTACTGAGAAGGCCCTATTTCTTGCAGCCGCCCCACGTACCTCCCTAGGCGGCGGCACTTGTAAAAAGGCCTTCTCTGATGACCTGAGAGGGCGAGCCGGATTGTACGGGAGCAGGCGATCTCTAAGATACCCTGGTCCAGAGCAGTATAGGGCTTTAAAGGTCAATACCAGCATCTTGAATTGGGCCCGGAAACGAATGGGCAGCCAGTGCAGCCGCTGGAGAAGCGGACTGACAGGGTCGAACCGCCTACCTCCAGTAACCACACGGGCCGCCGCATTCTGCACTAGTTGCAATTTCCGAACCGTCTTCAAGGGCAGCCCCACATAGAGTGCGTTACAGTAATCTAATCTCGATGTCACTGAGGCATGGATCACCGTGGCCAGGTCTGCACGATCCAAGTACGGCCGCAGCTGGCGCACCAGCCGAAGCTGAGCGAAGGCCCCCCTAGCCACAGCCGCCACCTGGGAATCCAGGAGCAGCTGCGAGTCCAGGTGGACCCCCAAGCTGCGGACCTGCTCCTTCAGAGGGAGTGCAACCCCATTCAGGGCAAGCCGATAGTCCAGCACCTGCATCGAGGATTTCCTAACCAGGAGAGCCTCTGTCTTATCCGGATTTAATTTCAGCTTGTTAGCCCCAATCCAGATCCTCACTGCCTCCAGACAGCGCTCCAGGTCCTCAACCGCCACCCTGGAGTCTGGAGGAAAGGAGAGATAGAGTTGGGTGTCATCAGCATATTGATGGCACCCCACTCCAAACCCCCGGATGACCTCTCCCAGCGGTTTCATGTAGATGTTAAATAGCATGGGGGACAGAATTGAGCCCTGTAAATAAATTCTACATTATTGTGGTGAAATCTGAGCTGAACACCAGGGAGCAGATTATAAGGAAAAATAAATTGGGTACCTGACTGGCCTTCTATTTTCTTTTCATACTTCTCCTCACATTCAAGTTTGTGCCTTGCAATTTTGTGCAATATTAACTTGTATTATATTTGTATTGCATTTAGCAGGTTGAAACCAGTGAGAATAGATAATAAATGAGGGTGAATTGACTCATTTTCCTCCCAGATGCAGTAAAATATGTTCTCTGTTGATCCTTTCGGGAGATGAGAGGTAGATATGCTTCTGTCACGCACCTGACACTGACATCTGACCTGACAATAGAGAAAGAGTTTTCTATCCAGTAATGCAGGACGTTGAGATGGTGCAACATTTGTGTCATCACAATTTCACTTATGGCAGTGGATAGCTAAGTGGCACCCAGTTAGGACCAGGGATGAGTGATCATGGGCCCTCAGGTCACAAACGAAGGTGTCTTGATGAGCTCACTCCACAAAAGTTCTCATAGGATTCTAGGGGAAGGACAGGTCTAGATTCTGGGTCATAGGAAACTTGATGTATTTCCTGTGACATTGAGCTCCAGGTGACATTGAGCTCCATGGTTCATTCCTTCCCAGTCGGAAATGTGATGTTTTTGTTGACCAACAGCCTCAAAATCTCAATGAGTCATGGATGGCTCTTTTCCACCTGCTTTCTACACCAGTATAACATGTCTGTCAACACCCCCCCCCCCAAAGTTATCTTCAATACTCAGGTTATTCTGAATCCACTGAATTCCCCATGGGGGGGGGAGGGAACAGACACACAACCATTGGCTGCGAATCAGATAAACATGTTTTCTTTACCCTTGCAGATAGTCAAAAAAGTTCTGGTCTGCAATGACCTGTCCTGTAATCAAAATAATAAGGGGGCGATCGTTGGGGCCTCATCTTGGCAGCCATTAGGGGGACGCCTTGTGGCTGGGCACCATTTTAGGTCCCTGCCTCGTGGCGTGCCGCCATTTTGAAATTTTATAAAAAAATTTGGCTGGCGGCCATTTTGAGGGCTTTAACTGCCCTAGGGTTTTTGAATTGCAGAGTTGGGCGACTTCCAGTCAGCGGGCTCCAGTCACCTCGTAAAGGGCAGGAAACTGTGCTGCTGCAGCAGCGCTGCCACGACTGTCCTCTTTCCGGATTGTTCCCTTTCAACCCCCAGTAAAAAATTACAACACAGGGGGTGGTGGGCCCCTACTGGGATATTTCTTCACAGGGGGGTGGACATGGGGAAGAAAGCCCAGAAGTCGGGTGGCAAGGCTGCCAAAAAGGCAGTTCCAGCTTGGCCTCTCCCCTCCCCTCCCTCATCGTCGGATGAGGAGGATCAAATGGCAGAGTTGCGGGCTGTAATGGCTCGCTATGATGCACAAAAATAAGAGAAGGCCCTTCGCAAGGCAGGGCAGGGTGATGGGGGCTCCAGCTCCAGGGCAGTCCCCGTACCTCGCAGATCAGGTAGGATGAGTAAAGGGGCCTCTATCCCTCCCCAGCAGGTTCATGTTCTGGAGGATAAGCACATTACTGTCGAGGAGGGCGAAGCGCAGGATGGCAACACCCTAGAAGCGGAGGAGGTGGTGGTCCGTCCTGTTAAAAGGCCTCGGCCACAGGCTTATAGTGGCTGCGGTGGGCAAGGTGAGCGGTGGGTGGGCTTTGCTCACAATGCAGAGTTTGTGTGGGAAGACAAGGAAGGCATTCCTTGGCCACCTAGCCGGGCTGCACCAGATCAGCCCTGGTCTCCTTGGGGGCCTCCTTCCTTCTGGCAGGGGCCCAATTACCCCCAGTACCCCTGGGCCCTGGGTTGGACATATTCCTGTCCCAAATCTGGTCCCAGGGCCAGCAGGGCATCCCCCCCCCCAGTGTGGTCATTATCCTGCCATGGCTGACACAGAGTTGGACCAGCAGGATGTGGACTGGGGGGATGAGTCATTGGGATTGGTGGTGGAGAGGGAGAAGCCTACGGTTTCGTATGGTATCATCGCCATCCCTCTGGGCTCTCACCTCGCCATGTCGGTCAAGGAGAAGATATGGCGGGGTGACTTTGTGGACATGTTCAGTCTCCTTCACATTGAGCCTGAGCCTACCCCCAAAGTGGGAGACCCTGTGCATGACAAGGAAACCGTCAGGCAGAGGAAGATAGACAAGAATTGGACCAATTGGCTGAATGGGTTCATTGTCTATGCTGGGGTCACTGTCCAGTTGCACCCCAAAAAGGCGGGGAAACTATTCAAATACCTGGATATTATTCATCGCGCTTTGCGTGATCATGCTGGTGCGGCTTGGATGGCTTATGACCGTCAATTTCGCATCAGAGCCGCGCAGGACCCATCTTTGGACTGGACTATACCCCAGTGGGAACTCTGGGTGCAGTTAGTCCTGCCGGCTAGGGCAACGTTGGGGGATAGGGCGGATAGCGGGCATTTGATTGCTCGTTCCAGACCCGAGCAGCCTGCGGCACCTGAGGGTGTGCAGGGGGGTCAAACCCCTCGCGCTTGCTTCCAATTTAATGCCACGGGCAAATGCAACAGGCTGGGATGTTCGTTTTCCCATGGCTACCCCATGTGTGGGGCTGGGCATCCCATGGCAAAATGTCCACGGATCAGTGGACCACGGCAAGGTTTCCGCCCCTTCCATGGGAAAAAGCCGGGTGGTGGACCCTCAACTGGTGTTGGCAAAGGGCCCGACGTCAATTGAGATTCCCTCCTTGGTTTACTGGCTGCAATTTTATATGGATCGTTCTGCAGCCAGAGTATTGTTTGAGGGTTTTCAGCTTGGTTTCAAGATCCTAGCCCCGCCTCCAGTTAGCCCCACGTTCGCTCGCAACCTTCGGTCAGTGACTGGCATGGAGGAGGTGGTGCGAGGTAAAAATAGCCAAGGAGTTAGAAGCGGGTAGAGTAGCTGGACCGTTTGCGGTTCCTCAGTGGAGGAATTGCAGGTATCCCCCCTGGGTGTGGTGCCTAAAAAAGCCCAGGGCCAATTTAGACTGATTCACCACCTGTCCTTTCCGGAGGGTTCCTCCATAAATGACAGGATACTGACCTACCGGTGTTCAGTCAGATACACTTCTTTAGATGAGGTGGCTGCCTGCCTCAAGAAGTGTGGCCCTGGGGCCTTGATGGCCAAGGCAGATATTCAGTCTGCCTTTTGATTGCTTCTAGTGCACCCCCAGGATTTCTGCCAGACAATAGGGCGTTGCCAATGGGATGTTCAATTTCCTGTTCAGTTTTTGAGGCATCCAGTACATTTTTGGAATGGACTGTGCGTTTCAGAACTGGGTTACGATCCACTGCCCACTACTTTTTATGGGACCATCTGGGTCTGGCGTCTGTGCTCGGCTCCTGGGTGACTTTACAGCACTGTGTGAGCAGCTGGGGGTCCCCCTGGCACACGAGAAGACAGAGGGCCCCCCTTGGCAAGATCACCTTTCAGGTATCGAGTTGGACTCGGTTACACAGACCAACCGCCTGCCAAGGGACAAATTAGATAATCTGATAGGGATGTTGACTAGTGCCCTAGGGTCCAGCAAGTTAAAATTGTGGGAGTTTTTGAAAGATTTCAACAGGATCTCCCCCCCGGTTATGAATCTGGTTAGAGTCTTTGTCAAACAGTGTCTTGCTATCACCACTGTTTTATCAGCCAGACATGTGCCTGGGCTTGAAAATAGCATAGCCGACGCTCTCCCTCGATTTCAGGGGGAACGCTTTCGGCTGCTAGCCCCGAGGCCAGGCTGGATCAGGATCCCAGGCCCCCACGGCTGCTTTGGTTAGGTCACGGTTTGCCCCCACTGACAGAGTCCTTCAGTGGGGGGACTGTGTGTCACGGTCTGGGAGTTTATCCCTCCATAACGTACCAGTTAGGGCATGGGCAGTGGATTCAGTTGTAACAGGCTCTGAGCCGGTGTCTTTGTCCAGTATCTGTCAGGGAACAGTGCTGCTTAATGGCTCCTGCAGGGGTGGGCCCGCTATTCCACCACGAGGATCGTCCCCCCCTTCCCTTCTACCATTTTCGGGCCATTTTTTAAAAGAGCGCTGTCTCAATTAGGCCTGAGGCCTGAATTGTTTGGGCTGCATTCCTTTAGGATTGGGGCAGCATCCATTGCGGCCAGCATTGGTTTCTCCCCCCAGGGCATCAGGCGCATCGGTAGATGGCGCTCTGGTGCCTTTAAATACTACGTGCGTAAAGGTGCCGCCAGGGCTCCGTGTGCAACGCCAGTGGGTGCAATGTGTGCACTGCCAGGTTGGCACGATGTGTTAGAGCCATGTAGGCTCTGTTGGCAGTGCTCAGTGAGCGTGTGCCGCGTCAGTGTTGGCGAGATGTGTCAGAGCCGAGTAGGCTCTGTTGGCAGCGCTCAGTGAGCGTGTGCCGCGTCAGTGTTGGCGAGATGTGTCAGAGCCGAGTAGGCTCTGTTGGCAGCGCTCAGAGGGCGTGTGCCGCGCCAGTGTTGGCGAGATGGGTAGGTGGGGTGTCCTGTAAGTTTAGGTAAGGCGGACCAGGTCACTGACCATGACTGGCCATGGGGGTGAGCATTAGAGCAGAGGAAGGATTCCTCCTTTCTCTTGGCCTGTCCAGTGAGCTTATCTCACGATGTGCTTCTTTTTCCCACAGGTCTGCGAAGGAGCTGCCCAGCCAGGGTCTTGATCTGTGGACACTCCATAGTTTTTTGGGCTCGGAAGCATGCCAGGTCATCCAGTTTCGGCTCTCAGCTGGCGCTGGGTGATGTTGCACACATTGATTGGTTGGCCAAGAGGGGTATGTGTTGGGGCCAATTTTTCCTGGCCTTTTTGGAGTACATTGCTGTCAACCCCCTGCCGCAGGTAATCGTGGTACACTTGGGCGAAAATGACCTGGGTCAGAGGACGTCCATGTCCTTGAGGCTCCAGGCCCGCAAGGATTTTGACTCATTAGTCCATCGGTTTCCCAGGATCACTATCCTGTGGTCTGACATGCTGCCTAGGCGAGTTTGGCGGTGGGCGAGTTGTGTTAAAAGAATTGAGGTAGCACGCAAAAGGGTCAACGCTTACCTGGGCAGGGTCGTCACGGAGCTTGGATGAGCGGCTATCCATCATCCCAGTATTGGTTTTGAGGAGCCTGCTCTTTACCGTGGCGATGGAGTTCACCTTTCTCCTACGGTTTATGGGTGCTTTCTTTCAGAGTTGCAACAAGGCTTGAACCTCTTTTTGGGTGCAGGGAAGGTCAAGCGCTAGGTTGACCTCCCCTTGTGGCATTAGAAGTGTGGAGTGGGTAGACAGAAGACCTTCTCCGGCGTCCAATCTAAGCCAGCAAGGGCAGGGGTGAACCAGAACCGCTCTTTGGATGCTTGTCTGACTCGAGGAAGCAGGCTGGCTAGCCCCTGGTCTGAACTTTGGGGCCTTGCAGGGGTGACCTGAAGGCAGAGTAGTTTGGCTGGCTTACCCTCTTTGGGCGACAGTGAAAGGTGGGCTTAATAACAATTGAGCTACGCCTGGAGTTGGGTGGACGCCCGATGAGACTGGGGGACGTAGACGGCTAGGCCATTTCCCCCATTTAGAACCCCGCACTTAGTTTGGGTATTGTTTCCTATTTTGCCTTGTTGCGCTTGTTGTAAGTTAATAAAATGGCCCATTTAATCCCATACCTGTTGTCGGCTGTATTTATTGGGGAATGCATGGTAACTCTAAATCCAGTTGGGGTCTGCTGCCCGACATTCAACGCAGCCTCCGAGATTCTTCTTCCGATGATCTTGTCATTGGCGAATTTGTCCCCCTCCGTGTTGTTGAAGGAGGTTTCTTTCAGCAAAACTCTGGATGTGTCTTCACTGGAGGTTTAGTAAGTAGCTCTCTTATGCTTGAAAGATGTACCAAGGGGGGGCACATTGGCAGTCTGGTTCTCCTGCTTCCCATGTATGGTTGTGTGGTCATAGCGCTGTGAGCATCCATGTCACCACAAATGTCTTTGAGTGCAGTTTGGATGGTGGCCTCCTTTTCTCAACCCCATCTGTGCAGCTGTGTGTGTTCATTTTAATTCTCCTAGTTGCCCTGATAAGTAGCCTGGAGTCCCTGTGGTTTCTCTGAGGTGATGGGGAGAGCTTTGTCACTAATAATAGATTTGAGTCTGGGCTACTGGTATCCAAACACAACCCTTTAGTATCTGCTTCATGCTGGATTCCCACAGTTTTTCTCTTTCTTTGAGTGAGAGGCAGAAACATCCCCAATTATTGAGTTGAACTGATAATTTGCTCTTCATTAAAACCAAGGCACAATGGGGGCGGTGCTGACTGCTGTTCAGTCCCAAATGGATAGTTACAAATGAATAAGGTTTTGAAGTTCTCCTAAACAACAGAACTTTAGAGGGTCTGTGTACTTTTTTTCCAGTGCTTTGTCTACATCAGCAGAAGTCGACGCACTTCATTCATCTAAATCAGTGGTGTCCAAACTTTTTGGCAGGAGGGCCACATCATCTGTCTGACACTGTCACAAGTCTTAATGAGGACACTTTCTGAGTCACCTGGAGCGTTTTCATGACTCGAAAAGACTCGAGTCACAAGTCTTTTTGATACATGTGTCAGGAGCAAAAAAGGGCTGATGCTGGTGTGTGTGTGTGTGTGTGTGTGTGTGTGTGTGTGTGTGTGTGTGTGTGTGTGTGAGTTCTCTTTAAACATTCTCCTGACATCCCTGCCCATCTGTAAACAAGGTGGGAGGGGATGGGACGGACTGTGCGTGAGAGTGGAGACAGAAGCAGCAAGAGGGAGGCAGGTCATGTGCAGCAGCTGAGAGGCTTACCAGGACAACCCAATCCATTGCAGCTGTACTCAGAAGTAGTTGCACTGCAGTTGGGCATTCAATGGGGCTTCCTCCCCACAAGTAACAACGGAGCTCACAGCAGCCATGCAATTGGAAAGCATGATCTCTATGAATCTCCCCTACCCCACTTCCCTGCCTCCTTTTTCCCTGGGTTTATTCACCCAGTCCTAAGAAAAGAACCCCCTTTAGTTCCTCCTCTTGGTCTTCCTCATTCAAAGAAACTAATCAGACCTCCCATCCTTCATCCAATGATCATCGGTTCCTTCCTATTAGAGATTCCAATTAGAATCCAATTCCAATTCCTATTAGAGACTCCAATGTGTGGCGGCAGTAAAGAAGGCCAATTCTATGCTTGGGATCATTAGAAAAGGTATTGAGAACAAAACGGCTAATATTATAATGCCGTTGTACAAATCGATGGTAAGGCCACACCTGGAGTGTTGTGTCCAGTTCTGGTTGCCACATCTCAAAAAGGACATAGTGGAAATGGAAAAGGTGCAAATGAGAGCGACTAAGATGATTACGGGGCTAGGGCACCTTCCTTATGAGGAACGGCTACAGTGTTTGGGCCTCTTCAGCCTAGAAAAGAGACGCCTGAGGGGGACATGATTGAGACATACAAAATTATGCATGGGAAGGATAAAGTGGATAGAGAGATGCTCTTTACACTCTCACATAACACCAGAACCAGGGGACATGCACTAAAATTGAATGTTGGGAGCGTTAGGACAGACAAAAGAAAATATTTCTTTACTCAGTGTGTGGTCAGTCTGTGGAACTCCTTGCCACAGGATGTGGTGATGGCATCTGGCCTGGATGCCTTTAAAAGGGGATTGGACAAGTTTCTGGAGGAAAAATCCATTACAAGCCATGATGTGTATGCTCAACCTCCTGATTTTAGAAATGGGCTATGTCAGAATGCCAATGCAAGGGAGGGCACCAGGATGCAGGTCTCTTGTTATCTGGTGTGCTTCCTGGGCCGCGGTGGGATACAGGAAACTGGACTAGATGGGCCTATGGCCCTGATCCAGTGGGGCTGTTCTTATATGTTTATGTTCTTATGTCCTTAGATGGGCAAGATAAGAACATGTTTATGTTCTTATGTCCTTAGATGGGCAAGATAGTTCCCACCTCCCCACCTCCTGCTCGAATGCAAAAGCTAATATTAACCCTTCCCTGTCTCCTGGCTGGAACTTCCCTGCTGCTCGCTCAGTTTGAATGATGGCCCCACAAGGTTTTTTCATGCCGCTGAAACAGTAAGCAAGCATACCCAGTCAGACTTGAGTCTGCATGCGTAGGGATGAGTGCCGAGTTAAGGGGCCCTTGACTCAAGCATTTTGTGGAATCTTGCATGTGCGTGACTTGAGTGTACATGAGTCAGAGAAAAATGCTGATTTTTGCAACTCAGACTTGAGTCACTTACTCGAGTTCCCATCCCTGGAAGAAACTATGTACCCCACCCTGAGCTCCATGGAGGAAGGGAGGTGTAAAAATGAGAAAAGAAAAAAAAATTAAATGGATGGTGCAAGAAAGGGAAGTGAGGTAGAGATGGTGATTTGCTTAAGGGCATCCATTGAGTTTCACACCTGAAACACAGATATGCATTTGCATTCTTTGTGTTCATGCTGCATTTGACCATGAGGTCTGGAAACAGCTTTTACTGGAGTAAAAGTGTGGAACATGGATGGGGCTCTCTGGCATTATAAGCAGAATCAGTCTCTGAGATGTGGATTCCCAGAGCCCAGTCACTGGGGAGGTGCTCCTTATTGTCCACATATATTTGTGTGGGGGGGGGGGGTGGATGGGAGATCTGGTTCTCTGCAAGAGTTGAGTTTCACTAAGTGAATGAAAGATTGTTATAGGAATGAGTCATGCAGGACATTTTCTGCCTCATTTCTCCAACCACCTTCACATCCTCCTGCTGAGGCCCCAAATTGGGGACTGCATTTCCTTTGGCACTCTTGTGAATGAGAGATGCCAGCCTCCGTCATTCACTGAGTGCTAAATACTGGCAGAACTCACATGAAACCTCCGCCTGAGATCAAGTAGAGCACCAATGAGTGTGCAGAATGGGGTTCCTTTGTGCCAGTATTAAAATGCAGTGTGGGGGATTTTTGCAGGAGCTTGCCCAGGGCTTTACAGTCTCTGTTGAATCACTTTGGCTGCAGCAGAGTTTGGGGTTTAAATGAAACAAATGCACACATTCAAATATATTATCTATAAACATTTGGTTTCATTTATTCTCTGCTCTTTCTCCAGAAAGTTTAGACCTAACATCTCAGCTCTGTTCCCTTGACCAAATGGAAATCCTCAACATGGAAAGGGAAGGCCAGGATTGTGCCTACAGGCCTCACCTCCACCCATTCATTAGTTCTTCAGCACAAAGCCAACAGATGTTCGGTTGGGGGGAACAAGGCTATAATTGCACAGAAGCTTCCCCATCCAGGCCCTGTGCAGCTCAGACCTGCAGCATCTACAACAAAACTACATTATGGGCCTGGGATAGAAATGGCTCACCTGTAGACACCTTTTGCTTTAGACACTTTGGCTGCCCAAGCAACAGAAGCATGGAAAGCTTCTCCAGAAAAGGAAGGGACTTTTCCCTCCAGGGATTCTATCTGTGGACCCGTGGAACTCTCCTGTGACCCTATTGCCACCTTTCAGCTACATGGATGTGCAGAAGAAGCACATTCAAGATTACCTGTCAAAGCTGAGCTGCGGGTCATCATCAAGTCATCCCCACTGAGGTCAAGCTAATGGTCAGTAAAGACCATCAATCCTTAGGCAAAGTTCCAGCCTGAGTGAGAAAGGCATCTTCCTGTTGAGAAGAACCAGTGACCAGCCAGGGTGTGCAAAGCACTGAAGCATCTGATACTGCTTCACTGTCCATGGAGATGCTCCAATCTGTAGTCTCACCTTCCCTCCAGCACCCTCTGCCACCTCCTTCACCTCTGTCTTTCAGCCAAAGACAGCCTCTGTTCAATTGTGTTTTACAATTGTTTGCTTAAGACTTTCCCAGGCCAATATGTCATAGCCCAGTGGCTCCCCACTGACCAGCCTTCCGTTTCAGCTAGGGCACCTACTGTACATTTCACCTCTGCCCTCTTTAGGGTTTCCACTATGCGGTTAGGTATACTTCCAAATATCTGGGCCCATAGCTACCTCTCCATGCTAGTGGCTATTTATTTGTTTGTTTTGTTTGTTTTTTGAAAAGATTTTTTCAAACTCTGCTTTTCAACCACTTTGGTACCCAGAGCATCTCCCAGTTGAAGTAACATTGCTGTAAAACCAGTAAGATAGTTCCAAAAGACTAGGAAGCAGAGGATTACAAATGAAATCATTTATTGACTCAACAAGGTCCAAGAATTTAATGCAGTTCATTAAAATCTTGGGCAATTACATCTGAAAGGAAAATTACATGGGTGCCTGATGTTCTGTAATGGGGCATCCCCATTGAAAATCTCCGCTTTCGCCCCAGAGCCACTAAGAGGATTTTATCAGGGGTTCAAAATTTCTTTGGAGCCTCTTCAAATGTGAATTTGGCTCCCAGGCCCCCTTTTGAACCTGGGTCCAGATTTGATGGACCCCTGCATGCTTCTCTCAGAGGACCTGACTCACCTTGCCACAGATATTCCCAGCAAGGCAGCTACCTGAATATAGGTTCCTAAGATTGCAGATGGTCCTTGTACATTTCCTTGGCCACCAGACCACTGTTAGAGCTGTGCTATAGGCAGCCATCAAATGGAGCCAGGAGCCAGGAACCAAGGACCACAGGAAAGAATCCTTGTCCAAGCAAAGTCCCAGCCTGATCAGGAAGCCATTGAGGAGGACAATGGAAGCCTTCCTGTGGAGGACAGCCAATGGCCATCCTGTGTGGGATTGCTTGGGCAGTGCCTAGGGCAGTGTCATTCACTTCAGCCCAAAATTCAGGGCAGGGTGATCTCTTCAAATAAAGTGTTGGTGAGGTAGGATGGGGTATAAATGAAATTATATCACAAGTGCCACTGGCCTGATCAGAATATTTGGAAGCTTCATGTGTTACACAAAGGTTTCCAGCTGATCTTGTTGCTGGAGTTCTGAAGGCAGCTCCTGCATAGGACTGGGCACTAAAGGGCTTTGGTTACTTTTTATCCAAATATATTTCAGTAAATATCTTTGCCAAGTTCAATTTGGAGGCCTATCATTGCCTAGGGCAGTGTTTCTCAAACTGTGGATCGGGACCCAATAGGTGGTCACAATCCAATTTCAGGTGGGTCCCCATTCATTTCAATATTTTATTTTTAATATATTAGATTTGATGCTACCATGGTATATGACTGCATTTGAGAAATGTTACACCCTGGCCTCTGAGCAGCCCGCTTGGAGGCAGGCTGTGCAGCATGGCCTTTCCCAGTTTGAAGAGACACTTGGCCAACAGTCTGAGGCTAAGAGGCAAAGAAGGAAGGCCCATAGCCAGGGAGACAGACCAGGGACAGACTGCCCTGGGGAGGTTGAAAAACAAGTGTAGAAGGCTCCTGTTTCCTCAGAGGGAGTGAAATTTCATTTCCCTAACAAATGCATTGCTGTGCATTTGGGCCCTAAACGAATTATTTGCAAGTAATTTTATTGCTTTATTTTTTCAGTGACTGATGTTAGTTTGCTGGTAGATATTGTCTTGTAATATGTTTTATATATATACAGATCCGTACCTTGAACAGGCTACTATATATATATACTTTTTACAATATAGTAAATGGGACTTACTCCTGGATAAGTGTAGGTAGGATTGCAGCCTAGGATTGTTGAAAATTGCCCTGCTTGAGGACATCACTTCCAGTCATGACATCACTTCCAGTGGGTCCTGACAAATTCTCATTCTAAAACGTGGGTCCCAGTGCTAAAAGTTTGAGAACCACTGGCCTAGGAAGATGATCCAACCAGTACCACTGTCGGCTCATCACACAAGGCACCTGCACATTGCTGGCTCTCACCCTGGCAGTTCCAGCTGATCACAATATCCTCATCAACTATTTATCATGTGATAAATTTGATATGTGATAAAGTTTGTGTTGGCTGAGCTTGGAGTCTGGGGGGCGGGTGTGGGAAGTCCAGGGAAGAGGTGAGGAGGGGTGTTTCGGGGGGGGAGGGAGGTTGGTGGGCATTCCTGGGCTGGGCAGGCAGGGAGCGGGAGGCAGACCATTCCCGGGTGGCGAGAAGCAGCCTCTGCTCTGTTCTATTCAGATGGCTTTCATCATCAATCATTGCAGTATGCCTGGGATGATGAGAACTCAAGGGAGAAGAAGGATTTGCTGAAAGATTTTGCTTCCCCTAGAACTGGGTGAAGAGTTTCCAGGATATTATATTGCATATGACACTGGGTACACAATCCACTCTGATGCTGCTGTATTTGCAAGTGTTGTACATGCTTTGGACAACAAATAATGAAATTATTTGTGTAGGTTCAAAATCATGTAACAATGAATCATAGACTTTTGAAATAATTTAGCATGACACATTCAGTAATAACATTTCATATTGAATCATATTACAGAGAGTTCTCTGACTTGTTGCTCCATTTCTCTTCTAAAATCCACCAGAAAGTCCACCAACAAGGCCTGGCTTTCATGATCATCTTTTAGATTTTCAAAAGCCATTTTTATCAACACCAACTCGAGCCACTTCCTGCAGGGCTACTTTCTAATTTTGTATCCAGGGCTACTTTCCAAATTTTTATATCCAAAAAAAGTCAATCAAATCCACAGTCAAATTAGGTTAGTATGCCTCTAAATGACCAAAAGAAAAAAAAAAATTAAAGCCTCTTGCTGAGAAACCAAAACCAAAACCAGCAGTGTCCAGGCTTAAATAAAGGCTTTTTGCTGGGAAAATGAAGGTAGACTTTATTTCCTTTGTTGAAGATTACTTATTTATTTCTCTTCGGTACATACCATTAAAAAAAATATAATCTTGTACTTACTCCAGCAGAGGAAATACCAATTCATCTATTCCCCCCCTGGGTGGCTAATGGCCAGCGTGAATAATCTTGAATTATTGGGCAAATTGGGCAAATAAGCTCCTCCCTTGTAAACTCGCGGGAACAGATTATAAACAATAGAGAAGAAAAAAGAATGGATCAGATGTCAGGTGAAGTTAAAGAAGTGGAGTATTTTGAAATGGGACACGAGATGGAAGAAGCAATTGTTATAATAACTGGGAATCTTAAGGAAGAAAAAAGACAAAATGTTCAGAGAGCAAGCTGTCTCAAGAAGAGGAAGAATTTATGGATTGAATTCAAGAATAACAGAATGAAAAAGAAGAAAGAAAAACAGAGGGGGGGGGGACTTAAGAAGAAAAAGAAGAAGTGGAAGAACCAGTAGGAGGACTAAGAGGGAACACCAATAAGATAGAGTACAAAGTAAACAATAAGAAGAAGGGCGAAATGGTTGAATAATAAATAGAATTTTTTTTAAAACATATTAAATTAAAACAGATGTAAATGAAAATTTGAAATATAAATATTGTGGAAATTAAGTGGTATTAAGATAAATATTTTAATAATTAGATTAAACTAAAGTGGATGAAAAGGGAATTTGGAATATAAGTATTGTGAAAATTAAAGTGGTAAATATATGAAATAAATTAGATGGAATTGCAATTTTGGAATATAAGTATTGTCTAAAATATAGTGGTATTAAGACAAATAAAAGGGTTATTTTATAAAAAAGAAGGTAAATAAAATAAATTATAGATGTCAATTTATTTTGGAGAAAATATTAAACCTGTATTTTGGGTTAATAAATATGTGGTGGATAAGCAAAGTATAATATTATTGTAATTGGAGATATTTGTTTTTAGATGTGATATTAGAAATTAAGAATCAGATAAGAGATTGTATTTTAGAGGTTAGTTTAGTGGTAAGAAGAGTCTATAAGTAAAAATTTGAAGCCATTTTTGATTGGATAGTTATGGAAAATGATGTATAACATGTTATAAAGAGATATTGAAGGAGGTAATACCATGGTAATCGGAGACTTCTTTTTTAGATGTCATATTAGAAATTAAGAATCAGATAAGAAAGATTTTATTTTAGAGACTATTTTAGTGGTAAGAAGAGTATATAAGTAAAAGTTTGAAGTGTTTTTTTATGATGGGATAGATAAGGTTAGAGGAAAAATATGGAATGTTAAAGTATTAATCAGTTGGGTTAAAGAATATGATAATTTTTGTATTGATTATTAATTTCGTTTGGATTAATGTTTGTTGTAATCAATGGCCACCACCCTCGTGTGTAACCTATGTAGTCCTAGCCCTAAGTCGATCCAATTTTCCTTACCTGTATCTGTAATAAATAAATAAAGCATTATATATATATATATATATATATATATATATATATATATATATATATATATATATATATATATATATATATATATATATATATAAAACATATTACAAGACAATATCTACCAGCAAACTATCATCAGTCACTGAAAAAATAAAGCAATAAAATTACTTGCAAATAATTCGTTTAGGGCCCAAATGCACAGCAATGCATTTGTTAGGGAAATGAAATTTCACTGAGGAAACAGGAGCCTTCTACACTTGTTTTTCAACCTCCCCATGGCTCCTTTCACCTCTTGGTTTCTCAGAGTGTAGATCAGAGGATTGAGGGCAGGGGTGACCACCATGTAGAATACGGAGGCCATTTTGTCCACCTGGGAGTTGGAGGAGGGCTTCACGTACACAAAGAAAATGGGTCCATAGAAGAGACCAACTACCATCAGATGAGAGCTGCAGGTGGACAGAGCCTTACTACCACCTTTCCCAAAACGACTACAGATGGTGGCCAGGATGGTGGTATATGAAACCAGCAAGGCCAGAAGGGAGGGTACAAGTAGTTGGCCATCACTTACTATCAAGAGTATCTCATCAACATAGGTTTCTGAACAGGCCAGCTTAATTACCTGTGGGGTATCACAATAGAAATTATCCAAGACATTCGCTCCACAGTATGGTAATGGGGCCATGACCACTACTTGGACTATGCTGTGAATGAGTCCTCCTGTCCAGCAAAATATGAGGAGACTGAAGCAACATTGTTGGTTCATGATGGTTGTGTATCTTAGTGGGTGGCAGATAGCCATATAGCCATCATAGGCCATGACAGTGAGGAGGAAAGTTTCTGAACCTGCAAGAAAGTGTTGGCTACATATCTGGGCCATGCAACCTCCAAAAGAAATGGTTCCGCCACTGTTCAACAGGTCAGTCACTAGTTTTGGGGATGCTATAGAGCCCAGTGACATATCAAGGAGGGACAGATTTGCAAGGAACAAGTACATGGGGCACTGAAAGAGTTTGGGCTCAGTCCACACCGTCACCATGATAAGCGTGTTTCCCAGAAGGATGGTGATGTAGCAGGTCATGACCAGAGTTAAAAGGATGAACTGAGCAGAGCAAGAGCAGGAGAAGTCCAGGAAGACAAACATTGTTACTGTGGACTCATTCATCTTGATGGCTGCTTCTACTCTAGTGGAACACTGTTAACCTAGTAGCTTCCCCTTCTGGAGCTATGAATATTATTCACAAGTTCTTACTCTTACTTTCAAGAACAAGATTCTTATTCCCTTGTTCGAATCCCTGCTTTGCAATGAAAGTTGGTGAAGCTTGGCCAGTAACTGTTTTATGAATGCCCCACTGATTGCTTGCAGCTGTGAAGCAGAAGCCTTGCTATTTGAAATCATTTCACCATACACTGAAGGTGTTGGACTTGGGACTTTGTGTATACAAAACCTGTGTTCTACTTTGAGCAATGTTCCTTCCTCCTAGGAGCAGGAGAAGTCCAGGAAGACAACTTTATAATGGCGAGCTGATTCATCTTGTTGGCTGTTTCAAGAGAGAAAAAACAAATAGGATATTTTCAGACTTTTGTGGTCAGAGATCAACTGTTTCTGTTTACAAGCTTCTGAGGTTCTAGACCACATTCCATGCAAGTTGGATCTTGACAAAACATCAGGGAGATCAAACTTGCATGGAATATGGTCTAGAACCTCAGAAACTTGTAATTACAAAGAAATAGGATACCTTTAACCAGGGCTTTTTTTGTAATGGAATGCACGGAGTTCCGGCACCTTTTTTTCCCCTCCTCCTTGCCCCCACCTTTTTTCCCCTGCCTGCACCACCCTGCTCTGCACTGCTGGCTAGGGAGGGATTCAAACCTCCAACCTTGTGCTCCACAGCCCAGCACTCTCTCCATTGGGCTATAGGAAAGCCTATTGTCAAAGTGTTCAGAACAAATATATAAGGTCTTGAGCCCAGCTGGTGGCTATCAGTGCCTCAAGTACTAGTTCCAAACACTTTGAGGCTAATAGTTCTGGTGGCTCAGTGGTTAAACTGTAGGTCTGGGTTCAAATCCCACTGAGGAATAAATTTTTTTTTTTTAAGGTGGGAAGGGTGCTCCATGGCTGCAAAATATAAAGGTTGGTTACTAGTTGCCAAAAGGGGGGCCAGTTGAGGCTGTAAAACTCCTCAAAGTTCAGTCCCAGGCAGGCGCTTTTTTGACATTTTTTTTTTTTTTTTTAAGTTCCAGTTAGGACTTAACCCACAGTTAAGCTCCTGGAGTGAGCCCCCTGCTGGAGGCTGTGGGTTAAGTCCTACCTGGGACTTTAAAAAAAAAAAAGTTCAAAAAAGAGCCTGCCTTGGACTGAACTTTGAGGAGTTTTTTTTGCAGCCATGGAGCACCCTTCCCACCTTAAAAAAAAAAAAAATATTCCTCAGTGGGATTTGAACCCCACAGATCTACAGTTTAACCACTGAGCCACCAGAGCTCTTATGCTCAAAGTGTTTGGAACTAACACTTGAGGCACTGATGGCCACCAGCTGGGCTCAAGACCTTATATATTTGTTCTGAGCACTTTAACTACTGTATAGGCTTTCCTATAGCCCAATGGAGAGAGTTTCCTATAGCCCAATGGAGCACCTCCCTACCTAAAAAAAATGGGGTGTTTCACTCCGGCTGTGGCAGGAGTGCTTTTGCGATCATGGAGCTCACACGGGATGGACGTGTGCATGTGCGTGTGTGTGTGTGTGCGCACACACACACACATGCATATGTATAAAAATGGTTTAAAAATAAATAAATAAATAAATAAAAAGTTGTGAGTTCCTGCACCTATTTTTTTACAAAAAAGCACTGCCTTTAACACTCTAGGCCAGGGTGTCAAACTAAGGCCAGAGAGCCGAATGAGGCCCACGAGAGCCCTTTATGCAGTCCTCAGGCTCTCCCAGCACCACCATCAGCTACTCTCAGCTGCTAAGCAAGCCTCATGAATGCTATTCAACCCACTGTATAATATGAGTTTGACACCTCTGCAATAAGCCAGCCAATAATTTTCAATCTTTTCTCATCTCATGGCACGCTGCCAAGGCACTAAAGTTGGCAAGGCACTCCACACCACTGGTGGGGGGTTCACATCCCCCAATGGCTCTACTAATAAAATAACCCTCCTTGAAACTCTCATGGCACACCTGCAGACCATTTGCAGCACATCAGTGTGCCTCGGCATACTGGTTGAAAATCACAGCTCTAGACCCTGGTCACCTCACCTCCCACACCATATTATCTTCTTGGAACTTTCAATAGAATCCACAAGTTCTTGCTCTTGCAGCCCAGTCCTCTGCTAGGCTTGCCTGCACGGTGCATGGCTGCTGAGCCAGAGTCTGTCTCATTCTGCAGGCTAGTTGGAAAGTAGGCTAGCTGAGAGACCTAAGTAATGAAAAGTTTTATGAGCTTGTTCCCCGCTGCCTGGTCTCCTTTGGGTCTCCTCAAGGTTACACCAGCCATCTTACTGGTGCAGCTTTCTTTAGTCTTTCAGGTGGTGTCGGATCAGTGATGGGGACGCAGGATCCAGCAGATACCACTGCCCCTGAGATCTGTCCCTGTCCCATCACGATCCTCCCCAGTCCTGTCTCCAAGCTGCTCCTGAACTTCTTTCTTCACTGCCCAGGGTCCACCAGAGGCTGACTTGTGTAGCATTGTCAGGGCATGAGGCCTTCTGGGCCTTGCCCTGACTGTATCACACTGTAAACCAGCAGAGATGTTGCTGTGATCGAAACCCGTATGGTACCCTGGCTGCCTGTGTGTTAGGTCACCTTATGGTGCATATAGGACTCAAAGGATTCTATTGAGTCTAAGGATAGGATTGGGCCCTTAAGTGTCTAGATCCAACATCAGGCTCCTGTCTCACATTACTACATACAATTACTTCAGCCCAAAATTCAGGGCAGGGTGATCTCTTCAAATAAAGTGTTGGTGAGGTAGGATGGGGTATCAATGAAATTATATCACAAGTGCCACTGGCCTGATCAGAATATCTGGAAGCTTCATGTGTTGCAAAAAGGTTTCTAGCTGATCTTGTTGCTGGAGTTCTGAAGGCAGCTCCTGCATAGGACTGGGCACTAAAGGGCTTTGGTTACTTTTTATCCAAATATATTTCAGTAAATATCTTTGCCAAGTTTAATTTGGAAATGCTGAACTAGGATTGGTCAACGCTGAAGAAAAAATTGAACCGTAATAACATCCAAATTGAAAGTTTTAATTTTTACCATTACTGTATTAACACACTGAATTCCTTGTATAAAGGAAGTAATATTTATACAGTCTCTCCAGGATATTTCTAAACTGTATGCCTGTTCCCTACCCCGAGGAGACTTCCAGTCACCTCCTCACCTGTGTAGCTGGTGGTAGAAGCACAGATTAGGATTTGGCTGCCTGGTAAATAGAAATAAAATTAATAACTACTTTCAGTCTGTTTGCAATTCCAAGCTTCTCCAGGAGATTGTAATAATATACAATGGAGTTATCTTGTAGCCAAGTGATATCTGATGACAGGAAGAATAACGGAAAAGATTTTACTTTACTTTTTCAGTGTTACCAAGTTGAATTGATATTGTGCTGAGATATTGAGTACTAGAATCCTTAGGGGTTGCGCTCTCAGTTAATAATATTGTAAATATGCACTAAATAGTGAAAAAGAAAACAAATTCATTCCTTGATAGCTCAATAAAATAAAAAATAAAAACAATTTCCAAAAAACAATTTCCATACCTAATTATCCAGTTATGGTGTTTAGATTTTCATCTGTTATTTTTTATTATTTTACCCATTTCAATCATTATGTTGGTTGAGGTTCTATTTTTTAAAATGAAAATCACTTAGAGTGTTGCACACAGAAAAGCAGCTTCTAAATGCAATAAAATTGAGATGTTTTTTACACCAATAACAGCACCCTTAGCGAGTGATGACCAAACACATATGCGCATTTAAATTATTTTATTCAACGCTGCAAAAAGAGGCTTAAGCAAGGAAACAGAAGGATGCATGAAATCCAGGTGAGCCAAAGAAGAGATGGAGGCGGAAGGTGGTGTGGTCAAGGATGCTACTCGTATGAAAATGAGAAAACGGAGGACTAGAATAAGTTTCTCCATGCAACAATGCAAAAGGAGAATTGGAGTGAGAAGACTCACACACACGCACCCCAATATCTTTCACCACCTCCGGAAACTGGGAGGACACAGCCCTTCAAGGCTCCCTGGATATAATTCTCCTGCGCTATGACAACCTTTGCTTTCTCACCCTCTGTATTCAAAGCCGGTGCTCTTTTTTTCTAAAGCTGATGAAGACGTCAGCATGCTGGATGGTGCTGCCTGCTCTTGTCCCCCAAATGGCTTAATTAATTACAAAAGAAAAAAGTTTTTGAAGTTCTCCTAAACAGCAGAACTTGCTGGATCAAGGCTCGTCTTGCATGGGGAAAAAGCACTTGAAAAAGCACACAGTCCTCTACTTGATGCATTTCATTTATTTAATTTGTGCCCCATCTGTCCGCAGTGTGGCAAACATGGTGTCCTTCCCCAGAAAGCTAAGCTAGCTGGAGAAAGCAACCAGCTCATGATCCTCCCCAGTCCTGTCTACAAGCTTCTCCTGAACTTCTTTCTTCACTGCCCAGGTTCACAAGAGGCTAATGTGTGTAGCACTGTCAGTGGCATGAGGCCTTCTGGACCTTGCCCCGGCAGCATCATCCTGCAAACCAGCAGAGGTGTTGCCAAGAGAGCAGCCCACATGGTACCCTGGCAGCCTGTGTGTTATGCCACCTTATTGTACATATAGGAGTCTAAGGATTCTAGTGAGTCTAATGATCTGATTGGGCCCTTGAGACCGAACACAAGGCTCCTGTCTTGCATTGCTACATACAATTGTTTCTGCACTGTCCAATGAACACTCGAGACAACAGATATGGGAAAAAGGGCCACTTTATTGCACATAAACAAGAGGAGCAAAGGCTGAGACCTGCAGCATCTGAGGCAGCGAAAGCCCCTGTGGTGCGGGAGGGACCTCTGGGTGGTACCAGAAACCTCTGCTCCCAGGCGGGCATGCACCCGACTCAGAGCCACGCCCCGCTGCTGGGACGGCGCGCCTCATCCATGCCTATCCCTTAAGGGGAAGGCAGCCGGACCGCAGACTGTGCCACCTCGAGCCGCTGAGCCTCTGAGGTGTGCCCCACGGTCCCGGCCAGGGCTACGTCCTCGTGCCGCCAAGCCCCTGAGGACTGAAATAGGGTTCTGCCCTGCCTATGCCGCCTGAAGGTGCATGCCAAAGTCCCATTCACGCCTCCTAACCCGCACCACCTGCCCTCTTAAAGTGACCAATGGCAGATTGCAAATGGGGGGGTGCAACCCCCTGGCCCATAACAGTCTGGGGTCAGCGAAAAAACTGCCTGCCTCTCGGCCAATCTTGGCAGCCAGCAAAAAATTCCTACCCGGCCCCAAATGGCGACCAGTTAAACTCAGACTGCCTCTAGGGCGGGCGGGTGGGTATTCCCATGGTGCCCACGTGCACAAAGAGGAAGAGGGCTGGGTCTCATCCCCTTTTAAGGGTCCAATGTGGCCTGCTAGCCCAGCCCCCTTTCACCTCCCCTCTGGGGAGGGACTGGCCTCTCGTGCCCTGGTCAGGCAAAACAAACTCCGACCACCTCCTTAAAGGGGGGCGATTGGGATTATTTCAGCCCAACATTCAGGGCAGTGTGGTCTCAGTGTGATACCACTTATCTGATCTGAACATTTGGAAGCTTCGTGTGTTGCACAGAGATTTCTAGCAGATCTCGTTACTGGAGTTCTGAAGGCAGATCCTGCATAGGTTCAGCACTGAGTTTAATGGCTTTTATTACTTTTTGTTTTATCAAAATATATTCCAGTAAAAATCTTTGCCACTGTTTAATTTGGAAATCCTGAACTATGATTGGGCAATGCTGAAAAAATTGAACCATAAACCTCCCAATTGAAAGTTTTGATTTTCACCATTACTGAATTAACTCATTGAATTTCTTGTATAAACATTCATAGTAATATCTATACAGAGATTTTTATAATATATGATGGAGTTGTCTTGTTGCCAAGTGATATCAGAAGGTTGGAAGAATAATGGAAAAGATTTTACTTCCTGTTACTTTTTCACTGTTACCAAGTTGAACTAATATTGTGCTGAGATGTTGTGTACTAAAATCCTTAGGAGTTTCGCTGTCTCAGTTAATAATATTGTAAATATGCACTGATAGAAATACTGAAAAAGAAAATAAACTCCTTCCTTGATAGCTCAAAAAATATGCAATCAAAACAAAAGAACACAATTTCTATCCTTTATCTAGTTACTGTGTTTAGTTTTTCATGTGTTAATTTAAATATTTTACCCATTTCAATCATTATTTTGGTTGAGCTTCTGTTTTTTAAAATGAAAATCCCTTGGAGTGTTGCAGTTCCTAAATGCAGTGAATTAGTGGTTCTCACACATTTAGCACCGGGACCCACTTTTTAGAATCAGAATCTGCCAGGACCCACCAGAAGTGATGTCATGACTAGAAGTGACATCATCAAGCAGGAACATTTTTAATAATCCTAGGCTGCAATCCAACCCACATTTACCCAAGAGTAAGTCCCACTGACTATCATTGTTAAAAGAATATACATAGTAGCTTGTTCAAAGTACAGGTCTGCAATATTTCCCCAAATGCAGTCACATACCATGAGAGCATCAAGTCTATTAAAAATAAAATAGTGAAATGAATGGGGACCCACCTAAAATTGCCTCGTGACCCAACTAGTGTGTCCCGACCCACAGTGTGTGAAACACTGCAATAAATGATTCGTACACCAAAAACCGCCCCCTTAGCGAGTCATGACCAAAAACATAGGCACATTTAGAACATATTATTCAATGCTGCAAAAAGAGGCTTAAGCAAGAAAACAGAAGGATCAGATCAGTCTACAAAGTCAAAGAAATAACTGCAATACTCACTCTTGCTGGAATTCGCACTCAAGGGAGAGGTGGGTTTGGTCCCATCTATCTCAGTGATCAAGAATTTTTCTGGAGGAAAAATCCATTATGGGGTACAAGCCATGATGTGTATGCGCAACCTCCTGATTTTAGGAATGGGTTAAGTCAGAATGCCAGATGTAGGGGAGAGCACCAGGATGAGGTCTCTTGTTATCTGGTGTGCTCCCTGGGGCATTTGGTGGGCCGCTGTGAGATACAGGAAGCTGGACTAGATGGGCCTATGGCCTGATCCAGTGGGGCTGTTCTTATGTTCTTATGTTCTTATAAGAATTCAGGACAAGGCAATCCTGCATCCTACAAACTCTGTGTTCCTTCCAGAAGACTCCGAAATGATGGAGGGTGCACGAAATCCAGGCAAGCAAAAGAAGAGATGGAGGCGGAAGGTGGTGCAGTCATGGATGCTACTCATATGAAAATGAGAAAAATGAGAACTAGAATAAGTTTCTCCATGTAACAATGCAAAAGGAGAGTAGGAGTGAGAATACTCACTTCCCCCCTCCCCCATATCTTTCACCACCTCTGGGAACTGGGAGGGCACAGCCAGTTTCCCAGGATATAATCCTCCTGCAATATGAGGACCTTTTCTTTCTCACCCTCTGTATTCAAAGCTGGTGCTCTTTTTTCCTAAAACTGACAAAGACATCAGCATGCTGGATGGTGCTGCCTGCTCTTGTCCCCCAAGTGGCTTAATTAATTGCAAAGGAAAAAGTTTTTGAAATTATCTTAAACAGCAGAACTTGCTGCATCAAGTTCTACTGATATAGGCTCATCTTGCATGGGGAAAAAGCACTTGAAAAAAGCACGCAGTCCTCTGCTTGATAAAGTTCATTTATTTAATTTGTGCCCCATCTGTCCGCAGTGTGGCAAACATGGTGCCCTTCCCCAGAAAGCTAAGCTAGCTGGAGAAAGCAACCAGCCCAAAGTCACTTAGTTGAGCAAGAATGGACTCTAATAGACCAATCCTCATAAATCCTTGCCCTGGGCTGCCTTTGCAACATCAGAACACAGTTCTACTGTCATTAACCCATTTTTGCCCAGCCCACAGATGTACACTTCCAAATGGTCTTCTGTTTGATCCCTGTTGCATACATGCAACGTTGGGCAGAAATGGCTTAAAGCTCATACAGTGTTGTGCATGATGCACAGCTGATTTCAGCATCTTCTTGGATTACCAGGTTACTGCGAAAGAGTTTAAGAGGTTAATTCGGAGCTTCCCGGTGCCCAGAGGAGCAACGGTGCAAAAATGGCTGCTGCTGTATCCAGCGGGGGCTGGGAAGCAGCTGGAGGGCTCTTTGGGGGAAGGGGATTTTCATCCCCTTCCCCTGGGGAAAGCCCCAAGCCCTGCAGTGGGGCTTCTCAAATCTGCGCTGACTAAATAGTTGGCGCAGACCTGAGAAGCTCCAGGTTGGGCTCCCAAGTGACATGTTTGCACCACACAGAGTCAGCGTACGAGCGAACCAACAGCACTAGAGCCCAAAGAATTGAGCTGTTGGGCTAAGATCCAATCCACATTTGCTTGGGAGTAAGCTCCATTCAGAGCCTCTGAGACGAATTTTATCAGGGGGTACGAAGTTTTCTTTGGGGCCCCTTTGCAAAGGGAGTGGGGTGAAACAGAGCAGGGCAGGTTAATGCTGGGCAAGCAGAATGGGGGCAGGGAAGGGCAAAACAGGACGGAGGGTGGAGACAACTGGAAAAGTCTTCTGAGCCCTGGTCTACCCACCCATGTGGCATCGGCAGATAGATGCAGTAATACGGAAAACCAAACACACTCCTAAGCGTATATGGTTTGCCAGTGACTGCAGCTGCAATGCTTGTGGTAGTGTCCCCAGCATCCCATGAAGGCTACAAGTCTGAATAGATTGGAAAAAATAAGACCCTAGGAAATTTCTGGGGCCCCTCCTTTGGCTCCTGGGCCCCCTTTTTGACCCTGGGCCCGGGTACAAATTATCCCCTTTACTCCCCTCTCCTAGGCCCTGGCTCCATTGACTACAATGGGATTTATTTCTGAGTGACATGCCCAGGATTGGGCTGCCAGTCTTCATTTAGGTTAAGGGTTGATTGACAGCTACTGGTTACTACTGCATGTACTCTTGAACTCATCCCAAACACCCTGCCCTAATGTATTCTGTGTGGAGGGGACAGAACTTTGTTAAAGCATCTGAGAGCTATTAGAGCTACCCTTAACAAACTACAGTCTCCAGAATGTATTGGGGTAACAGAAATGCATTGGAAGTGGATTAAAAATGTAGTGGAAATGCAACTCTGAATAAATTTGATTTATATTATTTTAGTGCCAAAATCCTGGTGGGTCCCTGACAGAGAATCTGGAGGTTTTTTTTCTGGAGGTAGAACATTTTTAAAAATCACAATACTCTGCCATTAATAAAATATTAAAAGAAGGGGAGACAAGTACTTGATCACATTAGCTCAGATCAAGGTATGTGCTTTCTCATTGCCAAAACATTTTTATTTCCAAGTGTAGATTTTGATAAGAGACAAGGACCCAGTGAGAAGTTTCAACCTCAGCCCTCATCTTTGCATGTAGAGTCTTCCAGACAAAAAGATGGTTGGTGTGACAAGTCAAGGCAAGACAAGGCAACAGGAGGTTTGTGGAGTCATCTCCCTTTAGTCAGCCATTCAACCTATTAAGCTTCCCTGTCAAGCTAATGGTATGTCTATGATTGCTTGCAACTGTGGAGCCTTGCTATTTTAGATCCTTTCACTGTACATGGAAGGAGGTGGATTTTGAGCTTTTCCTAACATGTGTCCCAGCATTTCATACTTAAGGGTATTATAACAAAATATCCACTGGCAAACTATCAACAGTCAGTGAAAAAATAAATAATTACCAAAATAATAATAATAATAATAATAATAGTTCTACAATAGTGTAAGAATGGCAAACAATTCATTGAAATCTATGGCTCAAACGCACAACATCTTTGCTAGGAAAAGGAAAATTCACTCCCTCTGAGGAACCAGAATGCATTGACACTTGTTTTTCAACTTCCCTATGGCTCTCTTCACCTCTTGGTTCCTCAGAGTGTAGATCAGAGGATTGAGTGCAGGAGTGACCACCATGTAGAACACAGAGGCCATTTTGTCCACCTGGGAGTAGGAGGAGGGCTTCAGATACACAAAGATACTGGGTCCAAAGAAAAGGCCAACTACTGACAGGTGGGAACTGCAGGTGGACAGAGCCTTACTACCATCCTTCCCAAAACGGCCACAGACGGTGGCCAGGATGGTGGCATATGAAACCAGCAAGGCCAGAAGGGAGGGTACAATTACTAGGCCATCACTGACTATCAAGAGTATTTCATCAACAGAGGTTTCTGAACAGGCCAGCTTGATCAACTGTGTGATGTCACAATAGAAATTATCTAACACATTCGCTCCACAATATGGTAGTAGGGCCATGACTGCTACCTGGAAAATGCCATGAATGAGTCCCCCTATCCAGCAAAATATGAGGAGACCGAAGCAATGTTGTCGGTTCATGATAGTTGTGTATCTCAGTGGGTGGCAGATGGCCACATAGTGATCGTAGGCCATGACAGCAAGGAGGAAAATTTCTGAACCACCAAAAAAGTGTTGGCTACATATCTGGGCCATGCATTCTCCATAAGAAATGGTTCCACCGCTGTTCAACAGGTGAGTCACTAGTTTGGGAGATGCTATAGAGCCCAATGTCATATCATGGAGGGAAAGATTAACCAGGAACAAGTACATGGGGCACTGAAAGAGTTTGGGCTCAGTCCACACCGTCACCATGATAAGCGTGTTTCCCAGAAGGATGGTGATGTAGCAGGTCAAGACCAGAGTTAAAAGGATGAACCGAGCAGAGCGAGAGCAGGAGAAGTCCAGGAAGACAAACTCTGCAACTGTTGACCCATTCATCCCGATAGCTGGGTCTAGTCAGAGAAAGAAAGAGAATATCATTAACCCTTGCAGGCCTTACTCACCTCTCCAAACCCAGTAGCTTCTCCGTCCTGGTACCATGAATAGAATCCACAAGCTCCTGCTTTTATTTTTAAGAGCAAGGTTCTTATTTCCAGGTTCAAATCTTTGCTTAGCCATGAGGCATCCTTGGTGAACTGCAGCCTGTCCTGCAGCCTGACCTACCTCACAGGGTTGGTTGGAGTACAAATGGTGGGAAGAAACCATGGCTACCACCCTGTGGCCCTTAGAGGAAAGGTGGAATAAACACATGAAAAATTAAATTAATGCCCCAATCCTATCCCTCTCCATTCTATGCCATGCAGCTGTGCCTACTGTACTGCATTCAATGGTG